>NC_042615.1:332644348-335526441 GCF_901001135.1 Rhinatrema bivittatum | reverse complement strand
GGAGCTAGTTTCTTAGACCCTATAATCAGGTGAAAACATAGATTTACCTAAACATAGTAGGACCTGCCCAAGCTGATTATAATAGGTGATACCAAAAGGAAATACCAAGATAGTGGAGCTACATCTAAATGTCCTGAAAGCACTGTACAAAATTATTAATGCTGGAAATGTTTTCATTTTGGGGTTTGCTTCAGCATACTTTTCTTTCACCCAGTCCCATGTCACTCTACTCTTCAGTTACCAATTTACTCATGCTTGCAAAATGAAATAAAGCTTCCATTATGTAGTAATATGAAAATATTGTGTGCCACCATCCCTTTCAATCCAAAATTCATATAAAACATAGACCAATGTACAACATCATCATATGCAAATGTTTCTGTTACTAACTTGACTAGAACCAGCTGGGCTTGTCCAACTTTTGTATCCATTGCAAAGTGTTCAGCTAGATGTGGTCAGAAGGTAAGGTATTTTGGGGCAAGTGTAGCTTGTTAAAAAGAGTCACTGTACTGTATGTGCTTGCCAAGTGGACTCTGAGATAACTGTACTTAGGTCATCAGTTCTGCAAAACATACATGAGTGATAGGCAACCTTCTAGGTTTAGACTCCAGTGCAGCATAACTAAAGTGCCTACATGCGTTACATTTGGTAGGGTGGCTGGCAAGGAGCTAATTTTTCTTTTAAAATCTTGTAAATGTGCTCAGGGGGAAGAGTTTCTCAATGGCCCTGCCAAGGAACAGTCCAGTTGCTGTGCCACTGATTTCCACAATAATTTCTGTGGATTAAAGGTAGGGGATGTCGGTCATGTTGAAAGCGGCCTCGAAAGGCCTTGCATTCTGTTACAAAGGGGTGTTTTAGTGTGCCCTTGGGCCTCAGCCCGACCCCAGACAGATCCAGGACCAAACTGAGGGTTGACGGCGTGTTCCAGCCTCTGCCAGGCCTGCAAGCTCCCAAGGCCAACAACATGATGTTCGAAGTTGAATGGTCCTCCGACCATTCCAAGCCCTTTTGGACCTGCCGCTTAAATCGGCATGGAGCAGCAGGCCTGGCCTGAAGACGAGGGCAGACGGGCCTTGACACGAAGACATAACACCAAGGTTGCTGAAGACATGACACCAGGGCTGTTGAAGACATGACACCATGGCTGTTGAAGACATGACACCAGGGCTGATGCGAAGACATCACGGACCAGGGTCGATGCGATGGCATCCCGGACCAGGGTCGATGCGACGGCACCAGAGACATAACGAGGAACTTGATGAAGTCCAGATGAGACGAGAAGCTGGGCAGGAGGACATTGGCACTGTTTCTCAGGGTGCCCTACTCAGCCCACCTTCACGGGCGGACCCAATGGGCTGGTCGCGGACCCACCCTGTCCCACTGCGCGCCCTACACAGCCCGAGGAGGCTGGTCATGGACCAGGCGGGAGAACGGGACGAGTGCAGGGAAGAATCCAGTCGAGGTGGGACTCCGACGACGGAGTCAATGTCGTCCGAAGCACCACAAAGGCTGGCAGGAACATGACAGCTCAGGAGCACAGGAACAAATTCCACCTGCAGGCCACTCCAAGCTCGGGAAAGATGTCATCCGAGGGACCAAGGCCTGACAGGACCAGAAGGCTCAGGAGCACTGAAGCGAACACCAAGAAGGGCAGGATACCAGGAGGCGAAAACACCAGGAGACGAAACACCAGGACACCTGGACGAGGACCTCAGGCACGAAGACTGGAGCCTCCAGAGTGAAGTAACTCCGATGCAAGGCCAAGACGTAGTACGAAGACAGCCCTTTTATAGGGCTCAAACTGGAAATCAGTCCATAGGTGGGACCAGCACACTTCCTGTGTCTGGCCCTTTAAATTCTGAAGAGAGGCGCGGCTGCGCGCCTAGGAAGAAGGAAGCAGGAACTGTGCAGGACCGTGGACAGCGGTCCTGCCACCGACGTCTTCAACACAGGAGGCAGGGCTGGGCCTGCAGACAGGCCCCGATGACGGCAGCGGCTCCAGCCGCTGCAGGAGGCCCCAGGAGCGGCTCCAGCTGCTAATTGAGCCCGGGGATGCGGCCTCCTGGCCGCGAAGATCAAGATGACGGCGGCGGCTTCCAGCTGCGAAGAGGGACGGGAAAGTCCGCGGCTCTGGCCGCGGTGAAGCCAAGCCAGCAGGGCAGCCTCCAGGCCGCAAGAAGAACTTGAGTCTGCGGCTCTGGCCGCGCGGGAGGCCCGACAATGGCAGCAATGTGCCGCAAAGGGAGAAGCAGAGAAAAAGGTAAAATGCCTCCTCGCGGGGCTTAGCTATGCAGCAGGGGTCATAACAGGTCATGCATGGTTGGCTGACTGCCCTTTGGTGCTTTATTAAGGTTTGTAACAAACAGGCAAAGTCCACCATGGATCAGACTTTTGCCAATACTATTGGCGGTCTTAACATTCCTGAATTCATATGACATTCAGTAGGGGTGTGGTGCATTCATATTTAAATAAATGAAAAATACAACAAAACACTCATGTTTTAATTTGATTAAAACTGAAATGAAACCCGCTGAAATTCTTTTTCTGTTGACTTTCTTTACAATGGGAGAAAAAAACCTTAACAGATGCAAAATTTCCTCTCCCCACCTTCCTCTAAGATGTCACATCCCAGACCACGCTTACCTCTTCCAGGTGGGAGGGGCTCAGGCGGAAAAGGTCAGGAGTGATCCTCAGTTGCTCCTACCCCATTGGCTCTCAATTTGAAAATGGTACCGGCTGGCCCTGAGGCTGCTGCCATTTGTTGTACGACTGTAGGCAGCAGTGCCGTAAAACAAAATGGTGACAGCCTCTGAGCTGACCAGCCCCATTCTCAAGCTGAGAGCCCCTTTCTACACTGGAGACCCCTGCGGAAGGGGTAAACATGGTCCAGGGGGCTGGGTGGAACCGTTTATTTTTTTTTAATTCTTTTTTTTTTTTTATTTAATGTTTATTTTGAGTCAGCAAATGAAACAAACCAAAATAAACATTAAACAAACTGAAGTCTAAATACCCTCCCCCCTAAAAGACAAAATGTCCATACACATCCCTAGACAATTGCAATTAAGATGCCTTTATTACTACTCTACAGAATCCGGTCAGCTTGACTGAATTTGAGTTACAGCATGTGAAATGGCGAGGCATTAGCACTTCACAGCAGACACTTGCTTGTCATGTGTGTTGCGCTAATAATTCAGACCTTCCCCCTTTATCAGATTAGGACTGAGTTTTGTTATTAAGATTAGCAAATTGTCTAAGATTATGAATACAAGATAGTTTGCTAGACAATATGCTGTTTCCTGCCTTTATCATTGTAAGAAACAGAATTGCATCAATTAAACAAGTGCTGTTTGTCAGAATTATCCACTGAGAACTTGTTTTATTTTGCAAATTTAGAACACTTGCTTTACCTCCTTGTGTCGCCGTGAACTTAAAAGCATTTTAATTTAGCACTGGCGCATTACAACTGTTTTAATTCGCTTTTTTTTTATGTGTGTGATGTGTACTTCGGTGAACTGTGACAGGATGGGCAGGCTGTGGTGCCTTAGCGTTTTCTAAAGTGAAAACAAATTGTCAAGCCTGGTTGTAATACCAGCTAGAACACTGAGGAGTTCCATTCATGCCTGCTGTTTTGGGCCTTCCTTTTCGAGAAGAGCGACAGGTGCTCGGCTTTTCTCAGAATTCAACTGTCATGAAAAAAGATCTGTGTGGGAGATGTTTAGGGCTGACAAAATGTATTTGGGGTGCAGAGGAGGTGGAGCAACAATAGACAGACATAATCGCCCTTTGCTCTGCCTCAGTGGTCTAGAAGAGGTTATTCAGTCTCACCCACTTACATGCTTAACATTCACTTTTCAGGGGCTTGACCTGAATACAGTACATTTATTCCAACTCAGGTTAGAAGTAAGTCTGGCTGGGTCTCCCTTTTACCATGCAACTCCCTCCATTAGGCCTTGAGGAAGAAAATGTGTTCACGTTATCTTCTTTTCATATCATGGAAAACTGTGTGAGCCAGGCCTTGCCACCTTTTACCTTTTTCCATGTGGAAGAAATACTAGAACAAAGATCTCAAAGATACCACTTTGGAAGCTTTTTTTTTTGCCACTTTTAAATAGACAATACCATTTTCTCTGCAGGAAATTATGTGGTACTTTTGCTTTTAAAAGCATGTTGCCAGATCCTACACAAGCATCCTAGCCCTAATTTATCTTCTTTCCAAGTCGACTTCATCCTCATATCCTCTCCTGCATGCAAATGTTGCCTGTGCCCACATTGTACACATTTTTTATTTTTTTTTAATTTTATTTAGATTTATATTCCACTTTTCACACCGCTTCACATACGTCCTATGCTCATACCTATCATGCTCATGTACCATTAAATCTACACAGAAAGAGAAACAACATTATAAATTAACTAGAAGTATTATGTACATTTTCTTTTAGTTTATATTCTTTAGCTGTCTCTTCCAATGGGTATGATGGCAGGGGTAGGAAGGAGGGTTGGCTTGTTGGGTTCTGTTGCTGACCTGCCATGGCCTTTTCTGCACTCTTGTGGGGGGGGGGGGGGGGGGGGGGGGAGGGGAGGTGTCCTTTTACTCTGGGGCATCCACTTTCTCCTCCAGCTGGAGGAGGACTATGTCATGATGGCCTGAAAGACTAAAAATGAGAAACTGGGATGCTCCTGGGGCCAGGCTGGTGGATCAGTGGCAGTGCTGCAGCCTGCCCTGCAGAGGATACCCACTTTGATTCTGGATTGGGCCCAGGTCTGGCGCAAGGCTATTAGGCACCCTAGGCAAATCTTCAGCCTTGTGATCCCCCCCATTAACTTTCAGGCACAGAGGCATCCCATAGATGAATGGAGAAGACCTATCTTATATCACATAAAATGAGCTTATATCCATAGTTAAAGCTTATAAAGAAGCGATTCTGGAAAGCAAACTTTTTTTTTTTTATCAGTCCAAAATTAAGAGTGTGTTGAATAATCGTGTCAACTTTTTTCAGTGGTCAAGGATTTAGTCTTTCTTTCTTCTCACTTGGAGCTCCCCACTGCACAGTTTATAAATACAGGCGTCACTTACAGTATGTGTGTGCTGAGCTATGCTTACTATTGAAAATTACCCTCCCTTTACATAAGAACATAAAAAACATAAGACTTGCCCAGTGTCCTGTTTCCAACGGTGGCCAAGCCAGGTTACAGGTACCTGGCAGGATCCCAAGGGGTCGACAGATTCCAAGCTGCTTATCTCAAGAATAAGCAGTGGATTTCTGCAACTCCACTGTCCAGGGGGACATGTGATGAGCGCTATTAGATTCATTCCATGTTGGACGCACGTTGAATATGCGCTAATCCCCTTATTGCATTAGGGGATTGATTAGCGCCGATTCTACCCGCGTCTGACTGCAGGTTAACAGTGCACTCGTCTGAGCGCACCGTATTGCATCGGCCCCAAAGTGAGTCACATCCAGTGCTCAGTGCACGCTCTCCCTTCTCACTCAGCCTGAGGATAAGAAAGAGGCTGGACTCAAAGGGTAATGCTTAGGAGGGGGAAAATGAGGAGGTGCTGTGTGCACTGCACAAACCAGGACCCGACTATCCTTGCCCTGCATGCTGCATGTTAATTACCACACCCTGAGGATCAGGCTGTAGTTAGGAAAAAGAGGTACGCCTGATTACACATGTTCTCAAAAAGGAGCTCCAGCCTAATTAAGAGCCATTGCTGAGGTTTCTTGCTGCTGTGAGAGGCTGTTCTGGATCTGAGCATCAGTCAGTAGTGACGTTTCTGTGGCCTACCTGATCAGGTCTGAAGGCGCACCAAAGTGTCATGGCACACCAGTTGGGAATCACAGGGTTAGAGCAATAACATGAGGGCCAGGGAAACTCCCCATTGACAATCCTGGTGATTTTGGACAAGTTACTTTACCTCCTGTTGCCTCAGCTACCACCTTAGACCCCACTATAATAAAAAAAAACGCTAGGTTGTGTGCACATGCCAGCACATGGTTCTGTGCACATTTTTGGGAGCTGAACTTTACTCCTGAAGTAGCAAGGAGCTAAGCATATAAAAATGTGTACACAAACCTGAGTAAAAATGTATGCAGAGCTTAGCACTCCTCCAGGAAAATCCCTAATGCAGGGAAGTGCACTGCCTTAACTCATGTCTTCTTAATGCTGGAAATTTAATTCCTGGTCAGAGGTGGAGTAGAGGTGGGGTCCTGTATTTGGGATTTTTTGTGGATTTTGTGAGCAACACCTATGAGCACACATTTTATGCTCTTAACTCATGTTTTATGCGCACAACATTTAGGAGCATAACTTGCTTCCCTAACTCATGTTTTCAGGCCGATACTGTAAAAATCACGGGAGAGCAGGTGCTCCGTGTTGAGCGCCTGCTCTCCTGACGTGCGCAATTCTGTATTTAAATGAGGCTGTGCGCTAATAAGGAGGCGCTAGGGAAAATTGAGAGTCCGTTTTTTTAACCCGCTGACCGGTGGGCAGATTAAACAAAATTTTTTTTTTATTTTTTTTTAAATTTTTGGTGCTTCCAACTTAATATCGCTAGGATATTAAGACGGAGGGTGTACAGAAAAGCAGTATTTTCTGTTTTTCTGTACTCTTTCCTGGGTTGCTTAGATATTAATGCTTGGGCAGGAGTTAATTTTACTTTCAGTATCCCGGCGACTAACTAATAGCTCATCAACATGCATTTGCATGTGATGAACGCTATTAGTTTTCGTGGCCAAATGGGTGCTAAACAGTGGGCTTGGCCGAGCGCACCCTACTGTATCGGCCTGTTTGTGCATACAATTTCGGGAGCACAAAAGCTGTGCTCCTATCTCATGTCTTCTGCGCACAACGTTGAGGAGCACATACATCTTTATGCGCACAAATCCTGTTTTCTGAACAGACTGCACACAAAGCAGGAGAGAAGCACCCAGCTCCCAGTGCGTCTGGCACTGCTTTGACGGCCACACCAGTCGCGATAGGCTACTGGCGATATTTTGACACAACTGTCAGCTTATTGCGACTGGCACGTCTTGCCAGCTCTCGGCTGCATTTAGAGGTATTGGGGGTTCCTGGTGGGGTGGGAAGGTGTGGGGATGACTTGACTGGGGTGAGGAGGGGCTGGGAAAAGAGGAGGAGATGGGTTTCACAGCTGAAATGTAATCTTTTCAGCTATTCTGGGAAGGGGGGCTTTGGGCCTATAGGCCCAATACTATGGAACTTCATTTTGGGGTCTTTGAGGGGGAAGAGGGCTCGACTGACAGGGAATTATGCATTTAACTGGGGTGGGGATTGAGTCAGTATTCCAGCAATGCTGGTTCCCCCCTCCCGCGCATGGGTACTTATCTGGCTATATCAGTTGAATATAGGTAGTTAAGGGCAGAATTATCTGGGTATACCTAGATGAATAACTTTGAAACCTAACCTATCCCAAGTTATCCGGCTACATATAGGCGGATAACTTTATGCAGGAATATTCAGCAGAAATGTTAGACCCAATATCTTATAACATGAAATTGAATACAATAAATAAAGACACGTTATATATGAATGAGAGTTGAGTGTGCCTTCATACGATGCAAACCATGTGGGTTCTGCTATCGTGTCTGTGAGCCTGTATGTGGCTTCTAATCATTAGGCACCTCAATGTGGTGGTTGAATTATATTGGTGTCCACGGGTTTGCGTGCTCTTCAAACCTTATTACTTGAAATGTTATGCCAGAACACTGGCCTTAATCGCCACTTATCTCGTGTTTGTTCAGGTGGTCTTTCTTGTGCCGCCGACACCGGGGTGTTTCGGAGCGTGGCTCCTTCTTCAAGGGCTGTACTTAGTCAAGGAAGACTGCTGAAACTCTGTGGTACTTTGCAAAACGTGGCTATTTCAGTTCTGTGGACTTGGCGTTAGCAGTGCTATCAGTTATGCTCCGTGTATTTTGACGGCTGTTCTGAGCGGCTCCTTTTGCTAACGCAGCAGGACATTTCCCCCACCTGAATATCCCTGGTAATGTATCCAGCTAGCTTTCGCTGGTTAAGTTATCCATTTTAGGGCATTTTGGATATTGGTCTCTTGGATTTTAATTACTTGCCTTTCCAAACCCGTGCCCAAGGAGAGTTACAATTCTGGTATAGGTAAGGTCCTTCCCCCAGAGGGCTCGCAATCTAAGTCAGTATCTGAGGCAGTGGAGGGTGAAGTGACTCGCCCAAGGTCACAAGCAGCAGCAGTGGAAGAAGCAGTACTTGAACCATGAGATGCTGTTATGGTGTTAAGAATCTAACCCACATTGGTAAATGCAAAGTTTTTAGGGAAGAAACAGCTGCAAGATTTGTGGTCATAGTCGAATAAGATCCGCTGCACCAGTTCTTAGCAAGAACTGAAATCGGCAGAATGCTACCGGACTCCTGTGTGCACGCTGCTCATTTGCATTTGCACTTTCATATGGAAACAGCAGTGCCACTGCCGTCTCTTAGAAGCATCCTGCAGCCCAGCGCCGGGCTGGCGTTTGCTTCATAGCAAGCAGGTCTCCTGCTCCCTGAATGGGTCTTCCGTTCCCTGGTGGGGCTAGTTTCACTGAAAAGCGAATATTGAGGCTAAAGAGCACAAAGACCACTTTGAATGCTAAAATCCCTAATAGTGTGCTTTAAACATTCAACATCTGCCCTTTTTGGGAGGAATTTAGGTAATGATTAACTGCATGCTTTTCTCCATTTCTCAAAGGGAAAGTAGCTTCTGAAAATGATCCCACCACAATTACATTTGCTCACAATTACACCTGCTAATTTGTGCGCAGATTATTTTGGGGAAAATGTACATACATACTTTTGAAAAGGCAAACATATGCATGTAAGTACAAACCCCTCCCCCAACCTTGTCCCCAGGAACATGCTCATGGCGGGTAAACGTCCATGTAAACAGGACATATGGACATAAGATGGGCATCCAATATTGTAAAGGCAATTTTACCTGTTGAAATGGCTTTGAGAATTACCCTCCTGGTGTGCAAAACTTAGTTATTAGCTTCCCAGTTATCTATTTTTCATATGTAGTTTTACATGTCTGACTTTTTTTTTAATTCATAGATATCAAGTGACTGAGATGCAAAATTATGCGGAGCAGTTCATTAGCTATCAACGCATAGCTACACTACATGCAAAAAAAAAAACCCTTCGCCAATGAGACTTTGCAAAATTAAGTGGTTCTCAATGAGGTGTAGTTAAAACTTAATGCAAAACTTTCCATTGGAAAACTACATGTAATATTTTGCTACCCACCTTATTTTGCATATGAGTTCCATCAGCAAAACAGCACACACTGACACAGAAATGATGTGTGAAATTCCATGCACGTTGTTACATTGACCTCGTATCCCACAGAATGTTCTCTCTGACACTCCCGGCCATAGGCAGTAGTAGAGCACAGCTCAACGATAGATTTACTTTTAAATGTACTTCTCTGTACCAGATATTGCACTCTGGCTTCTTTTATGCATTTGTCATAATAGATTGTGTAGATGGAAACAGAAAACACCTGATACCAGAGTACATTATAGAATTTTTACTTCATTGGGTCTATAGTAGGAGGTCTTCAATATTCTGCCTCTACTCACTCCCCCGTATTGGTTGGGGGAATCTCTGCTCCTCTCTTGCTTCCTTCCTCTTAAGTACGAGGAGGTCATTGTATAGGTGAGGAAGGACAAAAAAATACAATTACTACAGAAGGATGTTAAAACTTGCTGAGACAGCCTACAATGACTATGGTGGGCAGGGCTGTCCTTGGGGAGGGAGGATGAATAGGGGAAAACTGCTCAGGACCTTCTGCTTCAGGGGTGAGGGGCCATACCTGTACAGTAACCCTGCGTCTTGCATTATAATTTCCTATTAGCTTAGGGGCGGAGCCATGCCCATCAGTGTTCTGGGGCCCCTGTTACAGCTGATTTGTCCCAGGTCCTGCATGCCCTAAGGTCAGCCCTGACAGAGGAGCCCTGCATAATGAGGTCAGTCAGATGAGGGTAGACTAAGAGACACAGAATGGCATATGATAACATATGAGCAATTGAAAGCATTGTAACCTATTTTTTCAGATCATCGAGGTTTCCCAGATAATGGATCTTCAGATAAAAGGCGCTCTGCAGTATTAATGTATCTAAAATAGAATAACAAGAGTTGCATAGATGAAAGATATATATTTTAAATACATAAAATGCCCATACACATGAAACTGATAGAGGATGGTAGCTGCAGTTGGTATGAGAATGACCCCATGCGCTGTACAATGGAAAAAGGGCCAATATAGCGAGGTGCAAACTTCATAGATGGATGTTGCGTGTATTCAACCAGACCTTTTCCCCGGGGTGAAATCGGGGCGCCGGTCATCTATGGCAGTCAGCTGTCTTCTTGGCCCTTAGGCCAGCTTTACAATCAATTCTTCAGTCTGTCACCAAAGATTGTGCAGATTGGCAGCTGTCAACTGAGTGGCAGGGGAGGGTACGGAGAGTGGTAAGGGAAGGGGGAGGGCAAGGGTTGTCTCCCATATACTACCTGGAAGGGAGAGGTGCCAGTAGAGGAACTGATGTGGGAATTATGAGAGAATTCCGCCCAGGGAAGAACGTCAGCCCAATTGTCCTGACAAGTATTAGTAAATGTCCTTAAGGTTTTAAAGGTACAGTTAAGTCTCTCCACTTGCACGTTGGCCTGGGGATGGTAGGCACTGGTGAGACCCAGAGGGATATTGAATTTCCGGCAAAGGGATTGCCAATATTTAGCTGTAAATTGTGCACCTCGGTCAGATGATATGACGGGGAAGGCCGTGTAGACGGAAGACGTGGGAGGTAAACAAACGTGTCAGTTCTGGTGCAGATGGGAGGCCTGGGAGGGCCACAAAATAAGCCATCTTAGAAAAATTTTATTGTGGATCTCCCTATGTCCCATGGCTGTATCGTCATCCAAACATACAATTTTTAACTTTAACCAAATAAATTTTTACACGGAGAAATGGTGTCGGGTCCGAAATAACAGTGGACCTTCAGTTTCCAGCAAGTCGCTGTAGCAATTTATGGCAATTCCAATAGAAGCACTGGTGAGGAAGAATTGTCTACCGTCCCGTGTGCAAGACGCATGGGAGTGCGGGATTGGAGAGTCAGAAAAGTGTATGTCTCTGAAGCAGCAGAGTTGCGAAACGCGCTCGTCGGACTACTGACTCCGACAGTCCACCGAAGGGAAGTTATACCTTTCATATCTTTTACATAAAAAGTTAAAAAGTTAAAAATTGTATGTTTGGATATTGGACTCACTTGGACCGATGATTAAAGATGACCCAATAAAGTGCAAAACACACAAGTTTTAACTTGTAAGCACAGTGGGTGGTATGATGGTCCCCAACTTCACATAATGGTGTATTTTTATATAAAATAAATTTCCTTGAAATATACAGCATAATATACAGTATTACAGCATTTCAGATTGAAAAACATATAGAACCACGTTGTTTGTTTTGATGGTAATTGAAATCTCCCATTATTGCACTGCCAAATTGGTTAGCTTCCCTGATTTCTCTTAGCATTTCATCATCTGTCTGACCATTTTGTCCAGGTGGATGGTAGTATACGCCTATCACTATACTCTTACCCAACACACATGGGATTTCTACCAATATAGATTCTACTGAGCATTTAGTGTCTTGTATGATCTTTATCCTGTTGGACTCTATACCCTCCCGGACATAAAGTGCCACACCACAACAAAATTGATCCTATCATTACGATATAATTTGTACCCTGATATAGCACTGTCCCATTGGGTATCCTCCTTCCACCAAGTCTCTGATGCCAATTATGTCAATCTCATCATTTGCTGCCATACACTCTAACTCTCCCATCTTACTTCTTAAATGTCTGGCATTGGCATACAGACATTTCAAAGTTTGTTTTTTGTTTGTATTAACAACCTGCTTTTCAGTTGTTAGGGATAATTCGGAAATCATTAGCTTCGGTGATTTTTTACATATAGGTACATGGACTATGTTTGCTTTTAATGGAACCTCTCTGTTGGGATGCCCTAACTCTCCTGTTTCATTAGTATCCTTCAAAGAAACATTTCTCTGAAACATGCACTGCTGAGTGACTGTCGGCTTTCCCCCTTGTTCTAGTTTAAAAGCTGCTCTCCTTTTTGAAAGAGTGCCAGCAGCTTGGTTCCACTCTGGTTAAGGTGGAGCTCATCCTTTCAGAAAAGTCTCCCATTTCCCAAAAGTTTCCCCAGTTCCTTACAAAACTGAATCCCTCTTCCCTGCACCATCGTCTCGTCCACGCATTGAAACTCTGGAGCTCTGCCTGCCTCTGGGGACCTGCACGTGGAACAGGAAGCATTTCAGAGAATGCCACCCTGGAGGTTCTGGATTTCAGCTTCCTACCTAAAATCCTAAATTTGGCTTCCAGAACCTCTCTCCCACATTTTCCTATGCCGTTGGTGCCCACATATACCTCAACAGCTGGCTCCTCCCCAGCACTATCTATAATCCTATCTAGGTGATGCGTGAGGTCTGCTACCTTCGCACCAGACAGGCAAGTTACTAGGTGGTCCTCACGTCCACCAGCCACCCTGCTATCTACATTTCTAATAATCGAATCACCAACTATGATGGCCGGCCTAACCCTTCCCTCCTGGGCAGTAGCCCTGGGAGACTTGTCCTCAGTGCGAGAGGACAATACATCACCTGGAGAGCAGGTCCTTGCTACAGGATCACTTCCTGCTACATCAGGGTGATGTTCTCCTACTGGGAGACCTTTCTGATCCAAGGCAGCACTGGGGCTGCCAGACTGGATTTGGGACTTGGCTACTATGTCCCTGAAGGTCTCATCAATGTACCTCTCTGTTTGCCTCAGCTCCTTCAAGTCTGCTACTCTAGCCTCCAGAGATCGGACTCGTTCCCTGAAGGCCAGGAGCTCTTTGCACCGAGTGCACACATACAATCTCTCACCGGTGGGTAAAAAATCATACATGTGACACTCAATGCAAAACACTGGAAAGCCCCCCTTTTGCTGCTGGACTGTAGCCTTCATCTTGGTTTTATTGAGTTCCTAGTTAAGTTTAGGAGACTAAGGGATTGGAATAAGTACTTTAAATTTATAGGTGAATTTACTAATTAATCAGCTAGTGTCCTACAAGGGGATTATTAAACTTTCAATAAGGGCTGGTACAATAGTATGATTTAGATAAGACCCTGATTGATTTTTAATGAGTGTCTCATGCCTAAAAATCAAGGGTTGAGTGGGTGGGAAAGACAGACACTAGAATTAACTATCTCTGGCTTGCTTGTTACCTCACACACACAAAAACTCTAAACAACATATCCCTTAATTTCACCTTTCATCAAACTTTTATAAGCCCAAACATTTCTGAAAGCTATACTTACAATCCTCTTTAACCACCGCTAAATTAATCTTCACTCAGTTAATGGAAGGGTTTGAGACGGTGCGCGCTTCCGGTCCTCCTCTACTGCAAAGGGTGCGGGGCCTCTGGAAGCTGGAGCTGTAGAATTCAATCCCTGGATCGCTTACGGTGACCTCTGGACTCCTCTCCCAGGGGATGCTGGGAACAGTATGCAGATGAGCCTTCCAGTCCTCCTCTACTGCCTTGCCATCCAGTAGTGAAATGATAAAGGTAGTCTTGATGGCGTCGGTGGAGAACTGGGCCAGTTGTAAGGAAAAGTGCATCAGACACTGATTCAAAAATCCCCGACAAAGTTTGGGGTCCCTAGTGTACCTGGGTGGTACCGGGAGAAGCAGAGGAGTGGAAGCTGCCAACTGAGCTGGAGGTGCTAGGGTGGGTTAGGCTGCAGCCGACATTAGATTGTCGATACATACGTTAAGGCGATCCATGGTAGCTGCCATCACCTTGAGGCATTGCTGCTGAAGCTTCTGGGCTAACTCAGTAATGGCCCGGAATCCGGAGAAGTCCGCCGGGTCCATGGCCTTGCAAACTGTTGACTGCTGTCAGCCGGAGTGTGGACCCTAGGCCGAGGTGAGGTAGACTACCAGCGAAGATGACCCACAGGTCCTCACTGTCGGCAGGCGGAACCAAAGGTGTAGGAACCGGAAAGACCCTCACCTGATTGGATGGAGTTCAGGAATGATCCAAGGTCGGAGGCAGGCGGCAGGCAGGCTAGGTCCAAAGGCAATCTAAGGTCAGTGACAGGCGGCAGGCAGGCAAAGTCCATAAGGCAATCCAAATCAGACACAACAGGGAAGGCACTGAGGCAGCTACACACTGAGGAGACCTGTTGCAAGGCAAAGCAGGCAGCCGGGACCCAGTGTTAAGAAGGAGGCTGCCTCTGACGTCATTTCCCGGCGCTGGGACACTTCCTGGTCAAGGGCCCCTTTAAGAGGCGGGGCGAGCGCCTGGAGGCCCGCCCGTGCCTGTGTCCCTCAGCGTTGGAGGCTTGATCGTGGAAGGCGTCCCGGGCGCCTGCCGAGGAATCGTGGCAGAAGAACCGGATGCACCGGTAAGTGGGGCCGGTTGCGCAGCCATGCCGCGCAACACCCTGAAACTGAGATGTTAAGGCCTTTGAAACACTGGGAAGCATTGGGTGTATTGTGGAATGTGTTCAACGAGGATAAGTGGCATGTTCATGTTTAAAGTGATTGCACTTTATATTAGTAGTTTTATTTGCAAGTAAATTAAAAAAAATAATGAGACCGATCATTATAAAGGAGGAATCGTGAAGGATGAAGTTTGTTGATTGGATGTATGAAGGTCTCTACACATTTCTTTATTGTTGAAAAAGTGCTGAAACATGAATGGTCCTGGTCCTTCCTTGTCCCATCCCAACCAACTCTCCTCTGTCAGGCTTAAGTATAAACAAATCTTTGCTTTTCTTCCCCCAGTGACTTTATTAACACCAAACCGAATCAGCCAAAAAGGATTTGAAGTTTTTTGGGGGGCCTGCAACCATTTGGTCGAGTTGCCCCAAATCAAACCGAAAATTGACTCATTTGTCACATTTTTCCATTTGGATTGAAATACAGGTACATCCTTAGTCTGCAGCCTTAATGCCCAGTCATTTCTGATCCAAGCATGAGGTAAGTAAATGCAAGATATACTCTTCACTTTAGACAGAGTTTTTTAAGAAGATTGAATTTTGAATGCATATGAAAGATGCACATATGGACAATAGCTAGCCTTGATGCTTGGTACTGTTGTTTGTGTCTGGTTAACCTGCTTTGTATTATGTTAGAAATATGCAAACAGCCATTTCTAGGGTGGGAAAGCCCTGCCAGTTCTTAATCTGGATGGCAGCTTCCAAGGGGGATAAGGAGCAAGAAAGAAGCTGTTAAAATAATGTGACAAGCTTTATCGTAGTGTGTGTGTGTGTCCTACATATGCTTATATAACTTTTAAGGATGAATTTGCATGGAAGACATTAGGGGATGTAAAACTGCACTGTATCTTGAAGTCTTTGAACAGAATGCAACTCCTGTGTGAGGTGGCAGCTGGCCTGCTCCCAACTGTTTCCTGAGGTGCACCTGTTAGTCTCGCCTTGTTTAACCTGCGCAGGCTGCACCTTCGCTTCCAGTTTAAGGTCTTGTTCTCCTGCTTAAACCATGTCCCAGACCACTTCAGCTAAGGACTGTTATGCATCCTGTGCTTCCTTTAGCCTCTGTGGTTTGCTGGTTAGCAAATGATGAACAGACCCAGAAGCAGAGAGGGGCACCACTAGTTCGTCAAGGCAATATGTGCTCTGCTAATCGTATCAGTGTTCTCCATTTCTGCCTATCCTGAGCTAAATTAAAGATACCTGGTATTTGTCAAATTATTGCAGTACCTCTCACTGCCAGAAAGCTTTGGTATTTTACCGGGAAGGCTGGATTGCTGACCACTTAACATGAACAGTAGCTAGTTTCTGAAATTTTTGAATGCAAAAATGCAAAAGCACAGCAGAGTATGTTTCTCAAACTGTTTGTGACCTGCTTCAGCTTTCCAGTGAAATATAGAAATGACGGCAGAAAGACCAAACGGTCCATCCAGTCTGCCCAGCAAACTCACGGCAGCAAACACCGCACCGTACAGGTCATCCCCATACGTATCAGTTTCTCAGACCGTAAAAGTCAGGGCCCTTGTTTATTTCTGTTTTGAGTCCAAGTCCCCCTTATCTCTTGCCTTTGAAGCAGAGAGCAATGTTGGAGTTGCATCAAAAGTGTCAGGCTTATTGGTTAAGGCTAGTAACAGCCGCATCAGCAGGTTACCCCCTATGCTTATTTGTCTTCCCAGAGTGTAAGACAGGGTCCTTGTTGGTTGCTGTCATTTCCATCCTCTAGCCTTTTAGGGATCCACAGTGTTTATTCCATTCCCCTGTGAATTCTTTCATCGCTTTTGTTTTCACCACCTCCTCCGGAACATGATAAAGTTTAATAAATCTGGCAGTTATTCTGCGGTTCCTCTTTCATTTGCTGGTCTAGAAAAGACAGACCTTCCAATGGCTGAGATCCCAGCATCGGTGCAAATTAAGCGCACTCTGTAGGTCATCTAAGAAAGTAAATTGAACTGCATGGCGACAGGAGTGAAGCTGAGGTGGCAACTGAATGGGCTACAGGCAAAAGACTGCATTCACTTAAAGGGCTTGGAACAGAATCAGTTCTTTTATCGCTATCAAATGAAGTTCGACAGCAATTGGATATAGGTTATGATGTCTTTTATTGCTAGATCTAACTGTGGCCTTTGACACCATGGATGAGGTGTTGCTTTTAAATCAGATGCAGGATACCACATCAGTGCTTTAATTTGGTTCTGCTAGAACCGAAACCATGCATTACCTGGCAGGGTGATTCATTATTTTCCCCGTAAACTTTGTTGCAGTGTCCCGCAATGATCTCTGTTATCACCTGTATTGTTCAATATTTATCTGGCTTCCCTGTTAGCAATTGAGGATTTTGGGATTTCCTGCCATGTGCAGTGAAGGATTTAGGATTTTGCCAACCCTAGGCACTGCTGTTATCTTCCCCTGTCTCTCCCTCCTCTCCCCAAAGGGTGATCAACAGGGAGCAGGTAGCCTAAGGCATGGGTAGGCAACTCCAGTCTTTGACTGCCACAAGCCAGTTGGGTTTTTCAAGATAACTACACTGAATATTCATGAGATGCATGTGCCTGCACTGCCTCCATTACACAGAAATTTCTGATCTATTAGTTACAATTTGTAACCTTTCATTAAAATCAATATTTAAAAAAGGCTCCAGGGGCGATCCGGGTAACTATAGACCAGTGAGCCTGGGAAAAATAGTGCCGGGAAAAATAGTGGAAACTATTCTCAAGATCAAAATCGTAGAGCATATAGAAAGACATGGTTTAATGGACCACAGTCAACATGGATTTACCCAAGGGAAGTCTTTCCTAACAAATCTGCTTCATTTTTTTTGAAGGGGTTAATAAACATGTGGATAAAGGTGAACTGGTAGATGTAGTGCATTTGGATTTTCAGAAGGCGTTTGACAAAGTCCCTCATGAGAGGCTTCTACGAAAACTAAAAAGTCATGGGATAGGAGGCGATGTCCTTTCGTGGATTACAAACTGGTTAAAGGACAGGAAACAGAGTAGGATTAAATGGTCAATTTTCTCAGTGGAAAAGGGTAAACAGTGGAGTGCCTCAGGGATCTGTACTTGGACTGGTGCTTTTCAATATATATATAAATGATTTGGAAAGTAATATGACGAGTGAGGTTATTAAATTTGCAGATACAAAATTATTCAGAGTAGTTAAATCACAAGCGGACTGTGATACATTACAGGAGGACCTTGTAAGACTGGAAGATTGGGCATCCAAATGGCAGATGAAATTTAATGTGGAAATCCAATCTTGTCTCTCCTTGTCTTCCCTTGGCTTGATTTCCTGGTACTGACTCTTGCTTAAGACCTTGATCTTCCTTGATTGCTGCCTGGACCTGACCCATGCCCCGATCTCTGGCCTGTCTCTGGTATCTCCTGTCTGCTGCCAGCCCTGACTTCGGTCTGTCATTGGACTCTCATCTGCTGACCACCCTAGAGACCCAGCTATGTCCTGCCAGCTGCCAGAATCCAAGGGCTCAACTTGTGGGGGAGGCAGCTAGTATAGGTGAAGCTCCAGTCCGTCTAGTGTGGGTGTAGCAGGCTCACCCGCTAGGCTGCACCAACCACACCACATCGCTAAGGGCCCACCAACACCAAACTCATTACACCTAGAACTCAGATGTAATTGCTATCTGTGTAGAGAGAAACTGAGAGCATAGGGTCCAACTCTCTTCCTATTTGACCCTGGGTGCAGTCTGAGGGATTTGTCCCATTCAGGGTTACACAAGGCATTAGCTATTACCCCCAATGCAGAAAGGGGCACTGGCTCAACTTGGGTTTTCATAGAGCTGGAAATTTTCCTCCTGGTCCTAGGTAGAGTAAAATGTCCAGTTCTAATGTCAGTCTATGGCTAGAAGCAGGGGTTTTGTGCCAGGACCTGCAGTTGGGATTTATGCACAAAAAAAAAATGGCTTTGCACACACAAAGCATATTTTTATTGTGCCTAAAATTATTTATGTACACAAAAAAAATTTTCTATGCCAAAATTTGTGTGCATCAATCATATTTTATACACATAAAGCAAGCATAAATCATATTTTGTGTGCATAAGTCTTATATAAGACACCCAAGATAAAATGTGATATCAGCCTATACTGAGTATACACTTTAACCTGGCTTTCTGTGCACGATGTTAACTCCTGCTGCATTAGCATATCATTTGCTTACTTGTTGGGAGGTAACATTTTTACAAATTTCTGATTTATATTCACCTTTTGTGACTCATCAGCCACTTCAAAACAGCTGATATTCAGGCACTTCCTGTCCCTAGGAGGCTTTACAATCCAAGTTCATATCTGAAGCAATGTAGGGTGTAGTGACTTGACAAGATCACAAGGAGCACCAGCAGGAACTGAACCCTGGCACCCCTGGTTCTAAACCACTCAGCACCCCATCTTAACGCAGGGCTTAGTACATGGGCCCCCAACTCCGCACATCCTGTAGCAGCAAAGACAACACCTCTGGCCAGTCCAGCACAGCTCTTCTACCAGTCCTGACTCCTGGATGCTGGCAGATTTGTTGATGACCTTCTCCTTCTTGTTTTCTCTCTTTGGGGGTCCAGCTTTTATTGTTTACTTTATGATGCCACATTCACTAACTTTTCTGATTGTGTAAATGTTACAGTCTGAAGTTTACTTGTGGTTATTATATTGTGTTATAAACATAAAGCGACTTATGGATCCATTTGTCAGGTACCGTGCTCCTCCCATCGGAGGACATGTTGAAGATGGCAAAGTGTAACGAGCGTTGATTGTTCCTGTTCTAATATCTGGAGGGCAGAGTTTCCCCCAAGTCAAGGGGGTAAACTCTTCGCTCCTGGATTTGTCTTCAAAGGAAGAGAACCTCTGGTCTAAGTTCTGATGTGAGCTGAAACCTCATGCAGTGAACAGGGAGTTGCTCCTGGAGAAGGAGGCCACTGTCGGCCAGGGGTGGACTGGTGGTGATCTGGGCCCCCAGGCAATACGGATCATTGGCCTTCAGGCACGGCTTTATTGTGCAAATGGTCAGTCCGCCCCTGCCATCGGGAAGCACAGCTGATACACCGAGGTGAAAGCCTAGTACCAACCCCTGGGAGAGGAGAAAGGAGCGAGCAACCCATCCGGTGTGAAGTCAGAGAAAGGAGAGAACTCAACACTAGAATCATAAGAACATAAGAACATAAGAAAGGTACAACAGGGTGTCCTTAGGGAGAGGAACCCCATTACCTAATCTCAGGTGAACCTAAATACCAGGAGGGAAGAGTGGGGCAGAGAAGGATCAGAAACTCCCCCAAAAAGTATACCAGATGCCAAGCTGAAGACGTTTCACAGTAAAAAGGTTTATTTTTGAACACTGCAACTGTGTGGAGTCTATATGAAATCAGAAGCAAAGACTAGCGCCTTGGGCCCTGAAAAATCATCCTTGTCCCCTTCAGAGAATCTTACCATGGCTGAAAGGGTGAGTTAGGATTCAGCCCAGTATCTACTAGTGGATCCCCTTACTCAGAGGAGTGCCTGGAAGGGGGTTTACATAAATATATTTTTCCTAAGCTAGTTAAAGGTGGATGCATTTTGCTAAACTAGAGACTATGCAGCTGCTTTTATACTTTATGTGGCCCTGCCCAAAGTTACTATAAGACCTCGTTATGTTTGCTCTATGGTTACAAGTACTTATAATATTAAGTTACATTACAGCTGGGCCTGTCTGATAGGAATACTTGTTAGCTGGAGCTCATTAGCTACCAGCATTCATCTTTTCCAGCTGTTGAATTTATTTTCAAAGGATACATGTCTTTCAAGTTGTCCCAGGGTCTTTTGTAAGTCTCAGAATCTTCTTCCAACCATTAGAAAGTCAGAGGTTGATATTCAAAGGCTTTGTCTGGGTAACATTTGGAGTTACCCGGACAAAAAAACAGAGATTTAAAAATCCAGCCCCTCCCCTCCCCCCCCCACACACACTCGGCTAAATTTTGTGCGAGTGAACTCGCTGCTAGCACTCAGTTTAGCCAGATAAAATGAGACCGTGATGGAGACGTTCCAGGCCTGTGGTTAAATCGTAGCTGGCGAGCGCTGATATTCAGTGTTGCCTGCTTAAATGCTAGCAGGGCGAGCCTGGTCAGAAAAATAAGCTGCCCTAAAGTTATCCAGAGAACTTTGAGTGGCGTTAGCTGGGTATATTCAGCGGCAGACGTATCTGGATAAATTCCTGGGTAATTTTCCCGCCAACTGTCCTTTCAAGAGTTAGGGACCTTAAGTTGTGCCAATGTGTTTCTGTGCAATAAAATAGGTCAGGGCAACAAAAATGGAAATACCCCGTAGGATTTGCAAGTTCCACATGTTATTGCCCAGCCCCTTAAACCGTTGCAGCGGGGAGTATGAGAATAAGCTGCGACGCATGCAAATGTATGCACTACAGCTCATTTGCAAGCCGCATTACTTCAGGAACGCCAGCCACACCTGAGAAGGTTAACACGCTTGCTGAGATACTCTCGGGGTTGGCATTTAAATGGCCTGCAGAGGCCCAAGAAATTACCCGCCACCTTCCTCCCATGCAAAAATGCCTGCAGACGTAGTAACACTCTCCCATCTCCTTCCTCGCACCCGCACCTCAGCTGAACAAAAAAACCCAAAGATTAGCCCCCTTAAGCCCTGCTCCCCAGGCCAGAAGCCCCACCCTTTGGTGACCAAAATGCTCCCCCTTCCAACTCTCCACTCTCTCTGGCACCCCTCGGTCTTTCTTGTTAGCTCTCTGTGGGTCTAGCAGGGGCAGGGGTGAGTGGGGATCGCTTCTACCCCCCCACTAGACCCCCAGAAAGTTAATAAGCTGGAGCGGGGAGGGGTTTAGGAGATGAGGGGTTGGGAGATGGGAAAGGGAGGGCATTTTAGTCCCCAGAGGGTGCGATTTCTGTCTTGGGTGGGTGGGGGGGAGTGCAAGGCTTAAAGGGCATATTCTTTTATTTTGGTTCAGTCAAGGTGGAGGAGAGTCAGCTTGAAAACCAAAACAAAACAATTTGGAATCCGTAACTTTAGGGAGAGCCTCAAAAGAGAACAGCGGCGGTGGTATTGGAATTAAAAGTTCATGCTAGAGAGCTCCCGAGGCACGAGGACACGTTTTGCTGACTCTAGGACGCGGTGCATCCAGTTGCAGACTATGAAGTCCAGATTGCAAAGTTAGCCGGACAAACGTATCTGGCTGGCTGTGGAGGGGGGTGCTCACACTGGGATAGCCGCACCACTGAATAAAAGGACAGCCGGATACATTTATCTGTGCTCTACAGCACGCCCAGAGTGAGATGGATATCAAAGTTAGCCAGCTAACCGAACTCTGTCCAGAAATTCCCCCAGAACACCCTTACATTATTCGGCTAAATATTAGTTGGATAAGTGCCCAAAATATTCAAATGCTGGCCTTTAGCCGGATAATTCACAAGTTAAATGTTGCTGAATATGGACCTGTATTTGATCTTTTTACTCAGGTTCTTTTTTGCATTTCTTGTTCTTGTGCATATTTTTTGGTTTTCATGCTTGGGCTAGTGCGAGTTTTCAGTTGGTTATATACAGACCAGCAGACCAAACGCTGCTGGGCCGTGTCATCCAGACTCTGGCAATGACTCAAAAGCAGCTCTTCTGTGCTGCCTGCCTGAAAAAATCCTCTTTAATGAAAAAGACGTGCATTTGGAGTACTGCAGCGTTAACTGCCCCGGAGGCCTGAAGCCTCATTGATGTGAAGTAGCTGATGTGTCATTTGCCATCAGCTTGTCCCCGCATGTATGTATATGCTTAATAGGCAATAGGAAGTGGAGATGATGAGCGGTATACACACACTAGTGGTGAATAACCATAAGATCCAAGCTCAGGGTGTGGCTCATGAGCTGAGGGCTGTCTTTTCTTGGCTGGGTCTAAGAACTTGTACAAGATGGGGTTTGGGGTGGGTGAGCATAGTGTTAATGGCCTGCCATTTGACTCACATTGGGGGCACGATTATGTTACGACCATTGCTAAAAAAGAAGCATTAAAAAAAATATATTTGCTGGCAGTACAGGAAAGCAGTGCCGATTGTTTGGCCAGGTCAAGCTAGGTTGCTGACCTGGAATTTGTTTCAACCAGGCTAATTGCTTCCTGTTCCCCACTTCCGCTGGAATGGAAGGCAGAGGCTTCTGCCGGCCACCACATGTTACTTTTTTTTTTTTTTTGTAATTATCCCTGACATTAAGACAGACAAAACTATACTCGGGATATAAAAACTTACAAACATAAACAATGTTTCGATCGATGGCTTACTTAGAATATGCTGTTCTCAGAGACCTATTATGCTTAATAGTTACATATATTTCTGAGAAGACAAAATGTATTCATGGCTTACTTTATTATTATTATTATTATTATTATTATTTTTTTTTTTTAGCTTTCTTTCATGCTTACGCTGATTTATTGCATGTTGCTTATTCGAAAGAGCAGCCTGTTAAGACTGTACATAAAATGAAATATAAAGGTGTAATCAATTGTTGCAATCGTCCAATAAATTCTTCCCCCAAGATTTTGCCCCTAAAACAAGAATGTTTTTCCAACTGCTAAAATGTGAAAAGTAGTTTTGGTATCCACGTGAGGTACTTTGCATCCCCAAGTGTGCCGGTCCAGGAAAGGATTTTTCTTACGCCGCTTCCGACGAAAGGACCAATAGCTCTCAAAAGACGCTCACCAATTTTTTACTCTAGTAAAACATCATCACCTGCAACTTGTTTTTGACCTTTATTTCTATGTATTCTGGTGGAAAAGATCCTCATGCAGTATGAAGGATCATCAATCAAAGGCAGGCAAGGCATAGACACAGGCCACAGCACAATATGTTTTTAATGAAGGCTGCAGGAAGATGTTAATGCCCAGATTTTGTCGTGCGACATCTGGTTTCAGTATAAACTGTGACCACACCTGGCAGGGACTCCCCCCAACCATCATCACCTCCTCTTTTTTTTTAAAGTCTAGGGTTGTTATTTTAGGAAACAAGAGCCGTTGCCATTTCCTCCCCTCTTATAGTGGCAGGCAAAGCTTTGGCATCAAATTCTTCAAAAGAAGGAGGAAGTGAGGCAAGATGGAGCATGGCCGGGTCGGGGCACTGTTCTGGGCAGCGGTGCTGGTGTTCTCGGGGGCTGCGCTGGTGACAGGTAAGGGGAGACTTGAAAATGCATCACAAGCATGAGTACTAAACAAGTTGTTAAAAAAAACAGTTGTGCCTATTTATTCATTTTTAGCATTTTTTTTAAAAACATTGATCAGAAAACAAGAAAATCTTGCGATATGAGACATTTAAGGTGAACTGAGTCAAAAGGAGTGCTGAAAAGCACCGACGTGGCACACGTTTCGCCTATTATTACTTTGATTTTCTGATTAAGTTTCTTGTCCCTGATTATTGTGATCTTTCATATCGGAAGCATAAAAAAAAAAGAGAGAAAACAACCTAGAATCAAAAAGAGCTCATAGTTAGATGATATGGGTTAGAAAGAAGTTAATATATGAATGTGTCTGAGACACAGAAGTAACTCTCAGCCTGCCTCACTGAGGAACGCCGGCTGTGTAAAATCGAACAGTACGAGCCTCATCATTCTACTGATGCAATGGAGCATAGTTGGGAAGTAAGAGTGTGCTCAGTCAGCGGGATATCTCTCATATTGTACCTGTGGGGAAATCTTCATGGAAGAAGGTGCGTAGACCATGGCAGAGTGAGGACCTGTGGCGGTGAGGTCCCTCTCGCTATAAAAACAATGCCCAAAGCTCCCCCTTTCCATTGGGTGGGTCAGGAAAAAAACTCAACAGCACTCTTCTCTGATCATGAGATAAAGGAAAATAAATTGGAGCTGAGCGACCCTCGGAACGGGAAGGCATCACCTCTTCCTAATGGCTGTGGGATTCTCAATCCCTTGTGGTTATGAGGGCTCACGATGTAAGTTGGTACCTATGGCAATGGAGGACGGCGTGACTTCAAGGTCACATGGCACATTCGTGGGTGAAGTGGTATTTGGCTTCTCTAGTGTGTAGCCCATTGCTCTAACCACTAGGTTTCTCCTCCATAAATTTCTTATACCAGGAACACTCAAAGTGTGGGATTTACTGAAGCACTTCATAAGTTACATTTGAATGTTAATTTCTTTTTATCCTTAATGTTTAAGAATCAGCTTTCTTTGTGCTGCTCTGTTGTTGTATGCATTGTGTGCTGTGAAAGGGTGACCTTGGAGGGCCCTGAGGGTCACAGGCTGAGTCCCCTCTGTCCTAAGTTAAAGGCTGAGTCTCCTCTGTCCTAAGTTAGATGGCCACGTGAACCATATATCTGGCTGTGGAGAACCACAAATGGGTCTGGTAAGCAAACATATGCAAACTGACCTGGGTCTGAGATTCAGTGCATGCAGGTCTGCCTCGTCAGCATCTGTTGTAGGTTTCCTGAAAAGTCAGGGCTGTCCACGGCCCTGAAGGAGCAGCGCTATGGAGCCCTGCTCTGAGATGCTGTGAACCGTTCAGCTGCAATGTACCGCTTGCTTCAAGCTGGCCAAGGGAGAGATGCTTTGCAAATACACCTGTAAGGAAAAATAAACTCCCCACAGCAGAGTCCTGTGAACCTGTAAGGAAAAATAAACTCCCCACAGCAGAGTCCTGTGAACCGGAAACCTGTAGAAAGCACACAGCAGAAGGTCTGTCAAAGCAGTACTTATAACTGTATGGCCACACTTTTCTTGGGAATAGTCACTCCGGGTATTTCTCTAATGATGAATCTGTGGTTTATCAGTATGCAAACAGAAGACGTTTGACTAAGATCCAAGCGCAGGGTGTGGCTCATGAGCTGAGGGCTGTCTTTTCTTGGCTGGGTCTAAGAACCTGTACAAGATGGGGTTTGGGGTGGGTGAGCACAGTGTTAATGGCCTGCCATTTGACCCACATCGGGAGCACGATTATGTTACGACCATTGTCAAAACAGAAGCATTAAAAAAATGCTGGCAGTACAGGAAGCAGTGCTGATTGTTTGGCCAGGTCAAGCTAGGTCGCTGACCTGGAACCTTTTTCAACCAGGCTAATTGCTTCCTGTTCCCCACTGCAGCTGGAATGGAAGGCAGAGGCTTCTGCTGGCCACCACCTGTTACTTTCTTTTTTTTTTTTTTTATTATGACTGACATTAAGACAGACAAAACTATACTCTGGATAAATTTATGAGTTAACTTTCTACTGTATTTTCTCTTGTCCCAGTTCCAGTACCCTTGTTTCAATGTAACTGCAATTTCTCTACACTAAATTCAGTTTTGTACTGTTTGTACTACTGTTTGCACACCCTGTTCGAATGTAAACCGGCATGATGTGATTTCTTCATGAATGCCGGTATATAAAAAACCTAAATAAATAAATAAAATAAATAAGTTAGAATATGCTGTTATCAGAGACCTCTATTTATAGGATAGAAATATAGGTTCAAATTCCGAACAACAAGACAGTTATAAATAGCACAGATAACAACCCTAAACCCATTGCTGGGCAGATTGGATGGAGCTTTTTGGTATCTGTCTGCTCTCATTTACTCTGCTACTATGTGAGAGTTTGACTTTAAGGCATAATTTAATTGTGTCAGGCAGCCAATGTTACTGAATAATGTGGCAGAGCTTTTTTGCATCCCTTTCTTTCTAAGCTTGCTACCTATACCCTTATCTGTTCTCTTATCACCTCCCGCTTAGACTGCTGCAACCTGCTCCACACAGGTCTCCCACTGGATCATCTATTCATGGGACAATCCACTCATAATTCAGCTGCATGACTTTTCTTCCTTTGATATCATTACGACTGTGTAACCCCTCTTCTCATGTCGCTACTCTGGCTCCCCATCTGCTTCCGCGTACACTTCAAGCTTCTCTTGCTCACCTATTGGTGCATTCCCTCTGCGGCTCCTCATCGCCTCTCCTCCCCTATGTTTCCCTACGGCCCTCCTCATAAACTGTTCATAGGGCAAATTTATCTGTGCCTTTCTCCTCCACCATCAATTCCTGACTCTGCTTTCCACCTTTCTGCAGGGTCTGCCTGTAGCCTCCTTTCTGGGCAGATTTCAGCCCTACTTAAAACTCTTCTTTTTAGGCTGATTTTAAACTCTTTCTCTCCCTAATGTTAGTCTTGTTGATTTTAACCACTTTTCTATAAGGAATAAATCAATCTCCCATGGCCTCTGATTTATTCTCTGTGTGTGTCTGGACAGAGCAGGAACTTTTATCATGTGTGTAACAGCATTCATTTTAATTTATTCATGTTATCAGTTGTATTTGAATTGTTTATTGGAATCCGCCATGAGCGTACACTTGGAACGGGTGGAACATTATGAGTATGAATATATTAAAAAGCATTTGGTCACATGGAAATGATAAGTAGCAGAAGTAGGAATAGTGGACTCAGCCATCTGTGCACACTTGTACAATCCATTAATGTGTACAAAAAATAAAAACCCAAATAATCTTTCAATTCAAGCTAGGCACATGAAATTGAATTGATTTTTAGCCTACTTGTCAAAGAGAAAGAAGGCTTATGAGACTGCTGTGTTTTGTGTGTGTATGTGTGTGAGTGTGTCTCTATCCCCCTGAAAACATTCATATTTGGTGCCTATCCACACCAAATTTTCAGGACATGTTAGGGGTACATGAGGACTCCGATGGGGGTTTATTTTCCATATCCGCAAATATGCACGGGCCAGGAATGTGAGCATGGCCCATGTGTGTGTCCCAGAAAACAGGCTTCTTTAGTTCTGGGTGGAGCTTAGTTAAGTGTGATATTTTTGCAACAAGGAATTTCTGTAATCAAAAAATACTTCAGTCACACAAATCTAAAATTTCACAGACTGTCTATCTTTTAGAGAATTGTATAATGGAAAGGGGTTTTTGGCAGTCACACAGGGATGAACAGTTTAGGCATATGTGTGTGTGTGTGTGTGTAGCAACAGCGACACCCTCTGGATATTTCTTGTATTTCAGGTGCTAGTTTCCAGCTCTGTAATTGTTAAAATTCAACTTGGTTGTATCATGTGTATTATCTAATGTATAAATATAGGCAAATAAATAATTACATGCTATTTTCGATTATTTTATGTACCATTTTTCTGTATTATATTTATTTTATATTTTTGCTAAAGTCCTGTCACATTTATTCTACGAGTTCCATAACTGTGTGCATGTTAAAATACTCTTTGCTGGCCCTAGGGCTTCATGTCACACGGTAGCACTTTTCTGGGCCACGTGTGTGTTTCTGGCTGCCCTGGCAGTGAATGCGGATATCAAGCACCTGATTCCTGTAAAATGCAGAACCAGGGCTGCACAAGGAGTTTTCACTAGACGAGTATGAAATCTCTCCACTGGCACAAAGATCTTCAAAGAGAAAGTGCAACTGCATTGTAATTGTCAAACCTCTCTTGCACAAAGGTCAGGAAATAGGGGTCCCATTCGCTAGCAGCCTAATGCAGGCAGATGTGTCAGGGTCCCATGGGCTATCTTCTTGCGCACTTAAACACTGACATGATCCAGTGGGATTGACTGATTTGAGGCTACTCTACAGGCACAGAAAACTCCCCACTGCTCTACATCACTATCAAGGATCAGGCCACAGGAGTATTTGGCCACGTCAGCCCAAGAAGAGAATAAAACCCCCTGCGGCAAGTTACCTGCTCTACAGAAGCTAGAATCGTGACCAGAAGCTTATTTTGACCTGCTGAATTGCCAGACTAAACTAATCTATGCTGGCAATCAGTGACTCTGCTGAGTATAGGGACAACATGGTACCACAGCAAAGATCCCTTTGGGAGTCCAAATCCAAGCAATTGGATCCATTGCCTAGGGTAAACAGAAAACAGATACAAACTCACATCATAATATCCAGCTGTACCTTCAACAATTAACAAACTCATCCAGTTCATTAGCTGTCCAAACTCATAAGTTAAGATCTCCATACCTGGAAACGTTTGAGTTTTGCTCACCCTAAGATTAGCAGGTGGAAGAAGGATTTCACCATTGTTTTCAGGTACACATGATAGTGCACACCATGCAGGTGCATCAGTGACAACAGCAGAGCTTTCTAAACCTGTCCTGGGGATCCCCGCAACCAGTTGGGTTTTGAGGATATCCACAATGAATATGCATGAGACACATTTGCATACACAGATCTTCCGGTGCATGAAAATTTATCTCATGCATATTCATTGTGGATATCCTGAAAACCTGACCAGATCCCCAGGACAGGTTTGGGAAGCTCTGGACTTCAGAGCTATTGCTGGCACTATCCTGTGTGCCAGAAAACACTAATGCCTCATTTCCTTCCCTTTCTATAGAATTTGCAGTGAAGGAGGATACAACAGAGCACTTACAGGGCAGAAGAATAGAAGCTATTATTCATTCACATCTATTCTGTATCAACTGACATGCCTAAGAAAGAATAAGTAAAACACTAGCACAGTTGGAACAGATTACATCTTCTACTTGCTCTTATTTTTGAATATGTTGTTCTGTGAATATTTCTCTTTCAGGTCAGGGTAGCAGCTATGAGCATGTGCTGGTCAATAACAAATGTAAGTGTGTCACAGTTACCTCCCGATTAGTCCCTTCGAAAGACAAACCCGGCGAAGAGGTGGTGGAGAGAAATATCCGAATCATGTAAGTGCAAAGGGCAGCTCCCACTTTCTAGCAGGCAGATACAGTAAAGCTCGCGGGAGAGAGAGCGAGCGCCCGTTCTCCCAGCATGCGCACAGGCCAGTGCCCTGTGCGTGTGATTCAGTAAACTAAAATATTTAAATTAGGGCCAGCGGTAAAAAGAGGCGCTAGGGACACTAGCGCGTCCCTAGCGCCTCTTTTTGGACAGGAGCGGAGGCCATCAGTGGGTTTGACAGCCGACGCTCAATTTTACCGGCGTCGGTTCTCGAGCCCACTGACAGCCAAGGGTTCAGAATCCAGACGCCGGCAAACTTGAGCGTCCGGTTTTCAAGCCGCGAGCCGTGGGCCGATTTCACATTTTTTTTTTTTAACTTTTTTTAACTTTCGTGACCTCCGACTTAATATCGCCAAGATATTAAGTCGGAGGGTGCACAGAAAAGCAGTTTTTACTGCTTTTCTGAAAGTAAAATGTGTAGCTTGGCTGCACATTTTACTTTCTGTATCGCGCGGGAATGATTAATAGGGCCATCAACATGCATTTGCAAGTTGCGGGCCCTATTAGTTTTGGGGGGCTTGGACGCGCGTTTTGGACGTGCTATTACCCCTTACTGAATAAGGGGTAATAGCACGTGCTATTTGGACGTGCGTTTTGGACATGCGTCCAAAACGCACGTCCAAATGCAGAGTGCTCCGGAGAGGCTGGTGCAGTCGTTTAGGGAGACAATAATCAAAGATTTGTGCATGGGTGAACACTGTTTGATTATTGCATATGAGGGTAAAAATGCATGCATTGTTTCTCGGCACTCACAAGTTTAGCTACATGACAAAAGGGGGCGGGGTTAGGTTGGGGCATGAAAGTGTGCGCAGAGATTGATTTCTGAAATAGCTTGCCTGAAGGACTTTGTTAAAATGTCTCTGGCTTGGCTGCGATACCTGCATTTTGTCTGTCAGAGCCGGGAGGGGTGGGGTAGTTAGAACAATTGTTGCCGAAGTTGGTACTTGAGCGGTTCTGAAAGAGGATTGTCCCTTCTAATCCTAGGGCTAAGCTCCCCAGCCAGTCATTCTGAGGAGGAGGAGATGGTGCAGGCCCACGATCCAGGAACTGAACACAAGGTTTCCCGCACAGCGGGGGGTGGCCCTCAGTCCCCCCTTTGAACCGTCTGCTTCCCTGAGCTGGCTCTTCAGCTGTGCATGGGTCGGTGCAGAGTCTGGGGAGGATCATTAGATTAGGGCCTTGGGATTTCCTTAGAGCCAATGTGCTGGGATTGGATAAAGTAGAGTAGTGTTCACAGATTTTGAACCCCAGTATTTTCTTCAGCATTAAATACATAGCAAAATGAAATCATGAACGGGTTGATTTTACTTTAATTCACAGGTGAATGATCTTGTCTTACTAATTTGGCTGGGGAATGAAATGGGGGAAAAAAAAAAAAAGTCTTTTTCATTTGCTTCAGGGTTCCTTTGAAAAGCAGAGAAAACATTTCGGACCCAACTTCCCCCCTGAGGACAAAGTTTGTCTACCGACTCTCAGAACTGTAAGTTTTGTCTCTTTCTTATGTGCGGTACCATAATGAAGTTGACTTGGGTGTGGATGAGGGTTTGGGAGCACTGTGAATGTCTTCTCTGCCCTGTTCTGTATAGAAATGAGAGCCAGTATCAGACAGGCACCTCCAGGAGCCAAGCTGATTGATTCATCTTGAAGCACTGAGGTCCGTTTTCCCCTTTTAGTGGTGGAACTGGCACACAAATAGCTGAACGGTGTAGGACAGTCCCTTCTTATAGCTCTTACTCTTTAGGCCTGTGAGAGCGTGACTGTGCACATTGCCAGAATGGTTGCAGCGTGTAAGCAGGGAATTTTGGGACCCTCAGTAAGTATGATGCCACGGTGCAGCAGGACGGAGAGAGGAGAAGGGTTTGAAGCTGATAAAAAAGGGCATGGGGTGGAGGGGGTCTCTTTCTGTTTTCTGACCCTCCATTCTCGTTGCTGGTACAGTGGTAATCTGCCATTCCGTTGTAGGAATGCCCCCCCATTTCCCAGGGCCTCTAGTTGCTGGAAAAGGAGGGTTTGCCGGCCTTTGATCATGCAGGCAGCGAATCCTTTCTCCTCTGCTCATTGTTAAGAAGAGGAAATACAGATTCTTATTCTGGCCTGGGTACAGATTCTCAATGCTGGCGATGCTGTGTGGTGGAGAGAAAGCACAAGTCTAATTGTCATGACTGATGGCTGCTCTAGGCTAGTTGGGGCTGGCGAACAGCTTGTAGCCTGAGCAGCAAGAGTGAATAAACAGTGCAGTGCTGGGAACGGGCTTCTACCATCAGGGTGAATTTTCAGTAGGTAAAGCAGGCAAGTGCCTATGAGCAACTGTTCTGCCCATAAATAAGCTCCTTTATATCTCTTAAAACACTGAAAAATTCCCCAAAAAATGGGTAATCAAGTCATTGATTCTCATTACAACCATTAGCCTATCTACATGTATGGGCAGGCAAATATCAGGAGATCTACTATCTTGACAGTTATGATTATGTAATCTTTCCTTTTCTTTCTATACTTTTTATTTAAAATAATAGTTAATTATTTAAATCCTCTTTTGTTATAATTAAAAAAAAAATAAATTTATATTGATCATGAAGTTGATTGTATTTTTATTCCAACTTTGTTTTATTATTTTTTATTTTATTTGAATTTTTATGTTACTGCTATTGTAAACCGCTTTGGTCAATCTTGTATTGGTAAAACGGTATATAAATATTTTAAATAAATAAATAAATAATCCCTTTTCACAAAAAATGTTTCACAAAAAATGTAATTAGGAGGGAAGTGGTTGTTTCATAAACTTACCAAGGAATCATCCAGGTAATCCTCATTATTATTTTTAATCATGAACAAACCACCGTCCCTCCACACCTAATTTATTATTTATCGCAAAAAACAGTTTTTTTTATTTTTTATTATTTTTTCTTTTTGTAATTTTTGTAAAATGTCAATCCTTGTCAAAAATGGAAACAGTTCGCCAGCAAAATAATCAAAGGCTGAATATGCTTCTTATGTTTTCATTAACCAACCAAAAAGTACTTAGCTTGATTCGGACGCTGAGACCTCAATTCACAGTTGCGTCTTGGTTGTAATGAGACTCAATGAATTGATTACCCGTTTTTTTGGGAATTTTTCAATGCTTTAAGAGATATAAAGAAGAAGAAAAAAAAAAGAAATAAAGAAAAACAACATTTGATGTGGGTTGGTTGTTGTGATTTTGGGCGTGTTACCCTCAGTTGTGGATTTTTGGATTGACATAAATAAGCTCCAGCAGCATGGCCACATTGTCACAGAGAGACCCCTCCGGACTTGCTGCAACCTTGGAAGGGGAAACTCCCCTCTCCACCTGGAGGTTGTGGCTAGCTGTCGGCATGCCTAAGGGCTCCTGAGGGTATAGTCCCTCACTGCCTACAATCATTTATTGTTCTGGATGGACACTTTGGTGTCCCAGCCAGGGAGGAACTCTTTTTCCCTTGCCTTGGCCTGCTTTCGGTGGCTATGGTTAACACATGTGTACCCGTGTCTTCTAGCTGCAAGAAGTGTGACCCGGATGAAATTGAGCTGGGTGGCCAAATAGTGATGGCATCTCAGAGCAACAGCTGTAGTGACATCGACAATACGTGCTACACCTACAACAGGAACAAATGCTACACCAGCGACATCCGGTACAAGTATGGAGGGCAGACCAAGGTCATGAAGGCAGCCCTGACTCCAGAATCCTGCTACGACTACTAGATGAAGAACTTTGTCACTACTGTGTGTGATAATGTGCTGATAACAGAGCTGCCAGCTGGCTTCAGGTCATCAGGGAGGGGCTGAGCCAGTCCTGCTTTTGCCCAATAGCATCTATGAACTTGTAGCTCCAATTTGTTTTAGGAAAATCAAGACTACAAGGGGCAAAACTGGGATCAACTTAGCTTCTCGCTAACATATAGCCATTTGCTAATCCTATAAAAGAAATCCATGCAAAGAATTTGTGACTAGCAAGAGAAAACTTGTGAGGAGATCATCCCCTGCTGCTGTACCTTAATGATATATATAGATGCAAGTTTGAGTAACCCCGTTGTAGTTTTGACATGAAGTATCGCTTTCCCTTTATGTTGTGCTAATAAAGCTTATTTGTGCTCTATAACATTTTATGGCAACAGCAGAAGATATTGGGTGCAGTTCCTCAAACCTTTCCTCGAGTGATGTCTGAAATGCATTCCATTCAGCTGTTTACACAAATACATTTAAGCTCAAAGGAAAAGCATTTTCAACTCATTTCTGGGAAAGCCAAGAGTGTATTTCTGTTATACGGCTCGTCAACGTGTCATTAATGTTCCAGGCATTGGGGCGGATTTTAAAAGGGTTACCCACGTATATTATGTGTGAAACGCCGAAAACCCGCTCCTGCACGCGCCGAGCCTATTTGCATAGGCCCGGCGAAATGCGCAAGCCCCGGGACGCGTGTAAGTCCCAGCGCTTGAAAAGAATGAGCAGGGTGGGGGTGGGACGGTCCGGGGGCAGGGCGTGGGCATGGCCAGAGGCCTCTCCACTGCCGCTGGGCCCGGAGATCGCGTGTCGGCACTCGGCCGGCGCGCGCAACCTATGCCTGCCCAGAGGCAGGAGTAAATTAAAAAAAATAAAGGTGGGGGGGATTTAGGTAGGGCTGGGGGGTGGGTTAGATAGGGGAAGGGAGGGGAAGGTGGAGGGGGACGGAAGGAAAGTTCCCTCCGAGGCCGCTCCAATTTCGGAGCGGCCTCGGAGGGAACGGGGAAAGCTGCGCGTGCATGTTATCAAATCAGGCGTAGATTTGTGCGCTCCGGGTTGCGCGCACAAATCTACGCCTGCGTGTAGGTACAAATATCTGGTCTATTCTGTTCTATAGGATGCAAGAAATGATGCAGAGGGACAGAATCTCCCTGGGGGAGAGCCAAATATCCCCTGAGCCAATCTGAACAGCATTTTTGGGGGTTTTTTTTGCAGCCTGAGAAAACAAAAGTGCAACAGATCAAATATCTCCAAATACCTAAGCGTTTTATAGCAGCTTAGAAATTTGACAGGAGTGAGGCTTTAGTCCTCCTAACTCAGGGCTTCCCAAACCTGTCCTGGGGACCCCATAGCCAGTCGGGTTTTCAGGAAACCCAAAATTCATATGCATGAGATAAATTTGCATACACTGAGTCTCCATGATGTTCACATTTATCTCTCGCATATTCATTGTGGATATCTTGAAAACCTGACTGGCTGTGGGGTCCCCAGGACAGATTTAGGAAGACCTGCCCTACCCCATTGTTAATAGACTCGCTGAAGGCAGAGGATGCTCTCATGCAAAATGAACCGAGAGTTGAAATGCATGTGCAATGTACTCCTGAGCTGTTAGCTGTGGGAAAGCACTAAAATTCATATTTGGCTGTGCTACCATGGGAGACTTTGTAAATGTTCATGCTGCTTAGAATAATGGTTGTCTTAGACTTACCCTGTTTCCCCTCTACATGCCCTTCGTTGCACAGCCAAAGTGGTAAGCATTACCGTCAGTGCATGTCAATGTGCTGGTTTGCTTTAGAGTCATCTACAGTACACAGCATCATTTGTAGCATTTCAATATCATTTATTTATTTATTTAACATTTTTATATACCGGGATTCATGCAGAATTTGCATATCATCTCGGTTTTCATTGTAACTGAAAAAGACATGCAAGAAGAGTGCAAGTTACATAGAACAGGGTTCTTAAAAACTTGGAACAGAATACATGGGTAAAATAACTTATAACATAATAGATGAAGGAGAGACTGAATATTATCTTAGTTGTAATGTATCATGTTTAATGGAGATGTCCCCTCACAACTGCTGGCTACAGATTTTCCACTTGTAAGAAAAATATAGCACGCAATAAGTCAGGAAATTGGTTTCTTTGGTGGTCATGGCACATTTGATTGGACCAACAAAAAGAACCATCCCAAGATGTTGTAACAAATGAGCTTTCCAGATCCTGCAGGGCTGTTCTGTAGATCACTCAATAATGAACATTTCAGTTGCGGCATTCAGCTACCACATATTATATAAATCTGAATCATTATCAGATGTATTTCTAGGAGATTATTTATGGGGAGAAAAGTACAATCCTAAATGTCATCTATTTTTTTTTCACCTGACAGTTTCCTCCTTCTCCTTTAATGGGAACCAGGGCCGGGATCTGGCACCAGGAGCCTTCATTCACAACCACCCTAGGATTCCCACCCCCCATTTTATATCCCCTCCCAACATACTTTAGTGAGGTCATTGCAGCGACAGTCCTCGGCCAGAGTTCCTTTCAGAACCCTGCCATCATGGCTTCCAGATCCAGCCACTAGGTGTCACCATTGTGCAATGACCATGACTCCTTTCCCAGGGGCCGTGAACACTGCTTCAATGGCAACCCCAGCCCTGGTGGACCTGTGGAGTGGAAGATTGTGAGCAGGAAATTGAACCCAGGTCCTTCTGCTTGGCAATGCACTGCACTGCCACTGAGCAGGCAGGCTAGCCCCATCATCCATTTAAAAAAAAAAAAATATATATATATATATATAATCGATGGGCAAAATTGGCAACAAGGTAGTGTATGCATTTGACTGAATTGTGTACACATCCTGGTTCAGAGAGCTTGTAATCAAACAGTGGTATAAACATCCCAAAGCAGCATGAGAGGGGCAAAGCAGCCACTCACAATGGTAAGACCCCTCCGAAGCTTGGAACAAGGAGCACAGTCCACCAATAAAAGTGGTATGAAGATCCCAAGGCACCAAAAGAGGAGCAAATGGCACCAACAACAGTGACATGAAAACTCCAAAACACCGTGAGAGGGATGTGAGGGTAATGGCAATTTTATAGCCATTTTCTAATCAAAATCAAACTGGAGTACAATAAAAATATAAATATCAATACAATAATTTTCAAACACAATGCACATTGACAATCAGAAATCTAAAAGCAAGAAAATATGTTAAAACTAATCCCCTAAAATCTGAAGAAATCCTTCACTAAAATACAGTTGAAGATAGTTCAGTTAAAATCCTATACAAACAACCAGACTTTCAGAATCTTCCTAAATTTAAGATCATTTTTTTTTGGTTCTTAAATCAAAAGGGAGGGTATTCCACATTAATGGAGTCTGATATTGGAATGTTATCTGCCTCGTATTTTCTAAGCTTATCTCACGAGGAGATGGAAGGGTAAGCTATTCTAGTTGCAATGATCAGAAAGTCCTAGATAGTCTGTAAGGAACTAATAGGTTAGATAAGTGCATAGGTAAGTCTCTATATACTGCGCTGTAAGATAAATTACTTTAAACAGAATTCTGTATTGCACAGGCAAGCAGTAGAGTTCATACAATAATGGTGTCACATGTGCAAATCTTAATACACCAAGGATAACCCTAGATGCTGTGTTCTGTAAAAATGTTGCACCCTCCTCATAAAAACTTCTGGAATACAAATATAAGGCTTTGGGGTGTAATTGCCACTGGAAGTGGCTGCTTTGCCCCTCTCATGGTGCTTTGTGATGTTCATGCCACTGTTTTTTGCTGCTTTTATCCTTTACCAGTGCCTTGGGGGATTTTCTGCAACCTTTGGTGCTTCTCTCCCCTTCTCACAGGGGCGGATTGGCCGCTCGGGACTTCGGGCATGCCCTGGTGGGTCGGTCAGGCCAGTCACGTGGTTGCGGGGCTTAACTTGTGTAGGCTTTGTGCAGTCAGGGCATCGTTAGGACACACAGTGTTTGTTCCCCGAGTTTCAGACATAGCTCCCGCTTATCTTTTTTTTAAGTCCAATTTAGCCCCAACATTTCCTCGTTACTCTGCTCCGGATTAGGGACAGTGAGGGAGTTTTTTTGCTCCCCTGGGTCCCTCCTCCCTGTGGACTGAAGAGAAGGCTGCTATGTCTGCAGTAGCTTAATTGCCTGGATCTGTGTGGCAAAAAAGAGAAGGCCGCTGTGTGCCTGGCCATGCAGCAGAAGAGAGGAGCCCGCTATCAGCCGGTCCGCATGGCTTCCTCTCTTCAGCCGCATGGCCCAGCTGACAGGAACCTTTTCTCTTTAGCCGTGTCACTGAAATGAAGAGGTCCCTGTCAGCTGGGCCATGAGACAGTAAAGAGAAGGTTACTGTATGCGGGGCCGCATGGTGTAAAAGAGGCTGTTGCTGGTAGCTGCACTACTTAAGGGACTTTTGCACCTATAGGGCTGCATAACTGAAAAACGCTTTTTGCGCTCGCGAGCTGTGCGGAAAGGAGGCTGTTGATCAGTAGGGCCACATGGCTGAAGAAAGAAGGCTGATGCTACCTGAACCCTGTATGTTCCTTGGAGAGAGAGAGAGAATGTGTGTGAGTAAATAGAATGTAAGACAGCATGTGTATGTGTGTGTGAGAGATGTTGCACAGGCCCAAGGAGCAGGCTGCTGTAATTGGTATGTTCTGGGGGGAGAAAGATGGGAAGTGTTTTTGTGTGTGTGTGTATGAGAGAGAGAGAGCATATATATGTGAGATGGAGCATGTATGTATGTGTGAGAGAGCACACGTGTGAGCAAATAGCATGTAAGAAAGCATGTGGGTGAACATGTAGAGGAGAGTGTGTTTGTGAGAAAATAGCATGTAAGGCTGCATGTGTATGTGTGTGAAAGAGAGAAGTGTGCAGGCCCAAGGGAGAGAGAGAGAGTATGTATGCATGAAAGAGAATATGTGTGTGTGCATGTATGTGTGTGAGAGAGATTGTGAAAGAGCATATGTGTGTGTGTGAGAGAGAGAGAGAGTATGTGTATGTGAGGGAGCATATGAGAGAGAGAGAACATCTATGTGAGGATGTGTGAGTAAGCATGTGTGTGTGTGTTGGAGAATATGCATATGTGAGAGAGAGAGGAGAAAGTTGTACCACTCTATCCCTGAACTAATCTAAGACAATGTTAGGGTAAGGAGAGAAGGAGATTCTTTTAATCTTTATTAGTTTTGATGTCTTCTGTTTTTAAATATTTTATTTATTTGATTTAGATTCTGCTTTTAATGGTATTTGGGAATAATTTAAAAAAATTTAAATATTGGGTATTCTTTTCATCAGCTGTTTTGAAATAGTTATTCTTTTTATGACTATGGTTTTACTATTATGATTGAAGGTTTATATATCTTGATTTTATTGTTTGATGTTTAATGAGGAATGGTTATGTTTCTGTTTTTCCATTGTTGCACTGCATATAAATCATGTCTGGTTATGGTTTCCAGTTCAGTTTTTCTCTGCATGTTTCTAGTTATACTTCTTTGTCTCTTTATTCTGTATTTGGTGAGGGTCTGTCTGTGTTCTGCATATGTGAATGAGGTGAGATATTTTGCTAGCATGCAGCTTCTGTGTAGGGACCTATAACAGCTTGGCTTGTTCTGTTTTCCTAATATCAGGTGTATTAGTGTTTTAAGGCCTGGTGTAATATTTGAAGTGTTGCCTTTTCATAGGTATGGTTGTTACTGTTTGAGTGCTGGCAGTTAGAGCTTTTTTCATGTGGGAGGTTTACTATATTGTAATTAAATTTACTTAAAGCTTTCTGAGGGCCGACATGTTTTATAATAGTCCCAATACCATATGACTGCAGGGGTCTTTTTTGCAGAGTTTTCCCGCTTGGTACCACAGCAGTACATGTAAATAATACACATTTTAAGTGATATTTTTACCTTAGAACACTGAATATTCTTTTTCATGTAAAATCTGTTACTATAAATGCATATTTTTTAAATTATTTGTGGGAAGGGTGTGCAAGGCTGTAAGGCTCGCCTATGACACCCAATACCCTTGCAACAACTCTGGCTGTATTGGCTTGAAAACAGAAAACAGGATTCCATCTGGAACTGTGCTATTTTTGGATTAGTAGCTCTCTCCAGTCTTGGCCAGGGCTTAATTTTCTCTTTTTATAAGTCCAGGGAACAGTATGGGTCATTTCTGGTCCCCTCTCCCCTGGAGTCGGTAAGCAGTGCAGAGCCTGGGAAATCATAAAAGCAGCAGACTGTTTAGCCTGCAGTCAAGGGGAATGCACTAGAGTGGTGGGAGGGTTGCGGAGAATTGGAGGCAAGCTACAGGCACAGGAAGAAAAGGGGTAAGCCAGGAGGAAGTTCCTATGCAGTGTTAGGGAAGCTTCTGTCTGAGGTGACTGTACTGAGCTCTGAGAGAAACAGTTGGCTGTGGAAACAGAGAGTCTCCTAGAGCAGTGGTTCTCAACCTTTTTCCCATCGTGACACACCTGACAGACCATGTTCACATGTGTGACACACTGCTCATTACAATTTATGGCGGAAAGAAAAAATAAAGGCCCAGTATTATTTTTATTGTTAAGAATGACACAAGGAAAAGATACATATTCTGTCTGAACAGAAATTGCATAAACTGTAAACACCCCACACCAAAACAGCACCAATTTCCAGCACTTAAACAGTAACCCCCTTACCTAAGAAAAGGCAACACTGAAATATTACACCAGGCCTTAAGACACCAATACATCTCCTATTAGGAAAATGGACCAAGTCAGGCTGCTATAGAGTCCTACACAGAAACTACACGCCAGCAGAGAACCTTGCCTAAATCACATGTGCTGACCCTCACCTAACAAAGAATAAAGAGACCAAAACGCATAACTAGAAGCATGCAGATAAAAACTGAATTGGAAACCGCAACAAGCCAGAGTTTCTTTATGCAGTGTAACACACACATGCTCTGAATCACATACTCACATGCTCCCTCACCTAAACCAGCTCTCAATCACACACAGGCACACATGCTCTCTGTCTCTTTGTCTCATTTACACACAGGTTCTAAATCACATACTCACGTGCTCCCTCACCTAAACCAGCTGTCAATCACACACAGACACACATGCTCTCTCTCTCTTTCTCTCATTTACACACAGGTTCTCAATCACATACTCACGTGCTCCCTCACCTAAACCAGCTCTCAATCACACACATACCCTCTTTCACATGTACAAGCTCCCAGTCATTCACACACATGCTATCTCACTCACACACACACAGGATCTCAAACACACATGCTTGCTCATTCACTCACTCTCCCCCAAACTAGTGGCAGCAGCAGCCTCCTCCACATCTAACCCTAAAGGCAGCACCAACCTACTTCATTTTCAGCCCTCGCAGAGCAAGGAGTCCCATGGGCCGCGGGGGCTGACGTTGTTTTTCATTTATCTGCGAGCCACACTGCTCATTCCTCAGGCCGCGGCTCTCTTCTGTTCTTCGGGCCAACTCTGCCTGCACTAGCATGGTCTCTTCTTCCCGCGAACGCACCCGCTGATCACCACTTTCTCTTCCGGGGAGCGGGGGGCGGGAAGAAGAGAGCATGCCGGTGCTGCCGACTCCAGCTCTCCTGCCATGTTCCGCCCGGGCTTTCAGCATTTTAAGCCCAGGTGGAGGACCTATCTTGCTCGGGTAGGGGGAGCAGCTGGATCAGCAGGGGACTGGGAAGTGTCGCGACACACCTGCGTGTGCTTGGCGACACACTGGTGCATCACGACACACCAGTTGAGAACCACTGTCCTAGAGAATGGGTTTGGGAAAAGGAGAGGGCTGCTGCAGAATGGCAGCAAGCAAGAACTTTACACCATGATGCAGCAGTGCTGGACTGGGGGCACTTGCTCTCTGGCTATTTTAAAAGGAACGTGCGTGCGCCCATAAACATGCATATTGACACATGAGCACAGAAACGCTTAATTTTATATTGTGCGGGCAAGTACACGTGTATCATTTAAAATATTCCTGCGAGGAGCCCCGGGGGCGGCTCCAGCCGCTGGACCAGCCCGGGGATGTGGCCTTAGCGCCGCGAAGATGCCGGTGATGTTGGGGGCAGTCTCGGCCCGTGGTGAGGGACAGGAAGGCCGCGGTTACGACCGTGGGGGAGAAAAAGATCCAGGGCGGCCTCCGGGCCGCGTGGGGCAACTAGGCCCGGAGGCCCGACGGCAGCGTCCTGCCGCTTCAGGTGAAGAAGGGCAGCATGGGTGAGTGGCTCTGCTCACGGGGGGGCCCGCGGGCAGCGGGTCATAACACAACTGGCTCAAGAGCCAGACTGGGAATACAGGATATATCTCTATAAGAGATATAAGCAGATGTGTAGGGGGCCCAACCAATTTGCATGAATGGAACTGGGGCTGCAGCTCTGCTCACCCCTGGTTTAGAATGCATTCAGCTTCTTAGTTATTTAGGAAAGATGAAGCTTATTTTGGAGATATTTTGGCTCAATTCTGCCGAGATCCAGTGTTGACTTGGTGTGCTTTTGGGAGCTGTTGACATATGTGCTGCAGGGAAAGTGCATGAGGGCATCAGATACCCCATTGGTCAATTTTGAAAGAATCCCCCTGGCCAATATTTTCCTGCACTCTGCCCCTGCCCTCTCATAATACCTTGTGCTGTTCATGCCACTCTTGGTATTGCTTTGCACCTCTTTTGGTGCATTGGAATCTTCATATTAATGCTTTTTTTGTGCCCTTTCCTTTGCTTCTTGCCATTCTTGGTGCTGCTTTGTTGCTCTAACAATGCCTTGAAGTGTTGAAGCCTTTGGGCTACTTTGCCCTGTCATGGCGCCATGTCCTATGCATGTTACTCTTGGTTCCATTTTGACACAGTCTTGATGTCTTGGAGAGAGGCCTTCCCTCTGCTGCTGGAATTTGCCTGCAAGGTTCACTAAACTTAAATAGAAAATCCCCATGTTGGAGCCCAAAATAAAATGCATTACTTCTCCCATTGAGTTTAATGGGAAACTGTTATGCCCGTCAGTCCCAGCTGGCTGCGACCACTAATGCTGCATTGACACCGTTGACACTCTTTGACACCATTGACACTCTTTCTTTGCTGCATTGACACCGTTGGGGAAAGTGGTGACCTCCACCAGCTACTGCCGACCTGCCTGGCGTTCCCGGGATCATTCTTCGGGATCACTTAGGCACGCACGTGCATGGGCCAGTCTTAAGCACATCATGGCAGGAACCTTGGGGGCGTCCCCTCCAGATGACGTTTTTACTCCATGATACTTAAGCCGGTTGGCCTTGACTACTGACGACTTGGCAATGAGTTCCCTCATTGCTGAATCCACTTCGCTCACTATGGACTTCCCATTCCAGTTCCTGCATATTTGGCGTGAGACTCTTTGGGTACCTGCTCCTCGGGGGCCCTTCCTCGTCTCCGGCTATCCGCTCCTCGGAGGGCCTTCTTGCCTTGGACTGCTGCCTATCCCGTGTCCCGGGGCTTCCGCTGGAACACTTCTTACTGTAAGTACCTTGACTCTACGGACCACTACTGTACCATCTCTAGTGTGGAATCCTCTCCGGTGTACCCTGCACTGCAGGCCACTACCGTACCATCTCTAGTAGGAGACCTTTTCGGTGTACTTCGCGCTGTGGATCTCTACTGTACCATCTCAAGTGTTGCGCTCCTGCGAGCAGGCCTAGCCACGAGCAGGCGCTTACCTTCATGGCAGGAGGCCACTGAAGTTTTCTTTCTTTACCGTTGCAGGGAGCTGCGGACTTCGGCGTTCTTCAGCGCGGCATGGAGCCGCTGTTGCCGGGACCCTCTCGCAGTTGTAACCGCTGCCGACGCTATCTTTATCTTCGTGGCCTGGAGGCCGCAGACACTGGCATCTCTTGTGGCAGGAGCTACTCTTCAATCTCCGTCAGTGGCAGGGAAGCCGCCTCCCTCGTTGGGGCCTGCACAGAGGCCTGGTTTCTGCTCCTGCAGCATGGCCGCTGGCCATGGTCCTGCACAACTTCCTGCACTGTTCGCAGCGAGGATGCCACTCTCCATGGTTCTGACTTCCTGTTCTTATCTTCCTCTTCCTGTGATTTAAAGGGCCCCGAGGCCAGATATGCCCCAGGCCCCACCTGGACTCCTCCCAGGGCGTTTCCTGATCTTCAGCCCTATTTTAAGGCCCAGCTTCCAGTCTGCAGTGGCCTTCGCAAGGAGTTAGTTCCTCTCAAGGACTTCTCGTCTTCGCTCCTTCTGGTTTTCCTGTTCTTCGTGGGATCCCTCATCGTTCTTCATGTTCCTGGTCTTTCCTCTGGATATCTCTCATCTTGTCCTGATGTTTCGTGGTCTTCCTGATGTTCCTTCCTGATGCCTCATTTTCACTTCTGCTTCCTGGACCCTTGGTTCCTCATTGCTATCTCTTCTGGTGTGCCATGTCATGTTTCGTCACCTTGTGGCATGAGTCTGTTTTCTCATCTGCAGCACAAGCCTCTGGAGGGTCATATTTGCCTGAAGCCAAGTCTCGCCTTGGTCCCATGTCTCATGCCTGAAGCCAAGTCTCATCTTGGTCACCTGTTTGAAGCCAAGTCTCGTCTTGGTCCCCTATCCTGAATCTCATCTCGGCCCTCGGATGTTCTTGTGGCTGCTCCATCCATGCCTAAGACTCTGACTGAACCTGCTCCATTCCAGCATGGTCCGTGACCAGCCATGGGCGGCTGTGTAGGGCGCGTCTCGGTGCAGGATTCTACTGAATCTTCGCCATGTTTCGGCTTCATCTTCTAAGTATTCGTCTGGAGTCTGCCTTGCACTCAAGCGTGGTCTGCGACCAGTCCTGTGGGTTTGCCCTGTGGTGGGCTGTGTAGGGAGCGCTGCATCGCAGCCTCAACTCAGTACTAGACTTTGTTCCTGAACCTTGATCCTGAGTCTTTGTGCTCAAGCTTCTCGTCTGTGTCTTCACGTCTTCAAGTTCCTCATCTTGAGTCTTCATGTTCCAGAGCCTTCGTCTGCCCTCGTCTCCTGTCTGGCCTGCTGCCTTTGCCATTCCCAGCGGCAGGTCCGAAAGGGCTTGGAGTAGTTGGAGGACCACTCAGGGTCTGGCTTCCTGGTCTCAGCCCAGGCTCGGACATGTCTCACCAGCCTCGATTCTGCCTTGGAGTCCTCTGGGGTTGTGCCGAGGTCCAAGGGCACACAATCTCCTTGGAAATGGGACCGCTCTCCTAGCGCTCCCTAACATCAAGTGGGAATCCCTCACTGGTGTACCCCATGCTATGGGCCACTACCGTACCATCTCTAAGTGAGGAACCCCTTCATTGTATCCTGCGATGTATATCCCTCTGGATATACCCCACCGCACAGACTCTGTGTCTTTCTCCTGCACTCCCCGCTTCTCGGGCAGTGCTCTTCTATCTCTCTAATAAAGACTCTATTCCACAGCTGTGTCTGACATCTGCTGAGACCTTGCCTCCCGACAGTGAGGCTCATAGGGCTCCTCCCTGTGGGCGGTACCATCTCTCACCTCGGCCCAGGGCCCACATACCTACATAAGAACATAAGAAATTGCCATGCTGGGTCAGACCAAGGGTCCATCAAGCCCAGCATCCTGTTTCCAATAGAGGCCAAACCAGGCCACAAGAACCTGGCAATTACCCAAACACTAAGAAGATCCCATGCTACTGATGCAATTAATAGCAGTGGCTATTCCCTAAATAAACTTGATTAATAGCCGTTAATGGACTTCTCCTCCAAGAACTTATCCTCCACTGGGGAGGAATTGGACACCTATCTGACATCCTTGCTGCAGAATCTGCACCTCTCCCCATGCATGCTGTCCCCTGATATTAGGCATTGGGAGATCAATAAGTTGAGATTTCTAGGGCAACTGAGGACAGATGGGAGGTTAAAAACTTTCATTGAACTAATGGGAGAATTTCACATTCTTGCCGGTACTAGATATTTCATTTGCAACTGTGTAAGGTTTTGTTCCCCCTAACTACCATAGTGGATGCTTTGGAGTGAGGGAATTGAGGGGTTGCTTAGCTGCAAGGTTAGGGCACATCACCTGATATCAGTAATGTACAAAACAATCAGATCTGGTGTAATTGGGAAGGATACCCAAAATAATTTGATCCAAGAAAGGAATACAGATTTGGGGTGTGAGTATGATAAGAAAGATTGGAAATCAATATGGAAATGGACCAGAAATGTTACGATATGTAATAAAGGTCAAAAGTTACTATATAAGCTGGTGCATAGAATGAACCGTACCCTGGTTTTTTTTGCCAAGTTCACTAATCAAGGCAGCCTTTGTTGGAGAGGATGCAGGTAGATTGGGACCTATATACATATGTGGTTGGGATGCAGGGAAATTGTTGCGATTCCGGGCCGCCCCCGGAATCGCCACCCACCTGGTCGCGCGTCCGCTCGGGTCCCGTGCTCCCGGGCCTCCGGGACCTCTGCCGCCGCAGGCCCGGCGTCCCTCCACCTCGCCCGGGCCTGCAGCGCCTTCAGTTCCTGCTCCTTCGCTTCGCCGGAGCAGCCGGCGCCTCGCGGTGCTAAGCCCCGCCCCCTAGACGCGCGCGCGCGTCTAGGGCTAGTATTTAAAGGGGCCAGCGCGGGAAACCTCTGGGACGCCCCCTGATGACATCAGACGCTGCAGGGTACTTAAGCCCTGCAGCTGGACCAGGACATCGCCTTGCAACGAGGTTCCCAGGTTCGTCCTGCTCCCAGTTGCTGTGTTCCTGCTCTTCGCTTGATCTCCTGGTTTTCGACTTCGGATTGGCTTGTGGTTCTTCCTGGCTCCTGACTCTGGTTTGGCTTCGGTGACTTCTGGCTCTCGACTCGGCTTGGCTTTCGGTACTTCTCTGGCTCTTGACTTGGACTGGCTGACGACGATCCTCTGGCTCTAGACGCGGACTGGCTGACGGCGATTCTCCGGCACCTGACCCTGGCCTGGTGAGCTCGACTCCGTCGGTAGAGATCTCCTAAGTCCCAGCGGCCGGGTTCCTACGGGCTCCTCCCGGGGGGACACCGGCTTCCAGGGTGAATCGCCTAAGTCCCAGCGGCCGGACTCCTACGAGCTCCTCTCGGGGGAGTACCGGCTTCCAGGGCGAAGATCCTCGTCCACCGGGTCAGCCTCTCCTCCTGGCCCTTGGTCGCATAGGGCCCTCCGTGTCCTCCTCTCAGCTGTCCGCGAGCCTGTCTTCGCCGCCTCCCGGTTGGAACCGGTGTCTCTACCTCTCTAAGGTATTCCATCTCCTGGTTCCGATCGGCCCAAGGGTCCACGAAGCTGACAGATTGCAAGGCCATGGACCCGGCGGACCTTGCCGGTCTCAAGGCTATTCCAGGCCTGGCCCAGAAGTTGCAGCAACAACAGAGCTGCCTCGACACGCTCATGTCGACAGTACAACGTCTGGCAGATCGCGTTGATGGAGCCTCCGCAGCAAGTTCCCGGGCATCCATGTCCCAGGCCACTCCCAACTTCGCCGCTCCCGTACAGATGCCCGCTCCATCCCGATATTCAGGGGATCCGAAGGCATGCCGGGGGTTCCTCAATCAATGCTACATCCGCTTCGATCTACTACCCGCCCAATTCCCTACGGACCGAGTCAAAACGACCTTTATAATCTCCCTCCTGGAGGGGAGACCTCTGTCTTGGGCTTCAGCTCTTTGGGAACGACAGGATTCCCGACTGAATAATCTGGTTCAGTTTGTCAAAGCCTTCCGCAGAGTCTTCGACGAGCCTTCCCGGGCCTCCACGGCCGCTTCCGAACTGCTTCAGCTCCGGCAGGGCAATCGGCCCCTAGAGGAGTACGCCACAGAGTTCCAGACCCTGGCCACTGAGCTGGCCTGGGGGACCGACAGCTTGCACGGCATCTTCATGGAAGGCATCTCTCCTCGTCTTCAGGATGAGCTCGCCGGCCGTGACCTCCCCGACGACCTTCAAGAGCTCATTGAACTAGCTGGGCGCGTAGACCGACGAATTCAGCGTCGGTTCCGAGAGCGACGGCCTACTCAGGGCCAAACCACACGCAGGATCACTCCGCCTCGAGTCCGGACGTCTCCGCCTGCAGCTACCACTCCATCAACCGAGGAACCCATGCAGTTGGGTCGTGGTCCCCTATCTTCTGAGGAACGTCGACGCCGCCGTACCCAAGGACTGTGTCTTTACTGCGGGGGCCAGGGGCATTTTCTGGCCCGCTGTACCGAGCGTCCGGGAAACGCCCGAACCTAGAGCTCAGCGGGGAGTTGACTCTAGGCAACATTTCACCTAGCTCCCCATGTACCGTTCCGGTACGCCTGTGTCTTCCGGAGGGAGGCTTCGACACCCTAGCCTTACTCGATTCTGGCTCCGGGGGGAATTTCGTTCTCCAGGAGCTGGTACAACAGCTACAGCTCGAGGTTTGCCCGCAAGAACCGCCTGTGCGGGTTTCCTCTATTCAAGGGAGCCCTCTTCCTGGTATCATATCCACTCGCACCAGCCCTCTGAAGCTTCAGGTGGGAGCCCTCCACCAGGAGGAAATCTCGTTTCTTATCCTGGAAAAATCCATCCACCCAGTCATCCTGGGCTTACCCTGGCTTAGGGAGCACTCTCCGGTGATCGATTGGAGGTCTCTACAGATTACCTCCTGGAGTTCTGCGTGCCACCGTCATTGCCTTCCTGCACGCCCGCTACAACCCATTTCGCTCTGCACGGCCTCGTTAACAGTACCCCCACAGTACCATGCCTTTCAGGATGTTTTCTCCAAAGAGAAGGCAGAGTTACTCCCAGAGCATCGCCCGTTCGATTGCGCAATCGACTTGCTCCCGGACACCACGCCCCCCCGTGGGAGAGTATATCCTCTGTCCTTACCAGAGACCAAGGCTATGTCCGCCTACATTAAAGAAAACCTGGACCGAGGGTTCATCAGACCGTCTAACTCCCCGGCTGGAGCCGGCTTCTTCTTCGTGGCCAAAAAGGATGGGTCTCTCCGGCCCTGTATTGATTACCGGGGCTTGAACCAGATTACCCGGCGAGACCGCTATCCATTGCCTCTGATTCCGGAGCTCCTGGATCGCCTGCAAGGAGCTCGCATTTTCACCAAGTTGGACCTTAGGGGGGCATACAACCTCGTACGAATTCGACCAGGCGACGAGTGGAAGACCGCCTTTAATACCAGGGACGGCCATTACGAGTACCTCGTCATGCCCTTCGGTCTCTGTAACGCCCCAGCGGTGTTCCAAAACTTAATGAACGAGGTGTTACGGGACCTCTTGTACACATCCGTCATTGTGTACCTTGACGATGTGTTGATCTACTCCCGGAACCTCGAGGAACATCGGCAGCATGTACGACAGGTTCTGCAAAAACTGAGGGAAAACCAACTGTATGCAAAATTGGAGAAATGCCAGTTTGAGGAAGAATCTCTGCCCTTTCTGGGATACATCGTATCCTCCACCGGCTTCCGCATGGACCCTGAGAAGGTTGCTGCCATCCGGAACTGGCCTCAACCGGTGGGAGTGAAGGCGATCCAACGGTTCTTAGGCTTCGCCAACTTCTACCGTCACTTTATTCCACACTACTCCTCCCTGGTGGCGCCATTAACGGCCCTCACACGCAAAGGCGCCGACGCACGAAACTGGTCTTCCGCCGCCGTCCAGGCCTTCCAGGACCTTAAAGAGGCCTTTCTGCAGGACACTTGCCTCCGACACCCGGATCCCTTACGTCCGTTCGTTTTGGAAGTGGATGCCTCCAACGTGGCCGTGGGAGCCGTCCTGTCCCAAGCCTCCAAAGACGGGAAAACCCGACCATGCTCCTACTTCTCCCGAAAGTTTTCACCTGCTGAGAAAAATTACGGAATAGGAGACAAGGAGCTATTGGCCATTAAGCTGGCCTTCGAAACTTGGCGTCAGTGGTTAGAGGGGGCCCAACATCCCATCGTGGTGTACACGGACCACAAGAACCTCGAGTACTTGTCCCATGCTCAGAGGCTCAATCCACGGCAAGCACGTTGGTCCCTCTTTTTCAGCAGGTTCAATTTTGTTCTCCAATATCGGCCAGCAGCCAAGAATACTAGGGCAGATGCCCTCTCACGTGTTTCGGAGAGTGAAGATGGTCCCAACCCTCCGCAATACATTCTGGATCCGGCAAAGGTCCAACTGGCGGCCACCGAACTAGCACCGGCAGGGACTACGGTGGTTCCCGTACGTGCCCGAAGGAGGGTCCTGGCGTGGGCACACGATTCTTTGACGGCGGGGCACCCCGGGGTAGCCCGGACTCTCCAGCTCCTGACCGAGTTTTATTGGTGGCCGAAGGTAAAGGAGGATGTCCGCCTTTACGTCCAGTCATGCCCCACATGTGCGCAGCAGAAACCGTTGCCTGGTCGCCCCTGGGGACTCCTTCAGCCTCTCCCTGTACCCGCGGAGCCGTGGACCCACATCTCCACAGACTTCATCGTCGAGTTGCCTCCCTCACAAGGGAAGACGGTTGTCTGGGTCACGGTTGACCGCTTTTCTAAAATGGCTCATTTTGTGCCATTAGCGAAGCTACCCTCGGCTCCTGAGTTGGCAGACCTCTTCGTCCATCATGTCTTCCGCCTACACGGTCTGCCTCAGCATATCACCTCAGACCGTGGGCCCCAGTTTACGGCCAAGTACTGGCGGGCGCTCTGCAAGACGTTTGGGATTCAGGTAGACCTGACTACGGCGTTCCACCCCCAGGGCAATGGTCAAGTGGAACGCACGAACCGAACCCTGAAAACGTTTCTCCGCGCTTTTGTAGGGGAACAGCAGGACAACTGGGTGGCTCTCCTCCCCTGGGCCGAATTCTCGTACAACCGGCATCGACACTCTGCTACGCAACAGTCTCCCTTCAAGATGGTATATGGAAAGGTCCCTAAACCACCATTACCGTTGCCTGTCTCCACCTCCTCGCCAGCAGCGCAACTGACGGCCAGCCAGATTCAGCAGCTTTGGCACTCCACGCAAGAGCAGCTCCGCCATACCGCCGCACGCTTCAAGACTTACGCGGACAAGTCTCGGCGACCTGCTCCGGTATTTCTGCCTGGTTCCAGGGTGTGGCTCTCTACCAAGAACATCCAGCTCAGGATTCCCTCCATGAGATTAGCTCCCCGCTACATCGGACCTTTTCGGGTAGCCGAACGGGTTGGCGCGGTTTCCTACCGCTTACGTCTCCCATCTACCCTTCGGATACACGACGTCTTCCACGTTTCTCTCCTCAAACCAGTGGTCCTCTCTCGCTTTCGGCCTCTGCCTCCGGAGCCTTCCGAAGTTGCTTCTGATCCTGGGACCACGTACACGGTGAAAGAAGTCTTGGACGTTCGGTTCCGTCGTCATCGCTGGGAGTATCTTCTCTCCTGGGAAGGATACGGCCCTGAAGAGAACTCATGGGAGCCCTCCGCCCACATTCTGGATAAAGACCTCCTTCATCGATTCCATATGGCGCATCCTGATAAGCCGCGTCCCCCCGGGAGGGGGCGTAGGAGGGGGGGTACTGTTGCGATTCCGGGCCGCCCCCGGAATCGCCACCCACCTGGTCGCGCGTCCGCTCGGGTCCCGTGCTCCCCGGGCCTCCGGGGACCTCTGCCGCCGCAGGCCCGGCGTCCCTCCACCTCGCCCGGGCCTGCAGCGCCTTCAGTTCCTGCTCCTTCGCTTCGCCGGAGCAGCCGGCGCCTCGCGGTGCTAAGCCCCGCCCCCTAGACGCGCGCGCGCGTCTAGGGCTAGTATTTAAAGGGGCCAGCGCGGGAAACCTCTGGGACGCCCCCTGATGACATCAGACGCTGCAGGGTACTTAAGCCCTGCAGCTGGACCAGGACATCGCCTTGCAACGAGGTTCCCAGGTTCGTCCTGCTCCCAGTTGCTGTGTTCCTGCTCTTCGCTTGATCTCCTGGTTTTCGACTTCGGATTGGCTTGTGGTTCTTCCTGGCTCCTGACTCTGGTTTGGCTTCGGTGACTTCTGGCTCTCGACTCGGCTTGGCTTTCGGTACTTCTCTGGCTCTTGACTTGGACTGGCTGACGACGATCCTCTGGCTCTAGACGCGGACTGGCTGACGGCGATTCTCCGGCACCTGACCCTGGCCTGGTGAGCTCGACTCCGTCGGTAGAGATCTCCTAAGTCCCAGCGGCCGGGTTCCTACGGGCTCCTCCCGGGGGGACACCGGCTTCCAGGGTGAATCGCCTAAGTCCCAGCGGCCGGACTCCTACGAGCTCCTCTCGGGGGAGTACCGGCTTCCAGGGCGAAGATCCTCGTCCACCGGGTCAGCCTCTCCTCCTGGCCCTTGGTCGCATAGGGCCCTCCGTGTCCTCCTCTCAGCTGTCCGCGAGCCTGTCTTCGCCGCCTCCCGGTTGGAACCGGTGTCTCTACCTCTCTAAGGTATTCCATCTCCTGGTTCCGATCGGCCTAAGGGTCCACGAAGCTGACAGAAATCCAGGTTTTTGGTCTGAAGTGACTGCTTGTATTTCATGGATATGTGGTCAACAGCTAGAAGAGAGTTCGAAGCTGTATCTTATGGGTCATTGGCTCAATAGAGGGTTGATGAGAGGTTGCAGGAAGCTGGTGGGTCTTCTCTTTCATGCTGCTCATTTGATGATTGTCCATTAATGGAAATATACTCCTCTTTGCAAGAATGGGAGTTTAAGGTTGCTGAGATTGCCATTATGGAGAGACTGACCCTCATGTGGACAGATACAAAAGTATTTGGGGTCTATATTGGACTTGATGGGGGGAGGATTTGGGTATTTATGAAGGAAGTGTTGTGTTGGGGTTATAGAATTTGAGGCTCATTGGGGAGATATGGAACCAATGTAACATATCGGGATGCTCGAGCTGTTGCGATCCCCCCTGCTGCTGCGCTACAGGAGGTCTCTTACCTTCCTCCAGAGGCCGCTCTGAAGCCAGGGCCTCGCCTGCGCATCATCCAGGACTTGCTCCAGGGCCTGAGAGGCCTAGCTGCTCCTGGGGCATGCCTGTGGCTTGCATGCCTCAGCGTTTGGACTTCCTGCTTCCAGCCACGCCCGTTTCTCTAGGGGCTGGCCCGCAGCTCTCTACCCTAGTTATAGGACCAGCGGTGGGCGGTCCTGGCAAGCTCCTCCCAGGGAGTTGCCTTCTACCTCCAGTACTTAAGGACTGTCTGTTCACTTGCACCGGGCCTTCGATCAGGCCTTACAGTTGGCTGTAACCGTGCTGATCCAGGTCTTCCATGGTTCCTAGTCCAGTGTCTCTGCCTAGATGTTTGTTCCTGTGCCTGCCAGCCGTAAGGACTTCGGATGTGAGTATCCCAGCATCGGAGTTCCTCTTCGCCTGGGTCTTCCCCGCACCCTCCTTCTCAGCGTGGTCCACGACCAGCCTTCCTGGGCTGTGTAGGGTGCGACTGGGACAGGGTGGTCCGCGACTCAGTCCCACGGGTGGGCTGAGTAGGGCGCCGTGATGGACAGTGCAATGTTCCCGTCCAGCCTTGTCTACAGTGTCTGCTTCAGCCCTTGCCCGGATGTCTTTCTCTGCCAGCCGAGGGGGCTTCGGATGTGAGTATCCCAGCATCGGAGTTCCCGCTCGCCTGGACCTTTCCTGTGTCTCGCTTCAGCCCTTGTCCTGATGTCTCCGTCTTGCCTCAGCCTGCTTCTGCCCCGTCTGATGTCTTCTGCTAAGGACTCTGTCTGCCCTCGCCTCTGTCCGGCCTGCTGCCCATTGCCGTTCCCTGCGGCAGGTCCGAAAGGGCCGGGAACAGTCGGAGGACCGTTCATTAGTCAACTTCCCCGTGTTGGCTACCATGGGCATGCAGGTCCGGCTGAGGGTCGGACTCCCTGCTTCTGTTCCTGCCTGCCTGGCTCACCATGCCTGCTCAGCTCACCTCCCACGGTGTGGCCTTGGGCTCCTCCTGGGGTCCTGCCGTGGCCCAAGGGCTCACCACCTGCCCGAGACGACCGCGCCCCCGCGCGCTCGTAACACGAGCTATGTATGGGTTTTTTCTTGGATGTACTGTGTCATGAGCATGATAGGTTTTTGATGTATGTTATGATGTCTTCTTGAAAAAAAAAAAAGAAAAAAGTTATTAAAAAAAAAAATCTTGATGAAATGAAAGTAAACCATATTGAATGCCCTTCCTTGATCTAATCCTCTAGTCACCCAGTCAAGAAAATCAATCAAGTTCATTTGATAGGACCCTCCTCTGGTAAGTCCATGCTTCCTCAGATCCTGCAACCCACTGGATTGTAAATAGTTCACTACTCTTTTGTTCCATTAATTTTCCCACCATTGAGAGAAGGCTAATTGGCCTATAGTTTCCAGGCTCCTCCCTGTTACCACAGCTGCTTTACTCCAATCTTGCAGCACCACTCTCATCTCCAAGGATCTATTGAACAGGTCCTCCAGCAGACCAGACAGCATCTCTCTGAACTGTCTTAGTATCCTGAGATTTATCTAATCCGGCTCCATGGCCTTGTCCACTTTAATGTTCTGCTGTAGTTTAATTTGTTAACTACTTTGAACAAGTGCTTGGTAATAAGTCGGGCTATAAATGTTTGCAAATAAATAAATAAAACAATTACACTGATCAAAACACCTAATATGACATGTGATAGGGGCAAGGTCAGGTCGTGCCATTTTGAAAAATAATGCTGACTGTGCCCAGAACTGGGGGCTCTCTGGGCCCCATCAAGAGATTGGCTTCAATTTTTGAAGATTTGGGAGTGCAGGGGGGTTCAGGGGGATGCCAGGGAATTCCCACTTTTTCTGACATTAGGGGAGGGGAACAGGTTGGTAAGGGAGGCACTATATCCCCAACAATTTGGAACAACTATTGGGGTGGGAAACCAGTGTCAGGCTTGAGGACTTTGGAAAGAGGAGGTGAGGAAACTTTTTATTGAGGACAGGGTTGGGGATTGGGAGGGACGGTGACGCACGTGAACTTACATCTATTTTTTACACTTTGGGGTGTCAGGGCCCCCTCAAGTGGTGACCCGGGTTGAGCCAGGGGTCACCACTACCCCCACTCAACTTCTCTCTTTGCCGGTCAATTTATTTTGCATGATCTGTTAAATCTAATACAGGAGCCTCAGGACCTACATTAGGGTCTTGGGGCTCCAACATTAGATTTATTGAAAGCCAGGGAGGTAGTGTTAATTTATTGCAGTTGACCACTTTCTCAGTCAGCTTCAATAAATTATTAACATAGAATTGCCCAGTAATGAGCTATTTTGTATGGATTTCATTATTCATGCATGCAAATTGCATGCAAAGCAGTGATTTATGGGAGGGAATATGGGCAGGGCCATGCAAAATATCACATATATTGCACGATATCACCGCCATAGGGCTCTTTCACAAGATAAACAGCATGCAATATATGCTGTTTAATGTGCGTTAGAGCCCTATTGTGGCTTGAAGCAGCTCCCACATATGGGCCGATACAGTAAGGTGCGGTAGAATGGGGTGCGTTAGTGCCGGGCGCATCCGCGTTTGCTGCACGCACAGTTTGAAACACATACCGCTCGATACTGTATTTAAATGGCATGCAAATGCAAGCCGCATCTAACGCGTGTCCAGGAAGCGCAATCCATTTTACTGTATAGGCGCTATATAGCACCTATACAGTATCCTGGGTGCGCTGGAAGTGGATACAGGAGAAGGGCTGACTGACCCCCTAACTGACCCCCTAACTCCCCCCAAACTTTCCACCAGCCCCCGCTGGATACAGGAGAAGGGCTGACTGACCCCCTAACTGACCCCCTAACTCCCCCCAAACTTTCCACCAGCCCCCGCTCACCTGCCCTGGCCGCGTCCATCTCCCGCGCTGACAGCTCCGGAGCAGCCCCAGCCAGCCCCGCTTCACTGCCTGACCCCCTAACTCCCCGGGACAAGACCGAAGTGAATTGGGCAAACTTTCCGCCAGCCCCCGCTCACCTGCCCTGGCCGCGTCCATCTCCCGCGCTGACAGCTCCGGAGCAGCCCCAGTCCTCTCTCCCCTCCTCCCGGGGACAGCCGGCGGTGAGAGCGGCTTCAGAAGCCCGGGGCGGATCGGGCGCTCCCCATGGCTCCCTATTCTCTAAAATGTAATGAGTGCACGCCGTGACCTCAGACGTCCAGCCGGGCGCTCAGGTCACGGCGTGCGTCGTCCGAGGTCATAGCATGCACCTGCTTTGTGGTCCTACCCTGCTCCCAATAGGGTATCCCTAAACCCCACTAGCTATAGCACTCCCCCTCTAGCTATTCTCACTTTTTTATACACCAAAAACTGGAAATTGCTTGGGATAGAAGCAATGTCCCCTCTCCCTCTCTCTGCTTTTTATCAGTTCCAAGAACAGCTGTGATGTTCTGTTTACTTTCCCATCTTGAATTGCTGACAATAACTAAAGTTCTCAGATTCTTGCCGGTTCTTAAGCATTTTTTAGCATTCCTCGGTGACAAAACAGTAAATATGAGTTTACTCAGAGGCTGGCCTGTGGCTTTCAAACTAGCCTCAGTAAATTCCATTACACTCGTCTGGTTTGGCAATAACATCTCGCCGAGATTCGCCATGCCGTTGTTATAAAAGAGCCCTTGATAAAGGACGTGTGTAGAGTCTGAAACACAGTACCATGTCGGGCAGAGAGACCACAACCGGCTAAGAGCCTGAAAAACTTGGGCATGGAAACCACAAGTGGCTGACAGCTTCATGTGAAACGAGACACAGATAACTTTCCTGTGGAATAATATACAGATAATCTTTCAGATAAGTTACCATTTATTCATGAATTGAAATGAAATGACAAGGAAAACTGATGATTATTTTAATCTCACGGATAAAGTACTCACGGAGCACACAAACAAAAATATTTAAAAATAGTTTTGTTTACATTTTGGGACTGACCGATGATTAAATGTAAGGCAGAGTGGAAACAAAAGCTGTATAGCAATACACAATGATGCCTATTATGATGGTCATTTTGTAAGCGTCAATATATTGTTCTGAGGATTGGGAAATTAGTGGTTGGTTTTGGAGTCTTCTGACTTAATTAGGACATGCTTGAGACTTTTTAAAAATCGTGTTAAACAATTACAATTAATCACATGTGGTTATATTCTTAGAGGAAGTTAAGTATGCACTCTTTTCTTAATCTTTCAGAAAAGGAAGGACGATGCAGTCATAGTTTCAGTATATGTAAGGGGAAAAAAAGTGAAAAAGGACTTTAGACATTCCTGTTCTTGTTCTAATTCCCTCATACCCACTTCCCATGACCTCTTTCGATCTGCATGTGCAGTTCTAGGCTCTGTGCTAACGTTGCCTTTAGCACCCTGAGGTGATGAATGAATACTAGTCTAGGGCACGGCTCATCTATCCCTTCCAGCGAGCTAGCTGGGCAGTTTTTCTCTTTCATCCCCTTTTGTAAATCTTTACCTCTTAACAACCTCTCAGTGTACTTAAAAGGGGAATTTTAGGAGAACACAAGAACCGAAAACATTTGAAATGAAGATGATCAAACACTTTGAAACAAGCACAAAAGGTCTAGTAAGGGCATTGACTTTCTCACTCACTATCAGATATTAGGCTCTTTCAGCTGTAAAGTGTCCCTGTCCCAGTCATTATTTCACCCCCTTCACTTTCACTTTACTGAACCGAAATGGCACAAGCAGGCAACTTGAGGCTGACTCTATGTAACTCTGCTGCTTCTTCACTGACCCGATGAAGAGCGGAGAACTCTCAGCAGCTTGTCACAGATATATTCAGTTAGTCCAATAAAATGATATCATCTAGAGCTTGTTTACTGACCCATATGTATTTATTTATTTAATTGTTTTTTAATACCAGTATTCGTGGGTACATCATACCAGTTCACAGAGAACATAACAAGATACAATAGAACAATTCGGTTCAAAACGAAATACAATAGAATAGTTCGGAGGAATGGGGTAGAAATGGGGAAGGAGGGGGATCAGGGTCAGGGTAAAACACTAAGTACAAATGAGGAAGGGAGGGTAGCTGGAAAGTAGGGGGTAACATATATAAGAAATGAGGTGTGAGATTAACACAGAAGATAACTTATATATACAGAAATGAATAATTATAATTATATGAGGGGGGAAGGAAACTGGAATGGGAGGGGTAACTTGTATATGCGAAGTAAAGTATAAGATTAAAATACGGGCCGATAAATTACAGTGCGATCTGATGGAGCGCACTATTAGCCGGCATTTGGATGCGCGTTTTGGACGCGCTAGCTTTACCCCTTATTCAGTAAAGGGTAATAGCGCGTCCAAAATGCGGGTCCAATCCCCCCCGAATCTAATAGCGCCCGCAACATGCAAATGCATGTTGATGGCCCTATTAGGTATTCCCGCGTGATACAGTAAGTAAAATGTGCAGCCAAGCCGCACATTTTACTTTCAGAAATTAGCGCCTACCCAAAGGTAGGCGTTAATTTCTGCCGGCGCCAGGGAAGTGCACAGAAAAGCAGTAAAAACTGCTTTTCTGTGCACCATCCGACTTAATATCATGGCAATATTAAGTCGGAGGCCTCAAAAGTTACAAAAAGTAAAAAATTTAAAAAAAAAAATTTAAAATGGGCCCGCGGTTCGTGGGCCAAAAACCAGATGCTCAATTTTGCCGGTGTCCGGTTTCCAAACCCGTGGCTGTCAGCGGGCTCGAGAACCGACGCTGGCAAAATTGAGCATCAGCTGTCAAACCCACTGACAGCTGCCGCTCCTATCAAAAAAGAGGTGCTGTCCCTAGCGCCTTTTTTTACCGCCGGCCCTAATTAAAATAAATTATAATACTGAATCGCGTGCACAGGAGAGTGGCCTGTGCACGCGCCTGGAGAGCGGGCGTTCGCCTGCTCTCCGGCGATTTTACTGTATCGGCCCGATGGTAAGTAACTTATATATACAAAGTGTAATGTACATGATTAATACAATGAAGGGATCTTATTATGACCAGAGGATGAGAAAATGTAAGGAGGGGCTGGGGTGGGGGGTAGAGCAAATTAATGGGAATCATGAGGAGAAAATATATGCAGGGAAGGGGGAGGGGGTGTGACACAGTAAAGGGTGGGGGGGTTATTGAACAGCAAGGAGTGAGGGGCGCAGGAGGGCACTAGGAACAGGGAGATGTGGTGGGGGAGGGGGGAGGAGCTCAATTCTGGGAATGCCTGTTTAAACAGCCATGTCTTAAGTTTTTTCTTGAATTTATGAGAGCATGACTCTAGGCGGAGGTCAGGGGGCAAAGTATTCCAGAGGGTGGGCCCTGCGCAAGATAGGGCACGCTGCTTCGTCTAGATGAGGCGTGTAGTCTTGGGGGAGGGTGTGTATAGGCAACCACTGTAGGCGTGTCTGGTAGGATGGTTGGATGCAAGGAAGCGGAGAGGGTTTTCAAGCCAGTGGGTTTTGTCGGCGTTTAGGGTTTTGTGGACGATGGTGAGGGTTTTGTAGCTTATGTGGGAGGAGATCGGGAGCCAATGGAGATCCTTGAGGACAGGGGTAATGTGTTCTGATTTCCTGGTGTTGGTGAGGATTCTCGCTGCTGCATTTTGCAGCATCTGGAGGGGTTTGATGGTGGTGAATAGGAGGCCAAGTAGTAGGGAGTTACAGTAGTCCAGTTTAGAGAAGATGGTTGCTTGGAGGACCGTACGGAAGTCGTGGAAGTAAAGGAGGGGTTTAAGTTTTTTGAGGATTTGTAGCTTAAAGAATCCATCTTTTATGATTGCATTGATGTGTTTTTTCAACCCACTGGCTTGAAAACCCTCTCCGCTTCCTTGCATCCAACTGTCCTACCAGACACGCCTACAAAGGTTGCCTATACACACCCTCCCCCAAGACTATACGCTTCATCTCGACGAAACATCGTACCCTATCTTGCGCAGGGCCCACCCTCTGGAATGTTTAAGTGTTGGTCGAAGGTGACACCGAGATCCCGTACACTTCCAACTCCATTGGACTCTTTCTGCTAACGGGATACCCGCTCCTCGGGGGCCTCTCTCCTTCTTTCAGGGTGCTATCAGGTAACCGGTACTCGCTCCTCGAGGGCCCATGTTCCCTACCCGCTGCCTGCATCTATATCCTCCTTCTACTTGGAAGAATTCGCTACAGACACCATCAGTGAGTACTATCATCCACTCCTCAGAGCTGTCTCCCTGGAACCAAGTACTCACCCTCGAGGGCCTGCCTCCGTTCCAGCACCAGGGCCATCACTTATGTGGAACCGCTGTGTGAGTACTTTGCCAACAAGTCTCTCTGCTTCCAGGGATCTGGTACTCGCTCCTCGAGGGACAGCTCTCCCTATCTCGGGGCTCCTCCATATTTGGGACTATGTGAATGTTCTATTGTACTCACTATCTCAGTTCTCTCCACTACAGCACTGCTACCGGAGGAATCGCTGTTCCAGTGCCCTGGGGAATACTAGCCCAGCTGGGCTACATCTTCTACTCACTACTGCCACCTCTGGTGGCTTCTCAAACTGTCTAAATAAAGATATAATCTGTGTTTGTGTGTCCAAGAGCTGAGCCTGACCTGTGGCCCCTCACGGGACTTTTCCCCGTGGGTGTGGTCAGCTGCCACAGTGTCCAAGGGCCCACCCAAACCTCACTAACTATAACAGATTCCCATTCCATGTGCAGGATCCCAGAAGCAGGCTGAGCTCCAGAGTATCAATGCATGGATGAGAAGATGGTGCAGGGAAGAGGGCTCTAGATTTGTTAGGAACTGGGGAACATTCTGGGGAAGGGGAAGCCTATTCCAATGTGCTAACATTTAAAGAGGAGATAGAGCAGCTTTTAAAATAGAATATGGGGAAAGCTAAGTTGTTCAGAAATGCATGGCTCAGGGGAAGTATCTTCTAAGGCCAGTAGAGAGGCTGTGGTTAAGGCTAAAGTATTGTAATAAAGAATTTAGTTGATTTAACAAGAAAATACGGGTATATGATGTATAATTGTATGATATAGGATACCTGTAGTGAACCCATTGTTTAGAAATATATATCTGACCATTAAGGCTAAAGTAGGCCAGATGCTTGTAGATAAAGAGCATACAGATGTGAATGACTGCACTGCCTGTATTTTGTTTTAATAAGCAGGTTGTGACTACAAATAGAAATAAAAATGCAAACAAAAGACAAACTTTGAAATGTCTGTGTATGAATGCCAGAAGTCTGAATAGTAAAACTGGAGAGTTAGAATGTATGGTATCATATGAGGATATAGTCATTATATTCATCTCAGAGATGTGGTGGAAGGAGGATAACCAATGGGCCACTGATATAAATTATATCAATATGGTAGGGCAGATTGAACTGGTATAAGGGTGGCACTATGTGTAAAGAATGTCATAGAATAGGGATTTTCTGAAATGAAGAGAGCCCCATGAAGGATCAGGATATGGTGTGATGGTTGTCATTTGTGGGTTGACCCAGAAATGAGTGGCCTTGTGTCAGAATAGTCAAATCCAAGCCGCTCACGGTAGAAGATCTTCTGCCTATGCCAGCCACCTTCGAATTGAGCCCTCAAATACTAGTGGCTGGTGAGGCATGAGAAATATGGATAGTCCCCCATTACAAACAAGGAGCGAAAGGCCTGGAAATGAGTGAGAATCTGGAATAAACCAGAATCCAGGAGCCCAAGAAGGATAATAGGCAGGAGAGCTGACTGTATAATCTGCATATTAAGTCTTCTGGATACAGGATACAGGAACAGAGCCAGAGTATGAGGATTGGAAGATAGGACTAAGCTCTGGCAACTGACTGATGAAACTACCTCAGTATAAATACAAATCTATACAGGAAACTAGGGGCACTGGGTTGGGAGGACTGGATAGATAATCCAAGCAGTTCACAGTGCCACCTGCAGGCCAGAGGAGAATTAAGCAATGGATTCCTACAGTACTCCTCTCTTCAGGGATGGCCTCTGGACTACCCCAAGAAATTTCTTCAAAAGACGAGATGCATGGAGGTCAGATGAATCAACCCATGATCTTTTTTAGAAGCCATACCTCTTCTAATGGAGCAACTACTGTACTCTATTACAAGACACTCTAGAGTGCAGAATCTCCTCAACCTGGAATTCAGGCTGGTCATCAATCTGGACCAGTTCTGTATGTGTTCCTTGCCTGTTGAAAGGATCTGGTATGGCTGGCTTCAACAAGGAGAAGTAAAATGAAGATGATATCTTAAATGTGAAGTCACATGGTTACTGGGTTGATTTTCCCAATATTGGTATATGGCTCTATGTACTTGAGTTTGAGCTTAGCTCATGGGAACTTCAGATGTAGATTCTTTGTAGATAGCCAGACCTTATTACTACCCTGAAACTGGGTTTGCATCTACAATGCTGGTCAGCAGATTTCTTCTGCTGGGACATGGTTTTCTTCAAATTATTGCATACCTCTATCTAGGTTTTCTGTAAGTGTCACACCAAGCCATTGGCTGCAGGAATTTCAGTAGCTGGAGCAGAAGCAGGTAAACTATCATCTCTAAACTGTAAAGAATGGAGAAACCCTTGTAGATTTGCTAACATGATAGTTGTGAGCAAACTCAGCCCAAGGGAGCAATCTGGCCCAATCATACTGATGAGCAGAGATGAAACATCTAAAGAACTGCTCAAGATTTTGGTTGGTCTTCTCCATAAGGCCATTTGTCTGGGGATGGTATCCTGATGAAAACTGCAAATTGATGCCCACATTTTTATAAAAGGCCCTCCAGAATCTGGCAATGCAAATGGAATGCTCCATTCAGGAAAAGTGGTCCACTACCAGCATGATGGCAGTACAAGCAATGGAAATCGGAAGGCTCATAATAAACTCTGTGAGAGGTGAGTCCACAGTACAGAAGAAATCGGGAGCAGGTGAAATTCATCTGAAGATTTAGAATGAGGGGCATTCATTTTAGGACATGCTGGACAGGCCAAGATATAAGTCTTGCAATTCTTTCACAGAAAAAGCCACCAAAAAACCCTGGAAATCAGTTAAAAAGTTTTCTCTGAAGGTCTGAAAAGTGTGGAATCATGCTTCCATTTGAAAACATCTGGTGACAAGTGTCTGGACCAAAGTATGCCCAATAGGAACCACTACAGGAGGTTCCTAGACCAAAAATTTCAGATGAATTTTCTCTATTTGACTGTGTTTTTGACAATCCTGGAGATTAGTATAATGGAGTCTTTATCGCCAGGTACAGGAGTCTACTCAGAAGAAACCTGTCGTGACAACACAATAGCCTTAACATTCTTCAAACCAGGATGGCAGGAGATAATGAACTGGAAAATGGTGAAGGACTTGGCCCACCAAACGTCAAGGGTTTAAGCATGTCACAGCTTCCATATAAAGTAAATTTTTGTGATCTGTAAGGATTGTAATCTGAAAGGGGGCTCCTTCCAGCAGATGACTCCACTCTTCCAAGGCCCACTTAATGGCAACGAGTTCTCAGTTTCCTTCATCATAGTTGCATTCCACAGGAGAGAACTTTCGGGGAAAGGTAATCACATGGGTGGAGCCGATAATCTGTATCAGGTCTTTGAGACAAGACTGCACCTTCACCAACCTCGGAGACATCTACTTCTAAAAAGATGCAAATATCATAGCACAATGCACGAGTTCTGTTCAGCTGCAGAACTAACAATTTTCAAGTAAAAAATTATCTGTTAAAAAAAACACGGTGCTTATAGTGGCTCACTATTTATAAAAAGCTGATGCCTCAAACCAGTGGGTGAAAGGCAGAAGGTGCAGTTTTTATGTGATCCAGCAGATGGTAAACTTATCCCAAACACAGAATTCAGAACACAGAAGAGGCAGAAGACTTGGGAATGGGAAAATGCAGACGAAGCTGTTACAAAGAAGGAAAGCAGTCGATAGTAATACTGCTACTGTTTGATAGTTATACAAGTACCATCCTCATACACAGCACTGTACAAGGTAATTCCATCAGCTGCAACGTGCAGGGCTCAGGTAGATTAGATGACTTCCTTATAACCACATGGTCTTAAGGTCATGGGTCAAACTGGGGTGTCATGTTTGCAACCCTTGGTCTCATCACTCTTTACACTGCCATCCCCATTTGTCACACTGGCAATCCCTCATAGTCAGGTAAACTGAAAAATATCAAACAAAAAAACACAATGCCCAATAGTCCACAGGCTGGAACAAATTATTAGACAGCCCAAACGTTTTTCAAAACTATTTTTCTATTGAGAAATATTGTAATAAAAAATGTTAGCAAATTTCCCATAGGAAAACGGCCAAGTTCATTAAGACGGTAATTTTGAAACCAGCCCCGCGGGCGCACATTCGTCAGTCCGCGCCCAGGAACGTGGCTGTTTTATAACTTGTGCGCATATATGCATGAAAGTTATTCAATAGGCTGGCTGCATGCACATGTGCACCAAATTTTAAGTGGGCGTGCGCATGTGCGCTCAAATGGCAGTTCTACCACGTAAATCGGGGGATTTTAAAATGAGCATGCGCTGACGCCATTTCCAGTTTTACCAGTTCGTCCCCAGTTCACCAAGTTAAAAGACAGTTTAATAGCCTTCCCTAGTTATCCCCCACCCTTAAAACCCCACAGATTTGCCTATTCATCTTTATTTTACAACTTTACACAGCATCCATAGCAGAAGTAAAAGGTTACGCAGCAGGGGGCCTCGGCGTGCTCGGATTATATAAGTATTTACGTGCCCATCTCAGCTTCACTCCTCGAAATGCTGATGACCTGCCCCTACCACGTTCACACCCCACCCCTTTTTGTAAACCTCCGAGATGTGCAAGCTGCAGCATCTACCCGCGATTCCGGGCGGCTTTTTAAATCCGTTCTGCACATGCGAGCCTGACATTCGCACATCTAATGAATGTGTGCATCGGGCTTTTAAAATTCGCCTTTTCGTCTGACATACAATAGTGTTATATAATCATCAACTTGGCAAATTTTGACTGCCGCAGCACACTGAACTGACGATTTCAATGTGTTATCCACTATGACACCTAGATCTCTTTCTTGGGTTGTAGCACCTAATATGGAACCTAACATTGTGTAACTACAGCATGGGTTATTTTTCCCTATATGCATCACCTTGCACTTATCCACATTAAATTTCATCTGCCATTTGGATGCCCAATTTTCCAGTCTCACAAGGTCTTCCTGCAATTTATCACAATCTGCTTGTGGTTTAACTACTCTGAACAATTTTGTGTCATCTGCAAATTTGATTATCTCAGTCATCGTATTTCTTTCCAGATCAATTATAAATATATTGAAAAGTAAGGGTCCCAATACAGATCCCTGAGGCACTCCACTGTCCACTCCCTTTCACTGAGAACATTGTCCATTTTCCTTTGAGTCCCTGGGCCAAAGTTGGATGACAACTAATGGAAGAGAGGACAGGCTGATAACAGGGACAACATTTTTTCTCCTGGGTAGGTTCAATGGTAGATGTTGAGAGTGGAAGTTTCCCTCGGCCCATGCAAAAACTAATACAAGGGCAGTGCCTGTGAGCATTTGCTTATTCAAAAGCCCCATACTGACTTCCACTATTAATGCTGCTGGCACCTTAGCAAACCTGCTGTTTGAGGCACTTGTAACCCCAGCTGAAGGTTCTGTGACCCCATTTGGGGTCCTGACCCACAGTTTGGGAAGCCCTCTCTCGTGCTGCCTTTGGGGGATTCATGCTGCTAATACTAGGGCCCTCTTTTGAAGCCTTGGGGTGTTCTTGTCACTCTTGCTGCTGCTTTGCTCCTCTGACAATGCCCTGGAGAACTCCTGCCACTGCTGGTACCCATTTGCCTCTTTACAGCACCTTAAGCTATTCATGCCACTTTTGGTTCCACTTTGCCACAGACTTGGTACCTTGGAGTTCTCATCCCTCTTCTGATAATGTCAACCCAAAGGTTTCATTAGAATTGATTAGAAAACCCCAATTTTGAAGCTCAAAATAGGCTGCATTACTTCCACCATTGACTTTAATGGGAAATGAAAAACAAAATAATTAAATGAACATATTTTTTTTTGTTTGAAGTGAACAAAACAAATGGAGTTGTGTATTCTGCCTCAGGGAAAGGTGGCTTATAAATATGAGAATAAATCAATCTGTGGGCCAGGCTATTAGAAGAGTACAATGGCAGCAGATTGTCCATGAGCATACAGTTGCATTTCATTAGTGCACCAGCCTGAAGATGAGACTGGAGACACAACATGAATGTCCCCCCACCATTGTACAGGTTTTCAATCTCAGCCAACCCGTCAGGAAGGAACTGTCCTCAGTTATAGCTCAGATTCTACATTTGGAACTTGGCCAGATTCCTGAGAGTCAAATTCCTACAGTCAAAACAATAGAGAACACATAGGGGCAGATTTTCAAAGGGGTACGCGCGTAAGTCCCGGGGCTTTCCTGGGAGGGAGGGGGGGCGCGTGTTGGGGGCGTTTTGGGAGCGTGGCTGAGGCCTCCGAAACCGCTCCTGGGCCGGGTAATCGAGCAGGTGTAACTTTTCAAACAAAGGTAGGGGAGGGTTAGATAGGGCTGGGGGGAGTGGGTTAGGTAGGGGAAGGGAGGGGAAGGTGCGGGGGGTGGAAGGAAAGTTCCCTCCAAGACCGCTCCGTTTTCGGAGCGGCCTTGGAGGGAACGGAGGCAGGCTGCGCGGCTCGGCGCGTGCAGGCTGCCGATTTTGTACAGCCTTGCGCACGCCAACCCCAGATTTTAAAGGCAGCACGTGGCTACGCACGTATCTATTAAAATCCAGCGTACTCTTGTTTGCGCCTGGTGCACGAACAAATGTACGTGCGGGCATACTTTTTAAAAAATCTGCTTCATAGAGTATGAAAATGAAAACAAGAGCAAGACAAGGACGCATACTCTCCCCACTTGTATTCAATTTATATTGTGTAATCTCTGAGGCTCTGGAAGACTTGAAAGGCATAAACATCACTTGTATCAACTTAATAAACTTTTGATATCTGGATGATGCAGTATTAATGGCTTCTAAAAAAAGAGTTCCACAAGAGATAGACTATATGTGATTTGAAAGACCTGTAGAATTTATTTTTGTATTTATTTTACACTTTACAATGTCATGCCAAAATTTAATTTTTCCAAAGCAGAAAACAACAACAAAACATCAAATTATACATACCCAAAAACCTAAGAGACAATGCAGTCTTTGAAATGCATTATTAAAATAGCCTTTATGACTAATGTACCCTTTTTAAAACCAAAGTAACCTATGCATGGGATTACTACCCTTAACCAATAAGCCTTGATGCTTTTGATGCAACTGCAACATTGCTCTCTGCTTCGAAGGAGGGGGTTGGGGAGGTGGAGGGAAAGAGGAATTTGGATTCAGAGACAACCAACATGAGCCATAACTTTTACAGTCTGGGGTACTGATGCACAGACATTAAGGAAAAAACACAGGACTGCTTCTACAGCCAAGTCCATAAGCAAAGCACGTCAAGCAGCACTGACTGATACATGGGGGTAACCTGCACAGCGTGGCAGATACTACCATGGGAAGCTTGCTGGGCAGACTGGATGGACTATTGGTCCTTTTCTGCCATCATTTCTGTTTCTATGTTTATATAATCGCCCCAAGGTTCCAGATGTCCAATTTAAATGACAGTAATGTGCCGTCAATCTGTGGTGCCAGGCTTGGATCAGGAGCAAGTCTCCTACTCAGAGAGCTTCAGATTCTTTGCGACTGAGACACTGTTTATTCTGCCCCAACCAAGCACCATGAGCTTGAAATGAATACCAATAAGACAAAAATCATGACAATCAGCAAAAAACCTTTTTATTTTACAGAAATATCTACTGAAGGAATGAAAGGGAAACAAAGTAAAATGGAGAGCTGAGAAAATTAAAAAATATGACTTTTGGAACTGTCGGGAGTTTTTTTTTGAAGGAACTTAGACCTAAAACCAAAGAAAAGATTATTGACTTCCTAGACCTCTGTGGTAGGACCCAGAAGTGAAACATGGACTTACAGTAAAAAGATCATGAGTAAAATACAGGAATTTGAAAAGTGGTGTTATGGTAGAATCCTTACTCTGATATCCATGTCAGTCAGCAGTCAGTCCTTCTGTGGTTCATAATGCTGGGCTGTGCACATGTGCAGCCAGGGCTATGATAAAGTGCACACGTGCATGGCCCAGGGCTAGAGGACAATCGGGCCGAAGAAGGGAAAGAGAGCCAGAGGATGTCAACGGCACAATGCTAGAGGGGTTCCCAGCCTCTTCCTAGCAGGAGCAAAAAGCACTGAGAGGGGCCTGAGTGACTGAGAGAAAAGGGAAAGAGGAATGAGAAAGGGAGAGCATAGAAGGCAGTGAGTGAGAGAGAGGAGATGGGGATAAGTAAGAAGGGGAGGGAAGGGAAAGGGATGAGTGAGAGGAAAGGGGAAATGAAAGAGTGAGAGACAAGAAGGAAAGCACTGAAAAAAAGGGGGGTGAGAGTGAGAGGGGAGGGAAAGGGAGAGTGGCAAGCAGAGTTTGGAAGAGCAAGAGGCGGGAAAGGGAGGAAGGAAAGAACATGGCAGAGTGCAAGGAGGAAAGCACAACACAGTCTTCCCACCCCAGGCACATACACACACACAAACATACACACACACACACACACACACACAGTCTTCCCATCCCGGGCACACACACACACACAAACACACACACACACACAGTCTTCCCATCCCGGGCACACACACACACACACAAACACACACACACAGTCTTCCCATCCCGGGCACACACACACACACACACACACACACACACACACACACAGAGTCTTCCCATCCCGGGCACACACACACACAGTCTTCCCACCCCGGGCACATACACACACACAAACACACACACACACACACACACACACAGTCTTCCCATCCCAGGCACACACACACACACAAACACACACACACACACAGTCTTCACATCCCGGGCACACACACACACAGTCTTCCCATCCCGGGCACACACACACACTCACACACACACAGTCTTCCCATCCCGGGCACACACACACACACACACAAACACACACACACACAGTCTTCCCATCCCGGGCACACACACACACACAAACACACACACACACACACACAGTCTTCCCATCCCGGGCACACACACACACACAAACACACACACACACAGTCTTCCCATCCCGGGCACACACACACACACACACACACACACACACAGTCTTCCCACCCCGGGCACATACACACACACACACACACACATACACACACAGTCTTCCCATCCCAGGCACACACACACACACAAACACACACACACACACACACACACACACACAGTCTTCCCATCCCGGGCACACACACACACACACACACACACACACACACACACACACAGAGTCTTCCCATCCCAGGCACATACACACACACACACACACACACACACACACACACACAGTCTTCCCACCCCGGGTAAATACATACACACACACACACACACACACACACACACTGTTGTGGAGTGCTAGGAGAGCAGTCCCACTTTCCAAGAGGTGTGTGTCCTTGGGCCACGGCTTGACCCCAGAGGAACTCTGAAGAGGTGCCGCGGCAGGCGTGGCATGCCCGAGCATGGGCTGGACAGTAGCGGGACTGGAGTGACGACTGAGAAGACTGACCCTCCTCCGGACCTGCACGCTTCGGAAGACCAACAACGTAATGATGGTCTTATGAACAGTCCTCCGACCGTTCCAAGCCCTTTCGGACCTGCCGCAGGGTATGGCAAGAAGCGGCAGGCTGGATGGAGGCCAGGGCAGTGAAGACCGGAACATGGAGATACAGACGAGACTTCAGGGACGACGTAGACTCAGGCACAGATGTGGATTCAGGAACGAGGTACTGGATGCACAGACATAGCCTCAGGCATAGACATAGACTCAGGAACGAGGTACTGAATGCACAGATATGGACAGATATGGACTCTATCATGCATCTGGACTCTATCATGCATATGGACTCTATCATGCATACCACTTAGTTAATTATTTATTGCATATTCTACTCTGTTAATTGTATGTTTTTAATGATCCTTGTATATTCTACTCTGTTAATTGTATGTTTTTTAATGTTCCTTATATAATTATGATATTTGTAAAGCCTGTTGCTCAGTTCTGTTCTCTGTAAACCGACGAGATGTTCCCAACGTTCGTCGGTATATAAAAGCTATTAAATAATAATAATAATAAGGTACAGACGTAGACTCAGGAATGAGGTACTAGACTTTCAAGAACCAGGTACAAGACTTTCAGAAGATTGAAGAACAAGGTACAAGGCTTGCATCATGAAGCGCCCTACTCAGCCCACCCGTGGGCTGGTCGCGGACCACGACATGGCTTGCCGCGAGGTACCAAGTGTGCAGACAACTCAAGAACAAGGTACTTAGCTTTCAGGAGATTCAGGAATGAGGTACTTAGCTTTCAGGAGATTCAGGAACGAGGTGCAAGATTTTCAAGAACAAGGTACAAGGCTTTCAGAAGATTCAAGAACAAGGTACAAGGCGTGCATCATGAAGCACCCTACTCAGCCCACCCGTGGGGCTGGTCGTGGACCACGACATGGCTTGCCGCGAGGATAGGAGAGGCAACATCTGGACTGGAACACAGATACTGGATCGGAAGACAGACCTTAGGGCTGGAACATGGACAGCAGGCGGATATCAGGACGAGACGAGGAGCTCCAACGAAGAACAAGAAACACAGGACCTTGCAGAAGTGCTGGAACAAGGACGACTCCTGGAGCGAAGGACAGCAGGATCCCAGGAGTGACCAACTCCTTGCGAAGGCAAAGCTGGAATGAACGCGGAGCCCTTTTGTAGGGCTGAAGAGGACAATGCCCAGGGAGGGGTCAGCAGAGGGCCACACCTGGCTGGACCTTGAAGAGAGGGGTCAGCAGAGGGCCACACCTGGCTGGACCTTGAAGAGGAGGAGAGAGGCGCGCGCCCGCGCCCTAGGAAGCTGGAGAGAAGAGAGCTGGAAGCTGGTGGCGTCCTCAGTCACGTGGAGGGCCAAAGGAAACCAGGCAGGCAGCGGAGCAGCCCTGCCCTGAAGCTGGAGAGGTGGCAGGCTGCTGGAGCGGCTCCCAGCCGTGAAGACTGAAGCAGGAAGGCAGGAAGAGAAGAAGGGTTGGCTGCAGGAGGAGCAGAGAGCTGCAGGCACCGGCAGGAACGGCCTCCCTGCCGGGCGAGGACCCGGACTGAAGCAGGCACCGGCAGGGATGGCCTCCCTGCCGGCTGAAGACCCCGGGATCGAGTGCAGCACGTCGGATGGCACAGGAGCAGATGCAGCTGTCCCAGCCACATGGAAAAGCTCCCGGGGGACCAGACCCTGCTGCGCAGGGCTGGAGGCAGCCAAAGAGGAGCCCGGAGATGGCAGCATGCTTGCCGCGGAGGCAGCAGCATCAGCGGCCCGACTGGCCGCGAGAAGGTATCGCGGGCAGGATCGCAACACACACACAGTCTTCCCACCCCGGGCAAATACACACACAGTCTTCCCACCCCTGGGCACATACACACACACAGTCTTCCCACCCCGGGCAAATACACACACAGTCTTCCCACCCCTGGGCACATACACACACACACACACACAGTCTTCTCACTCCGGGCAAATAAACACACAGTCTTCCCACCCCTGGGCACATACACACACACAGTCTTCCCACCCTAGGCACATACACACACACAGTCTTCCCACCCCAGGCACATACACACCACACACACACACACACACAGTCTTCCCACCCCAGGCACATACATACCACACACACACACACACACACACACACACACACACACACACACACACACACACACAGTCTTCCCACCCTAGGCACACACACACAGTCTTCCCACCCCAGGCACATACACACACACACACACACACACACACACACACACACCCCATTCATACCCCCATCCCCAGGCACACACTGTCCACAACTCACCCCCGCCTGCTGGGCCTTTCCTTCTTTCAGCTGCTGGCAGGAAAGGCTCCATCGATGGCTCCAGTTCTCTTTCTCTCCTCTTTGACTGCAATAGGGTCATTTCAGGGTGTTCTTGCTGCTGTGATAATAAAATTTATGGTAGGCATCTGTTTAGTGAAACTCCAGGAGGCACTGCTTGGATTTTGAAGCTCTCTTTCAAACTGTCTTTCATGCTTAGATAACAGAAGAAATAATGTCTCTTTGTAGTCTTAGGCCCACAATGAAGAATCATAAAAAATGCATGTCTTCAGGGTTAGTTAGTTTCCCAGGACTCTTTGGAATGTCAGATGTAAGCAAATGTTTCTTTTCACCTTATGACCTTAAATCAAAGGAGTGTTGTTTTAATTACTAGGACAAAACTGTATTTAAGGCTAACCAACTGAATGTCTAAGCAAGTCAGTCTCTCAAACTTAGGAGCTGACTTCCTTATGCGCATAAGAAATAAAAGCTTTTGATTATGAGAAATATATTGTCTCTGTTGTCCTGTCCTTTGATAAACTTTTTTCATTAGACTGCGACCCCAAAATTTTGTCACTTTAGGTGACTGCCTCACTCTGCCTAATGATGGAATTGCCCCTGGTTATGGGTTTCTGATATACAGGGGGCCTATGGGAAAAAGCAGCCATGAACATAGCTGTGCTTTTATTTTGTCAAAATGCTACAGTCCAGGAGAACCTTGGAACTCTCTTGGAGATCTGGATTATGGGTGCAAACCCCAGAAAGGCCAATATTCAGTGGTCTTTAGCTAAATAACTTATAAGCTAATCATTATCTGGCTAAACATTAGCTGAATAAGTAGTGGGTGTTATGGACGCTCCAAACCATGGAGTTATTTCTTTCTTTCTTTCTTTATGTTTTTTAGATTATGCATGCAGTTCTCTAAAATTCAGTGTGGCTTACAATTCACAAACAAAGTAAAATACATACAATTAATTAGAGTAAAAAACACTCACTTACTCACATTAACATAAAACCAAAAATTAAGTTACGTACTTAAAAATGAACAAACTACAATTAAATAAAACTTTCTTGTTCTATTATCTAGAACAGAATGTCTCAAAAGAATCAACAAAAACCTGATTAAAAAGAAAGGTGATAACCGTTTTCCTAAAGTTAAAATAATCTAATTCACCCTGCACTTCTACAGGAATAAGGTTCCACAACAGAGGACCTATTTCAGAAAAGACCTAATTCTGATTTTCTGTAAACAAAAAGCAGAAACAGAATGTACAGAAAGCTGCAAATATGAGGATGAACGCAGAGTGTGTGAAGGTACATATTTCAAAAGTTTTTCAGTCAAACAATGGCACTTTACAAAAAGAACTTTATAGACTCTTTTCTACAGGAAGCCAATTAAGTTGTTTCAAGTAAAGCATTATCCTAACCCCCATGACAGTTTAAAAATCATCATAGCCAATGCATTCTGCACCAGTTGTATCAAATGGAGCAGATAATTAGGCAATCCTACATATAAGGAGTTACATAATTTACGTGGGAATGAATCAAAGCCTGGACAACCGTATGAAATTCTTGCAAAGGAATTAGTTCTTGTAAAGGCATAGCTACCCGTAACTTAAAAAAAATCCAATACGAGCCACTTTTTTCACTTGTGTATGAAAAGAAAGCTCCACATCCAAGATCACATCTAAATTCATTGCTTTCATGCAAGGATTTATAAAACAGTCACCAACCTTCACAGTCAAATCATTTCCAGAATTCCTTCCCAACCATAAAAGAAAAGTTTTATTGCAGTTAAGCACTAATCCATTCCCACTTAACCACTTAATTTTAGCCAGATAAGTTAGCTGTTATATGTTTTTAAAAATATTAGTTTCGGAGTTCCCAGGTATGGAAAGGATGATGTGATTAGAATTTATATCTTTGGGTTGGAATTATCTGATATTTTCTCTCATTCTGTGTCTAGAAGAGGGGAAAAATCTTTTGATGAATGAGGTGGCTACTTTGCAGAAAAATATACATAATGGAAATAAACTTGACAGTATGAACAGATGAATCCAGAGCCCCACTAATTGGGAAATGAAACCAACTCATTCCTTTTCCTGTGTTTTTTTTTTTTTTTTATTACAGAGCTTAGTTTGGATCTATTTTTATGGTGTCTGAAATTATGTGTCTTCTCAGCAGTTTCATTATGTGCCGCTTCCTCAAATACCATTAAATCTAGATCTATTTGTGTGCTTTGCAGTCAGTGAAAATAGTTAAACAGGGGCTGTGATCTTTGCTTTAGGAATTTTGGACATTGCTAATGCAACTCTTCTTGATTGGATGTCGCCTTATTGTGGTTTTTAGAAAGTACACTAGACCTTGCTACCTGATCTAAGGAAGCCTCAAAGCTAATGCACATCTGTCCAGTGCTGGTTGAAATTCCCTGTATACTGTGTACCAATGGTTTTCGACTTTTTGTTATTACTCCTTTCAAGAGTTTGGGATATCATAAGAACATGCCATACTGGGTCAGACCAAGGGTCCATCAAGCCCAGTACCCTGTTTCCAACAGTGGCCAATCCAGGCCATAAGAACCTGGCAAGTACCCAAAAACTAAGTCTATTCCATGCTACTGTTGCTAGTAATAGCAGTGGCTATTTTCTAAGTCAACTTAATTAATAGCAGGTAATGGACTTATCTTCCAAGAACTTATCCAATCCTTTTTTAAACACAGCTACACTAACTACAGTAACCACATCCTCTGGCAGCAAATTCCAGAGTTTAATTGTGCGTTGAGTGAAAAAGAACTTTCTCCGATTAGTTTTAAATGTGCCACATGCTAACTTCATGGAGTGCCCCCTAGTCTTTCTATTATCTGAAAGAGTAAATAGTTGATTCACATTAAACCGTTCTAGATCTCTCATGATTTTAAACACCTCTATCATATCCCTATTCAGCCGTCTCTTCTCCAAGCTGAAAAGTCCTAACCTCTTTAGTCTTTCCTCATAGGGGAGCTGTTCTATTCCCCTTATCATTTTGGTAGCCCTTCTCTGTACCTTCTCCATCGCAATTATATCTCTTTTGAGATGCGGCGACCAGAATTGTACACAGTATTCAAGGTGCGGTCTCACCATTGAGCGCATTATGACATTTTGGCATTTTATTCACCATTCCCTTTCTAATAATTCCCAACATTCTGTTTGCTTTTTTGACTGCCGCAGTACACTGAACCGACGATTTCAATGTGTTATCCACTATGACGCCTAGATCTCTTTCTTGGGTTGTAGCACCTAATATGGAACCTAACATGTGTAACTATAGCATGGGTTATTTTTCCCTATAGGCATCACCTTGCACTTATCCACATTAAATTTCATCTGCCATTTTGATGCCCAATTTTCCAGTCTCACAAGGTCTTCCTGCAATTTATCACAATCTTCTTGTGATTTAACTACTCTGAACAATTTTGTATCATCTGCAAATTTGATTATCTCACTCGTCGTATTTCTTTCCAGATCTTGTCTTGTGCCTGCTGCCAACATCTTTCTCCGGCCTACCCTGCGCTGCGGACCACTATTGGAGAATCCATCTCAGGTCTTCCTATTCAAGGACTCAGTTTACAAACTCGCTCCTCGGGTTTCTCTTTGCTGTATAATAAATATATCTCTGACTCCTGTGTCCATCACTGCTGAGACCCCACCTGTCGTGGAGAGTTCCCCACAGGGCTTCTCCCTGTGGGTGGAGTCAGCTCTCTCCACAACCCAAGGGCCCACAAACTGAGTTCAAGTATAACAATAATATTCTTGGACCATCCACAGGACAATTTACTTTGAGGAGCATGAAAGATGTATTTTAGGTCGAGGATTCAGCACTACCTTTTCCTTGGCTAAATTCACATAAAGATTTATCATATAACCAGTCTCGTACAATACGCAACAAACAAGCCAAGTTTTATGATTCCAAGTCAGGAACTCCCATTCCCCCTTCTGCCTAGTCTTTCTTTAAACATCTCAATGGGACCCATGCCAAAACAAATCAATATGGTGTCTAGAATGTGTAGATCTTTTGCAATAAATCAGTAGGAAGATTTTATAAAACATAAAGCCATTTTGAGAAAATTGCCATTTTAAAAAGGTTTATTCTTTCCTCCCCAATGACAAAGGTAAATTAACCCAGGAATGCAATTTCTGTTTGGTATGATCTAGAAGGAGAGAGATATTAATTCTATATATTGCATGCAACTCCAGAGATATCAAATATCTAATAGGGCCTAATGCTCACTTTAGTGGTAACCTACCAGGCCAATGCTCACGGAGAGAGATGAAAGAGGCCAATGCCTCGGATTTATCTACGTTCTGTTTCAACCCAGAAAATTCTCCAAATCTCTGAAAAGATTTCATCAGGACTGGTAAGGAGGACTCCGGTTCAGTCAAAAAACACTAGAATATTATCAGCAAATGCCACATATTTAAAATCCTGAGAGCTCATCTTCAGAACCTACAATTTCTTTCATCAGCTGAATGAAACATAGAAACAGTTCCAATGACAGTAAAAATAAAGCCAGAGAGAGGGGAGCAGCCCTGGTAAGTGCCTCTCTTAATCAGAAATGTTTTTGAGTGAACCCCATTTGCAACTACTGTTGCCTTATACAATAATCCTAACAGCTTTACTGCTTGATGAAACCTTTCTGTTAAACTCATATTAGTCAGGAATTCAAACAGATATTCCCACTCCACCCAGTCGAAGGCCTTTTCAGCATTAAAACTGAATAGGAAAAGGAACAAGGCGATGCACTCCCAAAGTCATAGCAGAGCGCAATAAATGTATATTAGTCAGCACATAATGCTTCCTCAGAAAACCAACTTGCCCCAAGCCAATAATCTTAGGCAATATTAAGGCCTATCTGTCTGCCATTATTTTTGCCAGAAGCTTTTGATCAAAATTTAATAAAGAGAAAGGGCAATAAGATGCTGGTGAAGATGGGTCCTTTCCAGATTTGGGTATTTCCATAATCTGCGCCAAATTGACATTCTTTGGGTATTCTGCTTGTTCTAGTAAAGACTGATAGACCACTCTTAAGGGTTCTGCAATATGATCTAGTACTATCTTACAGAATTTAGCATTGTATCCATCTGGGCCTAGTGTTTCAGGCACTTCGCTTTACGAATAGCTCCTTGAATGTCCATTAAACTAAACGGTCTGTTCAGCCAATCTAGTTGTTCAGCAGTGAATTTAGGAATAGTCACTTGCTATAAAAATTGTATTTCCCTTCTTGGAAATATTTCCCTTCTTGGAAATATACAAATCCTTATAAAACTCCTCTATGATTTTTACAATCTCCTGATTAGTGTTCACCATAACCCCTGACCTTGTTTTGAGGGTTGAGATATATTTGGGATGTGAACTGAGTTTAATGAGATTAGACATTAGTATCCCTGTTTTATTGCTATATTGATAAAGTTTAAATTTATAATAAGTGACTGATTTCTTAGTATGCTGATGTATCAAAGAATTCAATGTTGTACGGACTGCTAGATATGCTTCTTTATTATCTTTTGAATTGTGGACATCAACTTCTTTTTAGCCTTATTTAGTTCTTCTCCAATTGTATGAGTTGCCTATCAATGTTTTTCCTTCTATGCGCTACAAAAGAATTGATGTCCCATATAAGAACTGCTTTAGCAGTATACCAAAATAATACCGGATCATTTCTATGACACTGATTGTGGCTCCACTCCCCCAATTTAAATGTAACCATATCAGAGCATGATCAGATACCACAATGTCATCTATGCTCGTATCTATGACATGGGGAAAAATATGTTGGGAAATCAAGATGTAATCTATCCTAGAATCTGAAGAGTGAGCTTTGGATAGATGCGTAAAGTCCCCCTTTCAAGGGTGAAGGAGTCGCCATTCTTCTACCACCCCTAAACACTCCTCCAATAAGCAAATTCCTTTACCTCTTTTCACCTACATGGGAATGAGATTTATCTAAAGTAGGATTCCAAACCAGATTAAAGTCACCACCCACCACAATCCATCCTCAACATAAGGGAGCAAATGCTTATGCAGTTTGGCAAAGAAGCTTTGGTCAGAGCTGTTGGGTGCATAAACATTAGACGATCAAAGGCCTATACAGTACAGTTCAGCAACCAAAATTTCGTACTGGCCTTGTGGATCTTTAGATTCCTGCTGTAGAGTCAGTGGCAAATTTTTATGAATTAAAATAGCTATCCTTGCAGATCTAGAATCTGCAGAGGCATATCTGAAACCCCCTATCCACCAGCTTTTGATGCTCAGCATCATTTAGATGGGTTTCTTGTAAGAAGACCATATCAGCCTTTTTCTTTTTAAGAGTCATGAGAATTTTGGTACATTTAATCACTGAACCAATACCACAAACATTCCAGGATATTAACTTCAAATCATTGGAAGACAAATCTTATCTCACCAGTCCAAAAATTGCATACAGATGTGAAAAGAAAAGAAAACTTATCCTGACATATGAGCTCTCCCAGCATAGACCCACAGTCTGAATATACCTTCCCAACATTCCTATCTGAATGGTTATGCTACATCCATGAAGCTCCCTCTTCCATACTCCTATGCCTTTTAATGAACCCTTGCCAACCCCTCTCCACTCTTCCCCAACTCTTCCACCTAATATCTTCCCTTAATCCTCTCCTCTGTTATGGAAAGAGAAAAGTCATTTTGATGAGTGATGGTCACTAAACTCGCTAAGCAGCTGAAGGAAGCTCCAACAAAAAATAGCAGATTTCCACAGACAATGTACAGTAAAAAAATAAAATAAAAAATGGCGGACTGAACATAGCCGTACCTTCTCGCATGAATCAGACAACTTTCAATTTGCTTTGCTTCCACCTTTTCCACAAATTTCTTCGCATCCACTACAGACATGAACCAGTAAACCCTGCCAGAATGTTGCACTCTCAGCTTAGCTGGGTAGAGTAAGACCGAGCAAACTCCCATCTCAAAGAGTTTGGAGCAGAGATGGGCAAATTCACCACATGCAGCAGAGAGTTTAGCAGAATAGGCCTGGAATGCCAGTATCATTTTCCCTTTATAAGTCAATTGCTTACCTCCTCTCAATGCTTGCATTACAGCGACCTTGTGTGTAAAATCAAGTAGTCATGCTATAACCGTATGTGGCCTGAGTTCTCTTGACGAGAACCTAACCGGTGTGCTCGTTCCATGTGCAGAGTTCCCTGCACATTTGAAAGGCCCAACTCCTGCAGTAACCACATCTCCAGAAAACCTTATAGTTCTCTTTCCACCAAAGTCTCCAGTAAGCCCAGAAAGAGAATATTGTTTCGTTGGGACCTGTTTTCCAAACTTTCCAGCTGCTCCTCTTACTTAGTAACAGTTGCCTGGATAGCTGACATCTCAGACATGGTAACACGCAGCTCATCTTGCATGTCAGAGATTCTCTGTTCTATCTCTGTGAAGCTTCACTCGAATCCTGCCACTGTAATGGAAACTTCCTCCAGTTTATCCATGATTTTCCTCAACTTTGGCTCTAGTGCTTCCACCACTGCTGTTTTTTATTTCAGAAATTGCCCCAGTTTAGCCAGTTCAATCTCAGAGTCTACCATTTTGGATTCTGGCGCTGTGAGTCATTCTTTATCTTCCTCCTTTTAACTCCACACGGGTCAACATTACTAATGTAAAACGAATGCAAATGTAACCCTTCACGCTCCTTGTCACTGTGAGCCAGAATTAGCAAGAAAATTCACTCGATGGGGGCAGATTAGGAACAGCAGGATCTGAGAGAGAGAGAGATTACATCCTTCTGCTCACATAGGATGAGAACTTGTGCTTTCCCCGGTGTTGCTTGAACATTGTGGACTGTTATTCCCAAGACTCTGTGCTTAGAGAGGGATTCTTTCAGATTCTGGAAGATGTTGAGTCATATTTTTAGCCAGCCTTTTACTTAATTTAATTAGGCCCTCATATATTAAGGATATGCATTTGTTTAAAAGAAATTTGTAATCTTAACTGAAAATGGTAATTTTCAATTCGGTTTATTTCAAATGAATGAATCCCTACCTTGTCCAAACCACCTGAAAAAGTTCAAGTTTTTTGATCTGGCAAATAGTGAGCACTATTTGCTGAGAAATTGAAAAAAAAAAGAAAAGGCAGTCCCCACCACTCCCTTATCCCTTTCACAGTGGTGCTTCAAGACTGAAAGGAGCAGGAGCTCCTGAATCCTCTTTAAAAATGGTGCCAGTCGGTGCCATATTGTTTTATAGCATTAAAGCATCATGGTCATAAAATATGCCTTATTGCTGTAATACTTTATGACCATAAAACAATATGGCGCCAATCATCACCATTTTAAAAAGTACCCAGTGCAGCAGGAGTCACTTGGGATCACTCCTGCCCCTTTCGGTCTTGATACACCACCATGCAGAGGCAAGAGCGTGGTAGGGAGTGGGGAACATTTCTGGTTTGTTTGTTTTTTTGTTTTAAAGGTTTGGGTTTTTTTTAATTTAATGTTTACTTTGGTTCAGCCAATCAAACTGAAATAAACATTAAACAATGCAAATCCTGGAAAAAAAACCCCTGAAATAATTAAAAGATCCCAACCAAAATGAAATTTTTGCCTCTGCACATCCCTATTATACATATTCCCTTGTGGGAGTTTAATGACATGTTCATTTTAATTACACTGGAAAGGGCGCAGTGCAATATTTTAATATGTAAATATTATGTATGTATGATATGTTTTATTTATTGTAATTTTGCACATTATTTGTTGCATTTATTATATAGTATTGCCTTTGTATTTATGTCTAGTGATTTGGGACCTTGTTGGGTAAGATAATTAACACATAGCTGAATAAAATAATTTTCCATCCACCATGATTTATTATCCACCGTGCTCATGGATGGAAGTCATCTGACTGACAGAAAGAGCCAAAACTGGTAGGTTTCACTTTTCAGTTGAAAGTGAGAAGAGTCACATCTCTTCCCAATGCTCAAGGACAGGGAAATGGAAGGCACAGGAATGCATTTATCAGTGGCCAGTAAAAACAAACCTTTTGTCATTTTGGTAACTATCAGGGGATTTCTTCTGAGGGGGTGGGGATTTATACCAGGGAGCTACACTAAAGGGAAATTCCTCCCCTGCGTCGTATGAAATTCCTTCCCATTTGGCAGAATCTGAAGCCACTGCGTTGCTGTCATGAGTAGACAAGAAAGCTATTGTTAACACAGTAAAGAGAAGCAGAGGCAATCATAGAGCTCTCTGTACATACACAAGAAGCTGTTCATTGGAGAAGTCCTTCTTCTTCACCAGAGATCCCATCAGGAAGGCAACACAGCACCATGGGCAAGGCTGCTACCCTGCTCCTTGCGATTTCTCTCTGTGCCACTCTCACTGAAGGTAGGACTCGGCTTCCATGGACTTTCTATTTCTTGCAAACTTCTCAAGTTGGTTTTCTGCCCTGTTTCTCGCTTTTTTGCTCTTTTTTTCTTACTGTTGAGCGCCATGGTCCTGGCTAATGACATCTTTAGACAAGGAATTTATTGGCTTCATTGTGACAGGTCTGAAGGGGTAAATGAATGTCACTTTGCTCATTTGTTTGGCACTGTACTTGCTCTAACTTTGCACTGAATCCTGAACTTGCTTGGGGTTCTTTGAGTCAGGAGAAGGAGATATTTCACATGAAAGGCATTATATCAGGAAGGGAAGTTACCTATGCGCCCCATCTCTTTTTCACCACTTTTGCAGCTCAAGTTACAAAAGAATTAGAAATTCTTTTTTTCATGCTGTTATTGACCAGACCTTGCACCTACCTGAGAATCTTCTGCTTTTATTTCTTCCTTCAGCTGCCGGGGCTTGAATTTTTCCCTGGCAGACTGTTGAACAACATGGGGGTCAACCATTCCTACATTCGGTTTACAACTTTCACCCTCATCTCCTTCCTAACACTGATCTTTCTTCATTTACCGGTATCTAGCTTGAGCTCCAAACGTGGTACGTTTGTTAAACACCAGGGTCTTTTCTTTTTGTTTTAGAAATAGAGAGGGTAATTTGCAGTAGTGTGCAGAATTCAGCACATACTGTACATGCAGAAGCCAGTGGGCCTAAACTTACGCCTGCATTATATTAATTGTACCGTGGGGGTCACACAATTTATAAAATATCACATAATCACAGCCTTAAAAGGACACGTGTTAAGTTTTAGTACATGCATTTTTTAAATGCAGGGATCCGCATAGTTTATGCACTTGTTTTCTAGAAGTTTGCACATATATATTTTACATGCACATAATAACCCTCAGTTTATCCACAGAGGCTTTTATAAAGTTGGCTGATCTATGCACACATCTCGCTTTTGAAAATAATTGTGCTCCTGCTTCCAAGCACCAGTGTGCCGAGACCTCCACCAGGTCACCCACATCCTCTACGGTTCACCCACACCTTCCACTGTTTGTTCCATACTCCGCCAATCCAAAAACTGCAGACAAAACAGAAATCAAGTTTAAATTTCCCTGACTTGACTAGCAGATGAAAAAGCATGCAAGCATGACTGATTACGGATGTGTGCATGCTTTTACGCTTACTACTTCCAAACTCCTCCATGGAAGGCCCTTGAAATGCCTTCTTTTGTATGCACAAAGTTTTATGCATGGCACCAACAGTACATGCCTATTCCTACCCATCTGAAAATGTGTTTACCATACAAAGAGGCTATTTATGCTGATTTTCTGTGCACAACCCCTGCATAAGTCTGGAAATTACCCTCAAAGTGCATTGTCTGGTCACCATCTTTTAGTAATAATAAAGGACATTTTGGGCACATTTTCTGAAGAAAAGAAAGTTGGCTTATGCAATCATCATGTGTGTGTGTCCATGTGACTTTCCCTCCCCCCCCCCCCAAACATGTGTCCTATTCTCATCAAATTGTCAGAACATGTCAAAGAATCAGAGAATTCTGATTGGGATACTTTTATTGAGATTCCTGTATACGTTCACTTTATATTCAAAGCCATGTAGACAGATAAGTCTCAAGTTATCCATTTAAATGACAAATTTCTGAATATTGAGCCCCTTATCTGGCTAGCAGTCATTCCGAGGGCATTTCTGGGAGAGGTTTAGCTATCTGCTAACTACCAAATTTTAGCTGGATAAATTTAGCCCTGCTTCAAAAGATATTCAGTTAAGTAGCGATGGCAAATATAAAAACAAAAATAGTGGTAATGGGGCCTGCAGCCTGATTTCCTCCTTTCCCATCCCAAATTTTAGAGATGGCTCCATTGGGCTGTGCACCGCCCCCCCCCCCCCACCTCCTCCCCTCCTAAATATTAAAAATGTTCTGGGGTCTGCTGCTGGCACGCCCCACCCCTGGTTCTATAAATGTATGATCTGGTGATGCCGCTTGACCATTCCCTGCCCCCCTCCCCCGCCCTTGAAGTTTTAAGATACCACACTACACTGCCCACCCTTCCACGAGTGGGATATGGATTTACCTGTTCTTGGCGCTCCAGCGCAGCTCCTGTCACAAGCTGTGTTGGAAGGTGCCTCACTCTTCTCACCTACGGTACTTCGTTATTTAAGCTCTGGTGGTGTTGCTGACCAGACAGTAGAAAGCAGCAAATTCTGAAGAATGTTTATTCTTCTTATTTAGGCAGGGGCTAAACTTTTGGTTTTTTGTCAACGTGCCAGGTTTACACATTAAAGGTATGAAGATTAAAGAACAAAATGAATACATTTAAAAAAAAATGTGCTATGTCCTACAAGCTATAAATCACAGTAGGAACTTCCAATCCCAAAAAACAATATACAAGCTATGGCATACACTAGCCCCTGAAAATCTTACAGGGTAAACCATGGGCCCCATATTGCTCTTACTAATGCCAAGCAAAAATAATAACACCAAATATTTAATAATTATATTGCTCTACATATGCTGAACAACTTGCATTGTACAACATGGTAGATCAGCATTTCCACAAATGATATTCACTGATGTAAATGCTCCACACTAATCAAATCAGTTTGCAAATTACAAGACCCTTTCATATAAATCTGTTATTTCTATAAGCAATCTAGGCTGAAACCATACAAGACTTCATTTTATAGTAATATAGAATGCATTCATTTGCTACTACTATTTAGCTTATATAGAACATAGAGGAAAAAATGACAACCTTTTTATTGTTAGACCTCCAGTTCGGCAACAGAAGACCCTCTCTGAGACATGCAAGTGTTTAACCTGGCATGATTACTGGCCCTTGGCTCTATCCTCAGATCCAGAGGCAGCCTGAAAAATTCATATTGCTCTAAAGAGGCACCCAGTATAGTTTCACGTCTAGAAGATTAGAATAGGGCTGAGATTTCTTGCTCATTTTATATTTTGACTTCACTAATAATTTTATTACATTTAAATACATTAACATAGCAGTGGAATCCTGTAGAATGTGGTGTGTTTGTCTTAAATTGTTACTGTTTTACTGAAGTTAGGATATACTGTAAGCATATGTAAAACTGTCAGATTTGGACACTTTGATTGACCAGAGAGTCAGAAGCCCATAGAGATCTGTAGCTGTCTAACGTGTATATTTTTACTCTTATCCTTGAAATTTTCATTCTATGAAAAATGTTACCTACTGGTACTTTATCAAAGCCTGTTAGATATTTGAATCATATTTCCCCTTTCCCTTCTTTCTGCTAGAAACAACGTTTAGCTGCTTTATTCTCTATAAATTTGACTTATATTAGAGACCATGCACCATATGGGTGGCCCTCCATTGAGCTCTACAATATCAATGTCCTTTTGTAGATGTAATCAAGGTAAAATCTTCCAGAGACATAAGAACATAAGAAGTGCCATGCTGGGTCAGACCAAGGTCCATTGAGCCCAGCATCCTGTCTCTGACAGTGGCCAGTCTGGGTCACAAGTACCAAATAGATCCCCAACAGTTGATCTATTTCTTGTATTTTGTTTTCAGGGATAAGCGCAGGTTTTCCCAGGTTTACCTGACTAGTATATATTTATGGACTTTTCCTTCAGGAACTTGACCAATCCTCTTTTGAACCCCACTATGTAAGTTGCCATAACCATCTCTGGCAACAGATTTCATAGCTTGATTGTACATGGACTGAACAAATATTTCCTACGATTTGTTTAAATTTGCCTATACAGAAGTAATATTACCCCCCTTTTTCTGTTAATACAACATCTCTTTATGTATAATTTCCAGTTTTGGGGGGATTAAAACATAGTTGTTAAACCTTTGACTACCCTTTCAATTTTTTTAAGTCTTTTTAAATTTATCCTCCCTGGCATATCTATTTTGCTATAGATTTTTATATCATCTGTAAAACACATAATATAACTTATAAAGATATTGAAGAGGACTGAGCCTACCATTGATCCCTATGGCACTCTACTGGTCACTTTCTCTTCACCAGAGTGGATCCCATTGACCACCACTCTCTGAACTCTGCTGCTCAAACAATTCTCACCTAGTGAATACATTTTCTTCCGGAATGGTTAGTTGCTGACCAGTCTTTTACGTGGAACAGTGTCAAAAGCTGTGATATCCAAATAGGCCACATCTATTACATTCCTTGATCTATTACTCAGGCTTCTTGGTCATTGATTTTTGTTGGACTACAGCATTTGCATTCATGGCTTTCCAAGTTATTTTTCTACCTCCTTTTCTATTTGTTCCTTCCCATTACCATGACTTTATTCTACTTACTATACCTCCTTATCTATGGGGTTTTTGTCACTATTCCCCAATAAAGTTTAAAACCCTCTTCTCTAGGTTTGCAAACTTATGGAGAGATACTTTTACCACTTTTTGTTATTTCTGCTTGAAATGACACCATGATGACAAGGTTTTGGATTCTTGGATCAACACCATTCACACATCTGTATGTTCATCTCTAGGATGTTTCTATCCCATAGCATTCCTTTGTCCTTGAATAGAAGGATAGATGAGACCACCACCTTTCCCCTGCCTCTTTCATTCATACTCCCAGCCCTCTTTGATCTGCTTAGGATCATGCCTTGCTGTATCATTGGTGCTCACGTGGATAAGTAGCATGGAATAGTGGTCAGAGAGCCTGATGAGTTTCAACAATTTTTGGCCATGCTTCCAATTCAGATTCCTGGTAGGCACCTCACCTCCCAGGGCAGAAGGTAAGGGTCTCTCTATTTTGATCCGCACTTGCTTTGGCCACATTTTATGGCACCAGATTCCATAGCTTGACTGTGCACCAAGTGAAAAAATACCTCCTACGATTTGTTCTAAATCTGCCAGTTGCTAGTTTCATGGATTTTCCCCTATTCCTAAATTCAGGGCCAGCACGAGTATTAGGGGGGACTTGGTGTCTGCCTAGAGCTCTGGAAGTGGGCAGGGCACCATAGGAAGATGCAAGGGTGCCATTTTTAAAATGTGTGTAGGAGTAGTGAGAGAGGGAGCAGTATGTGATAAGAGGTTTACGGACTCAGAGAGATCAGATGGCGATCTTAAAGATTTTTTTGCGATTCAAGAAGTCAATAGAGAGACATGACATCATATCATGTAATGCATGATGTCATTGCCTAGGGTGGCTAGACCCTCTTGCACTGGCCCTGTCTAAATTTCAATCATATCCCCTCTCAACCATCTCTTTTCCAAGCTAAAGAGTCCTCATCTATTTAACCTCTCTGTAAGGGAGCTTTTTCAATCCCCTTTATCATTTTTATTACACTTCTCTATACATTTTCTATGTCTGCTATGTCTTTTATGAGATGGGGCAATCAAAACTGCACACAAACTCAAGATATGATCATACCATGGATCTATACAAAAGCAATATGATTCTCTGTTTTGTTCTCAGTTCCTAACATTCTATTTGCTTTTTTTACCCCCATTGCACACTGAGCAGAAGATTTCAAGGTATTTTCCATAAGAACTCAGAGGTTCTTTTCAAGGGTGGTGACTCCTAAAACAGAACTCAGCCTTGTGTACTTGTATCTTTTATCTAGGAAACAGAGGGCAGGACACTGCCTCCGCTCCCCTGACATTCCAATTTCCTGAGTATTTCAAGAGGGACTTTATCCAATGCCTTCTGAAAATCCATACACACCATATCAACCATCTCACCTTTAACTGCATGTTTATTTGCACCTTCAAAAAAAAATCTAGCAAAGGCAAAACTTCCCTTTGCAAAAGGCATGTTGACTCTCCCCCATTAAACTATGTCTCTGTGGTCAGTTATTTTGTTTTTAAGAATAGCTTCAACCTAAAGGGAAATCATTATTTGAGGGCTTATGCTCCGCCGCTCAGAACTCGGCCTTATTTGTTGCGGCCCCGACCGCCTCTCCCACGATTGGGGCCGTGGTCACTTACCTCCGCTCCGGACCGCGGAAGAAAACGCCGGGTTTCGGGCCTGTTAGGCCGCATGGCTGCGGCGTCTCCACGTGGGAGACGCCGCCGAGCCCGTCTCTGACTCCGCCCCCCCCCCTTACGTTGCTATGCGCGTGTGAGAATGGGGCATTTAAGGGTCCAGCACCCGGAAGTGCTGGACAGCCCCCTGGATGACGTCAGACGCCGGCAGAGAATATAAGGCCGGTGTCTGACTCAGGAACTTCACCTTGCAACGAGGTCCCTCCTTGGAGAGTCTAGTTGCCGTCCTGTTCCTGGTTCCTGCTGGTCTTGTCATCCTGGCTCCTGGTTCCTGGTGTTCCTGTGCCTGTTCCAGCTCCAGCTCCAGCTGTTCCTTCGTCTGCTGATCTCCTGGTTCCTGACTCGGGTTTGCTCCTGACGTTCCCTGTTCGCCGCCTGCCTTGACCTTTGGATCTGCTTCTCATCTCGTCTGCTCCTGTCTCGTAAGTCCCAGCCGTCCAGATCCCTACAGGCTCCTCCTGGGGGGATCTAGGATTCTCTGGGTGAAGCCCTCTCCGATTCCCCTGCCTGAGATCGCCTAAGTCCCAGCGGTCCAGATCCCTACGGGGTCCTCCTGGGGGGATCTAGGATCTCCAGGGTGAAGCCACCGCCAGCTCTTCAGCTTGATTCCGCCTCCCGGCCTGTCCTAAAGAACTTCTTTTTCCCTAGGCCGGTCCAAGGGTCCACCTCATCCCGCAACCGTAACATTATTTCTACGCTTTATTCTATACTTTAAAAAAAGACTTAAGGATTAAACCAAAACATATATTGGCTTGGGAAGAGGATTTGGGGATAGAAATTGATGAAGGGAGAGAGAGAGAGAGGGGCACAGGAAACAAGGTCTCTGTGCTTATTTGGATATTTATTTATTTTTATTTAAAAACCTTTCTATACCATCGCTAAGTTATATACCATCGCAACGGTTTACAAATAGGCACATAGACTAAGGTAAGTAAATGTAGGATATCGTACATTCTAACAGGTGCCAATAAAGTTCGGTTACAATTTCATAAATAAAATCATTATTTGAGTAAAGTTGGTCAAGTCCAGGTATATTATTGAGTTACTATCTCTCTGAGATATTACTTCTTAAATGTAGGATTGAGTAAATTCATTCTCATCTGCATTCTCATAGAACAAACAGTAATGAGGATAATAATGAGTTGCACCTGATTGACACAGCATTTACTGGCACGCTGCAGCTAAAGTTTATCACTTCAAGGACGAGGTAAAATCATCACATAGCAGGTGTACTTGTCTAGAAATTACTAGTGTCCAGTACTAGGCATGAGGGCTTTCTAACTCTGGGACCCTGGAAGTATTGCATTGCCGTCTGGTCCTAGTGCTTCACTTTCCCTCATACTCAGAAAGTGCCGTTAGCAATCCCTTGGTGGAGCTGAAGCATTGAGAACTATCCTGGCTGCATGACAGCCACAGTTTGATGCAGAGTGCGCTGCTGAAGAGAGCTGTGCCCTGGAATCCCGAGTGAAGGACAAGCTGTGTATAAAGGCAGATTTTCATCCCTTTTTTTTTTTTTTTTTTAAATCATGGGTTATAACAGCGAAGAATCAGCATTCAAACGAAAAAAAAAGTTATTTAAATGTATTATGCAAAATATGCATTGTTTTAATGAAACACAAGCCTTTTTGTATTTAAATGGTTTCTCTTTCCATTATTTCTCACACTGAGTAGTCGAAGACAAATATTCACTAAGACTTTCGTTCTTTTCATTTTTCAGGATTTTCAATTGTAGGTCACTCACAGAGGTGCCTTTGTGTTGGAAAACTATACAACTTCATCCCAAGCAGAAATATTCAGAAGTTTGAAATGTTTCCCAGGTCCCCCCGATGCGACTATGTGGAAATTGTGTAAGTAATTTCCCAACAACCATTACAAAGACAAGTTTTTGATTTTGAAGCGACTGTGAGCCAATGTTTGAGAAATTCCTTTCCAAAGAGACCAGCAAACATCTGTTATTTGTGATTAATTAAACGCAATTAATGTTGCTGTTCAGAAATATATCTTGACATGTAGAGGGTGACTTTTACACACAGACTTTAACCCAAATTTTCAATAATTTATGTACATAAGTTCATCTTGAAAAATCATATGTAATTGGCTTGGCACGCTGTGATGGGGGAATAGTCTTAGGGCATCTGTGGGGCTTATTTCTACAGTTACAGTTACAGTATGGATTTTAATGAGGTGACGTGCCCTCTGTACATCAGTGGGTTTTCTATTGCCAGAAGTTTCCTTAAAACTCTCACCATAAGGTCAAGGGAGTATCCAAGCTTCCACTTGTCCCCTCAGATAAGCATTCAGAGGTACAAGTTCTCTTGTCTCCCTAAACAGAGAGTACACCTAGGGTTCTTATCTCTAACATGTGACTAATTCCTAGTGGCATGAGTTTAGCATGGGTCTCCAGTCAATAAATAAGACTCTGTGCAAAAGAATGAATTCTAATATTTCCAGTTTAACTATGTCTTTGATAACAGTGTGAGGATCTCCCCCTTTTAACCAAAACAAACAAAAAAAAACAGGAACTGATCTCTTGATCCTTTGTAGCAATGCTTGTAATATCCTACTGCAGTTTCCCAAAACCCTTGCATCATTCCAGCTCTCAATGACTCAAAATAAAACCACAATTCAATTCATAAATTCCTTTTTAAAAATTATATCATTTATAATCAATGAAATGAAATACAAGTAATAATGTTACGGGACCGGGCCGTGCCCCGGTCCCTCCCCTACCTTGTGGCCGGCCCGGCCCACGCGGACTCTTCCCAGGCCATCTAGGCCCGTATCACAGCCTGCCGCGGCGTCCCCTCTGCGAGGGAGATGCCGCCGATTCCCCATCGCTGTCCCCACCCCCTAGGCACGCAGGGGCTCCAGATTTAAAGGGGCCAGCGCAGGAACTCAGGAACAGACCCTGGGATGACGTCAGACGCTGCAGGGTATATTACCCTGCAGCTGGGGCCAAACCCTCGCCTTGCAACGAGGTTTACTCAGGTTCCCTGAGTCTCGAGTTGCTGCATTGATCCTAGGATCGTCTCTGCTGTCTTCTGACCTCTGGCTTCTGACCCGGCTTCATCTTCTGACTACGTCTCCAGCTTCCGCTCCTGATTTGGATTTGACTTCTGATCTCTGGCTTCCGACCCGGCTCCGGCCCACGACTCCGTCTTCAGCTTTCACCCCTGGCTTCAGTTTGGACCTCCAACTCCTGGCTTCTGACTCGGCTTCATTCCTGGAGCTCGACCTCGGCTCTTCCTCCACCTCAGGTATCTGGTACTCGCTGGCCCAGAGGATTCTCTTAAATCCCAGCAGCTTCCGAGGGTGAAGTCTCTCCAGCTTCCTGGGTCCAGCAGTCCTCATCTTCCACCTCTTCGGCCGCGGCCTGGATCCTTGGTCGCATAGGGTCCCGCCTAAGTCCAAGAGGCCCGGGTCCCTACAGGCTCCTCCTGGGGGGGACCTCGGGCTTCCAGTGGTGAAGCCTCTGCCAGAGTCTCTTCAGTGCCGCCTCCCAGCTGCGACGCTTATGTGGGTCTCCACAGCATAACATCCACCGTCTCAGCCGGTCCAAGGGGCCACAACCCTAACAAATAATGAAATTCCAGAAGAAAGAACATAAAACATACAAATTTATAAATTATTAGCCCACATAGGAAATGAGGAGAAGCATACCTTAAAAAAAAAAAAATTCTGAGAGATTGAGGATACCAACTATTCTTTTATACCAGCATTGATAATGATATTAAACCCTACAATAAGTTGCTGAGTTATCTGATGAATCTCCACTGTTTTATCTATCAGGAAACACTCTTAAGTGTAATGGATCAGAAAAAAATAAAATTATTTTGATAAGTAACCAAACATTTGCATGGAAACTTAAAATAGAAACTTGCTCCAATATCTAGCACTCTTTGCTTAAAAGAAAGAAAATGTTTCCTCTGAACCTGAGTATCTCACGAGATTTCTGGAAAGATCTGGATCTTTTGACCACAAAAAGAGAAATTCCTATATTAGAAATATTTATAGAAAACCAGATGTTATGCTCAGGCTTGTGAACCCTTGGGCCGACGGGAGGATGGTGTACCTTAGGAGGAAGATCCGTAGGTTCTCCCGTCGGGTGGCGAGGCAGACAGAAGATGCAACCAGCTGACCCTCGGCACTGGAGACTGAGGTGACTGTGGAAGCAGATGAAGAGTCGTGACGTCAAGGAGAAGAACGGAGTCTTTGCCACTGGAAGTCCGCAGACCCCCCAGGAGGAGCCCGTAAAGACCCGGACCGCTGGGACTTAGGTGGACCTTTGAGAGGTCAAGGAGTCCAGAGTTCGGTGCAAGGGCTAACTGGAGCTTCACCCCTGGAAGCCTGCGGTCCCCCCGGGAGGAGCCCTTAGGGACCCGGGCCGCTGGGACTTAGGTGGGCCCTTGAAGATGGTGGTCCAGAAGAAGTCTGAGGTCACGTGCCAGAGGGTCGTTGCTTACCAGTCCGAGGTCATATACCAAGGGATCGCCACTTGCCAGTCCGAAGTCACACACCAGGAATCGCCGCTTGCCAGTCCAAAGTCAAACACCAGGAATCACCGCTAGCCAATCCAAAGTCACACACCAGGAATCACCGCTAGCCGATCCGAAGTCAGGAACCAAGTGTTGCGATCCCCCCTGCTGCTGCGCTGCAGGAGGTCTCTTACCTTCCTCCAGAGGCCGCTCTGAAGCCAGGGCCTCGCCTGCGCATCATCCAGGACTTGCTCCAGGGCCTGAGAGGCCTAGCTGCTCCTGAGGCATGCCGGTGGCTTGCAGCCTCAGTGTTTGGACTTCCTGTTGGGCGACGCCCTTCCCTAGGGGCTGGCCCGCAGCTCTCTACCCTAGTTATAGGACCAGCGGTGGGCAGTCCTGGCAAGCTCCTCCCAGGGAGTTGCCTTCTACCTCCAGTACTTAAGGACTTTCTGTTCACTGTGTCTTGGCCTTGGATCTGAGCATTACAGTCGCCTGTAACCTAGCCGATCCAGGTCCTCCATGTTTGATGGCGCCTTGTCCTGTCTCTGCTTGATGTTCCTGATGTCCAGTGTCTCTGCCTTGATGCCTGTCTCTGACCCTGCCTAGATGTTTGTTCCTGTGCCTGCCAGCCGTAAGGGCTTCGGATGTGAGTTTCCCAGCATCGGAGTCCTGTTCGCCTGGGTCTTCCCCGCGCCCTCCTTCTCAGCGTGGTCCGCGACCAGCCTCCCAGGGCTGTGTAGGGCGCGTCTGGGACAGGGTGGTCCGTGACTCAGTCCCACGGGTGGGCTGAGTAGGGCGCCCTGATGGACAGTGCAATGTTCCCGTCCAGCCTTGTCTCCAGTGTCTGCTTCAGCCCGTACCCTGATGTCTTCCTCTGCCAGCCGAGGGGGCTTCGGATGTGAGTATCCCAGCATCGGAGTTCCTACTCGCCTGGATCCTTCTAGTGTCTCGCTTCAGCCCTTGTCCTGATGTCTCCGTCTGCTTCAGCCTGCTTCTGCCCTGTCTGATGTTGTCTGTTTAAGGACTCTGTCTGCCCTCGCCTCTGTCCGGCCTGCTGCCCATTGCCGTTCCCTGCGGCAGGTCCGAAAGGGCCGGGAACAGTCGGAGGACCGTTCATTAGTCAACTTCCCCGTGTTGGCTACCATGGGCATGCAGGTCCGGCTGAGGGTCGGACTCCCTGCTTCTGTTCCTGCCTGCCTGGCTCACCATGCCTGCTCAGCTCACCTCCCACGGTGTGGCCTTGGGCTCCTCCTGGGGTCCTGCCGTGGCCCAAGGGCTCACCACCTGCCCGAGACGACCGCGCCCGCGCGCGCTCGTAACACCAAGAACACCAAGACAAGACAGGAACAAGGATCCGAAGTACAAGAACTCACCGAGGCAAGCAGACCTGACTACATAGGACATTGCCAAGTCGAGGAATGAGTGTAGTTAAAGGGATCAGGTCCCTTTAAATCTGAGGAGGAGGCGTGGTCACGCGTTTAAAGATGGTGGCGGCCATCTTGGATTCTCTCCGCGGAGAGAAACGCTGCTGGATGCTGCGAGGGAGGAGCAGGGACGGCTCCCCCTCCGGCGAGCATCACAGGGGCCCGTGCCGAAGTGACAGGCAAGGATCAGAGGTCTCCCCCGGAGCTCCCGCAGCGGGTCGCTGTCGCGGGCATGGTAGGGGACCGGGGTTGTGGCCTTCCACGGCCGCAGATCACAACACCAGATCCTTTTCTTGTTGTAAAGACAAGATTACTAACAAGGTGGCTCTAGTTGAAATATCATCAATGGACACCTCTAAAAAGGTGGTGATTCCTTGGCTCTCCTAGACATCTGTTCCCCTTCCCTAACATTAAGTATTTTCCTCTTTGGGAAATAATCAATCTTAGAAAGAACTGGCACTTTGTCTTCATCAAAGATAACACTTCATACACATATTTTTTAAATAATTCCCTAGGTGATAATCTAGAAATGGGAAAATTTAAAAAATGCAAAAGATCTCAACTTGTTTTTTTAACAATTCTAACTGATTATAAAAAATGAGATTAACCTTGATGAAAGATAAGGAGGAAGCTTGAACAGTAGACATCTGAATTAATTGCCACCACAGTTTTTTCCATTCCACAAATCTTTCTCTTGATCTTCCATCTTGGCTCTTACCTCAGAGAAAAAAAACATGCCTGGGAGACTGGCCAATGCCACACATCCAAGAGAGTCACATTAAGAAGTTTCCCCAATTCCTACTGTTGCCCCACTCATAGGGGGATGATCAAGTGAAGAGGTAGCCCTAAGGAATAAATCTTCTGATCTTCCAATCCAGGAGAGATGGCTATCAAGTTGGACTCAACACCAGTACTCTCCACAGCCCACTAAGGATGTGTGGACACCAGGACTGCATTTAAGATATCACTCGGGGGAATTATTCCTTCATTTAAAAACACAGCTGGAGGTTGAGAGGGTGGCTGGTTTACCCCAGGATTGAGATCCCAGATACGAAACCCTCACCATTTAAGTCCCTAACGGACAACTCACCCATTGAAAGTACATAGTCATCCATGGGCCACGAATTACTGCAGGAGCTGGAGAGAAAGCCAAAGCAAATACGACTCAAGTACCAGAGTGGCGTGAACCTCAGGGGCGTCCCCCTGAGGTGACGTCATCTCCACCGGATATTTAAGGTCTCTGAATTCGCTAACTAATCGAGTTAGCAAAAGCTTACCTTGCTACCTTGCCTCCTCGGACTTACCAGGGGTACCCGCTCCTCGGGGGCCTCGCTTTCTCTTTGCTTTTCAGATCGCAGTCTGGAACCGGTATTCGCTCCTCGAGGGCCCTCGTTCCTGGACTTGCTACTGAATACCACTTCTGCCAGGAAGTCATCGCTGCCTACAACACCAGTGAGTTACCATCTCTCTCTCAGAATGTTCCCTGGAACCAGGTACTCGCTCCTTGAGGGTCTAATCCTTTCCAGCTCCTGGGCTGCTTCTAAGAGACTATTGTGTGAGTGTTACCATCAAGGATCTGCTCCTGAACTCTGCATCCCCTGCCTACTCACTATACAGCTCAGTTATCCAGGATCACTGTTCCAGTACCCGAGGGACTACAGCCCTGCCGGGCACTGCCACTTCTGGTGGTTCCAAATACTGTTTAATAAAAGAACTAGTGTGTGTCTGTCTCCATACTCTGAGCCTGACCGGTGGTCCCTCTCGGGATCTCCTGCCAGAGGCGTGGTCATCTGCCACCGGCCCAAGGATCCACCCACAACTACCTCGTACACTAACAGCTTCCAAGTACCAAGCAACTTCGTCTCGTCTGAGCTTCCAAGTACCAAGTATCTTCGTCTCATCTGAATCTCAAGTGTCCTCGTCTTGTCTGAGTCCCAAGCTCCACATGTCTTCGACTCATCTGAGCCTCTGAGCTTCTTTGTCTTGTTCAAGTCTTCGGCCTAGTCCAAGACCGAGGTCCCGTCTTGTTCCAAGTTCCATTACCATCACCTGTCCTCAACCTCTGTCCGTCCTGCCGCATCTGCCACTACTCAGTGGCAGATCCGAAAGAGCTATCGAGTGGCTGGAGGGCTACCCCAGAGACCAGCATTGCATTGCTAGGTCTCTACTGGTGTGTGCATGTTCAGTAGAGGCTAGGGCGGTGGTCAGCCTGCTCCTCCCTTGCTTGGATATGTCTTGCCTGCCGCGGTGCTTCCATGGAGCTCCTCTCTGCAGTCACGTCGTGGTCCAAGGGCACATATCTCCCCGGAATCGGGAGCGCTCCCTAGCGCTCCCTCCTACAGATTCCAACACTCAGGAAGAGATGGTAGTTGCAAGCTCAGCCTAGATCCTTTTGTGAAATGGAGATTTCTCTTCCAGAGGAAAACAACATGCCCATGGTGGCCATGGGATCTCTCAGGATGACCAGTTGGGAAAAAGATTACACCCTGATTCAGGACAAGGAAAGCAGGGAGCACCCAATGGTAGGAGGAGGAGGGAGCCCCCATAATGCAACACTAATGTTCTGTTGGATCAAAAGTTACAGGCCCTTACAGTGTAACCGAGTTGACCTATATGACCACAGGTCATAGGGTGGCGGAATAACAAAAAAGATAAGTTATATATAGCATAACAAAGCACTGCCTGAACTGGAGCTGAGCAGGATTTGGTAGACAGTTTTAACACAGACCAAGATACAAAGGTGAGATGTGTGAAATATCAGGCGAAATGACTTTTCCTTTCCATGCCTGCTGTGTTTTGTCAAGGATAATGTAGGATTCTCATCTCTGTCTTCCAGGGGCCATTCTAAAGAAACACTTTAGGGCTATGAAAAACCGCTCTAGTGTGTGGAATATCCTTACAGTAGGGCTTTTCATAGTTGGAATTGGAATCTCCTGAGCACTTACACGTGCTTTTCAGTGAACAGTTTCTACTGTCCCGTTTCACATTCAATTATTATGGGGGCAGCAATCAGATTGTCAGCTGCAGGGTAGATTTTATCTGCAGAACTTGCACCAAACCAAAGCAAAACTGCTGTACATCTGTAATTTTGCTTTATTGCTCCCTCAAAGTACCCGGACAAATGTGCGCCTGCTTTTTTCACATAAAACAACATGTGTAAGTATAAATATCCAAAACTGTGCATGCTGTTGCCTCTATTGACCTAATCCCGCTCACCGGACTGCCTACAAAGTACACAGGTAGATGTATATGCATTGCTCAATTGTGAGCAATCTTACCAACATAGAGGATGGGCAATAATCAAACTGCCCATTTCCACATTTTTCAACTTATTCATGGTTGTTTAGTGTTCCGTATATTTGTTTTAAATTAGGGAGGTAGCATATGTAGAATAATAATCATATGAACTATGTGTTTTTCTGTTTACCAGCATTACATTAAAAACAGGGAAGAAATGGTGTTTAAATCCTCAAGCTCAAAGGATCCGTGCTGTGCTGGGAAAATTAAAATTCTTAAAGCAAAGGTACGTCTTTTCCCCTTCAGAACCAGAGATCTAAAGGAAGGCTCAGCAAACAATAACGTATCACGTACAGCAAGGATGGGCAATTCCAGTCCTGAAGGGGTTTCAGGATGACCCTAATGAATATGCATGAGATACATTTCCATGCACACTGCCTCAATTGTAAGCAAATCTGTCTCATGCATATTCATTAGGGGTATCCTGAAAACCCAAGCAATTGGTGTCCCTCGAGGTCCAGAATTGCCCACCCCTGACATAGAGAGTCAGGAACTCTACAGAGACAGGAACTCAAGCAGTCTGGGAAGAGAATGTATTTTTCACTTGTTTGTGCTATAAGATTCTTACATGGAATTACATAAGCATTCTAGAAAGAGGAAGGCTTTCATACACAGAAAAAGAAACTTAAGTCTTCATTCAGTCTGTCCATTTGCCCTTTGTATCATAATACAGCAAACCATAATTCATCTCTGACTTACCCTCACTTCCCAGTACTGAGGAGCTGCTGTGTCTGGCCCACACATTCTTGAATTCTCTAAAGTGTAAGGGTCCTGTAGCAAACCTTTGTATGGAATTTCTGTTATCTATTCATTTGTTCCTGTTTCCTCTTCTCCCCCATGGCCTCTCCTCTTCAAGCTGGAAGAGAAGTCTCTAAGACAGAGTACTTTATTGCTGCTCAGTGCTAGCTGGGTTTCAGCTTTGCATAGAACGTTACATACAGTTTTAACATGAATGTGATCAATTCATCACTTAAGTCCATGCATTGTTCATATAGTAAGAATCTCCTTCAAATCATTTTGCCTTGTCAGAGCATAGACCAAAAGATGGAAATGCTTAGACCATATGTGCTTTCATGTAAAGCAGTTGCTTCCTGGCAGGTAGAACTAAATATTGGTGATAAGCTGATAACAAGCTGTTGCTGTGTGCAAACGTTAAGCAACAGTTCTCCATTTGCATTACAGTTGCTCTTGCCGAAATTTGCGGAAGGATTATTCCTTACGTTCTTTCTGCAGGTTTTTAGGAGAGCCCCCTCCCAGAACTGCACCATACTGTAGCAGCTTCATTGCAACACGCATGGCCTTTCTTACCTCTTTCACGACACAGCAGTCACTTTCCTGATGTTAACCACATTTCGAACTGGGAGGAAGAAGTGCATTGAGGACACTATCTGAGTAGTGGGCGCTAGGCACTGGCTCCGTGGGTGCTGAAGGAGCTTGTGCAGCAGCCCCACTATCAGTTTTGCCTTCAAAATTGCTTCATCAGGCTCTCCTCTCCTCTCAGCTGTCACAGGTCCGGGAGGCTGAGGAGACGACGCAATTCAGATCTGATAATGGGTGCTCAGGCACCCATAGCACCCACAGCACCCACAGAACCAATGCCTCTGATCTGAGCCTGAGGTTCAGAAGTTAAAAACTCTTGCTCACGCTTCATTTAAATATGCTCCAAATCACTCACAGACCCCCAACTCCATATGAATCAATGGGAAAACAATGATAAATGAAAACTAAAACAATTTTTTTTTTATTTTACGGAAAAGCATGTTCTATTTATAAAGAAATGTATGTTATACAGGAATTAGGAAAATGACTTGTGTGTGTTGAAGTCATAACAAAAGAAAAAAGGTCTCCTGGAACCTTTACACTTTAGCAGGAATGAGTGGAAGACGAAAGACTGCAGTGTGATCCTCACAGTGAAAGGGACTTCTCAGGATGCAGTGTATGTGTGTTCAATAAGTGAGCTATGGACCAACAGGCACTATTGCAGCATTCTTCTCAGCTAGCAGAGGAGCGTTCGGATGGAACAGTAGGGGCAAGAGGAGATACTTATTATCCCTACAAACACAGGAATTTCACTTGCAATATTTACTTCATGCTTCCTTCACAACATTGCACACTCCCAGCAGAGCTCTGTCCCAGGGATCACAGCCACACGTACTCATGCAAGGGATTCTGCCCTAATGTAGGGGCATTAGGTGGCAGGATCCAGGAAACTGGAGCAACACATCTGTCACCCCCGTGTTCTGTGTATAGTGTAAAGGAGAGGTGGTCAGTTATATATATGTACATTATTATTATTATTTTAGCATTTATATAGCACCCTAAACCAAGGCACTTTACTACAAATTACAAACAAGTTCCTTCCCCAAAAAGCTTACAGGGTAAGTGGTTACCTAAGACAAAATGTGATTATGTGACTGAAAAAATGACTGTATGTCACATATGGCCTGTGGAACAGTGCACTCACTCTGTACACAAGATAGTTACAGTATATAGCATGATTAATAAATAAAAATGAGAAACTAGAGGCCAGCATGGTGGTCGTGTGCAGGCAAGTGTGGGAGGAGGAGGACACTCCACCAGGCATCCTCTACAAACAAAACCTTTACCCTGGGGTGGGGAAGATTGGACTTACTCAAGGGCATAGACCAGGGATAGGATTGCCAATTGTCCAGATTTCTTCCGGACCGTATAGATTTTTTGTTTCATATCCGGAAGCCAAAGGGAGGGCTAAAATGTCCGAAAATAGTCAATATTTTAGTACTCTGAGGTTTGTGAACTTTCTTATCTGCTGTGGGGTTTTTTCCCCCAGGTGGTGAAAGCTCTGTCTGGTCTTCCCTTGGCTGTAGAGGGAGCTTTATATCAGGCTGGATGGGGGGAGCGGGTGGCAGGGCAGTTCATTCCCTCCCTCTCACCCTCTGCTTGCTGTTCCCAGGGCTTCTCTTTGCTCTGATTGGTGGTACATTCAGTTGCCCACCATCAGACAAAGAAAAAGGAGAAGACCCCTCTGAGCCATCGGTGTGAAGAAAAAAAGAGGCCTAGCACTGACAAGGCTGTTGACCCAAAGTAAAGAAGAAGCTGCACATGTCCGTCGGCAGATCCCAATCTGCCGGTGGCCCAAAGAAGAAAAGAGGCCTGGCACCAGCAGTGTCTGAAGCAAAGGAGAGGACCCACAAGCCCATCAGCCCGAAACAAAGGCGAGACCTGTCGGATTGCAGCAAAGGAGAGGTCCTGCAGGCCCATTGGTGCTCCCCATCCTTCTGGTGGCACTAAGAAGAAAAGATGACTGGTACTAGCAGAGCTGTTGGCCAGAAGAAAGAGAGAGGCCCGCAGAGTCATTGGTAGACCCCATCCCACCATTGACCCAAAGAATATTAGAAGCATGGCCTGAGTGGCGAGAGAAAGAGAGTGCATGGGTGTGTCTGTGAGCTAGAGAGAGAGAGAGAGAAAGTGCATGTGTGTGTATGTGTCTGTGTGTGTGAGAAAGGGAGTGAGTGCATGGGTGTGTGTGTGTGTGTGTATGTGTGAACCAGAGAGAGAGAGTACATGGATGTGTTTGTGTGAATCAGAGAAAGAGAGTGCATGGGTGTGTGAATGAGAGAGAGAGTGAACATAAGAACATAAGATATGCCATACTGGGTCAGACCAAGGGTGTGTGTGTGAGCCAAAGAAAGATTGAGTGCATGTGTGTATGTGTGTGTATGTGAGAAAGAGAGGGTGTGTGTGAGCCAGACAGAGAGAGAATGCATGTGTGTGTGTGTGTGTGTGTGAGAGAGAGAGAGAGAGAGAGTTAGTGCATGGGTGTGTATGAGAGAGAGAGAGTGAGTGCATGGGTGTATGTGTATGTGAGAAAGATAGTTAATGCATGGGTGTGTGTGAGCCAGAAAGAGAGAGAATGCAAGTGTGTGTGTGAGAGAGAGAGTGAGTGAGTGCATGGATGTGTAGGAGAGAGAGAGAGTGCATTGGTGTGTGTGTGTGTATGAGAAAGAGAGTGAGTTCATGGGTGTGTATGTTTGAGAAAGAGAGTGAGTGCATGGGTGTGTATGTATGTTTGAGAAAGAGAGTGAGTGCATGGGTGCGTGGATATATGTTAGTGACCATGTGTTTATATGACAAAAGAAGAAAGTTTATGTGCCCTTTTACTCAACTAATCTATGACAATCTCAGGGTCAGGGGAAATCAAAAGCTACCAGATATGGAGCGTGAAGGATTTTAAAAATCCTTACTAGTTTTATTATTGGGTGTTATTTGATGTGTCTTCTGCTTTGAAATATTTTATTGGTGCTTCGTTAATTAAAAAAATGTTTATATGAGTTCTTAATTATTGCATGTTATTCTGTTTGTCAGCTGTACTGAAATATTTATTCTTTTGGTTCATATGGTTTTATAACTATTATTTTTTTTATTTTGTTGTTTGATGTTTTATGAGGAATAGTGATTGGTTTTTCTCTGTTTACGCTGCATCCAGGATTTGGCTTATGATTTTCAGGTCAATTTTTGTCTGCACATTTCTATTTATATTTTATGTTCTCTTTATTTTGTATTTAGTGAGGGTCTTTCTGTGCTCTGCATGGTTTGTTTTCTTTTCTTGACAGAAGAAATACTGGTGTTTTAAGTACTGCTGTCATATTTGCAGTGTTGCCTTTTCATAGGTAGGGTTTGAGTTTGAGTGCTGGCAGTTAATGCTGTTTTGATATAGGAGATTTACTATTTTGTAATTGAAATTGTTTACTCATAGCTTTCTGAGGGCTAAGCCAACACCCAACACATGTTACAATAGGCTACTTAATGCCTTATGGATTCCAAGTGTATTTTTTTGAAGGTTTTCTGGTTGGCACCACAGTAGTGTATGTAAATGCAATATATATATGATATTTTAAGTGATATTTCTACCTCAGAAGAGTGTACTTTTGTAACCGTCTCTTTTTAGTCAGTAAGGAGGCCCAGACAACTGATCCGTAAAGATAGACTTTTATTGCCAGCAAGATGCAGCTAAGACAAAGGCTCAGTACAACTGCATGCCCCTCCCCTTCAGGAGCAGACTCTTATGCACTTTACAGTTCTTATCTTTTACACATGCGTTCTAAGCATTGCTGAGCAAGCATATTTCGGCTGAAGGGGCTACTGACCCCCTCCCTAGACACCCTGGAACTTTCGTGAAACTTCTCCCATGTTCTGCAGGAGAGGCTGCTGGGACTTGCAGTTCTGGAAAGGAATTCGCGAGTCTGCAGTAATACAGCCCATCACATAATACATCCATTGTTCTAATCTAGGTTACAGCAGTGAAAGCTTATCAGAGAATAAGAACAGCGAAGCCAAAAAAAAATGAAAATGTGCAATGTGCTGACAGAGAGTTTCTCAATGTCCTAATTACAGCTGTATTGCAGAAGGTAAGTAAACCCGTCATGAAGCAGGGAATTCTGGTACATGAAGTCCTTTGTCAGGTTGAAGCATTCAGACCCCTTCATTCCCCCCTTTGATACTTATCATTCTCTATGAAAAGTATCACACCATCACAACGCAACTGTGGAGCTGAAAGAAACAGAAACAAGAAAAATTAGCAATTTGAGTTCTCCGGGGGCCCTAATTTCCCAAACAGTCCGTTGGTTTCTTCACGGGTTTGAGACGGATGGGCCCTAATGGCTCCACCCCCCTTTGTAGCCCGAACTTGTCATGTATGGGAAGATGGCCCAGGATAAAACATGAGGATGGTTAAACAGGTTCTATAGGCTCAGAGGAATACATGTACAGTGACAGGAGCTGCGTGGCTGTTTTGCGTTAGCAATGTCCTTCATCACCCGACGAAGGCGGTTTGAGCAAGAAAGGAATAATTCAGGGTCCTAAAAGACAAAACAGAATTAAACTGGCTGGGATAACAAACAAGCTCTTAAATCCACAGATCATGGAAAACCAACCACGGAATCCATTGGTCCAGTCCCAAGCACTATTCCATTGCTGGACAGGGACGTGTGCCATCTTGACCATGCGATCAGTGATGTCTTGGATAACCTTGTTTTGGTCATCTACCTGTAAACAACAATTGGACAGGTTAAATGTTCCACAAACCCTCCTTCCTGGGCCAGAGGGTAATCTAAAACCAATCTATTCTGGTACACTGCAGTCATAATTTTGGTATTTTGTTTTGCCCAGAGTTTAAGAGCGAAAGCAGTCGTTGGTGATGAGCTCCAGGACTGCCTGAAGCCTGATGATTCGATGCAATTAATACTGCTTGGAAGGGTTCCCGAGTTGCCCCTTTTTGCTGCTTCATCTGCTCTCTGATTTCCTTGACAATAGGGTTTGATTTCCTGGTGTGTGCTTTGCAATGCATTACAGCCACCTTGCGAGGTAGCCAAACTGCGTCTAGTAATTCACGTACTTCTGATGCATTGTTCAATTGTTTTCCCTCTATAATGCTCCATGCACTTGAATTGTAAGGAAGGCATATTTAGAATCTGTATAGATATTTACAGTTTGTCCTTCTGCCAACTGCAGAGCTCGAGTAAGGGCAATTAGTTCAGCTTTTTGTGCAGACGTTCCTGGGGGAAGAGGTTGAGCCTCAATGATTTCATCTTCGGATACAACAGCATGTCCAGCAGAACATATCTCATGCATGATTTGGCTGCTCCCATCAGTGAATAAAGTCCAAGCTCCTTGGCAGGATTGATCCCTCAGGTCTGGTCTACTGGAATGTATTGTAGTCATGACTTCTTCACAATCATGGGCAACTGGTTCAGGTGCCGGCATAAGAGTGGCCGGGTTCAAGTTATTGCTGTCTTGTATTTGGATTTCAGGTGTTTCACACAGTAAGGCTTTGATACTTGACGAAACGTGAATTAGTCATCCATTTTGGTCCATGAGTCTCTAGTAGTCCTTGAATAGTATGAGGAGTTGTTACTTGTAAAGTCTGTCCAAATGTTAGCTTAACAGCTTCGGGTATCAGTAAGCATGCAGCAGCAATGCTTTGAAGGCAACCAGGCCATCCTTTTGCAACATTGTCCATTCCTTTTGACAGATATGCAACAGGTCGTTCCTATGATTCAAAAGTTTGAGTCAATACCCCAATGGCCATTCCTTTCTTTTCATTGACGTATAGATGAAATGGTTTCATTACATCAGGCAACCCTAGAGCAGGGGGTTCAATCAAGGCGTCTTTCAGTTGATGTAAGCTTGCTAGCTCGTGTCCTTCCCATTGGAAGGGATGAGATTCCGATTCTTTTCCTCATAACTTGTCGTACAGGGGTTGGGCAATAACTGCATAGTTAGCAATCCACAGTCTACAGTATCCTGCAGCTCCAAGGAACGCTCGGAGCTCTTTCTTACAAGTGGGTACAGGTTGACCTCGTATTGAACTAGTGCGAGAAATTCCCAGACACCGGGTTCCTCCACGTATTTGGAAGCCTAAATATTCTACTTCCAGCTCACAGATTTGCGCTTTCTTTTTACTTGCACGATATCCTTTTGAGTACAACGTCTTTAGCAGCTGAAGAGTGGATACTTCACATTCGAGGTACGTCTCTCGAAACACCAGAAGATCATCCACGTATTGTATTACTGGCCCATACATGACTTGGTACATCTTCAAGTCTTTTGCCAGTTGCTCACCGAACAGCGTAGGTGAGTGCCTAAACCCTTGAGGCAAATGAGTCCATGTATACTGCTGCTTTATTCCAGTAGGTGCATTTTCCCATGTGAAAGCAAAAATCTTCTGACATTCCTCCGCCACCGGGACGGAGAAGAAGGCATCTTTGAGATCAATGACACTGTTCCACTTTGACGCAGGAGAGACTTGAGCCAAGATTGAATATGGATTTGGTACGAGGGCTACTAGATCTGCTACTTGATTATTCACCTTCCATAAATCCTGTACCGGTCGGTAATCAGTAGAACCAGGTTTCTTTACGGGCAACAAAGGGGTGTTCCAAGCAGATCGGATTCGCCGGAGAATGCCCAAATCATACAGTCTCTGCAAGTGTATCTCGATTCCTTGCCTGGCCATATATGGAATGGGGTATTGAGGTTGATTAATCACCTGTGCATTCTGTTTCATCTCTATTCATATGGGGGTAGCATCGATAGCTATTCCTCCCGGGTTCTGTTCGGACCATACTTGGGGTACACTATCCATCAGTTGTCTTCGTTTTTTGTTGAGGGGGGTGTTGTTTTCATATCGATGTTCGATGGTTCGTTCGACTATGGGAAGATGTAGTCTCCATTCTTCTTGGAGGGGACAGATGAGTATCACTGGATGGTCCCCGAAGGATGCTTTAACTTCCCCTGTTGGTTGAAATCTCAATGTGGTCTGAGGCTTACACAGCAGGTCCCATCCGATAAGGGATACCATGGTCCCGCCTACTTGTATAGTTCATTCTTTCTGCAGAGGGGCAGTGAGTACCTGACCTGAGGCACCCACTATAGAAACAGTCTCTTTTGTTGGGGGGGCCGATTGGTGCAGTCATGACAGATCATTGGCCTCTGAGTCCAACAGGCCCCTGATTTTTGTTGTGTTACCTCGTGGATCTCCACCAGAGGGTCAGTGGGGATTCTTCCCTCCCAGTCTCTTCAGGCTGTATGCTCCTTGTCGCCTCCCCCGCCATCTGCCAGTGGGGGTTGTCCGATCTCCTTCCTCCTCGGCCCCTTTTTGTCGGTGCAGGTCCATTTTTGTCGTTAGTATTCACTGCAGGGCTCCCGTATTTCTTTTGCCATTCTTCACAGTCTCTCTTCCAATGGCCTTCATTTTTGCAGTACGCACACTGATTCTTTCCCAAAGGGGGTCTTGTTCCCCCTCCTCTTCGCGGTCTGCCATTGTCTTGGCTCCTTCCCGTCCGAGTGTCCTCGAGAGCGGCGGCTAACAGTCACTTTCTCCTTCATGTCTCTACTTGCTTCTCTCTTTTCTCTTCCACTTCTCTATTTCCACATACTTGGTCTGCTATAGCTTTTAACTGGCTGAGGCTCATGCCCTCAAAGCCTTCGGCCTTCTGCAGCTTCTTTCGGATGTCGGGTCTATTATTAAGTTCCTGGTTGCAGGGACGGGCCCCTTTTCTTCTCTTCCTGATCCCTGTTCCCATACATCTCAAAATACGATGAAAAGATCACAGTCCATCTGGAAATTGAATAGGTGACCTGCGCCTGGAGGCAAATCAGTTCTGACGAGGCTGAGAAGCTGCAAAACATTGCTTCCTTCATACTTGTAAGTTTGGCATTGGGTTAATTCAATAAAGTCAACCTGGATCTGCAGGCAAGGATCCGGGGGGGGGGGGGGGCGCTTTAGGTATACAGGAGTGATGATCAAACCCTTGGAAGCCTTGTACCAATTACATTGCAAACACTAAGAACATATGGTAATAGCCAGAGCCCAGCCCCCACCAGTAGTAAAAGAACATAATTGCAATATATATATATATATTTGTGTGTGTGGGCTACTACTTTATCATTTGGGCCGACTCATATTTGCTCTTGTTCCTAATCTTGCATAGTGGCCCCTTCTCTTGCCCACAACTTCCAATAATCCTTATCTTGCGCCTGCCACTGAATCAAAATTTTTAATATTAAGTCTTTGTTTTCTCTATGGTTTTTGGTTTTTTTTTTTACAAACGGCATCCTGTAATTCCCACAGTCAGAACTGCAGCTGTCCTATCTTGCCGCTTGCTATGCCCTGCATATTTAACAAAGCCTTAACAAAGGTCCCATTCTTAATCATTTCTCCTCTAATTTTCCCAGAGACAGCTTCAAAATAAACTGCATCAGAAAAAGGGAGTTCATACTTTATCATGCGTTCCAATGTAACTTTTAAATAACAGATAATATATAGGAGACAAGTAAGAACAATAATTAACATGGTATTAGAGAAACATAGAAACATAGAAACATAGAAATGACGGCAGAAGAAGACCAAATGGCCCATCTAGTCTGCCCAGCAAGTTTTCTCTCTCATACTTATCTGTTTCTCTTAGCACTTGGTTCTATTTCCCTTCCACCCCCACCTTTAATGTAGAGAGCAGTGATGGAGCTGCATCCAAGTGAAATATCTAGCTTGATTAGTTAGGGGTAGAAGCCGCCACAATAAGCAAGCTGCACCCATGCTTATTTGTTTTACCCAGACTATGTTATACAGCCCTTATTGGTTGTTTTTCTTCTCCCCTGCCGTTGAAGCAGGGAGCTATGCTGGATATGCGTGAAGTATAAGTCTTCTCCCATGCCGTTGAAGCAGAGAGCCATGCTGGATGTGCATCGAAAGTGAAGTATCAGGCACATTTGGTTTGGGGTAGTAACCGCCGTAACAAGCCAGCTACTCCCCGCTTTGTGAGTGCGAACCCTCTTTTCTGGATGTGTGAAGTATCAGTTTTTCTTCTCCCCTGCCGTTGAATCAGAGAACTATGCTGTATATGCATTGAAAGTGAAGTATCAGGCTTATTTGATTTGGGGTAGTAACCGCCGTAACAAGCCAGCTACTCCCCTCTTTGTGAGTGCGAATCCTTTTTTCCACATTTCCTCTTGCTGTTGAAGCTTAGAGTGATGTTGGAATCACAGTAAGCCTGTGTATGTTTATTTAATAAGGGTATTGACTCCAGGCAGTAGCCATCATTCTGGCGAGTCACCCACTCTTCATTGGCAGCCTCTTGACTTTATGGATCCACAGTGTTTATCCCACGCCCCTTTGAAGTTCTTCACAGTTCTGGTCTTCACCACATCCTCCGGAAGGGCATTCCAGGCATCCACCACCCTCTCCGTGAAGAAATACTTCCTGACATTGGTTCTGAATCTTCCTCCCTGGAGCTTCAAATCGTGACCCCTGGTTCTGCTGATTTTTTTCCTTCGGAAAAGGTTTGTCGTTGTCTTTTGATCATTAACACCTTTCAAGTATCTGAAAGTCTGTATCATATCGCCTCTGCTCCTCCTTTCCTCCAGGGTGTACATATTTAGATTCTTCAATCTCTCCTCGTACGTCATCCGATGAAGATCCTCCACCTTCCTGGTCGCCCTTCTCTGTACCGCCTCCATCTTGTCTTTGTCTTTTTGAAGGTACGGTCTCCAGAACTGAACACAGTACTCCAGGTGAGGCCTCACCAAGGACCTGTACAAGGGAATAATCACTTCCCTTTTCTTACTCGATATTCCTCTCTCTATGCAGCCCAGCATTCTTCTGGCTTTAGCTATCGCCTTGTCGCATTGTTTCGCCGACTTCAGATCATTAGACACCATCACCCCAAGGTCCCTCTCCTGCTCCGTGCACATCAGCCTTTCCCCCCCCATTGATACAGTTCATTCGGATTTCCACTCCCCATATGCATGACTTTGCACTTCTTGGCATTGAATCTCAGCTGCCATATCTTCGACCACTCTTCCAGTTTCCTTAGATCCCGTCTCATTCTCTCCACTCCTTCCGGCGTGTCCACTCTGTTGCAGATCTTAGTGTCATCCGCAAAAAGACAAACCTTACCTTCTATCCCGTCCGCAATGTCGCTCACAAAGATATTGAACAGGACCGGTCCCAACACCGATCCTTGCGGTACACCACTTAAAACCGCTCTCTCTTCAGAGAAGGTTCCATTTACCATCACACATTGTCTTCTGTCCGTCAACCAATTTGCAATCCAGGTCACCACCTCTGCACTCACTCCCAAGCTTCTCGTTTTATTCACCAGTCTCCTGTGCGGAACCGTATCAAAAGCTTTGCTGAAATCCAAGTATATGATATCGAGTGCTCTTCCTCTATCCAATTCCTTGGTTACCCAGTCAAAAAAGTCAATCAGATTTGTCTGACAGGATCTTCCTCTGGTGAATCCATGCTGCCTCTGGTCCATCAATTCTCCTGACTGTAGATAGTTCACTATTCTCTCTTTCAACAGCGACTCCATTACTTTTCCCACCACTGAAGTGAGGCTAACTGGTCTGTAGTTACCAGCCTCCTCTCTGTTCCCACTCTTGTGAAGCGGGACCACCACCGCTCTTCTCCAATCACTCGGCACCACTCCCGTTTCTAGGGATCTATTGAACAGGTCGCACAGAGGTCCCGCCAGCACATCTCTGAGCTCCCTCAGTATCCTTGGATGAATCCCATCAGGCCCCATGGCTTTGTCCACTTTCAGATTCTTTAGCTCCTCCCATACATTATCTACTGTAAATGGATTTTCCTCTGTTCCGCTTCCCTCCAGTTTCTTGTTGTGTAGAGAAGGTCCTTCTCCAGGGTCTTCTTTAGTGAACACAGAGCTGAAGTATTCGTTTAATATTTCTGCCATTTCTTCGTCTCCCTCCACACATTGATCATTTCCACCTTTCAATTTCACTATACCACTTTGGACTTTTCTCTTTTCGCTGATGTATCTGAAAAATGTTTTGTCACCATATTTTATCTCCTTGGCAATCCTCTCTTCTGCTTGACTTTTTGCCAACTTGATTAATTTCTTAGTCTCCCTCAGTTGAATCAGATATTCTTCTTTGTGCTCCTCCCTTTGGGATCTTTTGTTTTTCTTGTATGCAGTTCTTTTAGCTTTAATTTTGTCAGCCACCTCCTTTGAGAACCAGATAGGTTTCATTTTTCTTTTGCTTTTCTTTACATTTCTAACATATAGAGCAGTTGCCTTGGCGATTGCTCCTTTTAGATTGGTCCACTGTTGATCCACATCTCTCTCATTTTCCCATCCATTTAGTTCTTCCTCTAGGTACTTCCCCATTTCCTCAAAGTCTGTGTTTTTGAACTGTAAAACTCTGGTCTTTGTGCTTCTTTTCCATATTCTTTTAGTGATGAATAGAAAGATAAGCATAGGGAGGACACTGGGATAGAAGATATGAGAAAACTAAAAACTTCTGATTAACAACGCCAGCATTGAAACGCACAGCCATATTGAATGCCTACGCACTACGTACTGACACGCAGTGGGACGCACCACCATTCCACAATTACATTTTTGTACTGTAACAATGAATTTGCTGCTATAAAATGTCTTAAAAATAACCTGCATCATAAGGCACTGTTTCCCTGTATGCAGGAGTTATAACTAATGTAGAGATTAAACAAACCAGCTAATAGAAAAAAACCCTCTAGGTTATTACAGTGCTCGGTAAAAAAAATGATTTGTAAGGGACCCTTGGTTCTGGTATTTCTTTGCAAGTAGCAATCCTTTGTCAGATTACAGACAGTTTTAGCAAGGACAGGTCTTCGGAGCCATTGTGGAATGATACCAATTTTTGTTTTTAACTTTGGAGAATAAATTTAATCAGCAGAACTCTAGTGATTGAACGCCAAGGAATCTTTCTTCCGTTTAATTAACATACCACAACTCTATCTTTATTCACATACGCACACCATCAACTAACTTCCAATAATGTTCTGTTTAAACAATCGAAACAATGTTTTCTTTCGGTTTGTCTTTTTTGGAAAAAATCTCTCTTCATTCACCCATGCAGACTCAACCTCTCCAAATTTTTTTTTTTTTCTTCTCTCTCTGGCTCGATCCCCTCCTCTCTCCTGTAATTATCTCTGCCGTTAACCCTTAACTGCCATCAAGTTCTAAACTTCAACACCAGTAAATGCATTCTCCAGTAATCAAATCAGTATTTTAACTTAACACTGTAAATTAATTTGTTGTATAGTAGTCTTGTGCAGCATCTGTAAACCAAAATCTCTTCTTATTAGGGTTTAAAACAATTAAAAACAATTAAAAAAATCCCTGGTACATGTGCTTGCAATTCACAGATAGCAGTTACATACATTACAATCCTTAATTAATAATGGGGACTTCCAGTTCCCCATTTTGTGCGCCTGAGCCACCATTACGAGGGCGGCTCCCTCCACTAACTTCTTTGCCCATGACGGAGCAGTTCTGGAAAGGAATTCGCGAGTCTGCAGTAATACAGCCCATCACATAATACATCCATTGTTCTAATCTAGGTTACAGCAGTGAAAGCTTATCAGAGAATAAGAACAGCGAAGCCAAAAAAAAATGAAAATGTGCAATGTGCTGACAGAGAGTTTCTCAATGTCCTAATTACAGCTGTATTGCAGACGGTAAGTAAACCCGTCATGAAGCAGGGAATTCTGGTACATGAAGTCCTTTGTCAGGTTGAAGCGTTCAGACCCCTTCACTTTGAACATCCTTTTGCATGTAAAATCTGTTATCAATGGATAATTTTAATTGTGTGTAGAGAGCATCATGGGGGTACAGGGGGGATCAAGGTTATAAGTTTAACCTAATACCTTGCACCAGTCCTGATTGGGAGTCACATAAAGAAAAGTGCATATGGAGAGAAAGAGGAAGACCATAGCAGCGACTGGAGCCACACAGAGGCAGAGAGAGGACACTGAGACAGCAGGAGACTGGGAGCTGGGAGAATAAAATTCCCCAAATTGTTGAGCATAGCAGAGTCTGACTCTGTTTACTATCCTGTGACAAGGAAAACACCATCTGCCTCCCATGGTACAGGGAGCAACTCATAGAGGGTCCAGGAGAGTCCAGATTTATATCCTAGACACACCACCTGAAAAATCTCACTCTTTGGCCTTCAATCTCACTCACTGGGATGGACCACCTTTGGCATCTCTGGGGATAGGTTTAGTGGGTGGGCTGGGATCAGTCTTTTCTGTGCTCAAAACTCTCCCTAATGGGTTTTTTTTGTTTTGTTCTCCCACCACTGAGAAGGGACCATGGGAATGAGGAAGAGCCTTCACCACCTTGGAGAGCAGAGCCCTGGCCCTTGTAAATGATTAATCAATAATAAAAACATCTCATGAAGGCTGCTTGAACACCGATACGCAAGCAAACAGTAGATTAAGCTATTTAAAAAATATTTTATTAGTATGTTTTTACTGTTATGATGGATGTTTTATATTTCTTTATTTTATTGTTTAACAAGCCGTTAAGCCCGTTAAAACGGGCTACATTACATTCTCCCTCTCCCCCTTCCACTTACATCCTTGACTCTCACCTCTCCCTCATTCTCCCTCTCCCCTCACTCTTCCCCACCCCCTACCTCCCTCCCACACACTCACCCACTCCTCCCTCCCTCCCCCTCAGTCCCTCCCTCTCACTCAGTCCCTCCCTCCCAGCCCCTCCCCCTCACTCAATCCCTCCCTCCCTCTCACTCAGTCCCTCCCCCTCACTCAGTCCCTCCCTCCCAGTCCCTCCCCCTCACTCAATCCCTCCCTCTCAGTCCCTCCCCCTCACTCAATCCATCCCTCCCTCCCTCTCACTCAGTCCCTCCCACACTCTCTCTCCGTCCCTCCCACTCCCTCCCTCCCACTCAGTCCGTCCCTCCCTTGCTACTGGCCGCCGCTGCCGCTACCGCCGCCGCTGCTACCGCCGCCGCCCGCTGCCGCTACCGCCGCCCGCTGCCGCCGCCGCCGGCCACCACCGCCGCCCGCTACCGCCGCCGCCCACCGCCATGTTTTTTTTTCCCTAAGACTGACGTGCTCGCCCGCACATGCGCAGTAGAGCTGCTCTCTACTGCGCATTTGCGGCACGTCGGTCAAGTGTCGTTTATCTAGTCTAGTTGTTTAATGTTTTATGAAGAATAGAGAGATTTCTGTTTTTCTGTTGTTGAATTGCATAACAAGAGTCTGTCTTGTTGCACTTTCTAGTTCAGTTTTTGTTTGCACATTTTTATTTATAATTATGGTCTCTTTATTCTGAATTTTATGAGTTTCTGTGTTCTGCATGTGTGTGGGGTGACCAATCAGCATCTTGTAAGCTGCATATGCTGGCTATATAAACTGTGAGTCTCCTGGAGAGTAGGGGTGCTGAGAAGGGGTGGGAATGAGAAAGAGAGGGGGCTGCTGTAGGCTGCGGAAAGGGCTGACAGCAAGCAAGAACTTTACATAATGATTTAGAGGTTCTAGGGCAGAGGGGCACTCACTGAGGGAGCACATGAGCAGCAGTACAACAGCAAAATGTATATGTGTGAGTCTTTGTGTCTGAGAGGATGAGTGTGTGTGTGTGAGTCTTTGTGTCCTGAGAGGGTGAGTGTGTGTGTGTATCTGTGAGTCTTTGGGTCTGGTGGGGGGAAGAGAGAAGCATGGCCTTTTCTTTCAGGTGTGGAGTTATTCCCCCCTCACTCCCTCCCCCCCCCCCCATAAGGGTGGCTCCCTATCTTAATGAATTCAAGTGGCTCTCGATGTGCGAAAGGTTGGCCACCTGCTATACTGCCTGACCTAGAATCTAGGCCCACTCCTTAGCAGGAATCCCAGTGGGGCTCTATACAATAATATTTGTATGTGGAAGTGGATTGACAGTGACACCATCGGTGAAAATTTTACTTAGTGCATCCAGTAGAAAGTTGGCAACCCTAACCAGGGGTAAGCAAACCTTTTGAGCCCAGCCCAGCCCCTTTCATTCATGTAATTAGTTGGGGTCCCCCATGATGGATACACATATATACATGCATATATGCTGTATATAAGGAAAACACAAGAATAGATGCCTTTAATCTTTTCCAAAGTTTATTAAAACAGAGACGTATTCGTAAGTTGCCCGACTCAGGCCGAGTTTCGCGGCTCAAAAGCCGCTGCCTCAGGGGCTTAAACACTCCACAGTAGAAATTAAAGCTCAGTAGTGAGGTTTCAATCCAGTATACAACCATTGATTGTCAGCAATACATAAGACAACTTTGTGCAACAGCGTGCAGCTTCAAGTCTCTGTTCCTAGGAACTTTAATTTCTACTGTGGAGTGTTTAAGCCCGAGGCAGCGGCTTTTGAGCCGCGAAACTCGGCCTGAGTCGGGCAACTTACGAATACGTCTCTGTTTTAATAAACTTTGGAAAAGATTAAAGGCATCTATTCTTGTGTTTTCCTTGACGGCTATCATAGATCGCCTACCTCTTTGCTTTATATGCTGTATATATACAGTATATGAAGGGTATCCACTAGGCAGCCTGCCAGTGGCTCAAAACCAGCATTTTGTTTCTCTTTAAGTTGCTGAATGGAGAAAGCTTACATATAGACACACACACAGGCACAGAGAGGCAGACTCCCCACACCCAGACAGACAGACACAGAAAAACATACCTCATACCCAGACAAATACCTACACCCAGACTGATAGACACAGGGCAAAACAGACACTCAGAAAGACATAAGATACAGAGACACCCCCCCCCCCCCCCCTCACACACACAGATACAGAAATCCAGACACAGAGAGACATAGACACAGATATCCCACACCCAGACAGACACAAAGAGACACAGACACCCCACAGAGAGACAGAAATCCACTTAACTTTATGTGTTTGCTCCTATATATATGCACAAGTACTCTGATAGTCAACAAACCACAAGTGGAAGTGAGCACGCAAGATTAAAGATCAAACACACACAGCATTTAAATCATCCCCTTGAGCAAAAACAGGATCTTGAAACATAGCCTGTGTATTTTTGTTTTTGCTGAATATGGAGAGATGTATTCCTGTTTTGTTTTTAATTGCATTACAACAAAAATGTTAAAATGAAACAGTGGGACTTATGATTATATCTTGGCGATGCTGGACAACATATATCTGTGGCCAACCTTTCTGAGTGTCCCTTTCTATTTACAGCTATTGCTGTACATTTCTTCCTCTCTCATCACCTCACTTGCTCAAACTCCTTCCCTGTTACTCATCTTCTGCTCTGTCTCTATTCCCTTTCTTCTGTCTCTTTCCCCCTACCCAACTTCCCATTCCTCCTCTCTTTTACCCACTCCTAGGCCCCCATTTCCACTCTCTCATATCCCAACCCTTTTCACTGTCTCTCATCCCCTCACCAGTCCTCTAGGTCTATCACAACATTTCTTGCCCACTCCTCACTGTTCAACCCCCATCCCACACCCTACCGCTAACACCCGCCCTAGCTGCATATCATATCTCCTATTCACACTACCTGTTCATAATCCCCGCCCCTAGTCTCACACCTTCCCGATTTACTCCCCATTCCACCAATTCCAGCTCATCCAGTTCCCAGTCACCCTATCCCCCAGTCACCACTGACCTCCTCATGTCTGCCCTTCCTACACACCCACCTTCCAGTCCCCATAAATCCCCTCCCACCCAATCTCCCAGTATCCATCTTCTCGCCCAACCCAAATCCCTAGATGCTTCTCTTCCCCCTCCTAACCACTAGGCCTTGCTCTGCCCCCTACTACCTCAGGTGCTGCACTTCCTCCTCCCTACCCACAATCTTTGTTCTCCCCCAGTGCCCTAGGTACTGAGCTCCCTCCCTACAGCCCAGCCCAAACTGGAAGAATGGAGCTGGTGTCTTTTCCTCCCTCCCATAAGGTTCATAAGCCGTCTAAGAAGCAGTTTGAACAATGAGGTTCAAGTAATTTGAACCTTACCTTTCTAGGGAGCCTCATATAGTTCAAATGGTATCTTAGACTCTGAACTGTGGGGAGGGAGAAAGGTACCCATTCCACTCTTCTTCTGGCTTATACTGGGCTATGGGGAGGAAAGAGTACCAGCAGCTGATTCACATTGTTTGCTTCAGTGGCAGCTGCAGATTCACAGCCCCACATAAGCAAGATCAAGAGGCTGGGGCATCAGTTGGGGTCAGGTAGGAGTCTTATGATACCTATAGAGGCACAATGCCTGGGAGAGGTGCTCCTCTCTTCTCCTCTGCCTTCCCCTAATTCTGGCAATTTTTGAGCCCATAAAATAGCACAGTTACGGTGCCCTTAGGGCAGTGGCACCTATGGCCACGGTCACATTGGCCTTTGTCTAGCTATATCTCTGCTGTATGTAGTAGTATTAGCTAGTGCTATATATAGTCTATGTCTTCGCAACTCCCGTTCTCAGGGGTAGACAGTAATTCTTTTTTCAGAGTAACCAAGCCATACAAATTAGCCTTGCTCTTAGATCATATGTATATCTGAGCAATGACCATTGTGGAAACCTGAGGACCATCCTGAAGACCATATCTAATTGTGGCCCTTGCTGAGAAGCCCTAATGAAGTCTGTATGATTAAATCCTGCTTGCTAATGCTGCACAGCAGTGCTGTGTGTCTTTTGGTAGTTCCTAGGGTTTCCTAGTCCCATGGATGCTTGCTTTGTTTATGTTTCAGAATGAGACTGTCTAATCCAAATTTTGTGATTTACCATCAAAATCATAGTACGATATGATACAGTATAGGAAACAGGACAATTCTTTAAGTCATAAGGAGAGCTCCCAAGCATTCTGGCATGAATACTGTTGTGCTTGGAGGTGGACCCTTGTTCTGGAGCCGTGGAGAACGGCTCCCTGGTAGGGTCCAGGAAGCACCTGCCCCCAGTGGGTGGAGCAGAGGAGGAGACAGAGGCTAGGATGAGCTTCATCACTGGAAGCCCGCGGTCCCCCCCCGAGTGGAGCCCGTAGGGACCCGGGCCGCTTGGACTTAGGTGGGCCTCGCAGGGTCTCCCGGAGAGGTAGTAGAGAAGCGTGCCCACGAGCAACAAGGGAGCGCGGTTGGTCACCAGGCTGTAGGCCTGGAGGATCAGGGAAGGCCAGTACAGCTTAGGCAATGACAAGGCAAGGGACAAAGCCAGAATCAGGAGACGTGGTCAATGGCAGCCGGGGTCAGGTTCTGAGGTTCAGTCCGAGGAGTAGTCAACGAAGCAGGGATCAGGTTCCAGAGCTCAGACGAGGTCACAAGGCAGGCAGAGGTCAAGATCCAGGCAGCGAGCAGTATGGTCAAGGAGCAGGCAGAGGTCAGTACTAGAGAGTCAGTCCAAAGGTACTACCTGAGGAGACAGGACAGACAGACGCTGGAACAGAAGGATGCTGGAACAGGAGGACGCTGGACAAGGCTGGAACAGTAGGATGCTGGAATAAGACTGGAACAAGACAGTGAACACGGAGGCAAACTATTACACTTACAGTGCCGACCCGATTGCCAAGGCAAGGAAGTGCAGGCAGGAACTTCTTTATGTAGTACGTTCAATCAGGACGCGCCACGGAGCTAGGACCTGCCCCTGGCCCTACAAGAGGCCGGGCAGTCTGAGTGCGCGAAGGGGCATGGCCAACGCCACTAAGGACGCCGAGCTCTGGCATGAGGCCTGGTGCGCAGTGGAAGGCCTGGCGACTGCTGCTGCAGGGCACTGAGGCCTGGAGGAGCTCGCGGCAGCCGCTGGGGAGGCCAACCCTTGACTTGCAGAGGAGCTAGCAAGGTGAGCAGGCCCGTGCGCGGGCCGAGCACAGACGGGGCGCGCAACAAATACAGCATGTAATTATGCCTAGATCTGTAACTCTTATGTCTTCTCATCATGATTTAAAGGACTGTCCAATTTTAGAGTTACATATACAGACCAAGATACATTAGGCTAACAAGATCAGTTAGTAAGGGTAAGTTGTGGTATAATGGCCTCTTGCTTTGACCACAAATTCCTCAGTTTCACCTCATACATACCTGTTCTACAAGGGGGCAATTTTCAACTGGATTCTCCATGGGCAAATGGGTATCTACAGGGTTGGTGCAAGGATATTTGGCACCCTAGGCAAACCTGACAGCTTTGCGCCCACCTCTCACCACACACACAATTACAATTTATGTATTTTTAGCAACAATAGATGTTCTTGCAACATGCGGCATATCAAATTCATTAAATAATAATTCTAAAATTTTCCAAACGCCAATAAAATATGGCCAAGCAGCAAACACTATTAAAACTAATAAAGATTTAAAAAATGTCCCCTGCTCTCAGTACCTGAGAACCTTTGGTTTCCAGCTGCCCTGAGAATGTGGATTAGCAAGCGATGGGGATGATTGTTGTGGGCACACTCACTCGCACACACTCTCAATCACGCACACATGCTCCCTTTTTCTCACAAGCAAACTCACATATATACACATGCTCTCATACAAACGCATGCTCACAATCACAAACACATGTTCTCACACTCACACAAGCCATCATGTTCAGAAACACACTCTCACACGTGTACTTACACATATTTATTATCCCACACAATGCTCTCTCTCTCTGTATCTCACACACATACACACACACACCCACATGCTCTCACTTACTCACTTTCTCTCTCTCTGGCAGTACAAGCTGCAGCAGCAGTCTTCCTCTTTTTTTGTTTCAGCTGCACATGAAGTCTGCCACTGCTTGGCTTCCTACGCAAACCTTTTTCTTTGGGCCTGCTTACCACTGCCTGGGACCTGCTCCTCCTTGTTTCTTGCCTTCACGGGCCACTGCTGTAGAAGCTCCTGCTCTGCCTCCATTCATCAACCCCAGGGGCCCGCCACTGCTGGAGCTTCTGCTCCTTCACCTTTCTTAGTCCAGTGCTCCCGCTGCTGCCGGAGCTTCTGCTCCTTCACCCCACGGATCTGCCCTCCTACTCCTCCTTATTTTTTAGTCCCTGCAGGCCTGAAGCTGCTCCTAATGCAACAATGGCATCTCTTTCCCGTCGGCAGAAGCCCCCGCTACACCGCTTCCTCTTCTGGCCCGAGCCAGAAAGAAGGACATGCCATCGCTCTGCTGCCCCCTAGATGATGGCGCTCTAGGTGGCCACCTGGTCCGCCTAGTGCTTCCGCTGCCCCTGGATGTTTATGCCCCTATGAAAATTGTACACTCACCCTGAGGGGAAAAGGGGTTTGTGCTAGGGGCAGAGCCAGAGCAGGACCAGGGCCAGCTCGGCAAGGTACAGAGAGTTTATTTCAAACTTTGAACTCTCTATGTGCACTTCCTGCCAGGGTATTTGCACTTGTAAACTCTGCGGCTACGTAGGTACCTTTGGAGCCTGCCAGGCCACCACATTTCAAAGGGGAATGTCACAGGAAGTTCCCATTTGAAAACTGGCTTGCAGGCTCGATGGTACAAAGTATTTGTGGGCCTGCAAGCTCTGTGGGGAGACTGAAAATTAATCTGTAAAGGCATTGCCTTGGTTTCAATATTCCAACTCAGTTTTCCTTTCTAATCATTCTGTCACAACTTCTTTTGAAATAGTCCCTTAGAAACCAATTTTCAAACTCCCCATGGTGCTTGCAGGCCTGTGGGTACAACGGCTACTTTGTAACCATGCACCTACAACCCAGCTTTCAGAAGGAAGTCCCCCATGGCATTTGATTTTGAAAATTCGCTGGTGGGCCGGTGCTGCAAGGAGTCTTGTGCATACTTCATTGACCCTGCCCTAACCTTTCCTGTGGCACCCCATCTTTTCTCTGCACGGGGTGGGGGTGAGGTAATGTTCAAGGGAATGGGGGGGTTCTGCCATGCAAACACCCATTGACTTGCGGAAATCCCTTTGAAAATTGCCCCCTTTTTTTTTTTTATAAACAACATAGAACAGTCTAAGCATGTTGCTTTATTTACTTTCTAGGAATTTCAAGTACAATTTTTGAAGAGAGGGACTGCAAAGCTGCACCAGAGACCTGCCATAAGAAGCATTTTTGGACTACTTGCCTTTGTCTGACTCTTTGATCATTTTGTATGGAATGTGACTCTCTAAACTACCATGTATAAAGCTTATTAAGCCTATTACCGCTAAACTAATTGCCTACTCCAGTGACCACCAAGCTCAAATGCAGGAAATTCAAAATGTAAACTGAAAGATTGCATTTGTTATGGTACTTCTCAACCATTTAACTTCCTTGTGATGCTTTGAGAGAAAGGGTGGCAAAACTTATTTCCAATGTCCATACAATTGCTTAAAATTAAATGTGCACAACATGGCAGCTGGATTTCACCTTTCAATTAAATAAATAAAGACATACATACATTTTAAAAAAAGGGTATGATTTTCAGAACTAAAATGGCTGTGCCACTGGGTTTGCAAGGTATGCATACGCCTTTCCTGAGCCACTCAGATACTAATTTGTGTAACACTAGGGCCACCTTCGGTTGTTGCAGAGGTGTTGCACTGCCCTGCTGCAGCCCCCAGAACAGACTCAGACCTCTAGGGATCGCCAGTTGGGGACCAGAGAATTCTCAGGGAGGCCCATGGGGAGACTTACCAGATTCCAACAAAGTCCAAGGACCACACCTGAGTTTGGTTCCAAAATAGAATTTTATTGTGGGTCCCAAATCAGTTCAAAATCTTGAGGCATAACTCTTAAAATGAACAACTGGATACAATCCAAAAAAAAATAAACACAATGTCATGGGGTGCCTGGCTGGGGTTAGGATACACCCCCCACAGGTGTGGTACAGGACTGCAGGGCTGACCAAGGGCTGGTCGTCTGCCTATCTAGCCCCCTGCCCCCCAGGTTGAGCAATTTGGTTCTGGGAATCAGTAAAGATTACTTGGACAAGGTGAGACAGATTGGACAGGCACAACCTGGAACTGAGGTCTGGCACAGGCTGGACGTTATGAGCAGAGACAGACTGGAAGCAGAGGTCTGAGTATGGAACAGGCAGGGAACTGAGGTCTGGATACTGAAACAGGCTGGACAAGACTGGACAGGATAGTAAGCAGGGACTAGGACTGGATACAGACACAGGATTGGGCAGGATTTTGAGCAGAGACTGGGACTAGATACAGACTGGGGCAAGGCAAGGCAATAGCAAGGTAGGGAATGGATACTAGGAACTGGACTGGGCAGAACAGAACAAGACCAGACAAGGGCAGGACTAGACAAGACAGACCATGACAGGACCGGACAAGGACTAGTCAAGACAACACAGAGCAAAGAACACTGAGGCCTGAAGGTAGCAATACAGAAGGCCCGTAGGTCACTAAGCATAAGGACTGAAGACCTCTAAATGAGGAGAGGCCTGAGTAAGCCACAGAGCAAGGTCTAAGGTAAGAGTAGGCCCAGAGGTGACAAGGCAAGGTAAGGTCTGAGTAGGCCACAAAGGATGGTACAAGCAGACAGGAGACCCAGAGGTCACAAGGCAAGGTGAGGCCTAGATAGGCTGCAAGACAAGGAACAAGATACAAGAAGGCCAGGAGGCCACAAGACATGGAAAAAGTTAAGAGCAGTCAGTGAGCCAAGGGTGCTTGGCTTGGGTTCTGGTAAGGCAAGATTAAATGGGGCTGGAGCTTGGTTGTGGTGCAAGCAGTGAGGTGGAGCTTGACAAGGCTGGAGGTGAAGCTCACTGAGGACCCCTGGTGGAGAGAAGGCTGCACCACAGACTGAGTCTGGTGGCCATTGAGGAGATAGCTTGGGTAGCTAGGAATAGAGCTCACTGGTGGCCTCTGCTGGTGGGGAGGTGTCATAGCGGACATAATCAGGGCACGGTGAGGCTGCATGGCAGGCGAAACTGTGACACACATGCAAAAATCTCACTCTTCAAATTAGCTTATTTGAGAATGAGAGGTCCAACAAGTCAGCATCAGACCCAAGGCCTTTGGGGCAGCATTCGTCAAGTTAATATTTTATTCCCTGGATCTTCCCCAGCAGAGATTTACTCTACTTGTCTTCAGGGTTTCTTCCCTCTGGTTGGGTTTTAGGAATCTTTATCAATTTCTGGATTCAGTCAACTTCTTTAGCTCTAACTTCTCAGATGCTTCAGGAGTCCTCAAATCTCTCTAAGACTCCTAAGATGCCTGTGTAAGCATCTTATATGCACCTGTCAGGTCCGGTGGAAGCACTAGGCAAGTTAGGCCTGGGCCTAGGACGCCGACCATGGGGGAGGCGCCACCACGGCTCGCAAGCCAATGAGGCAGGGTGAGGTGGTCGCTTCAGGTGGCAGAATTTTGAAGCAGCAAAAATTCTGCCCAGCCCCCGCCTCACCCTGCCTTCCTCCCATTGCGCCACCCTCCTGACCCTCTCAAGATTCACGAAAACACCTGGTGGTCCAGCAGGGGCCTGGGAGTGACCTGCTGCTCCCAGGCCATCGGCTGCCACTAACTAAAATGGCACGGCACCGGTGGTCTCTAGCGCCTACCATGTGACAGGGACTACTGGTGCTATTAGCCAGCCCTTGAGACTTGGTGGAACTGGCGCAGGGGGTGGGGAGCGCCAGCAAGTGGTCCCGGCACCCGAGGTAGGAGTCGGGGGCTGCAACCGGGGGTGGGGCAACGCAACTGGGGGGTGCGGCGCAAGGCTGAAGGTACCTAGAGTGCCTAATCCCCTTGCATCTGCCCTGCCTCTTGTAATCCTAACTTGTTGGATGGCACATACCCTGAAGGGCCATAAAAGAATTTATAACTGAGGCTGTCCTCATTCCCCTCTCCTGAGTTCCCAAGGTGTGGGTCCTTTCTGTAGGGGTGAAGGCTAACCTTCTTGGCCAAGGCAGTAATGTTCTTCCGTGTGTGTGTTACCCTTGCCCTTCAGGACAGGTACACTTACAAACCAGGCTGGACTCTCTGGATGGGTGTTCAAATTAAAATTTACTGTGATTGTGTTCAAAATAATCAAGAGGTGCAACAAATGAAATGTCCAGTTACATCCAGAGTCCTTAGATTTACATGAGCCAGGCTTTAATTGATCTCTGAGTCTGTGGATGTGTCCCTCCAGGCAGAGGCTTGAAACTGGCTTATCCTCCATGACCGGGAATGATAAGTGTCCCAATTGGGCTGGGGGTGTCCTAACTGTGATGAATACCCTACCCAGTACCCTAGGTCCATGAAGAAACCCGAACGCCAACCTGGCAGTGTCCTGTGTTCCAGGGGTGGAAACTTTGTTGGGGATCTTCAAATGTCCATCTCCTCTTTTCTCCCTCTGATTCATCTTCAAAAGACAGATGCAGCCTTCCAGTTTCTAGCTCGGGGCAAGGAAGGGTGGCAGAAAACAGTTTCCTTCTCTCTTGGTAGTAAAAACTCAGACTATTATCAAAACACTTCTCTTTTGTCTGCAAGATCACTGCAGCCTCCTCTTGGACGGGGCAAAGAGGCACAGAGCTCCCTCCTGACCCACAGAGCAAAACTAGAGCAGAAGGCTTAGGAAAACTACAGAACAAAACTGGAGCAGAAGGCTTAGGAAAACTACAGAGCAAAACTAGAGCAGAAGGCTTAGGAAAGCCACAGAGCAAAACTAGAGCAGAAGGCTTAGGAAAACTATAGAGCATTCGGAGACATGAGGTCAAGCAGGGAGCCAAGTAGACTCAATGATAAGGCCTTGGCCATAATTAGAGGCAGGATTAAATAGTCTAGACCCTGCTGAGCCATGAGATCATGGTGGCTATGACTGGAGAGAGGGTAAGAATAGCTCCCGGAAGGCCATACCTGGGAACTCTCCGGATTTGGTGTGGAGACTCTGGAATTCTAAAAGAATTACTGGGTCTCCAGGCCAATACCAGAAATCTCCAGGTGCTGCAGAAAAACCAATCTGCTTGGACCCGGAAAGAAGAAAGGAACATCATTGGTCTTGTGTGGCTGAAAAAGGAGGAACTCGACAGTGATTTCTACCATCTCCGGACCTTTTTAACTCTTAACTTCGCTTCCTCATGACACCACCTGCTCCTGCACAGCCTGTTTCCTGTATCCAGCCTCTTGCCCGCCATATCCTGTTTGCCTTGGCCAATCGACATTGCGATTTCCTGACCGTGCATCAAACGAGGAGTAAGAAACAGGCAGCATCCACTTCCACAGCACAGGAGAAGGAAGATGCTGCTGCTGCTCCAGGAGCCCAAGTTAGAGTCTGCTGTTGCTAGTGTGTTTTGAAAGGGGGGGAGAGAGAATGAATGAGCATGTCTGTGAGAGTGAGTGAGTGTGTATTTGTGTAGGAAGAAGAGATCTGAGAGTGTATGTAGGAGAGAGCTGAGTGCAAGTGGGCATGTGTGTGAAAGTGAGTGGGCATGTGTGTATGGAAGAGGGAGAGAAGTGAGTGAGTGAGTGTGTGTGTGTTGGTGGGAGGATGGCAGAAGTAAAGGTGTAAATGGACACGTGAGAATGTGAGAGAATGAGCAATGAAAGTAAGTGTGAACATGTAACAGTGTTTATGAGAGCAAATTTGTAAGCATCCGGTCCCACTATGCAGTCCCCCCCCCCCCCCCCCGTCCCCGCTAATCCATGGTAATCTCAGGGTGGCTGGAAGTCAAACGTTCCCAGCTATGCTGAAGGCCTCTGGTGCTTGGAAGGCTACATAAAAGGCAGAATCACAACAATAATGTAACTGTCTGCAAAGATTTATAGGCAATTACTAACAGACTTTACATCCATTTTCATTGAAAGTACTCATACTTCCCCTTTTTGAAAATTATCTATTACACATTTACATCTGCTAATATGGGCAGATAGTTTTCTTTAAAAAAAATGGTCGCAAAGCCCCACTGCCGGTCCTATTCACCTGCACCGCATCATTGCGGCTGGGCCAGCCCCGGGCTTCGTGATAGCGGCGAGGAGCCATCACCGATGCAGCCACTCTTCTTCGCGGCTGTGACCCTTATGGATGATGTCATTGACCTAGATCCTGCTTCCAGCCTTTGCCTTGGCAATAGGTCTTCTCTCTTCAGAGCATGGATTGCCTTCCTGAGTTCCTGAATTCCTTCCTGCCTTCCGTGTTCCTCATCTTCTTCCTTTGTTCCTCGGACTGATCCTGGGTTTAACTTTGGACTGGGCCATGACCACGAACTACTCCACCTGCTTTGACCCTTGCCTGGACCTTGATCACAAGCTTTGCTGCCTGCCTCGACCATTGCCTGACCCTTGACCTTGAGTTTCACTGCCTGTTCCGGAGCTTGGCCTGAATACCGCTTCTTCTCTACACCTGAACTTCCTTTGATGCAGAGGACCCACCGAAGTCCAGCCAGCCCTGGCACCTGAGGACTTAACCTAAGGGGAATATGGGCTGGTAGTGGTGAAGCTCTGCTGTCCACCAGCCTCACCTACTGTCAGTGGGGATCTGTGGGGCTCCTCCCCACAGGTAGCGTCAACTCCTCTCAGTCCAAGGGTCCTTCAGCATAACAGATTGCCAAGGCCATGGGCCTGGTGGAGGCTTCTGCCTAGCCCAGAAAATTCTGGAACAGCAGCGGTTCCTTGAGAATCTAGTGGCCTCTATGGAACGTCTGAGTACCTGCCTTGACTCCTCAGTTCCTGTGGGGATGCCAAATCCGTCTATACCGGAGCCTACCCATCCGGTACCACCCCAATACTCCGTCATACCACTTCCAGCTCCTCCCCACTATTCTGGGGAACCTCAACGAGGCTTCATTAATCAATGCAACATGCATTGTTGCCTTCAAGTGACATGGTTTCCGGATGACATCTCTTAGGCCTCACCTTTGTGAGAGCGCTCTGACCCTTATCCTTCAAGACCCCCCCCCCCCCCCGCTCTGGTTTTTTCAAGACCGTGTTTGATGCCCCGGGTCATCAGGCCACTTCTGGCTCCGAGCTCCTCTGCTCCCACCAGGGTAATTGTTCACTGTCTGACTATTCTATAGAATTGGCTGGGAGGATCGATCGCCACCTCCAGGAACAGACCTGGGAATCACAACTTTCTAAGAGGTGCGTGCCTGTCACCAGCCACCCTTGGTGCCCCTCTCTTCCTCCAGGGGTTTCTCCGTCCTCCGGAACCCTGACAGAGGAACCTATGCAACTGGGCCATGGTTGGCCTACTCCGGAGGAATGCCTTGGGTGCCGCCAGGCCAGACTATTTTGTGGCGAGGCCGGCCATGTAATAGCTCATTGTCCAGTAAGGCCGGTATTCCCAGGCCTAGGACTCAGTGGAGGACTGATCCTAGGTCTTACCTCTCCAGTTCTCCCATTAACACTTCCAGTGACTCTTTCTGTGGGTACCCAGGAATTCAACATGCTAGCCCTAATAGATTCTGGGGCAGGAGGAAATTTCCTAATGAACACTCTGGTGGAACACCTCTGGATTCCCATGGATCTCTGCCCGATTCCTCTGGTTCCTTCTTCAATCCACAGGGATCCTCTGCCGGGGAAGGTTACCTGCATTATTCTGCCCTTGAAGCTCTGCACCAGATCTCATCACGTGGAACACCTGGCATTCCATGTTCTAAAAAAATCTATACATCCTGTGTTTCTAGGATTACCATAGCTCCAGCAACATTCTCCGCAGTTTGATTGGGCCTCTCTTTAACTATCCTGGTGGGGTCTTGATTGCCATTCAATCTTCTTAGAGGGGGTTATGACCTGGCCATGTCTCACCACTACTGAGATTCCATTTGGGCTTTCTTCGCAGTATGTGCAATACGCTGATGTATTTTCTAAAAATAAAGCTGACATCTTACTTCCAAACAGGGTGTTCAATTGCACCATCGATCTGCTGCCTGATACCAAGCCTTCTCGCAGAAGGGTTTATCCCTTGTCCCTACTAGAGACAAAGGCCATGTCCAAGTATATAAAAAAAGAACTTGGAGAAAGGATTCATCCATTGCTCTACTTTATCCTCAGGCTCTGGCTTTTTCTTTGTGGCAAAGGACGGGACCCTTCACCCATATATAGATTATCGAGGTCTGAACGCCATCACCCGAAAGGACTGTTACCCTTGCCTCTGATCTCAGAGCTATTCAACTGGCTGCAAGGAGCCAAGATTTTTTCCAAATTGGACCTCTGGGGGGCATACAACTTAATCCACATTCAACATGGAGACGAGTGAAAAAACCTTTTAATACTAGACGGCCTTTACGAATACTTGATCATGCCATTTGGATTGTGCAATGCACCAGCCATATTTCAAAACATGATGAACGAGATATTCAGAGACCTCCTTTATGAGTGTGTAGTCGTATACTTAGATGACACCCTGGTCTTCTCAAAGGATATGGTTATTCATCGCCAAGACGTCTCTCAAGTTCTCCAGCATCTCCGTGAGAATCGGCTCTATGCCAAACTAAAGAAGTGCCTATTTGAAAAAGAAAGCCTTCCATTTCTGGGATACATAGTCTCCAAATGAGGATTTCACATGGACCCCGAAAAGCTCAAGTGCAAACAAGATTGGCCTCAGTCTAGTGGATTGTGAGCCCTACAGCGGTTCCTGGGCTTCACCAATTACTATCACAGCTTTATTAACTACTCTAAGCTGGCAGTTCCGCTCATGGCCCTGGCCCACAAGGGGGTCAATGCCAAACTGTGGCTGCCTGCAGCTATGACAACCTTCCAAGAGTTAAATACTGCTTTCCTCCAGGAACCCTGTATTTGTCACCCAGACCCACAGCGTCCTTTCATTATGGAGGTGGATGCCTCGGCTGAAGGAGTAGGGACCAACTTGAGCCAGTACTCATCCTCGGGAGCCTTGCATCCTTGCTCCTTTTTTCAAAAAATCTTTCCCTAGCCAAGCATAATTATGGAATTGGTGACAAGGAGTTACTGGCCATCAAGCTCTCGTTGGAAGAATGGCAGCAGTGGTTGGAAGCGGCTCAGCACTGTATCACCATCTATACTGACCATAAAAACCTGGAGCACCTCCACCAAGCCCAGCATCTGAACCTACGACAGGCTTATTGGGCTCTTTTCTTCACCCAGTTCGATTTTGAACTCAGATACAGGCCTGCAGCCAAAAATGTTCGAGCAGATGCCCTTATTCGCTCCTTTTTGACCGAGGATACTACTGAACCACTCCGGCGCATCATAGACCCTGCCCGGATCCTCCTCGCCTCTACCATAACTGTCCCTCCAGGGAAAACAGTTGTTCCTCGTAAACACAGTGAAAAAGTATTAAGCTGGTCCCACGATTCCCACGTCGCAGGCCACCCTGGATGAGCCCGGACCCTTGCATTGCTCCAGCAATTCTACTGGTGGCCCAACATGTAGAAGGACGTTCGGGCTTATGTGGCCTCTTGCCCTGTCAGCACGCAGCAGAAACCAGTGATGGAATGACCTTGGGGGCTGTTATAGCCATTGCCAGCTCCCAAGGAACTTTGAACTCACTTCTCCATTGACTTTGTTGTGGATTTAGCTCTCTAAAATGGCAATATAATCATCTGGGTGGTAGCTGACCATTTCTCAAAGATGGTACAATTCACACCGTTGCCTGGTCTTTCTACAGCTCCACAGCTCAACTTCTCCTTCAGCACATGTTTCGTCTTCAAGGACTCCCCAAACACATCATCTCTGATTGTGGTGCCCAGTTCACCGCAAGATATTGGCAGTCCCTATGTAAAAGATTCAATATTACACTGGATTTCACCATAACATATCATCTGCAGGGTAATGGTCAGTTTGAACAGACAAATCGGACACTAAAACATTTTCTCTGAGCTTATGTCAATAGCTGACAAGATGACTGGGTGGCTCTCCTCCCTTGGGCAGAGATTACCCATAACTCTCATCCTTACACTGTCATGGGTGCTTCTCCATTTCAAATCATTTATAGCAAGCAACCATTACCTCCTCTACGGCTTCCTTTGATAGTTTCCTCACCTGCAGCTGAAATGATGGCGGAAGAGCTGAAAAAAATCTGGAGCCATACACAGCAGATGCTGCAGAAAGCAGACCTAAAGGCCAAAAAATTCACTGATCACAGACCCATGCCGCAGTTCAAACAAGCGGGCCGATACAGTAAGGAGCGGTAGGAAGAGCTGCGTTAGTGCCGGGCGCACCCGCGTTTGCCGCACGCACCCGCGTTTGCCGCACGCACAGTCCGGCTCACCTACCGCTCGATACTGTATTTAAAAAGCTTGCAAATGCAAGCCGCGTCCAAGAAGCGTCCGTGAAGCGTTAGGCCCGCGCAACCCATTTTACTGTATAGGTGCTTTATACAGCGCCTATACAGTATCCTGGGTGCGCTGGTACCTGTCATTTCAAATGTCATTTCAAATGACATTTGAAATGACAGGCACCAGGAAGTGGATCCCAACTTTAACCCAAGAAAACCTAAAAACCTAAAATCCCCTCCTCCCGAAGCGACTGGACATGTAAAATATTGAAAACCTAAAATCCCCTCCTCCCGAAGCGACTCGACATGTACCAACTTACATTTTGTTGCTTTTTCAGCCCTTTCAGCCTTCTCTGCCGTCCTCCGGAGGGGGCAGCCAGTGGCAAGAGTGGCTTCCAGCGGCCCCCACCGGCCCCCGCCGGCCCCCGCGGTCCCCGCACGCCCGTAGTGCACGGGCGCTCAAGCCAATGAAAACACATGGACGGGCGTGCGTGATGTATGCCGTGACGTCACGCACGCGCGTTCATGTGCTTTCATTGGCTTGAGCGCCCATCAATTTGGAAGCTGCTCTCGCCGCTGGCTGCCCCCTCCAGAGGACAGCAGAGAAGGCTGAAAGGGCTGAAAAAGCAACAAAAAGTAAGTTGGTACATGTCGAGTCGCTTCGGGAGGAGGGGATTTTAGGTTTTCAATATTTTACATGTCCAGTCGCTTCGGGAGGAGGGGATTTTAGGTTTTCTTTTGGGGGAAAGTTTTCCGTCTACCCTTACCCCTGCCTCTAATGCAGGGATAGGGGTAGGCGGTAAATTAGCAGGTTAAACGCACGGCTAAACTGCAGGTTAAAAAGGCAATAGTCGGGGCGCGCATTACTGAATGGGGGGTATAGCTAATCCGATCGTTTACATCTCATATACATGCTGTGGGCGGAAGGGGTTACTCGTTGATTTAAAGAGGCGGTAAGAATGGGTTAAAGGGGATAGTGAATCGCAGGTTGGACTAATGCGGACAAATTGTGAGTAAAAGGCAGGTTAGAAACAGGGTAACCGCAGCGGAACTTTACTGTATTGACCTGAAGGAGAGAAAGTATGGCTCAGCACCCGTCATACATCTTTGTGAGACTTTCCTCACTCCAAATGATGTCAAATCTTCACTGAGGTGTATTGTGCTATTCGTACATCTAACTCTATATGAGAAACTGGCCCCTAAACCCTAAACCATCACCAACACCTCACCTCGAGCTATTCGATGGCCCTCCTATTGAGATATAAATATTTGACTAATATGAAGGTCTCTCTCAGGGCAAGATGCGAAAATAGGAATTATCGCGGGGCTCAATAAGTTTACCGCACCACATGATACTACTGATGCGAAGTGGTATGTTATCGTGTGGTGCGGTAATTCTAAAATTTCCCCAAATGCTCCCCTTTTTCTTATCGCGGGCCGCTTCATATGTTAATAACGGATTTTGAAGAATCTAGGGGTATGTGAGTAATTTGGTTTACAACTTGTTGGGACCTGTGACATGGGGATTTTGGTGGAGCATCCACTTCTGGTATTAAGACTTGCTCCTGTTCTATGGCAGACATGTGGCCCAGTGGTAGAAAGGAACAAATGGGCTCCAGTGTCTGGAAGCGGAGGCCTTGCTGCCATAAGCTCGAAGCCACAAAAGATCTGGGACTTCCTGAAGGAAGGTGGATCACAGTTTCATACGAGTAGATTCCCTGAGCGTGCTTAAGTAGTGGTATCGCTACTTCTAAGATGTCATAGGCCAATGTGGAGTCTTGGGGTAAAGATGTTGGCATTGCTTTCTCTCTACCTGCAAAGGAATGTGACATTTCGGGGGCTGGATTGGGCGAGGCCAGTCATCTTTTCTGGGTGTGCCTGAAATGAGTCTTGAATACACTTGCTACGATTAGTTTGAGAGGACGCTGAAGGAGTTCTAGATCTGTGATGCATCGTGGTCCAACACAGTCTGATGTCGAGGCTGCTGCGCCAGTGGAGTTGCCTTGCCTGGTTCATTGGACAAAGTCTCCTTATTAGATGAGTGAGAGTTGCCGGGCTCCCTGAATCTGGACTTCGCTTGCGCATTTCTTTTCTTATATTGTGGCGCAGCAGCATCTGGCACTGGTCTCTTGGTGGATGAAGCCTTATGCTCTTTGGAGCCATGTGTTTTGGAGCAATGCATCTCTTGTGCAGTAATTGTCATAGGCTTCACACCATACATCATCTGTTGAGTACCATGCATGTACATGGGGAGCATCATAAGAACAGAAGAAGAACAGAAGAACATAAGAAAATGCCATACTGGGTCAGACCAAGGGTCCATCAAGCCCAGCATCCTGTTTCCAACAGTGGCCAATCCAGGCCATAAGAACCTGGCAAGTACCCAAAAACTAAGTCTATTCCATGTTACCATTGCTAATGGCAGTGGCTATTCTCTAAGTGAACTTAATAGCAGGTAATGGACTTCTCCTCCAAGAACTTATCCAATCCTTTTTTAAACACAGCTATACTAACTGCACTAACCACATCTTCTGGCAACAAATTTCAGAATTTAATTGTGCGTTGAGTAAAAAAGAACTTTCTCCGATTAGTTTTAAATGTGCCCCATGCTAACTTCATGGAGTGCCCCCTAGTCTTTCTACTATCCGAAAGAGTGAATAACCGATTCACATCTACCTGTTCTAGACCTCTCATAATTTTAAACATCTCTATCATATCCCCCCTCAGCTGTCTCTTCTCCAAGCTGAAAAGTCCTAGCCTCTTTAGTCTTTCCTCATAGGGGAGCCCTTCCTCATTTTGGTAGCCCTTCTCTGTACCTTCTCCATCGCAATTATATCTTTTTTGAGATGTGGCGACCAGAATTGTACACAGTATTCAAGATGCAGTCTCACCATGGAGTGATACAGAGGCATTATGACATTTTCCATTTTATTCACCATTCCCTTTCTAATAATTCCCAACATTCTGTTAGCTTTTTTGACTGCCGCAGCACACTGAACCGATTTCAATGTGTTATCCACTATGACACCTAGATCTCTTTCTTGGGTTGTAGCACCTAATATGGAACCCAACATTGTGTAATTATAGCATGGGTTATTTTTCCCTATATGCATCACCTTGCACTTATCCACATTAAATTTCATCTGCCATTTGGATGCCCAATTTTCCAGTCTCACAAGGTCTTCCTGCACTTTATCACAATCTGCTTGTGATTTAACTACTCTGAACAATTTTGTGTCATCTGCAAATTTGATTATCTCACTCGTCGTATTTCTTTCCAGATCATTTATAAATATATTGTAAAGTAAGGGTCCCAATACAGATCCCTGAGGCACTCCACTGTCCACTGAGAAAATTGTCCATTTAATTCTACTCTCTGTTTCCTGTCTTTTAGCCAGTTTGCAATCCACGAAAGGACATCGCCACCTATCCCATGACTTTTTACTTTTCCTAGAAGCCTCTCATGAGGAACTTTGTCAAATGCCTTCTGAAAATCCAAGTATACTACATCTACCGGTTCACCTTTATCCACATGTTTATTAACTCCTTCAAAAAAGTGAAGCAGATTTGTGAGGCAAGACTTGCCCTGGGTAAAGCCATGCTGACTTTGTTCCATTAAACCATGTCTTTCTATATGTTCTGTGATTTTGATGTTTAGAACTCTTTCCACTATTTTTCCTGGCACTGAAGTCAGGCTAACCGGTCTGTAGTTTCCCGGATTGCCCCTGGATCCCTTTTTAAATATTGGGGTTACATTTGCTATCCTCCAGTCTTCAGGTACAATGGATGATTTTAATGATAGGTTACAAATTTTTACTAATAGGTCTGAAATTTCATTTTTTAGTTCCTTCAGAACTCTGGGATGTATACCATCCGGTCCAGGTAATTTACTACTCTTCAGTTTGTCAATCAGGTCTACCACATCTTCTAGGTTCACCGTGATTTGATTCAGTCCATCCGAATCATTACCCATGAAAACCTTCTCCAGTACAGGTACCTCCCCAACATCCTCTTCAGTAAACACCTAAGCAAAGAAATCATTTAATCTTTCCGCAATGGCCTTATCTTCTCTAAGTGCCCCTTTAACCCCACGATCATCTAACGGTCCAACTGATTCCCTCACAGGCTTTCTGCTTCGGATATATTTAAAAAAGTTTTTACTGTGAGTTTTTGCCTCTACAGCCAACTTCTTTTCAAATTCTCTATTAGCCTGTCTTATCAATGTCTTACATTTAACTTGCCAATGTTTATGCTTTATCCTATTTTCTTCTGTTGGATCCTTCTTCCAATTTTTGAATGAAGATCTTTTGGCTAAAATAGCTTCTTTTACCTCCCCTTTTAACCACGCCAGTAATCATTTTGCCTTCTTTCCAATTTTCTTAATGTGTGGAATACATCTGGATTGTGCTTCTAGAATGGTATTTTTTAACAATGACCATCAGACTTCTTATGCCATTCATCGGGCGCAGTGTGTTGAACAATGTATGGGCAATGTACGGCACTGTCCATCTCTGAGTAAGCTGAATGGGATTTTAATGGAGCTTTCAGCTTATGTGTTGACCTTGGGGAGGCCGGTCGGTGCTCCTGGAACTCCTTTATCTTCCTGGGGAAGGAGAGTGAGGACCTCCTACCTTCTCAGTCGATTCCAGATGACAAACTGTCTGACACCAAGGCAGAGAAGGTTTCTGTGAGCGACCACAGTATACCCTCTGTCCAGAGGCACGCTGTCTTCTATGCCCGCTGCCTCTGGGTCCTGTGCAACATTCTGCCACAGATCTGGCAGTTATCCTGGTCATGATTGGGGCACAAGCATAAGTAACAGTAGTAATGTCCATCTGTTATTAACATAATGTGTCCCCATGAAATATATTTAAAGCCAGATGACTTACGTTGAACCATGGTAGCACTGAAAAGTGCTTTTTGGGGTTCGCTAACATGAAGAGATCTTGAGGAGAACAAAACTTATGAGAGACAAGGTTCCAGCCATCCATGCAAAGTGCAGACAATACAAGACTGAGGAGACTTCTAGAACATTCACTTGAGTGGGAACTGCTGAGCATGCCCAGTAGAGCTGAAAGTCTTACAAGCTTTAAAAGGCAACTCTACCTTGTGTGGCCTGATGATATCACCCACTGGGCATGAATAATTCAACCTGCCTATTGACAGAAAAAAAAATATAATCCTCCTGGGAAGTGTAGATTTTCAAGAATCCACTACTGCCAAATCTTTTAAAAAACCTTTTAATTATTTTTTGTGGCTACCGAAACCATCATTTTCAATTGCCTAAGCTGGGTATAGTTGTGGCTTCTAATATTTTTTAAATAAATAGCTAAATAAATAATCACCCATTTCCCATTAGCAAGAGGACCCTTAGCAAATGCTTGATGAATGAAAAGGACATCCCTAAAAGTGGGAGGTGCATAAATGTTGGTTGGGAAAAGAATACAGTCCCGTCAATTGCTGCCTTCCTGAAGGTACAAAGATCAGAGAAGAGAAAAAAAAGAACATAGGTTAGATGTCTTTGTCTCAGTAGATTAATTCTCTGAGTTCAAATTGTTATAGTGGCTTCTTTCCTGTTATCAGTACGTAATGACATAGCTCCCCATAGTCTCTCTACTTAGGAAATGGTGTCTTATTATTAAATCAGCAAGAACTAGCAGAATTTGTGTAAGCAATCCACCCTCCCCAATGGAGTAGTGCACCAGAGCCTCCACTGGAAATTCACTTCCAGATGAAAGAGCTCCTCAGTGGATGCACCCTATTAAGATGTTTATCTAGACTAATGGTCTTCTTGTGGTCATTCTGCCCTGGTCCTCTCGAGGCTAAAGTCAGCCATGATGTAGCAGAAAAAAAGAGAGCTCCCAGGTCCTGGCCTACTGCAAGAAGTCACTAGGAGAATTATACAGACTGCCATCTGGGAGATTTCTGAGGTCTTCTGGGAGAGTCACCGGACAGAAAGGGCTGAGTGAGTTGAAAACTCTTATAAGAATTAAATGTAGACGAGTTGACAGGAAAAGTGAGAAGAAAAAAAAAACGATTGTGTCCTGTGGTCAGGATAGCAGAGACTTCCACCTTTGGGTTATGAAATCCTTTAACTCTTGTTGATTGGAATATTTTCTTCCAAGGACAATGTGAGAAGGATATCTTGGGGCTGTTTCATAGTATACCTGAAGGTACTAAGTTCACTGTGAGTTACCTGTGGATGTGGAACTACCTCTGCTTCTGTGAATAAAACAGACACTTTTGGAATCACCAGCACTGCTTTTGGTTTGAACTGTTTGACTGGGACTGGTCCCTGAGTCCATAACACCTTCCAGTGTTTTTTGTTGTTTTTTTTTTTTGCATGTGAGTTTGTCTGAGCCTAAAAAGAAGTAATTTCATCCCAGAGGGGTTTGGTCAACCCTATATAATGAGTTTATCACCTTGGCTGGTCCTCTGCATCATTTGCTACAGCATGACTAAGAACCCAGTCACCAGACCTAGGGATGTAAGCCCACCCACCATTAACTGGTTGCACATAGTTTTCATTTAGAGTACACAACAGCAGTGGTTGTTGTTTGTCATTGTGGACAGCAGTGATCCATCCTGGGAGGCTCTCCCTGTTTTACTGTAAGATACAATCACTGCACTAAAAGAAAACTGAAAGCTGAGACTTGCTGCCCAGTTCTGCTCCCCTGGTCTCAGTTCAATAAACCTGCTGCCCGGCAGCAGTCATGCTACGAGGATGGCAGGCAGTGGCACTGCTTTGACTTCTCTGTATGGGGAAGTTTGTGGGGAGACTCCATAACCACAAGCGCACGGCTGTATCCCTGTGCGGCTCTGGATTCCCCAGCCACCCCATGACCAAAAAGGCCCTCCGTGTCTCTTTTCCACTTCTCAATCACATGATTATATTGCAAGCCCACTACAGCCTGGCTGTGGGCTAGCATGGTTTGCAAAATGTTTCTACTGCTGCTTTCTTTTCAATGTGCTATTTTTTAATCCAAATTGGAAAAAAAACCAAAAACCAAAAAACCCCTACCCTGATCATCCTTGTTCAATCTCACCACACGAATTCTTTTCAACACTTCGCCACAGTACTCTGTGGTGGATGACTCATGTTTAAAACTCACAGAAAAACTGAAACACTGTACTTAATTAGTCATTACTCACTTACTGTTGTTATTATTATCATCATTGATGAAATGATTTTCTAGGGCATGTGTTACATATTTTGAACTGCACTTACTGCACTTAAAAAAAAAAGATTACTACAGAAATTAAAATGGGTTACTAATAGCACAATCATCTGATAGCAAACTAAAGAAATAAATCTGAAGTTTTTCTATGCTTTAGAGGACTCTTTCACACTACAGTTTACAAAATCTGGGAGTCTTTGTCTGCAAACATTTGAGCTTCCATTTGTTAACAGTGGCCATAAATCAGGATTTTCTCTGTCTCTTCTGTTGTAAAAATTGAAAGACATGACATGAAGAGACATTTACAAATGCACAGATAGGAGGCAGTAGGAAGAGTGAAGTGGTTGCTATGATTAAGATACGTTGGCAATTAAACAAATGCCCCTCTCATCAGTATTAGATTCTTGAATTACTGTTCGAGATTCTGGTAAGTTTATCATGCTCCACAAAAATCTTTGGAGTCTTTGTTGCAATTACTTTCGGGTGAAAGCATGGATTTTCCAAATTTGTTAATCTTAGGGAGTCTTTAACATCCATTTTATCTTTAAGCTAGCCAACAGTGCGCCAAATTTATAGCTGCTCTTAAGGCTTAGAGCTTTGCACAATTGATCTCTTATCAAACTTATAACAACAAGGCCATAGGTTAGAAAGGAGATGGTGCCGTACCTAGAATTTTGATAAACTGATGTACAAAATCCATCTTAAAACCTATCATATAGAAGTTAGAGCAGCTAAGAAATGCCTTTTAACTAATAAATTACCGAGTGCTAAAAACAGAACTAGAGAAGAATTTCAGCAGGCTATCCAGCTGTAGATGTCATCTAATATACAACTCTCTTTGATATCTGCGGTACAGAAAATACAATCCATAAAGCAACATCACAAGACAAACAATACCAGTATTATGAGTTGTTGTCTTGTATTTATGTTATATAATGCGTACAGTACTATGTGAAGTTAAAATTAAATTAGTTGTGGTTGTAAACCTAGATCTATTTTTACTGTACGATGTATTTTTGTAGTTTCTTTTTTATACTGGTATTGTTTGTCTTGTGATGTTGCTTTATGGATTGTACTAACAACCATTATTTATTTATTTGTTTAGTTTTATATACTTCATTCGGTTCAGCCATTATAACGGTTTACAAAAATCAAACAGAGAATAAACCATTAAAAACATTGATGCATAAATTAATAGTGGAAAAGAAGAAGAGATCGGGGAGAGGTTGGTGGTGAAAAAGGGAGCATAAGGAAAAGAAGGGAAAAGGATAGTGGTAACTAGAGATGTGAATCGTGTCCTCGATCGTCTTAACGATCGATTTTGGCTGGGAGGGGGAGGGAATCGTATTGTTGCCGTTTGGGTGTGTAAACTATCGTGAAAATCATTAAAATCGTGAGCCGGCACACTAAAACCCCCTAAAACCCACCCCCGACCCTTTAAATTAAATCCCCCACCCTCCCGAACCCCCCCCAAATGCTTTAAATTACCTGGGGATCCAGCGGTGGTCCAGAACGGCGGCGGTCCGGAACAGCCCCCTCAATTGAATCCTGTTGTCTTCAGCCGGCGCCATTTTGCAAAATGGCCACCGCAAAATGGCGGCGGCCATAGACCAAAATGATTCGACGCAGAAGGTCGTTCCGGACCCCCGCTGGACTTTTGGCAAGTCTTGTGGGGGTCAGGAGGCCCCCCCAAGCTGGCCAAAAGTTCCTGGGAGTCCAGCGGGGTTCCGGGAGCGATTTCTTGCCGCGAATCGTTTTCCGTACGGAAAATGGCGCCGGCAGGAGATCGACTGCAGGAGGTCGTTCAGCGGCGGTCCGGAACCCCGCTGCCCTCCCCCTTCCCCCGATTTACGATTTTTTAACGATAAATCGGGGGAATTGGTATTGTATCGTGGCCCTAAAGATTTTTGACGATTTAAAATATATCGGACGATATTTTAAATCGTCAAAAAACGATTCACATCCCTAGTGGTAACAGTATTGGTATTTAAACATATTCAGGATGGTCTTCTAGTGTTGTTAATTATAAGTTCATATTGCTATTATGATGGTTGTTGCCAGACGATATTTCATTATCTCTTTTGCATGAGTATGGTTGGTAGTCTTGGTTAAAATTAGATTGTTGAAATAAATAATCATTAACGTAGACTTTATGAAAAAGAAAAGTCTTTAGATCTTTTTTGAAAGTTTTGATATTCGTTTGAGTTCTTAAATAAGGTGGTAAGGAGTTCCATTTTTTAGGACAGGCTATGGAGAAAGCTCTATTTCTTGTTGTTGAAAGATGAGCATCTTTGATGGGTGGAATTATTAGACGAGAGGTATTATTTGATCGAAGATTCCTGTTGTTGTTCTGTAACGTGATTTTTAAGCTTGTTTGTGGTGATCGGAATGAATTAATTTGTGTATAATTATTAAAATCTTATAATCAATTCATGATTTAATAGGGAGCCAGTGTAGTGAAGATAATATAGGGGTAATGTGATCATTCTTTTTTTTTCCAGTTAAAATTCTTGCTGCAGCTTTTTGAAGAATCTGTAAAGGCTTGATGTTGATATATGGAAGGCCAATCATAAGGGAATTACAGTAGTCAATGGTTGAGAAGATAATTAAAAAAAAAAGAGCAATATCTTATAAGGAGCAGTGCTTACCAAGCAATGTAAAGTGAACGCCAGTTCAGCTCTTCTGAGCCATTAAATATGTCACTGCCTCTAAACTTATACACCAGTGAATTAGTTAGTTTTTTTTCACAACATTTTTCAGCTAGTTGGCATTATATCTCATATATGATATTAAGAATGGATTCTTGTAAGTCATATGATTTCTTGTAAACTGAGTCTAAAAAGCAAAAATGAAACTTGATACTGACCTTTGACATACTAACTAACCTTTGGCATCGTTTTAGCATTTCAACAACCTTGGCTTGTGCTGTTATTATCTTTCTGTTTTTTTTCACTGCAACCAAAATAGTCTGGCTTCACAAAGAAACTTTTCATTCAACCCTTACAATCAAAGTTGAAAAAAGACATCAATTGTACACAAAATTGCAAAGGCAATGTCAAAACATCCCATAACAGAAAATATCCTTCTTCTGGGAGATTCTATTATCAAAGGCTTTAACTTGGAGCACATTTGGAAACAAAAAGGTCAAACAATAACAAGAATACAAACCATTTCTCTTAGTACTACAGAGAAAAAAGAAGGGATTCTGATATTGTTGTTATATTTCATTAGGGGACAAATAACCTGGTTAGAAACAGAACTGTTGTTGCTGAAGGTCCGGCTAGGGCTCAGGGACCCCACGGGAGCAGCCCAGGACTTCAGGGCAGAGCTGAAGGAATCTTCTGCCTGTATCAGCCACCTCCCCTGCAGGTTGAGCCCTTGAGCTCTGGTGGCTGGCAGGACTTAGACTGTGACTGGAGTCGAGGTGCAGGCTAGAACTTGGAGATGAGAGTGGATATGAAGACAAGACAGGGCTGGAACCTAAGGTGGTGCAAGACTGGAATCTGTGGTGGTGCAGGACTGGAGTCAGAGGCAAGGCTGTAGACTAGGGTAAGGGCTGGATACAATGCAAGACTAAGCCAGACAAGGTCACGACCAGACAAGATGGACAAGTAAAGGGCAAGACAGAACAGAGAACAAGTGACACAGAAGCCCAAATGTAGCAGTTCAGAAAGCCCCAAAGACCAGAAACCATAAGGTCAAAAGGCCAGACAGGGAGATGCTAGAAGAATGGAGGTTGCAGGCTAGACAGAAGACCTGAGAAGGTCACAAGACTGAGGCTAGGCAGAATGCCTGAAAAGGCCTCAAGGCTGAGGCTAGGCTAAAGGCCTGAGAAGGCCACAAGGCTGAGGCTAGGCAGAAGGCTTTAGAAGGCCACAAAGGCTGAGACTAGGCAGAAGGCCTGAGAAAGCCACAGAGCTAAGCAAGACAGAGTTGGAGAGCCTAGAATCTAAGGAGTGATACAATGAAGAATGGGGCCAAGCAGGGAGCTGAGAAGATTCAATTACAAGGCATCAAGTATTACAAGAGGCAGGGTTAAATAGGCTAAACCTTGCTGAGTCATAATCCCATGGAGATTATGGCTAAAGCGAGAGCAGATGTAGCTCCATGGGGACTTCTGGTGACAGGGAGGTTGCATAGCAGGCAGGATCCTAACAATATGTTAAAATGGGATAGGGATGGCAGACAAGGGGGAGGAGTATCTTTACATAAAAATAATATCAAAGCACCTGAAAAGCAGGCAGCAGGGGGAAAAGAGGAGGTGCTATGGGTCATCTTGAAAAGGGGTGATCTACTATCCTCAGACTTAGGCAGATGAACTGAACCTAAGAATGAACACAGTAACATAGTAAATGAAAATAGGTAAAGACCAAAATGACCCAATCAGTCTGTCCATCGTGGAATTTAGAGTTGTAACCACTGTGTACAGATATGCATTCTGTTTAGGGTTGTAACTGCTGCTCTGTGGGGGTAACCCCCTGCCTTCTTGGAGGCACAATACAGTAATTACACTGCTTAACCTGGTGCTTTATTACCATCGTCTTGCCACAGGGATCCTCTATGTTTATCCCGCTCCTTTTTGAAGGGATACGACGAGTGAGGAGATCAAATTTGCAGATGACACAAAAATTATTCAGAGTAGTTAAATCACAAGCGGCTTGTGATAAATTGCAGGGAGACCTAGCGAGACTGGAAGATTGGGCATCCAATGGCAGATGAAATTTAATGTGGATAAGTGCAAGGTGTTGCATATAGGGAAAAATAACCCTTGCTGTAGTTATACAATGTTAGGGTCCATATTAGGAACTACCACCCAGGGAAAAGATCAAGACGTCATAGTGGATAATACATTGAAATTGTCAGCTCAGTGTGCTGGTCACCACATCTCAAAAAAGATATAGTTGCACTGGAGAAGGTACAGAGAAGAGTGGCCAAAATGATAAAGGGGATGGAATAGCTCCCCTATGAAGAAAGGCTAAAGAGGTTAGGGCTGTTCAGCTTGGAGAAGAGACGGCTGAGGGGGGATATGATAGATCATGAGAGGTCTAGAATGGGTAGATGTGAATTGGTTATTTACACTTTCAGATAATAGAAGGACTAGGGGGCACTCCATGAAGTTAGCAAGTAGCACATTTAAAACTAATCAGAGAAAATTCTTTTTCACTCAACACACAATTACGCTCTGGAATTTGTTGCCAGAGGATGTGGTTAGTGCAGTTTGTATAGCTGGGTTCAAAAAAGGTTTGGATAAGTTCTTGGAGAAGTCCATTAATTGCTATTAATCAAGTTGACTTAGGGAATGGTCTCTGCTACTTCTGGCATCAGTAGCATGGGATCTTCTTAGTGTTTGGGTACGTGACAGGTTCTTGTAGCCTGGTTTGGCCACTGTTGGAAATAGGATGCTGGGCTTCATGGACCCTTGGTCTGATGCAGTATGGCAATTTCTTATGTTCTTAGGTCTGCTACCATTTTTCTTTCCACCACCTCTTCTAGGAGGGCATTTCAGGTATCCAACACCCTTTGAGTTTGTTCCTGAGACTACCCCTAGTTCTACAACTTCCTTTGTTATTCATGATATTAATAACCCTCAGGTATTTAAATGTCTCTATCCTCCTTGTCTCCTCTCTTTTCCTCTAGTGTATATATATATATTAGGGTCCTCAAGTCTCATCTCATATGGTATTTTGTATAGATCCTTCACCATTTTGGTTGCCTTTCTCTGGACCACCTCTATCCTATCTCTACCCTTTCTGAGATGCTGGTGAGTTTTAGCCTGCTGGATGTGGATTGGAGTATCCCATCTGCAGACTCAGAAGTAGAAAGATCAAGGATTCCCTTCAAGGGGCTCTGCTCAGCAAATAGTGATGGAAACCACAATGGAAGGGATGATAATGTACCTGGTATTTACAAATGGAGAAAGTATCTCTAATGTTTGGGTAGGCATCCACCTGAGCTTCAGTGACCACCAGATGGTATGGTCTGATATTATGGACATGGCAGAGAGGAATCACACAAAATTCAAAGTCCTGAATTTCAAAAGGACCAATCAAGGTGAAGCTGCTCTGCTCCTGGTGATGCACCGTGAGGAGGGAGGTCTTGCTACCATTCTGCCTTGCCATTGTACCCCCAAATTCTACACCTTAGAGGTCTTACACCACTCTGCCTTGCTGCTATATTCCTTATGCTACTCCTTGGGGGGTCTTACTGCAACTATGCCTTTCTGCCTTACCCCAGACTCTGTACTTTGGGAGTATTGCTGCCGTGCTCCTTATGCAACATCTCAGGGGTTATTCTGATATTCAGTCTTGATGCCATACTACCTTGGGGTGTTCTTGCCACTGTGGGTGGCTACTTTGCACTTCTTATGGTGCTTCAGTGTCTTCATGACACTCTTTTGTGTTGCTTTGTCCCTCTGTCAGTGCCTGGAGTTTTTTTCTACCACCTTTGCTGCTTTGCTCCCCCTTCATGGTGCCTTAGGATGTTCAAGCTACTCTTGGTGCCATTTTGCTCGCTCGTATTGCCTTTCGGATTTCATGCCACTGTCATTGACATCCTCTTTTGAAGCCTTGGGTTGTTCTGGCCACTCTCACTTCTACTTTGTTCCTCTGCCTGTGAACTCCTGCCACTGCTGGTATTCTTCTGCCCCTTTATTTATGCCACCTTTTGTGCCACTTTGCCACAGTGTTGGTGCCTTGAAGGTCTCTTCCCCCTTCTGATATATCTTTGTCTACCCAACAGTTTAATTACAATTGAAGCTCAAAATAAGCCTTGCCCCATCAACTTTAATGGGAAAGGAAAAAAACAAATGGAATGAATAAACAAAAATTATTTTTGGTTGAAACAAACCAAACAAATAGAGGTGACCTTTGAAATGAATTAACAAACCAACATTAAGATTTTGCCTCTGCAAATCCTTACTGCCCACAATCCAGGGAACACAGCTGGGCTTAGGTTTCTCCCTCAGGTTTTGACATTTCTTCTTGGATGCTGGTGCAGATTTTCCAGTGCTGGGTCCTATGGATATCTGAGAAAGAAGAGAAATTGGCAGCTCATCAGCAAATCTTCTGTTATTTTCTGAATGAAGGCAAAGATGTGGAGGGGCCTTAGCTGCCTCTCCCTGTAAAAACTGGATTAATTTTTAGTTTAAAATACTTGGACAGGTTCAAAGTATAAGAACATAAGAAATTGCCATGCTGGGTCAGACCAAGGGTCCATCAAGCCCAGCATCCTGTTTCCAACAGAGGCCAAACCAGGCCACAAGAACCTGGCAATTACCCAAACACTAAGAAGATCCCATGCTACTGATGCAATTAATAGCAATGGCTATTCCCTAAGTAAATTTAATTAATAGCCGTTAATGGACTCTCCTCCAAGAAATTATCCAAAACTTTTTTGAACCCAGCTACACTAACTGAACTAACCACATCCTCTGGCAACAAATTCCAGAGCTTTATTGTGCGTTGAGTGAAAAAGAATTTTCTACGATTAGTCTTTTTGTGCTACTTGCTAACTTCATGGATGGAATGTCCCCTAGTCCTTCCATTATTCGAAAGTGTAAATAACCGATTCACATCTACTTGTTCAAGACCTTTCATGATCTTAAAGACCTCTATCATATCCCCCCCCCTCAGCCGTCTCTTCTCCAAGCTGAACAGCCCTAACCTCTTCAGCCTTTCCTTATAGGGGAGCTGTTCCATCCCCTTTATCATTTTGGTTGCCCTTCTCTGTACCTTCTCCATCACAACTATAACTTTTTTGAGATGTGGCGACCAGAATTGTACACAGTATTCAAGGTGTGGTCTCACCATGGAGCGATATAGAGGCATTATGACATTTTCCGTTTTATTAACCATTCCCTTCCTAATAATTCCTAACATTCTGTTTGCTTTTTTGACTGCTGCAGCACACTTAGCCGACGATTTTAAAGTATTATTCACTATGATGCCTAGATCTTTTTCCTGGGTGGTAGCTCCTAAAATGGAACCTAACATCGTGTAACTATTCTCAAGATCAAAATCATAGAGCATATAGAAAGAGATGGTTTAATGGAACACAGTCAACATGGATTTACCCAAGGAAAGTCTTGCCTAACAAATCTGCTTCATTTTTTTGAAGGGGTTAATAAACATGTGGATAAAGGTGAACCGGTAGATGTAGTGTATTTGGATTTTCAGAAGGCGTTTGAAAAAGTCCCTCATGAGAGGCTTCTACGAAAACTATAAAGTCATGAGATAGGAGGCAATGTCCTTTCGTGGATTTCAAACTGGTTAAAAGACAGGAAACAGAGATTAGGATTAAATGGACAATTTTCTCAGTGGAAGGGGGTGGGCAGTGGAGTGCCTCAGGGATCTGTACTGGGACCCGTGCTTTTCGGCAGATGACATTTAATGTGGATAAGTGCAAGGTGATGCATATAGGGAAAATTAACCCATGCTATAGTTACACGATGTTAGGTTCCGTATTAAGAGCTACTACCCAGTAAAATGGATTGCGCTTCATGGACGCACGTTGGACGCGCATTGGATGCGGCTTGCATTTGCATGCCATTTAAATAGAGTATCGAGCGGTATGTGATCCGAACTGTGTGTGCGGCAAACACGGGTGCGCCCGGCCCTAACACACCTCTTTCTACTGCACCTTACTGTATCGGCCTGTCAGATTGTTAGCAAATGAAGGGCAGGCTAAATACCAGGATGTGCTGACGTCACTCGGAGGGGACACCCCCGAGGTTCCCGCCATGATGTGGATAAAGATGTGGATGGCGTGCGCGGGCGCACCCTAGGAGGCCCTCAGGAAAATCATGGTGAACGCCATCGCTGATCCAGGGACACCGGAGAGAACGGCATGAAGACGCGGCAGCAGCCATCTTCCCAAGGCTTGAGGAGAGAGAAGGAAGAAAGGTGAGGCACAGAGGTCGAAGCCGTCTGAGACCGATGGATGCAACACCCAGTATGGCATGTTCTTATGCATTTCACCCATGTAAATGGCTTTGAAAATTGCCCTCTCTATGTAGTTGTTAACTGTTTTGCCACCTCGCCATTTATTTGCAAAGCATATTGTGCCATTTTAACAATGTATAATGCGTTTTTGTAAAATATGATATTTTTATGGTTCCCATGAGAATTTTGCATTTCAGGCCTGGCAACACTGACTTGATTCACTGCTCATCTCAGTAGGAAAGTACCTGAACATAAGGAGCACTAACAAATGACAGGAAAGTGAAAGTGCAGTTTCCTGGAAAAGGACCCTTCTACTCAATCCATGTTCTGTTTTTGTGATATAAATGCTCACATGCAATAAGCTCAGAACAGGCTCAGAAGGAAGCCCGACCCGGGAAAGCAGCCAGATCTACAGAGAAAGGCATTCAGTTATTCAAGAAGGCGTGGGGAACAAAATCAGCAATAAAAATAGAGGTAAGCTATAATAAAGCAGAAGATCAGAAAGGGAAAATGCAGTTTCCTGGAAGAGGGAAAATTCTAGTCCATCGCTGCTCTTCTGCTTACATGATTTGACACCGGCCTTCTTCTGTTATCAGCAGGCTGGGCTCCTGGTATGGATCGCTCCTACTCACATGAGAAGTGCCCCCCCCCCCCCTTCAGCACAGTGGCAGGGGGGGGGGGACTTCCACGATGAGCTATTTATAGCAGAGGGAGGGAATAGCATGATAGTAGGGCCCATCTCTCCGGTTCCAATAGCCATAAGCAATACACCTCTCTCTTCAAGCATTTAGAGGATTCTAGTAGTATGCTGGACTGAGAAAACCTGAACTTATTAGATCTTAAAAACTGGAAAGCATCGGGCTTGGCTAGCCTCTGGCAGGGAGACTACCCAGAAAGTTCAAGTGCTGTAAGCTGCAGAAGACAATAGCTAACATCTGCACTGTTCTACCAAAAAAAAAAAGGTCACAAGCACCATGGGGGGACTCTGTTTGCCTAACCATTAATATAAAGCAATAGATAGAAAAAATAAACAAAGGCTGTAGTCTTATCAGCAAGAATGCTCACAAATGAAGTACTTTATGATGTCAGGGTCAGTATACTGGTCCTCCGTTTGTCTATTAAAGCTGGGTAAATTCTTTATCCATCCTATCTACATTCAGAAGAAACTCAAGAGGGGATGAAACCAAACTCTTACTGAAGTCCAAACGCACATGGTAACGTGGCCAAGTAAAGGCACCACATCTCCTACGTGAAGTGTGCGCTATATATCTAACATACTATAAGCCTGGTATGAAATATATTGACCCTACTTTTAGAAAAATAAAGGCATATACACAGAAATATCCAGCAAGAATTTAGAACAATGGGCTTGGTTAACCCAAAGTTGGGACTTAGAAAACTTTCTGGCAGAAAGTTATTTGCTGACTTTGGCAAATACAAATAATCTTATCCCTTTTTTTTTTTTTTTTTGTTATTCAGATGCAATGCATAAATCCCCCATATGGATTAGGATTTTAGATTTAAATACTTGCCTTTTCCAAATCTGAGCTCAAGGCAACACCCCCCCGGGGAATAATATAATATATTAGCAGCTTCATTACAACATCCATGAGCCTCATTGTCTCTCTCCCAATATGCAGTTGCTCTCACAGCATTACCAGCATCTTTAATTGGGCTGGGGGAAGCACCCTCCAGCTGTGTCGTCACCATGAAGTAAAGGCAAGAAACCTAAAATGCCTGCCTACACTTCAGTTACCAAACTGACTCTTTTAAATATGGGAACCCCCCCTCCCCCCACTTACATGGACCAACTCCATTGTGATCAAGGGAGAAAAGAATTACACGAAAAATATAAGTATTTCTTTTCTAGAAACAATACGCTTTTATATTTATGAGCAAGTATGACAATGATCTACAGGAGGTAGGGGAATCTCACATGCATATTGAAGTCAAATAAAGGTTTAAAAAAATTGCATTCTATGTCTTGCCCTCACTCCCTTATCAGTAGCATTGCACATCAAGGAGGAATAATTACTTTATAAAACACATGGCTCCTTTATACAGCTGTGATGATTTATTCTTCATCCCTTCTAGGAAAGGATAGAATGGCCTGACAACTCAGGTCTGCACTATACAGAGCAATCTAGCATGAGAAGGTTAGGGAAATGAGGAAAGGGACGCTTATCTGCCTCATGCAACAGAGCCATCCCTAGCTTGCAACAGTCTATAACTTGAACCAATCAACACATGAAGCATATTAACAGCTGCACAACTAAAACACAAACACACACAATCCACCTCACATCCAAACAAGCTACAGTATGTAAGGATAGCATTTGAACTCTGCAGATATAAAAATTAATTTTGGGTCAATTGAACCCAATGAGAAGAAACCCAGTGTCCTGCAACTTTGATGAGTTTGGTAGTGGAGATGTCAGAGGATTTCTCTTTTATGGGAATAGAGAAGGTGAAAGCAGTTGTACATAATGGGGGCAGATTAAAGTAATTAGAATCACATGGGGTTTATAAACTTACTAGAAAATATGGCTTTCCACCAATACTTGGTGGCTAAAGGAATCATTATATTTGACTCTGTGCCTCAGTGCTTTTATTCCCCAATATACATGTGTCACATTTTTACAAATCTGATGTTAAATAACAGTGTGGTAATGGATAAGTCATCATCATTGTTATTGTTTATTACATCATGCTCTTCTAGCAAGCGAGTTCAAAGTGAGTTAGAATAGGTTTAGGAATTGCAGCACTTACAATACATAGAAATTACAAGTAGATTATGAAGATTTTACAGTTCAATACATAACAAGGCATCACAGATTGTAGTATACAGAAATTACTGACAGAGTCCTGTCAATTTGCATGAGAACAAATCGAGAACCAGAGAGAAGGATAAAGTGTATTTCAATAGGCATTGATTTGTTGCAACTATAACACAGTTAAATTTGTTCTTTATTTTATTGTTTTTATTCTACTTGTTTTTTACTCAGGTGTTGTATTTCTTTTATGGTCTGCTTTTAATTCCTGTATATCGCTTTGATTTACTTCATGTAAGAAACGCGAGATCAATCAAGACATAAATAATAATAATAATATCAATGACAGGGGGATCAATCAGTTTTAAACTATAATAAGACATTATTTTATTTATTTATTTATTTATTTATTTAGAGGTTTTATATACCATCTTTCCAAATGAGAATCACTAGATCACAATGGTTTACATTGTAAACATTCACAATTATAAGTGACCAAAGGGGAAAAAAAACACATCTTGAATGCTGATTGAAGCATGGTTCACAGGTAATAAGTGTAGGAGACGGTACCATTTCAATCTACAGAAATTAGCAACAGGAGGCCTAGTCAGGCAGGTGGGCCAGTCAGATATGGTAGATGAGGACAGGAGAGTCATAGTCAGATTGATTAAGTCTTGGACTGTATGCTGCTTCAAAGAGTCAGGTCTTCAAGATTATTTTGAATGTAAGGAGATTTGGAGCTCGTGTAATATTGGATGGTGGCGAGTTCCACAGGTTTGGAGCTTACCCTGCAAAGATTCTATATCTGATACTGGCAAGGTGAATTTCCTTTGGGGATATCACCACTAGGCATGCTTGAGGTAATGTGCATAGCCAGTGGGAGGGAGTGTAAGGGGTGAGGCACCTGCTAGTGCACATTCCTTGAGGGACTTGTAGGCTAGGATTAGAATTTTGAATTTGGTGCAGTAGGGTGTTTGAAGTAAGTGCAGGGTTTTTATGATTGGTGTAATTTATTCAAATTTGTTTGCATTCCATAAGCTGGGCAGCAGCTTTTTGTATGAATTGTAAACACCTATTTAACTTCTTTGGGACAGCCGTCTGTGAAGGGACCAATCGGCAATAAGCGAAGGAGTGAATACATTAATATTAAGTGCCCGACACTTTAATACTGATTTATAGACTCCGGTGCTGGTAGTCAGGTAGGGAGAATGGACGCTGAATTTATCAGCGTCCATTTTCCTAACCTGTGCATGTGCGCTGGTTAGGAAAACAGACGCTGATAAATTCAGCATCCGTTTTCTTAACCAGTGGACAGCCGCCGACAGCGGACCTCTCTCAGGCGCACGCTGTCATGGAGGCGCTAGGGGCATGCAGTCGCCCCTAGTGCCTCCTCGACAGCATGAGCCCTAATTTAAATATTGCATCACATCCCCAGGAGAGGTGCCTGGGGGCGCGTTAGGAAAGCGGGTGCTGAACACTCAGTGCTCGCTTTCAACGCAACATTTTTGCATCAGCCCCTAAGTGAGGTTATTCAGAGGTGATTATGCAGGATGATAATATTCAGTGCATCATATTGACTACAGTTTAAAGCCCATTGTGGGCAAAAGACTGCAGATTCTAATTTGCACTGCAGGGTGAAATAATCCCCTCTTTTGAGACAGTAGTATTTTATTTTGTGAGACATCTGATATTTGGATTCCACTTCATTTGCAATTTTTGCATATATACGTTTGATCTTGTTTGAGGTGTAAGGCCCTTAAACAGTATGTAAAAAAATAGGTTTTCACAGAAAGAGTGGTGGATGCCTGGAATACCCTCCCGGAGGAGGTAGTGGACTTAAAAAATACAAAAACGGTAATGGAGTTCAAAAAAGCATAGCCCAAAACAGCATTGTGCTTCCTAGAAGGCATGGGGTAGCCTGCATGGAGCAGCAGTTACAACCCTATAAGGCAGTCATAGTACCTTGAAGGGTTGGGTTAGGGGCATGGAGGTCAAGCTCCATATGGGAATTTGTATGGGCACCTACCCAGCCTAGACAAATTGCTGATGGGCAGACTGGTTGTTGGGCCATATTGGTCTTTACCTGCTGTCATTTACTATGTTACTATGTAACAGTGGAAACGAGCCAGTATTTTGTTACTGCATGCACATCTCAAGCCCGAATCAATAGAGGTTCTTCTATGGGCAGAAAGGAAAGTCCACGGGCCTGCGTCAAACCTTTTCCATATAAATTAAAATCATACCTCCCAGGCAGATGACTCAAGCGTGACCAGCTTAAGAGCCAAAGACAGGGCATGAAGTACCTCATAAAAATATCACCGTCGACCTATTTTATTTCCACATAATGCAGTGTTAAAGATGGACTCTGAAGGGGATTATTTCTTTAACCTTTTAAATGTTGTTACTTACAGTGAGTTAGGATGTTTTAAAAATAGGAAATAAAAGCCATGACACAGTATCCTAAAACGTTATTCTTATCTTCTTCTTGTGATTTCTTGTTTTTATACTGAGCTGAGCATTTATCAGACCTTAACTGATGACGTTGCCACGATTCACAAAAGGAGCATCTTCTGACCCTGCATCTTCAGCAGGACCAGAGTCATGTAACGTGGGCAAATTCTTTCCAGATCAAAAACAGGAAGAAGACAATGCAAAAAAAAACCCAAACGAGTAGCTTTACTGTTTTTCTGAATATTTAACATCTTCTTTTTGCAATGAAAATCTTTAAGCTTTGCTCATAGTGAATCATGGCTGGAGGACGGGCATTGAAAGTGAAAGCTGTCTCAAAGCTGTTACAATAAATTCAAGATTTCTAAGAAATTGTATTAATGACACTAAAAAAAAGCTCTTTAGTCTTACTGTGGGACTTTCTCTAACCAGCTCTGTGGCTGGATTAGCTGACAGGGCAATTAACAGTTTTGCCCAATAAGGTTAAGGAAGTGCGGGGAGCTGCAGCAGCTTAAATATAAAGCCGGGCGACACTTTCTCTGGGTGACACTTTCTCAGCCTTTCAGCCACAGTAAAGCCTCAGTACCGCCATGGACAGGAGGGGCGCTCTTCTCCTCTGCTCACTGCTTCTGATCGCTGCAGGGATTCAAGGTGAGTGCAAGTGTATGACAGGGGGGAGAGAGAGAGCGGCGGAATCATAGGCTCTGAAATGAACACGACACCAGCACCTTCATGCACACAGTAAACATTAACGAGTCTAAATTACAGATGATTTAAAAAAAAAAAAAAAAAAAAAAAGCATCATTTATATATTTGGTGTCTGGGCTAGCAGTATGGACCAGCGTTTCTCAAGCTGGTCCTGGATTACCTCTTAGCCAGTATGGTTTGCAGGATAGACATTATGTATATGTATCACAGTGCTTGTTTGCAGACTCTCTCATGCATGTTCACTGTAGACATCCTGAAAACCCGACTGGCTGGAGGTCTTCAAGGACAGGCTTGGGAGCCACTGGTTTAGGCTATGTATGTGGCTCCATGTTTAAAACGGATTTTCAATCCAGTCTGGTTTGCATGCACTGCCTCCATTGTATGCAGACCTAGTTCATGCATATTCATAGTGGATATCCTGAAAATCAAACTGGCTAGTGGGGCGGGATCTTCCAGGACTTGCTTGAAAAACACTGATGTAGAGCAGTGGCTGAAGCACAAAGCTGCACACCTGGACACCACAGTTTGCTTATTGCGTGACCTTCAGCATGTCTCTTAAATGACCTGCACTCCAACTAAGACTGTATAATCTGGGGAATGGGTACATTGTAACCATGTGACCTTACCTTGTACAGCACTTTGCACACTGAAGGTGCTATGGAAGTAAATTATTAGAAATAAAAAAGGAAGCAGAGACACTTTTAGGTCAGGCCTCACCAAACCTGTCCTAGGGACCCCACAGCCAGATGGGTTTTCAGGATATCCATAAAGAATGTGCATGAGAGAAATTTGCATACATTGGAAACCCAGTACATACAAATTTATCTCATGCATGTTCTTTGTGGATAACCTGAAAACTGGACTGGCTGTGGAGTCCCCAGGACAGGCTTGGGAAGTCATGTTTTGTTGTTGTACTTTTTATGTCTATATGCAAAAAAATTAAAAAAAATTGGGTAGTAATTGGCATCGTTCCTCCCTGGTCTTTTGCTCAGGTTTATCGATTGCTGGGAAAGGACGTTGTCTCTGCACAGGAACAGGTTCCAACTTTGTTCGTCTTATCCATATAAAAAAAATTGAAGTTTATCCACAGAGCTCTTTCTGTGAGCACAAGGAAGTGATGTAAGTATCAGTCAGCTTCAGAATATTCTGGAACAACCAGTGAAAAGGTGATTTCGGCTACTAGAAAAAGGAAACAGTTTACCTTTCTTTTTAAGGGTGAGACAGAAAAGTAACAGGCAGGCTTCAGCATTTTGTGATTCCACTAGCCCAGAGTTCAAGATTTCCTTACTGGAATTTTTTCTCTGACCTCTCATCCTGTGGCTAATAGTCAGTCATTCAACCCTCTAAATGCCTTCTTCCTGCACAGCAAGCTTGCCAGTGCCACTTGCCAAAGAGCTAGGGTCACCAACTGGCTCCAGATCTTCAGGATGGCTTGACCTGGTCCTGGTTTTACCCCACTGCATGCAGGGACTTGTAGTTCAGATCAACCTATCCTGAAACTCTGGAATCAGGTGGCAACCCTCCCACAGAACTGAGGCCTGAGATCAGGCACTGGCAGGCTTTGACACCCAATCATCCCTCCCGGGAACAGTTTCCCTTTATTACTGCTAAGCTGGTCCTGTAGCGACCACTGAGCTGAGCACAGGAGGAAGTTCCTTGATCCCTTGCCCTTCCTCTTCGCTTCCTGCCCTCTGATGTTCTGTTTGGAAACCAACGGGTGTTCCTATTGCAATCCCACTGGATATTCTCTCCCTTGGGACTCTGTTAGGGGTGATCACTTATGCTCTCCCAGCTCTGACCAGCCTGAGAAGTGGTAATGTGAGCAGAAAATCAAACCCTGGCCCCCTGCCTGAGAGCTCAGCGTTTTCTTCATAACCTGACTTATACGGTGTGTGTGTGTAGTCTCCCGGCTTAGGAAGCTTCTATCCGGAGAAAAGAGAGATTTTGTTTATTTTTATTGCAAAATGCCATCTACAATACTTGATTGATTTCAGAGCTACCATGAAGCAGTCTGGAGAGAAGAGATGTCTGAATCCTAACTCTGAGTGGGTGAAAAGGCTACTGATCATAATGGCGAAGAGGTGAGTTTGCATCGGGTGAAGGATAAACAGTACAGGGGACAATTTTCAAACCCACGGGCTTTGCTCCAATTTTCAAAGCAAAAGCATGCGCATACTTTCTCTATAAAAATTGCCACGGTTACAGAGTACACATAGTTCTTTGCGTCGGCATTTGAGGGGGCACAATTTTGCTCAGAGATACGTGAAAAGGTTTGAAAACCCCCTCTCCTCCCCCCCTGACCCGCCCCCCCCCCCCCCAAGAAATATCTCCTGTAGATGCAGCTTAAAGCATTGGCATCACTGAGCAATGTCTCGTACATTTTGCCAACATCTGAGAGAGAACAGGTCTGAAGGCTGATTTACATGAGTAGAATGCTTTTCCAGACTCTTACATTTAGGCGGATAGATTGCTTGGAAAATTCCCCTCATTGTAAGTGTTATAATCCTGCAGTGTTGAGCTATTGCTGTCCCCGCTGCGGCACTACCCTCTACACTCATGGCTGCCATTGACACAAAGGGTCTGCCCAGACCAGACTGACGTAAAGGAGTGAAACCCCCTTTGTTAAGGCCCTTAAAGTAGACCCTGACCTGGAGACTCGTCATTGTAGTTTTACATCTTGCCGCCATCTTTTACTTCATAAACTGTGAGGAAGAGTCACTCGGAATGATTTTGTGATAATTGCAAGGGTTTTTGGGGTTTTTGTTTTTGGGGGGGGGGGGGAGGTCTGAAATCTCAAAACTTCTCCTACGGCGGCCCTTGAAAGCTTATGTTATTATACCACATGGGCGGTAATAGTGAGGGAGTGGCACAGAGATGAGGTGATGTATATAGCGCACCGATGTGAGTCAAGCAGGAACCTGAGTCTCCCATAAGGAGGAGTAAAGTCCTCCTACCAAACTTCAGGCTAGACAGATCCTGGTACTTTCTTGTTACATAAAGAATAACTTAATTACATTCAATTTCCATTAGAGTAACCTGACTGCATGTGGAGGGCAGTTACAGCTGAGCCTAGGGGTGGCAAAATGGAAAATAAGTACTGTACATCTGAAATAACAGCCACAATTATTCCATTTCCTGTTTTTTAACTTTATCTCCACAGGTCTTCCTGGTAGAACCTCAAAGGATAAAAAGGTGAAAATGAAACTGGAGTCTGCAAACCACTGTACATACGCCATCAGTGAGAGGTTCCATGATTTTCAGCAAGCTTTCAAGGCATTTTTGAAACTGACCACTTCATAGTCATGAGACCTTTTCAAGCTATACTGTATATGTGTAAAAGTGCTTTAAATCTATGTTTTTTCGCTATCATTTCTTAGAGCTAACAGATGGGGCTGCCCCTGTGGCGCTAGCTACAGTGCAGTGTGCTTTGGCATAGGGGGATCCAGGTGAGGATGCGCCATCCACTGGGGAGGTAGTGAGTGCGCTGGAGCCCAGGGAGGGAGAAGAGACAGTGGTAGCTCCTGCTGGCCAAAGCGAGATGCTGAGGTACGCCTGAATGAGGTAACCCCCCTCCATCCCTGGGTCTGGTGAGAGTTCCATGCTGTCGGGAGAATACATCAAAGATGGAAGTCCTAAGGGGATAAAATACTGAAAAGAACACCTAACAGATGATAGCAGAATAAGATCAACAATCTGCCCAGTATATCCCGTCCAATACTACTAAGGATATGTCCCAACTGCCAGCTGTAGAGCGTGACCACTTGTAAGATATCTCTTCTTATCAAGGATACTTTTTATTCTCTTCCTCTGTTGTACTCTACCTATCTAGGCAGATGAGCATACAAGATCCCCCTCTTAGTTAGGGTTGCCAGCTGGCTCCAGATATTCAGGTCAGGTTGATCCAGTCCTGGTTTTACCCCATTGCATGCTGGGACTTATTCTGATTTTCCTATTGCTTTCCATAAAAAGAAAATCAAGACTATAAGTACATAGAAATATAGAAACATAGAAGTGACGGCAGAAAAGGACCTTATGGCCCATCCAGTCTGCCCAGCAAGCTCCCATAGTCACCAGTTTCCCATACTTATCTGTTACTCAGTCCGCCAACGTCAGGGATCTTGTTTTTACTCCCTTGCATTCAGGGGAGTAAAACCAGGACTGGATCAATCTGTCCTGAAAATCTGGAGCCAGTTGACAACCCTACACATAGTACATACCAAATACCCCTCCTATCCCACGTCGAACGACAAAGCTTTGAAATAATTGAAATAGCTAGCAATAATTCAGCCTCCTAGATTCCCTACATAGCCTACCAGACAAACCTGGCTACATGAGTGACTGCATTTCCACTAGGACTTCTAGTTATCACTGTACTTGCATCCTGTCAGGCAGACACAGCTGCTGGCTTAATTCTATCATTGTAGCCTGTCAGAAAAACCTGTCCACTTGGACTTCTATCATTTCTATTACCCTCTTTGCCATTCATTCTGGCTGCCTCAAAACTTGTTGATAAATTGTCTTTAGTAAGGAACTTTATACATATGTTGCTAAGTCATGCTTTTGCTACATATGAATATAATTATTGAAAAAGTGACATATACATTAGTTTCCTGACAGGATTTGTATTTATAAATGTTACAATGCTGTAAACTTAAAACAAATATTGCAATGTGTACCATATACTGCATCCATCAGACACTGGATTCTTAGCATAAACTGTAATTGAAAATATCAAAATAACTTTTCGGACTTGTAACATATAGAAATATCAATGTTTTGAGTGTTTTGTTTTTTTTTTTTTTAAATCTTGTGGAAAATTTATAATGTAAATAAATAATCCATTGAAAAGTATAAAGAAGTTCCAATCATCTATAGGGATTCTTCTTCCTGAATGTATATATATATATACTATCTATTATCTACATTCTTAGTCCAAAGAGGTGTTTCATGCAGGGGTTTCATCTATAAGGATTCTTCTGTCTGAATGGCCATATATATATATATATATACTGTCTATAATCTACATTCTTAGTCTACAGAGGTGTTTCATACAGGACTGATATGTACAATACATAGAGGTCACCCCAAATCTTTTTGACCTCCAAGGGATGTGTAAACCCGTGGCCTTACCTAAATCCTATTACCTAAAGTGGGTAGTTGTAGAAACCAGTTCACCCCTCAGGCTGAGAATGGCTTTTCAATGGGCTTTCTAGTAGAGAAATCCTTGTAGGAAGTTATTTTCTAGATACTAGAGAAAGAAAAGCTATGAGAGTCTCCCAGCAGCTGAGGTGGAAGGACATGGATGAAGAATGTAGAGGCTTTCAGGCATCTTGACCCATCACAGGACAGGACCTGTGAGTAAGTAAGCTCCATGTGGGAAAATATATCCTGGAAGAACCAGTTGTAATACTTTTATGGGATGGAGGGCATAATCCCAGAGTTTTTCAGTGGTAGCAGGAGGATATCACATTTCCAGAGAGAAGTTCCTGGAGAAGACCACGCTAGAGAGGATGAATGAATGAATGAAGGAGCAGCTTTTCTGCTCAGTTAATAGCTGCTGTCTGTTATTAGCTCAAAGAGTTCTAAGGGAGTGCTAACAGCAGAAACCTCTTCTGGTATACTTGAAGTAAATTGAACATGCTGTGAAAAATTGCTTCAATCTTGCATAACATTTCATTGGAGGGTTAAACTGTTATTCTTTGTATATATTCTGTTCTGTGCTAGTTTAAAGTTAGCATTTAAGTTTAAGTTTTATAATTTTTTTCTAGTAAAATAGGCAGAGCTTGAATTAATTCTGTGTGCTAGTTTAAGTTTAGTTAAGTTAGCATTTAAGTTGTACAACTGTGAGTTTGTAAAGATCACTTACGTGAACTGAGAAAGTGCAAGAACTGGATCCTGGCAACTAATCGCTAATGTCCAATACCCACCTCAGCCATATTTTTTGAAATATAGATTACCATCACCACCACCCCCAATTAGGAAAATATTCAAAATAAAAATCAATTAGTAATTTAGAATAACATTCAATTAACCCTAAATTTAGTGACTGACTAATTTTAGTCCTGTTGCTGGACATTTAGAAACATAAAAGACACCTAATTGTCAAATTTAAAACCCCTGAGATTTAAACATAACCAGCTTTCAAAACTTTAACAACTCAACAAAAATTAAGCTGGAGACAGAAGACCAGCAGTAAGACAGGGGCTAGTCTACCTGTTGGTGAGAGATTGTACGTATGCACTCGGTGCAAGGAATAGGAATAAATCTAACCTCTGGAGGCCAGAATGGCAGATCTGAATGAGCTGAGACAGACAGAGAGGTATAGAGAGGAGACCTTTAGGGACACAGTAAAGCAGTCCCAGGTCCAATCTAGAAACCTTTGTGCTGCGTTGGAGGAGCACCTTGATGGAGCGAGAAGTGATCCTGTAGGTAGGATCTGCCCTGCAGGTGATGCCTTACCCTATCACACCAAGGATATGTCTCCAGGAGTGTGTGTACAGAAGGGATGGGTTAGGACTGCCATTATAGCTGGCAATTAAATCATTAGGAATGAAGATAGTTGGGTGGCTGGTGGGCATCAGTATCGCTTGATAACTTCTCTGCTGGGTGCAAAAGTAGTGGACCTCATGCTTCAATTTGATAATAGCTACCAACGAAAAGGCGTGAGATAAATCTAAAATAAAAATACAAAATAAAATAAGACTTTTGAGAGTGCTGGGGAGAAACCGACTGTCATTGGGTACAGGAGGGAGATTCTGCAGGCTACATTTAGGATTTTAGGTAAGAAATTGAAATCCAGAACCCCAGGGTTGCATTCTCTGAAATACTCCCCATTCCACATGCAGGACCCCTGAGGCAAGCTGAGCTCCAGTGTGTTGATGAGACGATGGTGCAGGGAAGAGAGCTATAGATTGTTTTTAGGAACTGAGGAGCATTCTGGGAAAGAAGGAGTCTATTCCATCAGGATGAGCTCCAAATAATTAGCCAGGCTCGAACATAGCTGCTGGTACTAACATTTAAAAAAGAGACCGAGCAGCTTTTAAACTAGAACATGGGGGAAAGCTAAACGCAGAAGTTCATGATTCAGAAGGAGCTATATTCCAAATAAACTTGCAAAACAGGGAAGTTAGAATACCCCAATGGAGAGGTTGTGATTAAGACTGAAGTGGACAAGATGGATACAGATAAAGAGCAAACACGTGAATGACTTTACACTGCTTGTATATTCTGCTAATAAGCAGGTTGTGAATACAAATACAAATAGAAATACAAATTAAAACAAAGAGGTCAATTTTCAAAAGGTTTAGGCTACTAACCTTTGGAATTAGGGTCCTAAATTAGCCCTTTTGAAAATTTACTAGGGTTGAGCTCCTAAATTTAGACTCTTAGAATCACTAAACTCCTAAATGTAGGGTCCTAAGAAGTGAGTGGCTACAAGGGTGGAGTTAGGCACTCAGCTCTGAATTTCAGAACTAGGCAACTAACTTAGGATCCTAAATCTAGGCAATTGAATAGCAAGCCTAAATATAGGGACCTAAGTTTTAGGGTCCAGAATTTATGTGGGAACCCCAGGAGGTCATGCTGCCAGAGTTGGGCTATAAGCCTTCCAATGTGCTCCCAAGCCCAAGAGCTGACTGGGATGGTTTCGGCCCGGGGCGGCCCGGGGGCGTGGCCACGCCCTCCGGAACCGCCCCCAGGTCCCGTCTCAGCGCGCTAGAGGCCCGCTGGCGCGCGGGGATTTACTTCTCCCTCCGGGAGGCGTAAATCCCCCGACAAAGGTAGGGGGGGGGTCTAGATAGGACCGGGGGGGTGGGTTAGATAGAGGAAGGGAGGGGAAGGTGAGGGGAGGGCGAAAGCGAGTTCCCTCCGAGGCCGCTCCGAAATCGGAGCGGCCTTGGAGGGAATGGCGGCAGGCTGCGCGGCTCGGCGCGCGCCAGCTACACGAAATCGGCAGCCTTGCGCGCGCCGATCCAGGATTTTAGCGGCTACGCGCGTATCTACTAAAATCCAGCGTACTTTTGTTTGCGCCTGATGCGCCAACAAAAGTACGCGAAGGTGCGCTTTTTGAAAATCTACCCCAAAGTGTTTGCTGAAAGGGTGCCTAAGGGCATCAGACTTAAATGATAAAGAAACAGCTTTATTTTAATTTGCACAATTGCAAGAAAAATGTAATCTACCACAGATTCATTCTTTATATTTTTTTGCACATCTATGAATTCAACATGACATAAGGACACTGATAAAAACCACCCCATCACGTTTACTGGTAGAACAACCATTGGACACTAAAATTAGGGAAACAGTAAGAAAATAAGAAAATAAGAAAATGCCATACTGGGTCAGACCAAGGGTCCATCAAGCCCAGCATCCTGTTTCCAACAGTGGCCAATCCAGGCCATAAGAACCTGGCAAGTACCCAAAAACTAAGTCTATTCCATGTAACCATTGCTAATGGCAGTGGCTATTCTCTAAGTGAACTTAATAGCAGGTAATGGACTTCTCCTCCAAGAACTTATCCAATCCTTTTTTAAACACAGCTATACTAACTGCACTAACCACATCCTCTGGCAACAAATTCCAGAGTTTAATTGTGCGTTGAGTAAAAAAGAACTTTCTCCGATTAGTTTTAAATGTGTCCCATGCTAACTTCATGGAGTGCCCCCTAGTCTTTCTACTATCCGAAAGAGTAAATAACCGATTCACATCTACCCGTTCTAGACCTCTCATGATTTTAAACACCTCTATCATATCCCCCCTCAGTCGTCTCTTCTCCAAGCTGAAAAGTCCTAACCTCTTTAGTCTTTCCTCATAGCGGAGTTGTTCCATTCCCCTTATCATTTTGGTAGCCCTTCTCTGTACCTTCTCCATCGCAATTATATCTTTTTTGAGATGCGGCGACCAGAATTGTACACAGTATTCAAGGTGCGGTCTCACCATGGAGCGATACAGAGGCATTATGACATTTTCCGTTTTATTCACCATTCCTTTTCTAATAATTCCCAACATTCTGTTTGCTTTTTTGACTGCCGCAGCACACTGCACCGACGATTTCAATGTGTTATCCACTATGACACCTAGAACTCTTTCTTGGGTTGTAGCACCTAATATGGAACCCAACATTGTGTAATTATAGCATGGGTTATTTTTCCCTATATGCATCACCTTGCACTTATCCACATTAAATTTCATCTGCCATTTGGATGCCCAATTTTCCAGTCTCACAAGGTCTTCCTGCAATTTATCACAATCTGCTTGTGATTTAACTACTCTGAACAATTTTGTGTCATCTGCAAATTTGATTATCTCACTCGTCGTATTTCTTTCCAGATCATTTATAAATATATTGAACACTAAGGGTCCCAATACAGATCCCTGAGGCACTCCACTGTCCACTCCCTTCCACTGAGAAAATTGCCCATTTAATCCTACTCTCTGTTTCCTGTCTTTTAGCCAGTTTGCAATCCATGAAAGGACATCGCCACCTATCCCATGACTTTTTACTTTTCCTAGAAGCCTCTCATGAGGAACTTTGTCAAACGCCTTCTGAAAATCCAAGTATACTATATCTACCGGTTCACCTTTATCCACATGTTTATTAACTCCTTCAAAAAAGTGAAGCAGATTTGTGAGGCAAGACTTGCCCTGGGTAAAGCCATGCTGACTTTGTTCCATTAAACCATGTCTTTCTATATGTTCTGTGATTTTGATGTTTAGAACACTTTCCACTATTTTTCCTGGCACTGAAGTTAGGCTAACTGGTCTGTAGTTTCCAGGATCGCCCCTGGAGCCCTTTTTAAATATTGGGGTTACATTTTCTATCCTCCAGTCTTCAGGTACAATGGATGATTTTAATGATAAGTTACAAATTTTTACTAATAGGTCTGAAATTTCATTTTTTTAGTTCCTTCAGAACTCTGGGGTGTATACCATCTGGTCCAGGTGATTTACTACTCTTCAGTTTGTCAATCAGCCCTACCACATCTTCTAGATTCACCGTGATTTGATTCAGTCCATCTGAATCATTACCCATGAAAACCTTCTCCATTACGGGTACCTCCCCAACATCCTCTTCAGTAAACACCGAAGCAAAGAAACACTGAGAGGAGAGGATCACCTTGCTGGTGGCTGAAAGGAATCAGTAAGTTTTTGCTTGGGACATTGACTTTTTTAAAAGTATTGGGGCAAAGTTAACTATTTGGGAATATTATTTAGTGTGTTTGTGTGTTTGTGCCTTTAATAGTCAGAAAGGCAGTGAATAAACAAGTTAGACTGTTTGCATTTTTAAATAGTCAGTCAATAAGGTAGCAGTAGGTAGGCAGTGAATACACAAGTTAGACTGTTTGTATTTTTAGTCAGTCAATAAGGTAGATGTAGGTAGGCAGTGAATAAACAAGTTAGACTGTTTGTATTTTTAGTCAGTCAATAAGGTAGCAGTGGGTAGTGTGTTTATTTTTAAAAGTCTGCAGAACTGAGTGTTCTCCAGACTTTTAAAGAGCTGAGTGTTTGTATTTAATACTAGCTGAGTGCATTGTATTGAAAAAAAAACAAAACACAAAAAAAAACCAAAACCCCACAAAAAAGTAGCCAGAAGCTAGAAATAAGCTAGGAGCAGTATACACCAAAGTAAAAAAGTTGAATAGTTCAGCTCAGTTCCTCACCTTGGAAAGGTGTTGAGGTAGTGTGATTGGGTTTGAATAGGGACCAACATTTGTTAATCAAGGGAGCAGTGAGTCACTCAGGCTGACTAACTGAAGTTAAACTGTTTCTATTTCCCAACCCTCCCACCTACCCCTAGCTCATCCCTAAATTTATAGGCAGGTGCCACTTTCACAAAAAAACAAAAACAAAAAAAAAAAACATCAACAAAAACTTTATTGAGAATTCGATCAGACCCCGGTAGGCCACTACCAGACACATAGTGAATTCACTAATACATTTAAAGGAAGTTAGACACATTCCTACTCCCATAGCAACCTAAAACTTAACTAGGAACTGATCAAAATTGAGATGAAGGCAGCAGTCCAGCAGCAAGAGGGGGGCTTCCCAGTCTTTTGCATCGAGTGTGGTCATTGTTAAAAAATACCATTCTAGAAGCACAGTCCAGATGTATTCCACACATTAAGAAAGGTGGAAAGAAGGCAAAACGATTACCGGCATGGTTAAAAGGGGAGGTGAAAGAAGCTATTTTAGCCAAAAGATCTTCATTCAAAAATTGGAAGAAGGATCCAACAGAAGAAAATAGGATAAAGCATAAACGTTGCCAAGTTAAATGTAAGACATTGATAAGACAGGCTAAGAGAGAATGGAAAAGAAGTTGGCCATAGAGGCAAAAACTCACAGTAAAAACTTTTTTAAATATATCCGAAGCAGAAAGCCTGTGAGGGAGTCAGTTGGACCGTTAGATGATCGAGGGGTTAAAGGGGCACTTAGAGAAGATAAGGCCATTGCAGAAATACATTTTCAGTATGGTAAAACATATGTAAGGGCTACCAAGGGCTACCAAGACGCAGCAGGATAAGATGATAATCTATCATTAGAAGATATGGAGATTTTTTTTAAAATGAAGCCTACAATATCCCACTAAATGAAGCCTATAATATCCCACTAAAAAGAATGAAGAAAATACAATTATAGGTAATTATGGATATTTGTTATAGATTAAATCACAAAATTTAACATAGGGTGGCTTCAGTCTGACAAAAGTACAAAGCGTGGTATCCAGAGGGGTACACTCACACATGCCCTCTTTCTGCATTCCAAATAGGGATGTGCATCCATTTCATTTTGTTGCTTTATACACACAAACTTCTTAAGCATGTTTCTATTTCTAAATTATAGTCCCTTATTTCTGTATTAGGTAAGAGTCAGTCTGTATTCTGCCTGTGTGTAGCTAGAATGTAGTTTCTCTGTAGGAATTTGTAGCAATTTGGCTTGTTCTGTTACCCCAGTAGGTGGTGTATTAATGTTCTAGGGCCTGGTGTACTATCTGCATTGCTGCTTTTTCATAAGTTTGCTGTTATTTGAGTCCTGAGAATCAGTGCTGTGATTGTATGGTGTGGCAAGGTTCTAGGCACCATTTATTTTTTTCAGGGGTTTGTGTTTAGCAGTGGAGAGAGGCTTTTTTTTTTGTTCTTAGGTGACTCCAGAATTTGAATGTAGTTTTATTCATGTTGGGTTGCAATGTGAACTGTCGTAGTTTTGCTCTGCACCTGCCCTTATGATTATTGCTATTTTATTGTAGTTATGATGATCTCTGCCTTTTTGGAAAGAGAATTTATGAAAGAAAACATTGATATTTGTTTTATATGATATGATTGATGGGATCTGATGTTTGTGTTCTTTGTTTTTTTATATTATATTCTTATGTATATAAAAAGTACAATAAATGTAAAATAAATTAATACAGATTAGTAAGGAATTTTTAATGTTGATAAGTGCTTGCAATAATTGAGTTAAAATATTCTAAAACGTTTCCCTCATGATTCATACGGCTGTTGTAGACTATTTAGAAACCCATTGTAGGGGGGGGGGGGGGGGGGAACCAAGATGGCCGAACTGACCTGCTGATTGTGAGACGCCGGTTGGAACCCAGTCGTTTTTTCCCTCAATATGCCCCACTCTGGGAGGAAGAAAAGGGCCAGAGAACGGGCTTTACCTGAACAATTGCTATCGTTGGAGATTCGGGGTCCTATGGACTCTCACGTTCGGCATGAAGGATACAACAGGGAGTGAACTCGCTGGTGTAGAGCCAGCAAGCAGAGGAAGCTGGTTTGCTCCCAGAGCTGTCCATCACGTTCTCCCCGGAGGAACAGCGTCCCCCCTCCAATCCAGCGGAAGCACACGCTCTGAGCCGGCCTGAGGGAGACTTGGCCGAGAGAGAACACGGAGATGTTGCTGTGCTGCCAGTTTCGGCGTCTTCTTACAAAGCACCGGACCTAGAACCAGGAAAGGAGGAGGCTTCATCTGCCGATGGTGAAAGAAAGCAAGGGGAAGAACCATTGTTTTCTCAAGTCGTTTCCCAGCCAGTGGCATTGATAAGACCCGCTTCTATTACTCTGGACGCATTATGGGATGCTCTTCAGGTCTTGAATTCAAATTTGGCTATTCAATTTAAATCTGTGTCAAATTCTTTTTTAATAGTGGATACTCAGATTAAAAGTGTGGAGGCAGAGATGGTAGAAGCAAAGGAACTATGTGAGTTTAATAAAGTTGAACAGGAAAACTGAAGAATTTACAACAAACCTTATGAAGGAAAATCAAGTGCTTGCTTACAGATTGGAAAATTTGGAAAATCAACATATGGCAAAAAACTTATGTTTTATTAATTTTCCTAGGGACCCAAAATTTCTTCCACTAGAAATGTGGAGAAAACATTTGATGGAAAGTTTAAAGATCCCGGAGAAAGCAGTTCCACCTGTTTCTCGTATATATTACATCCCCTTTTTCAAGAAAAAGGTTCTGGAGAAATAAATGGTGTGGATGAATTATCTCCTATTGTTAGTTCTCCATTAGATGTAACTGCTTTATTGGAAACCACTCAAAAAGAATTGTTAAAACCTGCAACATTATTAGTCTCTTTTCTGTTGGAGTCGGACAAGGATTGGGTTCTCAGACAGTTTTTCCGTCATCGATCTGAGCTTTTTTTGGATATGAGACTCTCGGTTTTCCCAGACTTCTCAAAGCAAACCCAAAAAAGGAGAAAACAATTTTTGCTTCTGAAACCTAAGAAATAGATCTTCAAAACATACGTGCGCGCGTACTTTTGTTCATGCCACCGGCACGAACAAAAGTACACCAGATTTTATAAGATACGCGCATAGCCGTATCCGGGGTCGGCGCGCGCAAGGCTGCGCAAAATCGGCAGCCTGCGTGCGTTGAGCCGCGCAGCCTGCCTCTGTTCCCTCCGAGGCCGCTCCGAAATTGGAGCGGCCTCGGAGGGAACTTTCCTTCTGCATCCCCCCACCTTCCCCTTCCTTCACCTATCTACCCCACCCCCCAGCCCTACCTAAATCCCCCCTACCTTTATGGGCAAGTTACGCCTGCTTGAAACAGGCGTAGCTTACGTGCGCCGCCCCGGCATCCCCCGGCACTACGGCTTGTGCCGGGGGACTCGGGATTGCCCTCCTGGCTCGCCCCCGAACCATTACCATGCCCCGGACCCACCCCGGACCGCCTCCTGCCCCCGGACACACACCTGGACACGCCCCTCCCGCCCTTTTTATGAAGCCCCGGGACTTACGCGCGTCCCAGGGCTTTGTGCGCACCGGCGCACAAAGCCCTGGGACGCGCGTAAATCCGGGAGGATTTATGCACGCAGGAGTTTTAAAATCTACCCCTAAGGTTTTGGAATTGGGAACCTTTTTTATACTTAAGTTTCCCTGCAAATGCATAGTAAAGTTGCATCATGCTTCTTTCCAGTCTTACCAATTGATCACTTTTTTGACAAGTAAAGCTGTATCTACCCCATTGTTTGATAACTGTCAAAGACAGTATGAAGGGCCACCCAATATATAAAATGTCCTTTAGATAGTCAGTATTGCCTAAATTTGTAACTTGTTTACTATTTCCTGTAAGTCTGATCTTGTTGTTTCCCCTATTTGAGGACTTGGAAGTGGTAATTTACCTTTAAAATGATTATTAATATAGTGGAATTATTATTTTTCTTGTACCACAGAATTTCAAATCAAGTATATTGCCTTGATATGTTATTGAAAATGCATAAATAAAAAAAAAAGAATAATAATAAAAAAAAAGAAACCCATTGTTGGGTGCATGCTAATGCATTATTTATCAATAAGAGTACAACTAGTAGGGTTCAGACTTGTGTGCCTGCAGCCCACCCATGTTAACCTTGGACCCTCCCAAAATATCAGTTCTGGCTATACCACTGTTGTGTTATGGCCACCACGGGGCTCCTCCTTTTGTGGGGACCGGTGAGTTCACAGCTGCCTTAAGGTAACCCTGGCTGGGTGCTAGCCCTGCACATCTATCACCCACGCTAGGAAAGTGACTGCTATGATATGAAACCCTACTCATCTGATGATGTTCCAGCACAGTACAGGGATAATGGATGTCGTCAGTTATACAGTCAAGTATAGCATATAAAAAAATTGATACCCTGCTCCCCCCAACATATACCCAGAATGGTCCCAAAAAGCAGAACATTAAACAAATGTTACCTATTTTTTAGTAAAAATGTTACAGTTTGCTTAATTTGTGTCTCCTGTTATGTCCGATAGGTTTAGTGGATATGATGAACATGATTGATGGGTATGAGTGTAGAAGAATGATTGTAAGTGTGCAGTATCGGTACGGCTAGTATACGTGTGTGAGAGTGGGTGTGTAGAGGGAGGTATGATTGAAATGAAAGGGCTTATGCGGTTAGTGAGAACATCAAGCTGGCTGAGTAGAAGTGCTAAAGCATTTCTAAAAAGACGACAGCTGCAGTTTCTGGGGAAAAAAAGCAATATTGTCTCTTTAAAAAGTCAGGAAAGCCTTTGACCTGACATTTATTTTACCTTCTGTAATACAGAATATGGAAGAGTAAAAGGACAGAAGGTGTGTTTAGCCCCCTTCTCAAATGTTTATCAGAGAGGTTGCTCCAGGCTAAACATTTGAGGTGCTTGTCCCGTCCTGAACATAGCAAGAGATCTACTCAGAGCCAATTAAGGTAATGTGGATAAATGTATTTCTTAGACAGCAAGCAAATAGGTTTCAATCAGTCAGCAGTATATAAAGCGTAAAGAAAAAAGGTTTACATATGTGATTTCCAACACTCAAATCTCTCACTGTAGCTTTTTGCTACATTCCCTGCTATCCAGCTCTCTTGTCTACAGTCCACAGCACTTTTGCTTTGCTGTTAAGTTTTCAGTTTCTGGAAAATGCCAGCCTTTTTAATTTTACTTTCTTACTATCAAGAGGCTCAAACCTTAGATACCCATTTAGTCATTTATTCAGGCTTATATCCCAGTGCACTTATGTCCTCCAAATCACCTTGGATTCCCATATGTTGTTTTATTTTCATTTTGATGCTCATTCCTTTCACTGCCCACTATTGCAAAGCTGGCCAGGCTCTGCACTACATGGCCCAGCAATATGGACTCTTACAGCACTATATATTTCTACAGGTGTTATGAATCTGCCCTCATAAATGTTCCATGGGAAGAAAAGAAAATAATCTGAACCACTTGTCTTTTATATGCAAGGCCCATAAGCTCACTAGAATAATATTAGGAGGTAATTTTCAAAGAATTACTCAGGGGTTGCACGCATAAGTAGCATGGGCATGGATATATTCTATTTTATAAACCTTGAGAGTTTGCGTGGAAATGTTAACAGGGAATAAAGGAGCAATTTAGGGGCATTCTGGGACAGGGTTTGGAAGTACGTGCACAAATTGCACAATACCAAACTTATCTGTACAATTTTACATCTGCTAATTGATTCGCAGAATTAAAATTGGACTTGTCTTTTGTCTGGAGTTTGTGGGTTGGAGGTCTGGGCGAACTGGTGGGGCTAACTGGTGGGGCTAAAAACTTGTACAGCCCTGGGGTGGCAGGAGGCCTGGCTGATTAAATGTTCAGGATGTGTTTTACTGCATGGCCTTGAGAGTTGTATAAACATAAATAAAGTTACCACTTATGATACTAATGTTAACATGGGTGCTAAATGTCATGCAGAAAATGTGTGCACTCTGAAACGTAGCAGCTACAAATGTGCTGTAGGAACGCTGCCCATGGGCCTGTAGTGCCGCTATCATTAGAGAAATTATTAAATCCTACTGCACAAAACCAGGACCAGCTGAACTTGCCCCTAGAGCCATCTGACTACCTTGCCACTCAGTCTACCATTAGCCACTATATGTTAAATTTTAGTCTTCATTTATTGGTACTGAAAGTTTTGCATATTTTATTTTACTATTTTGAATGCAAAATCTTTCTGTAAAGGATGTTTGGAAGATGCTGGCAGCATCTGTTGTTCTTCGAGTCATTTTTACTTTTGTTAACTGAGAATTCTTATTTTTTTTAACCAACAGTTCCTTACTGCTTTTTTGGGACTTCTAGCTCCATTTATTTATTTTAAACTATTTCTAACTTGGAGAATTCTAATAAAACATAAATTAATCAATTATACAAAAAAACACCAACAAAAACCAAAAACAGAAAACCACAGACATAAAACAGGGCAGTGAGATACTGCAACAAGACAAGGGCGAACTGTATCTTTTATGCAGAAACATGAGAAGCCCACATAATCTAACCTATGGATGAAATACCGTATGATCTGTATGAGTTAAAGGCATGAGAGAAAAGCAATGCCTTAACCCTCTTCCTGAAGGCTACATGATCTGGTTCTTCTCTAATAGTGAAAGGAAGGGAGATCCATACAGGCCGATACTGTAAAGTGCGCTCAGCTGAGCACACTGTTTAACACGTGTCCACAACCCCTTATACAATAAGGGATTTAGCGCGTCCATAACATGCGTCCAAACCCCCACAAAACTATTAGCGCTTATCACAAGCAAATGCATGTTGATGAGGCTATTAGTAATTTGCCCCAGATACCGGAAAAAAATGTGCACCCTATCCACACATTTTATGTACAGAAAAGCAGAAAATACTGTTTTTTCTGTACATCCTCCTACTTAATATCCTAGCGATATTAAGTTGGAGGAACCAAAAAGATGTAAAAAAAAAAATAAAATAAAATGTGTCGGGGGGGTCACGTTAGGAAAATGGATGCTCAATTTTACAAGGGTCCATTTTCCTAACCCGTGAATGTCAGCGGGCTCAGAAAACAGACGTTCGTAAAACTGAGCATCCTTTTTCTGAACCCGCTGACAGCCACCTCTCCTGGGTTTCTGTTGCTAAGGAGGCGCTAGGGACACTCTATTGTCCCTAGCGCCTCCTTTTTAGCACGACCCCTAATTTAAATACAGTATCGCATGCCCAGGAGAGGTGGCTGGGCACTCGTTGGGAAGGCAGGTCCTCAGCACTGAGCGCCCGTTTTCCCACGCACCTTACAGTATCGGCCTGATTATGTGGGAGCAGCCACAGAGAAAGCGCAGTTGTGGGTTTCTTGCAAGTGGATAATTTTAGGAGAAGAAAATCACCAGCAAGTCCCCTCACCCCAGATCAAAGTGAGTGACTCAGGAAAAAGGTCTTCCAAGCACCCTGGGCCTTCATCTCTGAAAGCTTTATAAATGAAGATAAGCATCTGGAATTACCTACTCGCAGGGTACTCGGGAGCCAGTGGAAGTCCTTCACTTTAGGGGTAGTACGATCTCTAACACTGCACCCGCTTATCAGTAGGGCTGCAGCTGAACAACTCATACTGGTGCTTTAAACTGTTCAGGCGAAAGGACCGTCATGCAGTACGAAAATTGCCTGTACACGGGATATATTTAAGATATCTCACAGTCATGAGCTTAAAAAATGGAACTGGAATAAACTGGAACCAGGGCTGGGACCCAGTGCCATGAACCATTTGCAACTACCCAGGAATTTTTTTCCCCCCTATTTTATACTCCTTCCCACTTACTATTTTAATCCAATCATTTCAGAGACTTCGGCCGCTGACCATCTGAAACCCTGCAACATGGGCTCTAATTCCGGCCACTAGGTATCACTAGTATATGAGGATCAGGACCCCTTCCCCTGTAGCATACCCAGCCTCGGCTGATCTAGGGACTGGAAGATCTGAGTCAGGAGCTGAATCCAGTTCCCTCTGCGAGGCTGGCCCCAGCATACTCCGCTTTCTTGCTGGATATGGGTTAACCACAGGTTTTGGAAGTAAAAAAAATTCCATGTATACAAATTTGTTCTCAAGTTTTAGGAAGTTGAAATAATAGTAAAACTATACATTTTAAAGAAAAAGGAACCACTTTTGAAAGTCGGTGACTTTCACCCTTTGTACGTTTGGAACATTTTAACACATTTTGTGGAAGTAAAACCCACCCACCTACCCACCCACCCCCCAAACAGATTAGCTAAAGCCCTACGTTCTTGCATAATGTATTCCTGGGGGAACAGTGGCCTCTCTGGGTAAAGAATGCAAGCCTGATTTATCAAGCCTTTTCTCTCATTTTGTGTCTACCACAAAGATTTCAAGAAATCACTCCCATTGTCTATAACTGTTTTGCTAATGGATGTGTTAATTTGTTCTGAGTTGTGTGTTACTGCTAATGTTCATTATTTTTGTAATGCCAGAAGTTGCTTTTATTGGAGGAATGATAGCAAATGGTCAAAGCCCCAGATCACACAGTAAGGGGTTAACATTCCCTGGCTGAGTCACTTGGGGGAGCAGATGACCTAGATAGGATGCAACCTGTATTAGTTAATCCCAGTCTCCATCATCCTCCCTGCCTATTATTGTCCCATCAGCACAGTCTCTGAGTACAGGACCACAAATTATCACCAGTTTTGTTCAGTATTTATATTGTACCATGCTGAAATTTTTCATCGAGCAAAAGTGAATTATCATGTGTTTGAAGGTGGCATGCAGATTTGGTTTACTTACTGCGGTGCTGATCCACTGGAAGAGAGAAGAATTCATGAGCGTCAGGTATCTGATTGGTGCAAAGATGAAAATAAATAAATATAAGTCAATGGCTCTTTGGATCAGTAGGTCAGAGCCACCTGAAAATTTGTGTTTCTTTAACAGGCACTGAGTTACAAATTTGTCATACAGCAAAGAATCTATGGGTCATATTAGACTCTAACCTAACTGTGGTGGAGCAAGCTACAGAACAAGATACGGTACTTTGAAGTTATTTCATCAATTTCAGCCACATTTTTCATCTCCAGATTTGGTAAAAATAGCAGTAGCTCTTTTTATGCCAAGAACAGGCTACTGCAATGCACGCTTGGTTGCCTTGCCACAGTGTTAAGACAACTTCAGGTAGTCTAAAACACAGCAGCCAGAATTCTGGTTGGGTTAAGGGCTGGGGAGTGCCACTTAGGTTTTGAAAGGTTTACATTGGCTCCCAATCAAAGCCATAATTTTATTTTAAAATTGTATTTTATTTTTTAAAGTTTTGCATGGGACAGTGCCAGTTTATCTTCAAGATAAATTAAGCAAGTATAGGCCAAATCATCAGCTTTGATCCTCCCAACAGGAGTTGTTATCAGCTCCAGGCACTAAGCAAGCCAGACTGAAAGACCTTTCAGAGCATGCCTTTTCCATAGTTGTGCCAAAGTTGTAAAATAGTCTCCCAAATGGACTGAGTCTAGAACGGGATTACTTGTCCTTTAGAAAAGGCATTAAAGCATAAGAAATTTTATGAATAAGCAGGAAGGTTAGACTAGAATGACCGATTAGCTATTATAGTGGGAGGGGGAGGTTTGATTTTATTTAATAAGAGAAGAGTTGCTGTTGCTTACTTTTAGATATTAACAGGGGTATTTTAAATCCCTGGTGCCATTTTGCTCTGAAGTAAGTTCAGATGAAGTAAGTTCCAAAATAAAAGAAAATAGGTTAGTTGGGACAGGTTTAGGGGTCGGGATGGAGAGGGGAAAAGGGAGGAAGGTTAGATAGGGGAATAGGGAACTGGGCAAAGGCCCGATTGTGTCACCATGCATGTTTTAAAAAATTCCCTCCCCCTACGTGTGCGAATGGACGCCCACAAACATATGCATGCGCCAGTACGAAATCAGGCGCGCATGTGTGTTCGGGCATCCAATTTTATAACATGTGCACAGCGACGCGCATGTTATAAAATCGGCATGTCCGTGTGCACGTGCCGGGGAACCACGCGCACAGGGACACCCGCGCGGCCCTTTAAAAATTTACCTGTAAGAATATATGATTCTGGTGGTAACAACATTTTATGGAATGGAATTGTAATTGAAGATGATGAATTGATAAATAATTATAGTGCAATTTTAAAATGTTTTGTTGCTGTAAATGGATTGTTGTAAGTCACTTTGAGTTTTATGAAGAAAAGGTGATACACAAATGTAAATAAGTAAATAAAATAAACCATCTACATATAAAATGTTTATTAGTTTTCTATGCCAGTTTTCCCAGTAAAGTATCCTTGCATGAGGCCACTGAAGAATGCCGAGTCATTTCTGCTTCACAATACGTTTTTTCTCCTGGAGGCGTGGGGGGTCCCTACTGCGCATACCCGGCTCTGACGCTGAACAGCAAGACTGGGCCAGACCAGTGCCAGATAAACCTATGGTTGTGTGACAGTGATAGACTGGGTTTCATATTACTCTGTGACTTTAAGGTCAGAGCTGCTCATTGTCTTTAAAGAAGAAAAATCACTCCCTTTGACACTGCATAGCGTGGCAGGAATATTTGCTTCAAGTTGTGTTTCCTCTGCTTATGACATCTTCAGACTATATGTTGGTGATTATCTGATGAGATCATGAGCAAGAAGAACAAAGACTAATCTGAAAAGAAATGTGCAATTCTATATATCTACACCTATGTAACTCCAGGGTTGGTTATCTCTAGAGATCATATCTTGAATATGGTTTTTCAGTAGTACACTTCCCTTAATGTTAAATCACGCTAATTTCCAGGATTCCCTGAGAGGGGGGAAGATAGGTCTTCTAGACCCTTTTTGCATTTGCAGATCTTTAAACCCCCAGAATACAGTTCTTGCGTATGGCAGTGATGATAACCGCACTGATAAGCGTTAACTTCACTATGGAGTAAGAAACACATAGGGAGCTGTGATGGTTTACTGAATTGTTTTGAAATGATGAAATATTTTTTTACAGCAATATCTTCAATTCAGATGTTTCAATCAAGGTTTTGGAATAACTCTGTGACTTTATCAGTTCTTTCGAGTATTTATGGACGTAAAAGCTAATTATCCAAATTCTTGAAATTAATCTTTTCTATCCTTTCCCAAGGTAAGGGGCAGGTGTAATCTTCCCTCTGATGTCGATACTGAATAAAATGTTATACAAAGATTCATCTCCTACCTTTCCATGTACTTCTCCCTTTCTGAACTCACGTTCTTGTCCACATACCAGATTGATACTATTGTTACTCCATTTCTTCCACAGTCTCCCATAGATGTAAATGACCTTTGATTCATGGTGATTCTTTTCTCCTAAGAACATAAGAAAGTGCCATACTGGGTCAGACCAAGGGTCCATCAAGCCCAGCATCCTGTTTCCAACAGTGGCCAATCCAGGCCATAAGAACCTGGCAAGAACCCAAATACTAAGAAGATCCCATGCTACTGATGCAATTAATAGCAGTGGCTATTCCCTAAGTAAAATTGATTAATAGAAGTTAAAGGACTTCTCCTCCAGGAATTTATCCAAAACTTTATTAAACCCAGCTATACTAACTTCCCTAACCACATCCTCTGGCTACAAATTCCAGAGCTTAATAGTGCGTTGAGTGAAAAAGAATGCCACCCTGGAGGTCTGGATTTCAGCTTTCTACCTAAAATCAGCTTTCAGAACCTCCCTCCCTCATTTTCCTATGTCATTGGTGCCCACATGTACCATGACAGCCAGCATCTCCCTAGCACTGTCTAAAATCCTATCTAGATGATACGTGAGGTCTGCCACCTTCGCACCAGGCAGGCAAATTATCAAGCAGTCCTCACATCCACCAGCCACCCAGCTATCTACATTTCTAATATTTGAATCATCAACTATGACAGCCAACCTAACCCTTTCCTCCTGAGCAGTAGCCCTGGGAGATTCATCCTCGCTGTGAGGATGGGTATCACCTGGAGAGCAGGTCCTTGCTACAGGATCACTTCCTGCTACACCAGGGTGATGCTCTCCAACCGGGAGACCATTCTTATCCAACACATCACTGCGGCTGTCAGATTGGATTTGGGACTTGGCTACTATGTCCCTGAAGGTCTCATCAATGTACCTCTCAATCTGCTCCTCCAGGTCTGGTATGCTAGCCTCCAGAGATCAGACTCGTTCTCTGAGAGCCAGGAGCTCTTTGCTCCGGGTGCACACATACAATCTCTCACTGGTGAGTAAAAAATCACACATGGGACACTCAATGCAAAAGACTGGAAAGCCCCTCTCTTGCTGCTAAACTGCTGCTGTCTTCTTAATTCTGTTCAGTTCCTAGTTAAGTTTAGGTTGCTATGGGAGGTGGAATGTGTACAATTAGAGTCCTTTAAATTTATAAGTGTCTCACTAATTAATCTGGTAGTGAACTACAGCGGGATGATTAAACTTTCAATAAGGACTGGTGCAATAATTTGATTTAGATAAGACCCTGATTGATGTTTAATGAGAAAGTGCCCCTTGCCTAGAAATCAAGGGATGTGCTACGGGGTGGGTGGGAAGGAAAGACAGACACTAGAAATAACTCTCTCTGGCTTGCTTAATATCTCAGATACATACAAATTCTAAAGAATATATCCCACTATTTCACCTCTCTCCAAACTTTTTAAGTCATAAGATTTCTCAAAGCTAATCTTACCGATCTTCTCTCAATGGATTGAGAGATTTGAGTTTCCTCTTCTACTGCAAAGGGTGCGGGGCCTCTGGAAGCTGGGACTGTGGAGTTTGAAGCCTGGAACACTTGCTGGGACCTCTGGAGTCCTCTCCCAGGGGATGCTGGGAGCAGTATGCAGATGAGCCTTCTAGTCCTCTTCTACTGAAAAGGGTGCGGGACCTCTGGAAGCTGGGGCTGTGGAATTTGAAGCCTGGATCGCTCACTATGACTTCTAGAGTCCTCTCCCAAGGGATGTTGGGAACAGTATGAGACTGAGAGTTGAATGAGGGGGAAGGGGAGTGAGACAGTGGCAGAAGGGAGTGAGAAGAGAGGGTAGAATGAATGCGAGAGAGAAAGGAGAAAGTTTGTGTTCCCTCCTCTCCTGCCCCTCACCCCACCTCCCCTCCACTAATTCACAACAATCTCAGGATGATGGGAAATTCACATTTTTTTTCCTTATTAGTGTTAATTATTGGCTATTTGATATGTCTGCTGTTTTGAAATATGTAATACATTTTGGGGAAATATTTAAAGTTTTCCAACCTTAATATTTATTAGATGTTCTATTCATCATTTGTTTTGAAATATTCTTTTTATTAGTATGGTTTACTATTATGATTGATGATTTATATTTCTTGATTTTGCTTTATGAGGTATGGTGATGTTTATGTTTTTGCATTATTGCACTGCTTACGATTCTGTCTGGGAGGAGAGAGAGAACTGGGGAACAAGATTGCTTGGGACTGTGAGGTCTGGCAGGGCACCAGGGAGCAAGACTGCTGGGGATTAGGAAGGGGAAAAGGGCTGGGGATCAGAACTGCTGGGAACTGGGAGGGGAGAGGGTAGGAGAGGGAGACTGCTATTGCTTCTGTTTCTCTGAGATGGAAAGTGGGAAGCATTTGATTTTCACTGTGTCATTTTTGGGAAATGTGCCTCTGAATATTTCTATGTTTTTTTTAACAATACAGAAAAAATGCAATTGTTTTTATTTATCTGGCAGAGTCTGGGTTTTGGGGGTTTCTAGTTCAGTTTTTGTCTCCATGTTTCTCTTTCTAATTTGAGGTCAATTATTCTGTATTTGGTGAGGGTCTGTTTGAGTTTTGCATGTGGGACTGAGATGTTCTGTGAGCGTGTAGTTTCTGTGTCAGGATCTGTAGCAGTCCAACTTGTGTTTTTTTTTCAATCTGTACCTTCTAGTACAAGTGTGTATTGTGTTGTTGAGCTGTGAGCATGTGTGTATGTGTGTATGTGAGAGAGCATATGTCTGTGTGACTGAGCATGTATGTGAGCCTGAAAGAGAGTGCATGAGTCAGTGACCCCGAGACGTGTTCTCAGGTATAGAGGACAGGGGAATTTTTTATAAAGCCTTATTAGTTTTAATTATTGGGCGTTATTTGATGCATGCTGTTTTGAAATATTATTATTGGTATTTGGGAAATTTTTTAAAAATTTGTAAATGAGTTTTCAATGATTGGATGTTCTCTTTGTCAGCTGTTTTGAAATATTTTTTTTTTTTTAGTAGTATTTTGAATTTAAAGAAAGAAGTAATGGTATCCTGTTTGGAGTGTTTGTTTTTGGGGGGGGGTGCCAAATTATTAGCCTGCCCTGGGGCGCCAACATGTCTCAGTCTGGCCCTGCAAATACAGAATAAAGGATCACAAGTTAAAAACAGAAATATGCAGGCAAAAACTTACTTCTTCTTTGTTTTGCTATCTACTCTAGCTTCACCCATTCCTGTTACTTGCAGACAGGAGGGGGGGGGGGGGGGGGAGGGGCTGGATTAGAGAGCAGAGGGCTCTTCTTTGCTTTGCACTATGCTCTGTCTGCTCTAGCCTCACTCATTCCCGTCCTTCCCTTTGCAATGCTACCTGGGAGCAGGAAGCAGAGGGCTGCTCTCTGCTCCTAAGATCTGGGGCACCGGCCAATAGTGTCATCATGGCAGAGCCATGCCCAGCATAGATGAAAGCAGCCCCGCTGATGATGCCCTCTTGGGTTTGACACCTGGAGCAGCCATCCTCTTTGCCTCTCTTTAATCTGGACCCTGGGCAACAGACAACTGCCTAGGGTGCCAAATGCTGAAGATGCCAAACATCCCAGCAAAGAGGAGCCTGCTCCTGTTTGCTTTCGACTCATGTCAGTGCCCCTTTAAAAGAGTGGCACAGTGGATTTCTGGTCCTCCACCCCTGATTTCTGTGGGAGACCCAAAAGCTCATCAGTCTCCAAGGGACGAGAGGGAATCTTTCCCCTTCCCTCTCCCCCCTGACTCTGCCAATGGGTGCCAAACACACTCCATTGTATGCAAATCTCTCATGCATATTCATCATGAATATCCTGAAAACCCGATTGGCTAGGTGTGGCCCAAGGACTGGGTTGAGAATCTCTGGATTGGAGGGAATATTTAATCCCCCATATATTGTTTGATGACATGCTTGTTGCACTGGGTAAAATGGACAACACTGAGTTGCATGTGAATAATCCATATACTTCTATTCATACAGGAGGGCACGCTGTGAGATGACAATTTGTGTGCATTGTTACTAAACAAGTCCTGCCCTTCTTATCAGTGTGTGCTGAAGCTGTCCCTTGTCCTCCCTAGAAACATGTCACTGTTTTTAAAGGTCAATTATCATGCTTCCTAACAGGGCAGCTCTGTTGTCCACTTATGTGCAAGTTGGATACAATTTTACATTTTTTTGTTTTTAAAGGTGTTTACAAATAAATTGGCTTGAAAATCCTTTTCTCCAGTTGCTGGGAACATCCATCCATCTCCACCAGCAAGAGCAGTTTGGGACATTGACCTGACCTTCCTTCTACTGTTATCTCTAAAGCTGTTCAAGTGTTTCCTTTCACCATTTTATATTGTTGGCCATTCATTATCTGGCTTTGTATTTGCCTTTAGATAAATCATATTGACTGTTCTATTTGTCCAAACATGAAAAAAATCTCAGGACAGCACCAGTCTGAATGTGCTATTGCACTGTGCAGGATATGGCTGATATGCACCATTTTCCCTGGGAAGTTACAGGATATTTTCGTAAAGCCTTTACTTTTTTTTTTAAATAAGATCTTTTTATTCGACCTACATATTGCTCAGTTGTGTTTGGCAGTAGCAGCCTTTTATTAATCAGATTGGCTTTATGCACGGAATAATTGGAGCTTGTGTTTCAAAATCATCACCAGTCGAGGCCCGTTAAAGTCCGAGCCAGGAATCTGGGATAATCAATGTCTCTCTTCCACCGAAAGCGAAAGCTCTTCCTCCTTTTCTAATAAAAAAATAAACGCGAATATTTCTGTGAAATAGGAACAGGTTTACAAACCAAAAGTCCCTAGCTCGCTTAGTTGGGACTTTCCCGGTCAGGAGAGTTTTGCCCAATAAGGTTAAGGAAGTGCAGGGAGCTGCAGCATAAATATAAAGCCGGGTGACACTTTCTCTGGGTGACACTTTCAGCCTCAGTAAAGCCTCAGTACCGCCATGGACAGGAGGGGCGCTCTTCTCCTCTGCTCACTGCTTCTGATCGCTGCAGGGATTCAAGGTGAGTGCAAGTGTATGACAGGGGGGAGAGAGAGAGCGGCGGAATCATAGGCTCTGAAATGAACACGACACCAGCACCTTCATGCACACAGTAAACATTAACGAGTCTAAATTACAGATGCGCACGGTAAAACCGGAGAAAAAGCGGCAGGGGCGAGAAAGCCTTCCAGCGCAATTCCTGGCATTTATACCCGCTCAAAACTGAACAGGCAGAGCCGGGCATCGGACCCGTTCAGGCTCTGCCTGGGTTTTTCAAAAGCCCCCCCACATAGTCGAGCTGCGGGCTTTGTGGGGTTCCCCCCTCCCCTTCCTCCCTGCTGGGTAGGGAGCGTTGCAACATTTCTCACTGCATGGCATCAAGGGAGGAGGTTAGGAAAAACGAACCATAAATTATGTATTTCACACTTTTAAAGTGTGTGTGTGTGTTTTTTGTTTTTGATCTCCTAATGAATAGAAAGGTGAGCAGCGGTGCTATCTGGATTGCTGACACAGCTGTTGGTTTCCTTGTTCTGTTCCTTTGGCCTGCGCTCTTGTGCCCAGGTCTCCTTTCTTCTTGTCCAAAGACATTTTAGGACTTATGCTTTCACATTTTTAAGGCAGAGGTGTGCAACTTTCTTAATTAATTAATTAAAGCAAAAGAAGCAAGTGCAATCTTTTTTTCTAAAGTAACAGATCAGTATTTTGTTCATAAATTACTTAAATCTGTCGAAGGGGACTCTGTCCTGGAAAGCTCATGCTTTAATAAATGAGTCTATAAGGTGCCACTCGACTCCTTTTTTTTTTTTTTGAAACTTAAGTCTATACCTGCTGATAAGGAACTCATCCTTCCGGTGCAAATGTAACAGACAGTTGCTTTTGCCCTGTCTTCAGAAACAGTACCTATGCTGTTGTTTGGCAGGAGAGGAAGGAAGCAGGCAAGGAATGGGGAGGAGAGAAAACTTAAGTAATGGGGTAAGAGAGGAAACAGGGAATGGAGGACAGTGAATGGGAGACAAACTTGGAATGGAGAGGGGTGGAGAGAAACCAGGGGAGAACACAGAAGACCAGGTGAGGAAGCTGGGCCAAGGAAGAGGAAGAAGGCAGGAGAGGAAAGCAGAGGTGGAGGAAAACCAGGAGGAGAAGCTAGAAGAGGAACCGGGGTAGGGGTGGGGAACAGGAGAGGAATGTGGAGATGAGGAAAGAGGAGGAACACAGATGGAGAAAAGAGACCAGTGGTAGAGAACCCAGATGGAAGGGGGGGGGGGGGGGAAGAGAGAGTGGCAGACGGACAGAACTACTAGAGCAATAGTGGGTATGTGGAGAGAAGAGAAAGAGAAAGAGGAAGAGGCAAGCTTGGGTGGTGATATGTTGAACTCCAACACATTATTATGGCCAAAAACAAATCCCCCCCCCGAGTGTTGGCTTCAGCCTGCATTCTTTATCTGATTCACTGCAGTGCCCACCTGGGCTTCTGAGGACCATTAGCAGAACAGGGCCCTGAATTACTCACATACACAATGGTGGCAGGGGGTTAGGGAGCTGTCAAAGTCTTTCATGCTTTTCTTATTGCCTTAACAATGAATAAAAGACTTCTCCTCTCTGGCCCGCTTGTCAATTTTGTCCCGTGTCCTTCTCATTTCAGGGCTGTCCATCGGTGGGAAACGACGTTGCCTCTGCCCTGGGAAAGGCTCTAACTCTGTTAAACCCCAATCCATTCAAAAAATCGAAGTGTTTCCCAAGAGCTCATCCTGCGAACATGTCGAGGTCATGTAAGTGCCACCTCCCTTCCCAAAGTTAAAGAAGAGCATGTGCCAGAGCGCACTGAACAACAAAAAAAATAAACATTTCCTCTGGTTTTTACAGTTAATTTTTGCAAACAGATAATGGACTAGTCGAGAGCATTTCGTTCTTTAGATTGTTAATTTCCACTTCCCACACGCAGTACACTGAATTGAATTCATGAATAGAACCTTTTACCTCTGATTTCTAACTGCAGTTTCTCACTGTTGCAAATAAAGCCATAATAAGATGTCAAATAAGTAAATTAGTGCCACCCTCAGGATTAGTGAAAGTTAGTTTCAGAATTAATCTGTGTCACTTTTTGTGGGGGTGGGGATAGGGATGCATCTTGGAATTATGGTAGGCAAGGTGGGAGATCTGCCTGTGTCCCACCTGATAATCCTAGCATAGAGGTAGGCATCTCCAGTCCTGGAATGCCACAAGCAGGTCTGGTTTTCAGAACATCCAAAATGAATATGCATAAGGCATATTTAGTATATAATGGGGGCAATGCTTGCAAATATACCTCATGCATATTCATTGTAGATATCCTGAAAATTAGACCTGTTAATGGTGCTCCAAGACCAAAGTTACCTACCCCTCACCCAACACAGAGGCTCCCAAACCTGTCCTGGGGGTCACCAAGTCAGTTGGGTTTTCAGGATAACTACAAATAATATGCATAAGACAAAATTTGCTTGCTATGGAGGAAATGCATGCAAATTTATCTCATGCATATTCTTGTGGATATCCTGAAAACCTTCTCCAGGACAGGTTTGGGAACCTCTGTCCTAGCAAATCTGACTAGGCCTTGCACTGAATGTAAGAACCAGCCTGACCTGGAGGACCCCCAGCCAGTCAGGTTTTCAGGATGTCTGCAATGAATACAGGATGTATGAGAGAGATTTACATGTAATGGAAGCAATGTTCCCTCTAAGCTGTGATGTGCACGGCCACTCACAACTTTTACCCTCAACACAGGTAGACCAGCAGGGGAGTGGTGGAGCTCATCCCACCATGGCTCAAAGTGAAAAAGAGACTGTATGTGTGAGTGTCTGTGTGAAAGAATGTGTGTGTGTGTGTGTGTGTGTATGAGAGCCTGTGTGCATGTGTCACATATAGGCTCTCATAGGCACACACTCACAATGTGTGTGTATGTGTGTGAGAGCATGGGTGTGTGTGTGTGTATATATATATATATATATGGGTGTGTGTGTGTGTGTGTATGTATGTATGTATATATATATATATATATATATATATATATATATATATATATAAATAAGAGAGGGAGTGAGAAAGAGAATGAATATGTTGGTATATGTGTTTGTGTAAGAGAGAAGATAAAGTTTGTATGGTCCTACTTTCCCCAATTCAAATCAATCATCAAAAGATCCCAGGTATGGAGAGCAGGAGATGTTTTTAATCCTTATTGGTTTTAATTATTTGTTTTTTGATGTTTCTGTTTTTTTTAAATATTTTGTTTTTTGGGGGGGAAATATTAGAACATTTTAAATTATTGGATGTTTTATTCATCGGATGTTTTGAAATATTTAATTGGTGTTTGAGAAATATTAGGACAAATTTATGCAAGTTCTCTAAATTATTGGATGTTCTTCACCTATTTTGACATTTATTCTTTTTATCAGTATGGTTTTAATACTATGAATGATGTTTTATATCTCTTGATTTTATTGCTTGATGTTTTGCGAGGAATGATGATGTTTCTGTTTTTCTCTTATTGCACTGCATAATACAGTCAGGCTTGTGGTTTCCAGAACAGTTTTTGTCAGCACATTTCTATTTTATGGTCTTTCTATTCTGTATTTGAGGATCTTTCTGTATTTTAAAGGTCCAGTTCTTGTGTTACTAATTCTTGCTGTGAAAATGATGGTACTTAGCACTGGCTTTTATGGCATTATGGTCATCTCTTCCTCATTTCTATTTTAAACAGAAGTTTGCTCTTTATTAATTTCACTTACGTGCAGAAAATGGTTTTGAATGTTCCTGCAGAAAACACTTTTTCATTTTCATATTTTACTGTTGTAACTTCTTGTATAGATTAGGCCAGTGGTTCCCAACCCTGTCCCGGGGACCTCCCAGCCAGTCTGGTTTTCAGGATAGCCACAATGAATACGCATGAGAGAAAATTTGCATGCACTGCCTCCATAACATGCACATTTTCTCTCATGCATATTCATTGTGGATATCCTGAAAACCCGACTGGCTGGGGTCCCTGGGACAGGGTTGGGAACCATTGGATTAGGCAATTATTTTAAGGGATGCACTTAGCCAATGTTCCCTTTAAGGACTGGGTTGCTGTGAGCATAATATTGATAGGCCTTTTGCATCAAACTTACAGGGTAATGTAACCAAACATTTTTGCTGATGGCAACCCAATCCTTAGAGGGAACACTGAAGGCAGTGCATGCAGATTTATCTCATACATATTCATTGCACACATCCTGAAAACCTGAATGGCTGGGGGTTTTCCAGGACAGATCTGGGAATCACTGGCCTAGATGATGTAAACAGCAAAGGGAACCCAGTTAAGACTGACATCAAACTCCATTTTCTAAAGGGACTACCTGAGCCAGTCCTGGTTTTACCAACTACATGCACAGATTTACAGTCCCCTCTTTTCTTGGAGAAATTGATTTTATTTCCAGACAGTTGATCTTCCACTTTTTCCCAAGACTGGTCTCAAAGCGGATTACAATATATTACAATGGACTGACACAAACTGAAACTAGCATCTTGAATAGCAGCTCTAGTTGCCCACCAAGGGTTCATGGATGGCGGAATTTAGTTGTTCTTAACAAACAGACTGAAGTTACAATATCCTAATGGTTCCCAAACCTGTCCTGTAGAATCCCCAGCCAGTCAGGTTTTCAGGATATCTGCAAATCACTCTCATGCATATTCCTTGTTGATATCCTGAAAACCGGACTGGCTGGGGGTCCTCCAGGTCAGGTTTGGGAACCACTGCAATATCCTATAGGGTAAAACTAGATCTGACTCAACTCAACTCCAGCCCTCAAAAGGCACAAACAGTTCTGGGTTTCTGGATATCCTTATTGAATATGCATATTTCCATGCAATGGAAGCAGTGCATGCAAATCTCTCTCATGCATATTCATGTTGGCCACCCCTGCCTTTTGACTTATGTAGGCCCTTGCCAGGGTGATTGCCTGCTGGGTCATGATGTTTTATTAGATCTTGAATTGGAGCTTGGGCGCTCTTCTTTCTGTTAGGGTGACTCTCCCCGCTGTGCTGTGGTCATGCACTCACACAGTGAAAGCAAACAGAAATGCATCCTTTTTATGAGCCCCAGTTGTCCTTCTTTTATGTCACAGAGGATGCACACACACTACAGCTATAGGATAAAAAAAAGCAGTTAATGACAACTCTGCCATTATCACTGCTCTTGAGAATGTCTTGCAACACCTTGCAGATGGCTCTTAACCTCCAAGCAATTTAACTGTCTTGCTCAATTCTTGAGTTGTCCACCTTCTTTTGCTGCACTGAAAGACCCGCCATATTCACACTTTCAGGATAGAGTATTGAGACATCCAGGATGGAGAATCCACCTGGGTTAGAGGCTCATTAAAGTTTCCTGTCGCTCAAACCTACTCTACCCAGGAAGCTGGGTCCTCTGGGCTAATATCATGAAATTGCTGCTGCCGTTCAGACTCCACCAGGGCTCTCTTAGGGTTACACTACCACCTGCTAGCGCATGCACCGTACTCACTTGGTTAGACCAATTATTGTCTTTTGCACAGGGTGACTGGAACGCACCAGTATGACCAGTAACATGTGGAGCTTGTTGGCAAATCCTAGAACGAGATTAGAGGTTTTGGGAAATGGGACATTAATCCGAGCCAGGCTGTTTTAATCTGGACTAGTATATGCATCTGGACAGTTGATTCACCCATCCTCACATTAAAGGCAACGATTAATAGCTGGTAATGCATAAGGACATGGACAGCATACGAAACTACGGAGATGAACTGGTCAAGTGTAAAAAAAACAAAACACTTTTAGTTTTTTTTAAATAAAAAGACATTACAGACTATAAGAGAAGGAAACAATAATAGGTTCAGTTATGCTCCTCCTTAATATGCCTCCCTTCTGGTTTCCCTATGCTTATCGTAAACTGACACACAAATGTAGCAGGAATTTAAACCATTAATTTTATTGTAATTTGTCTTGAGACCAGATTGGCAAAGGTGGCATATCAAATGTTTATAAATAGGAAAATATCCCATCATGGGTCCTGCTATTTATTTAATAGTCCATTATATATTACAAAATGGTACTAAATCTGAAGAGTTGTAGGAACTTTCTAGGACTATATTTAAGGTTAGTTTAAAAGGAATCTAACTTCTAAACATTGATTGTTTTTTTTTTCAGAATTACACTAAAAAAGTCTGGGAAAAAAAGATGCTTAGATCCAAATGCTATAAGGATACAGAAAATGATAGCTGGTGCTTTGAAGCAAAGGTGGGTTTACTCTGCAGGAACAAAGCACTTGGCTTGTTCCTCTTAGTTCCAGTTCCATGTTTTTTTCATTCAGTCTCCATCCTGGAATCAGTGGCTTCCCACATACCCAATCCTTCCTCTCCGTCTCTGCGACTCTTCTGGCACCACAGCCGCTGTTCTTGATCCTATTGCCCCCATCACCTCTCAGTCCTCACCGTAAGATCTCTGAAACTGCTGCTGGGAATATTTTTCCTTAGCTGCTGGTCCAAACATATTAAATAGGAGCCCAATAATAATAGCTCTGATGGGAGTTCATTGAAATATCTTTTCACTGCCTTGGAATGCCTTGCTGTTTCTGTTTAACTTGAGCTGTGACCTGTGAGCACTGAAATGATCCCAGAGGAGCTGTTTTTCACATTTTCATAGGAACAGGCCGATGCAATAAAGTGTGTTCAGCTGAACGCAGTTTTACCCGCACTTAAATGCACATTTTAGGCTGAATTTTCAAAGGTCCAGGTGCGCCGAATTGGGGAGATATGCGCGAGGCTGGGCCATGTGCGTAACGCACGGATTTTCGAAGGCCTGCAGCCATGGCGTAGCTCCTGATACATGAATAGGAAGGGCTAAAGGAAAAAGGGCGGGCCAGGGGTGCGGTCTGCGTGGGGCTGGACAGCGCCATTAAGGGACAGTTCTGCTGAAATGCAGGCTGGGAACAATGGACTCGTGTAACCTGCTGCTGCTCCGGATCACAGGTAAGTATAAAAACAAACAAAAATAAATCTAGGGTAGTGGGGTAGGTTAGGTAGGTGGTGTAGGAAGTCAGCTCCTTTACTGGAGTGAACTGGAATTTGGGCCTATCCCATTGCCCCGTGCATCTACTGAAATCCCCCCTGCTTCTGCGTGGGAGGGCATTCGCGTGCACATGTGCGCTGATATAAAATCGTGCGTGCACGTGTGCCCGGGTAGTGGATTTTTATAACGTGCGCACGACGACGAGCACGTTATAAGATCGGCGCGTCCATGTGTGCGCACCAGCAACCGTGCGCACATGGACACCCGCGCAGAGGTTTGTGTGGGTAAACGTTACTCCCGATGCAGGAAGGAGCTATACCTGCCAAAACAAAAAGTGCATTTAAAAATGTGTGCTCAACTCAGTGTCCTCACAAGGAAATTCCATGCAAATGAGGGCATTAAGCATTTCCTCCCAATGCAGCAAGATGTGCTGGCTAAGCGCACATTTTATTATCACTAGAAACTTTTCTCCTGGTCGGAGGTGGAGTAAACGTTCTATCGCTGGATCCACTGCTGGGGTTCCCCCTGTACTCAGGACGACAAGCGGCAGAGGCTCAACCATATGTTTATTTTCTTGTCTATCCGTGGCCAGATAACTTCTGTTGTGCTCCTAGATAGCTATGCTCCTAAGTTAGGTGTACAACAAGAGATATGCGTTTAAATTAGGAGCACAAGAAAAGATATACATTATGCTCTCTCCGTTCAGCCCCTCCCCTCTCGAGTTACAATATGTGTTCGGCTTGCTCCGACCACACGTTAACTCTTGTGTTACCATATTTTAACTAAAGATGCATTAACATAGCATTAGCTTACTGCATTGGGAGGTTAAATTTTTTTTTACCTGTGCGTTAACACTGTGCGCTGAATTTCAGTGCAAAGGCTCTTAATGCACAGGTTATTGCATCGGCCTGAACGTTTTTGGTCTTTGTACATATACCATCATCTCAAGCCGTCTTAATAGTTACTCTGTCTTTGAAGACAGCGTGACTTACATTTGCTTGTGACCGTACTTATAGCTCTGACAGTCCTAATGTGTGAAACCAGCCACTGTTAGTGAGTCAAATTCAGAACTATTTAGTTTTACAAAAAATGGATGAAAACATGTTTTTTTTATGTTAGCTTTTATATAATTCAATTTTGACCTAGCCATTGATTATTGGCTATGATTAGTATCAAATTATGATTTATTGAAGCTGTGTTTAGGCTTAATTTGGCGTAGATCAATGGATAGGATTTTATTTGTATAAAATTATGAGTCTATTATATTAGCGTATGCCGTGTTAGTTATTGTCAAATAGTTGATGTTTTATGTATGTCAGTTTGACTGTTATGTCCTAATTTTAGATTTGGTGTAATTAAATATGTTTTTATTTTATGTTTATTTATTATATTTTAACATTTCTATTTCTCCCTCGGAGTGTCTATTGATGAGCGAGTTATATATTTTTAATAAAAAAAAATTAAATCAGACCTAGACTTGCATGAAATGTGGGTTTTGTTTTGCTTTTTTTTTTACCATTATCTGAGATAAAGGACTCAGAGCAGTGAACCTTGATCCTGCCCCACCAATTTTGGAAAAAGGATCAGCATCAAGGTGTACCCTACCTGCTGACTTGTGAAAGGATTCCCAGCTCTGTCTGTGTAATTCCAGTTAATAACACTGTACCCTTTTCTTGCCACTGACCCATCAAGGCATACTTCAATTTACTATTTTTCATCAGGACCTTTTCCTGCTCTCAAACCAGTTCCTTGCTATTACCAAAAAAAGAATAAAAAGAAAGCAAAGAATACTCTTTTTGGTGCATCTTAAAAAAAAATCTTGCATATTAACACAATTGTTCTCTTTCTACAGATTGTCAAAATCTCATCTGAAAAAATGACGAGGCAGCATAAGTCAGTCCAGAGCCTCAACATTTCACACTTCCATTTGAATCAAGATGTCTGAGTCTTAGGGATTCAATAAAGAATCTACAGCTTACAAAACAATGACAGGATGCAGCATTCCTATTACCTTGTTCTGGTGGCCATGGTAGTTACTGGTACTCGTTTACACTATCATCACAGATTTTCCTCCCATCAAGATGAAAAGCAGCACTGGCAATGCTGGAACGTACAGATCTTTCATATACCTGAACCTATAATATAGTCAGATTCATGGAATCATGTTCTTTTTCAAGCTATTTGTACATACAATGAGTTTTACAAGCTATTCATGTATATACATTTTTATATATAGGGCTAATGCATACTGTATTCCTACTATTTACTATTGTAAATCTGTATAGTATTCCTGGATGCCTCTAATCTGCACTGGTTGGAGGTATGCAAAATGGTTTATATAGAAGATGTTTTGCAGGTTTGAGCCAAATATCCTCTGGGCCTGAACACATTTTTCTTCTGGAGCATGAGAAATTAAACAGGCTCAGCAAACTGCAAAACAGACACTTTTCTATCTGCTCTAATTATATAAGTAGTATAGCTTTGCTTTCCTGCAGATTTTGCTTTTATACATTGACTGCAGAGATCTTAAAAGGTAATGAATATGTAGGAAATAGGTGCTGTGCATGCAGATGTTCATGCAGTGTTAAGAAACTGGACGTATTATAAGTAGGGCAGGCTTTTTGTAGCAGTCTGCTATGGAGAAATCAAAACTTTTTTTTTAAATTATTTAAAACTTCTCTGTACTGACATACATTTGCATATCACATCGGTTTACATTGAACAGGCAAAAAAAAACATTAGAAAAGAAAAGTTACATGTAACAGGGAGCTCAAGGAACCTTGGTTGTATAAGGGAGAAAGTAATGCGAGGTCTGGAAGATTATAACAAGGTATTTACAGATAAACTTAAGTCCTAAATATAAATTGGTGATTAAAAGAAATAAGTGCGAGGGGAAGGGGGGGATGAAAGGTGAATAAGGGTTGACTAAGGGGGGGGATAAGTGTACTGAGGCAAGTATAATTCAGTGGAGGAGGGAGTATGTAGAATGGCGAGCAAAGGGGGGTGGAGGGAGGGGATTATGTAAAAGGCCTGTTTGAATAGTCTAAGTTTTTAGTTTGTTTTTTTTTAAAGTCTGGGTGCAGTGTTCTTGGCGAAGGTCGGGGGACATAGAGTTCCATATTGAAGGTCCAGCTATGGATAGTGCACTTTCTCTCGTGGAAATGTGATGGGTAAGTTTGGGAGAGGGTGTGTAAAGGGATCCTTTGTAAGCGGATCTGGTGGGTCTATTCGAGGTATGGTAGTGTAGGGAGTCATTTAGCCAGCGAACATTCTGGTTGTGAAGTGTCTTGTGTATGATTGTCTCCTCCCAGTGCTTCGCCCTGGATCTCTTCATGCCATGTCTCTTCCTGCCCCCCTATACCAACAAAATATCTTCCGCCGCCACTTGTAATTTATACTTGCAATGCTAGTTCCACCCTATTTTCCCCCCTGCCCCCCTATACCAGCAAAACATCTGCTGCCGCTACTTTAAATAATACTTACGTTGTTCTCGTTCTAAGCTCTTCTTTCCCTGCCCCAGTTGTACCTCTCCCTGTTCAATGTACTTTTGTTGCAAGTTATATGTAAACTGATATGATGTTCCCACGAATATCTGTATATAAAAACATTAAATAAAATAAATGATTGTGAGACTCTTATGGAGAATTCTGAAGTGGACTGGGAGCCAGGGGAGGTCTTTAAGGATAGGCGTAATATGGTCTTTTCTGCGGGTATTAGTAAAGATTCTGGCCGCAGCATTTTGTAGCATTTGGAGAGGTTTGGTAGTTGTGGGGAGGCCTAGGAGTATAGTCGATTTTCGAGAATAATGTGGCTTGAAGGACCGTGCGAAAGTCATTGAAATGGAGGTGGGGTCTTAGTTTTTTTAGAACATGAAGTTTGTAATAGCAATCCTTCATGGAAGTGTTGATGAATTTTTTTAGGTTCAGTTGGCTATCCAAAATGACGCCTAGGTCTCTCACATGTTGGGAGATAGTTATGGAAGGATCGGCAGGGGTAGTGTTATGGTCGGGTGAGATAAGCTCAGTTTTGGACGTGTTCAGGGTGAGATTGAGGTTTGTGAGGAGGTGGTTAATCGATGTGAGGCAGTTGTCCCAGGTCTTGAGGGACTTGGGTACAAATTTCGTAAAGGGAATAAGAATTTGGACGTCGTCCGCGTAGATAAATGATTATTTATTCAATCTCACCCAGCTGGAGGACTTTCACATTTCTCACTCTCACAGCTATTTTATTTTCATATCATTATGTTATCTCCAAATTCTTTTCCAGAATAGTATAGGTAGATATTGAAGCTATATTAATTTTTGGTCTTGTTTGAAATGGACCAGGCTGAGTGGCAAGTCCTTATGGAGATTTAATGCAGTACCTTTATTGGATGATCCTGAGTTTTCTGATGCTGTCTATAAGGCATCATCTGAGCATTTTTCTGTAATGATCAAGGTGATATGGCCTCACATGTAGTTTGAGATGCCTACAATGCATACATTTGGGGTGAAATTATGAATTATAGTACCCATAAAAAAAAAAAAGGCTCAAGCACCTTAAATATCTTGAAATGGAAATGAAAGAACTAGAGAAGAAAGAAATGAAAGCTAATGTTAACTTTTATCAAATATTTATCAGTTTAAATATCAATATAATTCTACTTTAAGTCAGAGGACTGGGCAGTCTGTTTTTACTGCTGATCCTAAATATTATGCAGAGGATAATAAATGTGGGAAATGTTTGCCCGATGACTTTAGAACAAATTGCAATGCAACTGACATTCATGCTGCTAAACGAAGGATAAAGTATTAAAGAATGAGGATATTATTCTGCCCTTTGTCAAATTTTATTTCAAACTAAATTGTTCTGTAGGTACCCCCAAGAGACAGAATTAAATAATTTATTAATAATCTTACCCATCCTTGTTTAGTGAAGCTCTTAAGATTGTATCATATCTGTTGAAGAAATTGAGCAGATGGGTTTGTGAGACATTTTTGTAAGAATTTCAGATCCTCTCCCCTAATCTCAGCTTTATCAAAATTTGACAGTTATGGACACTTTTGCAGAGGCCATTACTGTGCTATTAGGAAAAGCTAGAAGAGACCCACTATTATGTCAAAATTTTAGACCTATTTCCTTGATAAATTTTAACTGCAAGGTTTATGCAGAAATTCTAGCTTTAAGATTATCCATTGTAAATGCTGATTGATTCTGATCAAGTGGGTTTCTTAAAGGGGTGATTGAGCTCTAATAATTAGATTTTTTTGGCATAATGTTTTTTGCCTTGATGGGACAGTTCTCCTTGATGTGAAAAAAAAAATTGAAAGGGCACTACAGTAATTTGGTGAAGAGATGGGGGTAGATTTTAAAAGAAGTGCGCGCGGCCTACATGTGCGCGTGCTACCCCGCTCGCATGTACGCCCGATTTTATAACATGCGCGCGCGCAGGCCCTACTCTAACCCCCCTCCCTGTCCTTTGTCTTACCTTTTGCGCCTGCCTCCGGGCAGGCTGCCGGCACGCGATCCTCCGACAGAGCTGCAATGGCCGCTCTGTCGGAGGTCTCTGGCCCCACCCCGCCCCCAGACTGCCCCTTTTGTAAAGCCCCGGGACTTACACGCGTGCCGGGGCTTTACGTGTGCCGCCGGGCCTTTATAAAATAGGCCCGGCACGCGTAACCTTTTGAAAATCCGGCCCATGGTTTTGTCAAAATAATACTTATATGTTAATCCTTCGGTTATATTTACACAAAATTGTACATCTTTCATTTTTCCCCTGGGAAGAAGCACAAGCCAAAGCTGACCATTATCTCCAATGTTATTAATTATAGCACTGAAATCTCTGATGTATTGCTTTTCGATCTCAGGATATATGATATAGGGTATCCTACAAGGAAATGCTTTCAAATAACTTTTATGCATGCATTTTGTTGTGTTTCTCAGCCTTTCATATCTGTTAAGCACTACTGAATTTTTCTCTTTATTTTTCTGGGTACAAAATTAACTGGGATAAATTAAATTGGTCCCTGTTTTGTCAAATTTTGCTTTCAATGGAAGGATGCAGGTATCTTGGAGTTCTTTTACAAAAATAAACTGACACTGTTCAATATAATGCACTTAAAATTATTAACTGAGTGAAGGATATATGCTTCTTTATGGAACAGGTAGTGGATGTATGGAATGGCCTCCCAGTGAAGGTGGTGGAGATAAAAAAAAATAAAAAAATAAAAAAAATAATGAAACTCAAGAAATCCTGAGATAAACAAAGATCTCTAGTTGTGAAGGGAAGAGTAAACCAGAGCTCAGCAGGGGTCTGTGGCATTGCACCACAAATGAAACTGGGCAGACAGGGTGAGCCTAATAGTCCTTATCTGCTGTCATATTCTGTTTCTGTAATTTAACGGCATGGCGTAGAGTGGATTGTATCCAAAGGGTTCTTAGCCCTCGTTTTATATCTTAGGCATGCTCCCTTTAGTGCTCTCACACTCTTTTTATGCATTCCAACCACTAGAACGTTGAAAAGCAGTTGTACTAAAGGAGTCTGTGTCTGTCCATCCATTCCAGAACAAAATAACCTTCTAGAGAAGGAATGGAAAATACCAAATTTGCCATGCTGGAAGAAAATGGGAATGGAGCCTCCCACAAAATCCCCAATTCAGGAGGTAGTTAGAGGCTATGAATGTTGGCAAGTGATCCTTTTCAAAAGCCTCACTCTCACCCAGAGCAGGATTCTAATTTGTTCAGTTACCATAAATCTCGATGATGTAAATTCAAACTTTACAAAAGCAAGGAAGGGTGCGCCACACACAGACAGACAACATATCTCCAGCCACGCCACAACTTCCACCTTTGATGGAACCATAAAGCTAAATGCCAGGCTTACCAACTTTCCCAAAGTTGTTATGTTAATTTACATTTCTAGATTCTCTTACTTGTACTAAAATACATATCAAAGTGGTTTACAAATAAGAGTACAATAATAATAAAAAACATACATCAATATATCATTAATCTAATATAGTGGATCCAGACCTGGGGTCTGTGAGATCATCACAGTTGGTCTGCAGGTGTTATGACCGTTGGTCGCAGATGGCTGCGACCGCTATTACTTCATGCGCTGCTACCCTCTCTCCTTTGGGAAGACTTGCAGCTGTGGCTAGCCGCTTCTGACACACATGGCTCCGTCCCAGGACTCCTCAGTGTGGCGAGGATGCCGCCGACCGCCATGTCGCTCCTGGGCCTTCCTAGGCATGCGTGCGCACTACATGGCCCTCCTTTAAGAACCTTGAAGTTGAGGTGTTCTAATCATTTATTGGCGGCAACTCCATTGCTTCACAGAGACACAATACTTAGACTGGGTCCCCCGACCCGGACCCGTGTTTCCCAACCAGAATACTTATAAGCGCAAATTGCTGGAGTTGAAGAATCCCGCTGTAAATTACGTCCCTCCCGATGCAGCCGCGTGTGGCGAAACACGGGTCCGGGTCGGGGGACCCCGTCTAAGTAGTGTGTCTCTGTGAAGCAATGGAGTTGCCGCCAATAAAAGATTAGAACACCTCAACTTCAAAGTTGTCATTGGGACTCATTAAAAAATTACTGCACTTCCTCTCTTGTTTAATGTACGTTTGAAGTGCAGCACTCTGCTCCCTATTTGTTGTGGATTCCTCCTTTAAGAACGCCAGGGTGGGAGCTTCAGGGGCTTCTCCTCTTGATGACATCACTAGCCCTGGACTCTTAAGCACCATCGGGGCCTGGCTCTAATCGACTTGGCAACGAGTTCTTTCCTTGCTGAATCCTGTTGATCTCTCGACGGACACTGGTTCCTGCTTCTCCTGGCGTGAGACACTCTTGGGTACCCGCTCATTGGGGGCCCTGCTCCTGTCTCTGGCTATCCGCTCCTCTGAGGGCCCTGCACCTCGAACGCTGGTTACCAGCTCCCCCGCTTCTCAGGGTTGCTCCCGGAACTACTCTACTCGTGGAGACCCAATGTAGGTATACCCCGCCCTGTGGGCCATTGCCTCACTACTCTGCTTCGTGGAGACTTAGCACTGGTGTACCCCACTCCACGGGCCATTGCCTTCGCTTGTGACTGAGTTGCACCCCCCGCTCCTCAGGGTAGCGCATTGTGTACCTTGTGACTGTGCCACGCTTCCCCGCTCCTCGGGGCAGTGCCTTGTGTATTCCTGTGACTATACCTCGCTCCCCACTCCTTGGGGTAGCATCCTGCTTTATCTCAGAGACTTTACTGCCCTCCCCCGCTCCTCGGGGAAGTGTTCTCTCCCACTGCCAGAGACCCCTGGGCTTCCCCGCTCCTCGGATAAGCCAACGTCATTCCTCCCGTGCTGACTCTTTCTGTGGCACCACCCCCTGGGGGTCACTCTCTCAGCACTCCTCCATACCCTGCCTAAATTCCCCGCTCCTCAGGGCCTGCTCAGCACTTCAACACTAAGAGGACCTATTCTGGCAATCGTATCCACACCCCAGTCTCCTGCTCTCTCTGTACTCTCTGGCTGTGTCTCCTATTGCTGCAGACCTGATCTCCCGATGGTGAGGCTCAGTGGGGCTCCTCCCCGTGGGCGATACCTTCTCTCACCTCGGGCCAAGGGCCCACGAATCCTAACAGCAGGAAAGAAGTATTTTTAAGTAGCTTCTTTCCTCTCCTGGAGAATCAGCACCATCTCAGGAAGGCTGGGAGACTACAGTCCGCATGGGCTGGGAGATTAGCAAGGCACTGATAAACCTGTGAGGCTTGGGGCTGTGGCAGACCAGTGGAGGCTGGAACAGCAGCAGGGCAGTGATGGCCTCAAGATCAGCAGAGGAATGGCAGATCCAGGCCTGGAGATTAGGGGGAACCTGCACAGGCCCAAAAGAAAGTCAAAGAAGGTGCAGTTAATGAGTGGTGGGGATGGGCTTGGGGGGGGGGGGGGGGGGGGGGGGAGGGGACTTAGGTGAGAGTGGTGGGGATCTCCAAAATTGTTAGTGACTGAAAAGCGGTCTGCACATTCAAAAAGGCTGGGGGACCCCTCACCTAAAACATCAAGAAACTAATAATCAATAAAATACATTTAAATAGTTAATACATAACAAATACATCAATATATCAAACTGGAAACAATCTAAAGCAAAACTACCCTCCCTAGGAAGGCTAAGCCATAAATCAGCTAACAAAATATCCATTTAATACCAAACAACCATATCCCAATACACTCAACCCAATCACTATCCCCAAATTATACTAGACTCCTATCACTCCCAAAGGAGCCCCCTAATGGGCAACAGGCTTGCCTCTACAGGAGCAATCCACTCTGCAGTGGGGTTAGCTAAAGAATCGCCCCCTTATGACATAGTAGGGAGATGGCAGAGGCACACTAACATAGGGAACAACCACATCACTGTGGCATTAGCAAGCCAGCAGTCAAGCTCACCCATGAAGACTCAGAAGCAGGCTGCAAGATCTGGCTACAAGCATCTTTCCCTCGACAGTGTGGTCGATTAAAGTGTCTCCCCCACACGACATCGCAGAAGGAGGCAGATTCACGCCAGGATAGGAAACCATAGGACAGCAGCAGCTGATGTTGTAGTTGGCACGGTTGCTGCTATCACGAACTCTTGATGTAAATTCTTTTTAATGTAAGCAAAGAGTGCCCCCCCCCGGGCACTAAAAAAAAAAATGTTCTCTCTATCTGCTGGGCTTCGGCCATCGGCTGCCAGTAATCAAAATGGCACCAACGGCCCTTTGCCCTTACTATGTCACTGAGGCCGACCAATAGCAGCGGTAGTCCCTGTGACATAGTAAGGGCAAAGGGCCATTGGCTGCCAGTAATCAAAATGGCGCCGATGGCCCTTTGCCCATACTATGTCACAGGGACTACCGCTGCTATTGGTCGGCGCCACTGACATAGTAAGGGCAAAGGGCCGTCGGCGCCATTTTGATTACTGGCAGCCGACGGCCCTTTGCCCTTACTATGTAAAACTGGAAATGAAGGTTCCTAAATATATACATACACACACACACACACACACATATATATACATACACATATATACATATTTTTTTTTCCTATTCTGGAAACTATCCAGGTCATCCATCAAAATGTGTTAGGGCCCTAATGCATGCGATAAATATCGCAACATGCATTAGTATGCAAATTTTACATTCAGTCTGCAAGTGGGAGGAATGAGGGTCTATATATACCACTTTTAAGAGGGGACACTTTCAACTCAGGGTGGGTTTGGAAGGGTGGTTTTACATACACAGTCAGAGGAATTATCTGTAAATTTGATATGACTGTTGAATTTCTATCATTTGAATCAATGACAGATACTAACAAGAGGAGTTGATTTGTACAATGCAACTGCTCTGAAAATGCTCGGTGCGCGCACACGGCCCGGCCACGCACACAGCTCCCGGGATTTGTGCGCACCAGCCTTTAAAAATTTACCAGTAATGTTTTACTGTGTTTAAAACTAGTATTCTGGGGACAAGATGGCAGCCAGATAGGAAGGGTTGGAAGCGAGCTCCTGGTGTGGCATTTTACTTGTTAAATTTTCCTATAACAAAATGCCCCATACTAAATGAAAGGGGAAAATTCGGGGAGCAATGTCTGGCTCTCCGGTTGTTGACCCTTTCCAGCCACGCATAGAGGGCTTCCTGGCGGGAGCAACCGGTTTGCCAAAGGGGCTGGTCGCTGGGGGGACACGGGAGGAGCGAACGCAGTCCCCCCCCCCTGCCCCTGGATATTACTCTGAGCCCAGGCGAGTCGATCAGGCCGATGCATCCAGTGCAGATTGAATCATCTCCGGTTGAGCCAATCTAAAGCGGATTACAGCTGGAGCTATTGGAGGCCGTGCAGGTGTCTCCCGAGACGCGAGAGGATGGGATGGTTACCTCGCGAGCTGGAGAAATTCGTCGTGCACTGGAACTGGGCCCCTTAGGAGGAGAAACCCTGACCCAAGCCGCGAATATCATCACAGGTAACATACTGCATTCAACAACTGTAAGGGAACAGTGAGAGGCACGACCGGAGTCCATGGCAGTGAGTGTCAATCTTGGGCAGCCCGAGGATATAACACCCGGGAAAGTTTGGTATGCTTTAAAAGTTATAGATATGGCTTTGAAATCAATCGCCCAGTCTATAACTGAAGTTAAAAACCAAACAAAGGAAAATAATAATTTGATTGGAACTTTTAATCTCAAGATTCAAAACCATGAGGAAAGATTAACTAAAATGGAGAGACTTTACAACAGAACATCGTAAAATCAGAAATGGCAATGGGAAAAAGAATGGAGAGAGTTGAAAACAATCTAAGAATGCTGAACTTGAGAGTATTAAATTTTCCTGTGGTTAGAATGATATCACCTGCCGAGTTGTTTAAAATATACATGAAGGAGATACTAAAAATACCAGAGTCAACGTTACCAGTATGTACTAGAGCATATTATCTTCCCCAGCCGGGTCGCGAGGTTGAAGGAGAGAACATTCCATCTATGAATATTTCTGAATTGTTAGAATTATCAATAGTCAGAAATAAAGGAGAGAAAAGCTATGTTAGTAACTTTTGCATTTATATCTGACCGTAATTATATATTGAAAATGTTTCTCAGAAATAGATTAGCTTTGTTTTATGGGGCCCAGGTCTGGATATATCCGGACGTAGTAAAGATAACACAGCAACGCAGGAAAGAATTTCTTGCTATGAAAGAAAGGGTTCTCAGCCTAAAAGCCCAATATGTTTTAAAGTACCCCTGCAAATGCTGCGTTAGATTCCAAAATAATAACTATGTTTCCTTTGAACCTGTGCAATTAAAGGATTTTCTGTTGGGCCACTCTCATGAAGTTCCCGAAGAGAGATCGACTTAAAAGAAATAGGGTAGCTCACCTATCTTATTTATTTATTATTTATTTTTAACTTTTATATACCGGTCTTCTTGCATGGGATACAAATCAAACCGGTTTACAGTGAAACAATAACCTCGCATGAGAGCGTTACATAGAACATGAAACACCGAATAAACTTTGAATAAAATTAAATAAAATGAAATAACATTAAACAGTTGGGGCTTGATTGAGCCAAAGGATGAACATCTTGTTCCTATATAAGAAAAAAAGAAATAAATGTTTGATTCGCTCATATATTCTCTTGCCCCTGACTTTCCTATATTTAGGTGCATAATCTGGATTGTTCTTTATTTTTCTTTGAAGAGTGATGTCTCTATAATGATGTATAAATAAATGCCAGAAGATACACCGTATTCTTATTAGAAAGTATTTCATGTAAATTTTGTGAAATTTTGAAAATAAAAAAACCCCAAAACAAAACACACCTAGTATTCCACTGACTTTCTGTAAGTGTAATCAACAGTTCCCTATTCCACTTATCAAGTAGAGAATTTAGAGACAAGGGTGAACCAATATTCAACAAAGCTTTATATAGCTGAGATATCTTTACCCTCCTGTCATCCTCAATCTGAAAAAAGTCCTCTGTTTGGTTACAGAAGTTCTCCTTTAGATAGATGGCCCCTAAGCTGCACACATAATGATGCAATTGCATATAAGCAAAATTGTCTTTGGGTGCAAAATCAAACCTTTGTTGCAACTCTTGGAAAGATAACATTTGTCCATCCCCCTTTATCTAAGTGATCCCGTTAGACTTCATATACCAAAAACTCTGTATTGCGTCCCTAGCTAAAACGAGTGATTGCCCTGAAGAGGAAAATTGTGTCTTACCAGCTAATTTTTGTTCCTGTAGTACCAAGGATCAGTCCAGACCGCTGGATAGTGAGCCCTTCCAGCAGATGGAGTCAGAGAAAAAAGCTGAAAGGCATCCCCTCTTACACTGGTGTGCCACCTGCAATCCGTCAGTATAATCCAATCCATAACAGAATGAAATAGAACATAAAAACCTCAAACTTAACAACCAATGGCTATATCAAATTGCCTAATGACAACTGTATAACGCATATACATGGAGGGAGCATTTCCATATGCAACTTGAATGCTGTCCACTTCAAAGTATTCTACAGAATGAATAAACGAGACTGAACAGACTCTCCAGGCTCCATGGGCGGGCATCTGGACTGATCCTTGATACTACAGGAACGAAAATTAGCAGGTAAGACCCAATTTTCCTTTCCCTGTATGTACCAGGATCAGTCCAGACTGCTGGGATGTACCCAAGCTTCCCTAAATGGGGTGGGACTTGGAGACCGGGAGGCAGCAGTCCGTCTCCGCCGATGTCCGTCTCCAGAGGAGGGCTGCAAGAAAAGTAAGTCGCTTTGTTGCTTTACACTTTACATGTCGTTTCACCAGTCCTCTCTCCCCCCCCCCCCCTCCCTGCGCCTTGCTTCGGGAGGAGGGGAGAAAGGACTGGCAATCCCGAGCGTAGGAGAACCGTCCACTTCCTGGTACCTGACATTTGAAATGACAGATACCAGCGTGTCCGTGAAGTGTTAGGGCAGCGCACCCAGGATACTGTAGAGCGCTCTATACAGTAAAATGGGTTGCGCGGGCCTAACGCTTCATGGCGCTTCTTGGACGCGGCTTGCATTTGCAAGCTATTTGCATACAGGATCGAGCGGTAGGTGAGCCAGACTGTGCGTGCGGCAACAGCGGGTGCGCTCGGCACTAACGCAGCTCTTTCTACCGCTCCTTACTGTATCGGCCTGAGTGTTAGTTGAAATTACCTATTGTTTAGTTAATACTTGTGTGCTACTTGCTGTATAGTGATAGCAAAATTAAAAGAAAGGCAATGCAGGTTTGTCCTGCATTGCCATGTATCGTGATTCAAAATATCAGGGCTAGTCCTAGGAGAGTTGTAGGATCGCGCCGTGCTTTGGCTGGCATTAGGCAGGGTGGCAGCGGTAAGGGTTCGTGGCTTGTTGTTGCACTGTGCGTTTGCAATCTGGTTTGATTGCAGTGCATTGGTCTTTGCTTAGGATTATTTAATTTCCTCCTTACTTTTCTCTATTTTTTCTGTGCCTTTTCCGTCCCTCATTCTCTCTTTTTTCTTTCTGAGTTTGGCTCTTAGTTTTGTGTGGCCTGAGTGCGGCGGCTGCTGTGTGATTTTCGAGCGTGAGCATGCTTAGGAAGGGGCACGAGAGGGGCGGTCGCTTGGGAGCCCACGTGTCGGCGACCAGGCCCAGCAATGGTCGGAGGGGCGTGGGCAGGAGAATGTCCAGAGCCATGGCTATGGCCGAATCTGCGGCTCAGGCAAGTGTTTGTGGGGCTTTAGCTCCGGTCACCAGCTCTGGCGAGAGCGGGCCGGAGGGGGACTCCGGTCCTCCTGTTTTGTCGAGCAGGACGGCGGCTATGAGTGCGCAGGGCCGCTCGACTTATCCCTTAACGTGTCGGGTACTGAGTTCGTGGCTCCAGGCAGCTCACCCCTCGGGGCCACTGGGTTGGAGACGGTGCCCATCCCTAAGCCTAAGCGGAGCAGTGGAGGGTTCAAAGAGAGCGGGGATAGGGGCTTGCTGCGTTGCATAAGGCACAGGCGGCATTTAGGGGTGGGAAGGGGAAAGTCGCTGGTGCGCGCAGAGCTACTGTTGCTGGGGGGAGGCAGGTGGCTTTTTCCTCACATGGGGCGGGTTGTTTTAAAGAGTTGGGTAGGCCCAGAGGTTCTTTGGGGTTCGTGGGGCGGGGGAAGAAGCATGTAGGGGGTTCCGGTTTGGCCACGGATGATCTTCCAGTGGCCAGTCCCCTCGATTCTTACTGCAGCGGATTGGGTGCGCAGCCTTGTGGCATCCCCAGCGACGGGGTTGGCCGGCCTAGGGGTCTTTCTGGGGACAGTTCATTTGAGGGGCCGGACAGCCATCAATTTACTGGGTTTGGTGGGTGGTCGTCTTGGCAGCAGGTAACATGGGAAGTGCTGGAGAGATGGGGCAATGGTTGGGCAGGGGGGTAGACCATTGGAGCGAGGGTTGGGATCTGGTGAGGGGAAGCAAAGGGTCTTACCTGAAGGCAGAGCAGGGGAGCTGGGGCAGGGAGAGTTTGGTACGGCAATGGGTCCTGCGACTTCTCCTTTTCTTCCAGCAGGTTCTCAAGGGGCGGACAGAGATGTGGAGGGATCCAATCTACCCCAGGAGCGCGGCCGAAGAGACAGGAGGACAAGGGGCGTGTGTTGGAGTGGCTCAAAGGTGGAAGGCTCAGCACGGGTACAGGATCAGGTGATGTTGATTTCCGGGGCAAGACAAGCGAGCGAGGGTCTGCTAGGAGCAGAAAGCGGGCGCTTACAGGTAGCTCCGGTTCCGATACAAGCTCCTCATCTTCTATGTCTACGTCCAGTGGGTCAGCAGGGGCGGTCAGGCGGGGGCCCTCTCAGGACATGGCTCATCCAGCATTGGCATCTTTGACTGAATTATGGGAGGAGGTGCCCAATAAGTTGAGGAAGAGGATTAAGAAAAGGAAGTAAGTTAATAATTTTAGATTATTGGAGGGCAGGAGAGGGGCCAGAAAGGAAAAAAAAGGAAGGCAAGGAAAAAGAAGGGCGAGAATGCGGGACCCAGGTTTTCCAAGAACATAGTCAATAGGGTTTGGGGTTTCTTCAGATTAGCTAGCGTAGTCAGACATCATCAGCTCAGTTTGTATGGCGGGTTGTTGGTCTACGGGTATAGTATTTTAGGGGCTTTTAGAGATTATGAGGGTTGGGCGTGGTTAAACTACAATGAGAAGGTCAGGGACAAGATGGCTGGTAACAGGTTCATGTCTTGGGGCACGCAGGACATTAATTTGTGGCTAACCCAGATGACTAACAAAAGCGCTATTGGGGGTCAAGAAGGGCGCGACTCCTCCGTTGGGGCGGGTGTAGGATCCGGGGGTAGTCAGGTGGTTAAAGGTAGTTCCTTTCGGGGTCCTGGGGCAGGGAATAAAGTTGGGTCGGTGCAAAAAAAAGGGGGGATCCGGACTGTAGGACGTATGTTGGAGATTTAACAAGGTCACCTGTTTGTTCCCAGATTGTAAGTTCAGGCATGCGTGTGCTACCTGCAACGGCGCGCACCCGGCTTCCAAGTGCGGATGGTTACAGGTTGCTTCCCTCGGCAGAGGGGGAAAGTAGCAAGTGCGGTTTTTCTAAGGCCAACTCGCCGGTTGTGTTAGCAGCCATGAAGGAGTGGTTGCTACCCTATCCTGATTGCGGAGCGGCACATTTTGTTTTCTGGGGTTTTAAGGAGGGTTTTTGGATTCCGTACCAGGGTCAGGGTAGTTTGGGGGTGGTGAGGAACGCGAAGCCCACAGCGCTCTTAGCAAGCATTGCACGGGACAAATTGAATGCGGAGTTGCGACTGGGTAGGATAGCAGGGCTCTTTGGGGGGGGGGGGGGGATGTGAATGAGTACAGTTCGCATTCTTTTCGGATAGGGGCAGCTACATCCACCACAGAAGGGGGCATTCCGGCTGCGGGTATACAGGATAAGAAAGCCTTCGATTTCCATGTGCGGAAATAAAAAAAAGAGAGAAAAAGAAAAGGGCTGCGGGTGAGGGTGGCGTAGGGAAGGAGATGGGCGGGGAAGCAGGGGGGGTGCTGTGCCATAGATTTGGGGGAGGGGTGGCGACTGATATTGACTGCGTCTTCTCTTTGACAGAGCAAAGAGGGGAGGACAGGAGACGAGAGTGTGTCTGGATCGTGGGCCACTCTTTTGTGCATTGGGCGCAAGTGCAAGCTCGGTAGCGGTCGTACGAAGAAGACCCTGTGTCTTGGTGGGCGCAATGTGACGGTGCGATGGTTCAGCAGGCGTGGAATGCTGTGGGATGAACTGTTGCCTTTCTCTTGGGAGAGAGTGGACTGGTGAGGGGGTGCCAGACATATTGTTGTTGCATCTTGGGGGTAAGTTATGCGCGGGTCAAAACTTGCAGAGCCTGGATGACTTGCGGTCAAGAAGGACCTGTCGCAAGTCTGTATTCGCTGGCCGCGGATTAAGCCGGGCTGGTCTTACATTGTTGTTAGGTGGGGGTGTAAGGACAGTGCTTTGTGGAAGGCGGGGGTACCTGAAATGAACAAGCAGATTGGTAGATGGTTACTGCGGGTTTTGGGTGAGGCACAGTTAGTCTTAGATAGTGGAAAAAGGGTTCTTCAAAGGGGATGCCATTCATTTGTCGGAGGTTGGCATGGATTTATTGAACAATGACTGGCAGGAGGGGTTGGAGAAGGTGGTGGTGGGGGGGGGGGGGGGGTTTAAAGGCCACCATGGGGGAACAAGAACGGCTGAAGTCGTCCTTGTTTGTGTAATGGGGGCTTAAAGGGAATTAAGGGGGGGGGGGCAGCTCATGTATCGGGGGGGGGGGCTGCTACACAGTATGGCCAGTGAGCTGAGGGGCTAAGCTCTAGGCCAAGTTTGCTCTCGCTGGTGGAGGGGCGGGGCAAATGCTGAGTGAGAATGGGGGTGGGGCAAGTGAAGGTGGGGGCAGAGTCAGGGGTTGTTATTGTTGTTATGCCTTGAAGTTTATAGACTGTTAGGGCTCGGGTTAAGTGAATAAAACTGCGGCCTGTTACAAATGCCAAACAAGGATTCTGGTGTGGTGTGTTTCTTGGGGGTGGGGAACGAAGGGACTGAGCCCAGCGCATGTATTGACTCCTGTGTTATTTAAAAAGTAAACTTATAAAGACAATAATACAACTTCATTAAAGGAGTTTGCTAATGGGATTTTTCTTTCGATACTGCTGCTTTCCAATATGCAAAAGGTTGAATTCGCACAGGTTTGAAACTTGCTAGGAGTCTTCCTGTAAGGAGGACTCTCTTGATCAGGGGACCACCACTTTCACATCCCACCCACCTTCCTCCCCAAGAGTATTGAAGGAACAATTGCAGCACTAAAGTGTCAGAGCTGTTTTGTAACTTGCTGAGAAACAATGATTTTTGTGCTTATTTTTAGTGGTGCAATGGCACAACTGCATTTGCATTCCAGCTAGCAATTTATTAATGGATTTATTAATTTGGCACAAAGATATCATGTATGCAGAGGCTGAAGGGAGAGGGGATGACCTAGTGCTTACAGTACTGGGTGGTGTGAAGCCGGAGAACAGGATTTCAAATCGTGTTGTTCCCAATGCTCATTGCTGCTCTTTGTGGCCTGGACTGGCACCTCTGTGTAATTTGTTATAGTGTACACCGAGTCAGGGCACCATAAGCATGCAAAGATTAAATAAAATGTATTTAGAGTTTTTCTATACTGGCATTCATGATACAATCACATCATGCTGGTTTACATTTAACAAGGTGTGTAAATGAACTTGAAACTGGAACAAGTGAAAAGAAACAATGAAGTTACATTAAAACAAGGCTACTCAAAACTGGGGGAAGAAGAAGAAGCTAGAGAAATTTAACAGTATGAGGTGTAATTATTTACAATATTCTGGAGTGTCTGTCCATAGTTGTTGTTAAATTGAGTTAAACTATAATTAAATTAAATATAATTCAGTCTGTATAATATAAATATAATTAAATTATAATTGAGTTAAATTATAGTTGTTGTTAAATTAATAAATAAAATGTATGCTCGGAGGGACAGAGGCAAGCCGAAAGCCAGAGAGATTCAGTTCTGGTTGATCACGCTGTGGCCATGGACTGCCCTTCTCATGAACTTTAAGTAACATCAGGGATTATTGTTCGTGTTTTGGATTGGGCGCCCTCCTTTGGGTGAATAGCTTTTCCGCTCCGTTTCCCTTCTCTTTGCCCACCACATTATTTATTCCTCTTGCACGTCTCTAGCTTAGTACTCTCAGCCCGCCTCTGCTTTCCAGCAACTCCCGAACTCGCAAGTTTTCTCCCGCTCCTGATCTCCACGCAACTCTCCTACCAGCCCTCGCACCTAGGCTGGGGCGGGGTCAGTCCAAGGACGCACTGAGCGGGAGAAAGGTTCTACTAAATAACTCTATGCAAACAGTGTTTGTCTTGCAGAGGCGGCGAGAGACAGTCCACTCCCATCCCATCTGCGATCAGCTCTAGGTCATATCAAAGAGAAAAGTTTCCTAACCCGCATCTAAAAACTTTATAATTTTTCAGTCCCCTCTCCTGTGCTGCAGCATTCTATTCTTCGCAGGTCGATTGTTCTGGGTTGCTGTGGCATGAAAGGGCTTCAGGACGTTTAGAGGCAAGTAACGTAGTCACATGGGCCTCATTTCTTCGGTTGCTGTCGAATCGCCTTTTTGTTTAGTTTGTCTCAATGCAGAAGGGTTGCCAGGTTTGCATGAAAGAACAAGTACTTTTTTCCAAAAAAAGCCCAAAACAGTGAAATTGAAACACCAATGTCTGTGAGTCGCATAGATGACAAAGGAGCTTAACATTTTGCATGTGTCTCTGTTTTAGCAGGTTGCAGAAGGTCTGCATGACATGCATGAATGTCACACTTACAAAATTTGCACATAGCCTTACTCTCATTGCTGACACAGACTGAATCCATGCTTTTAGTTCACATTCCTCTTCCCACGCTTAGCAGTATCTTTTAGTTTCTTACTTTAGCTATAGTAGATCAAATCCATTTAGTAGCATAGCAGCCAATGGCAGAAACAGTAGGTATGGACAGGCTTTCTTACAAAAGTGATCTGCTGCAGGGAGAAGAAATGAGAAAACAAATTAGATGAAATTAAAAATGGTGTAGAACAAATTAAAAAAAACAAAACACCAGCCCCACACATTGATTCCCCCCTCCGAGCACATCCCTGGCCCCCCATACACTGGTCCCCCCCCCTCCAAGCACATCTCTGGCCCCTAAACACTCATTTCCCCCTCCCCACAAACACGTCTTCAATCTCCCCACACTCATTCTCCCCTCCTGATACCTGGTTGTAGCCAGCTGAGTGCTACACACCTTTCAGCATTCAAGTCTGCAAGTGCACAGAAGCTTCTTAGTTACCCAGGACGCTTGTTGCTTGCTACAATACCATGCCCGGTCTGCCCACGTGCTCCCGGGAATGTTTGGAGCTCGGGCTGGCTTACTGCTGTAATAAATAACAAATTAGGGTGCGCCTGCTATGGACAGACCTCACCGGCAGCAGCGACCAATCACTGCAACATCAGAGTACAAGTCCCGCCCACCAAGCAAAAACAAAACAAAAACCCACGATTGGCAGGAAAAACGCCCAATTACAAGCAACCCGTGAATAAAAAAAACAAACAAACTGCGAGTGGCTAGAAAAAAAGCCCAATCTCGCGGGAAATAAGCGAGGATCGCGTTGGCAATACTCCTATGCGGTCCTCGTCACGCTAGATGACGTCGGTGAAGATGGCGGCGCCCATACAGTAGGAGCTACACGCGTTGGAAGTGGAGATCTAGGGGAAAACAAATTCCCTGACAGTCATAGACGTGCGCGGGAGTGAAGTTTTTATCGAAAGCTAAACCGTACCACCATGAGCGCTCGCCACAATAACAAACTGCCGACCAACCTGCCGCAGCTGCAGAACCTCATTAAGCGAGATCCGCCTTCCTACCTCGAGGAGGTGAGGAGACCGGGGGGGATATGACACCACCTGGCTACTTGTCTCGGGGGTCTGGCTGTGATCAGCTCCCGGTTTTACTGCGAGCACATGTCCATAAGCATAGTACTTCCGATTGCTAGAAAGGAACTACACGGATATGAAGGTGAAATATTGGGCTACTGCAGGAGTAGTCAGCTCCTGTCTTGCAGTGCTACAAACAAATCGGGTATTCAGGACTTCTGCAGCAAATATACATGGAATAGATTTGCATACAGTGAAGGTAGACCATGCGAAAATGTGAATTAACTTTTCAGAATGATCGGGGGTGCTAAACTTAGCACAAGTTACTGCTTTCTGGACACAGTGAAAGAGTTTTTTTTAATATTGGTGGTGCTAAAGTACCCATAGACGGGTCGATACAGTACAGTGCACTGTTAGCTGGCATTTGGACGCGCTAGCTTTAACCCCTTATTCACAGCTCGATACTGTAAAGTGCAGCTGGAGATTCCCCGTCTGTAACTCGCTGTGGGCGCACAATTCGGACACGTAAGGCGATCCTGCGATACAGTCTCCAGTTTCACGTGTCCTTAGTGCTTCTTGAAACCGACGCGTAACCCTTTCCGCACCCGGCATGTATATGATATGTTAACGAATTAGCTATTTAATGAACGAATTAGCTATTTCCTCCAATACTGTGACGCGCTCTCCGATTATCTCCTTTCTAACCTGCTATTTTGCCGCGTCCTTAACCTGTTAGTTTACCGCCTACCCTCTACCTGGCGTTAGTGTGGTGTTCGAACAGCTACGTACCAGACTGCACCATGGACGACCTGCTTGTTTTTGCTCTGGCGCTATTTATCATTCGGTGGAGACGAAGATATGCTCGACTGAGCCGGCGGGCGCGCGTTTATCCAGGCGGCGGTGTGAGCCGGCGGGGGCGCGTTTGTCCAGGCGGCGGCTGCGGGAGCTGGCGGGCGGGCGCGCGGTCATCCAGGCTGCGGCGGTGGGAGCCGGCGGGCGGGCGTGCGTTCATCCAGGCGGAGGGAGCCGGCGGCGAAAGCGGCTTCCAGCAACCCCCGCCGGCAGTGAATGAATGCACGCCTGTGTACGCCCGTGCAATTTCGGCGCTCAAGGCAGGGCATTAGAGAACGCCGACGTCACGTGCCGTGACGTCACGCCTTGAGCGCCAAAATTGCACGGGCGTACACAGGCATGCATTCATTTATTGCCGGCGGGGGTTGCTGGAGGCCGCTTTCGCCGCCGGCTCCCGCCGCCTGGATGAATGCGCGCCCGCCGGCTCCCGCCGCCTGGATGAACGCGCGCCCGCCGGCTCCCGCCGCCGCCTGGATGTCCCCATATTAAAGATATAGGGGCTGATGTAAGAAAACCATTGCTAAAATTGGAACAATTGTAGCATAGGTTTTATGTTACTCCTGTGGTAGAAACCCATGGCCCCAGGCAATGCAGTAAGCTAATGGTATAGAAATATATGGGTAAAAAAACAATGTGCTAAATGTAAAAGATATGCTGCTCTTACTCACAAGGCATTTGCATGCCATTAAAGAGCAAACTCATGCAAAATAAATGTGGAATAAAACAAAAAAAAAAATACAGTAAAAAAGAAAATAGCAAAATCCATCCATCATTGCTGGGCTGTTATCTGACATTCTCTCACAGCAGTAGTCCCCAACCCAAAGATGACAAAAAAAACCCACCTTTGGGCCAAAGGAAATGGATGCTCCCTTATCCCACCCACAATAGGAGCCCCAGGATTTGGGCTGCTAGGATGGAGGGAGACCATCCTGCAAGAATTTGTGTGCAGTTTCTTTAGGAGGTGTATCTCTTTTTCTTTTTTTTTTTTACACTTATTTAGACTTAAGCAGAGCCATAGTGTTGGGGATAGGAGGAGAGGGTTCACCTTTTGCTGTGGATTGACTTAACAGAGGCACTCCGCACTATTCATCCTCCCCGCTATAAACACTCCCCTCCCACCACCACCAATAAATACTGGGATATCTAGTACTACATGTTTCTATAACGCTATACAACATACACAATGCTGTATAAACATACAAAAAGACAGTCTCTGCTCAATAGAGTATTCAATCTAATAAGATAAACGTACAGGACAAGAGACCTGGTTAAAAGAAAAGAAAGTTAGTTAAGACTAAAAGCAGACAATCAGGCATAAGATTTAAAAGCAGTTTCAAAAAGGTGGGTCTTTAGATAGGATTTAAACATGGAAAGAGAGGGAGCATGATGCACCAGTTCATGAATACCATTCCAAGCACAAGGCGCAGCCAGGTAGAAAGCACGGCATCTGGAATTGGCAGTAGTGGAGAAGAGCACGGTTAGGAGTGACTTATTCAATGAGCAGAGTGCACGAGGTAGGGGTGTAGAGAGAGATAAGAGAGGAGAGGCAGTGAGGTGCTGCAGAGTGAAGACATTTGTAGATTAGAAAGAGGAGCTTGAACTGTATGCAGGAGCGTATAAGGAGCCAATACAATGACTTTAGAAGAGGGGTTATGTGATCATAGCGACTTTGGAAAAAGATAAGTAGCACAGCTTAATTTAGGACAGATTGCAGTGGAAAGAGATGGCTTGCCGGGAGACTTGTGAGTAGTAGGTTGTAATAGTCCAAGTGGGAGGAGATGAAAGCGTGAATAAAGGTTCTGGTAGTGTTTTCAAAAAGGAAAGGATGGATTTTGGCAATGTTATAAAGAAAGAAACATGTTTTAGCAGTGTTTTGGATATGCTTAGAGAAGGAGAGAGAGAGGAATCGAAGAGGACTCCAAGGTAACGAGCTGATGGGACAGGGACAATGACTGTGTTATCTACACTAACAGAGAAAGGAGGAAGAGGGGAGGTGGGCTTGGGGGAAAGATAAAGAACTCTGACTTTTATTTATTTTATTTATTTATTTTAAGTTTTTCTATACCGGCATTCGCGATGAAAATCGCATCATGTCGGTTTACAATTAACAAGTGGAGAGGGTACAAAAAATAATAATAAATAATAATGATAATAATAATAATAATAAACATTAAACAAGTGAAGGCGAAAGGTTGCAGTTACAATAAAACAAGGGAGTTATAGAACTTGGAACAGAGAAAAGAAGCTAGGATTTTAACAGAGAGAACAAATATGCCAATGGCGGCATTTGCAACATTAATGAATTACCCTGTTATGGTGGAGTTATTAATTACCATGTTAAGGCAAAGTCGAAGCGATTAGGTTAGATTAGGTTAAGGCATGTTAAGGTTAATTACCATGTTAATTACCATGTTAAGGCAAAGTCTAAGCGATTAGGTTAGATTAGGTTAAGGCATGTTAAGGTTAATTACCATGTTAATTACCATGTTAAGGCAAAGTCTAAGCGATTAGGTTAAACTCAACTTTGCCATGTTGAGTTTAAGTTGGCAGTGGGACATCCAGGCAGCAATGTCTGACAGGCAGGCCAAGATCCGGGATTGGATTTCTGGTGAAATTTCTAGTGTACATAGGTAGATCTGGAAGTCATCAGCAACAGAGTGGACACGTCGGAAGGAGTGGAGAGAATGAGACGTGATTTAAGGAAGCTGGAAGAGTGGTCAAAGATATGGCAGCTGAGATTCAATGCCAAGAAGTGCAGAGTCATGCATGTGGGATGTGGAAATCTGAAAGAACTGTATTGGATGGGGGGTGAAGGTCTGATGTGCTTGGAGCAGGGGAGAGACCTTGGGGTGATAGTGTCTAATGATCAAAAGTCAGCGAAACAATGTGACATAGCTAAAGCCAGAAGAATGCTGGGCTGCATAGAGAGAGGAATATCGTGTGTGTGTGTGTGTGTGTGTGTGTGATCTGCATAGAGAAAGGAAGTGATGATCCCCTTCTCCAGGTCCTTGGTGAGGCCTCACCTGGAGACCGTATCTCCAAAGGGACAGGATGGAGGCGGTCCAGAGAAGGGCGACCAAAAAGGTGGCTGGTCTTCATAAAATGACTTATGAGGAGAGATTAAAGAACATAACTATGTATACCCTGGAGGAGAGGAGGAGCAGGGGTAATATGATACAGACTTTCAGATACTTGAAAGGTTTTAATGATCCATGGTCAACAACAAACCTTTTCCGTTGGAAAAAAATCAGCAGAACCAGGGGCCACGACTTGAAGCTCCAGGGAGGAAGACTCAGAACCAATGTCAAGAAGTATTTCTTCATGGAGAGGGTGGTGGATGCCTGGAATGCCCTTCTGGAGGAAGTTGTGAAGACTAAAACTGTGAAGGATTTCAAAGGGGCATGGGATAAACACTGTGGATCCATAAAGGCTAGAGGATGGGAATGAAGAGAAGAGCCAAGGGGGTGGATTACTGGAGTGGAGGCTACTACATGGTGATTACTACCCTTAGTCAATAAGCCTTTGCAAGGTTAATGCAACTCCAAAATTGCTTTCTGCTTCTACAGCAAGGGGAAATGTGGAAAAGCGGATTTGCATTCAGACAACAACCAACAAGGACAACTTCACAATCTGGATAAACAAATAAGCATGGGGGTAGCTTGCTTATTACGGCGGTTACTAACCTAAACCAATTAAGCCTGATACATCACTTTGAATACACATGCAGCACTGCTCTTTGCTTCAACGGTAGGGGGAAATGTGGAAAACAGGTTTCCCTGTACATACCAGGATCAGTCCAGACTGCTGGGTTATGCCTCCCTTCTAGCAGATGGAGTCAGAGAAACAAACCAAAAACACACCCCCTATATAACCCGGTGTGCCACCTGCAATCCCCCAGTATATCTCTGACTCCAGCAGATGAAAGAGAGACTTAACCTGTGGTCCTGATTCTCACCATATTACTACCTCTCTGGGTTACCAGGTTTGATTTGGGGGGATCTTCTATTGACTAGATCAATTTTCTTTAAAAGTTTTAGATTCAATAAAGTTTCAAAAGAAAAACAAAAACATTTTGTCAGCGACTGCAAGCAGGCACGGCAGGGCAATACCCTAAGGTCGTTTCCCAGAGTTAGTGCTGGTGCCCGGTGAGTTAGGGGGAGAATTCATCAGTGGGCCGATCACTCTATTCCACCCCACCTGATTCCCGGAGACGAGTAATTCCTCCAGAAGGTGCTGACTTCTTCATTTTTACTGGCACGGGGATGTAAAAAAAAAATAAATTTGAAAATTGATAATTTCTCCTTTATTTTTGTCCCTGCCCGCTGACCAGCACTTGCCTGCTGTCGCTCCCGGGCCTCCAGATGTGGGGGATTTATTCGCCCAGCTGCCTTTCTTTATTTTTCGCGCGCTTGCAATGCGTGGTTCTGGCTGTGGGGCGTGTGGGGAGCCGGTATCTCTGCTCTCGCGAGATGGTCTCTGCTCGTGGTGTATTCCCGGGGGCAAGGGACCATCGCGGAGGCCGCATTCGAGGCGTGGGGAAGTTTTGCCGTGATCGCGTGGCTCCGAGTCTGAACCGGCGTCTAGCAGGCGGAGGCCTGCCTCCCCACTGCGTGACTTAGCGGCGGCCATTTTGCCTTCTCGGACGGCAGATGCAGGGTCAGACTCAGAGGGAGAGGATCTCCCTCCATTATCCCCGCCGAATTTGAGCCCCCAGCGGTCCCGCGGCTGGCAGCTAGAGGCAGACCCTCCCTCTGCTTTCCCTTCGGGGGGGGGGGGGCCTTAAAGCGACGACACCCATTTTCGTCGCAATTTGTGCTGTTGCTCCATAAAGCCTATCTGGAGGTGGAGGCTGGCTGGGAGGCGCAGGAGACGGCTCCTGCAAAACAATTCAGACCCGCTGAGTACATGGGGGTACTGCCCCTAGCCTCTCCTCCCCGCTTCCGCTTGCAGGGCCCTCCTTGCCTTTAGTTCCAGTACAGCCGGACTCCCCCATATTGGATGTGGGCGATACGGGCGCTGCAGGCGATGGTGGGGATTGTTCCAGCCCCTGGAAGGAGACGATCCACAGGTGCTTCGCCTGTTCCGTAAGGAGGAGCTGGATCAGTTGATTCCACTTGTCCTTCAGGAGCTGGAGATCCCGGCGCCACAGGCAGTGTCCGATTCCGCACAAGGAGATGTGGTCTTAGCGGGGCTTCGTGACCCTCCTCGGACTTTTCCTTTGCATCCAAAGCTGTCCCAAATTTTATCTCGGGAATGGGATGCGCCTGAAGCCACATTGCGAGTCAGTAGGGCCATGGAGAAGCTTTATCCATTGCCAAATGAGACCTTGGAGCTTCTTAAGGTTCTGAAGGTGGACTCGGCGGTCACGGCCATAGCTAAGCATACCACAATTCCCGTTACGGGAGGAGCAGCAGCACTGAAGGATTTTCAGGATAGGAAGCTGGAAGTTTTGCTCAAGCTGATTTTCGAGGTTTCCGCCTTGGGAGTCCGTGCCGCCATCTGTAGTAGACTTATGCAGAGGGCTACCCTCTGCTGGGTACAACAGATGCTCACTTCTCAGGAGCTCCCGCCAGAAGAGGCGGAGCAGGCGAGCCGCATGGAATCAGCGGTAGCCTATGCGGCAGATGCTCTATACGACCTTCTCCGCACCTCGGCACGTACGATGTCTTCGGCAGTTTCTGCGCGGCGGCTATTGTGGCTCCGAAATTGGTCGGCCGATGCCTAGTGTAAGTCTCAGTTAGCTTCCTTTCCTTTCAAGAGAAAATTGTTGTTTGGTGACGATCTGGAGCAACTTGTTAAGGCCTTAGGGGATAGCAAGGTTTACAAGCTTCCAGAGGGCAAGCCCCGTTTGTATCGGCAGTTCGGCTCCGCTCGGGGGTGTTTCCGGGGGCAACGTCATTTTCGGTCTAGCAGGGGTGCTCCTGTTGCCAGTCGACAACCAGCAGGACTGTCACAGGCAAGGCCACAGTCCATTCGTGGCAGACGGCCTTCCTGAGGTAGCTCTTCCCAGAGTTTCACAGCCAACAAAACTCCCCAATGAAGATGCGCTGGCTCATTCCTCCGTCCCACAGATAGGGGGACGGCTGTCCTGGTTTCGCGAGGAATGGGCCAAAATCATGTCTGACCAATGGGTACTAGATATTATAAATCACGGTTACGCTTTGGATTTTGCTCGGCCTTTTCGGGATTTGTTTCTTGTGTCGCCCGGCGGGGCGTCAGCAAAACGTCAGGTGATTCTTCACACTTTGAGGTTGAAGGCCCTAGGAACGATTGTTCCAGTTCCACCGGGGGAATGTGGAACCGGTCGATACTCCATTTACTTCGTGGTTCCCAAAAAGGAAGGCGCGTTCCGACCTATCTTGGATCTAAAGGAGGTCAACAAGGTTTTACGAGTCCCGCGGTTTCGTATGGAGACGATACGGTCCGTCATAGCGGCCGTCCACAGGGGTGAATATTTGGCTTCTTTGGATCTGATGGAAGCTTACCTTCATGTAGGAATTTGGGAGCATCATCAGAGATTCCTGAGGTTCATGGTGCTGGGAGAGCACTACCAGTTTTGTGCTTTTCCCTTTGGACTCGCGACAGCTCCCCGAGTATTCACCAAGGTGATGGTAGTGGTCGCGGCCAGTCTCCGGCGAGAGGGGATCCTAGTGCACCCGTATCTGGACGACTGGCTCATTCGGGAGAAATCAGAAGAACTTTGCAAGGAGGCGGTTCAGTCGATCATACGCCGTCTACACTCGTTAGGATGGGTGGTCAATTATGTCAAGAGCCAACTGGTCCCATCTCAAATCTTGGAGTTTCTGGGCACTCATTTCGACACATCGGCGGGCAAAGTCTACCTGCCTCAATTGAGAATGGAGAAGCTTATGACTCAGGTTCGCCGTCTATTGGCTCTCCTGGTTCCCATGGCATGGGATTATTTACAGGTACTTGGTTCTATGGCTTCTACTCTGGAGATGGTTCCTTGGGCCTTTGCTCATCTGAGACCCTTACAAAGGGCCTTGCTTTCCTGCTGGGATCCCAGGTCAGAGGAGTTCCACCTACCCTTACCAGAGACTGCTCGAGCCAGCCTGGATTGGTGGCTAGTGCCGAACCACTTGCTTCGGGGGCGTGGACCTAGAGAATCCGCAGTGGCTAATCGTGATGATGGATGCCAGCCTCTCCGGATAGGGGGCGTTCTGTCAATCGCACATCGCACAGGGGCTGTGGACACCTCTGCAGGCCAAGTGGTCCATCAATCGGTTGGAAACCCGAGCAGTTCGCCTAGCGCTGTGTCATTTTCTTCCATTGGTTCGGCAGCGGGCTGTACGGATCCTTTCCGATAATGCGACCACTGTGGCTTACATAAACCGACAAGGAGGAACAAGGAGTCTGCCAATAGCCTCCGAGGCAGACCAGCTAATGTCATGGGCGGAATGCCATCTGGGCCGCATAGCGGCATCTCACATAGCCGGAGTAGATAACGTCCAGGCGGATTTTCCCAGTCACCAACGGCTAGATCCCGGAGAGTGGGAATTGTCCGAAGAGGCAATGCACCTTGTGATGCGACGTTGGGGGACGCCTCGCATGGACCTGATGGCGACCCGTCTGAATGCGAAAGCGGCTCGATTTTTCAGTCGCAGAAGGGACCACGGGTCGGAAGCCCTGGTCCTCCCTTGGCCTCCCGGCATTCTCCTCTACGTGTTTCCTCCATGGCCACTAGTGGGAAAGGTGCTAAGGCGCATAGAATCCAACCAGGGTCCAGTCATACCTGTGGCCCCGGAGTGGCCGAGAAGACCCTGGTTTGCGGACCTGCTCAACCTCGCGATCGAGGGCCCTCTAGGCCTGGGTCACCTGCCAAATCTACTGCGGCAAGTTCCAGTATTTTTCGATCAGGCAGCTCGCTTTTGTCTTGCGGCTTGGCTTATGAACGGCGGCAATTAAGAAAGAAAGGCTACCCAGAGGCAGTGATTTCCACTTTACTTCGAGCACGTAAGACTTCTACTTATCTCTCCTATATTCGGGTTTGGAAAGTGTTTGATTCTTGGTGTAGCGGGAAGAGGGTTTCCCCGTGGAAGGCCTCCGTCATTCATATCCTTGCTTCTCTGCAGGAGGGTTTAAAGAAAGGTTTGGCATACAGTTCACTCTGGGTCCAAGTATCGGCATTAGGATGCTTGAAAGGTAAGGTCGATGGTTCTACTATAGCGGGCCATACGGATGTAATCCGCTTTTTGAAGGGAGCCAAACATCTGAGACCGCCGCTGCATACGGTTTGTCCTCCCTTTGAGCCTCTCAAGCAGACAACCTTGAAGGATCTGATACTCAAAATGGTGTTTCTAGTGGCTATCTATTTGGCCAGACGAATCTCCGAACTTCAGGCATTGTCGTGCAGAGAGCCATTCTTACGTATTTCGGACTCGGGGGGGGGGGGGGGGGGGGTTTTCGCTTCGGACGGTACCCTCCTTTTTTGCCTAAGGTGGTTTCGGCTTTTCATGTCAACCAGACGGTGGAGTTGCCAGCCTTTACAGGAGTGGATAAAATTTCGCCTCAGTACCGGGATCTGCGGCGGTTGGATGTTCGTCGTAGTCTCTTGCAGTACTTGGAGGTGACAAATCCTTTCCATATTTCTGACCATTAATTTGTCTTATGGAGTGGTCCAAAGAAGGGGTCTAAGGATTCTAAGACTACCATTGCGCGCTGGTTGAAGGAGGCTATTGCCTCCGCTTACATATGTCACGGAAAACAGGTACCAATCGGTTTTAAAGCGCATTCCATCAGGTTGCAAGCAGTTTCCTGGGCTGAAAGCCAATGCGTGTCTCCTCAAGAGATTTGCAGGGCAGCTACATGGAAATCCTTACACATGTTTGCTAAGCATTACCGTTTGGACGTCAGGGACCCACATGTGGGTACTTTTGGTGGCAGTGTACTTCGAGCGGGACTCTCTGGGTCCCACCCCTCTTAGGACAGCTTGATTACATCCCAGCAGTCTGGACTGATCCTGGTACGTACAGGGAAAGGAAAATTGGTTCTTACCTGCTAATTTTCATTCCTGTAGTACCAAGGATCAGTCCAGATACCCGCCCATGAGTATGCGAGAGTCCGCTCAGCTGATTGTATTTCCATTTTGCAGAGTTTCGCTTCACCATGATTGTTTTCTGGCACGGGTTCTTTTTCCCTTTTCGGGTTTCTCTTTTTTTGTCAAAGTTGCAGTTTGGATTGATCTAGTCAATAGTTATTGAAATTTACGTCATTCTGCTTGGCTATTCATTATATTGGGAGATTGCAGGTGGCATACCGGGTTATATAGGGGGTGTCTTTTTGGTTTGTTTCTCTGACTCCATCTGCTGGAAGGGAGGCATAACTCAGCAGTCTGGACTGATCCTTGGTACTACAGGAATGAAAATTAGCAGGTAAGAACTAATATTCCTTTTACATTCAGACAACATCCAGCAAGGCATTGATTTGTGCAGTCTGGGTAACCAAGCTTCGGGGTAACTTGCTTGATGCGGCGGTTACTATCCTTAACCATTAAGCCTTATGCTCACCTTTGATGCAACTCCAACATTACTCTCTGCATCAATGACGGGATGGCAGGAAATTTGAATCAAACAGTTACCAACAAGGGCCCTGAACTTGCTGGTAGATGAAACAGATAAGTATGGGAAAATAAGTGTGTGGGAGCTTGCTGGGCAGACTGGATGGGCCGATTGTTCTTTTTCTGTAGTCTTTTCTATGTTTCTATGTAAAAATGGTATTGAAAGCCATGACAGGAAATCAGAGTACCAAGGGAATTAGTATATAATGAAAAGAGAAGAGGGTCCAGGACTGAGCTGTGAGATACACCAATTAATAGTGGAATGGCAGTAGAGGAGGAACCACCAGAGGAAACACTAAAAGTGCGATGGGAGAGGTAAGAAGAGAACCAAGACAGGACAGAGTCCCGAAATCCAAGTGAGGACAGAGTATCAAGGAGTAGGTGGTGAGCAACAGTGTCAAAAGCAGCAGACAGGTCAAGGAGGATAAGGATAGAATAAAGACCTTTGGCTTTAACCATAAACAGGTCATTGGAAACTTTGACAAGGGCTGTTTCAGTTGAATGTAGAGGGCAAAAACCAGACTGGAATGGATCAAGAATGGCTTGAGATGTAAGAAAGTCAAGACATCGGCGATGAACAGCACGTCCAAGTAGTTTGGAAGCAAAAGGGAGAAGGGATATGAGACAATACTTGCCATGCAGGTAGGATCCAGTGAGGGTTTTTAAAGGAGTGATATGATTACAGCATGTTTGAAGGCAGTAGGAACAGTAGCAGTGTAGAGTGATAGATTGAGGATGTGACAGAAGGGATGACTGCAGTGGAGATGGAGCTGAGGAATCAGCTGGGGACAGGGTCAGAGGAACAAGTAGTGAATTTGGAAGAAGAGAGAAGACTAGCAGTGATTTCAGGAAAGGAGGAGAGAGTGGCAGAGGCTAGGAAGAAGGGTAGAGGAAAGAAGTAGGGGAAAGGCAAGGGGCTGTGAGCAGGAACATTGGACATCTTGCTCTTTTGGAAGTCGCCCATATATGTGAATTTTTGGGAGAAGTGGAAGTATAGTTTGTAGTGGTCCAAGTTCCATGGCGTACACATTCTGCTGCTGAGAGGCTCTGCATCCAGTGGAGAGGTGGCAGGAATTTCTTCCAAAGTCTAAGAGAAGAGCCGTTCTCAAAGGAGAATCGCTGGCCTGAGGAAGAATCTCATTGTGGTGCAAATGAGTCTGCCCTGCAAAATTGTAAGAGGAGAAGGAGGCATCCATTACCAGAATTGCATTTGACTCAGACAGTGGATCACACCTTTTCAGTAATCGCTCCAAGATTCTGCAGTGGCCTCCCATATGAGGTACATTTGGAAAAAAATTATTTTGTTCTTTTAGAAAAGCTGTCGAGAAATCTGGTTATTTTTGTAGATTTTTCCTCTGAAATTTAGATTCTGACATTGGTTGTAATTTAGCTGTGATTTTTATGATTCAGTTGTTGTTTTTTAAATAATGAATGTACCATAAGTTGCATGATTGCTGCATTTGTTTTTATCCGGTATCGTGATAGAGATGTAATTGTAAATTGCCCTGAACGTGATGGGAGGCTGGGAATATGATTCAGAAATGTGAGCCGAGGGGTTTGGATTTTTTTGTTTCCGCTATGGATGTTACACAAAGAAACTGTACTTCTTGTCAAATCATTACCGTTTCATGAGCACCTCAGTAAATAAGGCGTTCCCACCAGCGTTGTGCACCCAGTCATTTGAAGAAATAGGGCTGGTACAAACCTTCCCCTGGTAAGAATAAAACAGAGGACTGGATGGGTCAGGGAAGGAAGAGGAGCCTTTCCTCACTAAGTTATGACCCCTGTTCCACTCACTATTTGGACACACACAGGTACAGCTGGGAGCTCAGGGGCCGTCACACACTCCATGGGCTCCTGGGTTTTTCTAATGGAGGAGAGGGGATGCAGAGGGGTGGGGATGATATATTTCAAGGCCATTCAGGTGATAGACTTTCTTTTTGCCTTCAGTAGAACAAACCTCATAGCCACAGCAACTTGGAACTGTTCCAGAAAAAAAAAAATAAAAATTTTTGTTAGCAGCAGGTTCTTGAGTCTTTTGTTTTCCAGGAGGGACTGGGCAAATGAGGATTTTTCTTGTTATCTCAGATACCTGTATCAGAAATGTTACATTCTCTGAAACGTTTTCACAAAGGCCAGGATCGTCCTGCTTCCAGATCTGTTTGATCCACATTTTGTACTGCCAGTGCGTTGCTATAAACTCTGCTGTTCTTCAGGATATGTGAGTGCCTGCCTCGTTTGGCATCTTTAGATTTAAATAATAAAACACATTCTGCTTTGTGTCTCTTCTAGTTTCTTCAGCAGTATCATCACTACCTGTCCAATGTTGAGGTTTTCAAACTGAAGCCAGACAGGGCCAGTAAGGACTTGGCTGAACAGGTTATGTTCATGGCTCAGGTAAGAGGTCGGAGCGGCAGTAGATATTTACATGTTTTAAACACCTTGCAAAAGTACTCAGATTATGCCCAGGTTCTTTTGAACTGTCAAGAAAATAAAAAGTTACCATACTGGGTCAGACCAAGGGTCCATCAAGCCCAGTACCCAAAATGTTAGGTTTTTCCTTAGCAGACATACAAAGTTTACAATATCGTTCTTTAAGTATACAATGAGGTCAATATTCAAAGCCATTTAGCCGGATAACTCACGTTATCCGGCTAAATGGGAATTTTTGAATATCCCTCTTACTTATTCATCTAAAACAGTGGTTCCCATCCCTGTCCCAGGGACCCCCCCCAGCCAATTGGGTTTTCAGGATATCCACAAGGAATATGCATGAGAGAAAATTTGCATGCACTGCCTCCATAAAATGAACATTTTCTCTCATGCATATTTCTTGTGGATATCCTGAAAACCCGACTGGCTGGGGGGTCCCCGGGACAGGGTTGGGAACCACTGATCTAAAAGTTCGCTGGATAAGACATTATGGGGTAGATATTCAAACTGTGTTCAGCGCTTTTTAGCCAGAGAAGTGGGACTTATTCAGCAGCTGCTTTATAGCTGTATGTTCTCCTATGCTCAGCGGCCGCTGCTTAGCCCTTATATGGCTAAAAGTTACACGCATAAAAAGTGGTACTGAGCGGAGCGAGATAGCCGTATAACTTATAGGGATATCTGCCGATATTTGGCGTTAACCAGATAAGTTTACGTCTTAAATTTAGACACCATATAGAGCAGATCTAAACTTAGCCAGGTAGACTTACCCGGTGAAGGGCGCACATATATGCGTATTTTCAGCGGCTTTGCCATGCTGCTGAATATACATTGTAACTTGGCCGAATTAGTTCTTACCGGCTAAGTTACTTACATGGCCAGCTTTGAATGTCTACCTCTGTATGGCTAAGATTTAGCCAAATAAAGTTATACATGTTCCTGTATAACTTTTTCCTTAATTGGCTACATTCAAGAGAAAAGTGCCGCGATGCAGGGGTTTAAACCAAAATAGATGGCAGACCTGCATACCTATTACAACAGCCCCCTGCCTCTTCCCTGCCACCTGAGATCCAAAGGTTTGGCCCTGTTGGGCCGAGCCTGCAGCCTCTCCAGCTCAAACCCCCTCCATCTTAGAATTATGCAGAAAGAAGGGCCGGGGCTGATGCTGGTTTCTCTTCCTGCTCATGGGTGCCGTCTTATCACAACCTTCCCTCCATGGTCTCCTTCTACTCCCCCACCCCACCCTAACCCTCCTGGTATCTTCCAAAATGTTTTTTCTTCACCCTGGATTATGGTAGCAGCCTGCTGTGACCTGGATCCATTGCATGTGCTGTTGCTAGAGCCTATGCTTTCAGAGTAGCTCCCTAGCAACAGCACAAACGCCAAGCCCATGTTATGGTAGGGCTGCTACTGTGATCTGGGCTGAAGAAAAAACATTTTCAAAGATATACGAGAGGGTTGTGGTAATGGGGAGGGAAGAGGGCCCTGGAGGAGAGGATTTCTGAAAGATTAGACAAGACCTGGAAGAATAGATCTGGGGGGGGAGGAGACCAGCCTTGGTCCTTTTATTTGTATAATTACGAGATGGGCGGGGTTTGGGCTGGTGAAGTTACAGACTTGATCTGGCAGGGCTGAACTTTTGGAGCTTGGGTGGAAGGAAGGAGGGGAGGTGTGAGAGGCTTGTAGGCCCACGATCTTTTTATTTATTTTTTTTAAACCTTCACAGCTTGGCACATAACCACCAGCTATACTCTTGAATATATATATGGTAAACGATAAAGTTATCAAGCTAACCATAGCTGGATAACTTTATATCTAACCTGTGATATTAAAAAAAAAAAATCTGGTTAGGTTTAAATTTATCCAGCTATTATTAGCCAGATAATTGTAAGCGGGTATATTTGATGGGAAGTTTTAACCCAGTGAATATCCCAGATAACTTAACTGGCTAATTGTAGCTGGATAGGTTATATGTTTTGCTGGTTTTTGAATATTGGCCTCTGTATTTTTACAGATTGGTGAGGTTCAATCCAGTACCCTCATGCATATCTCAGTGTATTTTCTTCCAGTTATTTATTAAGTTATTTATTATGTATGTTAGATAAGCTAAGAATTCATCATGTATAGACATAGCAGAAGTTGAGAAGTCTCAGGATAGGTTAAATTACATATCTCATAACAAGATGCTTTCTGGGGCTCATTTGTTCATTAGATTGGTCAATTTTCTTTATTACCTTTTCCTAGCTATAGGTTCTATTCTGGGTCATATTCATAGATTTATTTCATTGTACCAACTAAGGGGATCCAGATAGTTACATATTGGGTATACCTATTCTTAAGTGATACAAACAGTGGAAAGAATAACTCTGTCTCAGGCATTGGCCAGTTACTGCTCAACTGTTGGACCAATTGTTAGTGCAGTTTTGGCTGACAGTGGTGTGGTCTATAAATAAATGCTTAAAGAAAGATCTTTATTTAGATAAAGTATGAAATATTCAAGGGAGTGCAAAGCAATTCAGAAGCAGACTTTCAGAGCACAGTTGACACAACACATTAGAGTACCACCTCCCAATATACACACCAATCAATTTGTTTGCATAACATTTTTCTATTTGGTTGACATTAACACAACATCCTCTTAATAGAGTGCTGGTATAATTTTATCTCATATGTTAATCAAGATGGATTTCTTGTAAATCATGTGATTTCTTGTATATTGAGCCCAGAAGGCAGGAATGAAACTTAAAGCAGAATTTTGACATGCTTTTTGACTTCTGGCCTACGTTCTAGCATTTCAGTATATTCTGACATGTCAGCAACCTTGAATAATTTTATAAGTCTTATCAGTGTAATTTCACAGTGCAGTAATAATAAGAAGGAAAACCTTTTCAAAGCATTCAAACACCTGCAGTAAGTGAAGGACCAGTTTATTGTGTGGGCCCAAGTTTATATTCCATTCTCTAATCCTACCAGGAACATTCTTGGATTCAGCATCGGTCTGTGATTTGTGATTTTATTTACCCCAATGTCTGATGGCCAAAATAATCCTTTGATTGAAGATTCCCACCACATATGGAAGAAATCTTGATAGAGAAACTAAATGATAAGGAACCTCCTGTAAGAAGATAATTTTAAGCAAGCTAGCTAGATCCCCGGAAGACTTTGTTCCACGAATAGAGAGCTATGGATCAGAACAGACTCCAGTGATTGAGTGTGAATCAATATATTGCATATAATTTAAGTACGAAGATTGTATAAAGGCATGACACGATCACCATTTGTTCCCTTCATTCTGAGACATTCTGGTAACAATGAGTTGATAAAGAGCTGGGATGGCCCCAAGGAACATCTGGTGTCTCTAGGGACATCAAAGACTAAGACATTTGGTATCTTTTAACACCTGGGAAGATCAAAAGCTAAAGACTAGTACCAATACCAATGAGCTGATAATGAGTTAAAACATTTGGTGTCTTTTACCAAATGGGAGATAAAAAGACTGGTACTGAAATGTCTTCCTGGGTAAAGTGCAAATTAAAACACCTAACTTGCAGAGGGATATATAAGGCATTGCATATGCTTATTTTAGTTGGATCTGCTGTAAGGAACAGAGAGCCAGTTGTTGTTTTTAGAGTCCCCAGGCCCGCATCTTCCAAGTTTCTATGAACACTGGCTTATATACAAGGAGGACATATAAGGGATGTGTTCTTCTGGGTTAGAAAAGAAAAATCAAACAGTTCGAGAAACAGCATCAAACAAATAGACATTTTAGTCTCCCATCCTCCCAGTATTCGAGGCAGGTGCGCAAGGGTCGGGGACCCTGTAAGCTCTGCACCCAGGGTGATACTAGGGGTCCCGCCTCACTCTCCCTGGGGGGAACCAGGGGAATCTTTAGAGCCTGGTTTGTTTTTTGTATTCAACAAAGATTTAAAAAAAAAAAAAAAAAAAAAAAAGGACAACGGCAAGGTCTCAGAATTCTGAACTCTCTCAGGTAGGTGTTGATATCTCTTCTCCTCTGGCTCTTTCCCCGCTCCCCTGCCGCTGGGGCTTTTCTTTGTCCTTCCAGCAGTCGGCTCCCATTCCCTAATGCCTCATGGTCCGGCCTGTGGCATGTGCGGGGAAACGCGTACGTGGCTTTTGCGCGCCTGTCTCTGTTCCTGGTGCCTTCCCGGAGGGGAGGGCTCCTTAGGGAAACCTTTGAGGAGTAGGGCAATTGCCCGCTGGGAGCCTGGGAGGCTCGTTCTGGCGCAGGGCTTCTCACAGCAGTTGGCAGCAGACTCGTTCCTGCTTAGCATGGAAAAGGAGGCCATTTTGGCCGACTTCGTGGCTCCTGCGCAGGCTGTTGAGGGGGATTTCCCTCTTACACTATCCCTGCAGTCTGGAGCCTCCGGGGGGAATGGAATTTCTGGGGATCTGACCTCTTCCTCCGATGAGGGCCCCGAGGGGGGCTCAGATTCCTCCTCGACCTTTTCATCTGACTTTGTTCTGTTGCTGCATAAGGCTTTTAAAGCTAGGAAAGCAGCAAGGAAAGGTGGGGATAAAAGGACATCCCCTAAAGCCTCCAAGAAGCACCGGACCCCTGAAAAAGAGGGGGTCTCTGCTCCTAAGAGAACAAAGGTCCCGGAGAAGGAAGGCACCACAAGAGCCAAGCATTCCCCTCCGGTCCGTGGCTGCGCAACCTGTGGACGACTTCACTTCCAAGGCTTCGGGGCAAGATGACCAGCAGGGGTTGCACCTTCAAGGAGTGGATCTCGATCTTGCCAACCAGGATATGGATCAGCCACTGTCGGGGGGCCCCAGAGGTCGAGGGTGATGATCTCAAGGTGGTTTGTTTGTTCTGCAAGGAGGAATTGGGTCCCCTTTTTCCCACTGTTCTGGAGGAGCTTGGCATTGAGGTCCCTCAGGAGGGTACTGAGCTGGGGGCTGTGGATCTGGTCATGATAGGTCTCTGGGATCCGACCAGATCTTTCCCTTTTCATATGTCAGTCAGTGCCCTGTTTCGAGAGTGGTACACTCCAGACACAGGTTTGAAGGTTAGTTGAGCAATGGAAAAGCTTTACCCGTTGCCGGAAGAGGTGCTTGACCTTCTGAGGATTCCTAAGGGATGCGGTGGTGTCTACAGTTACCAAAAAGATGACCATTCCAGTCAATGGCACGCCGGCTCTCAAAGACTCCAGGATAGGAAGCTGGAAGCTCATCTGAAGAAGATCTTTGAGGTTGCTGCTCTGGGGGCGAGGGCTGCTATGTGTAGCAGCTTTATGTTGAGAGCCGGGCTTCGCTGGGTACAGCACTTGCAGATGGACAAGTCCTTGTCAGGTTCTGATGCCCTCTGGCTGAAAAGCAGGAGACTGTGGTGGCCTACAGTGCGGATGTGCTGTATGATCTCCTCCGGACTTTGGCCCGGTCAATGATGTCAGCCGTCTCTGCTCGCCGCCGCCTCTGGTTAAAGAACTGGTCTGCAGATGTTTCTTCCAAGGCGCAGATGAGCTTGTTGTCGTTTAAGGGTAAGCTCCATTTTGGCAAAGAGTTGGAGGATTTGATCATATTTCTGGGGGAAAATAAAGTCCACAAGCTGCCGGAGGATAAGCCAAATGTGAAGACTCCTTTTCCCCCTCGCTCCAGTTTCCAGGGGAATCAGCGGTTTCAAGGTTCAGTTCGTTGGGGTCCTCCTCCAGACAGGTCTCGGGCAGGCAGCAGTCCTGGAGCCATTCCTTTCGTAGGCGACGTTTGGGCAGAGATGGTCCCTCCCAAGGTTCGGGTCTTCTCAATGAGGTGAGGCCGGCCCATTCCTTGGTCCCAGTAATAGAGGGCTGGTTGGCTCTATTCTACGAGGAGTGGACCATAATCACCTCTGACCAAAGAGTCTTCAGCGTAGTAAGACAAGGCTACACTTTAGAATTTGCTTGTCTGCTCCAAGATCGGTTTCTGGTCTCCCTGTGCTCTTACGAGCAAAAATGGTTGGCAGTGCGGGACACCATCCATCAACTCGGTGAACTAGGGGCTGTCGTGCCAGTGCCTCCGTAAGAATGGGGGCAGGTTGCTACTCCATTTATTTCATAGTGCCCAAGAAGGAAGGCATGTTCTGGCCCATTCTCGACTTGAAGAAGGTGAACACCTTCCTCAAGGTTCCTTGGCTTTGTATGGAAACACTCTGTTCCGTGATTGCTTCGGTCCACAAAGGAGAGTTCCTCGCTTCCCTGGACCTAACGGAGGTATACCTGCAAGAAGTACCTGAGGTTCATGATTCTGGGGGAGCATTTCCAGTTTTGCGCCCTGCCCTTCAGCCTCACGAAGGCTCCCAGGGCATTTACCAAGGTGATGGTGGTAGTGGTGGCAGTGCTCCGGAAGGAGGGCATCTTGGTTCATCCTTACTTGGATGATTGGCTGATCTGAACGAAGTCAGAACCTTTCTGTCAGATGGCGGTGGATCACGTCCTCCAGCTCTTGAGGTCTCTGGGGTGGTTAATCAATTTATCCAAGAGTCGCCTAGTCTCCTCCCAGACCTTAGAGTTTCTGGGGGTGCTTTTTGACATGCGGTTGGGCAAAGTTTTTCTCACCAAGGACCAGATCTACAAGTTGCAAGCTCAAGTGCATTCTCTGTGGGGCAAGCGTTTGCCCAGGGTCTGGGATTACTTGCAGGTTCTTGGGTCAATGGTGTCTACCTTTCTAGCTGGTTCCATGGGCTTTTGCTCATATGAGACCTCTACAGTCCGCTTTGCTATCCCGTTGGTTCCCCATCTCGGAGCAGTTTCAACTACCTCTTCCTCTTACCAAATCTGCATGCTCCAGCCTCTCTTTGTGTCTCCTCCTGGACAAGTTGCACGGGGGGGGGGGGGGGGGGACTTAGAGATTCCCACCTGGACAGTAGTAACTATGGATGCCAGCCTTTCCGGGTAGAGACTGGTTTGTCAGGACCGTTCGGTACAGCTTCGATGGAGGAGGCATCGTGGTCAATCAACAGGTTAGAGACCAGTGCAGAGCGAATGGCTCTGCAGGCTCTCCTTCCTCTGGTAAGGGGAAGATCAGTACGGATCCTGCCTGACAATGCGACAGCAGTGGCCTACAAAAACCGCCAAGGAGGTACCAAGAGCTGGGTGGTAGCCTTGGAGGGCCGGGATTTGATCAGCTGGGCGGAACTGCATCTGGAGAGGCTCACAGCCTCACACATTGTAGGCACGGACAACGTTCAAGTGGATTTCCTCAGCCTGCACCAGCTGGATCCCGGGGAGTGGGAGCTTTCAGAAGAAGCCTTTCACCTTATATGCCGCAAGTGGAGCCAGCCCAGCATGGACTTAATGGCGACTTTCCACAAGGCCAAGGCCCATCAGTTGGCGGAGGGGGTGGACACTCTAGTCCTCCCCTGGCTGTCGGATGTTCTGCTATACATATTTCTACCGTGGCCACTCATCGGCAAGGTGGTGCGCTGCATAGAGGTCCATCGAGGGGATGTAATTCTCGTAGTACCGGAATGGTTGAGGTGGCCGTGGTTTGCGGACCTGGTCAACCTTGCAGTTTCAGCTCCTGCCAAATCTACTCCGTCAAGGTCCTGTTTGTTTGGAAGGGGCAGATCGCTTTTTGTCTAGCTTTTGAGAGGGCACGGCTAAGAAATAAAGGTTATTTGGATGCAGTGATTGCTATTCTATTGCAGTCCAGGAAAACCTCTACTTCCCTGGCATATGTCAGGGTGAGAGTATTTTTGAATCTTGGTGTATGGACTACAGTGTGGCTCCCACCTGGGCCTCCGTCGCTGATGTCTTGGCCTTTTTACAGGATGGTTTGGTTAAAGGTTTATCCTTTAATTCCCTGCAAGTTCAGGTAGTGGCTCTGGATTGCCTTCAAGATAGAGTGTGTGGAGTTCGTTTGGCTGTGCATCCAGATGTCGTATGCTGCCTTCGGGGGGCGAGGCATTTATGTCCTCCCGTCCAAAATCCTTGTCCTTCCTGGAGCCTCAACCTGGTTTTGAGGGCCAGGTGTGCGTCACTGTTTGAGCCTTTGAAGCTCGCGACGCTAAAAGATCTTACTTTGAAAGTTATTTTTCTAGTGGCTATAACCTCAGCTCGGCAGGTGTCAGAGCTTCAGGCCTTATCCTGTAGGGAACCTTTCTTGAGGATTACAGACACAGGAGTGTCCTTGAGAATGGTTTCCTTTTTTCTGCCGAAGGTGATGTAAGCTTTTCATTTGAATCAGCGTGTGGAGCTACCTTCCTTCCAGGGTTCGGATTCTTCCACTCCTCAGTCCAGAGATTTGCGAAGATTGGACATGAGGTGGGCCTTTTACATTACTTGGAGATTACCAATAGTGTCTGACTGTTAGATCATCTTTTTTGTGCTGTGGAGTGGTCCCTGGAGAGAGCATAAGGCTTCTAGGGCCACTATTGCTTGGTGGTTGAAGAAGACTATCAGCTCTGTGTGCATTGCTAATGGTCGGCCTGTGCCGGTTGGGTTTCGTGCTCATTCTACCCGATCGCAGGCAGCCTCTTGGGCTGTGTGTCAGTAGGTTTCACCACAAGAGATCTGTAGGGCGGCTACTTGGAAGTCTTTGCAAGCTTTTGCCAGGCACTACTGTCTGGATGTCCAGGCCCCATCATCTAGAGGCTTTGGCGAGAGTGTGCTTTGAGCGGAGCTTTCAGGGTCCCACCCAGTGTAGGGGAGCTTTGGTACATCCCAGGAGTCTGGACTGATCCGTGTACATACAGGGAAAGGAAAATTTGGTTCTTACCTGCTAATTTTTGTTCCTGTAGAACCACTGATCAGTCCAGAATCCCACCCGGTTCGGGAACAGGAGATTGGAGAGTCTGCTTGACCAGTTACTTTTTCTCTGAAGAATCAATGAGGCTCAGGTTCCGGTCCCACCTAGGTTGGGCAAGGCTATGTAGTTTTCATAGTTTTACTTCCCTCTGCTCGTTTGGGGGATAAATTGTTTATGGTTACTGTTTTTTGGCTAAAGTGTTTATTCATCTGGCTTGGGTACAGTTCAATACTGATGGACTGCAGGTGGCACCTCAGGATATAGGGCAAGTCAGTCAAAACTTCTCTGTCTCCATCTGCTGGAGGGGAGGCAAAACCCAGAAGTCTGGACTGATCCGTGGTACTACAGGAACGAAAATTAGCAGGTAAAAACCAATTTTCCTATTTTGTTTTTGATTTGATCTGCCTCATGGGCATGAATGACTTGTTTTCATGGAACAGGTGAGCCAGGAGTATGGTTTTTGGTCTTTCAAGCTTTGTGACCCAGCCTGCATATTCTGATACTGTAAATTGATCAAAGTGGGCAATTTTGTTATATGGGATAGGATTCCTTTGATATCTATTTTCTTTTGCGCAGATTTTCAGATAAGAACGAGTGGTTTGAGTAATGGGTAGTTGGTGATGTGTCGCTCTTGTCTTCTTAAGGTTTATCAGTGTTCTGAATAAGGGTTTAGGTTTCTGGAAGTTGCTCCTTATTTGCAGATGATGGAGTATTGTAGTAATATGTAACAGTTTTTGTTATAGTTACCATATAGTACAGTATAGTATTAGGGCAGACTAGTCAGACTTTCTCTATTGATAGCATAGTATGCTCCGTTTTATTCTGGGTTGTTTTTTTTTTGTCCATTCCATTCATAGGAACTGTGCATCTTGGCTAGTTAAATAAATAAGGTGGATGACTGTTTTATTGGCAGCATGCTGAATAAGTATATTAGTCTGGGTAAAGTATTCATTCAAATAACTCAAATGTGGCCCAGCCAGCTTAATGAGAGAGAACCCCATCTCTGTAAGTAAAGCTTAATTTTCTGAAACCTTGTTTTATACTTTAGGCCAGGCATTTATTTAAGTATTTCTGTACCACATTATCTACAATTCTAAGCAGTTCACATTCATAAAATAACAAAAAAACCCCAAAACATAATGAAAGTATACTAAAGTAGCTAAAAACAATCAATTAAAATCATATTAAAAAACATCAGACTAAAAAAGGTTACATGAAAAAAGGGCCTGTAATGATGTGAATAAATAAAACACCATAAAACCAGTAACATACATAAATAACATAGTGAGAACAATCAATATCATGGAGAAAAAGCATCCTGAAATCAAATTCGCTGTTAGCTTGTTTGATATATTTCTATCTAGATATCTTGACCTGTTTGTCCAAGGTCTGGATTGCATCTTATTGATAATGCTTCTGTTTCTCCATATTCATCTTAAAGTCTGACATTTCTGAAGATTGTGTGATTTCATTTAATAGGTGGGGTGCTGAGCTCTCTGGGTTTCATACATAGAACATTATGTGGGTTGCCTTTAATTTCTTTGTTTAGCTGCGCCTTACAGGGAAAGGGTTCAATTGTGAGTGTAAATAGCAGTGAGGATGGTTTCTATGTATAGGTCAAAATTATCAGATGCACACCTTTGTATTTGGGCTTGTGTTTAGAGGTTCTTATTTGGTGCTTTGATGCACTATTCATAGTTGGTGTAATGACAGAGCATCGTCTTTAGGAATCTCTGTGTGCTGTGCGTTGTTTTTTATGTTTGTTTGTTTTTTAGTTGGGGGAGGCGGTTGACCTGGCAGTTTCCTCCTCCTCCTCCTCCTCCTCCTCCTTTGGGCTTCCAGCTCAACTGGAACCAGGGCTGGTATATGGTGCCATGAACCTGCATTCACAACTGCCCTGGAATTTCCCCCCCTATTTTATCACCTGCCCCAGCATACCCACCCAGTGTGGTCATTGCAGCAATGGTCCTGGGCTGGGGATCATGTGCAGGAGCTCCTTCTGGAGCTCTGCAATCATGGGCCCTGCATTTGGCTACCAGGTGTCTCATTTAAGTAATCACTCTAGCTCCCTGACTCCCCCCAGCGGGTGGCGGGAGAAGGGCTGTGAATGCTGCCTCCGCAGCATCCTCTACTGATCTGAGGAGCGGAAGACCCAACTCGGGCGGTGGACCCGTGAACTTTCCGCATGATGCTGCACAGCACTCGCCACTGGGCTGGCCCTGTGTGCATTAGTTTTGTATCAGCACAGGTTTGTTTTAAAAGTTTTGTTTCTTGGGACACTGCCTCCAAATATTCTGGCAAAATACCTCTTTATTTGTAAAATGCTCACCTTTTAGTTGAATTGCATAGATTTGGAGTTTTAGGTGCAAGGGATTCAGTTCCTGGTTTACCACAGCAAAAAAAAACAAACCCACCCAATTTTCATTTTTATAGCATGTAACCTGCTAGTCGACTCTGCTCCTGAAAGGTTTGATCATTTTAGTGCCAAAACAGTGGGAGTTTTTTTTGTTTACATCTCAGGATAGGGATCAAATCAGTGGATGGGACTTTGGGAGAGTGGTGGAGGTGCTGTGCATTTCTTAACAGGCCTTGTTTTAGATGTTTGCAGCCTGAAGTAAAACATTTCCTAAATGTGCAGCTCCTGAGCAATTTGTTTGTGTTGCAGGTTGCTCATTGCTATCCAGAGCATCTTGCTGACTTTCCACAGCAACTTAAAGAGATCCTTTCCTGCAGTCACATGATTCTGGATCCTGATCTGCGTATGGTATGTTGACGCAGAGTGATTTTGCACAATTGCAGTGCCATGGGGGGTGTATTGCACAATAAGAGGTTGCCTTCGATATTGTATGTGTTCTTTCTTGCGGGTTTGGGTAGAAATGGGTACTAACTACCTTCTCTGTGGCCGCACACAGTCTTGATGTGTATCCTTGTCTCTGATGCTTTCTTTTCTGTCTCAACAACTGCTCAGTGGCTGATGGTTGGAGCCTCTGCACATGCTGATAGCTCAAAGGGGGGGCAATCTTTTTCTAATCCCCTGCAAACAGTCCTCACAAATGAGCCCGTTCTCAGTGGGCACAGATGATGCAGAGGCATTAGTCTGCAGGGAGGAATTGGACATTTCCTGTTCTTAGCTATTTTATTAAATCGACGTCCTGTAGTCCACTGAGCTTTGTGTGAGTTCAAGGTTCTTGTACTCTTTTGCCCTCATCCTTTTCTGCTTTTGTGTCTTGCAGACCTTTTGCAAAGCCCTGATCATGCTGAGGAATAAGGATCTAATAAACCCCACCAGCTTGCTGGAGCTGTTCTTTGAGCTCCTCAGGTGCCACGATAAACTTTTAAGAAAGGTAAACCACAAAATGATGCCTGTGTATATCTACCTAGGGTGGGGGAAGTTAGCTTTTGATCTCCCAAACATTATTAGGTAAATGTGGAGTTTTGTTTTGTGTTTTCTTGTCTTTTGAACACGTAGACAATCTGCACTCCCAGCAGTTGGACAAAGAAATGCCAGTGGTTGTCTTTACTAAAGCCAGCCCTGCCCTAACCCTGTCCCCAGTGCGGCTGCTTTTCTCTGCTGAGACTGGGTCACAGATGAATGGACATGACTTGCTTATAAGGCACTCTTTTCTTAAAGAATGCCTAAAAAGACAGTACTGTGACATGAAATAAGCCTTTTGTAGCTTCTAGCAATATTATTTACCAGTTTATTATTCACTCAAGATCTCTCTTCTTTTTCCTTCGTAGGTGGCAGCCCTTATTTTGTCTTTGCCCATTCTCTTGGGGTTAGTTTTTCCAAATGGGTTTGTGTTACATATAGCAGGATGAGAATGAATCTTGGCTTTAAGCCAGGGTATTTTAGGTATGCCAGTCTCTCAAATTGGGTTCTGCCCTTTTTAATACTTGCCTTGTGCCAATGAGAGCTTCCTCCTGGAGAATATAAGTTGTAATCAGACAACACAGGGAGGTACACCTGGAAGTTAGTTTTTTGATCAGGCTGGTGGCACCCAATAGGAGAGGATCTATTTTGAAACTTTCTGCCACGTTTTCTGGTCTTTGATTGTTAGTACTTGATGGTCTTCTGGCTCTCCACACATAGCACAGGATAGTCACTTGGTACCGGCAAGACTGTTAGCAATGCTGTTCTTTTTCTCCTGTACCACAGTGTCTTCTTTTCCTGCATCAACTTTATTGGTTGTAATGGGAAGGTCTCAGGTGATCTTTACTCTCTGCAATTCTGTGAGGGTTAGGATCCTAGTGTATTTCTGGTACTGCATTACATGGTTTCCAGTGGGTGAGCTGTACCACCTTATTGTGCCTGTGTGTATGCAGTCCTTCCTGTATGTTGCAGCCAGCCATGAGATGAGAAACCACCTATAAACATTCTCTTAAAAGGTGACTAGTTTTATGCAGCCTTTAATTTGTTAATGAGCCTCCTGCTCACTTTGTTATTCATGGAACCTCTACAGCTTGCTGTGAAAACAGGGTTAAATAGGGTCTGTGATAGCTGAGATGTCCTCAGACGCTTTGCTGCTTAGAGACAGGGCATCTTGGATTTTCAAATAAGGATATTGCTTGCTTGCTGTCTAATATGGTGTTTTAACTGCTGATTTAACTGCATTTTCCCCAATATATTTTGTTTCTTTGAAGAACTAATCTGTACTGTGCAGAGCCCTCCCCATTTCCTATCCTACTTTTATGTGCATAACTCCTTTGAAAATTCAATCCATTATTTTGGGTTCTCTGATTCAACTTCTTGTAGATTTACCCAATTAGCTAAAGCGATTCCATCTTCAATTAATCTACAGAGCCTTTCACACTTTCAAAGCTTATTCCTGCCTCTCCGCAAACACTTATTTCCATCTCATTCTGCTACACAGTCCAGTCATGACAAGTGGGTTATTTCTCCCTACCAGCAGATGCAAGCGGACAACACTGTTTTCCTGTGTGACGTCTCAGCCACTACTTAGGAAGTGGTGTTAGCAGTAGGAATTCAGTATTTTCTGCCTCCAGCAGATGGTAGGACTGAACTGGTGCAGCAGCTGATTGGTGGATTTGAGGTCAGACCCTCTGGGCCAGGCCAATAGTCACAGCCAGAATTGTGAGGCCTTAATTTGCTCCAAAACCCTGAAGGGGTCACTGGTTGAGCTTGGCTGTAAAATTTTATTAATGTTAAAATAATAAAAAAAAAAGACAAAGGTTATTTTCTTTTTGTCTCCTACTGAGAGGGGTTTTCCCTGCTCCCTGAGCCTATGATGATTCCTACTGTAAACTGTGCTGTGGTTACCTCGCTGACCCTACTGTCTCCTCCCCCCACCCCTCTACTCCTCTATTCTCAGGGGTGTTTATAAAAGAAAAAAAAAAAAAAGAGGACAAGGGCTTTTGGTGTTGGCTGTCGGCCGTTAGGGGGATATTTCCCTAGCGGCTCATCCAGATGTGTCCCGCTTCTTGAAGGGCATGAAAAGGTTGTGGCCTCCTTTTTGTTCAATCGTTGCCCCCTGTGGGATCTGAATTTGGTGTTGAAGGCCTTAATGGGTGCCTCCTTTAAGCTCCTGAAACAGACCTGGTTACAGGACTTATCGCTGAAGACGACTATTTGTTAGGTATATAGGTTCTCAAAATTGCAAGCTTTGTCTTGCCAGGACCCCTATTTTTTTTTTTTTTTTTTAGTGATCACGTGGAGCGTGATCACTTTTTGGCCAGTGCCATCCTTCCTTCCTAAAGGGAATTCTGTTTCATATCAATCACATTCCCTTCCATCATTTTCCCAGAAGGCGTGTGGACCGGCGTTCCGGTCCCTCCGATGTCTGGATGTGCACGGGGATGATTCTGCACTGTTTGGAGGTTAGCAACACCTTCCACAAGATGAACAAGTTGTTTGCATTGTTTGGAGGTCCACGTAAAGGGGAGAAGGCCTCTGCTTTGGCTTGCTGGATATGAGACGCTATCGATTCAGCTTATTTTGCTGAAGGGTAAGAAGCCTACGGAACTGATGCACATGCACCCCACCAGGGCACAGGACAGTCAGTGATCTGGGCGGAGGTGCATGCTCTCGCACCAGCTGATATTTGTAAGGTGGCTAAGTGCTTATTCCTTAATTCCTTAGGGGTAGATTTTCAAAAAGTGCGCCTTCGCGTACTTTTGTTGGTGCATCAGGCGCAAACAAAAGTACGCTGGATTTTAGTAGATACGCGCGTAGCCGCGCAAATCCTGGATCGGCGCGCGCAAGGTTGCCGATTTCGTGTAGCCGGCGCGCGCCGAGCCGCGCAGCCTGCCGCCGTTCCCTCCAAGGCCGCTCTGAAATCGGAGCGGCCTCGGAGGGAACTCACTTTCGCCCTCCCCTCACCTTCCCCTCCCTTCCTCTATCTAACCCCCCCCTACCTTTGTCGGGGGATTTACGCCTCCCGGAGGGAGAAGTAAATCCCCGCGCGCCAGCGGGCCTCTAGCGCGCCGAGACGGGACCTGGGGGCGGTTCCGGAGGGCGCGGCCACGCCCCTGAACCGCCCCGGGCCAAAACCACGCCCCCGGGCCCGCCCCCGAAACGCCGCGCTGATCCGACACGCCCCCAACACGCCCCCCTCGAAAAACCCCGGGACTTACGCGAGTCCCGGGGCTCTGCGCGCACCGGTAGGCCTATGGAACATAGGCGCACCGGCGCACAAGGCCCTGCTCGCGTACATCCGCCCGGATTTACGCAAGCAGGGCTCTTAAAATCCGCCCCTTAGTGAAGCGTTTATTGGCTGCATGTGCTTGCACGGGAGGAGTCTGCTTATGGGGTTGGGGTAATTGAAGCTTTGGTATTCCCAGTTGTCATGGCTGGACTGGTGTAGCAGGGCGAGGTGGAAGGAGACATTTTTGTACCATCTAATTTCCTTTCCTCTAGTCCTGCTAACACCAGTCCAGGAGCCACCCGGGAAGCTCAGCTGCATAGTTCTCAGACTGTTCTGGTTAGTTTTCCACTGAAGATCAGCTTTAGGGATTTCTTCTTCCCCAATGTTATTACCTTTTGTTCCCCTTCTCCCTTGGTAGGGGGCAGGGAAATTTCGTTTCAGGTTTTTTTTTTTCTATCAATACATGTTATATAAAGGGGATCTGACCGAAACTTTGTCAGAAGGATACTGGATTATTGCTGCTAGCATCACCTCCTCAGTTATAGGGGCCGATATTCTGTTGCAGAGCGGCTAGTTAAATTAGCTGGATATAGTGGTTTTCAATGTTGTCACATGCATTGGCCCGTCTTACTTATCAGACTTAATATCTTTATATCAACCCTCTAGGGTTTTCGATCCAAAGATCTTTTTTAACTGTTCCAGCCATATTAAAAAAAAAAAATCATTTATTAAAACTCATTCTTGGATTTTCTTTCAATCCGAACTTGTGAAATTCCCTTCTCAAGGACTTGAGTCTTATCCCCGATATTAAACTGTATCGTCAGCAGCTCAAAGCTTTCTTTTTTTCTTTTTCTTTTTTTTGGGTTTTATAATTTTATTTAAAAGTTGCCTATATAAAATTTGGTTTGAAAAGCGATGGACAAACAAGATGTATACAACAGATGTAAAATAAAGGTCACAGTTGTTAGCTTTCTTAATTCTGAAGCATTTGGGAATGTTTAGCATAATCGCTGAGATTTTGAGAGAAATTAAGAAATTTTTTAAATCTGTGAATTTGAGAATGTATTATGTCTGTTATTGTGGTCTTGCACTGTTACATTTAAAATAACATAAAAACTTATCTGATGATATATGTTTAACTGCCTAGTAGAATATATTTCATTTATGCAGTATTTAAATTTAAAACATAAAATAATACATTTATATTGTAATGTTTTAGTTAGCTTGTTATGTTATTGTTTGTATATTTTCGTTTTAATTCTGTTCAGGTGTTTATGGTTTTGACTGAGAGATCTGCAAAGGATTCTATGAAAAAATATTTTCTTCTGTTACTTCTGACGCTGCCTTTTGTGACCCTCACATGACCTCTTGTTGTAGAACTTCTTTCTCACTGAAAAAAAAAAAGCTTGCTCCTTGTGCATTATTGCTACATGTTGAGGTGCTTGACAGTCTGTCATATCAAGTCGGCCTTTTGGGGTATATGTGTTGAGGTTCTTAGGCCTCATTTCATAGGGCTTTTGGTGCAGACCCTGCACATTTTGGTAACCTTTCTTCTACTCCGTCTATGTCCTTTTGGATTTCCAGCTTCCAGATGTGGACACAACATTCTAAGTGAGGCCCCGATAATGACTTGTAGGGAGGCATTATTGCCCACTTTTTAAAAAAAATATTTTAATACTTGTTATACCTAGCTTTTCTTTGACACTGGCCAATGCCTTGTTGCACTTTTGCAATCTTGAGGTCATCTGTTTTGTAGCTCACCCCCATCATGCGCTGGTCTTTTTGATTTTCTGAATGAGATTGCACTCTTTTGGCATAGGGTCTTTAGCTATCAAGCATTTGATCATTCTCCATGCTTTCTTAGATTGTTCTTCATCTCATGTAACCCACTGGGAGTGCCTATTGCATTGTAGATCTTGGTATTTATTATATGCAAAAAGACGAGCCTTTTTTACTAGCCCTTCTTTTAAAGGCAAAACACCCAAGCTATATTAATTTAGGGTTTGTTTCCTTTTTCAGACCCTATACACCCACATTGTGACTGATATCAAGAATATAAATTCTAAACACAAGAACAATAAGCTCAACACAGTAAGTACATGATCTCTGAAGCAGCAAGGAGTTGTATCCCATTTTTCATTGTCACATTTTGAAAATAATGTGAACTAATCTTCACCTATCCTAGACCTTGCAGAACTTCATGTATACCATGTTACGGGACAGCAATGCACTTGCAGCCAAGATATCCCTAGATGTGATGATAGAGCTGTATAAAAGAAATATCTGGTGAGTTAGACATGAACTTGTATGGAAAGATCATTTTATTTTGTAAATGAGCTGTTTATCACTTTTAAAATCCAGATCCCCTGCACTGTGAGTCTGGAATTCTTATTAAGCTCTTCGAACATGTCAGCAAACCATATGAGCTTTCTTTCATATTTAGGTGACTTCTATAAACCAGATGGTGTGATTTGTCCATAATCTATTAACTGGATCTTAATTCCCTAGAAATGTTATTTTGTTGACTTTATTGTGCAAAATGTTCATATTGTGATTTTTTTTCATTAAATAAAAACAAAAATATTCTACAAGCAGCTGATTTTTAGTTTGTAAGAGCAATAATAATCCCCTCTAGATGGAAAATTTTAATAACGTTCTTGCTTTAGCCCTTCAAAACCTTCAGGGTTCCAGTTGGTGCCCTGTCCAAAGACTAAAAGAAAGTTTGCCAGGCTTTGGGAAGATTGTTTATTCATGCTTTGTTGTGTGGTGTTGTTCTAGAAGTTTGAAGCCTAATACCAGTCTTTGGAAGTGACAGGGCTGCCCTGCCTGCAGGGAGGGAGGGGAATGGGAGACAGATTGAAACCTACTCACACTTCTTTTTGGCTTTCCTTGATATAATGTCTAGTGATTCTCTTACATTTTTCAGGAATGATGCCAAAACAGTAAATGTTATCATTACTGCTTGCTTCTCAAAAGTCACCAAGGTAAGGAAAAAATAAATATTATCTATTTGGAATCTTATCTGTTAAAGAAATACAGCACCCACACAAAGTAGTTAAATGTTGCTCATCCTAAGGTTCAGAGGCCATTTGCTGTTTTATACCACTGGACGTTCAGATTTGTTTCAGCTAAAACAGAGCTTTATACTTCAAGATAAGAATACAAGAATGTAGGTTTGACAGGGGTCTAGTCACTAAAGGAGAGTAATGAATTTTTCATGTCTAAAAGATGCATTCTGATACAAAAGTATTATCAGTTTATTTGTTGAGCATGGAAGAGTTGAAAATATCTTGCAAAAAGTGTGATATATTTCAAGTTCCATTCAAACAAATATGTATGTCTTTTATTGCCAAATTAAGAATTTTGCACCGACTTCTAAATAGTGATATAACTGAGTGCAATTAAATTACGGCGAATTTTAGCAAAAGCATTTTGACACCTTCTACTACTACTACTACTTAACACTTCTTTTCCTAGCGTGTAACCAGATGGACAAGGGACCAGTGGGTTATGTGCTCTTCTGCTAGCAGATGGGAGACGGAGTCAGATTTCAAAGCTGACGTCACTCTAGATATACCCCTGCAGTAACCTCAGCTCTTCAGTATTTCTCCGTCTCCTAGCACAGTGGTTCTCAACCTTTTTTCTGTCGGGACACACCTGACAGATGGTTCTCACATGCGTGACACACTGACCCATGATCGTCACAGGGCTAGATGTAAATGTACAGTTTGCATCCACGGGAACCCCCCTGATCCACAATAATGGATGTAAAGCAGAATTATGACATTCCCCGTTCAACTCACTCTACAAAAAAGATATTCTGGTTCTGGTGTCATCTCAGTAACAGCAACTCAAACTCCTTCTACTTTCAGGCTCAATAGCCCTACTTATGAAAAGACAGCAGTTTACCACCAATGCATGTCCTCTTGAGAAAACGCAACAAATAAGACTGATAAAACACTTACATGCTAGTAAAATATCTCTGTAACAGACACAGAACCGACCTAACATACTCCCAGGATCTGTAGTAATGCACATAAACTAATCCACACACAGTTACACCTGTATTATGGAATACACTCAAACAGGAGCAACCCTATCTATGAAAAGGCAACACTACAAATATTAAATCAGGCCCTAAAAACCAATACACCTCTTATTAGGAAAACAGAACTAGCAAGCAGCTATAGATCCCCACACAGAAATAATTGTAAAACTATACTAATAAGCAGAATAAATGTTTCACAACAACTATGAACAGAATAACATCCAACAATTAAAAACTCATAAAAACTATTAAGAACATAAGAAATTGCCATGCTGGGTCAGACCAAGGGTCCATCAAGCCCAGCATCCTGTTTCCAACAGAGGCCAAACCAGGCCACAAGAACCTGGCAATTACCCAAACACCTAGAAGATCCCATGCTACTGATGCAATTAATAGCAGTGACTATTCCCTAAGTAAACTTGATTAATAGCAGTTAATGGACTTCTCCTCCAAGAACTTATCCAAACCTTTTTTGAACCCAGCTACACTAACTGCACTAACCACATCCTCTGGCAACAAATTCCAGAGATTTATTGTGCGTTGAGTGAAAAAGAATTTTCTCCGATTAGTCTTAAATGTGCTACTTGCTAACTTCATGGAATGCCCCCTAGTCCTTCTATTATTCGAAAGTGTAAATAACCGAGTCACATCTACTCGTTCAAGACCTCTCATGATCTTAAAGACCTCTATGATATCCCCCCTCAGCCGTCTCTTCTCCAAGCTGAACAGCCCTAACCTCTTCAGCCTTTCCTCATAGGGGAGCTGTTCCATCCCCTTTATCATTTTGGTTGCCCTTCTCTGTACCTTCTCCATTGCAACTATATCTTTTTTGAGATACGGCGACCAGAATTGTACACAGTATTCAAGGTGTGGTCTCACCATGGAGCGATATAGAGGCATTATGACATTTTCCGTTTTATTAACCATTCCCTTCCTAATAATTCTCCAAACACCAATAAAATATTTCAAAAAAAGCAGACACATCACATAATATTAAATAATTAAAATAGCAGTCAATCAAGAAAAATAAACTTAAAAAGCCACCTTTACTTACCCCCTCCAGCAGCTTTCCTACTCCTCTTCCATGCAGGCTGTAGCACACACCAGAAGCAGCAGCAGTGGCTAAGCTCTATACTCATGGTCCTCTTCCTTAGGGCCCATGTCTCTCACACACACACACACCATACCAGTCATGCCCCCATGACCAGTTTCTGTCTCTCACACACCAATCATCTCCCAGTCTTTGACAAACACACCAGTCACCTTCCTGAACAGTTTCTCTCATGCCATACACACACACACAGGCTTCCCACTCCCGTGTTCCACTTACATATATGGGCTTCTCACTCTCATAATCACTTTCTCTTTCTCACATACACTCACCAGTCTCTCACTCCCATGCTTGTTCTCTCCACATGCACAGGCTTCTCATTCCCATAATCACTTTCTTTCTCTCCCACATACACACACACCAGTCACCTGATCTCTCTCATGCATACACACACAGGCTTCCCACTCCCATGTTCTCTTTCAGATATACAGGCTTCTCACTCCCATGCTGTATCTCACACACTCCCAGCTTTCTCACTCCCATGCTCACTCTTCACATGTACAGGCTTCTTATTCCCATAATCACTTTCTTTCTCTCTCTCACATACACGCAAACACACACCAGTCACCTGATCTCTCTCATGCATATACACACACACATAGGCTTCCCACTCTCATGTTCTCTTTCAGATATACAGGCTTCTCACTCCCATGCTGTGTCTCACACACACACAGGTTTCTCACTCCCATGCCCACTCTTCACCTGCACAGGCTTCTCATTCCCATAATCACTTTCTCTCTCTCTCTCTCACACACACCCGTCACCTGATCTCTCTCATGCATACACACACACACAGGCTTCCCACTTCCATGTTCTGTCTTACATACACAGGCTTCTCCCTCCCATGCTGTGTCTCACACACACCCAGGTTCTCACTCCCATGCTCACTCTCTTCACATGCACAGGCTTCTCATTCCCATAATCACTTTCTCTGTTACACACACACACACCCAGTCTCTCTCTCATTTCCATGCTCGCTCTCCACGTGCACAGGCTTCTCATTCCCTGAATCACATTCTCTCTCTCACATTCACATACACACCAGTCACACCGTCACCTTACCAACCAGTCTCTCTCATATACATGCACACACACAGGCTTTCCACTCCCATGCTTTCTCTCACATAATCAGGCTTCTCACTCCCATGCTTTCTTTCACATACACCCCCACAACACCAGGCTTCTTACTCCCATGCTTTCTCACATACCCAGATTTCTCACTTCCATGCTTTCTCTCTCTCTCTCTCACACACACACATCCCTGACTGTCTCACACTCTCACATACATATCAGTCATCTCCTTGAGCAGTCACTTTCATTGTCTCTCACATATACACATACATCAGCTCTCTGACCAGTTTCTCTCAATCACACCCATACTCTCGATCAAATACATTCTCTCACTTACACACAGGCTCTCAATCACACACATTCTCTCACTTACACACAGGCTGGCTGGCTGCTTCTCTCTCTTTCTGTCACTCACTTCCTCTCCCCCCCCCCAGCACAAACGGTAGCTGCTCCTCCAGCCCCCGCAGGCCAAGAAGGAAGAATTCCATCGATCGCGGGAGGCTCATGCTGCTCTCTCCTTTCCCTTCCGCTTTCTCCCCCAGAGCAGGAAGATCAGCTGCCTCTCCTGCTGCCACCGGACTCCTGCTATCTTCGGGCGTCCGAACTTCCTGTCGGGGGGGGGGGGGGTAGCGGAAGCGCAGTGCACAACGTCCGCTTCCTCCCTCCCCCCCCCCCCCAAGCAGGAAGATCGGCGGACCATACGGCCCGACGCCCGAAGATAGCAGGAGGCCGGTGGCAGCAGGAGAGGCAGCTGATCTTCCTGCTTTGGGGGAGAAAGCGGAAGCTGTGCGCGACGCTTCCGCTCCCCCACCCCAAGCAGGAAGATCGACGGACCATACGGCCCGACGCCCGAAGATAGCAGGAGAACGGGTGGCAGCAGGAGAGGCAGCTGATCTTCCTGCATTGGGAGGAGGAAGCGGAAGCTGCACGCGGCGCTTCCGCTCCCCCCCCCGAACAGGAAGACCGGTTGGCCATACGGCTGCAGCAGCGCTTCCCCATGTGTGCCGTGATGGCGCGCGAGGCGTGGGTTCTCTTGCGGCACGGCCTTTCTTCTTCCCGCGCACCACTTCCTGTTCCGGGTCCGGGGGGGGAATGCAGGCGCGGGAAGAAGAAAAGGCCAGCCGCGGATGCCACAGCTTTTTTTTTTTTTTGCACCGCTGCCGTTCCCGCTGGGCTTGAACGTGCTGATAGCCCGGCGGCAACGGCAGCAGGGAAGAACGAGCAGCGGGAGGGACCGGGAGCCACGTGACACACTAGTGTGTCGCGACGCACCGGTTGAGAACCGCTGTCCTAGCAGATGCGGACACTATCCCACACACTAGAATGGTGTTAAGAATTACAGCAAAGAAGAAAAAGAAACAGATTTTGCCTTGAAGAAGATCAAGCCCCGCTCTCCTGCAGTGAAACCTGAGGGTCCCTCCCCCAGATGAGAATTCCTGAGGTGATTCTGATATCCCTCAGAGGTGTGCCTTGGTCCAGTAGCCGGTTCCCAGCGTGGACAGTCCCCAGAGGAGTGGCTGAAAGGCAGCAGGTGCACACCCGAGCGCAGCAGTGAAGGCAAGTCCGAGATTTGTTATCCAAACAGCCTCCCAAAGCTTTCGATTATTTACGAGTCCTGGGGTCAATGGCGTCCACTCTGGAGTTAGTCCCATGGGCCTTTGCGCATATGAGACCTCTGCAATCAGCATTGCTCTCCCGTTGGATCCGTTGTCAGAGCGATTTCACCTTCAACTTCCTCTTACAGACTCTGCATGGCTCAGTGTAGATTGGTGGCTCCTTACGTCCAATTTGAGCTGAGGGGTCCCCCTGGAGGTTCCCAAATGGACGGTGGTTACTACAGATACCAGTTTCTCCGGTTGGGGAGCAGTTTTTCAAGAGATGTCTGTGCAGGGACAGTGGTCAACAGAAGAAGCTCGGTGGTCGATCAATTGCCTGGAAACCAGGGTGGTCCACTTAGCATTACAGGCTTTCTTGCCTCTCCTGAAGGGCAAGTCTGTTAGAGTTCTGTCCGACAATGCGATGGCGGTGGCTTACATCAATCGCCAAGGAGGAACCAAAAGTCAACCGGTTGCGGTGGAGGCGCAACAGTTGATATCCCGGGCGGAACAACACCTGGCCAGGATAGCAGCCTCCCACATAGCTAGAGTCGACAATGTTCAGGCCGATTTTCTCAGTCGCTACAGACTGGATCCGGGGGAGTGGGAACTCTCCCGAGGTGTACCAGATCATTTGCGACAAGTAGTCCACTCCGCGGTTGGACCTGATGGCAACGTTCCGCAACTCCAAGGCTCCTCATTTCTTCAGTTGATACAGCGAGCTGGGAGCCGAAGGGGTAGATGCCCTGGTTCTCGCCTGGCCAAGAAAAATACTCCTGTACGTGTTTCCGCGCCGTGACCTGTCATAGGCAAGGTGCTGCGGCGGATAGAGCTTTACCCGTTGGAGGTAATTCTGGTGACCCCGGAGTGGCCGAAGCGCTCATGGTTCCCGGACTTGGTCAGCCTAGTGGTAGAGGGTCCGTTGAGGTTCCGGGACCTTCCCAATCTTCTACACCAGAGACCTGTCTGTATTGCTGAGGCGGATCGATTTTGTCTTGCAGAATGGCTTTTGAGAGGCAACGTCTAAATAGCAAGGGATATTCGGACGCGGTGGTCACTACCCTCTTATGGGCATGGAAGCCCAGGGGATATGATAGAGGTGTTTAAAATCATGAGAGGTCTAGAACGGGTAGATGTGAATCGGTTATTTACTCTTTCGGATAGTAGAAAGACTAGGGGGCACTCCATGAAGTTAGCATGGGGCACATTTAAAACTAATCGGAGAAAGTTCTTTTTTACTCAATGCACAATTAAACTCTGGAATTTGTTGCCAGAGAATGTGGTTCGTGCAGTTAGTATAGCTGTGTTTAAAAAAGGATTGGATAAGTTCTTGGAGGAGAAGTCCATTACCTGCTATTAAGTTCACTTAGAGAATAGCCACTGCCATTAGCAATGGTTACATGGAATAGACTTAGTTTTTGGGTACTTGCCAGGTTCTTATGGCCTGGATTGGCCACTGTTGGAAACAGAATGCTGGGCTTGATGGACCCTTGGTCTGACCCAGTATGGCATTTTCTTATGTTCTTATGTTCTTACTTCCCTAGCTTACGCCAGGGTGTGGGGGATTTTTGAGTCTTGGTGCGTCGACTACGAGGTACCCTCCTTTTGGGCTTCACCATTATTCCTACCATGTGACAGGGGCCGACCAATGGCACCGGTAGCTCCTGTGACATAGTAAGGGCAAAGGCTATCGGCGCCATTTTGAATACCGGCAGCCGACAGCCCAAGTGCAGGAGTTCGTTCCAGGATCCCTGCTGGACCACCAGGGACCTTTGGCAAGTCTTTGGGGGGGGGTCAGGAGGGTGGGGGGTTGTAGTTAATTACATTTAAAGGGTTGGGATCAGGTTTTTTTTGTTTTTTTTAACTTTAATGGGAAACGAATACCATACGTAACTAATGGACGAATCTGGGTCCCCTGAAAACGGATGTAACGGATTTGGGTCCCGATGAATACGAATACCGAATCGAACGTATCCGTCCCTGCTGCACATCCCTAGTATAATATTTTCAGTGTTGCCTTTTCTTAGGTAAGGTGTCCGCTCATTCTAGTGTATATTAGTTGGTACTGAAGACTGTTTCTTACTGATTCCATAGTTTTTCTCTGTTCTGTTCTTTTTGAGGTTTGTGAGCAGAAGGGTTTAAGTGGCGAGGGGGAATAGGTAATTTATTTTACTAGTTAAGAGTTCTGCTTTGATACATTGACATACTGACAGACTGTGGGTGGCACCTTAGGGTATAGGGCAGATTCCGTCAAAACTTCTCTGTCTCCATCTGCTGGTGGGGAGGCAAAACCCAGGTGTCTGGACTGATCCGTGGTAGTACAGGAACGAAAATTAGCAGGTAAGAACCAATTTTCCTATTCAGGTCTCCGGTCTCCGAGGCTCGGATTGCCATACTGATTCTGTCCTCTTCTTCCGGCGAGATAAAAAGGGAGCACCGATTGGGTTGAGCGGCCCTGATCCGGTGCAGGGGTCCATGTGGAGACCCTCGGGGATGCCATCTTACTCACGGGGGGCGTCGGCGCCATCTTCCCTTCTCGACCGGCGGTACGAGTGGGGTAGGCCAGGCGGCTGATGCGCCTAACTTGTGCACATCCAATACAGACGCGCGCAGAGCTGCGCGCACAACTGAGCTGAGCACACACTGCGCGCACAACATTACCTGTGTGCCTAGAGATAGAGGTGATGGCACCGGTGTCCAAGAAGGCCAGAAGGCATTCTTTGCACAGCATGCCACATAAGAGCCGCGCAGCCTGAACTGGAGTCCTGCCCGTGTCAGCATTGAGAAGAAGCCCAGGGGGAACCAAAGCTTGGTCCCTCACTGTCTGGGGATGGGTCCGGAACTACTACAGATTATAGATCCCCAGAGCTGTGCGTCTCCAAGATGGCTTCTCCACAAGAGGGCACCTCAGGTGCTCCTACTCAGACTCCCCCTGGGATTAACATGGACCCAGCACATCCTGCGATTTGCGATACTGGGCCAGCATTATCAATTCAGGGCACTACCCTTCGGTCTAGCCACCGCCCCCAGAACCTTCACCAAAATTATGGTAGTGGTGGCGGCAGCACTGAGGAAAGGAGTAGTCCTGGTACACCCCTATCTGGACGATTGGCTGATCAGGGCAAAGTCTCCGGAGAAGAGCCGACACACAACCACCAGTCAAGAATCTACTACAGGAACTCAGGTGGGTCATGAACACAGCCAAGAGCTGCCTAGAGCCCTCCCAGTCATTAGAATACCTGGGAGTCCGATTCGATACCAAGCAGAACAAAGCCTACCTTCCCCCTCCACAGAGGAAAAAACTAATGGGACAGTTACCGAAGCTGTTGACCTCGATCCGTCCCAAGGTATGGAACTACCTTCAAGTCCTCGGCCTCATGACATCAACTCTGGAAGTTGTCCCGTGGGCAAGGGTCCACATGCGACCACTACAATGCTCCTTACTGTCACGATGGAACTCTGTGTCCCAGAACTACACGATATGCCTCCAGCTACCGTCAAAAGTGCAGGAGCAGCTCCAATGGTGGTTACAGGAAGAACACCTAAGCAGAGGCATAATCCTATCCACTCCAAAGTGGATCTTGCTCACCACGGACACAAGCCTGCGAGGTTGGGGAGCCCACTGTCAGGAACTGATGGCCCAGGGTCAATGGAACAAGGAAGAGGCGGACTGGAACATAAACTGCCTGGAAGCTCGGGCGGTCAGACTAGCATGCCTACAATTTAGCCACAGACCTCGGGGCGAGTCCGTCAGAATCATGTCTGACAACGCAACAACCGTTGCCTACATTAACCGCCAGGGAGGAACCAAGAGCCAGCTGGTATTGCTAGAGAGAGATTCCCTCATGGCATGGGCGGAAATAAACGTACAGGAGATTTTGGCATCTCATATCTTGGGAAAAGACAACATCTCGGCGGACTACCTCAGCAGAGAAAGCCTAGACCTGGGGGAATGGTCACTGGCGGATACAGCTTTCCAGCTGATAGTAAATCGATGGGGTCCCCCAGTCATGGACCTACTAGCAACAAGTCGCAATACCCGGGTCCCCAGATTATTCAGCCGCAGACGAGAACCCCACTCTCAGGGAATCAACGCTCTCGTTCAGGAGTGGCTAGAGGAAAGCCCCCTGTATGCCTTTCCACCCTGGCTGCTACTGGGCAGGGTCATCCACAAGATAGAGCACCACAGGGGACTAGTCCTGCTAGTCGCCCCGGATAGACCAAGAAGACCACAGTACGCGGACATGCGAAGACTGCTGACAGCGAACTCTCTGTGTCTACTGCCATACAGGGACCTCCTCCAGCAGGGACCGATCTTCCACGAAGACCCGGCTCGATTCTCTTTTACTGTATGGCCCATGAGAGGACTAGCCTAAAGAGGTGCGGCTACTCTTAAGCAGTGATTGACACCCTGCTCCGGGCACGCAAGTTTTCCACATACCTGTCCTACATACGAATTTGGAGAATATTCAAAGCTTGGTGTGAAGACCGCGGCCTCCTACCAAGGACAGCCAAGATCCCCACGGTCCTAGAATTCCTACAAGACGGCCTGCAGAAGGGCTTGTCCCTCAACTTCCTCAAGGTCCAAGTCGCAGCACTGGCCTGTTTCAGGTCCGATGGGGACAATATCAGACTATCAACTCACCCTGATGTGTCCCGCTTCCTTAAAGGAGTCAAACAACTCCAACCACCACTAAAGTGGCCAGTGCCTCTATGGAACCTCAACCTAGTACTAGACTTCCTAGTAGGGGAGTCCTTCAGACCAACAAGTGCACCCTGTCTCCTGACCTTGAAGACAGCGTTCTTGATCGCAATCTGTTCAGCTCGGCGCATATCCGAACTTCAAGCATTATCCTGTCGGGAACTGTTCCTCAGGTTCACACCAGGCACCATACAGCTGCGGATGGTACTATCCTTCCTTCCGAAAGTGGTCTCCCAGTTCCATATGAACCAGACCATATCCTTACCGTCACCAGAGGAACACATGGATTCGGAACACTCACGCCCCCTTCACCACCCGAATGTCGGCAGAATCCTAGTCCGATACCTGAAGAAATTGGAACCCCTGCGTAAAACAGACCACCTGTTCATCCTCCACAGTGGGAAGAAACAAGGGGAAGCGGCATCGTGGGCCACCATAGCCTGCTGGATCAAAGAAATAATTAACGCTGTCTACATAGATGCAGGAAAGCCGTTACCCCTACAGGTCAAGGCACATTTGACAAGGACCCAGGCAACTTCCTGGGCCGAAACCAGGCTGCTCTTGCCAGCCGAGATCTGTTGGGCAGTAACATGGTCCTCCCTACACACCTTCTCCAGGTTCTACCGCCTGGACGTCCAGGCCAGGGAGGACACAGCCTTCGCAAGGGCAGCACTAAGTGGGCCATGGGCAGCTTCCCACCCTTTAGGGGAGGAGCTTTTGTACATCCCATTGGTCCTGAGTCCATCTGGCTATACGCTAAGAAATGAAGAAATTACTTACCTGATAATTTCGTTTTCCGTAGTGTAGACAGATGGACTCAGCATCCCGTCCACGGCTGCCCCAGAAATAGAGAACCTCTGAGATCAACTTGTGAGACAAGTACGGGTAAGCCACGGACTACTCTAATCCAAGACTCCTGCAGTTACCTAGGTGTCGGAGTTTACTGTTTCAGTGCACTGGCGGTCTCCAGTTTAAAAAATTAAAAATTAAAAAAGTTTTCCAAAAGCTTTATATATTTAATCAATTGAACCAGTTCAAGTTTAACCATGTTTAATCAAATATTAAGCGACATATATCCACACTGGCTTTTCGAAGAAATACTGAAGAGTTAAGCTTCCTTCACGGGTATATGTAGGCTGACGTCAGCTTTGAAATCTGACTCCGTCTCCCATCTGCTATCAGGAGAGCACAATACCCATTGGTCCTGAGTCCATCTGTCTACTCTAAGGAAAATGAAATTATCAGGTAAGTAATTTCTCCATTAAAAAAAAAAGCATTTTAACAAAAAGTCTGATTTTAAATCCACTGTACTTTGGTTTACATTTTTTATTTAAATTTTTCAGCATTTTTTTTCCCAGTGTTCGAAATCTAATAGCTTCTTTTCTTCTGTTTAGGTTCTGGTTGCTTCTCTGAAATTCTTTCTGGGAAGAGATGAAGATGAGAAGCGCGAGAGTGACTCTGAGTCAGAGGTTAGTTAAGCCCTTTCTACTGGTGAACTCCTGCCAGTGACATGAAGCATCAGTTTCCATGGATTTTCTGCAGCTTATCACAACACTTGTAGCTCATTTGGTTCTCCTATTGCATTTTCTAGAAAGGTACATTTTCTCAACACCAACCTAGCACATATCAGTGTTGAGTCTATGCAGTGGTAGAAGCAGAGTCCATCTTGGAGTATGAATGCTGGTATACTCTGGGTTGGTTTTTAAGAATGTGCCGATTTCAAAACTAAAACAAGAGAACCAGTGAGCTATGCTTGTGTGGTAGATTGCAAGAAGTCCAAGGAGGCTTTGATGTTTCATGTCAGTGCTGGCTGAGGGAATTCAGTTTATGCTGTATGAGAGCTCCAGCAGTTGTGATATGCTCAGGCTGCAGGGTAATGCCAGAGTGCATTGATGTTAACACCACTGGGCATTCATGACCATCCCAGTTGTTTTCAGGGAATATATTTCATGCCAGTCAGTCCAAAATCTTATGTCTGTCCTGATGAATGAACTGGTAATGTCAAGTTTATTCAAATTTCTGGTAACCAAATTTCTGTAAATTATGTAGGCAGCACAGTTCATCTAAATGTTTAGTAATCCAGATGAAAAAATTATAACTTGAATTTAGATGACCTGAACAAGAAGCTGTATCTTGGAAAGAGGTGAAATAGGATATATTCTTTAGAGTTTGTATGTGTCTGAGATAATAAGCAAGTCAGAGGGAGTTAATTCTAGTGTCTGTCTTTCTCACCCACCCATCCCTATCTCAGCCCTTGATTTTTAGGCAAGAGACATTTTCTCATTAAATATCAATCAGACTCTTATCTAAATCATACTATTGCACCAGCCCTTATTGAGAGTTTAATCATCCCCTTGTAGGACTCTAGCAGATGAATTAGTAAATACACCTGTAAATTTAAATCACTCTAATTTCAACTCCCTTAGTTACCTAAACTTAACTAGGAACTCAACAAAATTAAGTTGCAAGTTAAGTGAGCAAGAGGGTGTCTTTCCAGTCTTTTGCATTGAGTGTCACATGTATGATTTTTTACCCACCGGTGAAAAATTATATGTGTGCACCCGATGCAAAGAACTCCTGGTTTTCAGAGAACGAGTCCGATCTCTGGAGGCTAGAGTGGTAGACCTGGAGGAGCTGAGGCAGACAGAGAGGTACATTGATGAGACCTTCAAGGACAGAGTAGCCAAGTCCCAAATCCAGTCTGGCAGCCTCAGTGCTGCCTTGGATCAGAAAAATCTCCCGGTTGCCAAACATCACCCTGGTGTAGCAGGAAGTGATCCTGTAGCAAAGACCTGCTCTCCAGGTGAATTATTGTCCTCTCTCAGTGAGGATGTGTCTCCCAGGACTACTGCCCAGGAGGGAAGGGTTAGGTCGGCCGTCATAGTTGGTGATTCGATTATTAGAAATGTAGATAGCAGGGTGGCTGGTGGTCGTGAGGATCACCTGGTAACTTGCCTGCCTGGGGCGAAGGTGGCGGACCTCACGCGTCACCTAGATAGGATTATAGACAGTGCTGGGGAGGAGCCGGCTGTTGTGGTACATGTGGGCACCAATGACATAGGAAAATGTGGGAGAGAGGTTCTGGAAGCCAAATTTAGGATTTTAGGTAGAAAGCTGAAATCCAGAACCTCCAGGGTGGCATTCTCTGAAATGCTCCCTGTTCCATGCGCAGGTCACCAGAGGCAGGCAGAGCTCCAGAGTCTCAATGCATGGATGAGACGATGGTGCAGGGCATTCAGTTTTGTAAGGACCTGGAGAACCTTTGGGGAAGGGGGAGGCTTTTCCAGAAGGATGGTCTCCACCTTAACCAGAGTGGAACCAGGCTGCTGGTGCTAACTTTTAAAAAAGAGAGAGAGAGCAGCTTTTAAACTAGAACAAGGGGGGAAAGCCGACAGTCACTCAGCAGTGCATGGTTCGGAGGAATGTATCTTTGAAGGATACTAATGAAACAGGAGAGTTAGGGCATCCCAACAGAGAGGTTCCAATAAAAGCAAACGTAATCCATGTGCCTATAAGTAAAGTATCACCTGAGCTAAAGAATTTCAAAATATCCCTATCAACTGAATGGCAGATTTTTAATACAAACAAAAACCACAGTTTGAAATGTCTGTATGCCAATGCCAGAAGTAAGATGGGAGAGTTAGAGTGTCTAGCAGCAAATGATGAGATTGACATAATTGGCATCTCAGAGGCTTGGTGGAAGGAGGATAACCAATGGGACAGTGCTATATCAGGGTACAAATTATATCACAATGATAGGGAGGGTCAACTTGGTGGGGGTGAGGCACTTTATGTCCGGGAGGGTATAGTCCAACAGGATAAAGATCATACAAGAGACTAAATGCTTATAGAATGTATATGGGTAGAAATCCCATGTTTGTTTGATAAGAGATTAGTGATAGGAGTATACGACCGTCCACCTGGACAAAATGGTCAGACAGATGATGAAATGCTAAGAGAAATCAGGGAAGCTATCCAATTTGGCAGTGCAATAATAATGGGAGATGTCAATTACCCCAATATTGAATGGGAAAATTTAACATCAGGAAATGCTAGAGACATAAAGTTCCTGGATGGAATAAACGACTGCTTCATGGAGCAATTGGTTCAGAAACCAATGAAAGAGGGAGCTATTATAGATTTAATTCTTAGTGGAACGCAGGATTTGGTGAGAGAGGTAACGGTGGTGGGGCCACTTGGCAATAGTGATCATAACATGACCAAATTTGAACTAATGACTGGAAGGGAGAAAATATGTAAATCTACAGCTCTAACACTAAATTTTCAAAAGGGAAACTTTGATAAAATGAGGAAAATAGTCAAAAACTGAAAGGTGTAGCTGCAAAAGTTAAAATTGTAGAAGAGGCATGGACATTGTACTTTTTAAACAATCATAGAAGCGCACTCCAGATGTATTCCACGCATTGAGAAAGGTGGAAGGAAGGCAAAATGATTACCTGCATGGTTAAAAGGTGAGATGAAAGACTATTTTAGCCAAAAAAAAAAATCCTTCAAAAATTTGAAGAAGCATCCATCTGAAGAAAATAGAAAAAAGCAAAAGCATTGTCAAGTTAAGTGTAAAACATTGATAAGACAGGCTAAGAGAGAATTTGAAAATGAAGTTGGTTGTAGAAGCAAAAACTCATAATAAAAACTTTAAAAAATATATCCGAAGCAAGAAATCTGTGAGGGAATCGGTTGGACCGTTAGATGACAAAGGGGTTCTTAGGGAAGATAAGGCCATTGCAGAAAGACTAAATGAATTCTTTGCTTCTGTGTGTACTAATGAAGATGTTAGGGAGATATCAGTTCTGGAGATGGTTTTCAAGGGTGATGAGTCAGAGGAAGTGAACCAAATCACTGTGAACCTGGAAGATGTAGTAGGCCAGATTGACAAGCTAAAGAGTAGCAAATCATCTGGACCAGATGGTATGCATTCCAGGGTTCTAAAGGAACTAAAAAATGAAATTTCAGTTTATTAGTTAAAATGTATAACCTTTCATTAAAATCATCCCTTGTACCTGAAGACTGGAGGGTGGCCAAGTAGCACATTTAAAACTAATCAGAGAAAATTCTGTTTCACTCAGTGCACCATTAAGCTCTGGATTTTTTTTGCCAGAGGATGTGGTTAGAGCAGTTAGTGTAGCTGGGATTAAAAAAGGTTTGGATATGTTCTTGGAAGAAAAGTCCATTAACTTCTATTAATCAAGCTGACTTAGGGAATAGCCACTGCTATTACTGGCATCAGTAGCATGGGATCTACTTAGTGTCTGGGTACTTGCCCAGGTACTTGTAGCCTGGTTTGGCTATTGTTGGAAACAGGAAGCTGGACTTGATGGACCCTTGGTCTGACCCAGTATGGCAATTTCTTATGTTTTTATATCCTTATGTTCTTATAGCTTCAAGGATCACGTCTGTTTATTGCAACTTGTTATCAAGGAAGAGGAGTTGTAGTTACTGCAGAATGTTGTTTGCTAAAATGCAAAACTTTCCCTCAATAGTACTAGTCTTTGCTTTTGTGTCTGCATGTTTTAGGACTGTTCTGCATTGTGCTAACTCTGGTGGTGCGGCCTCTTTGCTCTTTGTGAACCTGTGCAGTCTTGCTATAAATATTTTTTCCTTCCAGGATGAGGGGCCAACAGCAAGAGACCTGATCATGAGGTATGGGACTGGGAAGAAGACCTCGAAGCATAAGAAGAAGCTGGAGAAAGCCATGAAAGTTCTTAAAGTAAGTCATGGTGAGGCTTTGGCAGAGCTATCTGAATCCGAGCTCTTGGAATCTGCCTCCACAGGGGAAACCAGGTATCTAGCCTACAGTGCCATCCTTAGCAAATATCCTGGGAGGAAACGGGCAGAAGCCTGATCAGAGAGAGGGAGAGATCTAACTTCAGAAAAAGGTCAAACTGCAGCCCTAGGTAAAGATGTAATTTGTGACCTAAGGGGGCTCAAATCTTTCTAAAGCAAGTAATTCAGTGCTCTCAGATATTTTCGTTAGCATGTGTGCAGGGTACTAAAAATTTGAATTTTTCCACTTTTTAGCATTGAAGTTCATTTTCCAAACCTTTCACCATTCTAGTTTTTTTTCAACCACCTTTTAACTGTTTTCACCCTCTGGGTTACTTTAGCCTCGTCAGAAAGGTTTCTTTTAACCATCATTCTTTATATCCTGTCGCTCAACTACTTATTTTACCCAGTGTTCGACTTTCTGTTCCACTACCTTATTGTCCAGTTTGTTTACCAGCTTTCTTTGCAGAATGGTCAAAAACCTTACTGAAGTCCAGATAGGCAGCGTCTGCTGCTTCTTACTGATCTATTACTTTTATCATTTTATTGAAAAAGGTTAATTCAGGTTCAGGGCTGGTGCTAGCATTTTTGCTGCCCTCTGTGAAAAATTGCTGTGTTGCCACCCCCCCCCCCCCCCCACCAAATTCTGTTTTATTTTTTATCACAGCATTTTTGTTGTTTTCCTCAACAACCAACATATAATAGAAACTGTCAGGCCCATGCTCTCTTCCCAGGCCCTCTTTCGCTGCCGGAAAAAAAGCCCTTTTCTCTTTGACAATCCAAACTGTCAAAATTGATACTCCCCTCCCCCCCACCCTGAACCTATTTTACCCCATCCACAAGTCTAAAATTTCGAAATTGTGCAGGAATGATTCCCAGTTGCTCCTTCTCCACCTACCGGTACATAAAATTGCTGCTGGCTAGGCCCTGTAGCTGGCATCAGTTTGTTATACAGAAGAACATGCATTGCTGTGCTGCCAACCAGAAAACCCTGCAAACAATACACTTGGACCCATGTGGTATTAGTTCTGTTGTAACGCATGTTAGGTGTGGGTGTAGCCCTTGGATAGCCTTGACTAAACTGAATGACGACAATATAGTAAAATTCCCAAACCACAACAGTACTAACTGCAAGCACTCAAACAGGATCAACACTATCTATGAAAAGGCAAATATTATACCAGTCCCTAAACACCTCCTATTAGGAAAGCAGAACAAACCAGTCTGCTCTAAATTCCTACATAGAAACTAAATGCTAGCAGAATACCTTACCTCACTTACTTATGTAGACAGACCCTCACCAAATACAGAATAAAGAGACCATAAAATACAAATAGAAATGTGTAGACAGAAACTGAACTGGAAACTGCAACAGCCTAGACTCTATATGCAGTTAAGCAATGAAAAAATAGAAACATTATCAGTCCTCATAAATCATCAAACAATAAAATTAAGAAATATAAATTGATCATAATAAACCATACCAATAAAAAGAACATTGCCAAACAGATGACAAATAGAATAACATCCAATAATAAAGAACCCAGGTTTTTAAAAATTTCCAAACAAAAATAAAATATTTCAAAATAGTAGACACATCAAACACCCATTCCTGTTCTTACCCCAAATCAGTCCAGGCAAGAGGGTTTTGCATTCCTACCAGCAGATGGCGGCAAAGAATAAAACCTTTTCAGGCACTATTACTTATCCAAGAGTGCCACATGCAGTCCCTCAGATGGTAGAGGTGCAAACCTGCAGTCTGAAAAAAGAAATAGATAGGGAAAGAGAAGAAAAAAAGAACTGAAGACAGATGCTCCCAGAGGTGTTGGGTTCTTTCGTGAGCCATCCCTCTGGTTGAGCAGGGTGAGGGGGTTGGGGGGTGGTAATCCCTAGCCAGGCTCAACTCTTGATTTCCATGGTGAGGGAAAGCCAGGGGTCCTGGTTTCCTCACTCCTTCTGAGGCTTTCTCACCTGACCTGTCAACTGGATGATCCGGGAACGCCCAGAAGCAGGAAAGTATATCTTCCCTTTGATTTTCTATCTGGGTTGCTTGGTGGCTATTCCTTTAAGGAAAAAGAAAAGTGTAGTGCAGTTCTTTCGGCATTTGGCTGAGTGTCGAGGATGATAAGGGAAGTGTGCACAGCTCAACTTCAGGATCTGGGGCCAGGACAATGCCGGCAGCGGCATCTGAGGTTTTTTTTCTCCCGCTTGGGGCTATTTTTAGCTGCGGGCCGCAACATACGTCATGGTAGCTCCCGCAGAGTGTGGGAAAGTTTGTCTGGCTTCCGGTGTGAGGTGATCATGCCTCAGTGGAGCCCTCTTGTGTGCCGACTGTGCCATCAGAGGTGAAGGAGCCTTGGCAGAGGGCTCAGCAGGCGGACACTACACGTGGTCTTCAGGGCCCCATCCAGGAGGCCCCAGGGGAATTGAAGGAGACCATTTTGCATCCACGTGGCAAGAGCCCTGTAATGGTTAGGGAGTTCAGAGACTCCCCTCCCCCACTTTCTCCAGTACAACGTGGGTCTGGAGAGGATATAAAAGAGGCAGGGGGCCAGGGGAGGATCTGGCGGATAAGGAAGACAGTGAGTTTGATGGGTTTTCTGCAGATTTTGTGTTTTTGCTACATGAGGCCTATCTCGCTAAGAAGGAAACGGTCAGTCACCCAGAAGTCCCAGAGCTCGGCTAAGAAGCCTCGAGCTGAGGCACCTTCCAGGTCGGAGGGCATTCTTCGCCTGCTGGGTCTGGGACACTTGGAGGGTGGAGGAGAACTCTTTGGAAAATTTGGAGGGAGACGCTCCTCAGGAGGATTCGCGAAATGACCCAGGTACTGATCTGGGCGCTGATCCTGCTAGTGACTCTGATGCGAAGGATATTTCTCTCGTGGAAGGAGATGACTCTAGGGTGATGAGATTGTTCCGAAAGGAGGAGTTGCCGCCTCTCATCCCCCCAGGTGCTGGAAGAACTGGGGATCAAGGTCACACAGGAGGATTCGGACAATGGGGGTGTGAACCCGATATTGGATGGGCTGCCAAAGACGTTCCCTTTGCCAAAGAAGCTGATTGACCAGGAATGGGATTTTCCTGAGGCATATCTGAAGGTGGCCAGGGCTATGGCCAGGTTATATCCCTTGCCGGAGGACACTTTGGAGGTTTGGAAGCTTCTGAAGGTAGATGCAGCAGTGCCTGGTGTGACCAAGAAGATGAACATTCCCGTGGCAGGGTCGGCGGCTCTAAAAAGATGTCCAGGACCGGAGCTAGAGATCTTGCTAAAGAGGCTGTTTAAGTTCTCGGCTCTGAGCCTTAGAGCTGCAGTCTTTGCTAGCCTAATGCAGAGAGCTTCTGGGTGCAGAAGGCGCAGGAGAAGACATTGGGGACTTCTGCTGATTCCAGCCAAGAGTCTTGATTGGAGGCGGAGGTGGCCTAAGTGGCAGATGCCCTGTATATGTTTCGGATGTTAGCCAGGAATATGGTGTCAGGTAGCCGCTCGAAGACTCCTGTGGTTACGTAATTGGTCAGCGTATGTGTAGTCGAAAGCACAGCTTTGCAGTCTTCCCCTTCAAAGGAAAGTTGTTCAAGGAGGATCTGGAGAAGCTGATGAAGTATTTGGCAGAATCTAAAAGGAACAAATTACCCGAAGAGATAAAATGAACAAGAAGATCTTTCCACTGAGCACTCGCGTTTGGGAAATGAGATTTCGCTCCAACAGGAATTCTTCCGGATCCGCGCAAAAGCAGGCCGTTGTATATTGTAAAAATAAATAAATATAAAAAATAACAGGGCAGAATGGAGTCTGATCCCCTCCCTCCCAGCCCCACCGAAATTTAAATAAAAAATAGCAGACTGAGCTGGTGATTCCCCCCCCCCCCCTTCCCCATCCAAGTTTTAGGAAGGTTTGGTAAAGTTGTACTTCAAAAAAAACCCTAAAGTTTCTTTGGTAGACCTCCGGAGTTAGTCGGGAGCCGGCTGGGGCAGTGGGTACTGTGGCCCGAGGAGGAGTACCGGACAAAGCCTGTTGTGTGGGGGGTCGACAGCCCGGGGCTCCGGGCAGGTGCGACAGGAGACACGATCACTCGCCATAGTCCAGACAGAAAAGAAAAGGAGAAAAGGAAAATTAACAGCTTTGCAATGCAATGTTCAAACACAGGCAGAAATGTGCCATCTGTCCAACAGTTCTAGAATAGAATAGACCCCCGAAATTACAGTCCATCGTTCTCACCCCTTGTCGGCTGTAGAAGCCCCAAGTCTGTTTTGATGTCGGCATGGTCAGCCCTTTCAAGGGCTAGGACGCTGCCATCTTGGTGTTGCATCAGGTACTGAAGCTGGTGCCGTTTGGGGTGCTACTGTGAAGCCAACTTCTATGCCAGCCTGTTGAAAGCAGTCAGCAGCCTCTGCTAATGATTTTACTCGGTAGGTGACTCCTTTGCGTTGGAAGATGAGTGCAAACGGGAAGGCCCACTGGTAGCGGATTTCTTCATTCCTCAGGGCCGCTGTTGCCTCCCATAGCTGGTATCGTTTCTGCAGCATGGAGGGGGCCAAATCGTTGTAGATAGAGAGATCAAGGCCCTGCCACTGCCAGTTGGGTTTAGAGTGCGCCATTTTGATGATGTCTTCTTTTACTGTAAAGTTGTGAAATTTGATGATGATGTCCCGCGGTAGGTTGTCCCGCCGGGGACCCAGCGCCCAATGAGCATGCTCAAATTCGATCCCGCGCCCACTGCGCTAGTTTCTCCGCCGGCTGATAATAAATCCTTACAGAGGGTCGTCGCTACCTGCATGCAATCCTTATACTGCGCAGTTTCAGGGACTCCGCAAATGCAAATGTTCTACCGACGCGACCTGTTCTCGAGATCTTCGATTTTGCTAGCCATGGACTCGAGATCGGAGGTCAGCTGTTTTGTTTGAGTGGTTAGTGTATCCAGCGTTGCTCCTTGATTGTCCGCTCGGACATCCAAATCATGAACACGATGTCCCAAGGCATTTAAATCTTCTTTCACCACTGCGATGGACGCCAATAACTCTGCCTTGTGTTTTTAAATCCGCGCGTAGTTCCAGGAACCAGCTTCTGATTTCAGGACGAGTCGGGTAATCCGGATGATGCGCACCTGTAAACTGGTCGTCGGCTCGCTCTTCCGCCTGATTTTCCTCAGTGGGGCTCTCTGCGGCCTCCTGCATCTTTGCTGCCTGGGCCTCACCCTCTGGTGGTAACTCCCCCGCTATTTTACTGAACGAAAATTGTTTTTAAGTCCATAGTTCTTTTTCAGGTTGTCATCCTGGCGGTTTCCTGCGTCAATAAATTGCGGTTCGTTTAACGAGGGGCTGGATCTATGCTATGAAAATGCCTCTAACAGTGGATTCGGGAGCGGAGCAGACGGGTCAAGCGGCCATCTTACAGTGCTGCTCGATAGCGCCCCCATCATAATTTGTTTTTAAATTAGATTTCTGACACTGATTCAAATTTTGAGAGGAAAAATACTACTGGATGGCCAGGATCCTTTCTCAAATTTTGATTGCACGAGTCACAGATTTGGTTCTACAAGGGGGGGAAAAAGTGTATAATTAATTTCAGGCCACAAGATTGCTGCTGCCTGTCCCCTGATTGCTCTGGGGGTGTTAGGATGCTATTCTTAACTTTCCCAGCAGCAGCTTACATTCCTGTTTTCTGCTCAGATCCCTTTGGCTGTCAGCAGATGAGGGGATCTTTCTGTGCCTGCAGAAAGCTTGGATTCGCCATTGGTGGTGTATGAGTGAGGTTAATACACCTTGACAGCTGAACTAGGAGAGCCATGTAGAGGATAAGGGGAGTCATGCAGAGAAGACATCCGAGGTGGGGGGGGGGCAGGGGGATTCTGACCATTATGCAAGGAGTGAGGTGTGGGCATAAAGGAGAAAAAGGGGCTTGAGGAGAGAGAAAATAAAACTTATATTTTTTTGTTCTTGACATTTCATTTTGCTCTGAATGAGACTGTCCTCTGTGGGGGGGGGGGGGGGGGGGGAATTCTGAAACAAGCCTTGATGGAACAGAATGATTTGGGTGTTTTTTCCTGAAATGAAGTACTCTGACATTGTGTGGTGGTGTGTGTACGATGGTTCAGGCCTTCAGGTCTGTAACGTGCTAGTGTGCAAGCTAGACTCTTCATAGTACCAGCCGGCCTCTTCTTTTTATTACTAGGCTTTCTTTTTTTTTCTCATAACCATGCTTATTAAGGTCAATATTTAAAAACCCAGAAAACGGATAACTAAAGTTATGAAGTCCCATATCTTTTATTTTAATTCTGTGTTTTTGTCAGAACAGCAGTGCAGTGTAACATTTCTGAGCAAATATAGGCATCACTTGTTAAATTAAAGCTGTTTGGGATATGCATATAGACCTCTGGATCATTTTTTTGTTTCTTTTTTTTTTTATTACATTTTACACAGAAACATAAAAAGAAGAGAAGAGCTGACGTATTCAACTTTTCAGCTATTCACTTGGTTCATGATCCCCAGGGTAAGCAGTGCTTCAAGACCAAATTAAAACTCGAAGATCTATAAACAGGGACCTTCATTTTCAGTTTTTATTTTATTTTTCCTGGGAATTTCTCATTATTTATTACAACATAAACAAAAACAGGAGTCATCAGTGGTGGAGGGAAAAATGACTTGACATTTTTTCCAAGTAAATATATTTTTTTGTTCTTCTTGAAATAAATACTGAGAAATTCCCAGGAAAAATAAACTGAAAGCAAAGGTCCCTATCTATAAAACACTCAACAATAAAAATACATGAAAATTAAGCTGCCTCATCTCCCGCCACCACAATATCTTTATAGCAGATGTGAGCTAATCAGAAACTCTACCCATATCCTATGACAGGTAAGACATAAGAAGTTGCTGTACTGGGTCAGACCGAGGTTCCATCAAGCCCAGCATCCTGTTTCCAACAGTGTCCAATCCAGGATACAAGTTCCTGGCAAGTACCCAAACATCAAATAGATCCCATGCTGCTAATGCTGGTAATAAGCAGTGAGTATTCTGTAAGTCAGCTTGATTAATAACAGGTTATGGACTTCTCCCCCAGGAACGTATCCAAACCTTTTTTTAAACCCAGCTACACCGACTGCCTTAACCACATGCTCGCACAATTAAGCTCTTGAATTCACTGCCAGAGGATGTGGTTAAGGCAGCCGGTGTAGCTGGGTTTAAAAAAGGCTTGGATAAGTTGCTGGGGGAGAAGTCCATAAACTGCTATTAATCAAGTTGACTTAGGGAATAGCCACTGCTTATAACCGTTAGAATTTTTGATATAGCAATCAATAGAGTGAGAGAGCAAGAACCCAGGAAATGAGGATATAAATGCGAGTCCATCCTGTGATAGAGAGCTGTGCCTGGTGGGAGGAAGGGGAGAGGGTTTTGTTTGAGAGAGCGAATGCACTGGTCAGCATGAAGGAAGAAGCATGGGTGACATTTGCTGTGTCTCACTAGGAGTTGCTGAGCAGCTTTGGGGGTGAGACACAGTGTAAGTGCGAGGCGGAATGAAAGATGAACAGCTTCTCAGGGTGCGGATGGTAGATACTGGTGAAATGGGACAAGTTCAAATGGTTGGAAGCGTGAGAGGAAAAGAGAGACAAAACAGGAATCCAAAACACAAGAAAAAAGTTATGCAAAAGAAGAAAACAAGATACACAGCACATTGCTGTATAGAATGAACAAGACAGGAAAAAGGGGTTGAGAAGTGTTCTATATATGTCTGTGTACCCTTTTTCATTTTTACCACAAGGGATAAGTGTTGATGCTGCGTCTCTGACTTTCTGAAGCTGCCCTAAACCAGTCTTTGGTTGCTTTTTGGTTACAGATTTTGCAGAGAAATTATTGAAGCAGCTTGAATCCTCCAAGGAGAGGTTTGAAGTTAAGATGATGCACATGGACCTTATTTCAAGGCTGGTTGGGATACATGAGGTAAATGGAGTTAAGTCTCCTGTTGTGTTAGTGTCTGTGCATGTGCCAAAGGCAGAATAGCAGAAGTCTGACTTAAAAATTAATAGTGAATTAAGACCTCACGTTTCAGTAGTATGAAACTGTTATAACCTTTGCACATTACCACAATTCAGTCAGTATCAGCAGGCATCATCGTGTAATGGTGCTCCAAATCAGTGGCAATTGGTAACTTCCAAATCAGTGGCAATTGGAGGCCAGCAGGAATCGCTGTTTAAATTTAAAAAAAAAAGTGTTCTTTCAAATATACTTCTCACCTACTTTGGTCATTTGAATTATTTATAATACTAACAGTAATCCTCTAAGTAGCAGACTACATGTTGTGTAATTACCCTTGATATTCACAGCATGCCTCTTTGTCTTGGACTGCACAACTGTTGTGGTAGAATTGAACAGTTTTTTTAAATTTACAGACTTTAAACAGTTACTTTTACTTACCAGCATCTAAAATGGTGTTAAGAGGGGGATGTTGAATTGGACCGGAAGAAATACTAAATTTCCCAGTGAAAAGCATTACAGATAATGGAATTTTTTGAAGCTTTACTGTGGAAGAACGGTAAAATTTTCAACAAAAAAGATGGGTTTCCTTCATCTAAAAAGAGAAGCTGAAATGGCATCTCATATTCTACCACAAGAGTTGTGGAAGTCCTAGCACAAAACTCTCAGCAGTAAACAACTTTTGTATAGGGATTTACCAGTAAAACAGTCATACATGAAGAAATATGCTTTGCCCTCGAGTACACTTACTAGCTTTAAGCTTCTGTTTTCTCTCTAGCTTTTTCTGTTCAACTTCTACCCCTTCATACAGCGGTTCCTGCAGCCACATCAGAGAGGTAAGCAACTCGGGGGATTCCGCTGTTTGCATTCTGCATAAGACACGATAAACCTTTTGACATCTGTGGTATGCTGGGTGAGAGATTAGTAGCAAAGTAAAGACAGCTGGGCATGTCTCTTTCTCTCTATAAGGGAAATTTAGGTAACCCGTGGCTGATATGTTGCTGAAAAGAACGTATTGCTTGTGAGACAGCTAACAGGCATGGTCTTTTTTTTTTCACTTTAGGTTAGTAATCATAATGCTGAAAAGCTGCCTGTGAGGTTCTCATTTCCCCTTTGTCCTCTGACATCCCAGCCCCACAGTAGGAGCAGTGCAGAGAAGTGGCTTACCTGTGGAGATCTCCTATCCTCCCTAAAATAGAATCAGCTGCTACCTGTACGTTGTGTGCACCGGCCAGAACTAGACTGTAACCTGCTTGCCTTTTGTTTCCATGCTTTCAGAGGTGACAAAGATTCTTCTCTTTGCTGCACAAGCTGCTCATCAGCTGGTTCCACCAGAGGTAAACTTTTTCAAAGAGTTTGCTAGTGTTTGATTTTGTCCAGATACTACATAGAAATGGATAAATTTAGTTACTGTCAGGCCGATTCAGTAAAGTCCGCGGGACAGCGATTCAGTATTCAAATGAGGTAGTGCGGTAGAACTAGGGACACTAGCGCGTCCCTAGCGCCTCCTTTTAGCCCGGAGCGGCAGCTGTCAGCGGGTTTGACAGCCGACGCTCAATTTTGCCGGCGTCTATTCTCGAGCCCGCTGACAGCCACGGGCTCGGAAACCGAACGCCGGCAAAATTGAGCGTCCGGTTTTCGGCCCGACAGCTGCAGGCCGAATTCAAATGGTTTTTTTTTTTCTTTTTTTAACTTTTGTTACTCTTCGGGACCTCCGACTTAATATCGCTATGATATTAAGTCGGAGGGTGCACAGAAAAGCAGTTTTTACTGCTTTTCTGTGCACTTCCCCGGAAGAAATTAGCGCCTACCTTTGGGTCGGCGCTAATTTCTGAAAGTAAAATGTGCGGCTTGGCTGCACATTTTACTTTCTGTATCCCGCGCGCATACCTAATAGGGCCATCAACATGCATTTGCATGTTGAGGGCGCTATTAGGTGCCGCGGGTTGGACGTGCGTTTTCCTCCCCTTACTGAATAAGGGGTAAGGGAAAACGCGTGTCCAAGACCAGGCTAACAGTGCGCTCCGTCGGAGTGCACTGTACTGTATCGGCCTGTGTGTTAGTTCACTTGAATATGGAGAAATAAAGGTCAAAACACCTCAGTAATATAAGATGATTCCTTTTGTATTAGGCTAACTTATTAGCTTCCCAAGAACAATAGTAAATTAGTCCATTAAAATGGTATCACCCGATGTATTTTTTTGTTTATTAATCTTTATTTTCATACACAGAAATGTAAATTGAGCTATTTTTATGTAACAGAGAGAACCTCTGTACCTTTGGAATTATGAGCTGATACTTTGAGATGTTATCTCCGCAGTGAGCTGGCACTACTTGTGCTGTAAATCAAAGAGCATGTGTTGAAGCCGTGTGCTGCAAAGAATTTGCTATATTCAGATACTCATGGCAAAATACAAAAAAATAGTAACCGGTTTTCTTGGATTTAGGGAAAATGATTGGGATCACAAAGTAGGGTCACTGCTTCTCATGAAGTAACTGTTGGCAAACATACCAGACACGATTCCAAAATGTTTCAAGGGGGTTGATTTGCTCAGGATAAATCAACGTACAGACTGGGCAGGCCAAGTGTGCCTTCTCTTGTTTACAGCTCTCATGTTAATATATAATGACAAGATCTCAGGACCTCCTCGGTGTGCTGCCTGTCATTTTTCTCCACTCTGAAAGCTTTATGGGGGGGGTGCATTTTTCAAAATTAAACCAGTAAAAACATCAGTGATGTTCCCTGTACGTACCTGTGAAAATGCAGAGTTTTAAAAAAATGTTCTAAAGACCAGCCGTCTTGATTCTAATAATCTCATGTTCCCTGTACGTAACTGGATCAGTCCAGACCGTGGGTTGAGCCTCCTGTCCAGGAGATGGAGACAGACCAAAACTGAAAGGGTATCCTATAGCAGGACAGAGCTTACCCTGCAGCCCTTCAGTATTTGTCTGTCTCCAGCAGATGCAGGCAGCTGAACCTGCGGTTCCCCTTCCCCTTCTTCTTAACTTCTTCTCCCTGCGGGGATCTTGTACTTTTCTTTATCAGGATCAAGCAAGTATTTGTTATTGATTTTTGTTTAAAATAAATAAATAAATAAATTTAAATAACAGTTTGAAAGATTTCTCTTTTGTTCCTTGGAGACAGCTCTGTCTCCTCGCTCTGCTAGGGGCCTAGGGGGGCTTGCCCCTTGAATTCTTCAGCCTAGGCTCCCCATTCCTGGGGTGATACTGGTGGTCCAGTCACTCCCCTTGGCTAGCTGTCCACCCTTGAAAAGTGTCCTTTCTAGGGCCTGTGGCAGGGAAGATTTTTCCCCTGCACTTGCTAACTTAAAAAAAAAAAGTTTTTAAAACCAAGCCCTATTTAGCTAGTAATTTAAGGACAGCTTCGACAGTGTGCAGGGTTCAGTCTCTGCCTCCACTGACCAGCAGGGCTCAGCTCAGCAGTTTTTTCTCTCGCAGCGATTTTTTTTCTGTAGCTGATGCTGCGTTCCAGCGTGTGTACTGCCTGCGGGAGCCTGCCACGCGGCTCTCCTGCGGCGGGCTCTGCTCCGGGTGCCTGCCGGGTGGTGAGGGTCCCTCCTCGGCATCTGCAACTACTACGACCCGGGGTCGGGCTGCACGCCGCGTGGCCAGGCCGGTCCCGACTCGGAAAACCGCGGGAACAATGTCCATTTTGGGAGCACTTTCTGAAGCTGAATTGGGGCTGCAGGAGGAAGGTGAACCCGATTCTCCATTTTCCCCTCGGATTTGAGCCCCTCACATTCCCCGGAGGAGGTTTATGACCTTCCCCCCCCCCCCCCCCCGGGAAGTCCAAGCCTCATTTTTCCACCGAGTTTGTTCTCCTCACGCACAAATCTTATCGTGCTAGCCTGCAGGAGGAGGAGTACCCCGCCTAGGGCCCCCCCCCACCTAAGACCCCACGGGTTTCTTCTCCGCAGCCTCCTAAGGCTCCAGAAGGGTAGGGCTCCATTAGGCTTAGGGTGATGCTGGGGGTCCTGCTGCCTCCGGACCCCCCTCAGCTGCCTCCGGTCCCTGATCCGGATTCATTGCTTCCCAGCCCCCTCCTCGAGGGGGACGACCCACGAGTGCTTCACTTATTCCAAAGGGAGGAACTGGAACCACTCATTCCCTTCATCTTGAAGGAGCTGGGAATTGAGGTGCCCCCTGAGAATACGGTTACAGCCGCTATGCCCGCTAACATGGACCCGGTCCTGGCGGGACTTCAGGCTCCTCCACATACGTTCCCATCCATCCTATGCAGAAGCTAATGCTCCTTCGGGAATGGGAGTCTCCGGAGACGGAGCTCCGAGTGGGTAGGGCTATGGATAAGCTCTACCCCTCTTCCTGCTTAGAAATGCTTAAGATACCCAAGGTGGATTCCTCCATCTCTGCGGTTACTAAGCATACCACCATCCTGGTGGTGGGGGCCACGGCATTGAAGGATGTTCAGGACTGCAAACTGGAATTTTATCTTAAGTGCATCTTTGAGGTCTTGTCCTTCGGAGTTTGGACAACAATCTGCGGCAGTCTCATGCAGCGGGCAAGCCTCAGGTGGGTTCAACAATTACTCAACACCCAAGACCTCCCGTCTGCACAGGCGGAGCAGGCAGACCAGCTAGAAGGTATGATTGCATATGGGGCCGATGCCCTTTACGATCTTCTGCGGGTGCAAGCCAGAGCCATGGTCTCCGCGGTCTCGGCCAGGCGTCTCCTCTGGCTGAGGAATTGGGCTGCGGATGCCTCTTCTAGAGCGCAGTTGGGCACTCTCCCTTTCAAGGGTCAGTTGCTCTTTGGTGAGGACCTAGAACCGCTTATTAAATCTCTGGGTGAGAACACTGTTCATAAGCTGCCGGAGGACCACCTGAAACAGTCTAAGGCCTTCTTTCCTTCCCGCACTCACTTTAGAGGTCAACGTCGATATAACAGCAGAGCACGGGGCTCCTTTCCGAGAGGCAATGCTTCCAGATCCCAATCCTGGTCTCATTCCTTTCGTGGACGTCGACCCTTCCGGGATGGTAGCCAGCAACACTCGCCCACAAAGTCCTCTTCCCAGTGAAATACGGCCGGCCCATTCCTCCGTTCCAAACTTAGGTGGACGGTTGTCCCTGTTTCTCGAGGAATGGGCCAAGATCACAAGTCCTAGAGGTGATAGAAAAAGGCTATGCGTTAGAATTTGCTTGAGACCTACCGGACCTTCACCTAATCTCTCCCTGTGGAAGTCGAAAGAGACCTGTGGTTGACCAGACTCTGAGCAGGCTGCTGGAACTGGGTGCCATAGTTCCAGTCCTGGTGGAGGAACAAGGGTCCAGCCAATATTCCATATACTTCGTTGTTCCCAAAAAGGACGGCTCCTTTCGTCCAAATTTGGATCTCAAGCGAGTCAACCGGGCCCTCAAGGTGCCCTATTTTCGAATGGAAACCCTAAGGGCTGTGATAGCGGCGGTTCGCTCCGGCGAATTCCTGGCATCGCTTGACCTGACGGAGGCTTACTTGCACGTTCCGATTCGCCTTGACCATCAGAGGTATCTTCGGTTCGAGATCCTGGGCCAACATTTCCAGTTTCAGGCGCTCCCGTTCGGTCTCGCCAAAGCACCGCGCACTTTTACCAAGGTCATGGTGGTAGTGGCAGCCTCTCTTCGTCGAGAAGGAGTTCTGGTCCATCCTTACCTGGACGATTGGCTCATTCGGGCCAAGTCGGAGTCTCTCTGCAAGCTGGCGGTCGACAAGGTCCTGACTTGTCTGACCTCCCTTGGGTGGATAATCAACTTTCCCAAGAGCAAGCTTCAGCCATCCCAGATCCTGGAATTCCTGGGAGCGCGATTCGACACGCGACTCGGCAAGGTGTTCCTTCCAGAAGCGCGGGCGTTCAAACTCAGGGACTAAGTGCGCAGTTTTCTCGCACTTTCTCTGCCCACGGCCTGGGACTACCTTCAGGTCCTGGGGGTCCATGGCCTCCACTATCGATCTGGTTCCTTGGGCTTTTGCGCATATGCGTCCATTACAGAAAGCTTTGCTATCCTGCTTGAAACCGGTGTCTGAGTAGTTTCGGACTCCCCTCCCGCTCTCCGAGTCTACCATCGCGAGCTACAATGGTGGCTCTCGCCTGTCCACCTTCTGAAGGGAGTGCCCCTCCAGACGCCACAGTGGATCGTTGTCACAATGGATGCCAGCCTCTCCAGCTGGGGAGCTGTGTGCCAGAACCAATCTACACAGGGACATTGGTCCCCAGTCCAATCTCACTGGCATATCAATCGACTGGAGGCTCGAGCGGAACACCTGGCCCTCAAGGTTTTCCTTCCTTTGCTCCATTGCAAGGCGGTGTGGGTTCTCTCGGACAACTCCACCATGGTAGCTTATATCAATTGCCAGGAAGGTACCAGGAGTCGCCTGGTGGCTCTGGAAGCCAGCAAGCTCTTCACCTGGGCGGAGCATCACTTGGATCACTTAGCAGCTTCCCACATTGCGGGGAAGGAGAATGTTCAAGCCAATTTCCTCAGTCGCCAGCGGTTAGACCCCGGCGAGTGGGAGTTGTGGGATCATCCGCAGGTGGGGGTCCCCCCCACTTAGATCTGATGGCCACAATGAACAATGCAAAAGCTCCCAGGTTCTTCAGCCGCAGAATTGCAATTATTTCCCATGAACGAGGAATTCCCAGTAAGTGCGGGTCATAAGCTCGCGTTGATTAAGTCCCTTTCACGCGAGCTTATGACTCAAACTTGTGCGGAAGGAGTGGATGTGCTGGTCCTTCCCTGGTTTCACAACGTTCTCCTGTACGTTTTCCCTCCTTGGCCGCTAGTGGGAAAGGTACTCAGAAGAATCGAGCTCCATCGGGGTCCCATCATCCTAATGGCTCCCGAGTGGGCCCACAGACCATGGTTTGCGGATCTGGTGTACCTCGCCACGAACAGCCCTCTCCGCCTCGGTCATCTCCCACACCTCCTTCGGCAGGGTCCCGTATTTTTCGATCAGGCGGATCGCTTTTGTCTAGCGGCCTGGCTTTTGAATGGCGGAGATTGAGAAAGAAGGGATATAAGGAAGAAGTTATATCCCCACTGAGGGCCTGGAAGCCGTCTACCTCTCTCGCTTATGTCCGGGTCTGGAAGGTCTTTGAAAATGCGTGTACCGCATTGGGAGTGTCTGCTCATAAGGCTCCGGTGTCCCAGGTCCTTTCCTTCCTCCTGAATGGCCTCCCCAAGGGTTTGTCTTTCAATTCCTTGCGGGTGCAGGTTGCCGCCCTCTGCTCCCTCTTAGGCAACATTGACTGTTACATGGTGGCGGCTCATCTGGATGTCATCCGCTTCCTCAAGGGGGCCAAGCATTTGAATCCACCAGTCCGGGCTACTTGTCCCTCATGGAGTCTTAACTTGGTTCTTTGTGTTCTCTGCGAGGCTCCCTTCGAACCTCTATGGAGGGCTACATTTAAACATTTGACTCTCAAAACCGTCTTTCTGGTGTCCATTTGTTCCACCAGAAGGGTGTCGGAGCGCCAAGCTTTATCTTGCAGGGAACCTTTTCTACGTTTTTCTGATTCAGGAGTATCCCTCAAGAATGTACCCTCCTTTTTGCCGAAGGTCGTGTCTTCCTTTCATGTCAATCAGTCGGTGGAACTCCCGGCTTTTTATTCCGAAGACATAGTGAACACATCTGGTGGTGATCACCGGTGCCTGGATGTAAAACGGATTTTACTGCACTATCTCCAGGTTACAAATGAGTTCCAGGGTCTTGGATCACCTGTTTGTCCTATGGAGTAGTCCAAATAAGGGTAACAAGGCTTCAAAAGCCACGATTGCACGTTGGCTTAAGGAGGCTATTGCATCGGCTTACATCTGTAAGGGCCGATCGCTTCCGGAGGGCTTGAAGGCCCATTCATTGCATTCTCAGGCCACTTCTTGGGCGGAGAGTCAGTCGGTCTCTCCACAGGAAATATGCAGGGCAGCTACTTGGAAATCTCTGCATACCTTGGCTCGTCATTACCGCCTCGATGTACAGGCTCCAGTTTTTGGCTCCTTCGGGCAGCAGGTTCTTCGAGCGGGACTATCTCGGTCCCACCCTGTTTAGGGAAGCTTTGGTACATCTGGGTACGTACAGGGAAAGGAAAATTGGTTCTTACCTGCTAATTTTCGTTCCTGTAGTACTACGGATCAATCCAGACACCCTCCCGTGCTAGATCTGTTCCATCCGCTCGAAGTTTTTTCCTTTACAGGTTTCCGGATACCTGAATCTTCTATTATTGCTTTAAGGCACCGGAAGCATTTCATAGATGAAAATGGAAATGAATCTTTATGCAACAGCGTTTTTTATACAGAATTCTTTCAGTTGTTCAATTTCAGTTTTCTTGTTATTTGCTTGATCTTTTGGGAGTTATTTCTGCTTTGAAAATATTTATACTGAAGGGATGCAGGGTAGGCTCTGTCCTGATATAGGATACCCTTTCAGATATGGTCTGTCTCCATCTGCTGGACAGGAGGCTCAACCCATGGTCTGGACTGATCTGTGGTACTACAGGAACGAAAATTAGCAGGTAAGAACCAATTTTCCTTTTTTCTCTCTTTGAAACCCCTAAGTTCTCCTACCTAATAAAAATGGCACTATTCACTATTGCTTTATTAGTGGAAGATTTACATTGCTGATAATATGTATGAACAAAAAGTCTCTAAAATTATATCCATTAAAGTTTGAATATTTTAAATATATACAAAAAAAAACCCCCAAAAGCAAAGAAAATGTAGTTGACAACATGAAACAACAACTTTAAGCTCTCAGTAAAGTCACTCACATCCTGTATGAAAATATTAAGGATAGCACCCACCCATCATAAAAAAAAGGTTACAGAAGGTCTCCTGAATCATTACACCAGTGCTTGGAAGACCTATGGTAAATGCAACATGTTTTAAGATTGATTGTAAATGTTAAAGATTACTTTCAATGTATGACGCCCTTTTCACTTAAATTGGTGGTTTTCACCCTTTTTCTCTCATGACCAGGACTTCGTTTATGGGGGAGCGGCCTGGAACACAGTTCCGCCACTTCTTTTCAGATTTAAGAAGCAGAGCAGCGGGAGGGGGGGGGAGGGGGGTTTTCTGCCCCAGCCTCCCCCCTCCAGGCAGCCTGCAGGGAAGAGGGCAAGGGATGAGCATAGGCGAGGAAAAGAAGGCTGGGAGTTAAACACTGGTGGGGGCTGGGAGTGGAGGATCACAGAGATAAGGAGGAAGAACATGTGATCAGTATGTTCGGGTATAAGTGTGAGAAAAAGAGAGAGAGTTCACACCTGGCTTTGACCCCCACTCCTTCTTCCTCTCCACAATTCCTCTTCTTTTCTTTTTGTCTAAAATTAAGCCCTACTCGTGACCCAGCAGGAAAAAAAACCCACATTTATCCTTGTGAACCATCCTCTCTCCCCCCCCCCCCACACACACTCTGTCCTCCAGATCCCCCCTCCTACCTTAGTCCTGATGTTCTGTCTGCCACTTTTCTCCCATCCTTATTCCTGCCCCTATCGATGGTGCTGCAGCCACCTCCATAATCTGACTCTGTGAATACATTTTAGTGGTGTGGTCCATACTTCTATGCTGTTCATAAGGATCTTAAACAGCTTCGTAAAAGCAGCGCGGGAATGCAGGCACTGAGCTGCTCAAACTTACGGAAAGATTAGAGAAGTGGCTACCATAACGGGACGGGAGCATGCCTCTGAGTACCAGATTGCGACCCAGAGTTTGAAAGCTACTGTCTTAAATAATAATGTTGGGCATGTAAAACGAATGAGCTCATGTATTTATATTTTACTCCAAGAACCTTAATAAAATATATTCCTCTTCAAGTAGTCAAGGTAATCCACACAAGTGGGTTATGCAGAAGGAGACGGAGACCAAAAGCTTGCTGACCTCATTCCTCATAATGCCTCTGCGCTGACATCAGCCTGCCAGTATTCTCTGTCTCCAGCATATGGTGGATGAGCTTCCCTTGCTGGAAGCTGAGGCCTGGTTAGGCTGGATGATCAGGAAGATTCTGGTGCAAGGCCATTGTGATGATAGATGCTTCTCCCTCCCTCAGTTGAGCAGAGCCCTTGACTAATTACAGATAGCGAAAATGTTCAAGGTGCTGGGAAGAGGGCTGGCACTGGCACTGTCTCCCTCCATGGAAGTGCTTCAGTTGTGATAGTAAGAGCTTTCTCCTTCTACGGAGGAAGGTAGGACTATGGGGCTTCCATGGATGGGGATCTTTTCCTCCCTGATGTTTTCCACCTGCCATTTGTTCCCCCCCACATCTGATGTGTCATCCTGGAGCTATGAAAAAAAAAAAGAGAAGCATGCACTGTTTGGCAGCGATAGTTTTACTGCAGCGAATGTGCTGAGGGGGCCAGCAGGATGAATCTTATTCTTCTCCCAGTTCCTGATTATGCAGGGCAGGACAGTGGAAGACTGCATGGCCATGTGGGCAGACCAAGGGAAGAGCTTCATGTTGCTCTTGTTTTTTTGTTTTGTTTAAAAAAAAAAAAAAAGAAAATTGGAGCACAGAGTCTACGGGTGGTGCTGATAGGGTTCACTGCTTCAGTAGCCACGCTGTATGAAGGAGTTTCAGGGATGGGGGCTGTTCTCTGTTTTGCCGGTTCTCGTTGAGGAATTGTACTCTAGGATGGGAGAGGCGGCCATTTTGTGCTTGTGGTGTTGGTGTGCTGTGTCAGCCCTCCTCAGATTACCATGCTAGCGGCAGCAGAGCCTATTCTCAGTATTGCAGGTTGTAAGGTCCTGAGGAGAGGATCAAGTGTGCAAATACATGACTCTTTAAAGACTTCTAGGGTGGCTCCATTCTGTCTCCTGGGCTGCAGGAGGATAGCATGCCATTGGCGATCTCAGCATTGCTCTGAGGGCTTACCTCAAGCCCATTCACAAACAGTTCTTTGTTATCTCCTCCTGTGGGATGAAAGGCACAAGCAATAATGGAGTAACTTGGCGTGCTGTCTGTGTTTCTTGGGTTCTCAGGGTAGAGCTTCTGCCAGAAGGGCAGGGACTCATGTTCCCTTTGCAGTGAAGGGGTGCAAGACAGTTATTCTCCTTTTTTGGATATAAGTTATTGCTCAATTCAGTTACGGTTTCTGTCTGGATGTCCAAGAGTATTTTATTCCCTTATTTTGTTCTACCTACCTAATGGTAGTCATTAGTCAATCCTCCTCTAGGGCAAGAGACTGTTCCAGTGTTACCTCCCTGCTGGGTACAGGAGGGAGAGGTACATAGGAAGACTAATGACAGTTACATATTAAATACTTCTCCCTTGCCTTCTGTTAAGGGTAGTAACACATTACCCCATGTTTTCTGTTTAGGGTAGTAACTGCTGCTCTGTGCAGGTAACTCCCATGTCTTCTGTTAAGAGTAGTAGCTGATGCTCCATATAAGTTACTTCCAGGATTTTATTAAGGGTAATAAATATTGCTGCATGCAGGTTATCCATATGGCATCTGTTAAGGGTAGTAAATGCTGCACCATGCAAATTGCTATCATGTTTCCTTTAAGGGTAATAATTACCTCTCACTGCTAATTGCCCCTTACCTTATGAAAAAGGTGGAATCGGCTTCTCTGGGCAGACTTTGCTATTGCCTGTTGTTGTAGTAGGACTTGGACATCATTATGATTGAAGGCCCATAGTGGAATTTGAGAGCCTAAAGATTGTTGGTCCGGGTATGTTCTGGACGAGCTCAAGGCCTTGCCAGCCCTGTTCATGCACTCTAGAGGTTTCAAGGTTTTTTGATTCCCGCTGGTTTTAAAATGGAACAGTGGTGACATTTGTCTTCTGGAAGGTAAACAGTTATCGTTGGGCAATAGGCACTTTAAAAAAAAAGGGGGGGGGGGTAATGAAGGGGGGGCCTCTCCTCCCTTCTCCTTCAGTGCACTTTCTTGAGGGTACATAAGAACATGCCATACTGGGTCAGACCAAGGGTCCATCAAGCCCAGCATCCTGTTTCCAACAGTGGCCAATCCAGGCCATAAGAACCTGGCAAGTACCCAAAAACTAAGTTTATCCCATGCTACTGATGCTAGTAATAGCAGTGGCTATTTTCGAAGTCAACTTGATTAATAGCAGGTAATGGACTTCTCCTCTGGGTGGATGTTGTTCCTAAACTGTCTGCTAGTTTTTCCTATATGCTTGCAGTCCGGGAAGGCAGTAGGAAGGGATCCGTAGGAACCTGCTCTCTAAGGAGTGCGAGGAGATTTGGAGGGGGCGTCCTCTGTCTCTGTTCTTTTCCAAGTTGAGCCCATATTTTCTCTGGGTAGTGGATTTGGAGATGTTACTTCAAGATTATGCTCTGGAATATGCATCTCTTGCTTCCAGTGCCTGGTGGAGGTCAGTGTTTGTTCACAGATGATCCATTTCTGTAAGGGCACTTTTGGAGTTCATGTCCTTGGTTTCACAGAAGTTTATTCTTCCCAGTCTAGTGCAGGTGATTTATCAGCATTTCCTAATATCGGCAGTACTAGACTCTGTCCCTTGGTTGTGCATCACCCGAGAACTCTTGAAAGGTCTTGCTCATGGGGGTTGCAATATGGCACAAGGCAGATTTTAGGTACATCCTTCCTTGCATGCTGGTTAAGAGTGATGTCTTTCAAGAGAGCAAGTGGGCTTCTTGGCTACTGCCTCTTGCAAAACCTAGCGTTTTTTTTTCTGGGAGCTCAGTTTGCTGCAGATTGGAACCAGAAGCTGTTGGATCTCGAAAGAAGTTGCAGACAGTGGTCTGTCTGTTCAGATCTAACTTTGATCCCTGGGTTCTAAGACACCAGTACTAGGCTTAGTTTCGGGGGTCAGGACACTCAGGTGTCTTCTTCAGGAGGCCTTGTTCTCTTGATGGAATTTCCAGTCCCACAGCAACTCGGTTTGATTACTTCTCCTAAGACAGCTAGTCAGAGCTTGCATTAATGGCTGCAACACGAGCAGGTGGTCATTGTTATGTGCTCATGGCTTGGGAGCAGTGGTCTCCTGGAAAGACTCTATTGTTCTTTTGAAAGCCTGAGCTTTTTGGTTAGTACTTCTAAAGTTTTTACCCATGGTAGGCTGTGGGCAGTTCTGTAGCTGCAGCTTGCTTGACATCTCATGTTGCAGGAACAAAAGCCTTTCAGGCCATTAATTTCATTCACTGTGCTATGAGCCTGAGGCAGTAGTGTTGGTCAGACAAGTCCTTCATGCTGTTTCTTACAGATTGGGTCAGGCAAGTCTGGATTAGCTGGTGAGCAGTGTAGGTGCGACTGGGCACCGGTTTTTTTCACTGTAGCTGAAGAGATCCTTGCTCGGCCAACCTAGATGATCTAGTAGAGGATTGGCCACAGGAGGGATTGTTGTACGTATTCCTTTTTGATCCATGTTTTCCAGAGTGCTTTGGTAAATAGCAGGCCATTCAGGCATGGTTCTTCTAATAGCCTCGATCTGGCCTCAGGGCCATGATAAGTGGATCTGGGAATTGCTTGATTTGCAGTCCTCTTCGCCAGCCAGTGCGAAAGGTTTTCCTTCTCTAGTATCCATAATTCTTGACATTCTGGATCACTTTTGTCTTATGGTCTATCTGAAAGATATGTGTGGTGAAAAGAGTTTTTCTCAGCCATGTTTGAAGGCCTTGCAGAAGTTTCTTCATTTGTGTTTTCTTTTGTCTCTGGAGTGTGTTTGTGCTTTGGTGCTCAGGACAGCGATGTGTTCCAAGTCCACACTCAGTACCTATTATTATGGATTCTATCCAAGATGATCAGGCTGCAGAGCTGGTTCTTGCTACCCTGAAAATCCAGGGGGCAGCCTTACTGTAGAGGTCATGGTCAGGGTTGGCTCCAATCTTTTCTCCCGGATATGTCTGGCTTCTTGCTCATTATGGATGGTGTTCAGCCTGTTCGCATCTTCTTGCAGTTGCTAACCTTGCACTCTTTTTTTTTCTTTTTTTTCGGGGTCGTTGTATATTCAGCACCTCAGGGATTAGAATTGATGGTGCTCTCTTGCTGGTGGTTTATCCGAGCAGGGTGCAACTTCTTACAGTTCCTCCCTTAATGGTCATCTTGGAATTTAATCAGTATCAGCTTTTGTTGGTTTCCTTGTCTACTCTGGATGAGTGGAGGAAACTGCAGGCATATGTGGGCTTTTTGATCCCTTTGTGACCACTGACTTTCGGAGATGGTCTGCAGAAAGGAGATGCAGCCATTCATGCTTCGATGATGCATCAGATTCAAGAAGTGATTAAGGCAGCCTAAGTGGTTGCTGGTATGCTTCCCGAAAGAGGTTACAGCCCTTTCTACAAGAGTGGAGTTACGACTGGTGTCTCCATTGGGTTCTAGCCCACTGGATTGAAGAGGTGGTCAAAACTCCTTATATTGTTATTATTGTGTCCTTATGGAAAAGGATTGACCCTTATTCCATGAGAGCACTGGCCGCTTCTTAGACTGAGCTGATGTAGTGGGTGTCTTTGATATCTTCCAGGTGCTTCTGTTTTTCAGTGTCCAGGTTAGGGACATCCTATGAGAGAGTAGCTTTGGTATATCCCACTTGTGTGGGCTAGCCTGACTAGATGAAGAGGTAGGTGACATTGCTACTTGCCTGATAATTTCCTTTCCTCTAGAACAGTCAGGCCAGTCCACACTCCCTCTCATTTCTGCCTTTCAGATTTATTTTAGTATTAACATAGGATGGGCATGGAAGGAGGTGGATTCCTCTGATGTGGGTAAGTGTGGGAGATTTGTTTCCCCATGTTCCCTAGTGTTCCATTGTCTGTTTTAGATTTCTTGCTCTTGTGCAAGTAAAAAATAAATAAAAAAATAGATAAAAGAGATGAAGAGGGCTGTTTCTGGACTTTCAGTTGTCCTCTGTTTAGATTTTGCAGAACGTACTGGCAGACTGATGTCAGCGCAGAGGTATATATGAGGAGTGACATCAGCAAGCTTTTGGTCTCCATCTGCAGGTTGGAGTGCATAAAGCACTTGTGTGGACTAGCCTGACTGTTCTAGAGGAAAGGGAATTATCAGGTAAGTAATCATTTTACCTTCCCTGTGCTGAAATATGCTGTTCGCTTGAAGTGTTTTACCCCCAATTTCATGTTTTCTGCAAATATCAGTAAGGAAAGTGTTGTTCATTATTTTTCCCCATCATTCCTCCTTAGATTGTTTGGTGCTAAGCCTAATTATTTCCGTATTATAACTTTTTTTTGGTTTGTTCCTGGTTTTTCATTTTACATGTATTTACATAACCACACTAATTTTTTTTCTTTTATGCATATCATGAGGTGCCATAAGTAGGACACTATTTAGAAAACAATATAAAAAACTAAATTGATGTAATGCAGAATATTTAGAGGAAGCACCAAGGAAAATGAAACCTGTTACCGAGGCCTGCAGAGTCCTATGTGCATTCTTGTATTACCCTTCAGAAATGAGAGCACACAAGATATCTTATTGAGTACCTCGGTTTAACTTATATAACATTCCTAATGCTACTTTGTGTTCTCCAGATCACCCAGTCATTATTAATGACCATTGCCAATAACTTCGTCACAGACAGGAATTCAGGAGAGGTCATGACCGTAGGGTAAGTACTAAATTAGCTTGTGTAGAATCACAATATTTGTCATTTTACTTACTCTCTGAAAATTATTGTCCAAAAAATACCATAAAATGTTGAAAACTCAACATTTATTTATTTTTTTTGTTTTGCCAAAGCAGATAGAGTAGAATTTTTTTTTTCTCGACAATATTCTGGTTTGGGCTCCCAGCTGAAATGTAATTGGCCTCTACTGGGACTTACAGTGCTATGAACTTTTCATTTGGAACTACCTGGAATTTTCCCCATATTTTTAACCCCTCCTCTCCCCCCCCACCCCCCCAATACCCGTTTAGCTCCCCCATTGAAGTAATAATCCTTAGCCAGGGGCCACAAGCTACAACCCCTTCGAGAACCGTATACATGTAGCCTGAGTCTGGCCACATGTTGTCATTGTTGTGCGATGGCAGACATCCAAGACTCCCCTCACCATCCCAGGGGTCTGTAAAATGACAAGTGAGCCCTATTTTCAAAATGGCCTTTTCCTAGCATATATTTATTTATTTATTTATAACTTTTTATATACCGAGGTTCAATTAACAGGATTAATTATCACTTCGGTTTACATTACAACCTGCAAAAATATCCAGATGGTCTCAGGATCAATGGGTTAAGCTCCCCTGCCAGCAGATGGAGACAGTCAGGTTTCAAAGCTGATGTCACCCTACATACACCCCTGCAGTGACTTCAGCCCTCCAGTATTTCTCCATCTCCAGCAGATGGTGGACATACCTCTCCCTATGGGGACTGCTGTACATTTTGGAATGAGAAATCTTACATTTAAATTGGAGAAAGAATTGAGCCCCTTTCTCCTGTGGTGATACCTAAAGGTCCCTCCCCCAGTTGAGAATTCCTGAGGTGATTTCTGAGATCCCTCAGAGGTGTGCCTTTGTCCAGTAGCGCATGGACTTTGCTGCTTAAGCAGCTGAAAGGCAGTGGGTGCAGGAAGCCAAGCACGGCGGTGACAGCCAAAGTCCTCTCCCCCCACAACCGGAGACCATCTCTGTACCTAGCCGGTAAGAGCTGAGCCCAGGTAAGTAAAAAAAAAAAAAAAAAAAGGAGAGACATTTGGAGGGGTTTTAGTAAGACTTCCTCCCGTCTCCTTGTTCGGCACGCCGACCGACATCCTTCCCGATCCCATTGGGGTAAGGGGAAGTGACCTGAGTGGATTGAGCGCCGCCCCCACCTCCAGGTGGGCTAGGCCCCGCTTTTAGGCTTGGTCAACGCACTGCATGGTAGGCCACGGCAGCGCCATCTTGTGTGTCTTTGTGTGTGCCATATTGCCCTCCATATTAGAGCTTCACAATCTGACCTGGATTCCAGCTTATGTCAGCACTGTGAGGAAACCCAGGAAGAGTTGGCCTCCCCGGACTTTGCTAAGCCCAGCTTCTCCCATTCAGAGGATGGGTTAGCCACAGCCTTAACTGGAAGCACCCTGGATCTGAGTGCCTCCGGGACTGGGTCATCCATGGGAGAGGGAAATTCAGTGGCACCTACCTCAGTACATCCTGGGCTAGGCATGGACCCGACTGCCTTTTCTTGGATGGAATTTTTCCGGGGCCTTTAAGCTTTCATACAGGTGCAGCCTGCTGCCTCACTTGCCCCTGTCTGGACGGAAATTCAGCCGGTAAGCCCTCCCTCTCCCAGCGCTATCGGCAGACCTTGAGGCATGCCTCACCTTACCGAGGGTATCCTTGGCAGGGACCCGGACGGCACAGATGAAGAGGAGGATACAGATTCCTTGGAAGATGGGGAAATTCCCCCTGGTTTAGAACCATATCAGACCATGTTACGGTTTTTCCGTAGAGACAAATTGCCAGCCCTGGTTTCCCAGACCCTGAAGATGCTGGGATTTCCTGGGGCAGACTCTATGATAGAACCAAAGAAGAACCCTGTTCTGATTTCCCTATGGAAAGTCTCTTGCTACTTTCCAGTACTGCAAGCCATCTAGGAGTTTATTGACCTGGAATGGAATACCTCAGAAGCAAATTTTAAAGGGGGACGAACGTTAGAAGCTCTATACCCATTGGATTTGGCAGTGCGAATGTGTTTGCATTTCCCTAAAGTGGATGCGCTGGTCTGTACCATCTCTAAGCGAACAACTATTCCAGTGGGGTGAGGAGTGGCCTTAAAGGATGCGCACGATAGATGGATGGAGTCCATCCTTAAACAGGCCTTTGATGCAGTAGCAATGTCCTTACAGATTGCTTCTTGTTGTACCCTGGTAGCTTGTTTGTGCCTACTCCTCTCTCAGGAGATGGATGACTCAGGGCGAATTCCAGAATGATTATGTAACCCACCGCCGCCTTTTTAGCTGACGCGGACTCAGATCTAGTCTGTACTTCGGGCAGAGGAGTGGTCTCAGTGGTGGCGGCCAGAAGACAGCTATGACTGTGGACTTGGTCAGCAGTCACAACCTCCAAGACAAATCTTACAAAGATGACTTCTAAAGGATCACACCTTTTCAGAGGCGAATTGGAAAAGCTGGCCAATAAATAGGGCAAGTCTCCAGTTCCCCGGCTACCAGAAGATAAGAGAAAGCAGATAAAGTGCCCCTCGACTATGAGGGGTTGATCCAGGGGCTCCCAACACTTTTGCCCCTACAGAAACTTGACATTTCAGAGGTCTCTGCCCTTTGGGAGGTATCAGTCCTTTTGTAGTTGACACCCAAGAGAGGGGCATGCTCGGGTTCAGGTTCATCTCGAACCCCCCAATGAAAATTTGCCAACCCACTCTCAGAACGAGGAGATGGGGTGTTGACTGTCCTTTTTGTACTAGAGGTGGGTCGAGATCACTTCGGACAAATGGGTATTGGAGGTCATACGAGAAGCATATGTGTTGGAATTTCACAGCACTCCTCAGGAGATATTCATGATGTCTCCTTGCCACTCCCAGCACAAGAAGCAGGCAGTGGAGACTACTCTTTTAAGTCTCTTCAGGAAGAGGGCTATAATAACAGAACCTGCGCCCCAGGAAAATATTGGGTATTATTCCATCTATTTCATTGTACCCAAGAAGGAAGGTTCCTTTTGCCCCATCCTGGACCTCAAGAGCGTAAACCGAAATCTATGAATGAATCATTTCTGCATGGTAACCCTACGCTCCATGATAATGGCCATACAGTCGGGAGAGTTCTTAACCTCCCTAGACCTTTCCGAGGCCTACTTACATATTCCAATCCATCAAGAACACCAATGTTTCCTACGCTTTGCGGTACTGGTTTGCCATTATCAGTTATGGGCACTGCCCTTTGGAAGGAAGCGGAGCAAACCAGCTTGTTCCCTGTACGTTCCCTGTACGTACCCGGATCAGTCCAGACCATGGGTTGAGCCTCCTGTCCAGCAGATGGAGACAGACCAAAACTGAAAGGGTATCCTATATCAGGACAGAGCCTACCCTGCATCCCTTCAGTATTTGTCTGTCTCCAGCAGATGCAGGCAGTTCATCCTGCGGTTCCCTTTCCTTCTTAGTTTGCCATTTCCCTGTGGGGTTTTTCTGTCATTCTTTTGGCAAGATTAAGCAAGTATTATTTATCTTTGCAAATTTAAAAAAGAAAAATAAAGATACAGAAATTGCTGTTTATTTTCAGAAGAGAGCTCTGTCTCCTCGCTCTTCGGGGGCCTGTCCCTTGATTACTCAGCCTAGGCTCCCTTTCCCGGTGACCTGTGTGTTTTGAGGCGATACTGGTGGTCTATATTTCTCTCCCGTTCCCCATGGCCTGGGACTACCTTCAGGTCCTGGGGACCATGGCTTCCACTATTGATCTGGTTCCTTGGGCCTTTGCGTATATGCCACCATCACAGAAAGCTTTGCTATCCCGCTGGAAGCCGGTTTCGGAACAGTTTCGGACAGCTGTCCCGCTCTCCGACTCTACCATCACCGACATACAATGGAGACTATTGCTCGCACACCTCCTGAAGGGGATGCCCTTACAGACTCCTCAGTGGATCGTGGTCACGACGGATGCCAGCCTCTCAGATTGGGGAGCGGTGTGTCAAACCCAGGCTATGCAGGGATACTGGTCCCCAGTTCAATCCCGCTGGCACATCAATCAGCTGGAGGCCCGAGCGATACGCCTGGCTCTCAATGGCTTCCTTCCTCTGATCCTTCACAAGGCGGTGCGAGTGCTCTCAGACAGCTCCACTACGGTAGCCTATATCAATCAGCAGGGGGGTACCAGAAGTCGTCTGGTGGCCCTAGAAGCCAACAAGCTCTTTGCCTGGGTGGAGCAGCACCTGGATCGCTTAGCAGCTTCCCCTATTGTGGGGAAGGAGAAATGTGCAAGCCGATTTCCTCAGTCGTCAGCATCTAGACCCCGGCGAGTGGGAGTTGTCAGATGGAGCGATGGATCTGATCGTCCGCAGGTGGGGTCCTCCTCACCTGGACCTGATAGCTACTTTGAGCAATGCCAAAGCTCCCAGATTCTTCAGCCACAGAAGGGAGCACTGCTCGGAAGGGGTGGATGCCCTGCTCCTTCCCTGGCCTCACGACATTCTCCTGTACTTGTTTCCCCCTTGGCCTCTGGTGGGAAAACTACTCAGAAGAATAGAACTTGACCGGGGACCCGTCATTCTCTTGGCACCCGAGTGGCCCCGCAGACCGTGGTTTGCGGATCTGGTAAACCTCGTGACGGATGGCCCTCTTCACCTTGGCCATCTTCCACACCTTCTCTGACAGGGTCCCGTATTTTTCGATCAGGCGGCTCACTTTTGTCTAGTGGCCTGGCTTTTGAACGGCGGAGATTGAGAAAGAAGGGATACAAAGAAGAAGTTATATCCACTCTGCTGCGGGCTCGTAAGCCATCTGCTTCTCTCGCTTGCGTCCGGGTCTGGAAAGTTTTTGAGAATGTATGTGCTCAATCGGGAGTTCCGGCTCATAAGGCTCTGGTATCCAAGGTCCTTCCCTTCCTCCAGAAGGGCCTCTCTAAAGGTTTGTCTTTCAGTTCGTTGAGGGTGCAGGTTTATGCTCTAGGCTCTCTGTAGGCAGTATTGATAGTTACGCGGTGGCGGCTCATCCGGATGTCATTTGTTTCCTCAAGAGGGCCAAGCATTTGAATCTGCCTGTCTGGGCTACTTGTCCCGCGTGAAGCCTTAACTTGGTGCTTCGGGCTCTCTGCGAGGCACCCTTCGAGCCTCTTTACCGGGCTACTCTCAAGGATTTGACGCTTAAGACCGTTTTCCTGGTTTCTATTTGCTCGGCAAGGAGGGTGTCGGAGATCCAAGCGTTGTCTTGCAGGGAACCCTTCCTACGTTTTTCCAATTCAGAGGTCTCCTTCAAGATGGTACCTTCCTTCTTGCCGAAGGTTGTGTCTTCCTTTCACGTCAATCAGTCAGTGGAGCTCCCTGCGTTTTCTTCTGATGACATAGAGAGTATGGCTGGGGATGATATTCGGTGCCTTGATGTGAAACGAGTTTTACTGCGTTATCTTCAAGTTACAAATGAGTTCAGAGTTTCGGATCACCTCTTTGTCCTATGGAGTGGTCCAAATAGGGGCAACAAGGCTTCTAAGGCTACGATTGCTCGTTGGTTGAAGGAGGCGATCGCATCAGCGTATATCTGACAAGGCCAGTCGGTTCTGGAGGATCTAAAGGCACATTCCTTGTGTTCTCAGGCTACTTCTTGGGCGGAGAGTCAGTCGGTCTCTCCGCAGGAAATATGCAGGGCAGCTACGTGGAAATCTCTGCATACATTTGCTCGTCATTACCACCTCAATGTGCAGGCTCCTGTTTTTGGCTCCTTTGGATGGCAGGTGCTTAGAGCGGGACTGTCTCGGTCCCACCCTATGTAGGAAAGCTTTGGTACATCCCACGTTCTGGACTGATCCGGGTACGTAAAGAGAAAGGAAAATTGGTTCTTACCTGCTAATTTTCATTCCTGTAATACCATGGATCAGTCCAGACACCCTCCCGTGTACTGTCTGTCCGCCGCTCGAAGTTTTCTTTCTCTGCAGGTAATTGGATACCTTGATTTTATATTATAGTTTGAGGCACCGGAAGCATCTACTAGATGACAATGGATATCTATGCAAGAGCGATTATATTCAGAGTTCTTTCAATTGTTCAATTTTCTCAGTTTTCTTGTTGCTTGCTTGATCTTCTACTGGTTATCTTTATAGTTATCTACTTTGATAATGTTTATACTGAAGGGATGCAGTGTAGGCTCTGTCCTGATATAGGATACCCTTTCAGTTTTGGTCTATCTCCATCTGCTGGACAGGAGGCTCAACCCACGGTCTGGACTGATCCGTGGTACTACAGGAACGAAAATTAGCAGGTAAGAACGAATTTTCCTTTTCCGGTTAGACCATTCCATATTTGAGAACCTCCTACCAAGAAACAACAAGCCTTAATCTTTGCAGATTTCAGCTTGATAAGGGACAGAATACATATGTAAGCTCCCTGGGAAGATCTTACATCTTACATCTTGCATTGGCATATAATTCTTTCAAATAAAAAGGTCCGACTTCTTGCAGAACCTTGAATAGCAAAGCTAGAAGTTCCCTTCAAAGAGGAGAACACTATTAGAAAGGAGGTCCCAGGAGTCTTCATGCAACATATAAAGTATTAGGCTTCCCTTACCAGAAACATTTAGCAACATGCAAACTGTCTAAAATTGTCCTTTTTGCCCCCTTTCACTAAACAGTACTGTAGATCAAATTAAAGAAAAAACCCATATTGTTGCTTTCATACCAGATATGTGCATTTGATTTTAAATTCCCTCTTAAAATTGGCTTGAGAAATATGTACAATTTTAATCTTGGTGATTTTTAAATTGTGCACTGTGAGAGTCTGGATTATCCTTTGATAATTCCTGTAGTTGGGTCAGATTGCATGAGGTACAAAAAGACTTGTCCTATGATCTAAGCCTTTTTAATGGGGGGAAGGAAGGAGGCATGTGGCACTGCAAACAGCTACCAGCACATCACCAGAAGGTTAAAATCCTTTTATAACTGATGTGAGAACAGCAGTTAGTGCTTGTTTTATTTTCTAGGATTAATGCTATAAAAGAAATAACTGCAAGGTGTCCCCTGGCTATGACAGAAGACTTGCTGCAAGATCTTGCACAATACCGATCTCATAAAGATAAGAGTAAGTTTGTTTTCACTTGCTTTTTAAAAAAAAACTAATTTTTTTTTCAAATTTTATTGCTGTAGTTTGTATGTTCTTATGCTGCTTGAACAATCAATGCATTTTGCTTCTGGAACAGTCTCATTTTAGTGGACAAAAAAAAGCATGAATCCTATTAAGCAAGAACTGAGAAAAGGATCTAGAACTCTAGTATCACTTGCCTTTTTTTTGTCATGTCCCACTGTACCAATTCAGTTCTTCCTTACCATCCATACTAGACCAGTCCAGATAAATAGGTTATGTCCCCCTGCCAGCAGATGGAGACAGAGAAAAAAAGCTCAAAGCTGATTTCACTCCCCCCTCTAGAGTCTGGTGCTGACGAGTGGACTGGTGCTGCAACTACGAATAGGCTGCTCCTGGGAAGGCTTTAGGCCCGGATTTCCAGTGGAGCATAGGCCGAGTTGTGGGGGCGCTCTGGGTGATGGTCCTGATTCTCCCTTGGAATCTACTTATTTGGGGTCTGAGTTCTTGCACCAGGTGTTCCTGACTGTTCCCTTGGTAGGTGCTGCAGAAAGAGATACTGATAGCACACACGCCCTCTATTCTAGGAGAGCAACAGGGAGTTAGTAATGTTTATTAATGAAAAAAAAAGTTTGCAGCACAACCTTTTTTTCTTTTGATAAACAGTATGAGTTAACCTTGCTCTATGGGGTGACATTATCAGGCAGTATTAGGCAGAGCTGTCTCTCAAAGCTTGTAGAGCTTTTAGCTTTACTGGGGATGTGCAGCTCTTCCCGCACAGATCAGCTTCCAAAAGTCTCCTTGGTCTATTTTTATCTGCACACTGCACGGACAGTGAATCCTGTATCTTTCTTAATCACATTAGTGATCTCAAAACAGCACTCTTCAGTTCTACTGTGGCCCAGAAGAAAGTATTTGGCTTCAAGCACTGCTCATGTGCATCATGTATGCTGATGAAATACAGTTTTACATCCCTTTCTCCAAATTGGTTGAAAATACAGTATCAACACTTTCAACCTATATGAAAGCAATACAGCAAGAACTTTCGTAACTTAAACTAATATTAAACTCTAAAAAGACTGAAATAATTTGGTTAAATAGAAATTCATCGATAGTTAAACCATCGGCTGTAGACCTGGGTAATTTTCAAATTACCCCCTCAAATCAAGTACAGGATTTAGGTATACAGCTATATGAGAACCTTACTATGAAAAAGCACTTCAATAAATTAATTAACACAGGTTACGCCAAGTTGCGAATATTACATTGGTTGAAACCTCTATAAACTTTTGAGGACTTCTGTACTGTATTGCAAACTCTAATATTCTGAAACCTAGACTACTGTATTTCCTTATTACTCTGTCTTCCTGCATGTATCTTAAAACCATTACAATTATTGCAAAGTGCTTCAACAAGACTTTTGTTAGGAACTAGGAAATTTGATCACATTACACCCTTGCTGATTTCACTGCACTGGCTACCAGTACAATCACGAATATACTATTGTTAGATTTTTTGTGAACCTTAGTAGAAGAATCCAACAGTCTTATCTTGGGGCTGAGGTTGAAGCAGGCTGTAAACAGAATCCAAGTCCAGAACCAGGTGGAGGGTCAAGGCCAGACAAATAGAGGACAGAAACAAGGCTCACACAACAAGGACACACCAAGGCAGGAACCAGGGACAGAGGAGAGCAAGGAGGACCAGAAGAATAGCACCAACTAGAGCAGAGCAGCAAGAATCGCAAACTCACCAAGCCCGTTGCCGAGGCGAAGAGCAGCAGGAAGACTGGCCCCTTATGTAGTCTCTGCTGCTGACGTCTTAGGCTGGAACATCAGAATATAGAGAGCTACAATAACAAGAAGGACAAAAGATACTAATTGAAGATTGAGAAATAAATTCAACGAAAGAATGTAAGAATCTCAATACAACATACTGGCAAATTATTGAAATATGTGAAATCTGTTGTTGTTTTATTTGATGTCCTAGTTCTTTAATATATTTTGGAAGATTTCATTTGATAGATGTTAATGCATGTTTATGAATACTACCTCTGTAACCCGTCATTATTTGCTGATTTTTAGCCTTGAATGTTACTTTTGTAAACTGTTGTGATCTTTACATGGAATGACGGTATATAAAATGTCTAAATAAAATTAATCAATTATGCCAGTGACAGACGGGCACAATTACTGTTTGTGCTTAGGCCCCAACTATGATCAGGCGAACTGCTGTGACTGGCAGAATGTCACCTACAGCCCAGAGACAAAGGGCTGAAAAAAAGAACACCTCTGGACAGAAGGTGCCTCTTCATCTCCTATGGTAGTCTCCTCTGCTTTGCTTTCGGAATGTATTTCCACAGATACGGGTCCTAAAGGTAGGAGCGCTTCTTCTGGATGGAGGGAAGAATTGAAAAAAGTAGAGAGCCGGCTGGTCTCTGCAGGGATGTCACACGCAGTGAAAGTATCATCGTCAACCCCTTCAGTGTCTGCTAAACGCGATCCACGCCAAAACAAAAGCAGCTGACACACTCCGTGTACAGCTCACTGCATTCGATGCATGGAGCGAAAGAAGCTGCCTTGCATGCTCAAATTGACACATATGGCACATGAGCCACATCACACCAAAGTACATGATGCAAAGAAATAGAAAATAATAAAAAACCGGCGCCAGATGACACAACAGCACAGGCTAAGAAAAAGAAGTCTCATGCATTAAAGATCATGATTGGACTGAAACCTGTTAAGATTACTGCGTGACAAGAAAGGAATTCCATTCCCACTGGGATGCACCGCAAGGAGCCCATAGATCTCGAACTCCATCAGTCTTCCAAAATCAGTGGGGCCTCCCCCATTAGTCCAGAACCCTGAGGTGCAGATGGGCAACCTCCTCTACCAGTTCTTCCACTTGCCCGCCATACGATTTCTGGATAGGGGAACGCCACTCTCCAAAATTTCTCAAGGGATTTACTCCTTCTACGAGACTTTGTTTCACGTACCAATAGGAGGTCCCAGTTCGTTTTTAGCCTCCAGTACATAGTAAATCCTCTCAACCAGTGTGCTCCCTTCTACCATCAAGTACTGCAATGGCAGCAGACCAGGAACAGGTTTTGGTACCAGAGGAGGACATCCCACCATCGTCCCAAGTCTACGATCAATGCAAGCAGTGGATCAAATCCCAGATATTGTGCGCAATTTCTTTTTCTTTCTATTTCCGCAGATGCCACCATCAGTTTTTCCACTGGCATACCTATCAAACCGGCTACTACAGAAACGGTTATGCCAGGAGCACCACCAATGCCTTCTTCCTCTCCTTCAGAAGAGTTTGGAGAGGAGTGCTCACCATTAACTGTCCCTTCAAGGGACCCATCACCAATGCCATGATCAGAAAGCCGAGTCCCCCGGTAATTCCACAGGAATTCTATCTGACCCGCTGGATGAATACTTGACCATTCCTCTCCACTGGAGGATTTGACTGACTTCTCTTTCTTTGTAAAGATGGTTCCTGTACGAACCCGGATCAGTCCAGACTGTGGGTTGAGCCTCCAGTCCAGCAGATGGAGACAGACCAAAATGGAAAGGGTATCCCATATAAGGACAGAGCCTACCCGGCATTCCTTCTGTATTTGTCTGTCTTCAGCAGATGCAGGCAGCTGAACCTGCGGTTCCCCTTCTTATCTTTTGTCCCTGTGGGGATCTTATTCAGTTCTTTAATGGATCAAGCATGTATTGTCTATTAAAAAAAAGAAAGTTACTTTTGAAAGATTCTCTGTATTTTTCTGGGAGACAATCCTGTCTCCTTGCTCTGCTAAGGGCCTAGGGGGGCTTTGCCCCTTGAAATCTCCAACCTAGGCTTCTTTCCCGGTGACCTTTTGGGGTGATATTGGTGGTCCAGTCAGTCCCCCTTGACTAGCTGTCCACATAGGGCTGGTGAGGGATACACTTCCCCTGTACTGCTGTGTTAAAAAAAAAAAAAGGGAAAGATTTTTATATTACGCCCTATTTACCTTTCTAAGAACCGAGGACAGCTCCGGAAACGTGGATGGAACTACCTGACCATTCCTCTCCACCGGAGGATTTGACTGACTTCTCTTTCTTTGTAAAGATGGGTACTTCTCTCAAAGTGGATTTGAGGAAGGACGCTGACTCTTGAACAGAGATCATGAGGATACTAAAAATTGTAGAAATACCAGCAGAACCATTATTGCTACCATGCCACGCTGTGCTAAATAACCTCCTCTTAAAGTTAAGGGAATCCCCCTTCTGAGGCCAGTGGTTCCGCGCAAGGTGGATCTGAAATTTCAAGTGAAAAAGTCCAGCTTCCACAGAAGTCAGTAGTGGTAGAATCTTCAATGTGGAAAGTGAAAACAACGGGGCTGCAGTCCAGTACCCCTTCAGGAAAAGACCATAAACTCCTGGCAATTTTGGCAATAAAGCTTTCCAGATTGCAATGCTCACCTCCAGAATCCAGCAGCACCAATTCGATATGGTGCAATATGGGTATGAATGCGAAGAGAGGCTTAAGACCTTTATCAAATTGGAGGATGGACAACAGATTACGCCATATCCATTACATAATCTAGAGGAGGGCATCTGCCATCTTTTAAGATCAGTTTATGCACATATCCTTATACACCCTTCTTGTTGGCAATACCTCTACTTCAAAGTAGGAATGAGGCACTATCAGTACAAGGTCCTCCCATTTGGACTTTTGTCTGCCCCCAGAGTCTTCATGAAATGCCTAGCTGTGGCGGCGGCACATTTAGAGTCATGTGCAATGGTGCAATATGGGTATGAATGCGAAGAGAGGCTTAAGACCTATATCAAATTGGAGGATGGACAACAAATTACGCCATATCCATTACATAATCTAGAGGAGGGCATCTGCCATCTTTTAAGATCAGTTTATAAGAGATTTGAACTACATTGAAGACATCTGAAACCACAATAGTGTGAGGCGAATGGCGTGGCTGAGGGCAAGTAGCATCTGAGAAAATGTCCATGAGAAATTGTGGACCTCCCTTATTTAGGGATAATCTTTTTGTGGGAAAACTTCAAGAAACAGTATCGCAAATAAAAGAGCAGAATCCAATCCTTGTCCATAGGTGGAGACCTGCAAACTGCTCAAAACGATAATACCCCCAGAATAAAAGACCTTTATATCCATGGAGGTCTTACCAGCTGTACCAACAATATTGGCAGCCATATCAACTGCCTCGATAACAAAGCCAACCTTCCCAAACTTGAAGTTGCCAAAAAGAGTGATGACAGCAAAAACCACAAACCCAGCCGGCTCATAAATCCCAGCAGGATTTTTAAGGATGACACCGCCATAGCACAGCATGTCTGTAGGGGGCAGGATCCAGTATTTTTACCAGCAGTAGACCAGGATAACCATCGACCAGTGGGTATTGACTATAGTTCAACAAGGATACTACATGAACTTTTTCCTTTGCCCACCTGCCTCACCTACTGTCCTTCTCAATAGATCACTCCCATCATTCCTGTCCCAGGAGGGCGAGTGCTTACTTCAACACAATGCCATCTGGGAGTTGCATCCTCCCCAACACAATCAAGGGTATTACTCCAAATACTTCCTCATTCCTAAGAAATCGAGAAGCCTTCCACCTATGTTAGATCTTAGGGCGCTCAACAAACATCCCCTGCAACCAAAGTTCAAGATGACATCTCTGGGAACAATATTACCATTCATCCAACTTCTCCATTGGATGTGCTCTCTCACCTCAAGGATGTTTATGCACATATCCTTATACACCCTTCTTGTTGGCAATACCTCTACTTCAAAGTAGGAATGAGGCACTATCAGTACAAGGTCCTCCCATTTGGACTTTTGTCTGCCCCCAGAGTCTTCATGAAATGCCTAGCTGTGGCGGCGGCACATTTATGATATAAGAAAATGCCATACTGGGTCAGACCAAGGGTCCATCAAGCCCAGCATCCTGTTTCCAACAGTGGCCAATCCAGGCCATAAGAACCTGGCAAGTACCCAAAAACTAAGTCTATTCCATGTTACCATTGCTAATGGCAGTGGCTATTCTCTAAGTGAACTTAATAGCAGGTAATGGACTTCTCCTCCAAGAACTCATCCAATCCTTTTTTAAACACCGCTATACTAACTGCACTAACCACATCCTCTGGCAACAAATTCCAGAGTTTAATTGTGCGTTGAGTAAAAAAGAACTTTCTCCGATTAGTTTTAAATGTGCCCCAAGCTAACTTCATGGAGTGCCCCCTAGCCTTTCTACTATCGGAAAGAGTAAATAACCGATTCACATCTACCCGTTCTAGACCTCTCATAATTTTAAACACCTCTATCATATCCCCCTCAGTCGTCTCTTCTCCAAGTTGAAAAGTCCTAACCTCTTTAGTCTTTCCTCATAGGGGAGCTGTTCCATTCCCCTTATCATTTTGGTAGCCCTTCTCTGTACCTTTTCCATCGCAATTATATCTTTTTTGAGATGCAGCGACCAGAATTGTACACAGTATTCAAGGTGCGGTCTCACAATGGAGCGATACAGAGGCATTATGACATTTTCCATTTTATTCACCATTCCCTTTCAAATAATTCCCAACATTCTGTTTGCTTTCCTGCGCTTGTCCCGCTCCCAGCGTGGTCCGTGACCAGCCTCCTCAGGCTGTGTAGGGCGCACAGTGGGACAGGGTGGTCCGCGACTCAGTCCCATGGGTGGCCTGAGTAGGGCGCCCTGAGAGACAGTGCCAATGTCCTTCCGCCCAGCTTCTCGTCTCGTCTGGACTTTGTCAAGTTCCTCGTCTTGTCATGGATGCCATCACATCACTCTTGGTATCATGTCGTGTTCCTGATGTCGTCGCATCGACCCTGGTCTGGGCTGCCGTCGCATCGACCATTGGTCCGTGATGTCTTCGTATCAGCTGTGGTGTCAAGTCTTCACCCACGATGCCATTGCATCGACCCTGCTGTCATGTTTTCGTCCGCGATGCCGTTGCATCGAGTCTGCTGTCATGTCTACCTGTCAAGGCCCGTCTGCCCTCGACCATGCAACAGGTCCAAAAGGGCTCGGAATGGTCGGAGGACCATTCACATTCCAACATCATCTGTTGTTGGCCATGGGAGCTTGCCGGCCTGGCAGAGGGTCAGACCGTCAGCCGTGGTGGAACCCGTAGACAACCCTCGGTCCGGTCCTGGATCCATCTGGGCTCGGGCTGAGGCCCAAGGGCACACTAAAACCCCGACGGGGATCGCTCCTTAGCGCCCCCGCTTGCTAATAATCTCATTAAAGACTTGGGGGATAGCAAGGTTTACAAACTGCCGGAGGACAGGCCCAGGTCTTCTCGCCCCTTCAGTTCTTTTAGGGGGTCATTTTCGGGGTCAACGGCATTTTCGGTCCAGTAGGGCTCCGTCATTTCCTCCTCGCCAGGTGCCGTGGAGGTCCTAGGCTTGGGCCCGTTCTTTTCGGGGCAGACGGCCTTTCCGGAATGGAACCTCCCAAGGATTCTCCACCAACAAATCTTCCCAATGAAGGTGTGCTGGCCCATTCCTCCGTTTTGGTGATCGGGGGTCGCCTCCCTCTCTTTCGAGAGGAATAGGTCAAAATCACGTCGGATCAGTGGGTCTTAAATATTATAGAACGCGGTTACGCTTTAGAATTTGCTCGCCCACTGCGGGATCTTTTCTTGGTGTCCCCTTGCGGGTCTCGGGCAAAACAGCAGGTGGTACTCCAGACCCTGTGTCGATTGAAGGCTCTGGGAGCAATCGTCCCGGTTCCGCCGGGCGAGTGCCAGACCAGCAGATACTCCATTTACTTTGTGGTCCCCAAGAAGGGAGGGCTCCTTCCGTCTGATTCTGGACTTGAAGAAAGTCAACAGGACGCTTCGAGTTCTGCGTTTTCGCATGGAGACTTTGAGATCCATCATTGCGGCCGTCCACAAAGGCAAATTTTTGGCTTCTTTGGATCTGACGAAGGCATACCTGCATATCGGCATCCAGGAGCATCATCAAAGGTTTTTGCGGTTCATGGTAATGGGCAAGCATTATCAGTTTCAAGTGCTCCCGTTCGATTTGGCGACAGCTCACCGCGTTTTCACCAAGGTAATGGTGGTGGTAGCAGCGGCTCTTCGGCGAGAGGGGATTCTAGTTCATCCCTATTTGGATGACTGGCTGATTCAGGCGAAGTCGGAAGACCTTTGCAGACAAGGTAGTTCAGTCGGTGTTGCTTCGTCTTCAGTCGCTCGGCTGGGTTGTCAATTTCTCCAAGAGTCAGCTGGTTCCATCTCAAGTGTAGGAATTCCTGGGAATCCGTTTCAACACGGTTGTAGACAAAGTTTTCCTCCCCATGGAGAGAATGACCAAGCTCATGACTCAGGTTCGCCATCTGTTGGCCCTCCCCTTGCCCAAGGTCTGGGACTACTTGCAGGTTCTTGGTTCTATGGCTTCTACTCTGGAGTTGGTTCCCTGGGCGTTCGCTCATATGAGACCTTTGCAGAGGGCGTTGCTTTCCCACTGGGATCCCAAGTCCGAAAAGTTCCACCTCCGCATACCTCTCCTGGATCCGGCCAGGAGCAGTCTCGGGTGGTGGTTGGTTCCAGAGCACTTATAGCTGGGGATGGACTTGGAGAATCCCCAGTGACTGATTGTGACAACGGATGCCAGTCTCTCCGGTTGGGGGGCAGTTTGTCAGTCGCGATCGGCCCAAGGACAGTGGACAACTCAGGAGTCTAAGTGGTCCATCAATCGTTTGGAGACTAGAGCAGTTTGTCTAGTGCTGCGCAGGTTCCTTCCCCTCCTCCACCATCAGTTGGTAAGGGTTCTCTCGGGAAATGCCACGACTGTGGCATACATCAATCGGCAAGGGGGAACAAAAAGTCGGCTGGTAGCCGCCGAAGCGGACAAGCTCATGGTCTGGGTGGAACGCAATCTAGTTCGACTGGCGTCGTCTCACATAGCCAGAGTGGACAATGTCCAGGCAGATTTTCTCAGTTGTCAGAGGCTAGACCCCGGAGAGTGGGAGATGTGAGGAAGCGATGCGTTTCCTAACCCATCGGTGGGGAGTACCCCATCTGGACTTGATGGCAACGCGGCTGAATGCAAAGGCGGCCCGTTTCTTTAGTCGCAGGAGGGAGCAGGGGGCGGAGGGAGTAGATGCCCTAGTCCTTCTGTGGCCCCGGGACGTGCTTCTCTGTGTTTCCTCCTTGGCCACTGGTTGGCAAGGTCTTGAGGTGGATAGAGTCCCACCAGGGGTCGGTAATCCTCGTAGCTTCAGAGTGGCCATGGAGGCTGTGGTTCGCAGACCTGATCAACTTGGTGGTAGATGGACCCTTGCGTCTTGGTCACTTTCCGAATCTTCTTCTTCAGGGTCCAGTATTTTTCGATCAGGGGGATCGCTTTTGTCTAGCGGCTTGGCTTATGAGAGGAGACAGCTGAGGAAAAAAGGATATCCAGATGCAGTGATTTCCACCCTACTCTGCGCACGAAAGACCTCCACTTCGCTTACCTACATGAGGGTTTGGAAAGTTTTTGATTCCTGGTGCAGCGGGTTGAAGGGTCCCCACGTAGGGCCACTGTTGTGCACATTCTCAGGTTCTTACAGGAAGGTTGAGGAAAGGATTGGTGTACAGTTTACTTCGGGTTCAGGTAGCGGCTTTGGGCTGTTTATGTGGTAAAGCTGATGGTGCATCCATTGCAGGATATCCTGATGGGGCACGCTTTTTGAAAGGGGCCAAACATTTACACCCACCAGTGCGTCCAGTATGCCCTTCGTGGAGTTTGAATCTGGTTCTCCGGGCGCTGTGCGGTATGCCTTTTGAGCCTCTCAAGCGGGCTACATTGAAGAATTTAACACTCAAAGTGGTGTTTCTCATGGCTATCTGTTTGGCCAGACAGATAACTAAGATTCAAGCGTTGTCCTGCAGGGAGCCATTCTTGCGGGCTCAGACTCTGGAGTTTTGCTTCGGACGGTGCCTTCTTTTCTGCCGAAGGTGGTATCGGCTTTTCACATGAATCAGTCTGTCGAGTTATCGGCTTTTGTGGATTTGGATCACAGTTCTCCTCAGGCTCAGGATTTGAGAAAACTGGATATCTGTCGGGTACTTCTTAGGTACTTGGAAGTGACTAATGCTTTCGGTTATCGGACCATCTTTTTGTCTTATGGAGCAGGCCTAAGAAGGGACAGAAAGCGTCCAAGGCCACTATTGCCCGATGGTTAAAAGAATCTATTGCTTTGGTGTACATATGTCATGGGCGGCAAGTGCCGGATGGTCTTAAAGCTCATTCGATCAGATCTCAACCGGCATCTTGGGCGGAGAGCCAATGTGTTTCCCCACAGGAGATTTGCCGAGAAGCTACTTGGAAATCTTTACACACCTTTGCTAGGCATTACCGCTTGGACGTCCGAGCTCCAGATGTCGATTGTTTTGGTAGCGGTGTGCTTCGAGCGGGACTTTCCGGGTCCCACCCCAGTTAAGGCGGCTTGGGTACATCCCAGCAGTCTGGACTGATCCGGGTACGTACAGGAAAAGGAAAATTGGTTCTTACTTGCTAATTTTCGTTCTTGTAGTACCACGGATCAGGCCAGACACCCGCCCAGTGAAATTGTGTTCTGGTAAGTCTGCTCGATTTCTTTGTTTATCTTCCTGCACAGGGAATTTGAAGACTGCACAGGTAATTTGAAGACTACGAGCAATTTCATAGATATGATAACAAATGAAAGATGGAAGAATATCTACTCCTTGAGTGTACATAGTTGAACAGGTTATTGTTTAGTATAAGATCTTTAGGTCTAGTCATTGGCTGTTAAAGTGTTTCATTCTGCTTTGATATTGATTATATTGAAGGATAGCAGGTGGCACACTGGGTTATCAGGGGTGCCTTTCAGCTTTTTTTCTCTGACTAACTGCTGGAAGGGAGGCAAAACCCAGCAGTGTGGACTGATCCATGGTACTACAGGAACGAAAATTAGCAGGTAAGAACCAATTTTCCTTTATTTTTATGCACCTAAGTGAACTAACACAGCAACCACCCTATTTTATTCTAGATAATTTAACAGAAACATATTTTGTTTGGGTTTTTTTTTTTTCCATCTGTACCTGATCACTTTTGTAAGAAATGCCTTGGTGGTTCATTACTCTTAACTGCAGCAGAGACTGTTGTAGTCAAGGGTCAGTTTGAATTTGATTCTGCTGTGGTAAGCAGGGCTGAATCCTAAGCAGGTTTTATTTTGTTGGTTTTCAAAGGTTTCAGCTTATGTGATTTTTTTTTTTTTTAAGCTGGAAAAGTACTGCAAGAATTTTTCTACTGGTTCCCAATGTGATCTTGTTTTTAACAAGACACAAATTATGGGTTATTAGAAGAGGAGTTTAGCTGAGAAGTTGTGACTGTTACTGTGCTCTGTCAGTGCTATATTGTACTCTGAGTATAATTTTAAAAATACCTCTTTAAAGGTTTGTCTTCATATTTGTCATTTCTCATATCCAGCTATGCTTTGACCTTGCAGAGCTGCTTCCAGAGTACAAGTGCGGTGTCCCTCCTCCCTTCCCTTGTCCCCACAGTCTCTCTTTCTCAATCCCCCTCACTCTGGCTCCACCAGCTCTCTCTATCAAACCCCTCCACCTCAACTATCCTTTTCCTCTACACATTCCCAGCAAGCCAGTTCAGTTAACTCCATCTTCGCACCCCTTAGCCAGGCTCAGTCAGCCACTCCTCCCTCTCACCTTTCTGGCTGCCACTACAGACCTGTGTAATGGGTTAAGACGTTTAAGGGTTTTGTTTTTGTTTTTTTAAACAGACTAGTGGTCATTGTCCCTTAAGGACCCTGGAGTCAGCAGCTTAAAGGAGGATGCTATCCAGTGCTCAGGGAAATAGTTCATTCTTGTTGTGGAGGCCATTGGCACTGAGGGATTGCCTATGAGGTACTCATCAGTCTGTGCCACAAAACCAGAAGTTAGCAGCAGCAGAGGGATTGAACTGTAGCAGTGGCAGTGACAGGAGCCAGGCTACGGAGGTGAGGCAGGAGACCAATGGCGGCAAGATGAGCAGTTTGCCCTTGGGTTGCACAGCTGCTGACAGCCGTCTCTTCTCCCCCCCCCCCCCCCCCATTGACGCTGTACAATTTACGACGCCATCCTTCCTCCCTTCGGCTGTGTGGGCTGCTGATTCTACAAGGCTCCTTCTCCCTTCAGTGCAAGCCACTGACACTACGTCTTCCTACCATTGGGCTGCATGGGCTGATGACTCCGCTGTTGCTCTTGGTGGCATTAAGAGTTATGTTTCCAAATTCAGGGAGCCACATGTGGCTTGTGAGATGCCTATTAGCTGCCCCAAACTAATCATCTTCTGCAAGAGCTTTTTTGATATAGGCTGGCTTCCACAAACCTCTTTAGATACAACATAACACTCCAAAGAGGAGAATAAGGTGATATTCCTGTGGGGAAATATTTTTCTAGACCAGACTATTACATCTGTGACCCATCTGATCAGGATACTAAAGGAAATAGTATTACCTAGGAGCCTAAAACATTTGAAATCAAGATGATCAGAGACAAAGGGATTAACTAGTGACATTGCTTTCCTAACTCCTTACCAGACAGTCATCTTACAGCTGCAAGCTCTATTGTGTGATTCTTCTCCCTCGCCGTTCTCACGCCTCTTTAAACATGTCAGTGGCCCCATCCTTTTACCTTAGAAAGACTCGTATAATTAAATGTACTATTTTGTATATTCAGGTGATGACATCTTTTGCTCATTTTATTGTGATCTAATGAAGAGTACAGTTCTTGAAAACTAGTCACAGATGTATTACGTTAATCCAATAAAAAGGTGTCATCTACAACTGAAATGTAGTCATGCAAAAATCTCTCCGTTTTTCTCATTTATAAACCCAGCAGAACCAAACTAATTTTAAATGTGCCCTCATAGATCCGTGACACTGTTTTTATTTTTTTAAATTGTGGTGTTTAAAATTACTCTGTGGCGTTTGTTTCACAGATGTAATGATGTCTGCAAGAACCCTGATACAACTTTTCCGTTCCTTGAACCCTCAGATGTTGCAGAAGAAATTTCGGGTAAGCAGAGAGAATTCATCATTTTAACTTAACCATGGGGAAGTCGTGAATCAAGAGCCCGGAGTAAAACATAGTGAAAGAGAAATAAATGGGGAAGTTTAGCCTAGATTTAAAAAAAAAAAAAAAAAAAGCTAAATAAAATACGGGGAATATGCTCTCTCTCTAAAATGATGTGCCATGTGCCTTCTCCTTCCTCTCCAAACCTGGGAAATGAGTGGAAAGTCCCTCTTGGAATGGCTTAAGTAAAATTTGCCACCAGTAGTTTTTAAAGTCACTTTGAGTGAGGTTTCAAGGCACTCCTTGTTCTCTCTGAGTGCACTCGCTGCCCTGTGAGAGAGAGAGGGAGAGATGAAGCATGGCAGCAGCCAGAGGTTACCGGTGGCACGAGCGCTTCTCGCCATCATAGCTGCAGGTAACCCATCCTAATGATGCTTGACCTATCAGCAGCATTTGATACAGTAAATCACAACATCCTACTAAATAGATTAGAAGAAATAGGCCTAAGTAATAAAACAATCAAATGGTTTCAGTCATACCTGGACAACAGATACTACCAAGTGCAGATAAAAGATGTAACGTCAAATAAAATAAAACTTCAAACTGGAGTCCCACAGGGATCAGCTTTATCGGCCACCCTATTCAACATATACCTACTACCACTCTGTCACCTACCAGCTGGTCTAAACATCTCACACTACATTTACGCTGACGATATCCAAATAATCTTACCCATTGAAGAGACAATCGAAAGGACTCTGAACATAGCCAATATGTATCTGGATATCATTAAACAATTACTAAACCAGATGGAATTAGTGATCAACATAGAAAAAACTGAATTCCTACTATTGGAACGTAAAAACATTGAAATCATCCAAAACCCTATCATACTCAAAAACAACCAAACAATTAAACTTTCAGAGAAAGTGAGAAACCTCAGAGTGATAATTGACACAGAACTTAACCTAAAACAACACATATCATTAAAAGTAAGGGAAGGATACGCTAAACTCATGACCCTCAGAAGACTAAAACCGCTACTTACAGCAAGTAATTTCCGTTCAGTGTTACAAGCTCTTATTTTCGCTAGCACAGATTACTGTAATGCCCTCCTACTTGGGTTACCGTCCACAACAATCAGACCACCTCAAATAATGCAGAACACGGCCGCCAGAATTCTGACTGGTAAAAGTAAAAGAGACCACATCACTGAAACCCTGATGGAATTACACTGGCTACCCATTGAGCAAAGAATACAGTATAAAACCCTGTGTACAATACATAAGCTAATACATAATGAAAATACTGATTGGCTGAATACAGCCCTCCACGTACACATCCCTAACAGAAACCTGAGATCAGCTAATAAAGCTTTACTGTCCATCCCCTCAATCAAAACAGCCAAACTAACCCAAGTAAGGGAAAGAACGCTCTCCTTAGCAGGCCCTATGCTATGGAGCTCCATGCCCGTCGAGATCCGCTTGCAAAGAGACATCAAAACCTTCAGAAAACAGTTAAAAACATGGTTATTTAAAAAGGCGTACAACAAAGAGAAAGGAGAGTAGAACACAGAGAATAAGAAAAGCGATCTGCAGAATACTCAAGCACACTACCCCAATCTACACGGGTATATGTATTCTATTTTTATTTTAAACATGTTTGCTCTTGATTTTAGAATTTTAAAATCTGTTATAATAAAGAATGGACATGATATATTATGATACAACACTTCCAATTATGAGTAATTATAAACGAGCTATGTTACCGTAAAATCTTGGCACCTGTTTAATGATAGATTTTATTATAGTTCCAATATTATTATTTGTGCCTTATTGTAAACCGTTATGATGGTCCCTAACTTAATGAACGTATAGAAAAGTTTTTAAATAAATAAATAAACTCATTTTAATGACAAATCCAGCGAGTGTAAGAGTGGCGTGTACGGTGTGACCATTAAGCATATGCGTCTGAATGAAATGCCAGCATGCAGCCAGCTGCTCAACATAAAACAGAAAAATCTGAGCGGCCTGAGAGCCAAGTGGGCACCTAGATTTTTTTAATCAGTTCCTCGATCATTCTTTTTCTTTCCATAGTTTTGCATAGCAGCTTCTGCCACAGAGATTTTTCTAGTCTGATCAGAAATGAAAGAATTCTGAATGGAGATTATTTTGCTCCCTTCCTTTCCCTCCCTATTTCCCCTGATTCACTGCCTGCACGCTTTTGTATGCACTGTAGTTCATAATATTCATGGTGCATTCGGTCCTTCAGAACCAAAAGTGTTTTTTCTAAGATACCTGTTTGTGAAATTTAAAAAAAAGGCAGATACACGCCGCATATAAAAGTAAAACTCTGTTTCCTAATATTAGGGTAAACCCACAGAAGCTTCAGCCCAAGCCAGAATACAGGAGTATGGTGAGCTGGACACCAAAGACTACATCCCAGGAGCCGAAGTGCTGGAGGTGGAGCAGGAACAAAAAAAAGAAGAGGAAGGTGAGGCTCCTCTGTTACTGCAGCATGAAATGTCTGCTTAAGAGAGCAGTAATTATAAGTGAAGTTTCAGTGTTGGAGGGCTTTAAGCAGTCGCACACCGATTCACACTCACCTGGGTAAGACATATTGGGATCAGGCAACCAATACGCAGACTCTGTGTTGCTGAATGAAAATATCGCGGAGGAAATTAGTCCCAAGTACAGGCGAAGTATGTCCTGATCAAGGCGTGAGAGGAATGTGGAACTGATTGCCATACGAGGCTCGCTCCGCCACCAGCTTTTGGCAGTTCTGAAGGCTTTTTAAGGCCTGATTATTCATGGAAGCCTTTAAAAGGGGTCATTTTATAACAGACTGCATACGTTTGTAGGCTGTTATGTGCCCAGGTTCCACCCATTTTCAAAGCAAAACTGTGTGTAAATTCACTTTTGAAATTACCCTGGCAAAACTATGTGCACACAATTACCCCTGCTATTTGGTTCATGTAGTTTTGCCAAGAGAATTTATGCACGTAATTTTTTTAATTAAATAATTTAATAATAAAAAACATAGGGAGGGTAATTTTCAAAAGGACTTCTGCAGGTAAAATAATGCTTTACTTGCAGAAATGGATCTTTAGCAAATTATGCATCTGATATGCGTATAGTTTTACATACGAGGAGTGTTGTTCCAGGGGGTGGGTTGGGATTTACGCACATCATTTTTTTAATTTTAAAAATTATGTGCTTAAATCCCAACCCACCCCCTGGAACAACACTCCTCGTATGTAAAACTATACGCATATCAGATGCGTAATATGCTAAAGATCCTTTTCTGCAAGTAAAGCATTACTTTACCTGCAGAAGTCCTTTTGAAAATTACCCTCCCTATGATTTTTATTATTATGAGTTTTTCTTCTTTCTCCCACATTTTTTGTTTGTGTTTGCATTTTTATGTGTATTGTTTAGATTTGTTAGATTGTTTAGATAATGTTATTGTTCCTCATTTTGAGAACCTTATTGTTTGAGAGTGAGTAATAAGTTTGATGCATAAATAAAATGTGCATGTAGAAGGAGTTTATGAGAGAACTTTTCAGGTTCCTTCCTTGGGAGTCATTCTTCTTGTGATGTATCTCTCTTGCAGCTTTGGTCATGTGCACATTTGCTGCAGGCTCTAATTGGACTGGATATCAAGGAAACGTGATCTAACAGGAAAAACAGATTTGTGGATTGTGCTATGGTGCACTAACCTTTTAACCAGCAATATATAAAATGAGTTTGATAGTTTCAGTCCACTCTCTAGTGTTCAGATTACAGTTTGCTTGTGTTTACAGTCTGTGCTCAGAAGAATCCTCAGATTGGAGCCAGAGTCTCTCTTTTACCTTCATTTCCTTCAAAACCACTCTCCATTCAGACATTGGATAAGTCCATGCTGTTGTTCTCTGTATTACCTTTCAGATGAGTGGGAGAGTACCAGTATCAGTGATGCCGAGAGCGAAGGGGAATGGATCGATGTGCATCATTCTTCAGATGAAGAACAGCAAGAGGTGGTGGGTGTTGAAACTTGCAAAAAGGCTGATCTATACTGACTAGAAAATAAAGTCTTCAGCATTGAGAAAGCAGATTACCCCTGCACAGCTAGGCTTGTATTGGTCACCACAAAGGTTCAGAGAAAAGGTGACAGTGACTGTGTCATGGATCTGGACAAAAGCACTACCATTTTAAAGAGAAATCTGAATCTTCCTGCACCACCCCGATCTGTTTGTTGTCCCAAAAAAAGACACATTCTAACCAACACTATAGATACTATGGATCAGTGCAGTGAGGTTTGTGACGGTGACTTCTGTAGAAAGGGCACAAAAGAGAAAGCTAAGTGGACAGTTCTTGTTTTCTTAGTCAAGTGTCAAAACTCATACAAGTTCAGACTGTACTATAGGTTGGAATGTGTTTCCAAAAATATAACAAAGTACAAAAAAACTGGGATAAGCAGTGCAGGAAGATTTTCTGTTTTTAGCCTATTTTCCCACAAGGAGACTAACCTTACAAGGTCATCATATCCAGGAGCGGCTGAAGATAATCTGATGCCTAAGGCAAGGGATGAGATGGCGCCCCTACCACCGCCACAAGGCACAGCATAGGACAAATTACTGGGGGGGGGGGGGGAGTCGGGGAAGGAGTCCCCTCTGGAGTCTGCCCATTTTGCTGGGGAAGGGGGAAAAGCAGGGGGTTCGGGTTCCCAGAAGAGCGACGGATAAAGTGTCAGTGATAATATTTCTATGTAACTGGTAAACCTACCACACTCCCAGGAACCCTACCAACTGCCACTTCCTAAGGGCAGGTGCAAGGATGTTAGGTGCCTCCTCCCCACACACAATTAAAAAGTATGCATTTATTTTAAAGTGTCGTATTAACCACTTCCCCCAATCCAAAAAGGAAGATTTTAAATTAAAAGGGGCATTCAGTTTTCTGAGAGAAAAATATCTTTTATAATATGCATATTATATTTACATGCATTGCTGTACCAACCAGAAAACCCTGCAAAAAATACACTTGGAATTTATATGGTATTAGGCCTGCTGTAAAGTGTGTTGTCTAAGTCCTCAGATAGCTATGAAAAAATGAAATTATGATTACAATATAATAAACCTTCCATACCAAAACAGCACTAAATGACAGCACTCACAGTAACACCCCTAGCTATGAAAAGGCAACACTGCAAATATTACAGCAGGTTCTACAACACCAATATAACTCCTATTAGGAAAACAGAACAAGCCAGGCTACTATAGATCCCTACACAAACTACACGCTAGCAAAGTACCTCACCTCGATCACACATTCATAACACAGAAAGACCTCGTCAAATAGAATAAACAGACTTACTTGGGTAATTGTGTGCAATAATTTCTTGCAAATCAACTGTTTTTGTTAACTATTGCATTGTACTTTGATGTCAAGGCATCTTGGGAAGTAAAATAATTACATAAAGATACCAAGATTTTTCCTCCTAACACAGGGGTTCATTAATTTGTTTGCATCTCTAGGCAGAGAAGTTACAAGGCATGCCTGTAGAAGAGCAAAAATCGAAAGCAGCTGCAGTCAGCGCCAGCCGACTCCTAACACAGGAAGACTTTCAGAAGATCCGCCTTGCCCAGATAGCAAAAGAAATGAACGCTGCGCCAGGCAAAGCACAGAAGAGGAAGAACATCTCTATAGACAGTGATGAGGAGAGCAGGTAGCTCAGCAGACACACTCAAAGCAGCTCTTCATGTTAGACAAACAGAACAATATCTGGCTCCCAAGCTTTGGCCATAGCAGCACCGGAGACTCTGGATCCAGTCCCCTTGCCTGACGGGACTGGCAGGGCTTGGCTGTGTGCGTTGCAGCATTGATGTTCCAGAGTTTCATGGGATGGGGTGAGTGGTGGGGAAGGAATGTGACGTCTGCTACTAAGGTGACGCCTACTGGCAAAAACTGTACTGAGGATTAGTCCTAGAGGTGACTCCCTCTCCAGTGCTTGCCCAGTGAAGATCCTTGTCTCTCTTGTGCATTCCATCTGGGGGCAGAGAGAGAGGGGGGGGGGGGAGGGGTACTAAGGTGGGAGGAAAGAGAAGTTGTTGCATGTATAAGCAATAACTGATGGTGATGGTCAGTGAGTTACGGCATAATTGCTGTGCATTGAAAGTTTTCAACACAGCCCCTGTATGCTGCCTGACAAATAATCTTAAATTATATTTTCAGCCATTTTAGTTTGCTTTTATTTTACCGTTAGTAATGTATTCTTCTGTCACTGTCTAGCCTATTGTAAGTGGATTGCTTTGGGGAAAATGGTCAGCACTGGTACTGAAATTACAGTATATGCAGTATTTAGTCATTGGCAGTATAGCATGAAGAGACAGCACTTACAAATGGAAAGAAAAGGAACACATCCTACGGAAAAGAATTTACAAAAGGCCCAGCTGAAAATACCTGGCTTTCATCCTTTGTTGTCATAAAACTTGGAGAAAAAAAATCAGTTCTAAATGCAGTTAAAAGTGAAAATTCTAATTTCCTGAACAGTATTATAAATCCTAAATATGAGGGTTGAGAATAAAACAGATGTGGCCCTGTGTAAGCATAGAGCAGTGGGCTTGCGCTTGGTTCGAGCTGCTGCTCTAGTTTCCTGTGGTAGTGTTTCAGAAATAAGTTCTGTAGCTTATTTGCACACTCTCTTTGTAATTACAGAGGGGAGCTGCTTTCACTGAGGGACATTGAGCACTTGCATAAGAAGCCCAAGTCTGACAAAGAAACACGACTGGCCACGGCCATGGTAAGCAGGCTCAGTTTGGATATGCTAAATATTTTTTTCAGATATGATGCATAGGTACATTACAATGATTAAGAATCTTCACACTGTAACCTAAAAGGTGATATTGTATTATGGGAAGCTTCTGAATCTTCTGTTTCACGTTAGTGCTTCTCAAAATGTGAGCCATTTCTGCTCAGGATAGCACCAACTTGCCTTTTTTCACCCTGGTTAAAAAATGCAAGTTCCTAGCAGATAACCAAGATGGTGGTGTGAGTGGTTACATATTCAGCTGCTCCCCACTTACCTGTTTCTTGGTTGCTTTTCGTCCTTTGGAATACCTCATAAAAGGAAGGGGAGTGAGGGTTACCCTTCCGAACCTTTACTCCCTGGACCCCAATGGACCATCACCGAATATGCCATAGCCACCCTCGAACTGCGGTCTTAGAGCCCCGCTGGTGAGGCAGAGAAAGGAGCTCTGTTTTCGTAGTGTGTAGCCCGATGGACTCAGACCAATGGATTTATGCTCCCCTGCCAATAGATGGAGACAGAGTCAGGTTTCAAAGCTGATGTCACCCTAGATAGACCCCTCCAGTGAACTCAGCCCTTCAGTATTTCTCTGTCTCCAGCAGATGTGGACATGCTTTCCCTATGGGGATTGCTGTACCTTTTGGAAGAAGAAATTCTACTTTTAAATTGGAGAAAAGATTGAGCCCCACTCTCCTGTAGGGATACCTAAAGGTCCCTCCCCAGTTGAGAATTCCTGAGGTGATTTCCAGGATCCCTCAGAGGTGTGCCTTGGTTCAGCATGGACTTTGCTGCTGAAGCAGCTGAGACCGCAGGTGCAGGAAGCCGAGCGTGGCGGTGACAGCCAAAGCCCTCTCCCTCAGCAGCCAAAGACCATCTCTGTACTCAGCCGGTAAGCGTGAGCCCAGGTAAGAAAAGAAAGAGAAAAAAAAAGGAGAGGATTTCCTCCTGATTCAGAGATGTTGGAGGGTTTTCGGTAAGACTTCCTCCAGTGTCCTTGCTTGGCGTGCTGTACCGATGTCACGATCCCGTTGAGGTAAGAGGAAGTGGGCTTCCGAGCAGGTTGAGCGGCCCAGTGGGCTAGGTCCTGCTTTAGGGTTTGTCGGCACACTTCATGGTAGGCCGCAACGGTGCCATCTTGCACACTTTTTTTGTGCCTGTATTGCCCACCATAGAGCTTTGGTGCACGCAGTGCGTGTCGGTTCTGAGCGCACGCTGTGCACGTAACGTCACGTGCGTACATACACGCACAACTTATTAGGCACAGAATACAAGTAAAGCCGGGCGCACGGGCTGAGCATGCGCCTCACTGCAGCCCGCATAGGCGCCCGAAATCTGTGTGCAAAAAATATTTTAAGCGTGAGACATCTGAGTATGCAGTTACCATTGCCAGTGGCTCAGGCAGCAAAGATCCATACATCCAAGGAGTTGCAACAAAATTGATATGGTCCAAACTTCAATAAGTTTATAGCAAATAATTCTTCTTTAATTTAACTTTCAAAATGGCAACTCCATTGCTCATGTGTCAAATATTACACTTCTCAATGAGGTCCCCCGACACGGACCCCGTGTTTCGCCGAAAGGCTGCGTCGGGAGGGACAGTAAACAAAGGTAATTTTAACAACTGAAATGTAAATACAAAAAATTAAATATTAGTATTTTTTAAAAAGGACCGAAAAACAAGTTGGTATAACATTTAAGTATTTTGCCTCGAGGACATACCTTATATGCAGAGCCACATTCAGACAGTTGACAAGGCAAGGAGAGCGGGCGGTAAAGGCAGCCTTTCGGCGAAACACGGGGACCGTGTCGGGGGACCTCATTGAGAACTGTAATATTTGACACATGAGCAATGGAGTTGCCGTTTTGAATGTTAAATTAAAGAATTATTTTCTATAATCTTATTGAAGTTTGGACCATATCAATTTTGTTGCATCTCCTTGGATGTATGGATGTTTGATATTTGGGGTGCATTTCTCTCTGCTCTGTTCCTGTTGTTCAGGCAGCAAAGAAACATAAATGCCTTTCTCACTGCGCTGCTTGTCATATTAGGGCTGCACAGTCTGACCTGGATTCTTGCTTATGTCAGCACTGTGAGGAAGCCCAGACATTGCTAAGCCCAGCTCCTCCCATTCAGAGGATGGATCAGCCACAGCCTTTACCAGAAGTATCCCAAATCTGAGTAACCATAGGACTTCGGTCATCCATGGGAGAGGGAATTTTAGGAGGTACCTATCCCGGTACCTCCTGGGATAGTCATGGACCTGGCCGCCTTCTCTTGGGTGGTATTCTTTCAAGGCCTTCAAGCCTTCGTATAGGCGCAGTCTGCTACCTTACTTGCCCCTGTCCAGATGGAACCTCAGCCGGTAAGCCTTCCCTCTCCCACTCCTATCAGCAGACCTTGAGGCATGCCTCGACTCAACAAGGATATCCCTGGCAGGGACCCGGATGGCACGGATGAAGAAGAGGATCCACATTCCTTGGAATATGGGGAAATCCCCCCTGGTTTAGAACCGTATTGAACTATGTTACGGTTTTTCTATAGAGAAGAATTGCCGGCCCTGGTTTCCCAGACCCTGAAGATGCTGGGAATTCCTGGGGCGGACTCTGACGGAACCAAAGAAGAACCCCATTCTGATTTCCCTATGGAAAGCTTCTTGCCACTTTCCAGAACTGGAAGCCATCCAGGTATTGATTGACCTGGAATGGGATGCCCCAGAAGCAAATTTTAAAGGTGGGTGAGCTTTAGAAACTCTATACCCACTGGGTCCGGCAGTAAGAGAACACTTGTGTTTCCCTAAAGGAGATGCTCTGGTCTGTTCCGTCTCTAAGCGAACAACTATCCCAGTGGAGGGAGGAGCCGCCTGAAAGGATGCGCATGATAAGCGGATGGAGTCCATCTTTAAATAGGCCTTTGACTCAATAGGAATGACCTTACAGATTGTTCTTGTTGTCCCCTGGTAGCTTGTTCATGCCTAGTTCTCTCTCGGGAGGTGATGACTCGGGGCGAATCCCAGAGTGGTTATGGAACCCACCGCTGCCTTTTTAGCTGACATGGGCTCGGACCTAGTTCATACCTGTAAAATGCATGCATATGCGTCTGATTTCTTCGGCCCGAAGAATTAAAAAAAAATCATCGAGGTAATGCTGCTCGATCCTGCCCTAATGAAGGAAAGAGCTGAAGAGCTCGAAGTAGGCACATGAAACTGAACATCCCATTGTCATGCATTTATCAAAGTAGAATTGGTCTCTGAACCGAAAGCTCAACAGTGGGAAGCTGCTAAGATGAACAGGCAACAATCTGAATGCTGATTTTATATCGGACTTGGCCATTAAAGCGCTCGCAATGCACCTCCTGAGCCAGGTCAAATGAAGCATATTGCACTGAGCACTCTTTGGGGGAAGTTGTTCGTTCACCGACGAGCCTGGAGGGTAGGAGAAGTTTTGGATGAGCCAGAACCCTCCGGTCTCCTTCTTAGGGATCACTGCCAGAGGTGATACGTACATTTTTTAAAGGGCTGATGTGAAAATGGACCTGCCATACGTCCAAATACCAACTCCATGTCCAATTTCGCTTGTACGATGGCAGCATGTCACATCGCGGATGTAGCACTTGACCTGTCCAGAACATAGAAAAGTATCTAGCTGTTCGACCCTCTGGAGGTATACATTTGTTGGTTCATGCCGACCAGGTCCCAATGACCAGATATCAATTCTCCGCTGTGCTCAGAGTGGCTGTAACTAGATTGGGCCTGGATGTCAGGAAATTTACCACACACTCCTTTAGGATCGGAGCGGCACAAGCAGATCTATGGATCGACACTATACAGTGGATAGGAAGATGGAGATCCGCAGCAGTCAATACTTATGTCAGGATGAACCATGCAATCACACCTCTATAATTTTTAATTGTATTTTGCAGATCCACGCTGGGCGCAATTTACTGCTTGTATTATCAGACACTCTTTTGTGCATTGGGCCGCTAGGAGAGCATGCGATCACCCCTATGGACCGTACTTGGGATTAGCACCTCGCAGGCGGGTCGTGACATGGATGGGCAAGCCAGGCATGTGTTGGGACCATTTGTTACCCCTTTTGTGGTATTTGAGGGATTAGGCAGCCCTGGATGCCATCATAATACATTTGGGGGACAATGACCTTGGCGAATTATCAAGCCAGCAGTTAATTATGAGGATCAAGAATGACTTGGCTGAGCTATCATCCTGGTTCCCTCATACTCAGTTCTTGTGGTCTGATATTATTCCACGTCCAAAGTCGAATGGTTTGAAACTATGGAGGAGAGGGCGCAAGGTCAACCATCAGATTGGTGAATGGACCTGCAAGCTTGTGGTCACCAAATAAGGCACAAATGGGCAGATGTCCATTGTAAAGGTTTGTATAGGTCGGACAGAGTCCATCGTTTGGACATTGGCTATGATATATTCACCAATGCCCTACAGGAGGCTTGGTTGTTGGGGGACAGATGTCTGCCACAGCTCAATGTTGGTGGGGGGCATGAGGCAAGGGCACACCCTACATCATGCCTACGGAGGTTAACCTGGGCTGGTAGGGGCATTTCAGACGTGGTGCAGGTGTGCATCATGGTCCAGGTCAGCAGTGGACTGGTGCCTTGGGCGACGCATGGCAAGGCATTCCGTATGCCTTGGGGGGGGGGGGACTCCCTTGCTTGGGGACAAGGCGAGGTGTCTGTGTTCGATGCTATCTTGCTTGGTTATTACGATAGGCCAGTGATGGCCAACCTTTTGAGCTCAGTGTGTCAAAATTCATAAAAAACCCGAGCATAACTCGGGTGGTGTGTCACTTCTAGAAAAATCCATAATTTTGTGATATTTGTAGCTCTAATTAATAACAAAGTTATAATTTTAATATATGTACTGTATTTATTAATAAAGCAAAAACAAATAATTCTTTACCTTACCTGCTTAGTGACTTTTTTGTTGCTGAATTTCATTGGCTAAATCTTCAATTGAAGGTTGGTATTTCGTACACTTCAAGCCCAAGCAAGAGTTACAAACTTCATCTGTCAGTCTGTTTCTTTTATTGGCTCCCATTCATTTTCACACCACTCCCTCCCCATCCCCCAGGCATGCACACATTCATTCTCACACACACAGACCCCCAGGCAGGCACCCATGGATTCACACACATACACCCCCCATGCAGACAGGGCCGCCATCAGGGCAGTATTCTTGGGCCTGCAGTATGGGGCCCCAGGATCTACTGCCACATATGGGGGCCTGCAGCCGCCAGGCGGCAGGTGCGCTTGGGGGATGTATTAGTTCATGGCAAAGAGGCCCACTGAGGCTCTCTCCGACAGTCTGTCGCCCAGGGGCCTACTGAAACCTGGAGCCGGCCCTGGGTGCGGGCCCCAGAGAAGGGAGAGAATCAATGCTATGCGTGTCTTTTAGACACACATAGCATTGATTTACAGAGCACCGCAGACAGAGACTCGTCCGCGCGCTCTGTCCTGCCAGCGTTCACTGTCTGACGCGGCGGTGACGTCACCGCCGCGTCAGACAGTATGGGGCCTCAAAATTCCTGATGGCGGCCCTGCATGCAGAGTCCCTTTCATACACATGCACACACTAAAGGCAGACCCCCCTCTCTTTTGCCAGCAACCTCGGAACCTCTCTCATTCCTCTGCTGCCACTGTCACTGCTGCCACATGGCTATTGGGGAGGTGCCGATTGCTGCTACTGACACTGAAGTCCATTCTGCTGCCTCCTCTGTGCAGGCCCTGTGGGCTTCCACTTTCTCCATGCTGATCTCGTACATTGTGAGATCCGTAGAGAAAGTGCTATTCTTGCACATTCCCAAAGATTACATGTGCCAATCACTAAAAAGTAATCTATATTTTTTTTTTTGCCTTTGCTGTCTGATCTTAGCTTTCTAATTGGTTGGTCACAGGCTTTTTTTCCCCACCTTCCCTTTCTTATTTTTTTTTGCCAATTCCTTTTATATTGTCTTTTTTTCTGTTACTTTTCTCTCCATCTTCTTCCCTCAAACACACAGTCAGGTTCTCATTCTTACATGCTTTTCTCTCTCTCACACACACAGGCTCTCACTGTCACATGCTCTCTCATACAATCATTCATACACACAATCTCTCACTGTCACATGCTCTCTCTCATACAATCATTCATACACACAGTCTCTCACTGGCACATGCTGTCTGACTCTCACACACAGGCTCTCTCTCTCTCTCTCTCCCACATGCTGTCTTGCTCAAGCACATGCTGTCTCTGCAAACATTCAGGTCCTCACTCTCAAACACAATCTCTCAACTCATCTCATACACGCACACACACTCTACAGACCCTCAGCCTTTCTCTCACCTCTGGACCTCCTCTTCGCGGGTCGCCGCAGGATGGGCCCTGCAGCGGCCCTGATCTTCTAGGGCCGCGGTGGCCCTGCTACCAGGCCTCTTCCTCTTCTCGGGCCGCTGCGACTTGGAATTTGCGGCGGCCCGTAAGCACAAGTGCTGCTCCTCTTCTGCACGCGCTGATGCTTCACCTCCTTCTTGCCCACGCGGCTCCGGCAACGTTTACTTCCGGGGCCGCACAGGCAGGAAGGAGGAGGAGCATCAGCACGTTTAAATGCGATCTGTTTCTTCGGGCTGTGGTGACGTGAGCCTCACCACGGCCCTGCCTATCGCTGCGCCGAATGAGCCTCCCTGCGCCCGGGGGCATTGGGGAGGGGGGGTGGAGGGGTCCGGAGGGTGGGGGGATACTAAAAACCTAATTTTAAAGGGTCGGCGCAACCGGAAAAAAAAAAAGGCTCGGTGCAGCCGATACAAAAAAAAATTCCCGATAGTCCATGAAACACTGCATGTGTCAGCAAAAACGTCTTGGCGTGTAACCTCTGACACGCATGTCATAGGTTAGCCATCACTGGCCTAATCCTTACTCAGTCGTTGGCACTGGCAGAATGGCCCTAGGGCCAAGAGGCAGTCAAGCGTCTGTTGGACCATGGCCTGCTTCTGAAGGCTTCCGCAAGGGGAAAAGAGGAACCTGTCTCGTAGAGGCCGAGCAAACTCTAAAGCGTAGCTGCGTCTTAGAATATCCATGACCCATAGATCTGAAGTGATCTTGACCCACACCTCGTAAAAGAGAGACAGGCGTCCGCCTATCTTGGGAATGGAAGAGTGGGTCGGCAAGCCTTCATTGGGAAGACTTGGAAGAAGACCCTTGAGGGAGGTTGTCTTGGACTGCTCTCTGGCCTCAAAAGGAAGGAGACCCGACTGCGAATGTGAGGAGGGTGGGCTCTGCGTAGGCGGCCTTGTCTGACGAAACCAGTGTTGTCCTCTGAAACGAGTTCTCGAAGAGCTGAAGGGTCCTAAAGGTCCGTGGACGATCCTTGGGCAGCTTATGGACTTTGTTTTCCCCGAGTGACTTGATCAGTTGTTCCAAATCCTCGCCAAAAAGCAATTTTCCTTTGAATGGAAGAGATCCCAATTGCAATTTGGAAGACGAGTCCGCCGACCAGTTGCGAAGCCAAAGCTGACGTCTAGCTGAGACCACGGAAATCATGGACCTGGCAAGAACCCGCAGAAGATCATATAGAGCATCAGCCCCATATGCAATAACTGCTTCCAGGCGTTCAGCTTGTTGAGCTTCCTTGGGTGGTAAATCATGTGTGCTGAGTATTTGCTGAACCCAACGGAGCCCTGCCCGCTGCATAAGAGAGCTGCAGACGGTAGCCCTGACCCCTAGAGCCAACACCTCAAAAATTTGTTTGAGGTAAACTTCCAATCTTTCAGGGCCGTTCCACCAGTAACCGGAATCATAGTTCATTTCGTAACCGCTGACATGGACGCGTCTACCTTAGGGACCTTTAGGAGCTCCAGGAACTCTTCCGGCAGAGGATATAGCTTTTCCATAGCTCTGCCCACCTTGAGAGAAGACTCAGGCGAATCCCATTCCCTAAATAACAGTTCTAGTAGCATAGGATGGAAAGGGGAAGGTTCGAGAAGGTGGACGCAGATCAGCTAGGACTGGATCTCCTTTGCGAGATGATATAGCAGAAGCAGGTGGGTCTGGTGGGGTCTCTATGTCCAGTTCGGCCAGAATGTGAGGAATAAGGGGATCCAACTCGTCCCTTTGAAAGAGACGCAGGATCCGTGGGTCGTCACCTTCCACTTGTATGGGAAAAGAGAGATCATCCGTATCTGGGTCATCCTGCGCGGTGACAGGTGGTACCAACCTTATCCTGGAAACAGGCTGCTGCCCCCATGCACCAGGGGGGGCCGGAGGCTGCATGGCCTCTAAGGACCCCACAGGCTGCGGGACCGCAAGGCTATCCTGGGATCCAGAAGGCTGACCGGTTGCAGGATCTGACAACAGGAGCACTTTGGGAGGCAGGGGCCCTGCAGCAGCGCCCTGCTGTTGGCTCATACTGGCCATGTATGCGCTATGCAACAACAGAACAAAATCTGTTGAAAATGGACCAGGGAGAGGAGCTGAAGAACCAAACCACCGGGGGGGGGGGGGGAGATGGACAGCAAGGCCCGGCCCGAGAGCTGGGCAGGAGGAGGCTGCGGCTCTGGGTCCGGGGAAGTCACTGGAGAAAGGTCCGGTGGAGATTCAGGCTCAGAGTCGGCGTCTGGGAGCACGGGAGCCATCGGCAGGGAATCCAAGAAGGCCGCCATTCCTGCGCTGGGCGGGAACAGGGCCGGCCTCGCTGCGAGAACACGTTAGGACGTCCGGCCGCCCATGAGGAACCCTCCCCGCTAGGGAGACATCTTACACAAATACCTTCCTGGGAGAGCCGCGATCCTGGCTCTCCACAGGCGCAGCAACGAGTCGGGCGCGGCATGTTAGAGCCGGTAGGCTGTCAGAAGCGGGTAAGGAAAAAATGTCTGCTGACAGAGCAACAACAAGGCTTACAAGCCTGGAGCCAGAGAAATAACCCTTCTCTGGTAACACTGCCCCAAGGAAGCTACCTCTAAGAGCAGGGCACTATGTCATTGGGGGGGGGGGGGGGGGAGGCTGGACCACCAGTATTCACCCCTGAGCCCTTAAATTCACTCCAGAAGAAATTGGGACCTGAAAACGATAAAAAGCAACAGCACTTACCCCCCAAAGTACCATAGGCTCAGCTTGCAAGTTTTAGAGCCTAAAACCTGAGGGAGACTGTCCCTGAAATTTATTAGTTAGTAGTGTTTGTTTTGGGTTTTTTTTTAAATTAGCTTTAAGCAAAGAGATCCATCCAAAGTAAGGAAATACTTCAAGAGAAATAAGAAAGTAAAGGAAAATCTATCCTTTCTACATCGAGTTAGGAGACCAAAGGGGCTGCTACCTTTCATCTGCTGGAGTCAGAGAAATACTGAAGGGACAGAGAGGGCGCTCCAGCTTATAAGAGGCCAGCCTTTGAGTTTTGCTCTGACTCCATCTGCTGGAAGGGGGACAAAACCCACTGTCTGGACTGATCCAGGTACATACAGGGAATGGCCTCCCCTCGCGATCTTTTCAAAAGCTATTTAGTGAATGTTCTGAAATTTCCTGAACAAGAGGTCCCAGCAATCTCAAGGATATTTTACCCACCATTTAAAGATGAGAAAAATGACCTGGAGGTACAACCATTTGATTCATCAGTGAATTTAACAGCAGTTCTGAAGATGTCTCAAGAAATTATTATTGAAACTAGAGCAACTCTTTTGGTAATATTTACCTTTATTTCAGAAAGAGGCTCTGTGCTAAGAATGGCTTTTCGTAATCAGTCACAGGAATTTTATGGTCAGCAAGTTCGTGCATTTCCAGATATAACGAAAAATACGCAAGAAGGGAGAAAAACGTTTTGGCAATGAGGAATGAGGCAGTATCAAGAGGGGCTAGATTTCACTTAGTTTTCCATGTAAATATATAATAGTTTACCAGAATTCTAACTATATTTTTACTGATCCTATGCAATTGCATGTATATCTGGACTCACATTCCTAATAAGAAACTATGGGGGGATTGGCTATGATGGAAATTTATGGGTTGTACTATACAGCATTTTGTAATTTGAATGATGGAATTTGCTTTTTATGATTGCTTCATTACATCATGGTCTCTCATTATTCTTATAATATTCAGACCTGTTTCTAATTGTTCAGAAGGTTTCAGATAATATTTGGTTTATATAATTTATCTGATATTTTACTGAGAACATGTGTTCTATTGTTAATTTGAAAATTCAATAAAAATAAAATAAAAAAAAAGAAATCATTGGCCAAATTGAAGAGGTTTTTAAAGAAAGTCCTGTGCTGCTTGGACTGTCTGCGATGTCTGTCTGTCTGGTTCTCAGCACTTCCTAGGGAAAGACTGAGGAGACTCGCAAGGCAGTATAAGAACATCAGCACATGCTCAGAAAGACAAGTCTTTCTGAGCTCTGCGAGCACATCCCACGTCAGCATCATCGGATGACATCACTTAGCTTTTGTGACTGAATTTTCCTGCTGTCTATGGAGAACTACTGTTACAAGTAAGCAACTTTGCTTTACAGATTAATTCAGCCTTTACACTGCAGAGAGAAAATGGTTTCACTTGTATCTCTGTGTTGTCAGAAGAATGATGTGAAACGGATTAAAAAAAAAAGGTTATTTTGTATCCCCAATAAATAATATTCACACTGGGGGAAATTTTCAAAAGCCCATTTGCACGTTTGTAGTGTACTTATACACATAAAACCTATTGACACTTCAATAGCAAATATTGTAGCAATTTTCAGAAGCCTACTTACATGATTAAAGTGCATTTCAAACCACTTTTGGCATTGTCAGCTCAATGGAATGAGGATATGGGTCTGGTCTCTACAGCAAGGACTGGTGATGTATTTGGAGGGATGTGCACAAAATTTCTTTATGCAGTCACAGAATTGTACAAACTGGTAGATAACATGCAGATTCCCTTTATTTTTTTTCTAAGTTCTTTCCTGTATCATCTAGGCTGTGCTAAAGAGCATGTGGCGTTTAGGGGCCCTATTTATATGTATTGTGATCCTGTCCTTTTTGGTGCAAAACTGAGGGGAAAACGGAAGGGAAAATATCCTTGATTCACAGCTCCATTTATCCCCTGCACTCTGTCTTCTGGAGCTCTGGGAAGAGAGGGCCGGATTTTATAAAAGTACGCTGGATTTTATAAGATACGCGCGTAGCTTATAAAATCCGGGGTCGGCGCGCGCAAGGGGGTGCACATTTGTGCAACCTGCGTGCGCCGAGCCCGGCGCGCGTTGCCTGTTCCCTCCAAGGCCGCTCCGAAATCAGAGCGCCCTCGGAGGGAACTTTACTTCGCCCTCCCCCCACCTTCCCCTCCTTTCCCCTACCTAATCCACCCCCCCCCGCCCCTATCTAAACCCCCCTACCTTTGTTGCCAGATTTACGCCTGCAGGCTGCTGGCGCGCCATCACCCGACCCAGAGGCTGGTCCGGAGGCCTCGACCACACCCCCGGGCCGGCGCCATGCCCCTGGTCCCGCCCCCGGACACGCCCCTTTTACGAAGCCCCTGGACTTACGCGTGTCCCGGGGCTCTGCGCACGCCGGCGGCCTATGCAAAATAGGTGCGCCGGTGCGCGAGGGCCCTGCGTGCGTAAATCCGGCCAGATTTACGCGAGCAGGGCATTTAAAATCCGGCCCAGAGGGTCTTGATTTTTTTTTTCAGCACAGGTTATGTGATCAGTTTATTCTTGCGGCCATATTTAAAATGGTGACCCATTGGAAACCTGATCCTCCCATCTCTCATTGGTTTGTGCAGGTACATGAAATGGTGTTAATTGAGAAATTGATTTTTTCCCTTCAGAAGAAATCTGCTATATTTGACAATATGAGATCGATACTGGTCATATATTGGGGGCTAAAGATGAGAACTGTAATGGGTGAATCTGGGAGTTTTTAATGGTACGTGTCATTTATCCTGAAGGATTATCATTTGTATTCTTTTTTTTTTTTTTGTGCTTTTATCTGCTTCAACGTTTTTTGTTTTTTTTAATCTCCTTTTTTCATGTTTAATATCAATTGTCTGCTGGCTCTTTAAAGAGTTTCAGGGGGAAAAAAAAAGTGCATTTGCACATGTAAGACTCAGTTTTAAATGTGTAACTCCTTTTGAAACTTGTCCCCATTGTATTTATGAAAGATACAGTTCCCCTCCATTTTTTGTTACAGGCCGGAAAGACGGAGAGAAAAGAGTTTGTGAGGAAAAAAATAAAACTGAATCCATATGCCAGCTCCACCAACAAGGAAAAGAAGAAACAGAAGAACTTTATGATGCGAAAGTACAGCCAGAAGGCCCGATCCAAAAACAGACGTTCCTTCAGGGATAAACAGGTGAACCCGGCCTTGTTTTGCCAGCAGCGCAGCAATTACGACAGATTTAACATATATAATATAAAGAATCTCACTTCTGGAAGGCTGGGTTGAAGTGGTTTGGATTAGGAGAACCATACTCTGCATCGTGGCTCAGATTACTCCACAACCATTTTCCTAGTGAGCCAAGTCCAGTTTGGCATGACAGTTTTTGACCCAGTGTTGAAACCTTGAAACTTACCCCGCCTGGTTTCCTCCCCAGAGAGGACACACAGCCAGTGATGAAACAGCCTTTCAGTTTCAAAACATAACATTTATTAAGTAGCTTAGAGATCTATAATCACCGGCAAGTTTGTTTTTTTTATATATACAAAACTTGATCGCGGAAACCAAAGGAAACAAGATTGTGTTTCCTTAAGGGAGTAAATGGAGCCCAGTTTACAGAATGAACTGCTCTCTGAGCAATGTCAGTTTATTAATTGTTTTGAATTTGCATTAGTCTTTTATACACTGTTAAACATGGCTCGCACATTTTGCCTCTCTCATCCCTTACATTTGCTGCTCCTTTTCCTTCATGAGCCTCTCAGACATCATATATTCTGCTTACTCAGTACTTCTTTTGTTCTTGTAGCTTTCTTGGCACCTTCTTATCTCACATTCGCTCTGCACTCTTATGCCATTCTTTTTTCACACTATTGCAAAGCCTCTGTTTTTCTGTCTCTGGGCTGACCGTGACGTTTTTTTATTTCAGTTACTAGTCAACATGGGGCAGTTTTCTTAAAGCAGCAGTTAACAAACAACCTACATCCTCACCAGTTCTCAAAAGGTTTAAACCAAATTGCTGCCCGATTTGTGCTTGTCACCATACACTGCTCTGCAGCATCCGATGCAGATTGAAGCTTCTCATTGCAAAAACGTTGCCGAGCTCCTTGCCAGAATCAACATAGGCATCTTGAAAAATGGCTTTCAACTGAACGTTATTTGTGCAGAGTGGTGTACAGTGACAGGTGCATTTTGTCATTGAAAGCAAAGCTCCAGGATCTGCTTTAACTTGAGATGAAGACTGGGACGTTATGTTCCACACAAGGAAGTATGTGAACCCCTCCTAGTGAGTGATCCCTTTGTTCCTAGGATCACACAATATTTGTAACTCATCTTGAGCTATCAGTAAAAAAAAAAAAAAAAAATGTGTGAGCTAAATGTAAATGACTAAATACATCAACAATCCCGGCGAGACATCTATTGATTTTGAATATCTTCAGTGTATTCCTCAATTTCATAAACATTGAAATAAGGATTTTCTACCACAGGTTTCTTTTACCTTTTTAACTATTCCCCTGAAACAAGTATTTCTGTCAGAACATGACTATGTTGGGACTACAGTTTTATTCTTGAACCAGTTCTTTTTAATTGCTTTTATTTATATAGACATCCGTGGTATGTATTCTTTTGGGTTCAGTTCATCCACTGGATGGCTTCTGAATTGTATTTTTATCTTTGTGCTTAAACGGCTTTCTGATATGTGGTTTTAACCTATACTTGGGTTCTATATGTGCTTACATTGTTGGAAGCTCTGTCTCTTGTTCTGTCCTTTTTTTCAGTTCTGCTGCTTTTTCCTTTTGCCTTTTTTTATGTAATGGTATTACCCCTCCTGTTTTGGTATATAAAATCAAAGCTATATGAAACCGTTCTCAGAATTCCTTTGTTACACAGACTCGTAACGTGATATTTTTTTCATTTATTCTAGATTGCTTTGCGAGATGCTCTTCTGAAAAAGCGAAAGAGACTGGTGAAGTGAATCCTAGAACATTGCAAGAAAACCTTTTTATTAACTGCTGCACAAAAACTCCAGAGACTGATTTGGGAGAGTGTATCTGCTAGTGAAGACCGAAAGCATTCCTGCATGCACCACTGCAGACAGTTTTACAACCATAAATATATATTTTGTACACTCATATCTGGGAAGAATCCTGGAAAACTTCTTTAAAAGCAAAGGCTAAACAGAAGGGTTGTTAAAAGGATCGCAATACAACATGTACCCGGTGCCTTTAACTGAGAGAGAGAAATGACTAAACCATGCCCAGGAAACACGACTTCCCACCATAATACACAAGTATCCTCTTTGCTCACTATCCTGGAAGTCTTCTTGCCTGTGACTGTGACATAGTAATATATGTGCAGAAAGCATACGAAATTTCATGCCTTTTTGAAATGCCGTCTTTTTTTTTTTTTTTTTAATTATGAATACAGTCAAATTTAATCTACAGTCTTCTGTCTCTCCCTCCTTTTCCCAGTTTTTTTTCTTTATTAGTGCACTTGCGTATGTATGTAATACAGTTCTGCGTGGCTGTCATGTATTTGTATGCATGGCTAGTGTTTTTTCAGCCTTTCTAAAGTCAGTCAGCCTCTGCCTGACCAATAATCAAGTGCCCCTTTTTTGCTGTGTTTTTAAGTGGTTGGTTATGAAGTGGTGACTGTTAATCCATTTGGCATTATTCCCTGTGCTTTGCTGTCATAGTTGTATTTATATTTGGCAGCTGCGCTTCTGCAGTTTGTCATTTGGATGCACATTGTTCACAAAGAATGTTATGGTTCTGTGCATCTGCATATGATGAAGGCAGATCTCTGGTTTCCCACACATCATCAGTTGCCATGTATCATTCACTTCTTACCTGCCCATAAAAGAAATTCATCTATAACAAGATCTGGAAACCGTGGCTAGTTACTTTAAAGACTCATTTCAAGTGAGATGACTCTGTCATCTAGGCTCAAAATCTCCTTCCCAGTGGATGTGCAGTGCTAAAATATAACACTTTTATTATCTCCTAAAAGGAAAGAAGTGTTTTAAATTTGAAAGTTATTTGCTCTTGTTTCTTTCCCAACAGTGCCCTTAAGCTTGCAGAGGTCGAAGGACAGCCAGGTGCATGACACCAGGGGCTTACCTGGAAATCCCAGAGAGCAAACAGCTTTTCTGTTTTCTCCTGAGGATGTACTTTGAACAACAGCTGGACAGCTTTGACTGGGCTAAGCTAAGATGCCTCACTCGTCAAGTAATTTTTTTTTCAGAGGGCCTTTATTTCTCTTGTTAATTTTGAGGAATCACATAGCTGCAAATTCAGATACCACTAAGCTTTTATATCCAGGATTCTTACTTTGTCTGAGCCAGGCATCTGCTCCATTTTTAAATGCTTCTTCTTGCATCCATCCCTATTGTCCTGCTCTCCACCCACCAGTTCCTTGATTATCCACTCTGTACTGCCATTACCTAGATGACTACTCTCAATCTACCTTATCTCCTTAACTATTTGAATTGCTACAACCCAGATCTTTTCACAAACTATCTCCCCTCTTAACTTCATGTGTGCAAATGCCTTCCCCTTGTTTTCTATTGTCTTTATTCCAATTAAAAATTAAAAATCTGATTTAATTTTGATTGTAATCACCAGAAGACTAATGCCACTGTAAGTTTGGATTAACGTTGTAACCTTGAGACCATCTTGGAAAAAGGTGGCATGTCAAATGTTTGTTTCAAAAAATAAGAATGTAAGAAATGCCATGCTGGCTCAGACCAGTGGTCCATTGAGTTCAGCATTCGGCCTCAGGCAATGACTAATCCGGGTCACTTGAAGATATTTGGCAGATCCCAGTGAGAAAGTCCATTCTCTGGTGCTCGCTCCTAGAAGAAAGAAATGGTGATCCCTATGTTTATCTGGCTAATGACTGTTAAATTTGTCATTAGTTCATTGAGTATCCCCTAGTAACATGACTATTTGAAAGGGTAATTAACCATTCCCTATCAACCTGTTTTACACTACTCATGTTTTTATAAATCTCAGTTATATTGCTCCTCAGTTATCGCTTCAAGCTGAAGAGCCCTAACCTCTTTAGCCTTTCCTCATAGAGCAGCCATTCCATCCCCTTTATCATTCTAGTTGCCCTCTGTACACTTTCTCCAATGCAACATTATCTTTTTTTGAGATATGGAGACCAGAATTGCACACAGTACTCAAGGTGTGGTCTCACCATGGAATGATACAGAGGCATTATGATATTCTACATTTCTTTCCTAATAATTCTTAATATTCTGTTTGCTCTTTTGGCTGCTACTACCCACTTAGCTAAAGATTTCAATATATTGTCCTCGGTGATTCCAATATCCTTTTTCTGAGGTAACACTTAATATGGAATCTCGCATTGTGTACATATAGGGGGTAATTTTTTTTTATAGCCTGCCTAAATGCATACAAGTTGGATTCACTGACACAAAATGTGAAAAACATTCAAGGGGGTGTAGACTTTAGCCACTGTAGGTGCCTAAATGAAGTGTAGTGCCCTCTTGCCTTGCTGTTTATGCAGTCATACTAGGTCTTTGTAGTGAAGATCAGAACAGTACCCAGTAGTTCTTGGGAGCTTGAGAACCTTTCTCTCGCATACAATGAAACTTTGGGTACTAGGCTCTGTGCTGAATTCTAGGCTGCAAATTCATTATAGTGACATATACTGCCTTAAAGAGAGTTATTCATCGCCATCACATGCAAACATGTGGATTACATAAATTTTGTGTTTCAACTTTAACCCTTTAATCCCCAGTTAAATCACCATATACCTGGAGTGGAAGGGGCATCTCTTTGCTCATTCCAGTTGAATCAGTGTTGTGTGTCAATATTGTCTGTCACTCTCAGAAGGCCAAGGGCACATCACGTGGCTGCTAATCCCTGTGGACCAAGGCACATTTAGCATCACAGCACATACCTGCAGAGGGCCAGGGGACAATTGTCAGGCCGATACAGTACAGTGCGCTCCAACGGAGCGCACTGTTAGCCTGCTCTTGGACGCGCGTTTTCCCTTACCCCTTATTCAGTAAGGGGAGGAAAACGCGCGTCCAACCCGCAGCACCTAACAGCACCCTCAACATGCAAATGCATGTTGATGGCCCTATTAGGTATGCGCACGGGATACAGAAAGTAAAATGTGCAGCCAAGCCGCACGTTTTACTTTCAGAAATTAGCGCCGACCCAAAGGTAGGCGCTAATTTCTTCCGGCACCGGGAAAGTGCACAGAAAAGCAGTAAAAACTGCTTTTCTGTGCACCCTCCGATTTAATATCATGGTGATATTAAGTCGGAAGCCCCGAAAAGTAAAAAAAGTTAAAAAAAAAAAAAAAAAAAAAAAAAAAAAAATTTGAATTCGGCCCGCGGCTGTCGGGCTGAAAACCAGACGCTCAATTTTGCCGGCGTCCGGTTTCCGAGCCCGTGGCTGTCAGCGGGCTCGAGAACAGATGCCAGCAAAATTGAGCGTCAGCTGTCAAACCCGCTGACAGCCGCCGCTCCGGGCTAAAAGGAAGCGCTATGGACGCGCTATGGACATGCTAGTGTCCCTAGCGCCTCCTTTTGCCCGATTCTACTGCACCACCTCATTTGCATACTGTATCACGCGCACCGGCGAGTGGCCGGTGCACGTGCCGTGAGAGCAGGCGTTTGTCCGCTCTCCCTCGTTTTTACTGAATCGGCCTGTGTATTTGTTAAAGCATGTGTATTACTAGAACCAGTGATTAGTGTAGTGATCTACCCTAGAGGGGTAGTGTGAACTCACTGACAATTTAAAAGTGTACCAGTAAATAAAAAGAGATACATTTTTCAAAGGACAGAAAATTACTGTAAAACTGGTTCATGCAGATTATGGATATTTGCACTTGTATATGTTTAAGCCTTTTATGCACACCATTTTATATGTAGTTCTGGTTCCTCCCACAATAAAAGCTGCCTTCCCTGTACGTACCCAGATCAGTCCAGACTCCTGGGTTTTGCCTCCCTTCCAGCAGATGGAGACAGAGAACGTTTTGCAGACACTGCCACATAACCTGGTGTGCCACCTGCAGACCCTCAGTATTTCTCTGTCTCCACCAGATGGTAGAGGTGCAAAACCTGCAGTCTGAACCTAGTTTAAAAAATAAATAAGAAAAGTTGGAGATTTCCTCCCAGGAGGTTGGTAGGTCCTGGTGGGGCCATCCCTCCTGGTTTTGAGGTGAACGAGCAAGTGTTGGGGACTCTTAGTGTGCTCGGTCCTTCATCACCAGAGGCAGAAAGCTGGTGGAGCCAGTTCCCTCTTTTCCAGAAGGGATAGTGGAGCCTGCTGCCACTCTTCAATGCAGGGAAGTGCTTTTTTTGGACAGTAGTTGAAGCTGGCAACAATTTGTGATTCCTAATTATAGGGTCACAAGAGTAGAAGGCAACAGTCAGGACCTCAGGCTAGAATGTCGATTACAGGGGCATCTGTAAACACAGCACACAGCCTAAGAAATAAAGATTGCCCTGAGCAGCAAGATTTTAACAGAACAAAGGATTATCTAAAGAGTGATGGTAAATGGGCCCCAACTTGGAGAACTGGTCAGGGTAATGTAGGGATACTCTATCATGCTGTTGACATGACAACTTATGTAAATGATACTCCAGGTGGTCACACAACTTAAGAATTTCTAACCTAGTACTGTATTGTATTTTACCTATAAAAGAAGGATCAGTTCATGTATACGGACAAGATGCTGGTTGGTCAGTTTGTCAGAGAAATGGCATCCAGCATCTCCCGAGAATACTTATATTGCTCAATAAAAAATTATGCTTTCTACAAAATCTAAGTACAGTGTTCTTGTGCCCATGGAAAAGCGCCATCAGGCGTGTTTGGCGCATAACATTTTGGCGACCATGAAAGGGACCCAGCGGCAGCTGCGCCACCGTGCATTGTGCAGACTTGCGTCTGAATCTGCTGCTCAGGCTCAGATCTAACACTGGTACTCAGACAGCAATTGGCTTTTGCCAAATGAAGTTACCCAGATAAAGAATTCTGGATGTCTGACTATTGAGACAGAAGTGAGAGCGAGTGCTCGCACCACTACAGTAAACGAAAGACATCTGTATGTAAGTATAATTTTATAGTTAGCAAGTAAAAGATTTTCTTTGGCCAATTGTAGATAAAAGTGCACTATTTATTTTGATTTGCTGTGGGGACGCCCACTCATTTTTAGATTCTTCCTAGTATACTTAATGAAAGCTTATTAGGAGTGATTCAGGTTCATTTGCCTGTATATTTGTTAATACATTTGTACTGGAAAACAATACAAAGAGGTTTAAGACAGCAACAGTTAGTCCTTTGTTTTAAGTCCTTGCCTTGCTTGCAGAGCTCTGAGATTACTTAGAGGAGCATAAAAAGGGAAAGTTTTTGGAAAAGCATTGTTTGGAATCTGGTTTTCTGTGAATGTCTGATTGCTGCCACGGGTGTAATGCATCACAGAGAGTGGGGATCCACTCTAGGGATCACAGCTCAGTCTCAATTTACAATTGCCGTGGAAGTTTCAAAAGTTGAAAGGACACTGGGAGTTGGAGAGTTAACTGTGCTGCAAGATAAGAGAAAGCGGGAGTTATATAAAGCTCAAAGTAATTCTCATTTGCAAGTAGAAACAGTGGGGAGAACTGGTTTAAATGAATTGCTTTTTCTGTTTTGAAAGTTATAAACAGACTGATTGATGAGTTAAAGTTGTGGAGAAATTAATTGAGTTTTACAGAAAGTGAATTTAATTTAGTAGATTCTTTAAGAAAGGTTGGTTTTGTCAGCTTTCTCTTGATGGCTAGCATTGAATTTGGACAGAAACTAAGGTATGGTTTCTTTAAACGATGGGTAAATAAATTCTTGTATGTGAGTTAGATAAGGAAGGTGACTGGCTCCGATCAAAAAATAGAGAGAACAGCTCTCTTGTCCATTTTCTCTGCATATAATGTATGTTTTGGTCCTGAATCAGACTGGAATGCCTGTTAGATGTCTGTGTTCATAACTTTTTATATTTTATCCCTATTATATGTAATGAAATACTATAGATACTGTTTATTTAGGGAAGAAAGCTATATGGAAGAATGAGTTGAAACATGCAGTTAGTTTGAGTGCCTTGCTCTTTGAAAAATGCAGATGTTTGTAATTCTTTATTCAGAGATCTGATAGAGATGAGATAAGCTTCCTTTTTACATTTCTGCTTTTTGCTTTCTTTGCTTAATAAATCAAAAATCACGTGGTTAGAACAGAATAGGATTTCTTTCTTTTTAACAGGTCGATACAGTAAAGTGTGCTCCGTCGGAGCGCACTGTCAGCCTGCTCTGGACGCGTGTTTTCCCTTACCCCTTATTCAGTAAGGGGAGGAAAACACGCGGCCCACCCGTGGCACCTAATAGCGCCCTCAACATGCAAATGCATGTTGTTGGCCCTATTAGGTATGCGCGCGGGATCCAGTAAGTAAAATGTGCAGCCAAGCCGCACATTTTACTCTAAGAAATTAGCGCCGACCCAAAGGTCGGCGCTAATTTCTTCCGGCGCCAGGAAAGTGCACAGAAAAGCAGTAAAAACTGCTTTTCTGTGCACCCTCCGACTTAATATCATAGCGATATTAAGTCGGAGGTCCCCAAAAGTAAAAAAAAGTAAAAAAAAAAAAAATAAATTTGAATTTGGCCCGCGGCTGTCGGGCCGAAAACCAGACGCTCAATTTTGCCGGCGTCCGGTTTCTGAGCCCGTGGCTGTCAGCGGGCTCGAGAACCGACGCCGGCAAAATTGAGCGTCGGCTGTCAAACCTGCTGACAGCCGCCGCTCCAGGCCAAAAGGAGGCACTAGGGACGCGCTAGTGTCCCTAGCGCCTCCTTTCCCTCGTTTGCACCGCGTCGCCTAATTTGCATGCTGGAGCATACTGGATAGCTCGCACCGGCGAAGGGCCGGTGCGTGCGCCGGGAGAGCGGGCGTTCGTCCGCTCTCCCGTGGTTTTACAGTATCGGGCTGAAAGTTAGGTAAAGTATTCACAGTAGTTTCCTACTTTAGTTAGAAATGAAAAGGTATCCAGTAGCTGTTTTTGTCTTCCCATGTGACTAGAGTTAAAAGATGAATCAAATTTTTCTTTGTATGTGAGATTTTATTTCTACAGGTTAACAAGATATCTGCTCTGCCAGATGTGAATGTATAAAGGGGTAGATTTTCAGAGCCCTGCTCGCCTAAATCCGCCCAAAACCGGGCGGATTTAGGCGAGCAGGGCCCTGCGCGCCGGGAAGCCTATTTTACATAGGCCTCCCGGCGCGCGCAGAACCCCGGGACTCGCGTAAGTCCCGGGGTTTTCGGAGTGGGCGTGTCGGGAGGCGTGTCGGGGGGCGGGGCCGGAGCGCGCGGCGTTGCGGGGGCGTGTCGGCAGCGTTTTGGGGGGCGGGTACGGGGGCGTGGCTACGGCCCGGGGGCGTGGCCGCGCCCTTCGTACCCGCCCCCAGGTCGCGGCCCGGCGCGCAGGAGGCCCGCTGGCGCGCGGGGATTTACGCCTCCCTCCGGGAGGCGTAAATCCCCCGACAAAGGTAGGATGGGGGTTTAGACAGGGCCGGGCGGGTGGGTTAGGTAGGGGAAGGGAGGGGAAGGTGAGGGGAGGGCAAAGGAAAGTTCCCTTCTAGGCCGCTCCGATTTCGGAGCGGCCTAGGAGGGAACGGGGGTAGGCTGCGCGGCTCGGCGCGCGCAGGCTATACGAAATCGATAGCCTTGCGCGCGCCGATCCAGGATTTTAGTAGATACGCGCGACTACGCGCGTATCTACTAAAATCCAGCGTACTTTTGTTTGCGCCTGGAGCGCAAACAAAAGTAGGCTGTTCGCGCTCGTCTGAAAATCTACCCCAAAGTGTTTTGTCAATAAATAAACTATTGATTGAAGTGTAAAGTAAAATACTTTGATCAGCTTTAGTGTTGCTTCTGTGGTAAGAAAGTGTTTTACTGTAACAGTATGAGAAGCCCCACCCTCAGGAATTCACTCCTCTTTGCAGCAGAAAAAAAAGACCCGAGTAGGAAAGTTACTTTATTCTGGTGAGAGTTAAAATGCATCCATTTGGTTATTTTAAGTATGAAGAGCTACACAAAAATCATTCTGAAGAAGGGAGTAGAGCCTTTATTGATACCCTATCTAGCAACAATTTGTTTTGATTAATTTCATATTACAAAGCACTAATATAAACTATTCCTCAGTCAGGGGAGGCTTTGGATGATTCCTTCCAGCTTCTCAGCTGATTTTGTTTTATTGTTGCACAAGGCTTACTTGGCCCGGAAAGCTACAGGGTGCAATGGATCCAAGCAGGAGGCGTCGGAAAGTCCGCACCCCAGGAAGAAGTCCAGGGTTTTAGGGGCTTCTGGGGCTACCAGGGTTTGGCGAATCCTTGGGATACCCTTGCAGGGGACCATAGTGGATGACCTCTCTGATGGTTCCCAAGACAGGGCTCCATCTAGAGCGGGTCCTCCTGATGTGGATCCTTCCCTGGGGCTGGGGGAAAGGTCTGTCTGTGGAGGGGGATGATCCGAAGATGGTTCATCTGTTCCACAAGGAAGAGTTGGGCCCCCAGTCTCCCCATGTCCTTGCGGAGTTAGGGATACAGGTTCTGCAGGAGAAGTCAGACAAGGAGGACGTGGATCCAGTCATGGATGGCTTATAGGGTCCAGCAAAGTCTTTTCCCTGTATGTACCCAGATCAGTCCAGACTCCTGGGTTTTGCCTCCCCTCCAGCAGATGGAATCAGAGAAAGCTTTTACTGACATTGCCATTGCAGTCACAAGTTCACAGGTTGTTGGAGAACCAAATACCCAAGATCTGGGATTACTTGCAGGTTCTCAGTTCCATGGCATCCACTTTGGAGCTCATTCCTTGGGCGTTTGCTCATATGAGGCCTCTGCAGGCAGCATTGCTTTCCAGGTGGGATCCATTGTAAGAACAATTTCAGCCTCCACTACCTCTTACGGAGCTTTCCAGGTCCAGTCTCTTGTGGTGGCTTGGTCAGGATCAGTTGTGTCACGGAGTGGACTTGGAGGTTCTGAAGTGGATGGTGGTTACCACCGATGCCAGTCTCTCCAGTTGGGGAGTTGTCTGCCAAGCTCAGTTGATGCAGGGCCAGTGGTCTGTGGAAGAAACGTTGTGGTTTATCAATCGCGTACAGACGAGAGCGGTGCGGATGGTGCTGAGCGTGTTTCTTCCTCTCTTGCATGGCCGTCCACCCAGGATCTTGTCAGACAATGTGACAACAGTGGCTTACATCAACTGACAGGGTAGTACCAAGAGTCGAGTGATGGCTCGGGAAGCTGATCCGCTGGGCAGAGTAGCATCTGGCATTGATAGAGGCTTCTCACATAGCTGGGACCAACAATGTGCAAACAGATTATCTCAAATGACAACAGCTAGATCCCGGAGAATGGGAGTTGTCTGAGGAAGCAATGCGCCTCATTCATTGCAGATGGGGAACACACCCTGCATGGATTTAATAGCAACTCAGCGAATTGCCAAGGCACCCTGCTTCTTTAGTCGCAGAAGAGAGTGCGTGGCAGAAGGGGTCGACACCTTGGTTCGTCCTTGGCTGCGGGACATTCTGCCACTGGTGGGCAAGATTTTGCGGTGTGTAGAGATTCATCCGGGCGATGTAATTCTGATGGCTCCGGAGTAGCCTTGGAGGCCTTGGTTTGCAGATATGATCAATCTAGCGGTGGACGGCCCATTTAAGCTCGCTCATCTGCCAAAGTTTCTGCATCAAGGTCCCATATTTTCAGATCAGGTGGCTTGCTTCTGTCTCACGGCTTGGCTTTTGAGAGGAAATGCTTAAGAGAGAAAGGATACTTTGAGGATGTCATTTCTACTGTATTGCAGGCTAGAAAGTCTTCCACCTCCTTGGCATATGTGAGGGTCTGGAGAGTTTTTGAGGACTGGTGTACAGAGCAGTGCATCCAGCTTTGATACTCGCGAGCAGACCCCTATTTGATGACTAAGCCACATAAAGCAGCTCTGGCCATGGTATTTGTTAGGAGGATATTATTTATATATTTGTATATAAAATGTCTAACTGTTCCATGTGTAGATCACAATGGTTTACAGAGTGACGTTCATAATTATAACAACAAACAAAGCTTGGTTACAGAAGAGGTATTCATAGTCAGGATTTGATGTCTATCAAGAGAAATTTTCTAGTACATAAGGTAAAGAGTATGGATAATTAAAATGAAATGATAGTTTTCATAAATTAGTGAGTTATTTTGAGAATCTTGCATTCTCTTATTTGATTTATTTTTCATGAATCGATTATTATTTTTGTCCTTGTTTTTGTGGGTTTGTATATTCTGGTTTTAAGTTAAATTGTATGCGTTTTTGAATAGCCATGTTTTTAGTTTGTTTAAATCTCTCTCTCTGGTAAAATATGGCAGAGAATTCTATAGCTTTTGGACCTGTAAACACTCAACCTCTTATTTGCATCAGATGTGTGCCACGGTAGTGTGGGAATAGACAATAGTCTTATTTTGAGATCTTAGTTTTCACTCAGGATTATAAACTTGTAATGTCATACATAGAAACATAGAAATGACAGCAGAAAAAGACCAATCGGCCCATCCAGTAAGCTCCCATACTTATTTTCCCATATGTATCTGTTTCACCAACCACCAATTTCATGCCTAGTAAGCCAGTTTTGTTGGAGTGAATGATGTTGAATATTATTGTTAATACTTGATAGTAGATTCTAACTTGTAGTGATGTCAGGGAGGGAGTAATATGATCACACAGCACAGCCTTACACACAGCACAGCCTTACCAAACAAACATTCATCATCCAGACTACCAGTCTTCCAAACAAGCCCTCTACAATACAGACAACCCAATGAGACGCCGCAGTCTGCACTAACGACACAGCTGAAACAATAAGTCTTCACTGCTCAGACAACTAGAATCCACAGTTGCAGACAAACAGACAGCCCTGACTGATAATCAGACTACACAGACATCACAAATAACGAAACTAACTAAACTACCAGACGCCATCTCCAGACAACTCAACCACCACCCAGACAACCAGACGCCATCTCCAGACAATTCAACCACCACCCAGACAACCAGACGCCATCTCCAGACAATTCAACCACTACCCAGACAACCAGACGCCATCACCAGACAACTCAACCACTACCCAGACAACCAGACGCCATCACCAGACAACTCAACTAATACCAAGACAACTAAACGTCATCAATTAAACAACTCAGCTACTGATCTGACATCCAGTCGCTTCATCGCTGACAACTCAGCTAGCTCCTAACAATGCAAAAAATGTGCCACAGTCTCCCAATACCGATTCTCCATCATCGAACGCTACTCACAGGAAAACCAAACATACTCTACAATCAACGCACCTACAAATCCCTTATCCCTATCATGATTACTCCAATCACACAACTTCTAGGATTCACTCTTTTTTCACTGATATTATTTAATGCTCAATCACTATCCAAGAAATCTCTGATTTTAAATGACCTTCTCCTAGATGCAAACCCAGACCTCTGTGCTATAACAGAAACGTGGTTTAAATCTACAGATATAGCTTTAATTAATCAACTACCAACTCAGACCTACGACTTTTTCTCGATACCACGACAGAAAAAAAGGGGTGGGGGCATTCTCCTAGCAGCAAAGAAAGAACTCAGATTCTCTCATCACCCAATCAAATCTGACTCTAAATTGGAAACAGGTCTTTTCAAATCAGACTCTCTACAAATCCTTCTAGTATATGCCCCCCCAGGACTTCTAGAAGCGGATCCATCACCCTTCCTAGAAATCTTAGCATCTTATCTAAAACCAGACTCCCCAACGATAATCCTAGGAGATTTCAACTTGCACGTTGATAACACCACACTCTCTACCAGCTGCGAAACCATTCTTACAGCCATGTCTGCAATGGGATTCAAACAAATAATCAATGAACCTACCCACAAGGCAGGTCACATACTGGACCTTATCTTTGTGAACTCAGGTATAACACATTCAGTACAACCCACTTGCAAAAAAGTTCCCTGGTCAGACCACTCTTTAATCTCCACCACCTTCTCAATGACCCAAACGAGCAATAAACCCTCTCCTCAACACTCATTTCTCTACAGAAAAGTATGCGCCTCAGATGAACTCAGCAATCATCTAATCACGGAACTCTCACACATAGACGTCACATCACCTAATGCAGCCATAAATTCCTGGTCTACTATAACAGAAACTGTGGCAAACAAACTTTGTCCGTGGACAACAAAAAAAGTCAAACAAGGCGAGTCAAAAAGACAGCCATGGTTTACTAACGAACTTAAAAACCTCAAACTTAACCTGCGTCAAAAAGAAAGTAAATGGCGTAAAGCCCCTTCCCCCTTTACACTTTCTACATACAAACTCGCCCTCCAATCATACAAGAGCTCCACTTTAAAAACAAAAAGGGACTTCTACGCACATAAGATTCATGACATCATATTCGACTCCAAAGCGCTATTCACATTTGTCTCCAATCTAACTCAGGCCAACCTTCCTGACATACCACCTAACCAAGCTCAAACAAAAGCTGATGAGCTGGCATTCTTCTTCAGTAAGAAAATCACAAACCTGCTAACACAATTAAAGCCTAATACAGGCACACCAGCCAGCAATTATGCACTCCATAATAAAGACATCTCCCTCCAGTCTCTTGAACTCACCACTTCCTCAGAGATCCAAACACTTCTTAAGAAAATGAAACCCTCATCTCATCCACTAGACCAGATCCCATCTAAACTACTACTGCTAATCCCAGACACCATAACCAAAACCCTAGCGGACATCATAAACTGCTCATTCACCCAGGGTTTCTATCCAGACGACCTCAAACTAGCATCCATTAAACCGCTCCTCAAGAAGCCTAACTTGGACCCCAAAGATCCTAACAACTTCCGTCCAATCTCCAATCTGCCTTTCATTGCCAAGGTGATGGAGAAACTAGTTAACACACAACTATCTGAATACATAGAAGAACACAAAATTCTATTCCCTACTCAATTCGGTTTCAGAAAAGCTTCAAGCACAGAATCCCTTCTAATCTCACTGACTGACTACATTATACTGGGCCTCGACAAAGGACAGGCCTTCCTACTGATTTTATTGGATCTATCGGCAGCTTTCGATACTGTTAACCACGCCATATTACTAAAGCAACTGGCGAACATCGGTATTGCAGGATCAGCACTAACATGGTTCAAGACATTCTTAGAAAACAGAGGTTTCAAAGTTAAAATCCACAACAAAGAATCCCCCAGATACCCATCTTCACAAGGAGTTCCTCAGGGTTCCTCTCTCTCACCAACACTTTTCAACTTATACCTTCTCCCGCTTTGCCAACTGCTAAACAAATTGAACCTAAAACACTTCATATTCGCCGACGATGTCCAGATTGTGATCCCCATCAAAGAATCCATCACTAAAGCTCTAGAACTTTGGGAAAACTGTTTTCAAGAAATTAACGATCTCTTATCCAGCTTAAATCTTATTCTAAACCAATCAAAAAGCGAATTCATGCTAATCTCTCCAGATAATTGCAAAATCACTACAAACCCGCCAGCCAACTTGCAAATCTCAAAAGTAAGAGATTTAGGAGTTTCTATAGACAACCGGCTAAATTTAAAATCGTTTATCAACCAAACAACCAAAGACTGCTTCCACAAACTGCACGTATTAAAAAGAATAAAACCCCTATTTCATTTCCATGATTATAGAACAGTGCTCCAAGCAATAATATTTGCGAAAATTGATTACTGCAACTCTATCCTTCTAGGCCTCCCATCATCCCACACTAAACCTCTCCAAATGATACAGAACACGGCAGCAAGAATTCTAACAAACAAAAGGAGAAGAGATCACATTACACCAGTCCTCAAAGACCTTCACTGGTTACCAATCCACTACAGAATAATTCATAAGTCCCTCACCACAATCTACAAAAATATCCATGGACTGGCTCCACTCCATCTACAAATAGCTCTCAAAAAACATTCCTCCAACAGACCCATCAGAGAAGCATATAGAAAATATCTACAAGTACCTCACAACAATACCACCCAACATATAACATTGAGAGATCGGGCCTTCTCCACAGCAGGTCCCCCACTATGGAACTCAATCCCCTTAGAATTACGACAGGAACCATGTCTTCCAACCTTCAGGAAGAGACTTAAAACATGGCTGTTCATGAAAGCATTTCCGGACCCTTAATGATTCACTTCCATCAAATGCAGCAACACTGAGCATCTTCTATTAAACTGAAACAGACAATACCAACCAATCACTACAATGTTTTACTTCTTGTTAAACTTTTTATCTCTCCTCTAACTCTAATCCCAGTTAGAATAACCCCTGTTTTATTGTAACTTTTTCTTCTACGCACTTGTTATACTTTTGTAATGTATACTCTTACGTTTTAGCTATGTACGTTATAATGTATTGCTCACCCCCTTGTTTTATGTAAACCGACATGATACGAACTGCCGTGAATGCCGGTATAGAAAAACACAAATAAATAAATAAATAAAAAAAATCATATTTCCTAAATCCTAATAAGAGTTGTGCTGCAGTATTTTGCAATAGTGGTAGTAGTTTTAAGTTACTTACGGGAAGACCTAGAACTAAAGCGTTATAGTAATCACGGTGTGAGAAGATAACATAAGGATGGAATACTGCTGGAACCTGTCGCCCCATTCCCCCAATAAATGCAAACACACGCATTAGTGGTATTCAACTTGGCCGCAGTTTAATGTAAAACCTTAACCCGAGCCCTCACAACTTAATAATTATCCAACAACCCCTCCAAACCAGCACCCCCATGTAACATCCCCCTTTCGCCTCATCACCACCTTGTCCCTAGTGGTGAAGTGACTACTTCTTCCCTCCCCAACCCCCCCCCCCCCTACTCCGCCTGTAATCCGCGAGAGTAGGATCACCGGAAACTTTGGCCCCATAGTTCTCCGGTGCCCCCGTGCAGCGGCTCCCCCATGCTACACGAGGCTTTCCCCCCCCCCCCCCCCTCCATTACCCTCATATGAACTGCCCCATAACATACAGCTTTTTGGGCTCGGGTTTACCGCCTCCACTGCGACAATGAACAAATTCCATAACAAGTGCAAAACATTCTTATCAAAATTAGGGTGGGAGGGTGGGACGACAGACTCCCTCTGCTCACTAGGCTCAAACGGCAAATGGCGCCAAGCGCCCTCTGCTGGCCCGTTTTCAAACCAGGGAGCAGTCGTGTCCGACGCTCATAGGTCTGAACAGAACCCGACGTCACACGGTCCACCTCCCTCTTTCCTCCTCCCCCCCCCCCCCTCTTTCCTCAGCTCCGTTTCTCGCAGATTCCACCTATGTTATACTCGCAGCACCAGACCTGCTGACACTGCTCCTTGTAACATAAGGATGGAATACTGCTGGAACCTGTCGCCCCATTCCCCCAATAAATGCAAACACACACATTAGTGGTATTCAACTTGGCCGCAGTTTAATGTAAAACCTTAACCCGAGCCCTCACAACTTAATAACTATCCAACAACCCCTCCAAACCAGCACCCCCATGTAACATCCCCCTTTCGCCTCACCACCACCTTGTCCCTAGTGGTGAAGTGACTTCTTCTTACCTCCCCGTGCCCCCGTGCAGCGGCTCCCCCATGCTACACGAGGCCTTCCCCCCCCCATTACCCTCATATGAACTGCCCCATAACATACAGCTTTTTGGGCTCGGGTTTACCGCCACAAAAAACTGTAAAACATCAGTTTGTCCCCCCACTGCGGCCCAGTTACCACTTCCTAATTTCCTTCTCGAGCCCTTCTTGTAATGAATTATTGAATAGGTCCATGCCTACTTCTGATAAGTGTACTCCATCCCCACAGAATAAACCTGCCTCATTCCCCCAAGACCACTGATGCCTGATCCAAAACCCCCCTTCCCAACCCATCCATTTGCTTAATTGTCTATTTAATGTTTTGACTCCCACCCAAATTGTCTCGTCCTTATTACGTAACCTAACAATGATATCAGACCACCCTAGCAGTACCCTGGGGCAGCGAATCATGACCTGTGATAGGTCTTTTTTCATGCAAGTTAATAACTCTCTGCATGTTTTGGACCCAATATCATTGCCACCCAAGTGAAAAATTATTAAATTGGGCTCTCCCCACATCTGAATCCTTTCAAACAAAAAGGGCAATAGCTCGTCCCAACCCATACCCCTTTTACTAAACCAGGACACCCGCCACCCGGCTCTATCAATGTCCAAGTGTTCTCCATACGGACGCTTCATTGCTCATCTCTGCGCCCGATGAATGTAGGATTGACCCACAATCCAGGCACTTCCTTCAAATCTCTGCACCCCCATACGCTCTGCAAGAAAAATTAACAATTAGGAAAAGTAAACATATCCCTCCCCCCCCCCCCCCCCCCCCCCCGCCCTTCCCCTTATGCGCTCACCGTATTCCCTTTCTACCAGAAGCTAGGTCGGACGTAAGACCTAAAAGCCTCCGACTTCCAACGACCTAAACCTTTGATCTCCGTATCTGACAAACCAGCTTCCGCTGCAGCAGTGGCCGCCCCTGTTCGAAACGAATGCGAACTGTAATAACTTGGATCACCCTCCCGCTTTGTGGATGGCTGAGCCTAGCACCTTAGAAAACTGAAATCGTGTAAGGGGAAAACAGTCCTCATGAATGAAAAAGGGGCCTTCCTCATTCGGACGCAACCGCATATAACTGTGTGCCAACCGGACCGGGCAAACTGACCGCTGGGCATCGCACAACAATGTGACGACCGCTCCCCTCCCTGTCTGATCTGTTTTAGATCTTGGAATGAATAACCTAACCTCAGACCCTCCCATCTGTACATTTGACTTGAGCATTCCCACTTCTCTAAGGGTCCGCCTGGATTGAGTCACTAATCCTCATGGCAAAAGGCCCAGGAGAAGGCTAATCTGAACATGGAGGTTTCAAACGCGGACCAACATATCTGCGGCAGAACTTCCACCAATATACATAAGTCCACGTACCGAATAGGCCTCCGTTTATCCTCTTTGTGACCCTGACCTCGTTGCCAACCCCCAAGTACCTTTTTTTACCCTAAAACTATTCATCGGATTCGGGCACCCCTGTACCTTTTGGAAAAAGGCGAAACCCACTAAATGCGAACGAACCGTTGCAATCGAGCATCCTGCCTGCTTTGCTGCTATTATGAATTGACGCAGCCCCCTATCAGACGCATTCCTGCTATAGCACCCAATGTTGGTTAAGAAACCTGTCACCGCCCTTAATCCTGCAGTGTACGCCTTCCACGTTGCTGGTGCGACCGAGTTGTGAATCATCTCGCTCTCTTCGTCTTCCCAGGACGACCCGTACTTCCCTTTGAAACTCTCAGCAGCCATCTGTCCCCACTTGCATTCTGCTGGGAACATCGTGAAAGCGAATCTGTGTATGCACACCCACCCTCACCCCTTTTCCTCCCCCTTTTAAATTCTTTTTTTTTTTTTATTGTGACTGTCTCTTCCCTGCCGCTGCTCCTTTCGCAGTGCCTGTTTGCCCTGCTTGGGGGCACCGGGAAGCAGGATGAGCTCCACCACAAGTGGAACACGCGTGCCTAAATTTACATTCAGGAAACAAGCAAGAGGTTCTATTATATCTCCAGCAAACTTCCACCCCCCCAGGGGAAACCCTTATCTCGTTCCCTTTGGTGGTGTTCCCTAGGCTCGGCAACTCGCCACCCCTGCCCCTACCTGCTGCACCACTCGCTTCAAAACCTAGATTTACACCCTGTTCCATTTTAGCAGCGCATTTGTTTGTCATTTGGGTAAGCCATAAGTTTAGATCTTGCGTTCCCCAGGACATAAACCGGTTTCCTGCCATTTTCTCCCTGAAACGCTCATCATAATTGAGCCACGCCCAGCCCTCATAATCCTTATATGCCCCCAATATGCTGTCGCAATAAGCCAGTAGCGCCCCATAATGGCCTGGCTGATAGTGACATACCACGCTTGCTAAACGAAGGAATCCTCTTATCCAGTTAAGAATATTCTTGGCAACCTTAGGCTTGGCTGAATCCCTCCTTTTATTTTTTTCCCCTTCCCACTCCACCTTTTATCAGCCCTGCGCCCCGCCACTAAGCGGAAAATGTTAACATATCTTCTCTTGCGGATTTGCCTACGCAACCTTCTAGGTACTCCCTCCCATAACTCAGTCAATGACGCCAAAGCTGGGTGCCCCATATCCTGGCTCGGGCCCAACCCGCTAGCTCTTCTACGCTTTCCCGAGGACCCGCTATCCGAAGAAGAAGAAACGGATGAGTCCGAACTCTCAGACGAGCTATCACTATGTACCCTCTTCCCTTTCTTTTTTCTCACCACTGTATTGGTCTTATCCGCTACACTGCTTTTACCTGTCCTTCCCTGCAAACCTCCGAAACTGGGTACTCCATCTCCTGGATCTTGCCTGAACGACGATGCAGCCTCCTCTCTGCCCCGGCTTTTATCTTTGTCGGGACTGCCAGCTTTCCCTCCTCAGGAGCTTGGATGGTACATCATCGCCATCCGAACCTGCAACAGTGGAAAAGCAGCCACCAGTATCTTGCCCCGAAAAAACCCAGTCCTCATCATGTCTCAAACTCTGTTGTTTGGCTTTACCTTTGTAACTACCCACCACCCCTTCCTGAAATCCACCCAGTGTACTTAACGTGTCCCATGCACGGCTGCCTGTGCCCGGCAGTCTCCCCTCGCCCACACCCCAGCCTCTCTCAACCCCCTCACACCCAATGCTTCTGCTCCTGTTCTGCTGCACGGATGCACACTCCTGCTGCCTCCTAAAGGACTAATCCCTGCTCTTTTTCCCCTCTGCCGCACCACAGTGTTTTTTTAGGGCAGAATAGCAATGACCGCACTCACCACATGCCTGCAAGTCTTTTTGACCGGGCTCCTCCCGAAATTTTCTGCCCGACTGACAGAGGGGCCTGCGCCCTGCCGCGCATGCCTCTGACGTTCCGTCCCCCCACGGCCAGCTTCCTGTCCTCCAGAATGAGCAAAACCTCTTTTCAAACTCGCTGAAGCTCCTCTCCGCATGAGCTGCTCTTTCTGCACCCTGCCTCTTCTTTGCCCAATTGCTGTCTCTAGGAATTCTCTCCGGTCAGTCATTCTGCTCCGTTCAGATTCCTCCACCCCCCTCCCCTCCCCTGCAGGGGCAGGCAAGGCTGCTCTTCGCTGAGCAGTGGGATCGGGTTGCTCAGTATTGTGAAAGCTGGGGGAAGGGCTCCAGGCAACATCCTGTAGCAGAGCAACAGAGGAGAGGAGGGGGCGGGCTCGTTTGCTCTCTGCCTGCCGGCTCCGTGCTGAGGCAAGCTCTCCAGAAGCAGGCACCTCAGGGCCGCTTTCCCCGGAGCTGGCATCTTCCCGGGGCGGCTCCTCCCCCCTTGGTTCATCCCCTTTGCCGGGGCAGCACAGCGGGATGGAGCCCTGCAGGCGGAGTATGGCGGCGGCGCTGCTGCTGCTGTTGTTCGTGGGCAGCAGACTCGGGCAAGACGCGGTGGCGCCGCCGCTGGTGCGGGTGAACCTGGACGGCAGCCCCCGGCAGCGCTGGGAGCCGGTGCTGCGCCTCTACGAGCCGGCCTACCTCCGCCGCTGCCTGAGGCACATCCTGGAGTGAGTGATCGGGGGGGGGGGGGGGGGGGAGCTTGGGCAGCGTCCTGGAAAGTAGTAAGGAAAGAGGGGGGGCCCCCCCGCTGGGCTCTCGGGGAGGGACTCCCCACTGTCTTACCGCTCCCATCGGGGTTGTTTGAGGAAGTGGAAGTTCACGTCCCCAGGGCTGCCTGCGCTTGCCCCATTCAGTGCTCGGGATGACCCTGCATTTTCTTGCTAAAGAACAGTGTTTACTTCCTCCGTGCTGGGTGAGAAAATAAAACCCCGTACCTTACCTATCTTGCCGCTGTTATTTCTTGACTTGTCTTCCGCTCGTACTGCTGCACTGTCCCGACAGACTAAGGCTCAGGTGTGCTCGCTTTAATCTGGCCCTTCTGCTCCCTACTTCACGCTAGAAAACGCTGAAGAAAAAAAAAAGAACTGGAGCCTTTTATTATTATTATTATTATTATTATTATTATTTATTTTTGGCAGAGCCAAAGGCAGACTGACGGCTGAGGGTATGTGATCTTTCCTCTCAGACCCGTGCCCCTTGGTATGGGCTACTGCCAGCCAGCCTGAGCTGTTAATGCCTCTGCTTCTGCTTAGGGCTTCAGGCAGAATACAGAGCAGAAGGGCGGGGAAATTATTGCGAGTGCTAAAGTTGTAGTGTGAGATAAAGTGATCTACCACTTTTGTGCTTGGCTGAATTAAAAAAAAAACAAAGCAAAACAGGATTTCTGATGACACTAAACTGGTTTATTTCCCTGTCTCAATTGCTTATAAGTTTAAGGCAGGTGAATAAACCGGAAGAAGTGGAATGGCTCACGCTTTACAGGGATTTGACCAAAATGTAAGCTGTAAAGAAGGCAAACAAATAACCTGTACTTCAATTTGATTTCTATTGCTAAACATTAAGGAGAACATCCTGTCCTCATCCTCTTTGGCCTGATTGCTGCCTTTCCTGCCTTGCTCTGAATCACAGAACAGGGCCATTCAACAGTGAAAGACTTGGCACAGTTTTCCTTCAGTTGTACCAGAGAGATTCAGTTTTCCCATCTGAAGTACCATTACTAATACTAAACAGTTCTGTAGCACCGCTAGGTGTATGTGTGCTTGTATGTTACAGAAAATAGACAGTCCCTGCGCCCTAGAGTATAGTTCAGGCACATACGAAAAGACAATTTTCTAGTGCTCAAGTAAGGATTCCAGTAAAACATCTCTAATGTGGCAGAGCAAATATTAGGAAAATTCTTAGGTTTTGGATTTAAAAGCAACATGAAAGAGGTGGATCATTAAGCAGGACTTAAATACTGAATGTGATCCATTTTGAAGTGCCTGAAAGGCAGAATATAAATCAGATAAATAAAGATGCACCAACTCAAGAAGGCCGTTCCGGGTGCTGGTGCTGCTTGACAAAGCGGGGAGTCTGGAGTTAGCAATGAAGGCAAAGGGCACAATAGTGGTCATGAGGGTGGAGGTGATAAGAAAGTGCAACTAAGAACTACACACTGTAGCGACCCTCGTTGCAAGGCCATGAGAGGACTGAGGGACGCCGGTTATATCGGGCTTGGGGCGTGGCGTGGTCAGCTCAGGCGGGGGTCAGGCTTCCGGTGAGCGTACGTCCATAACGCGCGTCCCCGCGTGCGCGCGGGGCGGCAGCGAGACGGCCCAGCAATGGCGGACGCCCTGAATGCTCAGCAGAGCCGCGGAGGCGGCGTTCCCGGCCTCGGAAGTGAGCCCTGAACACCGCTAGCAAGGGGGAAGCGGTGGAGACCGCAACATACATATCCAATTGGTTAGCCTTAAATACAAATTTACCCTAGTAATTAAAACAGCACTCCTTTGATTTAAGGTCACAAGGTGAAAAGAAACATTTGCTTACATTTGACATTCCAAAGAGTCCTGGGAAACTAACTAACCTTGAAGATCTACATTTTTTAGGACTCTTTACTGTGGGTCTAAGACTACAAAGAGATACATTATTTCTTCTGCTATCTAAAGGGAGACAGTTCGAAAGAAGGCCTCAAATTGCAAGCAGAGCCCCCCTGGAATTCCACCGCACAGATGTCTACCATAAATTTTTTTATTATCACAGAGGCTTCTAGGAAAAGTAAAAAGTCATGGTATAGGTGGCAATGTCCTTTCGTGGATTACAAACTGGCTAAAAGACAGGAAACAGAGTAGGGTTAAATGGGCAATTTTTTCAGTGGAGGTAGGTGGGCAATGGAGTGCCTCAGGGATCTCTACTGGGACCCATGCTTTTCAATATATTTATAAATGATCTGGAAATATGACGAGTCAGGTAATTAAATTTGCAGATGATACAAAATTGCTCAGAGTACTTAAATCACAAGCAGATTGTGATAAATTGCAAGAAGACTTTGTGAGACTGGAAAATTGGGCATCAAAATGGCAGATGAAATTTTATGTGGATAAGTGCAAGGTGATGCATATAGGGAAAAATAACCCTTGCTATTGTTACACAATGTTAGGTTCCATATTAGGTGCTACCACATTAGGTGCTACCACCCAAGAAAGAGATCTAGGCGTCATAGTGGATAACACTGAAATCGGTTCAGTGTGCTGCGGCAGTCAAAAAAGTAAACAGAATGTTGGGAATTATTAGGAAGGGAATGGTGAATAAAATGGAAAATGTCATAATGCTTCTGTATCGCTCCATGGTGAGACCCCACCTTGAATACTGTGTACAATTCTGGTCGCTGCATCTCAAAAAAGATATAATTGCAATGGAGAAGGTACAGAGAAGGGCGACCAAAATCATAAGGGGAATGGAACATCTCCCCTATGAGGAAAGACTAAAGAGGTTAGGACTTTTCAGCTTGGAGAAGAGATGGCTAAGGGGGGATATGAGAGGTCTAGAACGGGTAGATGTGAATCAGTTATTTACTCTTTCAGATAATAGAAAGACTAGGGGGCACTCTGAAGTTAGGATGGGGCACATTTAAAACTAATCGGAGAAAGTTCTTTTTCACTCAACGCATAATTAAACTCTGTAATTTGTTGCCAGAGGATGTGCTTAGTGCAGTTAGTATAGCTGTGTTTAAAAAAGGATTGGATAAGTTCTTGGAGGAGAAGTCCATTACCTGCTATTAATTAAGTTCACTTAGAGAATAGCCACTGCCATTAGCAATGGTTACATGGAATAGACTTAATTTTTGGGTACTTGCCAGGTTCTTATGGCCTGGATTGGCCACTGTTGGAAACAGGATGCTGGGCTTGATGGACCCTTGGTCTGACCCAGTATGGCATGTCCTTATGTTCTTTGCTGAAAACTGACATCTATCAACTGGCTCAAGTGCGCACTCTGTGCCGGCTTCCAGAGGGAGCCGTGGTCCATGCCTCAGAACCAGAGGGCTGTCGCTGGGGTAGACTGGAACAAGCGAGATGGATTAAAAATTGAGAAAACTCCTAGATAGGCATGAATTAGAGGTCCATGGTCACTTCCCCTCATTCTCCTCCTGCAGTGCCAGCCTTTGGGCTGGGTGGTTGACCCTGGGTGGCTGTGAACTGAGGGGTGCCCTGGGTGCTACTGGTATTACCAGTTTAATACTGAAGAGCCAGCAAGGAGGCAATTTTTTGTCCAGGTGCTGTTGGTTCTAGAGCTGGCCCTGACCTCCCATCATGAGCGACAGCAAGGGGGGGGGGGGGGGGCAGGGCAAGTTCCAGATGGACTGAATGCTCAAGACATGAATTGGAAAGCTGCTTGATTTTTGTATGATGGAGAATTCTGTGTTACGGTCGTGGACCCTTGGGCCGGCTGAGGCAGTGGATGGCTTGCTGTGGAGGACCACAGCAAGCATCCCAGCCAGGAGGCGGCACGGAAGAGACTCTGATGAGGCTTCACCACTGGAAGTCCGAGGTCCCCCCAGGAGGAGCCCTTAGGGACCCGGACCTCTTGGACTTAGGTAGGATCCTATGCGACCAAGGATCCGGGCTGCGGCCAACAAGATGGAGGAATGACGGCTGGGCCCAGGCGGCTGAAGAGTCTTCACCCTCAGAAGCCCGCGGCTCCCCCGGGAGGAGCCCGTGAAAGCCCGAGCCGCTTGGACTTAGGAGACTCCTCTGGGCCAGCAAGTACCGGATACCTGAGGTGAAGAAGAAGCCGAAGTCTGAGTCCAAGGGCAAAGCCGGGTCAGAGCCAGGAGTCAGAGATCCAAACCAAAGCCAGGGACAAAAGCAGAAGAAGGAGTCGTGGGATGGAGCCAGGTCAGACACCGATACCAAAAGCAAGGGGCGGAAGCTGAAGACGAGTCAGGAAGCAAAGCCAGGTCGGCGTCCAGAAGACAAAAGCAATCCAGGGATACAATAGCAACTTGAGACAATTGAGGAACCTCGTTGCAAGGCGAGGTGTTACTGCAGCTACCGGGTTTAAATGGCCCGGCAGCGTCTGACGTCAGGAGGAAGTGTTCCCAGGCTTTTCCCGCGCTGGCCCCTTTAAGGGAAGGCCCTAGCGCGTACCTAGGGGGCGGGGCCAGCCGCAGATCGTCGTCTGCATCTCCCTGCAGGGAGAACGCTGCGGAGGGCCGCATCTTCAGCCCTGGAGGCCGGGGGAAGGTGTTCCTGCAGTCGGACCGGCCGCGCGGTAAGTGTAGGTCCCGGGGCACGACCCGGGACCGTAACATTCTGAGAAGTTGTAAAATATTTTTTAATTTAATTTGCGTCTAGGATGTTAAGTTTAGGGATTTGTTGAGTTTCACCCTAACTTTAGAATTTTCCTGTGGGAGAATGAATTATCAGGTTGTTTATTTCCCCAGATTTAATCCTGAAAGCAGGCTGTCTAATGCCAAGACAACTATTTTGCTTTTGTTTTTAGTGCCGTGGTGCCCAAATGGGTGCAAGTCGTCTTACGACCATTAGCAGACGAGTTGGAGTGTTTCATCCGTAAGGACTATGCTGAAGAGATTCGGGGTGTGGCTGAAGCTTTGGGAATCAGTGTTGGTGAAGTATTTCTCCTTAACTTGAGCTACGAAATCACCGCGTGAGTATCAGAATTTAGTTTACTGAAACTAAAAGGTGTGAAAAATGTTTTGGTTTTTTTTTTTTTTAAAGCGGAGGAAGTGGTTTTGACACGCCACCACGCCTGCTTTCAAAACTGATATTCTGCTTAATTCTGACTTAATGGCTCATCGGGGAGCGCAAGGGTAGATTATGGCGTGCACGTAAACACATTTGTGCCTTTTCAGGAGCTTTTTTGGTGTTCCTATAGTTAGGTGGAGAAAAAACTACAGTGCAGAGCGAACTGTAGCCTGCCAAAGCCAGAAACTGTTTTCTTTTTAACTGCATGTTTGCTTTTTTGCTCTGCTTTCGTCTCAGCCAGTGACTGTGTGTACTCACAGAAAATGGGGAGGGTGGGTGTGTGAGTTTCATATCCCCTATTGCTCTCGAAAGCAGAGACAGAAATATATGAAGTTAATCCCAGTAAAAAGGTATCCTATGCATTTTTCCTCATTGCTTACCGGAAAGGAAGTGGGAGCTTCTCTTGCACGCTTCCAGCAGTCCCTATGCTGACACAAGGATAGAGCAGCACAGATCTGCTGCTAAAGCAGATGCCCCCCTGTCCTTCTCCCCTCTCTGTCTGTAGCACAGGCTTTGATTCCCCCAATCTCCACCAGTGTTGTTTCAGCAAGGAAGGATCATTCTGTTACCATAGCAGCTTTGAGTTTTTTATCTTTTTTTTTCCCCCTGATATTTATTTAAATGGTGAAGGCTGCAGGAACCTGTTACTGCTTTAGTATCTGATCCTAGAACCATCTATAATGGGGATCAGTGCTCACAATACTGCTGGGAGAAGAGGAGCATATTTGTCTAATATAATTGTTCATCTAATCCCCGTTTTCCACTCCTTTCAGCACTGTTGGGTGCTGCGGAGTGCTGAGAAAACTCCTTACAGCCTCAGTTTGGGTTGCCAGCTTTCCTAAATGGGAAAAATTAGCCACCTAGTTCTCATCTACTCATAACCAATCCACCCCCAACCTACCCTTTACAACAAATGTATCCCTCTTCCCCCAGTCTCCCCTGCCTTGCAGACTTAGCCTTGGTAAAGTAGGGAGCGATCCAAGGCTTGATCATGGTGGTGGCTGCAGCATCATTGCATTGCAAAGGTGTGCCAGGCTTGGAAGTCAGTAAGTGTGCGCTCTGCTCCCAGGCTCCACTTCAGAAGTCAGGAGGGGTTGGGGCCAGGGAATGCAGCATGCAATGTCTGATTCCCTGGTCCAGCGCGTCTTTATGACAGGGGCTGGCCCCTGTCTTACCAAGACCAGTCCAAAAGGCAGCAGACCAACAGTCTGCAGAAAACTGGCATGTTAGATTGACTGCCTTAAAGGTCCTGCTGGCTACTGGCCTCCCTTAATGAAAGCCAGCCAGGTTGGTCAAATACCAGCTGGTTGTCAACTCTAGGCCCAGTGGTGGGTGGTGGTAGAAGTGAATATTTCCAGAGCCCCTTGAGAATCAGGTTAACCGTCCACCAAGAGTACAGTTGCTAACAAAAGAAAATTTACTGAAGCAACCTATAAAATTTGTAGGGGCTAACTAAAATTACTTCATCCAGAATTAAAGTCAAATACAAAAACATGGATACAGCTATGAGTTCCTGGGCTCCCTTTGTCCTCTCTTGCCTCCAAGACTTCCCTAGGAACAGATATAGGAGTTTCTGTTGCGTCTGCAAACTCTCCCTGCAATCTTTTGCTGCACGTTAGCAATGTCTCTTCTCTCCTCCTAAGGGTGCTATCGCAGTATTCTGAGAAAATATAGTTATCAAAAGCCTCTCCTGGGTGTCTGCACAAATAAAACCCTTCTCCTCATGGAGCAGGAAGGCAAACCTCCACCCCCACCCCCCAATTCCTCTTGGAGAGCAGAGCAGTCTCATGCTGATTCTCTCTCTCTCTCTCTCTCTTCCATATAAACCTTTATGATTCCCTCTAGTGATTCTCGATGGAAACATATAATGTTGAGATATGGAATGAAGCAATCAAACAGACAAACACTCCTTTCCACACTTTCAGAAACATTTCTAGGTTCCATACCTCGAGTAAGTCCTTATATTTCTCGAATCTGGAAAAAGAGGTGCCAGAAGTAAGATAGGCATCTGATATTCTTATCTTCAACCTTTTAACGTTATGACTCTCATGCCTTATGAGATTTTGATGCAGTGCCTCATTCCTCCAAAGTTTTGCCTTATGGTGTGTTGGCCAGACAAGATGTGGCTGAAAAGCTGGCCTGCTGCTCAGCAGTGCTGGCTGGTCAAGGTAGGCAGGGTAGGCACTGCTTCGCCTGTTGCTTACTACTCATTTCTCTTTCAACTTTTTTTCATTTCTGCTGCCAATAAATTTTGTTGTGAATCTTTAAAAGCCTTATACCTTTCAACAAATATTGAAGTCAGTATTCAAAAGTCATTCAGAGCTCTGCATCGGATTGGACAAGGATTTGGTTTATCCTTGCCCAATCCGATATCTAAATCTAGGGTGGCAAAGGGGATAGCACTTGCCACCCCTTGCTTCCCTGTAGCTTAAGCTTAACACAACACCTAGGCTTAGGAATTATATTTTGCACTAGGAGAAGCACAAGAACATATGTATTACCATGTAGACCAGCAATCCATTGAGCTCAACATCTTGTTTCTGACACTAGCCAGTTCTAGGTCTCTTGGCAGTATCCAGCAGATCCAAATGGGAAGATTGATTCCTTGTTGTGATCTTTGGTTAATAATTGTTAACGGTGCTCAGAGACCTAAATTCACTATTGTCTAGGATCTTAGGTACTGAATCTTTTTTTCTCAGTAGGGATATTTCAGGATTCTGACTGAGAATTCTGGGTTGATGGAAATGATAACTTTGGACCAAGATCCATATGAGAGGCCTGCAAACCTTGCTCGTTTTCAGTTGGCTACAGCCCAGGGAGAATCTGTGTTTTTGTCTAATGATAGCCAAATTCATTGAAGAGTTTCTGTCTTGCAATTAAACACACAAGCTTTCATAAAACACTAGTCTTTTTTTTTTGTTCTCCAAACTGGATATTCACTTCCATGGATGCCCACATCACAGATTGGGAAGCAATATTCCTTCACTATTCAATGGAAGGGCAATGTTCAGTGAAGGAGAGAAGATTTCTTATAAACATAATAGAAAGGCCTTAGTTGCCTTCATATCCTTTTTTTCAGCTCCTGGAGATCCACCTAAGATTAGACAGGTGATGTAGTCTACCTAGACAAGCAGTGGGGGCATAAGAAGTGCCCAGGTGATCCAAGAAGCATCCAAGATCTTGTATGAGGTGGAGAGGATCTTGAAGAGTTTATTAGAGATTCATATTGCCAGTCACCGGAGCATTCAGGACAGCTGGTTAAATAGTCACTCCTTAATGTCAGAATGGGATTTGATAGCTAAACAGATTTATTCTCTTCAGGGAACATTAATTAGGATGAGATGACCTCGTGGTAAACACAGGGGAAGGGGGTTCCATATTGCAGTTGCTTTTATGATGGCTAAGTGGTCGTTACAGATGCCTTGATTTGGGAGTGGAAAGAATTTTTTCTATCTTTTTCTTTCTTGGCTAATATAAAATCACTGCTGAGTAAATGAGTTAGCAAAGAAATATGCCAGAATCAAATCCAGTTTGTAACTGACTCCACCATCTTAGCATTGACTCCCATTTTATTCACAAGCCTCCTATATGGAATCGTATAAAAAGCTTTGCTGAAATCCAAGTAAATCACACTCTTCCTTGCACACTCTTCCTTGAGCCAATTCTCTAGTTACCCAATCAAAAAATAAATCAAAATTGTCTGATGGACTTTCCCCTGGTGAATCCATGCTGGCTTGGATCCAGCAATTTACTGGATTGTAAATAATTCGCTATTCTTTCTTTCCATTAATTTTCCCACCACCCAGGGGAGGCTACCACACTTGTGAAGTGGGATCACGATCGCTCTATTCCAATCTCACGGGACCATTCCCATTACTGGGAATCTATTGAAAGTAAAAAATACATCATATAGAAGAACTACCAACAAAATAACAAGTATCAATATTAAGGCTGGAAGTCACACAGATCTCTGAAAGCTTGTCTAAAAAGATACACATTTTATTGTTTTTTAAAATTCTTTGGGATCGGAGAGCAGCCTTAGGGAAAGAGGGATGGTGTTCCATGTGATGGGACCTGCAATTGAAAATGAATGTTCTTGAGTGACTGTTAGTTTAGTGGATTTAGGGGAAGGCACCTGAAGGAGTAACTGATTTTGGGATCTGAGATTATGTGACGGAATATATAAATATATATAAATTCAGAATACAAGAAAGCCAGCAGTTTTTATTGTTATAAATGAGATTATGTATAATGACTAAAATTTTGTATTGAATGTGCCATTTAATTGGTAACCAATGTAGACTGTAAAATACTGGAGAAATTTGATCATGAATTTTGGTACCAGAGAGTAGACAAACAGCTGCATTTTGTGCGAGTTGGAGTGGATTTAGTGCGGAATGAGATAAATCGAATAAAGAGAGTTAAAATAATCCAAACCTGTTAATAGTAACGAATGAAGAATTGTATGAAATGCAATGTGGTCCAAAAGTGGTTTGATATATTTTAATAGACATAGCTTATAAAATGAAGATTTAACTATTGATTGAATATGGGAATGCATGTTTAGTTTAGGATCGTAGTAAACTCCTAGGTTGCAGACTTTGTTTGAGATGTTTATGGTTATGTTATCAATAGAAATATGATTAGAAATATTATCAAAAGGAAGATTACCTAAAATCATAATTTCAGTTTTGGATAGATTCAGATTCAGTTTGTTATGAAATAACCAGGTTTTTATCGAAGATACAAACTACTGCATCAACCACAGGCCATATATGTTATGATAATGCTCACTAAAACACTATGGGGCAGATTTTCAAAGGGTTACGCGTGTAACCCCCAAAAAGCCGCCCCTTAAACTGCCTGCGCGCGCCCCAGGATGCGCGTAACTCCCGGGGCTTTCCTGGGGGGGGGGTGTGTCGTGGCCGGCGCGTCATCGGGGGGGGGGGGGGGGGGTGTTCTGAGGTGGGGCCACAGGCGTGGTTCCGGCCCAGGGGCATTCCGGGGGCGTGGCCGCAGCCTCCGGACCAGCCCCCAGACCGGAACATGGAGCGCCGGATATAATCTCTAGTGGAGGAGGTTTTTGAAAAACACTTCCAGTTGAAGAACAGTGTGTTGTTCATTGATTCATGAATTTTATACAAGTATGTATTTTGTAATGGGGGATTGTAGTGTGATTGGGATTGAGTTTTGAATGGTATGTGTGGTGGTCGAATGAGTAGCGATGTAATATTTTTGAAATTTATTGTAATAGTTTTGAAATTCATTTAAAGGGTTTATACAAATGACAGTAAACAATTTGAAATAAATAAATAATAAAGATTTCATCTTGAATACTGAGGTTTTAATAATATAGGGGCAGATTTTCAAAGGCTACGCGCGTAACCTGAGAAAATATGCCCCTGCGCACGCCGAGGCTATTTTGCATTGGCTCGGCGGCACGCTTAAGCCTGAGACGAGCGTAAGTCCCGGGGTTTTCAAAGGTGGGCGGTCCAGGGGCGTGACAGCGGTCAGGGGGCGGACCGGGGCAGGTCCGGGGGTATCACGGCGGTCCAGGGGCCTGTCCCGAGCCCTCCTCTGTTCCGGCCATGCCAGTGGGTTCGCCTGCCGGTGCGCGCAAGATATACCCGCCTCTGGCAGGCGTGTGAAATAAAATAAGGTGGAGGGGATTTAGGTAGGGCTGGGGGCTGGGTTAGATAGGGGAAGGGAGGGGAAGGTGTGGGGGCCAGAAAAAAGTTCCCTCCAAGGCCATCGGAGACAGCCATCGGGGCTCCCTCAGGCTCGGCGCGCGCAAGGTGCACATGTGTGCACCCCCTTGCGTGCGCCGAGCCCGGATTTTTATAACATTTTATAAAGCAGCCTTATGCATGAACAAATCTATGCCCGCGCATAAGTTTTAAAATCTGCCCCATAGTGTTTTAGTGAGCATTATCATAACATATATGGCCTGTGGTTGATGTAGTAGTTTGTATTAATACAAAACAGGCTTCAGTGTGGTTTGATTGGGAATTTTATTGAAGCTAGACAAGAGTAATGAATTTTAGAGTGGAATTCCAATATTGCCATGTCGGGAAAAAGAACTGGATATTGTCTGCGTATAACCGGTACGATACACCTACAACCATGGAAAGTAATTGACAATGGGGAAAAATATATATTGAATAGAGCTGCAGAAAGAGACGATCCCTGAGGTACACCAGTATTTAATGGAAACCAAGAGGATGTAAATGAGTTGGGTTCGGTTGAGCAGATAGGATTTAAACTAGCGATAGACTATACCAGCAAGACCAATATTAGAAAGACGAGAAAGGAGGATTTCATGATTTATAGTATCAAAAGTAGCAGAAAGGTCAAGAAAGATAGAGACATAAGAAGTACCTGAGTCAAATCCACAGTGTATGATATCATACACCGTGGATTTGACAAGAGGAGTGTTTCTGTACTATGATTTGGTCTGAATCTGAATTGAAACTGATCAAGATCAAGAATAGAATGTTGGTCACGATAATCAGTAAGTTGTTTTAAAACTACAGATTCAATAATTTTTTAAAGAAATGATAGAGCAGAAATCGGATGAAAGTTATAATCTGGGCTAGTGTTTGTAGAATTCTTTGGTATTAGAGTAATTATGGCAGTTTTAATGAGTCAGGAAAGGATCCTGAGGATAGAGAGGAGTTAACAATGTGAGCCATGGATAGAGCAATGTCATCCTTGATAAGTTTAAATAATACAATAGAACAGGGTAATAATGGATAAGTGGATGGCTTCATTTTGGATATGATTTGAAGAATTTCCTTGTTGGTTATATATTCAAAGGTTTCTGAAGTATGAACGGAGGGAATATTTGGAATGTTTGGTATGATGGAAGAAAATGTGTTAACAATATTTTGAATCTTTTGTTGAAAATGGTTTTTAAAAGAATCGCATAATTCTTAAGAAGAGCTTTATTTATTTATTTTAATTTTTATTAGAATTTTTATACCGGTATTTGGTACGAGCCATCATATCAGTTTACATCAATTGACAATTATCTAAAAAAAAAATTGTTACATCAAATAAATAAAATTAGCATATACGTAAAAAACAGTATTACAATTTACATTATTAAATTCTATTACAATCTTATGTTAAAAAATAAAACTATAATCATATCACAAAAATGACATTAAAGACATTAACACTTGCATTGCTCATCATTCATGTTTATCAGGGAAGTTGCGTATGCTTTGTTTTCGCCTACATTGAAAGCCTGTTGAAAAAGCCATGTTTTGATCTTTTTTTTTTAAATCTATCATATTTGTTTCTAATCTTAATTCTGCTGGGAGTTTATTCCAGATTTGAGACCCAGCTAGCGATAACGCTCTGTCTCTTACGGATGTTAATTTTGCTGAAGCCAAGGATGGGATGGATAACAGACCTTTGTTGGACGATCTTAAATTTCTTTGTGGTGTATGTAGCCTTATCGCCACATTCAGCCATTCAACTTTGTCCCCATAGATCGCTTTGTGCAAAATACATAATGTTTTAAATTGGATCCGCTATTCTATAGGTAACCAATGTAATTCCATGAAAATTGGGGTAATGTGCTCTTGTCTACTTATACCAGTTAATATCCTTGTGGCTGAATTTTGCAAAATTTGTAACAGATGAATTGTGGAATAGGGTAAACTAAGAAATAGTGCGTTGCAGTAATATTAGAGCCTGTAGAATAGTTCTGAAATCTTTTAGGTTTAGTAACGGTTTTAATCTTCTCAGCATTAAGAGTTTGTAGTATTTCTAAGGTATTCTAAGGAATTTACACTGGCTTCCCATCAACTTCAGAATCCTTCACAAAGCCCTCACCATCATACACAAGACCAGTCATAATCAGTCCCCACTTAAACTAGTTTTCCCTCTTCGCCTACACACCTCCACCAGACCGGTTAGAGTAGCGTACAAAGATACCCTTCATGCTCCCCCCTCCAAGTCCTCTCTCCATGCATCCATAAGGAAATATGCTTTCTCCACAGCTGGACCCTCTCAATGGAATGCATTACCCCCAGATCTAAGCCAAGAACAATGCCCGCTGACCTTCAAGAAAAAACTTAAGACTTGGCTTTTCAAACAAGTGTTTCCTTAAAAGGCTGCAAGTTCTTCACTGACTCGTGAACCATGTTGTAATCATGAAACCATCCCTGTGCTCAACCCTTCCCCCCCCCCCCACTCCTCCCTGACAAACCTTTTGTCAACCCCTCCTAAGTATATATCCTCATGTTTACATTGTTCCTTGCGGTGTACCCCCTCCACCACCTTACTCTTCCCAATCCGGCTTACCCAGCACGTATCTCTTGATACCACAGCTCTTGTTACATAAGATATAAGTTATTCTGTTCTTATCCTTGTTGCTTGAATCTCGCTCACGTTTCTACCCTTGTGATCCACTTGTTATCACCCAATCTAGGTTGTTCTATTCAAGATTGCCTCACCAGGGTCATTACCCAATTTACTGGCCAAATTATTACCCCCTGTTCGATGTACTTCTCCCTTGTTTGATGTAAACTGATGTGATAATGACTTATCATGAACGTCGGTATAAAAAAGTATTAAATAAATAAATAATAACCTTCTTTCGTTGTGGTGGCGATATGTTTTTTGAAATATAGCTCTGGGTCTATGTGGCTTTAGGGTAAATGCAGATAGAATTATGTTGTTTGGTTAACACTTTAATGGTATTAAAAAGAACTTTGGGGTTATTGTTGACTTGGTTGATAAGATTTGAATAAAAGCTAAAATTAGATTAGGTGGTGAGGGATATGATGAACACATTCCCAATGTGGCTGCAGTTTATAGATTTTAGCTATGGGTTTGTTTTACTTTTTAAACTCCTTAATGCTGGACATGTCATTGATTGAGCTCTAGTTTACATAAGATGTTGGCATGCTTTCTACAGATGTTATGTTCTAAAAACTATGCCTACGTTGTCTGTCTTGAAAGATATGGTCCAAATTGTTTCCTTTCTCTCCTGCTAAAGCAGCCTTAAAAAGAAAACATCTCGCATATAGCAGCAGTCTTTGTCTGCATGTGCAGTGCTATGTACTTTTGTTTGACCAATTTGAATGCTAAATCTAGAAAAGATACAATGGGAAAACACATTTGTCTCTCTCTATCTCTCTCTCTTGTCTTGTTGAAGGTTCTGCACCAGCATTATTGCTCAGAATCGCAATGGAATAATTTATCATGGCAGGAACCTGGACTATGAATTCAAAGACACCCTTGCAAATCTGACGATTGACGTGCAGTTTCTGAAGAACGGGCAGGTACATTGGCAGAAGATGATAACTACACTGTGATTAAGTGATACAGCTGGGGCAAATGCAGAATATAGAGGTGAACTGCATGGGCCATGATTCAGCTAGCTAGCACCAGCTGGCTAGTGCAAACCAAGGTTCTAGACTTAAAAGGTTCCTAATTAAGAGGTTTAGTTGATCAATAGTCTTCAAAATCCAAAATAGAGCTGCTTAAGTGACCCGAGTTTTAGTTGGAGGCTTTTGACTTGTATCATAATGCACTGTGGTCCCTATAGACCTATTTTATTTATCTGTGATGGGCTCTACAAATATCAAAATGTATCGGGGATAGTTTGAAAAAAGCTAGGACCAGTCTAAAATTTCTTTGCTGAAACGGAGTCCCTTGACAGATCTATATAACTTATTTATTTGTTACTTGAATTTATTTCCTGCCTTTTTGAATATGGAATTCATTCACAGCGGAATTTAGAATATTAGCTTACAAACAGGTCATTGGTAGCTTCACATTTCAAAGGCATAACACATTTTGAATAGCAGCAAAATCACAATACAACTAGATAAAATAAAGGGGCGGATTTTAAGAGCCCTGCTCACCTAAATCTGCCCAAATCCGGGCGGATTTAGGCGAGCAGGGCCCTGCGCGCCGGTGAGCCTATTTTACATAGGCTCACCGGCGCGCGCAGACCCCGGGACTCGCGCAAGTCCCTGGGTTCTCCGAGGGGGGCGTGTCGGGGGCGGGCCCGGTCGTCGCTGCGTTTAGGGGGCGTGTCGGCAGCGTTTTGGGGGCGGGTCCGGGGGCGTGGTTACGGCCCGGGGCGGCCGGGGGCGTGGCCGCGCCCTCTCTACCCGCCCCCAGGTCGCGTCCCGGCGCGCTAGCGGCCTGCTGGCGCGCGGGGATTTACGTCTCCCTCCGGGAGGCGTAAATCCCCCGACAAAGGTAAGGGGGGGGTTTAGACAGGGCCGGAGGGGTGGGTTAGGTAGAGGAAGGGAGGGGAAGGTGAGGGGAGGGCGTTAGAGGATTCCCTCCGAGGCCGCTCCGATTTTGGAGCGGCCTTGGAGGGAACGGGGGTAGGCTGCGCGGCTCGGCGCGCGCCAGCTATACGTAATCGATAGCCTTGCGTGCGCCGATCCAGGATTTTAGCAGATACGCGCGGCTCCGCGCGTATCTACTAAAATCCCGCGTACTTTTGTTTGCGCCTGGAGCGCCAACAAAAGTACGCCAACGCGCCTTGTTTGAAAATCTACCCCAAAGTGTGCTTCAAGGCCTAACTCTAAATAAATATGTAATCATGACTAAGCTATAAAAGCACGATATCAGTCACAAACACCGCCCAAAATACACCATGTGTATTCCAGGAAACCTTTTTAGAAATCACACAAAGAATACTGCAATGGTTTCACTGGTCTATCTCTCATCACATTTCAAATAGCCATATTACACATGAAAAAAATATATTAATATATCATTTAATGTGGGACCCCCCACATACAGTGTCTAATTTTTCTTTTCAACAGAGGGGCAGATTTTCAAAGCGGTACGCGTGTAAGTCCCGGGGCTTTGCTGGGGGGACGTGTCGGGGGGCATGGTGCCGGCCCGGGGGTGTTCCGGGGGCGTGGCCGAGGCCTCCGGACCAGCCCCTGGGTCGGGTGATGGTGCACCAGCAGCCCATGGGTAGGCGTAACTTTTCAAACAAAGGTGGGGGGGTTAGATAGGGCTGGGGGGGTGGGTTAGGGAGGGGAAGGTACATGGGGATGGGAGGGAACGGAGGCAGGCTGCGCGGCTCAGCACTCGCAGGCTGCCGATTTTGCGCAGCCTTGCGCGCGCTGACCCCGGATTTTAAAAGATACGCGCGTATCTATTAAAATCCAGTGTACTCTTGTTTGCGCCGGTCGTGCGAACAAAAGTGCGCGGGCGTACTTTTTTAAAATCTGCCCCAGAGTTTGTATATCAATCAAATCCAGGATCGGTGATGGGTCACTTTACTTTACTTTAAATCCACTTTGTTTAAATAATTTTTGTAAAAGTCTCTGATTTCAGACGCGAACGTTCAAAAATACAGTTCCGATACGCCATTTCTGGGAGAGAGATAAAAAGCTCCTAAGATCCGCCATGTTTTTGAACATGGGCGTCTGAATTCAGACCGTGGGAAAAAGAGGTGAAGTTTAGCCATTTGAAAAATTTCGCTGATAGAACCGAGGGGAGAGAATCTTGCTGAGAGAATGGAATGAAGATTGGAAAGTATATTTCCCCTGAAGCAGGACCTGTTGGTCTCTGCAAAGTCCCGATTCCCGACATGATCGTGTTTCGAGTGATCTTAATGATTTGTTCTTGTTTTAACTGCCAATTGTATTATGTAAATATTGTTTACTAGTAGTGAATGTTCATGCCATTATCTTCACTGTGCTTTGGAAGTTCTTGTGGACTATTCTTACACTTTTTTCTCCTGCTCGATCCAAAGACTTGCATGAGCCCAGCAGGGAGAAAGTGATAAAGGAACTACACAGGACGTACATTAGAGGAGACAAGTGAACAGTTCTCAGACTTAACCTGCTCCAGGTTTCTTTATATCAAGGCATGCTTACTGTTAGGATGTTAGGGAGGAGGAATAGCCTAGTGGTTAGAGCAGTGGACTATGAACCAGGAGACCAGGGTTCAAGTCCTGCTGTCACTCCTTGTGACCTTGGGCAAGTTACTTTACCCTCCATTGCCTCAGGTACAAAAACTTAGGGGCGGATTTTCAGAGCCCTGCTCGCCTAAATCCGCCCAAAACCGGGCGGATTTAGGCGAGCAGGGCCCTGCGCGCCGGTGAGCCTATTTTACATAGGCTCACCGGCGCGCGCAGAGCCCCGGGACTCGCATAAGTCCCAGGGTTCTCCGAGGGGGGCGTGTCGGGGGCGGGCCCGGTCGTCGTGGCATTTCGGGGGCGTGTCGGCAGCGTTTTGGGGGCGGGTACGGGGGCGTGGCTACGGCCCGGGGCGGTCCGGGGTCGGAGCGGCCTTGGAGGGAACGGGGGTAGGCTGCGCGGCTCAGCGCGCGCCGGCTATACAAAATCGATAGCCTTGCGCGCGCCGATCCAGGTTTTTAGCAGATACGCGCGGCTCCGCGCGTATCTACTAAAATCCAGCGTACTTTTGTTTGCGCCTGGAGCGCAAACAAAAGTAGGCCTATTCGCGGAGTCTGAAAATCCGCCCCTTAGATTGTAAGCCCTCTGGGGATAGAGAAATACCTACAGTACCTGAATGTAAACCGGTGTGATATCTCAGTTGAGATCAAATGTCTGTATATAAAAATAAATAAAATAAATGTCAACAAATTAAATTGTGCCCAGGATCCTGTCTCCTGAGGTATAGAGCAGCCTTCTTAGGAGGTCCTAGACTTGCTTTAATCTACTAAGAAAATAAAATGAATGTATGCGCCTGATAAGTTCAGCTGAAGAAACATTTGTTGCCTTAATTTTCTCTGTTTTGAATTTCCCTATTCATAACATAATCTTCACTTTTTCATAGCTATATAAAACGAGGTATCACTTTGCTATTTTTATAATGTATTTCTTGTGCATCAATAAACAAAATAAAGTGGTTTTTAAAATTGAGGAGGATAGCTTTCAAAACGGTTCGCATGAGTCCATATGCTACTGGATTTTAGAACCTATGTGCAATTAATTCTTGATTGGTCCAGAACTGACTCATTTTCCATTCTCAAAGACTAAAATTGTTCTTCTACAGCATTGTGAATTAATCCGATTGCCACCTTATGTAACTATTGACAATCAGGAGGTAAAAATAGTTTCTCATGCTCAAAGTCTTGGAGTTGTCATTGACTCCAAACTCACTTATTCCTCAAGTGAAAGTGGTAGTAAGAGCAGGGTTTTGTAATCCTCATTTGGGAGGTCCACTTAAAGCACTTTTAGAACCAGGCGACCTTCGCACAGTGGTTGTTATTGATTCTAGCGCAATCTATGATGGCTTACCTCAGGTGACAGTAAAATCATGTCTGCTCCGCTGATCTCTGGAAGCTCAATTCGGGAACATATAAGTCCTGTACTGTACCACCTTCACTGGCTTCTGATAAAATCAAGAATTAAATATAGGATTGCGCTATTAGTTCACAACCTGTTGGCCCTAAATTCATTCCCCTGAATTGGCTTGAAAATATATAAATCTTGCCCCCCCTTTGCACTCATCACAGAAACACCTCCTCAAATTTCTGTCAGTGCGTCGGGTTCGCCTGGCTGACATTCATCAATCTACTCTGTCAGTGGTTGCTTCAGATTTCAGGAGCAGCTTACCACTTGACTTAAGGTCTACATCATGTACAAAACCTTTTAAAAGCAAATTAAGACCTTCCACTCTATTGAATCTTATTTTGGAGTTGTTAGGGGTTCATATGACATTCCCACCCAAGCTTCCTTGCTTCTCCTTCTTTAACATTAGATGTAATTTTTTAACTTTATACTTTGTTTGTTCACTTGTCTAATTTTATTAACATTACTTCTGTTTTATTATCACTGCTCATATGTGGAGCATCTTTGTTGTGATGGTTGATTTTATTATCACAAATCTATGTTTTTAATACTATACCCCTTAAAAGAAATATGTCTTCTGTGATGTTTTTAGGAATTTTAGATTCTGTTTGATATGGCTTCTTTCACTGTGGAATATTTCTGATGAATTCTCTGATTTTTTTTAATTCTAGATTTTCTTTGCTCTTAATTAGTATTACCTTTTATTTTACAGACCTCTGCTGTTTGTATTTTACCTTTTAAATAGTGTTCTGTTTGTCTTAATACCGTGAATGTTACTTTGTAAGCCGCGTAAGGCAGTAGCATAGGTGACATATACATTTTACACTTATATGCGCAGTTTATAAAATATGAGTACATATGCACACATGCATGCCTGTATATGTAAAAACTGCGAGCCATACAAGTTCGGACTTATCCGGATAAGTTCCAATTTATGTGGCTAAGTAGCGGCACTGAGCTGGAGAAGTCTGAAAAGTGCTACGTTTTGGACTTATCCGGGTATGTAAAATAGCCAGATATATCTTAAAAAAAAAAAAAAAAAAAGTGTTATTTATCGGAATGAATTCAAATTTGTCCATCTTAAGTAGCAGCAAAGTTACTTCTTAGCCAGATAAGTCAGAATATAACCAGATAACTGTAAGCAGATGATATACCAATGTATTCAAATTAAGTTTTACTTGTTATTTAGACCCATTTACTTCCTATAAGTCGGCTTTTACACGCATAAATCTCAGGGGATTTTGTAACATGTATGCATCAATGAAATAAGCAGTTTTACCAATTAATCTACCAGTTTGCCCAGTCCATCTGCAGCTCATGAAGACCTCCTGGCTCTTCAGCTTGAAGTCCTCCCATTTTCTCCAGACCCCCCATCCAGTCATTTTTTTCTCTTTTGAGATGTTTAGAATTACATCAGAAATTGAGCAGGAGTTAATATATGCAAGTAAAAGACTTGCGTGCATTACTTTAAGAACATAAGAAATTGCCATGCTGGGTCAGACCAAAGGTCCATCAAGCCCAGCATCCTGTTTCCAACAGAGGCCAAACCAGGCCACAAGAACCTGGCAATTACCCAAACACTAAGAAGATCCCATGCTACTGATGCAATTAATAGCAGTGGCTATTCCCTAAGTAAACTTGATTAATAGCTGTAAATGGACTTCTCCTCCAAGAACTTATCCAAACCTTTTTTGAACCCAGCTACACTAACTGCACTAACCACCTCCTCTGGCAACAAATTCCAGAGCTTTATTGTGCGTTTAGTGAAAAAGAATTTTCTCCGATTAGTCTTAAATGTGTTACTTGCTAACTTTGGCAGGTGGTACAATAGCAACTTATGCCCATAAATGTTGGCCTGGCCCGCTCCTTTTTTTACATATGCAAATGTACACACCATCCCTGATTTGCACACATATGCTGCGGTTTTTAAAATAGTGTATACATGTGTATATGCCTTTTTACGCGCACTTGCTATTTTTACATGCGCATCTTTTGAAAACTCACCTCGTAGCGTCTTTGCAATCTCCTCTTCTTGCTTGTCAACAATGATTTTCATTGGGATTTAAATTAAAGGATTGTGCTGTAGTTTGTCCGGAATCATCCCTTTGGATCAGTATTTAGTTTAACCCTGCAAACAAAAGCCATATAGTTGCTGTTTGTGCTGTTTTGTTTGGTATTGTCTTGTCAATGAAATGACAATGCATGCTTTGTGAGACTCACAAAGAAGCCACACAATACCAGGTAAAAGATATGTTTGAAAGACTGCCTGTCCTGTTTACTCAAGGAACGTTTTGTGTCATTTCAGGTAGCGTACATGGGGACGACCTTTGTTGGTTATGTAGGCTTATGGACTGGGCAAAGTTCACATAATTTTACAGTCTCTGGCGATCAACGCGGTAAGTGCTAAGTTACCTTTTTGTAATATAAACTGCAGTCAGGCAAAATAGTTCCCAAGGGCCATGATAGCTCATGTAGCTTTCAGTGGCCATCTATTTAACTTGTTTGTGGAAACCATGAACCACCGGGAACATCTGGAAAGGAAGAGAATGACATGAGGAAGGCGGAGAGAGACCAAGAAGTAGGAAAAAAGCTGACAAAGTCACCCCATACCCTCTTTTCAGACTTGTTCATCATTTCACTTTGCAGCTTAAATTCAGAGAAAGTATTTACAAAAATAGGTATAACCCTTTTCTCCCGAGGAGCATCTCCTCAGACGGCGCACAAACGAATTTATTGTCTCTCTGGGCTTTCTTTCCTTTCCACTGTCCTCAGGGGTGAGTTCTTTCTATGGGGAAAGCTTCTGCTATGGCCCAGGTGAGGAGGTAACCTCTCCTCGTGTTGCTGCTTGTGATAGGTATTTTCTGAGGATGCGTAAGCAAGGAGCCCGGACGCAGGATGGGGTGTTCAAATAAAAAGCTTACTGATTCTGTTAAACAGCAAATCAGGTCTGTACAAGGATCATCCTTCCACTCTCCCTGGATAAGTGCTGATTTCCTGACTCCAGTGGTGGGTCCTGACTCCCTTGATCTGGGGAGGGTGGTGGCTTCCCTGATCTTGCTGGCCCCAAGTGGCACCGGTTCCCTGGGAATTTTTCGCCAGTCCTACCTGGGTCCTGCAGAGACTACACAGGATGGCCCCGACCCTGCACCTGCCTCCTGCCTGAAGATCCTGGGAAAGGTCTTCCAAAATGCTTCCTTGATCTGTAGTTGGGGATTTCTCCTTAATCGCACAGAATATGATCAGGAATTGGTGACCTGGCTGCTGAACCCGGGGTAACCTTCCTCAAAGCCCAGGCTGAATTATTTCAGACAGTTCAAACTCTGGAGCTGCTTTTACTTCCCTCTACGCAGCTCCTAACCTGGCAGGATGTGCACAGGTTTGATTCTCCCAAAATAATTAGGGAAAGGACCCTTCACTCTAGGGCTCCTCTCCCACAGAAACTCTCTCCTCGACTCTGCAAAACACCCCTTGACCCTCTTATAGTCAGGTCCACCTCTTCAACTACCTCATAGAGGAGGAGCTGCCAACTCCTAGTCCTATCTATGGGAACCAGGGACATCTAGTGGTCTACCCGTAAGGGTGCCACATAGGGACAATAATAAAAATGTAATTAGATATCACCTTACCATACTATAAAAATATGTGACCTTGAATTTTAAAAAGAAATAAAAGGTGGACTAATTAATGTGACCACAGGGAGCAGAAACATATAGAAAAGCATCCCCCACTAATGTGAATTTTGAGAGTGAAAATACATCAAATACTGTCCAAATAGCCTTGTTGATGATAGGAGATATGCAGGAAAACCTGATATTCAGTCGCTATTCACATAGTGGAGGCCCAGACCTCCAGGGATGAATCAAGCTCATAGGATAGCAAAAGAGCCAGAAGATTATAGGACATTACTGTGGTCAAAATTATATGGCGTTTCTAAAATTCAGAGGGAAGGGAGACCACAGAAAAGGCATAAAAAAAATGGAAATTCATAGAAACCACCACAGATACACTAAGAGATATATCTCACAGGTTTTATAAACCTATTATAACACACATATGTATGTAGGCACTATAAAAATACTCAAATGAATGGATGAAGCAAGCACTGTCTGTGGTTCAACAGATGATGATTCCTAAGAGCACACTATGAACAGAAAAAGAGGATTGGAAGGGTCTTGCCCGACCAGGGATGTGACAGACAAAATTATGATTATATTTAAATACTAGATTAACAAAGTAGAAGATTAAATTGCTAAAATAGTTCAAACCAATAAGTGTAACATAGCCAACTTCTACTGACTTCTATTGCATTACCACAAGTTTCATGATATTCTTAATTATTGCAATTTTATTTCTGTTTTAATAATTTTTTGAATTTTACATCCTAATTCATCAAGGTCTCTTGCCGTGTTCACAGAATGCGGAAAAGCCTTAGTGAATCAGGCCCATGAGATGCATTGGTGAAGTCCACTGTCTAAGGAATGAGACTTGCGTTTTTGGTTGCAACTGGTGTGTGCTCAGGGTAATTGGTTGATGGATTTAGTGGCCTGGCACTGGGAGAGAAACACCTGGAGCACTCCTGGAGTTTGCTGGTGACATACTGTTTCAAGAAAATAAATCAAAGCAAATATTCGAACTGTATATACATTTTGTAAAGTATGCCGCTGATGTACTAAGCAAAGAAAAATGTTGTACACTATTGGATAAATAATGTGTACTATTTTTCTACAGGAACATTTTGGTAAAAACCTTATACCTCATTGAGGTATATTTACTGTATTTGCAAAATTGGCTCTGCATAATTTGGCATTGTAGTAAGTCCTGAACTATTCATTTAAATATATTTTTGCAAGCATAACATTACATGAAAAAATGTACTATTTGTGGAATTTATCTGTTTAGTACATTGGCTTCCTTGCGTACAGGTTAACCAGAAGGTTTCAAGGGACCCACTTGCTCTCTGGAACCTCCCAGTTTTCCATTCACTCAGGATTACTGTTTATTTGAAGCATTCACAAGATCCATTGCAAACAAAGACTTTGGCAGTTCTTTCCACCTAGCATGGGGATGAATTAAGAAAAGGATACAAGGAATGAGTGGGATTAACTGTGGAGAGAAGGGATTGAACAGTGGTATTTGCATGCATCTGAGAGCAGTATTGTGCTGCTTGTGTGACGAATCTCCAGGATCTGGATTATTCTGGGTAATCACGCCTGCCTTTCTTCTGCAGACAAAGGGAGCTGGTGGGAGAATGCTGTCGCTGCTTTCCTGAAGAGGAGCTCTCTGGTCAGCTGGCTTATCAGGGATGTGAGTGCATGTACTTATGATCTCCCCCAATGCCACCACCAGTACTAGAATCTAGAGTAGGGCTTCCCAAACTGTGGTTCGGGACGCCAAATGGGGTCACAGAACCGTCAGCTGGGATCACAAGTGCCTGAAACATCAGTGCCCTTTAGGCACCAGCAGTAGCGTTAGTGTGGACATTGGTGTGGGGTCCATGAGCCAGCACATGCTCACAGGCTTTGCAGTGGCTCTTCCCTTATAAGATTATTTGTGATAAAAAGAAGGCTTGCATAATGAGGGATCAGTGCTGAGCTTCCACTGCCAAGGAGGCTTTGTCCTGACTTTCAGTATTAATATTGCTGCCACTTCCAGATTACTATTTGGGCTTGGCACCAGCCATGAGGGGTGTGGAGGACTCGGGACCAGCCATGAAGGGAGTGGAGGGCTCAGTGTGCATGAGCCAGTAGAGGTTGCCATGGTTTCTCTCTTCTCATCCACCACTGAACCTACCCAGGAGAAAAATATTGCTCCTGACTTTGCCTACCCTCTTTTCCCACTAGTGGTCATCTACCTTCGGCTTGGGGCTCAAATGTTTCCACTGACTCTTGCCAGGGGGATTTAGAAAGGAATGGCTGTTATAAGGGAGAAATCAGATGTAGGAAGGGTTTGAGAGATGAATCATGTAGAGAGAGATTGGCTGTGAATGGTGAGAGAGAGGGAATAACAGAAGATTTATTGGGGGATGTAAGAGAGGAGCTGAGGTGAGGGGTTATGATGATAGGAGATCAAATTGAGGAGGGAACGTAGTGAGAGGAGGGGATTGCAATTGGCGGTTATAAGAAGCGCTTGGGGCAGAGGATCAGCTGTGAGATGGAAAAAGTGCTGGAAGGGATGAAAAAGAGGGGATGGACTGGAGAGGTGAGAGGAACTGGAGGATAGAAGGGTAGGGGGTGTCCACTGCAGAGGGTGGAGGTTGAGAGAAAGGATCAATAGGAGAGGGTGGAGGTTGTGAGAAAGGATCAACAGGAATGTGTTGAGGATATGAATGGAATGATTTTTGGAGGAGCAACACACCCCTGTTAATTTGTTTTGGTTGTGCTTTGGGGGTTACATGAATTTTCAAGTGCTAAAATGAGGTCACATTTGCTAAAGGTTTGGGAAGCTCTGGCCTAGAGGCTGTCAAACCTAATAAATGCAAGCATAAACATCTTTCTAATCCTGCGTCAATAAAAATATTTCGTCTTTGCTACATCCAGATTTCACCCCAAAAGATCCAACCAGTTCCATGCCATTGAAAAAGGAGCAGGTTTATCTCAATATATAGTTTAATGAGGACAAGTAGGGTGGCAGTCTTCACATATGAATGACATCATCTGATGGAGCCTGGCCCAGAATTTTTATGTGATAGATTTTGGAACATTGTGCCTCTCTGGGCATGCACAGCATAGCATTATTCCACACTTCCATGCATAGGCCCCTTCAGACTCTTCTTTTCTGTGGGGTCCACTGACCATGGTTCTTCATTTTCTTGCACCTCATGTGTTCTTCAGGGCATAAATTTAGCAGGATCGTTCATCACAAAACCCCACAGTCTTGTTTCAGCTACTTGTAGTTTCTTAGGTAGGTTTTTCAGTCATTTTTCCAAGTTTCCATTCTGCCTAGCATACCAGTCAGTGCACTGCTTGTGCCCAGTGGGTCTCAATCACCTCCTGGCCATAAAGTTCAATATTGTTTCCCTTGTTTTTCTGCTGGCCCTGGATAAACAGACCAGCGGCTTTCAGCAATGCCTTCACTGTCAGGATTATGTCTATCGCAGATCTCCATGATAGATGTATCCTGTGCTTGGAGGTATCACATGATGTCCAAAGGTATTGCTTGTGCGCAATCATGACCTCAAAAGGACAATGGTCCTGACTGGACTTGATGGGGAAGTAGTAAGGGTCCCAGAAGACCGATCCATCAAAATTGGATGCATCAACACTAATGAATCTGGGAGCGGTAGTGGATGCTGGTGATGCATCAAGAGTATTCCATTCCCTTGATGTCAGGCATTGGTAGGGATCAGAGAGACAAACTATTGCCTGCCTCTTCCTGTTCGAAGAAGGTGTTGTGTTCTGCCTCTTCAATGCCAGCATCAAGGAGTTCTGAAGCCTGGAATTGAGTGAAGAAAAAGAAAACCCCAGCATTGGTCTCCATCGGTGCACAATGCTGGGAGCAGGGAACATTTATCAGTGGCTGAGAACTCCCCAAAATGGTCCCATGGAGAGGAGAACTCATCTTTACCAAACCTCGGAAACCGCAGCAGTCTCCAGGAATTCCAATGTCAGCCACCGATACACTTCTCGATTCCCAGGAGTGGCCACCCCTCCTGCCTCCCTGTCAGTGTTGACATCAGCCATCTATGAGAAGGAGTTGGACAAAAAGATACTGCAGGTCTTGTACAGGGCACTGTGAGACTTTGATGCTTTGGCATCGAGGCTTTGGGATGAGTGCAGGCTAAAGTTAAACCATGGTTCTAGTTCCTCCTTCTGCCCAGCAGCCTAGCATTGGTGCCAGTTTCTGGAGGGGAATCAATGTCAACAGTGGCTGCCCTGATGGCGATCTCCAGTCCATCAGGGGAGGAGCCTTTCCTGAGATGTTGGAGTTCCTTGGATTCCAGGGCTAAACAAATTAGTGCACCCCACTGCTAGATAGGCTTCATGTAGGTCTTCACCACTGGTCTACTAGTCAGGGTCTAACTCTGAGTTTTCAGGGGAGTATGGCTATAGATTCAGTGATGTCTCTGACAAAGCAGGATTGATGGGTCTTCCCTCTGATCCTTCTCCTCTGCTAGAGAGAAAGAAGTCCCCTCCTAAGAACTTTGTTAAATAGCGGAGGTCATTCTTGCTGATGGAGGATGAAACCAGAAATAAGATGCTGGACATCCTCCCCAAAGAAATCGTGGCAGTCCCAATTGATAAAATCTTCAGTAGGCATAGATAAGAACATAAGAAAATGCCATACTGGGTCAGACCAAGGGTCCATAAAGCCCAGCATCCTGTTTCCAACAGTGGCCACTGGCCAATCCAGGCCATAAGAACCTGGCAAGTACCCAAAAACTAAGTCTATTCCATGTTACCATTGCTAATGTCAGTGGCTATTCTCTAAGTGAACTTAATAGCAGGTAATGGACTTCTCCTCCAAGAACTTATCCAATCCTTTTTTAAACACAGCTATACTAACTGCACTGACCACATCCTCTGGTAACAAATTCCAGAGTTTAATTGTGCGTTGAGCGAAAAAGAACTTTCTCCGATTAGTTTTAAATGTGCCCCACGCTAACTTCATGGGGTGCCCCCTAGTCTTTCTACTATCTGAAAGAGTAAATAACCGATTCACATCTACCCGTTCTAGACCTCTCATGATTTTAAACACCTCTATCATATCCCCCCTCAGTCGTCTCTTCTCCAAGCTGAAAAGTCCTAACCTCTTTAGTCTTTCCTCGTAGGGAAGTTGTTCCATTCCCCTTATCATTTTGGTAGCCCTTCTCTGTACCTTCTCCATCGCAATTATATCTTTTTTTGAAATGCGGCGACCAGAATTGTACACAGTATTCAAGGTGCGGTCTCACCATGGAGCAATACAGAGGCATTATAGCATTTTCCGTTTTATTCACCATTCCCTTTCTAATAATTCCCAATATTCTGTTTGCTTTTTTGACTGCCGCAACACACTGAACCGACGATTTCAATGTGTTATCCACTATGACACCTAGATCTCTTTCTTGGGTTGTAGCACCTAATATGGAACCCAACATTGTGTAATTATAGCATGGGTTATTTTTCCCTATATGCATCACCTTGCACTTATCCACATTAAATTTCATCTGCCATTTGGATGCCCAATTTTCCAGTCTCACAAGGTCTTCCTGCAATTTATCACAATCTGCTTGTGATTTAACTACTCTGAACAATTTTGTGTCATCTGCAAATTTGATTATCTCACTCGTCGTATTTCTTTCCAGATCATTATAAATATATCTACTCGTTCAAGACCTCTCATGATCTTAAAGACCTCTAGCATATCCCCCCTCAGCCGTCTCTTCTCCAAGCTGAACAGCCCTAACCTCTTCAGCCTTTCCTCATAGGGGAGCTGTTCCATCCCCTTTATCATTTTGTTGCCCTTCTCTGTACCTTCTCCATCGCAACTATATCTTTTTTGAGATGCGGCGACCAAAATTGTATACAGTATTCAAGGTGTGGTTTCACCATGGAGCGATATAGAGGCATTATGACATTTTCCGTTTTATTAACCATTCCCTTCCTAATAATTCCTAACATTCTGTTTGCTTTTTTGACTGCTGCAGCACACTGAGCCGATGATTTTAAAGTATTATCCACTATGATGCCTAGATCTTTTTCCTGGGTGGTATCTCCTGATATGGAACCTAACATCGTTTAACTACAGCAAGGGTTATTTTTCCCTATATGCAACACCTTGCACTTGTCCACATTAAATTTCATCTGCCATTTGGATGCCCAATTTTCAAGTCTTGCAAGGTCCTCCTGTAATGTATCACAGTCTGCTTGTGATTTAACTACTCTGAATAATTTTGTATCATCCACAAATTTGATAACCTCACTTGTCGTATTCCTTTCCAGATCATTTGTATATATGACACAAATATTCTAAGTTATGGAGCTGATGGTGGGGGATAGAGTTTGACTTGGGAATAACAGAAGTATTTCTTTACAGAAAGGATAGGTGCATGGATCAGCTTCTCAGTGGAGGTGGTTGAGACAAAAATAGTATAGAGTTCAAGAAAGCATGGAATAAGTGCGTAAGATCCTTAGTTTTGAGGCTGTGAGGGTAAAACCAGAGATGAAACAGAATTTACAGTATTGTAACAAGAACAAAAAGCGGGAAGACTAGATGAGCCCAGGGCCATCCATGGGGAGTGGAAGATGAATAGGGTTAACTGCTCTATGCTCAGGGTCCTTCGTTTTCAGTTTAAACCAATTTTCACCCATACATTTCTGATTTTTCCAGAAGTGACTATCAGTCACTATCAGTTTTAGCCTGATTTAAAGAGCAGCTCCCAATGTCTCAAGGCTGCCAGTCAGTGCGGGCCAAAGCACCTGCAGTGTTTCAAGTTCCACTCCACACCAGCGAAAGCGCTCACCTTCCAGTGCTACTGATGTGGCCTTCCACCATCCCCCCCTCTCCCAAGGCAGCCAAAGGGCCTGCGGCTCGGTGCCACCAATGTAGCATTTGATGTGGGCCATACCCACCAGAAGCACATTCTGGCAGACTCCCTGGCCTTGCCCAAAAGCAGAAGTGCAGAGCGTGGGAGCCACAGGAAGAAGCATGCAGCTTGAAGAAGAGAGGAGAAGCCTGGAACCACCACCGCTAGTACGGATGAATGCTGCTGCAATGTGGAGGGGAAGAGGGAGATTCTCAGGGCTGTGGGGAGGGGAAAGGACATGCTAAGCAGGGGACGGAGGTAGAGATAGGGATGCTGCTGAGTGGGTGAGTATTGTTTTCTGTTCACCAAAATAAACTTCAATACTTTCCCAGAAAAATAATGAGCCACATTTTTCCACTGATTTTTCTCCTCTTTTGTTTCTTTGCATAATAAACCCTGATAAATTCCCAGGGGGAAAAAAAGAAAAGAATACATAAAAACTGAAAATGAAAGTCCTTATCCATGCACCACACCGTCATGGTGGTCCTCATCCCCAACACTTTAATTTCAACATTCCTGCGCCCTGCTGAAGTTGATTCGCCCTGGGCCCTGCACTCTCCTATGGTCAGCCTTAGATGAGCCTTAAGCCTTTATCTACTGCCAAGTTCTGTGTGTCTATGAATACTTTTAGTTGCCAGTGTCAGTAACACTTCTGCCAGAAATTTTTCTGAGTTGCCCTTAATTTAGATGAATCGAGAACTAATGATTTAAATGTTGTCTGTCTTGCAGCAATCATATTCTTCCATTGTAGTTTCTTTACACATCTTTTTTTTTTTATTATTTGTTTTCTTAAATGGAAAAGCTCTATGATAAACTGATGACTATTGCCTTGCTTTGGAGTAGACTTTGAGTGAGGCTGAAGATTTCGCATCTGCTATTCTGAAACTGGCCAAGACCCCAATCATTGCTGATGTGTACTACATTGTAGGAGGTGTCTTGCCTAAAGAGGGTGTGGTCATAACGAGAAACCGAAATGGACCAGCAGACATCTGGCCTCTTGATCCCATCTATGGAGAGTGAGTCAAAATAAGAATAGTTTAATTCTGGCTTAGAGCAAAAGGTGGGAATATTGGCAATGGATAAGATTTAAGTCAGGCTAACGAGTTCAAATTATGCAGGTATGCAGATCCAATGTAGACGAGTTGAAACTTGACTTCTTGGAACACAGGATTTGGTGAGAGAGGTAACTGTGGTGGGGCTGCTTGGCGATAGTGATGATAACATGATCAAATTTGAATTAATGACTGGAAGGGGGACAATACGTAAATCCACAGCTCTAGCACTAAATTTTCAAAAGGGAAACTTTGTTAAATGAGAATAGAAGAAAACTGAAAGGTGCAGATACAAAGGTTAAGAGTTTACAATAGGCATGGACATTTAAAAAAATGCCATCTTAGAAGCACAGTTCAGATGTATTTCACGCATTAAGAAAGGTGGAAGGAAGGCCAAACAAGAGGCTATTTTAGCCAAAAGATCTTCCTTCAAAAATTGGAAGAAGGATCCATCTGAAGAAAATAGGAAAAATCATAAGCCTTGGCAAGTTAAATGTAAAACATTGATAAGACAGGCTAAGAGAGAATTTGAAAAGAATTTGGCCATAGAGGCAAAAACTCATAATAGAAACTTTATGTAGCACATTTAAAACTAATTAGAGAAAGTTCTTTTTCACTCAATGCACAATTAAACTCTGGAATTTGTTGCCAGAGGATCTGGTTAGTGCAGTTAGGGGCGGATTTTAAGAGCCCTGCTCGCGTAAATCCGCCCAAAACCGGGCGGATTTACGCGAGCAGGGCCCTGCGCGCCGGTGAGCCTATTTTACATAGGCTCACCGGCGCGCGCAGAACCCCGGGACTCGCGTAAGTCCCGGGGTTTTCGGAGTGGGCGTGTCGGGAGGCGTGTCGGGGGCGGGGCCGGAGCGCGCGGCGTTGCGGGGGCGTGTCGGCAGCGTTTTGGGGGCGGGTACGGGGGCGTGGCTACGGCCCGGGGGCGTGGCCGCGCCCTCCGTACCCGCCCCCAGGTCGTGGCCCGGCGCGCAGGAGGCCCGCTGGCGTGCGGGGATTTACGCCTCCCTCTGGGAGGCGTAAATCCCCCGACAAAGGTAGGATGGGGGTTTAGACAGGGCCGGGCAGGTGGGTTAGGTAGGGGAAGGGAGGGGAAGGTGAGGGGAGGGCAAAGGAAAGTTCCCTTCTAGGCCGCTCCGATTTCGGAGCGGCCTAGGAGGGAACGGGGGTAGGCTGCGTGGCTCGGCGCGCGCAGGCTATACGAAATCGATAGCCTTGCGCGCGCCGATCCAGGATTTTAGCCGATACGCGCGACTACGCGCGTATCTACTAAAATCCAGCGTACTTTTGTTTGCGCCTGGAGCGCAAACAAAAGTAGGCTATTCGCGCTCGTCTGAAAATCTACCCCAATGCTTTCAAGACCACACAGCTACCTTCTCCTCTAATTTATTTCATATTTTAATAGAGTTAGCCGTTACTATTTTATGATATATTGTATTTTATATTTGTGTTCGATCTTTGTAAACCGTTGTGAAGGCTTGTCTGATGTAACAGTATATAAATGACAATAAACTAAACTAAACGTACTACAAGATCTTTATTGTCAGTCCTTGCAAGGTATCATAACCTTCTACGATGCCTCTGTCAAACAGAAAGTGTGACGAGGACACAAGTTGATACTGAAATCAAATTTTTTCCACCCTAATGACAGAAAACACCATGATCGATTGGCAGTATGGAGTAACCCATTGCTTCTGTGATTAATTGTAATAGAGGAAAATGAGGTTTATTCATTGCAGTACAATCCTACAGTTGTTTGCTTTGATTCTGAATGCAGGTGGTTTCGTGTTGAGACGAACTATGACCACTGGACAACTCCACCTCCCTCTGATGATCGACGGTAAGTTTTTAAATAGGGGTTCTACTTCAGAGTACTAAAAAGATTACCAGAAGTTGTTGGAAACTCTCATTTGTTTTCTTTGCGCCCTTTGATTCTTTCTATCTCATCTCTTATAGGATTTTGCCATTATCCTGAACCTGTTTTGTTTATTGATGCTTACCTTCTTTGTTGGTTCTGTTTTATTTAATCTGTTTTATTTAATCTATTTTTTTCTTGTATTTTTCTCTGTCACATCACTGAAATATTTTATGGCATTTGCTGGGATGTACAGAAGTTTGCAATACATTTGTATGAAAAGCAAATGTAAAATTTATCTAAAGCAGTAGCGTCAACTCTTTTAATCCTTTTTCCATACTCGGAGCTATACAAGACTCATCCGTCCCTTCTGATGATCCCAGAATCAGAGTAAGTTCTCAATGTTTAACAAGGTTTCTACAACTTCCTGTCAACTGACTTTAAGACAAATGAATTCCTCTTCTTCCCCATTAGAGCCATTGCCTTTTAAGATGCTAAAAAATCCAGAGCTAGGCCTCTCGCTTTACTTAGTAAATTTCATTAACATCAGCCTTGAGGAAGATTTCTTCTTGACATTCTCAAAGCAGCAAAGGTTCACCCAGTATAAAAAAAAAACCCTCATCTTGACTTGTATATTACTACTAATTTTAGGTCCATTTCAAATCTTCCTAATCTTTCCAAAGTCATCAATAATGTTTTCATTCAAATGTCAGACTTTCTGGATAAAATGCTAGTTTTTCATCCTAAGCAATCTGGCTTTAGAAGCAGTTTCACCATCAAGATTGCTCTGATTATACTTCTAAATGAGATTAGTATAAGTCTTGACAAAGGTAAAGCAGTTCACGTAGTTTTACTTGACATGAGTTTTGCCTTTGATACCATTGAACCTATTGATAAAATGCTTGATAAATATTTGTTTGAGAGATTCTCCACTTAGATGGTTTATATCTTTTCTTACAGACAGAGACCCTACCAGGTTGACTAGAATTCTAAAACTTCATCAACTCTGCACCTTATCTGTGGTGTCCCGCAGACTTCTGTCCTTTCACCTTATTTATTTGTTTGTTTGTTTGTTTTTTTTATACCAACATTCGATCTGGCATATCACATCGGTTTACAGGACAACACATGAAATAATTATGACAACGGTGTCTAATTATTCTTTACATTGTAACAGTGTAACTTAGTTAATAATTTGGCAATTTCATTTGATATACAAAGAACACATGAGTTGATGAGACAGGGGTGTCTTATTCTTCTTCAAAAGTGCAATTAAACATTTGTCAACTTAACAAAACTAAACAACTAAGTCTCAGAATTAAAGTTAGGTGGAGGACTAGGGGGTGGAGTAGGGAGGGGTGGATTTTTGGGGGGTTTGGTTCAGGTGTGCTAAAAGTAGGTGGAAAAGAAGGAGTGTTTTAGCCATGAATGTGGGGTGAGGACGGGTGGGTTCATAATGATCAGGAGGTGTCATTAACCCACTGGCTGATAAGCTTTCTGGAATAGCCATGTTTTCAGGGTCTTCTTGAAAGTCTGGGTTGAAGGTTCCATTCTGAGTTTTGTGGGTAGTTTATTCCATAGTGAAGGGCAAGCTATTGAGATGGTGCGTTCTCTTATAGTGGATGGGTGAGCTAGTTTTGTGAGAAGGAATTGTGAGCAGTCCCAGTGTTCATGGATCGGAGGTTTCTTCTTGAATTGTGAGGGTGGAGAATGTCTTTTAGCCAGTCGATCTTTTCATTGTTGATGGCCTTATGTATGAGGGTTAGGGCTTTGTATTGTATTCTGTAGGTTATGGGGAGCCAGTGGAGGTCTTTCAGGATGGGGGTGATGTGGATGGAGCGTTTGCTGTTAGTGAGCGATCTGGCTGCTGCATTTTGGAGTAGTTGCAGAGGTTTGAGGGTAGACACTGGAAGCCCTAGGAAAAGGGAGTTGCAATAGGCTAGCTTGGAAAATAAAAGGGCCTGCAGCACTGTCTGGTAGTCGTGGGTGAAGAGGAGAGGTTTGAGTTTTTTGAGGATCTGTAGTTTGAAGTGGCCCTCTTTTATTATTGCATTGATGTGTTTTTTTAGGTTTAGTTCGGAGTCTAATGTGACGCCTAGTTCTTTTACTGCGGATAAGAATTGATTGTTTAGTTGTATGATCGAGGGGTCTTGACTGTTTTTCATGGAGGACTTGTTTGCTATGTGTAGTATTTTGGTTTTCTAGTGGTTGAGTGTGAGAGATATCCAAGTTAGGAGTGTTTGTATTTGAGATGAATAGGACTCCCATTATAGTAGGGTGTACTGTATGTTCTCTTTCATGGGGAGCAGGATTTGGTCATCATCTGCATAGACGTAGAAGGAAAGGCCTAGGTCGGAGAGGAGTTTGCAGAGGGGGAGCATGTATTTATTGAAGAGGGTGGAGGAGAGTGATGATCCTTGTGGGATGCCGTGTGAGAGGGGGAATTTCTTTGATTCGCAGGTGTTGAGTCTAACTTTGTATGATCTGTTTGAAAGATAAGAGCGAAACCATTTTATGGTGGTGTCTCATAGGCCAATCTCTTTTAGCCTGGATAAGAGGATTTCATGGTTGATGGTGTTGAAGGCGGCAGATATGTCCAGTAATATCAGAAGATAGGAGTGACCTACGTCTAGTCCTCTTGAGTGTTGTGTCAGTGAGGGTTAAAAGGAGTGTCTCAGTGCTGAGTGACTTCCTGAAGCCGTGTTGTGTGGGATATAGTATTTTATGGGTTTCCAGGTGTTCGGAGAGTTGGTGGTTTACAGTTTTTCCAGAATCTTCGCTATGAATGGCAGGTTGGATATGGGTCTAAAATTTGCTGGGTCGGCAGCATCAAGTTGTCGTTTTTTGAGTATGAATTTGATTACGGTGCATTTTACGGCTTCAGCGAAGATACCTTGTTTGAGGGATGCATTAATTATGTCTGCTATTGGTCTGACAATGATTTTGGGGATTAATTTGGTTTTAACTGGGATGGGGTCGAGGGGATGGGCGGCTGGGTTTATTCTTTGTATAATTTTTTTAACCTCTGTCGAGGCGATGAGCTCGAAGTTGGTCCATGTGGAGACTGTTGTGTCTAGAGGGTTCAGCCTTGTTTGCCTGGGGGGTGGATGATTTTAATTTTGTGATTTTTTTTTTTTTTTCAGTGAAGAACTGGGCAAGGTCTTCGCATACCTTTGGGAGGTTTTCTATTATGGGTGGGTGTTATGGTTAATGGTGTTTGGATGGATCCTTGGACACTGTGGCAGCTGACCACGCCCACAGGGGCAGTCTCATGAGGGACCACAGTGTCAGGCTAAACTCCGGCCAGACAAACACAGATTTGAATCTTTTATTAAACAGTTTATGGAACCACCAGAGGTGGCAGTAGTGAGTAGTGGTTGTAGAGCCTGGCTGGGCGCGTCTCTCGCAGAACGCTGGAACAGCGGATCCTCTGTAGAGCAGTGCTGTAGTGGAAAGAGACTGAGAGTTATGAGCACACAATAAGATTAGCATTCAGAGTCCCAAGTAGAAATAGGAGAGCTCCGAATAGGGAGAGCAGGCCCTCGAGCGAGTACCTGATCCCTTAGAGCAGAGAGACTCAGTAGTGTTGTACTCACTAGCAGTAGCAGAGATGCCATTAGACGATAAGTCTGGCACCGGAGCAGGGAGCAGGCCCTTGAGGAGCGAGTTCCTGATTCCGGTGAAGCAGTACTGTGGAGAAAGATGTTTTCTGTACTCACTGATGGTGACTGTAAGTTAGTTCTTCCAAGTAGAAGAGTAGAGTTAGCAGGCAGCGACACAGGGAACATGGGCCCTTGAGGAGTGAGTACCGGTTTCCTGATAGCACCTGAAAGAAGCAGAGAGGCTCCTGAGGGGCGGGTACCCCGTTAGAAACCCCGAAGGGTAGTAAGAGTTCCAGGTAGAGCTGGAGTGGCAGAGTAGCTTAGGAATAGAGAGTGAATGCCATCTGTACAAATCCTGTTGCTAACTCAACGAGCTAGCAAATACTGTAGGCAGATATACCCTGAAGACATGATGTCAGAAAGGGGGATGCCCCTGAGGTTCGTACCAACGTGAAGTTAAAGATGAGGGTGGCGTGCGCGCCCTAGAGGTACCTTGAAGGAGAATGGTGGGAGGCAGCACCAAAGCTGGTCCGGGGACGCCGGAGAGAACGGCAAGCAGATGCCACAGCGGCCATCAGTCCAAGGTGAGCGGGAAGAGCCGCAAGTAGAGAGAGGTAGGCGGGGCGAAGCCATCGAAGACAAAGGCGAATAGGGCTCTGGGGTTAAATTTGGTGGTCATGGATTTTCTTTGCATAGTACTCTCGTTTGGCTTTGTCGGTGTCTGTTTTGTAAATGTAGAGTATCATTCTGTATTTGTCTGACCACACTGATCCAAAGTCTTGGCTGTAGTAGTTTTGTTATATCAGTGATATCCAAATTGTTGCTAGACTAGAATAAAACAACAGTAGCGCTAAGCAACTACCGATCTTTTCTAGCCCATTAAAAAAATTGATTAATAATGTTAAGAAAGATTACTATGGGAAAAAAATCCAAAAATTCTCCAATAACAAAAAAACTCTCTTTAACATTGTGAGTAAATTAACTGCAGATACCTCACTTAATAGATTAGAACTCACAGAAGATAAATGTAACGAAGTAGCCTTTTTTTTCAAAGATAAAATAGATAAACTTTTGGTGAATTTAGATGGAGCAAAACATCAGGTGATAACCCTCTGTGAAAAAGACCTGGTGAAATGGGCAAATTTTGAAGAAACATAGTTTAAGGAGGTAGAAACTTTTGTTAAAAACAATGAATCCAGAAAATCACCCATTGGATACAATTCCAATTGCCGAATTAAAATTGATAGCTCAAACAATTATACCAACTATCACATTCATTAGCAATAAGTCTCTCCTCAAAGGCTATCTCCCTGATATTCTAAAAGGTGCAATAATTAGATCCATCTTAAAAAAAAAAAATTAGACCCCTCCGTTCTTAATAATTATAGACCAGTGTCTACTATCTCATTTCTTTCAAACTTAATAGAAAAAATAGTACATAGAAAGTTATCATTACACTTGGACACAAATGATATACTTTATCCCTCACAATTTGGTTTTAGATGTAATTTTAGCACTGAAACTTTACTTCTTGCCCTAAAGGATACAGTTTTAAGAAGAATGGATAATGGGCAATCATATTTATTAATTTTACTTGATCTTTTGGCAGCTTTCGATACTGTAAACCATGTGATTTTACTTCAAAGACTTTCAGAGATAGGACTTACCAAGAACACATTAAAATGGTTCACATCTTACTTGAATAACCAGTTTTATCAAGTGCAATCAATAATACTACATCTGATAAAATAAAACTTAATACTGGAATCCCCCAGGGATCAGCTTTATCAGCCTCACTATTCAAATCTATATGTTGCCATTATGCCATTATGCCATCTACTATCTGGACTCAGGTTAAACTACTACATATACGCAGACAATAACCAAATTCTGTTACCGATCCAACATACAATGGAAAAGACGTATGAAACTATGGCAATGTATCTTAAAGTGATTAAGCAATTTCTCACACAAATGAAGCTAGTACTGAACATCGACAAAACCCAAATCATTCTTTTAGAAAGGAAAATGGCCCCCAGAGGTTCAAGTTTAATAACCATTCGAGATAATACCACTTTCACATTCGCAGAACATATTAGAGACTTAGGGGGTCATTTTCCAAGGAGTTACCGCGGGAGATAATTCCGCAAATCACGCTAACAGCGCTAACATCTCTCTCTCTCTCTCTCACTCACTCTCTCTCTCACTCACTCTCTCTCTCACTCTCTCACACTCTCACTCTCTCTCTCTCACACTCTCACTCTCAGTCTCATACTGAAACAGGCTGTCCGGAAACATCGTGAACTGCGATATATACTGGCAATGTAGCCCAAATTGGGTTAATAGTGCAACTTGCGCTAACAGCGTTTTGCATAGCTGTTATCGCAATTTGTGATACACATGCTTATTAGCATAAGGTATGCCCCTTTTTGGTATCGCATGCGATATTGGAAAATGAGGCCCTTAGTAATAACTGATCCAGAACTTTGCTTTAAAAAACACAGAGAAAAATTATTTAAATATGGAAATAAAGCAGGAAGACTATTAGCTAACTTAGTGCGCCTCCAAAGAGGGAAAACATACATTGATAAGTTAAAAGATACACAAGGGCAGCCCATAGTGTCTAGCTCCGAGATATGTGCGGTGTTTAGGCAGTTTTACTCGACATTATACCAGGAAGATAGGGTAGAGGGACCAAGAGAGGAGACTCAGTTTTTTAAAGATATGGAGCTCCCTCAGGTTAACGCAGCTCAGTTAGAAAAGTTGAATGAACCTATTACCCTAGAAGAACTTCAGAGGGTAATTAAGAGCAGTAAAAATCATAAGGCGCCGGGTCCGGACAGCCTGAGTGCCGAATATCATAAAATATTGATCAATCTGGCCTCTGAAGTGCTAATATCTTTCTTTCATGAAGCACAGAGCAAGCGTAAGTTTCCAGATGGGGTCACTATAGCTTTTATCACGGTCCTGGAAAAACCTGGCAAAGATTTATCTAATACAAGCAAACAAGGTTTCCAGGTCAATTATTTGATTTATATACGCCACATAAATGATATTGTATGTTATATTGAAAATAGGATATGTAGGACTACTACCGACTGGATCTGCCTAACAGTCAGACCCAACATAGGAGGAGTCACATTGCTTTATTTAATGAATAATTATTTCAAGTCTTTTTTTCAAGAAGTATTGCCATGGGAAATGAAAATCTTAAACAAAGCCACAACCAGCTTTTGTTTAGCGTTAAAATCATGCGCAATTCATTGCAGTACTTAGCTCTGAGTGGATCAAAAATGAAGTCCCGACGTGATCACGTTTCGGACCATTCAGGTCCTGCTTCAGGGGTCGATTCTTTTGAATCCTTGAAAGTAGAGCCTCAATCTTATTCCCAAACCGGCAAGCAGAATATCATTTATGTGGCGTATATAAATCAAATAATTGACCTGGAAACCTTGTTTGCTTGTATTGATACTCCCGGTTTCTAGTAAATTGGGCTTGTTTGTTGTGATTGTATCAAAAGATTTATCTAAACCAGCAGCGTATAGGCCGATATCCTTGCTAAACTGCGAAGCTAAGTTATTCGCCAAAATAATCGCAGATAGACTGAGTGTCATCTTCCCTTCACTTATCATGCCATATCAAGCAGGGTTTGTTAAAGGGCATGGCATAAGCACAAATATGACAAAGTTACTGATTTCTATGGAAGAGTGTCAAAAGCGTGACATAGGAGCGATGGTTGTAGCTTTTGACTCGGAGAAGGCCTTTGATAGAGTCTCATGGTCTTATCTTTTTTCGGTGTTGGAGCGGTATGGGTTTCAGGGGGAAATCACACATAGTATATCTATGTTATATCATAATCCCATGTCTGCTATCTTTGCAAATGGCCATGTATCAGAAGACTTTAAGCTAGGGCATGGCACCCATCAGGGATGCCCACTGTCACCCCTACTATATATTTTATCAATAGACCCATTGTTGCGTAAAATTGCAGCAGACCCTCAGATTCAGGGATATAAGATTGGAGGCCAAAATTTTAATATATCGGCCTTTGCAGATGACGTGTTAGTATTTTTAACCAACCCAAAAAGCTCCTTACCATGACTGTTACAACACCAGAGAGAGTGTGGATTGTTTGCCGGGTTAAAAATCAACACTGATAAGTCTGAAGCAATGGCGTTGGGGTCCAAGGTACAGACGGAATGGGAGGGCCCCTTCCCATTAAAATGGGTTGCAAATGACATGCGTTATCTTGGGATTCGCTTGACTAAAAATGTGAACTTACTGCACAAGGCTAACATTGATCCCTTATATAAGAATATGGAACGAAAGCTTATGGCTTGGGCGACACTCCACTTATCACTTACTGGAAAAATCTTCTTGTTAAAAATGATGGAATTACCGAAGTGGATCTATGTATTACAACAGTTACCTTTATGGCTTACCAGAGTGGAGGTAACCCGTATACATAAGGTGGTTCATAAATTTATATGGGGGCCGCATAGAGCTCGTTTCCTGTTATTGACCTTGATGTTGCCCAAAAGCCAGGGGGGACTAGCATGCCCAAATTGGAGGGACTACAATCTTGCCTATATCTTGAGACATATCTATGACTGGATTAATAATACTAGTATATACTCGCCGAACACCTTTATTGCAGAATGGATGTTTCCTTACAGACCTCAGAATCTAATACAACTAACGGGAGCAGAAGTCCCATGGTGGTTTAAGCAGAGTATCCGTATACACTCGGGGAGGCGTGCATGGCATTATTTATGTAGAGTGAAGCTTAATATGAAAGGTACACTCACCCCATATCTGACATTTATTTATTTATTTATTTTTAACTTTTATATACCGATGTTCCTGTATAGGATACATATCGCACCGGTTTACATGAAACTGAACTGTCGCCGGATGGCGGATACAATGAAACATGGGTATAATGAACATGCGGAAACAATAAAAGATGTGAAACATTAGAAACATTAGAAATACACTATCATTTAATGTTGTAATGATAAAATGATAATATAATAACATAATATTAAAAATAATAACTTTAATAATAAGATGGACATTTGTGGGAAACCCACAATTTCCTAGTGGAATGACTTCTGTTTTGTTTCAGAAATGGTCTGCCCGAGGGTTAGATAGTATACAGCATTGTTTGGATCCTAACACGAGTGTTCTTCAAAGCTTTCAAGACCTCAGAGTTCGCTTTGATTTGGACTCTCATGACTTTTATGGATACTTACAGATTCGCCACTATATCTCTGCATTATCATTCATGAAGGTGGATTTCCCCAAAATTAGGGGTCTCAGACAGTTTTTCTTTACAATGGGGTGGAAATCAAATTCCAGCAGTACCTTCTCCAGACTTTTGAGGGGTCTAGACAATCACAGTGCCCTACTGACTATCCAGAGCAAATGGGAGAAACAGGCGAACATTATTCTTACATTAGATGATATTAGGTTAATTTTGCAAGACTGTTATCGGTTAACAGACAATGTCATATTGCGGGAAGTGGGATATAAAGTCTTATATTGTATGTATATGTCACGAGCTCGGATGTAGACCGCAAAATGATGTGACTCCGCTACTTGCATCAAATGTTGTAAGAAGGAGGGAACGTTATACCATTCTTTATGGGAGTGTGATTTGATTTCCCTCTTCTGGAAGGAAGTGCTCCTGGAACTAGGCACTATTATGGACATGAGGATCCCTAGAGATCCTAAACTGGGACTATTTAGAATTCCTGGTATGGACTTGGACACACTAGGGAATGCTGACTTATCCTTCTTGCGGAAAGCATTATTGATTGGACTTCAAATGATCATGGCTAGCTGGATTTCCGTGGATAGGCCTGGGAAGGCACAATGGCAGAATCGGATGAACACCCTAATGAGGTTTGAATATTTGTCAGCAAGGGACACAACGCAGAAAGCTCTCCAAACGTGGGAGGAGATTTGGAAGAAATATTGGAGGTCACTTCCACAATCTACGACAGACTCATTTAAGGCTTTGCTACATACGAAATACTGTGAGGCTTACAGACATTCGTCATAGTTCATTTGAGACTTTACCGCAGCAAAACGATTTGAGACCAAAAAGGGGTGGGGGGGGGGGGGGGGGGAGGAAGAAGGGTCATCTCAGAAAGGGGTATCACAGTATTTTGACATGGATATTTGATACGAAGTGTGTACTGCATAATACATACCCCATGGATATAGTTATTCTATTCAGTCTAACCTGTATGTTTGTAGTTTTTACATTGGTTTTCTATAGATTGTGTGAACTTTTCTATAGATTGTGTGAACTTTTCCTAACCAGCGCACATGCAGGGGTTAGGAAAATGGACGCTGATTCAGCGTCCATTCTCCCAACCTGACTACCGGCACCAGAAGGAATGTATAAAATCAATATTAAAGGGTCAGGCATTTAATATTAATGTATTCACTCCACTTATTGCGGATTGGTCCCTTTTCTGTCACATGTCAGTGAAAGGACCAATCTCCTTTCAGAAGGCTGTCCTGAAAGGGGATTGGTCCTTTCACTGACAAAGGTCAGTGAAAAGGACCAATGGGCAATAAGTGAAGGAGTGAATAAATGAATATTAAGTGCCCGACACTTTAATATTGATTTTATACACTCCTTCTGGTGCCGGTAGTCAGGTTCAGAGAATGGATGCTGAATTAACCAGCGTCCATTTTCCAAACCCCTGCCAAGGATATTAAGTAGGAGGCAGTACAGAAAAGCAGTTTTATCTGCATTTGCATGTGATGAGTGCTATTAATTTCACTCCGTGTTGGATGTGCGTTGTAGAGGCGCTAATCCCCTTATTGCATAAGGGGATTAGTTAGCGCCTCTATAACCCGTGTCCAACTGCAGTTTATACAGTGCGCTGGGCTCAACGCACTGTAATACATCGGCCCCAAAATGATTTTCTCACAGTCCTACAAACATTAATTTTCGCAAGCATGAACTACCGTAACGCCCTCCTCTTAGGTCTTTCAGCATCATCCATACGCCATCTACAAGTCCTGTAAAATGCTGCGGCAAGAATCTTAACTGGCAGCAGAAAGAGGGATCATATTACACCTATCCTAATTGAATTACATTGGCTACCCATCAAATCACAAATTAAATTTAAAACATTATGCATTCTTCACAAACTTATATAAGGGGAGCAAGTAGACTAGCTAAACAGCCATTAGGTTCATGTTCCGCAAAGAAACTTGCGGTCCGCCAATAAGGGCCTCCTTTCTTTACCTTCGGTCCAGTCAGCACGTTTGAATGAAGTTAGGGAGAGAGCGGTATCTCTCGCAGGACCAAAACTCTGGAATACACTACCAAAGGAACTGAGGCTTGAAGCATATTTTAAAAGGTTTAAACATGATCTTAAAACCTGGCTATTTGGCATGGCATATACGGAGTGAAAAAAGACCTTTTATTACCTATTTTATGACCTTTTTATTACCTATTTTATGCTTTTAAGGCCTTTATGTGCATTATTAGTGTCTATTTTAGTATTTAAGTTACTGATATTTTTTAGCAATTTTATTCAAATATAATGGTATATTTTAGGGCCTAATGTTTGTTTTAAATTTTAGCTATTTTAAAATGTTGTTACTTATTTAAAAAATGTTTGGATTATATTTGCTGTTATTTACTTTTATGTCTTGTAAACCGTTACAATGGTATGTCTTAGTGACGGTATAGAAAACTTAATAAATAAAAATGTCCTTGGGGACTCTGGAAAATGTAATGATTATTTAACGGAAGTTTCAAATTGGCTATTTTCCTCTAAGGTAAAAGTGACCCTGCGAAATCAGTTTGTCAGGAATAGAGATTATTTGAGCCTCCCATAATAGCAGGGTCCCTAATTTCACTCATGGACATTGTCACAACTCAGAGGATTACATTTGATTCTGTGCTTACTTTCTCTCCCTATATATCCAGTCTTGTACAGCATGCATACTATTACCTACATTTTATTGAGCATCTTAAACCTTTTATAGGTAAGCTGGATCTTAAAACACTGACCTACTCATTGGGGCGGATTTTCAGAGCCCTGCTCGCGTAAATCCGCCCAAAACCGGGCGGATTTACGCGAGCAGGGCCCTGCGCGCCGGGAAGCCTATTTTACATAGGCCTCCCGGCGCGCGCAGAGCCCCGGACTCGCGTACGTCCCGGGGTTCTCGGAGGGGGGCGTGTTGGGGGCGTGTCGGGGGGCGGGCCCGGTCGTCGCGGCGTTGCGGGGGCGTGTCGGCAGCGTTTTGGGGGCGGGTACGGGGGCGTGGCTATGGCCCGGGGGCGTGGCCGCGCCCTCCGTACCCGCCCCCAGGTCGCGGCCCGGCGCGCAGGGGTCCCACGTGCGGGGATTTACGCCTCCCTCCGGGAGGCGTAAATCCCCCGACAAAGGTAGGATGGGGGTTTAGACAGGGCCGGGGCGGGTGGGTTAGGTAGGGGGAAGGGAGGGGAAGGTGAGGGGAGGGCAAAGGAAAGTTCCCTTCTAGGCCGCTCCGATTTCGGAGCGGCCTAAGAGGGAACGGGGGTAGGCTGCGCGGCTCGGCGTGCGCAGGCTATACGAAATCGATAGCCTTGCGCGCGCCGATCCAGGATTTTAGCCGATACGCGCGACTACGCGCGTATCTACTAAAATCCAGCGTACTTTTGTTTGCGCCTGGAGCGCAAACAAAAGTAGGCAGTTCGCGCTCGTCTGAAAATCTACCCCATTGGTTTTAAGTTGTTTGGACTACTGCAATACTTTAAATCACAGGCTTACTTTTAATCTCTTAAACAGCCTTCGGATGGTGCAAAATACAGCTGCCAAACTGATCTTGGGAAAAAGAAATGTTATGTTACTTCATTGCTGCGTGATCTTCATTGGCTACCCATCTCAGGCTGTATCCCCCCCCCCCCCCCCCCCCCCCCCCCCCCCCCCCCCCCCCCCCCCCCCCCCCCCCCCCCCCCCCCCCCATCTTTCCACCTGTTAGTTTTCTGTCAACCAAGACATAACTTATATTCCTCACAACAGGAACTGCTCACATTACCTTCTGCTAAGGATACAAGACTTGAAACAACCCATGAGAGGAGCTTCTCCTATCTGGCACCTAGTTTGTGGAATTATCTTCCACTTGTCTTATGTTTGGAGAAGAACTTCTCCAAGTTCAGGAAGGGCCTTAAAACCTGGTTTTCATAAGTCTTTAATTAGCTATCCTTGATTCATTATTTTAGCTAACTTTAATTGCTTTTTGTTGCTACACAACTGATGGATTTGGCAATATTTTATAGTCATAGTTTATAGTTTTTATTATTTTATGTTGCATTTTATTTTATGTATTTGTTTAATTCTTAATTTGTTTTATTTTTATTCTGTTGCCTTGTATTTGTTTTAGTTTAATTGTATATCACTTTGATTTGCATATGTTCAGAAAGACTAATAAACTAAATTATTTGGCTAACTCCAAATATTGAAGTTAGCCAGATATGTCATTCAACTATCTTGTCCCCGCCCTAGAATACCCCCAACTTATGTGGCTAAATTTTAGCCAGATAATGACTAATCCAGATATTCAAAACGTGCCATTTAGCCGGATAACCTGTGAGTTATCTGAATAAATGGCTTTGAAAAGTGACCTCTAAATATTTTTTGTAAGTGCAACTTGAAAGGATATAATAACTTTTTGTTAAAGTTACATTTCACTTTTTATGTTCACAGAACTGCAGCTATCAAGGCACTGAATGCCACTGGACAGGAAAATATTAATCTTGACACCCTTTATAAGGTATTTTAATGAGGAAAGTGTCTATAAAAGAAAATAAAACTTATGCCAACTAGAGGTATTATGACTATAGTCTTTAGGGGGAACTATTTACAGTGTCTTATGCTATTTGGTGAGGGCCAGTTAAGTCAACCAGTGTATTGGATAAAGATTTTGGTGGAAATTGGTTTTCATTTGAAACAACCTTTGTTGACATTTACTATAGGAAGAGATTAAGAAATTAAAAGTTTGGAGAAGGCGTTAATGAGGGCAATTTTCAAAAGGGTCTAGCTGGCTAACATTAGGGAATTAGCCAGTTAGATCTGAACTTTTGAAAATGTTTCCCCTGCAGAGTGGCTAGACATAGCTACTTTTGCATACCAGGGCTCTTTCTTTAGCCACTCAGTGTGTAAATGGATCACCAAAAATTGCCCTCATTGTGTATAGAACCAGGACTTCTTGGTGAGGGCCACAAATAGGTCTGGTTTTAAGTATATCCACACTGAATGTTCATCAGATGTATTTCCATGCAGGTAGTCTAAGAACAAGGCTAATTTGCATAGTGTGGTCATCCTGAAATCCAGATCTGTTTTACAGCTCTCAAAGACTAGATTTGAGAATCCCTAGTATAGAAAGTGGACAAACACACACATATACATACAGCCAGTTGGGTTTTCAGAATATCCATAATAAATATGCATAAGTTGTTTTTGTAAATCTCAGAAACCCAGTTTTTGCAAGTTTATCTCATGCATTTTCATTGTAGATATCCTGACAACACTACTGGTTGTAGTATCCTGAGGACAGGCTTGGGAATCAAATTGCTTAACAGACAAGCTTTTGTCTGATTTTAACATCCTTATTCTGGTCAGTGAAGCTTTCAAACTAGTGCATTGAGGGGCAGATTTTAAAAGGTACGCGCGCGGTGTACATTCGTGCGCGCTATAAAATCAGGGGGTCGACGTGAGCAAGTGGGTGCACACTAGTGCACCTTGCGCACGCCAAGCTCCCGGGGAGAGCAGCTGGCTTTCCCCGTTCCCTCCGAGGCCGCTCCGAAATCAGAGTAGCCTCGGAGGGAACTTTCCTTTCTCACAGGACAAGCAGGATGGTAGTCCTCACACATGGGTGACATCACAGGATGGAGCCCAATCACGGAACGCTTTTGTCAAAGTTTCTAGAACTTTGGCTGGCACCTACTGGACATGCCCAGCATAGCACTAACCCTGCATCCAGCAGGGAGTCTACCTTCAGTCTCTTTTTTTTCCGCACAGCAGTAGCCACGTGGGTTAAGGAGCTCTCTAGAGATTCCTGACAGGAATTTTCCTCACGGAACTTCTTTAAAAATTTTCAAAAAATTCTACCCCATAGGGGTCCCCCTATTGATATCCGTACTCCATGGTCGAAAGGTAAGGCTTTACCCTCGTTTGCAGTCGATTCCTGTAGAATTTTCCCTTCGGGGCCTACTGGCCATCGACCGCACCGCGGCTAAATATTTGTCGAAGCCATGGCGTCGGGTTTTCATCGATGCCCCAATTGTCCTCGGACAATGTTCATCACAGACCCGCACAGAGTTTGTGTATTGTGCTTGGGGTCCAGCCATGATACCTAACTTGCACCAAATGTGCTCAAATGACGCCGAAGGTCCGTAAAGCCCGCTGAGAAAGGATGGAATTTCTTTTTCGTTCAAAACCCCTGACTCCATCGACCATGATGTTAGTCCTCACAAAACCCGCCCACCACCCCGTGGAGTTGGGTTCGCTTACATTTTCTTATTTTATTTTTCACACGTACTTTTTACTATAAGACGAGACTGAAGAGGGACCCCTGCTGGATGCAGGATAAGTGCTATGCTGGGCATGCCCAGTAGGTGCCGGTCAAAGTTCTAGAGTAGTAGCCTAGTGGTTAGAGCTGTGGGCTACAAACCAGGAGACCAGGGTTCAAGTCCTGCTGTCGCTCCTTGTGACCTTGGGTGTCACTTTACCCTCCATTGCCTCAGGTACAAACTTAGATTGTAAGTCCTCTGGGGATAGGGAAATACCTACAGTACCTGAATGTAATCCACTTTGAAGCGCTGAAAAAAGTGCAAAAAGTGGAATATATTAAAAAAAAACAAAAAAAAAAAAACTTTGACAAGTGTTCCGTGATTGGGCTCCATCCTGTGATGTCACCTATTTGTGAGGATTAACATCCTGCTGTCCTGTGAGAACACCTGTTACAGGTAAGCAACTCCGCTTCCCCTTCCCCTACCTGTCCCGCCCTCTGGCCCGAAAAGAACAAAACCCCATACCTTTATCTCAGAAGTTACGCCTGATAGAGGCTTGCGTGCACCGGCCAACTGCCAGCGCGCGATTCCCCGGCCCAGCAGCCTTGTAGAGGCCTCTGGCCACGCCCTGCCCCTGGACTGCCCATTTTTTCAAGCCCTCCGACTTACACATGTCCCGGGACTTTACACGTGCCGCCGGGCCTTTAAAAATAGGCTTGGTGCGCGTAACCGCCCTACGTGTGTAAATCCTTCTGAATTTACACGCATAGGGCTTTTAAAATCTGCCCCTTAATTTTGAAACAGTATAGCTCAGTAGTTTCACTCAGTCTACTAAGAATGAACTTGGTATGCAGGCTTAGTGCCAAAAGAGACATTTGATTACAAAAAAGGAATACAAATTAGCTTTACAGGTTTTTATATTTTTTTTAATTATGAAGGACTGCGTTCATTGTATAAGGGGCCCTATACCAATCCACGTTAAAACTGGCAAGTCAATATGCAAAATTCAGTGACATTACAGTGGTTGCATTAAACTGAACTTGGTCATTCCAATACCGCTGTGTTCTGCCTTGTCCCCAGGCAGCATGCAGTAACTTGCCCTGAGAAATAGAGATGGTGATTTCAGACTGAACTTAGCTGGATGTTCAGAGGCCACCACTTAGCTGGATAGGTCGCTGATTATTGGCTTCCCCATGATTACATATCACATGCTATTTCAAATATGCACATAGTATTATGCAGTTTCTTTATCAACAATACATATATTGTGAATATAGCTTATTTTTATCACGGGCCTGTATCTGAGAACCCTTCTGAAACAGATACTAACATATTTTTGTTTTTAAATATAGGTCTTGTCAGTAAAACCTGTTTTAAACAAGTAAGTAGATTATCCTTAATTTTTTTTTTTGTTTTGTTTTTTTTCCATTTTTATTCCCTGTGCTGCTGTCAGCCTTGAGAGAGTGTGAGGAAGATCAAGCCACACAGGCCCCTTGATTTTGGGGTTGAAAGTGTGAGCTGAGGAAGGTCTCAAAGGCATGGTCTCCCATTAGTGTTACAAGTTAATGTATTTGCCTTGCTAGCATGTTTAACACTTGGACTGTCTTTAATTAGTATGTACCCACTGAATAACTGGGGACACTAGTGCCTTAGAGGTGAATTTTAAAAGCCTGACACGCGCATCAGTTGGGGCGTGCACAAATAAGTCGGGCTTGTGCGTGCTGACGGTATTCTTGTAAGTGTCCAGGTACGTGCCACAGCATTCACAACTCAAAAGTTTTCAAAAAGGGGCGGGGCATGAGCCTGAGATGTGCACGTAAAAAATGAATGTGACCTGGTGCACGCACCGAGATTTTCTGCCGTGTAACTTAACTTCTGCTATGGATGCTGTGTAAGTTAAAATTTAAAGAAAACTAGGCAGATCTGCAGGCTTTTAAGGATCAGGGCTAACGGAGGAAGTAAAGGCTATCAAACCAGGGGGATGGGAGGACTTATCTCTTAATTTGGCGAACTGGGGACGAACTAGTAAAACTGGGAATGGCGTCAGCGCACGCTACTTTAGAAATCACCCTATTTACATGGTAGAAGCAGGATTTGCGTGCGGCCAGGCTATTTTATAACATGCGTACATATGCGCGCATGTTATAAAATGACTGCATCCCTGGGCATGGGCCAACGTAGGTGTGCACCCATACCAGTTTGAAAGATACCGTCCCAGCGCATAGCATGCTAATTTTTTGTGCATGCTAAATGGCTAACTTTTAGTGCATAGGCCCCCTATATATTCATAAATTAATTAAAACAAGTTTATATAGTGTATGTTTGCAAACGAAAGTTTTATTCAGACTGGGTGTTTTTATGTGTTGCGCCCAACCACGTCAGGTCTTGGGCACAAGGACTCATTGGGAAGTTTATGGACCAGCACAGGCCCATGACATCTCGGGGTCTTCTGCACACCAGTCAAGTCACTCCAAAAATCACCATTCAGACTCCAAAATTGCAGTTCAAAGTAAGCCTTACTAGAACTAATGGCAGGTAAAACAACGTCAAGATTGACACACCAATGGCTAGTGCACCAAGCAGTTCAGAAAAATAAAGTCCAAAGTGCAAAGAAACATCTCTCTTTCACAGTATCAGACTTTGATATAAGCTCAATAGGGAAGGGACATTCCTCTCCCAGTGCTTCTCCAGTAACTATTTGGGTTGCAGCTCACCTTCCTTCTATTCTGTGACTTCTCCCTATTTCTCAAACTCAAATGAGTATCTAGCTGAAACCTTTAGTCAATCAGCAACTCTATAGGATGTTCCTCTAGCAGATAGTTTCTTTTTTGAACTGATTCTTCAAACTTTTCCAAATAATCCCTCTGAACATAAGAATTGCAATACTGGGTCAGACCAAAGGTCCATCAAGCCCACTATCCTGTTTCCAACAGTGGCCAATCCAAGTCACAAGTACCTGGCAAGTACCCAAACATTAGATAGATCACAAATTACTATTGCTTATTAATTAATAGCAGTTTATGGATTTTTCCTTTAGGAACTTATCCAAACCTTTTTAAAACCCAGCTACACTAACTGCTGTAACCACATCCTCTGGCAGTGAATTCCAGAGCTTAACTATGCGCTGAGTGAAAAAGAATTTTCTTTGATTTGTTTTTAATGAACTACTTGTTAACTTCCCAGAGTGCCCCCTAGTCCTCCTATTATCCGAGAGAGTAAGTAACCAATTTGCATTAACTTGTTCAAGTCCTTTCATGATTTTGTAGACTGCTATTATATCCCCCCTCAGTCGTCGCTTCTCAAAACTGAACAGCCCTAATTTCCTTAGCCTTACCTCATAGGGCAGCCATTCCATGCCATTCATCATTTTGGTTGTCCTTTTCTGCACTTTCTCCAGTGCATCTATATCTTTTTTGAGATGTGGCGACCAGAATTGCACACAATATTCAGGAGGCGGTCTCACCATGGAGCAATAAAGAGGCATTATGACATCCACCATTTTATTTGCCATTCCCTTCTTAATAATTTCTAACATTCTGTTTGCTTTTTTGATCACCACAGCACACTGGGCCAACTATTTCAATGTATTATCCACTATGACCCCCAGATCGCTTTCCTGGGTGGTAACTGCTAAGATAGAACCTAACATTGTGTAACTACAGCAAGGGTTATTTTTCCCTATATGCATCACCTTGCACTTGTCCACATTAAATTTCATCTGCCATTTGGACGCCTAATCTGCCAGTCTTACAAAATCCTCCTACAATTTATCACAATCCATTTGTGATTGAACTTCTCTGAATAATTCTGTCTCATTTGCAAATTTGATCACATCACTCATCATATCCCTTTCCAGATCATTTATAAATATATTGAAAAGCACTGATCCAAGTACAGATCCCTGAGGCACTCCACTATTTACCTTTTTCCACTGTGAAAATAGACCATTTAATCCTATCTCTGTTTCCTGTCTTTTAACCAGTTTGTAATCCATGAAAGGACATCATCTCCTAACTCATGACATTTTAGTTTTCTTAGAAGCCTCTCATGAGGGACTTTGTCAAATACCTTCTGAAAATCCAAATACCCACATCTACTGGTTCACCTTTATCCATATGTTTATTCACCCCTTCAGAAAATGTAGCAGATTTGTGAAACAAGTCTTCCCTTGGGTAAATTCATGCTGGCTGTGTCCCATTAAACCATGTCTATCTAAATGTTCTCTGATTTTATTCTTTATAACAGTTTCCATGATTTTTCCAGGCACTGAAGTCAGGCTTACCGGTCTATATTTTCCCAGATCACCTCTTGATCCCTTTTAAAATATCGGGGTTACATTTGCTACCTTCCAGTCTTCAGTACAACAGACAATTGTAATGATAGGTTTCAAATGACTTGTAATAGGTCTGAAATTTCATTTTTTATAGTTCTTTCAGAACCCTGGTGTGTATATCATTTGGTCCAGATGATGTACTACTCTTCAGTTAGTCAGTCTGGCCTATTACATGTTCCAGGTTCACCTTGATTTGGTTCAGTTCATCTGAATTGTCACTCTTGAAAACTGTCTCCGGAACGGGTATCTCCCCAATATCCTCAACTGTAAACACCGAAGCAAAGAATTCATTTAGTCTTTGCACAATGGCTTTATTTTCCCTAAGTGCCCCTTTAATCCCTTGATCGTCTAACGGTCCAACCGACTCCCTTGCAGGCTTCCTGCTTTCGATATATATTTTTTAAAATGTTGTTATGAGTTTTTGCCTGTATGGCCAACTTTTTTTCAAATTCTCTCTTAGCCTGTTTTAGCAATGTTTTATATTTAACTTGCCAATGCTTATTCTTTTTCCTACTTTCTTCAGATGGATCCTCCTTCCAGTTTTTGAAGGAAGATCTTTTTGCTAAAATAACCTCTTTCACCTCATCTTTTAACCATGCCGGCAATCGTCTGGCCTTCCTTCAACTTTTCTTCATGTGTGGAATACATCCGGACTGTGCTTCTAAGATGGTATTTTTTAGCAATGTCCATGCCTGTTGTACACTCTTAACCTTTGTAGCTGCACATTTCAGTTTAACTATTTTTCTCATTTTATCAAAGTTTCCCTTTTGAAAATCTAGTGCTCAAGTCATGGATTTACGTATAGTCCCCCCTTACAGTCATTAATTCAAATTGATCATGCTATGATCACTATTTCCAAGTGGCCCCACCACCATTACCTCTCTCACCAATTCCTGCACTCCACTAAGAGATCTAAAATAGCTCCCTCTCTCATTGGATCCTGAACCAGTCCATCCAGGAACTTTCTCTCTCTAGCATGTCCTAATGTTATATTTACCCAGTCAAAATTGGGGTAATTGAAATCTCCGATTATTACTATACTACCAATTTGGTTAGCTTCCCTAATTTCTCTTAGCATTTCATTGTCCGCCTCATCGTTTGGACAGGTGGATGGCAGAATATTTCTATCGTTATACTTTTCGCAAGTACATAAGAGATTTCTACCCATAAAGATTTGATTATGTATTTAGTCTCTTGTAGGATCTTTATCCAGTTGGACTCTCTGCCATCCCGGACATAAAGTGCCACCCCCTCACCATCACCACCACAAAGTTGCTCCTCTATATCATTGTGATATAATTTGTACCCTGGTATAGCATTATCCCATTGGTTATCCTCCTTTCACAATGTCTCTGACATGCCGATTAAGTCTGTCATCATTCACTGTTATACATTCTAACTTTCCCAACTTACTTTTTAGACTTCTGGCATTGGCATACAAACATTTCAAAGTATGTTTTTTGTTTGTATTAACATTCTGTTTTTCAGTTGACAGGGATAATTTAAAATCTTTTAGCTCAGGTGATTCTTCACTTATATGCACAAGGACTACATTTGCTTTTATTGGAACCTCTCGGTTGGGATGCCCGAACTCTACTGCTTAATTAGTATCCTTCAAAGGTATATCTCTCCAAATCATGCACTGCTGAGTGACTGCTTTCCCCTTTGATTTAGTTTAAAAGCTGCTTTAGCTCCTTTGCAAAGGTTAACGCAAGCGGCCTATTTCCACCCTGGTTATGGTGTAGCCAGTAGCCAGTCCCTTCTGTATTTACTAATGAAGATGTTGGGGAGATACCAGTTACGGAGGTGGTTTTCAAGTATGATGAGTCAGATGAACTGATCAAAATCACTGTGAACCTAGAAGATGTAGTAGGCCAGATTGACAAACTAAAGAGTAACAAATCACCTGGACCGGATGGAATGCATCCCAGGGTTCTGAAGGAACTCAAAAATGAAATTTCAGATCTATTAGTTAAAATTTGTAACCTATCATTAAAATCATCCATTGTACCTGAAGACTAGAGGATGGCCAATGTAATCCCAATATTTAAAAAGGGCTCCGGGGCAAGCAGGGAAACTATAGACCATTGAGCCTGACTTCATGCCAGGAAAAATAGTGGAAACTATTCTAAAGATCAAAATCACAGCGCATATAGAAAGACATGGTTTAATGAAACACAGTCAACATGGATTTACCCAGAGGAAGTCTTGCCTCACAAATCTGCTTCATTTTTTTGAAGAGGTTAATAAACATGTGGATAAAGGTGAACCAGTAGATATAGTATACTTAGATTTTCAGAAGGTGTTTGACAAAGTTCCTCATGAGAGGCTTCTAAGAAAACTAAAAAGTCATGGGATTGAAGGCGATGTCCTTTCGTGGATTACAAACTGGTTAAAGGACAGGAAACAGAGAGTAGGATTAAATGGTCAATTTTCTCAGTGGAAAAGGATAAACAGTGGAGTGCCTCAGGGATCTGCACTTGGACCAGTGCTTTTCAATATATTTATAAATGATCTGGAAAGGAATATGATGAGTGAGGTTATCAAATTTGCAGATGATACAAAATTATTCAGAATAGTTAAATCACAAGTGGATTGTGATACATTGCACGAGGACCTTACGAGACTGGAAGATTGTGCATCCAAATGGCAGATGAAATTTAATGTGGACAAGTGCAAGGTGTTGCATATAGGGGAAAAATAACCCTTGCTGTAGTTACACGATGTTAGGTTCCATATTAGGGGCTACCAACCAGGAAAAAGATGTAGGCATCATAGTGGATAATACTTTGAAGTCGTTGACTCAGTGCGCTGCAGCACTCAAAAAAGCAAACAGAATGTTAGAAATTATTAGGAAGGGAACAGTTAATAAAATGGAAAATGTCATTATGCCTCTATATCGTTCCATGGTGAGACCGCACCTTGAATACTGTGTACAATTCTGGTCGCCGCATCTCAAAAAAATATAGTTGCAATGGAGAAGGTACAGAGAAGGGCAACCAAAATGATAAAGGTTGAAGAGGTTAGGGCTGTTCAGCTTGGAGAAGAGACAGCTGAGGGGGGATATGATAGAGGTCTTTAAAATCATGAGAGGTCTTGAAACGAGTAGATGGGAATTGGTTATTTACACTTTCGGATAATAGAAGGGACTAGGGGCACTCCATGAGGTTAGCAAGTAGCACATTTAAGACTAATTGAAGAAAATTCTTTTTCATTTAATGCACAATTAAGCTCTGGAATCTGTGCCAGAGGATGTGGTTACAGCAGTTAGTGTAGCTGGGTTTAAAAAAGGTTTGGATAAGTTCTTCAAGGAGAATTCCATTAACTGCTATTAATCAAGTTGACTTAGGAAATGGCCTCTGCTATTACTGGCATCAGTAGCATGGGAACTTCTTAATGTTTGGGTACTTGTCAGGTTCTTGTGGCCCGGTTTGGCCTCTGTTGGAAACAGGATGCTGGGCTTGATGGACCCTTGGTCTGACCCAGCTTGGCAATTTCTTATGTTCCCCAAAATGTTCCCCAGTTCCTTACAAAACTGAATCCCTCTTCCTTGCACCATCGTTTCATCCATGCATTGAGTCTCTGGAGCTCTGCCTGCCTTTCAGGACCTGCACGTTGACTAGGAAGCATTTCAGAGAATGCTACCCTGGAGGTTCTGGATTTCAGCTTTCTACCTAAGAGCCTAAATGTGGCTTCCAGAACCTCCCTCCCACATTTTCCTTTGTCGTTGGTGCCCACATGTACCATGACAGCTGGCTCCTCCCCAGCACTGTCTATAATCCTACCCGCCACCTTCGCACCAGGTAGGCAAGTTACCAGGTGATCCTCATGCCCACCAGTACTCAGCCATCTACATTCCTAATAATCGAATCACCAACTATGACGGCCGACCTAACCCTTCCCTCTTGGTTTGTAGCCTTGGGAGACACATCCTCAGTGCGAGAGGACAGGGCATTTTCTGGTGAGCGGGTCCTTGCTACAGGATCATTTCCTGCTGAACCAGGCTGATGCTCTCCGATCAGGAGAACTTTCTGATCCAAGGCAGCAGCAGGGCTGCCAGACTGGTGTTGTGACTTGGCTACTGTATCCCTGAAGGTCTCATCTATATACCTCTCTGTCTGCCTCAGCTCCTCCAGATCTGCACTCTAGCCTCCAAAGATTGGACTTGTTCACAGAGAGCCAGGAGCTCTTTGCACCGGGTGCACACATACAACCTCTCACTGGCGGGTAAAAAAATTCATACATGTGACATTTGATGCAGCAGATTGGAAGGCTCCCCTCTTGCTGCTGGATTGCTGCCTTCATCTTAAATGTTGTTGTGTTCTTAGTTAAATTTAGGTTGCTAAGGGAGTAGGAATGTGTAAATAACAGTCCTTTAAATGTATTGTTATATTCACTAATTAATCTGGTAGTGACCTGCAACGGGATAATTAAACTCTTGATAAGAGCTGGGGCAATCCTGTGTTTTAGATTAAAAGGCTGACTGATTTTGAATGTGCCTATAAATCAAAGGATGAGCTTGGGGTAATGGGAAAGGGGTGGGAGGGAGGAAAAGACAAAGATACACAAACTCTAAGCATTTTCCTACCTTTTGGATTTCTTTTTATAAAGAATATACCCCAATAGTTGACCTCTCTCCAAAAAAGTTCTAAAATTCCCAAAGCAATTCTTACCAATTTTCTTCAGCCACCAGCAAGATGATCTGCTCCTCTCAGTGCTCCTGTGGAGGGAAAGACACTTTCAAGTGCTCTCTGCAAGGAGGGACACTCATAGCCTCATCCCTTTGCTAAGGTTGACTCCAGACCCCTTTTTTCCTCTGGAATCTTCTGACTCTCTGAAAATGGACACCCCAGTTTTATAAAAAAAAAAAAAATCACCTCCCAACTGGGAAGTGCCAAGACTCACAGACGCACCTGCCTACACTGGCATCATTATTGGCAACCAGGCGTGTGGAGGCCACTGTTGCCAAATTAGTACAGGGTAAAACAAATTAGTAAGGGCCGCATTTGGTTGCCCCTTGCAATTGCCTGATTTGTTAATATTTCCACATAACCACTGTGCGGTCTATCACTTTTCTAATGGAATTTGATATTCTGTACAGATAGGATTGGATTCAGTCTGAGGACCTTATTTTATTTTATTTTTATGTACTGGGAACCCTAAAAGCCTCAGTCATCTTGGGGCTCATATTCAGTAAGCCATTTAGTGGACAAATTATCTGGCAAAAGTTAGTTGAATAACGCTTGTCCCAGATATTCAGCAGGATAAAGGTCCCACCAAATATACTTGGCTAAAATGAACTGCTCACCTTTAGCCAGATAACTTTAAAACTAAATGGCCAGCTTTTTGAATATGGCTGGCTAGGTCTAAATTTATCCGGCCTTGTATGGCCGGATAATTTGCTTCTTAACCGGCGACTTACTCTGTTAGTACCGGAAGCATAAACTGCTGGGAGTTTACGCTTCTAGCAATGCTTCTGACAGAAGCAGCAGCTGGATCGCAGGCAGCAGGTGAATTTAGACCTTTATCCTGGCAGGAGTGTTGCTTTGGTATCAGGGGGATGGAATGGAGGGTGGTGGAAGGGTACGTGGCTGGCCAGTTGAGACTGCGGGTGGGTGGGTAGGAGAGATTCTGGGGGGGGGGGGGGGGGGGGGGAAAGGAGCCATATTGCAAGTTATGATTCAAAATGGGGAAAGGGTGGTGGGGTGACCACCACAACACTTTTTACTGATTTAGAAGGCATTGGGGGTGCACTGCCTAGCAGGGCCATCTATTAAAATAGGTTGAGAAATTGAGATACTCAAGCCACAGGCTCTTTTCTTTCTTTTTAAAAAATGTTTACAGTGCTACTTAGCTGGATAGCTTTTGAAGATATCTGGTTAAGTAGCAAGTTATCCGCCACACCAGACAATTTCAGGGCTTGGGGGGGGGGGGGGGTGGTGAAGGAGGGAGGAGGAGTGGAGTAAGAGAGTGCGAGAGCCTGTGGGGAGGGCCTCACTGTGTGCACCTATTTATATCTCTATAGGAGGGCCACCTGATAGGTCGAGGTGAGGTGTTAGTGATAGTATAGGGTTTAGGGGCCAGGTTCGCATGTAGAGTGATACTTGCGAACAGCACAGTACACCTTGGTGAAGATTTGACATCATTTGGAGTGAGGAAAGTCTCAAAAAGATGAAATTTTGTACCATGTTCTCTCACCCTAGCTTGATGGTACCCTGTTATAGAGTCCATCAAGCTAGGGTGGGAGAACATAATAGAAATTTAAACTTTGTGAGACTTTCCTCACTCCAAATGATGTCAGATCTTCACCAAGATGTACGTATCAGTCTACATGCGAACCTGGCCCCTAAACCCTATACCACCCCTCCTATAGAGATATAAGTATTTAACTACTATGAGGGTCTTGTAGTAAATCTCTCTAAAAAAAAATAGGAATTATCGCAGGGTGCACTAAGTTTATCACACCATGCGATAATACCTATGCGAAGCGATAACTTACCAATTTCCATAAACATGCCCCTTTTTGGATAATGCATGCGTTACCATACATTATTGATGAATATAGGCCTTAGGCGGATAGATTTGAAAATCAGACAGGTTACCCAGATAACTAAACCCTCCCTGAAATGCCACCAGAATGGCTTTTTAAAAAAAGCCGGCTAGAAGATAAGTGGCTAAATATTCAAATCCTTGCCATTTAGACGGATAATGTGAGTTATCTGTCTAAATGGCTTTGAATATTGACATCTGTGCAGTTTCTACTTGGCTGGTACAGAAGTCAGCATGGCTTTACCCAAGGCAAGTCTTGCCTCACAAATCTGCTTCACTTTTTTGAAGGAGTTAATAAACATGTGGATAAAGGTGAACCGGTAGATGTAGGATACTTGGATTTTCAGAAGGCGTTTGACAAAGTTCCTCATGAGAGGCTCCTAGGAAAAGTAAAAAGTCATGGGATAGGTGGTGATGTCCTTTCGTGGATTGCAAACTGGCTAAAAGACAGGAAACAGAGAGTAGGATTAAATGGACAATTTTCTCAATTGAAGGGAATGGGCAGTGGAGTGCCTCAGGGATCTGTATTGGGACCCTTATTTTTCAATATATTTTTAAATGATCTGGAAAGAAATACGAGTGAGATAATCAAATTTGCAGATGATACAAAATTGTTCAGAGTAGTTAAATCACAAGCAGATTGTGATAAATTGCAGGAAGACCTTGTGAGACTGGAAAATTGGGCATCAACATGGCAGATGAAATTTAATGTGGATAAGTGCAAGGTGATGCATATAGGGAAAAATAACCCATGCTATAATTACACAGTGTTGGGTTCCATATTAGGTGCTACAACCCAAGAAAGAGATCTAGGTGTCATAGTGGATAGCACATTGAAATCGTCGGTTCAGTGTGCTGCGGCAGTCAAAAAAGCAAACAGAATGTTGGGAATTATTAGAAAGGGAATGGTGAATAAAACGGAAAATGTCATAATGCCTCTGTATCGCTCCATGGTGAGACCGCACATTGAATACTGAGTACAATTCTGGTCGCTGCATCTCAAAAAAGATATAATTGCGATGGAGAAGGTACAGAGAAGGGCGACCAAAATGATAAGGGGAATGGAACAGCTCCACTATGAGGAAAGACTAAAGAGGTTAGGACTTTTCAGCTTAGAGAAGAGACGGCTGAGGGGGAATATGATAGAGGTGTTTAAAATCATGAGAGGTCTAGAACAGGTAGATGTGAATCTGTTATTTACTCTTTCAGATAATAGAAAGACTAGGGGGCACTCCATGAAGTTAGCATGTGGCACATTTAAAACTAATTGGAGAAAGTTCTTTTTCACTCAACGCACAATTAAACTCTGGAATTTGTTGCCAGAGGATCTGGTTAGTGCAGTTAGTATAGCTGTGTTTAAAAAAGGATTGGATAAGTTCTTGGAGGAGAAGTCCATTACCTGCTATTAATTGTTGACTTAGAAAATAGCCACTGCTATTACTAGCAACGGTAACATGGAATAGACTTAGTTTTTGGGTACTTGCCAGGTTCTTGTGGCCTGGATTGGCCACTGTTGGAAACAGGTTGCTGGGCTTGATGGACTCTTGGTCTGACCCATTATGGCATGTTCTTATGTTCTTAATCTGTGTCTGACAGGTAAATTAATTAGATGATATGTTGCAGTATTTTATTTTTGACTCTGCTGTCATATTCATTGTGTCTTGTTTTTTTCCAGTTGTACAATATACACAACAATAATGAGTGCTGCCTACCCAGACTGGTATTTGACACGGATCAGGAGAGACCACATGTGAGACAGAAGTAAGAGCTCTAAGGGGAAACAACAGGGCTGCTGATCACAAGCAGTTATGCTTTCCTTTCACATGTTGTGAAAGAGACTTGGTTAACTGGGCAAAGCCAGATTCAATCTTTTCAACTGCTCCTGAATGCAGGAAGGAAAGAAAGTGACTTGCCCAGTGTCACACAGTGGCAGAGAGGAGCCTAGTTCATAGCCTAGGAATTCTGCATCTGGGTCCAGAAATATAACCACTAGGCCAAAATCCTCTGATTCTGTTCTGCAATTGGGTGTTAGAGCCCTGCCCATGGTTGCTTATCTGATTCAGAGGTATTAAAGAATAATTGCCACCTTCTCTGTATTTATACATGCTGTGGAACTAGCAAAGCAACATATCTGCACAAACTACAGACACTATTATTTATTTATTTAGCTTATGCCTTTTCATTGGTAGCTCAAAGGGGGATTACATTCAGGTATTGTAGGTATTTCCCTGTCCCCAGAGGGCTCACAATTTCTTCATGACAGGAGGGTTATGCATGCCCCTGTCTGTAAGATCAGCTAAGTGTCCAGTGAAACATGTATGTAGGGTATGTTCATTGTGTGAGTGTAGGCAGGAATGGGTGTCTGGGTTGTACTTGTGTGGTATTCGGAATATAGGGTGGATTCATGGAGACTTTGTCATGCAGTATATCCTGCCAATCCAATTATTTTTTTTCTTTTCTTGCAGATACAGCAAATGAGAACTGAGAATATTCCAAGACAAGCTGTTAAGAGCTCCTTTTAAAAAATGCACTAGAATTATTCTTTTTCAAATGATTTTTTGGGACTATTTTCACTAATACTTAAGACATAGCAATATCACAGAATTCTCTTTTGCCAGTGATGAGTCAGATTCATTAGTGAGATCAAAAATCACAATTTGGATGTCCTTTGCAGTCTTCAATAAAAAGCACTGCCAGGGTCACAGTCTTAGGCTTAGCCAGTAGGGTCTGATTGGGATACAACATACAGGGATGCCTGGAGGGGCAGTAAATCATTTCATTTTGCTGATGGGGAGATGAGGAAAGGGAGTGACATTTTATAGTTCCCTAAGTTTAACACTTTGATCTCTTTATGATAAGGTGTTATGATATTCTTACATCACAAAGACTAGTTTTCTACCAGAGCTCTTTGATACATAGGCAAAGTTTATTTTGTACTGTTATTGCTTCTTAATATTAGTATGCAACTCAACCAATGTATGACGCGGCTCTCGCATCCCGCACTAAACATTGCCCTTTTTTGTACCATGTTGGAGATGTTTTGGGGATCTTCCCCCTTTTGGGCTGTCTTGGCTGTGTATAATGTGGGTGAACATTCTCAATTGCAAGCTCTTGCAGAGAAGCTGTGGGTGGAGGAGAAGCTCTCCGATAGCGACTTATCTTCAATGGTTTATCAAATAGGAGAAGTGTTTTTTTGGCGGGCTTCCAGCTTTCCAGTGGAGGAATTCTGAGGTTTGAGGATTAGGATCACTAATAGGAGGGTCAGTGGCAACCTCCCTGGAAGGGCTGGAGTTTTTTCACTGGTCTCATCCTGCGACCAGCCACCAGTGGGCAGAGATTACTGGGAGAGAGGAGACTTTTGGAGAAGAGGTTTGTATCCAGTAAGTTTGGACCAGTTGCCAACAGTGAGTCTGGAGGGATTGGACCCTATTACGCAGTAGGTTGTGGGACAGAGGACTGATGGATTTGGGGAAATTTGAAGTTTACAGTTTTTGCAGCTAGGAGGATTTTTTGCCTTTTGGCCAGATTTTTCATCTGGCTTATGATGTTTAAGGAGGAAAATGGTTCTACCCTCTACGGGGAAGGTATTCTGGACACTGATTCAGGGAGAGAGCAAAGAGCTAGAGGAGTTTAGAACATGGATAAAGAGACTGTAGCTTTTGTAGTTCTGATTTTTATTCTGCTGTCTGATTTTTGCCATATTGGCCTGGGTTTTGATTTGTAAGCTAAAAGTAAATTCTTTTTTTCATTGATCACCACTATGAACTCTTTGCTGTGATTCTTTTTTCATGGACATCTTGCCATTCCATTGAAATTCTCTTCAGTGAGTATTTATTGATCAGCGTTTGAGAAGCGGGTGAGACTAAGCGACTGTGTTAATGATTCCCACCACCGCACTAAGGGCCCCGGAGGTTCATACCCCCTCCCTGCCTTGTGAGAAGAGAAGGCAGAGTGCGAGAGAGGCCCGGGACTTTGACAGGATCCTGGGAACTGTGTGGCCCCTTAAACCACTCTACTCAACAGTGAGAGGGTTGAAAATGAATTGATGTATAACAATAAAATGATCTTTTGCCTGGATCACAAGGAGGAGAATGTCTAAAGAAAACTGTGCAATGATTATTGTCTACCTAAGATATAGATCTCTCCATGGGACAGATTTGTCATATGTTTATCTGAGATGTCAAATAACTGGACTTCAGAATAACTATAAATATTCATATTTTTTGTACTGATGAATAATTATAGTAACCATGTTTCAGTGGTGAAATGCACTTAGCCTGCACTAGATAGTTTTATTTTTATCTGAATTTGTGTGTGCATGAGAGAGAAGGCATGTTTTTTCTAAATCTGGTATCCAAGCTTGTTAACTCATAGTATAGTGAACTTTTCCAAATGCCCTGTAGTACCTGGCAGTTCTTATGTTCTTATGTTCTCCGAGCAGTGTTGAAGGACACATTATATAAAGAAAATGATAGGCTCATTCTGTCCCTGATCATCAAAACAGTGATGTTATCAACCTTCCTAGGTTATCTGGGGCTGCTTAACAGCAAGTTCAAGAACTTCTAACAAGACTCAGAGTTGATGCTTCAATTGACAGGAAAAAAAATACAGGTGTATTCCCCCAGAATTGGCTACATATACAACAGCCAATTCTTATCCTGTCTGGACACTCGTGTTTACCAGTTTAATTCAAGTGCTTTAAACATGAATATTTTATTCAAATATACATTTTATGGCAAGCGTGACTCTGGTTAGAATTGGGCTTGGAGCCAAAAAACCTGAATTCAATCCTGCTTCTAATGCTCACTGGGACCATGGCCAAGTCACATTATGCCCCTCTGCCTCAGGCACCTCCTTAGTGTAAGTTCTTTATGGCAGGGGTGCATTATATTTATCTGAAGTTTATTTTAAGGTACCATATAGATGCCTGGCCCTCTTAAGGCAGGCCCCGACCACAGGTGTCACGCACCTAAGGAGTGCGACCAAGGGACCTGCCCCTTCGTGCGTCCCTTAGTGCTGCCACATGAGTGTGCCACGACCCTCGCTATTGGCAATTACATCCCCCACTCTACAACACCCTCGTCTCTTGACACCCTATCTCCCTGTAGCGTCTACCATCCCTGGCAAAGAAAGGCTTCTTCCCATACGCTTCCTCTCTCTCTATTTCTAGCCATAACAGAAAGACCCTCTACTCACCCCTGTTCCCTCCACGCGCCACCATTACAACCCCTTACACTCACCACACTGGACTAGAAAAGGGCAGGAAATATCCTAAACCCTAATGCCCCTCCTTTTCCCTCCACATCCCCCTCGCTGATACCTACTCTTGAACCCCTACCAACCCAGTACGACACACACTCCAGCTGCTGACCCCCTCACCCCTTCTGCCCTTCGAATCCTATTCTACACGTTGCATCAAATCACTTCTCTACCCTCTCCGCCACAGTACACCCGCCACTCTCATACAAAGATGCAACCACTCCCCATCCCTATCATTCAATACCTATATCGCAACCATAGAAAACCCGCTATCCCTGTCCAAACACTCCAACCAAGATCCCTTATACCCATCATGACCTCTCCCCTTACACAACTCCTAGGACTCACACTCTTCACACTGACTCTATTCAATATACAATCCCTCATAAAAAAAACCCACATACTCAATGATTTTCTACTAGACTCAAAGCTCGACATCTGTGTGATCACAGACACCTGGCTCAAACACACTGATATAGCATTACTAAACCAATTACTGTCACATCTTTATGACATATACTCACTATCCAGACCCAAAAAAAGAGGAGGCGGCGGCATACTACTTGCAGCCAAAAAAGAACTTAACCTCACTCCTCAGACAGTCAATATATCCCCCAAATATGAACTCAGCTTCTTCAAATCCCCATTACTACAAATATGCCTAATATATACCCCCTCCCCCCCCCCCCCCCGGTCTCTTAGAACACGACAGATCCCCCCTCATTGAATTGTTTGTAGATAACATAGATCTCAACAAACCCTCCATCATACTCGGCGACATCAACCTTCATGAGGACTCCTGCCCACCTTCCCCCACCTGTGAAGCTTTCCTCTCCTCCCTGGAAGCTATGGGATTCAAACAAATTATAAACCTCCCAACCCATAAAGCAGGCCACACACTTGACCTCATTTTTACGAATTCTAGCATAGCCACCACCGAAACCCCTACCTGCACCCCAGTACAGGTTCGTGTGGTAGGGCCCAGGTGATTCAGAGTGCCTTCACATTATATCTTTATTGCATGAGTATTAGGTAAACTTAGTTTTAGGGAATAATTGTAAAATTTGTTGTGATTTTATTCAGACTAGAGAGGGAATTTAAATATTTTGGTGAGGTTTGGTGACATTTTCTCCATGAGGGAAGATGATTGCCTACTCACGTGGAGCCATCCTGCAACTGCATTATTATCTAACTGGACTGAAGAGAACTTCATCTAAAATATTTGGAAATCATGTGAGACTGAACTGAGAAATCATATGCTAATATTCTGGCCGGAATTTGGATGGGAATTTAGGAACTTATTTCTAATTTGCTTAAACTGAGAACTGAGTCAAAAAGGTGGGGGTTTATGATTTTTTTGTTTATAAGTTATAAAAAGCTAATTTTCTATCTTTTCCAATGCTAATAAATTCTTATTTTCCATAATGCCATGAGTTTCTGACTCCTATATAATTTGGGGTGGATTTTCAAAGCGTTACTCGCTTGACCAGCCTTACGCGCGCTGGGCCAATTTTCAAAGGCAGGTGCAAAAGGTAAAATAAAGATTTGAGGGGGGCTAGGTTAGGGCTAGGGGGACAGGTAGGTTAGGGGAAGGGGAAGTGAGGTTAGTGTAGGGGGTTGTAAAGTTCCCTTCCAGTTCACTCCAAAATTGGAGCAGACTGGGAGGAAACTGAGGAAGGCCACGGGTGTCAGTGCATGCAGGATGCACACGTGTGCACCCCCTTGTGCGCACCGACCCTCGATTTTATAATCATGCGCATGTTATAAAATCGGGCATCCATGTGTGCGCACCAGGTAGCATCTTTGAAAATCAACCGCCGTGAGTTTAAATATGTTATTTAAAGGTTCAGTTGTACTAATAAGTTTGCATACCCTGGCAGAATTTCTAAAAATGCTTAGCATTTTAATGAAACATGAGTGATCAGACAAAACACATCTGTTATTTTTAATGTGTTTCAAATTAAACTTATGCATCATAGAAAAGCACAATCATTAAACAAACCATAGCAATAAGGGAAATAATAAAATGGTCTTGTTCAAAAGTTTACATACCCTTAGTTCTTAATATTGTGTATTGCCCACTTTTGCATCAATGACAGCTTGCAGTCTTTTGTGATTGTTGTGAATGAGGACCTTTATTTTCTAATGTGATAAAACTGCCCATTCCTCTTGGCAAAAAGCCTCCAGATCCTGTAAATTCTTTGGTTGTCTAGCATGAACTGCATGTTTGAATTCTCCCCAAAGTTGCTCAATGATGTTAAGATCAGGAGACTATCATGGCCACTCCAGAATCTTCAATTTCTTCTGCTAAAACCACTGAAGGGTCAACTTAATTTTTTTATTTATGCTTTTTTATATATCATCTTTCCAAAGTTAGATCACAACGGTTTACATAGAGAGCATTGAGTTACATTGTGAAAAGATAATACATTTCAAAATGCATTAATATAAAAGTGTGAATAAAAAGGTAGAAAGAATATAAAATAGTTAGAAATTACTTCAACAATGGAATTTAATTCCAAGGAAATTATTAAAATAGAAGATTAAAGAGAATAAAAAGTAATAGGAAATTAAGATTAAGAACAGTCTTTAGACTAAGTGGATTTGAATATTTTCAGGAGAGTTCGTAGGCTTTTTTGAAGAGCCATGTTTTGAGATCTTGTTTCAATTTCTTTTTTTCAGTTGATAGTCTTAGCGAACTAGGTAAGGAGTTCCAAAGTTTGAGACCAGCAACAGAGAACATACGATCTCTGATTTGTGTTAGATGAGTAGTATTGTTAGACAGGACTGAAAGAATGCCTTTGTTTTGGGATCTTAGATCTCTTGTTGGATTGTAGAGTTGTATTGAAATTCCAGGAGGAGATGAGTCAATGTTATTGATGATGTTAAAAATAATAGATAACACTTTGTATATCAGAGTGGGAGTGATATGATCAAATTTTCTAGTTCCAGTGAGAAGTCTGGCAGAGGCAATATATGAAGTGGTTGAGGAGGTTTAATTAAGTTTAATTAAACTTAATTAAAGTTAATTAATTAACTTTAAGTTGAGAAGGTTTAATTTAAAAAACTCAGCAATTTCAACGAATGTACTTTCTTTACCATTGTACATAGCCTCCCTCTTTGCACTCTGTTGTAGTCTCCTCCCCCAAGTTATGCTACTCCCAGTTGAATATTTTTATCCAAGTTCTTAGGTTTCTTGTTGTACTCTTTTTTGTTTTTTGTTCTTTGTAAAGGCCATGCCTAATTTGATATTTATTGTTCTAAGTTATCTGTAAACCGATACGATGTGCAAACGGTTGTCGGTATATAAAATCTTTAAAATAAAATAAATAAATAAATAAATAAATAAGTTTGCATTGAGGCCTAGCAATAAGGAGTTGCAGTAGTCTAGATTAGAGAAAATTAGAGTTTGTAACACTGTGCGAAAGTCCTGGAAGGTTAGCAAAGGTTTCAGATGTGAAGCATTCTGAGTTTGGCGTGACCAGATTTGATTATCTTCGAAATGTGTTTTTTCATGTTGAGGTTTTCATCACTTGGATTCCTAGATCATGAACTTCAGTAGCAGTTGATATTTTGGCTATTTCTATATTTAGAATGGGTGGTTATGGAGAAGTATTTTCTTTTCTTAGCCAAATAATTTCAGTTTTGTTAGTGTTGGGAGTCAATTTCAGTGTAGAGAGTTTTTTTTGGATAGATTTCAAGTATTTTGTTACAGTTTCTGTGGTTCTTTCAAAGGTTTTTTTATATATGCTGAATATCAGCATATATAAATAATTTTGTGTTTAAATTTGCTAATAAAGTGCAAATTGGAAGGAGATATATGTTAAATATAGTTGCTGAAACAGCTGATCCTTGAGGAACTCCTGTGTTCATTTTAAAGAGGTCTGAGGTTTGATTGCCCAATTTGACTGGAAGGATCTTTTTTCTAGGACGGATGAGAACAAGTTGTATAAATTTCCGCCAATTCAAATATTCTTTATTTGATTACATAGAAGAATATGGTCAACGCTGTCAAATGCTGCTTTTAGGTCAAAGAGAATTAGAATATAAGATTCAGATCTTGGCATGTTGGAAAGTCCAAGTGTACCTCATGCACAGCTTCCTGGCTGATGAATGCAGTTTTTCCTCCAATATTTTCAGATAAGATGCTGCATTCATCCTGCCATCAATTTTGACTAAAATCCCTGTGCTGTTATAGCTCCCCCCCCCCAAAAAAATAGCAGTGATCCGCGTCCATGCTTCACGGTAGGTATGGTGTTGACTCCTCTCCAAACACAGCATTTATGGTTATGACCGTAAAGTTCAATTTTGGTCTCATCATTCCAAATTATTTTGTTCCAGAAGTTGTGAGACTTCTCTAGGCGTATTGTATTGTAAGCAGGCTCTTTTGTGGTGTTGATGCAGCAATGGCTTTTTTTTTCTGGCAACTCTACCATGCAGCCCATTTTTGTTCAAGCATCTCCTTATTGTGCATGCTGAAAGACCCATACAACTTTGTTTCGGAGAAGCCTGTATTTCAGTAGAAGTTGCTTGTGAATTTTTCTTTCCATCCCAACAAAATTTCCCGGCAGTTTTTTTCTGAAATCTTTCTTGGTCTAGCTTGGTACTAACTGAACCTATAATTTTCTACTTCTTGATCAGAGTTTGAACAATACTGATTGGAATTTTCAAATCTTTGGATATCTTTTTATATCCTTTTCCTGATTTATAAAGTTGAACTACTTTGCTCATAGATCCTTTGACAGCTCTTTTGCTTTCCCCACGCCTCAGTAACCACCAGAATCAATGCAGCCCTGGATAAAATGCACAAAGCTTTCTAAGAAACTCATTGATTAATTTTAGAAAGACACTAATTATAATTAAACAAAGCACACGTGTGGATACCTACCCATCACTGCCAACTCAACCTATGTGTGTCAACTTGAGTGTATATTATCAGCCCAACCCTTGAAGGGTATGTAAAATTTTGAACAGGACCATTTTATTATTTCCTTTATTGCTATGATTTGCTTGATTGTACTATTCTGTGATTCATAATAGTTTTAATTTGAAACACATTAAAAATAACAGATGTGTTTTGTCTGATCACTCATGTTTTCATAAAACACTATACATCTTACAAATTCTACCAAGGGTATGCAAACTTATGAGTACAATTGTACATACATTGATTTTGCTTGTATTACTTGTAATAGCAATATTTTGTTTACAGGAAAAAAAATAACCATTTTAAACCACAGGTCTAAGTGGTGGAGTTATGTGACCTCTCTCATAGGTGGAAATTTACACTAGGATATTCAGCTCATTAAAAAAAAGCTGATATTTAGCCCTACTATAGAATAAATTGCCTCAATAAAGGGAAAATATATTCTGGTGCAGAAAATATTTCAGTTTTGCACATTCCCCTTTGGATGTTCAGTAATCAGGTTCTGCCAGAAGGTTTAACAGGAGGAGTAAATTGTAACCTGTTTCGGAAGAGGAAAGTTCATAGGCTTTGCTACGGGAGGAGACAGGTCAAGGAGTAGCAAGTGCCCTCCGCCCAAAAATATATTGTTTTCCCCCTCTCCTTTGCCACTCCAGTTTTACAAACTTCAATGGCCATCGACCAATATTTCTCCTAACCTGGGGCAAGTCAAACACCTAACTCAATGCAACAAAAAAAAAAATGTGGTTGAAAAACTGCAGCATTTTTCAAGCAACCTAATACCAAAATGAACCTTTCCCTCTCAATTCTCACTCAGATGGTTGCTCCTTCTTCCCTTGCAAATAGATTAAATGCTGCAGATCCTGCTGACATCATCTTCTGCTGCCGTGCAGGGCCAATCTCACTGCTTATACGACAAGAAGATTTGACCCCATCTGGTAGCAGAAGATGACATCAGATCAAGCACTGCTCCTGTTGGCAGGCCAAGGGTGAGGAAAGGCAGGTCAAAAGGAGGGTCAGTTGTGTAATTTGGCTACTTAGAAACATTTTTTCTGCTGTTTTTCTATTATGTGGACAGATAGGGAGAGAAGGGGGAGTGAATACCTGGAGGAAGGGGTGAGATGAGGGAACAGAGTGAGCACCTTGTGAGAGAGGGGAGGAGGAATGAGCACCTGCCATGTAGGAAAATAGAAGGGGGAACCATGCCTATAGGGAGAGGAAAGGGGGAGAGAAGGGCAAGAGTGCCTGGAGGAGATGGAAGGATTCGAGGGAGAAGAAGGGGTGAAAAGGGGAAGAGAGTGCCTTGAGGGAGGGGGAGAGAAGGGGAAGAATAGTTTCTGGAGGAGGGAGAGAAAGGGGAGATAGTAGTTGGAGGAAGAGGAAAAAAGAGAGTGCCTGGAGGGAGGAGGGGCAGAAGGACAACAGAGTGAAGAGAAAGAAAATACCTGAAGGGTGTACAAGAAGATGTGCTGGGGAAAGTTTCTGGAAAGAGAGAGAGAAGAAAAAAAGAAAAGAAAAGGTAGACAAAAAATAAAGGGCATTCTAAGAAAAAGAACCCCAAAAACGAGAGGGGAGAGGTTTATAAACCTCTTTATTTCTTGAAAAGGTTTGTATTCTGCTCATAATCCATTGCTCAAGACAGCATACAATAAAAACATGCATAAAAATCCATAGAGACACAAATAAAAAATATCAACAGCAGACTTGCTCATATTCTTGCTGCATATATACAATAGATTGAGCCGTAATCATTACTGGCACAGTTATTGCTCTTACCTGTTTCAAAATAAGATGCCCAGAGCAGTGCACAATAACTTCCCACAGCTAACATATTCTAGTCAGGAAGGCGATGCAGCCACCTGCTCACTATTGCTCCCCCCCGAGGTTGGGGATGAGAGAGAGAAGACCTTAAGATTGGGGAGTGGAAGCAGAGGGGAAGGAATGCTGGGAGATAATAGAGAAGAGAGTGTTGGAGAAAGTGAGGATGACTGGGAAAAGGAGAGCAGGAAAAACTAGAAAAACAAGAGGAGAAGCAGGAAAAGGGGGAGAAAAGAATTAAACTATTAGCTTTAATGGAAAGAGACAAAGAAAGAAGGGAGATAACTACAACAGTAAAGAAAAAGGAAAGCCACCAGAAAGGGAAGGGTCAACAAGCTCTCAGGGATGGAGACAGAGCTAGGAGTTAGTGATTGGGTGGGAGGGTAGAGATTAAAGGGGGGTGTTAAATGGGCTGGGGGTGTGAGATTGAATGCAGATGGGTTGGGAAGGGTGGAGACCTGATGCGAAAGACCTGAATGGGCTGGGAAAGGGTTGAGAAGCAGTGTAAAGGCACAGGTGAGCAGTAGAGAAAAGGTGCAGGTCGTGAAGGGGATATGAGAGAGTGGAAATGGGGCTAGGGAAGAGGTGAAAAGGAAGAATGAGAAGCCAGGTAGAGAGTAAGAGATAGATGAAAGGGGTTGAATGTCAGAATGGGCTGAATGACAGGGAAGGAGCTGAGTCTGGTGAGTGGATGAATCAGAGAAAGGTAGAAAAGGGTGGGCGATAGGGTGAGTAAAGAGTAATGGGGGACTAGACAGTAGGGATGTGCAGAGGGACGCCATATGTTGCATTCGGGATTCGTATTCGTCAGGGGGCAGATATGTTGCATTCGGCAAGGGGGCCCCGATACGTTTATACGTTAATTCTTATTCGTTTCCCTGCTAAAATTAAATTAACTACAACACCCCGCCCTCCTGACCCCCTCCAAGACTTACTTTTGCATAGGCTCAGCGGCGTGTGCAAGCCCCGGGATGCACGTATGTCCTGGGGCTTCGAAAAAGGGGCGTTCCAGGGGTGGAGCTGTGGGCGGACGCCAGCCCGGGGGCATTCTGGGGGCGGGACCGAGGCCTCCAGAACAGCCGCCGTGCCGGGGATGGCGTGCCGGCAGCCAGCCGGCGCTCGCAAGTTATGCCTGCCCAGAGACAAGCATAACTTCAATGATAACCAAGACTTGCCAAAACTCCCTGGTGGTCCAGTGGGGGGACCAGGAACCATCTCCTGCACTCACACCCTCGGCTGCCGGTATTCAATATGGCGCCGATAGCCTTTGACCTACTATGTCACAGGGGCTACCGGTGTCATTGGTCAGCCCCTGTCACATGGCAGCTGACGGCTGGAGTGCAGGAGGTTGCTCCTGGACCCCCGCTGGACTTTTGGCAAGTCTTGTGGGGGTCAGGAGGATCCCCCAAGACTTGCCAAAAGTCCCTGGTGGTCCAGCGGGGGTCCGGGAGCACTCTCCTGCACTCGGGCCGTCGGCTGCCAGTAATCAAAATGGCACCGATAGCCTTTGCCCTTACTATGTCACAGGGGCTACGGGTGCTATTGGTCAACCCCTGTCACATGGTAAGAGCACAAGATGGCACCAATGGCCATGTGACAGGGGCTGACCAATGGCACCGGTAGCCCCTGTAACATAGTAGGTCAAAGGCTATCGGCGCCATTTTGAATACCGGCAGCCGATGGCGTGAGTGCAGTAGATGGCTCCCGGACCACCCGCTGGACCACCAGGGAGTTTTGGTAAGTTTTGCTGTTCAAGAGAGAAGAGTTGAGAAATTTGTTAGAGTTGGTCTAACATCCTTGCAATTTCCAGTGAAGGAGAAAAAGAAGAAGAGATCCAGTCCCAGTCTTTGGATAGATTCAGTTTATCCAATTTCACTTAAAGCTTGAAGAGAGGTGAGCCATGCAGCTTTAATGTACAGTAATGTCAGCAAAAGTCTCCTCCTATGAGGACTGTAAACTGTATAGAGTATGTATTTATTTATTTATTTAGACAAATGTTATATTCTGCTCAATTATACCAACGTGCCTAAAAGCAGATCACAACAGCTCTACAGACTAATCCAGTTCAGGATCAGTAAATATCTTCTACCTGGAGTGCAAACTGCTTGAACAACCAGTTATAGCTTGACTTGGAAGGCCAGTACAACCCATCTTCCAGTGGTTCATGGTAGACAGTGCTCAAACAGAATTTACCAAATGGGTTGGCGAGAAGTGGACATGTTGCGGGAAAAAAGAATGCCTTTCTTTCTGAAGTAACTTTCCTCAACTGTTACAAAATGCTCTTTCAATTACCTGAAAAGAAGAAGTATAAAGAGCTTGTTGATTTGTAAATATTTTTCTTTGCCAATATCATCAAGACACTTTGTTTTGGGAATCACACATCTGGGGGCCGATGCAAAAGAAGTTGCGCTGAAAGCGGGCACTGTGTGTTCAAAGCCCGCTTTCATAACGCGCCCTCAGGCACCTCTCCTGGGGGCGTGATGCAATATTTAAATTAGGGCTGATTGGTCCCTTTACTGTCACATGTCAATGAAAGGACCAATCACATTTCAGAAGGCTGTCCTGAAAGGGGATTGGTCCTTTCACTGACAAATGTCAGTGAAAAGGACCAATGGGCAATAAGTGAAGGAGTGAATAAATTAATACTAAGTGCCCGAAACTTTAATATTGATTTACACACTCCTTCTGGTGCCGGTAGTCAGGTTCGGAGAATGGACGCTGAATTTATCAGCGTCCATTTTCCTAACCCCTGCCAGTGCTTTTTTTAAACTTTTTTTTTTAAATTATTTAAGGATATTAAGTAGGAGGCAGTACAGAAAAGCAGTTTTTTTCTGCTTTTCTGTACTAGTTTTATTTTAGCGCTCAGCAACTAACGCCTGCTTCGGGCAGGCGTTAATTTCTGATCACTAAAATATGCATCCTAGATGCAAATTTATTTTTTTTTTGCTTAGGAAGTGAATAGCTAATAGCCTGATTCACATGCATTTGATTGTGATGAGTGCTATTAGTTTCACTCCGCGTTGGACGTGCGTTGTAGAGGCGCTAATCCCCTTATTGCAAAAGGGGATTAGTTAGTGCCTATACAACCCGTGTCCAACTGCAGGTTATACACTGCGCTGGGCTAAGCGCATTGTATTAGGGATGTGAATCGTTTTTCAACGATTAAAATTATCGTCCGATAATGTTAATATCGTCTTAAATCATTATAGAACACGATACAATAGAAATTCTAACGATTTATCGTTAAAAATCGTTAAATCGTGTTAGTGCGCACTAACTCGATTTAGTGCGCACTAACTGAAAATGATACAAATAAACACTTTCCAGGTCACTGAAGGTCAGTTAGGAATGAATATGTGTTCCTATTGGCTGGCTGCCCTCTTATCTATTGATGTTACCAAGGTTACCACTGAGGTGATGGTTGGGGGGATGGGAAATGGAACTGGAAACTAACGAACACCAACAGAAAATGAAACAAAGTGTTCACACTTCCCAGGTCAGTAAAGGTCACTTAGGAATGAATATGTATTCCTATTGGCTGGCTGTGCTCTTATCTATTGATGTTACCAAGGCTAACACTGAGGTAATGGTTGGGGGGATGTGAAATGGAAACAGTTGGAAGCTTGACAAAAAAAGTAATGTAATGATCAGCACTCACGTGACTAGAACTTGTTTGTTTATTATTTTTGTTAGCAGGCACCTGAAATGCTAGTGCATGTTGAATTTGCCAATCACTGTGCATTTTAGAAAGGTGGTCCTGGCTGGAACTGTACACAGTTCAAATATATGTAATTGATTGTTGGTAAGTGTATTTTTTAAGTAGCCACACTGGCACCAGTATGTTTACTTTTCCTCCTACTTAACTCACTAGCTCAGCTTTGTAAGAAGGGCTTCTCTGCTTGTGTGTTGTTTTTGTTTGGTGTGAGGAGAGCAGAAACATCAGATCTTTATTCAATCTACTACAGTCATCTCTTACAGTGCCCTATCCCTATTAATACCAGGAGTGTTGTGATCTTCCTGCACACAGTGCCCTAACCCTGATACCAGTCTGAGACAGCTCCCTCCCTGCATTACTAGTGAGAGGCTGGCTTCACAGACAGGGGGGAGCTGCCTGACCCTCACTCCTGACTTCCCCCATGTCCCAGCTAGTGAATGGTGTGTGGGTGAGGGGGGGGGGGGAGGATGGTGAAGTCTGAGACAGCTCCCTCCCTGCATTACTAGTGAGAGGCTGGCTTCACAGACAGGGGGGAGCTGCCTGACCCTCACTCCTGACTTCCCCCATGTCCCAGCTAGTGAATGGTGTGTGGGTGAGGGGGGGGGGGGAGGATGGTGAAGTCTGAGACAGCTCCCTCCCTGCATTACTAGTGAGAGGCTGGCTTCACAGACAGGGGGGAGCTGCCTGACCCTCACACAAGCAGAGAAGCCCTTCTTACAAAGCTGAGCTAGTGAGTTAAGTAGGAGGAAAAGTAAACATACTTGTGCCAGTGTGGCTACTTAAAAAATACACTTACCAACAATCAATTACATATATTTGAACTGTGTACAGTTCCAGCCAGGACCACCTTTCTAAAATGCACAGTGATTGGCAAATTCAACATGCACTAGCATTTCAGGTGCCTGCTAACAAAAATAATAAACAGAGAAGTTCTAGTCACGTGAGTGCTGATCATCACATGTCAAGCTTCCAACTGTTTCCATTTCACATCCCCCCAACCATTACCTCAGTGGTAACCTTGGTAACATCAATAGATAAAAGCACAGCCAGCCAATAGGAATACATACATACATATTCATTCCTAAGTGACCTTTACTGACCTGGGAAGTGTGAACACTTTGTTTCATTTTCTGTTGGTGTTCGTTAGTTTCCAGTTCCATTTCCCATCCCCCCAACCATCACCTCAGTGGTAACCTTGGTAACATCAATAGATAAGAGGGCTGCCAGCCAATAGGAACACATATTCATTCCTAACTGACCTTCAGTGACCTGGAAAGTGTCTATTTGTATCATTTTGAGTTAGTGCGCACTAACTCGAGTTAGTGCACACTAATCGGAAAAAACGATTTTTAACGATTTTTCAACGAAATAATCGTGCCAAACACGATTTTCTTCTCCTGCCACACGATTTCTATCGTTAAGACGATATGGAAAACGATTCACATCTCTACATTGTATTGCATCGACCCCCTGGTGTCCAGTGTTTTCTTTCTGGCATGCGAGCTGAAGAAGCTAAAAAAAAATCTACTATTCACTGGAGGGTCTTAAAGATGAATTCTTCATTACCCACCCCCTCCCCATCGACAAGAACCCTGGTTATCCATTTTCAGTAACACTGTGAACTAGGGGATCCATAGGTGTGACTACTGAATTTGCAGAGTGCCAGCAGTTTTTCTTCTACATAGCCCTGCCTGCCTTGGCTTTTTACAAACTCAAGGCATCTCTGACCTTTTCGTATTTATAGTTTCTTAAGCAGTGTTACCTACTTACCTGCTGTACGTGTTTTGCTTTCCCTGGATCAACACAGATTAAGGGCTCTGTTTGACCTAGTTTGTAGAACAAAGCTTTGGTTTATACAACTAAAGAATATTTGGAAGGGGGGGGGGGAACTGCATGGTTTGTTTTCTTGAGCGACTTAAGATTTTCAACATCTAAATTCAGATTTCTTAGAATTTTTCATGCAAAAAAATATTATTCTTTTTCAGCCATAGCAATAGTTTAAACAATGTTTTCTCAGCAAGACTAAACATAAGAGGAAATTTATCCTAGGCAGGGTTGAGATTGGAGTAGTAACCTTACAGTTCTTACTGCTGTCATGGGGCCACTGAATAGGCAGCGTTCGAGACGACCCAGGGACCGCTGCAGCTATACTGAGTGAGGGATTGGGAGATCTTCGTTCTCGGGTTTTTATTTTATTTTTTTTCCCGGGAATTGCGCAGGGCCTATTACAACAAGAGCAAAAATTATATTTACCCATAAAACTGATGGCTCATTTATTTCCACTGATTTCTCCCGTTTTTGTTCTTGTTATAATAAGGACTGTTAGATTCCTGGGAAAAAAATCTAATAAAACCTGAAAGTGAAGGTCCCTAGGCATTGGCTCATCACAGCAAGGCAAAGGAACTGCACACGGACTCGAGAATGGCTGTGTGGTAACAAATATCTTAAACCTAGTGTGGAAGGCTGAGGACATGTCTGACTGTGCTATGAAGCTTGCAGTCTCAACAGGAATGAATGAATGACTCAGTTGTATAATAATCAAATCTTGAATGAAACCAAGTCTGAACAGTAGATTATATACACGGACACGGTAACTTTCAAGCCAGCACATGGGCACACGCGTGCGTGCCTTCATCGGCCTGTGCCCAGGGATGTGTATATTTTATAACTTGGGCACGTACATGCGCCCACGTTATAAAATAGCCTGGCCGCGCACACGTGCACCAAATTTTAAGCATACATACACATGGTTACACAGGGATTTTAAAAGGGGTGCGCACTGATGCCATTTTCAGTTTTACCAGTTTGTCCCCCAGTTTGCTCAGTTAAGAGAGAGGTCTTCTGACCCCCTTCCCCCCCCCCTTGGTTTAATAGCCTTCACTCCCACCAGTTATCCACGACTCTTAAAAGGGGTAGGAAAGTTAGATTAGGGGGTAGGGAAGTTCCCTCCCAGGCCGCTCCTAAATTGGAGCTGACTGGGAGGGAACTGGGGAAGGTTAAGGGCATCGGCGCGCGCAGGTTGCACAAATGTGCACCCCCTTGCGCACGCTGACCCCTGATTTTATAATGTGCACACCTGCGCATGCATGTTATAAAATCGGGTGTCCGTGTGTGTGTACCAGTTTTGAAAATCTACCCCTGTGGCATTTACACCATATCCGGGTGGCTTTTAAAATCTGCTCAACGTGTGCAATTCTGACATATTCACACATCCCCTAATTAATGTGCATGTCGCGCTTTTAAATTCACCTTTAATCCTTATGGCTGAGTAGCTTTTTTTAAACTAGTTAAGTATAATGGGCCTGATTCTCAAAAGGTTACGCACGCCGGGCCTAAGTCTCGGAGCTTACAAAAAGGGGCCGGAGGGGGCGGGACGGTCCGGGGGCGGGGTCAGGCTCCCGGCAAAGCGGCCATATTTGCCGCTGTGCCGGACTGCCGGTGCGTGCAACTTACTTCAGCCCCAGGGCTGAAGTAAGTTTGGAGATAAGAAAAAAGAAAAGGTAGGGGGGAAAGGACAGGGGAAGGAAGGGAAGGTGGGGTGGGGGGGGGTAGGGAAGTTCCCGCCGAGGTTGCTCCAATTTTGGAGCGGCCTGGGAGGGAACGGGGGAAGGCTGCGCGGCTCGGTGCGCACAAGTTGCACAATTGTGCATCCCTTGCTTGCGCTGACCCAGGATTTCATAACTTGTGCGTGCATGCGCAAGTTATGAAATCGGGTGCTCACATGTACGTCCAATATGTTTGTTTATTAGGTACTTGATTAATTGCAAATCTTAAAACTATAAATCAATGTGATGTACAATTAAATAATATAAAACTACAATATCATTCTAACATTATATTAAATTAAAAACCCCCAAAACATGGTAAACACAGTCTAAATAAATAATCAATAAAATAATAAAAAAAAGAAACAGTAGTGAAAAACAGTGCAAGGCTGGAATTGCAAGACATAAGGCAATGAATATACTTAATACAAATAAAATACTACTACTACACTTCTTATTGGTAAAATGAACAAATATAATGAAAATGAAAAAATTCAGGAAAGTGGAGAACAAAAATAATACAATTCTTTAAAAGAAAATTAAAATACTAATAAAACAAACATAAGCTTATATTGTAGCATAGGCTTGTGAAAAGAAGATCTCTATGACTTTCCTGAACTCAAGATGATCTTTCTTTAAATGCAAACCAATCATAAAAGAATTCCATAGGTTCAGTGCTAAAAATGAAAACAGACCTCTCCGGTAGTCTATACCTTGGGGATGGTAACACTAATAGTTCTTGTTGAGATGAGTGCAAATTTTGCCAAAGATAAGGGACTAGAAGGCTTGAAAGATAGGAAGGAGTGCCAAGCACCCAATCTTAAACTGTATGCACATGGAGACAGGAAGTCAATGCAAGTCTTGAAGTACTGGGGGTTACATGACAATATTTCTATAAACTAAAAAATCAGTTTAGCGGAGAATTTTGAACTGCCTGAAGTCTTCTTAATTGAATGGAAGTGAGGCCATGAAATAGCACATTATAATTACCCAACCAAGACAGGACTGAAGATCAGAAGGAACACGGTATGGTCTTAATCGATGAATGAAACACAGAAAAAAAATAAAATGTTTGTAATAAATGCAAGATATGATTAGAGAAAGTAAATGATAAATCAGTTCTAACACCCAAGGTGGAAATAACTTCATAAACTTGAGTAGGAGCACCTGCCATGATGGATAATGGAAGCTGAGATGACCCCACATTGCCTCAGATTTACTAGGGTTAACTTTAAGTTTAACAGAACCAAGCCAGAGCTTCCCAACCCTGTCCTGGTCCCCAGGACAGGGTTGGGAAGGCCCTAACTTGTTAACGTTTGTTATAAACTAAGGTAGAAGAGAATCCCAACTAGCTATTATCTGTATATCACCTGCATAAAGTTAACTGGAAAATCCAAGGCTTTGCACAGGAGTAGTACTTGCAGTCTTAAAATATTTATTTAGTACTTATTTATTTTGAGTATACTGCCTTTGTGAATGTGCAAGATGGTGAACAATTAAACAAGTTATCAGTTACAGAATACAAACATTAAGAATAAGAAATAAATAAAATAAGTCAATAACCAAGATAAAAGCAGAAATTTAAAATGTTTTTAAAACTGAAGAAAACAAAAAACAAACAAACTAGGAACAAAGGCAAAAAGACATAACTAATAAATTAGACATCAAAAGCGCCTTTAAAAGTCAGGTTTTTGTTTTGTTTTGTTTTTTTGCAAGTGCCTAAAAACTGTATAATCTTTTTCTAGACTGGCTTCCTTTGGAATGCAGTTCCAGAGTCAGGGGGCGATTCACGAAAAGGCTACTTTTTAGTCTTTTAAATTTCCAAAGTAATGAAGGAATGCTAAGTGTGGCCATCTCTCAGTTCTGTAAATTCAGACGTGACTAGGGGGAGGCCATTTCCCTATGGCAGCCCTGCACGCAGTACTGGCCACCCGCCTCTGCACTCTGTGCCACAGCCCTGCTGCTCTGCAGATTTCAATCAAGCAAGCAACTTTTTATTTATTCTAAGCCTTTTCTTCAAAGCCCAAGGCATGGTACAACCAGAAAATAATTAACATGCAATGTACAATGTACAAACATAATAGAAATATAAAACTATTCCAATACAACCAATATAAAAACAAGACAATGTACATAAAATAGTGAGTGGATCTGGCACCATTTCAGCACAGGTGGCAATAGAGATGCGATTAATGGAATCTTCTAAAACTTTCAAAGCATCTTTGGAAACATTCTTGTTCTCCTGTAATTGATGGCTGACTCCTGATTTTCATTGCATTATATTTCTATATTATCTTTTGCTCATCTGTTTTAACTGTTGATTTTAAGTATATTTTACTGTAAATTGCCTTGCGCTACGGCAGCAGGAGATTAATACATTTGGAATGAACATAAAAGAATAAAGTCTTGCAGATTTTTAGGGTTCAGCAATTTGGGGCATGCAGATGGTGAAATGGACCCAGGCTGGAGGCAGCAGGGCAGGCTACAGTTCCTGAGCTAGACTTGGGACCTACCTCCTTGGATCTCCCCTCTGCAAACTCTACCTCTCTTTTCCACGTACACATGCCACATCAATGTAGAATTCAAACTCTTAACTTTTTATTTTCTAGGGTTACCAGCCAGCAACTACATACATAGCGGGCCGAACAATATTACTGAATAACTCAAGTTCTTTAGGATTCTCAGCCAAGATATAGATTACCACATCCCTCAAACTGTTCCATAAGATTTAGGATACCATCTCCTACCTCCAACAAACATTTCCCCTGCTCCCATCTTTTACACAGGTACACCTCCACTGGCAGGGGGTCACATCCCTAAGTCACTTCTCACTCCTTCAACCAAGTCCCAGTTGGGGGTTCATATCCCTAACATGCCTTTTGGGGTCACTAACTCACCCCCACAAGTCTTACACTCCATCTCCATCTTCTACTCACAAACTTCGGATGTCCTCTAAGGGAGGTACTTATACTCCATAGGCCTCCAGGCCCCTCTCACCGCGGTTCTGTGCCCATCTCTCCAGGATTTCCCCAGCATCCACTACACTCCAGTCCTTCTCCAAGGCATTCCTCCCATCCCTGGTCCTTCCCTCTGGAGGAGGGAACACCACATCTCCTTCAAGCCTCAGACCTCTCCCTTTCAAGGGAAGAGACCCTGCAGGGCTCACTCCACATAGAGGGAGCCTGGGACCACCAGTCCAGCCGGCTCCTCAGACTCCTCAATTTCTGCAAATTGGAACCTAATTATATATTCTCCTTGACACCTCCTATGCTAGCATCATATTTCAGCCCTCTTAAAGGGAAACCCACACTAGAACCCTTTGGGAATCCTTGTCTGACCCTTTCCACTCGAACACAATACAACTAGACCCATTCTCATAACTGATGCATCCAGTGGTGGTTCAGTAGTATTGCAAGTCCAATATCAACTTTCCCACAAACGCATCAAGAACGCCCCAGGTCTTCCCCACCCAAAATTCCATGAAATACCAACTTGGGGATGGGGACCCAATTTTATGATCCCGTAACAGCAATAAACGAAATACAATCAACTGTTTCTCTAAACATAGTACATTTCCCAGCTCCTATGCTTTGATGTCACAGGATGCCTGCAAAGAAGTGATTTGTCTACCAAGAAGAGGCCAGGATTTCTCTCTTCGCTACATTACTCCATAAGCCTAATCCATTTCCGATCTCCTGCCTGTTTTAAGAGGTCACATGGCAAGAGCACATAAAGCTCCTCACAGGGTGTAAATAATTATAGCAAAGGACTGCACTGCCCTTGGAGAAGCAGAGAAGCGGCAGCAGCTGCTCCACCACAAGGCCCTGCTGAGGAGGAGTGCGCTGAAGGCTTTCTGCTGGGTGTGCATCTGCCTGTCACCTCCAGCATGTGCAACAAAGAACTCATCTGTGGAGGCTCTTCTATTGCTAATCTTTAAAACAGCGGCTACAGATTAAGAAGGTAGGTGATTGTTTTTTCCCTTCTTTACTGTGGGCAGTAATGACAGCTTTGGAAAAAAAAGAGGTAAAGGATTTGGACAGGAACTGTAGTAACAGCCCCTGCCACGATGCTTGGCAGATAATTCACCCTCTGGCCTTTTCTGCTGCCAGATCGTGCGTTGGCTGGCAGCATACTGCAGATTGCAGACCATACTAAAAAAATAAAAAAATAAAAGATATGAACCTACGCCCCAAAAGGTAGCTGTTGTCTTGCTCTTACAAAGCAGTGGCCACGTCACTTTGCTTCTGGAGACGTCTTTTACAGGGCAGAATTACTGAAAGGAAGAAAAAAAATTCTGTACTCACTACGCATATGATGGTTAGACATTTGAGTGGTTGGAGGCTTTGTCAAATGTGGAAATAAAGGTGCTCTGCAGTTAGCAGCTAAGTCCTGTGGATGATCAGTGCAGAGCTGTTCATTTACATCTTTTACGGACACATTTTCAAAGCTTAGTCAGGACTTACATGAGCAAATACAAGGAGCACCCCCCCATATGCATAAGTACCCCATATGTGCTTAAGTGGATATTTTCTGCCAGCTACAAATGCATTCATAAGCTCACACAATGCATAGATTTGGCTGCATAAAAACAGATGGTCTAGGAGCCCTTCAGGAGAGAGTGATGTGCAGCCTGGCAGTCACTGGCGACATCAAGGGACATCAAGATTTCTATAAAATTTAGGAGAGAGGCCGCGTGCAGAAGAGGAGCAGCCTTGTTGCAGCAAGATGAGAAGAGGAGGCGGCCGGTAGCAGGGTCCCCACCACGGATCGGCCCGAGAAGATCAGGGCCGCCGCTGCCGTGGATCGGCCCGAGAAGATCCGGGCTGCTGCAGAGCCCATCCTGCAGCAACCCGTGAAGAGGAGGCCCAGAGGTAACAGAGAGGTTGAGGGCCCGTAGAGTGCATGTATGAGATGAATTGAGAGATTGTGTGCATGTATGAGATGAGTTGAGAGATTGTGTGTGGGAGTGAGGACCTGAATGTTTGCAGAGACAGCACGTGAGAGCCTGTGTGTGTGAAAGGGGAGGTGGAACAAAAAAGCCTGTGACCAACCAATTAGAAAACTAAGATCAGACAGCAAAAGTAAAAAAAAATAATTAATTAATTTTTACTGATTGGCACATGTAATCTTTGGTAATGTGCAAGAGTAGCACTTTCTCTATGCAGATCTCACAATGTACGAGATCAACATGGAGGAAGTGGAAACCCACGGGACCTGCACAGAGGAGGCAGCAGAATGGGCTTCAGTGCCAATAGCAGCAATCAGCGCCTCCCCAATAGCCATGCGGCATCAGTGACAGTGGCAGCAGAGGAATGAGAGAGGCTCTGAGGTTGCTGGCAAAAGAAAGAGAGGGGGTCTGCCTTTAGTGTGTGCATATGTATGAATGGGACGCTGCCTGGGGGTGTATGTGTGTGAATGCATGGGTGCCTGCCTGATGTTGTGTCTGTGTATGAGAATGTATGGGTGTCTTCCTGGGGTTTGTATGTGTGAGAATAGGTGCCTGCCTGTGTGTGGTGTATGTGTGTGTGTGAGAATGAATTGGTGCCTGCCTGGGGGTCTGTGTGTGTGAGAATGAATTGGTGCCTGCCTAGGGGATGGTGAGGGAGTGGTGTGAAAATGAATGGGAGCCTGCCTGGGGGTCAGTTTCAGTGTGTGAGAATGACTGGGAGCTTGCCTGGTTGTGTGTGTTTGTGTGAGAATGATTGGGAACTTGCCTGGGTGTGTGTGTTTGTGTGTATGTGAGGGAGCCACAGATAGTGAGAGCATGAGTGTGTATGAGAAAATCCAGGGGAGTAAGAGTTTGTTTCGGGGGTGAGTGTGGAGGGGGAGAGAGTGTTTTAGAGCGTGAGAGTTTGTCAGTGTCTGTGAGAGCGAGAGGTTATGGTGGGTATAAGAGCATGAATGTGTATGTATGTGACAGTGTATGTGTGTGAGAGAGAGAGGATAACCTCCTAATCCTTGACAATATCAGGGTGACTGGAAATCAAGCGCTGCCACGTATGGACAGCAGGGGCGTTTTAAAATCCTTATTAGTTGTAATTATTGGATGTTATTTGATATATGTGCTGTTTTGAAATATTTTATTGGTGTTTGGGAAATTGTAAAAAATGTATAAGATTTTAATTAATAGAAATTCTATTTATCAGTAGTTTTAAAATATTCTTTTATTAGTATGGTTTTACTATAATAACTGATGCTTTATGTTTCTTGATTTTATTTGTTTTATGAGGAATGGTGGTTCTGTTTTTCCATTGTTAATACACAGAGTCTGGCTTCTTGAGGTTTCCATTTCAGTTTTTGTCTAATTTGTGCTCCTTTATTTTGTATTCTGTATTTGGGGAGGATCTGTCTCTGCTCTGTGTGTGTGACCATGATGAGAGATTCTGCTAGCATGTAGTGTCTGTATAGGGATCTATAGCAATCAGGTTTGTTTTGTTTCCTCAGTAGGTGGTGTATTGTTATCCTAGGACCCAGTGTAATATTTACCCTTGCTTTTTCACAGGTAGGGTTATTGTTGTTTGGGTCCTTGGTGTTATTACTGTTATGTTACAATGGGATTGCAGTATAGATTTTGAGTGTCTTTTTTGCAGGGTTTTGTGTTAGTTCACAACATGTCTGGCAGTGGAAGCTGTTTGTGCTGATGTTACTGTGAGGTGACACCAGAATTTGAAGATATCTTTTAGTATGATGAGCTGTAAGGGAAACATCCAAGCTCCATTGTTTGAGGGAATTTCAGTGGATGCACAGAGTTACAGAACTGGAGGTGCAGGATTTATATTGACATTCTGTCCCTTCCTATATATTCCAGACTTCACTCTCATAGCCATATATAATTAGTTGAATGAGGCTATCAAATAATTATATAGTGTGAAACTGGCCAGCTTTTTAAAATTACGCAGAAGACCCTTTGGACTTTTTTATTAACACCAAATATTCAAAAGCTGTGTTCATCCCATCAAGCTCATATATCTCATTAAAGAGGTAAATAGAATAACACAATAACTTTGTTTTATTATTGTTACTCATAAATTATAACAATAACATTAATCTTGGAATATTATATATTTTTAATATAAATGAAAGGTTTTCACAAGATAGGTTGTGTCGTGAAACATTTTATTATGTATATATTTAAGGAAACATACATAAATTGTTGAAATACATTTTGTTCATTTAACCTTTAACCTCTGGTTTGCTAGTAGACTGAATTACTGTGTCCCGAAATTATGTTTGTCTAAAAAGTGTGTCACCAACATGAAAAGTTTGGAAAGCTCTGCCCTATCAGAATCTAATGCACAGGTAATCAGGACCAGTGCAAGGGTATTAGGTACCCTAGGCAGACCTTCAGTCTTGCACCTCCCACCCTCAGCTTTCTGTTGCATCTGTGGACCCTTGGGCCAAGGCAGGATTGGCGCAACCTGCAGGGAGGAAACCTGTAAGTTCCCACTATCAGCAGATGTTCACAGCGAAACAGAGGCCCAGCGGGAACTTCACCCATACCAGCCCTTGTTCTCCTCAGATTGAGCCTTTGGGTGCCGGGGCCAGCAGGACTTAGGTGAGGGGTCTCTGCTAGTGGCAGAAGTGGAGGTCTGTGGATAGCTTGGGTTATAGGCAGGTGGGCTGTCAAGCGAGTCTGAGGTCCAGGCAGTGGTCAGAGGCAGGCAGCGGTCAGGTGTATCTGAAATCAGGATAAGGTCAAACCAGGTGTCCATCGAAGGAGGAAGGACGGATAAGCAGAGCAGGCAGGCAAGGAGAAGGAACAGGTAGGGGCAAAGCGAGAGGCAAGTTGACGAAGACAGAAGACAAGCTGGAGACAAGCTGGCTGAAGAAATGAAGACAAGGCTGGACTGAAACTGAAGGCAAGCAGGACAAAGACAAGACACTGGAGCAACATGTTAAGTAGCTGGACCTGTTGTTGAGGCAAGTTGTTTCTGGATCATTACCCTTATATAGGGCCTGGGTGCTGATGTCATCACTAGGGGCTGTGGGAGCTTTCCTGCTGCAGTCTCTTTAAATACTGGTGAGACACATGTGCGTGCCTAAGGAGGACGCATCATGTAGGCGTCATCGGCAGCATCCTGTTGCGTTGGGATCATTAGCAGCATCTCGCTATATCGAGGATTGGTGGGCCAGCCCGGGACCTGGAATTGTTGGTGGCGTCCTGCTGTGTTTTGGGGTCACTTAGCTGGGCCAAGACCAGAGGTGAGTGCAGTGGTCCATAGGAGTAGCCCGCGGACCACAGAACTTAACACTTACCTACTGGTTGCAGCTCCAGCACAGTGCTCCCTTTGGCTGCATTGGTGCTGGCACAGTAACACCTCAATCTCTTCTCTCACACTCTGCCCAGCATCGCTTTCTCTTTGTGCCCTGCCCATAGTGCCCATCATTACATCTCTCTCCCTCTCCACCATCTCTTCATATCCCCCCAGAATTCTCCTTCCCCTCCCCTCCACTCCATGCCCAGCATACTAGCATCATCCCAATTAGTTTTTCTTCTTTCTACAGTGCCAGCATCTTATCCCTCTCCATTCCACTCAGCACCCTCTCTCTCTCTCTATCAGTCTTGCCAACTGCTCAGCATCTTATCCCTCTCTGTCCACTCCCCACCCGCTCAATACCTTCTCACTTTTTCCTACCCTGCCAGATGTGAGCCCTGTTATGGCTATTACACTAACCTCACTGCATCAGCAATGCTGAGAGATATAATGCTGATGGCATCGTGCAGGCTTAACACATGACTATGAAGATGGTGTCTTCTTTGGCTTTTTGGTTTTTTTTTTGCTTATACGGTCTTACAGCTGAAACAAGGCCCACATTGGATGTGGCTGTACCATAAATTTATTACCAGCTAAGATGTCGAAAGCTATTTTTCCCCCCAAGCATAAAAAGTTTTAAAACTAACAGAATTGTTCCATAGGAATTAGTAGGAGCTGTATGGCTGCAGCACTGCTAGGGCCCAAAATTATTCCTGCTATGAGCAGTAAAAAATATATTTGGGACTTAGGGCAGTTGGAGATGAATTAAGGTATATATTTGGGCGAGAAGATGTTTATAGGAATGTTTACTGGCAGAGTAAATTGCGTTAAAGAAGCAACTATGGTAGCTCAAGCTCCTGTGTCCTCTAAATATCTTTTTTTCAGGCTGAAAATTTTTTTTTTTGCTCTCTCCCAGATATACATTTTTAACAGTTGCTTTCTGTTTTTCTTTTCGGACAGCTCCCCTATGAGGAAAGGTTGAAGAGGTTAGGACTGTTCAGCTTGGAGAAGAGGCAGCTGAGGGGGGATATGATAGAGGTCTTTAAGATCATGAGAGGTCTTGAATGAGTAGATGTGACTCGGTTATTTACACTTTCGAATAATAGAAGGACTAGGGGGCATTCCATGAAGTTAGCAAGTAGCACATTTAAGAGTAATCAGAGAAAATTATTTTTCACTCAACGCACAATAAAGCTCTGGAATTTGTTGCCAGAGGATGTGGTTAGTGCAGTTAATGTAGTTGGGTTCAAAAAAGGTTTGGATAAGTTCTTGGAGGAGAAGTCCATTAACTGCTATTAATCAAGTTTACTTAGGGAATAGCCACTGCTATTAATTGCATCAGTAGCATGGGATCTTCTTGGTGTTTGGGTAATTACCAGGTTCTTGTGGCCTGGTTTTGGCCTCTGTTGGAAACAGGATGCTGGGCTTGATGGACCCTTGGTCTGATTCAGCATGGCAATTTCTTATGTTCTTAATAATTTGTGTGAATTGTGCCATAGGTTTGTGAAGCTGGATGCACGCAACTCTGCTGTCATACGGAGAATCTGAGCATTGCTTTTCATCCCTCATCCTACAGAAACGTTTTCAGGAAACAATGGGATGCGGGATTTCCTCAAAGCATGCGGCCACCATCCACAGGTCAGAAAAAGGTGGGCTGAAAACAGATTGATCTTTTTCAGATGATGTAAATATCCCATATTTGGATGTAAATATCCCATATTTTCCTTATGCCATCAGCATAAGGAAAAATAGATTATTTTTAGGACACTACTCGCAGGACTGTGATTCTGAGAATTTTGGATCCCATTGTCTATGTGCATCAATGGGCCACCTCCTGCTTACAGTCTCATGGAATCTCCATATTTGTAATTTTGTTTAGATTAGGGGAGTGGAGTAAGGGTCATTTGCTGGGAAATGAGGTGCTGTCTAGTGACATTCCTGTAAGTCAAGAAGTAGTTCAAAGTCAAGGACATCCATTTATAGATCATATCCAAAATAACTTCAGATATTATAACATCAGTCAGAACTATTCATTTTACAATAAATCCATTAGCATAGCAAAATAAAAGTAGAAAAGTAAACGGAAGTAAATACTCCCTGAACTGATAACACAATAGCTTTATGCTAGACTGTGTAAGCACACCAAGTAACGTGTCCACTAGGACCATACATATGTGGGCACCAGTGCTCCAATGGCCAGTTTTCTATATTTTAAATGTTGAAACATTGGTATTAATGTTCTGGCCTAATATAATCCAATTGATTCATCCCAAATGTCCACTTATCTACAGAAACCTCAGTGGGCACATCCAGTGTCTGCATATTCTTAATACCTTGCACATAAAAGGCATATCTCATAATTGCTGAATATTATGACGTGTATAAATGTTAGATGTACAATTTGAGAACAGTTTTTAAAGGCGTTTAGTCTGCTAGCTAACAAGTTAGCCAGCTAAATTCCCTATTTGAAAATTGCCTCACAGTTGAGTGATTACAAAAAGTCACCTAGTGAACCTAGGTGACTATGTTTAGCAGCTTTCAATGTAGGCTTTACCAGGGGCATGATTTAAGTTGGAGCAGTAAACTATATGGCTATAAGTTTATTTTCGAATTATACACGATTAGTTTGTCGCTAAAATCCCAGCTGCAAAATTACTACTGGCCCAAAATTTGCTTAGCCACATATGGGCCCCTCACTTGTGGCTTAGTCCTCCAACTCGCCCCTACCCCCCAGGGCTTGTAGCCAGCTAGTTGCCCTTACCCCATCTGCTGAGATTCTTCACTGAGCAGGAGTGATCCCCAGTCACTCCTGGGCTGCCAGAGCTGTTCTTCTAAATATCGCTGGCTGGCCCGAGGTCAGCGCCATGTTCAAAGTTTTGCTGTACAACAAAATGATAGTGGGTTTGGGAGACCAACCCCATTTTATTTTACAGCATAAATTTGAAAATGGCGCCAACCCTGAGTCATCTAGCACTATTTTGAGAAATGGAACTGGCAAAGCAAGAACAACGTTTCAGTCTGTGTGCATAGCAGTAGGCCTCAAGTTCAATGATGCACAGCCTTGTTTAGGGTCACTGGCATTTACTCTACAGCAGAAAAAGGTGAAAGTATTTTGCTAACAGGGTTGACAGTTTCTCAGGGAATATGCAAAACCCAGATCAGAGAGAGATATTATTATTGGGTTTATTTTTATTTTTGGCAAAACTAAGCTGGCACGCCCTCACCTTTTACTTTCTATAATAGCCTTATGTCTCCTGATATTAGAATATAGCTCCAGTGTTGTAGTTTTATTTCCTCTGTCTCACCTAACAGAGTTAACATCTCATACACTATTGTTTCACACTTCTTTGTATTGTGCCTGATCAGTTAAGTCATCTACATATATAATGCAGCTTTAAAATCACAATAATGGCATATCTCACCAAAATAATTTAGTTGTCATTTATAACAAATTCATTAAGATCCTTCTGTTTCATTCAGATTTGTGTTCCTTTCCTGGTTTTGAATTTTCCTCCTACATAGCCACTATAGCCACTTGCTTCATTAAAATTGTAAATCTGAGAGCTGTTGTATTGATTCTCAACAGAACCCCCAGTAACTCACAAAAATGCATGAATATGACATGATTAACTTAAAAAGGAAACATGAAAGGACATTTTATTTATTTATTTATTTAATATTTTTCTATACCGGCTTTCACGACTAGTAGTCGCATCAACCCGGTTTACATTTAACATTTAGTGTAATGAACATAAAACTAGATGAATTGAACTGGTGCAGGAATAGCAGTTACAATAAAACAAGGAAAACTACAACTGGGAGAGGAGGAAGCAAGAAGAAAAATATAGCAATAGGTACAAAAAACAAAATTACAAGATAATATTTACAATATGTACAAAATTAAAGTCAAGACTAAAGGTGGTCATGGGCTGGAAAAATTGAGGCTAAAATAGGAAGAGTATGATGAATAAGGCAGAGTGATGGTCTTTACACTGGGATTCTGGTAACATGGGATAGCCTGATTGAAGGGTAAGGTTTATATGGATCAATCCGAGATCTGATAGGCTTTTTTAAAAAGCCAAGTTTTTAGCCTTTTTCTGAAAGTTAATAGGCACTGTTCTTGGCGTAGCTCAGATGGGATGGAATTCCATAGACGTGGTCCTGCTGAGGATAATGCTCTGACTTCCAATGATTTATGTTGGAAGGTTTTGGCGTGTGGAACATGTAAAGCTTCTTTGTAAAATTCTCTAGTAGGTCTGACAGAGGTGCGTTTTTCAAACGGAATTTGTAGATTTAATGGTGCCTGAAGTTGCGTGGCTTTGAATATAGTAGTGATGGTCTTGTACATAATTCTGTAATGAATTTTCCCCTTCATATTTTCCCTAGCGATCTTTGGCACTCCCCACTCCGCAGATAGCACGCCCAGGTGTGATCAGGAGGCCTGCCTTCAATGGCACTTGTTGGCTGGCAGGGGTCACCACAGCAGCGAGAGCTGTCTTCCCTCCCTCCCTGGGCCTGATTATACTAACTCCAGGTGGTATGGTCTTACTGAAAGGTGCACATCCTTTTTTTCCAAAAGCATTAAAATATAAGATGTGAAATATGCTACGACCAAAAAAAACAAAACTTAGTATTAAAACCAAAAGAGGCAACGACAGAGTCAAAAAAAAAAGGAAAGACTGATATTTTGTGCAAGCTAATCCTGACTGTTGGTTTTAATGCTTTGCTTTGTCTATCTGCAATTTCCCCTGATGATGATAAAGTTTCTACCCTTTGCTGCTAGCGACGAGCAATAGTGGGACATTATAGAAAGAAATAGCCCATGCTCTGAAGTGCTGCAGTTTTCAAGCTAGAAACTAAGAAACCTATATCTTTTGGAATAAAGTATAAAAGATGGTTAAAATATTGAAAATGATTGTTTTAACATTGAAACATATTAAACACAAATTTGTTTTGGGTTTTTTTTTTTTTTTTTGCTCCAACACTGGATCATTTTAACCAGCAGCTGGCACAGGTAAGTGAAAAGATTTACCACTTTGGAGACTGTGGTACAGAGTTCTAGTAACTGTACTGCTGATGGAAACAACTGGAGTCCTTGCAGATCGTGATACCTCTTACTGGCACCAACATAAACGTTACCCAAAGATGTTGCTGTGTAAGAGATTTCAGGAGCACAAAGATTCCATTCCATGTGCAGTACAACTGTGGCACAAACACGAGTGGTCACAGCTTTTCCAAATGCTTTATTTACAGTGCAACAATTAAAATCAGCATTTTCCACTGTCTAATTTCAAATTACAACCTTCCAACATTCACATTCTTCTCACTAAAAGTGAGGCTGCCTTTCCTTTCTGACTCACTTTAGGACAGACATATTACAGGAACTGCCTTCTCTTGGAGTCCCTGGGGCCGTCTTGCTCTCCTCTGAGCCTAGGCTATATTCCTACTCAGGGGAGCCACCCTGCACCCAGAATGTCTTGTCTTAAGGTGGACCAGGACCAGACAGCTGGGATTGGACCCTTGCACTGATCTGTGGACTTCCTGTGTATGCTCCTTCACAGCAACATTATCATTAGATAATTCTTATGTTGGTTCAATAAACAGTATCTCACATGGCACAGAAACCACCACCATGAGCAGAAAATTATAGCTGTTGTGTTACAATATCAGATAAAAGACCCTTGATGGTGGTTAAGTTGCTTGCAGGGTATATTGTTGTTGGTTATGGTAGCTCGATGTATGGTGCCACCAAAATCACAGTCATCAAGGCCTGGCACAGAAGACCCAGCAATAATCATGGAAAATAGGCTGAAATGTTACATTCACTGCCACTGATGAGAGATATACTAAGCAATACAGTACAGAAATTTTCCGGTTGCATGGCCCATCCCATCTTATTTCGTTAGGTCTCTTCAAGTTATGCTACCTTTGTTTTTCATTTTAAAAGTGGACCCAGGCCTGACTTTAGGTATAGGCAACATAAGCAACTGCCTCTGGCACAAAATGTTTAAAGGTGCCAGAGTGTTATTGCCAACAATGCATGCCTAAATCCAGGCCCAATGCCTCTTATGATATCTCTTCTACCTCTGTGCTGAAGCTGAAGGCCCCACAGCAAGAAGTGGCAAGCAGATCCAAGAAATTCAGTGCAGGGCCTCCTACAACCTTGGCATGCTCACCAGCCCTGTAACATGCCATCCCCTCCCCATGCACATGTGAAGGGAGGAGGTGGGGTTTCACAGGGTCAGTGAGCATGTGAGGGTTGCAGGAGGACCCCTTGCTGAATTTCGGGAATCAGCTTGCCACTGCTTCTGTTGTGGGCCCCGCAGGCACAGCACAGAGGTATGGGGGAGGACATGGGGAGGAATTGCCCCCGTGGTGGGGAGGGGATGCTGCGGGCAGATGCAGACAAACCCCTTTCCCTCATTGCCTATAGGCACCAGTAGTTTAAATCTGGCTCTGTTTGGACCCTCTGCTTAAAAGAATTTTGCCAAAGGCAGAAAATGGTAGAACCTTTTCCGTTCATTTTCTTATGTTAACGGTTGTTTTTTATACTCTCACTCATGCTACCTATCTTTCCCTCTCTCCTTCCTGTCTCCCTTACCCCCCCCCCCCCCCCCCCCTTTCTGGCCTGCTCCCATCCCCCGGCCCCCTGTTTCATTGTAATTTCCTCCTTTAACTGAGTTACTTGTAAACCGGCGTGATGTGCCTCACGAACGTCGGTATATTAAAAGTTGTTAAATAAATAAATAAATAAGAACAGAGCCCCGTGTATTTTGTTGGCAAAAGTGTTACTTCTCAACAAATGTCTATCGAAAAATACTGCACTGCATTTACTGAGCAATGCACCAGCTTTAACAGGGGAGAGACTCCAGAAAGGCTGTCATATCCTGGCACAGCTATGTCCTATCCCATTCTACCCCATCAATACAAACCCATAACTCTATCTCCCCTCTACCTCATGATGAATTAAACTTTGCCCCTCAAAATAAACAAAACTGACCGAGAGTGACTGGCTGCGAGGGTGTGCAGTGGCGGCGCTGCAATAGAGCTTGCATAGATTGATTCATTTTACCTTTCTGGTGTTTTCATCATGAGGGAGAGGAAAAGTAGGGTGAGAGCTCTTCCCTAGTTTTCAAGTTTCTTCACAGTTTTCTGGCTAGGTATTTTCTTGCACTTATCCCATTTTTCCTAGAGTTTCTCTCTAGTCTTCTGCTACTGTGGACCATACATACCTGCAGGCCACGGGTCCACAATGAAGTTAGATAAACAGTAAAGAACAGACTATAGCCATGAAGTGGAAGACAAAAGGGTTGCAGCCCTGATGCAGACATTCCAGAAAATTCTGCAAAATGTCTTGCTAAATTATTCCTTACAGTTGATATAGAAATGTCCCTAAATTCTCTAGCGATCCTAACTAAAAATAACCCAAGTACCAAGTTCTAGATAAGAAAGATAATTTTCAAACGACTGAGTGAAACGGCATATACACGTGTATGTGGCCGAGCCTAATTTTACCATAGCATTTTATAACCCACACGTATCACATTCACACATAATTATAAAATATGCATATTTTTACCCTTCAACATATATGCATATGTGAATACATGCAATGCATTGAAACCATGTATTTCAATGCATTGAATGAGTATAATTTACCTACCTATTTAAAAAATATACGCATATAAGGGCAGATCTTCAAACCTGCGCGCGGGCGTAGATTTGTTCGATGTACCCGGAGCGAACAAATCTACACCCGATTTTATAACATGCGCGGGCTACCGCACGCATGTTATAAAATCCAGGGTCGGCGCGCGCAAAGGGGTGCACAATTGTGCAACCTGTGCACGCCGAGCTGCGCAGGCTTCCCCCTTTCCCTCTGAGGCCGCTCCGAAATCGGAGTGGCCTCGGAGGGAACTTTCCTTCTGCCCCCCCCCACCTTCCCCTCCCTTCCCCTATCTAACCTGCCCCCAGCCCTATCTAAACCCCCCCCTCTGGGCAGGCATAACTTGCCGGCGTGCCATCCCCCGGCATGGCGGCTGTTCCGGAGGCCTCGGTCCTGCCCCTTTTTCAAAGCCCCAGGACATATGCGCATCCCCGGGCTTGCACACGCCACCGAGCCTATGCAAAATAGACTCGGCGCACACAGGGGCAGATTTTCTCGGGTTACGTGCGTATGTTTCGCGCGTAGCCTTTGAAAATCTGCCCCGTATATTTTACATGTTAAAAAATAAAGTAGGGCTTACTCGCATAAAGTCACACCAATTGATGAATGTAAATTCTATTTTAAAACATACGCATGTGAGTGAAATTACCAGTTTAACTAATTAGTCCACCAGTTTGCCCAGACCTTCTTTAGGTCATCGAGACCCTACTGGTTTTTCAGCCTGAACCCTCTCAGTTCACCCACTCACCCAGTCAGTGCTACAGAATAAACACGTTTAATATCTCTCCAGACAATTAGCGGGTATAAAATTACACGAGTAAATTGGAAAATGTTACGCATGTAAGTGTCTTTTAAAATAGCAACTTATGTGCGTAACTGTTGACCCCGCCCAGGAATGAACCAAACCACCCCATTTTTAAGCGCGGGTATGTGTGCATGAAAGTGAAAATATGTGCATATTTTAGACTTTTAAAAAATAAGGAATTACATGAGTAGAGGCTACTTATGCACATAGATGCTAATTTTTAGGCATGTAACATTTTGAAAATTCACTCTCTCATCTATTTTCTTCATAATAAATAAATAACTCGATATTAGTAGCTCATTCTTGCCTGCTATGTTCCAAAAAGAAGGTCCAGCAGTTTCAAACCAACATTTTTAGGTTTCTCCAGCTTTCAAAAAAAATCCTGAAATTATTTTCAGAGTCCCCAGTATAGACACCATCTGCTGCTCAGTAATTGTAGTTGCTCTATTATGGGATAATAATCCAGTGATATGCACTGTGCTCCCCCTCTCTGTCTCCACTTTCTCGTACCTCTTCTTCAGAAGTTTTAATAAAATGCAGATTCATGACAAGGAAGTTTGGAATTAGTAGACTTGAGAGCTTCTAGCCATGACTCAGATCCTAATATTCTTTTTTGAAAGTTGTGTTCTCACCTTTCGTTTTAGCCAGAACACCAGCTGCTAATGCAATTGGAATCTGAGGCTCTGTATTAACCAATTTGTAGGACTGGAAATTGACCGCCTGCCATCTCATGCAAAGCAGGCTACTTTTTTACCTGTCCTTTAATATTTATGTGTCAGGGAAAATGTTCTTGTTATCTGGCATTGGTACATGTGCCGGTGATGGTTTGCGTTCATGTGTTGTCAACATTTTAATAACAATAGAATAGTTTAATTTATGACATGCCTTCTCAATAAAGTTCACATCTATCTGTACTGTAGCAATGAAGTCAGCAATCCTGATTCAGCAGTGGTACCGGCGCTATATTGCCCAAATGGAAGTGCGGCGAAGATGCACCTGGACTATCTTTCAGTCCATAGAGTATTCTGGGGAGCAGGATCAGATCAAGGTACTATGCAGATAGGACCACAGCGAGCCAGAAGATCTGCCCTTGGCTTTTCGTCATTTGAAAGGTTAGCTCACCCATGCCTCTGTCCATGCGCAAAGAAACATAGAAATATAGAATATGACAGCAGATAAAGGCCACAAGGCCTGCACAATTTTCCATTATGATATCATACTCCACTATTAATCTCTAATGTTATTTATACATTAATGGATCCTCTGTACATAGCCCAGGCTTTCTTGAACTCTGTTATTTTATGCTTCCACTGGGGATGTGCAGAGGTAAAATATTCGCTTTGGTATTCATTCGTTTTGCAGGGCACAGTCTCAAGCGAAAAAAAAAACATTTGGTTCATTTGCTTTTTCATTTTAAATTGAAGTTAATGGGGGAAGCAATCCATAGGCCCCCACTGACCACTGTAAAAGGAAAAAGCGGGCCTAGACCCAGACCTGATCTAAGGCCAGGTCCAGTTGCCAAGGCATATGCTCAGGGCCAAGTCCAATGTGGGACCCAGCTGAGGCTGGGTCCCATCACCAAGGCTCATGACCTAGGCCAAGATCAAACACTGGGGCCAGGCTTGAAGCCCAGGTTTGACACCAGTGCCCAGCCAAGGCCAGGTCTTGTCACCGAGATTTGAGCCCAATGCCTAGATCTAGGCCCAGGCCAGATGCTGGGGCCCAACCAAGGCTGGGTCCTGTTGCTGAAGCTTGAGTCTAGGCCCTGGCCCAGAGGCCCAGGACCAGGCCTTCCACAGTCTTCTGTCCTCTTCAAAATGACACTGTCTGGTGGAAGGACACACCTCAGTGACCTCACTGCCGTACCTTCTTCCCAAGTTGACAGTGCCATATTGACGTACAATGGTACATTTCATTGTTCATACAACAATATGGTGCCATCTACTCAGGAGGAAAATTTTGCATTGAGGTCACTGAGGCGCATCCTTCCACCAGACAACATTATTTTGAAGAAGACCAAAAAAAGAAAGAATACCACAGAAGACTTGGTACTGTGCCTCCAGGCATCGCCTACGACAATGGAACTTGGCTTTGGCCGGGCCTTGACACTGGGCTTGGATCTTGGGCCGAAGCAATGATGGGATCCACCTTCATCAATGCCCCAGTGTCAGGCCTGGACCCTGCCAGAGGCCTGCTTTGATAACAGTGCACACGCTTTCCCATAATTGAAAAATTCATAAATTGTTTCATTTTCAGGGGGAAATCGTTTTTTTTAAACAAAACAAAAAAGGGCTCATTCCTCACCTTTTCCATTTTCATTTCAAACCCACGCATATCACTAACCTTCACTACCTCCAATGGGAGGCCGTTCCAAGCATCCAGCACCCTTTCTATGAAGAAATATTTTCTAGGGTTAATTCTGAGCCTAACTGCTTGGAGTTTCATATCATGGCTTCTTGTTCGAGACATTTGTTTCCGCTGTTAGTTACATTTTGTATATTTATGCATTTAAGGTACTTGAATGTCTCTATTATGTCTCTCCCTCCTTTCTCTCCTCTAAAGTAGACATATTTAGGTACTTGTCTCCCATTTCATTAGGCTTTTGATGCAGACTCTGCAGTCTAGAAATCTACTCAAACACAAGTTGTCTTGAGATTTTCTACATCCATCTTCATCTACCATTTACCCTGTCCTTCAGTGATATGGCTCATTTAGTCGAGAGGAGGGTATCCATCCAAAGTTAAAGAATAGGAGAACCAATCCAAGGGGCCGCAGAGTGCAGTATTACAGGAAGAATCTGTAAAAAAAACAAAACAGAGGATCCCAGTTTGCTCTTAAATATGTCTTGGAAGACAAGAGATGCCGACAGGAGTTTGAGAGCTCTCAATGCTCTCTTCTTGTATTTTGAATGATTGTAAAACCTGATTTTTGTACTGTTTTCTAGAAGTGGAATTTTTGTTACCTGCCACTATTCTGTTTCCGCTATGCGTTTCCTATGCACAGCTTTAACAGATAGCTTAACTTAGTCCTTACTCACAGACAGAAGAGGCTGCTTCTTTTAACTCCAAACTTTATTAACATGTAAAACATTTAACAGAGTCATAATATGCATAAATTGAAGAAAAGTGGCCCACTCTGCCAGCACAGAGTGGGCCACTGAAATAAGGACAGGTAAAATGAAAATAATTAGGTAGGGATAGCCAAGTTAGCAGCTGATTCATATAGGTCTGGTCCGCACTGACCAGAGATGAGGCAAGAAAACTCCCAGGCACCCCTGCTTTCATTCACAGTTAATTCTTTAGAGCCACCTACACTGAATATAACAGAAGTTGTGATCATGTAGGCTGACCATCAGTTGGCAGAATAATAGTAAAGGCGGAAACCATGCAAAGTAAAGCTTGCACACAGCATTAGTAAGAGAAGCAGACAAGCAGCTGAGAAACAGGACACTGCGAAAACAGGACAATAGTGAACAAACAGGAAAGCACCTGTGGAGACAGAACAGGTGGGGGGGGGGGGTAATACCTGAGTGCAAACCCTGTTTGTAGGAGAGTCCATATACAGGGGCTCTTACAGTTCTTTACAGTCATGGTCGAATAGTGGGATCAGCAGGCTGAATGCTTTACTGGAGAAGAGTGACCAGGCCTTTCTGTAGATGTCACAGCTCCCTTTTGGCACTGATTTAGGATTTCCTTTAGAAGAACCCACTAATACTCTCTTGGAGAAACTCCAAGACAAGTAATTCAGGCTGAGATCAGTGATGGTGGTTCCCACAGGGTCTGTTTTCTTTACCAGAATAAAGATATTACAAAGACCACATCTACAGGTACATCACAGTAAAGTTAGTACATCCATTTGTAGTACAAAATAGCAACAGCTAAACTCCTGTGATACTGCATCTCTAGAGGAAACGAGAAAATTGATAAAACCAGACTTACAGCAATGTTAAGAGAAATTTCAGCTGGTTGGGTTGAAATCCCTGCTGCCCTGATTCAGAGTCTCTCCTCTTCTGGAATTCCCAGTCAAATCACATCGGTTAAGAAAATAAGTTCTGAACTTACTCTGTCTTTTACACGAGGTGTATGGTGAATTTCCTTAAAGGGCGAAATTTCTCAAAAGGCCATCTGCATATTCGTAGTCTGCCCAAAACCTAGGAGCAAGGAAAGTGTTGGCAGAGTAGCACCAGTCCGGCTCAGTCCTGTGGTTCAGGGTCAGAACTGAATGGGTGCAGCAGGGATCCCCAGGCCTCCAGGACAAACTGGGAAGCAGAAATCACTCAGCAGTTCTTCTATGGCAGCATACGAGGATCCTTTAATCGCAAAACTGGTATAGAAAATAAACTTTATGTACACGCTCACATGGTTCTAGTCAGAGGGATTGTGTTGCTATGGCCAGACACGTAGGGGCCGATGCAATAAAATTTGCGGAAAGCGGGCACTGACTTTTCAGCGCCCGCTTTCTTAGTGCTTGCATGGCGCCCGCAAGGGGGGTGCCATGCAATAAACAAATTAGGGGTTCACGACCCCGGGGTTACCAGCAATCTGCCAGTTATGAACACCAATGCCAATAAGACGCACATTTAATTTTTTGCATTTGGAGTGAACGAGTAATAGCCTCATTCACATGCATTTACATGTGATGAGCGCTAACTCATTCACGCCACATCGGACGCGTGTTAAATAGGCATTAATCCCCCTATTGCATTAGGGGGTGGATTAGAGCCTATTTAACCCGTGTCCGACAGCGGGTTAAACAGTGCACTCGGCTGAGCGCCCTGCATTGCATCAGCCCCAAAGGCAGTGAGAAAGGGCAGCAGACTGATTAGTACAGTTTATTTGCTGTCTCTTACAGACCCTCCCCTTCCAAAGCAGCTTCAGGTGACACAGCCAGGGAATGTTTAACCTCTTGCTATCAAGTTTAGGGAATGACCTTTCGCTCTCAGTCTCCATTAGAAACAAGAGCGCCACATCACGGGTGTTGACTTTTCAGCTTCCTCTTGCAAACTGGTTACAGAAGAAATGTTTTATAGTCTCTAGAGATCTCACTACACACACACACACACACACACACACACACACACACACGTACGCACGCACTCCCATATCATGAGATGACCAGCAAGGATTTAAAAGCACAGAGTAATGCTCTACCACCAGCAGGGTACCAAAACACTTTGGAGCACCTAGCAAGACTGCAACAGGGTAGCGCCTACAATTAAATGACAATAGATTCCTGCTTTGTCTCTGTAGCTTTATGATTTCTTCAACTATCTCATGGACCACTTCACCCCCAGTAGCAGCAACGAAAGTAAGTCTGCATTTTGTACTTGTGCATGTGTGGCTGCAGTAGGGGGCATGATGCAATGACAGTGAAACTATGTGCAAAAGAAACCTGAAATAATTGAAGTCTGTCCTGTTTCTACTTTGCACAGCTGTGAGGCACCAGTCCTCTCTGTTCTTACCTTACCTCTATCTGTTTCCAGATTGTGACTTCTTTTTTTTTTTAGCCAGGTTTAGGTTCCTTCAGTGAAAGAGATGGTAAAAGAGTTTGATAGTCATGAGAGAATTAGCAGCAATGAAGATGCAATAAAGCCTATCAATTTTTTTTTAAAATAGTCACCAGAACCCAAGAAATGGCAAACAAAGCATATATAATGTTTGATGTTATTTTTGTTAAGGCCTTCTGAGAAAATTCTGTTATTGTAGAATCAATGTGTCTTTTTTTTTTTTTTTTGCTTCCAGCTCCATCAGAACTGACTTTAGCTACTTTTTATAATGCCCCATCCTCGGTCATAGATCAGAGTCTGTGGCTCCTTCCAGGACTTGATATGTGTGCACCCTCCCTCCTGCCAAGGGCTGTGAACGCAGCCTGCTCCACATCCCCATCCTTGGCAAGCCTGGGGAGCAGAGGCTGGGCTTGAGAATCAAATGCAGGCCTCCTGCATTTCACCGTGTAGCACTGCCAGCAGGGCCGGTGCAAGGGCATTGGGCGCCCCAGGCACCTTCAGCCTTGCCCTGCCCCCGGTCGCAGGCCCGACTCCTACCTCCGGGGACGGGGACCACATGCCGCCACTCCCCCATCCCCTGCGCCGCCCCCCCCCCCAAGATTCAAGGGCCGTCCAATGGCACTGGTAGCCCCTGTCACATGGAAGGCGCTAGAGGCCACCGGTGCCATTTTAGTTAGTGGCAGCCGATGGCCCAGGAGCGGCAGATCGCTCCCGGGCCCCCCGCTGGACCACCAGGTGTTTTCGTGAGTCTTGAGAGGGTCAGGAGGGTGGCGCGTTGGGAAGGAAGGCAGGGTGAGGCGGGGGCTGGGCAGAATTTTTGCTGCTTCAAAATTCTGCCACCTGAAGCGGCCGCCTCACCCTGCCTCATTGGCTCGCGAGCAGTGGCGACGCCTCCTAATAGTCTGCACCCTAGGCCCAGGCCTAGGGCGCCTAGTGCTTCCACCAGCCCTGACTGCCAGTGAGCCACAGATCTGGCCCCGGCCTCCCACTTTCACCACTATTTGTCTTCAAAGGACTGAAAATACTGGGTTAAAAACTGAATAGGATAGCACAACGTTAATGACCAGATCTACTAAATGTTTTTCCCATTTTATGTCGAAGGGAAAAGTACTTAGTCCATCTTTCCTTAAGTGCCTTTTTAATGCCACCCGTTTATTCTGTATAAAAACTACCAAAGCTTCTCAGTGCATGCCCTGTTCTAGTCCTGCTCTTCCAAAGAAGTATTGGTACTAGTGAAAGTTATTGTAGCTATACTGAGGTCTGGCTTTTATCCAGCCTGAACAGAGTCTTTAAAACTAACACAATAATACAGTGTGACAAGTTTTGTTTTTTGCTTCCAAAGGGGATTTGATTTGCCGCAAGCTCACCGAGGAGGAAAGCTACAAGGATACGGACTTAGAAAAATACTGTGATTTTGAATCAATAGAAGTGTCAGACTCATACACAGGGCTTCGTCTTACCTTTCCTCTAATGCTTGATCATGCAACTGCTTTAGTGGAAGCTTTCAAGCAGAAACAAGTAAGTATCACAGAAGAAAGTTGGTTGATTGGATTACAGTCAACAAAAGTATTTCAAATTCTTCCCATCACCTACAATAAGAGCTCTGTTCACCCCCAGGAATTTTGGGATTTGAAGAGTGACTGTATGCACAATAAACTAGACTGCCAGACTGCAAAATCCATAGTCCTACACATCTGTAATCACTTTAATCTACATCCCTTTCATTCATTATGGAAAACAAAGACAACTATGAAGATAGAACATCTCATTAAAGACATCATAAGCAATCAGGAAGGACAATGCCCACACTCAAAAAAGACCTATGCATTACACAGTAACAAGAAACATAGTAGATGACAAAACAAAAAGGCCAACTGACCATCCAGTTTGCCCAGGTATCTCTATCCACATTGTAAAGAATATATGTATTTATTTATCGTTTTATATACCGTCGTTCCAAAATGAGATCACAATGATTTACAAAATCAGTGTTCAGATTCTGGGTCAATATTCCCTTAATGGTCAGCATTCATGTTATATCCCGCCTGCCAGCCATGGAGCATGCCTGCTTGTAAGATATCACTCCCTATCCAGGAGGTTTCTGGTTGTCTTTCTTCTTTGCATACCATCATCTTGAATAGAAGAGCTTTGAAGATCCTCCCCTCCCCAGCCCATGTCAAAACCAAAACGTTGTTACCCAAAAATCTGGCCTCTTACATCCCCTACCTAGCCTGCCAAACAGAATCAGCTATTAGTTTGGTTCTTGTTTACCTGCATTGCTTGCCAGACATATTCAACTATGTGAGCCAGTATACAGAAAGCCAGCTGCTTCTTTAATTCTCTAATCACATCCTACGTCTACATTCTGTGCTTGTCCTCCTAAACAAGTGGAGATGTCTTCTAATTTACCTTTTTACTTTGTGTTTCCATCTCGTTTATGCCCCTTTTGTTTCTCCATATTCTGCTTGGAATATGAAGAGACAATCCTAGTTTGGGGAGGGAGGAGGAACATGGGAAGCTGTTAAGTGAGTCTTTTCTGATTCTTACTATGACTTCGACTCGTTTGAAGGCTACAACATTTCCTCCTATGTGAATCAGAATGCAATGTAGAGGGATGTGGTTCTCTCTTTTGCTTTAAAGTTGATATCAATTGATTCCATCTCATTGCATGCATTCTCATCAGTGCACATGTACCCCCTTTGGGGTAGATTTTCATAGGTGTGCGCGGGCATCCATGTGCGCACGCTTCCTGGCGCGCACACATGGCTGCACCAATTTTATAACACACAGGCCAGATTTTGTAATCCGCGTGCGTAAGGGGGGGTACAATTATGCAAAATTTGAATGGTGACTCATTGCGGCCTTCCCCAGTTCCCTCCTAGTCTGCTCCAATTAAGGAACGGACTGGGATAGAACTTGCCTACCCCCTACCCTAACCTCCCTTCCCCTTTCCTCCGTGCTTCCCCGGGACAGTGGCAAATGGCCGCTGTACCAGCACCTCAAGCCCTGCCCCCTGGACTGCCCCTTTTCTTTGGCCCGGCACTTCTGCGTGTAACGGGAGTTACGCATGCGGCCGGGTCCCTTCTAAAATGCGCATGGCGCACGCAAGGCCAAGCTGCACGTGTAATCCCTGGATTTTACGCACACGACAGATTAAAAATGTGCCCGTTTGGTTCTAATCCTAAATGCTCTTACCATCTGCTCTCTATAGCTCATTAGTTAAGCCAAAACAAGAGTGTAGCCACAGATCCAAACTCATATTCATTGACCTGCTGTGTCTTGCTCTAGCTAAGTTCTCCTACCATCATCAGTCAATTGCCCTGACCTGGTCAATCTCTGGGGATAGTAGGTAGCTGTAGCAACTATGTACAGGTTTTCTTTTTTTCTTTTAATGATGCAACATACAACCATAGTTATAAAAAAATAACGAACAATAAAGCAGTAGTATTGTAGATGCATTGTATAAGTGTAAACAAGGCCATCAAAACAGCCACACGAACACAAGACATTCCATTTACACACAAATATTAAACAATTACAATAAAAAAGAAAACATATAGTACAGTAAATAAGAAACAATAGAGCAATAGATAGGGGATCAATTAAGTTCAACAGTATTAGGTTCCTATGTAAGAATAACAGAGGAAGGCAAACATTTCAGGAAACTGTTCCATGCCAGTATATAATCCTTAGAAATCTGTTTATGCATATATTTAGGGGCAGATTTAAAAAAATACTTGAGCGCGTACTTTTGTTTGCACACCCGGCGCAAACAAGAGTATGTCGGATTTTAATAGATACACACGTAGCCGCACGTATCTTTTAAAATCCGGGGTCGGTGCGCGCAAGGGGATGAACATTTGTGCACCTTGTGCGCGCCGAGCCCAGCGCGCGCTGCCTGTTCCCTCTGAGGCCGCTCCAAAATCGGAGCGGCCTCGGAGGGAACTTTCCTTCCGCCTCCCCCCACCTTCCCCCCACCTTCCCCTCCCTAACCCACCCCCCAGCCCTATCAAAACCCCCCCTATCTTTATTATAAAAGTTACCCCTGCCGGCCGGCCGCCAGAAGATTTAGTGCTGCATTCTCTAATTCTCTCTCGATATTTTCCCAGTAGCAGCTCCATGCTTATTACATCTTACAGCTCCTGCTTGAGACCAGGAAGCATCTCAAACAGCTGCCAAACATCAAGCGCATCTCCACCTGCTACAGTAAGGAGATCACAATCTGTGGTAAGAGTGGGCTCCATCTGCCTTGTTTTTAGTGCATCTTTTATATACTACTCTGTATGCTGCACCTTTAAAACTGTGACACCTACAGATTAATTGTGGTTGAAGAATATCCATAAAGACATTACAAATGTGTGCCCCTAAAGCAGAGCTTTCCAAAGTGTGTGTCGCGACACTTTAGTGTGTCGCCTGCAGTGTGCCGGTGTGTCGCGCAAGCCCGGTGCACGTGACACACCGGCAAGTGGGAGCCAATGCGGCCGCCGGTGGACCTCATCCCACTGGCGGCTGAGTAGTAAAGTATCGCTGTGCTGTGTGCTGGAGACGCACAGCAGGAAGATCGGCGGGGCCGTGGTGGAGCTTACGTCACCACGGCCCGAAGAAAAATGTCACGCAGGTGCTCCTCCTCCTTCCTGCCCACGCGGCACCGGAAGAAAAATGTTGCCGGAGCCGCGCGGGCAGAAAGCAGGAAGAGCAGGTGCTCCGCCTCCTTCCTGCCCACGCGGCCCCGGAAGAAAAATGTTGCCGGAGCCGTACGGGCAGGAAGGAGGTGGAGCATCAGCCACGTGCAGAAGAGGAGCAGCGTTGTTGCAGCGGGCGAGAAGAGGAGGAGGCCAGGTAGCAGGGTCTCCACCGCGGATCGGCCCGAGAAGATCAGAGTCGCCGCGATCGGCCGGAGAAGATCAGGGCCGCTGCAGAGCCCATCCTGCAGCAACCCGTGAAGAGGAGGCCCAGAGGTAAGAGAGAGGCTGAGGGCCCGATGAGTTGTGTGCGTGTATGAGGTGAGTTGAGAGATTGGGTGCTTGTATGAGGTGAGTTGAGAAATTGAGTGCCTGTATGAGGTGAGTTGAGAGATTGGGTGTGGGAGTGAGGACCTGAATGCAGAGACAGCATGTGAGAGCCTGTGTGTGTGTATGTGTGTGTGAGAAAGACAGCATGTGGGAGTGAGAGCCTGTGCTTGAGCACGACAGCATGTGGGAGTGAGAGAGAGCCTGGGTGTGTGAGAGTCAGACAGCATGTGCAAGAGAGAGACTTGTGTATGAATGATTGTATGAGAGAGAGCATGTGACAGTGAGAGCCTGTGCTTGAGCAAGACAGCATGTGGGAGTGAGAGAGAGCCTGGGTGTGTGAGAGTCAGACAGCATGTGCAAGAGAGAGACTGTATGAATGATTGTATGAGAGAGAGCATGTGAGAGCCTGTGTGTGTGAGAGAGAAAGCATGTGAGAATGAGAACCTGACTGAATGTATGAGGGAAGAAGATAGATGGAGAGAAAAGAAATAGAAAAAAAAGACAATATGAAAGGAATTGGCAAAAAAATAAGAAAGGGGAGGTGGAACAAAAAAAGCCTGTGACCAACCATTTAGAAAACTAAGATCAGACAGCAAAGGTAAAAAAAAAGAAATAAATTACTTTTTACTGATTGGCACATGTAATATTTGGTAATGTGCAAGAGTAGCACTTTCTCCATGCGGATCTCACAATGTACGAGATCAACATGGAGGAAGTGGAAGCCCACGGGGCCTGCACAGAGGAGGCAGCAGAATGGGCTTCAGTGCCAATAGCAGCAATCAGCGCCTCCCAAATAGCCATGTGGCAGCAGTGACAGTGGCAGCAGAGGAATGAGAGAGGCTCCGAGGTTGCTGGCAAAAGAAAGAGAGGGGATCTGCCTTTAGTGTGTGCATGTGTATGAATGGGAGTCTGCCTGGGGGTGTATGTGTGTGAATGCATGGGTGCCTGCCTGAGGGTGTGTCAGTGCATGAGAATGTATGGGTGTCTTCCTGGGGTTTGTATGTGTGAGAATAGATGCCGGCCTGTGGGTGGTGTATGTGTGTGTGTGTGAGAATGAATGTGTGCATGCCTGGGGGATGGTGAGGGAGTGGTGTGAAAATGAATGGGAGCCTGCCTGGGGGTCAGTTTCAGTGTGTGAGAATGACTGGGAGCTTGCCTGGGTGTGTGTGTTTGTGTGTGTGTTTGTGTGAGAATGATTGGGAACTTGCCTGGGTGTGTGTGTATGTGAGGGAGCCAGAGCGAGTGTGTATGAGAAAATCCAGGGGAGTAAGAGTTTGTGTGTGGAGGGGGAGAGCGTGTCTTAGAGCCTGAGAGTGTGTCAGTGTCTGTGAGAGCGAGAGGTTATGGTGGGTATAAGAGCATGAATGTGTATGTATGTGACAGTGTATGTGTGAGAGAGAATGGACATGTGAGTCTGTGTGAGAGAGGATAACCTCCTAGTCCTGGACAATATCAGGGTGACTGGAAATCAAGAGCTCCCATGTATGGACAGCAGGGGCTTTTTAAAATCCTTATTAGTTTTAATTATTGTGTGTTATTTGATATATGTGCTGTTTTGAAATATTTTTTTGGTGTTTGGGAAATTGTAAAAAATGTATATGATTTTAATTAATAGAAATTCTATTTATCAGTAGTTTTAAAATATTCTTTTATTAGTATGGTTTTACTATTATAACTGATGCTTTGTTTTTTGATTTTATTTGTTTTATGAGGAATGGTGGTTCTGTTTTTCCATTGTTAATACACAGAGTCTGGCTTCTTGGGGTTTCCATTTCAGTTTTTGTTTAATTTGTGCTCCTTTATTTTGTATTCTGTATTTGGTGAGGGTCTATCTCTGCTCTGTGTGTGTGTGACCATGATGAGAGATTCTGCTAGCATAGGGATCTATAGCAATCGGGTTTGTTTTGTTTCCTCAGTAGGTGGTGTATTGGTATTCTAGGACCCAGTGTAATATTTACCTTTGCGTTTTCACAGGTAGGGGTATTGTTGTTTGAGTCCTTGGTGTTATTACTGTTATGTTACAATGGGATTGCAGTATAGATTTTGAGTGTCTTTTTTGCGAGGTTTTATTTTAGTTCACAATGTGCCTGGCAGAGGAAGGTGTTTGTGCTGCTGTTTACTGTGAGGTGACACCAGCATTTGAAAATACCTTTTACTATGATGAGCTGTAAGGGAAACATCCAAGCTCCATTGTTTGGGGGAATTTCAGTGGATGCACAGAGTTACAGAACTGGAGGTGCAGGATATATAGTTTTAATATAAATGAAAGGTTTTCACAAGATAGGTTGTGTCGTGAAACATTTTATTATGTATATATTTAAGGAAACATACATAAATTGTCGAAATACATTTCATTCATTTAACCTTTAACCTCCGGTTTGCTAGTAGACTGAATTACTGTGTCCCGAAATTATGTTTGTCTAAAAAGTGTGTCACCAACATGAAAAGTTTGGAAAGCTCTGCCCTAAAGGATCAGTTTATAATATTTTCACTTTCTGCTGCCTGAACAACATCTGACCAGAAGCTGAAGTCTTATGCTTTCTCTCAGATCAGTTTGAAATGCTACCAGATTTTCTTTTGTGACTAAATGTGTGACAGTTGTCCAATAGTCCTAACAGTAAGTTTAGTTAACAAAATAGGAGGATCAGTGGTGGGAGGCATGGTGGTCACCTATGCATCCCCAGAATAGAGGTCATCCCTTTGGTAGAAGTAATACCAAACATTACCATGCTTTTAAATAAAATTCTGTTTTATTTTATTTTAGCAAATAAAATAAAATAGAAATTACTGACCTTATTCCAACTCAAATTAGCATCACTAATGGGAAGCCAGCAGGGTGGGAACACAGTAAGCATACATCCCCAGTCTCTGCAGCTGCTCCTTTTCACATTTCTATGCTTTCTGATTACAAAGGAAGAACATAGCATTAGGAAGAGCAATCAATGGGACAGGGAATGCATGGTCACCATGTTCCAATCCTACTGGCCTGCATGACTTTGCCCACAGTACTGTACCCCAAGAGAATGACAGAAACTTGAAAGAAAGGAGGGAGAGATGGGGATGAATCTGGGGGTTAGGGGACCAGAGGAAGGAATCTGAAGAGGAAGGGAGAGATGGAGAAGAACCTAAGAGAAAGAAGGGGAAAGAGAGAAAAATCCAAGCATAAGAGGAGATGAAAGGGACCCCAATGAGGGAGGAGAAGATGGAGAGGAACCTTGAGGGGGAAGGGGAAGATAGAAAATAACTTAAGGGGGGAGAATGGAAATGAATTTAAAGGTGATGGAAGATGGGGGAAGTACCTGAGTTAAAGATGGAGAGAAATCGGAGGGGCTGGTGAATCTTATGGGTAGGAGATGAAGAAGAACATGGAAAGATCAAAAGATAGGATCAGAAAGAACAGGGAAGGAGTAGGGGAAACGATGATGTACCACAACATCTGCACATCCTCCCCTTTACAAAATCCTAAATCTATCCAAATGCATCAAATTCAGTAAAATTTCTTTTTAATTGTACGGCCAGATTGTAAAACAAATCACTTGTGTATCGTATCTTGTTTAAGCAAGACATAGGACAATTTCTTATAAAACAGGACTGTCAAGGGGCACTAGAGAGCTTGCCACTAGATGGACATTTTAGATAATCTTCTCTTAAAAGAACAAGCCAAGAATCAGTAAACCCTTCCAGTAAAACTGCTGTATCTTCCAAATACTTATCCCAAGAGATAACTGTCATGGCCAATGGTAAACTGAGCAACATAGAAGCAGTTTTCATGCCATCACATGGTGTCAAAATGTTAAAATAGGTCTATTTATTACCATAAAAAATGACTGCTGTCAAGGAAACGGAAACCTCCTTTACCGTGATCATGAAGGAACTACAATCCCTGAAGGTTCTAGTGACAGAGAATCATTATGCATTGTGCAATCCCCTTTATTTCAAAAGAGTGAATGAATTAGACAAAAGGACTTGAAAAATTCTGTGAAACTGCTATAGGACAAAGTCAAAATTATTGCTGAACTGAAAAGGGACTTCAAACATGTCTTTGGTAATTCTAAGAGTGTGTGCCTGTTGAAAAGAAAAGAAAGATAATTCTATGTGATTTGCCTGTTAAAAAGAAAAGAAAAGTCTGTCTTTTTTTTCCATCCCACCCATCCCTAAGCAGATTCTTTGATTTATAGATTCTTATCCCATTTAAGAGGACAAGAGACATTTTCTCACCAAAAATCAATCATGGATTTATCTAAAACAAGGGACTGACCCAGCCCTTATCAATAGATTAATTGTCCCCACGCAGGCATTTGCCAAATTAACATTAAGTATAACACATACATTTAAAGAATTGTCTCCCTTAGCAACCTAAATTAACTAAGAACACAACAATATTAAGATATAGACAACAGTCCAGCAATGAGATGGGCCTTTCAGTCTTTTGCATCGAGTGTCACATCTATGATTATTTACCAGTTGGTGAGACGTTGTTTGTGCGCACTCGGTACAAAGAGCTCCTGGCTCTCAGAGAACGAGTCCAATCTCTGAAGGCCAGAGTGGCAGATCTGGAGGAGCTGAGGCAAACAGAGAGGTACATAAAGGAGACCTTCAGGGACATAGTAGCCTAGTCCCAACTCCCGTCTGTCAGTCCTTGTGATGCCTTGGAGGAGCAAAGTCATCTGGATGGAGACATCAACTTGGTGTTGTAGGAAGTGATCCTGTAGGTAAGATCTGCACTTCAGGCGAGGCATTATCCTCTTGCACCAAGGATGTGTCTACAAAGGGTTATGCCCAGGAGGGAAGGATTAGGTCGGCCATCAGAGTTGGAGATTTGATCACTAGGAATATAACTAGCTGGGTGGCTGGTGGATGTGAGCACCGTGTGGCAACTTGCCTGCCTGGTGCGAAGGTGGTAGACTTCATGCATCACTTAGATAGGATTTTAGACAGAGCTGGTGAAGGCCTGCTGATGTGGTACATGTGGGCACAATGATAAAGGAAGGTATGGAAGGGAGGTTTTGGAAGAAAGATTTAGATTTTTCAGTAGAAAGCTGAAATCCAGAACCTCCAGGATGGCATTCTCTGAAATGCTCCCTGTTCAATGTGCAGGTCCCCAGAGACAGGCAGAGCTCCGGAGTCTCAATGTGTGGATGAGACAATGGTGCAAGGAAGAAGGCTTTAATTTTGATAAGAGCTGGGCAATATTTTGGGGAAGGGGGAACCTGTTATGAAAGGTTGGGCTTCACCTTAACTGGAGTGGAACCTGGCTGCTGGTACTAACATTTAAAAAGGAGATAAAACAGTTTTTAAACTAGAATGTGGGGGGAAAACCAACAGTCATTCAACAACGCATGGTTCAGTGGGAGGTATCTTCAAAGAATACTAAAATAACAGGGAATTAGGGCATCCCAATAGAGAGATTCCAATAAAAGCATACTTAGCCCATTTGCCTGTAAGTAAATATCAGATTGAATTAAAATATTCAAACTTACTCTGTCAACTGCGAAGAAAGTTGTATATTTAAATAAAAATCATACCTTGAAATGTCGATATGCTATTGCCAGAAGTCTAAAAAGTAAGATGAGAGACTTAGAATATATAGCACTGAATGAAGAGATAGACTTGATTGGCATCTCAGAGACTTGGTGAAAGGACAATAACTAATGGGACAGTGCTATACCAGGGTATAAATTATATCACAATGATAGGGTCGATCAATTTTGTGGTGGTGATGGGGGAAGGGTCTTTATTTTAGGGATGGCGTAGAGTTCAATAGGATAAAGATCACACAGGAGACTAAATACACAGTAGAATTTTTACGGGTGGAAACTCCATGTGTGATGAGAAAGAAATCGTGGTGGGGGTATGTTTATCCACTTGGCCAAAATGAACAGAAGGACAATGAAATGCTAATGGAAATTAGGGAAGCTAACAAATTAGGCAGCTCAGTAATAATGAGAGATTTTGATTGGTGCGAGAGATAACAGTAATAAGGCCACTTAGCAACAGTGATCATAATGCAACCAAATTTGATTTAATGACTGGAGGGAGGACATAGGGACAGTAACATTTAAACAGGTGCACATGATTGTCGCCTCATGCCCAGGGACGTGGTCAGTTTATAATATATGGGCATATATGCATGCATGTTATAAAATAACCTGAATGCATGCACATGTGTGCACAATTGTAAGTGGATACGCACCTATGTGCGCAAATGCCGTTTCTTCCATGTAAGCGGACAATTTTAATAGATGCGCGCCAACGCCATTCCCAATTTTCACAGTTTGCTCCCAGTTCGCCCAGGTAAGGGATAGGACTTCCAAACCCCCTTGTGTTTTGGGGGAACGTTTGCAGCCATCCTCTCTGCCCTGAAGTGGTGACATCAGAAGAGCTGTTTTGTTCCCTGCTACCTAGACCTTTCACAAGAAAAATCATGTGCGTCATCTGAAGAAAGAGAAGTGCGAGTTTGACCTTTTATTACACTTGGAGGCTTCCATCCAGTTTTCACAAGAGGGAGATTGTGCAGAGACTGACACTTATGACATTTTTGTCCATCAATATTTTTGGAAGGGGAATTTTTCTGCCCAATCAGGATATCCCTGACCGCATGGGAAGCCTTTCTTTTCCAAACCCTAGAAGGGCGAGTTTTCCCTGGTCCAACTACTGAAAGGACACTTCACAGGCAGAAGGCTGGAGAACTGTGATTTCAAGCCAGTTTTCCCAAGACCTGATGTGTAAAAGTGCCCATTTTGCAATTTTTTCAAGTTCTACGGTAATTATTTATTTCGGACACTCGACTCGAGGCTCCAGAATTTTTGTTGGCAGTCACATCCTTTGCTAGGGAAAGTGAACTGATGCCTCCCCAGGACAGTGTTACTGAGAGCACCCTTAGCACCCTGGACGATTTACTCTCCCCCCCGCCTCATAAAAGAACCGTACCCTAGGGCCGCGTGAGACTGCGAGAAAGGGTAAAGATGTGGCCCTGGGACCCCGTGTGCCCCTGCTGTCTAGGCTCCACAACTGGAACAGGGATTACACACATTTGAGAAGTACTTTTTTTTTTCTGTATTGTATTTTAAATTAATTATTACTCAGTAACTTTATTCTGTTGTTATTTTGACAAATAATGTATGCAGAATTTTGCAGAATTTGTAAATATTGTGTGCAGAGTTTTTATTTCCCTTTGCTCAGAATTCTCCCAGGAGTAAATAGAGACACACGTGCCGGGTCGCAAGAGGGGAAATTAAGCAGGCTGGAGGGATAGGGGGAAGGAAGCAGTTGAGAGGGAAGAAGGAAATGGGAGAGAGCACCTAGATGGGTGGGGAAGTTAAGAGATGGGGAAGAGCAGAAGGGTAGGAGAGAAAGGCAGGGGAGAGGAGCTCCTTTCTACTTCAGCACCAGAACACTGGCACATTTCTATTTACGATTCTATGAAAGGTCCGACTTCTTGTGTGATGCCGGCAAAAAATACCAAGTAAAGCAAATGCTTATATTATTGTTTTTTTTAGGAGATCTGCATGGAAGTTTGGATGACCTTTTTCTGATTTTTTACAAGGTATGTGGCAAGATATTCTTATTCGCTTGCTTTTTGTTAGCTCAGTTCTTGCATTTAATCCAATTACTGCATGACAGAGAAGTTCTGATATCCTGTAAAAAAAAAATATATATATATATAGGGGTAGATTTTAAAAAGGTGCGCGCACATGTTCACCCGATTTTATAAGTTGCGCGCGCAAGTTCTAAAATCAGGGGTCAGCGCGCGCAAGGGGGTGCACAATTGTGCATCTTGCACGCGCCGAGCCGCGCTGCCTTCCCCCGTTCCCTTCTCCATAACCTGACCTTCCCACCCCTTCCCCTAACCTTTCCTCCCCCTAGCCTTACTCTAACACCCCCAAAAGTTTTATTTTACCTTTTGCGCCTGTATCCGGGCAGGTGCAAGTTGCACACGCCGGCAGCCTGCTGGCACGCGATCCTTTGACACAGCGACAATGGCCGTTGTGTAGGAGGCCTCTGGCCCCGCCCCCACCCCTTTAGTAAAGCCCCGGGACTTACACGCGTCCCGGGGCTTTAGGCCCAGCGTATGTAACCCTTTTAAAATCTGGCCCATGGGGTAGATTTTAAAAAGGTGCGTGCGGGCGTACATGTGCGCGCGCTATCCGGCGCGCACACATGTACGCCTGATTTTATAACTTGCGTGTGCAGGCGTGTGCAAGTTATAAAATCAGGGGTCAGCGCACGCAAGGGGGTGCACAATCGTGCACCCCCTTGCGTGCGCCAAGCCGCGCTGCCTTCCCTGTTCCCTCCCCCCTAACCTGACCTTCCCACCCCTTCCCCTAACCTTTCCCCTCCAGCCCTACTCTAATCCCACCCCCCCCAAAAAAATTTTTTATTTTACCTTTTGCGCCTGCCTCCGGATTTACGCGTGTAACCTTTTTAAAATCCGGCCCATAGTGTATATGATTTCAATTCTGTTTCCTTTCAGTTTACAAATACCAGTTCCATATGAATCAAATGTTAAGCAGAAAAGAATGTAAATTACACAATTAAGATGCCTTAGAGATAAAATGTCACCACTTGTTTTAAAATAATGTAGGAATAATATGAGAGAGACTATTTCTATGATGAAGATGGGGGATAAGATCCAAGATGGTGTCCTAGGGAGAGGTCGCAGTAAAGTTTGCTCCGCTAAATGCATTAATTCCTCGATTTTTCATGCCACATACAAAGAGGAAAGGGAGGATCCGGCAGGATTCCTTGGTGCCTGCCGTGATGATGCCTTCCCAACCCACGAGAGTGGGCGTCTTTGCTCAGACTGCGGTTTCTACTCCAGACGGGTCCGCTGGGGTATTGAGCGGGGAACACGCTGACTTACCCCTGGACATACAAACATCACTGAGTCCTGGAGCGCCCGAGACGACCTCTCCTCCGACCCACAGCAACATCCCAAACCTGGGCTGGTCAGCCTACCAGCTGCCGCTGGAGAAGGGCACGGCAACGGAGGCGGGGAGAGGATGGCACTTGAGCGAGTGCAGTTGAGGATAGCAATGCGGTAACAGAGGAACAACAGAGCCTGGAAGGTAGAAGGGAGAGACGGACTGATGAAATGCCAAGTGCTACCGGTTTCAATCCAACGGAGGAAGGGGACTCGACTAACGAAATTGAACAAATTTCAGAAGTTTGTTGAGGAGCCAAGGTAGGCACTGGCCACATTCAAAAACTGGCTAAACCAAATGTAATAACTTTAGAGACGGTGTGGAGTGCCCTGGTAACTTTAGAAAAAGCAATTACTTCATTAACTCTGGCTTTGAATAATAACCAGGAGAGCATTAAGACTGAACCTGTGATAGCACGGCATGAAGTAAAATTGAAAGAATTGGATTCTAAACTTGAAGCGATGCAAGAGGTACAATTAAATCTTGTGAAATCTGACTCGGAAAATATCAGAAAGTTAGAAAATCTAGAAAATACACAAAGATATTTGAATTTAAGGGTTTTACATTTTCTGCAAATGAAGATGATCTCATTAAGAGAACAATTCAAGAAATACTTGATAGAAACCCTTCAAGTTTCCCCTGAGGTGATCCCACCAATTGCAAATATATATTTTGCAAATAAACCAAGTCTGGCTAACCCACCCACCTTTGAATGTTGGCAGTAATCTAACAGCTTTTCTTGAGTCATCAACGGAGGAGCAAATTGAATCACAAGGAACAGTTTCTGTTTCCTTTGTTTTCAGGATGGACAGAAATATGATTTTAAAATTATTTCTGCGAAATAGGGAAAAGCTGTTCTATGGGCAAAAAATTTGGATTTTCCCGGACATTACTAAATCAACACAAATTTGGAGAAAAAAGATGCTTGAGATGTGCCAGGAGGCAAGGTTGATGGGTGCCAAGATAACTATAAGCTGTATTAAGTTGGAATAATGCCCGCTACATTTTCTCTGAGCCGGACCATCTTTGTACATTTATAGATAGCCATAAGAATGTGGGCAGTGTGATCTAAGTCTCAAGCTTAGATAGAATGTTTAGTATCCTCCCTAATTTTTTGATTTTTTAAAATAATTGCATAGATAATGTTCCTGTATATCTTGGATCTCACAACATTATCGCTTAAATAATTAAATATGATGGGGGGCAAGATGGAAACAATTGTCTGATATTTTTCCTTTAATTTGTATTGATCTTTTTAATGATTTCCAATGATGTGAATAATTGGAATTTATTCTGTAAATCATATTAAATCATATAAATAAAGAATTAAAAAAAAAAAAGAAAAAATAATATTTCTATGATAAGATTCAGCCATACCCATTCATAAACGTTGGCTAAACATGCTCATTACGTACGCTTCCCTCTGAGGGAATGCTGCTCAGGGGTGTAGGATGACTGCTGAAGTTGGTGGTGCATCAGAAAATTTGCTGCTTGTGACCAATCCTCCGAGCTGCCTTCCCAGCCGGACATCATCAATAAAGATCAGGCCCAAAATTTCTCTTTTGACATGCTAATATGAGCAACATTGAGTTGGCCTTTGATAACGTCAGGCTGTGGGGAGGCAATTCAGAGTGTTGGCAGCTCAGAGCAGGAGCAGAGCTTTAATTTCAGGCTGATGCAATACCATGCGCTGGCTGCAGCGCATGTCTCAACCTGCGATTGGACGCGCATCCATAACATCCGATGCAAAACGGGGGTTAGCGGGTCTAAAACGCGCGTCCAATCACACTCGTAGGTGATAGCACTCATCACTTGCAACTGCATATTGATGAGGCTATTATCTATTCCGCCCGATGCAAAAACAAAAATATGAGCGCCCGATGTGCACATTTTTACTCGCCAAAATTAACGCTTGCCCCGAACAGGCCTTAATTTATGAGGAGCTCAAAAAATGGATAGAGAAGCAGAAAATACTGCTTTTGTGTACTTCCTCCGACTTAATATCATGGCGACGGAGGAACTAAAAAATTAGACTGTCACAAAAAAAAAGGGGGCCAGCTGTGAGGTTAAAAAAAGGGACATTAAATTAATCAGCGTCTGTTTTCCTAACCGGCTAACAGCCCCCTCGCCTGGATGCCCGCTGCCGAGGGCACGCAGTTTCTCCTAGTGCCTCTTTTTTACCATGGCAGCCCATTTGCATTTTGCATTGGGCGTCCCGGAGAGGTGGATTGGTGCACATTAAGGGAGCGGGCGCTCAGTCATGAGCGTCCATTTAATTCACACTGATATTGCATCGGCCTGCTTATCGGTAACTGGTGCCAGTAGTCAGTAACGACTCAAGGCAATCTGCTGACTGTGGCAAGGGATGGGATAGGATGAGATGCCCTCCCGTTGCCCCTGCTAAGGTATCCAAATGGGATACACTCTCCAAGAGACAGGCCCACACCAGCTCACCATACAAAAACAATTCAGGTTCTAGTGTCACCACTAACAGCCACACAAACATCTTTCACCACCAGAAACTTTTTGAAGAAGTACAAAATCCTTAAAAAAAAAAAAAAAAAAAAAAGATATTTGGAACCTATATAGAAAACCTACCCAATCCATAACAAACTTCCAGGATTCAAACAGCAGCAACTGCACCTGGGACGTGGCAGCACGGCAAATATTACCATAGGCCCTAGAACACCAGTACACCTTCTACTGGTAAAACAGAAAAGCCAGACACACATGCCAGCAGAATCCCTCACCTCAATCACACACAAGTAAGGAAAGAGAGCGATCAGAGATGAGAGGGAAAGGAGAGAGGAAGACGTGAAGGATGAGGGGGAGAGATGTGAGAGGATTGTGTGGAGGAGCAGAAAAACAGACCCAGGGATTGGGTGGAAGAGTAGGAACTCAGGGACTGGATGGGATACACAGGGCTGTAGAAATTAGGTGATTTGGTGGGAGATATGAATAGGGAGGTGTGAGATGGGCTAGGGGTGTGAGATGGTTCAAAAAATGTGGGGAGGGGTGGAGAAATGGTATAAAGAACCTGGAGGGGCTGGGGAAGTTTGAGAGGCAATGGAAAGGGAGGGAATTAGAGAGAGGAGAGGAAAGTGATCTTCCTGCTATTTCCAAAAGACCCAGATTCTCCTCCATCAGAAGAAGTCAGCTGCTGGGCTTGATTAAGCATTACCATCATGGCACTTCTTATGTTGAAAGGGACAGGTTTATCAAGGGGGTCAGAGATGATGGAAATGGGGGAGTGGGGAGGAGGTGAAAGCGGAAATAGGTGGCTGGGTAGGGGCCGAAGAAAGGGGATGAGTAAGGGAAGGAATGTGATCTTTTGAGGGGATTGGGAGTGGTAGGTAGATGAGGGCAAAGGAGGGGTGCTGAGTGCAGACAGAGGAAATAGGGGACTAGGGAGTGGGTGAAAGAGAATAGAAGGCTGAGAAAGGAGGGAAGGGGAACAGGAGGACTGGGGAGGGGGTGATAAGAGGGAGATGGGGACTGGAGGAGGAGAGGTAAAATATATCTATGAGAGGATAGATAAGTAAGGAAAAAAGAATCAGAGAAAGCAGATGAAAGGGAAAGACCAATGCCAGAGACAGATATAGGGAAAGAAGAGAAGACAGGAGGAGAGAGGAAATGAAAGGGACTTCAAAGACCAACAAGAGGAAAGTGAAAGTGAGAGGTCAGTACCACCCTGGCTATAAAAAATCAAAAGCTTAGAGAAGTTAGGAAAAATGCATTAATTTTCAGTTTTAGTGATTGGGTTGTGTCGACTTTGGGAATGTGCATGTCTTTTCTTCCATTTTGATCAGTACTGGAGGAGTTTCTCGTTCTCTGGTGTTCTCCTGCATGCATGGTCTGGCTTCTCAGGGTTTCCATTTCAGTTTTAGTCCTCAAGTTTCTTTTTCTAGTCTGTGGTGGTCCCTTATTCTGTCTTAGCTAAGAGTCTTCTGCATGTGTGACAAAGTAGAGGCATTTTGCTGTGTGCAGTTTCTGAATAAGAATCTATAGTGATCTGACTTCTGTTTTTCCAGTAAAAAGTATGATGGTGGTCTAGTGTAATATTTGCAGTGCTGCCTTTTCATAGGTAGGGTTGGTGCTTTTTGAGTCCTGGGAGTTAGTGCTATTATGGCATGGTAAATTTGCTAGGTGGCTTCTGTATGTCTCTTTCGCAAGGTGTTGCATTATTTCATAAGGTGTCTGGCAGCGGAGGGATGCGGTATTGCAGATACTAAGGTGACAACAATTTGAATATGTATTTTGTATGGTGAGTTATAAGGGGAAAAAGCTTAGCTCTGCTTTGCACCCACTGTTGGGAGGGGCAGTGTGTGCTCATGAGGACTGAGGGGGAAGAGTAGCAACTTGGGGGGGATTGAAAGAGAGGAAGTGGGGATGGAATGGGAGATAGAGACAATAGGAGCTTAGGGTTTGGGCAGTAGAATGGAGAGAATTGGAAATTAGACTTAATGAGGATTGGGTAACAGTGGAAACTGGGAAATTTGATGAGAGGGGTGTTAATTGGGCTGGAAAATAGGTATAAGAAGGGTGTGGAGGAGTTGGGAAGTAATGTTAATGGGAAAGTGGAAAACGTATATACCAATTGGCCCTGTATCTTCAGCTTATCAAAATGTGTGTGGGGTGGATGGGGTGTGTGTGGATGGGAAGGATCTCTGGGCCCGTGCTCCAGAACCTTTAAGTACCTAGGAACACCCTTAGTTGGGGGTGGGGGCAGAGCAGAGACTTGTGAATGGTGGAGAGCCGGGATTTGGCAATTGGGTGGTTACTAGTGGGGGTGTTAGATTGGATGTGGGGGGAGTATGAGTGAGGTGGTAAAATGGGGTAAGAGAAAAAGACTGAAGGGTGTGGAAAGATTGAGACATGGTGTAAATGGCCTGGATGACTGGAGAGTTGATGAAAGGCGGTAGAAAAGGATTGGGGGGCTGTGGAGAGGTGTGAGGAAAGGGGTGTGACTATAAAGGGGTGATAAATCGTAGGAATGGAGCCGGGGAGATAGTGAAAGAAGAAGCTGGTAGGGGGTAAAAGACAGAAGAATGGGCTGGAAGCCAGGGAAGGAATAGGTTCTGATAAGGGAATAAGAGCAGAGGAAGGTGGATGAGGATAGGATGAGAACAGAGGGTGGTGGAAATGGGGAATTAGGGAATGGGTGAAAGACAAAGGGGAATAGGATGGATAGAAAGGCAAAGAAGACAGAAATGGAGAAAAAGATGAAAGGGAAAGAACAAAGTCTGAGACAGATAAGATCATAAGAAATTGTCATGCTGGGTCAAACCAAGGGTCCATCAAGCCCAGCATCCTGTTTCCAACAGAGGCCAAACCAGGCCACAAGAACCTGGCAATTACCCAAACACTAAGAAGATCCCATGCTACTGATGCAATTAATAGCAGTGGCTATTCCCTAAGTAAACTTGATTAATAGCCGTTAATGGACTTCTCCAAGAACTTATCCAAACCTTTTTTGAACCCAACTACACTAACTGCACTAACTACATCCTCTGGCAACAAATTCCAGAGCTTTATTGTGTGTTGAGTGAAAAAGAATTTTCTCCGATTAGTTTTAAATGTGTTACTTGCTAACTTCATGGAATGCCCCCTAGTCCTTCTATTATTCAAAAGTGTAAATAACCGATTCACATCTACTCATTCAAGACCTCTCATGATCTTAAAGACCTCTATCAAATCCTCCCTCAGCCGTCTCTTCTCCAAACTGAACAGCCCTAACCTCTTCAGCCTTTCCTCATAGGGGAGCTGTTCCATCCCCTTTATCATTTTGGTTGCCCTTCTCTGTACCTTCTCCATCGCAACTATATCTTTTTTGAGATGCGGTGACCAGAATTGTACACATTATTCAAGGTGCGGTCTCACCATGGAGCGATATAGAGGCATTATGTCATTTTCCATTTTATTCATCATTCCCTTCCTAATAATTCCTAACATTCTGTTTGCTTTTTTGACTGCTGCAGCACACTGAGCCGACAATTTTAAAGTATTATCCACGAGGATGCCTAGATCTTTTTCATGGGTGGTAGCTCCTAATATGGAACCTAACATCATGTAACTAATATGGAACCTAACATCGTGTAACTACAGCAAGGGTTTTTTTCCCCCTATATGCAACATCTTGCACTTGTCCACATTAAATTTCATCTGCCATTTGGATGCCCAATCTTCCAGTCTTGCAAGGTCCTCCTATAATGAATCACAATCCACTTGTGATTTAACTCACTAACAGGCCGCCCGGACAGCTCCATCATTTGTGAAAAATATTCTTTAGTCAATTTTTGGGTTTTTTTGCATTTAAAACTCGATGTATTCACATGACAAATTATTAGTGATCATGGCTCAACAGCGGCCGTTGTTTCACATGTAGCTTCCTCAGGAGCCCTGTGATCACTTAATCCAATATGATCTTCCAGTCTAGTTCTCTTTATACAGTCATCCTTGATATAGAACTCCACTTGTCTCATCATAATTTCTCACTGAAGGGGCTGGAGCAGCATTATCCAGCTAAGTTAGCCAGATAATACCAATTTTCAGCATTACCCGCTAACATAACCAGATAACTTTAGGATAGCCAAAGAGCAGTCCTAAACTTAGCTGGATAAATGCATCCGATGCAAGTGCACCGCTGAATATCCCAGCTAAAATTATCCTGCTAATTTTCCTAGCAGGCCAGCAGCTGAATATAGACCTCTGTATTGCTAGCACGTGTTAGCATAAGAGGATCCATTTAAGATTTATCTAATCAATAGAGCACTACAATGCTATATAATTAAATGTGCAAGAAGTGGTTGGTGATATTTAATACCTGTTGTTTTCATGATAACGTTTTCCTCTTGATAGATTGCATATCATAAGAAATATTGTTGGGGAAGGTCGCTTAAACTTTGATGGCTACCATGGACAGCGTTACCAATTGACTTAATGTCCAATGCACTGCACAGGCTAAGTCCAACCATGTGCTTGTAGTTCCGATAGTTCTAAGAAAGACAGGATTATAACTTAATAGATGAAATAAGGAAACCAGGACTCCACCTGTGTATGTGATATGAAGTCAGTTGGTAACCCAGTTTTCTAACCTATTGCCACATTTGTATAATTAAACTTAAGAGTATTTATTAATTTTTGGCAGTCTTGCATCTCATTTAGTCCATTTAGGATAGCATGTGCAATATTATTTGTATGAAACAGGATCTTCTATTGCATGTACAATTCTTGTTTCCTCTGTTACAGCAGTGGCAATTTATTAATATTATTATTATTATCTATATAGGCCAATTACTAGGGATGTGCATTTGTTTCATTCGTTTAATTTGTTTCATACGTTTCCCATTACATGTCAATTAGATGTGCATTCATTTCATATGTTTCATATTACACGCTTGTATAGGAAACGTATGAAACGAATACACATCCCTACCAATTACCTTCCTACGGTTTGCACTGATACTAGCTCAAGTGGAGTTAAGCTTAAAGTTTCAATGCATTACATGTATTTCCCTGCCTCTGTCCTTCCCCTCGTCCTCCTCCCCATTTTGTCCCAGGTATTTTGATTTTAGTATTTTCTTCTTTGTGTGTGTTTATTCTCAGAATGGCCTTCCATCCCCAGAAAAGCCCTATGTATTTAATGGTGACTTTGTGGACAGGGGCAAACAGTCACTGGAGGTGTTGCTGATTCTGTTTGCATTCCTGCTCGTGTACCCCAAGGAAGTTCATCTGAACCGAGGAAACCATGAGGACTATATGGTCAACTTACGGTATGGGTGGGGTCACAATGAGTTCAATGTTCAGATGGTTTGCCTGGCTAAGTTCAGAACTAAGGCAGAGAAGCTGCGGGTTTTACTTTCCTGCTGCTCTGAATGCCTCTGATTTATTTGGCTGTTTAGCCGGAGAAGTTGGAGGCGTTGCGGGGCAAAATTAAGTTAGCTGGATATTTTATCTGGTTAACTGCAATATTCAAAATTAGCAGGATTAGTTATCCAGCCAAGTGTGGTGGTGCTGTAGAGTGGGCCTAAAGTTAGCCAGATTAGTTTATCAGGCTTAGCTAGGAATTTAGCCATCTATATTCGGCAGAGCATGTAATCGGCAGCACTCTGCTGAATATCCATGAGGATTTATCTGGCCATCTTTAGCCAGATACATTGCCCACTCACTGCACCGCTGAATATTAACCTCAATATCTATGGATGTGAAATGCCAAGTTTGTTTAATAAACACATATTTAGTATAACTTTTTTTTCTTTAATATTTAATGTCAGATATGGTTTCACCAAGGAAGTAATGAAGAAGTACAAGGTATATTGGTTTTGAAATCTTACTTGTTACAATCTAAATGCTGCTTGATTCTCTTGTAAGCCTCGTTGTCTCTTTCTGTTCTCCATCCTTTCCAGGTACATGGGAAAAAAATTCTGAAGATGCTACAAAGTGTTTTCAGCTGGTTGCCCTTAGCCACCGTGATTGATGAGAAAGTGTTGATTACTCACGGCGGGGTGTCAGATACTACTGACCTGGAGCTACTAAGCAAAATTGAAAGGCACAAAGTATGTTACTACATTGCTGTTTAATGCCAAAGATAAAGTTTTTTACTAACATTTGACTGTATTTTTCACTGAAGACGTTAAAGCAGTGCTAGCTAGATTCTCAAAGTATTCACTTACCTATTTCTTGACCCTCCTTGCTTCCTTCTTTTGTATTATTCATGTCTTACTTTTTTCTCTGCCCAAAGGTTTTGCGCGTGTGATATTTTATATGTTTTTAGAGTCAATGGTGTGTCTTTTTTTAGTATGACAATACTTCATAATTTTAAAAATCTCAACTCCTGAATCCAAACTTTAGCTATTCATTCTTCATTTATTTTCTACAGATATCAGCAAGATACCAAAGTGAGGATCTGATGTACATCAACACAGCAGTATCCAGATTTACTTAGATTTATAATAGTGAGCATAGCTTAGCAGGAGGAGCTTTTACATACTTTAAACCTTAATATTTTCTCATACATAAAACAAAAGAAAGTTGTGTAAATGTCAATCTTCAAATTGAAGTCCACTGCCTTGAGGCTGGTTGCCTCAAGAAGGCTTCTGTCTCCCTGCAGCAGCCAGGAGAATGGATTTATCTAGCTGCAGTGAACTGTGTCATCACTCCTTCCTCTATCCATGGCTAGTCCTGCTCCAGGCCTCCTCTGTATATCCCCTTCAAGACTCAGGTACTCATGCACACTCTCAGGGTAAACACCTCTCCTGGATCAACTCCATTCCTATTGTTTCTATTGTAGGGTCCTACTGCCTTTCAGTGTAGGTACTCACTCTCAGCTCCACTGCTGACAGTATAAGGCACACTCTGGCCTTGTCTCCTCAATGACTCTCTTTCATTGGGATCTATATAATTTTAATCCCATTGCAGAGAGGTCCACCAAAAATAGGAAGTGTGCCGGGTTCTCGCACCACCCCCAGAATTCACTCTTGTCATCTTTCTTTGCTATTTCCCCAGTCTTTCTCTTGGGGGCTATCCTCTGCTCTTTCCTATAATAACAGTTGATGACTTCACTAGCTTTCTCTTGTGGTCTATTATATGGCGATATAGACCACATCACAATGCCCTTTCTAAATACTTATTCAGTGTTATGGTTGCTCCAGGTCCTACAGCCTCTGCCCTCAAATTGCAGTACTGATCATCCTTGAGCCAAACCCTGGATGACTTTTCTGGGAAAAATGTTCTCCATCTTGACATGCCTTTCTTGGATTCTTGAAGCACTAATATCTCGGGCATACTTTCATATTGGTAGCTCTTCTTTTTATTCTGTACTTCCTGTTCATCTGGCAAGGGGTACAATCTGCAGCTCAATTCCGTGGGCTGGCGGTGGCACACGGGATAGGCTGATGCATGACGATGCAATCAAATCCAGTCTGCTCAAGTGCATTGGTCACTTCATCCAGGTTCAGGTCAGTAACACTTCTTCCCAAAAAAAAAGATGAGAATGATTGTTATTTTGCAGAGCACTTGCAGATTATTGTCCACAAACATTGAAAAACACAGGAGAGCACAAACACCTCAAAAATGTAAAAAATGTTCAAAAAGACCTTTGGACCTACACATTGGGCATTATTTTTTTGAACCTAGCGGTTTCATCCTGCTTTTTTGTTCTTCCAGCTCAACTGGAACCAGGGCTGGGATTCCGGCACAATGACCCTTCATTTACAACTACCCGGGAATATTTCCCTTATTTGATAACAGTTCTCCAGTCATTTCAGTGACAGTTCTTGACTGGGGGCCATGCACCAGGGCTCCTTCTGGAACCTTGCAATCATGAGGGCTAAATGCAGCCACCAGATGTTATCCTTGAGCAATGACCATGTCTCCCTCCACTCAGGAGCTGTGCCATCCCCTACCCCTAGCCAACCTGGGGGGCAGACCCAGCCTGGGGATTGGACCAGACACAGCAGTTGCCACTGAGTCGCCGGGATAGCCCATTCAGTATGGTCACCCCTCATCCCAGTTACTGGGAAAGTAGGGGAATGGGTCCTGTTTAAAGCAGGTGTTGAAATGAACCTTTGATGAAAAGAAACACAGTGTTGCTATACAAAGTCACTCCACAGATTAGGCTGGTATACCCAATGATTTGCACAGGAAGGGCAATTTTTATAAGCCATTTACTCAGATAAATGCTTATTTACCCAGATAAAATGGCTATCTGGAAATTCCCACCCCATACTTGGGAAAAGTATTCATGGGGATTCAATAACGTACACAGTTTTACCCAGGTAAGGCATAAACATTTCTGGGGAGGGCAATAACATATGTATATTTAAATTTGAAATCTACATTTGTTATTTTGTATGGAAAAAGTACCCAGAGAAAGAGAGCAAGTGCAAATCTCTGGTGGGTAGTTTTTCCCAGGGCTATTTTTTAAAGAGAAAGTGTGCTCGTACTTTCCCTTTGAAAGTTGGTGGGAAGCCTACGGGTAACAGTACCCAAAGACTTTTGAAAATTGCCACCTTATTGTTGATGTAGAATAGTTGTAGGCATTTAACAACAGAAAGAAAAATAGACTACGTACAGTCACCGTTTCTGTACTTGTTAAATAAACTTCCTCTCTCCCAACTCCCCACAACTAAGGTGCTGGCCACATACTAAGAGTTCTGAATAGAGCCTTCGGAGCCACAGTGGAAATCCTTTTGTTTATGGCAGAAAAAAATGCTATCCATGCCCAGCCCACATAGATAGATTCAGAAGAGGGCTATCTTCTGACCATCATGCCACACCTCTAAGGCTGTGGCATGATGGTCTAATCCTAGACCATCGTGCCTAATCCCACAAGAGTATACACATTGATATGCCAGTGCTCTGACGGCTTCCGCTTACAGCTCATATTTGAGGGTCCTGCTGGAAAGACAGGATAGTGGTGTGTTAGGATTTCTGAACACCATGGAGTTTCCTCAGGCATCCTTACTCCTGGTGCTTCTCTCATCCCTCAAGAGAAGAAGTCAATGAAACTCTGTGAATTCTCAGTACACCCCCTACTGGACTGAAACACTTACAGCCTCCCAGAAGGGGTGAATAGGATCATACCTTCTCACTAGGGTAAGATAATGCAAAAAGGCCTTACACCTGTGAAGAGCATCCTGGTGCTGTTATCCTTACTTTATTAATGTACCTTTTCTGTACCCACTTTGAGAATATAACTGTGAAGCAGTAATCAAGTTGAAATAAATAAACAAATAAATAAATATGTTCTCATCTTTGCTCATCAACTTCAAAGAATCCTGAAGTTGATTTAAAAATAATTTATTTTATGCGTTTTTCACCTCCAATTAGTCCTGGGGGAATTCTGTGCACAAAATTGCAAAATTCTGCGTGCTTTATAATACAATATACATTACAATACAGTCTTTAATTCATTTAAAATGTAATACAGAAAAAAAGTTATTTCTTAACGATGTAGAGTTTTACATATTTTGAGCAGAATGTCCCTAGAGATACTGTAAGTATGTCCCTTTCACCTCTCTCTCTACTCCCCTGGCCAGTCTAATTCACTTTGCCCTCTCAGGCCCCAACTCCTTCAGCCTCCACTAACTCTCCCCTCTCCCTCTAGACTCAACTCCTTCCATTCTATCTCCACTCCCAGAGTTTGCCTCCTCTCTCAGTACTGCCCCTCACACAGGCACCCTCTGTCCCCCCCCCCACCCTCTCTCTCTCACACATACACACATCTTTACACAGGCTCCCTCTGTATCCTGCACACACACACTCCTTCATCTAGGCTCCCTCTCTCTCGCACACACACACACACATGCACACATCCCCTCATACAGGCTTCCCTGTCTCACTCGCACACACACACTCTCATAAGGCTCCCTCTCTTTTTCTTGCACACACACTCCCTTACACAGGCTCCCTCTTTCTCCTGCACACACACCCTCTCATAGGATCTCTTTCTCATACACACACACATTCACATAGGCTCCCTCTCTCACAAACAAACAAGCACCCTCACTCTCTCACATATACAAAATCCCTTTTTTACTCACATCAGCTCCTAGTCACTCATACACATATACTCCCTCACAATCTCCTCATATAGGTTCCCTCTCTCTGGCATGCTCATACACCCATTCACCCTCACACATGCTCTCTCTTTCTCTCTCTCTCACATACACACATACCCCTTGCACATAGGCTCTCGCATATACACACACACACACACAGACTCACTATCACTAGACCTGTTCCATCTTTGCTGTGAGCAGAATGGATTCAGGCCATGGCCACCAGTACCTGCACCATCTTTGCCGTGAGCAGGATGGGCTCCACTCATGCCCCAGGAGTACCTCTAATACCCCTCCTTTGGGTAATACATATGTCTTGCAGACCCATGCTGTGAGTTCTAACTCATTCTATAAACATAGAAACATGATGTCAGAAAAATACCATACAGCCTATCTAGTCTGTCCATCAAGACTACCTGCTCAGCTCTACAATCCTTACCATTCCCTCAGAGATCTCCTATGTTGTCCCATAAGAACATAAGAAATGCTATACTGGGTCAGACCAAGAGTCCATCAAGCCAAGTACCCTGTTTCCAACAGTGGCCAATCCAAGTCACAAGTAACTGGCAAGTACCAAACATTAGGTAGATCACAAGCTACTACTGCTTATTACCGTAATAGAAGTTTATGGATTTATCATCTAGGAACTTACCCAAACCTTTTTTAAACCCAGTTACACTAACTGCTGTAACCACATCTTCTGGCAATGAATTCCAGAGCTTAACTATGCGCTGAGTGAAAAAGAATTTTCTTTGATTTGTTTTAAATGAGCTACTTGCTAACTTTATGGAATGGCCCCGGTCCTTTTATTATCTGAGTGTGTAAATAACCAATTTACATTGACTTGTTCAAGTCCTTTCATGATTTTGTAGACTTCTATAATATCCCCTTCTCAGTCATGACTTCTCCAAACTGAACAGCCCTAACTTCTTTAGCCTTTCCTCATAGGGCAGCTGTTCCATGCCCCTTATCATTTTGGTCACCCTTCTCTGCACCTTCTCCAGTGCAGCTATATCCTTTTTGAGATGTGGTGACCAGAATTGCACATAGTATTTAAGGTACGGTTTCACCATGGAGCGATACAGAGGCATTATGACATCCACTGTTTAATTTTCCATTCCCTTCCTAATAATTCCTAACATTCTGTTTGCTTTTTTGATTGCCACAGCACACTGGGCTGACGATTTCAATGTATTATCCACTATGATGCCTAGATCTCTTTCCTGGGTTGTAACTCCTAAGATAGAACCTAAAATTGTGTAACTACAGCAAGGGTTATTTTTCCCTATATGCATCACCTTGCACTTGTCCACATTAAATTTCATCTGCCATTTGGAAGCCCAATCTTCCAGTCTTGCAAGGTCCTCCTGCAATTCATCACAATCTGCTTTAGATTTAACTACTCTGCATAATTTTGTCATCCACAAATTCGATCACTCACTCATCTTACCTCTTTCCAGATCATTTATAAATATATTAAAAAGCACCGGTCCAAGTATAGATCTCTGAGGCACTCCACTGTTTATCTTTTTCCACTGTGAAAACGGATCATTTAATCCTACTCTCTGTTTTTTAACCAATTTGTAATCCACAATAGGACATCGCCTCCTATCCCATGACATTTTAGCTTTCTTAGAAGCTTCTTGTGTGGGACCTTGTTGAACGCTTTCTGAAAATCCAAATACACCACATACTTTCTTGAATTCAGATATTCTCCTTGTCGCCATCAGCTCCACTGGGAGGCTGTTCCATGCATCAACCACCTTTTCTGTAAATAGATTACGCCTGAGTCTACCCCCTTTCACTCTCATTCCATGACTCCTCATTTCAAAATCTCCTTTCCATTGAAAGAGGCTCGCCTCCTGTGCATTGAAACCTCTGAGGTATTTAAATGTCTCTCTAATCTCTTCCCAAGCCACCTTTCCTCTAGGATATGCATATGTCCCCATATGCTTTATAATGATGACCACTGACTATTTTAGTAGGCACCTTCTGGACTGACTCCATCCTGTTTATATCCTTTTGAAGATGCGGCCTCCAGAATTGTACACAGCATTCCAAACGAAGTCTCACCAGGGACTTATACAGGGGCACTATCACCACATTGTTTTCTGCTAACCATTCCTCTCCCTATGCACCCAAGCATCTTTCTGGTTTTGCCATCACCTTATCCACCTGTTTAAGATAGGCAAATAAAACTCTGTTAACACCCTCCAACATTCCTTTGGGCCACATTCTTTTCCTTCTTCTGATAAGTCCTCCATGTTTTGCTGGAACCTATCCATTTCCTGGACCGAGCAGCCTCTGGATGGTAATCTCACTCTATATTCAGCCAGCAGAGCAGTGCATGTTTGAAATCCCAGCCCTCCCTTATCACAGGACTGTACCCCAGGGCCCTTATGAATTCTGTCTTGTCATATTTCATTGCTACTTCCCTAGTCTTTCATCTGGGAGCTATTTGCTGATTGATCGTCTCACTGGCTTTCTCCTGTTGTGGTCTATTGTGCGGGTTATAAACCACATCATAATGCCCTTTCTAAATACTTATTCAATGTTAGGTTATGCCACCTAAATCTTTTTTTTCTATAGTGAATATTTTAAGATTTCTAATCTCCTTGGATATGCTAAATCCTACACTCTTTTTATAAATAGAGATGGGCAGTAATTTTGACCAATTCATGGATATTGACTAACTTCAGATGAAATGTTTGTGATAATTAGTATTAAGTTTGTGAATTTTTGTTTTCATGCTTTAATTGGGAGAGGAGAATCTACTAGGACACTAGAAATGGTGCAGGAGATTTCTGTGTGCCATGGCTTGTTGGCAGAATTAGTTTAGGTTAGTCTAGCTTGGGCTAAATTAGATTAGAATACCCTAAGGTAGGCTATAAATTTGTATGCTTTTAAAGAACTTGTGCACATTTGTATGAATAATAGAAGCATATAGTAAGCTTGTATAAGCTTGGTTTTCATTTCTATAGGTTCATTTTGGTGACCCAAATAAAGTCTTTTGCAAAATCTGCTCTTTGCAAAATGCTCCCTGATTTTTGTAGCTTCCTACCTATTTGTGCTGTTCTCACTGCCTTCACTTGATTTACTAAACAGTTAAACCTTTTTCCCAGCTTCAGATGCCAGATGAACTCAGTTCTTGATTACCAAAACATTTATTAGAATGATTCAACGCTTACTATGAATGACAAAGCACCAGGAATAGCCGCCCAGATTGCAGAGCCTGATACAGCTGTGATAAGTTCTCTCTGGCAGCCCAGTAGTCTGAAGGAAACAACTGAAGTTGTAGTAGAAGCTGTGGATTAATGAATGGTGAAAAGCAATGCTTCTGAGAAACCTGAGGCAGGATTCAGAATTAACAGTTAGCTTGTAAAGACCTTTCTGTCCCATGCTGTTTTGAGTCAAGGGACCAATAGGAAAGAAACAAGTCCAATTCGGAAGTTTAAAATATTCAAACAGCAACTAACAATAGTTAATCAGGACAAAGATCTTACACCTTGCAGAAATCTAAGCAAGCAATATCAAAAGATGACTCAAGGTAGCATAGTAATAAAAAATCAGATAAATATTTTGTGGAAACAGAACACTATTATAAGACGTATTACTTTGAACACTTGCATTTTCATTGATATCCTTCTGGTACAGAAGTAACCAAAACTGTACACCAACTGTACACAAGTCAAAGCACTTCATTTGTGCTTTGACTAATTGCCACTTTTAGGTACCCAAAGATCTCTGATGCTTTACCATTTACCATTTGCTGTTTGCAGTGTAATTTTTAGTTTCTGGCCTATCTGGTCATGTCTTCTTTTTTTGACTCAGTCCATCCTAAGGCATTTTAGTGTGAGCCAATTGCTTTGCCTTAATGGGTTTAATATAAGCAAATCTGTACTAGTGTTTGGGATTCTGAGGGATTCATCAGGTAAGCTAGTTTACGGTAATGATATTTAGCATTTTAGTGCCAAGTGGAGATATTCGGTCATGCATGAGCTCTGTCCCCCCCCCCAGAAAAAACCCTTACAGCAAGGCTTCCCAAACCTGTCCTGGGGATCTCACAGTCAGTTGGGTTTTTAGGATATCCACAATGAATATGCATGTGGTAAATTGGCAGATCATGGAGACTCAATATATTTCTTACAATCTAATTTGCTATACATTTAAGTATAGTTTATTGTAATTTATTAGCATTATTGAAAATAATATTAATGAGAATAATTAGCAACTGCAGTTGGCCCAGATGAGGCACAGAGTTGGCTTAAAATCATAAACAGAAATAATGATGAACCTAGAAGTCCTTCCAGTTCCTTGCTATGTATGTAAGTTGTCAGAATTATAGTTACTTCCTTTCCTTTTAGACATGTGATTTACAGGCTGGTGGTGCATCTTTTCTGCCAACAACCAACAACATTTGGTTATGTAAATGTTCACATGTTCTTGGTGATAAAGAACAAAGATTCTGCAACTGGATGAGTTACAGTCATGACAAGTAAGAACATGTCATGACTTGTATTTAAAAGTAGATTGAAAGGAAACGTAAATACAGAATCTGTGCCTCCAAACCTTTATATAGAGTAGCTGGCTTGTTACGGCGGTTACTACCCCAAACCAAATGTGCCTGATACTTCACTTTCGATGCATATCCAGCATGGCTCTCTGCTTCAACGGCATGGGAGAAAGACTGATACATCACGCATTTCCAGCATAGCTCTCTGCTTCAACGGCAGGGGAAAAGAAAAACAACCAATAAGGGCTGTATAACATAGTCTGGGTAAAACAAATAAGCATGGGTGTAGCTTGCTTATTGCGGCGGTTACTACCCCTACTACCCCTAACTAATCAAGCTAGACATTTCACTTGGATGCAGCTCCATCACTGCTCTCTACATTAATGGTGGGGGTGGAAGGGAAATAGAACCAAGAGCTAAGAGAAACAGATAAGTATGAGAGAAAAAATGTGTGAGGCTTGCTGGGCAGACTGGATGGGCCGTTTGGTCTTCTTCTGCCGTCATTTCTATGTTTCTATGTTTCTATAAGACAGTGTCTTTCCGTAGCTGTAGTTCTCTTTGTCTTTATTTTTCATGATTATTTCTTCTTTCAGTTTGCTTCTACTTTACACCCACTGAAAAGAAGAGAGAAAACTAAGCAGGCTGGCGTCAACCATCAGCGGGTAAAAAGCACAAATGGCGAGAGCTCTCCGAGTGTTCAGAGCATTTGGCCTTCACCGAGAAGTGGGTCGTTTACCTATGGTTCCAGCATCAGCCTCCTCCCCACAACCTATAAAGGGAAGCGGTCAGCCAGTAGTCCCACCCCAATGGCAGTCGACAGAAAAGAAATTGCCAAGCGGGTACGGCGGTCGGTGCAAGAGGAATTGGAGAAATGCCGCAGGCAGGTGGGGTTCTCGGAGACCTATGCAGAGCCCAGCAGCTCTGCATCTGTGTCTAAGTCTGATGCCAATTCCAATGACCTACAAGACAATGACACTGCCAGTGAAGAGAGGAAGCAGGTGGGTGGATCCAGAGGAGCCATTGCCTGAGCAATCTCAGGGATTCTAAACTGCTGAGTCATTAATCTGGGAGATTTCAAGATTTTTGTTTTCTGACAGGATGTTGAAATTCTTTAGTTTAAGTGGGATCATTTGTATACCAATGATGTTAATGCCATCAGAGTCTATTGAAGGAAATGATAAAGTGAAGAAAGTCCCTACCTTAAATTAATAAAATGATCAATTTATCCTTGAGCTGTAAGGAGGAAATGTGTACGTGTGTGTGTGTGTGTGTGGTGAGGGGGCAGGGATGAGATGAGTTTTGTTATTACATTATGCATAGAGTTCTCTGGAATGTTACAGCAGTATCATGTCATACTAAAGCAGATTATTTTTATAAATTGTATTTTATATAGCACACTGTGTATTGCCTCTGTGCCCAATTACTTTGTGGGGGCATTCCTGAGTCAGAGACAGACCTAGCAGGCAAGCTTTGTCGGTCCATGGGTGTTTGGTGCCTGGCGCCTCCGCCTGGGGAAGAAGTTGTTAATGGGTGGGATTTCCCTCCCTTCACCCCATGAAAACCCCCAAATTATATGCGACCGTAGGCAGGGCTGGCAGTATTTACGAGTATGAACACATTTTATTAGATTACATGGCTATATATTATAAGATATCAAACAGCACATTTAAGTACTTGGGGATATTAGTCCCTATAAGATATCACCACATAGAAAAGAAAGAACCTCTTGCGTTCTCTTTGGTCCATTACAGTTACCCTCCTTTTTTTTTCCCCTTCTCATTGTGACCCAAGTCTTACCCATGTGTTTTGGAATGCAGCTGGGCCGACGGGACTGCCAGTTATAAGTAGAGCAATCCATTGCATCCAGGCTGCTGCTGACATATCCTCTGATCCACCTCCACTCCTGCGGGACCAAACTTTGCTTCCTGATCAGCTGCTGGGTCCCTGCCCTCCTGGGGAACCAATCGCTGCCTCTCAATCAACCGCTTGGTCCCTGCCCTCCTGGGGAACCAATCGCTGCCTCTCAATCAACCGCTTGGTCCCTGCCCTCCTGGGGAACCAATCACTGCCTCTCAATCAACACCACTTGGTCCCTGCCCTCCTGGGGAACCAATCACTGCATCTTTATCAGCTGCTGGGTCTCTGTCCTCCTGGGGAACCAATCACTGCCTCTCGATCAGCTGTTCGGTCCAAACTTGGTTCTCCTTTTTGGCCTATTTACATTTGGATCTTCTGCTGGCTCCAGTTTTTCCAGTACTGATTTTATTTCACTGTATGCATGGACTTGAGATCATGCTTTTTGCTTTTTTTTTTTTTTTGTGGGAAAACATCTAGAAAAGTATGAATGAATCACCTCCTGAAAAAATAAGAGCAGCTGCTAACACCCATTTCTTCTTTTCTTTGGAAAATATGTTCATTCCTGTATCTGTATCTATTAATCTCAAAGACATTGCACTCTTTTTGCACCTGACCTCTTCTGGAAGAAAAATAGCTAATACAGTAATAGAAGGCAACAAGGCCTTTTTTTGAGACATATTTAATGACAGGAGGAAGTGCAAAAATCGGATTGTAAGATTCAAAGGTGAATAGGGGAATATGTAGAGGCCAATGAGGAGAAAGTGGAATTGCCAGCTTCCACGGCCCCCTCTTCCTTCTATTTGTGTGTTTCCTGTTTCAAAATTGAAATGAGCAAGTAGTCGGAGGAGGGGACCGTGGGCACTGGCAGCACTGCATATGGTCTGCGTCTCCATGGCCCGCACTGTAATGGTGATTGCTCCATATCTGTGTGGTCAATGAAGTTGGACAGAAGGCAGCATGGAACGCCACTAGTATTGCCTACCAAGCCAAGTGCCCCACATGGAAGTCAGGAGTTTGGGATGATAAGCCATGCTATGGGTGGGGGATCTTGCCATCAATGCAGTGCATGGAGATTGGAAGAGAAACTTTTTTTGCTGCAGTAGTTGAGACTCGGGGCATGGGCCCAATGTGCCCAAATCTAATAACACTCCTGTATACAGCAATGTTTGCCAACCTTGTCCTAGTGACACACTAACTAGTCTGGGTTTTCAGGATATCCTCAATAAATATGCATGAGATAGATCTGCATACACTGGTCTCCAATGTATGTAAATTTAACTCCTGCATATTTACTGTGGTTATCCTAAAAATTTGACTAGTAAGTGTGCCTTCAGGACTGGGTTGCGAAACACTGTTCTACAGATTTCTGCTGCACAGTATATTCTAGTAAATTCAATACAATAAACCACAGGATGGTGAAATATGTATACTTAATAGTAAACAATGTGAAAAGGGCAAAACTAGTAAGCTATGCACTAGAACAGTGATGCAAACCTCGGTTCTCAAGTTCAACAAACAATTCTGGTTCCCTGTATCTACCCAGATTAGTCCAGACTCCTGGGTTTTGCCTCCCTTCCAGCAGATGGCGACAGAGAAAGTTTTACTGACACTGCCACATAACAATAGGTGCCACCTGCAGTCCCTCAGTGTTGATCTGTCTCCAGCAGATGGTGGAGGTGCAAAGCCTGCAGTTTGAGTTTAAAAAAAAACCAAACAAAAAAAAAAAACATGAGACAAAAAGATTGAGAAGCGCTTGCCTCCCAGGGGTTGTTAGGTCCTGGTGGGGCCATCCCCCCTGGTCTGTGAGGCGGATGAGCAGGGGGTCAGGGACCATTTATTGCTTCGTCCTTTATCGCCAAACAGAACAGAAAACTGGGGGTTCCGGTTCCCTCACCCTGAAGGACAGACAGAGCCTGCAGCCATTCTTCTTCAAAGGAAGTGTTAATTTCTTAGATTGCCTGATTAAAGTTTTCTTTAAAATAAAAGAAAAGAATCTAAAGGCAAAGGAAGTAAACAGGGGTTGCCATGGGATGGCATGCTTTACCCCGACTCCTCCTCTTAGGCGATTGGGCGGCTCAGTTTTATTTCCTGTTCTTCCGGCGGCTCTTCAGTTGTTGTGGCTTGGTGCCAGGTTTCATCCCTCGCGATTCCTGTTGTGCTGCTTTTGGAGGCGCTCACATCCATCTTTTGAGCAATGGCCTATGATCCTGGTGCCTCTGTGGTGAAGAGGGCATTTTGAGGATGATAACAGTGACTTTGGCTAGGCACCGCGAGCCTCTCACCAGTGCAGCAGCCTGTGAACGATCCCGTCCCACTAAGTGCAGGAAAGGCGGCCATCTTGTCCACATTCGCAGCTGCCTTGCAGGCCGGGGAGGACGATTTCCCTCCTCCTATATCCCCGGTTGTTAGGAACTCTGGGGGGAGGTCAAGATACTGAGGTGCCTCACTTAGGAGGCAAGGAGGAACCCATGGAGGACTCAGATGCCTCTTCTACCTTTTCCTCTGATTTTGTCCTTCTATTGCATAAAGCTTATAAAGCAGGAAATCCGTAGGCCGGCTCAGAGCTGTGCAGTGGGCTTTGGTGTGCTCAAGGCCGGCAAAGAGGGCCAGGCCCCCCTGGGCTGCGGGGCCTACGTGGATCTGGCAGGTCCCAGGGGCCTCGGCACTGACTACTGCCTTGGAGAGCTTCTCCGAGGCTTCAGAAGTGGAGGATCCATGGGCACAAGACCCACCAGGGTCGGATCTGGGTTTGATGGTTCAAGGATCCAGATCAGGCACTGACCAAAAGCCCAGCTGAGGAAGGGGATGATCCTAAGGTGGTATGGTTGTTTCACAAGGAGGAGCTGGATCCCTTGATACCCACTGTTCTTGAAGAACTCGGTATAAAGATCCTGCGAGGGGAATCTGGGCTGGAAGAAGTGTGCCCGGTCATGGCTGGCCTCCAGGGTCCAACAAGGTATTGCCATTTCATAAGTCGGTCAGCATGTTGGTGTTTAGGGAGTGGGATACTCCCGAGACAGGCCTGAAGGTCAGCAGAGCCACAGATAAGTTGTATTCTTTGCCAGAGGATACACTTGAGCTCCTGAAGGTCCCAAAGGTGGATGCATCGGTTTTGGCTGTTACGAAGAAGACTATTCCAGTTGCCAGTTCTACAGCTCTGAAAGACCTTCAGGATAGGAAGCTGGAAGTGCACCTCAAGAAGATTTTTGAGGTGTCTGTCCTTGGCATTCAAGTGGCTGTGTGTAGCAGTTACATGTTGAAGGCAGGCTTGCACTGGGTATAGCAGTTGTAAGTAGACAGGTACTTATCTGAATCGGAGATGCAGCAGGTGGAGCGGCTGGAAGCTGAGGTGGCCTATGAAGGGAAGTTTTACCGTGCAATGAAAAAACTTGTGTGTCGGCGTTTTTGGTAACAGTTCGGCTTGTTGTGATTATTGATAAATATCTCCAGGAGAATTTAGTCCGGTGATATACAGATTATATATATAAAAAAGGTTTTTACTTCACGTTTATTCACCAGAAATTATACACATTTAAAAAAAATATAAAAATATCGATAATGGGTTGGAGGAGGTCGGTTTATGATTAGAATTGCTATACACTACTGGATGCAGTGATATTATCAAATTGTATGAAACCTTCCTCTTCTTACTGAAAAATTTTCATTGGAGATGAAAACTGCCTGTTGAGTTTTTTCAAAGTAATTATTAGTTAGAGATTGTCTCCTTCTTGAAAACATTGAAGGATAATTATTTGGCAAAAATTGCTGGATAAAGGCGATATCTTGTTGATTTATTGATATTTATATCCCTCGTAAAAAATATCAGTGCATCGTTTGTTTGGTTTCTTACATTAGTTCAGCACGAAGATTCAGTTGAGGCATGCCCAAGGGGTGTGCCCTATACAGCCGCCTGTGGCTGGTCACAGACCATGCTGAAGCGGAGCAGGTTCTGGCAGAGTCTTAGACATGGACGGAAGCAGGCACAAGGGAACTCCGAAGACTGGGACAAGAATCAAGACTCAGGATACTCAGAAGCAAGGCATTAAAAATGGGAGTCTTCCAGAGGCTTGCGCTACAGATGAGAAGGAGGCCTTGTACCATGAAGTGCCCTACACAGCCTCCCCGGGCCTGGTCACGGACCACAACATGGCATGCCAAGAGAGGTGGACAGATGAAGGACCTGGGAACTGGACGAAGAGCTGAAGATGAGATGGACGAAGTCAAAACAGGAACATCGGACATCAGGAACATGGCACCTCAGGACACAGGACATCAGGACATGGGACATCTGGAACATCAGGAACAGGAGACAGGTGACAAGGGACGAGACCAGGAACATCAAGGAGATGAAGTTCAGGAACACGAAGAACAAGGAACGAAGATCCATCAAGGCACAAGAAGATCACAGAGGACCTGGATCCGAAGAAGACCACAGACACTGTGAAGACCTGATCCGAAGGCACTGAGGAACAGCAGCAAGGCCCTTTTATAGGGCTGATCCGGGAACAAGTTGATGATATCACTCCAGAGCACTGCGGGGCTTTTCCCGCCGCTGGCCCTTTAAAAGCTGAGCTGAGGTGCGCGCCCGCACCTATGGGACGCCCAGAAGAGAAAACTGCAATAGTGGCTTTCCTTCTGCTTGAGAGGCCAGGAGGACAATGGCGTCTGCGTCGGCAGCCCTGCTACAAAGAAGAAAAGCAGGCTGCAGCAGCGGCTCCGTGCCGTGAAGAGAAAACTCCTGGCGGCAGCACTAGGACTGCGGGGGAGCCAGGAGCATCGCGGCTTGGCCTGCCGAGGGATGGCGTTGGCAGCAGCCTGGTGCATTTGAGCTGGAAGGAGAAGGTAGGGGACTGCCCACAGCTATCACAGGCAGGATCCTAACAATTAGCTCCCATATGTCTCTCGGGGTCGCCCTGTCCCGCCCATTCTCAGGCAGCCTCCTTGGTCGAGTGTCAGCAAGTTTCCCCACAAGAGATCTGTAGGGTGGCTACTTGGAAATCATTGCACACTTTCGCCAGGCATTACTGTTTGGATATCCAGGCCCCAGAGGCCAGGGGCTTTGGTGAAAGTGTACTTCGAGTGGAACTCTTGCAGTCCCACCCTATTTAGGGAAGCTTTGGTACATCCCAGGAGTCTGAACTGATCTGGGTACGTACAGGGAAAGGAAAATTGATTCTTACCTGCTAATTTTCATTCCTGTAGTACCACAGATCAGTCCAGAGTCCTGCCCACTGGAGGAAAGGGAAATCTGGAGAGTCTGCTCAATCTGTTTTTGTGATTACTCTGAAGAATGGCTCAGGCTTGGTTAGTCCTACACAGGGTTTTGTGTGGGTGCGGTTTTCTGTTCCAGGTTTCTACTTCCCACTGCTCATTCAGGGGATGTTAGTTACGGTGTTGATATTTGTTTGGATTTTGGCTTGGTTACAGATCAATACTGAGGGACTGCAGATGGCACCTCCTGTTATATGGCAGTGTCAGTAAAACTTTCTCTGTCTCCATCTGCTGGAGGGGAGGCAAAACCCAGGAGTCTGAACTGATCTGTAGTACTACAGGAATGAAAATTAGCAGGAAAGAACCTGTTTTCCTTTTTCAGGATAGCCAGACTATGCAGATTACCCTGGTTCTTGAATCAAATACTGTATATACAAATATAGTTCATGCATATTCATTACAGATATCCTGAGAGTCAAACCTGTATTTAGCAGTCATGGACCAGTGTTCACCATCCTGTACCAGGATTACCACTCAGCTTTCAGTGCCAGAGTACACAGATGCAGTAGCATTTTACTCTTCTGTGAACATCAATGTTTAGGTAATCATGATGTCATAACAAGATAAAGTACAAACTAATTACAGAAGTATTTTATACAGACCGAAGCATGTATAGTGAATGTAGGCTTCTCTCTGATTCAGTAGTACTTGGCCCTATTTTTAGCAAATTTTGAGATATTCTATAATATACTATCACTTGTCATACAATGACATTGTACTTAATAGAGCTGCTACCACGACAGCATGATTTTCAATATGTCATGATATTTACAGCAATGGCTTTTTAATGGATATCATTTGTGAATGTTTAACACTCCCACACACCCTTTTTTTCACTGCTCTTTCCCCTATGCTTAGGGTTTCCATCCATATGATGAAATTTTAAATGAAAAACCTCTAATGCAGGGCTCTGAAACATACAAATGGAGCTGGATGTACAAAGTGTTTTTCTCATTTACTCAAATTGGGAGGAATCTGATCCACTGATAACTGTTCTGTGAAACCAGAATTATAGTTCTCAAAACACTTCAGCAGTTAAAAGCAGCTTAAGTTAATTCATGATGTTTGTGAGAATAATTACAGGAATGCTGAAAACATCTTCGTCATATTCAGATTATAGATATTCTGTGGAGTGATCCGGTGCCTCAAGATGGCTGTAAATCGAATACAGTTCGAGGTGGTGGCTGCTACTTTGGTCCTGATGTGACGGAGAAGATTCTGCAAAAGCACGGACTCCAGCTCCTGATCCGTTCCCATGAGTGCAAGCAGGAAGGCTTTGAGTTCTGTCACAATCAGAAGGTAGTGCTACTGTGGGAAAATCCAGCGGGAATATGGCTGTTTGAATGGATTTACAACAAGGTAAAACTGGGGGCTGTCCTATTCAGAAAGGTTCATGAGGCCATGAATTTACACGTATGCTGGCCCCCATATAAAACAGACTGATGGCCCTGAAGCTATTTCTTACACCATTACTGGTCTGGTCTCAAATTTATCACTTCTCTATGTGATACAGGTTTTACCACATCTTTCCTACTTAGGAATCTTCATCACTTGCTTCCGTTCTTTCACTTCCTTCTTAACACTCCTCTACTGACTGGTATTGTTTCTGATATTTTCCATTCTGCAATAGTCTGTCCTATTTTTTTTTTTTTTTGTGGGGGAGGGGAGTACTGACAGTTTCCTCCTGTTCTTTTGACCTTCCTGCTCATTCAGAACCACTTTTACTGGGCAATGGTACCATGAGCCTTTATTTGCAACCACCTGGGATTTTTTTTTCCTCTGTTTTATATATCTCCCCTCCCCCCAACTAACTCAGCCCAATCTTTGCAATGGGTGCCATTAGCTGGGTGCCATACACCGAGGCTACCTTCCGAACCCTGCAAGTGTTAAACCCTGACTCTGGCCACTTGGTAATGCTGTTGTCCAGTGACCGGAACTCTATTTCCACCAAGGCCTGTAAACATTGCCTCTACAGCACCTCCGACTCCTTTTGGCTTGTGCTACAGAAGATCTGACCTGGGAATGAAATCAGATCCTCTGCATGCCAACGGGCAGAGCTGATACCTAGTCACTGGGCTGGCTCTAGAAAGTTCTATTCTTAAAAAGCCTTCCTTTGAGTTGCTTCCATGTCTAACTACTGGCACATTTATTTACCTATTAAAATTTCTTTTCCAAGTTTTTGGAGCAAGCCATGTAAGAACAGACCATTGATTTTCTCCACTCAACCAAAGCTCTTGAATCCTTTAATCTTGCCTTCAAATCTCATCACACCACTGAACTATTTGTTTTCCATATCTTTAATCATCTTTACCAGTCTGCAACATTCTACCCACCTCCTCTTAGAGATGTCAGCAGCCTTTAATACTGTTGACCATCAGATCCTTCTGTCTACACTTCATGGTTTGAGGTTTTCTGGCTCTATACATTCCTGCTTCTACTCGTATTAGTTAGATCATTCCTTGAATGTATTAATTAGCAACTCTTTCTCTCCCAAATCCCCTTTCTTGATAGGTATATCCCAGAATATTGTCCTTGCACCCCTGCCTTTTTTTTATCCATAGTCACAAGACGATAGCTAAAGCCAGAAGAATGCAGGGCTGCATAGAGAAAGGAATAACTAGTGTAGCCATTCCCCTATTTTGGTGCTTTATCTTAGACTAGGTCTGGGTTCAGGTCCAGATCGGGAGGAAGATTTCTCTTCCTGGGCCCCTGGTGTTGTCTATTACCACCTCTGTGATGATTTCACAATTAAACTCAAAACTCTCCAGAAGGTGCCAAATAGTGAAAAACAATAGCAAGGAAGCCAAAATCACAACAATTGGGAGAAACCAGAGGAACAAAGGGGTCTATCTGTCACCTAGTAGGACAAAAAAGGGTGAACTGGTAGAAAAAAAACAGGATGATCCAGGCCACAATACCAAAATTCAAAAACAGCATCAGTAATATGATGGCAATTAACATTATTGTCAATTTGTCCATCTTATGTGTTAGTTCTCTTCTTACTTTCCTTGCACCAATATCCATGGAGAAAAGGTTCTCATCCTGTAATGTTGGGTAACTGAAATGGGGTTCCAGCAAAAAAGCTATCAAAAAGTAGAAAAATATTCCTAGACACAAACTGCAGGGTAACAATCCCCAAATACAAAAGCATCCAAAACTCTATTTTGGTCAAACTCTTCCACGTCTTTCTCAACTGGGAAAATTCTCAAAAGAGGTTAGCCCCTTGAATCCTTATCTCAAAAATATCTCAATTTCTTCTTACCTTTGCTTCTTCAAGTTGCTCAGGCAACAAGATCCTTGCACCAATCCTTTGGGATAATTGGGGTATGCCCTTCCCTTCAGACTAATCAAGTTCAAAGTCCAAAAATCTTATTCAGAAGTCCATCTGTATCCGAATATGAAAAATGATGAGCAGAGTCAATAGAGATATGCATGGATTTTTTTTCATGTTTTCGTTTCAGGTCATTATCTGTTTGATATTGTTTATAAAATGAGCTGGGGAGTGTTTTTTCTGGATTTCTCTAATTTCAGAGTTAGTGCACACTAACAGGACTTAGTGTGCACTAACAGAAAATGTTACAAATCAATTAAAAAGTGTCAATTCAGGAGTAATTCGTTAGCTAGAGGTATGGTTCTGCATTCCCATTGGCTGTCTCCTTAGTTACTTGTTTGTGTTGCCATGATTGCTAGGTGGCATTTGTGGGGGGATGGCCAGTGCCTGGTAACAAGTGTAAATAAACAAGTAATATAATAATAGCATCAAGTTTTAGTCAACAAAAGCATGTAATGCAAATGCATATTTAGAATTCACCAATCCCTTTGTATTTTAGGAAAGGGGCCCTGGCATTTTGGGACATGCATACTTTGAATTCCCCTGGTGTGAGTCTGTGTATTTGTATGGTGGGGTGACTGGTGAGAGGGGAAGTGACTTGGGTGAATGTATGGTAGACAGATAGGAGAGAGAATGGTTGGGTGGTGACTGGAGAGAGAGAGGCATCCTGGTGTGTGTGGGGTGACCTATCATCCCATACAGTTACTCCAGTCACCCCTCCCCCTACACACACACACACACATCAGGCTGCCTCTCTCTCCCACATCACCCCATACAGTCACTCTAGACACTCCCCCTATCACCAGTCACCAGGTTGCCTCTCTCTCACCAGTTACCACCTCGTCCAGTCTCTCTCCCATCTGTTACCCCATACAGTCACCCCCACATACCAAGATGCCTCTCTCTCACCAATCACCACCTCAACCAGTCTTTCTCCCCCACCTGACACAACATAAAGACACTAATCATTCCCCCTCTCACAAGTCACCCCCACACACCAGGCTGCCTTTCTCTCACCATTCACCACTCCAACCAGTCTCTCTCCCACCTGTCAGCCCATACATTCACCCCAGTCACTTCCCCTGTCACCAGTTACCACCTCCCCCACCCAAACACACAGACACCAGGGGTATTAAAATTATGCATATCCCAAAATGCCAAGGCCCCTTTCCTAAAATACAAAGATTGGTGAATTCAAAATATGCATTTACATTACATGCTTTTGCTGACTAGAACTTGATGGTCTTATTATTATATCACTTGTTGTTTACATTTGTTACCAGGCACTGGCCAAGCCCCAATAAACACCATCTTGCAAACTTGACAACACAAACAAGTAACTATGGGAATGCAGAACCGTAACTCTAGCTAACAAACTGCTCCGCCAACTGACACTTTTTAACTGATTGCTAACATTTTCAGTTAGCGTGCATTAAGTCCCATTAATGCACATTAACGTGAAATACTAATTTTTACTAAATTTTGTCATTTTTTCTTTCATTTCGTGGCGCTCCCGAAACAAGATGAAAAAGTCAGTTTTGTTGCCATTATCTATTTTGTTTAAAATGAATACAAATCCCTATCAGTCAATATTCAGTTGAAACCCTGTGAAGAATCTCAAACTCCATTCTCCTCCTAAAGATCCTTGGGGGGGGGGGGGAGGAGGGATTAAAAATTCTCCATAATGACTGAAATCCTGAAGGATTTCTTTCTCCTTAGCTGAAATCCTAGGGGATCTCCTACTCCTTCAGCAACCTGCTTGAGATCCTTTGGAACCTCTAGCTGCTCTGCTCACCAACTCTTCAGCTTCCCCTTTCCACTAACACACTGAGCATGCTCCAGGGGATTATATACTCTAGATTCCATACCCCCAAAAAGGTGGGATACAGCAATGAGAGGAATTATAAAATACAAAACCCCTCCTATTATCCTTAGCTAGAAAATCTTAGGGAAATATTAATGAAGGCAAAGTCCAGTCACACTAGTAAGAAAAAGGAGTTGATAATGCTCTTGCACAGGTCCTTGGTGAGGCTTCACCTGGAGTACTGTGTTCAGTTCTGGAGCCCATATCTCCAAAAGCATAGAGATAAGTCGGAGGATGTCCAGAGAAGGGCCACCAAAATGGTGTGGAGTCTGTATCAGAAGACTTATGAGGAGAACCACAAGGATCTGAATGTGTGTACCTGGAAGAGAGGAGGTGCAGGGGAGATATGATACAGACCTTCAGATACCTAAAAGGTTTTAATGATGCATGCTCCTTGAACTTTTTCCCTTGAAAAGCAAACAGTAGAACTAGGGGTCATAATATGTAACTTCAGGGGGGATGACTCAGAGCCAATGTGAGGAAATATTTCTTCACCGAGAGGGTTGTGAACACCTAGAATGCCCTTCCGGAAGAGGGGGTGTAGACAAAAACAGTAAACAAATTTTAAAAAGGAATGGGATAAACACTGTGGATCCCTAAAGGCTAGAGGTTGGAAATTAAGAGAAGGGTGCATGAGGGGATAACCAGCATGGAGTGGCAGCTGCAACCCCCTTATAGAAAGCTTACATTATTTTGACACAATTGCGGCATTGCTCTCTGCTTTGATGTTGGGAGGAGGAAGGAGAATTGGATTCAGATGCCAACCAATGCTGGGCCCTGACTTTTACAATCCAGGGTACTAATATGCAGATATCAAGGAAGAAGTGCAGGACTGCTTCTCCAACCAAGTCCAAAAGCAAAGCACATTCAACCAACAGATTGCCTGAATTATCAAGAAGGCTGCTCACCCTGTAAAAATGTTGTTAGCAGTAACTTTTTTATGGATTTGGCAGTTGCTTGGTTTTGATTGTTAACATTACGACTCTTAACATAAGGCTTGAGGGTAACCTGCACTGAACAACAGTTACTACTGTTGCGCTCAGGGGTGGACCCTTGTCCTGGAGCAGTGGAGAATGGCTCCCTGGTAGGGACCAGGAAACACCTGCCCCCAGGGGGCAGAGCACTGGAGGAGACAGAGGTTAGGATGAGCTTCACCACTGGAAGCCTGCGGTCCCCCCGGGTGGAGCCCGTAGGGACCCGGGCCGCTTGGACTTAGGTGGGCCTCACAGGGTCTCTTGGAGAGGTAGTAGACAGGCGTGCCCACAGACAGCAAGGGAGCGCGGTCGGACTCGAGGCTTTAGGTCTGATGGAGCAAGGAACACCAGAACAGCATATGCGATGACAAGGCAAGGGACAGAGCCAGAATCAGGAGGCGTGGTCAATAAGGCAGAGGTCAGAATCGGGAGTCAGTCCGAGGAGTAGTCAATGAGGCAGAGGTCAGGTTCCAGAGTCAGACGAGGTCACAAGGCAGGCAGAGGTCAGGAGGCAGGAAGCAGACAGAGAGGTCAAGGAACAGGCCGAGGTCAGTACCAGAGAGACAGTCCGAGGGTACTACCTGGGAGACGGACAGACGCAGGAACAGAGGGACGCTGGAACAGTAGGATGCAGGAACAAAGCTGGAAGAGTAGGATGCAGGAACAAGGATGGAATGAGACTGGAACAAGACTGGAACAAGGCTTAGTACGCAGTGACAATCAAGCACACAATGCAATGCCAACCCGATTGCCAAGGCAAGGAAGTGCAGGCAGCGACTTCCTTAAGTAGTTCCTTCAATTAGGGCGTGCCGTGGAGCTAGGACCCGCCCTAGGCCGGGCGGTCCGTGCACATGCAGGGGCGAGGCCAACGCCATGGAAGATGCCGAACTCTGGCATGAGGCCTGGTGCACAGTGGAAGGCCTGGCAACCGCCACCGTGGGACGCCGTGGCTTGGAGGAGCTCGCGGCTGCCACTGGGGAGGCCGACCAGGGACCTGCAGAGGAGCCAGAGAGGTGAGCAGGCCCGTGCGCGGGCCAGACGCGGACGGGGCGCGCAACAACTACCTTACAAAAGTTGCTGGGCAGACTGGATGGACCATTTGGTAGGAATGTGCATGTGTTTTCAATTAATGTGGCATCTGCAACAAATAGGTCACTATTTGTTTGATTCGCGGATCCGCAAAACAAATGCGAGTCCCCATGAATGAAACAGATCATATTAGTTTCATTTGTTTGGTTCACAGTGCTTTCTTATCAGCCTTTTGCAGTAGGAGAAGATCATGTGGGAGTATCCATAGCAACCAGCCCTTTCCTGTGACTCATAAGTGATCTCACAGCCCTGTCATAGAGTGGATCAGACAGGTTGGCAAGGCGACCAGAAAGCAAACGTATCAGAGCAAAGCATTTTTCTAATTCAGCCAATCATTGCTCTGTGATGCTGTTCCTGCTGTATTTTCTACCTTGAGCAAGTATACCATAGTGCACTTTCTTCTTGGGTTCTATCTGAGAAGGTTGTTTCCTGTTTGAGCTCTCTCAGAGTGTCTCAAATCTTTATTCAATTGCTATTGCTACAATTTGCTACTGCTGAAAAATATATTTATTCTTCATTCAGTTGCTATTGCTACAATTTGCTATTGCTGAAAAAGATATTTGTTCTGTTTTGCTGCTATGCCTGCCAGGCAGCCAGGCTTTTTTTTTTTACTGTACTTTTTTTTTTTTTAATTGAACTCAGACTGTCTCTCTGTCTCACCCACTGAGGCAAGCTGCCAGCAGTGGAATTTTGCTGCTGATCTTACCCCCCTGGGGTAGGTTGCAGGCAGGGTTTGGGTGGTGTGGGTGGGAGACAGCAAAATATTTGCAGTGGCTGTCTGGTAGTGGGCATTCATTGTACAACAACTTCAAGCAGCATCACAGTGAGCTCTGTAGGAATCTGGCTTGCAGACTCACAGCAGGAGTAGTCAGGCTGAGGCTTTCAGTGTTTTCTCTGGAGTTTCAGTTTTTGTGCACACAAAGCAGTCTCATTTGTAGTGTACAGCAAGACACTGTACTGTGTGTCTGTGTGTGTGTGAAGATTTCCACACTCACATATATTGGTACCGAGGTGTTCAGTCACCAATAAAGAAATAATCCTTTTAATTGAAATCCCTAGTAAGCAGTGACATTAAATCCATGATGTCAGAGAAAGATAGAGGTGGTCGAGTGATTGGCACTGGCAGAGGAGGCACTTCAAAAGGCAGTCCCCCATTAAAGTTAAAATTAGACCTGTTCCAATCTAAAATCTCTGGAGGGGCAGGCAGTTCCATCCAGAAAAAAATTAAATTTAAACATGATGCACCACCACTACCTGTTTCTGACCCTGTTGTTTTGGAGGTGAGGGAAGGGGAGGCTGAGCCATCCAAGACAAAAGAGCGAGACCCAAAAGCAGCAGTGCGACAGCAGACTCTAGTTAACACTGACAATGAAGCGCAGACACTGTTTGAATCTGATTCCATTGAAGAATCATCTTGTATAGGATTCCCTTCATCAGAAATGGAAGAATTAATATCTGAAGAAGGTTTAGGAGGATTAATTAGTTCTGTCTTAGCCTCCACTTCAGTGCTGAAGGAGAGAAAGGAAACTGATGATGATGAGGCAGAACAGCAGTCAACGCAGGCACAGAGTGTGACTGATGCCCCTGGCATTGCTTCTCCAATGCCAGCATCCACCCCAAAGGCTATAGAGAAGGGATCACGAAAGAAATCTGTGATCTGGAGCCACTTTAAAGTGAGGGAGGACCCGCGTTTTGCTCATTGTAATTACTTTGCCAGGGATATTAGCAGAGGCAAGCAAGTGGGCATCTAACTAATTCTAGAATGATGCATCATATGCAGAAGCAACACCCAACAGTACTGACATCTGGGGATGATGGCAGTACCAGTCAGGGGACCCCTTTTTCCAGGCAGCGTAAAGTGGTTGAAAAGGAACAGAGTCATCACACGCCCTCAGCCCCTTCTAGCAGTCAGGTGGCAAGCCAGCAGCCCCCTGCCATGCGTCAGAAGCAACAACCCACCATGGAGGAAATGGGGTGGTGTTCGGTAGTGCTATCCCAGGGAAGGAGGCAGGGAGCCTCAAAAGTTGTAACCAGGAACCCTTGATCACCAGCCCTTGCAGGTAGTGGAGAATGTGGGTTTCAAGCGTTTGCTGCAGGTCTTAGCTCCAAATTACAAAGTCCCCTCCAGAACCACATTTAGCAGAAAGGTCATCGCCAGCCTGTACAACCAGTGTCTCAGTCGCATCCAAGTGCTGCTAGCTAAGGCAGAGGAGTGTGCATTTCACCTGCGATATCTGGACCGAAATGAATGCTTCACACTCTTACCTCTCCCTGACAGCACACTTGTGGGACCTGGCTGAGGCAGGGGCAGGCAGCAGCTCTATTAATGAACAAGTATCAAGATGCAGGTGGGCTTTACTGCACACCCACCTGACAGATGAGGCCCATACCTCAGCCAATATTCTAGCATGCATCAGACAAATGCAGCTAGACCGGAGAGACAGGAATATTCAGGCAGGATTCTTTGTCACAGACAATGATGCAAACATGGTAAAGGCAATATCTGAAGGGGGCTTTTAGAACATCCAATGTTTTGCACACACTCTGCACCTGGTAGTGAAGTCAGCTCTGGAGTTAGAGTCCAAGCACCAAAAGAATAAATACATGCAGGGCATAATACACAAGTGCAGGAACATAACAGCGCACTTCCACAGAAGTGTGAAGGCGGGGCAGGTTCTCCGTCAAAAGCAGACTGATTTAGGGATGCCTCACAAGCTTCTCATTCAAGATATTGACACCCAGTGGAATTTCACCTATATGATGCTGCAAAGGTTAGTGGAGCAGCAGACACCCCTTCATGAACTTTCTGTGGAAATGGACATAGGTGTGCAGAGTCCCCTAGGGCATCATGATTGGTTAGTCATGAGTCAGCTGGTAAAAATCCTGTAGCCCTTCAAGGATGCCATGGAGGAGCTGTGTTCCAGAAGTGCCTCCTTAGCTGACATCATCCCTATAGTTAATATTCTGGTGGAAAATTTGGAGGGCTTTAAACAGGAAGAGGGAATGACAGAAGAGGTGCTGTGTTATCTGGACCTTTTGCAGAAGCAGGTGCAAGAGAGATTAGGACCTTTAACAAAACACCACACATACATGCTCGCCACAATTTGTGATCCCCATGTGAAAGGGAAACTTGTCCTACAGTCCAATTGTCTGTTATTTGTGAAGGACCTGCTGTTAGTAAAAGTCTGTGAACAGGAGTGCCATAGGCAGAGACAGATTAGGCATGAAGCAGAGTAGGAAACAGCGGGCACTTCAGAGAGTTGTGCTAGCCCAAGCAGGAGCAGCACTCTGTCAGTGACAGCTAGTACCTCCTCCTCCACTTCAGTACTTCAAAGGCATGTTGCCCATAAAGAATCATCTGTTCTGCTATGGGCTAGACAGAAAGCAGCTGGCCTGAGTGACTCTCAGCCCACCCAAATAAAGGAGACACCAGCACAAAGGTCAGTGACACGGTATCTCTGAGCCCACAGAGGACATACAGACATGCTAGTATTTTTTAAAATAAACATGCCTTTGCATTGTTTCACATTGTGCAGAACATGCTGTTAGAAAAGGTCTGTGAAGAGGAGCGCCATAGGCAGAGACAGATTAGGCATGAAGCAGAGGAGGAAACACTGGGCACTTCAGAGAGTAGTGCAAGCCCAAGCAGGAGCAGCACTCTGTCAGTGACAGCTAGTACTTCCTCCTCCACTTCAGTATACCAAAGCCATGTTGCCCATAAAAAATCATTTCTTCTGGCACGGGCTAGAGCGAAAGTAGCTGGAAAGAAGGAATCTGAGCCCACTCAAGCAAAGGAGACACCAGCACAAATGTCAGTGACATGGTATCTCACAAAGCCCACTGAAGACATGGAGACAGATCCGCTGGCATACTGGGCACACAAGTCCACTGTCTGGCCACACCTAGCCAAAGTGGCTCAGCAATATCTGTCCTACCCACCAACCAATGTGCCCAGTGAATGTGTATTTTCAATGACAGGGGATATCATGAGCCCTCGTCGCTCAAGGCTGGCACCAGAGTTAATGGAAATGCGAGTGTTTTTGAAAATAAACATGCCTTTGCTTGGGTTTCCAGATTTTCCCTGTGAATGGCAAGGTGAATAAAAGCAAATTAAAGCCTTGCAGCAGTTCCAACTGCCTCATATGCTGCAGATAATATCAGCACATGTACCTGACCTCAACCGCTGTGCCTGTCTGTCCAGCCCTTATGTCACTACAAGGGCTTGACCTCAACTGCTGTGACTGTCTGTCCAGCCCTTAAGTCACTACAAGGGCCTGACCTCAACCGCTGTGCCTGTCTGTCCAGCCCTTACGTCAATACAAGTGCCTAAAATATGCTAAAATTCAGCAGGTCGCCACGTGTGATCTGAGGTCGTAATCGGAGAGGAAAAGGAGGTGGCGTGACTCCCTTTCTGCATTCTGTCCAGGGAATGTGTCAAGGCCTCGTAAGCTGCATTCTTCATCGATGCACGAGCCGAGAGATCCACTGCTAAGAGATGCAGTTCCATCTGTTTCTCGCCCCACCTTGCGAGTATGGCAGCAGTAATCAACTGAATGATGAAGAACTAGATCAAGTTCATCTTCCTGGTGGTGCCCTTCTGTCAGTACAGCGGGTCACCATGTCTGATCTGAGGTCGTAGTCGGAGAGGAAAAGGAGGTGGTGCCAGCTCCCTTTCCATGTTCTGTCTGGGGAGGGCATTCAGGCCTCGAAAGCTGCGTTCTTCGATACAAGAGCCGAGATATCCACTGCTAAGAGTCTCCACTCTGCCACAATGTCTTGCACCTATCAACACCACAGGGACTAGACTACCTCCACTGTGCCAGCCTGTCTTGCCCCTATCAACACCACAGGGACTAGACTATTTTTATTTATTTATTTATTTATTTAACAGCTTTTAATATACCGGTGTTCGTGCAAGCACATCACGCCGGTTTACAATAAACTTGAGAAAGGAGGAAAACTACCTCCACTGTGCCAGCCTGACCTGCCCCTATCAACACCAGAGGGTCTTGACTACCTCCACTGTGCCTGCCTGTCTTGCCCCTAACAAAACCACAGCGACCTGACTACCTCCACTCTGCCAGCCTGTCTTGCCCCTATCAACACCACAGAGACTTGACTACCTCTCCTCTGCCAGCCTGTCTTGCACCTATCAACACCACAGCGACCTGACTACCTCCACTCTGCCAGCCTGTCTTGCCCCTATCAACACCACAGGGACTTGACTACCTCCACTGTGTCTGCCTGTCTTGCTCTTATCAACACCACAGGGACTAGACTACCCCCACTCTGCCATCCTGTCTTGCCCCTATCAACACCAAAGGGACTAGCCTGTCTTGCTCTTATCAACACCACAGGGACTAGACTACCTCCACTCTGCCTTGCTGCCATACCCCAGACAACTCTACTCCTTGTGGTGTTCTTGCCACTGTCATGGTTCTTCAGTGTGTTGGTGCTAGTCTTTCTGCTTTGTCCCTTTATTGGGACTTGTGGTTTTTTCTGACACCCTTTCTGCTTGCTATGTTCCCCCTTCATTGTGCTGTAGGATGTTGATGCCACTTGTCTTGCCACTTTGCCTCTCGTGCTGCCTTCGAGGGTTCATGAAACTGTTATTGGTGCTCTCTTTTGAAGCTGTGGTGTGTTTTTGACACTCTCGCTGCTGCTTTGCACCTCTGTTAAAGCACTCTTGCCACTCCTGGTACCCCTTTGCCCCTTTACAGTGCCTTAGGCTATTCATGCCACTTTGGTGCCACTTTGCCACAGTCTAAGTACCTTGGAGCTCTTTTCCTGTTCTGATGATTGCTCCCAGAAGTTTCATCCGAATTGATAAGAAAACCCCAATTCTGCAGCCAAAAATAGGTTGCAAATACTTCTCCCATTGACTTTAATGGCAAATGAAAAATGAATGAAACTAATAAACAAATAGCTTTTTTTGCTATGAAACTAATGAAATGAATTAGGGTCCCAACGAAATGAAAAAAAACGAACCAAAACAAATTTTTTTCTTCTGCACATCCCTTCCATTTGATCTTTTTCTGCTGTCATTACTGTCCTACTCTTTAGATGCCCTCAATTCCTCCTTTGGGCTTTCATATCATTCTTTTGCTGATGAGACAGATTGATTTACTTTTTTCATTCTTCCTTTACTATTTCTCCTCTGATCTCTTTTTGTTTCTCTGCTGAAACTACTTGGATTCATCCTTGTTTTCTGGCACTTAATCCTACTAAACTGAATTTCTCTATTTTCTAGTGTCTTTTCATGTTCAAAGTCTTCCCTTTGACTTCCTTACCAAAGACACAATTCCTGTTCCTCGGAATGACTTTGCTGACAGTCTTGCTGTCATTACTAATCTATTTCTATCTCTCTTCTCCGACCCTATCATCCTGTGTTCCTTTCTACACTACCAATTTTATGATATTTATAAAATGTGCTCTTTCCTTACTTTTGAAATCTGCTAAGTTCTACACTATGCTCTCTTATCCTTTCAGATGAACTACTGTAACAGCAATCTTGTTGGCCTCCCTAATGCTATACTTCATCCATTTACAACTTCTTTAAAAAACTTCTAAACATCTATTCTTCCACGTCCCATATTATTCCTTTGCTTTAAGCCTGACATTGGTTCCCTGTTATATACTATGTCATATTTGAACTTCTCATTCTCACTCAGAAATGTATGGTTTTGTTCTTACCTACCTTTCTACTGCTCTTCTCCATTACAGTATGCCTCATTTTCTTCACTTTCTTCTCTGTCCCTCCTACTAGATAACTTCTTAGCTTTCTCCATCCTGGCACCTGCTGTCTGGAACGTACTTCTCTCACGTGTCCAGGTCACTACCCCTCTTTCTGCTTTCAGGACCAAACTCAAAGACCCCCGTCTTTTCCAAATTACTGTCCCCAATAATTAATGGCTTTTGGTAAACTGGTACACTATTCACCTTACTGTGAAACCCTTGTAAGGTCACTATATAAGATCCCTAAATAAATACAATCATTATGTGAGCATTCATGTGATAGCAGGTAGTGATACTTTGCAAGCTTAGAAAGTATAACAATAAAGAATTCTTTAGATAGATATCCCAAAATGGAGAGGACCTCTAATTCACTCTTCTTCACGTTTATATAAAACATATCCACAGTTTGCAAGGGCATAGTGGTTAGCAGTTCAATAATTAAAAAAAAAAAAAAAAGCCCTTTAAATTCTGCAATAGATAGCTGGTTCTTGGTATCCACATCCCAAGCCTCAGTTGGGTTGCCAACTGGCTCCAGATTTTCAGGACAGGTTGATCCAGTCCTGGTTTTACACACCTGCATGCAGATACTTCTAGTCTTGCTTTTCTTAGGGAATATAATAGGGAAATCAGAAAATGTCCCAACATGCAATGGGATAAAACTAGGACTGGGTCAACCTGTCCTGAAACTCTGGAGCCAGTTGGCAACCCTAAGCCTCAGGCATTGATTATGCTGAATACACAGTTTCCTTTTTCCTTTTGTTTTTGTGTGTAGGTACTGACTATTTTTTCAGCCTCCAATTACTATGAAGTTGGAAGTAACAGAGGAGCTTATGTTAAATTGGGGCCTGATCTGGTTCCTCATTTTGTGCAGTACCAAGCTAGCAAAACAACAAATAAATTGACCATGACTCAAAGGTATGACTTTTCAGCTTTGGATAAGTAGATGAGATGGATATAGTATGACATGAGAGCTCTAGATCACGCTATAATCCTATCTGCAAGAATATACAAACAACCCTTGAAAGCAACCTATATTACCTACCTATCATTTAAGAGTGAAACTATAATTGTAAAAGTAATTAAGATATATTTATTAAAAGCAATCAGGGAAATGCAGAATTAACCTAAAGTATTTAATGCACTTTGGATTCAATTATACTTATTTTATACATAAAAAGGATTAACAAAAGAAATATGCTTAGGATAACAACAGTATCTGAACAATAAGTATGAAATAAAGGATTGTAAGTGCCTAAGACATGTTATATATAAAAAAAACTTAAAGAAAAACTGCAATAAGGTGTAAGAGTGACTTCAATCCTGCTCTCATTCTCTGATTTTCAGTTCTCAAAGTTGATGTAAATCAGTGGATTATTTATCAAGGAATTGAAAACAAAGTCTCTCTCTCTCTATATATATAATTTGCATCATCTGTATGGTGGTCACTAAAAAATGCATATTTGCATTGCTTTTTAGAGTTATTTGATGCTTGATTCAATTTCCTTTGACACTCCTCGTGGTGCTCCACCCAAAATTGTCCATTAGGAATTTTAATTAAGGCCCTCATTTAATAAGCTTTTTCCCATGGACACAGAGGGTAATTTGCAAATAACCCACAGAGGAGCTGATGAAAACCAGTGCATTCAGCCGAGCACACTCTTTTACCTTTGATTGGACATGTGTTTTGGATGTGTGTCCACAACCTCTTATGCTATAAGGGGATTAGCGCGTCCAAAATGCGCATCCAACTCCCCGCGAAACTAATAGCACTCATCACATGCAAATGCATGTTGATGAGGCTATTAATAATTATTCTCCCCAGATCTAAAAAAAAAAAAAAAAAAGTGCGCCTGACCCACACATTTTTACACTCAGAAGTTAATGTCTTCCCAGAGCAGGCGTTAATTTCGGAGCAGCCCAAAAAAATGTACAGAAAAGCAGAAAATACTACTTTTCTGTACATCCTCTGACTTAATATTGTGGTGATATTAAGTTGGAGGAACCAATAGGTTTAAAATTAAAAAGTGCCGGCGGGCAGGTTAGGAAAACAGGCGCTCATAAAATTGAGCGTCCTTTTTCCTAACCCGTTGTCAGCCATCTCTCCTGGGTGCCCACTGCCAAGGAGGCATTAGGGGCGCACATTTGTCCCTAGCGCTTTCTTGGCAGTGTGACCCCTCATTTAAATACTGAAACACGCACCCAGGAGAAGGAACTGGGCACACTAGGAAAACAGATGCTTAACACTGAGCACCCGTTTTCCGAGCTCATTTATTGCATCAGTCCCCTTAGTGGTAAAATCCATGTGTATATTATACACACAGACTTTACTGAGGTTTTCAAAGCGAATTTACATGCATAGATTTGCTTTGAAGACCCCTGGCTAATTGGTGGAGTACGCGTATGAATTCTCACACAACATTATATCTGCTCCAAGCAAGGTGTAACTTGTGCACAGTAACTTAGGCACATAGAACACAATTTTCTAACAATGTACAGGGCTAATGTCTGTGAGTAGAAAGCACTCGTAGACTTTAGCCCGAATTTTCAAACTGGACTTAATGCACATCAATTCGCTTTGAAAATTTAGGACTGTGCTCGCACGGTCTTATGCGGCAAACATTTACATTGCCTTCAGAACAGGAGTAAATTGTGCAGGTACATTTGCTCATGTACTTCGGAAAATGCAAAGTACGGCATAAATGATTTCCCCACCCTAACTCCACCCCCCCCCCCCCCCCACCGGTCCAGGATAGCTATTTCTTGTGCTCATAAAAATACGGAAGACAGTTATGTGTGTACTTTTACACGTACAAACCCAGGCAATTTTCAAAAGCCCATTTGCACACATAAACCTGGGTTTTAGGTGTGTAAATGACTTTGAAAAATTGCCCCCATAGAGAGAAATTTTATAACAGCCTGTGTAGGGGATGAAGTCCACGGGAGGCCCTAATTTTCAAAACAAACTTATGAGGGTAAGTCCTCTTTGATAATTAGCAGCACCTCTGTGTGGCATAGACACTACGCATTTATACCTGTTACAGAGCAGGTGAACGATGATGCACAAGCTTTGAAAAATTTAAAGCACGCATGTGAATGATTTCCACACCCCAACTCCTCCCCTGGGATTACCTCCCTGCAGCTCACAGAAAACTACGTGCAAAATCATTTCTGCACGTCCTATTATGCCTTAAGCCCCTGAGTTTATTTTCAAAAAGAACATTTATGCATGTAGAACTGCATTTTACACATGTAAATAGTTCTGAAAATTAAAAGGAGTTACACATGTAAATGTAACATGCTATCGTAGCAAGTTTAAAAAGCCATTTTCACATGTAATGTACATGTATAAGTGAACATCCTATGGACAATTCAATGGCATGTATTGTAGCAATTTTCAAAAGCTCACTTACACGGATAAAGTGCATTTATACATGTAAATCCCAATTTTAAGCATGGACATGCTTTTTAAAATCAGGCTGTATGGGGTAGATTTTCAAACCGCGCGATTTGGCGTACTTTTGCTGGCGCATCAGGCGCAAGCAAAAAGTACGCGGGATTTTAGTAGATACGTGCGTAGCCGCTAAAATCCTGGATCAGCGCGCGCAAGGCTATCGATTCCGTATAGCCGGCGCGCGCCGAGCCGCGCAGCCTACCCCCTCTAACGCCCTCCCCTCACCTTCCCCTCATTTCCTCTACCTAACCCACCCCCCCCGGCCCTGTCTAAACCCCCCCCCCCACCTTTGTTGGGGGATTTACGCCTCCCAGAGGGAGAAGTAAATCCCCGCGTGCCAGCGGGCCGCTGGCGCGCCTAGTCGCAACCCGGGGGCGGATCCGGAGGGCGCGGCCACGCCCCCGGGCCGTCCCGGGCCATAACCACGCCCCCGGGCCCGCCCCCAAAACGCTGCCGACACGCCCTGCGGATCGGGCCCGCCCCCGACACGCCCCCCTCGGAAAACCCCGGGACTTACGCGAGTCCCGGGGTCTGCGCGCGCCGGTAGGCCTATTGAACATAGGCGCACCGGCGCGCAGGGCCCTGCTCGCCTAAATCCACCCGGATTTAGGCGAGCAGGGTTCTGAAAATCCGCCCCACTGCGTTTAAATGCTGATTCCACCTCAATCCCACCCCTTGGAACACCTCTCAAAAACCTTATGAAAATTACCCCCAGAATAGGGAAAAAGCTTTAGTAAATCGGATCATTTCACAATTTACGCTTTTCCTGCAGATGTGAAGATCAGTATGCTTTAGAATATAGTCTAGCCTCTCTGCGGGTAAAAGAATGCCTGCTCTGGAACAGCACATCTACATTTGCCTGCTGTGAAAAGTGCATATGCTCTGTAAAAAAAAGTATACTTTTCACCTCTGGGAAAAGCAGGCACATATTCAATGTGAGCCTGAGAGAGGGCGCAGTCCCGGAGTGGGGAGAGAGGTTAGAGCAGTGGGTCTATGCGCATATCTGCCTTTTTAAACCAGCCCTTCCAGATAGGCTGGAGTATACTGTTTTCTTTTGCTATTGTCTTTTTTTTATGTGTTCATGATTTTTTAATGAATATTTTTTATGTATTGTGCTGTAAATTCTTTGTGATATGTGTGGATGATAAGTCTTTTTAAATAAATAATAAATGTGAATACCTTGTGCTGCTGGCACCAACTCAGTCATACTAATTAATTCAGTGTAATAAGGCAGGATTTAACAGTGTCTCTCTGCAAGTATGTCAGTGTTCTCATTGTTAAGGGATTTAGATTCTCATTTCTCACATTCTCTCAAGCCTCTTGCTTATTATAATTCCCAGAGAAGAAAGGATGGTCAATCTCACCTTTATTAAGAGATGAGGATAAAATAAGAGCAGAAACATTAGCTCAAGAAGCCAATTCTGCATTAATAAAAACATCATATAACACTTCTTGGCAGGAATCAGATTAATAAAATCATACTAGAACACCATGCATGCACCAGCATACCTAGAGATATGCAAAGACTCTTTTAAATTGTTTAAATGTAGTTTATTCAGATATATTTTTCTTCTAGAATTAGCAGAGTGGAGGAGTCAGCCTTGCAAGCTCTAAGGGAAAAATTGTTTTCTCACAAGTCCGAACTCATTAACACATTCAAGTGCTATGACAGGCATCAGACTGGTGAGTGGGAAAAAAACTCCACATTTTAACATACATTACATCATTTTCAACAAATTTGTTTTCCCAAGAAGCACCAAATGGGAGAAACTCTACTGAAAAGTTCACACAAAGGGGTAGATTTTTAAACATACACACGTTCGTCCATGTGCGCGCACTACCCGACGCATACACATGGATGCGCGATTTTATAACATGCGCGCTGGCACATGCCAGCATATGCATGTTATAAAATCTGGGACAGTGTGCGCAAAGGGGGTGGAATAATGCAATTTTTGCGTGGCAACGCATCACAGCCTTCCTCAGATCCCTCCCAGTCCGCTCCAATTAAGGAGCAAACTGGGAAGGAACTTCCCTACCCCTACTCTAACATCCCTTCCCCTTCCCCTATCCTAGCTACCCGTTTTTTTTATTTTACCTTTTGCTCCTCAACAGGAGCAGTAGCAAGTTGCGCGTACCGGCAGAGTACGCAGGATTTCAATAGATACGCGTGTATCCATTAAAATCCAGGGTCGGCGCGCGCACGGCTGCCCAAAATCGTCAGCCTGCGAGCGCCGAGCCGCGCAGCCTGCCTCCGTTCCCTCCGAGGCCGCTCCGAAATCGGAGCGACCTTGGAGGGAACTTTCCTTCGCCCTCCCCCCACCTTCCCCTCCCTTTCCCTACTTAACCCACCCCCCCCCTCCCCGGCCCTATCTAAACCTCCCCCCTACCTCTATCACGAAAGTTACGCCTGCTTGAAGCAGGCGTAACTTTGCACGCGCCGGGCCGGCTGCCGTGCTCCATGTTCAGATCCAGGGGCTGGTCCAGGGGCCGCTGTCACGCCCCCGGCCGGAACCACGCCCCCAGACACGCCCCCGAAACACCACATCACTCCCGACACGCCCCCGAAATGCCGCATCACTCCCGGCACGCCCCCCCTGACACGCCCCTCCATGCAAGCCCCGGGACTTAGGCTCGGCGTGGGCAGGGGGCGTTTGGGGTAGGTTGTGTATCTTATAAGTCAAGAACCATCCTTAAAATATGAAAATAATCCAATGATTTATTAAGGACAAAGACATGTTCAAAAAATTGAAAGGCTTAACATGTAATCCCCTCTCACGGACCATGTTTCACTAGGGCTACGTCAAGAGGGACTTCAATCTAAAACAACTTGTAATCAGATCCCAACAAAGGTGAAAATCAGCAGCAAGCATACATACCTGAGATAAGAGCATACATACCTGAAATAGAGTGAACTATAAACATGAGTATCAGACTGTCACAAATATTTAGAGAGATTTTTTTTTTAAACAAGAGCATAAGATAAAAACATAAGATATGCCATACTGGGTCAGACCAAGGGTCCATCAAGCCCAGTATCCTGTTTCCAACAGTGGCCAATCCAAGTCACAAGTACCTGGCAAGTACCCAAACATTAGATAAATCACAAGCTACTACTGCTTATTAATTACCGTAATAGAAGTTTATGGATTTTTCCTCTAGGAACTTATACAAATCTTTTTTAAACCCAGTTACACTAACTGCTATAACCACATTCTCTGGCAAAGAATTCCAGAGCTTAACTATGCGCTGACTGAAAAAGAATTTACACAACAGATAAAACCGCGTATAAAGACAGGAAGAACCTTAAAAAAAAAGATAGGTGCCAGAAGTACATCTGACATGAAACAAATCAGAAAAGCAGTATAAAGAACCAATGGGAACAAGGACACCCTCTTATATTGTGGGAAATGTTGGGAAATGTTGGGAAAGCCACTGCTGGTTGCAAGCAAGAAGGATTGGATCTGTTCTTTGGGATCCTGCCGGATACTTGTGACATGTGGGCCAATGTAATAAAACCTGTGCTAAAACTGGAGTTAGCTGTTAGCATGGGTTTTATTTTATGTGCGTGCTAAAATTGGTGGTCCCCGCAGGATGCAGCAAGCTAATGATATGCAAATAGATCACGTGCAAAAAAAAAAAAAGCACATTAAACTGAAAAAGTGCATTTTTTTTTTACCCTTGGCCTTTTTGCATGACAATCCATTCTGAAAAAAAAAAAAAGTTCCCTGATGTGGCTTAGCCAACCATGTGGGTCAGTCCTGGCAAATTCTCCCTCCCTCTCCAACACATAAAATTGCTACCAGCTCTGGCCAGGCACTCCGGGTCCAAATTCTCCATTCCTCCTTCCCACCTTAGTCCAGTGGTAGTCATCCTTCTCCAACCCCATTATACTCTGCCTGGAAAAAAATAACCATGCCACAGAACTGAAGGCCGTCCCACCTCTCCTCCCAGTACCCTCTGCCGGAAAAGACTCCTCCCAGCAGCGCTACTCCATCACCAATCCCCTTTCAGAGGCTGTTCTTTTAGAATTCTTAAAAGGGGATTGGTCCTTCCACTAACATGAGTCAATGAAAGGATCAATCAGAGAGCAGTGAGGGAGTAGCTCTCCCAGGAGGGGAAGGGGGACTGTTTTCAAGTTCCATAGCAGGATTATTTTTCCCAAGGAGAGCATAATGGATTTGGAGGAGGACAAATATCGCTGGAGTGAAGTGAGAGGGAGGTCCAAAGGACCTGGAGTGCCTGAGCAGTTGGGAGCAGTTTTACGCAGGGAGGAAAGAGGGAGTTGCTAATCCAGCCCATGAGAAGTTTATCGCCTGCCTCTATGCAGGCGTTAAATTTCTCATGGTAGTAGGAGACACACTAGGCAGCCTCCCCACTAGCGCTCCTCCTTGCATTGCAGGATAACACCTAATTAGACTATTACCTTGCAATTTGCATGCACTCACACTAAGCTTGCTGTTGGGAGGTTTTTTTTAGTGTTTTTTTGGCACTAAAGTCCTTTTTACATACCAGGGCTACATTAGTGCCAAAAAACTTGCAGTACAACGCAAGTAAAAATCCTGCAGTTGGCTTAGTGCTGCTTATTACATCGGCTCCATGGACGGGCCAATATTATAGACAGGATGCTGGGCTTAATAGACCTGTTTTTGGACCTAGTGTGGCATTTCTTCTGTACTGTTTTTACATCCACTACCTTCACTGGGAGGGGCTCGTTTGCATCCATCTCCTTTTCTGTGAAGAAAATCTTTCTGATGTTACTCATAAGTCTGCCCCACTCGGAGCTTCATGCTGAGACCTCTAGGTTTTATCATTTTCTTTCTGCTGGACAAGAATTGCTTTTTGCGCATTATTTATACTTTTGGTGGATTTGAATGTCTCTTAAGTCCCCCATCTCTCCTTTCCGATATACATCTTTCCTCTCTGGACCCTTAAGTCTCATCTCCCCCTTCCCCAACCCCCCCCCCCCCCCTTCCCCAATGGGGTAAAGCCAGATTCAGCTTGTCCTGTATAAGGCCTATTGGCAACTGGAGTTAAGATATAAAATATATTTTAGTTGTTGTGGATCTCTTCTAAGTTGTTGTCATGATCCATCATTTATGACATTTTAGTTTTAAAGAAATTTTATAAACATGAAATAATCCAAAATGATTGCTAGGAAATGGGAAATAAAAATATAGCACCGCTTGGAAGGATTTATGAATTAAGGGCTTAATCCTTTCTTTACCTGCAATAGGAACCTCCTAGTAGAATATATTTGGTGACTTTTTTTTTTTTTTTATCATACAGGTGTCATCACATTAAGTGACTGGGCAACTGCTCTGGAATGTGTTTTGCATTTGGGATTACCCTGGCGAATGCTAAGACCACAGCTCGTACATAGCATGCCTGATGGGATGCTGAACTACATCTCCTGGTTTGATGAACTGGCAATACCACACCCAATCCAAGAGGTATTTTCTGATATTTAGTGCTCTGTGATTTTGCAAGAAATAATGCAAAAATGTACACTTAATTCAGTTCATGCAAAAAAATTAAGCTGACAATAATTTGTATGAACTCACTGCTGACGTGGTAAATGATTTTCAAATATGGGCCTTGTAAATTGAAATCTTTGTACTCTTATTCAAAGTATGATTTCATTCCAGAAGAATATTTGTTTTGAGCGTCACTGTGCTATTGGTTTTTTAACTGCTGCTGTGTTGACCTATTTTGTTTTATTTTTAGGTGGGAAAAAAAGTAAGTTTTTCATTAAAAAAAAAATGGTTGGTGATATTTTCTTACACTTTTTGCAACTATACTTTGAATGAAAACAGCAGTCATTTGTCAGCTTGGATAAGAGAAATGGAGACATATGGGGCTATCTCCGGCTTTAAAATAAATATGGATAAATCTGAGATCTTGGATATTTCTTTAGATGTGGAATTAACTAATTTACTGAGATCAAAGTTCTCATTTAAATGGCCACAAAAGTGCTTAAAATATTTGAGGGTACACATCTGCTCTGATCCAGAGAATTTGTTTTCACTGAATTATCCTTCAGGGATATCCAATGATTGTCGAGATCTGGATATATGGGAACGGTATATTATAATCTTTCCTGGTTTGGAAGGATTGCTACTATTAAAATGAATGTCTTTCCTAGGTTCTCCTGTCTTTTACAAATATTGTCTATTTCAATTGCAGAAACATGTCTTTAGCTTTATTTGGAGAAGGAGACCGCCAAGAGTAGCACAAAGAATTCTATATTTGCCTAAAATTGCAGGTGGCCTAGGTGTTCCTAATTAAAAAAAAATACTATGCAGTGGCTCAGATGGGGGCCGTTGTAGATTGGTATTTGCAAAATAATTCTAAACCCTGGGCAGATGTGGAACAGGCTATTGTGAGGGATGTTCCAATTAAATCACAGTTTTGGTTACCCAGGAAACTTTGAATCTTACCGGTTCATATTTCTCCATATACTCAATTTACGATGAAGATCTGGGATAGCTGGAAAGATCACTGGTGGGGCGTAGAGAGGTTTTTTTTAAAGACTACTTTAGGTTTTAATAGAGATTTTCCTCTTAGACTTCACTCAGTTTTATTAGTTGGGATAGTTTAGGCTTATGGTCTTTGGAGCGTCTCTGGGTTAACGATTCCCCTGTTGTTTTTGCGGTATTTAGGGACAAATATAATCTTGTTGATTCAGCTATGTCATTATATGAAATCTACACAAGCTGGTTTGGCACTTTCTAAAGGCAAATCGTTTATGGAAGGGTTGTGTGATGGTAATGGGAAGATTAACAGGATAATGTCTAATATATATAAGAATCTAATTGGAGAGTCACCAGCTAAGTTGAAGCATATAATGTCTTGAAAAGCTGATCTGGGAGCAACTTTGGAGGATATCTGGCATCTATGCTTTATTTCAGTCAGTAAAAGTTCCATTTCATCACTTTTGGTAGAAAATGGATATAAAGTTTTGTACTGCTATTTGACTCCAGAGAGGCTTCATAAAATTTATAATAATGGTACTCCAGATTGTTGGAGACAATGTGGTGCTTTGGAGTCTATGATCCTCATCTGGTAGGAATATTCTAAAGTGACAAGTTTTTGGGATGATATACTTAATTTAATGCCCTCTTGCCCGCTTACCTCATGGGGTGTTCCTGGGTTCAGGACCAGCCTGGCAGGAGCCCCCCTAGTGCAGACTCCATCGGTCCTCATGTTCTTGGCACCTGGTGCCTCCACCTGGGAAGAAGTTGTTAGTGGATGAGATTTCCCTCCCTTCACCCCCAGGAAAACAAATGGGACTGTGAACAAGGCTGGCAGTAAGAACAAATATATACAGGTTTATTAGACTAAACAAGCATATACATTTCCTCATGCCTGTGTCCACTGCTATTAGGATGTCAAGCAGCACCTTCTATGCTCGTGGTTAGTAGTCTTGGTCTACACAACTATATACATTTCTACAAGGTAGCAAGTACATTTAATATTTGGCAATTTGGCAGTATACCACCATATAGAATAGAGGGGACCTTGTGGGTTCCCACTTACTCAAGCATTATTATCCTCCCCCTTTTTCCCCAGTCTCATCCAAGTGAACCGATGCAACTGGGCTGGTGGGCAGTGTTGGCCTGGGGGGGGGGGGGGGGGGGCTCTGTCTCCTTATGCTCCACTGAGAGGTTCTTGCCAATGCCAACTGTTGCGACCATCACGTCCCGACAGCTTCACTCCACCGACCTTTCCTTTTCTGCGACTCCTCCAGCTCCTCATAGATGCCTGGCTGCCATGGCGTCTGTCTGCCGTCCTCTCCGGCGTCCCCGGACCAGCTTGGGCGCTGCCTTCCGCCATGCTCTCCAGGTACCTTAGGACGTGCGCGCTACACGGCCCTCATTCTTATTTCCTCATTCGTGCATTCCTCAGGGGCGTCCCCCTGTGATGACGTCATGCTGCCCGGATATTTAAGCCTACTGTTTATTGCTAGCCGTTGAGTTAGCAAGGGTAATCTTACGGATAGGATTCGCTCTCCGTACCCAGCTACTCTGCCTTCCAACTTCCATTGGACTCTTCCTGCTAATGGGGTACCTGCTCCTCGGGGGCCTCTTTGCTTCTGTCAGGTCGCTATCAGGTAACCGGTACTCGCTCCTCGAGGGCCCATGTTCCCTGACTTGCTGCCTGTACCCATCTCCTCTTCTACTTGGAAGAATTCGCTACAGACGCCATTCGCTACAGAGTACTGCTAACATCCACTCCTCAGAGCTGTCTCCCTGAAACCAGGTACTCGCTCCTCGAGGGCCTGCCTCCGTTCTAGCGCCAGTGCCATCTCTTACATGGAACCGCTGTATGAGTACTTTCCCAACAAGTCTCTCTACCTCCAGGGATCTGGTACTTGCTCCTCGAGGGCCAGCTCTCCCTATCTCAGGGCTTCTCCATATTTGGGACTCTGTGAATGTTCTATTGTGCTCACTTTCTCAGTTCTCTCCACTGTAGCATTGCTACCAGAGAAACTGCTGTTCCAGCGCCTTGGGGATTACTAGCCCAGCCGGGCTACATCTTCTACTCACTTCTGCCACCTCTGGTGGCTTCTCAAACTCTCTAAATAAAGAACTATCTGTGTGTCCAGAGCTGAGCCTGACCTGTGGCCCCTCATGGGACTTCCCCCGTGGACATGGTCAGCTGCCACAGTGTCCAAGGGTCCACCCAAACCTCACTAATTATAACAGATTGCTAACTCCATGGATCCGGCACAGCTCAATGCCTTGCAGGCCATTCCCCGCCTGGCCCTGCGCATTGCTGAACAACAAGACGCATTGGAGAAACTCACTTCTGCGTTCCATCAGCAGCACAGAAGAATCAAAGCGCTGCTTCCAGTAATGAAGGTCAGTTACCTGAAGTAACTATAAAGACTATGGCACCTCTGGCTGCTCCAGATCGTTTCTCTGGAGAGATTCAAAGAACTAGAGGTTTCCTAAATCAGTGCTGCATGCATTTTGCATTACAGCCTTCTCACTTCCCCACAGCCTACGCCAAGACTACTTATATTCTATCTTATCTTGATGGAAGGACCTTCTCTTGGGCCTCAATGCTGTGGGAACGTAAGGATCCAATTCTGCAGGATATTGACGGATTTCTGGATATATTTAAATCCATTTTTGATGATCCTGCTCGAGTGACTGTTGCTGGTTCTGCTCTGGTGGACCTGAAGCAAGGCAACCGACCACTTGCTGATTTTGCAATAGAGTTCAAAACTCTTGTTACTGAATTAAGCTGGGATTCCAAATGTCTGAAAACCCTCTTCTTCAGAGGTCTGGATACTCGCTTGAAGGATGAGCTGGCCGCTCGTGAGACACCTGACTTGCTGGATGAACTAGTGGCTTTGGCTACTAGAATTGACCACTGGCTTCATGACAAGGTAAAAGAACTCAAGTCTAGTAAAAGACCAGTTCAGAGGGAGGTTCATGCTAAACCTGCAATTCAGATGGTTCCAGCAATACCAGTCGCCAGTGGAGAGGAACCGATGCAACTTGGTCGCAGTCACCTGACTTCACAAGAGAAAAGACTTCGGAAGAGCCATGGCCTGTGTATGCACTGTGGACAAGGTGGTCACAATGTCCCAACATGCCCAATTCATCTGGGATATGGACGGGCCTAAGCTCTGCAGGAGGACTGTTCTTAGGCCTTACCATGTCCTCTCCTCCGCTCTCTCTCCCAGTATACCTGAACTGCGGACCGTCCAAAATTCAAACTCTTGCCCTGGTGGATTCAGGGGCAGGAGGCAACTTTATACTTCGACGCCTAGTGGAACATTTGAGGATTCCCCTCTTCGCTTTGAAGATTCCACTGCTCTTATCTATCCATGGAGAGCCTTTGCCGGGTGATGTGATCCGTCGCACTGAACCGGTAACTCTCCGTACCGCAGCCCTCCATACTGAGTTGATTTCCTTCTTTGTGTTAGAGAAGGCCATGCACCCTATCGTTCTGGGGTTAGCCTGGTTGCAAGCGCATCAGCCTCAATTCAACTGGGCCACCTTGGATCTCTCCCGCTGGGGCCCAGGTTATCATGGCAAGTGCCTTAAGGAGGTTTCTCCTGTCCTCTGCATGCCTACAACTTCAGTGATGCCAGGACTGCCGCCTCAATATGCATCTTTCAGTGATGTGTTCTCTAAAGAAGCTGCTGACATCCTTCCTCCACAGAGGTCTTATGACTGTGCCATAAGGCTGAAACCGAACACTGAACCTCCTAAAGGATGTGTCTATCCACTCTTTGTAAAAGAGAATAAGGCTATGTCTGAGTACATTGAGGAGAATTTACAGAAAGGATTCATTAGACCATCGAAGCCTCCAGCCGGCGCAGGCTTCTTCTTTGTGGGGAAAAAGGACAGTACCTTACATCCTTGTATCGACTATCAAGGACTGAACGAGATCACGATCAAAGATTGATATCCCCTGCCTTTAATCTCGGAGCTGTTCGACCGGCTTCAAGGTGCCAAGATATTCTCGAAACTTGACCTGAAGGGAGCCTATAACTTAGTTCGCATTCGCAGTGGCAACGAATGAAAAACAGCCTTCAACACTCGAGATGGTCATTTTGAGTACTTAGTAATGCCCTTCGGCCTGTGCAATGCACCCGCTGTGTTCCAGAACATGATGAACGGCATCTTGCGGGACCTATTGTACAAGAGTGACGTAGTGTTACCTAGATGATATCCTGATATTTTCTCAGGACTTGTCTACTCATCTAGAGGACATCAAACAAGTACTACAAAGACTTTGAGAACATCGGCTCTACGCCAAGCTATCCAAGTGTGAATTCCATAAGGACTCTGTGCCTTTTCTTGGCTACATTGTGTCTAAAGATGGCTTCCAGATGGATCCCCCAAAATTAGAGAGTATTAAAAATTAGTCCCAACCTACCAGCCTGAAGGCCCTGAGATGATTTTTGGGGTTCACTAATTACTATAAAAGCTTTATAAAGAACTATTCTTCTTTAACTGTGCCCTTAACTGCAATGACCTGGAAAGGGGCCAACGCTTCTAAATGGTCTGCGGAGGCCATATCCGCGTTCGAGAATTTAAAGACTGCCTTTTCCACTGAACCATGCCTGCATCATCCAGACCCCGACAAACCATTCATCGTGGAGGCCGATGCTTCTGATTCGGTGTGGGGGCTGTATTGAGCCAAACTGGAGACTCCAAATCCTTATGTCCCTGCTTCTTCTTCTTGCAATGTTTCTCTCCGGCAGAGAAGAATTATGGGATCGAAGATAAAGAGCTCCTGGCTATTGAGTTGGCATTCGAGGAATGGCGGCCTTGGCTCGAAGGTGCTCAACATCAAATTACCGTGTTTATGGACCATAAAAATCTAGAGTATCTCTGCCATGCGCAACATCTTAACCATAGACAAGCCAGATGATCCTTATTTTTTAACCATTTTGACTTCGTGCTCAAATATCGCCCCGGAGACAAGAATACCAGAGCTGATGCCTTGTCATGCTCCTTTCTCTCGGAGGATGTTCCAGAAGAACCTCAGCACATTATCGACCCGAAGAAAGTCATCTTGGTGGCTACTCATACTGTGCCTGCTGGTAAAACCATTGTGCCTAAAAACCTCAGGAAGAAAGTGCTCTATTGGGTGCACGATTCCAAGCTGGCTGGCCATCCTGGTCAACGCTGTACCCTGCTGAAGCTCCAGAAGTATTATTGGTGGCCAACTATCAAGGAAGATACACTCTCCTAAGTAGCATCTTGTGCCAACTGTGCCAAGCACAAACCTACTTCTGGCCAACCGTGGGGATTGCTGCAACCGCTTCCAGTTCCGGAACAGCCCTGGACGCATATCATAAGAAGAAAGAAGAAGAAAAATGCCATACTGGGTCAGACCAAGGGTCCATCAAGCCCAGCATCCTGTTTCCAACAGTGGCCAATCCAGGCCATAAGAACCTGGCAAGTACCCAAAAACTAAGTCTATTCCATGTTACCATTGCTAATGGCAGTGGCTATTCTCTAAGTGAACTTAATAGCAGGTAATGGACTTCTCCTCCAAGAACTTATCCAATCCTTTTTTAAACACAGCTATACTAAATGCACTAACCACATCCTCTGGCAACAAATTCCAGAGTTTAATTGTGCGTTGAGTAAAAAAGAACTTTCTCTGATTAGTTTTAAATGTGTCCCATGCTAACTTCATGGAGTGCCCCCTAGTCTTTCTACTATCCGAAAGAGTAAATAACAGATTCACATCTACCCATTCTAGACCTCTCATGATTTTAAACACCTCTATCATATCCCCCCTCAGTCATCTCTTCTCTAAGCTGAAAAGTCCTAACCTCTTTAGTCTTTCCTCATAGGGGAGTTGTTCCATTCCCCTTATCATTTTGGTAGCCCTTCTCTGTACCTTCTCCATCGAAATTATATCTTTTTTGAGATGCGGCGACCAGAATTGTACACAGTGGGGTAGATTTTCAGAGCCCTGCTCGCCTAAATCCGCCCAAAACCGGGCGGATTTAGGCGAGCAGGGCCCTGCGCGCCGGGAAGCCTATTTTACATAGGCCTCCCGGCGCGCGCAGAGCCCCGGGACTCGCGTAAGTCCCGGGGTTCTCGGAGGGGGGCGTGTCGGGGGCGTGTCGGGGGGCGGGCCCGGTCGTCGCGGCGTTCCGGGGGCGTGTCGGCAGCGTTTTGGGGGCGGGTACGGGGCGTGGCTACGGCCCGGGGGCGTGGCCGCGCCCTCCGTACCCGCCCCCAGGTCGCGGCCCGGCGCGCAGCAGGCCCGCTGGCGCGCGGGGATTTACGTCTCCCTCCGGGAGGCGTAAATCCCCCGACAAAGGTAAGGGGGGGGTGTAGACAGGGCCGGGCGGGTGGGTTAGGTAGGGGAAGGGAGGGGAAGGTGAGGGGAGGGCAAAGGAAAGTTCCCTCCAAGGCCGCTCCGATTTCGGAGCGGCCTTGGAGGGAACGGGGGGAGGTAGCGCGGCTCGGCGCGCGCAGGCTATACAAAATCGATAGCCTTGCGCGCGCCGATCCAGGATTTTAGTGGATACGCGCGGCTCCGCGCGTATCTACTAAAATCCAGCGTACTTTTGTTTGCGCCTGGAGCGCAAACAAAAGTAGGCTGTTCGCGCTCGTCTGAAAATCTACCCCAGTATTCAAAGTGCGGTCTCACCATGGAGTGATACAGAGGCATTATGACATTTTCCGTTTTGTTCACCATTCCCTTTCTAATAGTTCCCAACATTCTGTTTGCTTTTTTGACTGCCGCAGCACACTGAACCGACGATTTCAATGTGTTATCCACTATGACACCTAGATCTCTTTCTTGAGTTGTAGCACCTAATATGGAACCCAACATTGTGTAATTACAGCATGGGTTATTTTTCTCTATATGCATCACCTTGCACTTATCCACATTAAATTTCATCTGCCATTTGGATGCCCAATTTTCCAGTCTCACAAGGTCTTCCTGCAATTTATCACAATCTGCTTGTGATTTAACTACTCTGAACAATTTTGTGTCATCTGCAAATTTGATTATCTCACTCATCGAATTTATTTCCAGTTCATTTATCGCTACTGACTTTGTAGTTGATCTTCCCCTCTCTGGAGGTATGAATACCATTTGGGTCACAGTCGACCGCTTCAGCAAGATGGCCCATTTCGTGGCACTGTCTGGCTTACTTTCAGCCTTGGAGCTTGCGAAGCTCTTCATAACCCATATCTTTCGCCTTCACGGCCTACCGAAGCACATAGTCTCGGATCACAGTTCACAGCAATCTTCTGGAAGGCTTTGTGCAAGCTTTTCGACGTCTCTCTAGATTATACATCTGCCTATCATCCTCAATCAAATGGCCAAACAGAACGGATGAATAGGACCCTGAAACAGTTCATTCGGGCCTATGTGAGTTGCCGTCAGAATAACTGGGCAGAACTGTTACCATGGGCTGAATTCGCCATTAATTCTCATCCAGCATCATCCACTGGATCAACAACTTTTGAAGTGGTATATAGACGTTTACCATCACTGCCACTTCCACTGAAGCTCTCAGTGACATCCCCAGCAGCTCAATCCACTGCTGATGATATCCATCAATTATGGACTCAGACGAAAGAAATGCTACTCAAAGCGAGTGATCGAGCCAAAAGGTTTTATGATGCTCACCATTCCAAAGCGCCTGTCTTTCAAACTGGTGACAAAGTCCTGCTATCCACTAAGCACCTTAGACTGAAGTTACCCTCCACTCGATTTGCTCCTGGCTATGTTGGACCATTTTCAATCCTCCGACGTCTTGGCAACATCACTTACAGTCTGAAGCTACCACCTGGATTAAATATCCACAACGCTTTCCATGTTTCACTTTTGAAACCACTCATTCTCAGTGAGTTCTCTTCCAAGTCTCAGGAACCATTTTCCATCAATGCAGAAGATGACCTAGAGTTCAAGGTCGAAGCCGTCCTTGATGTCCGAAGACGAGGCAAGACTTGGGAATACCTTCTTTCGTGGGAAGGTTTTGGCCCTGAAGAAAATTCTTGGGAGCCTCTGGCTAATATCCTTGACAAAGAGATGCTCCATCAGTTTCATCTCTCGTATCCTTGGAAACCAAAACCTGGTACCCGCAGAGGAGACCGCCCTTTGAAGGGGGGTACTGTTGCGACTGTCACTTCCCGACGGCTTCACTCCGCCTACCTTTCCTTTTCTGCGGCGACTCCTGCTCCTCATGGACGCCTGGCTGCCACGGCGTCTGTCTGCCGTCCTCTCCGGCATCCCCGGACCAGCTTGGGTGCTGCCTCCCACCATGCTCTCCAAGTACCTTAGGGTGCGCGCACCGCGCAGCCCTCATTCTTATTTTCTCATTGGCACGTTCCTCAGGGGCGTCCCCCTGTGATGACGTCATGCTGCTACTGTTTATTGTTAGCCGTTGAGTTAGCAAGGGTAATGTTACGGATGGGATTCGCTCTCCGTACCCAGCTACTCTGCCTTCCAACTTCCATTGGACTCTTTCTGCTAACGGGGTACCCGCTCCTCGGGGGCCTCTTTGCTTCTTTAGGTCGCTATCAGGTAACGGGTATTCGCTCCTCAAGGGCCCATGTTCCCTGACTCGCTGCTTGCATCTATCTCCTCTTCTACTTGGAAGAATTCGCTACAGACACCATCAATGAGTACTGCTAACATCCAGTCCTCAGAGCTGTCTCCCTGAAACCAGGTACTCACTCCTCGAGGGCCTGCCTCCATTCCAGCACCAGTACCATCTCTTACGTGGAACAGCTGTGTGAGTATTTTGCCAACAAGTCTCTCTACCTCCAGGGATCTGGTACTCGCTCCTCGAGGGCCAGCTCTCCCTATCTCGGGGCTTCTCCATATTTGGGACTTTGTGAATGCTCTATTGTACTCACTTTCTCAGTTCTGTCCACTACAGCACTGCTACCGGAGGAACCGCTGTTCCAGCGCCTTGGGGATTACTAGCCCAGCCAGGCTACATCTTCTACTCACTACTGCCACCTCTGGTGGCTTCTCAAACTGTCTAAATAAAGGACTATCTGTGTTTGTGTGTCCAGAGCTGATCCTGACCTGTGGCTCCTCATGGGACTTCCCCCGTGGGCATGGTCAGCTGCCACAGTGTCCAAGGGTCCACCCAAACCTCACTAATTATAAAACATTCCCCCCTGATGGACCCGACTTCGCCTCCCAGTCTGCCGCTGGGACCTCCACCCTCCTGGGGGGACCCAACCCTACCTCACTGGACTGCTTCTGGGGTCCCCTTGCTCAAGGGGACCACACTCCGCCTCCTGGTCTGCTGCTGGGGTCCTCGCCTTCTTAAGGTGACCCGACTCTACCCTACCGATCTACCTCTGGTGCTCCCATCTTCCTGGGGGACCAGACTCCACCTTGCCGGACTGCCGCTGTGGTCCCCTTGCTCATGGGGGGACCACTTGATCTCTGCCACTGCCTTCAGTTCTCCCCTTGATAGGAAGGTTTTTCCCTGGCTTGGGCTTACAGCTCCTGTAGGCTCATGGGTGATTTTGCATTCAGTGATTTTGGCTCCTTTATAGAGTCATGTGTTGTTACCCTACCTAGATGAGTTACCTTCTTTCAGCCTGGCTTTTGCTTTATCTATTGTCTGACTCTGTATAGGTCACATCAGGCAGGACCCCTGAGAAAGGGGTCATGTACATGCCCCTCTATCCTGCCTGGTCAATCCTCCTGGTCTGAGAAATTCACATCCGTGTCTGAATACCCCTGCTAATCAGAGTGAAAATCTGTCTGCCTCCCAGTACTGTCTTCCAGCACATTTCTCTCACAAATCCCTTCCCCATTCATAGTTCTGAAATGTAGAAGTTTAAATCCTCTGCATTTTTTGTTAGAGATATTTCCTACAAGACAGAAGTCCAGGGGACTGTGACATGCAAATTCCCTACCTGAATGCCTAATGACTAATCCATTCAATGATCAGTTACGTATCCTCAGCGCAGGACCTCTGCCAACCTTTTCAATCTCTTGAGCTTGAGGCTCAGGTTACATAGTTGTATTGTTCTGTTCTTTTCTCTCCTGTAGCTCATTCAAACCTCAGTCTTGTGTGTGTGTGTGTGTGTGTGTGTGTGGGGGGGGGGGGGGGTGTTCATTCATTAAGTTGATAACTAAGCAAGTGATACCCAAGGGTCAAGATACCTTTAAGTATTCCAGTTCCTGATGCACTGGGTTCGATTCAGGAGTTACTATTACAAATTGTCTAGCGGTTAGACTATCCCTAGCGTTTCATTGGAAGCAAACTTCTTGTCCATCAACAGAGGCAGCTTTGAGACATGATAGTCTGGAGAAATTTAATAAGAAATGAGAATTGTATATCAAATGGTTGAAAGAAGAACAACCCTGACTTTGCATATTATATCGTGTTTACATATGTCATGCTCCTCTATATGCTATTTCATGTGATATAACATTTACTTGCTGTTTTATATTTACAATATTGCCGGGAGGGAAGGGGGATAAATAAATGGAAATTGTACCATAAACTATTGTATTAGCCGAAGGGCTGTTATTGTAATGTTTTTTTCTTGCTGTTATAGTCAATAAACTTTAAATTAGAAAGCAGAAGAGTGGGTGACTCGCCAGAATGATGGCTACTGCCTGGAGACAATACCCTTATTCAATAAACATACACATGGTTACTGTGACTCCAACATCACTCTAAGCTTCAACAGCAAGAGGAAATGTGGAAAAAAGGATTTGCACTCACAAAGACGGGAGTAGCTGGCTTGTTACGGCGGTTACTACCCCAAACCAAATATCCAAATTACTACCTCCACTTTCCTCTATTCCTGATGCCTTTCAACTAGCTTGATCACTCCATTCTTATACTTCACTTTCAATGCATATCCAGCATAGTTCTCTGCTTCAACAGCAGGGGAAAAGAAAAAACTGTTACTTCACACATCCAGCAGAGCTCTCTGCTTAAACGGCAGGGGAGAAGAAAAAAGGGTTCGCACTCACAAAGCGGGGAGTAGCTGGCTTGTTACGGCGGTTACTACCCCAAACCAAATGTACCTGATACTTCACTCTCGACGCATATCCAGCATGGCTCTCTGCTTCAACGACATGGGAGAAAGACTGATACATCACAAATTTCCAGCATAGCTCTCTGCTTCAACGGCAGGGGAAAAGAAAAACTGATACTTCACGCATATCCAGCATAACTTCAACGGCAGGGGAGAAGAAAAAAGGATTCACACTCACAAAGCGGGGAGTAGCTGGCTTGTTACGGCGGTTACTACCCCAAACCAAATGTGCCTGATACTTCACTTTCGATGCATATCCAGCATAGCTCTCTGCTCAACGGCAGGGGAGAAGAAAAAAACTGATACCTCACGCATATCCAGCATAGCTCCCTGCTTCAATGGCAGGGGAGAAGATAAACAACCAATAAGGGCTGTATAACATAATCTGGGTAAAAACAAATAAGCATGGGTGTAGCTTGCTTATTGCGGCGGTTACTACCCCTACTACCTCTAACTAATCAAGCTAGATATTTCACTTGGATGCAGCTCCATCACCGCTCTCTACATTAATGGCGGGGGTGGAAGGGAATTAGAACCAAGAGCTAAGAGAAACAGATAAGTATGGGAGAAGAAATGAGGGAAGCTTGCTGGGCAGACTGGATGGGCCATTTGGTCTTCTTCTGCCGTCATTTCTATGTTTCTATGTTTCTATTCATAAAACAGTTACAACCTGGACAGCCAAATAGAAAACTACCATCACAAAAGATATTTTCCTAGCATGAAGCCAGATGGACTCAGGACCAATGGGTTATGCTCCCCTGCCAGCAGATGGAGACAGAGTCAGGTTTCAAAGCTGATGTCACCCTAGATATACCCCTGCAGTGACCTCCACAATCCAGTTGTGGATTGTGTCTCCTATCAGGAACACAGTACTCTTTAGATGAGGAAAATTTATCTTCAAATTTCTACTTTTAAATTGGAGAAGATTGAGCCCTGCTCTCCTGTGGTGATACCTAAGGGTCGCTCCCCCGGTTGAGAATTCCTGAGGTGGTTTCCGAGATCCCTCAGAGGTGTGCCTTGGTTCGGTAGCCGGTTCTCGGCATGGACTTTGCTGCTGAAGCAGCTGAAAGGCAGCGAGTGCAGGAAGCAGAGTGCTGTGGTGATGGCCTAAACCCTCTCCCCCCCCCCGCAGCTGGAAACCATCTCTGTACTCAGCCGGTAAGCACTGAGCCCAGGTAAGTAGAGAACTCCTCTTATTCAGAGACATGGAAGGTCTTCGGTAAGTCTTTCCTCTGGTCTCCTTGTTCGGCGCACCACCCCAATGTCATTCCCGACCCTAATAGGGCGAAGAAAGGGGGTTTCTGAGCAGGTTGAGTGGCCCCCGATAGACTAGGCCCTGCTTCAGCTTGGGGGCACTCCATGTGGCGGGCTGCGGTGGCACCATCTTGCACGCGGTTTTGTTGCGGCGCCGTTTTTCCCCATTGTCCATCAGTATGCATGGTGCGGACCAGCCCTAGTGCGCCTAACATGCACACTCCTGTGCGCATATCTACACGCATAACTAAGCACATAACTGCCCATAACTACATGTACAACTGGCCACTCAGATTTAAGCGCACCAAGGCGGGCCTGTACATGCTCAATAGGCACTATCCGGCTGCACGCACAAGCTACAGAGTATAATGGCCCCGGCAGCAAAGAAGCTCAGACGACACTCCCTTTGTGCTGCCTGCCATATTAGGGCTGCGCAGCCTGACCTGGAATCCTTCCTGTGATAGTAGTGTGAGGAAGTCCAGGGAGGGCTGGACTCTCAGAAATTTTCCAAGTCTGGCTCCTCCCAGTCGGAGGATGGGTCAGTCATGATCTTATCTGGCAGCACCCCGGACCTGAACAATTCCGGGGCGGCGGCCCCCCACGAGAGGGGCAGTTCAGCGACACCTATCCCAGTTCTTCCTGGGCTAAATATGGACCCAGCGGCTTTCTCTTGGTTGGAATTCTTTCAGGGCCTACAAGCCTTTGTTCAGGCACAATCGGCTTACTGCCCCTGCCCAGCCAGAGCCCCAGCTGGGAAGGCCTCTCCCTCCCAGCCCTATCAGCATGCCTCGCCTCACTAAGATATCCATGACAGGGACCCGGACACCATGGACGAAGAAGGAGATGCAGATTCATTGGAGCATGGAGAAAATCCCTCCAGGCCTGGAGCCATACTGGACCATGCTTTGATTTTTACACAGAGATAATTACTGGCCCTGGTCTCCCAGACCCTGAAGACCTGGGAGTTCCTGGCATGGACCCTATGTCAGAACCAAAGGAATTGGATCAAGGAAGAGCGCTCGATGTCATCTACTTGGATTTCAGCAAAGCTTTTGATACAGTCCCGCACAGGAGACTGGTGAATAAAATGAGAAGCTTAGGAGTGAGTGCCGAGGTGGTGACCTTGATTGCAAACTGGTTGACGACAGAAGACAATGTGTGATGGTAAATGGAGCTCTCTCTGAAGAGAGGGAGGTTTTAAGTGGTGTACCACAAGGATCGGTGTTGGGACCGGTCCTGTTCAATATATTTGTGAGCGACATTGCGGACGGGATAGAAGGTAAGGTTTGTCTTTTTGCGGATGACACTAATATCTGCAACAGAGTGGACACGCCGGAAGGAGTGGAGAGAATGAGACGGGATTTAAGGAAGCTGGAAGAGTGGTCGAAGATATGGCAGCTGAGATTCAATGCCAAGAAGTGCAGAGTCATGCATAGGGGGAGTGGAAATCCGAATGAACAAGTTTGAATGAAATATTTCCATCTATTCCCCTGAAGTAACATTTCAGGGTTTAATTGCAATGACCCACTGTGGTTCATTATATGATCCATTATATGGTTCATTATATGCCCCACCGGTCAAAACCTCACTAAGAAAGCGTGCAATCTCGACAGCTGGACCCACCCTTTGGAACTCTCTGCCTCCGGAGCTTCGTCAAGAACCTTGTCATCAAACATTTAAGAAACACCTCAAAACATGGCTTTTCAGACAAGCCTTCCCGGATTCCCAAGACTATTTTGACACAGGTCAAAGGACATAACAGAATATAATTGTCCTTCAGGGTCCACTTTACGCTCCATTCGATTTGTTCACTTGTTCTCATATTTATACTTGTTCACTTGTTCTCATTTTTATTCTCATATTTATTCTCATATTTATACTAGACCCTATGTTTTAATGTAACGCCTTAGCTGCCACCGTTATGTTGTTCTATTTACTCTATTAGAAGCTTTGTTTTAATGTAACGCCTCAACCGCGATTGTTCTGTTAGATTGTAAACCGATATGATTTGTCAATTGTACAAGAATGTCGGTATATAAGAATTCTAAATAAATAAATAATAAATTATCAGTAGAGCCCAAGTTGACTCCTTTTAGTTAGTGCAGTATAGGTTTGTAATTGGGAGGAGGAACCATTCATATACTGCCCCTTCCTTTGAGGGTGCTGGGACAGCCAGGCCCCTGGGTAGGTAATAAAAGCAGCTCTCTACTGAGAGATGGGAGGCAGTGCTTTTGAGTTCAAAGCAAGATGGCAGTGCAGGAGCATTCTCTTAATTTGATTTTTGGCTTACTTAGAGGATCTAGGCAAGCCCTGCCTGGGGATCCTGAGCAAGGTCAGGAAGCTGCACTACAAGTGCACTAATTGGCTGGCTGGGCTTACCTCTGGGTTGTTTATTTTGGGGTTTTGGACATTTGCGTGGTAGGAAGCCTTGAGAGAATCCTCGGTGTCACCTGGAGAGAGGGCACCGGGAGCTCTGTCCATGTGTGGGCCCAGGATAAGGAAGACCTGCCCCTTTGTAACCTTTTTAGGGGACCAGAGGAATGGTGGTGACCTGATTCAAGGATCTTCTGGTGACGTTGGACTCAGTTGTGGGGAAACGGACTTTTGTAATAAGAGCCAGGAGGAAGTGTTTTGCTGCCCCTTCCTACCTGAGAAGCATCGAGAGCTGCATGTTTCTGCTAGGACCCCTTTCATCGTGGGATCTGAGAGGAAAAAAGAGAGATCAAGAGTGCAAGAGATGAACTGCAAGGCCAATTCAAAACTTAGTGAGGACACCCAAACGGAGCTTCAACGCCTAGGGAGAGAGGAGTTTGGACTCTCTGTGCTGAAACTTTGTTGCTTTTTTTTTTTTCTTTACCAATGTTGGAGGGGTTTTTCCTGCCCAGCTGGGATCTGCACTTATCCAAGCCCTGGTTGTAGAGATCCATACACAGAAAGAGGGAAAGACTGTAACAAGAGATAATCAGTGGTGTTAAGAACTTTAACTGTGCCATACGCTCATTCTGATTGACCAGTAGTAAAGTATTTATTTTGGACACACAGCTTTAGGTCTCCAGTGTATTACTCGGCACTTGCAGCACTCACAGGGGAAAAAATAAAATTCTAAAAGTCACCTCCTGGTCAGTCCGAGCCCTGAAAGGAGGTTTCCTTTCCCCTCCCAAGAAAGGATTCATGTCCTGGGGAAAGAAGACTGCGAAAGAACTAAGCCCATGGGATCCAGCCCCTAGAGGGACATACAGTAAATTCTTTTACGGCCCCATTGGCACCCAGAAATGGGGGTTACATTCAATGATCACAGGATAGACCAAGCAGGGAGACGCTGCTCAGGCAAAGTCAGACAAAGCTGACCCAGAGGAGGGCTCCACCTAATGAAGCATAGGCAAAATAAATGCCAATCTGTTTGGCCTGCCTTCCTCGTTTCATTACATCTGTATTCTGTAAATCAAATAAGGTTTCTAGGGATTAGTGCTCTTACATGTACTGCTGAGTGTTAGGACTGTTTGCTGTTTGTCAAGCACAGGTATATCATTTAATTTCGGGACTTCCTAGCAAAGAGGATTCAAAGAGCTTTGCAGAGTGCAGCCATTAGGCTCCCCGTGCTCATATAGCTCTATAGCTGTAGAGAGAGGCTGGTTTATTCCCACTGCATGCAGGGACGTTTCCTTCTAGTTTCTTAAACACAAGTCTATAAATACAAAGGAAATAAATCAGGACTAGCTCAGCCTCTCCTTTTTGAAGCAAAACTATATGGTCACCTTAAACCAGGCCTATGGTAAGAACTAACTCTATGAAGTCCACAGTGCCTACTCTCCATGAACAACAGCATAGATTACGAGTAATTCAGTAGCTAATCCAGGCTTTTATACCATATCTATTGTCTTATCTTTGAGTGGTTTGAGAAAGCAACAAGGAAGGCTATCTAAAAAAGCCGTGGAGGCAACAAAATGAGGATTAGAAGCCAAGATGTCAAATTTTAATCCTTTATTGGAGACTTGGAATCTTAAAAACGCCCGACTCAGGCCGAGTTTCGCCCTCTGTCAAGGGGCTGCATCAGGGGCTCTTTTGTATCATATAACATTCATGTAAGTACAGATGGAGTGTAAAATAATGCATCAATGGTCTCCTTGCAGATATTGCTTATACCCAATAGGTTGCAATCATCGTTTTCCACTAGATTTCACATGGACTGCATGCTGCATTCCTTGCACCAACCGGTCTGTTTACATTCTAGCCTTGTGAGAGATGCTCAGATCAGAGCCAACCCTGTAGAACATGTGACCATTTCTTCCAGGATTTCCTCTGGAAATCTGCTTCTTAACTTTTCAAGGCACCTTTTGTCTCAGCACTCCTGCCACTGGCGCTGCTTCTTCCTTCTGAGCCTGTTTCCCTCTGTAATGGGAACTGCATTGGGCCAGCAGCATCTCTCACAAGGCTAGAATGTAAACAGACCGGTTGGTGCAAATAAGGTTTCTAGGGATTAGTGCTCTTACATGTACGGCTGAGTGTTAGGACTGTTTGCTGTACTTACATGAATGTTATATGATACAAAAGAGCCCCTGATGCAGCCCCTGGACAGAGGGCGAAACTCGGCCTGAGTCGGGCGTTTTTAAGATTCCAAGTCTCCAATAAAGGATTAAAATTTGACATCTTGGCTTCTAATCCTTATCTTTGAGTGGTCCTGCCTGCCTGGGGAATAATTGGTGCTACATGTTCCTTCCTGCTTTGCAAGGGAAACCTGGAAGCACCAGGTTGATGGTCAATCAATCAAATTATTTTAGGCAGTCGACAGGATCTGCTCTGTAGTATGGAGCTAAGTTGGCCCCTTCATGGTCCACTATTTGGTCTTTATGAAATCCTTTCTCTTCCCCATGACTTAGAAAAACCACATAACTTCTGACTTCTCAGCTCATTCTGGCAATTTCTCAACAGAAAAACCTTTGAAATAAGAATTTGAAAAACCAAAACACAACAGGATGGACTTGTGTTCCTTATAACCTAGAGCCAGGATGTCAGCCTACCAGGGATCATTGACTTAATAACCAGGCAAAGATGCAAATTAACTATTGGATACAAATCATTGGTGTTTTAGAAAATGTTGTTCATTGTGAAACCAAAATTGTAAATCAGTAGTATACATGGATTTTTAAAAAATGATTTGAAAAATACACAAATGAGGGCTAAACATCTATGAAAGAGCACCTCAGATTAGCCCTTGCAACCTTAACCGAAATCCTGCATTAAAATTAATACTGAGGGGCCATTCCTCTGCCAGTGCTTTTCATTTGGTTTAGATTTATGGGGTAAATTTTAAAAGCCTACCATGCGCCGAAACTGGGCAGCGCGTGCCAAGCGGATTTCAAAAGCCGCCTGTGTATGCGCTTATCTCCCGGTATGCACACAAGTGAGAGAGCCCCCCCCCCCCCAAAAAAGAGGTGGAGAGTGAGTGAGGTCTGGGCAGGGCAAGGCCAGGAAATAGGCGTTCCAGGACTTTAACATGAAGTGTGTGCGTAAGTATTTGCACGTACAAGTGCGCACCAGGGTCCCCTGCTGTGTAACCTTTCTACTGCTATGGATGGCGTGTAATTAATAAAATAAAAACATCTAGGCTAGTCAGCAGGGTTTTAAAAGTCGGGGCTAACGGGGAAAGGGAGATTATTAAACTGGGGGGTTGGGAAGTCCTATCCCTTAAATAGGTGAACTGGGAACAAACTGGGAAAACTCCCTATGCCGTAGGCGCATGTTCTTTATAAAATTTCACGATTTTCGCAGCAGAGGCATTTGCGCGTCATTATAAAATTGCACACGTATGCACGTACAGCCTATTTTATACCACGTGCGCAAATACACTCGTATGTTATAAAATGGCTGCATCCTTTGGCTCGAGCCGGCATATGCGCGTACATGTGCGCGTGCGCACCAGTATCAAAGTTACTGTCTTAGTGCTCTGGAGGTAGGACAGGGGGAGGGCTGCTAAAAGATCCTGATTAAAGGTCCCTGCTAAAGTTATTTCTATACAGCATTCTGTAAAAGGAGTCAGCTTGTGAACTCATTTCACACTGCCTTCCTGCTGGAACTCCCAGCTCCTGGCTGCTCTCAAATCTCAGTGCTGGTACCATAAAGTTTATCAGAACTCAAGGGCCAGCACTTCTGGATGTGCTGATTTCACAAGACAGCACAGTCTGAGTTTTACAGTTGCAGCCCCCCCAGCATTGAGAGTTTAGAGTTGCTGAAAGCAGGGTATGCCAGCAGAGAATCAGGGAGTATTGGAGGCTTCATTTCATAGAGATCCACACTTGATGGCACATCCTTATGCTGCTGGGACTAAGCTAAAAATGGTTGTGGACCCCTGTCCTATTATCTTTGTTCTTCAGCAAGATCTATTTGAGCTTTTATCAAAGCAATCAAAATTTTGTACAAGGTTGTCCTTAGGTTTTACTCTGTTTTTATCTAACTTTGTGTCACTTTGGGTCTTGTTAGGCATTCACGCTCTTTTTACGTTCTGACTTCTCTTAGCACTTACAAGCAAGCTTGCTGGAAACTCTTTACAGAAACCAATCCAACTTGGAGACTATTTTCAGAATCATAGACAGTGACAATTCAGGTCAGTGCCCACAATTATATCTGTTTAATTTATGGATGTTTTATCCTTGTGAATTCATGTCCTTCAGTCAAGTAACAATGTTATGTGTAATCTTAACTCTCTTGTGAGTGAAACATTCTGAATGAAACTAGAAAAATATTTATCTATATTGAGTTTTCTTATGAGATTTCTTGGACAGTAAGTAGAGTTCAGTGTATTAGCTCAGAACACTGATTGATATATACAGACTACAGCACTTGCACAAGCTCTCATATCATGTTGAGCAAAAGGGTTTGGGCAACTGAAAAACTTTCAACATTACAAAGTGAAGCATGAACATAATTATCACTGCTCTAGGGAGCATTTATTACAAGGGGTAAGAAATTTTAGGAAGGAGTAATGGTAAGAGGGATTTTGTGGGGTTGGGATAGTATATATTCTGTGGTTGTGTGTTGTCTCATTTTTTGTTAAGTGTATAGTATTTTATTAATCTTTTTGTACCCTTTCTGGGTGCTTTTTGCAAGGGGACAGGTAAAAAAAACCCCCCAAATAAATTAAATGAGGCTGCTGTTAGTGAGTAAAGGTGAAACTGATATAAACATGTGTACAGCAAAAGGTGTCAGCACGCAGAGACACGTGGCTGACCTCTTGTAAAACACAGAAATAGCTTGAACCTCTCAGTCATCCACCCACAATCTAAAGGCTATGAAACAAGTCTTTGATATTTTTCAAAAAAGTTTTTATTAATCAAAAAAAAGCATTTAGAAAAAGTGGTCATTTGACCCTTATAAGCTGTTCAAAAAACACGCTTTATTCCCCACAGTTTGAGCATATCCCAAGAGTACAACAAATGTAAAATGCCTGTAAGGGTCAAGTGACCACTTTTTCTAAATGCTTTTATTTGCATTATAAAAAAAATGTTTGTTTAAAAAAAAATTTGTTTCATAGCAGATTGTGGGCAGATGATTGAGAGGTCCATGCTACCTCTATGTTTTAGAAGAGGTCTAACACTTGTCCTGGCTTTCTGACACCCTTTTGATGTGCACAAATTTTTTTTGTCAGTTTCACCTTTATACACTATTCTGGCTGCCTTTTTCTTAGAGTGAAATAATGGTCCAGGAATAAGGGGATGAGGAAAAGTGGAAGTCACCCACCCACTTGCTGGTTTCAGGCAAGGTTAAGTTGGATGAGAATGAGCTTACACAAACTCAGAGAGACCTGGGATTTGGTTCTACAACATGCATTTGTAGAATCCCTTTCAGTTGTTTTCCAGGCCATCCAACTGGATCTAATAATTCATTGCAGTTTTATGGAAAAAAAAAAATGAAAATACTGGAAAACTGAATTGTCAACAGTGGCATGCGAAACATTTATAGTAGGGAAATCAGTCTTGCTCGCTCAGCCCCCTCTCCACTTCTAAATCCTGCCCCCACCCCCAACTCCTGAGTCACAAGCAATCTTGCTCCCTCCTTTCCCTCTACCCTCCCACCCCCCCTCCCCAACTCTTCAGTAGTTGCTCTCCTTCTGTCCCCTTTCCCCAACATACAAAAGACAGTTGGATCCCATATGGCATTAGGCTTTTTGTAATATGCATTGGGTGTGGGCTTGGCCCAAAGCCATGAGTAAATCTCCCATAACAAAACAGCTGAAACTACCAACATTCAAACATTAAAAATCGTACAACCTCGGATTTCTATGTGGCGGCTGAATACAGCTCTGCTAGGGCATGCCCAATTTCCCACTCTGCTGAAAGAAGCAATCTCAGAGATGAATAACTTTAACCCGATTGAAGATTACTCCCCAGTTCTCAGATGGGAAACATTTAAGGCATGGTTTCGGATTAAGTTGATCAGCTTTGCGAGTTTTCTTAAAAAAGAAGAATTTGGCTAAGGTTCGTGCCTTAACCTTTAAAATTAAATGATTAGAGGATCAACATAAACACGACTGCCTACCCCGTCCTTTTAAAAAGTTGGAGGCCTATCAGAAGGAGCATGTTCTCTCGAGATTGAAAAAGTTGAACATGCTGTCAAATTGGTCAAATCAAAATTTTATCAACACAGGAACAAGGCAGGAGCCTTTCTGGTGCAGGAGGTGCAGAAGAACGTTGGCAGAGCTCCTATTATGCGAATCAAAAGTGATCAAGGTGAGGAGCTGACTAACCCCAAAAGTATTGAAAAGGCTTTTTTTTGTAGTATTTTTCTCAATTGTATGCTGATCCCACTCAGATTCCCTTGAATGATATTTCTCAATTCCTAGATAACCTTGGGCTTCCTAAGGTATCCACCATTCAGGGTGAACAATTAGTGGCCCTGATTACTGCTCTTGAGCTACAGAACACGATTAAGCTGCTACTTAGTGGTAAATGTCCAAGGTTGGACAGTTATTCTATCAACTTTTTAAAAAAATATTTCTCGGAAGTAGTCCCCTTCTTAATGTCTCTTTATAAGTTTGACGGGGATCTAACGGCCAGTTTAGGAATCTTAGTGGATGCCACCATTTCTCTTATACTTAAACCTGGGTGAGATCCCATGGAGTGTGGCTCTTATAGGCCCATATCATTACTCAACTCGGATTTGAAGATCCTAGCTAAAGTTTTACAGCTCCAACTGGCATCGGTTCTTCCCTCCTTAGTGCATAGAGATCAAATAGGCTTTGTGAAAGGGAGAGCCTCTACTTTTAATACTAGACAATTGTTCAATATCATTCATTTGGCTAAGAAACGGGGAATCTCAGGAGACATCTTATCTTTAAATGCAGAAAAGGCCTTTGACCGGATATCTTGGCCTTTTTTATTTGCGGATCTTCGACACTGACCAGTTCCTCAAATGGACCTACGCTATTTTTGCTAACCCTAGAGCTCAGCTTTTAATTAATGGCTCTCTCTCTTCCTTTTTCCCTGTTATGTGTGGAGCCCGCAGGGTTGCTTCTTATTACCCTTGCTTTTTGACTTGGCTGTTGAGCCTTTAGCTGCAGCTATCCATACAAACCCAGTGATTCGGGGGGGAGGATTAAGATAGAATGTTCCAAGCATAAAATATCTCTTTACGCTGATCTTTTAGACCTTGTTAAGGACCTCTACCCCTGCATTGCTAGTGCTTATACAGCACTATAAGGATCTGGCTGGTTATAAAGTTAATTGGGACAAATCCGAGGTGTTTTCATGGGGTGGAATAGTTTGTCTCCTGGATTGTTTGCTTACCTTCCAGAGTGTGGCAGATGGATTCAAGTATCTGAGTGTGTTTATCCCTGAAGATTGGTCCAAGCTTTATGCCTACAATTATGCGGGTCTTATTTGTTCAATTAAGATAAACTTAGTGGAATGGGCGGACCTCTCTGTCTCTTGGGCTGGAAGGATCAACCTACTCAAGATGAATACCTGCCCAGGCTTTTATATTTGTTCAATTCCATTGAAGGTGTTTGACGATTTACATAGTTGCATGTCGACGTTTATCTGGCAATATAAGCAAGGGCACATTGGTTTTGCCTAATTGTGCATGCCCAAGAGGTAGGGTGGCTTGAATTAATTATTGTATTTTTCTGAATATATTGTAATCTTTGTGAACCAGTGTAATGGTTCGTCTGATACATCGGTATATAAACACTAATAAACTAAACTAAACTAATTTAAAGGTTTATTATTGGGCGGCTAGGTTACTGTGTCTCAAGGCTTGGACAGACCATAGGGATATCCCGTGGGTAGTGCTGGAGTGTGTGCAACTAGAAGGCAGCTCATTAGCTATGTTGCCTTTCCTCTCCCCAACTTCTCCAGTGAGATGCCAGGTTAGTAGACAACATCCCATTATCTCTCATGCTCTTAAGGTGTAGTCTCAAGTTTTGCACTTTCTTGGGATTTCTAGTAGAGAGCTTTTACCTATTGCCCCAATATATGGCAATTCCTGTGTTTCAGGTTATACTTTTTCAGAAGAATTTAAATTATGGAGGAATAGGGGTTTATGTACGATCATGCAACTCTGGGATGAAGATGGTTTTCAATCATTTGAAGATTTATGTGATGAATATGAACTACCTGACTCGTAGATTGGGGTCTATGTCTAAATTAGAGAGCTACTTGGGTGATCCAGATGCTTTTGCTAAGGGGATAACAGCTTTTAACTGGGGTATACTTCTTTGAAGATTTGGTGAAGAAACGCCCCAGAAATTGATAGTGCAATGGAATACAGATCTGGGTACTGCTTATGACTCCAAGGTCTGGAAACATATTTGGTTGACGGCGCATCATAGCTCCTTCTGTCTTAAATGGGTGGAGCTTATGATGCAATTATTGACTAGAACTTATCGAACGCCCATTTTATGGGAAATTATATGTGAATGCCGCAGCACTGTGTTGGCGTGGCTGCGATGAAATGGATTCATACATGCACATGTGGTGGCAATGTCAGAGTGTGCGTCACTTTTGGAGTCATGTAACACAGGAAATTGCTGATATCCTGGGTCTCCCTATTGGTATGCCTCACACTGGGTTTACTTGGCAAATGGGTGGGTTCGTAGGTTCCCAGAAAATATTGACCTTTAGTAGGTCAGCGCTTGTTGGCAGCTAGATTCACTATAGTCATCTTTGGGAAATCTAGCCCTGGGTTACGCCATTGGCGGGATCAAGTCAGGGAAGTAGCAGATATTGAGCGTTTATGCTTTGCTGGTAATGAACGCTTTAAATAACAGAACATTTGAGGCCCTTATCATGCTTTCTACCAGACTGGTTAACTGATTTTTTGTTAAAAGGGGGATTCATTACTTGCTGTTACCTGTAATAATTATTGATGGTTTAATGAAGCAGTGTACATACCTTGCTGTATATTCCTGTGTACTGAAACATTTGTTAAATAAAAAGTAAAAAACAAAACAAAACAAAAAAACTTACGTATAAAAAAGCAACAATGCAAATATTACATCAGGCCCTAAAACACCAATACACCAACTATTAGGTAAACAGAACAAGCCAAGCTGCCTAAAAATACCTTTACCTAAAAATATTGTATGATAGCTTTTTAAAACTATATAGGACCCTTCTTCAGAAGCCAGATCAGAGATATTAACAGCTAAAGATATGGCCATATATTGTCTCAAAAGCTCATGTACAGTATTTTGGGATAATACATACATAGCTCCAAGAATACAGTTTACCATAAACATAAGGACATAAGATATGCCATACTGGGTCAGACAGTGGCCAATCCAAGTCACAAGTACCTGGCAAGTACTCAAACATTAGATAAATCACAATCTACTATTGTTTATTAATTACCTTAATAGCAGTTTATGGATTTTTCCTCTAGGAATTTATCCAAACCTTTTTTAAACCCAGTTACACTAACTGCTGTAACAACATCCTCTGACAATGAATTTCAGAGCTTAACTATGCGCTGCGTGAAAAATAATTTTCTTCAATTTGTTTTAAATGAGCTACTTGCTAACTCCGTATCAAAACTAACACTGACTCCTAAGACCCAAACAGCAAGAACCCTACCCAGGAAAGAGCACCACTGCAAATATTACATCAATAAAACATTTAAAAATAGCAGGCTTATCCAATAATTAAAACTAATAGGGATAAAAAAAAATCCTCTGCTCTCCATATCTGGAAACATTTGATTTCTACACTCAGTGGTTTTCTCTTCTTCACACACATACATACAAAGGCACGCTCTCACACTCGGTGGCTGTCTCCCCTTCTTATACACACACACAGGTAATTTCACACTCAGTAACTCTCTCTCCCCCTCACATATACACAGGCAGTCTCTTACACTCTGTTTCTCCCTCCCACACAGACACTCTCATATACTCTGGCTTTTATACACACAGGTACTCTCACACACAAAAAAGTACTCTATCACACATATGCACTCACACTCAGTGGCTCTCTCTCTCTCCTACACACCCACCTAGTTACTCTCTCTCAATCAGTGGTTCTCTTATCCCCCCTCCCCAGGCACTGTCTCACACTCTGGGTCTCTCTCCCTCTTATACAAATACTCAGGCACTCTCTTACATTCAGTGGCTCTTTCCACACAAACACACACACATACTTAGGCACTCACATTCAATGTCTCTCTCTCCATTTCACACACACACACACACACACACACACACACAGGCATACTCTCACATTCAGTGGCTCTCTGCGCGCACACACACACAGACATGTGTACTTTCACATTCAGTGGCTCTCTCTCCCTCATACACACACACACACATATGTACTTTCACATTCAGTGGCTCTCTCTCCCTCACACACACACACACACACACACATGTACTTTCACATTCAGTGGCTCTCTCTCCCTCACACACACACACACTCCATATTTAGTGCCTCTCGCTCCCTCACACTAAAAAGGTACTCTTACATTCTGGCTTCTACACACAGAGGCACTCTCTGACAATCAGTGGCTCTCTCTTTCCCTCCTATACACGCACACATACTCAGGGCATCCTTACATTCAGTGGCTCTCTACATACAGACACTGGCAATCTCTCACATTCAGTGGCTCTCTGCACACACACTCACACAAATACAGATGCAGGCACAGCACTTTCACATTCAGTGGCCCTCTCTCCCTCACACACAAACTCTTTCCATATTGTGTCTCTCACTTCCTCATACACAAAAAGGCACCCTCTTACACTCTGGCTTTTACATAGAGACACTCTCACACACTCTGTGGCTCTCTCTCTCTTCCTCATAAACACACACAAACACTCAGGTACTCTCTCACATTCATTGGCTCTCTGCACGCACACACACAAATACAGAAGGTGGCACTAGCACTCTTTCACATTTAGTGCCTCTCGCTCCCAGACACACAGGCACTCTCATATATTCAGTGGCTTGCTTGCTCTCAGATACACTCATGCTCTCACTCTTCACACAAGTTCAGGACCTCCCCCTCTTTTTGCCATGCCACCAGATCACAGGTCCTCTCATTCAGCCCTCCCTCAGTGACCTGCAGGGGCTCGTCCTCAGCTGCCAATGGGATGGGCTCCGCTGGTGGCCACCAGCTTACGGGGTCTCCTGTCTTCTTTGTTTACCTTAGGATAGTCTCTGCAGTGGCAGTCTGCCAGATCACAGGTCCTTTGTCGCATGGACCGTAGCAGTCACATTGCTGCAATGTGAACTCCTGCTGCTGCGGGGCTGATCTTGCAATAAGCTGAGAAAATGACCTCACATCATCAGGAGATGATGTTCATTTATAAGTGATTCCTGCTGCTGATTGTGGAGGTATGGAAGTGGCAGTTGAGTGCATCAGCTTGGGCAGGGTTTTGGTTTATTCCTGCCTGAATTGAAAAAAAACAAACAAAAAACACAAAGAAAAAAAATTAGAAAGAAAAAAATCGGTCAGGACTAGGGATTCATTGAATTCTTTAAAAGCCCTGACCACACGCCACTGATTGGCAAACAGATTTTGAAGGGGATGGGAATGTAAGTAAACTAATTACTCTTATTAACTTTAGTATATACAATATTATTGAACAAAGCTTCAAGAAAGACCTAAGAACACACTTGTTTAGGCAAATGTTTGTGGATGAATAAGAAAACTAATTTGCAGAAGTATATAACAATGCAGATGTTTTTATTTACTGTTTATTATGTTGATGTTTTTAATTTTAACTTTGTATGTATGTTGTAAACCACTACAAACTATCAGATGTATTTGGGTTATAAATACATTTTAAATGTAAACAAGAAGCGTTTTTGGTAGACTGGATTAAACAAAAAACTTGCTAATGAAGATAATAATAATGCCTTTTCAGCACCATCGTTATAGTTATGTTTACTATGTTCACTATGTTTACTATGCACCCATGTTCTATGTGAACCAGCATGATGTGACTGCTGTCTCGAATGCCGGTATATAAAAATCGGAAATAAATAAATAAAATAAAATATAGGCATCAGGAAAATGTAAACAAGCTCACAAAACAGAGGTATATAAACAAGTACATCTTTTGCAGGGCTGATTTCCTTTGAGGAGTTCCATCAGACCTGGAAATTACTCAGCTCACATCTGAACATTGAGATCAGCAATAAAGCCATCAGTGACCTAGCTCGCAGTATCGATTTCAACAAAGATGGGAACATAGACATAAATGAGTTCCTAGAAGCCTTTCGCCTGGTTGATAAACCTCATGAAAGTGACAAAGATGCTGATCTTGCCCTAAACAGCTGCAGCAAAGGAACTTCAAAACCTTAGCATAAGTCTCTGGCCAGAAATGCCTGCAAAATCCTTGAAATGTTCCTAAAAACTTGAAAATGAGAACCATTGCTTATATCTTGTCACACCCAGACATTCTGACTTCAGGCAGTGATGTTGTATTAAATGTAGCATTTACTACAGAATAGCAGCTTGCAAGCAGGGTCTGGCGCAACTCACTGTGCAAGCCGTGCATTTGCACAGGGCAGCAGCCTTAGAGCTGTGATTGAAAAGGAGTTGCTGGAACCACCATGCAGTGTTTCCCAATCTGTTGGGCAGCGAAGATGAGAAGCTGTACGGCTGTGCGGCGAAGATGAGGAATTTGCAGGGCCATGCAGCAGTTCCCAACCTGCCATGTGGAGAAGAGGAGGAGCTGCAGGGCTGCGTGGCAAAGATGAGGGAGTTGTAGGGCCACAGTATAGGTGAGGAGGAGCTGCAGAGCTGTGTAGTGAAGATGAGAAGGTGCAGGACCATATGGTTCCCAACCTGCTAGGTGGCCAGAAGAAAACAAAATGCCATGAGGCAGTTCCCAACCTGCCCTGGCAGAAGTGGAGGACTGGGGCTGCTGGGAGAGGCCTTGGTGTGTGTCTGAGCGGAAGCAGAATGTGTGGGGATATCCGAGTATGTGTATTTGAGAGGTGCTACTGAGCATGTGTGTGAAAGAGGGAGCACAGATAGATGCAAGCTCTAGGGATGATAGAATGCGAGGTCTAAATAGTAAAAAGTTATTTCCTGTCGTGTAGCCAGATGGACTCAGAACAAGTGCATATAGTGTGCTCTTGCTAGCAGTTGGAGATGGATCTGACGTCAGCACGGGTACATATACCCCCACAGGAAGTGAAGCTCTTCAGTAATTTCTGTCTCCAAAGCAGTTTGGAGAGCGTGCAAGCTCGCTGAGCGTGTTTCCAATCTACTTTCTATTTTCTACTTACTAAATTTCTACAGGAACATCGAGCCCCGCACTCCTGCGGTGATACCATTCGGTCCCTCCCCCAGTTGAGTTTCCCGGGGTGATTTCCGCGATCCCTCAGAGGTTTTGGCCTCGGTCCGGTGGCCGAATCGCGGCAGGGACCCAGCCCCCGAGCGAGGCTTGGGCGGGCTAAGAGGCGCCTCGGTCCCGGCGGCAAGACCATTGCCACGCACCCAGATGTTTCTCGCTTCCTGAAAGGAGTCAAGCACATTCGTCCGCCTCTGAAGTGGCCAGTGCCTTTGTGGAACCTCAACATAGTTTTGGATTTCCTCGCGGGATCCACCTTCAGACCCCTTCGGGGTCTGTCTCTCCGTTCTCTCACTTTGAAGATGGTGTTCTTGCTGGCTGTATGTTCAGCACGCCGCATCTCAGAGCTACAAGCATTGTCTTGCCGTGATCCCTTTCTCAGAATCACTCCAGAGGCTGTCCATCTTCGCACGGTTCCATCCTTCTTGCCTAAGGTAGTCTTACAATTTCACCTCAACCAGACCATATCCCTGCCTACCACGGCGGGTTTGAAGAAATCAGAAGAAGGGCGTTTGCTATGCCATCTCGACATCGGCAGATTGCTGCCCAGATATCTGGAAATGACAGAAACAGTACGAAAGACTGACCATCTGTTCGTCCTTCACAGCGGGAAGAAACAAGGAAAAGCGGCCTCTCGGCCCACCATAGCCCGCTGGATTAAAGAAGTCATCAGAGCGGCCTACATAGAGGCCGGGAAGTCACCGCCTCTACAAGTCAAGGCCCATTCTACCAGAGCCCAAGCAGCATCTTGGGCAGAATCTAGGATGTTGTCGCCTGCAGAAATCTATAAAGCGGCGACGTGGTCCTCCCTCAATACCTTCTCCAGGTTCTACCGTCTGGATGTCCAGGCCAGGGAGGACACAGCATTTGCGAGGGTGGTCTTACACGGTCCTCAGGCAGCCTCCCGCCCAGTCTGGGAGTAAAGCTTTTGTACATCCCACTTGTTCTGAGTCCATTTGGCTACACGACAGGAAATGGTGAGATTACTTACCTGATAATCTCGTTTTCCTTAGTGTAGACAGATGGACTCAGCATCCCGCCCAGCTGCCTGTATACATTGGTTTCACCGATTCAAGGTAAGCCTTATCACTTCTTACATGAGTGCATCCACTCTACCAGGTGTCGACGCCTTCCGGTTGGGAATGCTGGCGATCTCCAGCTACTATCAATCGGTCAGGGGAATCCTGTTTTCGCTATTTCATTGATCGCCAGTACACATATATCCATAACAGCTTTTGCAAGGAAGATTACTGAAGAGCTTCACTTCCTGTGGGGGTATATGTACCCGTGCTGACGTCAGATCCGTCTCCAACTGCTAGCACGAGCACACTATACCCACTTGTTCTGAGTCCATCTGTCTACACTAAGGAAAATGAGATTATCAGGTAAGTAATCTCACCATTTTGAGTAGTAAATTCTGCAGTTTACATCAGGATAGGTTGAGGTATTGAAGCATAGGGTGTTCTCTGCATGTGTGTGAGTCTAAGCATGTATGTATGTTTGTGTGCATGTGTATGGTTCTCAGCATGTATATGTGAGAGGGATCTTGTGCGTGTATCTGTAAGAAGGAACATGTATGTGTGCTGAACATATGTATCGAGGAGGGAGCATGTGTGTGTATGAAAGACAGCATCTGTATGTATGTTTATGTATAGCTATATATCTATGAGAAAGAGAAGAAAGGTAATGCATCCCTCTCTTACTAATCCATGACAATCTCAGAGTGACTGGAAATTAAAAGTTTCTAGGTATGGAAGCATGAATTATTTTATCCAGTTTTAATTTTTGAATGCTGTTTGATATGTCTGCTGTTTTGAAATATTTTATTGGTGTTTGTGAAATGTAAAACAAATTGTTTCAGAGTTTTTAATTATTGGATCTTCCATTCATCAGCTGTTTTGAAACATTTTTATTAGTATGTTTATAAGATTATGATTAATTATATATATTATATCTCTTAATTTTGTTTAATTCTGAGGATTGGTGATGGTTTCTGTTTTTCCATTGTTTTCTGACTTGTGGTTTTCTTGATCAGTTTTGGCCTGCATGTTTCTATTTATACTTTATGGTTTCTTTTTCCTGTATTTGGTGATGATCTGCCTGTGTTCTGCATGTGTGACTGAGAAGAGTATTCTGCTAGCATGTAGGAATATATAGCAGCTTGATTTGTTCTGTTTTCCTAATGTGGGGCTATTGGTGTTTTAAGTCCTGGTATAATATTTGCAGTGTTGTCTTTTCATAGGTAGGGTTGTTACATTTTTAAGGGTTGGCAGTTAGTGCTATTTTGATGTGAGAGGTTTATTATATTTTAATTGTAATTTAGTCATGGCTTACTGAGAATCAAGCCCACACCCAACAAACATTACAGTAACCCTAATGCCATATAGGTTCCAAGTGTCTTTTTTTTTTTTTTTTGTAGGGTTTTCTGGTTGGCACCAAAAAAGTGCATGCAAATACATGCTGCGATTTTTTTTTACCTCAGAAGACTACTTTGAATATTGTTTTCCTGTAAAAATATATTATAAATGCATAATTGTAACTGTGTATGTGGAGAAGCAGGCGGGGGGGGGGGGGGGGAGTGTGTTTGTGTGCAAGGGTGTAAGATTTGCCTAGGGCACCTAATACTTTTGCACCAGCAATGGGTTCTGGGGGAGGGAGTGAAGATCTGGAAGGTAAAGGAGTGACAGCTTTTAAAGTTTAGGTCACTGGAGGGACATGGGCTTTATTTGGCAGGCCTAAGATAGAGACTAAATGAAAGTGTGTGTGTGTGTTTGTGTGTGTGTGTGTGTGTGGGGGGGGGTGTGGCAGCACAATAATTGTTTGTACAGGGCAGCAAAAAAAAGCTAACATCGGCCCTGCTTGCAAGTTGGATAGATAAATGTATCAGAATTCATTTAGCTACCTCATGGTGCATTTCCAGTTCACGATTGGATAGATTGTCAATTTTCTCTTATTGGTGAGTACTGTATTATGTAACTGTATGAAATAAATAATCAAGATGGCTGGACTCAACTAGAGTTTGCTGTGTTTCATTTGACATGCACAAAAGCATGGAGTGTGATGGAGCTGTTGAGAGAACACCTGGGGCCTATTCTCACCTCTGAAATTCTGCAAGCTCTAAGGACCGATGCAATAAAGTCGTGTAGAAAGCGGGTGCTGAACAGTCTATTTATTTATTTATTTAGCACTTTTATATACCGATTTTCCAGTAACAGAATTACTAATCAAGTCGGTTTACATTCTAAACAATAACCATGACAAGAGGATGTCTTACAATAAACAGGTAGATTGAACTTGGATAAAAATAATTGGGGTTAACAACATAAGGTAAAAGATATGGGGCCTAATGTAGGCTGGAGTTAAGAACGGGTGTTGGGCATAAGGCTAGGTTTTTAATATTGCTCTCTGGGGGTTACCAATGAAAGGGATCATAGGTTGGAATACACATAAAAGCTGAAGTTAGGAGAATTCGCTGCCTTACTATTAAAAGCACAAACACACTAAATAATATTCCCCAATAGTTAACTTCGCCCCAATACTTAAAAAAAAAAATAAAAAAATTCCCAACCAAAACTTACTGATTCCTTTCAGCCACCAGCAAGGTGATCCTCTCCTCTCAGTGCACCCCACTGGATTGTGTAATTCTATGTAAAGCCCCCATCCGCTGTTGGGCAGTTCATCATTTTATGTAAACCGGAGTGATTTGTAATTCCCACAAGAACTTCGGTATATAAAAATTAAAAATAAATAAATAAATAAATAAATAGGGTGTGGATTATCTTTAAAACTTTGTATAAGATACGAAAACAAACTGGTAGCCAGTGTAGTTGTTTCAGAACTGGAATGATATGTACTCTGCGAGGTGTGTTAGTTAATAGTCGAGCGGTATTGTTTTGAATCAGTTGAAGAGGTTGTAGGATGTATTCTGGGAGATCGAGATAAAGGGAGTTGCAGTAATCTACACCGGTCAAAATGAGAGCTTGAAGAACTGAACAGAAATCGTAGGTGTTTCAATTTTTTCAGTAAGTGAATTTTATAGAATGAAACCTTTGTAACAGTTGAGATATTAATGGACATGGATAATTTGGAGTCTATATAAACACCTAGGTTGGGAACGAATGGGAATGGAACAGTTTTCGAAAATGAGTTCTGGTGAAAGGGCACAGGAAGAATTTGGGATAGTAGATAGATGGATTATTTCTGTTTTTGCAGTATTTAAGGTTAGGCGATTATGTGATAGCTAAGTGTTTTTAGTTTTCAGATATAGAGAAATTAATGAGAAAGTATGAGTCCAGGATTTATTATATGGTAGGATAAATTGTATATCGTCAGCGTAAATTTTGAAGTTTAGATTCAGGCTAGATAGAAGGCAACATAATGGTGACATAAGATCTCGCCCGCGCCTGAGAAAAGGGGAAGAAACCTTTGCATTGTGCAATGTCGCCAGAAAGTCTAGAAATGGTAGGCCCCAGCGGCCCATAGGAACATAAGATATGCCATACTAGGTCAGACCAAGGGTCCATCAAGCCCAGCATCCTGTTTCCAACAGTGGCCAATCCAAGTCACAAGTACTTGGCAAGTACCCAAACATTAGATAGATTACAAGCTACTATTGCTCATTAATTACCGCCATAGCAGTTATGCATTTATCTTCAAGGAACTTAACCAAACCTTTTTTAAACCCAGTTACACTAAATGCTGTAACCACATCCTCTGGCAATGAAGTCCAGAGCTTAACTATATGCTGAGTGAAAAATATATTTTCTTCGATTTGTTTTAAATGAGCTACTTGTTAACTTTATGGCGTGCCCCCTGGTCCTTCTATTATCTGAGAGTAAATAACTGATTTACATTAATTTGTTCAAGTCCTTTCATGATTTTGTAGACTTCTATCATATCCCCCCCTCAGTCGTCTCTTCTCCAAACTGAAAAGCCCTAACTTCTTTAGCCTTTCCTCATAGGGCAGCTGTTCCATGCCCCTTAGCATTTTGGTCGCCCTTCTCTGCACTTTCTCCAGTGCAGCTATATCCTTTTTGAGATGTGGTGACCAGAACTGCACACAGTATTCAAGGCGTGGTCTCACTATGGAGCGAAACAGAGGCATTATGACATCCTCCGTTTTATTTTCCATTCCATTCTTAATAATTTCTAACATTCGGTTTGCTTTTTTGATCGCCACAGCACACTGGGCCGACGAATTCAATGTATTATCCACTATGATGCCTAGATCTCTTTCCTGGGTGATAACTCCTAAGATAGAACCTAACATTGTGTAACTACAGCAAGGGTTATTTTTCCCTATATGCATCACTTTGCACTTGTCCACATTAAATTTTATCTGCCAATTGGAAGCCCAATCTTCTAGTCTCGCAAGATCCTCCTGCAATTCATCACAATCCACTTGAGATTTAACTATTCTGCATTATTTTGTGTCATCTGCAAATTTGATCACCTCACTTGTTGTACCCCTTTCCAGATCATTTATAAATATATTAAAAAGCACCGGTCCAAGTACTGTTTTATCCTTTCCCCTGCAAAAACTGACCATTTAATCCTATTCTCTTTTTCCTGTCTTTTAACCAACTTGCAATCCACAAAAGGACATCAACTCCTATCCCTTGACCTTTTAGTTTTCTTAGAAGCCTCTCATGTGGGACTTTGTTGAACGCCTTCTGAAAAGCCAAATACACCACATCTACCAGTTCACCTTTATCCACGTTTATTCACCCCTTCAAAAAAACATAGAAGAGTTGTGAGGCAAGACATCCCATGCTGGTTGTGTCCCATGAAACCATGTCTTCCTAAATATTTTGTGATTTTATTCCTTGTAACAGTTTCCACGATTTTTCCCGGCACTGAAGTCAGGCTTACTGGTCTATAGTTTTCTGGATCACCCCTGGATCCCTTTTTAAATATCGGGGTTACTTTGGCCATTTTCCAATCTTCAGGTACATTAGATGATTTTAATGATAGGTTACAAATTTTTACTAATAGGTCTGAAATTTCATTTTTTATTTATTTTATTTATTTATTTTTAATTTTTATATACCGGAATTCCTGTATGCAATACAAATCAGTCCGGTTTACAAGTAACGAAAAGGTTGCCCTGGTCTGGTAGATTAGACTGGGGTTTTTTTACATAGAACATAGAACACTAACAATCAACTATTGAACATTATTACAAGGAACAGTGAAAGTAACAATAGTATTTAACAAACATATAATATTATTATAACATTATTCGTGTTCACGTTTTACAAGGAACTTTGGTAGCGTAAATAGTCTGCAAGTAATCGGTTAAATAATATAATATGAAAGGATGACTTAAATAAATAGATATTGTGAATAATCAAGTCCGTGTATGAAATTGAGTGTCAATGTGTTTGTGACACCTTGCAATGGTTGGATCTGAAAGACAGGAGGAGGTGCCTAGTTTCACTCTGGGAATTGGAATGCTTGCCTGAAGAGCCAGGTTTTTAACCTTTTTTTGAACTCTGGTAGATTGGGTTCGAGTCTTATGTCTGGTGGGAGCGCATTCCATTGATGTGGTCCCGCAGTGGATAGTGCTCTTTTTCTTAACGTTGATTTGGCGGGAACTGCGACTAATGTGCCTTTGTAGGCACTTCTGATGGGTCTGGCCGATGATTGTAGACGAAGTTGGGTTTGTAGAGATATAGGTGCGACGTTATGAATTGTTTTATGGATAATGGTTAAGGTTTTATATATGATTCTCTGTTTGATGGGTAGCCAGTGGAGGTAGCTCAAGGTGGGGGTAATATGGTCTCTTCTATTAGTGTTAGTTAGGATTCTGGCTGCGGCGTTTTGTACCATCTGTAGGGGTTTGATGCTGTTGGAGGGGAGGCCCAGTAAGATTGAGTTGCAGTAATCAAGTTTCGAAAAAATAATGGATTGAAGAACGAGGCGAAAGTCATTGAAGTGAAGGAGTGGCTTTAGCCACTTCAGAACCCTGGGGTATATACCATCCAGTCCAGGTGATTTACTACTCTTCAGTTTGTCAATCAGGCCTACCACATCTTCCAAATTCACAGTGATTTGGTTCAGTTGTTCTGAATCATCACCCATGAAAACCTTCTCCGGAACGGGTAATTCTCCAATATCCTCTTCAGTAAACACTGAAGCAAAGAAATCGTTTAATCTTTCCCCGATGACCTTATATTCTCTAGGTGCTCCTTTAACTCCTTGATCATCCAATGGTTCAACTGACTCTCTTGCAGGCTTTCTGCTTCGGACATATTTAAAAAAGTTTTTATTGGGAGTTTTTGCCTCTATGGCCAACTTCTTTTCAAATGTTCTCTTAGCTTATTTATTAATGTCTTGCATTTAATTTGCCAAGGAAAAGAAAAAAGAAAAATATCACTTGACTGTGCTCATGAAAAAATTTTTTATAAAATTTTTTATAGTGTAAAATTGACTGTATCGGCAAGCCTGGCGACAAACACCCTTGAATCTTTCAACAGGGGTTGTCCGGACTTCTCATCATTTACAGTCAACCTTTATCACATTGATTTTTACTGTGTTTTTTAAAGTTTTTTTCAATAGTATTAATATGTCCAGAGCAATTATTTCCTGTATCCAAAGGACAAGAACAATTAATCAACTCGACACCCGGCCGATGTTTCGCTACTGCTTCATCAGGAGCGTGGTATTTACTTAAAGTATCTCCCGTCGGTATTTATTTCACCGGGAGCATGCTAACATCCTTCTTGCCCAAATAATTCTTCAAAAGGTTGGAATTAATATAGAATTCAAAAGCAGTTTACTTCTTTTGGAAAACAAAACTGTTCTCTCACTGCCAGATACAGGAGGTACAGCTCTTCCAAAGCTCGTCCCCCTTTAAAATTAGCTTCCGAATTTCCCCATTCAAGGCCAATCAAGGTAACTAACATGGGAATCTTCTTTGGCTCAGACATGGAAGAAACATCCAGCACTCCTGGCATTGTCAGTGTCTGGGAGATCAGAACAGGCAACTGATCTATGTATCTCCAAACCCAGAGGGATTCCCCATCCTCCAGGGAGTAAGGATCACCCTTGTTCCATCAGTGGAACTCGCAGTGTGTAGAGATGTACTCTGATGCTTCTCTGCGGCACCAGACTTGTGGGATTCTACAGCCTGTAATTCTGAACTTCCAGGTTTGGCCAGCTCCACCGAACATACCTGTAGGAGAGACTGTAGCCTTTAAAAAAAATTCCATCCAAAAGGGTGGAAGGATCCATACCAAAACCAGAGGGCATTGGAGTGGCAACCCCCTGAGCAGTCCTACCCTAATGAAAATCCAGTTAGGAGAGCCTCAAAACCATGCAAAACATCTGACAGATCCTCCTCCAGTCCCATTCTCACATCCTGCTGCAAAGGGGTGTGATCAGCAAAATCAGCAGGAGACCACTCTCTCTGATCCTCCAGAAAGTGCTGCCAAGGTTAGAGGGGACACCCTGCTGTAATGCCAAAATATGACAAGCAGTGCAAATCGCAAGATGCTTAGGCTTCATTGCTATCAGTGCCATGGATAAGCCATCCATTAGCAGCATGCTTACAAACAAGCACCTGACATTTGTGTGTCTGTACAAGGCAAGCCCGGACAGGATGATCAGAAAACAGGACACCCAAAATTAGGTCGCCCAAGTATGGGATGCCTATATTTGAGATAGGACGTCCCATAAGCTTAGGCAGTAGGAGCAGATGAATGCTCGAACTACAGATGCCCAATCCGTGCGGTCCAGACAAATGCCCAACCTGAACATGCAAACGTGAACCGATGTTGGTCACTGTTTCATGGCAGACTTGCGCAGAAGGCAGCATATGAATGTCACCACAGTCTACTACTCAGTGTCTCAGAGAAGCCTGACAGCAGGGCCTAGCCAAAAGGCTGCACAACTTGACTCCCCAATCCCCTCAAGAGTCAGGAATGGACATCGGATTGGTGCACCAATGCTCACAGACCAGACAAGAAGAGGGGGAAAGGAATACCTAAAATAATTTTTTATTTATTTATTTTTACATCCCCTTGCCTGCACTTGGCCTGTCCTGGCCGAGTACAGAGTCGGTCTCCAGCTGCAGGGGGGAGAGAGCTAATGCCTTCACTGTCGCACTCGGCTACCTGCACCCGCTAGCCTCTCAGCTGATTCTCTCCTGGCAGCTAGGTCCACGCCGGAAAATCAGCTACCAGTCTGAGGCACTGAGGGGAGGGATCATCAGATATCACATCAGGAAAACTCGACTGAGGGAGGAACCACAAGGTATTACCTCAGGAGAAGAGGTGAATGATTAATCTCTTCTTTTTTTTTTAAACAAGTAATCTGCAGTAGGGAGATGCACGTCCACCATTTGCTGGAGATGAATACTAGAAGGCTGATGTCAGTGCTGGGGGGTATATATACTGTGAAGTCAAATTTGTTCCATATCCATCTGCTGGTAGAGGTTCATAACCTGAGAAACTATCCTGCGCCATCTAAGACCAGAATTTAAAGCTAGGTTTGGAGGACATTTTAAGGTTCTCTAGCTTGATTTTATGTTAGGTTAAAGGAAAGATTAGGGTTCCCTTGCATTTAATTAAGAGCTGGAGGTTCTCTTGCTAGAATTTAAAAGCTAGGGTTAAAATAAAAGTTTAACCTTTGCTAGCTTGAATTGCAGGACCTTACTAATTTTGCATAAAAGCTGGGGTTCAAACAAAAGTTAGACAATATACATCAATTGGTGTTATGTTCAGCAGATTGTTTTAGGACTTGTGTGAGGGCTTCAGAGAGGTTTCTTGTCTTATTTAAAGTATAGACTGCAGGAGAGGCTGAAGCTTAGCTGGTAGTGTACACTGAGGACTTCCTATAAGAGTTCACCGTTTTAGCAAAGAGAAAACCTTTGGAAGAATGAGCCGCATTGTGGAATAGGCTGCAGAAGGAGACGATGTATGGTTTTCTAACCTAGAATCTAGTCCCCTAACAATACTACACCCTTGGGAGGCTAGTAGTATTAAATTCCTATTAATAAATTCTTTACTTCTAGGGCTCCATAATTTTGGTATTTTTGAAATGTTATACTAAGTATAAGCATTTCCCCTCCCTTTGGGGAAAAAACAAAAACAAAACTACAGATAGAGACAGCAGTCCTGCATAATGCCCTATATAAGTTGACATCCTTCTACATTCTTCACATTCTACTGTATAAAAACTACAAATAAAAATGAATTAAAATACAAGTTTGTTTCACTGCTCTACTGGATACTTTGTTCTCATATTAGTGTACAATTATAGAAATATTTCAAAAGTAATTAAGAATGAAAATCCACAAAGTCTTAAATTGCACAGCAGAAACAGCTTGAGTCTTCATCCAGGAGTATTAGATACAAATGGGTTCTATTTAACTTATTTCTTATATATAGAACAACAGATTCTAAATCTGGCCAGAGTGGTTCACAAATAAAATACTATATAAAAATTTTAATCAATATATAATGATCATTCTTAACCATAAAATAACCCCCTCCCCTTAAAAACAAACCCCACATTACCAATTTAACAACACAACAAACATGTACCCATCCCAGACATGAACCACCCATTGTACTTTAAAAATGCCATGCATTCACCTTTTTCCTAAAACTGAGATCATTTGTTTCTACTCTCACCTCCAAAGGTGCCAAATTCCACAATTCTGGTCCACCTACTGAAAACCTCCTGGGCCTTGTTAAGGCAACTTTTTGAACTAGAGATAATTTGGGTTTTCTATAACCAAGGGTATGAAGATTTATACAACCAAGACTTTGGTTTTTATTCTTATAGTACTCTAGTGTGGTATAGGGTGTGTGTGGTCATGTAGGTGGTGGGTGGGTTTGTGTAAGGGGATTGTGGGTATGTGTGTGTGAGGTATATGTGGAGGTGGGCCATATGATAGGGTATGTGTGCGCCATTAATGGATATGGGTAAGGAGCATGCTTGAGGGAGTGGGGTGTGCGTGTATGTTTGTGCGGGGGTATGAGGATAGAGTGTGACTTTGGGGGAGATGGCTTTGAAACTGCTTTTTGGTGCCATCAGCAGCTAATTGTTGTTTTTCTCTGTTGCTCTGTGTCAAAGCACTGGAAGGGTGGGTGGGGTAGGGGTTGGAATGGAACGCTGATTTATTTTAACAGTTCTAAGTTTCCTGTAAAAAGCAATGGGAATATTTTTGAAGGCCACTACCAGACATATAGGGTAGATTTTAAAAGCCCTGCGCGCCGGCGCACCTATTTTGCATAGGCCGCCGGCGCGCGTAAAGCCCCGGGGCTTCGTAAAAGGAGGCGTGTCTGGGGCGTGTCCGAAGACCGGGGGCGTGCCCGGGGTCAGGGGGCGGTCTGAGGCGGGTCCGGGGGCGTGGCAAGGCTTCAGGGGCGGGCCGGGAGGGCAGTCCCAAGTCCCCTGGCACTGCAGCCTGTGCCGGGGGCTGACGAGGCGGTGCGCACAAGTTACGCCTGCTTCAAGCAGGCATAACTTGTACAACAAAGGTGGGGGGGGGGGAATTTAGGTAGGGCTGGGGGGTGGGTTAGATAGGGGAAGGGAGGGGAAGGTGGGGGGATGCAGAAGGAAAGTTCCCTCCGAGGCCGCTCCGATTTCGGAGCTGCCTCAGAGGGAACGGAGGCAGGCTGTGCGGCTCAGCGCGCGCAGGCTGCCGATTTTGCGCAGCCTTGTGTGCGCCGACCCCGGATTTTAAAAGATACACGCGGCAACGCGTGTATCTTTTAAAATCTGGCTTACTTTTGTTCGCGCGCGCATATTTTTTAAAGATCTACCCCATAGTGAATTCACCAATACATTTAAAGGATTCTAATTAGACATCTTCCTACTCCCATAGCAACCTAAGACTTAACTAGGAACTGAACAAATTTGAGATGAAGGCAGTAGTCCAGCAGCAAGAGGTGGGGCCTCCCAGTCTTTTGCATCGAGTGTCACATGTATGATTTTTTTTTTTTACCCGCCGGTGAGAAGTTGTACGTGTGCATCCGATGCAAAGAGCTCCTGTCTCTCAGAAATTGAGTCCAATCGCTGGATGCTACAGTGGCAGACCTGGAGGAGCTGAGGCAGACAGAGAGGTATATAGATGAGACCTTCAGGGACATAGTAGCCAAGTCCAAACTTCAGCCTGGCAGCCCTGGTGCTGCCTTGGAGGAAGGTGGTCTCATGATCAGAGAGCATCAACCGGGTGCAGCAGGAAAGCATCCTGCAGCAAGGACCTGCTCTCCAGGTGATGCTTTGTCCTCTCGCACTGAGGATGTGTCTCCAAGGGCTACTGCCCAGGAGGGAAGGGTTAGGTTGGCCGTCATAGTTGGTGATTTGATTATTAGCAATGTAGTCAGCTGGGTGGCAGGTGGGCATGAGGATCACCTGGTAATATGCCTACCTGGTGTGAAGGTGGCGGACCTCACACATCACCTAGATAGGATTTTAGACAGTGCTGGGGAGGAGCCAACTGTCATGGTAGTTGTGGGCCCCAATGACATAGGAAAATGTGGGAGGGAGGTTCTGGAAGCCAAATTTAGGCTCTTAGGTAGAAAGATTAAATCCAGAACCTCCAGGGTGGCATTCTCTGAAATGCTCCCAGTTCCACGCACAGGTCTCCAGGGGCAGGCAGAGCTCTGGAGTCTCAATGCGTGGAGACGATGGTGCAAGGAAGAGGGATTCAGTTTTGTAAGGAACTGGGGACCCTTTTGGGAACGGGGGAGTCTTTTCCAAAGGGATGGGCTCTACCTTAGCCAGGGTGGAACCAGGCAGCTGGCACTAACCTTACAAAGGAGATTGTTCTATTTTAAAAGCTGCTCTAAGGGGAAAGCCAACAGTCGCTCAGCAGCGCATGAAGGAGGTATCTTCAAGCAATACTAATGACATATTAGAATTAGGGCATCCCAACAGTGAGGTTCCAATAATAAGAAAAGTAGTCTAAGTGCCTATAATTAAAATATCACCTGAGCTAAGATTCCAATTTATCCCTATCAATTAAAAAGCAGAATGAAAATACAAACAAAAAACACACTTTGAAATGTTTGTATGTTAATGCCAGAATTCTAAGAAGTAAGATGGGAGAATTAGAATGTATAGCAGTGAATAATGTCAGACTTAATTGGCATCTCAGAGACATGGTGGAAGGAGGATAACCAATGAGACAGTGCTATACCGGGATACATATTATATCGCAATGACAGAGAGGAGCATCTGGGAGGCGGGGATCGTGCTTTAGGTCCGGGATGGCATAGAGTCCAACAGGATAAAGATCCTGTATAAGATTAAATGCACAATCAAATCTTTATGGGTAGAAATCCCTTGTGTGTTGGGGAAGAGTATAGTGATAGGAATATACTACCATCCACGATGGTGGACTACTGGCCAAGATGGTGAGACGGACAGTGAAATGCTAAGAGAAATTAGGGAAGCTAATCAAATTGGTAGTGCAGTAATAATGGGAGATTTCAATTACCCCAATGTTAAATGGATAAATAGAACATCGGGACATGCTAGAGAGATAACATTCCTGGATGGAATAAATGACAGTTTTATGGAGCAATTGGTTCAGGAACAGACAAGAGAAGGAGCAATTTTAGATCTAATTCTCAGTGGAGCACAGGATTTGGTGAGAGAGGTAAAGGTGGTGGGGCCGCTTAGCAATAATAATTATAATATGATCAAATTTGAATTAATGACTGGAAGGGGGACAGTAAGCAAATCCACGGCTCTAGTGCTAAACTTTCAAAAGGGAAACTTTGATAAAATGAGAAAAATAGAAAAAAACTGAAAGGCGCAGCTACAAAGGTAAAAAGTGTGCAAGAGGCGTGGACATTATTAAAAAAAACATCCTAGAAGTACATCCCAGAAGTACAGCCCATACATTAAGAAAGGTGGAAGGAAGGCAAAATGATTACCGGCATGGTTAAAAGGTGAGGTGAAAGAAGTTATTTTAGCCAAAAGATCTTCATTCATATATTGGAAGAAGGATCCAACTGAAGAAAATAGGATAAAGCATAAGCATTGGCAAGTTAAATGTAAGACATTGATAAGACAGGCTAAGAAAGAATTTAAAAAGAAGTTTGCTGCAGAGGCAAAAACTCACAGTAAAAGCTTTTAAAAATATATCCGAAGCAGAAAGCCTGAGAGGGAGTCATTTGGACTGTTAGATGAAGGGGTTAAAGGGGCACTTAGAGAAGATAAGGCCATCGTGGAAAGATAAAACGATTTCTTTGCTTCGGTGTTTACTGAACAGGATGATGGGGCCCATTCTGGAGAAGGTTTTCATGGGTAATGATTCAGATGGATTGAACCAAATCATGGTAAATCTAGAAAATGTGGTAGGCCTGATTGACAAACTGAAGAGTAGTAAATCACCTGGACTGGATGGTATACACCCCAGAGTTCTGAAGGAACTAAAAAATGAAATTTAAGATCTATTAGTAAAAATTTGTAAGCTATCATTAAAATCATCCATTGTACCTGAAGACTGGAGGGTGGCTAATGTAACCCCGATATTTAAAAAGGGCTCCAGGGGCGATCGGGGAAACTACAGACCAGTTAGCCTGACTACAGTGCCAGGAAAAATAGTGGAAAGTGTTCTAAAGATCAAAATCACAGAACATATAGAAAGACATGGTTTAATGGAACAAAGTCAGCATGGCTTTACCCAAGGCAAGTCTTGCCTCACAAATCTGCTTCACTTTTTGAAGGGGTTTATAAACATGTAGATAAAGGTGAACCGGTAGATGTAGTGTATTTGGATTTTCAGAAGGCATTTGACAAAGTTCCTCATAAGAGGCTTCTAGGAAAAGTAAAAAGTAATGGGATAGGTGGCAATGTCCTTTCGTGGATTACAAACTGGTTAAAAGACAGGAAACAGAGAATAGGATTAAATGGACAATTTTCTCAGTGAAGGGGGCTGGGCAGTGGAGTGCCTCAGGGATCTGTACTGGGACCCATGCTTTTCAATATATTTATAAATGATCTGGAAAGGAATACTACAAGTCAGGTAATCAAATTTGCAGATATATAAAAGGCATGAATAAATAAGTAAATTGCAGGAGGACTTTGTGAGACTGGAAAATTGGGGATCCAAATGGCAGATGAATTTAATGTGGATAAGTGCAAGGTGATGCATATAGGGAAAAATAACCCATGCTATAGTTACAAGATGTTAGGTTCCATATTAGATTATACCACCCTGGAAAGAGATCTAGGCATCATAGTGGATAATACATTGAAATCGTAAGCTCAGTGTGCTGTGGCAGTCAAAAAAGCAAATAATGTTAGGAATTCTTGGGAAGGGAATGATGAATAAAACAGAAAATGTCATAATGCCTCTATCGCTCCATGGTGAGACCGCACCTTAAACATTGTGTACAATTCTGGTTGCCACATCTCAAAAAGATGGAGAAGGCACAGAGAAGGGCAACCAAAATGATAAAGGGAATGGAACAGCTCCTCAATGAGGAAATACTAAAAAGGTTAGGATTGTTCAGCTTGGAGAAGAGCTGGCTGAGGGGGGAAATGAAAAAGGTGTTTAAAAGCATGAGAGATCTAGAACTGGTAAATGTGAATCGATTATTTACTCTTTCGGATAACAGAAGGACTAGGGGGAATTCCATGAAGTTACCATGTAGCACATTTAAAACCAATTGGAGAAAGTTCTTTTACACTCAACACACAATTAAACTCTGGAATTTGTTGCCAGGGATGTGGTTAGTGCAGTTAGTGTAGCTGGGTTTAAAAAAAAGTTTGGATAAGTTCTTGGAGGAGAAGTCCATTACCTGCTATTAATCAAGTTTGACTTAGAAAATAGCCACAGGGATATACTTAGTTTTGGGGTATTTGCCAGGCCATTGTTGGAAACAGGATGTTGGGCTTGATGGACCCTTGGTCTGATGCAGTATGATATGTTCTTATGGCTTGTCTCTGAAAATACTGACCCAATGTTTCTGGTTTCAAAATTTTCTGAGATACATTTTCTTCCTAAAGGCCGAATTTGGTGAATTTCTGTCCCTTTTTTGGAGTTATTACATAGAAACATAGAAATGACGGCAGAAGAAGACCAAATGGCCCATCTAGTCTGCCCAGCAAGCTTCACACATTTTTTTCTCTCATACTTATCTTTTTCTCTTAACTCTTGGTTCTATTTCCCTTCCACCCCCACCATTAATGTAGAGAGCAGTGATGGAGCTGCATCCAAGTGAAATACCTAGCTTGATTAGTTAGGGGTAGTAGGGGTAGTAACCGCTGCAATAAGCAAGCTACACCCATGTTTATTCCCTTTACCCAGACTATGTCATACAGCCCCTATTGGTTGTTTTTCTTCTCTCCTGCCGTTGAAGCGGAGAGCCATGCTGGTTATGCATTGAAAGTGAAGTATCAGGCCCTTTTGGTTAGGGTAGTAACCGCCGTAACAAGCCAGCTACTCCCTACTTTGTGAGTGCGAATCTTTTTTTTTTTTTTCTTCTCCCCTGCAGTTGAAGCTATTCTGGATATGCGTGAAGCCTCAGCTTTTCTTATTCCCATGCCATGAAGCAGAGAGCCATGCTGGATATGCATTGAAAGCGAAGTATCAGGCACATTTGGTTTGGGGTAGTAACCGCCGTAATAAGCCAGCTACTCCCCGCTTTGTGAGTGCGAACCCTCTTTTCTTCTCCCCTGCCGTTGAAGCAGAGAACTATGCTGTATATGCTTGGAAAGTGAAGTATTAGGCTTATTTGGTTTGGGGTAGTAACCGCCGTAACAAGCCAGCTACTCCCCTCTTTGTGATTGCAAATCCTTTTTTCCACATTTCCTCTTGCCGTTGAAGCTTAGAGCGATGTTTGAGTCACAGTAAGCATCTGTATGTTTATTTAATAAGGGTATTGTCTCCGGGCAGTAGCCATCGTTCTGGTGAGCCACCCACTCTACATTGGCGGTCTCTTGACTTTATGGATCCACAGTGTTTATCCCACGCCCCTTTGAAGTCCCTCACAGTTCTGGTCTTCACCACTTCCTCCGGAAGGGCATTCCAGGCATCCACCACCCTCTCCGTGAAGAAATACTTCCTGACATTGGTTCTGAATCTTCCTCCCTGGAGCTTCAAATCGTGACCCCCTGGTTCTGCTGATTTTCTTCCTACGGAAAAGGTTTGTCGTTGTCTTTGGATCATTAAAACCTTTCAAGTATCTGAAAGTCTGTATCATATCACCTCTGCTCCTCCTCTCCTCCAGGGTGTACATATTTAGATTCTTCAATCTCTCCTCGTACGTCATCCGATGAAGATCCTCCACCTTCCTGGTCACCCTTCTCTGTACCGCTTCCATCTTGTCTTTGTCTTTTTGAAGATATGGTCTCCAGAACTGAACACAGTACTCCAGGTGAGGCCTCACCAAGGACCTGTACAGGGGAATAATCACTTCCCTTTTCTTACTTGATATTCCTCTCTCTATGCAGCCCAGCATTCTTCTGGCTTTTGCTATCGCCTTGTCGCATTGTTTCACAGACTTCATATCATTAGATACTATCACCCCAAGGTCCCTCTCCTGCTCCATGCACATCAGCCTTCCCCCCCCCCCCATCGAATACATTTCATTCGGATTTCCACTCCCCATATGCATGACTTTGCATTTCTTTGCATTGAATCTCAGCTGCCATGTCATCGACCACTCTTCCAGTTTCCTTAGATCCCGTCTCATTCTCTCCACTCCTTCCGGCGTGTCCACTCTGTTGCAGATCTTAGTGTCATCCGCAAAAAGACAAACCTTACCTTCAATCCCGTCCGCAATGTCGCTCACAAAGATATTGAACAGGACCGGTCCCAACACCGATCCTTGCGGTACACCACTTATAACCGCTCTCTCCTCAGAGAAGGTTCCATTTACCATCACACATTGTCTTCTGTCCGTCAACCAATTTGCAATCCAGGTCACCACATCGGCACTCACTCCCAAGCTTCTCGTTTTATTCACCAGTCTCCTGTGCGGAACCGTATCAAAAGCTTTGCTGAAATCCAAGTATATGATATCGAGCGCTCTTCCTTGATCCAATTCCTTGGTTACCCAGTCAAAAAAGTCAATCAGATTTGTCTGACAGGATCTTCCCCTGGTGAATCCATGTTGCCTCTGGTCCATCGATTCTCCGGACTGTAGATTGTTCACTATTCTCTCTTTCAGCAGTGACTCCATTACTTTTCCCACCACTGAAGTGAGGCTAACCGGTCTGTAGTTTCCAGCCTCCTCCCTGTTGCCACTCTTGTGAAGCGGGACCACCACCGCTCTTCTCCAATCACTCGGCACCACTCCTGTTTCTAGGGATCTATTGAACAGGTCACACAGCGGAGCCGCCAGAACATCTCTGAGCTCCCTCAATATCCTTGGATGAATACCATCAGGCCCCATGGCTTTGTCCACTTTCAGGTTCTTTAGCTCTTCCCATACATTTTCTACTGTGAAAGGATTTTCATCTATTCCACTTCCCTCCAGTTTCTTGTTGTGTAGAGATGGTCCTTCTCCAGGGTCTTCTTTAGTGAACACAGAGCTGAAGTATTCGTTTAATATTTCTGCCATTTCTTCGTCACTCTCCACACATTGATCATTACCACCTTTCAATTTTGCTATACCACTTTGGACCTTTCTCTTTTCGCTGATGTATCTGAAAAATGTTTTGTCACCATTTTTTATCTCCTTGGCAATCCTCTCCTCCGCTTGACTTTTTGCCAACTTGATTAATTTCTTTGTCTCCCTCAGTTGATTCAAATATGCTTCTTTGTGCTCCTCCCTTTGGGATCTTTTATATATCTTGAATGCTGTTCTTTTAGCTTTAATTTTGTCAGCCACCTCCTTTGAGAACCAGATAGGTTTCAGTTTCCTTTTGCTTTTCTTTACATTTCTAACATATAGAGCAGTTGCCTTGGTGATTGCTCCTTTTAGATTGGTCCACTGCTGATCCACATCTCTCTCGTTCTCCCATCCTTTTAGTTCTTCCTCCAGGTACTTACCCATTTCCTCAAAGTCTGTGTTTTTGAACTGTAAAACTCGGGTCTTTGTGGTTCTTTTCCCTATTCTTTTAATGATATTAAACCATACCGTTTGATGGTCACTGCTGCTGAGGTGGGCACCCACCTGGACATCTGAGACATTATCTGCATTAGTGAGCACTAAGTCGAGTATAGCTCCTTCTCTCGTGGGTTCCAACACCATTTGTTTGAACAAAGATACTTGCATGGCATCCACTATCGCTCTACTATTTTAGTTTCTGCAGATGGGATTTTCCAGTCTACATCTGGCATATTAAAGTCACCCACGATCACCACTTCTCCCTTCTTACCTATCTTATGGATGTCTTCAACCAGCTCTCTGTCCAGCTCTTCCTTTTGGTTTGGAGGCCTGTAAACCACTCCAATATAAATGGATGCTCCGTCATCTTTTTAGGTCGAGCCATAGAGCTTCTTCCTTACCCCAACTTCCTTGTAGCTCAGTTGCTTGGATTTTTTGTCTGACATAAAGAGCCACACCTCCCCCTTTTCTATCCTTTCTGTCCTTCCTTAACAAGTTGTAGCCTGGTATTGTTGTATCCCATTCATGAGATTCTGTGAACCATGTTTCTGTTATAGCAACAATGTCTAATTCTGCCTCAGCCATTAGGGCCTGCAGATCTGGGATTTTATTTCCCAAACTATGAGCATTTGTGGTCATTACCTTCCAGGTACTCTCTTTAAGGTTATTGCATTTCCTGGACTCCTTATAAGATATTAGTTGAGATTTGTTATTCACTTCACTCTTTCTTTTTGTAGTTGTGCCACTGTTGACAGAGTTATTCCTCTCAATTAGATTTTTCTTTTGGTTATGGATCCTGAAATACTGCATGCATTGTGTTTTTTCCCTCTTTTCTGGTAACACTTCAATGTTTTTTCTCATGAACTTCTTCAGTTTTTAATATAGAGAAGGCTTGTTCTTTTTGCATTTGGTACATGGTGTGTCTCCTCATCACAGGTCTAATTCTACCAGAGCCCACTGTATTCCTGGATTTTAAAGAGTTTCTTAATGACCTGTTTGAGTGGTGGGGTATACCTGTTGACTGCTCTTCTGTCAAGAATGGGTGACTGTGGGTCCTTCCTGAGCCTAATGAATTTCCTTTTCTTGACTCCTGGTTTTTCTGTGATATTGGGGAATTATTTTCTGAGTAATGCAATGTGGGTGTATTATTTTTAATTGAAGCTAATTGATTTTTAATGTCAGTCAACTCCTTTTTCAGGGAAGAGAGTTGTGCACAAATTGGGCAAGCTCTAAGTTTCCAGATGCTTTCCCTCAGAATAAAGGCTCCACAGCAGTTACATTGGATAGTCCTCATCCTGGTAATTTATGATTTGTATGTCCTTGACTGTTACCAAATGTACTAATTTATGTCGCTGCCTATGGCAAGTCAGGCAGTCTTTATTAGAAAAAAAAGCCCCAGGGGTGGGTGGGAGTCAAACAGTTAAGCCTGGGAAAAGCTGGGTAAAGCAGGGCACTTCTGGACGGTTATCTTTGCTTTTTGGTCAATTGTTTTAAAAAACAGTCTTTATGCCCCAATATTTTAGTTTGAATAGATTATTTCTGCCAGCTAACCCCAAAACAGAGAGATTATAACAGTTTACAAGCTGGAGAGAGTTTTTGTTGGGGGGGGGGGTTCTAACTTTGTGCAACAAACAGCAATTTAACTTACTAGAAAATTATTATCTTACTATAAAGAAAATTAAAACAGTCAGGAATTAGGCACAGAGGCTTTCTGCACAAATACAAAGCAGTAAGCACTGTGCAAGCAAACAGCAATGAATTTACTGGAATAATATCTTACTATAAAGAAATGAAACACACTATAAATAGGCACAGAAGCTTTCTACACAACTTCAAGAATAATCAGAAATACTTAGCCACAATGCAGGTTCAAAGCAATAAGCAGAAATACTTAAGCCACAATGCAGGTTGCACAATGAATATACACGTCCTCCAAGGGAAATCACTCCAGCGTGTATAGACAGATGAATAGACATTCTTTTTATAAAATTGTTTCCAACATTTTATATGTTAGAAAGCATAAAAAGGTAGAAAGACCATAAAATTCCACCATTCTGCACCTGGTATCCTTTAAAAGTGTTTCCCAAGCATTGTATCATGTATCATTGTATCAATGTTGTACCTTTTAAGACTTGATCAGGCATGGCATGGAAAAGACATCACTACTGAAGCTCAGATCCAGACCAGCAGCTGGGCTCTACTCTTATATGAGTGCCTTTTTGAGAACATGTAAACATCTTAGCTACAGCATGAGCCCAAGTGATAATTAATGGGCAGCATGCTGGGCAGAGATAACTATGAGAAGCACACACAATGCGCATAGCAACTCCTCATCTTCCTCCTCCTGAGCTTCTTCCTGTGAGCCCTTCCATCCTCTGTCCTTTCTCCAGGCTGAGTGAGATGGGGACAATGTACACTGGATGTTACTCATTCTGAGTACTGGAAAGAGCAGCAGTGGAGTAATTCTAGCAGCCACCTGTGTCAGCCAAGGTAACTAACTGAGCCAGCTACCCATACCATAGTGACTTCTCCCCTCTCCTAGACTTGTATATAGAGGGAGCTGCTTCATTGTGACAGATTTATGTGGGTGTATCTGCCCCCTTTCTCCCTTTGTTTTTAAATCTGGAAGAATGACTGGTGGGGCTTTCAGTGTTTCCCTAGTTCTTCTTTTGGTCATATAAGTCTGTTCCATGACCACACTGCCTGCTCTGTGGAGATTGGTGTGCCACACAAGTTTTGTTAAGGCAGGTACACCTTGGGTTTGAGAAGGTTGGAAAATACGGCTTTAAAAAAATGAAAACCAATTCTTAATGAAGAAAATAGTAAAGAGCATAACAGTGATAAATTAGTTGTAAAGGAGAATGTTAAGCAGAGCTGCTTATCTGTAATAGGTATTCGCTGAGGACAACAGGATGTTAGTCCTCACACATGGGTAAATTTTAAGCTATAGGCTGTCCAAGCAGGACAAAGAAGGAAAGTGCACTGTGCTGAAAGCATCGCCTCTCTCCCTTTTATCTTTGAGGCAGCTGACCCACAAGGGGTCTAGATGTGAAAGATTCGGGTTCTACAAAGAGAAAATCATAGAAAAGACACCCAAAACCCTGATGCATAGTATGGGCACCTGAGGCAGGGGAGTGATGCGAGTGCCAAACAAGAAACATACTCCGCCTCACTGAAAACATTACAATCAGGGTTTCAGATCAGTAAACCATGATGTCAGTATGTCTCGAACCCTCTGGATACAGGAAAAAATCCAGAGATGGGGGTCGATGACTGCACAGTTTTCTTCAGTGTTACAGGACAACTGAACCTCCATCGATGCCGATCTATCAATGAAATGACATGGAACTTCAGCCTGGGTAGAATTCAGGCGAGTCCCCAGGCTCAGCAGCCTACACAGATCACCCAAAGACTGCATTCAGTCAGTCCTGCCAGCACTTGACAAAAGTACAAAAACAGATAGAGCAAGGAGAGGACACAGATACTAAACTACTGGTGTATTTTTTTTTTTTTTTTAAGGGATAGAAATAGCCTTTTGCCAGACTGCACAGTGACTAAGGCCCGCTATACGGGTGGCAGACAGAGGAAAGAAGAAAAAGGAAAAGAAATAAAACTACTATAAGGTAATGGAAAGAAAAACAGCTGCAGCTCTAAAATAAAAAAAAAAAATCACTTACAAAAACTGTGAGAGAGCAAAGCTGAATACTGTGAGACACACGGTTCCTACGACCACATGGCTCCACGGAAAAAAAGAGAGTGAGGGACTTAGGGGGCAGGGTGATGAATAGAGCTGCACATGCTCAGCAGGGCATGTTTGAAAGTTCTAGAATCTTTGAGATCAAAGTTCCGTGCCGGGCTCCATCCAATGATGTCACCCATGTGTGAGGACTACCATCCTGCTTTTCCTCAGAAAAACAGGAGTAACTTTAACAGAGCGGCAGTTACTACCCTTAACAGACGACATGGTGATAACCTGTGTGGAGTGACAGTTACTATAATAGGCATTTTGCTGGGCACACTGGATGGACCACTTGGATCTTTTTCTGCCATCACTTATTATGTTACTATGAGCCTTTTACTCTCTGGTTATTTCATAATCCAACTGACTCAAAGGCTTTTAACATTTGATATATTTGAAATAGTTATTAGTTTTTGCCACTTTGGCAAGTTATTGCCTCTAATTCTTTCTTAACAACAGAGGTAATTAGCAACGTACCAGTAATTGCCAGTGAAATGTGTTGAATATGATTTAGGAAATCTTGCTGATGAGATTAGTGTGACTGAGCAGTTTCTTGCAGGGGCAGAGGAGGAATGGACCATCTGGAAAGGCTTAAATTGCCTCTATATCCAAATAGGCAGATTGAACCAAAATTGTGCAATCAGTTATACTCTATCTGACTTGAGACTTGCAGCTGTGGCATGAGACATGCCATGTGACACTTTTAACCTGCCCATTGCTCAAAGATGGCCCTTAAATAGTACATGATCTTACTCAGCCACCTCATGAGTGTTGAAATGTGCTCATCAGTAAATAGAAGCATTTATTTAAAAACATTCCTATACCACTTTCCCACTCAAAATATGCACTACCTAAAGTGGTGCACAAAATAAAAACCCTCCAATCCAACAATACAAATAAAACAAAAAGATAAACTAAACAAGTAACTACATACTATACAAGTATGGATGGACCAACACATACTACAGCTGTGCTAACATATAAGACTGCTTTTTAGGCATTTGTATTAAACAGAGTTTTATGCATACAGCAAATCTATTATCAGGAAACATACTTTATATACAGTCTTCTTAGATTTTTACATAAGACATCCTTTGGAATTTAGTGCCCTCAGGCAAGTTACTTTTTGTGCCAGTTTCCCCCAAAGTATTATTTCTTCTACTCACTTTCATGCATATCAAGCACCATAAGTAATAATCGGACACATGTGGCAGATGTAAATTGTTGAACCATGTTAGCAACTTGTTTGGATAGAAAAATCTACATAAATCCAAAGTAAATCATTTTATAATTGCTATATAGGGTAATTGGTAGGGAAGTGCTGTGCTTTTAACAAGAGCAATGTCAACAACATTGCATATTTTGTTTCCATATAAAAATACTGCAGTCATTTTATTATGGGTTTGACAGTTTATTGATCGTGCTTGTAAGTATAATTCTTAACATAAGGCATGAAGGTAACCTGCATGGAACAGCAATTACTACCCTTAACAGACACATGGGGATAGCCTGAATGGAGCAACAGTTGCTGCCATGGGAAGCTTGCTGGGAAGACTGCATGGACCATATCGTCTTTTTCTGCTGACAATTGCTATGTTACTATCAGGTCGATACAGTAACATTGAGTTAAAGATTCCCCGTCTGTAACGTGCTGGGAGCGCACAATACAGACGAGTAAGGCCATTCAGCGATACAGTCTCCAGTTTCACGCGTCCTTAGCGCTTCCTAAACCCTTTCCTAAACCCTTTCCGCACCCAGCTTGTAAATGAACGAAAAAGCTGTATAATGAAGGAATTAGCTATTCCACTGCGATACTGTAACGGGCGCTAATATTATCTCCTCCGTAACCTGCTGTTCTGCCGCGGCCTTAACCTGCTAGTTTACCGCCTCCCCCTAGTAGGAGTTAGTGTAGTGTAGTGTAGTGTAAAAACATTGCTTACCCGCCCTGGTCCCGTCCGGTCCCCTCCTCCCGAAGCAAAAAAAAAACAAACGAAAAAGTAGCAAGGCTCGGGCCTGCTACGGTAAGTGTAAAAGTGTAAAAAACAAAAAACCTGGGTGCGCTGGTACCTGTCATTTCAAATGACATTTGAAATGACAGGCACCAGGAAGTGTAAAAAAGTGTAAAAAACAAAAAACCTGTGTGTTATATAAAAAAATGTTAAATACCTGTCGGAGGGCCGTGGGTCCAGGCGGCCGGTGGGCGGCGGGCAGCCATCAGCGGCATCCGGTAGTCCCTTCTCCCGATTTCGCACGGGCGGGTCGGCAGCGGGGGGGGGGGCGGGCAGCCATCAGCGGCATCCGGTAGTCCCTTCTCCCGATTTCGCACGGGCGGGTCGGCAGCGGGGGGGGGGGCAGCAGCAGGATCCGGGAGCGGCGGCAGGATCCAGCGTGTTCGATCGGGCAGGCAGGTAGGTGGCAAAATAAAGATGGCCGCCTGCACGGGAAAAGCGTGCAATTGGCCGCTGAAGACGTGACGTCACGACGTTTGGCGTCACGGGGTGTTTATATTTTGAAACAATAGTAAAATTTACAAAATTAAATTTTTAGATTTTTTTTTGTTTTAGTGCACACTATTGGTATTAGTGCACACTATTGTTTTGAATACACATTATTGCAAATTGTGTGCAGTAAATGGATGTAGTGCACATCAATATCAAGAGTGTATACTAAAATGTTACAATCAGTTTAGAAAGTAACAAATGGGGAGGGGGGGTGTAGTTGATTAGCTAAGCTCCATCCCCACTGGCTCTCTAGTGTAAACTTTTGTGTTGCCAAACCTTCAAGGCAGACTGTGGGAGAAGATGCCACCTGTCTGGTAACAACTAAGCAAGTGCATATTGGGGTAGATTTCATAAACTTGCGCAAATGCGTACTTTTGTTCGCGCACCAGGCGAGAACAAGAGTACGCGGGATTTAAATAGATACGCGCGTAGCCATTAAAATCCGGGGTCGGCGTGCGCAAAACTGCCCAAAATCAGCAGCTTCCGCGCGCCGAGCCACGCAGCCTGCCTCCGTTCCCTCCGCCTCCCCCTACCTCTGTCGCGAAAGTTACGCCTGCTCGAGGCAGGCGTAACTTTGCGCGCACCATGTTCCGGTCTGGGGGCTGGTCTGGAGGCTGTGGCCACGCCCCCGGAATGCCCCCGGGCTGAAACCACGCCCGCAACGCCGCCCCCACATGACGTGCTGGCCGCATCACACCCCGACACGCCCCCGATGACACACAGATCGCGACCCGCCTCCGTCACCCCCCCCCCGGAAAGCCCCGGGACTTACATGCGTCCCGGGGCTTTGCGCGCACTGGAAGCCTATGCAACATAGGCTCGGCGCACGCAGGGGGTGTTTGGGCCAGGTTTTCGGGGGGTACACGTGTACCCCCCGAAAACCTGGCCCATTTTGAATACAGTATGAGAATCCATAGTCTTTAGGGCAGCGGTTCTCAACCTGTGGGTCGCGACCCCGGCGGGGGTCGAACGACCAAAACGCAGGGGTCGCCTAAAGCAGGTCCCCAACCACCGGTCCGCGGACCAGTACTGGGCCGTTGGGGTTTTTTGCCAGTCCGCAGCGCCGCGGCTGCTGCGGGGAGGCGGGGCGAAGCTGGCGACCTGCCTCCTCCAACCCCAAAAGGGAAGAGACGTGGCCCAAAAAGCTAGCGCGTCGCAGTGATGTATGTTGCTGGAGCCGCGCAGGCAGGAAGGAGGTGTATCAACCACTGCAGGTGCTCCTCCTACTTCCTTCCTGCCCGCCCTGCCCCGGAAGACAAATGTTGCTGGAGCCGCACGGGGAGAAAGGAGGAGGCGCGTCAGCCGCGTGGGTAGAAGAGGCGCTTCAGCTGCGTGCAGAAGAGGAGCAGCGGGGCCGGGAAGACTAGGACCACTGCAGAGCCCATCCTGTGGCAACCCGTAAAGAAGAGGCCCAGAGGTGAGAGAGAGGTGTGTGCGAGTATGAGATGAGTTGAGAGACTGTGTGTGTTTGCAGAGACAGCATGTGAGAGCCTCTGTGTGTGTGAAAGAGACAGCATTTAAGAGTGAGAGCCTGTGCTTGAGCAAGGCAGCATGTGGGGGTGTGAGAGAGCCTGTGTGTGAGACTCAGACAGCCTGTGCCAGTGAGAGCCTGTGTATGTGTGTGTGAGAGAGAAATGCATGTGAGAATGAGAACCTGACTGTGTGTTTGAGGGAAGAAGACAGGTGGAGAGAAAAGAAATAGAAAAAAAGGCAATATAAAAGGAAATGGCAAAAAATTAGAAAGGGAAGCAGATGTAAAAAAAAAATAAATTACTTTTTACTGATTGGCACATGTAATCTTTGGGAATGTGCAAGAGTAGCACTTTCTCTATGGCGGATCTCACAATGTACGAGATCAGCATGGAGGAAGTGGAAACCCACGGGGCCTGCACAGAGGAGGCAGCAGAATGGGCTTCAGTGCCAATAGCAGCAATCAGTGCCTCCCCAATAGCCACGTGGCAGCAGTGGCAGTAATTAGATTAATTGTTTGACTCAGCTGGAGGTGACAAAGTATGAAGTGGGATGTGAAATCAGCTTGATCTGGTGGAGAATTACGATTGCTGTTACACATGAACTGTATTTGGCAAACATAAAGGGAGCCAGGATAATCAATTGATGCCTGCAGCTGAGGACTGATTCATTATGACTCATGTAGAAATTAGTGCATTTTCCAGATTAGTCTGCATAACACAATTCTCAACATTCAGCATTATTTCTGCTGCATAGAGTTTTATCTGAGAGGCTCTGAGGTTGTGAGGGAGCCAGTAAGAGTGAGAGCATGAGTGTGTATGAGAAAATCCAGGGGAGTAAGAGTGTGTGTGAGTGGGGGGGGGGGGGGGGGGGGGGGGGGAAGAGAGTGTCTTACACCCTGAGAGTGTATCAGTGTCTGTGAAAGCGAGAGGTTATGGTGGGTATAAGAGCATGAATGTGTAAGTATGTGACAGTGTATGTGTGAGAGAGAATGGACATGTGAGTGTCCCACACTAGGCTATTCCTCCCTCCCCAAGGAGGGAGGAATAGCCTAGTGGTTAGAGCAGTGGGCTATGAACCAGCAGCCCAGGGTTCGAGTCCTGCTGTCGCTCCTTGTGACCTTGGGCAAGTCACTTTACCCTCCATTGCCTCAGGTACAAAAACTTAGATTGTAAGCCCTCTGGGGATAGAGAAATACCTCCAGTACCTGAATGTAAACCGGTGTGATATCTCAATTGAGATCGAATGTCGGTATATAAAAATAATAAATAAATAAATAAAATAAATGTGTGAGAGAGAGAGGATAACCTCCTAATCCTCGACAATATCAGGGTGACTGGAAATCAAATGTAAATATTGCTCTGTGCAATCTCTCCCCTTTTTCCAGTTCCAAGTTGATTTCCCTGATTTATTGTAACTTTCTCAATTCCTTTATCTGATTCACGATATTTAAAGTTCAAGGTTCTTTTTGAGAACATTGTTTTACGTTATGTTATGTTTTACACACTTTGTTAATTGTAAACCGGGTTGATGTGATGCCTGTCATGAAACTCGGTATAACAAAAACAATAAATAAATAAATAAATAAATAAATAAGAGCTCCCATGTATGGACAGCAGGGGCTTTTTAAAATCCTTATTAGTTTTAATTATTGTGTGTTATTTGATATATGTGCTGTTTTGAAATATTATTGGTGTTTGGGAAATTATAAAAATGTATATGATTTTAATTAATAGAAATTCTATTTATCAGTAATTTTAAAATATTCTTTTATTAGTATGGTTTTACTATTATAACTGATGCTTTATGTTTCTTAATTTTATTGTTTTATGAGGAATGGTGGTTCTGTTTATAAATGTCATAATAAATAAGTATGCACTAAAATCCAACCCCATCCATAACCCCGCCCCCATATGACCAAAGCCCCACCCTCACCCCGCCCTCGCAGGGCGAGGGCGGGGCGAGGGGGTCACCGCAACATGAGGAACTGTATTTCGGGGTCACGGCATTAGAAAGGTTGAGAACCACTGCTTTAGGGGAAGGTACCTTGGCATTTTGGGATATGCATACTTTGAATATGCTAATCCTGCTTTGCTTTTTTTAAAGGAACATAGTAAATGGCAAAATAATATTTTGTATCTGTCAATCATGGCTGTCTACTGCTTTGTTTTGGGGTAATTGTGGAGACAACAGTATAGCTCATTAGCGATGTTCATTTGTTTTCAACGCATGGGCAATCCGCAACGCATAAGTCCTTATTTGTTGTATTCATGGGTTCGCGAAACGCATCGCGATCCCCACGAATACAACATATCATATTAGTTTTATTCTTTTGGCTCACAGTGATTTCTTAGGAGATAGCAAAACCCAGCCCTTTACTGTGAGTCATAAGTGACCTCACAGCCCTGTCATAGAGTGGGTCAGACAGGTTGGCAAGGAGACCAGAATGCAACCTATCAGCGCTAAGGATTTTTCTAATGCAGCCAATCGCCACTCTCACTCAGTGCTCTGTGACGCTATTCCTGATGATGCAGCACTATTTATACCTTAAGCACGGGGCGTGCCATGCTCTTTCTTTGTGGGGGTGGTCAGGGGAGGTGGTCCGGGGAGGTGCCTGCACTCAGAGCTAGTCTGAGTGTCTGAAATCTTTATTCAATTGCTACCTACTTTGATAGAATTTTCCATTGAAAAATATATTTATTTCTTCGATTTTGCTGCAGTGCTGCAGCTATGCTTTATTTGACTGCACTTTTTTTTTTTTATTTGATCTCAGACGGTCTCTATGTCTGTCCCACTGAGACAAGCTGCTAGCAGTGGCATGTTGCTGGTTATTTTTATATTTTACCCCCTGGGGTAGGTTGCAAGCAGGATTTGGGTGTTATGGGTGGGAGATATATTCAATTTTTAGCTAGTTTGATAGACTTTTCCATTGCAAAAGATATTTCTTCTTTTTTGCTACTGTGTCAAGCAAACTATGCTTTTTATTTAACTGCAGTTTTTTTTCATTGAACTCCGACTGTCTCTTTGTGCTCTTTTAAGCCAAGAAGACAGTGCACTGGGCAGTTTTGCAAACTCACATATATTGGGACAGCAGTGCTCTCTGAAGCCAAATCCCCAGTGGGCCTCTTTTGTAGTTACAAGCTTGGTGCGTGTACAAGCACATACAGCGGACTGTAGGCACTTTTGCAGACTCACATGTATTGGGACAGGGGTGCTCTCTGAAGCCAAATCCCCAGTGGGCCTCTGTTGTAGTTACAAGCTTGGTGCGTGTACAAGCACATACAGCGGACTGTAGGCACTTTTGCAGACTCACATGTATTGGGACAGCGGCGCTCTCTGAAGCCAAATCCCCAGTGGGCCTCTTTTGCAGTTACAAACTTGGTATGTGCATATACAGCAGTCCCAGTAGAAGTGTACATCCACGCATTGCCTCGTGGTTACTTTTGCAGACTCACGTATATTGGGACAGCAGTGCTCTCTGAAGCCAAATCCCCAGTGGGCCTCTTTTTGGAAATAATTCTTTTAATTGAAATCCCTAGTAGGCAGTGACATTAAATCCATAATGTCAGGGAAAGCTAGACATGGTCGAGTGATTGGGACTGGCAGAAGAGGCACTTCAAAAGGCAGTGCCAGTCCCCCATTAAAGTTAAAAAGGGACCTGATCCAATCTAAAATCTCTGGAGGGGCAGGCAGTTCCACCTGGGAAAAAATGAAATTTAAAGATGATGCATCGCCACCACCTTTTTCTGATCCTGTAGTTTTGGAGGTGAAAGAAGGGGAGGCTGAGCCATGCAAGACTAAAGGGCGACACCCAAAAGCAGCAGTGCGACAGCAGACTCGATTTAGCGTTGACAATGTAGCGCAGGCACTGTTTGCTTCTGATTCCGATGAAGAATCATCTTGTGTGGGATTCTCATCATCAGAATTGAAAGAAGTAATAGCTGAAGCAGGTTTAGGAGGATTAGTTAGTCCTGTCTTAGCCTCCACTTCAGTGTTGCAGGGGAGAGATGAAACTGATGATGCTGAGGAAGAGCAGTCAGCGCAGGCACAGAGAGTGACTGATGCCCCTGGCATTGCTTCTCAGGGTGCACCCACTACTTCAGCCCCAGTGCCAGCATCCACCCCGAAGGCTATAGAGAAGGGATCAGGAAAGAAATCTGCGATCTGGAGCCACTTTAAAGGGACAGAGGACCCACATTCTGCTCAGTGTAATTACTGTGCCAGGGCTATTAGCAGAGGCAAGCAAATGGGACTTCTAACTAATTTTGGCATGATGCATCATATGAAGAGGCAACACCCAACAACAGTACTACCATCTGAGGAGGATGGCAGTACCAGTCAGGGGAGCCCTTTTTCCAGGCAGCGTAAAGTGGTTGAAAAGGAGCAGAGTCAACCCAAGCCCTCAGCCCCTTCTAGCAGTCAGGTGGCAGGCCAGCAGCCCCCTGCCATGTGGCAGAAGCGACAACCCAGCAAGGAGGAAATGGGGTGGTGTGCGGTAACGCTATCTCGGGGCAGGAGGCAGGCAGCCTCAAAAGTTGTAACCAGGAGCATTGGGGAAATGATTGCCCTTGATGACCAGCCCTTGCAGATAGTGGAGAATGTGGGTTTCAAGCATTTGCTGAAGGTCTTAGTTCCAAATTACAAAGTCCCCTCCAGAACCACATTTAGCAGAAAGGTCATCCCCAGTCTGTACAACCAGTGTTGCAGTTGCATCCAAGTGCTGCTAGCTAAGGCACAGGGGAGTGTGCATTTCACCTGCAATATCTGGACTGCCATGAATGCTGCACACTCTTACCTCTCCCTGACAGCACACTGGTGGGACCTGGCTGAGGCAGAGGCAGGCAGCAGCTCTATTAGTGAACAGTGGAGGTGGGCTTTACTGTACACCCACCTGACAGACGAGGCCCATACCTTAGCCAATATTCTAGCATGCATCAGACAGATGCTGGTGGGTTGGCAACTACACCAGCGAGACAGGAATCTTCAGGCAGGGTTCTTTGTCACAGATAATGGTGCAAACATGGTAAAGGCAATATGCGACGGGCGCTTTCAGAACATCCGATGTTTTGCACACACTCTGCACCTGGTAGTGAAGTCAGCTCTGGGGTTGGAATCCAATCACCAAGAGAATGAATACCTGCATACGAACATAGCAGCGAAATTCCACAGAAGTGTGAAGGCGGGGCAGGTTCTCTGACAAAAGCAGACTGATTTGGAGATGCCTCACAAGTGTCTCATTCAAGACATTGCCACCCGGTGGAATTCCACCTTTATGATGCTGCAGAGGTTAGTGGAGCTGCAGCCACCCCTTCATGAACTTTCTGCACCAATGGACATAGGTGTGCATAATCCCCTAGGGCATCATGATTGGTTAGTCATGAGTCAGATGGTAAAAATCCTAAAGCCCTTCAAGGATGTCACAGAGAAGCTGAGTTCCAGAAGTGCCACCTTGGCTGACATCATCCCTATAGTTAATTTTCTGGAGGAAAAGTTGGAGGGCTTTAAACAGAAAGAGGGAATGACAGCTGAGGTGTTGCATTATCTGGACATTTTGCAGAAGCAGGTGCAAGAGAGATTAAGGCCTTTATCAGAAGACCAGACATACATACTCGCCAGTCTGTGATCCCCTTGTGAAAGGGATACTCGCCCTACAATCCAATTGTCTCATTTGTGAAGGACCTGCTGTTAGTAAAAGCCATAGGCAGAGACAGATTAGGCATGAAGCAGAGGAGGAAACAGCGGGCACTTCAGAGAGTTGTGCTAGCCCAAACAGGAGCAGTACTCTGTCAGTGACAGCTAGGACCTCCTCCTCCTCCACTTCAGTACGCCAAAGGCATGTTGCCCATAAAGAATCATCTGTTCTGCTACAGGCTAGAGAGAAAGCAGCTGGCATGAGTCACTCTCAGCCCACCCAAGTAAAGGAGACACAAGCACAAAGGTCAGTGACACGGTATCTTTCAGAGCCCACAGAGGACATGCAGACACATCTGCTGGCATATTGGGCACACAAATCCACTGTCTGGCCAAAGTGGCTCAGCAATATCTGTCATGTCCACCAACCAGTGTGCCCAGTGAATGTGTATTTTCAATGACAGGGGATATCATGAGCCCTCATCGCTCAAGGCTAGCAAGAGAGTTGATGGAAATGCTAGTGTTTTTTAAAATAAACATGCCTTTGCTTGGGTTTCCAAATTTTCCCTGTGAATGGCAAGATGAATAAAAGCAATTGAAAGCCTTGCAGCAGCTCCAGCTGCCTCCTATGTTCTAGATAATATCAGCACATGTACCTGACCTCAAACGCTGTGCCAGTCCGTCCACTGTCCAGGCCATACGTCCCTACAAGGGCCTGACCTCAAACGCTGTGCATAGCTGAGTTTAGTTCTAGTAGTTCTAATTTCAGCTTCATGTATTTGTGTATCACTTCTTTCCAGAATATTTTTTTTCCTGTTTTGCAACATTTGGAATGTAAGAACATAAAAAGCTGACTTAAGATGTTTGGAGCTTGCATATTTCATATGCTCAATAGTTTTCATCACCTTTAATATGGGCCATATTCCCTAAATCTTTCTTAGGTGCCAACATTGTTTCTAGTACTATAGAAAACTGGTGGTAGTTGCACTATAGTTCATCCTCTGTGTTCCCATAGTTTACAGAGGCACTGTGTAAACTACAAAGACAACATAGGTTGATATTGTAGATTTGGACTTGAGTAGCAGTTTTCTTATTTCTGAGAGCTCTTCATGTTCCTTTGTCATCAGCTGAAGTGCATAAGTATAGTTAATAGCTTCTGGGTGTTTACAAGGGCTTGACCTCTAACGCAGTGCCTGTCTGTCCAGGCCTTGTGTCCCTACGAGGGCTTGACCTCTATCCTCAAATGCTGTGCCTGTCCGTCCAGGCCTTATGTCCCTATGAGGGCTTGACCTCAATCCTTGAATGCTGTGCCTGTCTGTCCAGGCCTTAAGTCCCTACGAGGGCTTGACCTCTAATGCTGTGCCTGTCCGTCCAGGCCTTACGTCCCTACGAGGGCTTGACCTCTAATGCTATGCCTGTCTGTCCAACTTGGAGCTTGGATATTTCATATGCTCAATAGTTTTCATGACCTTCATAATACGGGCCATTTTCCCTAGATGTTTCTTAGGTGCCAACATTAATGTTTCTAGTGCTATAGAAAACTGGTGGTAGTTGTACTCTAGTTCATCCCCTGTGTTCCCATAGTTTACAGAGGTACTGTGTAAACTTCAAAGTCAACATCGGTTGATATTGTAGATTTGGACTTGAATAGCATTTTTCTTATTCCTGAGAGTTCTTAAAGTTCCTTTGTTATCAGCTGAAGTGCATAAGTACAGTTAATAGCTTCTGTGTATTCACTAGACGCCAACAGAACCACCACACTCTAGGGGCCAACCCATTCCAGGGAGCCCTTTCCTGTGCAAAGGAAATGGAACTCTCCCCGGGTGCAGCCAGCCTATCTCTTAGCACTCTCTGCTCCATGTTGAACCACTGTTCACATGGAAACCTCCTCCGCTTTGAATATTCTCGTTTATATATCTGCTACATCCACCAGATTTTAAAAGACCAATGAAAGCTCACTAGATGTCAATGGAAACACCCCACTCTAGGGGTGAACCCATTCTAGGGAGCCCTTTCCTGTGAGAAGGAAAGGGAACTCTCCCCAGGGCCAGCCTGTCTTGCCCCTATCAAAACCACAGGGACCAGACTACCTCAGCTCTGCCAGCCTGTCTTGCCCCTATCAACTTTCTGCCACTCTGCCTTGCTGCTATACACCAAATGACTCACTCAACTCCTTGTGGTGTTCATGCCACTATCATGGTTCCTCAGTGTGTTGGTGCTAGTTTTTCTGCTTGCTATGTTCCCCCTTCATTGTGCTGTAGGATGTTGATGCCACTTGTCTTGCCACTTTGCCTGTCGTGCTGCCTTTGAGGGTTCATGCATCTGTTATCAGTGCTCTCTTTTGAAGCTATAGTGTGTTTTTAACACTCTCACTGCTGCTTTGCACCTCTGTTAAAGCACTATTGCCACGCCTGGTACCCCTTTGCCCCTTTAAAGTGCCTTAGGCTATTCAAGCCACTTTGGTGCCACTTTGCCACAGTCTAAGTACCTTGGAGCTCTTTTCTCGTTCTGATGATTGCTCTCTAGAAGTTTCATCAGAATTGATAACAAAACTCCAATGCTGCAGCCAAAAATAGGCTGCAAATACTTCCCCCATTGACTTTAATGGGAAAACGTACAACGAATAAAACTAATCAACGAATTGGTTTCCCCCCCCCCATGAAACTAATGCAATGAATTTGGGTCCTGGCAAAACAAAAACCGAATCGAAACAAATTTTTTCCTTTTGCATACCCCTATAGCTCATTGTTCTTTGAAAGAGTTATTGTGATTTCATATAACTGTATTAATTGGTGATTGATTTGATTTTGCTTCATTCTTGAGACATTAGGCCTGGCAAACTAGTTGGTATTAAGACATAGGCCCTATATGTAAGGCAGTAGCATTTTAGCACTGCAGGCAGGCAGTCAGTCACCCACTCACCGCTGCAACCTCATATTACCTGTCTCAGTGGCTGCATTGCCTTTAGTGTGAGATTTCAATTTATTGGGTGCTTGTTTCATTGATTCTTGAAGAATCATACATACTTAGCTAGTTAAGGTGTCAGTGTGTGTGGGTGAATGCGCCATTGTGTGGCCTCTGGCCAGTGGCCCATTGACTTCAGTGTGTGTTCCAGTTATATTATCTCAGTGGCAGTGCTAGTGGTGGGAATCATCAAAATTTAAATCACAATCAGACATATTGCCTCTACACTGTTTCTTCATACTGTTACAGTGACAGTCTGTGGTGTGTCTTTTTGTTTTTTTTGAGAAATCATAACTCACTTAGTCTATGTTTAGCATTTGCTGAAGCACTACACTTGCACACATAGCTAAAATGCTACTGTGTGTGTGTGGATGCTCTGCCCTGTGGCCAGTCCACTGCTCTCAGTGCCTGCTGGCTATATTCATCATCACTTCTCAGATAGGAAGAGCAGCACTCCTATGTATGTATTGGCTCTGCAGACTAAATTTATTCACACTTGTCACTGTGCCTTTGCACTGCCAAATCTTTAGTGTAAGAGTCTATGGTGTCTCTTTTCAGCTTTTTTTGAGAAATCAAATTACTCACTTGTTTCTGTTTGGCCATTTGCAGAAGCACTATACTCAATGCACACTTAGCTAAAGTGCTTCTGTGTATCTGTGTGTTCAGGGGGCGTGGGGTGCTCTGTCCTGTGGCCAGTCCACTACTCTCAATGCTTGCCCTAATTGTAACAACCTAATTTCTCAGATAGAAAGAGCAGAGCTCCTACATACTTATTGCCTCTGCACACTGCATCATGCCATTTCCATTTAATAAAAAACATGGCTTTGAAAGGCAGGAGAAAAAATATGGTAGCAGTACTGGTAGAGAGACAGCAACATTAAGCACTGGCAAGAACAATCTCCATATCAAGATACAACATGAATTATTTGGTAAGGGAAAAAATGATAATCCTAATATAAATATCCAAGGATGAAATTGAAGGTTGTTTGGAGGCTTAGTTCAGGAGCAAGGAATATTTTAATTAGTGCAGTGCACCTTATTTGTTGATGAAATATTAGTGCTAGATAATATCTTGGAATCAGATGATGATAGTCCTGCTAATCCTGGACTGGTTTACATAGATTAAAAGGATTCCATGGCAGAGGTTCCAAGTAATTGACCAGAGTAACCCTTACAGTCTGGACTTCTAATAAATTAGTTTACAGCACAAATTACAATGACAGAGACCATTTCAAACTTATATGTTCAGGGTTTTCTAAACACCACATTTCCCCCCAAAAGCATACAAGGACAGAGCTGATCAGGCAAGGCTCCAAAATATTTAACTTCCACTACATGATTTCAGCATTCCAAATGTTAGGAGTTTCAAATGAGAAATTAACCAATTAACACACATGCAAACTATCGCAGCACCAGTTAAGGTAGTGCTATATCAAAGCTAGAGTTCTGCAGTGGTTTTTATTGCATTGATCTAAAGTCTAACCATCTGCTGTTTCCTAAACAGTTCCCCTGCTGTTTTCTAGGCAAGAGACTTAGCTTAGAAATTGAAATGTCCATTTGACTCGTCTCATCAGCACTGTATGCCATTGTTAGACCAGGTGTCATTCTCTCTCTCTTTCCTCCTACTCTCCTCCTTCTGCATGCTGTTCCCCTCTTTCATGGGAACTGCCAACCTATTGGTGGGGTGACAGTGACATCCTCTGACTCAGCCCTTTCCTGCACCACTTTTCTCAAACCAGCTACTGAGAACTCCTAGACCCCTACTTCAATCAAATGTTCCTGCCTTAGTCTTTGAAGCTGTCCTTCGCGCACAGACCAACACCAACTCATCTAAATCATTACAGTTATGTATTTAGAGTCACTACCCAGGAGAAGGATCTTGAAGTCCCTGTGGACAATATGTTGAAATTCTCAGCTCAGTGTGTGGCAGCGGTCAAAAAAATCAAATAGAATGTTAGGATAATAAAACAGAAATTATAATATTGCCTTTGTATTGAGACATAGTGCAATCGCACCTTAAGTATTGGGTGCAGTTCTGGTCATCCCATCTAAAGAAAGCATAGCGCAACTAGAAAGGATGCATAGGATGGCAACAAAATGATAAAGAGGATGGAACTGCTCTCCTATGATGAGATGCTATGGCTCTTCAGCTCAGAAGAGAGATAGCTAAAAGGGGATATGATAGAAGTTTATAAAAGCGAAAGTGTGATGGAATGGGTAAATAAAGGACAGTTATCTACCCTTTCAAAGAATACTAAAGCAAGGGGACACTCCATGAATCTAATAACCATTAGATTCAAAACAAATAGCAGAAAGTACTTTTTTACTCAGCACACTATCAAGCTGTGGAATCTGTTACCAGAGGACATGATCAAGTCAAGCATAGTGGAATTTAAAAGAGGTCTGGACAAGTTGCTGAACAAAAAGCAAATGTTGCTTACCTGTAACAGGTGTTCTCACAGGACAGCAGGATGTTAGTCCTCACATATGGGTGACATCACAGGATGGAGCCCAATCACGGAACACTTTTGTCAAAGTTTCTAGAACTTTGACAGGCCCCTACTGGGCATGCCCAGCATGGCACTAACCCTGCAGCCAGCAGGGTCCCCCTTCAGTCTTCTTTAAAAAGCTACAGGAAGTGCCGAAAAATAAAATAAGAAACGTAACGAACCCAACACCGCAGGGCGCCGGGCGGGTTTCGTGAGGACTAACATCTTGCTGTCCTGTGAGAACACCTGTTACAGGTAAGCAACATTTGCTTTCTCACAGGACAAGCAGGATGATAGACCTCACATATGGGCGAGTATCGAACTGAGGATGTCTGAGTATGCACCAAATGTACACAAGACGTGCAACAGGCACAACAACTGGGGTGGAATTTGGTAGAGGACATCCTGAACCCTAACTGGCAGGCGGAAGGGTGTTGGTACATCAAGTTTTGAATAGGTTACGCAGGACAGATTGGCCGAAGATGGAATCTTGTCTTCCGGCTTTGTCCAAGCAATAGTGAGTGTAAAGGTTGAAAGGTGGCAGCCCTGCAAATGTCAGGAAGCGGCACCAATCATAGGTGTGCTATTGAAGTCGCCATGGCCCTCACAGAGTGTGCTTTAACACGATCTTGAAGTGGAATGCCTGCTTGCTGATAGCAAAAGGATATGCAGTCCGCTAACCAGGAGGAGAAAGTCTACTTACCCACAGGCTGCTCCAATTTGGTGGAATGGAAAGAGACAAACAATTGAGTGCTTTTCCTGTGGGAAGCTGTACGGTCTAGGTAGAATTCTAGAGCCCGTTTGCAGTCAAGGGTATGCAGAGCCTGCTCTCCTAGATTGGAATGGGGCCTGGGAAAAAAGGTAGGTAGTATAATGGATTGACTGAGATGAAACTCTGACAATACCTTAGGCAAAAACTACTGCCCGATCTTGCAGAAGTTTAGTGTAAGGCAGATAGGTAACTAAGGCCTGTAACTCACTAACTCTGCGAGCCGAAGTGATTGCCAAAAGGAAAATCACTTTCCATGTGAGACAGCGAAGTTCACAGGAATGGAGAGGCTCGAATGGTGATTTCACGAGCCTTCCTAAAACCAGGTTGAGGTCCCAAGAAAGGGCTGGAGGACGCAGTGGAGGCTTGAGGTGAAGCAAGCCCTTCAGAAAACGTGTTACTAGGGGTTGTACTGATATAGGAACATCCCCAACACCTTTATGGAAGGCGGCCATCGCACTAACATGCATTCTGATGGAGGAAGTTTTTAGACCTGACTCAGACAAGTGCCAGAGATAGTCCAGAAACTTCATGATTGGACAGGTAAAGGTATCAAGGGATTGAGAAGAGCACCATGCCTGAAACCTGTTCCATTTGTAAGAATAAGATTTTCTCGTGGAAGGCTTCCGTGAAGCAATCAGGACACGGGAAACTGATTCAGAAAGGTTAAGTGGCTGAAGGATTAACCTTTCAACACCCATGCCGTCAGGGACAAGGCTGCAGATTGGGGTGTCGCAGGCACCTGTCGTTTTGCATAATCAGAAGTGGGTCCTTTCCTAAGGGAATGTGCCTGCGAATGGAGAGATCCTGAAGTATTGGAAACCACACTTGGTGAGGCCAGTAAGATGCTATCAGGATCATGGTTCCTTTGTCCTGACATAACTTCATGAGAGTCTTCGAGAGAAGTGGAAGTGGAGGGAAGGCATATAAAAGACCTGTCGCCCACGAGAGGGAGAACGCATCTCTTGGTTGTGAGTGTTGGCTGCGAGTGAGAGAGCAAAAGTTCTGTAGTTTGCGGTTTTGACATGTTGCAAAGAGATCTATATGAGGGTAACCCCAGTTTTGGAAGATCGAGTCCGCCACTACGGGGTTTAGAGACCACTCGTGCGGTTGAAAGGCGCGACTTAGCTTGTCTGCCAACACATTGTCCACTCCCGGCAAGAAGGTGGCCCTGAGGTACATTGAGTGGGAGAGGGCCTCCGCCCATATCTGCGCAGCTTCCTGACACAGAAGGTAGGAGCGCGTCCCTCCCTGTTTCTTGATGTACTACATGACCACCTGGTTGTCCGTCTGAATCAGGATGACCTGATTGGACAGGCGATCCTGAAATACCCTGAGAGCATATCTGATTGCTTGCAGCTCCAGGAAATTGATTTGGTGTTTGGCTTCCTCTGGAGACCAATTTCCTTGTGTCTGCAGATTGGCCACATGGGCTCCCCAGCCGAGATTGGAAGCATCGGTGATGAGAATTATTTGAGGGTCTGGAGGTTGGAAGGGCAAGCCTTGGAGGAGATTGATCTGATTTTTCCACCAGGCAAGAGACTGACGGAGTGACAATGGTTGACAGGGGCTGAATGCATTGAGTCCATTGTGACCTTAGAGTCCACTGCATGACTCTCATGGCTAGACGGGCCATTGGGGTGACTTGAACTGAGGACGCCATGTGTCCCAGTAGGATGAGAAAGCTGCGTGCAGTCGTGTAACGCTGAGACTGCAGCTGGTGTACAAGAGAGACGAGAGTGAGAGCTCGTTGTCGAGGTAGAAAAGCTTTTGCCTGCAAGGTGTCTAAGTCGCCCCTATGAATGATAAGGTTTGAGATGGGACTAAGTAGGATTTGTCATAGCTGACGAGAAATCCTAGCGAAATCAGGGTGTGTAAGGTAAGATGCAGGGACGACAGAGCAGTTTGCTGAGTGGGAGCCCTGATCAACCAATCGTCTAGATAGGGATAGACGTGAACACCTTGAGTCCTGAGGAAGGCTGCAACTACTACGAGACATCTTCGTGAAGACTCGTGGTGCAGACGCAAGGCCGAATGGAAGTACTTGGTACTAATAGTACTTGGGGCCTACCAGAAATCTCAGGTATTTGGGATGAGATGGAGTTATTGCAATATGAGTGTATGCATCCTGGAGGTCTAGAGAGCAGAGCCAGTCTCCATTTTTGCAGAAGAGGGAGGAGGGAACCCAAGGTTACCATCTTGAACTTTTCTCGTTGGAAGTAATTGTTGAGGGCACGTAGGTCCAGAATTGGACAAATGCCGCCTGATTTTTTGGGGATTAGAAAGTACCGGGAATAGAATCCTAGGCCTCATTGGGAAGAGGGTACTGGTTCTATTGCTCTGGACTGGAGGAGGAGGGAGACCACCTGTTCCAGAAGTGGTGAATGGTCGGATGTTCCCCACATCAGCTGAGGTGGGGAGTCCGGTGGGATGGAGAGAAAGTTCAGGTGATAACCTTGAGAGATTATGGCGAGGACCCACTGGTCTGAGGTGATTGCGTGCCACTTGTTGTGGAAATGGCACAATCGACCTCCCACTGGTATCTGAGGCAGTGGAAGCTGGCTGCTGCTCTCTATGCAGGAGTCAAAAACCGGAAGCAGGGCCCGGCTGAGGAGCTGCTTGTGGCTTTTGTTTTCGTGTCTGACGAGATTGGGCCTTATGGGAAGGTCTCGTGGAACGAGTCCTAGACTGTGGTGGATAGGACTTCTTTGGACGGAAGAATTACTTTTTAGTATCCTTCCTGAATGGCAGTTTGGAGGCATAATCAGAAGGCATCAGAGAGAGCTGTCTCAGGGTCTCATGATGGTCCTTGAGTTCTGCCACCGTTCGTTGAATCTGTTCGCCGAACAGATTGTCCCCCATAAAGGGCAGGTCGGACAATCCATCCTGCACTTCAGGGCGAAGGTCCGAAGACTTGAGCCAGGTCCAGCTTCTCGCCAAGATAGCAGCTGCAGATACCCTGGTAGCAGTGTCAAAGATATCGTAAGATGATCTTATCTCATGCTTGCCGCCTCAAACCCTTTGTTTACTAGGGTTTGAAGCTGTTCCTGGAATTGCTGCAGCAGGGATTCTGCAAAGTCCTGTATCTGCTTGAATAAGACCCTGTTGTACTGGGTTATATACAGCTGGTAAGAGGCAATCTGAGAGATGATCATTGAGCCCTGGAAGACCCGGCGTCCAATGGCATCTAGAAATTTTTGCTCCTTGCCTAGGGGAAAAGAAGTATGAGGCTTTGATCTCTTTGCTCTCTTTTGGGCAGATTCCACGATGACAGAGTGGTGATCCAATTGAGATTTTTGAAAACCTGGGGCTGTCTGTACCAAATAAGTGGTGTCAGCCTTCCTGTTGACTGCAGCAACAGAGCCAGGGTGTTCCCAGTTCTTTTTGAGGAGATCCAGAAGAACTTGGTGAATGGGGATGGAGGTTATTTCCTTGGGAGCATCCAGGAATTACAACAACTCCATCATTTGGTGCCTGTCATCGTGCTCGGTCTGTAATTGGAAGGGAACCAATTCAGACATCTCCTTCACAAAATTTATGAAGGAAAGGTCCTCTGGAGGAGAATGCTTTCTGCTTTCAGAAGAGAAGGTGGTGAAGGCAAGGCATCGGTGTCTGATGAAGAATCATCTGTCCAGGTATCGCAAGGATTGGCATCTGCCCCTCTAGGAGCCCTAGGGGGACGGGATGGTGGAATCCCTCAAGGTCCTGGTCTAGGCTCCGAAGGAATCGAAGGAATAATTGGAGGCACCGATGAAGGCATCGAAGGCACCAGTGCAGGCATCGAGGGCATCAATGAATGGATCGGTGGCGCCGGACATATGTTATCAGTATCAGTAGGACTCCTGATGGAGGGATGTGGAACGGTGTTTCTCCTCCTGATGACAAGGTAAGCGGAGAGGACACTGAAGCCATCAGTGACCCGGATCCGTCGGTGGAAAAGCGGCGATGAGCGCTTCCATTTTCAAGAGCAGCGGTGTCAACGCTGCCAGAATCGGGTCAGCGGTCGGTTCCATGATCGTTACCGGTGGCGGAGGAACTTGGAGTTGATGCATCGCTTTGTCGATGGCCTCCTGAACCAGCCGGTCCAGTTCTTCTCGGAGACCTGGAGCAAGCAGCCCCGGCTCCAGAACAGAAGAAAGAGGCAGAGGCATAGCCGGAGGGACCACCGTTAAAGGCAGAGCCGTGACTCCCAATCCCCTTTCGGGTGAGGGTTGCCTCGGTGACCCAGTCGCCGAAAAGGTCGGTGCCTTTTCTGAATGGGGTTTCTTCGACGGTGGCTCGGACGATGGCAAGGTCGATGATTTCGTTCCCTCGATGGTCCGAGGCTTCCGATGTTGATGTCGCTCTCTACGATCCCCTCGGTCCTGAGGGGGAGTAGAGGGAGTTAAAGGCCAACAAGTTGTCAATGCCGGATGGTCACCGGCCGGTGGTTGACACTGGCGTGAAGTTGACGGTACCGGTTCGGACGACGTCGATGCAATAGATGGCATGGGGATTTGAGCACGGAAGTTCCATCTTCTCCATTCTGGCCTTGCGACCTTTGGGTGTCATTAAGGCACATTTGGTGCAAGTCAGGACATCGTGCTCACATCCGAGACACATTACACAGACTTTATGAGGGTCTATGATGGACATGGTGCGATTGCAGTCCGGGCACCAACGGAACCCCGACGCCATGGTCACTCAAGCCACGTACGGTCGACAGCCAAACTCGACAGGAATCGACCGAAAATGGGTAAAAACTTACCAGAGTACCGCAGAGTCAAAAATTCGAAAGAGGGACCCCTGTGGGGTATGAAACTTTTTAGTAATTCCGTGAGGAAAATTCCTGTTAGGAATCTCTGTGGAGCTCCTTAACCGCGTGGCTACTGCTGCGCGGAAAAAAGAAGACTGAAGGGGGATACCTGCTGGCTGCAGGGTTAGTGCCATGCTGGGCATGACCAGTAGGGGCCAGTCAAAGTTCTAGAAACTTTGACAAAAGTGTTCTGTGATTGGGCGCCATCCTGTGATGTCACCCATATGTGAGGACTACCATCCTGCTTGTCCTGTGAGAAAGTACATAACACATTATTAGACAAGTAGACTAAAGAGAACTACTGCTATCCCTGGGGAGGGGGTAACAGGAATTAGATCTACTTTATGAGATCTGCCAGGTACTTGCTACCTGGATTGGTCACTGTCTGAGACAGGATGCTGGGCTTGATGGACCATGACCCAGCATGGTAATTCTTATGATCTAGGATCATGAGTTTAAACTTTTTCTGTAATTCAGAGACTTTTCCATGAGCAGGAACTATTCCATTGGGATCTTAGATCTCTAATAAAATCTCAGAAACTTGGGGAAAATGGCAAATTTCCTATCATTCTATTTCCCTGTGATATTCTCTCGTTATTTGAGATTGTAAACAGATGAACTCCCCACCTGCAGGAAAATGTCCAAATTACTGGTAGGGCTCCATAGTCTGTTCGCAAACAAAATGTGTTGAACCATCACAAATGAATTACCATATTTTTCGCTCCATAAGACGCATCTGACCATAAGACGCACCTAGGATTCAAAGGGGGAAAATTAAAAAAAAAAAAAATTGTGTGCTAAACCTGCTCTCTCCCCAGGCGTCTGTGCGTCTTATGGAGCAAATTAGGGGAGTGCATAACATTTTTTTCTGTCCCCATTTTGTTTTCAGGTCTGGGGAGGGCCATTTCGGTCCACTCCCCAGATCAGAAAACTTTTATCTTTCTCTTTTTGTGGGAACACCCCCCCCCCAAAAAAAACCCCCCATCCCAACCTTTTAAATTAATTAACAACCCCCCACCCTCCTGACCCCTCGCAAGACCTGCCAAAAGTCCCTGGTGATCCAGCAAGGGTCCAGTAATCAAAATGGCACCGACAGCCCTTTGCCCTTACTATGTCACAGGGGCTACCGGTGCCATTGGTCGGCCCCGTGACAAAGTAAGGGCAAAGGACTGTCGGCTGCCAGTAATCAAAATGGCGCCAACGGCCCTTTGCCCTAACTATGTCACAGGGGATACCGGTGCCATTGGTCGGCCCCTGTGACATAGTAAGGGCAAAGGGCCGTCGGCGCCATTCTGATTACTGGCAGCCGACGGCCCAAGTGTAGGAGATCGCTCCCAGACCGCTCCTGGACCACCAGGGACTTTTGGCAGGTCTTGGGGGGGGTCAGGAGGGTGGGGGGTTGTAGTAAATTAATTTGGCAGGTCTTGGGGGGGTCAAGAGGGTGGGGGGTTGTAGTAAATTAATTTGGCAGGTCTTGGAGGGGTCAGGAGGGTGGGGGTTGTAGTTAGATTTTTAGTTTTTTTTTATTTTCGCTCCATAAGACGCACAGACATTTTCCCCACACTTTTAGGGGAAAATAAGCGTGTCTTATGGAGCGAAAAATACGGTAAGCTGCAATTCCTTACAGGAGGAGTAAATCAGCAGCACCAAAGAAAAACATCCTTCAAATTACTGATGTTCCAAAACACAAAAATGTCAGTGCCTCTGGGATTTTTATTCATAATAAAGAAACTAGTTTCTCCAGTAGAACTGAATAATAGAATAACATATCCGATTTATGTTTAAATTGAAAAGGTAAGGTTTACAGTGTCCACTTATTCATTTTTTATGACTTCACATTTTTTGTGTCAGAAAAAAAGAATGTTCTTCAAGCCTGATATGTACAATAATTTAGAACAGTGTTCTAGTAACAAATGTTATTAATTGCAGAAAAGTAATATGTCAAATCAGTGCACTGTGACCTTTCCAGCCATGAACATACAATTAAAAACAATGGACAGTAAGTAAAATATTTGCAGCTGAAGATGACTAACTTTTATTCTTAAAGCTCAAACTGCTGTAATGTCCACCACATACTAATCAATGAATATCACCATTGATACTGAACCTGTCAGAGAATGCATTAGAATCTGTTTTCACCCTGTTAACATGCCTTAAGAGGAAGTCCAAAATTGTGGGAACATGGTCTGTGAATTTACTCTGGAAGTAGGCAATATGAAGGAGGTAAGTGTCAACTGAAGACCCCTCCCCTAATGTGCACACTTTCAGTCAAACCCTGTTCTATCAGCTTTATATCCTCCAGGTCATCCTTGATGATGCCAATCAAATGACTTAAGCCTTCTTGTTGCTGCTTCAAATGCTGTAAAATATAAACACAAAATTGTTATGAGCATGAATAATTAGCTATACAAATGCTATATTTTGCATAGTTAAGGCCATTCATTTCAGTGTTCAACAGGGATATTCATTTGTTGATCATTAGTTACATTTGTTTCATGGTATGTGTGTATCGAGTAGAGTGTATATTTTCCATTGTTCAAGCACAGATACAGACGCGCATATCACAAAATGACTGACCAACGAATGCACATCCCTAGTGTTTAACCCTAACCACCCCAATCATGCATCCCCCGACTCCATCCTAAAAATTTTCATCTTTTTATCATGTTACACTGTAGACTTGATGATATAATAATGCTCAATATAACGCAAAATCATTTTTACTGCAGTCAAAGGCTGGCTCCCAATTTTTTTTTTGTTAAGAGTTTTAAAAGCCTGGCGCACGCCAAAATCTGGAGATATTTACACAAGTTGGGCTGGCACATGCTGAGCGGTTTTTAAAAACCGCCCGCAAATGCACGTACTTGCCTCTATACGCACAAATGAAAAGTTCCAAAAAGGGCAGGGCATGGGTATTGCTGGATTTCACCTTGAAATATGTGGTAAATACTTACATGCACAGGTGTGTGCCGAGTCCCCTGTCACATAACTTTATTTCGGTTATGGATGGCATGTAAGTCGTAAAACAAAAAAAAAACTAAACAGGGTTTTAAGGGTCAAGGCTAACAGGGGAGAAGGGAGGCTATTAAAATAGGGGAATTTGGAAGTCCTATTCCTTACCTGGGTGAACTGGGAATGAACTGGTAAAACTGGTAATGGCGTAGGTGCACGTCCTTTAAAATTCTCCCACTTATGCAGTAGAAGCAGTAGTTGCACACCTAAGTGCGCGTCCACTTAAAATTGCGCATACATGTGCTTGGGCTTTTTAAAGATATTATTTCCTCAATAAAGAATCTAAAATTTGGACATTTTGGCTTCTAATTCTCATCTTGTTGCCTCCACGGCTTTGTTAGACAGCCTTCCTTGCTGCTTTCTCAATCTGCACACATGTGCACGCCTTCAGGCTATTTTATATCACATGTGCACCTGCACGCCTGTTTAAAATTTACCGTTATATAATGCAGGCCAATTTTTGGACACTATCATCAGTTAATACTGGGTCTACAGTGTATTTTCTGACTTTTGCTCATTTGCAGATGGACTGTAAGCAAATCAATACTTAAGTCTTTGGCTAATAAGCAAAAATTCTGAACTTCGTAAAATCTCACTGTTTGCATTGCATGCCCTGTAGTACTGGCATATTTGAAGATCATTCATCAAATATTACAGCTTTCTTTCATTTTAGTTTTACTTCAGGGAAAGAAAAATAAGGAAATGGATTTTGATTTAAATAATTCAATAGTGGCCAAAAATTAAAATGTTGAGGCTATTTGTCCTGATTTTACTTAATTTTGAAAATTCTAGAGCAAGTACTTATGAAAAAAGTGTTGTTTCTTGTATTCTTACAGAGCAATGGTCATTGTTGATTGTGGAACAGCATGGAGGATCATACTGCTAAATCTATTACTCTGAGTATATCATGCATTTGATTAGTACACCTATGTATATACTGTCAAATATTTATGCTTTTAATATAAAAACTATAATGTTATAATTTGTGTGCGTCAGCCTGTTCAGAGATGTGAAAATTATTCAGTAGCTGGAGACAGAACAGTTGCTAAGCTTTTTTCACATGATACAAAATGGGAGAAAACCACTAGTGCATAGGTCCCCTTAGTGATTAATCCATAATTAATATGAGTGTGCAAAGCACCAAGATGAGTAAAGCAGCATTTCATAGAACATCTTGCTACTTCCAAAAATTATATAGTATCCAGGGAAGTAGGACCACCACAGGAAAATTTGGATTCTATTCACCATATTTGCTTCTGGATGTCCAGAGGAAGCTGCAGTGAAGGTGAAGACCCAGAGTGGGTGAAAGAACCAGGACCCCTGGCTTTCACCCTCCTAGCTCAGGGATCCCCAACTCGCCCTGCTCTACCCAAGGGATGGCCTTCGAAGGAACCTAGCACCTTGTCGAGCCTGCCAGGAATCTTTTTTTTTTTTCAAAATTCTACATTGCAGGTTTGCACCTCTACCATCTGCTGGAGACAGGTAAATACTGAGGAACTGTAGATGGCACTCTCAGATATGTAGCAGTGCCTCAAAGCTTTGTACTCTGCCTCCATCTGCTGCTCATAGGGAAGCAAAACTCACTTGTATGGACTGCTCTGGGGTACGCACAGGAACTCTGCTATCACAAGAGCAGCAATGAAGGGTTCAGTTTCTAAGGAGACTTCCCTTACTCCAGGACCAACAAGACCACCTGTGGTACCCAGGCACCTGTCTAGAGGAGGGGAGTGTAGAGCATTATGAAAAATGCACTCGTTTCTTTAACATTTCAGTCTATTATAAAATAAAAACTGCTCCCTAGTAGAGAGGAAAGAGAAGATATTCAGCTACCTCAAAGGTTTAAATAATGCACAAGAAGCAAACCTGTTTTAGAGATAAATATGATCTAGAATCAAAGGTTGCTGTATGAGATTCCAAGGAAGAACACAAGATCATCATCAGAAAATATTTCTTCAGGGAAATGGTGGTAAATGCATGGAATGGCCTCCCAGGGATCACCAAGTGACAGATATGTGAGGGCAAAGCCAGAGAACAACTGGGGTCCATGGTAATGTGGCAAGAATGAAACTGAGCAACCTCAATGGGCCTTATAGTCTTCATCTGCCATCATATTTTGTTTCTTCACTTTTCTTTAGATCCCTTAAAGTTCAGATTAGGACACTGATTTCAGTAATAAGCAATTGTACGATAGAGCCTGTCAATATAGGGACTAGCACTTAATTTGCTACTTCAGCACATTTATCAGCCAGCTGCAATTGGACTAGTTGCATTTAAGCCAAATTTGAGTCCTGCATTATAGCCCACGCACAAAGGGGAAACTATCTCAGCAAACAACAAGACCATCACTCACCTGCTTGATTTCCCGCTGGAGATCAGCATCTACATAGTACCTCTCTTCAGACCTCACAGCTCCAAAGTGATTCTGCATCCGAATCTGTGACATCAATTCATTTAGTCGACCCTAGAAAAAAGATGAGGTACCAAGTATTATACTACTGCTACAACATACCAAATATAAGACAGGTATTGTCTCTGTCAGCATCAGATGCAATCATATTTAACAAAAGGCAAATTTACCTTGCTATAGGTTTGACACATCTTCCTTAGCTCCCAAAGAAAGGTGAACAACTAATTTGCCTGCTAATCCCTCTAGCTTTCATGTCTACTTCATGTATCCTTCTATGCATATAGGTACAAACGTATAGGCCGATGGAGCGCACTGTTAACCCGCCACTGGACACGTGTTTTCCCTTTCCCCTTATTCAGTAAGGGGCCAAAAACGCGCGTCCAATCCGCTGAACCTAATAGCGCCCGCAACATGCAAATGCATGCTGATGGCCCTATTAGGTATTCCCACGCAATACAGAAAGTAAAATGTGCAGCCAAGCCGCACATTTTACTTTCAGAAATTAGCGCCTACACAAAGGTAGGCGCTAATTTCTTTGGGCACCAGGAAAGTGCACAGAAAAACAGTAAAAACTGCTTTTCTGTGCACCCTCCGACTTAATATCATGGCGATATTAAGTTGGAGGTCCCGAAACTTTCCAAAAGTAAAAAAATAAAATAAAAAAAAAAGTCGGCTGGCGGCTCGAAAACCGGACGCTCAATTTTGCCGGCGGCCGGTTTCCGAGCCCATGGCTGTCAGCGGGCTCGAGAACAGACGCCGGTAAAATTGAGCGTTGGCTGTTAAACCCGCTGACAGCCGCCGCTCCGGTCCAAAAGGAGGCGCTAGGGACACGTTAGTTTTTACCGCCGGGCTTCATTTAAATACAGAATCGCGCGCACAGGAGAGTGGCTTCTGCGCGCCCGCTCTCCTGTGGACTTTACTGATTCGGCCTGTTAGATTGTAAGCCCTCTGGGGATAGGGAAATACCTATAGTACCTGAATGTAATCCGCTTTGAAGTGCTTATAAAAGTGTGAAAAGCGGAATATAAAAATCTAAATAAATAAATAAATGCATATCATTTGTAACAATCTTTATTTCTGAAACTATGTAACTGGAACCTTATTGGCACTTTGATAGAAAGTATTACCCAATACAATTTTAACATTACTATACGTGCCTATCTGTTGTTGTGATGGTATATAACTTAACAATGGTATAGAAAATATTTTAAATAAATAAACATAACATAGTAATTATGACAGAAAAAGACCATCATACTGAAATTAATCCTATGTATAAATCACACTTACCTTGAACTGAGTTGGTGCATTGAGTTCACACTGAATGGTGTCTAACTGCACACGCAGCTGCTCCTCATCAGCCTGAATGGCATAGCCACTTTTTCTCTGAATCTCCTGCTTAATTAAAACCTACAAATCAGCAAAAGCAAGTGGTAAATCCCAAATACACTGTCTAGGTAAAAGCAAGTTTGCTTACCGTAAACAGTGTTTCTGTAGATAGCAGGATGAATTAGCCATGCTGTCATGGGAACTGTCCATCAGGGCCTGGGAGGTGGAGCTTCCATAGTAGAATTCAGAGCTTTGCTCTGGGCGGCTGCACATGCCTTCCCGCGCAGAAAAACAGATTCTCCTCAGTCTGTGATTAAGTAGTTTCCACTTTGACTATCCAGGGAGGTGGAAGGGTCAGCATGGCTAATTCATCCTGTTATCTACGGAAACACCGTTTATGGTAAGCAAACTTGCTTTTTCCTGTTGATAGCAGGGCTGAATTAGCCATGCTGTCATGGGAGTCCTAAGCTCCCCATCACGCCATATACATATATTTCTTTTTTTTTTTTAGTGATACAAGTGATCTAAGAATGGTGGATCGTCGAGTATGTAACTATGACAATACAGAATGTAGCAGGCTCTTCCTAGTTTGATGTCGTCTGCTGCTTGTTGATCTAAGCAGTAATGTGAAGAACAGGTATGCAAGGATGACCATGTTGCCGCCTTGCAAATGTCCACGGGTTGTACGTGACGTAGGTGTGCCATGGAGGCTGCTACTGCTCGCACCTGATGTGCGTTCGGATGAGACGACAGAAAGTTCTGTTTCTGGTAGCAGAAATGAATGCATTGTGCAATCCAACTAGATATGGTTCGTTTAGCTACCGGTAGACCTGGCATGTTTGGGTTGAAAGAGACGAACAGCTGTGACAATTGTGATTCCGATTGTGTTCTGGACTTGTAATAAGCCAATGCTCTTTTACAGTCCAATGTGTGTAATAATTTTTCTCTGTCATTCTGATGAAGTTTAGGAAAGAATGTTGGCAGTTCTATGGATTGATTTAAATGGAATTGTGACACTACCTTCGGAAGGAATGACGGATGAGTTTGAAGTACCGCTTTGTGATGGAAAAATTGCAGGTAAGGACTATAATGAACCAAAGCTTGAAGTTCGCTGACTCTGCGGGCTGACATTACTGCTACCAGGAAGACTACCTTCCATGTAAGGTATTTGATGTGAGCCGATTCTATAGGCTCGAATGGAGGGAGCATGAGCTGTTCCAATACGAGGTTGAGATTCCACGGTACGGGGGGTTTTGAAACTGGAGGTCGCACGTGCGTAATGCCTTTGAGAAATCGAGACACCATCGGATGGACTGATATGCGTTGACCTCCATGCGGTCTATGATATGCTGCAATAGCGCTGAGGTGTACTCTAATTGACGAAGTTGCCAGACCTGCTGCGGTGTGCAATCCGGGGGGGGGGGGGGGGGGGTGAACCTTTGGATGTGCACCACATGGAGTATCTTTTTCATTTAAAACTGTAATTTTGTCTTGTAGATGGTTTTCTGGATTGTATAAGTATGTCTTGTGCAGTTACTGAGATGCCCTGTTCCGTTAGGAGGAGCCACTCAATCTCCATGGTGTTAAGTGAAGGGATGAGTGCATTGGGTGAAGAAGAGTTCCTCCTTGCGATAAGAGGTCTGTTTGATTCGACAGTGTGATTGGGTCCTCTACAGAGAGATGGAGAAGGTAGGTGTATCACAGCTGTCTGGGCCAAGCCGGTGCTATCAGTATCAGCTGAGCTGCATCCCGTATGCATTTCTGAATAGTTCTTGTGATGAGAGGTATTGGAGGGAATGCATACATAACAGGTTCCGTCCAAGGGATCAGGAAGGCATCCTGCGCAGTTCGCCGATGGCTGACCCACACTGAGCAAATACGAGGAAGTTTTGCATTTTCTTCTGTGGTGAAGAGGTCCATTGTTGGTACACCCCACTTGGCGAATATGTCTAGCATCACTTGCTGGTTCAATGACCATTCGTGAGGGTAGAAGATGCGACTTAGCCCGTCTGCCCGAGTGTTGATCATTCCTGGCAGATAGGTTGCCTGCAGTTGTATGCAGTGACGATGTGTTCCAAAATTTGTATCGTTTCCTTGCATAGGGTCCATGAACCTGACCTGCCTTGTTTGTTTATGTAGAACATTGCTTCCTGATTGTCCGAATATATCATGACTCGACGACCTTGAAGTTGGGGCAGGAATGTTCATAGCGCATTTTTGATTGCCCTGAGTTCCAACAGATTGATTTGCAAATTCTGTTCCTGGGTGGACCATTGTCCTTGGTTTTGTAGATGGTCCAGGTGCGCCCCCCAGCCCTTGCGAGATGCATCGGTGGTGAAGACTGTGTTGTGGCGAACTGAACAAGGCTCCTTTGATCAATGTTCTTTTCTTGAGCTACCAATCTATGTCCCTGGTCATTTCTAGGGTAAGGGCAACTTTGGTCGTTAGAGGTTGTGAGTGCTGTTTCCACTGTCTCTTCAACCCCCATTGTAGTCGGTGCATGTGCAACCTGGTGTTGGAACGGTGTAGATGGCCGATGCCATATGTCCCAGGATTGTGAGTACCTGACGCGCTGAGGGTTTGTGGTGTCGATCAGAGAGAACGCAACAGGCGTCGCATCTCCAATGTTCTGTCATGAGGTAAGAAAGCCCTGGTTTTTGTGGTATCCAAGCGAGCTCCTGTGAATTGGAGAACTTGCGTTAAATTGAGAGTGGACTTCGGATAATTGATTACTATGCCAAAGCAGTCTAAATATTGAATTGTTTGCCACAATTGGTTGATGAGCATCTCGGGATTGGAGGCTACCAGAAGCCAATCATCCAGGTATGGGAATATGCGTATGCCCACTTGTCGTAAATGTGCCACCACCACTGCCATGCATTTCATGAAGACTCTGGGTGCCGCCGAAAGACCAAATGGCAGGACCTTGTATTGATAATGTTTGTCCTGAAATTGAAAAGATAGGTAGCGCCATGAAGAGGGGTTGATCGGTATGTGGGTATATGCATCCTTCAGATCTATTGAACACATCCAGTCGTTGGACTGAAGAAGTGGTAGGATATTCTTCAATGACACCATCTTGAACTTTTCCCTGAGTAAGTGTTTGTTCAACTCTCGAAGATCCAGAACTGGTCTGTGACCTCCTGTCTTCTTGGGAATTAGGACATATGGTGAATAGAATCCCTTGTTTTGGGCATGTTGTGGGACTATTTGAATTGCCTTTTGTTGTTGAAGGGATATAATTTCCTTTGCTAGTTGGGGCTGATGGTTTTTGGCTACCCTGGTTGGTTGATGAGGCAGCCGAGGTTTTGCTGAAAACTGCAGCTGATATCCCCATTCTACTACTTCCAGAACTCACCGCTCGGTTGTTATGGCTCGCCATTGCATGATACGGGCAGATATTCTGCCTGGCGGAGTAGCTGCAGTGGAGGTGGTTGCACAATTAAAAAGATTGCGGCGCTTTGGTGGAAGAAGGGGGTTGTTGGTTCTGTGGGCGTTGTTCCCTCGAGCGACCTCTTCTTTATTGCAGTGGTTGTTGCTGACTTCGTTGTAGCGGTTTGTAGGTGGGGGGCCGATATGTCATTTATTGTCGGAACGGCCTGTGTTGATACTGTTGCCTGCGAAGTGGGGCAAAGTATCTTTTTTGTGGAGGGTACGTCGACGGTTGTACCAAGGATTGTACCGCAACTGCTTGCTCTTTCAAACTGGCCACAGTCTCATGAAACCTATCTCCAAATAGGTTGTTACCTTTGCAAAGCAGGTTTGCCAATTTGATAAGAACATAAGAACATAAGAAATTGCCATGCTGGGTCAGACCAAGGGTCCATCAAGCCCAGCATCCTGTTTCCAACAGAGGCCAAAACCAGGCCACAAGAACCTGGCAATTACCCAAACACTAAGAAGATCCCATGCTACTGATGCAATTAATAGCAGTGGCTATTCCCTAAGTATAATTGATTAATAGCCATTGATATGTACGTCTTCACGTATAGCACTGGAGCGGAGCCACGCCATTCTTTTCGCCACTATGGTGGATGCTGAAATTCGTGACGAGGATTCAAACGCTTCATATATAGTGCAAAGGAGGTGACGTATACCCTCCTCCATATCTTGAACTGGCTGAGTGATATCACCTGTAGGGTGGCCAGCCCCAGGGAGCACCTCTTTTATGTTTTGTAAGCATTCATATAGATATTGAACCATATAAAACTGGTGTTGAATGTGTGCAGATAACATTGCCCCCTGGAAGGTCTTTTTTGCGAATTCATCGAGTAATCTATGCTCCTTACCCAGCGGCACAGACGCATGCAACTTGGATTTTTTTGTCCGTTGCACGGCGGATTCTACTACCAGCAATGAATGAGGTAGTTACGGGACAGAATATAATGGTGACTGTTTCATTCTAAACTTTAAGTAAGTCTTTCTGGAGACCGGGGGGGGGGGGGGGGGGGGGGGGGGGGGATCATGAAGGGTGTTTCCCAGGACTTCTCCAGCACAGAATCTAACACTTTGTGAGATGGCAAAGAGGTGGGCTCAGCTGGTAAGTCTAATATCTTCAGCAGCCCCAATGTCTCTGCCCTTGGATCGGGAATTTTCTGAACCTCGAGGTGCAGGAGAGAACACATCTTTTCCAAGAATTTTGGGTATGACAAATCCTCCGGTGGACTGTATGGCTCAGGAGGATCCTCAGGAGGTTCAGATGGATATCTGGTAGATGAGGCTGGTGACGTTTGAGAGGAGTCCGGGTCAACCCTGAACAGAGGCTCTCGTGGAAGTGGCAGATGTTCCCTTAGGTTGAGGTGCAGGGCCCTTTCGTGACCTTGGTTCCGTACCCTCTGGTGAGGAGGGTGCTGAAAGGTGTTGTGAATCATGATCACTGCCCATTGGTGAGGGAGATAAAATAAAAGTAGATTGCATGGATTCAAAGAAGTCAGAGAGCTGACGATAACTGGGTAAATGCTTGCTGTGTCTGAGGTGGCATAGGTGTTTTAGTATGCTGCTCATAGGATATCAGTGTCTGGAGCCCCAGAATACTGCTTCCTTGGTTGCAAATCATGGGTTATTTTCCTCTTTTTCTGTAATGGTTCTTGTAGTCCCTTGTCTAATTCCCTGTGTCTGGAAGTCGACGAAAGGTCTGAAAATATTTGTAATGACGATGAAGACGAATGCGAAGTAAGTTGCACGTATTCTTCCTCTGAGTGTAAGGGAAAACTTGGTGTTTGATCCCCCATTGGCGATAGGCAGTGCTCAGAGAGACGTGGGCTGGAAATTCCTCTTCGCTCTCGGCTCAAAACTTCCTGAGATGGCTGACTTGTCTTTTTTACTGGAGTGTTTGGATGTGTTTTTTACTGGAGTGTTTGGATGTGCTCGCCTTCTGAGTCGAGTGGGATTCCCCTCATGAGTGTGATGTCACTTTTTTGTTCTGCGGTCCCAACTCTCGTGTGTCGAGCATTGAGGATGGCTGTACATGCGTCGAAGTTTTGTCTCCATGCTTGGATCTCGATTTCACTTGCGCCGATCCTGGCACCCCGTCCTTCGATCCAGACTGTCCATGCGTCGATCCCGACGCTCCGTGCTGCGATGTCGACGCTCACTGTTTCGACGTCGACGCTCCTTGCATCGTGTCGGCGCTTCTTGCATCGGCATTGACCGAGCTTTCAGTTTGTCATGCAGCCAACGCTGGTGCTTCGGGTTCGAAGCAGGAGGCGCCGTTGCTTGCTTTGACGCAGGTGGGGGGAGGCTTTGAGTGGCGTGCATCGAGGTTCCTGCAACCGATCGAGGCACGGGCGACACTCTATCCCAGTGACTTTCCCTCTTCGAGGCTTGCGATTGCCGAGGCCTCCGCAGTTCTCCATGGTGTCCTCCAGTCCTGGAGGTTTGAGGCTCCACAGATGCTGCCCTCCTTACCTTTGGGGTCTGGTCTTTTGTTGGCCCTGGAGAGGAATGGGCCCCCACCGCCAGTTTTAGTTGGTAAATCTTCTGAGCTCGCTGCCACTGAGCTCTTGGCGACATCCGGCCGCAGAGTGTACATGTGGCCTGTTCGTGGTCCGATCCTAGACACCGATAACATCGATCATGTCCATCGGTGATGGACATGATCTTACCACATGTACAGTGTTTAAACCCTGACTGCCTGGGATCTAACTTTTTGGACATTTTCTTTTTCTCTTGTGAGGAGAAACGAAGCTCTGCGTGCGATCCCGTGCGCGGAAAAGCAGACTGAGGAGAATCTGTTTTCTGCGCGGGAAGGCACGCACAGCGGCACAGAGCAAAGCTCTGAATTCTACTATGGAAGTTCCGCCTCCCAGGCCCTGATGGACAGTTCCCATGACAGCATGGCTAATTCATCCTGCTTTCAAAGGGAAAAAGTTAACTTGTTTTTGTGTACAATAATAAATATTTCACATTCCCAACCTCTTCCTCCCTTAAACAAATATCCACATACAAAAAACCAGTTGTGGGGATATGTATATACTTTGAAACTCTGACTGATTTTAAGTACTGAGATATCTATTACTTGGCATATTTGGCAATCAGGCTGCATCTTGCTGATGGGTCACAGCCAGTTAAAGCAGTAGTATTGGCAAAGAATATTTCCTAGATAATTCAGTTTCTTAAGAGACTTGGAATATCAGCACCAGGTGCTGATGATTTTGACGAGTTCCTCAGGCGACCATACTGCATCTCTCTAAGCTTATCTTGGTCAGTTCAGAACAAGGAGTTGTACCACTGGCCATCACAGCCTCCATTTCAGGCAGGTTTAGACTGAGGTTAATATCAGATCCCATTGTGAGTCTGCCTGCTCCTATGCCATTCCCCTAGCTTCAATTCTTCCAGTTGAGAAGCAGGAGTCAGATGGCTCAAAATGCTCTGACAACTTTTGGAAGCAATTTGGGCCTCACTTGCGAGCTTGCTTCTCAGATATAGCTCACAAAATAATCAATGCAAAATCAAAAGTAGTAATTTTTTAAAAGAAAAAGGATATTACAAAAGGGGGAAAAAAAACCTGCAACTCGTCCACAAACATTAAACACAGTCTGTCAAAGATTCAATCACAATAAAATAGAAACAGACTGCCCAAGTCCTTCTCCAACGTATTTGAAAATTGTAGCTTACTGCTAATGGGGTGTGTGATTGCAGGTGGTAATTTTAATTGTGCTTTAGAGATAGATAAAAGATAGAAAGTCACTAGTATGTACATGAATCCCTAGAGGGGAAAGGGCAATTTGATATTACATAGGTCCATGGGATAATAGACATATGAAGCATTTCTAATCTAAGGATCTGAATTGTACTTTTTATTCTACCCCACATACAATGTACTCCTGCTTAGACAGAATATTGGTCTCATAGGAGGAGCATCTACATTAGGTCGACAGAGCATACTTTAAGCCAATATCCATGTCTCATCATAATGCAGAAATACTAACTATAACAGTGGTGGCCCACTCCAGTCCCCAAGAGGCACAAACAGACCTGGTTTTTGGGATATCCACAATGAATATACAAGACAGAGATTTGCATACAATGGAGGTAGTGATTGCAAATCTATCTCATGCATATTGTGTAAATTCTGAAAACCAGACCTGTTTGTGGCTTTTGATGACCTGGTTTACAATTATGAAACAAAATCCTGCAAAACCTCTCAAATGGCATTTGAATCCAAATTTGTGGGGGGTTATGCATGTGAGGGGTTTTCCAGCCTTCTTTCCTATAGAAAAAGAAGTGTTTTAGATAGGGAATTTTATACAAAATATGACTATAATTTTATGGTATGTCCTAAAAGCATATGTAAAAGGATGGCAATATCATACAGGGCAGCTTGCAAAACAATAGATATAGAGGAACAATCTTGCACTTCTTCAGACAATACAGGACAGAGTGTCAGAGCCTATTATGGTGGATAACGCTGTTTACATCTCCAAACAAAACCCTCCCTCTTTTAGACATGTGACGATGGTGTCCCCAGCACCACTGGCACTCTGGGTACGGTATGGTGGAGGGTGGCAGTCTATGGTGTTGCCCCCTTCAGTACCGGAGAGCGCTCCGGCAGGTGGGTCATTGAAACTGTGGCGGAACCTGCTCACCTGCGAGACTCACAGGGAATGACTGCAGCAAAGTCCCTGGTGAGCACAGGTGCTGATGGAGGACTGCGGACATGTCGTGTGATCCATAAGCAGATTGCCGGTAAATAGCGTTGTTCCTGGTGCCACCAGTGCCTACAGACTTCGATCGCCCGGGGGCCCCGATGCCCAAAGGTATTGGCCAAAGAAGCCATGGGAGTCTGCAAGGAGAGGCCTTGCGGCCCCCCGACAGGTCATTGATATCAAAAGGAACTGATGACTGCTAGTGCTGACAGCAATTTCCGTCAGCTCACCGATTCATCTGGTGGTGTCGATGCTGCGAGCTCAAAGACTCCTTAAAGCATTATGGCTGATGACAGTCTTGCCAGTGCACATTAATATTGATGGTGTGTGCATCTTGGCGGGCCCCCAACACTGGGATCATTGACTGAAGGGGCAGTTCTATGCTTCCCAGTGCTCTGTAGTGGACACCACCCCGGAGCCCTGAGGGCACTGGGCCGCTGCGTACAGATGCACCTCTGCATCAGGGTACCTCAAGTAGGTGGCGACCCCTGCGCTCAATCCAGAAAAGGCCAAGAAACTCTGCCCCCCGAGGGCTGCAGGGACATGCGGGGGCTTTAGAGAGTCCTGGAGGTCGATGGCCATAGTAGTGACAAGGGCGCTCAGTGATGAAACCAGTGCCTGGCTGGTGGGGCTCGACATAGTCGAGACAGTAATGAGAGGCATCGGTAATCTGAAGGCATTTCCTGTGGCCCCATACCTTGATGGCTTTGAGGCCGTCAATGGTGTTAGGGCAGCACTGCATCGCGATGGCATCAAGGTCATGCTGGCACTGAGGTCACACACTTTGACGATGTAGTGGAGTCGACATTGAGAGCTTGCCATCGCTTCAACCTTGCCAGCCCCTACATCGGCCATGCACACACCGTGAGGAACAAAAGCGTCAATGGCGTCGAGAGCATGGTGGCATCGATGGAACTGCAGACACCACAGCACTGAGTGCAGCGAGGGTACTGAGGCAACGAGAGCCACAAGGGCACAGAAGCATCAAGTGCACTGACCGTGGCAAGTGCCCAAGGGCACCATACTGAGGGTTCAAGTGCCCTGAAAGCACCATGACCTGGAGTGCATCAAAGGCATTGAGGCATCAAGTGCATCAAGAGCACCATGGTATCGAGAGCACAGAGGCATCGAATGCATCTAGGCATCAAGTGCACTAAGGGCACTGTGCCAAGGGATCGAGTGCACCAAGGGCAGAGACTGCACCGAGGCCACTGTGGCAAGTACACCAAGGGCACCGTGCTGAGGTATTGCATGCAGAGGGCAACGTGTCATCAAGTGCACCGCATCCCAGCACAGCAAGTATCGAGCCTAAATGCCCAAACCGGTGCAGCGAGAGTCCAGTTCCACCAATGCTGATGGCACTAAAGGCCACAATGGCATTGTGGGTATTCATGCACCTTGACACAAGACGGGTGACCTTGGACCTTGGTACCCGAAGATGGGCCCAGTCCCTGACGAGGTACTGACATTGATGCGTAGGACAAACGGTGCATTGGTCACAGCTGTGCACGAGGCAAGCATTCATGGGCATGGCACCGAAGTGCGGCAGCAAGCTGCTAGCCCAAGTTCCGCTTATTATGACCCTTGGCTGACGCCGCCCGCGGCCGACTCAACTCACGTCATGAACTGTCCTGCTCTCCTCTCTGGGCGATCGCGCAGCTGTGGCTAGCTGCTGCATGCCATCTATCTCACAAGTCTTCTCATGGCGGCTGGGATGCCGCCGAACTCCATACCTCCTCTGGGCCTTCCTAGGCGCGCCAACACTGAGTCTACCTTTAAGGACGCTATGGCAGGAACCTCAGGTGCATCTCCTATTGATGACATCACTAGCTGGTATTCATAAGCGCCGCCCTGGGCCTGCACTAATCGTGCAGTTGTGTTTCCTGGTGCTGCTGACCATGCCTTCCGACGGTAAGGACCTGTGGGGCTCCTCCCCCTCAGGCTGTAAAATCACTCGCTTTGGGTTCACGAAACCCACAAATCCTAACAGATTGTCAAGGCCATGGACCCGGCAGAGGTCTCAGCTATCCAGGCCATTCCTGGCCTGGCACAACAAATCAGTGAGCAACAAAAGTTCCTGGAAACACTTGCAGCAGCCATTGATAATTTGAGCACTCATTTGGACGCCGCAGTGATTTCTACCACGACGTCTCCTAAGCTCAACACTTCCACCTCTATGCCGGTTTCCCGGCCTACCGTGCCCTTGCTGGCACCTCCACATTTTTCTGGAAATCCTCTTATGTGGATATGCACTTCTGCCTACAACCAGCTTATTTCCCAGACATGATTACCAAGACTACCTACATCCTATCCCTCCTGGATGGTAAGGCTTTGGCCTGGGCATCACCCCTCTGGGAACGTGCAGACCCGGTCCTACGTGACCTGCCCGGGTTTCTAGCTCTATTCCTCTCAGTCTTCGATGATCCTGGCAGAAGATCCTTTTCCGGATCCTCTCTTCTCCACCTTCAACAGGGCACCTGGCCATTATCTAACTACGTCATTGAATTTAGGACCCTGTCGTCGAGAACTCCATTGGAACTCAGATTGCTTACGGTCCATTTTCCTTGAGGGATTGAGTTCCCGGATCAAATATGAGTTGGCAGCTCGGGAACTGCCTGCATCCCTGGACTTGTCAATAGACTTTGCCAGTCGCATCGACTGCCATCTGCAGGAGCTCTCGCAGGAGTCAAGAGCGTCCAAGAAATCTACGCCAAGCTTGTCCAGAGTTCAACGCTCGTCTTCTCCCAGGGTGAACGTGGCTCGAGCAAAACAGATGAGGAGCCCATGCAAATGGGCCGGAGCAGATTCTCTCCCAAGGAACGCCGCCACCACCAGCAATGAGGCCTCTCCCATCCCGGGAGTTGGCTGGGACGCTGTCTGGGGATTAGGCAACCTCGGCTGCCTAGAACGGCTGCATGGGGCCTACTGCTGACAGAACTGAGAGGGCAGAGGATAGTGCCTTCTTGGGCGGAAGAAAGACTTCCTCTGCACAGATCTTGGGTACCTCCTGGATGAGGAGGCTGGGTCCAGAATGAGCATAGAGAGCTGCTGGAGCATCACACAGTGTTCATGAATCTGTGCTATGGCATCCTTACCTGAACTCTGAGGAGATTCTCTCCAGTGCATGACATGTCAGTGAGTTGATCTTGTGCTTCTGGAATGAGATCAGAGGCCCATAGTCAGGTGGATTTGTGGGCCCTGATCCCTAAGGCAGAGGACTCTCAATGCAGCCTCAAAAACATCATAGGTTGAATAGACTCCCTGTTTTCCACATTCCAGACCCTTCATCACCAGTGACTGGAGGGTGTCTTGCTGCTTCTAAGGAAGTTGCACGGCTACCTCCTGCACCTGCTTTAGGATGCCCTGTATATATTGGCCCATAAATAGTTGGTAGGCTGCTATGTGGGCAATGAGCATAGCTTACTGAAAACCTTTTCTCCCAAGACTATTCATGGCCCTAGGATTCCTCCTAGGGGCACTGAAGAGTGGGTCCTAGAATACTTGGCTTTCTTGAAAGGGGATTCAACCAGCACCGATTGGTGTGGAAACAGTTTTTTAATCTGCGAGCCTTTTAGATGAAGTATACTGCGTCTGCCTTCCTGTTGACGGGAGCCACTGTAAGGGGGTTTCTCCCACATCCTCAACAGCAATTCCTGAAGGATTTCATGAAATGGGACTGCTACGAACTCCTTAGGAGGTTCCATGTACTGGAAAGTATCTATCATTTTATGTCTGGTATCTTCCTCCATTTCCAAAAAATGGTATGGCATCCGCCATCAACCTAATAAAATCCGCAAAGGAAAGGTCCTCTGGCAGGGATTTCCTTCTGCTAGATGGCGGAGAGGGTTCAGAGGGATCACAGTCTGATGCCTTGTCATTTGAACCACTGTTGGAGCCTTCACATCCCCTGGAATATTCAGATTTCTCTACTGTGACCTGTGAGGGAGGGATTTCTGAGCGCTTGGTTCTTGGCCAGTGGTATTGTAACTAGTGTGGCTGGCCAATGGGATTTGGACTATGAAGCCTCCCATTCCTTCGGGGAAGCTTCCTCCTCTGAGGAATCTGGGACTACCATCAAGATGGCTGCCACAGATTCCAATGCCCCTCTGGGCACTGGCATTGTAAAGCACAGATAAGCACCTACAAGGAGTCAAGCAGCAGCTTGAGGAAAGACAGCACCATCCTCAGTGCCGTCGGTTCTACTGCACTGAGGCTCTGCAGCGCTTTCTCCATGGCAAACTGCACTTGTCTCTCCAACTCCTCCTGGAACATTGCGAATACTAACACTGACTGGGAAGGAGTGGCAGCCATGTCCTCTTCGGAACCAACAGGAGGATCGATGGCTGACACCAGAACTGATGGAGTCCATGGCAAACCCTTGGAGATGAGCTCTCCCCACCGTGGGGTCGCTTCAGGGTTTCTTGGCTGAAGCCAGATCATCCTCGTGCTCAGCACAATTTATGAATGGAGACTGATGTCCATGCTTCTTCAGCTTCTCTCTATGCTTGGCATGGGTCTTCCCCAGTGCTGAGGTAAAAGAGGAGGAACCCAACACCTTTTTCAACTGGGAGGAGCTGGGCAATGGTCTGTTTGTGGAGGCCTTATTCTCATTTGCACTGAGGGAACTGAAGGTCCCCTCGATGCAGATGTCTATGTCCACTGGTGTGGCTCAATGGTCCTTTGATTCTGATGCACTGGTTTTTTAGGGCGTGAAGAGACAGTCCATGATCTCCAGACAGGACGGCGTGCTCTGGGTGTAATCTGGGCACATTTGTAGCAACTCTGAATGTCATGTGATACTCCCATACAAAAAAACCCCCACCTGGCACATATGTTTGAGGTATTTTCTGTTGCCTTACTCAAAATTTATATTCTTAAGCCGGAAATTACACCGGAAAATTTGATAGGAGGACGGGGGATGGTTTCATATATTTATTAATAGGCAACCCCCTCGGTGCCTTGCTGTTTAATCATTAACACACCCTCCAACCTCTGTTATTTTTATTCCAAACATATATTTTAAAAAACTTTCAGAGATAGGCTACAGAGAATCCCCTCTTTTTCCTTTTTTATTTTAACTTCAATCTTATGTCCATATATTTTCTTCGTGTGTAACGCTATTCCTGACAGCGTTACACGGAGGCTTGTTGAGCACCGAGAAAGTTGAGGAGTGATAAAAGAACATCTCTTTGGATTTTATGAAAAGAAAAAAAGGATAAAAACGAACATGGATAAACCCTGAGGAAGACATTGGATGTCGAAACTTGCGCAAGTCGGGATTATTCAAGACATTTTAAAGCTAAGTACAGTGGTCAAATTTCTGATGGTCTAATGAATTAATAAAGTGTGTTACACATGAAGAAAATATTTACACTGAGCTGACAATTTTAAAGTATTATCCATTATGATGCCTAGATGTTTTTCCTGGGTAGTAGCTCCTAATATGGAACCTAACATCGTGTAACTACAGCAAGGGTTATTTTTCCCTATATGCAACACCTTGCACTTGTCTACATTAAATTTCATCTGCCATTTGGATGCCCAATCTTCCAGTCTTGCAAGGTCCTCCTGTAATGTATCACAATCCGCTTATGATTTAACTGCTCTGAATAATTTTGTATCATCGCAAATTTGATAACCTCACTCGTCGTATTCCTTTCCAGATCATTTGAAAAGCACCGGTCCAAGTACAGATCCCTGAGGCACTCCACTGTCTACCCTTTTCCACTGTGAAAATTGACCATTTAATCCTACTCTCTGTTTCCTGTCTTTTAACCAGTTTGTAATCCACGAAAGGACATCACCTCCTATCCCATGACTTTTTAGTTTTCTTAGAAGCCTCTCATGAGGGACTTTGTCAAACGCCTTCTGAAAATCCAAATACACTACATCTACCGGTTCATTTTTATCCACGTTTATTAACCCCTTCAAAAAAGTGAAGCAGATTTGTTAGGCAAGATTTCCCTTGGGTAAATCCATGTTGAATGTGTTCCATTAAACCATGTCTTTCTATATGCTCTACGATTTTGATCTTTAGAATAGTTTCCACCATTTTTCCCGGCCCTGAAGTCAGGCTGGATTGCACCTGGAGCCCTTTACCTGGATCGCACCTGGAGCCCTTTTTTTTTAAAATATTGTGGTTACATTGGCCACCCTCCAGTCTTCAGGTACAATGGACGATTTTAATGATAGGTTACAAATTTTAACCAACAGATCAGAAATTTCATTTTTTACTTCCTTCAGTACCCTAGGATGCATACCATCCGCTCCAGGTGATTTGCTACTCCTTAGTTTGTCAATCTGGCCTACTACATCTTCCAGGTTCACAGTGATTTGGTTCAGTTCATCTGACTCATCACCCTTGTAAACCATCTCCGGAACTAGTATCTCCCCAACATCCTCATTAGTAAACACGGAAGCAAAGAATTCATTTAGTCTTTCTGCAATGGCCTTATCTTCCGTAGAGCCCCTTTAACCCCTCGGTCATCTATTGGGCCAACCGACTCCCTCACAGGTTTCTTGCTTCGGATATATTTAAAAATTATTATGATTTTTTGCTTCTATGGCTAACTTCATTTCAACTTCTCTCTTTGCCTGTCTTATCAATGTTTTACACTTAACTTGACAACGCTTATGTTTTATCCTATTTTCTTCAGATGGATCCTTCTTCCAATTTTTGAAGGATTTTTTTTGGCTAAAATAGCCTCTTTCACCTGACCTTTTAACCATGACAGTCAAAGATGTCAAAACCTCAAAAAAGAATGAGACTGGAAAAAAAAAGAGAAAAATACTATGACCACTGGGCTCTGTGGAAAAGGTGAGACTGAAAGGACCCCAAGTGGCATGTTCAGTGAAGCCCATGCTGGGCTCCATCAGATGATGTCACCCATGTGTGAGGACTGCCATCCTGCTTAACCTGGAGAAAGCCTTGAAGACATATTTGTACAGATACGCATACAATCTCTATAACTTGCCTTAGGTTAGCTTTTTGGTAGGCCCTTTTTGATGCAGAGTTTGGACAGTTTGTTGATTATTCATTGTTTAGTCTCAGAGTACGTGTGCATTGAATTAATATACTTTTATGTGTGTTCTTATGTATTCACCTTGCTGTGAAAAGTGTGAACAATAAATTTTAATAAATTAAAGTTCAAAGAGAATGGATCTGAGTTTGGATTCTTTCATTTTTACATTGATAAGATAGAACAGTAAATTGTCCACAACTGGAGACATTTGTTCCAATGGAGGAGGAGAAAGAGGCAAGCTTGTCATATCAGTAAAAACTACTTCACAAATCGCAGCCACATTTTTTTCCCTACAACAAAATGAGGGTCTGTTCCCACTGGAGGAACTGCTGAGACAGAACTACTATCTGATTCTATGACTAGAACTAGCACAAAGGGATTTTCTGTTTTGCAGGCAAAAATTCTATATGTGTCTTGGCACGGAGAAGACTTGAGCGCCAATAAAGCCTCTAGTGCCTGTAGTAGGGGATGTCATCAGTGGAATATTTGTGCCGAAGAGAGATTCAGTTGTAGCATCAGTCACTGAGGCAATCTCTTTTCATGTACCCTGGAGAAATTTGTGCTTATCTGCATCAATGATTCCAGTTAGAATGGCTCCAGTATCCCTAGGCACTGAAAAGTGCAACATATCCCCATTTACTGGAGGGAAAATGGCACCTATACTGAGACTGCACTGACTCATGAGGCAGAGCATGAGGAGTCTACCTTTTTTAGTTTTGGCAAGGGTCTTTCAGTTAGAGATGATTTCCTTTTCATCCTTGAGGTAGAGGCCTGAGGTGACTAAAAAGTCTTGAGGCATATGACTCCTCGACCTTCTGGCTCTGGAGACAATTTGGCATATGAGAAGCGCCTAGATAACCAGACACACTAGTCATGTTGGTCGTTAATGACACTTTATAAGTGCAGTGAGGACATCTCTTGAAGCCCAATTTCTCTGACACCTTGAAGATTAAAACAGGATCAAATTAAATTTTGAAAACTAAAATTTTAACTAAACTATTCTACTTCTTCTTTTAGGAGACTGACAAAATAAAAAGAAAACTTGAAAAAGAAAAGAATTTGAGAAAACTTTGACGAGCAGTAAGAGTGCAAAATTACATCTGTTCATATAAGTGGAAGGAGAAAAAAAAAAGACTCACAAGGCATCAGAAGGCCTACTTGGTCATTCTGAGCACTGAGAAAGCTTTTTCCATCTTGACACCTTCAAGTGATATCACCCACTTGAGTGCCTGCCTTTATTCTGCTTAACCGTAGAGAAAAAGGGGTATGCACTCATACAAGCAGCCAATGACCTGCTTTTACTAAATAATGCAAAACATTTCAGAGAGTTTTCTGTAGAATAGGATACTGAATGTTAACATGATAATTGCAAGAAAAATGTTCCCTCATCAGAATATGATTTTATCATACACACAAGTGATATAGTCATTCACTGTTCTAGCATAGTACCTGTAAGGCTCTGTGGGAAAGGTCCATCAATTTCCTCTTGTATTGGGCTATTTTTGCCATAGTTGTGGCCTGATTCTTCTGTAGTTCACTGATATCTTCTGATATTATCTGACAATAACAAATAAATCTAATTACAGCAATAATGGTTACTTTACTATTTAAGATAAAACTCTATACTGCATGATACTGTACAATTATATTGTACCTAAGCGATTGTTTTGATCATGTTAATTACTTTCTGGTGTAGCAAGTCCCTTCAGATCATACCAAGAGAAATGTGCAAATAAACATAACTGCAATGACATTTAATACAATGGCATTTAAATGTGCAATAAACATAAATGCAATGGCATTTAATACACACAAAAGTTAATATAAGAACTATTACCTACTACTTCTATAATGCTACTAGATATATACAGCACTGTACAGAAAACATGTATTTATTTATTTATTTATTTTATTTATTAACTTTTATCTACCGACATTCGTGAAGCACATCATGCCGGTTTACAATGAACTCAGGTGGGAGATACAGTATAACAAAATGACAATAAAACAGTATGAAAAAACTAACGCAAGAGCAAAAACAAACCCAAAACCAAATACAACAAAATAAACAATAAATGGAACCAAGGAATAGAGATTTGAGGGGGGTAGGGGGGGGAGAAAGGGAAGGGGTAGGAGGTGGGTGGGAAAGGGGGATAAGGGGGGAAGGGGGGAGAGGTATAGATAACAGAGGTAAAAGGGAGGGAATAAAGCGGAAAAGAGGAATGCTATGTACAGATGCCTAATGTACAGGAAACATTGATTAAATAGGAATAAGGAACAATTGAAACAGGAGGTAATTACTGGGAAGGGTTTCTTCAAGAGTAAGTAGGGGTGTGGAGGGCAGGGGAAAAGGGGAAAAAAAGGGGGGGGGGTAGGGAGGTGGCTGGGTGTCGAGGATAAAGGGAGGTGGCCAGGGGAGGAGGGGAGGGGATCAGGCGGGCTGAGAGAGAGGGTGAAAGGCCGGGCGGGGGGGACCTGGGGGGGGGGGGCCGCAGGGTGTCAGGTCGTGCAGAGGGGGGGCTAAGGTGCGGAGATATTAAGTTTGGTTTGTGTCAGGGTAGGCCTGTCGGAATAGCCATGTTTTGACTCCTTTCTTAAAGTTGTGAAAGGATGTCTCTTGGCGTAGGAAGGTGGGGAGGGAGTTCCAGAGGGTGTATGAGGGTGTATGAGGGTGTATGAGACCAAGCTCCTTGGAGCAGGCGTTATCTAGTCCAGTGGTACTCAAAGCGGCCCTCGACCCATGCCCCCAGGATATCCCCAATGAACATGAAACTATATCTTATTAGGGATATCCAGAAAATCAAAATAGCAAAGGGGGAAATGGAGCCTGAGGATCGGTTTGTGTACCATTGATCTAGGCAAGACAAAGAGAAGATTTCAGAAGATGTGGGATATGCACATAAGCCGCGATCCTATCAAGCAGGTCCCATGATATTTCCTCCTTGAACAGCTTGTCTGGTAATAAGGAGGGCCATACATTTCTGTAAATATTCATCAGATAATATTCTTACAACCAATAAAGCAGTTTTCCAAACTTTAATACTTCATTTTCTCATTCTTTGTACCAGTTATATTCCTTTTTTGTCTTTTCTATCTAATGCATGTGAATTTCTCTCACACCTATTGACTGTGGTTATCCTAAAAACCAGTCTAGTCAGGTGTATGTGCCTCTAGTATAGGGTTGAGATGAACTGTTCTAGTCAATAGCAAATAATGGGATCCAGCAAGCATGAGATCATTTGTGAAATGTCCACACAGCAGTTTTGGGGAACTGTAGGGGAGAAGCTTAAAGAAAAATATTAAAATTCCTATCTGATGCAGGAAAAGTATGAAATGTCATTTTTTTTAAATACAGCACAGTACCAAGAGAGAACAACTTTCTTTTAACCTGGAATATTAAAAAATATCAAAAATTGGAAGAAGGATCCAACAGAAGAAAATAGGATAAAGCATAAACATTGGCAAGTTAAATGTAAGACATTGATAAGACAGGCTAAGAGAGAATTTGAAAAGAAGTTGGCTGTAGAGGCAAAAACTCACAGTAAAAACTTTTTAAAATATATCCGAAGCAGAAAGCCTGTGAGGGAGTCAGTTGGACCGTTAGATGATCGAGGGGTTAAAGGGGCACTTAGAGAAGATAAGGCCATCGCGGAAAGATTAAATGATTTCTTTGCTTCGGTGTTTACTGAAGAGGATGTTGGGGAGGTACCCGTAATGGAGAAGGTTTTCATGGGTAATGATTCAGATGGACTGAATCAAATCACGGTGAACCTAGAAGATGTGGTAGGCCTGATTGACAAACTGAAGAGTAGTAAATCACCTGGACCGGATGGTATACACCCCAGAGTTCTGAAGGAACTAAAAAATGAAATTTCAGACCTATTAGTAAAAATTTGTAACTTATCATTAAAATCATCCATTGTACCTGGAGGATAGCAAATGTAACCCCAATATTTAAAAAGGGCTCCAGGGGCGATCCGGGAAACTACAGACCGGTTAGTCTGACTTCAGTGCCAGGAAAAATAGTGGAAAGTGTTCTAAACATCAAAATCACAGAACATATAGAAAGACATGGTTTAATGGAACAAAGTCAGCATGGCTTTACCCAGGGCAAGTCTTGCCTCACAAATCTGCTTCACTTTTTTGAAGGAGTTAATAAACATGTGGATAAAGGTGAACCGGTAGATATAGTATACTTGGATTTTCAGAAGGCGTTTGACAAAGTTCCTCATGAGAGGCTTCTAGGAAAAGTAAAAAGTCATGGGATAGGTGGCGATGTCCTTTCGTGGATTGCAAACTGGCTAAAAGACAGGAAACAGAGAGTAGGATTAAATGGGCAATTTTCTCAGTGGAAGGGAGTGGACAGTGGAGTGCCTCAGGGATCTGTATTGGGACCCTTACTGTTCAATATATTTATAAATGATCTGGAAAGAAATACGACGAGTGAGATAATCAAATTTGCAGATGACACAAAATCGTTCAGAGTAGTTAAATCACAAGCAGATTGTGATAAATTACAGGAAGACCTTGTGAGACTGGAAAATTGGGCATCCAAATGGCAGATGAAATTTAATGTGGATAAGTGCAAGGTGATGCATATAGGGAAAAATAACCCATGCTATAATTACACGATGTTGGGTTCCATATTAGGTGCTACAACCCAAGAAAGAGATCTAGGTGTCATAGTGGATAACACATTGAAATCGTCGGTTCAGTGTGCTGCGGCAGTCAAAAAAGCAAACAGAATGTTGGGAATTATTAGAAAAGGAATGATGAATAAAACGGAAAATGTCATAATGCCTCTGTATCGCTCCATGGTGAGACCGCACCTTGAATACTGTGTACAATTCTGGTCGCCGCATCTCAAAAAGATATAATTGCGATGGAGAAGGTACAGAGAAGGGCTACCAAAATGATAAGGGGAATGGAACAACTCCCCTATGAGGAAAGACTAAAGAGGTTAGGACTTTTCAGCTTGGAGAAGAGACGACTGAGGGGGGATATGATAGAGGTGTTTAAAATCATGAGAGGTCTAGAACGGGTAGATGTGAATCGGTTATTTACTCTTTCGGATAGTAGAAAGACTAGGGGACACTCCATGAAGTTAGCATGGGGCACATTTAAAACTAATCGGAGAAAGTTCTTTTTTACTCAATGCACAATTAAACTCTGGAATTTGTTGCCAGAGAATGTGGTTCGTGCAGTTAGTATAGCTGTGTTTAAAAAAGGATTGGATAAGTTCTTGGAGGAGAAGTCCATTACCTGCTATTAAGTTCACTTAGAGAATAGCCACTGCCATTAGCAATGGTTAAATGGAATAGACTTAGTTTTTGGGTACTTGCCAGGTTCTTATGGCCTGGATTGGCCACTGTTGGAAACAGGATGCTGGGCTTGATGGACCCTTGGTCTGACCCAGTATGGCATTTTCTTATGTTCTTATGTTCTAATAATGTACTATAACACAATAATGATCTCCTAATACAAAGCAAAGCAGTTTTAAAATGAAATAAATGTCACAACAAAGACAAGACACTCATAGATGATATAGAATTACATCCTTTCAGGACTGTTTTCACAGACTCACATTATTTCATTGTTGGCAACTTTCTTTTTATTAATGTTTATGTACATAACAATCAACACCACCATGAAATATGATGATCTGAAGCTTAGAGAATTTCCCTGCAGACCCCATTCCTCCCCTCCCCACCTCCCTCCCCATACTCCAATAACAAGTGCTTAAGTATTTAAGAAAGATAAACTTTTATTCCTGTCTCAATTCTGAAATAAAAACCATACTCAAACAAAAGAAGAAACAGTGTCTTCATAATGCTGTCAGCTGTTCCATTTGGTAAAACCTCCATAATCTCTTATATAGGGAAAGTTTGCTAGGTGGATTGATCTTCTAATGCACCATATATTCTCATTTTGCAGCTAAACAGATTTGAATAACCAATTTGTCAATATCCTTTGGCATCTCGTCAACTGGAGCATTAAGCAAGATCATCACTGGGTCTTTGTCAACCTATAAGCTCGTAATGTCCATAAATCAGCTGAACACCATCCCAAAAGGAGATAATCTTAGGGCAAGACCGCCAAACATGGCCCATTTTTCCTACTTTCCTGCATTCCCTCCAACATTGATCAGAAGTAGTGATAAATATATGACTCAGTCTCTTGAGGTATATAATACCAAAGAAAGTACACCTTAAAGGAATTCTCAGCCAACTATGCACATATAGAAGTTTCAGCAATCCACCATCTAATATCCTCCCAGGTGGTATCATCCACTGTACATGTTTTAATTTCCCCTCCAGTCCAATTCAGTTCATTATAAAGTTTAGGGATAAACCCTTTAGGCATTACCCCATCTATACAAAATTTCTCAAAAGTGGAGTATTGTGCAATTACTCTTTGCAAGCCGAGCATGCAATTAACATAATGCTGGACTTGAACATACACATAATAATCAGCATCAGGATAGAAAAATCTATCCATCCCTGGGGGTTCAACAATTGACCTATTGGTGTAAACTCCATGGGTTCCCAGCATTAAAAACTACTCCCCTCCTGTCCTGCTATAAATTCAGCATTAAACCTTAGAGGCAAGAGCAGTGAAAATTTATCCAATGAAAATCTGATCTCTAAGGGATTCCCACACCTCTGTATGCCTAGTGTATGAATTGAGTACCACCGTAGGACAACGTCGTCCTTTCAAAATCCAAGGATAAAAACATAAAGGAGTATTTCCCAAGAAGAACTATTCCATAGTCACCCACTGTCCTTCATGCTAGTGCAACATAGCTCTAAGTTGAGATACTTTATAGCATTTTTCCACATTTGGGACCACCAAGACATCCAGTCCCCTAGGTAGGTACATGATTTTCTTTGAGACTCTTTGGTTTTTGCTGCCAAAAATCCCAAAACATTTCTGTATCTTATTGTCATAGGAATAGCAATCTGTAGCGTTTGAAATAGATAACTCAACTGTGGTAAAGCATTCATTTTAAGGGAGCTATTCTTCCTAGCCATTATGTTAGAGTGGCTCCAAGTCTACAAATCCATCATTATGGAACTTACAAAGAAGAATAGTTCAACTGCGCCATCTTCTGACTATCCCTGGTAATTCTGATTCCCAAATACCTTATGAACTGTTGAGACCATTTAAAATGAAAACTGCTTTTCAAATGTGTAGCCAACACATCTGGAATATTAATATTTAAAAATTCAGATTTATTCATGTTCCCCTTGAACCCTGCTACCTCTGCAGATGTTTAAAATTCTGAAATCAGAATAGGCAAAGAAACATCAGGATCAGCCAGTGTGAACATGATGTCATCTGCAAAAAGTGATCTTATATGTTACTGGTTCTACCTGAATTCCCTGAATATCCACATTGTTTCTAACTTTCTGTGCCTTTCTGTGCCAATGACTCCATAACTAAAGCAAATAAAAGTGGGGATAAAGCAAAATTGCTTACCTGTAATAGGTGTTATCCCAGGACAACAGGATGTAGTCCTCACATATGGGTGACGGCACTGGACGGAGCCCTATCACGGAAAACTGTCAAAGTTTCTAGAAACGTTTGACTGGCATACTGAGCCCACTGAGCATGCCCAGTATGCCATGATCCCTCGAGCCACAGGGGTCTCCCTTCAGTCTCGTGTGTAGCAATAAGTGTTAGCAAAAATAAAATAAAATAAAACGTATTGGACCCAACTCCGCGGGGTGGTGGGTGGGTTTCGTGAGGACTACATCCTGCTGTCCTGGGATAACACCTATCCCAGGACAAGCAGGATGATAGGCTGAGTCATTCTTGTATTGGACCAACAGCAAACAATTTGTGCAATGGGCACAACAACTGGTGTGCTGTTGGAAAATATGAGGCAGCCTGAAATCACAGCAGATTGGATGCAGAAGGAGTTGGGAATACACTGGAAACAAGTTCTTTAAGACAGATTGTCTGTAGGCTGAATCTTGTCGTCCTTCCTTGTCCAAATAATAATGAGCTGCAAAGAGAACTCCATGTCGCAGCTTTACATATGTCAGTTATTGGTACTGAACGATAGTGTGCTACTGAGGTTGACATTGCTCTTACTGAGTGCATCTTTACTCGTCCCTGGAGGGCTTTGTCATAGCAGAACTTTATACACTCTGCAAGCCAGTTAGAGAGAGTTTGCTTACCCACTGCATTACCCGGTTTGTTTTTATAAAAAGAAACAAAGAGTTGAGTGGATTTCCTATGGACTGCAGCGCGGTCTAGGTAATATGCAAGTGCACGTTTACATCTAAGGTGTGCAAAACCCTTTCACCTTGGTGAAAGTGAGGTCTTGGGAAGAATGTGGGCAAGACTATGGACTGATTCGAGTGGAATTCTGTAACTACCTTGGGAAGGAATTTAGGGTGAGTACGGAGTACCACTCGGTCATGTAAAACCTTGTATAGGGTGAGTATGTGACAAGTGCTTGTAACTTACTAACCCTTCTAGCAGATGTAATAGCTACTAAGAAAACTTTTCATGTAAGAAATTTAATATCGCAGAAATCCATGGGTACAAACTGAGAACGCATGAGTCTTGTTAAATACTACATTAAGGTCCCATTCTGTGACTGGTGGCCGTAACGGGGGTTTAAGGTGAATTAAACCTCTCATAAACCTACTGACAAGGGGTTGCGCTGATAATGGTGCATCCCCTATTGTATGACGGTAAGCTGAGATAGCAATTAAATGTACCCTTACTGACGTGGTCTGGAGACCAGAGTCTGAAAGGTGCCAGAGGTAGTCTAATAAAGATGATGTGGGGCAGGAAAAAGGGTCAATACTTTTCTGTGCACACCATGTGGTGAACTGTTTCCACTTAGACCGATAGGTTTTTCGTGTGGAAGGTTTACATGAAGCTACCAGCACTTGAGACACATTAGTTGAAAGATTGAATGGTTGCAGGATCAAGCTTTCAACATCCAGGCTGTTAGGGATTGAAGGTTGGGATGGTGCAACCTGCCCTGATCCTGAGTTATGAGAGTGGGAGCTGTACCCAGGCGAATTGGCTCTCTGATTGAGAGGTTGAGAAGTATGGGAAACTACACTTGTCGAGGCCAATATGGGGCTATGAGTATCATTAACCCTTTGTCCTGTTGTAGCTTTACTAGAGTTTTGGTTATTAGCAGTATCGGGGGATACGCGTATAGAAGGCCTGAATTCCAGGGGCGAGCAAAGGCATCCCTGGTGTACTTGCTGGTCCGCTGGTATAGGGAGCAGAATTTGTCCACTTTGCGATTCAATTCTAATGCAAAGAGGTCTATGGTTGGTTGGACCCAGCGTTGGAATATTCTGGTCGTTATCAAAGGATCCAGGGACCACTCATGAGAATGGAACTGACAACTGAGGCGATCTGCAACTACGTTGTGGATGCCTGCTAGATAAGTGGCCAGGAGAAACATGTAGTGCGTGAGGGCCCAGTCCCAAATCTGTGCGGCTTCTTGACAAAGGAGATACGAGCCCGTACCTCCCTGTTTGCTCAGGTACCACATGGCTACTGTGTTGTCTGTCTATATAAGAATAGTCTTGTGTGAAAGGCAGTCCTTGAACGCATGCAGGGCATAACTTATAGCTCGAAGCTCCAGGAAATTGATTTGAAATGTTGCTTCGAGTTTTGTCCAAGTACCTTGAGCTTGGAGATTCTCTATGTGTGCTCCCCAGCCTAAGGTGGATGCATCTGTAGTTAAAGTTACTTGCGGAACTGGTTGTTGGAAGGGTAGGCCTGTGCGCAAGTTGTCTTGTTCGCCCACTAGAGGAGAGATGAACGTAATTGGTGGGTTATTTGAACTGGAGACGACAGTGTTTGAATGGCTTGTATACACTATGATCTTAATGTCCATTGGGTTATTCTCATGGCTAATCTGGCCATAGGAGCAACATGAACTGTGGAGGCCATGTGGCCGAGCAGAGTTAGAAACTGATGGGCTGTCGCATGTTTCTTTGTGTGCAGAGATTTCACTGATGAGAAGAGTGTCTCTGCACGGTCGTCTGGGAGGAAGGTTCTTGATGATATGGTGTTCAACTCTGCTCTGATGAACTGCAGTAGGTGAGATGGTATGAGGTGGGATTTCTGGTAGTTGATTAGGAATCCCAATGAGTGGAGCAGATTGATTGTGAGCCTGAGAGAGGTGAGAGATCCTTGCTTTGACTGGCTTCTGATGAGCCAGTCGTCCAGGTAAGGAAAAATGTGTACACTTTCTTTGTGCAAATGAGCTGCTGCTACCGGCTAGGCACTTTGGGGCGGACTTTAAAAGGAGCGCAAATAGGCCTACTTTTGTTTGCGCTCAGGCGCAAACAAAAGTACGCTGGATTTTAGTAGATACGCGCAGAGCCGCGCGTATCTACTAAAAAACCTGGATCGGCGCGCGCAAGGCTATGGATTTTGTATAGCCAGCGCGCGCCAAGCCGCGCAGCCTACCCCCGTTCCCTCCGAGGCTGCTCCGAAATCGGAGCGGCCTCGGAGGGAATCCTCTAACACCCTCCCCTCACCTTCCCCTCCCTTCCTCTACCTAACCCACCCGCCCTGCCCTGTCTATACCCCCCCCCCCTTACCTTTGTTGGGGGATTTACGCCTCCCTCTGGGAGGCGTAAATCCCCGCGCGCCAGCGGGCCTCCTGCGCGCCGGGCCGCGACCTGGGAGCGGGTACGGAGGGCGCGGCCACGCCCCCGGACCGCCCCGGGCCGTAGCCACGCCCCCGTACCTGCCCCCAAAACGCTGCCGACACGCCCCGAAAACGCCGCGACGACCGGGACCGCCCCCGACACGCCCCCGACACGCCCCCCCTCGGAGAACCCCGGGACTTACGCGAGTCCCGGGGCTCTGCGCGCGCCGGTAGGCCTATGTAAAATAGGCTTACCGGAGCGCAGGGCCCTGCTCGCCTAAATCCGCCCGGTTTTGGGCGGATTTAGGCGAGCAGGGCTCTGAAAATCCGCCCCTAAGTGAATACTCGGGGTGCTGAGGCAAGTTTGAATGGCAGAATCCGGTATTGAAAATGTTGATGACCCACCAGGAAACGCAGAAACTTGCGATGAGGAGGGAATATTGGAATGTGAGTATAAGCATCTTGCAGATCCAGAGAACAGAGCCAGTCTCCCGCTTGAAGAAGGGGAAGCATGATGCCTAAGATTACCATTCTGAATTTTTCTTTACATAGAAATTTGTTGATATTTCGGAGGTCTAAGATGGGACGTAGGCCTCTTGTTTTCTTTGGAATGAGGAAATAATGGGAGTAGAATCCTCTGCCCTGCTGAGGTCGGGGAACTGGTTCCATGCCCCTGGCTCTCAGAAGGGTGGATAATTCTGTGTTCAGGAGAGTGATATGATCCTTGTGTATCCAAAGAAACTTTGGTGGAGAGTCTTTTGATACTGTGAGAAAATCCAGTTGGTAACAGTGTGTTATAATGGATAGTACCCATTGATCTGTTGTAATGTTTGACCATAAGAACATAAGAAATTGCCATGCTGGGTCAGACCAAGGGCACAAGAACCTGGCAATTACCCAAACACTAAGAAGATCCCATGCTACTGATGCAATTAATAGCAGTGGCTATTCCCCAAGTAAACTTGATTAATAGCCGTTAATGGACTTCTCCTCCAAGAACATATCCAAACCAATTGGGTTGAAAGAAAGAGACCCGACCTCCCACTGGTAGATTTGGGATCGGGTTGGTGGAGTGGCTGCTGTCCTCAAAATCCTGATGCAGGGCCCGTCTGAGGTGGAGGTTGAGGCCTAGGTGCCCTTGGTTGTCTAGGCTGACTTCTCTGTGCTGGTCTAGATGCCCTACCACGGGGTGCTGGTGGATAACACCTCCGTGGTCGGTAATAGGGTTTTCTGTTGTCTTTTCGTACTGTTCTAGGTGCAGAAGATGGTGGTTTTGTTGGAACAGCAGAGAGCTGGTGCAAAGTCTCTGAGTGTTCTTTTAATTGTGCCACCGCATCCTGAACCTTGCCTCCAAAAAAGGTTGTCACCAGCACAAGGTAAATCTGCTAGCTTTTCCTGAACCTCAGGCCTGAGGTCAGAGGCCTTTAGCCAGGCCCACCTACGTGCACTGATTCCAGTTGTATTTATTTATTTTTTTATTTTTAATTTTTATATACCGAAGTTCTTGTAGGGACTACAAATCAATCCGGTTTACATAAAACGAAGAACTGCTCAACAGAGAGCGGAGCTTTACATGGAACCATCCTGGACAAGGTTTCAAAACTATCATAGGCTGCATGGACTTCATGTTTGCCTGCTTCTAGGCCTTTGTGTATGATGTCATTTACTGAGTCTTGATACTGTTAAAGTCTCAGATAGTTGTTGCATCTGTTTCCAGAGATTGCGTTGATACTGAGTCATACACAGCTGATATGACGCTATCCTGGAAACAAGTATTGAGCCTTGAAAGACCTTCCTGCCCAGAGTGTCTAAGAACTTTTGTTCTTTGCCAGGAGGTGTCAATGAGTGGGGAAGTATCCTCTTTGACTTCTTCTGGGCAGATTTTACCACCACAGATTGGTGTGGGAGTGGGCCTTTTGGTAACTGGAATATGCAGAACTAGGTAGGTGGCATCCATCCTCTTGTTCACCGGTGGGATTGAACATGGGTGCTCCCACAGTCTGTGCTGCAGGTCAACCAGGACTTCATGGATTGGAATTGCTAATACTTCCTTAGGAGGATCCACAAACTGCAAAACCTCCAGGGTCTTCTGCCTGGTGTCCTCTTCTGCCACTAGTTGAAAAGGAATGGTATCAGCCAACTCCTTTACAAAATTTGAAAAGGAGAGGTCCTCTGGAGGTGATTTCCTCTTTCTTCAGGTGGGGATGGCTCAGACAGTACCATCTTGTGATGAGGAATCCGTGTCTCCCTCCTCCCAGGTGTCTGATGAAGGTCGATGTGGGGGAGTAGAGTGAGGTATGAACAAAGGCATCAATGGCATCGATGGAGACACCGGAATTCTCGGCCGAGAAATCCCAGATGGCCTTGGAACGGGTTCAGGCATGGGAGAAACCCCGGAGGCATCATCTTCACTCACGGGGATCGGTATTTGCGGTGCCGTTGGTTGTATCGGTAGAGCACCGATGAGGGCACCGAGCTTCGTGAGAATTGGTGCAAAGATTGAAAGGTCCGGCGTTGGCATCGAAATCGGCGCCGGCATCGGCACGGGTATCGGCTCAGATGGCATCGATGGTTGAAGGTCTCAGAGAGCGTCTAACTGCCTGGTGGATAAAACCATCCAGTTCCTCTTGTATAGCTGCTGAGGTCAGAGCAGCTATACAGTGCTTTCCTTCTCAAGCATTGATGTAGATTTTACCAATGACCGGGATGGAGTCGGTGATAATCGGTCACCGGAGCCGTCAGGGCGACACTTTCGAATGACTAATTTTTTAGCTGCTCCAGCCGGAGACGACTGAGTCGACGTAGATGGTATTAAATGAATATGGAAGAGATGTTCCATCTTCTCCTGACGGGCTCGCCTGCCTTTGGCCGTCATTTTGGCGCATTGTAGGCAGGAGGAGACATTACGAGATTCACCCAAGCACAGCACACACTTGATATGCAGGTCGGTGATAGACATAGTGCGAGGGCAGTTCGGGCACTTTTTAAAACTCGATGCCATTATGAAGGCCGGATAGCTGTCGACGGCCTTCTGACAGAAAAATTCTTGTTTAACTGGAATCGACCGGGAAAAAACAAGTACTCACCGGCCGGTGAAGACAGGGAGACCCCTATGAAGGGGATGAAATGAGAAATTTTAAACTTTTTTTCTCTTAGTATTGTGTGAGAAAAGTCACACAGGGCTCCTTCACCGCGATGCTAACTGCAGTGTGGAAAAACGAAGACTGTAGGGAGACCCCTGTGGCTTGAGGGATCATGGCATGCTGGGCATGCTCAGTATGCCAGTCAAAAGTTTCTAGAAACTTTGACAGAAAGTTTTCCGTGATAGGGCTCCGTCCAGTGACGTCACCCATATGTGAGGACTATCATCCTGTTTGTCCTGGGATAATGGACATTCTTGCCTTGTTGCTCTTTCCAGTATAAAAGCATGCAAATAGTCACCATTATCCTTGATGCATGCCTGGAGGTAATCATACAACTTCTGTATCCGGGTGACAAAATTATCCCAAAATCCCACTTACCTCAGCACGCCATACAAAAAAAGACACAATATACTCTGTTGAATGTCATTTCAGCATTAATAGATAACAAGTTGGAGGCCTGTTTATTCTCTTTTGTTGCCCAGATTACATTTAACACTCTCCTAATATTATCAGACATCTTCCTTCCCATAACGAAGCCCAACTGATGTTTATAGACCAACATAAGCATCACTTTGGCCAGCCTGTCTGCCAATATTTTAGATATGACCCTCATATAGTTTTATCCCCGCCTTCTTTAGGTACCATTATTCTCACCAGTCTCATAGGAGGCGGCAATTTCCTATTGGTTAGGAGATAGTTAAACAACTAATTCAATAAATGTATTAAACAAAATTCAAATTGCTTATAAAAACGGGCTGTATTCCCATCCAACCCTGGGGATTTGTCAACTTTCAGCCCCTTAAAAGATAAGGAGATCAATTTTAAAATGTTGCTTGTGCAAAAATGGCCACATATGTGGCCCACGTGCAAGGAATGCAGATTTTAAAAATAAGTGGGCAGAAAAAGAGTGGGGCATGGGCATTTCAAGGCAGGGCCAACACTTATGCATGTATCTCAAATTTTAAAACAGGAGGCCTTTACTGCTGCTTCTAATGAGGAGCAAGTTTGCAGATCTCGTATTTTAGGGCTTATATGACAGGGTGAGGGGTCTGGGTCAACTGGGAAGCATGCAGGATGAAGTCCCAGAGGGGTCTGGATGACATCAAGATTGACCAGGCAAATGGTCAATCTCCCCTGTCACCCATGCTTGCAACCTAGGAGTCATAATTGACAAGGCACTATCCTTCAAGAACCACATCTCTGCAAAAATCAAAGATGGATATCACAAACTCCTAACCCTATGACACCTAAAACCTTTCCTTTCCCCCAACGACTTCAGAACAGTCCTCCAACTATTCATATTCTCCAACCTCGATTACTGCAACTCCCTGCTATTCAACTTACCTCTCACCACCATCCGACCGCTCCAAATCCTTCAAAACACAGCCACCAGAATACTCACAGGAACAAAAGAATATGATCACATTACTCCAACTGTCATCACACTACACTGGCTCCCAATAAAATACAGGATAGACTACAAAATACTATCCATAATACACAAAATAATATATGAAAAAACAAATTGGCTAAGTGCATCCATAAAACTCCACTCACCAAACCGAAATCTCCGTTCAGCTAACCAAAGTATATTAAAAATTCCATCTGCTCGTCACAAACTTACCGCAACACAGAAGAGAGCCATATCCCTAGGAAGCCCCGAACTATGGAACTCCCTCCCAACCGAACTGAGAACACAACAAAATTTTAAAACCTTCAAAAAAGAACTAAAAACTTGGATATTCACCAAAGCCTACCAAAACATCCCATGACCCTATGCTACAACTTCCCTCCCCACTGGCCCATATAAACTTGCAGAACCAATCCAAAGCATGTAATATAGCCTGTACAATTTAACAACCAAACTATGTTTATAATGATTAAGATAACTATGTTAACAAGCATATGAACTTTTGAACACTCTGTTAAACCATCGAAACTTTGTAAACCATTGTGATGGCGAAACCGAACGACGGCACATAAAACTCGATAAATAAATAAATAAAAGGTGGACTAAATGGAAAAACTGGCAATGTCCCTCACATGAACATGTTTTAAAATCTGCTTACATGCATTACAGCTGGCAAAGTCTTATGGGAGTGTAATGGCTAGAGAGTGGTTAAGGTCACTAGGTGGCGTTCTTTTTCTTAATTCTTACAGACACAAACAAAAATATCTATACACTGTGCTTATCTGACTTTCACATTTATTGTCCCAGTAAATTGAGTATATATAATAATCCAGGAGTAATAAAAATGACAAAGGACATAAGAATAAGGTATAATGTAAACAATGAAAAATAATACAATCGTAATAGAAGATAAGATGCAAGAAAGTATATGTTCAGAATAAGTAAATCAAAACCAGAGAATATGTATATATTTACAATGTAAAACTAAATTTGCTCTCTTCCCTGAGGTCTTCCCACGAATCTCAGCAGTGGCGCAGTCCGGAACTCTTAGGACTTCAGCGCTGGAGCACTAGCATGTCATGAATGTCTTACATTACCACCAAAACTGAAATATTGGTTTCTTAAGGTGGTTTATATAGAATATTTGTTCTTTGTCTGACTTACACGCCAATATCCAGCCACTTTGCTGTGCACTTTTTTTCTTGCCCATGCATACCAGTCCTAGGGTAGAGGGGCCTTGCCAGGTGCTGGGTCAAAACAATCTGCGAACATGACCTATATGTAGCTCAGTAATGCAGATTTCCTGAGGGCTTCAGAGGCTCACCACTAGCACACAATTCAACGGTTTAGTTTTCCAGAGAAGACATAGTTTAACAGAAAAGAGAAGCCAAAAGGCTTAAATTCTCTCTATATATTTTTTCACAATTTATACAGTTCAGTGGCTCAATTCTTCAGAGGCCTAACTGACCCAGTAACACTGAAATTTCTTCATATTTTCAGTCCCTGTCTAATTCAGGGAAATACAAGAAGTAGATTTGCTCAAGTAACTCAAAGTTAGGAGCATACCTTTGCATGGTAAGCGTATTTGAAATCATGCACGCATGATCTAAAATTCAAGCGTATTTCCACCCACGTGCAGATACATAAGTGTATGGGCGCAGGTGCGCTAGTTTTAAAATTAGCCTGTAAATGTATCTCATAGTCTGAGATTTCCCTATTCAACCCCTTCCGTTGTTCCAAGGTTAATGCAGGCAAGGAGATCTCCTTTAAGAAATTAGTTATATCTTCCTTCCCTATAGACCCATCTGCAGAGTACAAATCCTGATAAAACTCCCTAAACCTATGCAGGATCTAACCAGGGTCAGATAATAAGTCTCCTGTATAGTCCCATATTTTAGAATTTTGTGCAAACTATCTGTTTTTTCAACTTGCAAGCAAATAATTTAGAGCATCATCATCATACTCAAAATATGCTTGTTTTATCCAAAGTATCTGGAAGGTAATACTATCAATAGACTGCTCCTTCAATTGTGCCCTCATCTGCTCCAACTTCCCCAAAATTTTAACCGATCCCATTTTTTTTTTTTAAATGGTTGCTTTCCAGACTTATTATCTACTGCAGCTTCCTCTCCTTTGTTGCTTAGCCCCTCCCCCCCGAAGGCAACATAATCAATTTACCTCTCAACACACACTTTAGGCAATTCCACAATACCTAATGATAAACAATCTTTTCTAGCCAACTGCATATATTTTTTGATCTACTGTTGGCTCATTTTGCATATCTTTTCATCCTTTAACAATGTATCATTAAATCTCTAGAACTTCTTTGGGATATATGGATTAAAACTGATGATTTCAATCCAGACTGGAGATAATCCATCCAAACCCTATTCTCAATATAAACACTGGCTACCTTTCCCATTTATGAAGAAGCTATAAAAACCATATCAATCCCAGAATATGTAGTGTGTGGTATAGAATAAAATGTATAATCTTTGGTTGTCAGATGTACGACTCTCTAAATATCCATAATTTCCAGAACATGAAGTATAGAAACATGATGGCAGAAAAAGACCGTATGGCTCATCCAGTCTGCCCATCCATCCAATTAATTTACCATTATAATTCTCATCACTTCCTTGGAGATCCCCTGTATTTATCCCATGCTTTCTTGAATTCAGATATTGTTTTTATCTTCACCACTTCCACTGGAAATCTGTTCCACACATCCACCAACATCTCTGAAAATAAATATTTCCTAAGATTATTCCAGTCTACCCCGTTTTTTCCTCATCTCATGACCCCTTGTTCTAGAGCCTCCTTTCCAATGAAAAAAGCTCACCTCCTGTGCATGGAAACCTTTGAGATATTCGAATGTCTCTATCATATCTCCTCTATCTTGCATTTCCTCTAAGGTATACATGTTTATATCTTTAAGTCTATTCCCATATGCTTTAGAACAAAGACCACTGACCATTTTAGTAGCCACCCTCTGGACTGACTCCATCCTGTGTATATCTTTTGGAAAGTACAGTATCCAGAATTGTACGCAGTATTCCAAGTGAGGTCTCAACAGATCTATATGGGACAGTATCACCTCCCTTTTATTGCTGACCATTCCTCTCCCTATGCAGCCAAGCGTCTTTCTGGCTTTTACTGTTACTTTATCCACCTGTTTGGTCACCTTAAGATCATTAGATAGAATTACACTCAGATCCTGCTCTTCTTTTGTACTTAGAAGAATTTCACCTCCAATAATGTACCTTTCCCTTGATTTCTGCACCCTAAATCCATTACTCTGCATTTTTTAGCATTAAATCTTAGCGGCCAGACCTGGATGGTTCCTCGAGCTTTGCTAGATCCCTCCTCATGTTCTCCCCTCCTTCCTGGATGTCTATCCTATTACAGATTTTGATATCATTGGCAAAAAGACAAACCTTTCCTGACAACACTTCCATTACATCACTCACAAAAATGTTGAAAATAACCAGTCCAAGAACCGATCCCTGTGGCACATCACTAGTAACAACCCACTCTTCAGAGAAAATTCCATTTACTACTACCCTTTGTTACCTCCCACTCAGCCAGTTTCTAGGATCCCTAGCAAGGGCACACAATTCATAAATCTTCTGTGAGGAACCATGTCAAAGCCTTGCTGAAATCCAAGTACACCACATCTAGCTCTCTTCCTTGATCCAACTCTCTGCAATCAAAGAAATTGATCAGATTCATCTGACAAGATTTACCACTGGTAGACCATGCTGCCTCAGATCTTGCAATCCCATTGGATTCCAAAAATTGTACTATCCTCTGGTTTAGCAGTGATTCCATTAGTTTGCTCACCACAGAAGTCAGACTAACTGGCCTGTAGTTCCCAGCCTCCTCACTTTTATGAACAGGATCCACATCCGCCCTTTTCCAGTCCTCTGGAACTACTCGGATTCTAAAGAAGCATTGAAAAGGTCAGCCAGTGGTGCAGCCAGGACATCTCAAAGTTCCTGTAGTACCCTTGGATGTATCCCATGCAGCCCCATCGCCTTATCTACTTTTAAGTTTAGTTAGCTCCTCACGAACAGATAATGCCACTTTTGTACTTCCATCACTAACATAACTAAAAAAAAAGTCTTGTCTACCCATTTTACTGTTTATGTGATTTTTTTTCTATTTGAATTTTTACATTCCTACTTTCCCAGCTTCTCTTTATTTTTCCAGATATTGTCACTTGCCTTCCTCTTTCTGAAATCTTTTGTAGTTTATTTATGCTAACCTTTTTACCCTTTCCTTTTCAGGTACTTCTTTAGAAAACTATAATGGCCTTTTTTCTCTTTCCTTTATTTAGCAAATGCTGCTTACCTGTAACAGGTGTTCTCACAGGAAAGCAGGATGTTAGCCCTCACATATAGGTGACATCACAGGATGGAGCCCAATTACGGAACACTTTTGTCAAAGTTTCTAGAACTTTGACTGGCACCTACTGGGCATGCCCAGCATGGCACTAAACCTGCAGCCAGCAGGGGTCCCCTTTCAGTCTTGTTTAAATCTTCAGGAAGTGCCAAAAATAAAATAAGAAAACGTAACGAACCCAACACCGCGGGGTGGCGGGCGGGTTTCATGAGGATTAACATCCTGCTGCCCTGTGAGAACACCTGTTACAGATAAGCAACATTTGCTTTCTCACAGGGCAAGCAGGTTGGTAGTCTTCACATATGGGTGAGTACCGAGTTGAGGATGTCCGAGAAATGCACCAAATGTACCCAAGATGTGCAACAGGCACAAGGACTGGGGTGGAATTTGGTAGAGGGCATCCTGAACCCTAACGGGCAGGCGGAAGGGTGTTGGTACATCAAGTCGCAAAAAGGTTGCGCAAGACAGACTAGCCGAAGATGGAATCTTGTCTTCCAGCCTTGTCTAAGCAATAATGGGCTGTAAAGGTATGGAGAGAACTCCAGGTAGCAGCCCTACAAATATCAGGAAGTGGCACCAAGCGTAGGTGCGCTACTGAAGTTGCCATGGCCCTGACAGAGTGTTCTTTAACACGGTCTTGAAGTGGAATGCCTGCTTGCTGATAGCAAAAGGATATGCAGTCCGCTAACCAGGAGGAGAGAGTCTGCTTACCCACAGGCTGCCCCAATTTGGTGGAATGGAAAAAAACAAACAATTGAGTACTTTTCCTGTGAGTAGCTGTACGGTCTAGATAGAATGCTAGAGCCTGTTTACAGTCAAGGGTATGCAGAGCCTGTTCTCCTGGATTAGAATGGGGCCTGGGAAAGATGATTGGGAGTATAATGGAGTGATTAATGTGAAACTCCGATACTACCTTAGGCAAAAACTTAGGGCGAGTACAGAGTACTACCTGGTCGTGCAGAAGTTTAGTGTAAGGCGGATAGGTAACTAGGGCCTGTAACTCACTAACTCTGTGAGCAGATGTGATTGCCAAAAGAAAAATTACTTTCCATGTGAGATATCGAAGATCACAGGATTGGAGAGACTCGAATGGTGGTTTCATGATCCAACCCAAAACCAGGTTGAGGTCCCAAGAAGGGGCCGGAGGGCACAGTGGAGGCTTGAGGTGGAGCAAACCCTTCAAGAAGCATGTCACAAGAGGTTGTACAGAAATGGGTACATCCCCAACACCTTTATGCGGCTACTGCACTGACATGCATCCTGATGGAAGAAGTTTTTAGACCTGACTCTGATAAGTGCCAGAGATAGTCTAGAAACTTCGTGGTGGAACAGGTAAAAGGATCAAGTGACAGTGAGGAACACCATGACTTAAACCTGTTCCATTTGTAAAAATACGATTTTCTCGCGGAAGGCTTCTGCGAAGCAATCAGGACACGGGAAACTGGCTCCGAAAGGTTGAGTGGCTGAAGAATTAGCCTTTCAACATCCAGGCAGTCAGGGGCAAGGCCTGAAGATTGGGAGTGGCGTAGACACCCGTCATTCTGGGTGATCAGAAGCGGGTCCTTCCCCAGGGGAATGTGTCTGTGAATGGAGAGGTCCTGAAGAATCGGAAACCACACTTGGCGTGGTCAGTGAGGAGCTATGAGGATTATGGTTCCCTTGTCCTAACGTAACTTCACGAGAGTCTTTGAGAGAAGTGGAAGTGGAGGGAATGCACATAGGAGACCGGTGGCCCATGAGAGGGAGAATGCGTCTCTTGGCTGTGAGTGTTGGCTGCGAGTGAAAGAGCAAAAGTTCTCTACTTTGCGCTTTTGAGGTGACGCAAAGAGGTCTACTTGAGGATAACCCCAACGTTGGAATATTAAGTTCGCTACTGTGGGGTTGCAAGACCACTCGTGGGGCTGAAAGGTGCGACTCAACTTGTCTGCCAACACATTGCCCACTCCCGCCAAGTAGGTGGCCCTGAGGTACATCGAGTGGGAAAGGGCCTCCGTCCATATCTGTGCTGCTTCCTGACACAGTAGGTAGGAGCCCGTCCCTCCCTGCTTGCTGATGTACCACATGGCCACCTGGTTCTCCGTCTGGATCAGGATGACCTGGTTGGACAGGCGATCCCGAAACACCCTGAGAGCATATCTGATTGCTCGTAGCTCCAGGAAATTGATTTGTGTTTGGCTTCCTCTGGAGACCAAGCTCCTTGGGTTTGCAAACTGGCAACATGTGCTTCCCAGCCGAGGTTGGAAGCATCGATGGTAAGAGTTATTTGAGGATTTGGGGTCTGGAAGGGCAGGCCTTGGAGAAGATTGATCTAATTTTTCCACCAAGCTAGAGACTGATGAAGTGGGTCGGTGATGTGGACAATGGTCGATAATAGTTGAACGGATTGAATCCATTGTGACCTTAGAGTCCACTGCATGACTCTCATGGCCAAGCGGGCCATTGGAGTAACCTGCACTGAGGACGCCATATGTCCCAGCAGGATGAGGAAGATTCATGCAGTCAAATGGTGTTGAGACTGTAGCTGGTGTGCGAAAGAAATGAGAGTGAGAGCTCGCTGTCGAGGCAGAAAAGCCTTTGTTTGAAAGGTGTCCAAGTCTGCCCCTATGAAGGACAAAGTTTGAGATAGGACTAAGCAGGATTTTGCGTAGTTGATGAGAAATCCTAATGAAATCAGAGTGTGTAAGAAAAGATGTAGGGACGACAGAGCAGCTTGCTGATTGGGAGACCTGATCAGCCAATCGTCGAGATAGGGGTAGACGTGGACACCTTGAGTCCTGAGGAAGGCTGCTACTACTACGAGACATTTATTTTTATTTTATTTAATGGCTTTTATATACCGACGAACGTTGGGAACATCTCATCGGTTTACAGATAACAAAAATTTAGCAACAGGCTTTACAATTATTGCATGATTATATGAGGAACAGTTAAACCATTAGTTTTTACATATAACAAATTAGTCTTTACAAGTAACAAATATCTAAGGAGGTTACGTAATTAAGGTTAGCTAAACTTGGAGGAGCAGAGAATTCTGAAAATTGGTAGGGAAATCTACATTTAGAGGAGGTAAATATACACGTGTGTGAGATTATAATGTCCTTATGTACACTTATAATGTCCTTATATACACTTATAATGTCCTTAAATACACTTAGAGGAGGGATACGTATACTTTGAAGGGAAACCGTGAATAAACTTAGTAGAGAAATGAAATTTTAGGAGCTTATGATGCAGATATGCAGAGGATTGCATGTGGGAAATGGGATAGTGTTAAATATAAGTGGAGTAAATGGAGAGAGTGAGGGGGTGGGGAGGAGAGGGGGAAGGGATTGGAGAGGGGGTGTGGGTGGTTAGGTGTAGGTTAGGTGTATGAGTGCTTGAAGAACCAGGTCTTGAGGTTTTGCCTGAATATTTTTGGGCAGGTTTCTTGGCGGAGAGAGGTGGGTAGTTTATTCCAGAGAAAAGGACCTGCTAGGGAGAGGGTCCTTTCGTTTGTGGTGCGGAGCTTAGTGAGCTTGGGTGAGGGGGTATGTAGTGTGGCCAGGTATTGTTTTCTAGTGGGTCTGTTATTGTTGTGAAAGGAGAAATGTTCATTGTACCAATGCATGTCCTGGTGAAAATTCGTGAAGCAGATGCTAGGCCGAACGGGAACACTCGTACTGATAGTGCTTGGGGCCTACCAGAAATCTGCGATGAGATGGAGTTATCGCAATGTGTGTGTACGTGACCTGGAGGTCTAGATAGCTGAGTCAGTGTCCTCTTTGTAGAAGAGGAAGGAGGGAACCCAAGGTTACCATCTTGAACCTTTCTCGTTGGAGGTACTTGTTGAGGGCACGCAGGTCCAGAATTGGATGAACACCACCTGACTTTTTGGGGATTAGAAAGTACCGGGAATAGAACCCGAGGCCCTGTTGGGAGTAGGGCATTGGTTCGATTGCTCTGGATTGAAGGAGGAGGGAGACCTCCTGATCCAGGAGTAGTGAATGGTCTGATGTTCCCCATGTCAGCCGAGGTGGGGAGTCTGGTGGGATGGAGAGAAAATTCAGGTGATAACCTTGAGAGATTATGGCAAGGACCCACTGGTCCAAGGTGATTGTGTGCCATATGTTGTTGAAATAGGGTTGAACTTGGAATATTGAGCGTTTTTTGAGAATTTGACGCTCGGTTTTTTTGAGATAAATTTTTAAGAGTATTTTTGACTAGATATGTGAATAACCGGATGGGTATCCTTTTTTGGAAATTATTAGGTGAATGCAGTGAAATTGGAAATTGTCCCTGAGGAAGCCCTTTTGCAAAGGGTGAAACCAGGATCCGTTGTCGGACTAGTTGAACAAGGAAATATACAGCGAACAACTTTTTTGTTGTACAAGAGTGAAGAACCTTGATGAAATTCTAAGGAAGTACATGCATCAGTGTACTACGTTATAAGTTTGGAAACTGTATGAAGCAAAGTTGTCTATTACGTTATAATTAAATTGTTTTTTGAATGCTGTTTTGCACAAAATTTGAAACACTATATATTTCTAGGTGTCAGCAGGGTGATGGTTTTTAAAGAGTGAATGTGAGTGTGTATGCATGATTTTTTAATATGTTATATTTATACATTTGTGAATAAATAATTTGCACAAGAAATTGTTAAATTTGAGATTTCTCTATGTGGAGTTTAAATAATAGATTGTGAGAAAATCGTGATTTAAGAATATCCCATTGTGTTCATTTACCATATGTTGTTGAAATGGCACAATCGACCTCCCACTGGTACCTGTGGCAGCGAAAGTTGGCTGCTGCTCTCTATGCAGGAGTCAAAAACCGGAAGCAGGGCCCAGCTGAGGAGCTGCTTGCAGCTTTTGTTTACGGGGTTGATGAGACTGGGCCTTTTGGAAAGGCCTTGTAGAACGACCTCTAGACGGTGGTGGATAGGACTTCTTTGGAAGGAAGAATGACTTTTTGGTGTCCTTCCTAATGGTTTAGTTGAATATTCAGAAGGCATCAGAGAGAGTTGGCGAAGGGTCTCATGATGCTCCTCGAGTTCCACCACGGTCCGCTGGATCTGTTCACCAAACAAATTGTCTCCAATGCAAGGCAGATCAATCTGTCTTGTACTTCAGGGCGCAAGTCCGAAGACTTAAGCCAGGCCCATCTTCTTGCAGAAATGGCAGTTGCCGAAACCCTGGAAGCGGTGTCGAAGATGTCATAAGAGGATCTTATTTCATGGTTCCCCACTTCAAAACCTTTGTGAACCAGGGTTTGTAGCTGTTCCTGGAATTGCTGAGGCAGGGACTCTGCAAAGTCCTGTATCTGCTTGAATAAGACCCTATTATACTGGGTCATATAAAGCTGGTAAGAGGCGATCTGAGAGATGAGCATGGATCCCTGGAAGACACATCGGCCAATGGCATCCAGAAATTTCTGCTCCTTGCCTGGAGGGAAGGAAGAGTGTGGCTTTGAGCATCGTGCCCTCTTTTGGGCAGACTCTACTACCACGGATTGGTGATCCAGTTGAGGTTTTTGGAACCCTAGAGCTGACTGGACCAAGTAAGTGGTGTCAGCTTTTCGGTTGACTGGAGCTACCGAACCAGGGTATTCTCAATTCTTTTTGAGAACCTGATGGATAGGGATGGAGGCGATTTCCTTGGGAGCATCCAGGAATTGTAACAGCTCCATCATCTGGTGTCTATCAACTTGCTAAGTCTGTAATTGGAAGGGAACCATCTCAGACATTTCCTTCACAAAATTTATGAAGGACAAGTCCTACGGAGGAGAACGCTTCCTGCTTTCAGTAGGAGAGGGTGGTGATGGTAAATCATCGGTGTCTGGGGAGGAATCGTCAGTCCAGGTGCCGTAGGGATCATCACCTGTCCCTCTAGGAACCTGAGAGGGACGGGACGAAGGTATTCCTGAAGGTCCCGGTCTAGGCTCTGAAGGCATCGAGGGAAATACTGGAGGCACCGATGAATGCATTGGTGGAGCCGATGGCCGCATCGGTATCGATGGTTGAGGCATCGGCAGGACTCCCGATGGGGGAAGTCGGAACAGTGTTTCTCCTCCCGATGACAGAGTAAGCAGAGAAGGCACTGGATCCATCGGTGACTCCGGATCCGTCGGTGGAAAAGCGGCTAGAAGCGCTTCCATCTTCGAGAGCAGTGGTGCCAATGCTGCCGGAATGGGATCGGTGGTCAGTTCCACAATCGGCACTGGAACCTGGAATCTGTGCATCGCCTTATTGATGGCCTCCTGAACCATCCGGTCCAGCTCTTCACGGAGACCTGGAGCAACCAACCCTGGCTCCGGAAGGAAAGAAGGAGGCAGAGGCATAGCTGGAGGGACCACCGTTAAAGGCGGAGTCACGGCTCCCAACACCCATCCGGGTGAGGGTTGCCTCGGTGACCCGGTCTCAGAAAAGGTCGATGCCTTTTCTGGACGGAGTTTCTTTGATCGTGGCTCGGACGATGGCGAGGTCGATGACTTTTCCTTCATCGATGGTCCGAGGCTTTCGGTGTCGATGCCGATGTTTCTCTCTATGATCCCCTCGATCCTGAGGGGGAGTAGAGGTAGTCGATGGCCGGGAGGTTGTCGACGCCGGACGGTCACTGGACAGTGCCCGATGCTGGCGCGAAGTAGATGGCGCCGGTTCGGATGATGTCGAAGCAATACACAGCGTCGGAGTTTGAGAACAGAAGAGAAGTTCCATTTTCTCCATTCTGGCTTTGCAACCTTTTGGTGTCATCAAGGCACATTTGGTGCAAGTCAGGACATCATGCTCACACCCGAGGCACATTACACAGACTTTATGGGGTCTATTATGGACATGGTGCGAGCGCAGTCAGGGCACGGACGGAACCCCGATGCCATGGCCTTTGAAAAATTTAGCTGTGGTGCGATCGACGGCCAGTAGGCCACGAGGGCCAAACTCGACGGGAATCGACCAGAACCAGGTAAAAAACTTACCGGAGTACCACGGAAGCAAAAATTTGAGAGGGGGACCCCTGTGGGGTATGAAAGTTTGTAGTTATTCTGTGAGGAAAATTCCTGTCAGGAATCTCTGTGGAGCTCCTTAATCCGCGTGGCTACTGCTGCGTGGAAAAAAGAAGACTGAAGGGGGACCCCTGCTGGCTGCAGGATTAGTGCCATGCTGAGCATGCCCAGTAGGTGCCAGTCAAAGTTCTAGAAACTTTGACAAAAGGGTTCCATGATTGGGCTTCATCCTGTGATGTCACCCATATGTGAGGACTACCATCCTGCTTGCCCTGTGAGAAACAGTCCTAATAAAATATTAGTTTCCCTTATATCATCTCCTTTCAGTTCTGCCCTTTGCCCTTCTAGTTTCCCTAGATTTTCCATCCAACTAACGACTCCTTGAGGTACTTCCCCATTTTGCGAAAGTTAGTTTTCCTGAATTCTAGGATCCTCATCTTAGAATGAATCATCATCTCTTGCGTCCTAATTTTGAACCATACCATTGGTAGTCACTGGTTCCTAGATGATCATCCACTACAACATTAATAACATTAATGTTAATAAGCATCAGGATCAGTATCGTCCCCTCCTTTATGGGTTCAGTTACCAGTTGACAGAATAGTTCTCCTTGCAGAGAATCCAGGATCTCTCGTTTCTAAAGGATACTGCAGTTGGGATGTCCCAATCAATACCTGGAAGATTAAAATCCCCTAGCAGCAGCACCTCCCCTTTCACAATAATCCCGTGAATATTCTCCATTACATAAGAACATAAGATATACTATACTGAGTCAGACCAAGGGCCAATCAAGCCCAGTATCTTTCCAACAGTGGCCAAATCAAGTCACAAGAACCTGGCAAGTACCCAAACGTTAGAGAAATCACAACCTACTAATGTTTATGAATTTTTCCTCTAGGAATTTATCCAAACATTTTCTAAACCCAGTTAAACTAACTGCTGTAACTACATCCTCTGACAATGAATTTCAGAGCTTAAGTATGTGCTGAATGAAAAATAATTTTCTTCAATTTGTTTTAAATGAGCTACTTGTTAACTTCATGGAGTGCCCCATGGTTGTTCTATTATTTGAGAGTAAATAACTGATTTACATTCACTTATTTAAGCCATTTCATGATTTTGTAGACTTCTATCATATCCCCCCCTCAGTCGCCTCTTCTTCAAACTGAACAGCCCTAACCATTAGCCTTTCCTCATAGGGCAGCCATTGGAGAGATACTTACTGTCCCCCTTCCAGTCATTAATTCAAATCTGATCATATTATGATCACTTTTGCCAAGCGCCCCCACCACTGTTATCTCTCTCACCATATCCTGTGCTCCACTGAGAATTAGATCTAAAATTTCTCCCTCTCTCTTTGGTTCCTAAATCAATTGCTCCATAAAACTGTCTTTTATTCCATTCAGGAACTTTATCTCTCTAGCATGCCCTGATGTTTCACTTACCCAGTCAATATTGGGGTAATTGAAATCTAAAAGAACAACAGAGCAACTGCTGCACTTCAGCAAATTATATCCACAGCAAAGAGTGCAGACCACCTACATTGAGTCCCAATCAAAGAGATTCAAATGGCAAGTTTTTGCAGTCAAATTTTTGTATTTAATTCGGCAACTCCACTGACTTACACTGTAAGTCAGTGGAGTTGCCTCCCCATTAATACCCTCCTCAGTCCCAAATGTACCATAACTGACAGAACACCTAAAAGGGAATGGCCCTACCCAGAGACATAGAACCATACATTTTCAACAAATGTATTTGTAACAATATAACAACATAAACTCAAGGCAATTAGAGCCTCAAACCCCATAAACCATAAAAGAAATCTCAAAGTTCCCTTATATTAACTGTTCAATACAGGTTCAGCTAATCAACTTCAATACCTGGCTGTGCACTTCTCATTACTTAAGATCCTTAAGAGTAAACCAGATAATTCAAAGCTTGCTTTCTGCAGAGCTTGTGCAGCTTCCTCTTTAATTTTTACTTTATAATTCAAACCACCCACTGTGACTAATTGGCCAAAGGGAAAGACCAACTTGTAGCGCACATGTTCCCTGCAAAGTTTGGCAGTGATCTCTCTCAGTTCTCCCCATGAAGGTAGAGTACCTGGAGCCAAATCATGATAAATAGTCAGCTTATGGCCTTCCCACACAAAATGTCCATGTGCTCGATTCTTAGCCAAGATCTTCTTTAACAGAGAAATCTCAGAAACAAGCAATTCTGTCCCTGGAAAGATTACCTCACAGAGGTATGCGCTCTCTCAAGGTGGATAACAGAGGACTCATCACTGTCTCTCTCACCTTCCAAACTAGCAAGGTTGCATCTCTGTACTCAATGGCTTCAGGCAGTCCTCTCCAACTCTTCAATTTTTTCCAGAAGATTTACCTGTGAATTATCTAAAGTAACTGTGCCTCATGGTCCTCGATCAGTTGTTCCACCTCTTCTATCCTGCCACTGACCTCTGTGACTTCTCCTTTCAGGTAAAACTATTGCTTCCAAGATTTCACTTTTAACAGACATTAAATCTCTCTAAGTCACAATTATCAAGGATTAAGATCGGCCTGAATTAGAGCTTTTCCATCTGGGCCATTCTGCTTTCCCTCCATGCTCTCAGCTTCAGAGTCTGATAAGGCCTCTTCATGCAATGTCTGCAAGCAGATACAGTGCTTAAGGCCTGCCCCACTGGCTTCAAAGAAGGTCTGTATTGCTGTGGATTTCCTCCTGGTACCCAAAATCAGTGCTTTAGTAAATTGGTCACTGGCTCCCTAAGACTTATTATCTAGGTCTGTAATCATAGTATCTTATAGTCTCATTGGCCAGAACACCCGAATTAAGTGGCCATCTCTAGGCGTGATGTCACTCTTCCCTGAATCACATTAATTATACTTAGGGCTTCTTATTCCAGGAGTTTATAAAATGAAAAATTAGGGGGTTATTTTTCATGGAATTAGGGTTTTTGTAAGGTACCAAAAATAGATATTTTTGGCACACTTTAAGGTAGATTCAATTTAATGTTGGAAATCAATTTTACCTACTGAATTCCGTGGTGTATGTATGTGGCTAGGATGAGGGTGGTAGGGTGTGTGTAATGTGGCTGGAGGGGAATGGAGGTAAGAATGGGGGTGGTGGGGGTGTATGTGTGTATGGCTGGAGGGGATGGCAGGGTGTGAGTGCCTGGAGAGGATGGTAGGGGGTTGTGTGGCTGGAGGTGGCAGGGGGTGTATGTAGCTTCAAGGCTAATAGAAGGCAGTGTGTGGCTGGAGATTTTGGCAGGATGTGTGTGGGTGTGGCTGGATAGTATGCATCTGGCTATGGGAGTGACAGTGTGTGTGTATCCCTTCTCCCTATTACACTCTGGAGTAGATTTTCAAAGGGTTACGCGCATAACCACGAAAACCTGCTCCTGCGCGCGCCGAGCCTATTTTCCATAGGCTCGGTGGCACGTGCAAGCCCCGGGACGCGCATATGTCCCAGGGCTTTGAAAAAGGGGCGGGTAGGGGGCGGGGTATGGCATCAGTCCGGGGGTGGTCTGGGGGGGCGGGACCGAGGCCTCCAGCACAGCGGCTGTGCCAGGGGATGGCGCGCCGGCAGCTGGCCGGTGCGCGCAAGATATGCCTGTCACAGGCAGGCGTAAAAAGTGAAACAAGGTGGGGGGGATTTAGGTAGGGCTGGGGAATGGGTTAGATAGGGGAAGGGAGGGGAAAGTGGGGGGGGAGCGGCCTTGGAGGGAATGGGGAAAGCCATCGGGGCTCCCCTAAGGTTTGACGTGTGCAAGGTGCACAGGTGTGCACCCCTTTGCATGTGCTGACCCCGGATTTTATAACATGCGCGCGGCAGCACGTGCATGTTATAAAATCAGGTGTACATTTGTGCGCGCCAGGTACTCCTCCTTTGGCTGTCAGGGCTTGGGCTCCCTGCCAGTCCTCTGCTACTGTGTTCCTCTTTTTGGGTTGGCAGAGTTTGGGCTACCCGCAGATCCGCTGTTCTTACAGTGCCTCTGTTTTCTTGTGCCAGTGGGGCTTGGGCTCCCCATTGGCCTGTTCTGATGACATCATATGGCTGCTATTTGTAGCAACTGAATGATGTCATCAGAACATCTTAAGGAAGGCATATTTTTGGGAGGGGGGGGTTTAGTTAAACTCTATTTCCCCATTGGTGGTGTTTTATCATTTTTTCGGGTTTAACCAAAAATCAGAAATCCTAATAATCAAATGATCTGAGTCAAAATCTGTCAGATTCATCTACTAATATGAAATCAGTATACTCTGAGTTACAATGCTGCTGCACTACAATGGCAGAACACATTGGAACTTCAAACAGTCATTCAATTCTATGATACTGTTTAACTTTTAAAGTATAGTATTCTAACTGGCTAAAGTTCTTTGTTTTCCAAATTCTGGCTTCACTTGTACAACTCAGTTGCTCTTTGACAGACTGTGCTTTTGCTTTTATAAGTAAACAAGGAACAGAAATCTGGAAATACTAGTTGAAATAGTATTTGTAAACATGAACTTGTTTTATTTGAATTGTGTTAAATTAAGGTAAAAATGGACTTTAACAAATAATATGAATTACTAAGTCTGACATTCCTAGCTTGCTTTCTATCAGTTTTACTAAGATGGCAGCTCATAACACGTTTCAGATCTGTGCAAATATGGTCTTTTATATTTGCAAGGACGGAAAAAAATTTGGGAAAACTTGGGTGCTGGTCCAAATTTTTAGGGGGCAAGGCAAGATTTTTCTTCTTCTAATACATATTTTTGCTTTTCTGCTTTTTTTTCTCTATTGTTTGAAATTTTCTGCTTTACTTTTTTTTACTGTCTTTTCCTACTGTTTTGGATTCTTAATTAACTTTTTTGTCTACATCTTTAAATTTGGGAAATTTTCTTTTATTTTTTGTCTATATTTGTGCTTTCTAAACATTTTCTCTCCCCTTCCTCTCTTGCATCTCCTATGTGGACAGAAAGCAGTCTTAGGTTATATCCTTCAGGCCTGGGCCTGCTGCAGAGATTTTGGCTCCCTTCTGTCTTGGGCCCACTGTAGTGGCTTACGTTGGACAAAGGCTGGTTAAAGGAGCTAGAGCTTCAACAACTGTTGGACCTGGACTGGAGTGGACATATATTTTTAGGTACCTGACTGACTTGGCAGCTGGGAATTCTCTACTCCTGTATATATGAATAACATATATCATGAAATCGTTCCGTCTTGACTTGAGATTAGCAGTTAAAAATATTTCTAGCGCTCTCACCATGCGTTTCATGCATAGCCCACCACCACTGTAACTCACAATAAAAGGAAAATCCCAAACATCCTGACCTAGAACATAAATATGTGCACTGAAAATAGCTTTCTCCACTCTGGGATTTACTGAAAGAGATTCTAATTGGTTTGTCTGATTCCTGATGTTGAATCTTGCTACATTAAGAGGACATATTTGCAAGACACTTTCATTCACATGTCATTATTCAAACAGCAAAACCCCTCTCTCTACTCCCTCCTGCTGTTGTATCAGAGGAGGTACAATAAAAAAAATCCACAATATTATTGTTGATGCTAGCTCTTACATCCAGTCTGGTCTGGTGCTGCTTTGTCATCTGGTCTTGGACCTTCAGCCTTCTTAAAAGTTCCTTGAAACCAACCATAGGCACAGGGATCAGCCTACAGAAATGAATGGGTTTTAAACTCATTGTAAAACTTATATGCACTCAAACTTAAGACTCTTATATACCAATCAACCGAATACAAGCCTTTCCTCTTTTAAAGAAAAATAAAGGTGAAACACCATTTCTAACACATTTTTCTATTTCTATCCTGCCTTTTTCCAAAACAGGACTCAAAGCGGCTTGTAAGACAGTAAAAAATACAATGTACAATCAAGCATAAAATACAATAAATCATGACTATTATATCCCACAAAAAATACCCTCCCTTAACTAAACCCAACCTCCTTCTCTCACAGAGGGACTAAAAGATTAAAAATATCTTCCATTAATTCCATATAAAAAACATCAATACATACACAAATAATATTAAATTATCATTCATTCTTGGTTACTATATCCTATACAGATACTGGAGTTACACCTATAAGTTTTAAATTTGTTTTAAGGCTAATGCGTGAGTGGCTAGAGCTTAAATTCAGACCTGGAAACTCCAGTCTGATTTCCTAGTTCATTATTCACTGTTCAATCTTGAGCATGTCTCAAATGCTTTGTGCTCAAATTTAGATTTAAGATTTCAAAGGGAAGGACAGCAAAGTATGTGGAATCAAGAAAATAAAATTAAAATCATTTTTATATTCTGAGATAGTACAAAGCTTTATTTTAGGTCCACATACATTAATCAGCTTCAACTGTCTAGGCTTAAATACCTTTGAAGAAACAGCTAGTATGTACGTAACAAAAAAGAAAATTAAAACATTGAGAACAAAACAGTCATGATGTTAGAAGATGAAGTGCCTCTGGTTGGCAAATGTGTCTCGTATATATTTTCACCATAATCTCTGGATATAGTGCCTACTAAATCTTCAAATACTGCTGTTTAAAAGATACAAATCAAAATGCTTTAAAGTAGGAGTTTGTTTTACTGATCCATGCAGCAGGACCGGACACTTTTTTCCTTTCAGGTCAAGTGATTTTTTATTAGGCAGATTCTGCCTGCCTGTCTTTGGGACTCTGATTTGACTCTCCTCTTCCTCTGCAACTCCCAGCCAGAAGTAGTGACAAATGAGGCACAGCTATGGGAGAAGCAGGGTAGGAGAGTCCCCGAATACAAGCAGGTGAATGGAGCGCTGCGGGGCTGCCACGGCTAATTGGCCCCTGATCTTGCCTGACTGGATTAAGAAGCTTACGAATACATGAAGGTTATTGAAAGGAAACTTATGTATTACAAACTTCTGTCTTACCCTCTAATTACCATGTTTTAAATGTTGTGTTGACCTAGAATATGTTGATTTTGTAAACCGTTGTAATCTTCTATTGAAACGACTGTATATAAAATGCCCAAATAATTAAATAAATACACAACATACTCTCAACTTTCATCATGAAAGTGTCACGCTTCAGGAATGTGAGACCTTGGACTGCTGTCAGACTGACGCTGCCTGGTGCATGCGAGCATGGACTAGGCCCTGACAGGCGGCAAATGATCTGATGCAGGCTACAGTTAGGATAGGTAGAGATGAAGGGATTTGCTGAGGTCAGGATAGACAGAGTTTAGGATGAGACAAAGAGACAAGCTGAAGTCAGGTCAGGCAGAATTCAGGCTCAGACGAGGAGTCAGGCTGAGGTCAGGGCAGGCAGCAAACGAAGCAAAGTCAAAGGGCCAGGCTGGATCAATAACCAGAAGTCAATCCAGAGGTAAATGAAAAACAGGGCAAGGCAGGTAGGAGGCAAGGACTGAAACAGAGCCTGGAACACAGTAAACAGGCAGGCACATAAGTAAGAACAGGAGGCAAAATAGTCAAACAGTAAATTAGACAAGCAGGAACAGGAGGCAGTATCAAGAGCGATGAAAACACCTTGGCAAATGAATCCATGATAGAACCTGATGCTGAGGCACTGGTCTGTTACACTGAGCTTCCTTATATGCCTGGGTGGTGCTGTCATCAGCAGGCACCATAAGAAGTCCTGGCTGCTGGGCCTACAAGGGTAGAAGCAGCTGGCTTGTCATAAGTTAGGTCCACAGAATGGAGCATGCCGCTGGGAGTCATGTTGGAATGGAGGAAGTTAAGGAGCACTGCCAGTGGGGTACACTGTGGGCAGAGTGTTACAGAAAGATTATAGAAATATTTACACCCTTTGTCGTAGAAAACCAAATTTAACTCTGACTCAAAATTTGCCTTACCAAGGCCCATAATAAGGTAAATAGATTCAAATACTCCTGGCTGAAGAATCAAACTATTCCTAGTGTATGAAGTAAATTTGAAGGAAAGGTCTAAACATGTTGAACAAGAAGCTGATGACTGAATTCCAGGATAAAATTATTCAAAAGTACAGAATGGGGAAGGCTATAAGAAAATTACAATATGCTGAATATCTCTTGGGGCACTGTCAGGTCCATCAATAAAAAGTGGAAATGGTTTAGAACCACCCAGACACTGCCACAGTCAGGTCATCCTTCCAAAATCAGTAGTCATAGGTTGAGAAGATCACTTTAAAAGAACTACAGAGGTCACTGAGACTGGAGAAAACAGTGACTGTTCAATAATTTCAGTGGTACTCAAACAAGCCTGTATTGGAGGTTGGCAAGAAGGAAGTCACTGCTGAAGAAAAGCCATATAAAGCAGAGTTGCTTACCTGTAACAGTGGTTCTCACAGGACAGCAGGATGTTAGTCCTCACATATGGGTGACATCATCAGGATGGAGCCCAATCACGAAACACTTTTGTCAAAGTTTCTAGAACTCTGACTGGCACCTACTGGGCATGCCCAGCAATGCACTGACCCTGCATACAGTAGGGGTCCCCCTTCAGTCTTGTCTTATAGTAAGAAGTACGTGCGAAAAATAAAATAAGAAAACGTAAACGAACCCAACTCCGCGGGGTGGCGGGCGGGTTTCGTGAGGACTAACATCCTGCTGTCCTGTGAGAACATCTGTTACAGGTAAGCAACTCTGCTTTCTCACAGGACAAACAGGATGGTAGTCCTCACATATGGGTGAGTACCGAGCTGAGGATGCCCGAGCAAAGCACCAAATGCACCCAAAGACGTGCAACAGGCACAACAATAAGTGTGGAAATTTGGTTAGGAGGTCATCCTGAACGGGTTGGTGGAAGGATGTTGGGAAGTTAAACTGAAAACAAGTTGCGTAGAACAGACTGGCCAAAGATGGAATCTTGTCTGCTAGCCTTATCTAAGCAATAATGGGCTGTGAAGGTGTGGAGAGAACGCCAGGTAGCAGCCTTACAAATATCAGCAAGCGGCACCGAACGGAGGTGCACTACTGATGTTGCCATGGCCCTGATAGAGTGTGCTTTTACACGGTCTTTTAGCGGAATGCCTGCTTGCTGGTAGCAAAAAGAAATGCAGTCCGCAAACCAGGAGAAAAGGGTCTGCTTTCCCACAGGGTTTCCCAATTTGATGGTATCGCAAGAAACAAACAATTTAGTGGATTTCCTGTGGGCTGATGTGCAATCCAGATAGAAGGCTAGAGCACGTTTGCAGTCCAAGGAATGCAGAATCTGTTCTCCTGGGTTTGAATGGGGCCTGAGAAAGAAGGTAGGTAGGATAATATTTATTTATTTTATTTTATGTGTTTTGTATACCATCATTCGGTTTCGCCATCAGAACGGTTTACAGAAACATGCAAATTATAACATTATCATCACATAGTCATATCATGTGGTGTAGGTTAGTAGCATCTGCTAGATTCTTGCGCATCAAGTTATTACATATTGCAAGTTGTTACATACTGCAGAATGTTATATACTGTAAAGTGACACATTCTGCAAAGTGTTACATACTGCAAGTTATATCCTACTGCAAAGATATTTCCTACACGCTGTTACATACTGTAAGTTTTTCTCATTGTCAAAGTATTTCTTATTGCCAAAGCATTTCCTATGCATTCATATTACTTAGCTGGGGATGTGTCTTTTTTATGTTGTTAGGTTGCGTGTTTGATGTATCTGGTGGCTGATTGAGTGAGTTTGAGTAGGCTCTCGTGAACAGCCAGGTTTTTAAGTCTTTTTTGAACATTTTTATGTTTGGTTGAGTTCTTATTCCAATTGGTAAAGCGTTCCATAGTTTGGGGCAGGCGATGGATATGGCTCTCTCACATGTTGTGTTTAGTCTTGTGATTCTTGCGTGAGGTAGCTTGAGGAGGCCTTTATTCCTAGATCGTAAATTCCGTCTTGGATTGTGTGTTACTATGTGTTTGCTTAGCCAGATAGATTGGTTAATATGAAATTCTGACACTACTTCAGTAAAAATTTAGGGTGAGTGCGGAGCACTACCCTGTCATGCAGAATTTTAGTGTAAGATGGGTAGGTAATTAAAGCCTGCAATTCACTAACTCTGCGAACGGATGTGATAGCGAGAAGGAAAACTACTTTCCATGTGAGATAACGGAGATCACAGGAGTGGAGAGGCTCAAACGGAGGTTTCATGAGCCGTCCCAAAACTACGTTAAGGTCCCAAGCAGGGGCCGGAAGGCGCAGTGGAGGTTTTAAGTGGAGCAAGCCTCTCATAAAGTGTGTTACTAAGAGTTGTATCAAACAGGAACATCCCCCATGCCTTTATGAAACGCGGCTACCGCGCTGACATGCACCCTGATGGAGGAAGTTTTCAGGCCTGCCTCCGACAAGTGCCAGAGATAGTCCAGAAACTTCACCGAGGAACAAGTGAAGGGGTCTAAGGACATAGATGTATACCATACTGTAAACCTCTTCCATTTGGAAAAATAAGACCTTCTCGTTGAAGGCTTTCATGAAGCTACCAGGATTCGGGCACCAACTCTGAAAGGTTAAGAGGTTGGAGTATTAACCTTTCAACATCCAGGCAGTCAGAGATAGGGCCTGGAGGTTGGGGTGGTGCAGGCATCCTTTGTTCTGAGTTATCAGAAGTGGATCCTTCCCCAGAGGAATGTGGCAGCGTACTGATAAATCCTGGAGGATTGGAAACCACAGCTGGCATGGCCAGTGAGGGGCTATCAGAATCATTACGCCCTTTTCCTTCCGTAACTTCATGAGAGTATTTGATATGAGTGGAAATGGGGGGTATGCATAGAGGAGACCGTTGGCCCACGAGAGGGCAAAAGCGTCTCTCGGTTGCGAGTGGTGGCTGCGAGTGAGGGAGCAGAAGTTTTCTACTTTGCGGTTGTAGACTGACGCAAAGAGGTCTATGCGAGGGTAACCCCAATGTTGGAATATTGTGTCCTCTATCATGGGGTTGAGAGACCACTCGTGCGGAAGAAATGTGCTGCTCAACTTGTCCGCCAAACATTGTCCACGCCTGGCAAGTAGGTGGCTGTGAAGTACATCGAGTGGGAAAGGGCCCACGCCCATATCTGTGCAGATTCCTGTCACAGGAGGTAGGAGCCCATTCCCCCTTGCTTGTTGATGTACCACATCGCCACCTGATTGTCGGTTTGGATTAGGATGGCCTTGTTTGAAAAGCAATCCTGAAAAACCCTGAGGGGATATCTGATCGCCCGAAGCTCCAGGAAATTTATCTGGTGTTTGGCTTCCTCTGGAGACCACGTTCCCTGAGTCTGTAGGTCGCCGACATGAGCAACCCACCCTAGGTTTGAGGTGTCTGTTGTCAAGGTAATTTGAGGTTCCATAGCCTGAAATGGAAGGCCTTGAGTCAGATTGGAGAGTTGCATCCACCAGGCCAGCGATAGTCGAAGCTGTGTGGAAACATGAACAATGCTGGACATTGGCTGACAAGCTTGAACCCACTGGGATTTTAGAGTCCACTGCATGACTCTCATGGCTAGGCGGGCCATCGGAGTGACATGTACTGAGGATGCCATGTGGCTTAGCAGTATAAGGAAGTGACTAGCAGTTGAAGATACTTGAGTCTGTAAAAGATGTGCCAGAGATGCCAGGGTGAAAGCCTGATCCTGAGGGAGCAAGGCTTTCGCCTGTATAGTGTCTAGGTCGGCCCCTATAAAAGATAGGGTTTGGGATGGAACTATCTTGGATTTGGGATAGTTGATTAGAAACCCTAGGGAGATCAGGGTATGGAGAGTGAGATGCAAGGACGCCAATGCGGCTTTGCTGAGTCGAGGCCCTTATCAACCAATTGTAGAGATAAGGGTAGACATGTACACCCTGACTCCTGAGGAAGGCTGCAACTACCACGAGGCATTTGGTGAATACTCGTGGAGCAGAAGCCAGGCCGAATGGCAGTACACGGTACTGGAAGTGACGAGGGCTGACCAGGAATCGCAGGAATTTGCAATGAGATGGAATAATTGAGATGAGTGTGTATGCGTCCTGGAGATCTAGAGAGCATAGCCAATCTCCTTTTTGAAGAAGAGGAAGTAGAGTCCCCAAGGTTACCATCTTGAACTTCTCTCTTTGCAGATACTTGTTTAGGGTGCGAAGGTCCAGAATTGGGATGAGGAAATACTGGGAATAGAAACCCTGCCCCCATTGGGAGAGGGGCACTGGTTCTATTGCCTGGGACTGGAGGAGGGTTCCAGAAGGAGAGTGTGGTCGGACGATCCCCACGTCAGTCGAGGTGGGGAGTCAGCCGAGGTGGGGAATCCGCCGGTACAGTCAGGAAGTTGAGGTGCTAACCCTGAGTGACTACTGCAAGTATCCACTGATCAGTGGTGACTGTGTGCCAAGTGTTGGTGAAGTGGGACAACCGACTGCCGACCGGTACTGATAGAAGAGGAGGTTGGCTATGCTCTACAGGAAGGAGTCAAAACCCTGATGCTGGTCCTGGCTGAGGAGCAGGTTGGGTCTTCTGAGGTTGGGACTGCCTGGACTGACCTTTTTGATAAGGCTTGGAAGGGCGACCTCGGGAAGCCGGAGAATAATACCTTCTTGGTTTGTAGGCCGGTCGCTTAACGTCTCGCCTGAATGTCCTCTTGGAGGTGGATGAGAACTCAGCAAGCACTGAAGAAAGTTGACACAGCGTTTCATGGTGGTCCTTCAGTTGCGCCAGTCTCCTGAATTTTGTCTCCGAAAAGATTATCTCCAGCACATGGCAGGTCAGCAAACCTGCCCTGTACCTCTGGTCTGAGGTCAGAGGATTTCAACCAGGCCCATCTTCTTGCATTAATCCCCGCTGTGGACAACCTAGAGGCAGTGTCAAATATGTCACATGCAGAGTGGACCTCATGCTTACCAGCATCTAGGCCTTTCTGAGCTAGAGCATTAAGCTCATCCTGGAATTGGTCAGGTAAAGATTCAGAGAAATCCTGTATCTTTTTAAAACGTTTCTGTTATACTGGGTCATGTACAACTGGTAGGAAGCAATGCGAGATATAAGCATTGAGCCATGAAAAGCATCTAGGGATTTCTGTTCTTTTCCTGGAGGTATGGAGGAATGAGGTTTGGAACGTCGTGCCTTTTTCTGGGCTGATTCCACAACCACAGAGTGATGATCCATTTGTGATCTTTGAAACCCAGGAGCTGACTGCAAAAGATAGGTGGCATCTATCTTACGGTTGACACGTGGAACTGAACCTGGATGCTCCCAATTCCTCTTCAAAAATTACAGAATCCACTGATGCCAGGAAACAACCAATATAGACAATTAATAAACTATTCCTGAAGAGAATGTAGGGTAGGAAGCTCACCGAGACCTCATATATCGCATACCCTGTGTCAGGGTTTAATGAGAGCTTATAATGGTGCAAGCTTCTCTTAATATTATAATCTTAGGTCTCAGTGAGCTGGATGTTATGGGACGCTGTGAGGAGAGCTGTCCCGATGCACTCAAACTGTGCTATGAAGTTGTACTTAACTTGCAACTTGCGGCTTTAATATCCGGCGTAAGGTTGTAGAAAGCTGATGATGGAGAAGATCAAGTGGTCGAATCCGACTTTATTGCCGACACGACGTGTTTCGGAGGAAACCTCCTTCCTCAGGGGGTCGGATACCACTGATAACTGCTTTTATTTCTTGCCTTGGATACTCTGCTTTACTGCGGATAAAAAAGCAAGAGGGAATAAGTGCACATTAAGTCCCACCACTAGAATGCGATGGCAATGTCGGTTGGAGGAACACTCACTGTGTGTAAAACGTTGACTCAATTTGCTGAACCGGACGGCGTCTCTGTGAACACTCTATAAATAAAGTGACATGAAATAAAACTCCCCTTATTAACCTTAGAACGGTGCATACCTTGTATCGCTGTATACTACCTTGTCAAAGAGCTGTGGTCAATCGCTGTGCCGTGAATGAACTATCGGCAGCGCGAGATCAGGGAACGCTGACCTTTAATAGGCGAAAAAAAGCGCCAAATTTTGTGAGTGTATCCTTATATGGGCACCTACGTCACTGTGGAGGCCATTTTGGGGCTAAGGGCTGTCCATATTAGGGCAATGGCGTCAGCGGCGGCCATATTGAAACTGCTACGGTTTGGGCTAACCCCTAACAGACTGCACTCGAATGCTGTCCATAAAAGGGAAGTGACGTAATCGGCGGCCATTTTGAAAACGCTTCAACTGAAGGAAAGCCCTTGTGAGGAGTCCATGTAAGGGAAATGACGTTTTGGGGGCCATTTTGGAAATGTTGAAGCAGGAACGGGGAATGCCAAACTATCCTAATAAGGATGGTGATGTCGTTAACCTCTGCTAATATGAGAGAAGAAATCTGTCAACGGATGGAAGGAGTCCCCAAACTGAATGGGCAAGAGCAGGAGCCGATCTAAATGAGAGTGTACCACTCTATCTTCTCATTAAGACCGTGTGGTTCCACTGATTGCAAGCGATAGATCCATTGATGTTCCTTGAAGTTTAAAGTAGAAAGTCTGTCTCCCCCTCTCCATGATGGTATGACTTGTTCAATGATGAGCCACTGGAATTGTTCAAAATTGTGTTGATGTGTAACGCAGTGTTGGTACAACACTGCGTTACACATCAAAAAGATTCAAAAAGATTCAAAATTGTTCAAACTTGCAAGTTAAGTACAACTTCATAGCACAGTTTGAGTGCATCGGGACAGCTCTCCTCACAGCGTCCCATAACATCCAGCTCACTGAGACCTAAGATTATAATATTAAGAGAAGCTTGCACCATTATAAGCTCTCATTAAACCCTGACACAGGGTATGCGATATATGAGGTCTCGGTGAGCTTCCCACCCTACATTCTCTTCAGGAATAGTTTATTAATTGCCCAATTCCTCTTCAGCAGATCATGAGGATTTCATGAATGGGAATTGACATGATTTCCTTAGGAGCATCAATAAACTGGAGTACTTCCAGCATCTTTTGCCTTGAATCTTTTTTTGTCTGAAGCTGAAATGGAATTGTTTCAGACATTTCTTTAATGAAATTTATTATAAAGGACAGATCTTCTGGAGGAGAACGCCTTCTCTCTTCAGGAAGGGAGGGCTCTGAAGGCAGATCATCGGTATTCTGGGAAGAATCATCAGTCCAAGGATCATAAGGTTGATCACCAGTTCCCTGAGGATCTTCAGAAGGGAGAAATGGTGTTAATCCCGAAGGCCCAGGCCTAGGCATCGATGGCACCGGAGGTGGCACCGACGGCATCGATGGAACCGGTGACATCAATGACTGAGTCGGTGGCATGATCACAGATTGCGATATGGGTATCCGTGTTTCTTCATCTTCTGATGACGCTGGTATGGGCATCGAAGGAAGAGGACATACCGGTATTCTCGGTTCCAGCAATGGAAGAGCACCGAGCAACGCATCCAATCTACCCAGTAGCGGTGCGAGCGCCATGGGGATTGGATTGGTGACCGGCTTGGGCACCGGTATCTGTATCAATGGAGGCTGGAAGCCATGCAGTGCTTTACAGATGGCCTTTGGATCATCCGATCCAATTCCTCGTGGAAACCTGGGGCATGGAACCCCAGCACTGTAGTAGGAGGCAGCACTGGCGTAGCCGGAGGGTCCACTGGTGAAAGTGGAATCGCAGCTCCCTGCACCGATGAAGGTGGAGAACGTCTTGGTGACCTGGTTGCGGAGGAGGATGGGGCCTTCTCCGGACGGGATTTCTTTGTCGGTGGCTCTGTCGACGACAATGCCAAGGGTTTACCTGGTTTGGTGGACTGAGCCTTCCGATGCCAGTGTCAACGCTTTTCACGATGTTCTCCTCGGTCCTTCTCCTGAGGTGAGGTGGAAGACGTCGACACCTTAGGAGTAGTCGAAGCCGGACGAACAGCACCGGTGTGTCGTTGCAGACGAGAGGTTGATGGCACCGATTCAGACGAAGTTGAAGCGGTTGATGGAGTTGGAAGTTTTGAATGAAAAAGAAACTCCATTTTCTCCAAACAGGCTTTACGGCACTTCGGCGTCATTTGGGCACATTTGATGCAAAGTTAGGTTATCATCGTCGGCCCCCAAGCACAATACACAAACTCTATGCAGGTCTGTGATGGACACTGTCTGAGGACAATCGGGGCACCGACGAAAACTCGACGCCATAACCTCGACAAAAATTTAGCCGCGGTGTGGTCGATGGCTGGTAGGTCCCGAAGGGAAACAACAGGAATCGACCGCTACAAGGGTAAAACCTTACCTTTCGACCGTGGAGTACAGATATCGATAGGGAGACCCCTATGGGGTAAAATGTTTTGAAAATTTTTGAAGACGTTCCGTGAGGAAAATTCCTGTCAGGAATCTCAAGAGAGCTCCTTAACTCACATGGCTACTGCTGCACGGAAAAAAGAGAGTGAAGGGGAACTCCTGCTGGATGTAGGGTTAGTGCATTGCTGGGCATGCCCAGTAGATACCAAAGTTCTAGACATTTTGACAAAAGTGTTCTGTGATTGTGCTCTATCCTGATGATGTCACCTATATGTGAGGACTACCATCCTGCTTGTCCTGTGAGAATGCACCACACAGCATTTGTAGACACTTAGGGGAAATTGCATGCATGTGGGAGAAGGTTTTGTGGTCCCTTGATTTTCATATGTCTTGTTGTCCCCACTGCTGCAAAGCATTCTCACAACATAATACTGCGATCATCATGCTTTACTGTAGGGATGGAATTGTGATGATGTGCTATGTTTGTTTTATGCCACACATATTACTTAGCATTGAGACCAAAATGTTCCACATTATCACAATTCCATCCTTACAGTAAAGCATGATGATCGCAGTATTATGTTGTGAGAATGCTTTGCAGCAAGGCTTATGAAAATCAAGGGAAAGATGAATGGTGCAAAGTACAGAGAGATCATGGAAAAAAACCTATTCCAGTCTGCCACAGACCTGGGACTGAGGAGAAGATTCACCTTTCAGCAGAACAATTATCCTAAACACAAAGCAAAAGCAACAATGGAGTTGCTCATCAAGAAGGAAATGTTACACCCATGCTACAAAAATTGCATTGGTTACTTGTGAACTATAATGTGCAATTTAAAATGGTAGGACTTTATTTAAAATTCAGCATGGTTTGGAGCCTTTTTATTTGGTCCATACAATTGCTCAATATGTGCCAGTTAGCGTTTTGCATTCATGATAGATGGATTTACTTTGTATCCCAGACTATCAGGATGATAGGTTGGGGAAAAACAGGATAACTATGTGGCAGCACCTAAAACTTTGGAATTCTCTTCTCGTGCAGCTTAAGTCAATTTTTGACTTTTGTGCTTTTCGCAAGTATCTCAATGCCTGCTTTTTTTTTTTTGAAAATTATTTGCATAAATTTTGTTTCTGATATTTCTGTGTATGTTCTTATTTAGGACATAACTATTTCTGATTTATTTATCTTTTCGCATGTGATATGATGCAAATTAGGGGGAGGGGAGGAGCTTGGAGAAGAGAGGGGGGATATGACAAAGTTGTTTAAAATCATGAAAGGTCTAGAACGGGTAAATGTGAATTGGTTATTTACTCTTTTGGATAATAGAAGGACTAGGAACACATTACCCCAGTACTAAAGGAACTACACTGGCTGCCCATAGTGAAACGCATAGAATACAAATTACTTACTATAATACATAAAAACATATACAACAATGAAAAAGAATGCTTAAATACTGTATTCCAGCGCAACACCAGATCAGCTAATAAGGCTCTGCTCACCATACCATCAGTAACAACTGCTAGCCTAACTACAACTAGAGAAAGAGCAGCTTCAATAGCCGGACCTCGCCTATGGAACTCACTACCTGAAAACCTCAGGTTACAAAACGACACGAAGCTATTCAAAAAAACAACTCAAAACATTCCTATTTAAACAAACTTACAAAGACGGCATCGGTTAACAAAATCACCGCCAAATATTCACATCAAGATTAGAAACCTTAGCACTGAAAAAACTCGGACAAATAAATATTACCAATCCGCAACAGTAACCATCAACTACCTAAACTGCTAATAAAGTTAAATGTATCCAATAACTACCCCAACTGTTTAACTTTGCAAAGGTAACCAAGCAACTTTTAACAAATCGAAATATCGCCATGTTACTTATAGTAAAGTTAAATCTTAACTAGTGTACCTGTTTTTAACTGCTATGACACCCATTGTAAGAATTTGTTATATTTATAGTTATATTTGCTGTTATATTTGTTATGACATTCATTGTTATATCTGTTATGACATTCATTGTAATAAGTTGTTTTACTTGTAAACCGGAGTGAAGGCGTGTACCAAACTTCGGTATATAAAAACACACAAATAAATAGGAAGCACTCCATGAAGTTAGCATGTAGCACATTTAAAACTAATCGTAGAAAGTTCTTTTTCACTCAATGCATAATTGAACTCTGGAATTTATTGCCTGGGGATGTGGTTAGTGCAGTCAGTGTAGCTGGGTTTTAAAAAAGGATTTGATAAGTTCTTGGAGAAGTCCATTACTTGCTTTTAAGTTGACTTAGAAAATGCCCACTGCTATTACTAGCAACAGTAGCATGGGATAGACTTAGTTTTTGGGTACTTGCCAGGTTCTTATGGCCTGGATTGGCCACTGTTGGAGACAGGATGCTGGGCTTGATGGACCTTTGGTCTGATTCAGTTTGGCATGTTCTTATGTTTTACATCACACGTATAAGGCTTATTGGTTAAGGGTAGTAACAGTCGCATCAGCAAGTTACCCCCAATCTTGTTTTCCTACACCATAAAATTCAATGTCCTTGTTGGCTGCTGTTCGAAACTAATTCCTCTTTTCCCCTGCCATTAAAGCAGAGAGCAATAATGAGTTGTATCAACAGAATAAAGACTTATTGGTTAAGGGTAGTAACCACCACACCAGCAAGTTACCCCCATGCGCTCTTTTCCTCATTTCCATCCTCTAGCCTTTAGGGATACTCAGTGTTTATCCCAAGCCCCTTTGAAATCTTTCAGCACTTTTGTTTTCAAAGGGGCATGAAATAAACACTGTGGATCCCTAAAGGCTAAAGTATGGAAATGAGGAAAAAAAAGCACACAGGAGTAATTTGCTGGTGTGGTGGTTACTACCCTTAACCAATAAGCTTTTATACTGTTGATGTAGATGTTAAGAAGGGGTTGGAACATATAGGAAATTTAGATGATACCCCTAAAGTATGATGTTCAGAATCCAGTGGTCTGTGATGATGAATGACCATTAATGATGAAACTGCTGTAGTCTTCCCCTCCCAGAAGATGTTTGGGTTGAATGGGTGTACTGTAGTGTAAAACTCGGAGTTAACTTTTGAGAAGGTTGCTGAAGAGCCTTCTGTTGGGTTCTGCTGCTATAGTTGTTGATAGCATTGTCTATAATATTGATAAGTCTGGTGTCTTCTACGAAGACAAAATAATTTTTCTTGCAAGACTGTTGCAGACATCATCTTTAGGCAGAAAGTGTCATGGCTTGGGGTGCCAGTAAAGGTAACCCCAGAGCAGGAGCAGGGCTGGACCCAGGAACAGCTGGATGTGCAGAACAGGACTGACTGGACATCAGGATCTTCTGTCTAAACCAGCCATCTCCCCCCTCGGGTTGAGCCATCAGGTTCTGGTGGCTGGCAGGACTTAATAGGAGGTGCACTCAAAGGCAGGGGTATAGAAGGGCACCCACTAAAGCAGGGAAGACCTGAAGAAAAACAAACAGGCAATAAAAAGGGGTCCACAAACAAACAAGACAAGGAGGGCACCACAAAAGAACAAGACACAAGGACAAGGTAGGAACAAACAGAAGTATAAGGCCACACAAACTGGGACCAACCAAAAGACTGGCAAACAAAAAGAATAAACACAGACAAGACAAGGCAGCCACTAAACTGCCGCTATACAACAAACAGAAGGCCAATACCAAACAGAAGGCCAACAGAGTTACAGCTAGAAGGCCAAAGGCACAGAGGGCCACAACAAGGAACACCAATAACAAGCTGAGGCAAGGTACTGTGAGTGAGGCAGGCTTTTAATGTTGTGGCAGTGCAGGGAACTTGGTTGACAGCAGGACCTCTAAGCCAGTGGGCTTGAAGGACTGAGCAGCAAGGAACTTGGCCCACTGAGGGTCTCTGCTGGTGGGAGACAAGCAGTGCATGGTATTCTCACAAAAAGAGTATCTATCAGCTTATCATGTACATCCTCAAGTAGACCTGAAGCTTTCTATCAAGCTAGTCTTCTTGTTCTTATGGCAATGGCTAAAGATCTCATAGATATCTCAAAACTGTCATAAATGGGGGAGCGAGAAATGATGCTAACTTGGCAGCTGCGGCATTCCGGTTCTGCCCGCGTGAAGCGGGAGTGAAAAGCCAGGTTCCAGATTTATCAACTTCCCCAAGTCACATCTCAATCCGTCTCCACGGCTGGACTTCATCGGTGCCGGGCTGGATATGGCACAAGCGAAAGCTTTCCTGTCTTCGTTCAAATGAAGCCCCCACTTCGCCCATCGGCAACACCATGGGATGTCAATGTTGGCGAGGCTCATGCGGCATCTGTTCGAGCCTCTCAAATCCTGTGACCTGAAGTTCCTCACCTGGAAAGTTATGTTCCTGGTAGCAATCACTTCCACTCGCATGGTCAACGAGATCCAGACCCTGGTTACGTACGCTCCGTACACGAAATTCTTCCACGATCGTGTAGTGCTGTGCACACATCCAAAATTTCTGCCGAAAGTGGTGACTGCTTTCCAAATCAACCAGTCAATTATCCTTCCCACAGTCTTCCTACGGCCTCATTCTCATCCAGGGGAACGTGCTCTTCACACCCTGGACTGCAAGAGGGCACTCGTTTTCTTCTTGGATCGTACAGCGAGGCACAGACAGTCCACCCAGCTCTTTGGGTCCTTTGACACCAACAGGCTGGGAGCAGCAGTGGGGAAGCACCCTATCCAACTGGCTAGCGGATTGCATTGCCTTCTGCTACGAGCAAAGAGGCCTCCAGCTGGCCGGCAGGGTGAAGGCTCACTCTGTGCGGGCTATGGCGATATCAGTGGCTCATCTGTGTGCAGTCCCTGTCGTCGAAATCTGCAGAGCCACGACCTGGAGTTCACTCCACACATTTGCGGCTCACTACTGCCTCAACAAGGATAGTCACCAAGACAGCGCCTTTTGGCCAGTCTGTCCTCCGCAGTCTATTCCAGTCTTAAACCCAACTGTTCTCATCATGCTCTCTATGGGGCCAGACTATTCCTGTTTTTCCCACAGCACCACAGTTGTGCTGTGCCCGTTGGCACCTTGTTCGGCTACTGTGGGTCCCTCTGATTATAGGGGACAGTCTGGAGCTCTGTAATCAACCACATGTGAGGACTACCATCTTGCTTGTCCTAGGAGAAAGCGCAGTTGCTTACCTGTAACAGGTGTTCTCCTAGGACAGCAGGATGTTAGTCCTCAGGAATCCCACCTGCCTTCCCACGATGTTGGGTTCACCTTCATTTTGTTGTTTTATTTTCGCTTGTATTTTGCTATGTTACGAGACTGAAGGGGGGACCTCGTGTGGACACGCGGATAAGCAGCAGGCTAGGTATGCTCAGTCTGCCAGTTTCTGGAAACGTTGACAAATGTTTTCTGTGCCAGGCTCCATCTGATGATGTCGCCCACATGTGAGAACTAACATCCTGCTGTTCTAGGAGAACACTTGTTACAGGTAAGCAACTGCGCTTTTTCAAATGCCTATTTACACACATAAAACCTTTTGAAAATTATCTCCTAAGAATTTTAAGCTTAATGTTAATAACATGACCTTCTTTCTCTATCATAGTAGCGCTATTTAGTTCTCAGAAGATGAAATGAGTAACGCTCTCTTGTTAAGGATTAATACTTTACAGCAATTTGAATGGTCTCATTTATTTCTACTAATCTTTTTAATTCAACAAGTATTCCTTGCTCTTTTACTTTGCCTTTATTTTTGGAATGACTACATATGAATGGAGATAATCTTGTTTTTTATGAATGCTTTACTTGCATCCCATACCACATTGTTCTTGGGCCCTGCTTCTTGTATGGAAGTCAGGAAGAGGTGTGGCCACTGTGGGACTTGAGCAGAGTGGGCACTAACTGTCTTCAGCCTACTTCTTAAAATTCAGCTGCTGCTGCTGCTTCAGAACTAAAAAGATAAAAAAAAATCTGCAAGTGGGGGTACAGGAAGAAAGTTAGGGGGGAGTCTCTGCTGTCCTGGAGATATCCATCCAGGGTCATAGTGCTAGGTGCAGTGCAGTGAGGGCAGCTGCAGCATGTGTCTTGCTTCCTCTTCCATTTACCACTACTCTTCAAACAAACAAAAATGCTGACACAGTCTGGTTGGGAAACTGATTTAAACAAATATTTTCATCTTAATGAGTGCAATGAGGTGTCATTCAGTACAGTATGGGATGCATGTAAAGCATTCATATGAAGCTTCAATTCATATGAAGATCCAATAAAAAAAAAAAATAGTGGGGCAGGAAGGGCAGGGAGAAGATTTGGGAGGGGGCTGTCTTGTGGTTGGGAGGGAGAGAGTGAGAGAGTTTTGGGGTTTGGTTTTTTTTTTTTGCTTTTTTATATGAGCAACTGATGCAGACTGGGGGACATGGAGGGATTTTTTTTTTTTAAAAAGAGAACACTGGTGTCTGACCAGGAAGAAGGGATTTTTTATATTGCTAACTAACTTCCTAAAATGATGTGCAGATGATTAGCTGCAGAGCTGATCCATGAGCTCGCTCATTCAAGGGGGCAAGAAGACACTTCTCTCTGCTGCCATCCCATTCATCAGCCATGAAGCTGACCCTCTGACTTTAGGGTAGCTAGCCAGTCTCTGGCATCCAAAAGATTGAGATCATTTTTAAGCTTCTCAACAACATCGCTATTTTTTGGCATTCTGTCATTCAACTGCTACATCTCTTATGACAAGTCATGTGGCCAGCTAATTAATTTTGGTAGAGGTGTGTGATCAAACCAAGCAATATTTATCGTCTTTTATAAATCTAAGCCTGTCCTAGAAGAATGACGTATCAAATCTATTCTCGAATAGGAATTGCAAGTTGCTGAAAAGAAGGAATATACATTTTCTGTTTTATGTCTCTATTCATCTACAAGGTTCATCTTTCAATAATTATTGAAAATTTGAAAAAGTTTTATTCCCCATACAGATTTATGATCCAGTTCTTTGACAGGATTCCAATACCATGTTAAAAACCCCTCCCATTATTATTTTACCCTCTGCAAGTCAGGCAGGGAAAAAACTGAATTTGATTGACATTGGCAAAGTATAAGGAAGACAGACTGGTAGGTGCCCCTGACAAAGTTGCTTTAGTATTATGAATATTCTACATGGACAGGCAGGATAATATCAGACACACAAGGTAGTGAAATCATCTGAAAGCTCTGAGGCAGAAGCTATCTCAAAGCTCATCTGTTTGCTGTACAAGTCTCCTCAGTCATTTTCTTTCTGCTATTGTGAATGGATGTTTATTGATCTCTCAGATTTTTTTTAATTGCCTGTCTGTTTATTCCCCTTTTTATTTTATTTTCTCTCACTTATTCTTCATTTTTATTGAGTCTCAAAATGTAATATCCATTCTCTTTCTTTTGGTATTTGCCAAGTTTTTTTCTCTACAAAATTCAGCTTGGCATTGCCGCTTGTTTTTCAAAATGTGTCCGTATTAAAACCAGGCTTCAAAAGATGTCCTCAATATTCATTAAAAAATGTCTGTGACTGATTTCTGTGTTTGCTATGTCTGATGTCTGTGCCTTTCTCACAGTCGAATTGTGCCTATTGCACTCACATCTCTCAGGGCCAGAAGATCTACTAGCTACATGTCTTGATTTTTTTTTTGAATTGCCTTATTTCTCCTGTTCAGGAAAAAGAAGAAAGTCTGCATCTGCAAAGGAATCTTTAAGGGGAGAGTCCTCTCATGCTCAGAGTCCTGACTCATTTCAGTCTCGGTGCAAGCACCATTCCTCCTCTAGTAAAGAGGGAGACAAGTCACATTTTTCCAAGCCAAAGGATACCGGTACAGAGAAAGAGAAGTAACTCCCACACTCAGTACTGAAAATTATTTTATTTATTTAAAACATTTCTAAACAGCCTGCCCGAACAATAGAGATCGTCCAAAGTGGTATACAGATAAAATGTGAAAACCAACAATAGAAAAAGCAAAACAAAAATACCAGCAGCAGCATTTAGTTAAAAATTAGATGGCATCAAAAACATCCTCTCCTGTCCTGCATTATTTCTCTAAAGAAACAAGATTTAGTTTTACTGGCACAGTGAAAAATGGGAAGTGCTCTAAGGCACATGGTACAGATGGAGTTGATGTTGTACATTGAATCTTTGTTACGCACAGACAGTATAGGCACCAGTACCTTGTTGGTGCATAAATTTCCTCAGCACAAGTGTTTTTTTGTTGCTGAGCAGTCAAAAAATATTAGAAATACTGTAGCAAAACCTCTGCCAAAGATGTAGAGATTTCATCATTGAAAATGCCAATTCAAGTTCCATAATCAGATGGTTCCTCTCTGGCGGTTCCTCTCTGGCAGTTCCTCCTGTTTCAATGAATCAACATTAGTTCCTAAAAAAGATGTGGGAAGACTTTGCAAAGAATCATTTAACTGATGTATCCAAGTTGTCACCACCTCCTTGTGAATAAATGAACCCTTGCTAGAAAAAATGTACCCTATTTTGGACACCATGGGCCCAATATTTAAAGCCATTTAGCTGAATAATTCACAAGTTGGCGCATAAGCTTTTGAGCAACATCTCTGTATCTTGGATTAATTCAGTATTGCATATTTACAATCCGGCATGTTCTCATTAAGATCATCTCAGCAAAGTCTAATTGAAGTACCATCTCCCCGATTTGGCTCATTAGATGAAACTTGTTATCAAGTTTATCTCTGTCGCAGGCTTGCTTTACTGGAACTCTCTCTACCTGTGCAGTTATGATCTTTAGCTTCAATATAGCCTTTTAAAGATAAGCACTAAAAACTTCTCTGTATAAACAGGCATATGAATTTGAAAAAATATTCAGGTCTTTGGCCTTGTTGTGGCATTTCCAGGTAGTCCTTCATCTTGGTAAATTTTTTGTATCTCTGTTTTTTTATTGTGCATGTTATGTATTTTGCCATGAATGCTAGCAGATGCATGCTGGCTATAACAGTTTCAAAATAAAATAAAAATAATTTATCCAGCTAAATGTCAATTCTTCAAATATTGGGGTACATATCCAGCTAATAAGATCATTCATCAAAATGCGTTATGGCGTTAATGCACGCGATAACATATTAATGCATGTGTTAACACCATAACGCATGTGATAAGAACAGTAACACATGGCACGAATGAACATTTTTGGGAGGGGCGGGATCAGGGAGGAGTTTGGGTGGGATTTAGGAAAATAAGGGGCAATATCATACTGTGCCATAGCATAACGCATGCTGTCGCACGGTTTTAACACTGAAAATAACTACACCTTTTTTCCTGGCGTTAGGCTGTGCAATATGCCCGAAATAGCCATAACACAATTCGCGATAAATTTTTAGAATTGCATTTTGGCCATTTCTGGGCTTGAGGAGAAGGAGTGGAGTAGAGAGAGAGAGCACCTCTGGGGAGGGCCTCACATGTGCAGCTATATTTATATCTCTATAGGAGGGCCATCTAATAGCTCGAGGTGCGGTGTTAGTGGTGATTTTGGGTTTAGGAGCCAATTTCTCATGTACGAAAGTCTCACAAAGATGAAATTTTGTACTATGTTATCTCACCCTAGCTTGATGGTACCCTGTTATAGAGTCCATCAAGCTAGGGTGAGAGAACATGGTAGAAATGGCATCTTTGTGAGACTTTACTCACTCCAAATGATGTCAAATCTTTACTGAGGTGTACTGTGCTGTTTGTACATCTCACTCTACATGAGAAACTGGCCCCTAAAGCACCACCAACACCTCACTTCGAGCTATTAGATGGCCCTTCTATAGAGATATAAATACTTGACTAATATGAAGGCCTTGTAGATAGGCGCTCTCTCTCTCTCCACTCCCCACAAGATGTGAAAATAGGAATTATCGCAGGGCGCGATAAGTTTACCGCACCATGTGATACTACTGATGCAAAGCGGTAAGTTACCGCGCCATGCGGTAATTCTAAAATTTTCCTAAACACGCCCCTTTTTCTTAACGCGGGCGTTATGAATGCATTAACCGGAGTGATTTGTAGTCCCTACAAGAACTTCGGTATATAAAAATAAAAAATAAATAAATTAACGCATTTTGATGAATCTAGGGGAAAATTAGAACTGGATAAATCATCATTCGGATATAATTTAGCTGGATTAAAAAAGAGGCGGGATGAAGTTATCCGGCTAACTTTGCTTATTTTCAGCTCTAACTAGTTAAGTCAGCTGGATAACTTTAGACTAGCCTCAGAATTAGACTAAAGTTATCCAGCTTTGTGTGACTGATTAACCTGTCCTCCTTCAAAAGATATCCAGTTAAGTGGCTCTATTTTGCCTTCAAAATATGCTTCATATGGGCTTCCTGGTCTGATACCAAGCCCCCCTGCACTGACTATAAAAAGTCCCTTACTGGCCAGCCTGCTCCAAATCCCCTGCCATAGGTAAATTAAAAGCTTTTTAATTTTTGCGCCATCCTCCCTTTCCCTGCCCATTCCCAGTAAATCGAACTTGAAATAATGTCCCTCCAAAATTTGGAAATGGGCAATATCCCGAGGAATTTTTCTTCTAGCTGTCTATTTTCCAGGAAACCAGAATCAGATAGAGAGATTAACTTGTTAACTATAACCACACTAATGTTTATTAGACAACCACATGGCACAGGAACTGTTTTTACTTTGGGACACTCTACAAATAGGCTTCTTTGTAATGTTCCTGAAAACAGATTTCCCAAGTACTACTCGGAGACCAGCAAGAGGCAGCTTGGCATTGGATGCTTTCCCAATTTGGAGGAATCTGGGTCTTCTCTAAATGTTTCCCCCAATTCCACTTGTTTTAAGAACTGTTTAAGAAAACAGAAGGGGAGGGGAGGACAAATGATTTTGATAACCCTTTTCTGGCTTTGCCAGCTGTAGTTTCCCTGGCTCCATTGCCTAGCTATTCAACCATCTTACTATGAGAATTCAGAAAGTTTCTGTTTCCCATCAGTCTATCATTGCCAAATTTATGACAAAGCTCGCACATTTGAAACCTCCAATAAAAGATCCTCCTGTACCTTGGTTCTGAATGTAGTCTCTGCTCAGCTCATGCAATTGCCTTTTTTTAAACATGTATATACTGCATAACCAGTAAAATTTACAATAAGTGATTTACAAATTTAACATACATAATAAAATCCAATATAAAATCAATTACCAACAGTACAAAGCAAATGTTGCTTACCTGTAACAGGTGTTCTCACAGGACAGCAGGATGTTAGTCCTCACATACGGGTGACATCATAGGATGGAGCCCAATCACGGAACACTTTTGTCAAAGTTTCTAGAACTTTGACTGGCACCTACTGGGCATGCCCAGCATGGCACTAAACCAGCAGCCAGCAGGGGTCCCTTTTCAGTTTTGTTTAAAGCTACAGAAAGTGCCGAAAAATAAAATAAGAAAACGAACCCAACACCGCGGGGTGGCGGGCGGGTTTCGTGAGGACTAACATCCTGCTGTCCTGTGAGAACATCTGTTACAGGTAAGCAACATTTGCTTTCTCACATGACGGTAGTCCTCACATATGGGCGAGTACCGAGCTGAGGATGTCCGAGAAATGCACCAATGTACACAAGATGTGCAATAGGCACGAGTATTGGGGAGAAATTTTGTAAAGGGCATCCTGAACCCTAACGGGCAGGCGGAAGGGTGTTGGTATGTCAAGTAAAGGGATCAAGGGATTGAGAAGAACACCATGATTTAAACCTGTTCCATTTGTATAGGTAAGACTTTCTCGTGGAAGGCTTCCGTGAAGCAATCAGGACACGGGAAACTGGCTCCGAAAGGTTAAGTGGCTGAAGAATTAACCTTTCAACATCCAGGCTGTCAGAGACAAGGCCTGAAGATTAGGGTGGCGTAGGCACCCATCATTCTGAGTGATCAGAAGCAGGTCCTTTCCCAAGGGAATGTACCAGCGAATGGAGAGGTCCTGAAGAATTGGAAAACACACCTGGCGAGGCCAGTGAAGTGCTATCAGGATCATGCATCCCTTGTACTGACATAACTTCACAAGAGTCTTAGAGAGAACTGGAGGGAATGCATATAGGAGACCGGTTGCCCATGAGAGGGAGAACGCATCTCTTGGCTAAGAGTGTTGGCTGCGAGTGAGAGAGTAAAAGTTTTCTACTTTGCGGTTCTGAGGTGACGCAAAGAGGTCTATGTGGGGGTAACCCCAACGTTGGAATATTGAGTCCGCTACAGTGGGGTCGAGGGACCACTCATGTGGTTGAAAGACGCGACTCAGCTTGTCTGCAAACACATTGTCCACTCCCGGCAAGTAGGTGGCCCTGAGGTACATCGAATGGGAGAGGGCTTCTGCCCATATCTGTGCAGCTTCCTGACACAGTAGGTAGGAGCCCGTCCCTCCCTGTTTCTTGATGTACCACATGGCCACCTGGTTGTCCGTCTGAATGAGGTTGACCTGGTTGGAAAGGTGATCCTGAAATACCCTGAGAGCATATCTGATCGCTCGAAGCTCCAGGAAATTGATTTGGTGTTTGGCTTCCTCTGGAGACCAAGTCCCTTGTGTCTGCAAACAGGCGACATGGGCTCCCCAGCCGAGGTTGGCAGCATCGATGGTGAGAATTATTTGGGGGTCTGGAGCCTGGAAGGGCAGGCCTCGAAGGAGATTGATCTGATTTTGCCACCAGGCTAGAGACTGATGAAGTGAATCGGTGATGTGGACAGTGGTCGATAGAGGTTGGATGGACTGAGTCCATTGTGATCTTAAAGTCCACTGCATGACTCTCATGGCCAAGCGGGCCATTGGGGTAACCTGTACTGAGGACGCCATGTGTCCTAGCAGGATGAGGAAGTGGCGTGCAGTCATGCGTTGCTGAGACTGTAGCTGGTGTGCAAGAGAGATGAGAGTGAGAGCTTGCTGTCGAGCCAGAAATGCCTTTGCCTGCAAGGTGTCCAAGTCTAACCCTATGAATGATAAAGTTTGAGATGGGACTAAGCAGGATTTTGCGTAGTTGACAAGAAATCCTAGAGAAGTCAAGAGTGTGTAAAGTAAGTCGTAGGGACGATAGAGCAGCCTGCTGAGTGGGAGCCCTGATCAACCAATCGTCTAGATAGGGGTAGATGTGAACTCCTTGAGTCCTGAGGAAGGCTGCTACTACTACGAGGCACTTGGTGAAGGCTCGTGGTGCAGATGCCAGGCCGAATGGTAGCACTCAATACTGATAGTGCTTGGGGCCTACCAGAAATCTCAGGAACCTGCGACGAGATGGAGTTATCGCAATGTGTGTATACGCGTCTTGGAGATCGAGAGAGCAGAGCCAGTCTCCTTTTTGCAGAAGAGGAAGGAGGGAACCCAAGGTTACAATCTTGAACTTTTCTCAGTGGAGGTACTTGTTGAGGGCTCATAGGTCCAGAATTGGATGAACGCCGCCTGATTTTTTTGGGGATTAGAAAGTACTAGGAATAAAATCCTAGGCCTTGTTGGGAGTAGGGCACTGGCTCTATTGCTCTGGACTGGAGGAGGAGGGAGACCTCCTGCTCCAGGAGAAGAGAGTGGTCGGATGTTCTCCATGTCAGTAGAGGTGGGGAGTCCGGTGGGATGGAGAGAAAGTTCAGGTGATAACCTTGAGAGATTATGGCAAGGAACCACTGGTATGAGGTCATTGTGTGCCACCTATTGTTGAAATGGCATAATCGACCTCCCACTGGTATCTGAGGCAGTGGAAACTGGCTGCTGCTCTCTATGGAGGAGTCAAAAGCCGGAAGCAGGGCTCAGCTGAGGAGCTACCTGCGGCTTTTGTTTCCGCGGTTGACGAGACTGGGCCTTTTGGAAAGGTCTCATGGAATGAGTCCTAGACTGTGGTGGATAGGACTTCTTTGGACGGAAGAATGACTTTTTAGTATCCTTCCTGAAAGGCTGTTTGGTGGAATACTCAGAGGGCATCAGAGAGAGCTGGTGATGGGTCTCATGATGGTCCTTGAGTTCCGCCACCGTCCGCTGAATCTGTTCGCCAAACAGATTGTCGCCTATGCAGGGCAGATCAGATAATCTGTCTTGTACTTCAGGGCGCAAGTCTGACGACTTAAGCCAGGCCCATCTTCTTGCCAAAATAGCAGTTGCAGATACCCTGGAAGCAGTGTCAAAGATATCATAAGAGGATCTGATTTCATGCTTCCCTGCCTCGAAGCCCTTGTGTACCAGGGCTTGAAGCTGTTCCTGGAATTGCTGAGGCAGGGAGTCTGCAAAGTCCTGTATCAGCTTGAATAAGACTCTGTTGTACTGGGTCATATACAGCTGGTAAGAGGGAGGTAAGCATTGATTCCTGAAAGACATGCCGGCCAATGGCATCCATGAATTTCTGTTCCTTACCTGGGGGAAAGGAAGAGTGGGGTTTTCATCTTTTTGCCCTCTTTTGGGCCGATTATACAACCACAGATTGGTGATCCAGCTGAGGTTTCTGGAATCCTGGGGCTGACTGGACCAAATAAGTGGTATCAGCTTTCCTGTTGACTGGAGCAACAGAACCAGGGTGTTCCTAGTTCTTTTTGAGGAGATCCAAAAGAACCTGGTGAATAGAGATGGAAGTTATTTCCTTAGGAGCATCCAGGAATTGTAACAGCTCCATCATTTGATGCCTATCATCTTGCTCAGTCTGTAATTGGAAGGGAACCAATTCAGACATTTCCTTCACAAAATTTAAGAAGGACAAGTCCTCTGGAGGAGAACGCTTCCTACTTTCAGTAGGAGAAGGTGGCGATGGTAAATCATCGGTTTCTTGAGATGAATCGTCAGTCCAGGTGTCATAGGGATCAGCACCTGTCCCTGTAGGAACCTGAGAAGGACGGGATGATGGTATTCCTGAAGGTCCTGGTCTAGGATCTAAAGGCATCGAGGGAAGTAATGGAGGCTCCAATGAAGGCATCGAGGGCATCGGTGCAGGTATCGAGGGCGATGGATGGATCGGTGGCGCCAATGGGCGCATCTGCATCGATGGTTGAGGCATCGGAACGGTGTTTCCCCTCCCGATGACAGGGTAAGTGGGGAAGGCACCGGAGCCATCGGTGAACCAGGATCCATCGGTGGAAAAGCGGCTATGAGTGCTTCCATCTTCGAAAGCAGCACTGCCAATGCTGCCAGAATGGGATCGATGGTAGGTTCTGGTGCCGGGGGACCTTGGAGTCTGTGCATCGCCTTATCGATGGCCTCCTGAACCATCCAGTCCAGTTCTTCATGGAGACCTGGAGCAAGCAGCCCCCGCTCCGGAAGGGAAGAAGGAGGCAGAGGTATAGCCGGAGGGACTACCGGGTGAGGATTGCCTCGGTGACCCGGTCGCAGAAAGGGTCGGTGCCTTTTCTGGACGGGGTTTCTTCGATGGCGGCTTGGACGATGGCGAGGTCAATGATTTTCCTTCACTGATGGTCCGAGACTTTCAGTGTCGATGCCAATGTTTCTCTCTACAATCCCCTCGGTCCTGAGGGGGAGTAGAGGTCGTCAAAAGGCCGAGAAGCCATCGACACTGGACGGTCACCGGCCTGTGGCTGATACTGGCACGAAGTGGACGGTGCTGGTTCAGACGACGTTGATGCAAAAGACGGCATCGGAGTTTGAGAACAGAAGAGAAGTTCCATTTTCTCCATTCTGGCCTTGCGACCTTTTGGTGTCATTAAGGCACATTTGGTGCAAGTCAGGACATCATGCTCGCACCCGAGACACATTACCCAGACTTTATGTGGGTCTGTTATGGACATGGTGCGAGTTCAGTCCAGGCACAAACGGAACCCTGACGCCATGGCCTTTGAAAAATTTAGCCGCGGTATGGTCAATGGCCAATAGGCCGCGAGGGCCAAACTCGACGGGAATCGACCGAAAACAGGTAAAAACTTACTGGAGTACCATGGAGTCAAAAAATTTGAAGGAGGGACCCCTGTGGGGTATGAAAGTTTTTAGTAATTCCGTAAGGAAAATTCCTGTCAGGAATCTCTGTGGAGCTCCTTAACCTGCATGGCTACTGCTGCGTGGAAAAAAGAAGACTGAAGAGGGACCCCTGCTGGCTGCAGGTTTAGTGCCATACTAGGCATGCCCAGTAGGTGCCAGTCAAAGTTCTAGAAACTTTGTCAAAAGTGTTCCGTGATTGGGCTCCATCCTATGATGTCACCCATATGTGAGGACTACCATCCTGCTTGTCCTGTGAGAACATTACATATACAAAATGCCACCCCCCCCCCCCAAAAGACCTTACCACTCTCTAAATCATAATCCCAATTCTCCACAGCATTAAAAGCCAACCCTAAATCAACTTAACTGGCCGCCTCCTCTGAAAACTGTGAAGAAAACCTTAGTAAAAGTTGAACTAAAATTCCTTCTTGGAAAGCTTTATTTGATAGCATTTACTTCTCGAAGAATAAGTAAATTACAATTACTAGTCTCATATACTTTATCTTCATTTTTTTCAAACACATCCTAAATTTCTCCCAAAGGTGTTTTCTCAACATCCTTTAAATTCATTGTGTTTCCAGCATTCTTTCCAAAACCGCATGCCCATATGGGTGAGCAGGCTCTTCATATACTGGACTGTAGAAGAGCTTTTCTTTTAATTAAACAGGGTTTTTCATTTACAAAGAGAACTCTTTCTACTTGGATCTATGACTGCATCACTTATTGTTACAATCAAGCATGTCTGCATCTTCAAAGTAAAGGCTCATATGGTTAGGGCTAGAGAAACTTCTTTAGCTCAATTGTGCTCTGCTTCCATAAAATATATCTGCAAAGCTGCTACATGGTATTCTATCCATATTCTCACTGGTCATTACTGCCTAGAGATTGTTTTATTATCAAGACAGGTGTTGTAGATAAACCGTTCTTTGAAGCGTATATAACTGTTTCAACTCCACTCTTTATTTTCAGGCAATGTACATGGGTTGTGATGGTCTACTGCTGATTTGCAAAATAAACTAATTGTATGCAACTGTCAGCTTGGAAATCCCCACTTATGTTGTTGATAGTAACCGATGTAAACAGGCATGATGTCTCTGATGAATGTCGGTAAAGAAAAGCCTTAAATAAATAAATAGTATCCTGCTTATTCACAGAATAAAGTGAGGTCCATATTCCGCGAGTCTGGATTGCAAGATAGTTGGATAAACTTATTGGAGACAGCGAGCTAAATGCTTTTGAACATGGACCTCCCTGTTGTTTACCTGTAACATGTTTTCCAAAGACAGCAGGATAAATCAGTTACACAGTTGCACCCACTTTCTCTTTAGAGTTCAAGCTTAGGCCAGGATTCATCATTCAATGCAGAATGATGAATCCTGCGAAAATGGGGGGTGGGCCTGTGAAAGCCTGCAGCCTTTGCACCACTGCGGTGCGCCGGCTGACGGCTTTCGCACCGAATAGTGCCATCGTGAAAGGTGGCGCTATTTGGTGCACTACTGCTGACGATAAAGCAGAGTTGCTTACCTGTAACAGGTGTTCTCACAGGACAGCAGGATGTTAGTCCTCACATATGGGTGACATCATCAGGATGGTGCCCAATCACGGAAAACATTTATCAAAGTTTCTAGAACTGTGACTGGCACCTACTGGTCATGCCCAGCATAGCACCAACCCTGCATCCAGCAGGGGTCCCCCCCTTCAGTCTCGTCTTATAGTAAAAGTATATGCGAAAAATAAGAAAACGTAATGAACCCAACACCGCGGGGGTGGCGGGCGGGTTTTGTGAGGACTAACATCCTGCTGTCCTGTGAACACCTGTTACAGGTAAGCAACTCTGCTCTCTCACAGGACAAGCAGGATGGTAGTCCTCACATATGGGTGAGTACCGAGCTAAGGATGCCCGAGCAATGCACCAAATGTACCCACAGACGTGCAACAGGCATAACAACTGGGATGAAAATTTGGTTAAAAGGGCATCCTGAACCCTGATGGGTCGGTGGAAGGATGTTGGTACAATAATTGGCAAATAAGTTGCGTAGGACAGACTGGCCGAAGATGGAATCTTGTCTGCCAGCCTTGTCTAAGCAAAAATGGGCTGCAAAGATATGGAGAGAGCTCCAGGTAGCAGCTTTACAAATGTCAGTAAGTGGCACCGAGCGGAGGTGCGCTACTGAGGTCGCCATGGCCCTGATAGTGTGTGCCTTGACACAGTCTTGGAGCGGAATGCCTGCCTGTTGATAGCAAAAGGAAATACAGTCCGCTAACCAGGGGGAGAGGGTCCCCTTTCCCACAGGTTTACCCAATTTGATGGTATCAAGAGACAAACAATTGAGTAGACTTTCTGTGGGCAGCTGTACAGTCTAGGTAGAAAGCTAGAGCACGTTTACAGTCGAGAGTATGCAGAGCCTGTTCTCCTGGACTTGAATGGGGCCTGGCAAAGAAAGTGGGTAGTATAATGGATTGATTAATATGAAACTCCGATACTACCTTAGGTAAAAACTTGGGGTGAGTGTGGAGTACTACCCTGTCATGCAGAAGTTTAGTGTAAGGCGGGTAGGTAACTAAGACCTGCGACTCACTAACTCTGCGAGTGGATATGATCGTCAGAAGAAAAATCACCTTCCAGGTGAGATAGCGGAGATCATAGGATTGGAGAGGGCTCAAGCGGTGGTTTTATGAGCTGCCCCAAAACCACGTTAAGGTCCCAAGAAGGGGCCGGAGGGCACACTGGAGGCTTTAGGTGCAGCAAGCCCCTCAAAAAGCGTGTTACCAGGGGTTGTACCGATATGGAGACATCCCCGACACCTTTATGGAAGGCGGCCACCGCACTGACGTGCACCCTGATAGAGGAAGTTTTCAGGCTTGATTCTGACAGGTGCCAGAGATAGTCAAGAAACTTCGCTGTGGAACAAGTGAAGGGGGTCGATGGATATGGAAGTACATGGACATGGAAGTACGCCTTTTGGAAGGCTTTCGTGAAGCTACCAGGACACGGGAAACCGACTCTGAAAGGTTAAGAGGCTGAAGTATTAACTTTTCAACATCCAGGCAGTGAGAGATAAGGCCTGGAGATTGGGGTGACATAGGCATCCATCGTTCTGAGTGATCAGAAGCGGGTCCTTCCCCAGAGGAATGTGCCGGCGAATTGATAGGTCCTGAAGTATTGGAAACCACACCTGGCGTGGCCAGTGAGGGGCTATCAGAATCATCAATCCCCTGTCCTTTCGCAACTTCATGTGAGTCTTCGAAATGAGTGGAAGTGGAAGGTATGCATAAAGGAGACCGCTGGTCCACGAGAGGGAGAAAGCGTCTCTTGGCTGCAATTGTTGGCTGCAAGTGAGAGAGCAGAATTTTCCTACTTTGCGGTTGTGGATTGACGCGAATAGGTCTATATGAGGGTAACCCCAGCGTTGGAATATTGAGTCCGCTACTGTGGGGTTGAGGGACCACTCGTGCGGTTGAAAAGTGCGACTCAGCTTGTCTGCCAACACATTGTCCACTCCCGGCAAGTAGGTGGCCCTGAGGCACATTGAGTGGGAAAATGCCTCCGCCCATATCTGTGCAACTTCCTGACACAGGAGGTAGGAGCCCGTTCCCCCTTGTTTGTTGATGTACCACATAGCCACCTGGCTGTCTGTTTGAATCAGGATGACCTTGTGTTGGTGAGGTAATCCTGAAAGACCCTGAGAGCATATCTGATTGCATGAAACTCTAGGAAATTTATCTGGTGTTTGGTTTCCTCTGGAGACCAGATGCCCTGAGTTTGCAGGTTTGCAACATGTGCACCCCAGCCGAGGATGGAGGCATCTGTTATCAAGGTTATTTGAGGTTCTGCAACCTAAAATGGAAGGCATTGAAGAAGATTGGATTGGTTTATCCACCAAGCCAGGGATAAGGGGAGCTGGTTGGTGATGTGGACAATGGTGGACATTGGCTGAGAAGACAGAATCCACTGCATTACTCTAATGGCAAGACGGGCCATCGGAGTGACATGCACCGAGGAGGCCATATGACCCAGTAAGATCAGAATGTGATGTGCAGTTGAGTGTTGTTGAGACTGCAGTTGATGGGCCAGAGAAGCAAGAGTGAGAGCCTGATCCCGGGGTAGGAAGGCTTTCGCTTTTAAAGTGTCCAAGTCGGCCCCTATGAACGATAGGGTTTGGGATGGAACTAGCCTGGATTTTGGATAGTTTATGAGGAACCCTAGGAAGATCAGGGTATGCAAAGTGAGACGTAGGGATGTCAGTGCAGTTTGATGAGTGGGAGCCCTGATCAACCAATCGTCGAGATAGGGGTAGACGTAGACACTTTGAGTCCTGAAATAGGCTGCTACCATGACGAGACACTTGGTGAAGACTCGTGGGGCAGATGCTAGTCCGAATGGCAACACTCGATACTGGAAGTGTTTTGGGCCTACTAGGAACCGCAGGAATTTGCGATGTGATGAAGTGATTGAGATGTGCGTGTAAGCGTCCTGGAGGTCTAAAGAGTAAAGCCAGTCTTCTCTTTGCAGAAGGGGAAGTAGAGAACCCAAGGTCACCATCTCTTATCTTCTCTCTTTGTATTTGTTTAAGGTGTGAAGGTCCAGTATTGGGCGAACGCCACCTGACATTTTTGGGATTAGAAAATACCGGGAATAGAATCCCTGGCCCTGCTGGGAGAAGGGTACTGGTTCTATTGCCCGGGACTTGAGGAGAATGGAAACGTCCTGATCGAGAAGGTGAGAGTGGTCGGATGTTCCCCACGTTAGCCGAGGTGGGGAACCCAGTGGAACAATGAGGACGTTGAGGTGGTAACCTTGAGTCACTACAGCTAGTACCCACTGATCTGTTGTGATCGTGTGCCACATGCTGGTGAAGTGGCACAATCGGCCTCCTACGGGTACGGAAGGAAGAGGAGGCTGGGCACTGCTCTTTAGGAAGGAGTCAAAAGCTGGACACTGGGCCCGGCTGAGGGGCTGGCGGAGTCTTTTGGGTCAGAGGTTGTCTGGATTGGCCTTTTGGTAAGGCCTAGAGGGATGACCTCTGGAAGCCGGAGGGTAATATCTCATCGGTTTATATGCAGGCCTCTTGGAGTCTCTTCTGAAAGATCTCTTGGAAGAGGAAGAGTAATCAGAAGGTACTAAGGAGAGTTGGCGGAGAGTCTCATGCTGTGCCACTGTTTCTTGAATCTTTTCCCCGAAAAGATTATCACCAGCACAGGGTAAGTCAGCTAACCTATCCTGTACTTCTGGTCTGAGGTCTGAAGACTTGAGACAGGCCCATCTTCTTGCACTTTGTCCTGCTGCAGAGACTCTAGTGGCAGTGTTGAAGATGTCATATGCAGCATGGATCTCATGCTTGCCAGCATCTAGACCTTTTTGAGCAAGGGTATGAAGCTGGTCTTGAAACTGTTCTGGTAGAGATTCAGAAAAATCTTGGATCTTTTTGAACAGGTCCCTATTATACTGTGTCATGTATAATTGGTAGGCAGTAATGCGAGAAATTAGCATTGAACCATGAAATACACGTCTGCCCAATGCATCCAGGACCTTTTGTTCTTTTCCTGGAGGTATAGAAGAATGAATCTTGGACCGTCTTGCTCTTTTCTGGGCTGACTCCACAACCACTGAATGATGATCTAGCTGTGATCCTTGAAAACCAGGAGCTGACTGTACTAAGTAAATAGCATCTGTCTTGCGATTGACAGGAGGTACAGAACCTGGATGCTCCCAATTTCTTTTCAATAGATCAATAAGGATCTCATGTACTGGAATAGACATGATTTCCTTAGGAGCATCAATGAACTAGAGTACTTCCAGCATCTTGTGCCTGGAGTCCTCTTCTGTCTGAACCTTAAATGGAATTGTTTCAGACATCTCCTTTATAAAATTAATGAAAGACAAATCCTCTGGAGGAGAACGTCTTCTTTCATCAAGAGGAGAGGGCTGTGAAGGTAGCTCATCAGTGTCCTGGGACGTGTCATCGGTCCAGGGATCATAAGGCTCGTCACAAGCTCTCATGGGATCATCAGATGGGAGAAACGGTGCTAATCCTGAAAGTCCAGGCTTAAGCATCGATGGAATTGGAGGTGGCACTGAAGGCATAGATGGAAGCATCGTAGGCATCGATAGGGGCACCGATGGAATCGTCTGTGGCAGCACTCCGGAGGGCGGAATGGAGATTAGTGTTTCTTCTTCATCTGACGATAAGGGTATCGGTGTGGAAGAATTGGGGCCACCGGCTCCCTCGGATCCACCGGTGGAAGGGCACCGATTAATGTATCCATTCTAGCCACTAGCGGTGCAAGAGCCATGGGTATCGGGTCGGTGACTGGCTCGGGAACCAGTATCGATGGAGGTTTGAACCCCCGGAGTGCTTTTCCGATGGCCTTTTGGATCATCCAATCCAATTCCTCGCGGAAACCTGGAGTGTGGAGCCCCAGTTCCGGAGAAGGAGGCAGAACTGGCGTAGCCGGAGGGTCCACCGGTGAAAGTGGAGTCGCGGCTCCCGGCACCTGTCCAGATGGGGGAACGCCTTGGTGACTCAGACACAGAAGAGAATGGGGCCTTTTCTGGATGAGATTTCTTTGACTGTGGCTCAGACGACGTCGATGCCTATATCTGTGGCCTGAGCTTTTCGATGGCGGAGTCGACGTTTTTCACTGTGTTCTCCCCGGTCCTTTTTCCGCAGAGAGACAGAAGGAGTTGACAACTGCAGAGTTGAAGTCGGTCGGGCAGCAGCAATTTCACGGTGCTGGCACGAAGTAGATGGCACCAGGTCGGACGATGTCAAAGCTATCGGTGGAGTCGGGGTTTTAGACCGAAAGAAAAGTTCCATCTTCTCCAGTCGAGCCTTGTGAACTTTTGGTATCATTTGGGCACATTTGGTGCAAGTTAGGACATCATGGTCGGACCCCAAACACATCACACAGACCGTATGAGGGTCAGTGATGGACATTGTTCGAGTGCAGTCGGGGTACCGACAGAAACCCGACGCCATGGTCTCGACAAAATTTAGCCGTGGTGCGGTCGATGGCTGGTAGGCCGCGAGGAAAAAACCCAACGGGAATCGACCGCAAGCAGGTAAAAAAAATTACCTTACGACCGCGGAATAAAGTTATCGATAGCCTGTGGGGTAAAAAGTTTTGAAATTTTCTTGAAGTTCCGTGAGGAGAATTCCTGTCAGGAATAGCTGAAGAGCTCCTTAACCTGCGTGGCTACTGCTGCACGGAAAAAAGAAGACTGAAGGGGGACCCCTGCTGGATGCAGGGTTGGTGCTATGCTGGGCATGCCCAGTAGGTGCCAGTGAAAGTTCTAGAAACTTTGACAAACGTTTTCCGTGATTGGGCTCCATCCTGATGATGTCACCCATATGTGAGAACTACCATCCTGCTTGACCTGTGAGAATGTTAGAAACATTATCGCCGGCAACGAAAACACCATGTTGGTCATCCAGTGCTCCTACCATGTGATAGGGGCTGACCAATGGCATTGGTAGCCCCTGTCACCTAGTAAGGGCAAAAAGCCACCGGCAACATTTTGATTACTGGCAGCCGAATGCCCAAGAGGGGGAGATCACTCCCGGGACCCCCGCTGGACCACTAGGGGCGTTTGGCAAGTCTTGGAGGGGGTCAGGAGGGTGGGGGGGGGGTTGTAGTAAATTTTTTTTTTTTATATTTGCTCCATAAGACGCACAGACATTCCCCCCCCCCCCCCACACACTTTTGGGGGGAAAAAAGTGTGTCTTATGGAGCGAAAAATACAGTAGTTGCAATGGAGAAGGTACAGAGAAGGGCGACCAAAATGATAAAGGGGATGGAACAGCTCCCCTATGAGGAAAGACTAAAGAGGTTAGGACCAAAGTTTTCCATGCTGGGCTCCATCTGATGTCGTCACCCACATGTGAGGACTACCATCTTGCTTGTCCTAGGAGAACTGCTTTTACATGCGCAACTCCTTTGGAATTTCACTGAATTTTCAAGGGTTTTACGTGCATAAATAGGCTTTTGAAAACTGCTATGATATATGCTACTTTTACACATGTAACTCCTTTGAAAATTCACTCCTTAGAACATATAGTGTTATCAGTGAGAGGTTGTTGTTTTGGATTCATGTAGAATTTCCGATGACTTTGCAAAATATTACTTGAAATTATATTCCTGAGGCATGTTAACATCTTGCTCCCCTTAAAAGTTTGCCTACCTAAAATACAACTAAATACTTTTTCTAATGATGTACAGAAGACATTAGATCAACAAATTGCTTGTTTAGATATAAAAGGAAGTGTCCACGGAGTGCTGACAGCGGAATCTTCATCCGCTAGTGGTAAGTTTGGACTTACTGGGAAGGAGCACTTAAATCTTAAGTCAAAATAATAATTCTTGAAGGGTTAAATCACTGGATGTTTATATTGTATGCTAGTTATAAGGTGACTATTTGTTTGCTAGAACTGTTTGTATAATGGGAAAATAGACTGATTCTATGAGTTGGTAAAAGATAGTATCTATTTGTCAGTGTTAGAACTGTTGTGCTGTGGGGAAATAAACATGGATTCTCTCATGTAGCAAAAAATATTCTTTACCAATGTTTGAACTGTGAGACTGCAAAGGTCTCATCTGAGAAAGTGAGAGAACTGGTTCCTAGGCAGCAAGTTAACAGTTTGATTCTCACCCACTCAGCCACTTCAAAGCAGATTATATTCGGGTACTATAGATATTTCCCTGTCCTCAGAAGGCTCAATCTGAATTTGTATGAGGGAATGGATGGGGAAGTGGCTTGCCCAAGGTCATAAGGAGCTGCAGTGGGATTTGAATCCTTGCTTTCGTGGCTCATAGCCCACTGCTCTAACCACTAGGCTACTCCTCCTATAAAGAGATTATCACTCACTATGAAGAAAGTTTTCAAAATAAGTCAATTAGCCATTTAAAATAACAATGAATAATTATAATCCTGCAGCTGCTCATTTACTAACATTAATCACTCAGTTATCAAATTTAAAAAACAGATTTTAAATACATTTAAAATACATTTAAAAACCCTAATCACATTTAGCAACCATTAAGTGAGACAGATCTACTCCTTATCAGTCTTTAAGACTTTATCAACTCAACAAATTAAGATACAGACTGAAGTCTAGCAGTGAGATGAGGAATATCCAATATTTTACACCAACTGTCACATATCTGATTATCTATATGTTGGAGAAAGGTTGTATGTGCGCATGAAGTACAAAGAGTTTCTGGCTCTCAGAGAACTAGTCTGATCACTGAAAGTCAGAGTGGAAGACCTGAAGGAGCTGAGGCAGACAGAAAAGTATATAGAGGAGACCTTCAGAGACATAATAGAGCAGGCCCAACTCCAATCTAGCAGTCTTTATGCTGCTTTGGAGGAGCAAGGTCACCTAGCAGGAGACTATTACTTTGTGTGGCAGTTAGTGATCTTGTATATAGGACCTGCCCTTAAGGCAATGCTTTATCTTCTTGTGCCGAGGATGTGTCTCCAGGGGTCCATGACCAGGAGGAAAGGGTTAAGATAACTGTTGTAGTGGGCAATCATTAGGAAAGTATACAGCTGAGTAGCTGGTGGATTGCTTGGAAACAAACCTGCCTGGTGTGAAGGTGGCGAACCTTACTTACCACCTATATAAGATTTTAAAGAATGCTATGTTTGAGCCAGCCTTTATAGTACTGCGGGAACCAATGATATAGGAAGGTGCAGGAGTGAAGGCCTGGAGGCTAAATTTAGTCTCTTAGGTAGAAAATTCATATAGGGAAAAATAACCCATGCTGTAGTTACACGATGTTAGGTTCCTTATTAGGAGCTACCACCCAGGAAAAAGATCTAGGCATCATAGTGGATAATACTTTAAAATAGTCGGCTCAGTGTGCTGCAGCAGTCAAAAAAGCAAACAGAACGTTAGGAATTATTAGGAAGGGTATGGTTAATAAAACGGAAAATGTCATAATGCCTCTATATTGCTCCATGGTGAGACCGCACCTTGAATACTGTGTACAATTCTGGTCGCCACATCTCAAAAAAGATATAGTTGAGATGGAGAAGGTATAGAGAAGGGCAACCAAAATGATAAAAGGGATGGAACAGCTCCCCTATGAGGAAAGGCTGAAGAGGTTAGGGCTGTTCAGCTTGGAGAAGAGACGGCTGAGGGGGGATATGATAGAGGTCTTTAAGATCATGAGAAGTCTTGAACGAGTAGATGTGACTCGGTTATTTACACTTTCGAATAATAGAAGGACTAGGGGGCATTCCATGAAGTTAGCAAATAGCACATTTAAGACTAATCGGAGAAAATTCTTTTTCACTCAACGCACAATAAAGCTCTGGAATTTGTTACCAGAGGATGTGGTTAGTGCAGTTAGTGTAGCTGGGTTCAAAAAAGGTTTGGATAAGTTCTTGGAGGAGAAGTCCATTAACGGCTATTAATCAAGTTTACTTAGGGAATAGCCACTGCTATTAATTGCTTCAGTATTCACTATACACCAACTATATATATTCCAAAATGATAAGGGGAATGGAACAACTCCCCTATGAGGAAAGACTAAAGAGGTTAGGACTTTTCAGCTTGGAGAAGAGACGACTGAGGGGGGATATGATAGAGGTGTTTAAAATCATGAGAGGTCTAGAACGGGTAGATGTGAATCGGTTATTTACTCTTTCGGATAGTAGAAGGACTAGGGGACACTCCATGAAGTTAGCATGGGGCACATTTAAAACTAATCGGAGAAAGTTCTTTTTTACTCAACGCACAATTAAACTCTGGAATTTGTTGCCAGAGAATGTGGTTCGTGCAGTTAGTATAGCTGTGTTTAAAAAAGGATTGGATAAGTTCTTGGAGGAGAAGTCCATTACCTGCTATTAAGTTCACTTAGAGAATAGCCACTGCCATTAGCAATGGTTACATGGAATAGACTTAGTTTTTGGGTACTTGCCAGGTTCTTATGGCCTGGATTGGCCACTGTTGGAAACAGGATGCTGGGCTTGATGGACCCTTGGTCTGACCCAGTATGGCATTTTCTTATGTTCTTATGTTCTTAACCTCTTTCCCTTCACTAATAATTCTCCAACATCTATTGATTCAAGGGAAACTTTGTTTGGTGGTATATTTTGTACGGTAGCTCTGTTCAAGGATAACCAATTTGTAGTTATCCTTCTCATTCGCCCCGTGAATTACTCTTTATTATTCATACTTTAATATTTATATTTTATTTTTATTTTCTCCTTTGGCTTTTACTTATAAAATCCCTTCTCCCTAGCTGCTTATCTGACCCACTTGTTTATTCTTGTTATGAAATACTTATCAAGGCTGTCGCCTCTGTTTCTTCTCATGGGTTCGGATCTGCCCATGAGGTTTCCCTTGAATCAATAGATCTTGGAGAATTAATTGCATCAGTAGCATGGGATCTTCTTAGTGTTTGGATAATGGCCAGGTTCTTGTGGCCTGGTTTGACCTCTGTTGGAAACAGGATGCTGGGCTTGATGGACCCTTGGTCTGACCCAGCATGGCAATTTCTTATATTCTTATGTAAATCCAGAACCTCCAAGGGTTGCATTTTCAGAAATACTATCTGTTCTACATACAGGATCCCAGAGGCAGGCTGTGCTCCAGTCTCAATACATAGATGAGACAATGATGTAGGCAAAAGGGTTCTAGGTTTCTTAAGAACATTTTGGGGAAGGGGGGAGCCAATTCAGATGGGGTGGGCTCCATTTAACCAGAGTGGAACCAGGCTGCTGGCCCTAAGCTTTAAAAATGAGATAAAGCAGCTTTTAACCTAGATGATGGGGGAAAGCCAACAGTTGCTCAGAAGCACATGGTTTAGAATGATGAATCTTTGATGGATACAAACAAAACAGGGAAGTTAGGGGATCCTGATAGAGAGGTTGCAATAAATGCTAAAGTAGCCCTGAAGCCTTTAAGAGCAAACAGACCAGAAAGATTCAAAATTACCCCTGTCAACTGATAAATAGGTTGTTAATACTTTGAAATGTCTGTATACAAATGCTAAAAGTCTAAAAGCTAAGATGGGGGAGTTAGCATGTATAGCACTGAATGAAGAGGCATATATAATTAGCATCTCAGAGACCTGGTAGGAGGCTAACCAATGGGACAGTGATACCAGGATACAAATTATATCTATATGATAGGATGGATCAAGTTAGTGGAGAGGAGACACTAGATGTTAAAGAGGGCTAGAGTTAAACAGGATTAACAGTTCTGCAGGGAATAAAATGCATTGTAGAATCCTTTTGGATAGAAATTCCATGTAAAAAGGGGAACAGAATAGAAGTGGAAGTATACTACCATCCACCTTGCCAAAAAGAACAGACAGAAGATCAAATGCTAGCAGACATTATAGAAGCTAACAAAATTACCAACATAATAATAATGAGTGATTTCAATTACTCCAGTATTGACTGGGTAAATGTCACATCAGAGATTCTAGATGAAATAAATGACTTCTTTATGGGGTAGCCAATTCAAAACCAACAAGAAGGGGAGTTAATTTAGACCTAATCTTTAATGGAAAACGTGATTTGGTGCTGGGGCCACTTGGCAATACTGATTATAATATGATCAAGTTTGACTTGATAATTGGAAGAACACTAAGGACATTTACTGCATTAGCATTTAATTTTCAAAAGGGAGACTATGATAAAATGAGAAAAATGGTTAGGAAAGAACTGAAAGAAGCAACTGCAAAAGTTAAGGGTTTACATCAGGTATGGACGTTGTTTAAAAATAGTCTTGGAAGCCAAGATCAAATGATTTGAATCATTAAAAAATTTGGAAGGAAGGCCAAACGACTACCAGCATGATTAAAATGTAAGATGAGAGAGACTATTCTAGCCAAAAGAACATCTTTCACAAAATGGAAAAGGGATCTGAATGAAGGAAATATAAGCACTGGCAAGTTAGATATAAATCACTGAAGGCGGCAAAGACACGATTTCAAAAAGAAGTTTGCCGTAGAAGCAAAAACTCATTAAAACCTTTTCAGGTACATTTGAAGCAAAAAGCCTGCGAGGAAGTCAGTTGGACCATTAGATGGTTGAGGGGTAAAAGGGGTACTAAGGGAGGACAAGGTCATAGAAGAGAGATTAAATTAATTTTTTGCTTTGGTCTGTACTGAGGAAGATATAAGGCAGATATCTATTTAAACTGATACATGTATTTATTTAAAGAAATCAAGATAAACATAAGATACTAATTTTTAATAATACATAGAGATGGGGCTCCATTATTAAAATCAGCTACAGTATTTAAAGATTGAAGGGTGGCCAACATAATGCCTGACATCAGTACTAGAAAACATGGTTGAAACTCTTATAAAAAACAAAATTACTGAACATATAGATAGGTATAATTTAATGGAACAAAGCAAACATGGATTTAGCCAAGGGAAGTTTTGCCTACCAATCTGCTACATGTTTTGAAGGCGTGAATAAACATATGGATAACGGTGAGCCAGTTGATATAGTGTATCTGGAGTTTCAGAAAGCATTTGACAAAGTACCTCATGAGAGACTCGATAGGAGGCAATGAATGCTGTATTGTGGATTGAAAACTGGTTAGAAAACAGAATAGAATTAAATGGACAATTTTCTCAATGGAGAAAGGTAAATAATGTAGTGCCCAGGGAATCTGTACTGGGGCCACTGCTTTTTTTAATATACTGTATATTATGTATATAAATGACCTAGAAATTGGAACAAGTGAGGTGATCAAATTTGCTGCTGATACAAAATTATTCAAGAGGATTGTGAGAAATTGCAAGAGGACTATGCAAGACTGGGACACTAGCATCCAAATGGAAGAAATTTAATGTGGACAATTGTAAAAAGTGATACACATTAGGAAGAGCAACCCAAATTAGAGCTACACAATATAAGGTTCCACATTGGGAGTTACCACTCAGGAGAAGAATCTAGGGGCCATTGTAGATATGTTGAAATCCTCTGCTTAGTTGCTGCAGCAGCCAAGAAATCAAATAAAATGCTAGGAATTATTATGAAAAGAATGGAGAATAAAACAGAAAGCAGAATTACTAACCTGTAACAGGTTTTCTCAGAGAACAGCAGGATGTCAGTCCTCACACAAGGGTAATATCATCCAATGGAGTCCACCACAGCTTCTCTGAGCATGCCTGAGCATGCATTATACCACGAATCCACATAAAAGTATAAGAAAAAACCCACAAAGTGGAGATCCAACCCCACAAGGAGGTGGGTGAATCTCCTGAGGACTGTCCTCAGAGAACATTTGTTACAGGTTAACTACTTTACTTTCTCCAAGGACAAGTAACTTGACAGTTCTCACACATGGGGTGAATCCCTAGCTACAGGTGGTCCCGCAACAAAAAAGGGTCACCAACAACTAAATTTTTTGTTGGCAACAGGCCCATTTTTGTATTTATAGGATATCTATATCTATGAGGGCCCGCCTGAACAAAAACAACAGAGCATAGGTGGGAATAGAATTGGGTTCTATAACTAAAACAAGTTCCAAAGGACAGACTGGCCAAACCTACTGTCGCGTCAGCCATCCTTACCCAAACAGTAATACAATGTGAATAGTGGATGGAACTCCACGTTGCAGCTTTGCAGATCTCCTTCATGGGGACTGCTCACAAGTGGGCCACTGATGCTGCCATGGCTCAGATAGAATGAGCCTTTATATGACCTACAAGATGCAATCCTGCCTGGGCATAACAGTCTGCTAGCTAACTAGATAGCATCTGTTTGGCAACAGCAATCCTCAGCTTGTTCTGATTCAAAGAAACAAAAAGCTGGGTGGACTGCCGATGGGCTTTTGTCCATCCAGACAGAAGGCTAAGGCTCTCTTGCAGTCCAAACTGTACAGAGCTTGTTCACCATGGTGATCATAAGACCTGGGAAAAAATGTTGGAAGGATAATTGACTGGTTAAGATGGACGTCCAACACCACTTTAGGAAGGAACTTACACAAGACCACCCTATCATGAAAAATCTTGGTGTAAACTGGATATGTCACTAAGGCTTGGAGCTCACCGACCTGTGTGCCCAAGTGACCACCATCAAAAACACAACCATCCAGGTCAGGAACTTCAGGTCACAGAGTGAAGTGACTTGAGAGAAACTTTCATCAGCTGAACTAAAATCACACTGGGATCCTAGGCAGAGCAGGAGGCCTTAAAGGAAGCTTCACATGAAGCAGACTCTGCATGAAACATACAACTATAGGCCGTACAGAAATGGGTTTATCTTCTACACAGTGGTGATGTGTGTCAATTGTACTAATATGAACCCTAACCGAGTTGGTCTTGAGAGCAGTGTTGGAGACATGTAGAAAGTAGTCAAGAGATTTTTATGTTGAGCAAGAGAAATCGTATAGGTTCTTTTGCTCACACCACACAGAAAACCTTACCTACGTCAGTCCATAGGATCTTCTGGAAGCTACTAGGACATGAGACATATCATCTGAGAAGTGGAAGGGTTGCAGGATCAACCTCTCAACATCCAAGCTGTGAACGAGAGGGCCTGGAGATTGAGATACCGAAACCTGTCCCGATGCTGAATGATGAGAAAAGGGGAAGCCACCAGCCTGATCGGGTTTCCGGATGGATGACTCAGAGAAGTGGAAACCTAAACTGTCTCGGCCAATGGGATGCTATATGGATCATAGTCCCTCTGTCCTCCCTGAGCATCAACAAACTCTAGTAGAACCGGAGCATATGCATACAGAAAACCCAAAATGGAGGGCAAAAGCATCTTAAGCTAATTTGGCACGTGTCATGTATATGGAGCAGAAAACAGGGGCCATCCTGTTCCAAGAGTCCCTCAGAGGAGGAAGATCTAATTCACTTCCTCTTGGTCCAGGGACCATTCATGGGGTCTGAAGAATCATATAAATAAATACATACAAATGTATTATAAAACCTTTTCTTCCTTGTTGATACTACAGGTGACTTTTCAATGGCTTGCTAAAGAGTCACTCATTGACTCTATGATGAATTCTACTATCTCAGTGATCCCAAAACCTGGAAAGGACCCAGTAGAGCAGGGGTCAGCAACCTATGGCACATGTGCCATCAGTGGCACACAATGCCATTTTTATTGGCATGGCACGGCAGCAGCGATACAGCACTGAATAGAGCAGAGCAAAAATTCTGGTTGCCACTGTATTAAGCAAGTTTGCTGGGGGCTGGGATACATCTCCCATGCCGACAGCAGGAGTCGCGTTTAAATGAATGTCATCTCTGGCTGTCATGGGGCCAGTCTTGCAGCAGCAGATGACATGGAGCCAATTTCCACAGCAGCAGGAGATTATGTTTTGTAATGCAACTCCTGCTGCTGCTTACCTCATAATCTGGCAGGCTGCCAAAGAGTCCATCCTGCAGTGGTGGCAGAAGACCATCAGAGAACACTTAGTGGCTGTCACTGAGCCTATCCCACAGCAGCCGAAGATAGGCTGCCAAGGCCCAGGCCCAGAATGTATATGTAAACCTGTGTGTGGGTGTCTGCATGTATGTGTTGTGTGTGAGATTGAGTGATTGCATGTGGGAGAGAGGGAACATGTGTATATGACTGCATATGAGAAGGAGCATGCATGTGTGTAATTTCATGTGAGAGACAGCCAGCATGTGTGATTGCATATGACAGAGAGAGTGTGTATGATTGCATGTGGGAGAGGGAGAGCACATGTGTGATTGCATATGAGAGTGTGTGTGTGATTGCATATGAGAGTGTGTGTGTGCGCGCATGTGGGAGGAGAAAGTATATGGGGAGAGAGTGAACGTGTGTATGTGGAACTGCATGTGGAAGAGCAGAGTGCATGTGTGATTGCATGTGGGAGAACATGTGTGTGTGACTGCATGTGAAAGAGAAAGCTTATGACTGCACAAGGGAGAGATTTAGCACATATGTGTGACTGCATGTGGAAAGGAGAGAGTGCATGTGTGATTGCATGTGGGAGAGTCAGAGAGTGTACGGTATGTGACATGTGAAAGGGAGAGAGTGCACATTTGTGTGACTGCAAGTGGGAGAGAGAGAGAGCACAGTGTGATTGCATGTGGAAGAGAAAAAGTGTGTGTATGTGAGTGATTGTATGTGGGAAACAGAGAAAAGGTGTGTGTGTGTGTGTGTAATTGCATATGGGGAGAGAGAGCGCATGTATTTGTATGTGAAAGAGAGGATAACTTTTTTGTGCATCCTCCCCCACTCCAACTAATTTATGATAATCTCAGGGTGACTAGAAATCAAAAGCGCCCAGATATGGAGAGCATTTTTTTTAATCCTTAGAAATTTTAATTATTGGTGTTATTTGATGTGGTTGCTGTTTTAAAATATTTTATCGATGTTTGGAAAATATTTAAAAAATTTGTGTATGAATTTTTTAATTATTGGATGTTATTCTATTCATCGACTGTTTTGAAATATTTATTCTTTTTATTGGTATGGTTTTACTATTATGATCTTTTATTTACTGTTATGTTTCATATTTCTTAATTTTGTTGTTTTTGTTTGATATTTTATGAGGCATGGCAATGGGCAGTGATAAATTAGGGAAAAATTGTTTCTTTATATTTTTATATGCAGTTATCAAAAAAATATTCAAAAAAGTGTTTTCATGAAAAAGGACTGTGTGTGGACTCAGGATTACATGTGACCCAGTGGCAGCCAAACTTTGAAATAAACAAAGAAACTGCTTGGGTATTATGATGGTCCTAAATATTTAAATTTAAACTTAATACTGGTCCCTTAAATAAGAACAAAAAAGAGAGAAAAGTGGTTTTCAGATGTCCTTTTCTATTACTGAATTTTTTTGCTACATCTATTTAATTTGGACAATCCTTCCTTAATGTTTCTGTTTTTCCATTGTTGCATTGCATACGAAGTTTGGCTTCTTGTAGTTTCCAGTTTTTGTGAGCATTATTCTATTTATACTTTTATATGGATATTTTCTCTTATTTTGTGATGATCTGCATGTATGACTGAGGTGAGGTATTTTGGTAAATATTGTATAGTTTCTGTGTAGGGATCTATAGTAGCTTGGCCTCATCTGTATTCCTAATCGGGGGTATATTGGCAAGGAGGGGGGAGGATGTGAGGAGAGACAGACATTTTTCTCTTTTTTTATATAATTTTGTTTTTACCCGAGAAAAAACATCTGCTTCAATCATATTTTTATATAATTCTTGAAGATTTTAAATTAATGTAAATTAAAATTAATATTCAAGAGTTGTGTAAAAGGAATCTGTAGGATCAGCGTGTTGACCAGCTTATGGAACTCGAGGACCAGAGCTACCTACCCCAGATTTAAATCTTGGCACACCATTTAAAAAATGTTACCTACCTGTATTAGAGTGTGGATCTTATTGACCCATCTTCCATCCTTGATAGTTAAAAACTGTCAGAGCTCAGATAATATCGTGAGAACTATAAATATAATTAAAATTTGATATTCTGCTTTTTGCCAGAAATGGTCTCAAAGTAGATCACAGACAACGTAAGGACAGTAATATCTCAAAGGAAGTAATACTTAAAAACTGATTATCATTATAATGGTCTTAAGACCTAAGTAGGGAAACTTATTCTGCCTAATGAGTTAATTAAGAAAAGGCCTGATTGAATAGCCATGACAATTTTCTTCTAGAAAGCGAGGTAGCTTTGTTTCAGGTGGATAGGCAGTGGGTACCTCATTCCAGATCTTGGGGGCACAGCAGCTGAAAGTCCTCAGTCTTGAGCAGTTCAATTTGGCAATAGACTAGGGAGGGGATGAAAAAAGTGCCTTTTGTGAGGATTGGAGGTTTCTAGCAAGGGGGGTAAAAGGCAAGGAAACAAGAAAGATACTCTTGGGCTTGATTGATCACACATTTGAAGATGAAGCTGAGTTTCTATTAATCCTGATTTCAATCAGTAGCCAGTGTAGTCTGTAAAAGGATAGGTTTATATGGTCTGATGATTTGGCTCTTACTAGGATTCTGGCAGCTATATTCTGCAAGAGTTGATGTGAATAGGGGAAGGTGGCCAATGTTCAAATAGCATTACTTGAAGGTAGTAATGGAGTTATTAGTGTTTGAGCCTAATTTCCTCAGATAGATTGATAGTCTTTACTCATTCTCAAAGGAAAAGGTTACAGCAAACATGATACTTTCCAGGGATTTTCTATTAGGTAGAGGTACTAAAAAGGGCTATGCCCTTTTGCCCTGTTTGCCATTGCAATGGAATCACTTGCTGCTAGAGTTAGAGAATATCCTGATATTAAAGGAACAGATGGTAGTAACAGAATGGTAGTAACAGATGGTAGTAACAGAATGTGGATATCCTTTAATGACTTCAAAATCCTCTTATTTCAATTAAATATTTTGTTTTGAAACTGTTATTTCTGGATACAAGGTCAATATGCAGAAATGCTGCCATTCAATTGGATTCATCAAATTAGGATAAAAATTGAAGCACCTTCTTCATGTATGTGGTGTAAAGGTCCATGGACATATTTGTGTATATATATTCCTAACAAGTCAAATAACCTATATTTAATTACCTCTCCTGCTTTCCCAGATTAAACAGGACCTCAGAATATGGCTCTTTTGCAAATCTCTTGGCTGGTAAACTAGTAACAATTAAAATGAGAAATTACTACTTACCAGATAATTTCCTTTTCTTTAAGAACTTTGAAAGAAATGTTTGTCATATTTTTATTCTTTAATAAAAGTATTAAAATGAAAAAAAAAGTACTCTGGGGAAACAAAAAGACTTACTTCTCTGGGTCAGGGTTGTCCACCTTGGCCTGTTCCCAGATAATTGGATCAACACCTACAAGGCAAGGAGAGAATCACAACACTAAACAGTGGTAATAACTTTATGATTTTACTGGTTTAGGATTACAACTGAGAAGCTATACTTTAACAACGACAACAATAAAGACCAAATTGGCCCATCCAGTCTGCCAAGTTGCGATCTTTTCACTTTGGCAGATAAGAATATAAATTGCCAACAGCAGCACCCTACTGCTATGTTTTTTACCTAATCTTTCAAATCTTTTCCTGCCACTGCCTTCCCTATCAGTTCCAACTATGCTCAGAATCTATTTAAGTGCTGGCCTTCACCACTTCCACTTGTAGGCCTTGTCATCTTTGTCTAGGCTTTGTTCAAGACCAACACTACATCCAACACCCAGGTCAAGTAACAGAAGCAGTTATTGTACAAAGATAATGCAATATGAAGAACAAAATGATGAAATTTATAGCTAACGAAGTCCATATTTAGCCGTTGTGCAGCTCATCTAGTTTGCTGGATAAATTATCTGGCTAATTTAGTTATATATTCAGCAGTGTGGCTGCACCTCTGAATATATCCAGGTACCTTAAAGTTATCTGAATAATTATTCAGCAAACTTTAGGTTAAGTGTACGGGCTGACCAGAGTTACCCAGATAAGTTATCTGGTTAAGCCTGAATATCGGACTTAGCCGAATAACTTATCCAGCTAACTCAGCTCCTCCCAGTTACACCCCCAGAACACCCTGACTTATCTGGCCAAATTGTATCCGGCTAGAATTTAGTTGGATAAGTGCCCAAACATTCATTTAGCAGGATAATTTTTGAGTTATTTGGCTAAATGCTTCTGAATATGGGCCTCAACATTAAATTCCTTTTCTTTAGTGCTACCAGACCAATGGAATTGTCCCCCCTCCCCCCTGCCAGCAGAGTGAGACAGAGAAAATGTTTTTAAGCTCCATCTACTTTCTTCTTAAAGGCTGGAGCTGCAAGGCAATTAGCCAATATTTTATAACCAATAAAAACACTCCACGGATGTTTCAAAATGAACCATAACAGAAAAAATGAAAACACCACCTCCTCTTTTTTATTTTTTTCTATATTACAGTGAAACAGCAGCCTTTATTCCCATCACAGTACTCTGTACTAACCCTAGAGCCACAATCTTCCTGGGTGGATCCTGGACTAGTCTGGTAGACCTAATGGAAGTTTATACTTCACCTTCCTTAGCATCTCTAACAGACCAGTCCAGACTAATGGGACATATCTAAGTTCCCTTACAGTGGGTAGATGAAGCCTATGCAACTCTCAGAACTCCCATTCCAAAAGCAGCCTCTCGCTTGGCCTATAAACGTAACCGATGATTGGAAAAAGAAACTATGATTAGAAAAAGAATGCAAGGAAGACCATAGCACTGCTCTGCTAATGTCTCCCGGGAAAACTGCCATAAAATCTGCCCAACAATAGGCTTGCACAATCAAAGAGGGAGAACAAAGTCCATCCGGAACTATCAATCTCGCGTTGATATAAGTTGAGGCAATAGCCTTCTTGATCCATCTAAAAATTGTGGCTTGGGAAGCTGCTTCACCCCTCCTTTGACCAATGAGCACCACAAATAACTTACTCGGATTGAGGATTTGAATCCGGAAAAAATTTGTGACCTTCAGGTACCTTAACAAAGCTCGCTGAACATCAAAAGATTGGAGAGACTCCTCTGACCCTTAACAATCCTTCTTTCGAAACACCAAGAGTGAAATGATCTGGTTTAGATGAAACTGAGATACAACTTTCAACAAAAAGGAAAGCACCAATCCTTGCATGAAACTGCCTTCAGTATTTCAAATGGAAACTTTGTCATGCCCTCAAAACCAAATCCAGATCCCAGGGAGGCACTTCTTAACGGAACAGTAGACTAATGTGTTTGACCTCCTCCTTTAGAAAACAGATTTTATCCAGATGAGAGATTAGATCTCTTGAATTCTTTCCTGAAATACATGCTATAACTGCTACCTGTAATCTTGACAAAACTGAGATACAACCCTCTCTCAAGATCCTTCTGAAGGAACACATGATCACAGGAACTGGTGTTTTTCGGGAAGAAATAACTTCTCCTTGGCAGCATTCCTCAAAAATATTCCACAATAAATATAGGCCAACATGGAATACTTGTGAGCCTTCAAAATAGTCCCTATCACTGTAAAGGAAAAACCCCTCTTCCTCAGATGTATCCCTCTCAAAAGCCAAGTTGTAAGCAAGAACTGAGCAGAATCCTCTATTACTGCTGGTCCCTGATTTTTGCCTTGAGGAAGCCTCAATGGCTTGCCCATTCTTATCCATACCAGGTCGGCATACCATGGACATCTTAGACAATCCGATGCTACCAGAATGACTAGCCCAGGATGACCCATGATCACTTCAGCAGGCCCTGTTGTCTACATAGTCTCCTTGGATGCAGGATTAAAATTTTCTCTCATTGACAAAGGAGGCCCGGGAGAGTCTGAAGAGGTAGATGTCCAGGGAGCATGTACAGAAGGGAATGGATCTAGATCCTCCCAGTTGGATTCTTATCACAGATGTGATTATTCAACTGAGAAGTGCACTGCCTGGAGCACATGGTCTGTGGTCTCCCATGAAAGGCCTCTCTGCTCTCCTGTTCTGACTTAGCACTTATCAACAGTTGCCTAAATAAAGGTACCAACCCCACCTCCTTGCGTAGAAATGCTGTTACCATGACCATAACCTTGATTAATATTCTCAGAGCTGTGGCAAGGCCAAATGGCAGCGCCTGAAACTGTAAATGTTCGACCAACACTACAAATCTTAAAAATGTCTGATGAGCTTCTCAACTGGAATATGAAGATCAGCTTCTGTGAGATCAAGCAAGATCAGAAACTCTTCTCATCCTACTGCCACAAAGACTGACTACATTGATTCATACTTTCGCATGGAAACAATAAAAAAAATTTGTTGACTCCCTTGAGGTCTAGGATCAGCCTGAATGCACTATCCAATAAATGGAATACAAGGCTAACTCCCTTTCAGCCTCTAGAATGGGTACACCACTTCCATTAAAATCAAATGCCTTAGGGTAGATAACCAACTTTCTTGACTGCTAAATGATAAGCAGATATAATAAAGGCACCTGAGATGGGCTGCTGGCTTCCAGAGCATATCCATTGATTGCTTCCAAAACCCAGCAATCCTATATCATGTGGGTCAAATCCTGGAAGAACTGCCTAAGGCAACCTCATAATCACAGCACTCCTAAGTGGACACCCAAACCTTCATTTGGAAGCTCAAGTGGAGGAACCTGAACCTCCCCCACAACTCCCCTTCCATAGGCTCCACAAAAGGAGTGACACCTACTAGAGCCCTTTGTCTTCTGGGCAAGAAAAGGTTTCCAAGACCTGTATCATTTAGCATCTCTAAAGCACACTCTGAAAGAGGGGCCCCCATTGGAGGATTCCCAGCTCCTGTCCTCTGTTGATCTAGGAGCCTAAGACTCCCCTAGGTCCTTTATCAACTTCTCCAAGCCCTCTCTGAACAAAAAACCCTTAAAGAGCACCTTGCAATGCAGAGACTTGTAAGCCAAATCTACCACCCAGTGATAGAGCCCTTTTAGCTGACACTGTCAAGCCTGATGCCCTAATTATAGAGAGAATCCACCACAAAAGCCCCTCACGATTCCATGAGTGCCTATCAGATGAGAACCTACCCTTCTGACTATCCTGAGCCCTGCTGATCCCAGCGAAGTACAACCCTTGCCACCAGTCTGTCAGCTTGTGACTTGTAAAGCCAAAACTTGAAGCCTCAAAGAACTGCTTCAGCAGAGCATATACCTTATGGTCCTGAGGACCCCAAAGAGCTGTACTTCTTCCATAAGAATTGTGGTCTTTCAGGTAATTACTGAGACCAACACAGTACCTGAGGAAGGCAAAAGGTCCCCTCTACCACTTCTTGACTTCTTGGGCAGATGATAAATCTTAGCCATGGAGCATGCCACCTTCATATGCAAATCCAGGAATTCCTGTTCTGCTATGGCTGTCTTTAATGGCTTGGGGGAAAGAACTAGTTTCTTGAACCCTATTGAAATAGGATACTCCATCTCTTTCGCCTCTGGCTAGTAATCTGTGATGCTCAGCACAGTAACCACGTAAGCAATTACAGCTTACAACTCTTCCTTCCAAAACAGTCTCACCACTGTTGACTTTTTCTCTGGAAGAGGAAAATTCCTCCTTCCTCCAAATCTCCTGAGTCAGTCTCACTGAGCTCTCTCAGGGTTTCCTTCTGGAAATCCCATCCTGAGAAAATTGACCCTCGCGGAGCCTCCAGATTGCTCTTGATTCTTAGTTTGGGCATTTTAGGAGTAGTTCCCTGATCCAAAGACCCATCTCCTTCTTCAATTCAGTTCCCAGAGTAATCACAAGAGAAGGCCCAACTGCCTGCTGCATAGAACAATATATCTTAGGCAGTAGCAAAACAAAATCAACCAAAAGGTCCCTCCCCCAACCCCCTCCACTGCAGTACTGAAGTTCCCTGGGAGAGGAGACAAATATGCAATCAAGTCTACTGGCCCCAAAACTGCCTGCTGCATTGGATCCAATTTTCTGTCCTGCAGTTATCAGCGTCTTCTACAAAATGGCATATTTTTCCATCAGTGCCAAAAGCACCTCCGCAGTCATGTCACCATACTGTCTGTCCATGGGGAGAGTCCTACATGCAGTCCTGATACCCCCAGAAGTGTTCCAGATCTTCTCTCTCCAAGCGCACATACAAAGAAAAAGCGCTGGTGGCAACTGACATTCTCCAGGACCAGCACAACATGCAGAGTTTCCCCTTCTTTCCTGTCACCTGGAAGCCCCCCAAGGTCTCTGTCAAGCCCCCTCTAAGGCAAGTAATCTAAGGTTACCTGGTCCTAGGTCCTATCTTTCTCTCTTGCTGTTCGAAGATCTGCATCATCTTGCTAAAGACAGAGGAATATTGACTAAGTGCCCTTTTACAGCTTTTAAGAGAGAGTAGAGACAGCTTAGAAAGTTTGTCTCCATTAGCTGGCAGGGGATGCTAAGGAAGTGCTTTTCTCTGACACTGGCAGCCTTTAAGCTGAAATCATAAGACAATGACTACCTTTTTGTCATCAATTATTTATTTATAAGCATTTATAGACCACTTTCCAGATAAAAAAACGATTGCTCAAAATAGTGTACAATAATTATATCAAATAAAGATGCAATCCAATACCACAATAAAACATTTAAAACAAAAAAACATCTCAAAGCCTGCCTTCCTCATTACTTTTGAAAGAATTTGCAGTAAAATAACTCACCACTATACAAATATCATTTCATAAATTCATCCATTAATCTCTTATCAGCCTCCCAACAACCTCCTTTTGCATTCCAGAACCCCTCTCATACCTCCAGTATTTATTTATAAAATGTATATCCTGTTGAATCAACATTCCTACGTGGTTTACAAAAAAAATATCCATAATTGATTATACAATACATTTGTAAATATGACATCCATCATCAATTACTGCATTTGTTAAAAAATACTTTGAGGTTATATAACATAAGATATATCTAGCAGGAGATACTGTACTAAGTAGTGGACAACATAATATATATCCCCACAATAGTATAATGCGAGAAGAATGTCTCCAACTTTCATCATAATTGACTTATAGCTACACTCACTATTTAATGCCCAGTACATAAGTTTACAAGGCAAAGTATAGTACATATGCTTTGTTGACTAATAGGGCAATTTTGAATTGCCTGCATTGTTTGCAGGCAGTTGTATCTTGTGTACATGGCAACAGATTTTCAAAGGAAAGCAAGCACAATGTTTCTTTTTGAAAAGTAGCCAACACAAAACATAAGAACCTAAAGCAGTAGTGTATTTTGCAGCTGCTATTTATGTGGGCAGCCAAACAGGGGCAAAATCACATATGTCCTTTCGAAAGTCCCAAATGTTGTGTTTTTTTTTTCTCCTTTCCAATCTACACAAGTAAAGCCTCTTTAAAACCCAGATAAATGTATACGCACTATGGAAGCCTGTGCACACTTTTAGCCAGACTGAGGTGGTCAATTTGCAGATCAGTCATTTTGCCACGGTAAGTCACTATTTAACTGGGTAAAATGACTTTGAAAACTGTCCTCTAAATTTTAATTCTATATTACAAATCTTTAAACATTTATAATTCTCCAGCACTCTGGAGAAATAATAGCTTGAATTGCTATTATAAATTAGCTCATATGTACTGGATCTGATTGGACCAAGTTAGCTATAGTGCCATATATATATCGCATCACAGAGTAGAAGCCAATCAAAACCACTGTATGTAATGTATTTTATGATAGTCCAGGGAGCAGCCAAGGCTTTAATTTCTTTCTGAATTCCAAGAAATCCAATTCTACTCTTAAATCCAAAGGCAGACTACAGCACTTTCTACAGAAGATTTTATTTGCATGTTATCTTTCTGTTTTTGTTCACCCTTCCAGAAGAAATTAAAGTCAGGCAAAAGAGAAGCTATTCAAAATTATGCAAGTAAGAATGCACGATATTTATTTATTTTATTTATTTAACTTCTTTTACTATACCTATAGTCAAGACAAGGTCTTATCGTACTGGTTTACAATATAACAGGGGGAAAACAGTTTAACAACTATTTATTTATTTATTTATTTATTTGGATTCTTTTATATACCGAAGTATAGCGTTTGCCTTCACTCCGGTTTACAGGATAACAACCTAATACATACAAATATCTTAGAACTGTATTTAACATTAGAACTGTATTTAACATTCAGAACATAGAACCTTATATTTAACATATTAATTGACGATTTATATGAGAGATAAAACATAAAAGAGTTAGTATATCAGATTCTTTAAATATCATATGGAACAAAATTAACAACGTAAGTGCTGAGCATGAGAAGTGATTTATAGTTGGGAAGGGTCTGAATAGGAGCTCGGAGTATGTTGGTTGAATCAAGTGAAGTCTTGGGATTGGTTGGATGGGGGAGGAGGGCAAGGTGTGGGGAGTGGTGGGGGAAGGGTGTGTTGTGGGGGGGGGAGGGGGAAAAGTGTTAATAGAAAGTATCATCGAAAGAATGGGAGCGTCAAGGTGTAATGGTTCAACAGGGGGTGGGTTTCTTATCCCACGCCATCTCTAAATTTGTCGATTGTTTAATGTTACGCTGCACGTTCTCTGTTCAATACTTTGTCTATTGTTTAATGTAACGCCTTACCGGCGACAGTTTTGTTATATGGAAACCGACTTGATTTGATATGTATATCGAGAATGTCGGTATATAAAAACCCTAAATAAATAAATAAATAAATAAATGTTTGACTGAAAAGCCATGTCTTTAGTTCGTTTTTGAAGGCTCTGATGTCGTGGATTGAGCTTAGATGTTGTGGTAGGTTGTTCCATAAGTTTGGGCCTGCTATTGAGAAGGCTCTGTTCCTGGTGTTGGTGAGTTTGGCTTGAGGAAGAGATGGAATTTCGAGGTGAAGTTTGTTGGCAGATCTGGTCATTCTTTGAGGTTTGTGTGTTTGGATTAGATCTTTGAGGGCTGTGTTGTCCGTTGAATGTAATGCATTGTGAACTGTTGTTAATGCTTTGAATTTGATTCTCTGGTCGATTGGGAGCCAGTGAAGTGATTTGAGGACTGGGGTGATATGGTCAGATTTTTTTTTTCCGGTTAGGATTCTTGCTGCGGCGTTTTGTAGTAGTTGCAGAGGTTTTAGGGTAGATTTTGGTAGGCCAATCAGGAGGGAGTTGCAGTAGTCGAGGCTGTTGAAGATGAGTGATTGTAGAATTGTTCGGAACTCATGTTGGTGTAGAAGCGGTTTTAGATGTTTGAGGATATGAAGTTTGTGGAAGCCTTCTTTGGTTTTGAAAGCGATGTTCTTTTTTAAGTTGAGTTCGTTGTCGATCCAGATTCCAAGGTCTCTTGTTGAATTTTTTAGTTGGATGTTGATGTTTTCTATTTGTAGAGAGAGGGATGTGGAGGATTGTATAGGGTTATTTCTTCCTATGAGTATGCATTCTGTTTTATTCATGTTGAGGCATAACTTTAGGTGGTTCAGCATGTCTTTTATGGTGCTTAGGTGTTTGGCTGCGGTGCTTAATGTTTCTTCTATTGTGGATGTTATTGGGAAGAGGAGTTGGATGTCATCGGCGTACATATAGAAAGTAACTCCGATGGTTGATAAGAGGTGGCATAGAGGGAGTAGATATATGTTAAAGAGTGTCACCGATAGTGCAGATCCCTGTGGTACGCCAGTTTCGAGTGGGAGAGGATTTGAGGATTGGTTATTAATGGTGACCTTGAAGAATCTGTCTTTCAGGAACGATTTGAACCAGTTGAGGGTTTTGCCAGTGAGCCCAATGCTGGCTAGTCTCGAAAGTAGACATGTGTGGTCTACGGTATCGAAGGCTGCGGATAGATCGAGTAGGATGAGGATGTGGCTTAGGTTGTTGTCGAAACCCCTTATTATCTTGTTTGTTAGGTTGACGAGGAGAGTTTCCGTACTTCGGTTTTTCCTAAATCCGTGTTGGGCGTCGTGGAGAATGTTGTTGTCCTCAAGGTGTTTGTTGAGTTGTGTAAGAGCTGCTTTTTCGGTCATTTTTGCGAGAAGGGGGAGGTTTGAGATTGGTCTGTAGTTGTTTAGATCTGTGGGATCTAGGTTCTTCTTTTTTAGTATAGGGGTGATAATTGCAGTTTTTAATTCTGCTGGTAGCTCTCCGTCTTCTAGCGATTTGTTAATGATGGCGGCAATTGTTGGTGTGATGATGTGAGCTATTTCTTTCATATTGCGTGTTGGGATAGTATCGAGGTCATGGCGAGCAGGGTTGGTTTTTTTTAGCATTTTTTCTGTTTCTGAGTTTGAAATGGTCTTGAATTCTGACCACGGGGTTATGGAGTTTGTTCCGAGCCTGTCTTCTGTGTATGTGTTGTTTTGAAAATTGCTTGTTATTTTGTTTATTTTGTTTTTAAAGAATATAGCTAGGTCATGGCTTAGGTTGTTTGAGGTATGTGTGTTGGTGTTATTGTTCTCTTCCGTGAGGTTTCTGATGATATTGAATAATGCATTGGAGTTATTTGTTGCGTTCTTTATCTTTTGGCTGTAGTAGTCGCGTTTGGTGTTTGTGATCGATTTTTTGTAGATGGCAAGTTGAGTGCGGTATCTTTGAAGGGTTGTTGAACATTTTGTTTTCTTCCACTCTTTTTCCAGTCTTCTGAGGCTTGTTTTTAACGATTTGAGCTATGTGTTAAACCATTGGTTTTTTTTATCTCTGGTTTTACTTAGCAGTTTTGTTTTTATGGGGTTTATGTTATTAGCTGTTTGTTCCGTTAGGTGTATCCAGGATTGGATTGCTCTGTTGCTGGTAGAGAGGTCTAGGTTATTAAGTTGTTTTCCTAGCTCTTGTTTTAATAGGTTTATTTGAAAAGGAGGTCGGTAATTAAAAGAGGTGATATTGTTATCATTTGATGGTGTGTCGTCTTGTTTGCTTGTTCTGCATCGTAGTAGGAGGTGGTCTGACCATGGGATTGGGTTGGCTGAGACGGATGTGTCATAAAAGTGGTGACTGGTGAAGATTAGGTCCAGGGTGTGTCCTGCCTTGTGGGTGGGTAAGTTTACTTGTTGAGTCATATTAAGGCTGGCAAGCATGTCTATTAGGGTTTGGCTGGTTTGTGATCTGGGGTTGTCATCTATGTGGAGGTTCAGTGTGCTGCGGCAGTCAAAAAAGCAAACAGAATGTTGGGAATTATTAGAAAAGGAATGATGAATAAAACGGAAAATGTCATAATGCCTCTGTATCACTCCATGGTGAGACCGCACCTTGAATACTGTGTACAATTCTGGTCGCCGCATCTCAAAAAAGATATAATTGCGATGGAGAAGGTACAGAGAAGGGCTACCAAAATGATAAGGGGAATGGAACAACTCCCCTATGAGGAAAGACTAAAGAGGTTAGGACTTTTCAGCTTGGAGAAGAGACGACTGAGGGGGGATATGATAGAGGTGTTTAAAATCATGAGAGGTCTAGAACGGGTAGATGTGAATCAGTTATTTACTCTTTCGGATAGTAGAAGGACTAGGGGACACTCCATGAAGTTAGCATGGGGCACATTTAAAACTAATCGGAGAAAGTTCTTTTTTACTCAACGCACAATTAAACTCTGGAATTTGTTGCCAGAGAATGTGGTTCGTGCAGTTAGTATAGCTGTGTTTAAAAAAGGATTGGATAAGTTCTTGGAGGAGAAGTCCATTACCTGCTATTAAGTTCACTTAGAGAATAGCCACTGCCATTAGCAATGGTTACATGGAATAGACTTAGTTTTTGGGTACTTGCCAGGTTCTTATGGCCTGGATTGGCCACTGTTGGAAACAGGATGCTGGGCTTGATGGACCCTTGGTCTGACCCAGTATGGCATTTTCTTATGTTCTTATGTTCTTAAAATCTCCTAAGATTATTGTGGGTTTCTTTGTGTTGATGTTTGTGATTAGGTATTCCAGTAGTGGGGAGATATCGTTTTCTAGAAGCTTGGGGGGACAGTAGATCAGGTAAATCTGTAGGCAATCGGAGTCGAAGAGAGCGATTTCGTATTTATTGGGAAGGTTGTTGGTGATCCGTGTCATTGTGAGGTTCTTTTTTATTATTAAGAGAAGTCCTCCTCCTCTGCGTGTCTTACGAGGGATTGAGAATAAGTTGTAGTCGTTGTTGGTGATCTGATTCAGTATCACTTGATCAGTATTTTTTAACCAAGTTTCTGTAATTGCTATGAAGTCGGGGTTTGTGTCTTGTATCAGGTCAGATATTAATATGAATTTTTTTGTCAGAGATTGTGCGTTTAAAAGGAAGAAGGTGAGATAGATTAGGTTTTTGATGTTTTTTTTGATTGGGATGCTTATAAGGTGCCTGAATCCTGTTTGCGGAGTCATCTTGTTATGTGGGGAAACGTTCAGAGGTTGTTTGGAGTTCTGGTGTTCTTCTGAGTTCTTTCTTAGTTGCTTGGTTTCGTTGATTTGTAGATTTCTGTGTTGAGTGATGAGTTCTAGTGTTCTTCAGAGTTCTGATTTGGATGTTTGGTTTCGTTGATTTGTAAGTTTCTAGTTTGAGTGGGGAGGGTGAATGATGATGTGAGCTTTTAGGACGTCTGGATGGGTGTCTGAGCTATGTGGTAAGTTATGAATGTGTGGTTGCTTGAATGGTTTCGAGAGAGATTTTGTTTGGCGCTTGTATGGTCTTGGTTAGAGTAAGTTTGTTAGGCTGTCAGCATGTTGTTCCTCTGTGGTTTTAGTTTTGGAAGAGTATCAGGAGGGCGCGTTGGTAGTAGTTAGTTTGTCAGTTAGGAGGGATTGAGAGATGTGCTGTGTTTAGCGGTTCCTGCTTTGTGCGCCGGGTGCGATTTAGAAACTCGATGATAGTCTAATGATTTTGAAAAGTGGTTTAGGTGGTCTGTCGGGCAGCTCTTCGGGGCTGCACTAAGGGGCGCACAAAGGGGCAGGCCCCTTTGTCGCGCTCTTTCGGCGGCGCGCGACGCCTGGAGATCAGGTGTGGATTTAAATCCCCTCTTAGGTTGCGGGTTCGTGACGTCGTCTGTGCGTCTCGTTCGGGCCTAGTCTCGTTCGGGTGCGGGTGCAGTCGCGTTAGCAGGGCAGTCACGTGGCCGGTGTCGGGCCATCGTGGGTAGGGCGAGTAAAAGAGGGCCTTACCCCGATGGGTCCCGGCGCCGGCTGCGCGGCCCTTCCTCCCAACTAAGTGGAAAGGTAAAGTTACATTAAACAGGGAGCGAAAACATGGGAGATGGAAAACAGGAGAGATTTTAAACGATAACAACTGGAGAGTAATAAAAATTAATGAAAACAATATAGTAGCGAGACGTAAACAGATTTATCTTAGGCGATTATTAACATAATATATCTTAGAGGAGGAGAATTGGGGAGGTAAAGATAAAGACAAAGATGATAGAATTTGAGTTAATTTCTGTAAGATCATAAAAGTTAAGATACTGGTTAGGTCTATAGCCAAAGTCTGATATTTTGGTAAATGCTACAGGAAAAGAGGTTTCAGTATTGGCATATTTTTGAACTGTATTTATTGCTGAGCGTTAATTATTAAAATACAAGAGGCAACATAATTGGAGATTACAATTGGTTTATTCTTATATTTTACTGGTTTATGATTTTCCGTAAATCTCTAATAGTTGAAATTTAGTGATGAAGATTTTACAAACAAGAAACTATGCAAGCAAACTGACTTACAGGCTTTTAGTACTTTTTTGCTGGAAACTTAAATTTGGCCTTCAGTATATCAAAGGGTGATTACTAAAATGAGAAGAAATGAATGGGGAGTCACAGAACAGGAATGAAAATATAACACTAACATCTTATCTCCACAGGACAACATTTTTGACATGTAGCAGTCCTCTTCGCCCTATCTAGCTGATGCAATGCTATGACTGCTGTATCATTGCTCATATTTAACAGTGTCAGTAAAGCCACCTGTTCTGAAGCATCTAATACAAGAAAGTAACCAGGTCACCCACTGCAGAAACAAATTAAAAGAAAAACCTTTAGTTCAAAAACTTAAGCAACTAGGTCTTAGGTAAATAAAAAGCAAAAACAACAAGGGACTCACAAAAGACAAGTCACTGTGCAACTTACAAAGACTGGAAGATGGGGTTACATCATGGTCTGTATGATGCTTTTAAATGGATAATGAAATGCCTGCTAGAAATGGGAACACAGGATTTTGAAACAGACGTTAATAGTGGCTTTTACCCAATTGTAATCTAAAATTGTCTATGATGAGGCCAGTCCAATAGGTCAGCAGAACTCCTACACGTTGTTTTATAGCAAAGCTGAATTTAAAGTTTTGCATTCAATTTCTGTTACATAGACTCACAAGGGCTAGGGATGCTGTGGGTAGTGGGACAGGAGTATTTATTTAAAATCATTTATTTACCACACACTCTTATGCATGTGGCAGTTTACAAAAAATTGTTACATATATAAAACATAAAAACATTTAAAAAACAAAGGGACATACAAACAAATTGGCCTGAACTTGGTCAAGACTTTAGTTCAGAGTATGAAGATGATACTTCATCAGTTTCACCTAAATGCCTGCTGAAAAAGCCACTCAAAAGCTACATTTATACGTGTGCATGTATATTGGGTTCCAAAGCCTGTTACCATATTGGCAAAATTATAGAGAGAACAAGGTGGGAGTCTAATCAGGGAAAACTCCCTGACCACCCCAAAAGAAGGCCCTTGATGCCTCAGCTTTAGATCCTTCTGTCATATATAATCATGATCAGGAATGGGGTAAAATCCAACTGGGCTGGAAATTCAAATATGAAGAAAGGCATACAAGCCTAACAGATAAAACTGGCTACTGAACTCAAAGGTCTTTATATTTGTTTCTTCATTGGCAAATCAGGTTTGTTCCTGAATAAAAACACTGTCCATTGCTATCACAATGATTGCTCCTGAAATATTCAAGTACTCCTAATTTAAACTACAGAATCATGTTTGGCTATTATTCCTTGGCAATTCCAACAAGAGCGTACAGGGATACATACCAGCAGGTGGGTTCTGTAGAAGCTGTTTGATCTGTGCTAGGGAGAGTTCAGTCCTAGCCATGGAAAGAGCAACTCCCAGCTGTTGCAGTGAATTTTTTATGCTGGCTTGTTCTAAATAATTGTACAGGCTGGTGGATGGCAATCTCCTTGATGTGCCATTTGGAGAGCGTTCAACAATATATATGACAACTTCTGTCCTGAAACACAAATGAAACACAACAAAGTCATCTGCAGGAGCTTATAACTGACAATCCCAAACTATGTTTAAACAGCAATTACTAATTATGCATCAACTGTAGGAGTTTAGTGTGGGCTACATAGAGGTCTGTCTGTTTTGTGTTAAGTAAAAACCTCGCCAGCAGTTTTCAACCTAATGACAAATAGGATCAACTATCACCACAGGATTAAAGGCCCATTTTAAAATTCAGGACTCAAGGATAACCACAAAATAATCAGTTCATGTTCCTATTAAAACTTCATACATCAGCGACAAAAGGTTTTCAAGGACTTAAGCAGGTATTTCAAGTGCAAAATGACATTATCTGTGAAGTTCATTCTCATAACAGCTGCACACCAGTCACATATATGGGCCACATGATCTTTAAAGTATACCTTCTGGGATAGAACTTGCAGTGTACAGTGAAGGGTTAGGTTATTTCCCATGAAGAATGACAAAAACAAATTGTGGGTTCCTGCATAGCAGTGTATAATACACACCTGAGTTCCCAAGAAAGAAACTGTTAAAATCAGTTAAATGAACTAGACAGCAGGGGACAAGGTTTCCTTGTTTCCAACACTTCTAAACAGTGTTCTGAATAAGAGTTTGCCTACTAGATTATACTGATACACTATCCATGTCAGAAAGCTAATTTCTAAATTAATGTTTTGCACACCCAAATATCTGAAAAAACAAACAAGTTAAATAAAATATAAATACAAGGGATGCAGTAAGCATAGCACTTATGTATATGTGGTGGGCCTGCAATGTAGTTCACTTTCTGTGGAGACATATAGAGCAAGAGATGCAGGTTACTGCAAGGCTCAATGCTGCTATCACAGCAAGCACAGATTACTGCAATGCCCTGTTTTTAGGATTACCATATACAACTAAGACCACTCCAAATATTGCAAAACTCTGCTGCAAGAATACTTAATGGTAAAAGAAAAAGAGATCACATTACTGAAACTCTAGCAGAATTACACTGGCTACCCATAAAACACAGAGTACAATACAAATCACTATGCACAATACATAAATTAATTCATGACGAAAAAGCAGAGTGGCTGAACACAGCACTGCGTGTCACACATAGAAACCTGAGATCGGCTAACAAAGCCCTCCTAACTGTCCCTTCTGTTAGGACAGCAGACTGACCCAAGTTAGAGAATGGGCATTATCCTTAGCAGAACCTATACTATGGAACACCATGCCCCTAGAGATTAGACTACAGAGAAATTTCAAACTTTTTTAAAAAAAGTTTAAAAACCTGGCTTTTTAAACAAGCATTTTACAAAGAGATCGGAGAATAGATGAGTAAAGAAAGCAGGCAGTAGAACATCAGCACACAGCACTTAGCTCAATATGTGTGTATTTTTGTTATTTTATTTCACCGCTAACATGAGAGAGAAAATATACAGTTCAAAAGAATTATACATGTAAATAAAACTGATACATTTATTTATTTATTTATTTAATAACTTTTATATACCGACGAACGTTGGGAACATCTCATCGGTTTACAGAGAACAGAACTTAGCAACAGGCTTTACAATTATTGCATAATTATATAAGGAACATTAAAAACATACAAATAACAGAGAAGCTTATACAAGTAGAAATTAGCTAAAGGGGTATGTGAAAGAGGTTATTTAAGCGGGGGGGGGGGGGGGGGGGAAATTTTGATATAAAGGAGGGTATCAACAATTAAAGGAGGAATATATACACGTGAATGGGAACAAATTTTTTATATACAATATGTTGTCCTGATAAAGTTCACTTTATGGGAGGTAGGGGAGGTGAGAAAGTATTAAGTAGAGGGAGGGGGTAGAAAGGAGGTGTAAGGTAGGTGGGGGGGAGAGGGAAGGAGAGAGGTTAGGAATTGGAGAGGGGGGGTGAGAGTGGTTGTGTGGATAATAGGTGTAAGAATGTTTGAAGAACCAGGTTTGGAGAACCAGGTCTTCAGGGGTGGGGGTGAGAGTGATTGTGTGAATGTTAGGTGTAAGAGTGTTTGAAGAACCAGGTCTTCAGGTTTTGCCTGAATATTTTTGGGCAAGTTTCTTGGCGGAGGGAGGTAGGTAGCTTATTCCAAAGAAGCGGGCCTGCTAGGAATAGGGCCCTTTCGTTTGTGGTGCGGAGTTTAGTAAGCTTAGGTGAGGGGGTGTGTAGTGTAGCTAGATATTGTTTTCTAGTAGGTCTATTGCTGTTGTGAAATGAGAAATGTTCTTTGTACCAGTGCATGTTCTGGTTGTGAAGAGATTTGTGTATTAGGGTGAGGGCTTTGAAGGTAATTCTAGATGCTACGGGTAACCAATGAAGATGTTTGAGTACCGGGGTTATGTGATCATTTTTGTGGGTGTTGGTGAGTATCCGGGCAGCTGCATTTTGGAGGAGTTGTAAAGGCTGTATGGTGTTTTTAGGCAAGCCTAATAACAAGGAGTTGCAGTAATCTATTTTCGTTAATATGAGGGTTTGTAATATTGTACGGAAGTCATTGAGATGTAGGAGAGGTTTGAGTCTTTTTAGGGTGTGCAGTTTGTAGAAGCAGTCTTTGAGGGTATTATTGATGAATTTCTTGCAGTTAAGGTGACAGTCAATGGACACGACGAGGCTACGTACATGGGTGGGGAAGGTGAGGTTAGTGGTAGGAACATTGTTGTGTGTGAGAGGGAGGGTCATAAGAAGGGTGGGGGTGACGTTGGGGGGTGAAATAAGGATGAGTTCCGTTTTAGTAGCGTTGAGGGCGAGATAGTTGTTGGATACATGTATAAAAGGACAAGATTTATTACATTCAAATAGTCTTTATTATGAAATTATGTAACCGGACCTTAATGGCACTTTTTTTTATAGAACAAATTAACATATACAATTCCCAACATTACTATATGTGCCTTTCTGTAAACCGTTGTGATGGTATATAATTTAACGACGGAATAGAAAAGATTTTCAATAAATAAACAAACACCTCGTCTTTCCCTGTTGAGGCTGTAGGGAGATGCTGAGATTCCTGCCCATACCAAAAATTTTGTTACACAGATGATGCACACTGTTAAGTTTTCCATAGCACTCACTTGGAAAGAAACATATATCTGACACTATTTTCTACTGAATCATTTATGCCTTGAAGAATATTTGTTTGCTAAAAAAAATAAAAATAAGGAAAATCTGTTTCATGTCATTAGAAAATGAAACAGCATTGCTTCAGAATATTTTTTGGCCCCCATTTACTTTTGTTTAGGAAACAGGGAACTCTAATTGCTGACTAAATTAAAATACTGAAAACTGCCCCCCTCTCTCTGGACCCGATCTCAACTCATCCATGGAGATCACAACTTGCACAAGCAATAGCAATGGAGCAGGAGCAATCCTCATGGTCGTACAACATAATTGTGCCAGTCTCAAGGCCAGCAACATTTTTAAATGAAAAATCTGTGGGCTAGGAGCAAGTGAGATGGCTCCTGCCTCATTTATACTGCTTGTGCAAGCTGTGCCCTTATGGATGTAGTAAGATCAAGTCTATGGATTCTCTGAGAATAAGCAGGATGGTAGACCTTATACATGTATGATATCATTGGATGGAGACCAGTCCAGAACTTTGATCTCAGATTCTAGAACTTTAAAACATGCCCCACTAAGCATGTGCAGCTATAGTTATCACCCTGCCACCCCAGGCAGAGTACCTCAGTTTCTCTATTTCCACAGAGCCATGTGGATGCAGGAGCAGTGTGTGTGTCAAAGTATTTAGTTTTGCTTTCTCCTCAGTTGTTGAAATTTATTTTTTTCTAGAGCTGAAGCTGTTTTCGTTTACCTTATGGTAGTTTTCTTTTCCTTTATTCCTCTTCTTTCCACTGTCTGCCAGCCGCTTGGTGGACCTTATTAGACTCTGCCAGGCTGCACAGCGACTATTATCCCTTATTAAATAAACACTGCACCTGCAGTTTAGTATCAGTGTCCTCTCCTTGCTCTATCTGTTTTTGTACCTTTGCCAGGGGCTGGCAGGACTAATAGAATGCAGTCCATGGGTGATCTCTGTGGGCTGCTGAGCCTGGGGACTTGCTGGGGTTCTACCGAGGAAGGAGTTCTATGTTGTTTCAAGGATCAATCGGCGTCGATGGAGGTTTGGACAGTGAACAAATCAAAGATCACATTGTTCCTCGGGGGGGGGGGGGGGGGGGGGGAAGAGGAAGCTTATCCTCCCCACATTCAAAGGAACTAGTCTCCATGGGCAGGAGCTCTGTAAGACAATCTCCCATCCTGCTTGCCTGTGATGACAATGCAGCCTACTTGTGAGAGACGGTAAGCAGGAGCCTGAGCAAGCAGTTTGCAGTTGCATCTTTGGTGCCATGCCCAGTATCAGTTGCCCGTGCACATCTGTGACCAGTGCACCGATGATCTGACATGATGACAGGACCTCATTGGGGACCATGACTGCCATTGAGTGCCATGGTCACCCTTGATGTCGTAGAGGTACTGGGGCACCCTCGATGCCATCAAGCTATGTGACTGCCCTTGATGCCATAAGGGCCATGTGTGTAACCAAGTGCCATGCATGCTTTGAGAGTGCTGACTGAGCCTTCTGTATTCTAGGTATCTACAGGCGCAGTGAGTCTTCATGCACTAGAGGAACAGCATCTACCTTAGCGTCAGAGTGTCTTGGGCCTCGATGTGGCAGAGTAGCAGCACCGACCTCCAGTGTCAGGGACCTGGACTGACAGAGTGCCTCGATACCATCGACCCCCATCAAGGTGCATGCATGGCTAACCTCGATGCCATCGCGGTGTGGGGCCACCATGGAGGCTCTCGTGCATGTTGGCCAGCAATGCCATTCGTTGCTGCTCTTGACGATGTCGATACCATTTACTAGGCACTGGGATTATCACTGAGCACCCTGGCCACCCCTTGAGGCCATCGACCGCTGGGGCTCCCGAGAGCCCTCGAGTGCTATTTAAGTCCTCCAGTGACAGAAGTTTTGGCAAACTTGGCACTGTCAAGCACCAGGGTCGCCATCTACTCAAGGCATCCTGGAGCACCAAGGCATCCAAGAGCAATGGTCTGGTGCCCTCGAGGCTCCTTTGCGGTGTACAGATGAGATACCAAGGGGCATTGTGTTGTCCCATCGCTGCCCTGTGACTACTGAGCACTATGGATGCCAATGATCTTGGGGGCCTTGAGCCGCTAGGATCGGGGGCATCAGAGGCCCTGCCTGGTTTTGGCAACCTGGTTTGGCTTGCAGCATAGATGCCCTCGGACATATAGGTGAGCCGAGGGGAACTGATGATGGCGCCAGCTGTCATCAATTCCTTTGGGCACCAATGAGGTGTGTTGGGGCTGCAGAGCCTCTGCCTGCTGGCACTCCTGGCATTCTCGGTAACACAAGTCCATCAATGCCTTCAAGCACCGGGGTCTCTATTGGAGCCACTGGGCTGTCAATGTCCACAGGCACCTGGGGCACTGGGGATGGCGCTATATACTATCAAATTGGTCAAGACAAGGTCAAATGTCATCGAAGCCCTGGGTGCGTTTGGTGCCATTGATACAATCCAACATTGGTGAATGCGAGAGCACTATGGTTCACATGGCTGCGGTCACCACAGTGGGTACCAGTGGATGCAGTTGGATGTTACAGGACACTACTGCAGCGCACCATGGGGCGGATTTTCAGAGCCCTGCTCGCGTAAATCCGCCCAAAACCGGGCGGATTTACGCGAGCAGGGCCCTGCGCGCCGGGAAGCCTATTTTACATAGGCCTCCCGGCGCGCGCAGAGCCCCGGGACTCGCGTAAGTCCCGGGGTTCTCCGAGGGGGGCGTGTCGGGGGGCGGGCCCGGTCATCGCGGCGTTTCGGCAGCGTTTTGGGGGCGGGGTACGGGGGCGTGGCTACGGCCCGGGGCGGTCCGGGGGCGTGGCCGCGCCCTCCGTACCCGCCCCCAGGTCGCGGCCCGGCGCGCAGGAGGGAGGCGTAAATCCCCCGACAAAGGTAAGGGGGGGGTTTAGACAGGGCCGGGCGGGTGGGTTAGGTAGGGGAAGGGAGGGGAAGGTGAGGGGAGGGCAAAGGAAAGTTCCCTCCGAGGCCGCTCCGATTTCGGAGCGGCCTTGGAGGGAACGGGGGTAGGCTGCGCGGCTCGGCGCGCGCCGGCTATACGAAATCGATAGCCTTGCGCGCACTGATCCAGGATTTTAGCGGATACGCGCGGCTCCGCGCGTATCTACTAAAATCCAGCGTACTTTTGTTTGCGCCTGGAGCGCAAACAAAAGTAGGCTATTCGCGCTCGTTTTAAAATCCGCCCCCATGGTTGCTGTCTGTCGCCATAGACTTTGCTGCTGCTGTTACATGATTGAAACAGTGGTGAGCTATTCCCAATGCAATTTCTGACTTCCAGTTGGAATGTTGAGGTGAGGGGAGGGGAAGAAAAGCTAGGGTATTCGAGGTAAGTTTCCTACTCTCTTCTCAACCATACCCAGACGGAAATCATTGTTACAAACCCTAACATGGAACTGATCAGCAAAATCCCAATCCTACCCCATGACAGAAATAATATAAGAAGAAAAACAAATACCCCCAAACAGACCGCAGTCCCTCACTGCAACCCCAACCTATCCCAATGCACATATCACAGCCCTCACTGTCCTAACCTTGACCTTGCACAATTAGTTACAAAAAAGATACCAATAATTCACGACCTACTACTAGACAATAATTTATTTTATTTATTTTTTATTTATTAAAGTTTTTCTATACCGGCATTCACGGAAATTCGTATCATGTCGGTTTACATTAAAACAAGGGGTGATCAATACATTATAAACGTACATAACTATAACATGCGAGTATACATTTACAAATTATAACAAATTATAACAAGTGCGCGGAAAAAGCAGTTACAATAAAACAAGGATGGTTCTAACTGGGAGTAGAAGAAGAGGATGATAGAAGTTTAACAAGAAGTAGAACGTGCAGTGGTTGGTATGTCTGTATCAGTTTAATGAGTGATAATCCGTCTTGCTGTATTTGGTGGAAGAGCATCAGTCAGGGTCCGGAAAGGCTTTCTTGAACAGCCATGTCTTAAGTCTCTTTCTGAAGGTTGGAAGACATGGTTCCTGTCGTAATTCTAAGGGGATTGAGTTCCATAGTGGGGGGCCTGCTGTAGAGAAGGCCCTGTCTCTCCGTGTTATATGTTGGGTGGTATTGGTGTGTGGTACCTGTAGATATTCTCTGAACGCTTCTCTAATGGGTCTGTTGGAGGAGTGTTTTTTTGAGTGCTATTTGTAGATGGAGTGGAGCTAGTCCATGAATAGTTTTGAAGATTGTGGTGAGGGATTTATGGATTATTCTGTAGTGGATTGGCAGCCAGTGAAGGTCTTTAAGGACTGGCGTAATGTGATCTCTTCTCCTCTTGTTCGTTAGGATTCTTGCTGCCGCGTTCTGAATCATTTGGAGAGGTTTAGTATGGGATGATGGGAGGCCTAGTAGTATAGAGTTGCAGTAATCTATTTTCGCAAAGATTATTGCTTGGAGCACTGTTCTATAATCATGGAAATGAAATAGGGGTTTTATTCTTTTTAATGTGTGTAGTTTGTGGAAGCAGTCTTTAGTTGTTTGATTAATAAATGCTTTTAGGTTTAGTCGATTGTCTATAGAAACTCCTAGATCTCTTACTTTTGAAATTTGTAAGTTGGCTGGCGGGTTCGTAGTGATTTTGCAGTTATCTGGTGAGATTAGCAGGAATAGATCATCCTGATCTATTTTGCGTCACCGAATCACGGCTCAAAAGCTCTGACATAGCACTACTCAACTAATTACCCAAAAAAATCTACAACATATTTTCTCTACCCAGGCCAAAAAGAAAAGGAGGCAGTTTACTATTCCTGGCATCAAATAAACTCAAATTCAAAATCCATCCCACTAGTCCTCCACCCCCCCTCGAATTAGGTCTTTTCAAATCAAAGAACCTATAAATCCTTTTACTCTATGCACCACCAGGACTCCTTGAACACAATTTATCCCCACTAATTGAAACCATTACAAATAACATCAACATGGATATCCCTGCAATTGTCCTGGGCGATTTCAACCTACACATGGCTAGGACACCTCTTACGGCCACTTGCGAACTCCTACTGGATACTATAACAGCAATTGGCATCAAACAAATAATAAAAAACCTCCACCCGGAAGTCAGGACACACCCTCGACCTTATATTTATCAATTAAAAAAATCTCTAACAACGCCCCACCCACAGCATCCACAATTCCATGGTCAGACCACAAACTAATACAAACCAAGTTACACCTAGAAAACCCCCTCATGGAACCAAATAATTGCAATAAATTAATTGAATTCAACAAAACATGTACCAGTGAAGACTTAATTAAAATTCTACCAGACTCCCTGAAATCTTTAAATCTGAGCGACACAAACTCCACCGTAAACTCCTGGATTACCATCAACACAGAAATCGCCAAGATCAAATGTCCACGTATCAGGAAGGAAATTAAACCATCCACCAAATATAAAGCCCCATGGTATACCCCCGAATTGAAAAATATCAAACGCATATCAAGACAGGCTGAAAAAAAATGGTAAGAAACCCAAACCCTCAACTGAAAGACAGATTCAGAACCATTATATATATACGGGATTCTTCAGATTTCATCTCACGTATTCAATCTATTGTGCACGTTGAAGATACATGGTTGTTAGTTACAGCAGATATCACATCGCTCTATACGAGCATCTCACAGGAGGATTCACTACGTTGATTCAAGAAGTCCTGATGGATAATGCTATTTCAAATAGATTGGCTCATTTATAGCGCAGTTAGCCAATATTGCATTAACAAAAAACTTTTTCAGATATAAAGAACAATATTATCAGCAAATACAGGGGACGGCCATGGGAGCCACCATGGCACTGTCAGTGGCCTGTCTATAAGTGGCTAAGTTTGAGGAGCTGTTCATATACTCTTCGATTTATTGGTCGAGTATTCCACTTTGGGTCCGGTTTATTGATGATATTTTTTTCATCTGGACAGATACTTTGCAGGCATTAATGGAGTTTGAGTTATGGATGAACACTTTGGATCCAAATTTACATTTTACTTTTGCATCCCATGTAAGGTCCATCCCCTTTTTGGACCTTCAGGTGTGTAAACAGGAACACAAATTAGTTACATCAATTTTTGTCAAATCCACTGATCGTAATAATTTATTACATTTCCAGGGTTTTCACCCGTATAACTTACGAGCTAACATTCCGGAAGGTCAATTCCTTAGATTGCGTCGTTTATGCGCAACCACTGAAGAATATAAGAAACAAGCAGGAACAATGAGGGACAAGTTTTTGGTGAGGGGTTAGCCGTTTAAGGCAGTAAAGAAAGCATATAAACGAGGGCTGTATACCAACCGTGAATTATTATTACAAACTCGACATCGGGCTGAGAATGATCGGGTAGTTTGTGTACTACCTTTTTCTCTAAGAACTCACAAAATCCAAGGCATTATTCTTCGACACCGGCATGTTTTAACTCTTCATGAATGTTTACAGCATAGACCCCTTTTTGCGCGCACTAGAGGCTGCAACTTGCGCGATGTGTTAGTACATTCAGATGTACAAGGGAGGGATAGAGAAGATATGCTTGGACAATATACATGCCAGGGGTGTTCCATGTGCAAACATGTGTTAATGACACAAATTTTTCAACATCCTACATTGCCTTACAAACAGGTTTTAAGAGGACATTTTGATTGCAGCACAGCTAGGGTCATCTATGTTATCATATGCCCTTGTCTTAAGCTGTATATAGGTCATACTAAGTTGTCCATACGCACGCGGATTATACAACACAGTTGTATTCATACTGGCAAAATTGAATCACCATTGGTCAAACATTGGCTAGATTATGGGCATACTGAGGAGCAATTGAAATTCTGTATTCTTCAGCAGCGGCAAAATCCCAGGATCTGCGACAGACTGAGCAAAGATTCATTTATTATTGGCAAACAATAGCACCGAAGGGGTTAAATACAATGATTGAATGGGAAGCGTTCATATGAATATTCATTTTAACAAGTTTAGGTGCACCTAAAGGTACAACAGTGAGGCTAATGAACAATGGGGGGGACATAACCTACCGTCTGGACTGATCCTGGTATGTACAGGGAATTGGTGTTTTGAATATGAACGAGTGATGAGAGATAGTGTGTCAATTTGGTCCCGCAGAATTAGTTGTGAGTATTAAACAGACATTATGTGAGTCTCGTCTTATAGCTAAAAGCGCAAGCGAAACTAAAATAAAAGTAAAAGTGTATACAGACCCAACTCCGCGGGGTGGCGGGCGGGTTTCGTGAGGACTAACATCCTGCTGTCCTGTGAGAACACTAACATCCTGCTTGTCCTGTGAGAAAGCAGGTAAGGAACTCTGCTTTCTCACAGGACAAGCAGGATGGTAGTCCTCACATATGGGTGAATAGCGAGCTGAGGATGCACGAGGAATGCACCAAATGCACCCAAAGACGTGCAACAGGCACAACAGGGGTGGATTTTGGTAGGAGGGCATCCTGAAAACCCTGAACAGGTCGCTGGAAGGATGTTGGGAAGTTAAGCTGAGAATAAGTTGCGTAGAACCGACTGGCCAAAAATGGAATCTTGTTTAACAGCTTTGCTAGGCAGTAATGGGCTGCGAAAGTATGGAGAGAACTCCATGTGGCAGCCTTACAGATGTCCAAAAGCGGAACCGAACGGAAGTGCGCCACTGAGGTTGCCATGACTCTGATAGAATGTGCTCTTACACGTTCTTGGAGCGGCAGGCCTGCTTGCTGGAAGCAAAAAGCAATGCTGTCCGCCAGCCAGAAAGAGAGGGTCTGCTTGCCCACCGGAGTACCCAGTTTGTTCTTATCGAAAGAAATAAATAGTTGAGTGGACTTCCTATGGGCCGACGTGCGCTCTCGGTAGAAGGCCAGGGCACTTTTGCAGTCTAAGGAATCCAGAGCCTGTTCTTCTGGGTGGGAGTGGGGCCTGGGAAAGAAAGTAGGTAGTATGATTGATTGATTGAGGTGAAACTCCAATACTATTTTCGGTAAAAATTTAGGGTGGGTGCGTAGCACTACTCTGTCATGCAGAATTTTAATGTAAGGCGGGTAGGTGACAAATGCCTGCAACTCACTAACTCTGCGAGCGGACGTTATAGCAAGAAGAAATAGCACTTTCCACGTAAGATAGCGAAGGTCGCATGAGTGGAGAGGCTCAAATGGAGGTTTCATGAGTCATCCTAAAACCATGTGCAGGTCCCAAGCGGGGGCCGGAGGGCGTTGTGGAGGTTTTAGGTGGAGTAAGCCTTTCATGAAACGTGATACTAAGGGCTGTGTCGAAATAGAGACATCTTCAGTCCCATTATGGAAAGCGGCTACTGTGCTGACATGCACCCGTATGGAGGAAGTTTGGAGGCCAGACTCTGACAGGTGCCAGATGTAGTCTAGGAACTTCGCAGTGGAACAAGTAAATGGGTCAATGGACATGGACGTGCACCAGACCGTGAATCTCTTCCATTTGGAACAATAAGACTGTCTAGTGGAAGGCTTTCGGGAAGCTACTAGGACTCGAGATATTGACTCCGAAAGGTGAAAAGGTCGGAGTATCAATCTTTCAACATCCAGTCCGTCAGGGACAGGGCTGCGAGATTGGGGTGGCGTAGGCGCCCGTGGTTCTGAGTTATCAGTAGCGGGTCTGCCCCCAGGCGAATGTGTTGGTGTACCGAAAGGTCTTGGAGGATTGGAAAACAGACTTGGCGTGCCAGTGGGGGGCTATGAGAATCATTAAGCCCTTGTCCCTTCGTAACTTCACGAGAGTCTTGGCAATGAGTGGAAGCGGAGGGTAGGCGTAGAGGAGACCGCTGGACCACGATAGGGTGAAATTATCCCTCGGTGGTGAGTGAAGACTGCGAGTGAATGAGCAGAGGTTCTCTACTTTGCGGTTATATATGGACACAAAGAGGTCTATCTGTGGGTAATCCCAGCGTTGAAAAATTGTGTGCACTACTGTAAGGTTGAGAGATCATTCATACAGATGAAAGGTTCGACTCAACCGGTCTGCCAGAACATTGTCCACACCCATATGTGCAGCTTCCTGACATAGCAGGTAGGAGCCTGTTCTCCCTTGCTTGTTGATGTACCACATCGGCACTTGGTTGTCGGTCTGGATCAGGATGGCCTTGTTAGATAGGCAATCCTGAAAAACCTGCAGGGCATATCGGATTGCCCGAAGCTCTAGGAAATTTATCTGATGGTGGGATTCTTCCACAGACCAGGTTCCCTGAGTCAACAGGTTATTTATTTATTTTATTAAAAACTTCTTCTACACCGTCATTAAGTTAATTCACCATCGGTTTACAGAAAGGCACAATAAGGAAAAATTATAATTGGTATAGATTACAAATTATACTTGCGCCAACAAAGAATGGTAACATTTTATTAAGAAAGGACTATGTGTTAAGGCTTAAATGTCGGTTGAAAAACTGTCAAGCGGTTCAAATCTAGCGTTAATATGCAATTGGAGATATTAGAGGAAAAAACTGATTACTTGGTGTGTCCTTATCTTTCAACTGTTTTCCTCCTTCTCTTTGTCTTTATAAAAAGTTTGTTTAAAAAGCCAGGTTTTCAGACTAGTTTTAAATAGTTTCAAATTTCTCTGCAGCCTTATTTCGAGTGGCATTGAGTTCCATAGAACAGGTCCAGCCAGCGACAGTGCTCTCTCACTTACCTGAGGTGAGGCGTGCTGATTTAACAGAAGGAATAGTTAGTGGAGCTTTATTAGCAGATCTAAGGTTTCTGTGTGGTACATGTATGCGAAGTGCTGTGTTAAGCCAGTCGGCCTTGTCATCATGGATTAGTTTATGAATTATACACAGTGCTTTGTATTGTATTCTTTGTTCAATTGGAAGCCAGTGTAGTTCAGCAAGTGTACCTGTGATGTGGTCTCTTTTCTTTTTGCCTGTCAAAATTCTAACAGCGGAATTTTGCAATATTTGGAGTGGTTGTTGACATGCGCACCCCAACCTAGGTTGGAATCGTCCATCATCAACGTAACCTGAGGCTCTGGAGCCTGGAAGAGAAGGCCTTCGAGGAGATTGGAGTGGTGAGTCCACCAGGCCAACGAGAGGAGGAGCTGTTTGGTGACGTGGACAATGTTGGACATTGGATGGTATGCCTGATCCCACTGGGATTTCAGGGTCCACTGTGTGACTCTCGTAGCTAAACGGGCCAATGGAGTAACATGAACCGACGACGCCATGTGACCCAGCAAAGTGAGGAAGTGACGAGCTGTTGCGTACTTTCGCGTCTGGAGTTGTTGTGCCAAAGTCGCGAGAGTGTGGGCCCACTCCTGAGGGAGAAAGGCCTTTGCCTGAACGGTATCCAAATCCGCTCCTATGAAGGAGAGGATTTGAGAGGGAACCAGGTGAGACTTGGGATAGTTGATTAGAAACCCGAGAGACAGCAGTGTGTGAAGGGTTAAATATAAGGAAGTTAGTACACCCTTTGGGGATGAAGCACTTATCAACCAATCGTCGAGATAAGGGTAAACATGGACCTTCTGTCCACTGAGGTAGGCTGCAACCACTGCGAGGCATTTGGTAAAGACTCAAGGCGCAGATGCCAGGCCGAATGGCAGTATGTGATACTGGAAGCGTCGGGAGCAGACTATGAACGGAAGGAATTTGTGCTGAGACGGAGTTATCAAGATGTGTGTGTATGCGTCTTGAAGAGCTAGAGAGCATAGCCAATCTCCCCTCTGCAGAAGAGGTAGCAGAGAGCCCAAGGTTACCATCCTGAACTTTTCCTTTTGTAGGTACTTGTTTAAGGCACAGAGGTCCAGAATTGGACGAACGCTCCCTGACTTTTTTGGAATGAGGAAATAATGGGAATAGAACCCTTGTCCTTGTTGGGAGGTGGGCACTGGTTCTATTGCCTGTGAGTTGAGGAGGGATAATACCTTCTCCTCTAGAAGGGAGGAGTGGTCGGACAAGCCCCACGTAAGCAGAGGTGGGGAGGCTGCCAGTATGGTTAGGAAGTTGAGGTGGTAACATTGAGTCACTACACTGATCTGTGGTGATCGTGTGCCAGATGTTTGGGAAGTGGCACAACCGACCGCCGACTGGTACAGATGGCAGAGGAGGATGGTCCATGCTCCCCAACAAGGAGTCAAAATCCTGACGCTCGGCCTGGCTGAGGAGCTGCCTGGATCTTTTGAGGCCGGGATTGACCCTTCTGGTAAGGCCTGGAGGAGCAACCTTGAGTAGCAGGAGGATAATATCTCCATGGCTTGAACAATGGCTGCTTAGAGTCTCTTCTGAATGTCCTCTTGGAGATGGATGAGAAATCAGAAGGCACCAAAGAAAGCTGACGTAGCGTCTCGTGGTGGTCCTTCAGCTGCGCTATGGTTTCTTGGATCTTGTCCCCGAAGAGATTATCCCCGACACAGGGGAGGGTCAGCCAATCGGTCCTGTACTTCTGGCCGTAGATCAGAGGACTTCAACCAGGCCCATCGATGAGCACTAATTCCTGCTGCAGATACCATACGCAGTGAGGACTTCATGCTTGCCAGCTTCCAGACCCTTTTGGACCAAGGAATTAAGTTGATCTTTAAATTGGTCAGGCAAGGAATCAGAAAAATCCTGGATTTTCTTGAAAAGGTCCCTGTTATACTGGGTCATGTATAACTGGTAGGAAGCAATGCGGGAAATAAGCATTGAGCCATGAAAAACACATCGGCCAAAGGCACCCAGGAATCTTTGCTCCTTCCCTGGAAGCATAGAAGAATGAGGCTTAGAACAATGAGCCTTCTTCTGGGCCAATTCCACAACCGCAGAATGATGGCAGAGCTGTGTTTTCTGGAATCCAGGGGCCATCTGCACCAGGTAGGTGGCATCTGTTTTACGGTTTACCGGTGGTACAGAACCTGGATGCTCCCAGTTGCGCTTCAGCAGGTCAAGAAGAACTTCATGAACAGGGATGGACATAATCTCCTTGGGTGCATCCACAAATTGGAGCACTTCCAGCATCTTGTGCCTGGAATCCTCTTCTGTCTGAAGTGGGAATGGGATGGCCTCAGACATTTCCTTAATAAAATTTATATAGGACAGGTCCTCTGGAGGAGAACTCCTTCTTTCTTCAGGGGGAGAAGGTTCTGAGGGCAGATCATCTGAATCCTGGGAAGAATCATCTGTCCAAGGCTGGTAGGGTTGGTCCCCAACACCCAAGGGATCCTCAGATGGAAGAAATGGTGCAATTCCTGTGGGATCAGGCCGAGGCATCAATGGCATCGGAGGGGGAACAGACAGCATCGACAGTGGCACCGAGCGAGGATGATGCGGCATCGATGGTGGAATCGGCATCGATGGAATCGGTGACATTGATGGGCAAGTTGGTGGCAGGACTCCCAACGGCCCGGGGGTGGGCTCCGGCATCGGTGCATCTTCTGATGACAACGGAATCGGAGTGGAAGGAGTGGGACATACTGGTGTCTTCGGTCCCACCGGTGGAAGGGCATCAATCAACGAGTTCAACTTATCCAGCAACAGTGCGAGGGCCCTGGGTATCGGGTCGGCGACTGGAGCTGGAATCGGTGCCGGTGTCGATGGAGGCTGGAAGCCCTGAGCACTTTTACGTTGGCCTCTTGAACCATCCAGTCCAATTCCTCGTGGAAGCTTGGGGTGTATAACCCCAGCTCCGGAGTAGGAGGCAGCACTGGTGTAGCCGGAGGGTCCACCGGTAAAAGTGGAATCGTGGCTCCTGGCACCAATGGGAATGCCTCGGTGACCGAGTCTCAGAGGAGGATTGGGGCTTCTCTGGATGTGGCTTTTTACTAGGAGGCTCTATCAACGCCAATGCCTGGATCGGCGGACTGAGCCTTACGATGGCGGTGCCGGCATTTTTCTCAATGGTCACCCCGGTCCTTCTCCGGCGCCGAAGACGGAGAGGAGGACGATGCCAGAGCAGCCGGCTTCAGGTGAGAAGCTCCGGTATCCAGCTGCTGACGAGATGTAGATGGCACCGGCTCAGACGACATCGAGGCCTTCGATGGAGTCGCTAGTTTCGCCTGGAAAAGAAAGTCTATTTTTTCCAAACGGGCTTTACGGCCCTTCGGTGTCATCTGGGCACATTTGGTGCAAGTGAGGACATAATGGTCCGCCCCTAAACACAATACACAAACCCTGTTCGGGTCTGTGATGGACATTGTCCAAGGACAATCAGGGCACCAATGAAAACCTGACGCCATGGCGTCGACAAAAATGTAGTCGCGGTGCGGTCGATGGCCCACAGGCCCCGAAGGGAAAACTCGACAGGAATCGACCGCAATGAAGGGTAAAGCCTTACCTTCACACCGCGGGAATAGAATCGATAGGGGGACCCCGATGGTAGAATTTTTTAGAAATTTTAAAGAAAGTTCCATGAGGAAAATTCCTGTCAGGAATCTCTAGAGAGCTCCTTAACTACATGGCTATTGCTGCTCAGAAAAAAAGAGACTGAAGGGGGACCCCTGCTGAATGCAGGGTTGGTGACATGCTGGGCATGCCCAGTAGGTGCCAGTCAAAGTTCTAGAAACTTTGACAAAAGTGTTCCGTGATTGGGCTCCATCCTGATGATATCACCCATATGTGAGGACTACCATCCTGCTGGTCCTGTGAGAATGGCTATACTTAAACAGCCTGAGGCTCAGTGTGCATATTTTTAAGCAAACCGCAGTGAGGCATTCTGGAGGGGTGAAGTTAGAACTCAGATGCATACTTTCTGCTTTTTAAAAGTACACACATACATTATACCATGCATAGGTGTCAGCTCTGTGGAACAGGAATTAAGAACTTCAGTCAGTAAGGAAGTGATTCCGTCTCCTAACAACTGCTCCCACCTCCCTTTGTAGCCCACTGGCTGCGGAATGTCTGACCAATGGGCTTTGGGGAAGGCAGGCACTGTATTTTTGTCACCCAGAAACTATTCCCACCTTCCCCTGCAGCCTATTGGCTGACTACAGAATGTCTGACCAGACAGCAGCAGCAGTCTAAGATAGACAGGTTGTCTGTGGTGCAGTGGAGATGGGGAGAGCTGCTGATAGAAGGTAGAGAAAGGAAAAGAGGGACAGAAGAACAAGCAGATTGAGAGAACTACTGGGAGTTGGTTGTAAAAGGGTACACTGGCTGGGAGAGGAAGTCTGGTTGGAAAAGGAGAAGTGAGGGGCTATGAGGGGAAGAGGGACTGGGAGAAGAGTTGTAGGAAAGGAGTACACAGGCTATGAGGGTGAGAGGGGATGGGAGAATAGTAGAGAAGACTGAAAAAGAAGGGACATGGGCTGTGAGAAAGTAAAAGGGGATACAAGCTGGGAGAGAGGACTTGGGCTGTGATAAGAAGAGGAGAAAAGGTCAGTGGTTAGGTGAACAGAACTTTAAAAGAAAGATGAAGAGGACTGGGAAAGTAGCTGTGTGGACGGGGATGGGGGACTGACAGGGGAAGAAAACCAAGAGTAGGGTTGTGAGAAGAGAGGCGATCATGGTGGAGAAAGAGGAAAGAGCAGCGAGGAAAGATGAAAGTGGCAGGAGGGGGTGAGACTAGGAGGAGGGGAGAGAAGATAATGAGGTGTAGAAAGACAGCTGGTAGATAGCAAAATTGCTTACCTTGTAATAGGTGTTATCCCAGGACAGCAGGATGTAGTCCTCACATATGGGTGATGTCACTGACGGAGCCCTAACGCGGGAAAAACTTCTGTCAAAGTTTCTAGAAACTTTTGACTGGCAGCCTGAGGCTACTGAGCATGCCCAGCGTGCCATGATATTCTTTGCCACAGGGGTCTCACTCCAGTCTCGTATGTAGCAATAAGCTTTAGCAAAAAATAAAAGGATAAAAGTATTGAGACCCAACTCCGCGGTGTGGCGGGTGGGTTTCGTGAGGACTACATCCTGCTGTCCTGGGATAACATCTATTACAAGGTAAGCAATTTTGCTTTATCCCAGGACAAGCAGGATGCTAGTCCTCACATATCGGTGATTAGCAAGCTAGAGGCTGAGTCATTTTGTAGTGATGCAACGGTGAGGTGTTGTTGTTGGAAATGAATCAGCCGGAGATCACAGCAGGTTGGATGTAGAAGGAGTTGGGTTTAAACTGGAAACAAGTTCTTTAAGACTGATTGCCCATAAGCTGAATCTTGTCTTCCTTCTTTGTCCAGGCAGTAGTGAGCTGCAAAAGTGTGAAGAGAACTCCATGTTGCTGCTCTACATATGTCAAGGATTGGCACTGAACGATAGTGTGCTACTGAGGTTGACATTGCTCTTACTGAGTGTGCCTTTACTCGCCCTTGGAGAGGAAGGCCTGCTTTTCCGTAGCAAAACTGTATGCAATCTGCTAACCAGTTGGATAGAGTATGTTTACCCACTGCTTTACCCGGTTTGTTTGGATCATAGGAAACAAAAAGCTGATTGTATTTCCTGTGGACTGCAGTGCGGTTTAAATAGAAAGATAATGCACGTTTACAGTCCAAGGTATGTAAGGTCCTTTCTCCCTGGTGAGAATGAGGCCTTGGAAAGAATGTGGGTAAAACTATGGATTGGTTCAAGTAGAATTCTGTAACAATCTTTGGAAGGAATTTTGGATGTGTACGAAGAACCACTCTGTCATGTAGGAATTTTGTATAAGGTTTGTATGTGACAAGTGCTTGTAACTCACTAACCCTCCTAGCTGATGTAATGGCTATGAGGAAGATAGTCTTCCCATGTGAGAAATTTAAGATCACAGGAATCTATGGGTTCGAAAGGAAAATGCATGAGTCTTGTTAAAACCAGATTCAGGTCCCATTCTGTGACAGGCGGCCGAATTGGTGGTTTAAGTTGAGTTAAACCTCTCATAAACCTACTGACAAGAGGTTGTGAGGATATAGGTGCATCTCCCATCTTGTTATGGTAAGCTGAGATTGCACTTAAATATACTCTTACCGATGAAGTCTGGAGACCAGATTCTGAAAGATGGTATAAGTAGTCTAGTAGAGAAGTAGTGGGGCAGGTGAAAGGATCAATACTCTTTTGCCTGCACCACAGAGTGAATCTCTTCCATTTGGAAGAATAGTTCTTTCGTGTGGAAGGTTTACGTGATGCTATAAGCACTTGAGATACATTGGTAGAAAGATTGAATGGTTGTAATATCATGCTTTCAACATCCATGCAGTCAGAGATAGGGATTGAAGATTGGGATGGTGCAATCGACCCTGATTTTGGGTGATGAGAGTGGGAGCTACTCCTAGGCGAATGGGATCCCTGACTGAGAGGTCTAGAAGTGGGAAACCATACTTGTCGAGGCCAATACGGGGCTATGAGTATCATGGACCCCTTGTCTTGTTGTAGTTTCACTAGAGTTTTTGTTATAAGCGATATCGGGGGATACGCATATAGGAGGCCTGAGTTCCAAGGGCGAGCAAAGGCGTCCTTGGTTGGTTGGTGTTTCTGTTGGTTTGGGAACAGAAATTGTCCACTTTGTGATTCAGATGTGACGCAAAAAGGTCTATCGTTGGTTGACCCCAACACTGAAATATCCTGGTCGCTACTGAGGGATCCAGGGACCATTCGTGTGGTTGGAATTGACGACTGAGTCGATCTGCCACTACATTGTAAATGCCTGCCAGATAAGTGGCCCGGAGAAACATTGAGTGGTTCAGGGCCCAGCCCCAAATCTGTGCAGCCTCTTGACAAAGGAGATACGAGCCTGTACCTCCTTGTTTGTTGATGTACCACATGGCAACTGTGTTGTCCGTTTGGATTAGAACAGTCTTGTGTGAAAGGTAGTCCTTGAAAGCATGCAGGGCATAACGTATAGCTCGAAGTTCTAGGAAATTGATTTGAAATGTTGCTTCGAGTTTCGTCCATGTCCCTTGAGTTTGAAGATTGTCCATGTGAGCTCCCCAACCCAAGGTGGATGCATCTGTGGTTAACGTTATCTGTGGGACTGGTTGCTGGAAGGCTTGTCACTTGTGCAAATTGTCCTTGTTCATCCATCAAAAGGAGAGATGAACGAAGTTGGTGTGTGATTTGAATTGGAGAATGTAATGGTTGAATGGCTTGGATCCATTGTGATTTTAAAGTCCATTGGGTTATTCTCATGGCTAGACTTGCCATAGGAGTGACATGAACTGTGGAAGCCATGTGGCCTAGTAACATTAGAAAGTGGTGAGCTATTACTTGTTTCCTTGAGTGTAGCGAATTGCCAAGAGGGACAGCGTTTCTGCTCGATCGCCGGGTAGAAAGGCTTTTGCGAGGATAGTGTTTAACTCTGCTCCTATGAACTGGAGAAGATGAGGAGTCAGATGGGACTTTCGCTCGTTGACGAGAAATCCCATGTTGTGAAGTACAGCAATTGTATGATTTAGAGAAGTTAGAGCTCCTTCTTGAGATTGGCTTCTTATGAGCCAATCGTCTAGATATGGAAAAACATGAACACCTTGTTTGTGCAAATGTGCTGCTATTACTGCCAGACATTTGGTGAATACTCTGGGAGCAGAGGCAAGGCCGAATGGCAGAACTCTGTATTGGAAATGTTGATGGCCCACCATGAAGCACAGATACTTGCGATGAGGGGGGAATATTGGAATGTGAGCATAAGCATCTTGAAGATCCAGAGAACAAAGCCAATCTCCTTTCTGAAGGAGTGGGAGCATTGTGCCTAAGGATACCATCCTGAACTTTTCTTTTTTTAGAAATTTGTTGAGATTTCTGAGGTCCAGTATAGGACGAAGGCCTCCGGTTTTCTTTGGAATAAGGAAATAACGGGAGTAGAATCCTCTCTCTGCCCTGCTGGGCCCGGGGTACTCTCTCGACAGCCCTGGCGCTCAGAAGGGTGGATAATTCTATTTGAAGTTGAAGAATGTGATCTTCGCTGAGACGAGAAGGTTTCGGTGGAAAATCTGGAGGGATTGAAATGAAATTGAGGTGGTACCCTCTGTGGATGATGGATAGGACCCATTGGTCCGATGTTATTGATGTCCAATTGATGTAAAATTTGGACAGTCTGCCCCCTACTGGTAGTGTTGGGTAAGGGTTGACATACGGGCCTTGTTCTCCGGATGTAATCTCAAAAACCAGTAGCAGGTCCAGTTTGTGGAGCTGGTTGTGCTCTTGCTGCTCTCTGTTGTCGTTGCTGAGGCCTTTGCTGAGATCTAGGAGGCCTCGGCCTAGATGCGGGGGGATAGTACTTGCGCTGCCTGTAAAAAGGCCTTCTGGTATCCCTACGTGATGGTCTTCTGGCAGTGTGCGTAGAAGGGTCATGTGGCAGTGAGGATAATTGCCGCAGGGTTTCAGTATGTTCCCGTAACTGGGAAACGGCGTCCTGCACTTTAGAACCGAACAAATTATTGCCCAGGCAGGCAAGATCAACCAGCTTGTCCTGTGCTTCTGGTCTTAAATCGAATGCCTTAAGCCAGGCCCAGCGTCTTGCAGTGATGCATGATGCAGCCACTTGTGAGGCTGTGTCATAGCTGTCATAGGCGGCTCTTACCTCATGCTTCCCCGCATTGAAGTCTTTATTTATAACAGCTTGTGCAGCTTCTTGATACTATGAGGGCAAGGCTGGCACAAACTCCTCCATTTGCTTCCACAGGTTCCTGTGGTATTGTGTCAAATATAAATGGTATGCTGATATTTTTGAATTCAGCATTGCTCCTTGGTACACTTTTCGGCCCAATTGGTCAAGGAACCTATTATCTTTCCCTGGAGGAATTGAGGAATGGGCCCTTGTCCTTCTAGATTTCTTTTGAGCCGATTCCACTACCACAGAGTGGTGAGGAAGCTGTGTTTTTTGGTATGCAGAGGAAGGTTGTACCAGATAAGTTGACTCTATGCGTTTGTTTACTGCAGGAACTGAACAGGGGTGCTCTCAAAGGCGTTGCTGCAGTTGCAAGAGAATGTCATGAACAGGGATAGCCAGAGTGTGCTTAGGGGGATCAACAAATTGAAGTACTTCTAGTGTTTGTTGTCTGATATCCTGTTCAGTGTGTAACTGGAAAGGGATGGAATCTGCCATTTCCTGAACAAACAATGGGAATGTAAAATCTTCCGGAGGTGACTGCTTTGTAGCAGGAGGCGGAGATGGATCTGACATAAAGTCCTCTGATGAGGGGTCAGAATCAGTGTCAGACCAGGTATCATCTTGGGTTGTCTGATGAGGTGGTGTTGCTTTCTGAGCAGGATGTACCCCAGAAGGTCCTGGTAAAGGTTCATCCGATGAGAATTGTTCAACTTGCTCTTCTTCTGGACAAGTTGGTAAGGAAGATAGCAAGTCAGTATATCGTTTGGTGAGAATGTCATGTAATGATCTCTCTTCTGAAATTGGCATTTTTGGCATCAATGATTTCTTTTTAGTGGATGACTTAGGCTGGATTACCTTCTTGGTAAGGTGTGGTATGGTAGGAGCGTAGTGAAGATAGGTATTGAATGTGACATTGATGAAATAGACGATGTTGAGGAAAGGAGAAATGAAAATTCCGAAATTGGTATAGAAGGTGGAGCTATCAATGTCCTGGAAGGGCCTGGCATCGATGGAATGTCTATTATCAAGGTAGGCCTCGAAAATATCGATGGCAGCAGCAATGAGGTCATCGAAGAGGTCTTGGGCATTGAGGTTGTTTGCATCATCGGTGCTATCGATGAAATAGGCTCGATAGGCAGCATCGGGGCAACCCCCGGCATCAGCAATGGTGCTGGCATCGGCGTGACCGCCGGCATCGACGATGACGGCATCGGCAGGATCGCTGGCATTGACAATGACGTCGGCATCGGTGGTACCGCCGGCATCGGCGATGGCGCCGGAAGCTGTTTCTGTAAAGCCTCTAGTACTATCTTGTGAATGAGGTCTGTTAAGTCCGGCGTAGTTGTCATCGGTGACGGTGTCGAAGTTGAGGGTATCGAAGATACCGAGGTGTGGGGAACGTTGACGACTTTATGCCGCTTCGCTATCGGTTCTGTCGATGACGGAATAGACGGGGACGCCGAGGATCGACGATGTCGATGCTTATGTTTTTGCTTCGGTTCTGACACTGACCTGATCGATGCCGAAGATGGGGGTCGGTGAAGCTGCGTCCCCAGAACCCTCGAGGTGTCGTTTTTTAAGCAAGAGTTTTTTGGTTACTCCTGCGGGTGAAGACTTAGTTGAAGTAGATGGCGATGGTAACAACTGAAGTTTGAAAAGTTGAGCCATCTTCTCCTGCCGGAGTTTTCGACCCTTTGGGGTCATTTCCTGGCATTGAGAGCATGAAGATATTTCATGCTTTTCTCCAAGGCAGATCACACATTGGAGATGTGGATCTGTCACGGACATGGTCCGGTTACAAGAACATTTCTTGAAACCGGAGGCCATGTTGGTATCGACAGCCGATGAGAATTCATGAAAAAAAATTTTCAGTGAAAAAATGAGAATTCAATATTAATTTTGTCACCGTCCGTTGTCAAATGTGAAGCGAGACCCGATGTGGGAAAAAATTTAGAGTTTTAATTGACTTTTTCAGTCAAACTTGTGAGAAGTCTCACAGGGCTCCGATAACCTCGATGCTAATAGCAGCGCGGAAAAACGAAGACTGGAGTGAGACCCCTGTGACAAAGAATATCATGGCACGCTGGGCATGCTCAGTAGCCTCAGGCTGCCAGTCAAAAGTTTCTAGAAACTTTGACAGAAGTATTTCCCGCGTTAGGGCTCCGTCAGTGATGTCACCCATATGTGAGGACTAGCATCCTGCTTGTCCTGGGATAAAGAAAGTTATACATAAGGAGAAAAAATAGAAATTATGCAATGACAGGAAGACTCAAAAATAAGCTTTAAAAGAAAAAGGCAGTTCTAAGGTAGAGAAGAAACTGAGGAAAAGGCAATAGCCAGCAGAGACAAAGGATAGATTAAACCTACAGTCACAAAGGTTGTAAAATTATTTGAAGTTTGGTGAAGATTTATAAGGTATTTTACTGCAAGTATGGGGAAGGAGTAGGTGGCTGTGGTGGTGAGTAATATCAGACATAAAATCTCTCTTAAAAACTGGCAGCTTCAGTATCGAGAGGGGCTGTGGTCAGGGCTTGAATTGAGATGTGCATTATTTCCCTTGCTACAAAAGTAAATGAAACAATGCCCTGTGACATCCTACAGGAGACAGCAATTATCTCTGGAGTTACCAAATCAAAGGCAGGAAGCACCACATGTTTCTGTGGCCCTGGAGCTAGGAAGATACTAACTGCTGAGCTGCTAAGGCTTAAGACATACAAGTAGTAGAGTATCGTATGTGGACTCTACAAACATGGGACTGGGACTGGCTGTGGACTGGAATTTGTAAGATCCGGGAGGAGGCAGGGATAGTTCCAGAAAAAAATAGTGCCTGAGCTCAGGGAGTGCAGAGCAGGGAAGTGATCCAAGTTTGTAGAGGAGGGGATTTACAAATTGAAAGGTAAATGGAGCTTGCCATTGAAGGGAAGCCTAACGTGCTAATGAGGGGTGGGAATCAGTGAAGATATGGGTGCAGAGGACAGCTGGTCAGGGCAGGGATGGGAAGAACTGGGAAGCCAACAGAGAAGAACAGGTCAGGGGAAAATAGGGAGCAGAGCATTCAAAGGGATGCGTAGGGAATGAAGCTGGAAGAGGGGTATTAAACCCTCTCTCCACAAATATAAATTTCAGAGTATGCCCATATAGGAGGTTGAGAATTAAGAGAATAGCGGGGGTAAGAAGGGGAGAAGAGGAGATTAGGAAAGTGAAAGAAAAGGAAGGTTGGGAAAGTGTGGTGGTGGTGGCAGGAGAGGGTAGAGGAAGAGACTTGATGAGGATGGGTTGTTGGTAGAAGGAGGAAACTGGTGAGGATGAGCTGGGATTGGAGAGAAGAATGGATTGTGGGACTTTGAGTGCTTCCTTGGCTTTTGTTTTAGGATAGAATCATGTGGCCAAAACAAAAGCCAAGGAAGCACTCACCTGCTATACTCTGGACATTTAAATACAAGCTGGTCAGTCATATTCATAACCTCTTTTTTTCTGTTTTCTCTTATTTGTTGGAGGCACTGTAATTTGTGTTGAGTTCAGCACCCCCAATCATTTTCAAAACTTGGCTCCCATGACACCACTTAAATTATGCCCTCCAAAGAGCAAGTAATCCGCAATGGACAAAATAGAATTGTAGAATGTAAGAATTATCAAATAAATAAATCATATGTGCATGCAAAGTAATGGCTGCAGATGCTTGGCCAATTACCCAAGGATTTTCAATGCAAACTTATGTGGGTTTTGAAAATTACCGCAGTATCTATTACTTATGCCATGTATCTTACTAACACTGTATTATAAACTGAAGATCAGGGGTGGGCAAACACCACTGGTTCTCATCTGCACCAGGAGCTGAGTGAGGAGAGGGTGCTTTCCTGAAAAAGTGAGGAGGGGGTGCTTTCCTGAAAAAGAATGTGTGGTGGACTGTGTCTGTATACACTAAGTGAGCAGGGGGTTGGTCTCAATGAGTGAGGCAAGCATGTGCATGTGAGTAGGAACCAGGGGGGTGCATGAGTGATGAAGTTCAGGGTGCGAGTGTGCAAGTGAGTGAGTGCGATTATAGAGTGCCTCTCGCACCCTCTACCCAGCACCAGTATCATCCACCCTACCCCATCTTTCCCCATTCCCATCCCTCTTCTTTCTTGTTCTCCACTCCTTCTCTCTCTACTCTCTCTATCCCCACCTCCTTAGCAGTTTAGTCCTCAGACTAGACCAGGCAAAAAAAAATCTTCCTAGCCTGGTCCAGCCCAAGATTAACATGCTGGGTCTGCAAAGCCCCCTGCCTGCCCCCACTCTGGCAGCACTATTCACCTCCTACCTTCAGGGCCAAGGTGGGATGGGAAGGAATTCAGCAGTGGTTGCAGGCTTGACAGTATGGCTGCCACTTCAGCAAATTCAAGGCAGCTAACCAGGAGACGACTCCTGCTACCTCTGATTGTCTTCCAGAGAAGAAAAGGTGCCAATGCACCAGTACAGTAAACTACTTTTTTTATTATTGTTTCTCAGTTATATATTGTTTGGTCAACTCTGGAATTTTTTTTAATGTATTTTTTAATTATGTATGTTTGCTTGGACTACCTTGAAAAGTAAAAGTTATGAATGTTTAAAACAAATAATAAAATAAATAAAAATAAATAAATAATGCAAAATGACAGCCTCTGGACCTCCAACGCTTTAAGCTTCTTTTTTGATGCAGTGACATGCATGACAGTGGGCCTTCGATGATGATGGCGGGCAGACAGGTCACAACATCAGCAAGGCATAGAAAATACAGCTTTGAGCAAAGCCAGATTAAAGGTTTGCCCACTTCTGCTGTAGCTTGTACTCTCTCTGGTGTATGAATAAATACAAAGTTTCAACAAAGAAAGAGTAAATACTATACAAACGGTCTTACTGGTCATCTGGCATTGCTTTAACTCCTTCCACATTAACAGAGAGTGTCTGCATGCCTCCAAGAATCTTATGTAGTGACTCTACCAACTGCTGCTGCTGGTTACGGATATCAGTTTCTTTTTTATTGAAGACTAACGCCACCAGCCCATCTTCATCCTTGTTGCTGGGAATACAACTGTAGCCAACAGCCTATAAGAAGTGAAATAATATTGTTACAGAAAGCAATAGTGAACAATTAAGAAACAACATCTATGCTATAGTCAGGGTCAGAATTTTCATAGGGTGCAAATTGTTTTAAACAATTTATCTATAAATATATCATAAACTACACTCTGAAAACTTAGTGGGATAAGAGCACTCTCCCTTTTTTATCTTAATATATATATATATATTAATACTCATCCACCTCCAGAAATCTGCTCACACAATTTTTATTATAACAATATAGTATTCATTAAACTTTTACAACATAGTTAAAAAAACATTTAATATAGAATAGAAAAAATTTTTAAGTGCCAGTTCTTTATTGAAACCCTCTTTGCTAACCCCACCTATCATAAAACCCACCATCTGTATAACTCAATCATCCATACACATCCATACCTCATTCAACTGCTATACCTAGCTACCCTTCCCCCTTAAAATATACAAATCCAACCTTGTTATATGGCACCTTAACCCTTTCTTATTTCCTAACTTAATACATGCCCACAAGGTTATTATTTCACATTAATACCTCTGTATCTTCATAATGGTTAAAACTATCATATAACCATCATATAACAATCTCTCTATTGTTACAATAACACCTTCAATCTATTTGTGTACACATGAATCAGTTAATTAACCATATAAACACTTTAATATCTCTATATAGTAGTTCTTGCTTTTCTGCTGGATCTCAGTCGATAATATTCAATTGTCTCTTCTTTACAGACAATGTCTCTCTGTGCTTGTTATACATCTATCCCATCCCAACAAGTCCCTTGTTTCGCTTGAATAGCTTCATCAGGGGATTTTAATCCTTCATCAGAGAACATTCCATACCGCGTTGGTACAAACTTTGAAAGATAATCATGTGTTTCAAACCGGAATCATCTTGCTTCCTTTGCCTTCTTAAAACTCCAAATACACCTGTTTCAGGAGTCACCGAAGTTGAGAATTACAATTATTAGGTAGAAATGTAAGTGTTATTGTAACAATAGAGAGATTGTGTATAGGTACATGGTTATAAGATAGTTTTAACCCTTATGAAGATACAGAGATATTAATGTGAAATAATAAACTTGTGGGCATGTATTAAGTTAGGAAATAAGAAAGGGTTAAGGTGCCATAAAACAAGGTTGGATTTGTATATTTTAAGGGGGAAGGGTAGCTAGGTATAGCAGTTGAATGAGGTTTGGATGTGAATGGATGATTGAGTTATATAGATGGTGGGTTTTATGATAGGTGGGGTTATCAAAGAGGGTTTCAATAAAGAACTGGAACTTAAAAATTTTTTCTATTCTATATTAAATGTTTTTTAACTATGTTGTAAAATGTTGAGATTACTTACCTGATAATCTCCTTTTCCTTAGTGTAGACAGATGGACTCAGAACAAGTGGGTATAGTGTGCTCGTGCTAGCAGTTGGAGACGGATCTGACGTCAGCACGGGTACATATACCCCCACAGGAAGTGTAGCAACTCAGTAATCTTCCTTGCAAAAGCTGTTATGGATGTATGTGTACTGACGATCAATGAATTAGTGAAACAGGATTCCCCTGACCGATTGATAGTAGCTGGAGACCGCCAGCGTTTCCAACCGGAAGGCGTCGACACCTGGTAGAGTGGACACTCTTATGTAAGAAAATGACAAGGCGTACCTTGAATCGGTGAGACCCATGTACACCGGCAGCTGGGCGGGATGCTGAGTCCATCTGTCTACACTAATGAAAAGGAGATTATCAGGTAAGTAATCTCAACATTTCCTAGCGTGTAGCCAGATGGACTCAGAACAAGTGGGATGTACAAAAGCTTTACTCCCGAACTGGACGGGAGGCTGCCTGAGGACCACGTAGGACTGCCCTCGCAAATGCTGTGTCCTCCCTGGCCTGGACATCCAGACGGTAAAATCTGGAAAAGGTATGGAGGGAGGACCATGTCGCCGCCTTACATATTTCTGCGGGCGACAGCATCCTCGATTCTGCCCACGATGCTGCTTGCGCTCTGGTAGAATGAGCCTTGACCTGTAAAGGTGGTGACTTTCCGACCTCTACGTAGGCTGCTCTGATAACTTCTTTGATCCAACGGGCTATGGTAGGCCGAGAGGCCGCTGCCCCTTGCTTCTTCCCGCTGTGAAGGACGAACAGATGGTCCGTCTTTCGTACTGCTTCTGTCTGTTCCAAGTATCTGGACAGCAGTCTGCCTATGTCGAGATGACGTAGTATTCGACCTTCTTCCGATTTCTTCAAACCTTCCGTGGTAGGCAAGGATATGGTTTGGTTGAGGTGAAATTGTGAGACTACTTTAGGTAAGAAAGAAGGAACCGTGCGAAGATGGATAGCTTCTGGAGTGATTCTGAGAAAGGGATCACGGCAGGACAGTGCTTGTAGCTCTGAGATGCGGCGTGCGGAACACACCGCCAGCAAGAAAACCATCTTCAAAGTTAGCGAACGGAGAGACAGGCCCCGAAGGGGTCTGAAGGTGGATCCCGTGAGGAAATCCAAAACTATGTTGAGGTTCCACAGGGGCACCGGCCACTTCAGTGGCGGACGGATGTGCCTGACTCCTTTCAGGAAGCGGGAAACATCTGGGTGCGTGACAATGGTCTTGCCCTCCCTCCTGGGACCGTAGCAAGACAGCACAGCCACCTGAACCTTGATGGAGCTTAGGGAGAGACCCTTCTGAAGCCCATCCTGCAGGAAATCCAGAACAATAGGAATTGTGGTCGCATGTGGATTGGTGCCATGAGTGTCACACCAGGCTTCAAATACTCTCCAGATCCTTATGTAGGTGAGGGAGGTGGAAAACTTGTGAGCTCGGAGGAGTGTATCTATCACTGGCTCCGAGTAACCTCTTTTCTTCAGTCTAGCCCTCTCAATGGCCAGACCGTAAGAGAGAATTGAGCTGGATCCTCGTGGAGGATGGGACCTTGACGTAGCAGGTCCCGGAGAGGAGGCAGGGGAAGAGGCTCCCCTGCCAGAAGTCTTCTCATGTCCGCGTACCAGGGTCTTCTTGGCCAGTCTGGTGCCACTAGAAGAACTAGGCCTCTGTGCCTCTGAATCTTGTGAATAAGGGTGCCAAGCAGGGGCCACGGAGGAAAGGCGTATAGCAGAGTCCCTGGAGGCCATGGATGAACCAGGGCGTCGATCCCGTGAGAGAACGGATCCCGCTTGCTGCTGAAGTATCTGGGTACTTGAGCATTGGACCTGTCCGCTAGTAAGTCCATGTCCGGAGGCCCCCACCGATCCACAATCATCTGGAAGGCTGTGGGGGACAGCTGCCTTTCTCCCGGACTTAGGCTTTCCCTGCTGAGAAAGTCTGCCCCGGTGTTGTCCCTTCCGGCAATGTGGATGGCGGAGATGTCCTGGAGATTCGCCTCTGCCCAGGCCATCAGCGGGGCTATCTCTAGGGACACTTGTTGGCTTCTGGTTCCGCCCTGTTTGTTGATGTATGCCTCCGTGGTGGCGTTGTCGGACATCACTCTGACTGCTCTGTTCTTCAGTCTGTGAGCAAATCGCAGGCAGGCTAATCGGACTGCCCGCGCCTCTAGGCGGTTGATGTTCCACCCCGACTCTTCTCTGTTCCACCGCCCTTGGGCGGTAAGCTCTTCGCAGTGTGCTCCCCATCCGCTCATGCTGGCATCTGTGGTGAGCAGAGTCCACGTGGGGGAGGACATCTTCGACCCCCTGCTCGTGTGGTTGGACTGCAACCACCACCGTAGCTGGGTCCGCACTCTGGCGGGTAGAGGTAGATGCATGGTGTAATTCTGTACACGTGGTCTCCACCAAGAGAGGAGGGAGTGTTGTAATGGTCTCATATGGGCCCTTGCCCATGGTACCACTTCCAGGGTGGATGCCATGAGACCGAGAACCTGCAGATAGTCCCAAGCTATGGGCCGGCTGGCTCCCATCAAGGACCGTAGACGCGTCTGGAGTTTTAACCTCCTCTTGGTAGTGAGGCTGACTTTGTCTGCCTGGGTGTCGAACTGGACTCCCAGGCATTCCAGTGATTGGGAAGGCTGTAGGCAACTCTTGCTTAGGTTGACTACCCATCCCAGGCTTTCCAGAAGGGTGATCACTCTGTTGGCTGCCCGATGGCTCTCCTCTCGTGATTTCGCTCTGATTAGCCAATCGTCTAGGTAGGGATGGACAAGGATTCCTTCCCGTCTGAGCGCCGCTGCTACGATTACCTTGGTGAAGGTCCGCGGCGCCGTGGCTAACCCGAAGGGCAAAGCCCGGAATTGGAAGTGTTGTCCCAGAACCTTGAAGCGTAGGTAGCGCTGATGATCCTGATGGATCGGGATATGCAGGTAGGCTTCTGACAAGTCTAAGGCCGTGAGGAATTCTCCTGGCTGGATTGCGGTCTTGACTGAGCGCAGAGTTTCCATGCGAAACCTCGGGACCCTTAAGTATCGGTTGACTGACTTGAGGTCCAATACGGGCCGGAAAGTGCCCTCTTTCTTGGGTACCATGAAATAAATGGAATAGTGCCCAGAATCCATTTCCCATGCAGGTACTGGGATTATGGCTTTCAAAGACAGGAGCCTCGCCAGGGTAGCTTCCAATGCTGCCTTCTTGTGGCTTGGACACGGAGATTCCACAAACTTGTCCGGAGGGATGTGATGGAAGTCCAGATAATACCCCTCTCGGATGATGGCGAGGACCCACTGGTCCGACATAATCTCGACCCATCTGGGGTAGAAGAGGGTTAGCCTGCCCCCTATGGCTTCGGCCCCCGGATGGATCGGCTGATTCTCATTGTGGGGTGTGGCTGGGACCCGAACCCGAGCCGGCTCCCCTCTTGCGCTGCTTGGTCCGAAAGGACTGGTTCCTGGCCTGAGGACGAGGTGCCTGGTAGCGAACCCTATAGGGAGTGAAGCGTTGGGAGCTTCTACACCTCTGGAGGGCCTCGGAAAGGCGCGCTGGTTCCTCTTGGACCTGTCTTCCGGCAGTCGAGGCACTGGAGAGGCACCCCATGTGCTGGCCAGTCTATCTAGGTCGCTGCCGAACAGAAAAGACCCCTTGAACGGCATTCTAGTGAGACGTGTTTTAGAAGGAGCATCGGCTGACCAGTTCCGTATCCAGAGCTGCCTCCTGGCTGCTACTGAGGATGAGACCCCATTGGCTGTCGTACGGACTAGGTCGGAGGCGGCATCCTTAAGGAACGAGAGAGCTGACTCCATGTCAGCTGCCGGAGCGTTGTTCCTGATCTGTGACAAACAGGAACGCGTTACCACGGTGCAGCAGGTTGCGATTCGCAGAGACAGAGCAGCCACCTCAAAGGTTTGTTTCAGGATGGCGTCCAGGCGTCGGTCATGAGCGTCCTTGAGGGCCACCCCCCCTCCACTGGAATGGTAGTGCGCTTGACCACAGCGCTAACCAAGGCGTCCACCTGAGGGCACGCCAGCATATCCGTCCAGGGGGTACATGCCAGACAAGGCCCGACCCCCTTTGAATGAGGCCTCCGGCGCATTCCATTCTAAATCGATCAGCTGTTGTGCTGCTTGCAGGAAGGGGAAATGGCGGGCTGTAGGACGAAGGCCTTCCAGCAGGGGGTTCTACATAGATGCCGCCATAGGACTGGGGCCTGGAATAGCCAACTCCGTCAGGCATTGAGAAACCAGGTTGGAGAGATCCTCCTTAGGAAAGAACCGCCTCATGGTTCGGTATGGCTCTATCCCCGAGGGAAGTTCCGCCTCCTCGGGGGATTCGGACTCGTCCTCCGAGACATCAAGGTCCACATGGGCGGGACTGCCCGGAGGCGGGTGCCCGCGATAAGGGCGAGAAGGTCCAGGGGCAGGGTCAGCTGAAGCGGCAGCAGGGCCTGGACGGGAAGCTGACTGCATCTGAACAAAGGCATGGATCCCCTTAAATAGGTCCACCCAGGAAATGGAAGCGATTTCTAGCCATCGGGGTACCAAGTCCCCCGGAATTCCTGGCTGTTCAGGACGCCCCGCTAAATCCGGGGTGGCCCCTGGGGAGCTATCGGTAAACCGCGGTTGAGACGGGTCCTGGCCCGAGGCTTCCACGGCCTCTTCACATTGGGCACAAAGGGAGTCTGGCTCCCCGCTCTGCGTGGCTCTAAGCTGGCACGCTGAGCAGAGGCCGAGCGCTTTCACACCTGAATCAGGAGGTGCCGCCTCTGAGGACGCCGGGGCGTTGAAATGTTCCATCGCGGCTTGCGAATGCCGAGCACCGGTGCTTATGCTGCCAATATCAGCAATAAGCGCTCAATAATATGCGCCCAATAAACAATATGCGCCCAATAATATGCGTTCAATATACATTATGCGCTCAATAATATGTGGTCAGCAATATGCGCTCAATAATATACAATATGCGCTCAATAATATGCGGTCAGCAATATGCGCTCAATAATATACAATATGCGCTCAATAATATGCGGTCAGCAATATGCGCTCAATAATATACAATATGCGCTCAATAATATGCGGTCAGCAATATGCGATGGTTAGTAATATGCGCCCATTAACAGGCGCCTAACATGGGCGCTCAATACCTGAACAAGGCAGACAAAATGGCGACCTCCACGGCGTGCCACATGCAGGCCACGCCGCCAATCCTCGTACCTCGGAGACCAAAAAGTAAGAGATGTACGCCTTACCTGATCCTCGGCGCTTCCCGGCTGTAACCCGGGCTGTCTCCGGCTGCGGGGGGAGAGGGAAAATACCTTCACCACCGCGCTTGAGGAAATGCACCCGCTGCCTCTAAGCCGCCGAACTCGTCTCGCTCGGGGCTAAGTCCATGCCGGGACCGAGGCGCCTCTCAGCCAGGCCCAAGCCCTTCTCGCTCGGGGGCTAGATCTCTGCCGCGATTCGGCCACCGGACCGAGGCGTAGACCTCCGAGGGATCACGGAAATCACCCCGGGAAACTCAACTGGGGGAGGGACCCGAGGGTATCACCGCAGGAGTGCGGGGCTCGTCTAAGTAGAAAGTAGAAAATAGAAAGTAGATTTGGAAAACACGCTCAGCGAGCGTGCAGGCGCTCCAAACTGCTTTGGAGACGGAAATTACTGAGTTGCTGCACTTCCTGTGGGGTTATATGTACCCGTGCTGACGTCAGATCCGTCTCCAACTGCTAGCACGAGCACACTATACCCACTTGTTCTGAGTCCATCTGGCTTCACGCTAGGAAAGTTTACATATTTTTATATAATAAAAATTGTGTGAGCATATTTCTGGAGGTGGATGCGTATTAATATATATAAAAAGTAAGATAAAAAAAGGGAGAGAGTGCTCTTATCCCACTCAGTTTTCAGAATACATAGTGAGCACTATTCAATTCAACTTATTGTCTAATTGTTTATTTACTATATATAAATATATATAATCCTTATACATTTCTTACTTTGAGAGTGCATGCTATATACTCAGACATTCAAGTATTGATTAATTATGCCGAAATGTAATTAAGTGAGATGAAGGAAGAGAGCATCAATTTGGAGAGTCCTGTGTGCAACTTCTTGAAGACTTATTAACAAAATCACTGACTCTGAAGTCACCAGACTTGGATATATTTACAATCACTTAATTTTGGGGTAATGGAAACCAGCATTGGAACATGACCATCCCAGACTATAATCTTTTAGTGGGAGGCTGTATTGAATCTAGTATTGACAAGTGGACAGAGTAATTTACCTCTGATAAGACATCTATGGCAGGGGTGGGCAACCTTTCTGAAGTGGCCACCAGCAGTCCCTCAGTATTGACCTGTACCCAAGCCAAGAAAGAGTTATATCGCAAATTAAACAACTTCTCTTCTAGGGCCAACAAAGGACCCCAAGTTGGAAGCCCCTGCACTAGAGACCTCACATCCCACAGGACACAGAAAAAAAACCCTTCTTCGGTCCCCAAAGGTTCCAACTATATACAAATTTAAGCTCTGCATAAAAAATATAAATCCAACTCCACAGTCTTTCAAAATCAAGGGGTGGGTCTCTGGAATGAGAAATCATATTATATCCGGATGAGATGCCAACTACTTGCTCTGCAAATTTCTTCAAAGGCATCCCAAGGCCACCACCTGTACTCAAAGCGAATTACAGGCGAGACCCTTAGTCAAGCCTTGCTGCAAAAAGGCCAAGATGTAGAGCTTGAAACTGATGTCGCCCCAAAACAGCGAAACACAGAAAACCGTTGATGCTCCAGGTAGATGGGAATATGCAAATATACCTCTGACTAATCCAGAAAAGTAAGAAAGTCCCCAACTATACTGCCCTTATCACTGAGTGTAAAGTTTCCATGCGGAAATGAGTCACTCGCAAATGATGGTCGACTCCTTTGAGATCCAGAATGGGGCAAAGGAAGGAATGGGTATAACGAAATAAATGGAATATCAGCCCATATTTTCTTGTGACACGAGCATTGGGATCATGGCTGGCAGGCTTAGGAGCCTTGACAACGTACACTCCACTGCCTGATTCATCTGTGGAGAGCTGCAGAGAGACACCATGAGACATCTCGAAGAACACTGAGAAACTCCAGAGCATAGTAGTCTCTTATCACCTCCAGAATCCACTGGTCTGACTTGATCTCGACCCACCTGCAATAAAAGAAAGACAGGTGACCCCCTATCTCCTGTTTCTGGGGTGATTGAAGCTTCGGGGGCATTGCTGCTCGAGCCCGCGCCCCCTGTCTGGGACGCCTGGGACGAAAGGCTGAGACTACCCAAAGGTTGAGCCCTCTGAGAAGCTGCTCCTCTGTGGCATCGAAAATATTTGAAGCCACAAGCACAATCTCTCACACCAAATGAGCACAGTGCCTGCATTTTATCCTCTGGTAACCGAGAACCTGGGACTCACCCCACTTATTGGCCATTTTTTCCAACTCACACCGAAACAAGAGTAATCATTTAAAAGGAAATTTCATAGGATTAGACTGTGAACTTCTATCGGCCAATCAGTTCCTCAGCCATAACTGATGCATGGCTGCAATCACTGAAGCCACCCTTCTGGCGTAAGTGCGGACCAGGTCGTAGCCCGCAATCGCCAAAAAGGTGGTTGCCATTCCATCACTGCCCTAGAAATCAAACCAGACTCATCAACTTCCTGAAAGAGAAGCAAGCAAGAGCGAACCACCATGGAGCAGCAAGAGGCTATCTGCAAATTTACTACCACCACCTCAAAGGCCTGCTTAAAGTTAGCCTCAATTCTCCTGTCCTGTCCATCCTTCAATGCTGCTCCCCTTTCCTACAGAGATAGTCATCTGCTTGGTAATGGCACACACCAACGCATCCACTTTCAGAAAGCGTAACTGCTCTCTCACCGCTGGATTCAGAGGGTAAAGCGCTTCCAAGGCTCATCCCCCTTTAAAATTAGCTTCTGGGTCACGCCATTCAAGATCAATCAAATCTTGAATAGCATCCATAATGGGAAAGAAACATGATGCTTTACACAAATAAACTAAAATGGGATTCTTCTTTGGCTCAGACATGGAATCAGCACCCGGCACACCCAGCATCTTCAGTGTCTGGGAGATCAGAGCCGGCAATTCATCTCTATGAAAGAAACACAACATTGTTCTATATGGCTCCAACCCCGGAGGAATTTCCCCATCCTCCAGGGAGTAAGGAGCACCTTCATTACCTATGCCAACTGGGTCCCTATTAGCGTGACCCGCAGCAGGTCTAGACATACTCCGACGCTTACCTGTGGTACCAGATGTGTGGGGATCTGGAGTCTCTGATCCTAAACTCTTAGGTTTGGCCAGCTCCGCAGACTGTGCCTGAAGAAAGGACTGCAGCCCTTGAAAAATTTTCACCCAAGAAGGGGCAGAAGGATCCATACCAAAACCAGGGGTTGCTGGTCCTGCGCCAAATGAATTGCCTTCCCCTGCTGACGAACCAGTTAGGGGAGCCCCAAAACCAGGAGAAACCTCTGACAGGTCCCCCTCCGGTCCCATTCCCACATCATGCTGGGAAGGGCCAGGCTCAGCAAAATTAGCTGGTTACAACTCTCCCTGAGCCTCCAAGCAGCGCTGGCACATGTTATAGGGGACACCAGGCTGAGATGTCCAAATATGGCAAGCAGCACAAAGGGTAAGGTGCTTAGAGTTCTTTGCTACTAGCACGATGGATAAACACCACTAGCTGCACGCTCCCAAAGGCATCTGACAATTGTGCACCCAACTGTGCATCCACACAAGTGAGCCTGGACAAGGTGCCCAAAAACAAGCTGTCCAATAAGCACACTCTACGGAAGCCCAAACTTTAGGCTCCCAATATGCAGTCCAGGTAGGTGCCCACCATATTGCTCACCTGGGCGCATAAGCGCAAACCGACGTCAGAGACTGTTTCGTGGCAGACTTGTGCATAGAAAAGTGTGCGAACGCCGATGTGGTGTACCATGCGGTGTCTGAGCAAAGTCTGAGAGCAAAACCTAACCAAAAGGCTGCTCAATCCGCCAAGCTGCCACAAGTTCCCAAGCTCCCCCGGAGGGGGGAACAAATGTCGGATCAGCGCACCTAGGCTCGAAGACCAGAGGGGAATGGAATCCCTAAAATTATCTCTCCCCCCCCCCTTTTTTTTTCAATATTTACTCTTTACCTGAGCTCAGCTTGTCCCAGCCGATTGAGTCAGCCTCAGGCTGCAGGGGGTGAGAGCAAAGGTTTTCACCCCTGTCCTCGACTTCCTGCACCCGCTAGCCTTTCAGCTGTTTCTCTCTCTACAGCTAAGTCTACGCCGGAAAACCAGCTTCTGGACCGAGGCACTCTACTGAGGGAGGGATCCACAATAAGGAGATGCACGTTCACCATCTACTAGAGATGGAGAATACTGGCGGACTGATGTCAGTGCAGGGGGATATACACTGTGACGACATCTTTGCTCCGTCTCCATCTGCTAGTAGAAGTGCATAACCCACTGGTCGTGGATTAATCTGTCTGAGTGCTAAGAAAAGGCAGTTATTGTACTTACGGACATTGATAAGAATATAAGAAATGCTATGCTGGGTCAAGTCAAAGGTCCATCAAGCTCAACATCCTGTCTCCTAAAGTGACCAGCTTGGGTCACAAAAACCTAGTAGCACACACTAGAAGTCAGGTTAGACTGTCTTGGAGAAGGGTTCTGATATTTCAAATGCCAGGGGTCATGCTAAGATACAGCTGCTTTATGACAGAAATGGTGAAAGTGATTAGATGTGGAAGATGAGGAATAAAGGCAACCAGGCATGATGATCAGCATCCTTAGTCCAGAAAAATCCCACTACAGGTTGGGAGGTAACCCACAAAATGATCATATGGTAGCAACGAGAAAAGTAGAGGAGGGAAGAACAAAATGTAAGCCATAACACACGAGAATAACTTTTAGAATCAGATAAATTAGAAAAGCAGTACAAATTGTACCTTAAACCTGCAAAATGGATTTTCTTGTGTAAACTCCACTGGTGGGATGTTATTGTTGAAATATCCTTTTCCTGTTCCCCAAAAGGCCTGTAGCTGGTTCCACTTTGCTAGAATTGCATCTCGTTCATCTCCTAGTAATGTGGGTGCAGACAGCGCACTTGCTGTGTTTATCAGCTGATTGGACTGAATAGTATTTTGTGCAGGCTGACCAAACAGACTTCCTAATGCTAAAAATAGACAAAATATTAGAAGAAAAGATGTGAGCGAGTACAAGTACAACAGATATTTACAATGTTCTTCTGCAATTACATAACGGTAACAAAGCAAGAAGGTAACACATTTCCCAAAAATTATAAAGTACAAAAAAATATACAAGGGAAATGCAAATGCAGCATAGCAAAAATGTATAACATTTCAAAAAACTTATTTAAAAGTAAGTGTTAACACATATCCAATACATAACATTGAGGGTCCAAAAGACTAACTTAATTTGATCCCCAGAAACATACACACAGACATGGACTTAAAAACTCAACAAGCACACTATTGCATGCATAGCATTCACACAGCTACTTCCATCCAGAAATCAACTCTTGACCTCAGATGATTGTGAATTTTGCCACGTTTTGAGAAATTGATACACAAAGGCTATTGATCAACAAAAACCCCATGAAGAAGCTGTTTTCCAGCTAAACAGTGGCTTCTGTTGGGGTATCACTTGTATAAATTAACAAAAACATTTTGTACATATTGTACTATTGATCGTTTTTGAGTGGACAAACATGTCTTCCTGCATTGTTTTAGTTGAGTTTTGGATGGAAGTAGCTGTGTGAATGCTATGCATGTAATAGTGTGCTTGTTGAGTTTTTAATTCCATGTCTGTGTGTATGTTTCTAGGGATCAAATTAAGTTAGTCTTTTTGGACCCTCAACTTTATGTATTGGTTATGTGTTAACACTTACTTTTAAATAAGTTTTTGAAATGTAATACATTTTTGCTATGCTGTATTTTACATTTTCCTTGTATATTTTTTGTACTTCTGCAATTACATGCCACAGGTGCATGTTAATAAGGTTATAAGGTAAAAACTTTGGGTATATTCAATCTGACAGAAAGGCACTTGCTTTAGAACATCTGAATTTTATCTGAAAATACACCATTTAGATGCATTTCAATACTACTTTTTAAGAGTGATCTTCCATGGAACAATTACCTAAATGCTAATAATCTGAGGCTTCTGATTTCACATCTGAATAGAGAACATGCTATAATTATCACCAGATCTAAATATGCTTGCCATGTTAGTGTCTTGAATTTATATCAATAAAAGTCAAACAAGTTGCAGGTGATACCTTTTTATAAACTGTGGAGTCATACGCAGAAACAGCTCAAAGAGCCTGTAGCTCAGAAACCCAACGTGCTGCACACTAGAAAAACTGTCTTTAAGGTAAATAGCTTCAAGTAGAGGCTATGCCGCGGCCGAAAGGCAGGACCCGCCATGAAATCCAAGACCAGATTAAGGTTCCATAAAGGCACCAGTAGCCACAAGGGAGGATGAAGATGCTTATCGTCCTTCAAGAACCAGACAACATCTGGATGAGAAGACAAAGGCCCACCATTGACTCGCCACCTATAATAAGCAAGAGCTACCACCTGAACTTTCAAGGTGTTAAAGGCCAATCCTTTAAGCAATCCTTCATGCAAAAATTCCAACATTAATGGAATTTCTACTTTGAGAGGCTGAGAAACTCGTTCCTCACAACAGGCCTTGAAAACTGTCCAAACTCTGACATAAGCAAGAAACAGAGAACATTTTCTAGTCCAGAGCAAAGTGAAAATCATTGCAGCAGAATAACCACACTTCAAAAACAGAGCCCTCTCTCAAGGGCCAAACCGTAAAACAAAATCGACTAGGATCATCATGTACAATGGGTCCCTGCTGCAACAGATCCTTCCAGGGCAGCAGTCTCTGTAGTTCAGCATACCACAGCCTCCAGGGCCAATCCGGAGCCACCAGAAGTTCGGTTTCAATATGGCTTGCAATTTTTCAAACGATCCTGCCTATCAGTGGCCATGGCGGGAAGACATATAGTACCCCACCCTACAGCCACGCATGAACAAGAGCAATACTCAGAGCTTTCGGATCCCTTCTGCAACTAAAAAACCATGGAACTTTCATGATGGTTGAGGTCACCAGCAAATCCAGAGATGGGCAACCCTAGTCACCACTATGAGTTGAAAGGCTTCATCCAACAACTCCCACTCTCCTGAGTCCAAGCTCTGTCTGCTCAGAAAGTCAGCCCTTATATTGTCCTTTCCGGCAATGTTAGAGCCAGATATATCTAGAAGACGTTGCTTTGCCCATACCATGAGTGCATCTATCGCCTCTGACATTTGTTGGCGCTTGGTTCCGCCCTGATGATTGATGTAAGCCACAATTGTCGCATTGTCAGTCATTATCCTGACTACCAGGGCTTCTAGATGCTTGGTGAACCTCAAGCATATCAAATGAACTGCAGATGCTTCTATCAATTGATGCTCCACTGATGCTCCTCTGTGCTCCAGTGACCTTGCACCAGCAACTCCTGACAATAAGCCTCTCCCAACCCTGAAGTTTCACATTTGTCATGAGCATTAACCATTCTGGCATCTCTAAGGAAACTCCCTTCCTGAGATGATCTGCTTGCAACCACCACTGCAAGTGGATGCTCACCTCTAATGGCAACTGAAGCCTGTAGTTTCTGTGCTGTTTGCTTCTCAGGTGATTCTTTTGTTGCTATTTCTCATTGCCTTGTCTTATTGACAGCTCCACCAGAAATCCTGCCCCCTGTGACATCACCCAGCATCCCTGAAGCCTGGGATAAAGGGAGAGGCCCATTAGGGGAGAGGATTGAACCAGTTAGCTTGCTGTGAATGCTGATGAACTGAAATGCTGCTGTCTCAGTGCTGTTTACTTCCAGTTAATTCTTTTGTTGCTAATTCTCATTGCCTTTCTGACAGCCCCACTGGAAGTCCCGCCCCCCCCCTCCCCAGTGATGTCACCCAGCATCCTGGGATAAAGAGGGAGGCTTATAGGTGGGCCTGCCCCTTAGTGAGACTTTATGATTTGGACTTTGTTATTAATAAGTGGATTCTGTTAGTTTGCTTACGTGGTGGGTACTTTCATTTTGTAAATAATACTATGCTATGACAAGCAAATGTAAATTAATCTAATTCCTTTACAATATGGTCTCTTGCAATTTTGAGTATTTTAGCTTTTGTAATGTGTGAGATATTAAGGGACAGGTATGCTGGTCTTCCTTCACAGAACAGAAGAAATGTGGGGGGAGGGGGTCCCTGCTAGTAGTCTTCTCATGTCTGCAAACCATGGTCTTCTTGGCCAGTCCGGGGCCACCAGAAGCACTAGTCCCCTGTGTAGCTGTATCTTGTGAATGATTGCGCCCAATAGGGGCCACGGCAGGAAGGCGTATAATAGAGTCCCCTGTGGCCAGGTCTGTACCAGGACATCGATCCCCTGGGACTGAGGTTATCGCCTGCAGCTGAAGTACCTGGGTACTTGGGCATTGGACTGGTTTGCCAGAAGATCCATGTCTGGTGTCCCCCACCGGTTCACTATCATTTGGAATGCTGCGGGTGACAACTTCCATTCTCCTGGGTCTAGACTTTCCCTGCTGACGTAGTCCGCCGTGAGGTTGTCTTTCCCTGCGTTGTGGATGGCTGAGATCTCCTGGAGGTTTACTTCCACCCACGACATTAGGGGGTCGATTTCTAGAGACACCTGTTGGCTTCTGGTTCCCCCTTGACGGTTGATGTAGGCCACTGTCGTGGCGTTGTCCGACATTACTCTGACCGCTTTGTCTCGGAGTCTGTGAGCGAATCGTAGGCAGGCTAGTCTGACCGCCCGTGCTTCTAGGTGGTTGATGTTCCATCCCGACTCCTGCGTTCCACTGCCCTTGGGCGGTTAACTCCTCGCAGTGTGCTCCCCATCCTCGTAGGCTGGCGTCTGTGATGAGCAGGGTCCAGGTTGGTGAAGATAACCTTGTCCCTTGGTTCAGGTGGCTGCCGTGCAGCCACCACCGTAACTGGGTCCGGACCCTGCCCGGGTGTGATAGACGAACAGCATAGTTCTGAGTCAGTGGACTCCATCGCGATAGAAGTGAGTGCTGTAGGGGTCTCATGTGAGCTCGCGCCCATGGCACTACTTCCAGTGTGGATGCCATCAGACCGAGTACTTGTAGGTAATCCCATGGGGGGGGCAAGGTTCACTCAGCAGGATTTGTAACTGGTTCCTCAGTTTTGATCTCCTTGTGGGAGTCAGGCTGACCTTGTCTTCTTTGGTGTCGAATCGGACTCCTAGGTATTCTAGCGACTGTGTGGACTGCAATCAATTTTTGTTTGTGTTGACCACCCATCCAAGGTTCTCCAGTAGAGTTTTGACTCTGTTGATTGCTTGGTGGCTTTCCTCTGGGGATTTCGCCCTGATCAGCCAATCGTCTAGGTAAGGTTGTACAAGGATTCCTTCCTTCCTTAGTGTTGCCGCCACCACCACTATGATCTTGGTGAATGTCCGGGGTGCTGTGGCTAACCCGAAGGGTAATGCCCGGAACTGGTAGTGACGGTCCAGGATTTTAATCATAGGAAGTGTTGATGTTCCTGATGAATTGGGATGTGAAGGTAGGCCTCTGAAAGATCCAGGGATGTGAGGAACTCTCCCGGTTGTATCGCCCTTATTACAGAGCGTAGGGTTTCCATGCGGAAGCGGGGAATCCTCAGGTGGCGGTTGACAGACTTGAGGTCCAGGATGGGCCTGAACGTCCCCTCTTTCTTGGGGACAATAAAATAAATGGAATAATGCCCAGTATTTATTTCTTGTGGAGGCATTGGGGTTATGGCCTCGAGGGCCAGTAGTCTGGTCAGTGTAGCTTCCACTGTCACCCTCTTGGAGAAGTCGTGGCAGGGGGATTCCATGAACTTGTCCGGAGGGGTTCATAGGAAATCCAGGTAGTACCCCTCCCGAATGATGGCTAGGACCCACTTGTCCAAAGTTATCTCGACCCATCTGTGGTAGAATAGGGCTAGTCTGCCCCCTACGGCTTCTTCCCTTGGACGGGTCGGCTGAATCTCATTGTGGGGTGTGGCTGGGGCCTGGACCCGAGCTGGTTCCCCTCATGTTGTGCTTGTTCCGAAAGGACTGGTTCCTGCCCGTAGGGCAGGGTGCTTGATAGTTGCTTCTGTATGGTTGAAGCACTGTGAACCTCTGCCCCTGGAAGCCCGGGGGAAGGGTCACTGGTTTCTCTTATTCCTGTCCTCCGGTAGGCGCAGCAATGGGGACTCGCCCCATTTGTTGACCAGTTTCTCTAGTTTGCTGCCCAACAGGAGGGATCCTGTGAAGGGCATTCTTGTGAGATGCGTTTTGGAGGATGCGTCGGCCGACCAGTTTCGGAGCCACAGTTGTCTCCTGGTAGCCACAGCTGATGACACTCCTCTGGCCACGTGCGCATCAAATCGGAAGCAGCGTCCGCAAGGAATGATACTGCTGGTTCCATGGCCTCCCCAGGGGTGTTGCTCCTGGTCTCAGTTAGGCAGGCACGTGTCACTATGGTGCAGCAGGCCGCTATTTGTAGGGACATAGCGGCGACGTCAAAGGACTGTTTAAGGATGGATTCCAGACGCCACTCCTGAGCATATTTGAGCGCTGCTCCTCCCTCCACTGGGATAGTAGTGCGCCTCGCGACCGCGCAGACCATGGTATCCACTTTTGGAATGCCAGGTGGTCTTTGGCCGCTGGGTCCGGGGGGTACATGGCTGCCATGGCTCGTCCCCCTTTAAATGTGGACTCTTGAGCACGCCATTCCAGGTCAATTAGCTGCTGGGCAGCTTGTAAGAGAGGGAAATGGCGAGAGGTCTGGCGGAGTCCCTCTAGTAGGGGATTCGTCTTAGGCTCCCCAGAAGCACTTGCGCACGGGATGGCGAGCTCCTTCAGGTTGTGGGTGACCAGGTCTGGGAGCTCGTCCTTGGTGAAGAAGCGTCGCATGGTTCAGTGAGGCTTTGTCCCCGGGGGGAGTTTCCCCCTCTTCTAGGGGCTCTGCTTCCTCTTCCGAGTTGTCCGGGTCGTCACAGGTGGGGCTTCTAGGCAGTGGAAACATTTGTCTAGGCCTAGAGGGACCTGAAGGATAAAGGTCTTCTGGTGGAGGCTGTGGCTGTTTAGCCAGAGGCTCCGTCTGCATGTGGACGAAGATCTGTAGCCCTTTGAAGAATTCCACCCATGAGATAGACGCTGGGTCCAAGCTGAGGGACGTTGAGTCCCTGGGGGTCCCCGTCTGAGGGGGTGTCCCACTGGAATTTGCTAAGTCCGGGGTACTCACTGAGGAGTTAGTACTCGGCCCTGGGTGGGACTGGCCCTGGACTGGATCTCCCAGGGCCTCCTCGCACTGAGTGCACAGGGCATTGGCCTCTTCACTTTGTACAGCTCTGATATGGCATGCTGGGCAGAGGCCTTGAGCTCCGTTTCTGGTGGTGCCATGACTATAGGCGTGAAAACCTTTATGCGCTCCGGCGCATCTAGGATGTGCGTGCGGGTTGCGCATGTAGGTGTGCGCCCAAGTCACATGTATGCGCTCGGCCCGATAGGCGCGCGATGTGAGTATAACTTATGCGCGCGGCCCTTGTGCGTGTAACTTTTAGGCGCACAGGTAATTTCTGCGCCTAGATGGTCTTGTGCGCCCGGATCGAGACGGCGGACAGAGCAGCAAATAGGGCCAATATGGCGACGGCAACCACGAGGGCAATATGTCGACCACCTCGGAGGGTCTCCACGTGGGAAGACCCTTGGACTAACCGGGGCCTGGCCCTGCTAGGGCGGATCAACCCGGTGACACTGGTCCCGGCCGGCGACTTGTGCAACTCCTCGAACCTCGAAGATCGGAGTCTATGCTGAACATTTCTACCTTACCTTGTCTTCGGCACTTCCCGGTTTCATTCCGGGCGGTCTCCGGATGCGGGGGGAGAGGGCAAATACCTTCACCGCCACGCTCGAGGGTGCACCTGCTGCCTCTCAGCCGCACCCGAGATCGGGGGCTAGGTCCTCGCTGCGATTCGGCCGCCGGACCGAGGCTCACCTCTGAGGGACCACGGAAATCATCTCGGGAATTCTCAACTGGGGGAGGGACCCGAGGGTATCACCGCAGGAGAGCGGGGCTCATCTTCAGAGGTAGGTTTTCTTCCGAATTTGGGTTTTCTCCGTTGATTTTGTTCTAACGCTGTGAGAGCGTGCAGATAGTCCCTAACTGCTATGGAGACAGAAAATACTGAAGAGCTGCACTTCCTGCAGGGGTATATGTACTAGGGGCTGACGTCAGATTGAAATCTGATCCACCTCCAACTGCTATCAGGAGTACACTATACCCATTGGTCCTGAGTCCATCTGCTATACGCTAGGAAAGTTATTTATGGATGATTTTAATACACATTTTGATGACCCTACTTGCTATCAAACTAAGGAGTTCTTAGATGTTCTTGTTACTATGGGCTATGAACACATGGTAACTACTTCCACACATGAAGTTGATCATGTGCTTGATTTATTATTTTGTCTATAAACTTTGGTTAATCAAGTTTTAGACTTAAATGTTAGGGAAATGATATGGACAGATTATTACTTGCTAACTGAGGATTTTAGGTGTAGAGAAAATGAAGGATGAGATAAAAAAAAAAGATAAGTCGTCTTTTGGTGGATCTTAAATCTTTTTTGGACTGCCGGAAAGATGGGCGTCCGCTAGGCGTCCTGAGGCTCAGGGTCCAGCGGAGACATGGACGCCTCTACGGACGCCTCTACGGAGCCTTCCTCTTGCGTCTAGAATAAGGCTGTAGTGGTCGCTGAAATAAGAACGCATAGCTGATTTAAGAATACAAACTTGAGAATACAGTGTTTCAGATCCATGTATGTACTGTTAAATAATTTTTATGTGCTGCCAAACTGTACACCAGAGAGTCCACAGTGTGGCATATCCATGTATGTACTGGGAAATTTTTTCTATTTGCCCTGCTATTAAATCTAGGTGCACCCGAGAATCCACAGTGTTGCATATCCATGTATGTGTTGTTAAAGGATTTATGTGTGTTCATCTATTAATTTGAATTTCATGTGTTTGCCTCTGTGTATTCCATGCAGGCAGAGCACCGTGCCATCGGCAGGCCAGGACGTTTCATTCGCACATGGACAACTCTGTTTGGCATATGTGAGCGAGATGTTGTCCGAACCTACCGGCTGAGCTCACGGGCAATCTTGTTCCTCTATGAAGATCTGCGCTGCGACCTAGACCCCCGGGCCAATCGCCACCATGCTGTGCCAGGGTTGACTAAACTTCTCGGTGCCTTAAATTTTTTTGGTACCGGAAGTTTTCAAAACCCCAAGAGTGTCGTTGCAGGTATGATGCAGGCCTCCGTTTCACGGCATCTGTCACAGGTGTTGAAGGCCATGATGACGTGGATGAGGAAGTACATAGTCTATCCTATGGATCCAGCTGAGCTGCAACAGATCCGCAGTGGGTTCATGGGTATTGCGGGGATGCCGAACGTGTTGGGTACTATCAACTGCACTCATATTGCGTTTATTCCCCGAGTCGGATGAAGAGAGTGCGTTCCGGAATCGCAAGCACTTCCATTCCATGAACGTGCAAGTGGTTTGCGATGCACACCTTCGGATTCTAAATGTTGTAGCGAAGTATCCTGGGAGCTGCCATGACACCTACATTCTCACGGATGACAGCTCCAGTGGGGAGGAATATGCTCCTCCAGAACAACGCCACGGTGAGCCTTTTATAACAGGGGTCCCCAACCACCGGTCCGCGGACCGGGACCGGGCCGTTGGGGGTTTTTTGCCGGTCCACGGCGCCGCCAAGCACCGGCAGGTGTGTCGCACGCTCCCGGTCTCTCCCGCTGCCGTTGCCACCGGGCTATCAGCATGTTCAAGCCCAGTGGGAACAGCAGCAGTGCTAGAAGAAGCTGTGGCACCCGCGGCTGGCCTTTTTTCTTCCCGCGCCAACCCCCCCCCCCCCGTGACCTGGAACAGGAAGTGATACGCGATGCGTGGGAAGGAGAAAGAGCCGTGCTGCGTGATAAAGTAACAGCGGCGGCTGCAGCATCGGCCCCCGAGCAATTGAAGCAGCCGGTAATCGAGAAAGGAGTCAGCAGCTTGAGCCTCCTGCGGCCGATGGGATTCTTCTTTCTTGGCCTGCGGGGGCGGCTGCAGCTACCATTTGTGCTCGGGGGGAGAGGAAGTGAGTGCAAGAAAGAGAGTGAAGCAGCCAGCCAGCCAGCCTGTGTGTGATTGAGAAAAACTGGTCAGAGAGCTGATGTGTGTGTGTTTGTGTGTGTGTATGTGAGAGACAATGAAAGTGATTGCTCAGGAGGATGACTGATGTGTATGTGAGAGTGTGAGACAGTCAGGGAGGTGACTGGTGTGTGTGTGTGTGTGTGTGTGTGTGAGAGAGAGAAAAAGCATGGAAGTGAGAAGTCTAGGTATGTGAGAAAGCATGGGCATAAGAAGCCTGGTGTTGGGGGAGGGGTGTGTGAAAGAAAGCATGGGAGTGAGAAACCTGGGTGAGTGTGCATGCATGAGAGAGACTGGTTGGTAAGGTGACGGTGTGTGTGTGAGAGAAAAAGACTGGTGTGGGTGAATGTGAGAGAATGTGATTCAGGGAATGAGAAGCCTGTGCATGTGACGAGAGTGAGCATGGGAGTGAGAAACCTGGGTGTGTGCAAGACACAGCATGGGAGGGAGAAGCCTGTATATCTGAAAGAGAACATGGGAGTGGGAAGCCTGTGTGTGTGTGTATGCATGAGCGAGATCAGGTGACTGGTGTGTGTGTGTGTGTGTGTGTGTGTGTGTGTGTGTGTGTGTGTGTGTGTGAGAGAGAGAGAGAGAAAGAAAGTGATTATGGGAATGAGAAGCCTGTGCATGTGAAGAGTGAGCATGGGAGTGAGAAACCTGGGTGTGTGTGAGACACATCATGGGAGTGAGAAGCCTGTATATCTGAAAGAGAACATGGGAGTGGGAAGTGTGTGTGTGAGTGTGAGAGAGAGAGAAAGAAAGTGATTATGGGAATGAGAAGCCTGTGCATGTGGAAAGAACAAGCATGGGAGTGAGAGACTGGTGAGTGTGTGTGTGAGAGAGAGACAGAAAAAGTGATTATGAGAGTGAGAAGCCCATATATGTAAGTAGAACACGGGAGTGGGAAGCCTGTGTGTGTTATGGCATGAGAGAAACTGTTCAGGAAGGTGACTGGTGTGTGTATGCCAAAGACTGTTTGGGAGATGATTGGTGTGTGAGAGACAGAAACTGGTCATGGGGGCATGACTGGTATGGTGTGTGTATGAGAGACATGGGCACTAAGGAAGAGGACCATAAGTATAGAGCTTAGCTTCTACTGCTGCTTCTGGTGTGTGCCACAGCCTGCATGGAAGGGGAGTAGGAGAGCTGTTGGAGGGGGTAAGTAAGGGTGGCTTTTTAAGTTTATTTTTCTTGATTGACTGCCATTTTAATTGTGTGATGTCTGCTTTTTTGAAATATTGGAGAATGTTTAATTGTTTTATGAGTTTTTAATTGTTGGATGTTATTCTGTTCATAGCTGTTTTGAAACATTTATTATGCTTATTAGTATAGTTTTACAATTATTTCTGTGTGGGGATCTATAGCTGCTTGCTAGTTCTTCCTAATAAGAGGTGTATTGGTTTTTAGGACCTGATTTAATATTTGCAGTGTTGCCTTTTCATAGATAGGGTTGCTCCTGTTTGAGTGTATTCCATAATACAGGTGTAACTGTGTGCGGATTAGTTTATGTGCATTACTACAGATCCTGGGAGTATGTTAGGTCGGTTCTGTGTCTGTTACCGAGATGAGATATTTTACTAGCATGTAAGCGTTTGTATCGGTCTTATTTTTTGTGTTTTCTCAAGAGGACTTGCATTGGTGGTAAACTGCTGTCTTTTCATAAGTAGGGCTATTGAGCCTGGAAGTAGAAGGAGTTTGAGTTGCTGTTACTGAGATGACACCAGAACCAGAATATCTTTTTTGTAGGGTGAGTTGTATGGGGAATGTCATAATTCTGCTTTACATCCATTATTGTGGGTCAGGGGGGGTTCCCGTGGATGCAAACTGTACTTTTACATCTAGCCCCGTGACGATCATGTGTCAGTGTGTCATGCATGTGAGAACCTATGGTGAGTTAAGTCACATTCACATTATAAATGTCATAATTAAATGATAAGTGTGCACTAAAATCCAACCCCCTCCATAACCCCGCCCCCATATGACCAAAGCCCCGCCCCTGCCCCACCCTCATCCCGCCCTGCCGGGCCATGGAAAAATGGTCTTGCTTGAAGCCGGTCCCTGGTGCAAAAAAGATTGGGGACCACTGTTTTGTATTTTTTGTTTTGTTTTTTTTTCCTTTTTTTTTAATATATTTATTTATCAATTTTCAATTACAGAAAGTAAAATATCCTAGGCAAGATTACATTCTCATTGGATAAACAGCAAAAAGTACTAAAGCATAATTATTTTTACAATGAAGCAAATTAAATCCAATTTCTTTTCCATATAAGAAACAAAAACATAAAGAATAGAGGTTATCTAATCGTAATCATGCCTATATATAAATTCCATCATTCTATTCAAGTAATATTTAGTTCAGCTAGATAGGGCAAGGAAATTTTAATGGGAGCCATACAGGAAACAAATTAAACATGATAGCAATAACATAGGATTAAACTGGATCAATCCTTTCAAATAGCACTGTGTTAATCAACCGGGGAAGAAGTAGTGGGTCTACGTGCATCTATAAATTGACGGAGTTGGTCAACCTGAAAGAAAATAAAACATTCCTCTCCTTTCCTCAAAATACATTTACTGGGATAACGGAGTGTAAAGGTATAACCTAGAGAGCTAACATCTTGTCTTAGCATTAGGAATTCCCTCTTTCTAATCTGTGCTAAATCCGGATAAATACGTATGGCCTGGCCATAAAATAATAGGGGAAATTTATGGAAGTAATTCCTCATGACTCCGTTTAAATCTTGTACAGTAATAAATGCAACAAGTAATGTATTTCTTTCTAAAACGTCCATCTCAGAGTTCTCTAAGAAATTGGTCAGGTTCAGCGGAATAGCTGGAGTTGCTGTAGGTCTTGTAGTAGAAGATCTGTTATTCACAAATCTGCAAAAATTGATTGAAGGCATATTCTCTTCCGTATAGCCCAGACCCTCTCTAAAAAATCTCTTTAAGGTTAAGAAGGGAATTTCCCCAGCAATTTTAGGAAAGTTCAGCATTCTTAGGTTGAGATGGCGGATGTTGTTCTCTAATATTTCTAAGCTTCTGGAGCAGGCTATCTGCTCTCTTATCACTGCAGCATTTACAACTTGAAGTGACTGAATTTTCTTTTCAGCCTCAGAAACTTTTACTGTGGTTGCAGTGGTTTGTGTTTGCACCTCTAATATTCTTTGTTGGATATTATAATTCAAGGAGTCCATTTTACTCTCCAATCTTTTTATAGCCTGCCCTTGACCCGCCATTAGATCCCACAGTGACTCTAAGGTCACTGCCTCCGGTCTAATTGTCGCAGCAAGAGACTCACCGTCAGCGTCAGATGGCATTCTTCCCAAAAGTCCGTTTGGTAGTGCCTCTCCACCTTCCGCTCCGAGGCAAACCACCATCTCCGGACTCTTTCGGGGCTCCGCGCCAGTCGAGATGCGCCTCTCCTGGGCGAATTCTCCCGCTGTCAGCGTCTGCTCGGAGTCAACATCCACCCCCCCCCCCCCCCCCGTCGCACCGGCCGCGTCATCGACCTGCGACTGGGGGATGACTCGATCGAGATCACGCTGCGCTGGAGGCGGTCTAGCAACAGGGCTGAGGGACGCCTCGTCCGGGGGACCACTGTTTTATAGCATCGGCATACTTAAAGTATGTGGATGTTTAATGCCATTTGGCACGCCTATGAAATGTGCATTTGTAAATGTCATACTCTCTATAATGGTAGAGGTTATGTTCCTGTTTAAAATGTTGCTAAGTTCTCCCTCCTACACTGTTGTGAATGTTTTCATATGCGACAGCGGTAACGTTTTCATTTTTTCTCTTTTTCTCTTTTCAGATACATCGACAGAGACCAAAGCGGCAATTGAGCCCCCCCCCCTGTTATCCTGCCCCCCCAATTGAGACGCCCCCTGTTATCCCGCCACCCCCATTTTCGAGCCACCCCATGTGTCACCTCCTCCCCCTCCCCCCATTATTTTTCCGCCCCAACTCTCTCCTGCCCCACCCGCCCCATCTGCCATGGGAGACTAGGGGGACATTGTCGTTGACCTTGTCGGCCCTGGCTCTCCTGGGCTGCCCGGGGCGGGTCATCAGCCGGAGGGCGGCGTAGCGTCCGGGGAAGGGCCCTCAAACCTTGAGGGGCGCCTGGACTCTATTCTGCTCCTCCTGGCGCAGATTACTAGCGGCCAGGTGACCCGGGAGGGATTGGCAGTGCAGGCGGTGACGATCCTGCACGATCTGCGTTTTGGCCAGCAGGAGATAATTGAGCTCCTGCGAGCAATCGCAGGAGCTCAGTCCCTGCTGGTCATGGCGCAGGCTCCTGCAGGACGGGCACCACCTGAGGACCGTCAATGACGATGCTCCTCCTCCTCCCCAATGGCATGGTCCCTCCCTTTTTTTCCCCAACGCCCACCCTTATCAAAATGTAAATATTTTTTTGTAAATAGTTTAAATTTCAAAATATATATATTTGCTTCAAAAAGTTGGTTCGCGTTTCCTTTCCACAATTGATTGCATGTCACTTATGTGGAGATACTGTGACCATAATCAAGAACAGAATGACTGTCAAGGATGAGGAGAACATGCAGAGCATACAGCAGAGCATACAGGCGGAAAAGAAAGGGAAAATCTACCTGAAGAGAAGCACATGGAATACAAAGGGAAACCTAACCAAAACAGAAGAGGAGCACATGGAATACAAAGGGAAAACTCTACCAAAACAGAAGAGGAGCACATAGAATACAAAGGGAAAATCAAACCAACAGAACAGGAGAATACAAGAGAAAATCTACAGAACAGAAGAGGATCACATGGAATACAAAAGGAAAACTCAACAAAACAGAAGAGGAGCACATGGAATACTATGGTAAAATGGACCAGACAGGCAGAAGCACAGACCCCCGTACAGGCAGTGGGGCATTTCAGTCATAGACGTCCAGAAAGAGACAGGAACGTCCATGAACGGAAGTCGCGACCTGGACCTTCCGCCTGTATCCGGGCGTCCATGATCGGAGGCCCGGCCAGACGTCCAAGGTCACAGCTTGGATGTCCGGCCGGGCGCTCAAGGCAGCGGGGCCTACAGGCGGGAAGGTCCATGAATGGACGCCGCGACCTCGGATGTCCAAGGTCGCGGCGTCCGTTCATGGACCTTCCCGCCTGTATCCGGGCGTCCATGATCGGAGGCCCCGCTGCCTTGAGCGCCTGGCTGGACATTCAAGGTCACGGCTTGGATGTCCTGGTGGAATGACATTTCAAATGACAGCTACCAGCGCACCCTGGATACTGTATAGACGCTGAATACCACTCTATACAGTAAAATGGATTGCACATGCCTACTGCTTCATTGACGCGCTTTGGACGCCGCTTGGATTTGTGTCTAATTTGAATACTGAATCGAGCGGCTTGTGAACCAAAATGTGCGTGCGGCAAACGAGTGGGCACCCGGCACTGCCGCACTGTTTCTTACGCGTCCTTGCTGTATCGGCCCACTAGTGTTTTATGCACTCCAGGCCCTTATGCATCAGTGACATGAAGGTATCTTGCTATTGCTGAGGCAGCTGCTCGGCCGCCTCCTGCACTTACTTCCAGAGGTTCCGCAAGTACTGGCTCATGTACAGCCGATGGGAGGCAATGCGGGCAATAAGCATGGCTCCCTGAAATACTTTCCTACCAAGAGTGTGCATCACTATGTGATCCTTCCTTGTAGTTGCCGAATTGTGAGTCTGAGAGTGCTTGGCTCTCTTGAGAGCGGATTCGACCACCACCAATTAGTGTGACAGCTGATACTTCTCAAATCCGGAAGCCTTCTGGATGAGGTAAACCCCATCCGCCTTCCTGTTCACGGAAGGAATTGTGAGGGGCTGTTTCCAAGATCCTCAGCAACAATTCCTTAAGGATTTTGTGCACTGGGACCGCCACAATCTCCTTAGGATCCTCCATGAACTGGAGGATTTCCAGCAACTTGTGCCTGGCATCCTCCTATGTCAACAACTGAAAAGGGATGGCCTTAGCCATCGCCCTCACAAAACCTATGAATGTTAAGTCCTCTGGTGGAGACTTCCTTTGTTCCTCTGGTGGAGAAGGTTCTGAGGGGAGACCTTATGAGTCTTTGGTGGAGGAATCTACAGTGTTATCCCTCCAGGGGTCATACAAAGCCTCATCCTCACTGTAAGTCCACAGGGGATGAATGAAACCCTAGGTACCCGGCCTTCATCCACAGGCATGGGCACCGGTGGCATTGGTGCAGGCCCTGGCAGCGCTGGATGGGGGGCTGAAGCCTTAGTGTCCCTGCTGGCCTCGACTGAGTTTTATCAGAATAGGAACTGGCAACAAGCATTGTATAGGTCAGGGGAAGCAGCGGTGCCCTGTTGGGCACTGATGACCTCCTGGGAACCGACGCCAGCTGGGTCAGTAACACACCGATGAGAACATTGAGCCATTCCAGCTGTGGTTCCAGAACAGATAGCACGGGCATCGGCACAGTCGGTGCCACAGGCACGATGCCCTGCAGCACTCATTCCACCACCAGATGGACTCACTGCTCCAGTTCCTCCTCAAAAGTTGCCAATGACAACATCAACTGGGAAGCAGGAAGGGTGGCCAGATCTTCCTCATATCCCCGAAGTGGGTCGGCGACTGGAACCAGGAATGGTGGAGACCATCGTGGACCACTTCAGGGGCATCACAGCATGAGTTGGCACCTCCCCAAGCCTGGCATAGTGCATCGAAGGTGACCGATGCTTCCTTGGCTTCCCTCTGTACTGGGCCCAGTCTCTCCCCGGTGCAGAGGTCGATGACGATAAAAAGACGTCCTCAACCTGAAAGCGACCAACAGGGGCCAGTCCTTGGCGCCCCTATCCGCCGACAGCATCGATGGAACCGACGGCCCCACTGATGTCAATGGTGTGGTGCGGCTTCAAGGTCCATCAGTGCAGATGCTGCTGATTCAAACGAGAATGGCTTGGACTTCCTTGACCCAAAGAGCTTCTCCATCTTTTCGGGTCAAGTGCGACATCCCTTAGGGGTCATCTGGGCACACAGATGTTGTGCAATGCTCCCAGTCAAAGGACGCACATCTTGTGAGGGTGCATGATGGACATGGTCCTTGGGCACTGAAGGCATCGACGAAAACCAGAATAAAAAGAGAAATAAATGAGAGCAGTGACAGTGGGCGAAGCCAGTGGGCATAGAGGCACTGCCGCCGGGGGTGGGGTGGGAACAGCGCAAAAGTAAACATATCGAAGACACCGAAAAATCTGATTAAGGAGCTTAAGGGGGAGCACCAAGAGGGGACCCGGCATCGATGGAAAGTGAAAACCCCCGAAAAAATTCAGTGAAAATGTTTTTCAAGGCAATTTCCAGAGAAAAAGCCACAAGCTCACAAAACCATAGAAAGAAAGAGAGAGACTGAAGAGAGACCCCCACGTGGACATATAGTATAGAGCATGCTGGGCATGCTCAGGGTGCCTAGTCAAAGTTCCAGAAACTCTGACATAAGTTTTCCGTGCCAGATTCTATCCGCTGATGTCACCCATGTGCGAGGACTACCATCCTGCTTGTCCTACGAGAATTATTTTGTCCATCAAAGAGGAATTACCTCTGCTTTAAATTATCAGTTTCTCTTAAAAATATATTGCCTATAAAACTTTAAAAGCAAAAAGTTTCAAAATCTGAACACCCCTACTAAAGAAAGATTGTTTCTTTTAAAAAAAAAATCTTTATGAAATGTGAAATTATGCCCTTTCATCTTTTCCATATTATCTGGTTTGAGTTTATTTTAACACTAATAAAATGGCTTCTTAACTTCAATTATATAATTTAATTTTTGATTTATATTCCGCCTTTCGCAACTGGTCAGTGGCTTCAAAGTGGATTTCAGTCAGGTACTATAGGTATTTCCCTGTCCCCCAAGAGGGCTTACAAACTAGGGGCCTCATTTACTAAATGGGAAAAAAAAAGCTTGTAATTTTGCTAATATGGGCTACTACTCAGCTCCTGAAACTGAAAGCATAAACTGCCTAAAGACAAAGCAAAAATAAACATCCTGAGACAGACTGAAAAGGTAACAGTCTCTGTACGTACCAGTTTGTTGTTGCTGCTGCTGGGTATTGAATCCTCCAAATCCTAAACCAGTCCCCAAACCAGTTCCAAGGCCAGTACCAGTTCCTCCTGCTGCTGCGCCAAAACTTGTACCAAAACCAAAACCTTTGTTCTGAGTGGCACCAAACAGTCCTTAAAAAATAAACAAAAGACAGTAGCTATAAAACATCTGATTCCTAATTCTGACATAAATGTTAATGTTAAGGCCAGATTTAACTTGTTTGCAAAAAAGTGCAAGGCATTTCAATTTGCTTGCATAGTTTTGACATAAATTTTTTATTTATTTTTATTTATTTATATTCTGCTTTTCACATTTTTTTTTTCAGCACTTCAAAGTGGATTACATGCAGGTACTGTTGGTATTTCCCTATCCCCAGAGGGCTTACAATCTATGTTTGTACCTGAGGCAATGGAGGGTAAAGTGACTTGCCCAAGGTCACAAGGAGTGACAGCGGGACTCGAACCCAGGTCTCCTGGTTTGTCGTAGCCCACTGCTCTAACCACTAGGCTACTCCTCCACCAACATCTTTTGCCCAAGGGATTTTTATTTCCTGTAATTTGAGGAAGGCAAAAAATTCCATAGACACAATCATGCAAGTATAAAACTGCAACTTTTGCCTTATTCTTAAACTATCCATTATCAAGCAGAAGTCCCACCAAAGCTTTCACATGTACAATTTTATCATCTGAATTTTTCTCCTCTTCCAGAAGGTACAAGAATTAGAATCCTCGAGCAAGAGTTGTGTTATCTCAAAGCTGTATTCATGGATTTTTCGCATATTTATCAAAAATAAAAATCTAACCCTTAATGAGGGCATAACAGCATCTCTCTCCTTAAGAAAGAAGTTAGTCACTGTTGGGGAGCTGCACATATTAAACTTATTAGGTGTTTAATGCTCCTTTTGCATGTCCACCATAGTGGTGAAGTTACTTTTCTAATAGTAGTTTTTTTTCCTTTTAAGATAAGTTCTGTTTGGTTTCTTCCCGCGCCCCCGCCTCCCCTCTCCCAAGTATAGTGGACTTGAAATTCCTGGGGGTAAATTCATTATTTCTAATTGTTTAACAATTTTACAATTAATCTATCTCTCGGACATATTTGTCGTCAACATTTGTTATATTTGATTATTTTTTTGAAAACCTTACAAATGGAAAAAAATAAATAAATAAAGAGGCTAATATTCAAAAGAAAGCTGAGCTCCTAAATTTAGTCACCTATGTTCACTTATAATAGGCACCTAAATTTAAGCCTTTTTACTCACTTAACTTTAGGTGCCTAGAGCTGAAAAATCAAAACTGAACATCTAACTTCGTTCCTAAGACTTTTTAATGCCTTAATGGGCCGATACAGTAAAGTCCGCGGGAGAGCGGGCATACGCCTGCTCTCCCGGCGCGTGCACAGGCCACTCTCCTGTGCGCGCGATTCAGTATGCAAATTAGGTCCGGCAGTAGAAACAGGTAAAAAGAGGCGCTAGGGACACTAGCGCGTCCCTAGCGCCTCTTTAGGGACAGGAGCGGTGGCTGTCAGCGGGTTTGACAGCCGACGCTCAATTTTGCCGGCGTCGGTTCTCGAGCCCGCTGACAGCCACGGGCTCGGAAACCGGACCCCGGCAAAATTGAGCGTCCGGTTTTCAACCCGCGAGCCTACTTCGAATTTTTTTTTTTTACCCTTCGGGGCCTCCAACTTAATATCGCCATGATATTAGGTCGGAGGGTGCACAGAAAAGTAGTTTTTACTGCTTTTCTGTGCACTTCCCCGGCACCAGCAGAAATTAGCGCCTACCTCAGGGTAGGCGCTAATTTCTTAAAGTAAAATGTGCAGCTTGGCTGCACATTTTACTTACTGAACCGCGTGGGAATACCTAATAGGGCCATCAACATGCATTTGCATGTTGCAGGCGCTATCAGGTTCGGGGGGGTTGGACGCGCGTTTTCGACCCCTTACTAAATAAGGGGTAACGCTAGCGCGTTGAAAACGACGGAGCGCACTGTACTATATCGGCCCATAAGTTAGGCGCCTAAATCTTTTGAAATATCAGCCTGTTAGGTACCACATTTAAACTCTGGATCTCTAGTTTTATTGAATAGCAGTGAAGCTCTGCAGTTGTCCTGTAGATCCTTAAGGGTTTTACCAACTCTTCATTATTTGGAAGCTGCTCCTCAAGGCAGATCTTTCAATGCTCATCCATGCCTTGGGCACTTTCTAGGCCTGTGTTTCCCAACCTTTTCAAGCCCAAGGTTACTCCTGGGGAAATTCTGCGCACAAAAACTTAAAATTCAGCAAACTTTATATTGGTCTAAATTACACAATTTACATGACAGTCTTTAAGTAATTACATTTTAAATTAATACAGAAAAAAGTTATTACTTAAAGATGCAGAATTTTAAATATTTTGAGCAGAATTTCCCTAGAAATTCACTGTAAGAGTGTCCCTTCTACTGACTCTCCCTACTCCCCTGGCCAGTTTGCCCTCTCAGGCCCCAACTCCTCCACCTGCCAGTATCTCTCCCCTCCACCTTTAGGCTCAACCCCTTCCACTCTATCGCCAGTCCCAGAGTTTGACCCCATTCTCAGTACTGCCCCTCACACAGGCTCCCTCTGTCCCTCCCTCTGTCCCTCCCTCTCACACACATGCTCCCCCTCTCTCTAATACACATACACACACCCTCATACAGGCTCCCTCACTCTCGCGCGCACACACACACATCCCCTCATACAGGGCCCTCTTTCTTGCATACACACCCACACAAACTCCCTTTCTCTCTTACACATACATCCTCACACAGGCTACCTATGTCCCTCTCATGCACCCCTTCACACAGGTTCTGTCTCACACATACACCATCCCTTCACACCAGCTAGCACCCTCACATACACACGAGCTTCCAATCTCTCACGCACATATACACTCCTTCACAATCTTCTCATATAGGCTCCCTCTCTCTGAAACCCATACTCAGGCATCCCCCCGGTCTCTTACCTCCCATGCTCGCTCTCTCTCTCTCTCTCACACACACACACACTCTCTCTCACCAGGGCCTTCCTTCTTCGCCGCGAGCAGAGCACACTCCGTTCGCGGCACATGGGGGCTTTCCATCTTTACTGCGAATGGTACGCTGGGGCCTTCATCTTCGCTGCGAACGGAGCATGTCCTGTGGCACACATGGGATGCACTCCACAGCATGCCGGGGTCTCCTCTGCTATTTTCGGCGCAGAATTTGGCAATTCTGCACAGGGAGGGAATTCTGCTCAAATTCTGCGCTCCGCAGTCGCACAGAATTTCCCCAGGGCTACAAGGTACACACCTATATTAACAAAAATATTGTGTGGCACACCAGCCTCCATAGCACAGGCAATGCAGGCATGAAGAGAACTCGTATGGTCAAAAGAAGAGCTAGGAAAGCACTAAATGCCCCACCACACTCTACCAAATTTTAAAACAAAGAGAAAGACAGAAAAGGGATGGAAATATAATATAAACCAATCATAATGGGCCAGTTCCCTCTATATATACAGGTGTAGGAGAAGGGAGAAGTCTGTGTAATGCAGGCAGCCAGCACAACTACTTTGGTTGCTGCATGTGGCTGCCAGATCTCCTCCATTGCTGCTGTTGCTCCCAGCACTCATTGCAAGCTCTTCATATCTCAATCAGCCTGAGGATAAGATAGAGGCTGGAAGCAGAGAAGAGCAGGAGGTGGTATTGCATGCCGCACAAAGCAGAGCCTAGCTATCCATATCCTGCATGCTGCCCATTAATTATCACACCCGAGGCATATGCTGTAGGTAGGAAGAAGAGGCATGCATGATTACACATGTTCTCAGAAAGGAGCACTTATATGTTTAAGAGCCACTGCTAGTGACTCTTCTTACTGTGAACTGCTGACAGGTGCTGGTCTGCATCAGAACATCAGGCAGTGATGACTTTTCTGTGGTATACCTGGTCTGAAGGCACACCAGAGTATTTTGGCATGCTGGTTGGGAAAGCAGAATTGCTTACCTGTAACAGGTGTTCTTTTAGGACAGCAGGATGTCAGTCCTCACACAAATGGGTGACATCAGATGAAGCCCCAGCACAGAAAACTTATGTCAAAGTTTCTAGAATGCCACTATCCTTCTTCAGACTTGTAACATAGAATTACAAAAAAATAAAACAAACAGAAGAAATCCAACTCCACGGAGTGGCAGGAAGATTTTGTGAGGACTAACATCCTGCTGTCCTAAGAGAATACCTGTTATAGGTAAGCAACTCTGCTTTCTCCTAGGATTCACCTGGGTGTGAGGAGTCCTCACACCCAGGTGAATCCCTAGCTACAGGCTGTCCCGAACAACAAGCAAGACCAACAGGCATCCAAACCAGGTGCTAACAGGCACAACACAGGTGCTGTTGGTATCAGCGGGAAACAGCTTGAATCCGAATAAAGAGCCTAGGCAGGAAGAGTTGAGTTCTTCAGTTGAAAGCTTCTGGGGGACAGACTGGCCGAAGGTGCTGTCGTGCCGGCCATTCCTGTCCAAACAGTAGTGAGCAGCGAAAGTGTGGATGGAACGCCAATTCACCGCCTTGCAGATCTCAGTCACGGGGACCGCTCTCAGGTGGGCCACCGAAGCCGATATGGATCTCACAGAATGAGCTTTGACATGGCCCCCAAGCTGCAGTCTTGCTTGCGCATAGCGGAAGGAGATGCAATCCACCAGCCAGTTAGACAGGGTTTGCTTGGCAACTGCAACTCCCAAACTGTTCTTATCAAACAAGATGAAGCATTGTGTGGACTGCTTGTGGCCTGCTGTCCACTCCAGGCAGAAGGTCAAGGCTCTCTTGCAATCCAAGCTGTGCAGAGCCCAGTCACCCTGGTGCAAATGAGACTTGGGGAAAAAAAGGCGGGCAAGACGATTGACTGGTTGAGAGGGGAATTGGTCACCACCTTAAGCAGGAATTTCACAACCGATTGTGAAAGAACTTCGTGTATGGTGGGTAAGTCACCAATGCCTGAAGCTTACTGACCCTGTGCGCCAAAGTGACCGCAACCAAAAACATGACCTTCCAGGTCAGGTACTTCAGGTCAGGTACGCAGTACCTTGAAAGGATTCTTCATGAGTTGAGCCAATACCACATTAAGGTCCCAGGACACAGCAGGATTACCCACAGGCTGCTTTAATTGAAGCAGACCTCACATGAAATGCCCCACTGTGGGCTGCATAGAGATGAGCGAACCACCAACCCCCTGGTGGTAGGCCCCGATGGCTCTCAGTTGTATCCTGACGGAGTTGGTCTTCAAGTCAGCATCCGAAAGGTGCAGCAGATAGGCACACAGTTTCGGTGTAGAGCAGGAAAACGGATCTAACCCATGATGCTCATACCACATGGCAAATCTCCTCCACTTCAGGCCATAAGACTTCCTAGTGGAAGGCTTCCTGGAAGCTACCAGGACCCAAGACATATCATCCAACAGGTCAAGGGGCTGCAGAATTAGCCTCTCAACATCCAGGCGGTTAGAGACAATGCCCTGAGGTTGGGATGGTGCAGCCTGCCCCGATCCTGCATGACGAGGTCGGGGGAAGTCCCCAGACTGATTGGGTCCCTGACAGAGAGATCCCGCAGGAGCAGAAACTAGAGCTGCTTCAGTCAATGAGGGGCTATGAGGATCATGGTTCCCCTGTCTTGCTGGAGCTTGAGGAAAGTCTTTATCGCCAGAGGAAGCAGAGGATACGCGTACAGAAGGCCCCTGGTCCCAATGGCGGGCAAAGGCATCTGTGGCTGGTTTTCCATCCCCCCTGTACAGGGAGCAGAAGTTTTTCACCCTGCAGTTGCAGGGTGAGGCGAAGAGATCCACATCTGGAGTTCCCCAGAGGCAGAAGATCTGATCAGCCACTTCCGGATTCAGAGACCACTCGTGGGGTCGGAAGGCTCAACTCAGTCTGTCCGCCACCACATTCTCTGTCCCTGTAAGGTACAAGGCTTGGAGCAACATGCCCTAGAGACTGAGCATATGCCCAAATCTGAACCGCTTCCTGACACAGGAGGAACGATCTCGTACCTCACTGCTTGCTGATGTACCACATTGCCACCTGATTGTCAGTCTGGATCAGGACCGCCTTGTTGGACAAGCGATCCCGTAATGCCCAGAACATGTAACAGATTACTCAAAGCTCCAGAGGCTGATCTGGCACTGAGCTTCTTGAGCAGACCACAGACCCTGCACGCGGAGGCTCTCCACATGGGCACCCCACTCCAGAGTTGACGCATCCGTGGTGAGCACAATCTGGGAAGGGGGAGACTGGAAAGGAACCCAATGCTCCAAATTGGGCAGGCTCTCCCACCAAGACAAGGAGGTCTGGAGAGGCGAAGTAACGCGGATGTGCACGTGAAGTTCCTGGGTGGCATGTTGCCTTTGCGACTGCAGGGTCCACTGGACTCTGTGTATATGCAAGCGAGCCAAGGGTGAAACATGGACAGTGGCAGCCATGTGACCCAGAAGACGAAGCATGCGATGGGCCAAGACCTGCCGGCTCCAGTGAATCAGACCCGCAAAGGTTACCAGCATGAGCACCCGATCATAAGGCAGCCGTGTTCAGCCAGGCGCCGATGAAACAACTGTGGTTACGGGGTCAGATGGGACTTTGGGTAGTTGATAACAAACCCGAGGGACTCCAACACCCAAATGGTCAAGTGCAGGGACCGAAGTGCTCCATCCTGGGTGGCGCTCTTGACCAGTTAGTCGTCAAGTAGGATAACACCTGCACCCCTAGATGGCAGAGGTGTGATCCCAAGAACTTGGTGAAGACACAGGGGGCCGAGGCAAGGCTGAACAGCAACACCCTGTACTGGAGATGCCTCTCGCCCACAACAAACCGAAGATACTTCCTGTGGCTTGGGAATATCCTGATGTGGGCATATGCGTCCTTGAGATTGAGGGAGCAAAGTCAGTCCCCTCCTTGCAGGAGGGGAATCAGGGTGCCCAGAGAGACCATTTTCAACTTTTCTCTTTTTAGAAATCGGTTCAAGGCTCTCAGGTCCAAAATAGGGCAGAGCCCCCTGTTCTCTTTGGAATCAGGAAATAGCGAGAATAAAGCCCCCTTCCCTTGCTGCCGCAGTGGGATGGGTTTGACTGCTCTGGCCATTACGAGGGCTGAGAGCTCCATCAAGAGTATTTTCTGATGTGAGGACTCAGCCCAAGAGGGGCACTGGGGACAGACCACAGGAAAACCCAGAAAGTTGAGTCGATACCCTCGATGAATGATGGACAGGATCCACCCAGGTCCGAGGTGACATCGGACTTTCCAACCAGAGAGTCCGATGTCAAGGGTATGCCCGACTGGCTTATGCTCCCTCATAGACAGTCAAAACCCCGTAGCGGGGCTCGGCTGGGGTCGGGGGGTCTGCTGCTGTCTCAAGGGCACGTGCACGAGAAGCCAGAGGATAATATTTCCTCTGGCAGTAAAAAGACCTCCACAAGCCCTATTGCAAGGATTTCTTGGCAGATGACAGTGGGTCCAATGTACTGAGCAAAAGATGCTGAAGGGTCTTGTCGTGATCCTTCAAATGAGCCACAGCATCCCTCACCTTATCACCAAAAAGGTTCTTACCCATGCATGGGAGGTCCGGCCAGAGATCTGAGGCTCTGAGCCAGACCATCCTGAGGGCACCAATAGCCGTTGCTGCCAACCTAGCAGATATTTCGAACATGTCGTTGGTGAAGCGCACTTCATGCTTGCTGCATTCCAAGCCTTGCTGAACAAGAGCCAAAAAAGCGCCTTGTTGCTGCTGGGGCAGACGCTCGGACAACTCCTGGACCTGTTTCCAGAGGTTCCGAGAGTACCGCATCATGTACAGCTTGTGGGAAGCAATACGGGCGATCAACATGGCGCCCTGAAACACCTGCCTGCCCAGCACATCCAATGCTCTGTGCTCTCGACCCAGAGGTGCAGAGGCATGGGTATGGGAACACTTTGCCTTCTTGAGGAAGGACTCCACCACGACAGACTGATGTGGGTATTGACGCCTCTCAAACCCTAAGGCCTGCTGTACCAAATAATCAGCATCAGCCTTCTATTTACCAGAAGCACGGAGATGGGATGTTCTCAAATTCTAAGGAGTAACTCCTTAAAGATCTCATGTATGGGAACAGCCACCACTTCCTTCGGGGCATCGACAAACTGGATAACCACCAGTTTCTTATGCCTGGCATCCTCTTCCATCAGAAGCTGAAACGAAATGGTTTCTGCCTTTTCCCGGACAAATCCCGCAAAGGTCAAGTCCTCAGGCAGGGACTGGTGCTGCTTCTCCAGAGACAGGTCCGAGGGAAGACACCCCAAGTATCAGATGAGAACTCTGAGGTATTATCCCCCCAGGGATCATACGGGGCACCCTCCTCACTATTTTTTTTTTTTTTATTTATTTGGAGTTTCTTATATACCGATAGCCGTTCGCACATCGTATCTGTTTACATACAACTAATAACTTGTGGGCATAGCCCTTACAAAGAACAGTAAAAAGAATGTGGAAAACAAATATACAAGAGATATATGTAATTAATTACTCTAATCAACAATATACAATGGATAAATTACTTGCTCTATGCAACAATACAAAGGATATATGTGTATATACTAATAGGGAGTATGAACGAGGGATTCTTAGACAACAATAGTAATAAATAAATCATAAAGAGAAAAATTATGAAGGAGGTGTCATGTTACTAGCAAAGGATAATCTTAAACTATACAGGGTTATCATAATAAAGTTAGTAACAGCCGTGAAGAGCAGGGTAAATCAGGGATTCAAATAGTGTGTCGGGGGAAAACAGCATAACGGAGGTAAAAGGGTAAGGGAGAGAAAAGGAGGGAGAGGAAAAAACAAGGGAGGGCATACAGAGGTAGGCGCGAGTGGTGGGTCATGGGTTACAGGGTGGGGGTGAGAGTGAGAGTGAGATGCATGAGTTATCTTATGCGTTATGTGTGCTTGCAGGGTTAAGACATCTGTTATACAATTGTGACTTTTGTACTATTGTTCAAACATCCATTTTCCCTCTCATTGACTACTGTAATGGTCTGTATTTGTGTCTTCCTTTGAAATCATTATATCCTTTGCAGCTTTTGCTAAACTCTGCTGCACGGTTGATCACTGGAGACACCAGTGGAGGGCCCCTAACTCAGGCCCCTCGAATTGGGCACCAAGAATACACAGGCCACCGAAGGACCCGAAACCGGACCAGGAAATGCCAGTTCGTGGAACTAAGGGCCTCAGCGGTGCCACAGGCTGCGCCGGGCCTTCCTCCTTGGAGGAACTCATAATGGGAATTGCATCAACAGAGGAGGCAATGGTGGCTGATGGAGTATTGAAGGACCCCCAGGCACTGACAGCTGCTATGTGGAAAGGATGCCAAAGACATGGAGGAGTTCCAGCAGCGGTGCCAACATCGAGGGTGCAGGCTCCAGCACTGATGAAACTACCAGCAGGGCCGGTAGCTCGATGCCCTGCAGAGCTCGGACCACCACCAATTGCACCCTGCGGTCCAACTCTTCTTGGACGGAGGAGGGGGAGGCATCACCAAATCTCCCGAGCCCGGTGCCATGTAAAAACAGAAACCGGTGGCGATGCTTCCAGGACTTCCCTCAGTGCTCGGCCCAGTCTTTCCCCGGTGCAGAGGAAGATGGAGATGATCCAGACGTCCTGGAGCGCAAAGACATTGATGATGGCCAATTCCCGGCCCCTCTCTCCAGAGGGGGCCCCAGCGGGAGAGTGGACAGTGAATGCTTGGTGTTCATTGGCTCCCCACAGCCTCTCAGAATCGATGCTCCCAACACCGGAGTTGAAGGTTCAGATTTTTTTGAACCAAAGAGCTTCTCCATTTTGTCTAGGCAGTGGCTCGGGGGCCTTTGGGGTCATCTGATCGCAAAAACAACACTCTTAACATCTTGTAATGCCTCCAGGCAGAGAATACATACCTCATGCAGATCTGTGAGGGACATGGACCACAAACACTGGAGGCATCAATGAAATCCTGACAACGCCATTACAAAAAGACCCGGCGAACGGTCAGTGCCCAGCAGCCACAGAGAGCGAGACACCACCAGGAATCGACCGCACAGAAGGGAGAAAAAACTTACCGTGCTGCCCTACTATCTAAGCCGGTAAGAAGAGGAGAGACCCCGGCGCAGGAATAGTCTGAACTGACCGGGAAATTACTTGAGAAAAAAAAAGAGAACAGAACTCCACAACCGCAAGATGATAGCTCCGCGGAAAAGAAGAGACTGAAGAGGGACCCTGCAGGGACGTTTGGATAGTAGCATGCTGGGCAAGCTTGTTTTCCGTACCGGGGCTCCATCTGATGATGTCACCCATGTGTGTGAGGACTACCATCCTGCTTGTCCCAGGAGAAACACTGTTCAAGGCTACATTCGGCCAAGTGCCATATAGTGGATGAACATATAGGTTCTAATTGCAACTGCAACCCATAAAGATTCATACCTCTGACTATGCACAAAAGTCAATATTTTACTCTAAACCATTCAAATTGTTTGAACAAAATTTAAACTATACACAAACAAAAAATGTATCAACTACACAAAACAATTTATCAAGTTAAGACCTATAGCCACTTAGCTTACCAGGAGTGTTATAAGTGGGATAAAAATTATTTTAAATAAAGAAATAAAATAAATATAAGTTACCAATTTTTAACTGTGAAATGTCACAGTTGAAACTGAAATAGTGCAATCAACATTTTTATATTTTCTTGAGAAGTCTGTCGTCTTTGAGCTTATGTATCAGTAGTTATTCATGCTGTTAATTAAAGATATATGCACATATGCTGAGAATATAGCAGCATTTCATTTCATTTATTAAAATGTATTTATCACTTAACACTGACAGCTTAAGCAATGTACAAATTAAAACATTCACAAAGTTAACATATAAATAAAACAAAAAATATTTAAAAATTTACTACATAAACAAAAATCATAGTACCCAGAGCAGACACATTTTACAGAAGGACCAAGATCAATGTTCTTAGCCAAACACTTGTTTTAGCAAAAAACTTTTCAGGAGGAGTTGAAACTTGTTTATACAGTCAGGCATTCTGAGTTCCATCGGTAAAGTGTTCCAATGCATAGGCACTGCCACCAAAAAGGTGAATTCCCTTGTTGTTGTAAGGCAAGCAACCCTGACTGTTGCAGTCCTCGTTGAGAGGATCTCAATTGACAAGATGGTTCATATACTTTTAGAAGGGCATTCGACTAAGGGCAAGAGCTCAAATTAATTAGCTTAAATATTGTCATCCCAATTTTATAAATGATTCGCTGTTTTAATGGCAACCAGTGCAAACTGTTCAGTGTCAGGGTGATATGCTCAGGCTGCTTAGTTCCAGTGATCAACCGTGCAGCAGAGTTTAGCAAAAGCTGCAAAGGATATAATGATTTCAAAGGAAGACACAAATACAGACCATTACAGTAGTCAATGAGAGGGAAAATGGATGTTTGAACAATAGTACAAAAGTCACAATTGTATAACAGATGTCTTAACCCTGCAAGCACACATAACTTAAAGACTTGGATTTAATTATGGCTTTAATTTGAGGCTGAAAAGAGAGTGAAGAATCAATCAACACCCCTAAGCTTTTAATCCATGCATTAATCGGGAAACAAATCAATCAAATTAGATTCCTAATGGAAAATTGAGTATGGTCTCTGAATCAATAAAAATGTAGTAGCAGATACAAAACGAGGGTGAATTAATAAAGTTTGAAGCTTGTCAGCAGTAGCACCAGTCATCAAGATTTCTATGAATTAAAATTATATGCCCTCTCTGCTATCTGAGAGAGACCAGCATTTGCAAACTTAGAAAAACACATTTAGGTCTTTTTAGGTGGTATATGATTGGCCACATATATAGAAACAAGAACCTTTGTATATAAAGAAAAAATTATTCATAAGAACATAAGAAATGCCATACTTGTCAGACCAAGGGTCCATCAAGCCCAGTATCCAGTCTTCAAGAATGGCCAATCCAAGTCACAAGTACCTGGCAAGTACCCAAACATTAAATAGATCCCAAACTCTAATGCCAACAACAAGCAGTGGCTATTCCCTATTGATTAATAGCAGTTTATGGACTTTTCCAGGAACTTATCCAAATCTTTTTTAAACCCAGCTACACTAGTTGCCTTAACTACATCTTCTGGCAACGAATTCCAGAACTTGATTGGGTGTTGAGTGAAAAGAATTTTCTCTGATTTGTTTTAAGTGCTACTTGCTAACTTCATGAAGTGCCCCCCTAGTCCTTGTATTATCTGAAAGCGTAAATAACCGTTTCACATTTATCCATTCAAGTTCTTTCATGATTTTGTAGACCTCTATCATATCTCCCCCCCCCCCCCATCTCAGCTGTCTGTTCTCCAAGCTGAACAGCCCTAATCTCTTTAGCCTTTCTTTATAGGGGAGCCGTTCCATCCTTATCACTTTGGTCACCCTTCTCTGTACATTCTCCAGTGCAGCTATATCTATTTGAGATGCAGAGATCAGAACTGCGCACAGTTTTCAAGGTGAAGTCTAACCATTGAGCAATATAGAGGCATTTCGATATCCTCCGTTTTATTTGCCATTCCCTCCTAATAACTCCTAACATTCCATCTGCTTTTTTGACCACCACAGCACACACCATCGAGAAATTATATCAAACTCATCTTTGGTTTGATTTAAGAGATCTTTGAAGGATAAAAGATTCTGACTGCATTCACGGTCTACTCTAACTTCACACCTCCCCTCCTGTTCCCTTCAGGACAGGAGAAAGGCGGGGGGGGGGGGGGGCAGGAGCAACAGAAGGAAAGGAACTGGATTAGGGAGCAGAGGGACTCTTCTTTTATCTGCTACAGCTTCAGTTTCACCCCTCACTCCTGTTCCCTATCGGCTGTTTGTGAGGGAAGGGGCTAGAGCAGGTGCAAAGAGAGCCCAGGATAAGACAAGCACCCTGTAGTTTCTTTAAAATACAGAATTAAGAGATGGGGAAAGTTTTAGGTATGTTGATTCTGTAACAGGTTGTTGATTATGCAGTTTCTCCTACAGTCACAGAATCACGGGAGGCTCAGGCATTGCACTTAAATATCACAGAGAGATTACCATGATGAACCTTAAATAACAATTACTCCAATTTATATGAACCTGAAATACCAATTACTCCAATTTTTCTAATCTATACGGTATACCTATCAAGAAGGTAAGACAAATATCTGTTTCCGGAATTTAAAATATTCATGGGTGTATTACATTAGATTCAGCAGATGTGAAGAATTTTTGGTATACAGGCTAGTACCCTTGCCCAAAAAAAATTAGACACTGCAAGCAGGAACTAGAATTTATGGCTTAAGATTGCTTAAAACAAAGAAACCTGAACTGTGCATGTCTGTGTACTACAAATTATAAATACTTATCCCTAGCCCCAATTGATTAGTATAGAAGAAAGCAAGATAGAAGATCTGTACCCCAGCACTAAGTCCTTATAATGCAATCTCGAATCTGATTCCCAGCGGAGATAGATTCGAGATTGCACAACTAATCAAATGGTTACTCATAAGGGAAACAAGCTTATTTACCAACCGAATTATTGAACAAATTCACTCTCTCTCTCTCTCTCTATATATATACACACACACAGACATTTTATTTTTTCAGACAGTTATACACATATGAAGCCTTTCTGTACTTCAGTCTGTGTTGTATTCTGATAATTTCCACCACTGCAATCAGGCTTGTACAATGGGCCACAATCATCTTATCTCAGAGGCTTGTCTCTCTTCCTGCCTGTAATTTGTGAACAGGGTGCATAACACAACATACTCATCATACATTTGCTCAGAAAGTACAGCAAATGCACCATGTTGGTTTACTAAAATAAAACAACAGAATAAAGATGATGCTATCTTCTACTAAACTACTTTTTGTTTTTATTTTATTCATAAAAACATAAATTGCCATACTGGGTCAGACCAAGGGCCTATCAAGCCCAGTGAGCTGTTTCCAACAGTAGCCAATCCAGATCACAAGTATACTGTTTGGGATCCTGCCAGAGACAGTTCCCATAGTAACACAGTATTGATGGCAGAAAAAGAGCAAATGGTCCATCCAGTCTGCCCATCAAGTTTCTAAGGTTAGTAACTGCTGCTCCATGCAGGTTACTCCCAAGATTTACATATTAACAAAGCAACATTTTTACTGAGTGAGGAGCATTCTTGAAAATTCAGACAATGCTGCTTGACATGCTTTGCTTTTGAATTTGGCTGTAGAAGCAGTCCTGTGCTTTTTTTTTCCCATATGTCTACGTATCAGTACTCCAGACCATAAAAGTCGGGGCCAGTATTGGTTGTCCTTCAAATCCAATTCCCCTTTTCCTCTCATGCCATCAAAGTGGAGAATGATGCCAGCGCAGAGAGCAGTTGCATCAAAAGCATCAAGGCTTAATGGTTAAGGGTAGTAAAACCCAAGCATATTGTTAAGGATAGTAACCACCACTGAGCAGGTTACCCCTATTCACCCTTTTCTTCAATTCTGTCTTTCAGCCTTTAGGGATCCACAGTGTTTATCCCATATCCCTTTGAATTCTTTGACTGTTTTTGTATTCACCATCTCTTCCAGAAGGGATGTGGTTTTATTGATGTTTCACATGTTTGACATAAGATCCTTTTGTTTTCACTGGAGAATAGAATTAATTTTTCAGTCAGACACAATCCCTGATGAAGCACCGAAACACGACTTGTATTGGGTTGGCATTTTTGACTCTAATATTCTTTCAGCAGCTTATACATACAGATAAGTGTTGTTCTTTTTAGAAACCTTTTTCATGCAGAAAACAAAAATTATTGTTGGAAAAACTTTTTTGATGAGACATATGATTAAAAGTATTTCAGTGGTAAACATTTGGGTGTTTAACGCATGGTTTGTGTAACCACTGTTAAGTGAGTTATTACACACTCTGTATTTATGATGGTCTCAGATCAGTTATTCATAACAATACCTTGTGGCTCATATTGAGTAATTACTACTTACCTGATAATTTCCCTTTCCTTAATATAGACGGGTGGATCCAGAACAAGTGGGTTATTCATCTCTACCAGCAGATAGAGACAGAGCAACGCTGACATCACAGTATATATATATATATATATACATATATATATACACACACACCTGTAGTGACATCAGCCTACCAGTATTCTCTTCAAAAGCCAACTGTGGACAAGCTAGCAAAAACTTAATTAATAACAAATAACCATTTCAGTACTCAGCCAACAGGAAAGCACTGAGCTCAGACAAAGAATGTATTAACATTAAACTAGGGACTGGACTAACACTTATCTTTAACCTCTGGAACACACAGCTACATGGGAGGATAATAGCACAACCCGCTGGCAGCCAAAGGGGGGGGGGGGGGAGGTAGATCCACCTGTCTATACTAAAGAAAAGGAAATGATCAGGTAAGTAGTAATGTCTCATTTCTCAGCATTTACAGGTGGCTCCAGAACAAGTGGGATGTACCAAAGCTACTTCCAAACAGGGCAGGAGGCTGCCCCATGGTCCATTCAAAACCACATGTGCGAACACAATGTCCTCCTGGGCCTGCACATCCAGACGATAATACCTGGAAAAGGTGTGTAAGGAGGACCATGTTGAAGCTCAGCAAATGTCAATGGGAGACAATCTAACCTTCACCCAGGACACGGCCTGAGCACTAGTTGAATGAGCCCTAATCTGTCTAGGCAACAGCTGCTCAGCATCCACATATGCAGCTGTGACTATCTTAATCCAGCGAGCTATTGTAGCCCACGATGCCCGCTCACTCTGTTTACCTCCACCGTGGAGAACAAACAGGCGATCCGTCTTTCTGAGAGGTTTAGAAACCTCCAGATACCTCACGATATATCTCTTGATATCCAAGGACTGCAACAGACAAGATTCCTCCACATCTCTTTCCCTGTCCAGAGACGGCAGGGAAATAGACTGATTCAAGTGAAAATCTGAAACTACTTTTGGCAAAAAGGAAGGAACAGTACGCAGCTGTATCACCCCCAGAGTCACTCAAAGGAATGGCTCTCAGCAAGTCAAGACCGGCAGCTCAGATACTCTACACACAGAACAAATTGCCACAAGAAACAGCGTTTTCAAGGTCAGTAACTGCAAGCAGAAGTTATGCACAGGTCGAAAAGTGAAGCCCACCAAAAAATCCAAAACCAGATTAAGATTCCACAAGGGCACTGGTAACCGCAAGGGAGGAAGATGTTTCACTCCTTTCAAGAAACGGGTCACATCTGGATAAGATAAGGGTCCACCATTCACTTGACCCCTGAAACAAGCAAGAGCTGCTACCTGTACCTTTAAGGAATTAAGGGCCAATTCTTTACTCAATCTATCCTGCAAAATTTCCATAATGAGCAGGATCTTAACTAAACGAGGAATAACCCTTCGATCTTCACACCAAGCCTCAAACACTCACCAAACCCGCATGTAAACTAAGGAAGTAGAAAACTCTTTCACTCACATCAAGGTGGCAATCACCTCATTAGAATATCCACGCTTCAGCAAGCAAGCCCTCTCAAGAGCCATACCGTAAGATAAAATTGAGTCAGATCTTCATGAAGAACAGGCACCAGCTACAGCAGATCCCTGTGTGCTGGAAGCCGGAGGGGGCAGTCTACCAGGAGCCTTCATAGATCTGCATACCATGGTCTCCTGGGCCAATCTGGTTCCACTAGAAGCATCATCCCCTGTGACTCTTGATCTTCCAGATCACTCTGCCCAATATGGGCCATGGGGGTAGGGGGAAGGCATACAGCATCTCACCCTCAACTCCTGTCAGTGAGGCCCCTACCCTGGAGGCTTGCATCTGTCATGAGTACCAGCCAGTGAGCTTACAGAAACATCCTGTCTCAGATGATCCATCTTTAACCATCACTGCAGGTGAGTGCAGACCTCCATAGGCAGGTGAAGCCAAATTGAATAGTCCTGAGACTGAGGGCTCTGAGACAGCATGGTGCTCTGGAGAGGACGTATATGCGCCCTCGCCCACTGCACCACCATTAATCTGAGCACCTGTAGATAGCACCACACTGTCAAGTGTATTGTTTTCATCAATAGATTCACCTGTACCATCAACTTCTGAAAGACCCTCCGGCAGGAATACCCTTCTCTGCTTCATGGCGAACCGAACACTGAGATACTCTAGCGACTGAGATGGCTGAAAACGGCTCTTGGCCAGGTTCACCACACAACTGAGCATATACAAAAAGGAGATCACTTTGCTTGACACCAGGAGGTTCTCTTCCAGAGTCTTGTCTCGAATCATCCAGTCATCCAAGTATAGATGGACCAGAATCCCATCCTTTCTCAACTCTGCCACCAACATAACCTTGGAAAAAGTTCTGGGCGCAGTGGCCAGACCAAAAGGCAACACTGGAAACCAATGACGATGTCCCAAAACCACGAATTGCAAAAACGATGCTCTAGCCGGATGGAAATATGCAGGTATGCCTCGGATAGATCCAAGAATGTCAAACTCTCTCTACTGTACAGCCATTATCATCGATTGCATGCTTTCCATGCGAAAATGAGTCACCTGCAAATGACGGTTGACCTCTTTGAGATCCAGGATGGGACAAAAAGAGCCCCTCCTTCTTGGGCACAATGAAATAAATGGAATATTGATTCATATTTTCTTGAGACATGGGCACTGGAACCACAGCACTCATACTGAGGAGCCTTGACAATATACACTCACTGCCTGCCTCTTCTGCAGGAAGTGACAGGGAGAAACCATAAACACATCCCAAGGAACACTGCAAAACTCCAGCACATATCCATCTCGTATCACCTTCAAAACCCAATGGTCTGACGTGATTTCGACCCACCTATGATAATAGAGAGAGATGTGACTCCCTATCTCCTGTTCCCGGGGGTGGGTCAGCACACCTTCATTGGGAGGCTCAGGGGGTTCTACTATCCGAGCTTGCGCCCCATCTGGGCTGTCTGAGACGAAAGGACTGGGACCTTCCCAAAGGCTGAGTCCTCTGAAAGGCCGCTCATCTGCAGGGTTGAAAACTTTGGATCCCCTAGCACGACCTCTCATGCTAAAGGAGCGCGGCATCTGCTTCTTATCCTCCAGTAACTGAGGAACCGGGGACCTGGCCCACTAATTGGCCATTTTCTCCAACTCGCTTCCAAACAAGAGCATGCCTTTAAAGGGTAACATCGTAAGGATAGACTTGGAGGTTGCATCAGCTGACCAATTTCTCAGCCTTAACTTGATGCCTGGCTGCTATTACCGAAGCCACACCTCTGGATGAGATAAGGACCAAATCGCAATCCACATCTGCCAAAAAGGCAGCTGCTGGCTCCATCACTGCCCTGGAATTCACATCAGATTCATTGACCTCCTGACATAGAACTAAATATTTATTTATTTAGTGTTTTTTATTATACCGGCATTCATGACAGGTGTCACATCATGCCGGTTTACAATTAACAGGGTGTGAAATATATAGAGAACTAAAATTATAACAAGTGCATGGTTAGAAAATTACAGTTACATTAAAACAGGGTAGAGCACAACTGGGAGCTGAAGGGAGAGAAGAAGAAGGAGATTAACTGAAGGCAAAATATTTACAATAGTGCAATATTAATAAATATTTACAATAGTGCAAAATTAATAACAGTGAGGTAGATCTGATGTAGTGAAGGAGATTGTCAACAAAGTTTGTAATGTCTGAATAAGTGGCTGGAAGGAAAGGATCAGTTGAGGTCTGGATAGGAGCGAGCAAACAGGGAACAACAAGAAGCTATCTGCAAAGTCATTGTCATTGCTTCAAATGCTTGCTTAAGGATGGCCTCAATTCTCCTATTATGCGCATCCCCCTCTATGGGGATAGTCGTCCACTTGGTGACGGCACACACAACCGCATCCACTTTTGGAAAGCTTAATTACTCTCTCACAGCTGGATCCAGGGGGTACAGTCCTTCCAAGACTCGTCCCCCTTTGAAATTAGTTTCCAGGGCACCCCAACTCAAGATCAATTAATACTTGAATGGTCTCCATAATAGGGAAAACAACAAAGAAATCAAAATGGGATCTTTGGCTCAGACATGGATTCAGCCCCAGGGGGACACAGCATCTTTAGTATCTGGGAAATCAAAGTCAATTACTCATCTCTATGAAAGAACCGCAACATAGCCTCCAAAACTCATAAATAATTAATGGACACCTCCCCAGCAAGGATGTGCGGGTGCCGCAAATAATTGGGCACCTGATGCATCCGTGAGGGCTGCCACTCCCACCCCATCGTGGCATACTTATCTGCACTGGCACATCGGGCAGAGTTGAATGCTCGGGGGGGGGGGGGGGGTTGATTGCAGCGTGGCTGTTGCCAGTTAGTGACACCGCTCCTCCCGATTGGTCCAGTGTCAGGAGCGGCGACATCATCATAATGTGCCCCGGCACCGGACTACCTGATTGGATTGGAGGAGCAGCATGCTGATGCAATCGAGAGGGCAGGCCAGCAGGGAATTTAAAACCAGACAGGTCTGGTTGTTAAGCTTCTTCCTCTTCGGCCCTATGCAGTGCGATTCCCACCCAACCCACCCTTCACAAGCTAGAATAAATTGTTAGCTAGTATGTTATTGTTCATTTCTTATTCTGTCGAGGCAGCAGCAACCAAATCCAGAAGAAGCTATTAGAAAACAACGTGAGGCAATAAAGGGATCAGGGAGGTGGCGGTAAAGAAAAGAGGGGGCATGAGCCACACCTCACAGCAGTTAGCCAAGGCACCAAATGTCAGGCCCAGGGATTTGGCCTTGAAGGTCAATGGCCGGATATATCTGGGAGGGGCTCTGGTGGGGCCTGCTGCATGGTGGCCTACCCGAGACCCCTCCAGGAAGGGCAGACATGACACCTGTTGGGGCTTGCGGGAGCGAGACTTGGGCAGAAGAACATTGGGTTATCAGCACCTACCCAGTTGCTGAGAGCAGGCAAAGGTGACAGGACTCAGCACCTTAAATTAGACTCCCCTGTTAGGGTCATCTAATAAACGGCTGTGGCTATTTCATCCAAAGTTATAGTGTCATATTTTCCTTGTATGTAAAATTTTGGATATGTGGCCGGGTGGTGGGGGTGGGAGAAGAACCACAGGTGTCTGGGATGCCCCAATTATTAGCAGCTTTAATTGACTGGTGACACTATCATCTTTCTACAGCTTTAACGGGATTGATAACCAGTACCAATACCTAAGGATTTTATCAGTTCAACTTCTAGTGGTGTTTTAGCAAACCATAACCACTCTACAGCCCTCTATACTCAACTCCTTAAGACCTGATTAACACACAAATACCTAAGCATTTGTTAACCTAAATGATATTCTAATCAATAAGTGATATTTTCAGCTGCTTAAGGTTTATGGAGAAACAGTTACTACATACAAACATTCAAGCAGTTATCAGCTTAGCTTTTAACCCTTCTAACTAAAAAGTAATCTTTCAGATGCTTAAGATTCACAGACTTACTGCTAACATATGGAGAAATTATTACTTACCTGATAATTTCCTTTTCTCTAATGAGAGCAGGTCAATCCCCACCAGTGGGTTATGCACCTCTGCCAGCAGATGGAGATGGAGCAAAAGCTGACATCACAGTTATACAGTCCCTTTCCGACATCAGCTTGCCAGTATTCTCTGGAAAAGCCAAACTGTGGACAAACCGATTATTCTTGAACATTAATAATCAACCATTCATGCTTCCAACCCAACGGGTACATCGAGCTCTAAACTAAGGGGCTATAAAGCCACTTACCAGTCTTCATCGAAGAGCAGGACTCTCGCTGCAATGTTCACCTTGAAAAAGCTAACCATAATTCAACATCAGCAGCCTAGGGTGAGTCTGCGATTGACCTACCCTCATTACAGGAGAGGAAATTATCAAGTAAGTAGTAATTTCTCCTTCCTCTGCATTTTGGCAGGTCAATTCTTACTAGGGGGATGTACCAAAACTAATCCCAAAAAGGGCAAGAGGCTGCCAGCAGTCCAATCAAAACTGCCCATGCAAAAGCGGCATCCTCCCTAGCTGGAACATCCAAGTGGTAATGCTTGGAAAAGGTGTGAAAAGATGACCACACCACCACTCGGCAGGCGACAACAAAATTCCGCCCACAATACTGCCTGAGCCCTTGTGGAATATGGTCTAATCTGTTTTGGGAAAGCAATCTCAGCAGCCACACAGGCAGTCGTAATGACTTCCTTAACCCAACAGCTATCATTGCCCGTGTCACCAGTACACCCTGTTTACCGCCACCATGGAGCACAAACAGGCAATCAGACTTCCTAACAGATTAAGTCACCTCCAAGTACAGCAGCAAATGACGCTTGATGTCTAAGGAAGGCAGAAGACAGTATTCACTTTCATCTTTGTCCATGTCCAAGGTGGGCAGGGAAAGAACAAGTTTGCTTACTGTAAACTGTGTTTTCCATAGATAGCAGATGAATTAGCCATGCTGTCTGGGACATCCTCCATGCCTCTAGGTGGCGGAGCTCTCAAAGATCACTGAAATTTGCCAGTGATGGGTACTTGTTTGTATCTTCCCACATTTCCATGAGTCTCCTCAGTCCATATCCAAGCAAGACTAGATGCAATGCTGGAACTGTCTGGGAAGGGTCAGCATGGATAATTCATCTGCTATCTACGGAAAACACCGTTTACAGTAAGCAAACTTGCTCTTTTCCCGTAGATAAGCAGCATGAATTAGCCATGCTGTCTGGGAGTCCCCTGCTGAAGTATTGAGCGCAAATTTCCATATCATGTGTTCATGATGAAGTGAGGTAGGGCACTCAAGACAGTAGACAAAGGCGGACAGTTCTTATGTGCTGTTGTCGCTGTGTTCAAGACATGCTCGACCTGAGAATGGTCCTTCCCATCATCAGCAGTTTGCCTGACTAAACAGTAGTGGGATGTGAACGTATATAGCAAGAACCATGTGGCTGATTTACAAATGTTCAGAATAGGTACTTCGTGGAGATGAGCTATTGAAGTAGCCATAGCTCGGACCTGATGCACCTTAGGGGTAGCGGATAGGGTCTCTGATCGCTTTTGATAACAGAATTGAAGGCAGTTTGAGTTCCAGGACAAGAGCATTCTTTTGGAATCAGGGAGTCCTGGGGCATTCGGGTTAAATGAGATGAAGAGCTGGGAGGCTCTGTGGTCAGAATGAGTGCGACGTTTATAATAAGTGAGTGGTCGTTTACAGTCCAGCGTGTGGAGTCTACGCTCGCCTTTGTTGGCAAGAGGCTTTGGGTAAAAGGTCAGTAGAACAATGGATTGGTTAATGTGGAAAGCTGAAACCACCTTTGGGAGGAAGGCAGGATATGTACACAGTGTAACTTTGTCATGGTAAAACTCCAGGTAGGGTGGGTAATGTACCAGGGCTTATAGCTCACTGACACATCTTGTGGAGGCGAGGGCGACTAAAAAGAGAACCTTCCAGGAGAGGAACCTGAGATGACAAGTGTCCATTCGTTCAAAGGGTGGTAGCATTAATTGCTTGAGCACTACGTTTATATCCCAGGGAACTGGGGGTTTCTGGACTGGGGGTCAGAGACATAAAACTCCTTTCATGAATCTGGAGACGAGTGGGTGACAAGAGATTGGCGCCTCATTGAGAGGAGAGTGGTAGGCAGCTATGGCACTGAGGTGAACTCAAATCGAAGCTGTGGCCAACCCCTTCCGGTAGAGCAGATGGAGGTAGTCCAGGAGACGCTCCGGCGGACAGTTGAGTGGGTCTGTACTATTGTCCGAGCACCAGGAGGCATAGCGTGCCCACTTCCGCTGATAGTTTAGTCTTGTCAATGGTTTTCTGGATGAGACCAGAATATCCTGAAGCTGAGGAGAAAGGTTCAGGTGTGAAATACAAACCTTTCAAACCTCCATGCAGTGAGATTCAGAGATGAATGAAGAGGGTGGAGTAGAGAACCTCCCTCTTGGGCGAGGAGGCGTGGGTTGTTGCCCAGGGGATCGGGTGGTTCGCTGATAGTTGAACTAGGTAGGCTACCAAGGGTATCGTGCCCACGCTGGGGCAATGAGAATTAGGTCCGCATTGTCTGTGATGCACTTCTGGACTGTGCGGGAGATGAGATGTGTCAGAGGAAAGGTGTAGAGCAGGCCCTCCGTCCAATCCAACAGGAACGCGTCCTGCAGCTCAGAAACCCGACATGCCAAACAAATTGTAAACAGAAAGACTGTCTTCAAGGTAAGCAGTTGCAAGGAAAAAGCATATGGTATTTGAGATCCGTTTTAAGGGAAGTTGGTAGTCCCGAAAAGGGAGATTTCCATACCTTGGTCATCATGTCCAGGATGTTGTGAGAAGGGAAGGCTGTGGGTTCTGCAGGAGTATCAAAAATCCTGAGGACCCACATCATCTCCTGTCTGGGGTCAGGAACTTTACGGGTTTCCACATCAGGCGCTGACCCACTTTTCTCTAGGAATTTTGAATAAGAAAGATCTTCCGGCGGGGAGAGCAACTCAGATGGAATCTCAGTGGGGTCTGAGGGATAGCCAGTGGAGAAGCCCGGTGAAGCGGATGGTTGGGGGGAGTCATCTGTAGGAGAAGATGGTGGTAGAAGCTGTTCGGTGGGCGAAGGCCCCGGACTGGGGCTGCTCCACAGTGACCTCGGGGCATTCATGGGTCTTTTCCGGTGGGTGATGATCTTGTTGTTGTTCTACAGTTGTGAGAAACTGTGTCAGTATGGTTAAGATTTGCGAGATAGCCTGAGAGGCCAAACTCGTTGAAGGGAGAGGCCTGGGTTGTGTTGGAGTGCCCCTTGGGGGTATTGCTGCCAACAAAATGTCGGTGTCTGGACCCCTGGGTTGGGCAGTGTCTGGAGGAGGCCATTTGTCTTTTCCAGTAAGGGTTCCTGAAGGTCTGATTGTTTCCAGCGTTGGGACGTCATAGAAAGGCCCAAAAAAACAATCGAAGAGGAGGAACTGTGGGAGATAGCTGGTGACGAAGGTCCTTCCAAATCGACCACTAGAAGGGAAGAGGGTTCCCTGGGTCGCTTGTGTCCAGAAACATACTTCTTCGCAGGCTTGGGGGCACCTTGCATTGACTGCTTCGTCGCCAGCATCGACAGGCTTTGGTGCGTCGATAAAGTGCGACCGTGTTCCCGTGGCGCGTCAAGGGGTCAACTCTTCGACGCAGATGCGTTGGTGCATTGATGTGGCATCGGTGCGTCAATGATGATGCATCGAAGACTGACGCGGATGTTTTCCTCGGCGCTGCAGACACATCTCCCGCTCCATGCTTCGGCGCTGGCCCCACAGAGCCGGGAGGTCCGACTGAGGAGGCCCGACAATGGGAGGGTTCTTTAGACTTCCGGGGGGGGGGGGGGGCCCGGAGAGGATCTAGCTGACTCCTCCGAGGGGGCATAGGAGCTCGACGCTGCCTCCTTCAATTTGGCAATGATTGCCCTTTGCTGCTGGGCCTGAGGGGACATGCAGCCGCAGTCCCAGCATGAAGCCTGATCATGGTTGGGGTCCCAAGCAGATATTGCAATGCTCATAGCCATCTGTTATTGACATGATTTTGCCACACTGGCAGAATTTAAAACCAGGTGGCCGCGGCATGTCGATCTAGCAATATTTTTTTTGTTTTGTTTTTTTTACACAAAATTTCCTCAGAGAGGAGAGAGAGAGCTCCCCGTGCACTCAGTCGCGCGGAAAAAAATGGACTGAGGGGACTCGGGGAAACACGGGAAAATACAAGCAAGTACACATCACTGACAAAGTTCAGTGATCTTTGAGAGCTCCATCACCTAGAGGCACGGAGGACGTCCCAGACAGCATGGCTAATGGACTGATTCAAATTAAAATCCGAAACCACTTTTGGCAAAAAAGAGGGCACAGTTCCAATCTGTAATGCTCCCGAAGTCATGCATGAAAAAGCCTGCAGCTCAGAGACCCAACATGCCAAACAAATTGAAGACAGAAAGACTGTCTTCAAGGTAAGCAGTCGCAAGGAAAAAGCATGCAGCGGCCGAAAGGTCAGACCTGCCAAGAACTACAGGACCAAATTAAGGTCCCACAGAGAGGGGAGAGAGAGGAGAGAGACCGGAGAGACTGGTAACCTACCCATATCGGAGAGAGTCCCCGGGATAGTCATTCGGGACTTTTTGGTGATTATCTACAGCCCTGAGGAATTCTACCAGGGCGTTCCTCCGAGTGACGTCATCGGGCCGCGTCTGCCGCTATTTAAACAAGCGGCAAACGAGATATCTCCGGGAGAGAGACCGGAGAGACTGGTAACCTACCCATATCGGAGAGAGTCCCCGGGATATTCATTCGGGACTTTTTGGTGATTATCTACAGCCCTGAAGAATTCTACCAGGGCGTTCCTCCGAGTGACGTCATCGGGCCGCGTCTGCCGCTATTTAAACAAGCGGCAGACGGCGCGTTGTGCTGTCGGCGCGCAGCCTAAGCCGCGCGCTCCGTAATGGGTGCACGGCTTGGACCGGCTTAGGCCGGCAAAGGCGAGGAGGCGAGAATCCCTGGTCCTTCCTCTATCCATGGAGTTATTTCATTTACCAATGCTCTTCATTTCTCTCTCCATTAATTTTTGGTTGTTAAATAAGGGAGAAGATACCTGGTGGTAAATTTTCTGATATATATTTTCTTTTTTTCCGTTGTGAGTGGCATTCCTAACAGTGGGATGTCACACACTAAACAGAAGGGGAAGGTAAGGCAGGATGCCTCGACCCCAGCCCGACCTGCACCCATTCAAACCACTTTGCCAGGATTTTATCTTAAAGCAGGTAAAGAAACCCCGGAGAATCCCGCTATAATGGAGAGTGAAGAGCAAGCACTCACATTATTGGGAGAGGTGAGCCTGAGTCCCGGGGCTCCAAAGACACCTACCCCATCAAAGAGCACTGCGTTGGCCAGTGAACCAGGCTTACTTCTAAGACGGATGGCGTCGTTGGAAACAAGCCCGATCGAGGAGGTAAAAGGCACAGAGACGGCATTGCCAGAGAAGGTAAGAGGAGGTGATCCTCTTGCCGCTGAAAGGGGCCTCTGTCCAAATAGTGACAGAGAGATAACCGGCGAAAGAACTGCTCTGGTTAATGGACTGGAAAGCTCTTCTCCAGATGGCATAGATACCTCTAGGATCTCTAATGCTCAGCTTTTATATAATGAAGTGGATCCATTTAGAGGGGATACTAATAATGTTACCTTAGAAATGATATGGAAGGCAGTGAATGTAATTCATAAGGATATTGGGAAGCTAAATTTAAATGTAAGTGATATGCAAAAAGTAATATCAAATTTGAATCCATTGGTAGTAAGTAATGAGTCAGCAATAAAAAAGGTTGAAGAGGAAATAACTCAATTGAAACAAATACAGACAACTATTATACAGGTTGAAAGAATGCTCTCTAGGAAAGTAGAGATGTTAGAGAATAGCATTCGACAAGTAAATTTGAGGATGGTCAATTTTCCCAAGTGTAGATTGACCTCCCCAAAAGAACAGCTGAAAAACTATTTCCAGGAGATTTTATTATTACCTCCTGAGAAAATACCAAAAGTAGTAAGTGCTTATTTTATAAATTGGAAAAATGCTGAGGAAACATTAGATCAGCCAGAAACAACTTTGAATGTAACAGCTTTGATAGAGACGTCTTTTAGTGCTCAAGTTGAAAGGAGGGGTACACTATTGGTAAAATTTTCCCTTTCATCTGAAAGGGAAAAAATATTGAAAATGTTTTTGGAAAAAATGTCCTCTTTCTACCTTGGCCAAAAGATATGGGTTTACCCTGATGTTGCTAGAGAAACTCAGTTGAGAAGAAAAAAGTTTTTGGTATTAGCTAACCAGGCGAGAACATTTGGAATTAACATTGCTGTTAGATTTCCATGTAAAATAGTAATGTATGTTGAAGGTAGGAAATATATATATTACGAGCCAGAACATCTTGAGAAATTCCTAGAGGAATATCGTAGTCAAAGGAGGGAAGATCAACCCTAATCCAAGACACAATTTGGTAAATAGTTAATCCTGCAAATACCCTTATATTAAAATTCCTTAAGGAAGCTTCTTTTTTTCTAGTTTATATACTTGCTTATTATTTCTCCCTAAGTATCTAGTTTAGTACATTGGAAATAAGGACAAAAATTTAATTGATGTAATAAGTTGTATGTAACAAAGGTATCTTATTTCTTATTTGAAAGTTCAATTGTATTATTGAATTATGTAATTTGAAATTCAGAAATAAATAATTAAAAAAAAAAAAAAAAGGTCCCACAGAGATACCGGAAGCCGTAAAGGAGGGCGAAGATACTTAACTCCCTTCGAGAAACGGGACATGTCGGGATAGGAAGACAAAGGCCCTCCATTGACTCTCCCCCTATAACAAGCAAGAGCTGCAACTTGAACTTTCAAGGTGTTAAGGGCCAAGCCCTTAGGCAAGACATCCTGTAAGAATTCCAAAAGCAAAGGAATATCCACCTTGAGAGGATGAGAACCTCGCTCAGAACACCAGGCCTCGAAAACTCTCCAAACTCTAATAGAGGCTAGAAAAGTAGAAAATTTCCTGGCCTGAAGTAAGGTGGAAATCACAGCAAGCGAATTACCCCGCTTCAACAACCGAGCCCTTTCAATAGCCAAACCATAAGACAAAATCGACCCAGATCCTTGTGTAAAATGGTAACCTGAGCAGACTGCCCACTCTCTCTGGAGATTGGCATACCATGGCCTCCAAGCCCAATCTGGAGACACTAAATGGACAGTGTTGGTTTGACTTGCAATCTTCTGGACAATTCTGCCTATCAGAGACCAGGGCAGAAACACATACAGCAGGGCACCGCTTGGCAACTCCTGAACGTCAGCGTTGATGCCCAGTGCTTTTGGGTTTCACCTGCAACTGAAAAAGCGTGAAACCTTTGCATTGTTGAAGGCTGCCAACTGGTCTAGGTCCAATAGACCCCAGCAGTTCCCAAGGAGCTGAAAGACTTTGTCCACCAGCTCCCATTCTCCTGGGTCCAAATTTCTCCTGCTGAGCAAGTCGGCTCTGATATAGTCCTTTCCGGCAACGTGAGAGGCGGATATGCCTAGAAAATGTTGCTCCACCTACAACATAAGCACATATATCTCTTTTGACAACTGTTGACTCTTGGTTCCACCCTAGTGATTAAGCCACCGTCACTGCATTGTCGGACATTACGCGGACCGCCTCCAGCCTCCAGTTGCTCAGTGAACTGAAAGCACGCTAACCAAGCCGCCCATGCTTCCAATCTGTTGCTGTTTCACTGCCGCTCTTCTGCATTCCAGTGACCTTGCACCATCCACTCCTGACAGTGAGCCCCCCAGCCCATCAACCAATCCGGCATCTCCCTTTCTGAGAAGATCCACATGAAACCACCATTTGAACTGAGATCTCACCTCCAATGGTAGGAGCAGCCTCACTGCATAATTCTGAGATTGCAGGTTCCATCAGCAAAGCTACACGCGCTGAAAAGGTTGCATATGTGCTCTTGTCCAGGGAACTACTTCCAATGTGGCAGCCATCAACCCCAGGACCACAAGATAAGACCACACAGTTAGGAAAACAGTGTTCATCAGGGTTCAAACTCGAACCATCAACTTTTGGATTTGAGTTTCCAGCAGAAGTACTCTGCCCTACCTTGTATTGAAGCGAACCCTGAGATAGTCCAGAGTCTGAGACTGCTGCAAATTGTCCTTGGCCAGATTCACCACCCAGTCTAGGTCCTATAGCAGCAAAACCACCTTGCAAGAAGTGTGAAAACTCTCTTCCATGCTCGGACCGAATCAAACAGTGGTCCAGATAGGGGTGAACTACAATTCTATCTTTACATAGGGCCGCTGCTGGGAAAAGGTCCTGGGTGCCATGGCCAGCCGTGAAACTGGGAATGATTCAAAATAGCAAACTGAAGGAACCATTGATGTTCCCGACGAATGGGAATATGCAGATATGCCTCCGTCAGATCCAGAGACACAGGGTATTCCCCTGCTTGTACTGCCATTATGACAGAATGCACCGTTTCCATCCTGAAATGTGTGACTTGTAAATGATGATTAACACCCTTGAGATCCAGAATGGATCAAAAAGACCCTTCCTTCTTGGGCACAACAAAATAAATGGAATAATTACCTGAAAGCTGCGATTTGGGAATGGAAATCACAGCTTTCAGGTCCAAAAGCCTTTGTAATGTAGCTTCCACTGCTATCCTCTTCTAAAGGGAATTGTTCAGAGATATCATAAAGATATTCGGAGGGATACAAAGAAATTCTACAGCATATCCATCTCGAACCACTTCGAGGACCCATTGATCTGAAGTAATCTGGACCCACAAGTGATAAAACCAATCTCCTGCACCAACAGGTAAGCCCGCAAATTTTCAATGAGAATATCGAGGGGGTCCACTCCTGGAGCCTGCAACCTTTCCAGGCCTTTGGGGGCGAAAAGACTGAGATATGCGGATGGGACAGGATCTCTGGGAAGAACTTCCCCTATAAGGCCAAAAACGCCGGTAGTCTCAAGAGCGGCCACTTGCCCGAAAAGTCCAGAAAACTGGCTTCTTGTCCTCTGGCAAGCGAGGGACATGGGTTTCCCCATTTGCCATTTTCTCCAACTCACTGCCAAACAAAAGTGAAGCCTTGAAGGGCAGCTTGATAAGATTTGACTTTGAAATAGTTTCTGCCGACCAGTTGCACAGTCACAGCTGTTGTCTAGCCGCTATAATAGAACCAGCTCCTCTGGCTGCTGTGCAAACCAAGTCACAGCCCGCATCACCTAAGAAGGCAGCACCCAATCCTATCATAAGTCTGCTAACTGAAGCACTGCTGCCAGAATCTTTAGAAAGATGTAAGGTAGCTTGAGCTATGAAGGCACAACAAGAAGCTATTTGCAAGTTCATCACCATTGCCTCAAAGGCTTGCTTTAGGATAACTTCAATTCCCACACCCTTAAGAGCTACACCCTCCCTCTACTGGGATGGTTGGTTCTTTTCATGACAGAACACACCTAAGCATTCACCTTAGGGAAACAACTGCTCTCTGGCCTATGGATCCAAGGGGTATAAACCCGCCACAGTACGCCCTCCTTTAAAAGACGCCTCTGGCGAATTCCATTCTAGATCAATCAACTCTTGAATTGCATCCAGGAGGGGAAAGAAACATGAGGCCTTGTGTAGTGTGACCAAAATGGGGTCCTTCTCTAGCCCCAAGGAGTCAGTCCCAGCCACTCCAAAGGTCTTCAAAATCTAAGAGATCATGCGCGGCAACTCATCTCTATGAAAAAAACGGAGAAGAGTTCTATGTGGCTCCGAATCTGGGGGAATCTCCCCTTCCTCCACAGGAGAGCCACCATCATCATCATCGGTGTCATCTCGATCCACTTGCATTCGAGCTTCGTCAGACCGCACTGCACCATGGTGCTTGACCATGGGGGCAGACACTGAAGAACTCTGAGCGCATGGACTTAAACCAGTAGGTATAGTTGACTCAGAAGACCGCTCCTATAGAAATGTCTGTAATAACTGGAAGAATTCCACCCAGAAAAAGGACAATGGGTCCACAGGTCTGAACCTGACATTCTGAGCGCGAGTTTCTCCGAAGTAGGGGACACCAGCATTGTGTCTGCTTCGGTCCCACTTCTCTCAGACAGAGGAGATGGAATATCCTCGGCAAAATCAGGAGGAGGTAAATCCCCACAAGTGTCCAGGCAGCGCTGACACAGGCTTGAAGAAAGATCCGACTATATGTGGCATGCAACTCAAATAGATAAGCACTTAGACTTCTTCTCCGTGGACACCATGGCTGTAAGGTGTTCAGTCAGGTAGAGGGATGTGCCCAACTAGACGCACAAAAAAAATGCGGTCAGGTACTCGCTTGTAAAAACCGCATCTAAAATGGATGGACAAAAAATGCGCATCCAGGTGCACGCATATAGTATGCTTGCTCAAACTGGACGTCTAAACCAGGCATCCAGGCGCACACATATGCTCAAGGAATGCCCAAGTTATGCGTCCAAGGTGTGCGTCCAGAAACAAGCACGCCCAATTTTTGGACACACAGTCGGCAACAGGCGCACACAATAGGGATGTGCAGACTGCACACCATGAAAAGCACGCAAAATCACTCTCACAGCCTACCACATGCCAAAAAAGGAGAAGCCTGAGAGCAGGGCCTAACCAAACAGCTGCTCAATCCACTGTGCCTGAACTACCTCCTCACCTCACAGAACGCGGGAAGGCCGAACACCGAGGACACATATCCAGAAGGAAAACTCATCACTCTTTCTCCTGCCCTTTTTCTTTTTCTTTTTTTAATAAAGTAAAAACTTTTACCTGAATTCAGTCATCCCTGGCTGAGAGCAGGAACGTATCCCGGCTATGGGGGGAGAGGGTAAAAGACTTCACTGCCAAGCCTTTCTTGACCTGCAACTGCTAAGTGAATTTTAAGTCTATGTCACCCATGAAGGCACTCTACTGAGGGAGGGTCCAAATGGTATCACCTCAGGAGGCAAGTCATGCTCTACAGAAGTCTCATCTTTGTGGTGTCTCCTTTTGTACTACTTCTTTTCCTGTCCTTATCTTTTACTTACAGGCAGTCCCTCATAGAAAAATGCATGTCCACCATCTGCTGTAGATGGAGAATAATGGCGGACTGATGTCGGGGCAGGACTATATAACTGTGACATCAGCTTTTGCTCTGTCTCCATCTGCTGGCAGAGATGCATACCCACTGGTGTGTGCATAGTAGGACCTTGTCATGATGAAATTGAAGGTATGGATAATTAATTACCAGAACTTGAGTTCACTTACTCTCCTGGTCGATGTGACAGCTACTAGGAAAAGAACTTTCCAAGTGATGTGTTTCAAAGTCGAGGAATCTATGGATTCAAAGAGGGCCTCATTAGGCTACCTAGGACAATATTCACGTCCCATGGAACCAGAGGTTTCTGTATTGAGGGTGAATATACAGTAATCCTCTCATAAACTTTGAAATTAATGGATGAGAAGAGATTGAGGAATCTTTATCTGTGAAGTGATATGCTGCTATAGTGCTTAGGTGAACTCGGATTGAAGTCACTGTTAAACCCGAGGAAGAAAGAGAGTGTAGGTACATCAGTAAAGCTTTTGGGGAGCAAGTGAAGGGATCAATACTCTGTTGGACACACTAATTAGAGTATCTCTTCCATTTGAAGGAATAGTGCCTTCTTGTGGATGTTTCCTGGCTGCTATTAACACTTCTGTGATTTGTGGTGGCAGTTGGAGATGACCCAATACCTCCCCCCCCCCCCCACCCCCAAGAAACCTGGTGCAAGAGGTATTGAAATTAGCTGATTTAAATGCAAAAATATGCAAATAAGCTCATAAATAATGAAATCTGATCAAAATCAAACACGAGTAGCCTCAAAATTTGCAAGTTGCATTATTTGATTGAAAGTTAGCTATACCTTAAACAGTAGAGCTATCTTTCCCTCATGCCAAACCAAAGCAACAGAGGGCGCCTAAGCCCCAGACAGCAACTCAGTCAACACCTGGGATGAGACTTTGATTGGATCGCAGAAAATATAGCCAAGATCCCAGTACCCATGCCAGAGGATCTGATGGTTGGGGGAAGGTTGCAATTTTACGTAAACTAGTGGCCCAGTATAACATAGATGTAAAGGTCCCTCAGCAACATCCAAAGAGGGTACAAATTAAACCTTTCTGGGTCTCCCACCAAACTGACCCCCAGACCCATCTGAGGGTCAGTCGCCTCATCAGGAAGTGCTTCTATATGAGCTCTTCTCCCTCTTAATGGCCAAAGCAGTTGAGCTTGCTCTACCGTGACAAAGAGGGCAGAGATTCTACTCCAAGTATTTCCTGATTAAAAAAAAACAAAACAGTGGGACTGTGTCCTATCCTAGACCCAAGGGTCTTGAACAAATTCATCAAGAGAAAAGTTCAAGATTATTTCCCTGGAAACTTTATTTCCCTTTCTTCAAAAAGGGACTGGCTATGTTCTCTCAATCTCAAGGATGCCTAGACTCACACAGAAATTTTCCCTGGTCACAGAAATATCTCCAACTCAGAGTAAGAAACAGCAACCTTTAGTATCGCATTCGGCCATTAGGGAAAGGATCTACCCCGTCTGGGGTTTAGGCACTTTCTGCTGCCTTGGACTGGCACCAGGGGTCTGCTATGAACAGGACTGAGAGGGAAGAGAATAGTACCTCTTCCAGTGGAAGATGTGCCTCCTTTCTCCTGAACTCAGGTACTTCCTGGAAGAGGCCAGATCTAGAGGGGCAGAGGAGAACTGCTGGAATGCTGCAAAGTGATCAAGAATCTGTGCTACTGTATCCTTGCTTTTATCTCTGAAGAGATTTTCCTCCTGTACTCGGCATGCCAGCAAGTCTTTCTTGCACTTCTAGATGAAGATCAGAGGCTTGTAGCCAGGCAAATCTATATGCCCCTATCCACACAGAAGATTCTTGATACCACCTCAAAAACATTGTAGGTCAAATGGTCCCTGTGTTTTCCACACTCCAGCGTTTTGTCCACCAGTGTCTAGAAGGCCTGAAGAGTCTATTCAAGAGTTCAAATCGGGATTGTCAACCTTTTGGAGTTATTTCTGCACACTTACAACACTCCTGGACTTCATGCGATGTCCCCAAGCAAAGGAGACATCTATCATGGGGGTGAGTCTATAGACAGACATAATCCTGCCACATTAAGAGCACTGCTGGAACCTGCTAGACATGATGGAGCAAAATAAATGTGATGCAAAATCGAACTCATAGCAGCAGTAGGTTAATGGATGGCGGGCACCAAAGGACCCACTGCTGGAGGGGAACACAGTGAAAGAGAAATTCCAAAAAAAAAAACTTTACTAGGGAAACTACGAGGGATGAGACCACAGGAACCCCATGATGAACAAGCCTGCACTGGAGAATATGCACAAAAATTGCATGAAAGACTTCAAAGAAGAAGAGGGAAGAATCATGACTGATGGGCTCTGCAGAAACAGGACCCCGCGTGGACACACGATATGGCGGCATGCATTAGCATGCACAGTGAGGTTCAGTTAAAGTTTTGAAAACTAAGACAATTTTTCCATGCCGGGCACCTTTGGATGTTGTCAACCATGTGCAAGGATTGCTATTCTGCTGTCCTTTGAGAATGCATCTCAGTAAAGCATTGCATTCATCTAATAGGCACTATACAAATCATGATTATTATTATTATATACATATGTATGCATTTTTCAGATTTAGAGAGCAAAGACAGCCTCCCATGTCTAAAACTGTGGCCATCCTCACCATCCTGAGCTTTTCTTATTCTAGAAACTTGTTATTTGCTCTGAGGTCCAAGATAAGATGAAGACCTCAGTTTTTCTTGGGAATTAGGAAGTATTTGGAACTGAGGCATTAAAGTAATTTTACCGGGTGCAAGGGCTGTAAATTAGGTCTGCTACAGAAGCTAGATTATATGTTCTTTGTTCTGCTGGAAAATGTTTGCTTACCAAAAGAAAATGTCTCTCAAGAATGGGGGATAGATCTGGCCTCCTAATGATATAAACTAGTACCAAGCGAGTTTTTTATAATATTCACCAGCCATCTGGCAGCTAGTTATCTGTCATGCTAAACATTAAGAGATACTCTTTATTGAGGGAGCTGGGTAATGTTGACTCTGCAATGTTCTCAAGCTTCCAGTAGAACGAGAACAAAGAATCACACTTACTTTCTGCATAACAGCATGCAGCACATTTCCATTGGGCCATGACAGCACAATACCTTGAAAAGACTGAAAGGTTCTTACCTGTGGTGCCTGTATTGGTGGGAGCAGCAAAGCTAAAAGCAGAACCTGAGGCTGCAGTGGTCGTAGTTCCAAATCCTCCAAACCCACCTAAGCAAATACAACATATAAATGAATGAAGTGAGCCAGAGCACACATCCTATCTGTGAAAACATGCAATACATGCTGCAGCTCTCAAACCACAGGATATTTTATACGGGCTGATTCTTTTGATATCAGTTATATTTAAATAGTATTAATAATAATAACAACAAAGCAGCAGGTACTTTGATATGATTACTCCTGGTGCTATTTTGCACTGCTTGCACTAGAGACCTACTAAGATCTGCCTAGCATTGATGCTAGTGTTCTATAAGTATTAAATTTCATTCAAAACAAATAACGCAACATTGCTACAATTTTTCCATTAGTAGTCACTGGTAAAGATCCTACTCTGGTTTTGTCAAGAGAAATGTAATAAATTCTAATGGGAAGAATAAACATACAATTAAAAAATAATATAATTGGACAACAAGAAAAATAATTGCTGTTAGTAAGATACACGGAGCTCATTTATTTTTATTGTTGGAATAAAGGGAAATCATGCTGCTGGCAAGAGGTATATATAAAATATATATAGTAAAGTACTATATTTTTACTATGCAAAAAATCGTTAACTTATCCAGTTAACTTACCATTAAATAGCAAACTGGGCATGGCAGCACGGAAGTCTAAAGTACAATCTTACAGAGGCAACACAAGAATCAATCAACAGTGAATACAGAAACTGCATACAGTCATGAAACATCACAGTGATACATCACAAGAGTCATCACAACCAATGAATAAATGCAACTGGCAGGAATGATGAAGAGGGCTACATGTGAATACCGCTTGCAAAGGATTCACTCTTGTTTTCATACCAAATATATTGATCACTGCCATTCCTGCTTCAGAGATTGTGCACAGGTCTAATGTGAAGAATAGATAATGCAAAACTCACCTCCTTTCATTACCAAATATAAGTAACTTGGAAATTACTAGTGTGTTTATTCCATTAGAACCTTGCACCCAGTCAGAACGCCTTAATATCATGCAGTTGAACAAAAAACGTAAAAGCATGCTGATGAGAAAACAGCACATGGTAGCTTTCAAGAGGCTTTCTCCAAACCTCAGGGAAAGCAGGAACAACTCATGTAGAATATAACAGATTTTTCCCCTCTTCATAATTTTATAATATTAATCCTTTTGAAATGTTTTCATTCCTTCCATATTTACCCCACTAGAGGAAATGGAAAGCCTCTAGCAGCTATTCATGCCAGAATAACCAAAGATACATAAAACTAGTAACCTATCTGGAAAACTGATATGCAAAAAAGGAAGCAATGCTATTCATTTTAAGCCCTGAATCCTTTTACCAAGCAAGCAAGATTACACATATCCAGTAGAGATGAAGTTATGAGGTTAAGCATAATCTGTTTTTGTTACCTACACCCCACTAGTGCAGGGTTTTTCAAACTTATCCTCAGGATCCTCTAGCCAGTCAGATTTTCAGAATATCCAGTGTGGACATGTATGAGATACATTTGAATATACTAGGTCTCCAAAATACACAAATTTATCTCAATCACATTCGTTATGGATATCCTGAAAACCCAAATGGCTGGGGGGGGGGGGGGGGGAGTCCTGAGAAGCCCTGCCCTAGTGTTTAACTGTGATTTAACAACTTTAGTTTCATCTTAAATGAAGATAGAGGGTGTGCATCGGTATAAGCACACACGCTCAGGTGCTCTGAATTGGTAGCTCAACTGGCTTAGTTTCTCAGAGCTAGTTTCTCCATAAATTGTGGTTAATATTCACAGGAATCATGTTTGCATAGTTCAGTACAAATTATTCAATGAATGCACATAATTAGGTGCTGCACTGGAACCTTGGATATGTACAACTGAAGATGATTAGATATGGCATAGTAACTTCATGATGTTCATAAAGTGAATGCAACTGACATGAAAATGGTAGGCTGCAAAACATAACTCTTACACTAGTGTAAGATCAAATAATAGCCTGAGTAATTTGGATTGTTACATACAGTCTACATTTCATGTGCTTTACAATTAAAGCATTTCAGAAAACATGCACACTGGCTGCATACCCCCAAGCTCTCAAGAGGGAGAAAAGGGACAATGTTACAACCCAATTACTGTTCTGTAAATTGAAGTAAAGACAGAATAAGTATCTTGCCTAAGGTCACATAAGTCATCTATGGCAGAGCTTAAACGAGAAACCAATAATTATAGTTCTTTGCCCTTATGCTCTAATTACTAGACTGTCCTGATGACTTGATCTGGGGGAATAAAAATTGCCTATAAATGTAACTCAGTACAGGGCATTGCTTTCATTGTGAGAGGCTAAACCAAAGAACTTACATTCTCTTTACTGTATAAAATTGGAATTAAGTAAAATTTGTATTTAATTTGTTTTGCAAGGAACCCATTAATACATTACAAAATTGTAAAATGTTAAAGCATAAATAGAAGAAATCAGCCTCCACAGGTTTTCTACTTTGATGCCTTTAAACTTAAGCGAAACCATGACAACAAAACAATGTGCTTCTGAGTTTATGCTATTTGAATAATATTTTGTTTTCCACAGGCACACAAACATGGTAGTAATGACAACACTGAAACTAACAGAATGCCACAGAAGGGGAATGATTATGAAAAAATGATGGCAGTAGTCCAAGAATTAAAGAGAAAGCAGTAATATGTCACTGATTCAAAGCCCAGTGATAAAGATTTCTACTCCCATCTACTAATTTTAAAAATTTGACCTACACCTGTTGTCAGTCTTGGTAGAACAGCTTTGCTTTGAAGTAAATAATATCTTGTATCATAAGTTTCCAACATACTTCATAATTATAGCACATCTGAAAACACACAAGCAGCCACATTTGGGTTGGATGGCCTGGTGGCACATTTCTGATTCTTGCATTTAATGACAGCTTTTAAGAGAGAGGGCGAAGGAACAATATTGTTATTATCCTATTATGGATGGGTAAACTGATATAAAATAAGATAAAGTGATTTGCCCATGGTCACACAGAAATGTGCCTTTGTCCCAGGTGCTCTCCTAATTTGTTTATCAATATGTTAAACTCCATTTCAATTTCTTTTTAATTTTCTTGTTCAACTCTTTGCATTGTTTCTGAGAAAAGGAAGGGCATATTTTTCTCCTAAGTCACCTATAAATACAGGCCAACTAAAATCAAATATTGAATTTTGAATGTAGGTAGAGGTGTTAAATAATGGTTTGTTTTGAAAAAATCAAAATCCAGAAACAGGTCAGGATATCCAAGACACGTGCTGATTTTGTGTCATGGGTGTCATTTTGCTCCACGGTTCTCTTTGATGTTACATAATAAAGTACATTTGATTTTTATTAGTTAAACTGGCTACTGTGTGATCCATTCATGCTTTTCTCTTTTTTTTGTGGAATCAGTAGTCCATTATATTTCTGAACAAAACATCATTTAAACATTTTGCAAGAAAGGTTATACACATAACAAGTGTCTAACCCTTTCCAGGCTTACCCTCTGCCCTGTGTAGGATAGAGGAAGTAATGGAGATGCTGACACCAAGCTGCACAGAAGGGTGTATTCTTGGACCCTGCTATAAAACATTCATTACAGATAGCACATGTCATCTACCTGCATTTGCCAGGCTGTTGCCAAAATTGAAAGGTGGCGCTGAGGTTGTGCAAATACCGAAGTTCCCAAAACTAAAGCTCATTGCAGGATTAGCAGCTAACCCGAAACCCCCAAAATTAAAACCACCAGCAGCGGAGTTTGCAGTTTCAAGCCCACCAAATCCTAACGAGCAGGAAGCATAAAAAAAAAAAAAAGTTGGCATTCATTAGATGGAAGTTAAATATACAGCACACACTATTCTTGGACACCAAAGCAAGAATACAGAGCAGTCAGAAACTACAGAAGAGAAGCATACTAATGTAAAAAAGTATTTAGTAAAGTTATTTAGTTCAGTAATAAACCCCACCTCTACACATCTTTCATATATTTTAAATTACAATTGTTGACCTCACTGTTTTTAGTTTTAGTTTTTCATTTATGTTGTACAGGCGATTATGAGTACCTGATCAAAGTCCTGCCGTCTATATCATCTAAACAGCAGCTCTTTTGAATGTAGAAAATGATCCAGATTTCTCTATAAATGCTGTTAATGACAGCACTTCAACCAAGAGCCCATAATCAATTATAACAAACCTATTAACTCATCTTCAACTATCTGACTGGATCAGCTGACCAGTCATTTCAGTAGATGCTGTCCCGAGGTTGGATAAGTCCAACTTCGGGACATCATCATCGGGACTATTTCAGCTGGACAGCATCAGCTGAAAAACAAACTAAATAATGCTGCATCTAGGATATCCTCTTCACAAAGAAGAAAATTATTTTCTATCATAGATTACCTAACAGCAACCTGCATTTTTCAGAAAGCCTGCTATTCTTTTAAAACAAATACACAATGATCAGTCTATGTAGGCCATTAAACCTTGGCTCTAAATCCTGATTTAAACACACATCCTCAATGTACAAGATCAAAAATTAAAGATACAAACTGTAAAGGAGAAATTTATACTTACATAATAATTTATTTTCTTTTATTTCTGCTACACCAGTCCATAACGATTATGTTTAGTTCCTCATCCATCTAACAGAGGCAGAGAATATTCCTTTTTTTAATCTGTGACATCACTATTACTTCCACTGATCACAGACTGGTTTGAGCCAGTATTCTGTGAAAGCACACTGAAAACTATGGAAATGTCCATATGCTAAACAGAAACAACCTTTTTTTTTTTTATGGAATAGGTAAGTTCTCTTTGAAAATTTTTGAAGACTATTTTTATACATTTCTCTCTTCCTGGGTGGGTTTCTGGACTGATGTACAGAAATAAAGAAAAGGAAATTATCAAGTAAATATACATTTCTCCTTCCTTTTCTGTTTTGCTACACCAGTCCAGAATAATTGGGAAGTAGAAAAGTCTAATTATTCTGGTTAGGATTTTAAACTTGCTTTTAGAATGCTTGCTTTGTAAGCAGTGTTCTTTTTCATGAGAGCATCTGAAATATTCTGGAAATGAATGTAATGTATGTCTGCTGGAGCGCACTGTTAACCCGCGTTTGGACGCGCATTTTCGACACACTATTTTTACCCCTTATTCAGTAAGGGGTAATAGGGCGTCAAAAACACGTGTCCAACCCCCCCGAAACTGATAGCGCCCGCAACATGCAAATGCATGTTGATGGCCCTATTAGTTATTTCTGCGCGATTCAGTAAGTAAAATGTGCAGCCAAACCGCACATTTTACTTTCAGAAATTAGCGCCTACCCAAAGGTAGGCGTTAATTTCTGCCAGCACCGGGAAAGTGCATAGAAAAGCAGTAAAAACTGCTTTTCTGTACATCCTCAGACTTATTATCATGGCGATATTATGTCGGAGGTCCCAAAAGTTAAAAATAATTTTAAAAAAAATGTAAAATCGGCCCGCGGCTTGAAAACCGGATGCTCAATTTTGCCGGCGTCCGATTTCCGAACCCGTGGCTGTCAGCAGGTTTGAGAACAGATGCCGGAAAAATTGAGCGTCGGCTGTCAAATTCGCTGACAGCCGCCGCTCCTGTCAAAAAAGAGGCGCTAGGGACGCACTAGTGTCCCTAGCACCTCTTTTTACTGCGGGCCCTAATTTGAATATTTTCTTTTTTACTGAATTGCGCGCATAAGAGAGAGGCCTGTGCGCTCGCCCGCTCTCCCGCAAATTTTACTGTATCAGCCTGATAGGTAGCCAGGACATACACTTCTCCCTGCATCCGCCCTTCTACAAGGAAACAAACAAATGCACAGACAATGCTTTATTACAATGTACAACCAGATGCCGGAGCCCACAAGAACCATGCCTCAGGAACTCCCAGTGAACATCCGCCACCAACCAGCAAGATGATCACCACTGGCCACCCGGCCAGCAGATTCCTGCATAACACAAGCTCATGCCCACGACCCCCGACACCACCCAAGCAAGGAGCCAAGCTTGTAGACACCCCCCCCCCACCCCCAGCCAGCAAGGAGCCGTATAGGAACTGCACCCAGTTGTCCCCCATAAGACCAGACATGACCGCCATCAAGTCAGCAGACAGTTCAGCATAACACTGAACCCCCAAACCGACTCAGGCAACCCACCACAGACACAGGTCTGAAAAAACCTGTGACCTTCCCAAAGATGCAGCCACGATTCCTAACAGAACAATTCCTCCAAGGCCTCCTGGAATGAGTTCAGGAACAGATCCAAACCAATAGAAGATAAATGGACCCCCATTCCTCCCTGAACAGACCCTGCTCCAAGTCCCATGACCACTCATGACAACCCCCCTGCAAGCTTGGCCAAGAACCAATCTGTTGATTGGCTTTTGCCTGACTACTACGCCAGTTACATTAATCATCTCAGCAGGCCTTGCAATAATATCGGACCAGAAAATTACAGCAGCAGGTTACAATATTGAAAAAACATTAAATCTTTACAAACCATGCTGATGAATTTGAGCCCTGACTTTCTATCCCAATCATCCCCCCCCCCAAAATGAATCAGCACACACGGCTGACCAAACCGCTACAAACCCCGTCGCAAACATGGGATCAATTCATTCCAAAGCATCCCCCTATGTGAATGATCATGCTTTGTTGAGTGAAGTACAACTAAGACCCATATAGCCATCCACATGTGTGTCTATAGGCCCACATGATATAGGAATGTCCAACAATCCATGCACAAGGCCCCTAGCATGCAGTACCTAAAAAGAAAAAACAATTAGTAAAATGCACACGCATCATAAAGGCTCTGAATGGACATAACCCTTGAATGCATCAGACCTCCACCGACTGATCCTCTGAATTACCTCTTCAGACAAACCCAAATAAGCCGCCGAAGCTGCAGCTCCAATCCTAAATGAGTGAGTCCCAAACCTACCCGCATCCAATCCAACTGCAGACAAACTAGACTATAACACCATTTCAAATTGATCTTGGACAGTGAGCGAAGGTCATCACAAACCAAAAATTGGGAGCCCCCCCAGAGCCCGAATCCGGGGAAAAAAAAAAACCAACAAAAAACAATGAATTGACCACTAGGCATTTACGTAAACCCGGAACTGCCCACAGGAACTCCTTTACCACTCTTATCAGTTTTTGATCTCGGGATATACAGAATGATTGACTCACTAGATAAGTCACATGCTGCACTAACAATCCAGCAATCTCTGCCCCTTTTGATGCCCTGGCCACCAACTCACTGACCCAGAAGGCCCCAAAAATATCCAAAACAAAAGCCACACAAACAAGACAGCATTCATATTGGGGATTGTACAAATGCTTGTCAAGATATCCCACAACTTGATAAGACTATTGTGCGTAATGGGCAGTCGCCCATCTGCACCACACACGGCACCACTAGACCACCCTATCAACAAATGCCGGACCAAAAAAACGATCCGCTGGAAAACCCCAACCATGCGCCCACATAAAAAATGAAAGCCATAATAGCTGTCTGGTTACCGCTGCCTTAGAGCACCCCTCCGCCCTAGCTTTCTCAATGAATTGTAACAAGAAAACATCCTGAACCGGCCATCACCCCCAACCCAAGGATGAAAGGAAAGACACCACCTTGTTAGTGCCATTCACATAACCCTTCCAAACAGCCGGGGCCTAGTGATGCTCGCAGCAACTTCCATGCTTTTCAATAGGAAAGGAGGTACCGAAGCTCCGCACAGATTCACCCTCTGGAGCAACCTTCCAAAACAGCTCTCACTTGGAACGAGAAAGAGAATCAGCCACACCGTTAGCTACGCCTGGTACGTGATGACCTCAACTATGCCCTTATTATCGCACCAAAAAACAACTTTCTTGTCTCACAAACGGAAACCCCATAAGAAGACCACCACCATCATCGTAAACAGTTCCAAAAAGGTAATGTTCTTGGTAGTACCAGATGATTTCCAATCTTCCGGCCATAAAGCCGCGCACCAAGAACCTTGACAATAGGCACAAAAAGTGAGGGATCCTGCTGCATCGGTATACAATTCTAAATAATGACTCAATAAAGAGTCCATAACAAATGGGGTTAGCTCAAATTTAGAGAAACTTTATATGGTTAAATCGGGGAAACCTCATATAGTGCCAAAAATAGGGTAATTGGAATGCCTATATGGCTACACAGTTAGAAACTCTAACTCCAACAATGTGGTTGTTAGATAGCTCATATAATCATTGGAAACCCCGGAGAGACAAGATGAGAAAACAGTTACTTTGTTCAACTATCTTGACGATCCAGTGTGAGTCCGTTTATTACGGAAGTGTATGATGGTGTACAGTGTAAACTCGATGTTATACCAATCACCACTCACGGTTATGACGCCAAGGTACTTGTATATAAGACTTCATGCGATAAGTGTGATGATCCCGACACTGCAATGTTTCGAATTGACTTTCTTCCTCAGGGTATCACTCTTAAGCATGGATGTACTTGTATATCTCGGCTGTACAAATACACTCGATACTCTTGGGCAAAGAGTATCAGTGTCACAACAGCGCAAGAACCGGATCACGATTAAAGAGATCGCAAACGCGCAAAAAATAAGAAGCACTCTGACCACAGAAAGGCTGGATTTTGCCATTAGCTAACGTACAACACTCAAAACAAGGAGCACGATTTGCCCAAGAGTATCGAGTGTATTTGTACAGCCGAGATATACAAGTACATCCATGCTTAAGAGTGACACCCTGAGGAAGAAAGTCAATTCGAAACATTGCAGTGTCGGGATCATCACACTTATCGCATGAAGTCTTATATACAAGTACCTTGGCGTCATAACCGTGAGTGGTGATTGGTATAACATCGAGTTTACACTGTATACCATCATACACTTCCATAATAAACGGACTCACACTGGATCGTCAAGATAGTTGAACAAAGTAACTGTTTTCTCATCTTGTCTCTCCGGGGTTTCCAATGATTATATGAGCTATCTAACAGCCACATTGTTGGAGTTAGAGTTTCTAACTGTGTAGCCATATAGGCATTCCAATTAGCCTATTTTTGGCACTATATGAGGTTTCCCCGATTTAACCATATAAAGTTTCTCTAAATTTGAGCTAACCCCATTTGTTATTGTCTATATCTTAAGTGTTTAGCATTCACTGGACCATTTTTTTGAGTATCAATAAAGAGTCCGACTGCCAAAGTGAAGACCTGTTAAAATCAGACAAAATACTATCTCAAATACGCAAATCCTCGCACATCCCATATGTAATGCGAATATGGTGATAACTCTTACTAACACCAGACATTGCGAATGACAACCTACCAAGGAATACCATCCCCATGGGAATGACTCTACAGGCAAAATTCAAACTGCCCATCAATTGCAGCTGCTGCAAGGTTAACTTTGCTCAAAGCAATGTCCTCTCCACCATACCCCTCATATCTGCCACCTATCAGCGGGCAACCGGGAAATCATGTCAACCGAATCTAACTCAATCCCGAGAAAAATTTGCCACGTATAAGGGCACTCTGATTTTCCCTCCACCAGGGGAATTCCAAAATTGGTAGAAACTTCCTGTAAGCATCGTAAAAGATTCATACAATCATCTGAATCAGCCTTTCCTACAAATAAAAAATCATCTAAGCTATGAACAATATTCACTGACCCAGATTTCTGCTCAACCACCCAGTGTACAAAGGTGCTGAAAGCCTCAAAATACGCACATGCAATATAACATCCCATAGGCATACATTAATCAAAATAAAAAGACTTGTTAAAACATAAACCTAGCAAATTAAAACTATCCAGGTGAACCGGTAAAACCTGAAAGCCGACAATGTCAACCTTGGCCATGAGGGCCCCACAACCATTTATTTATTTATTTATTTAAATTCTTTTAATGTACCGATGCTCAAGACGAGGTCTTATCGTACCGGTTTACAATGGAACTAGGGGAAACCAATTAACAATATATAGAAGGTAAAGTTACATTGAACAGGGAGCATAAACATGGGCTTTGGAAGAAAGGAAAGATTTCAAACTAATACAACTGGAGAGTACCAAAATGGTAACGAGACATATGGAGATTACCATAAGGTTGCTGAATTCGGCTGGAGATTTATTATGGCCTATAATGGCCTATAACCATTATGCCAAACCATTCAAACCACCGAATCAAATGATGCATAACGCACCTCGCAAAGGTCACGAGGAATAAAATCATTCACGGAATTACCCTTGGGAAAAGACACATTATTGCCAGGTTCCTTCTTAGGAATCATCGCAAGAGGTGACAACACCATCTCTTGAAATGGAGGATCCTCAAAAGGCCCGCAATTCTACCCAATTCAATCTCGCACTGTAGCTTATCCCTGACCACTTTAACCATCTTCCATACAGAAGGACAATTTTCACCAACCCCACAGATACTGGCCAAGAAAAAGGAATACAAAAACCAAACTCTAACCCCTGATGCAAAAGAATTGCAGTCTCGACTCTCGGTTAAACCTCGAGCCACGGCAACAATGCGCTCACCCGAATTGGAGTAGTCGCCAGTTCAAAGGACTCATTTAACAGGTCCTTTGGCAGAAGGCCCACTTGCGACTCCGTCTCCCGTCCGCTTAACGCATTTGAATGTGGGGTGACATACCCCATAGTCAGAAGAGACATGTCTGAATTTGCAATCCTGGAAACTGCACACAAAATGGTTGAATCGCTAACAGGCATCACTAACACCTGATCCAGTATTTCTTGTGCCACTCGACACGGGTCCTGTCCAAAAGGGCCGATTATCAACATTACCCAAACCGTCAGCATTCCCCGCTGCAGAAGAAGGAACATAAGAACACAGACCCATGTCCAGAACATAAGAACACAGATCCATGTCCAGAGTACCCCAGGACATGTACTTATTCTCCTCCATACAGTCCCGAAACGCTTGTCATAATTAAGGCAGGACCAGCCTTCGTACTCCTTACTGGCGGCCAAAATCGCATCTGCGTAAGCCATTAAAGGCCCATATTGTGAGGAGTCTTGATGACCGATGACACTCGCTAACCGGAGAAAAGAACATATCCAATTAAGGATATTACGAGACACTTTTTTCTTTGTCCCCGGAAAACGCTCACTGCTCCCCTTCATTTTTTCCTTCCTCTTCCCTCTATGACCCTCCAATAATTGAAAAATGTTGATATACTTCCGATGCCTAATCTTCTTCCTAAGAGACCTGGGCATGTCCTTCCACAATTCCAAAAAAGTCACTAATGCAGGAGCTCCCCTATCAGCACCCTTATCCTTTGACCCTGCACCGGCCGAAGACGAGGCACGCGAAGAACCAGAAGAGGACGATGAGAAAGAAGACTACGAAGAATCAGACGAACTAGACCTATCCCACTTCTTCTTATGCTTGAACCTATCATGCCTCTTAGCTCCTGTAAAGTTCCCAGACTTGTCCACCGCAGTCAAGGACTCACTAGCAATTCACACCTACCGACTGACTCCCTGCCGGCACAGAAGAAACCGCCTGGCCAGCCGCATCCCCAGTACCAGATAAATCAATATCAGCTAACTCACCCTGTTGCGCCACACTAGATTCTGCCTCTCCAGAATCCTGCATCTGAGGACCAGGTGCATGAGCCACCGACACCAGGTTATTGCGCCAACCTTCTTAACGTGATGGACCTGGAACATCCGACGCGTTACTTATTTATTTAAAAAGTTTTGTATGCCGTCATTCGAAAGGAACATCACAACGGTTTACATAGCAAAGACATCATAAAACAACAATGATATTTATCGGTGGAAACAATTACAAAAACGTTTTCAATATAAAACAAAACTATTAATAAAAGAATGGGAAAACTAAAATCATGAGGAAAAGGTTGACTTTTTCATTCTAGCTGTTTCCTTTCTCCAGGTAGTCTGCATAGGCCTGTTCGAAAAGCCATGTCTTCAGGGCTTTTTTAAACTCTGTTTCAAGTCGTAACTCAGCAGGCATTGTGATGAATGAGCCTGTGAAGGAACAAAAGGAGCCAAAGCAACAGGCCCAACAAACCCTACTGTTCCCTGACCCCCATCCGCCACCGTGGTCGCCTCCGCTGGAAAACCCAACCATGATAGCACTCAGGAGCAGAACACCACCACCCAGGCTTGTGGAAAAAAAAACTCCCGAAGTCAGGCCCAGCTGGCCAGAAAAAAGGGGGGCCACCCCAGCTACCTCTACCCTGCGCAGAAAACCTCCCTTGGAAGTTTGGGCTCAAACGCTGTACCATAGGACCCTCCCCCATAGCTGCAAATTGAGGACTTCAGTCCTCTTCCATAAGAAGCCTGCCCCCCCCCCCTAATCCCATTTCCCAATCCGATGAAAATGGAGCGCTATGGAAGCCCACAGAATGCCCCTTCCCCAACAAACCCTCAGCACTAGGATGAGGAACCCCACAAAAATTACCACCCCATCACTCGGGCCACCAACTGCTATAGTCTCTGCTGTCTCCGGATCCATTGCCCGATTCACATTACAATCCGTAGCATGCCCCACCAAAGAGGAGGGGAACGAGCATCCTGTGACCTTAACAGATAGAGCAGCCACAGCAAGATGCTATGAGGGAGCTGCTGGGATCGTCGACACAGGGTCTGACGCGCCACCTGAGCTTCCTAAAGGGGAAGAACGCCCCGGTAAGGGGCACAAAGCATCCTCCACCAAACCTCTCTCCCTGCACGAAGCTCCGAAACCAGCATAGCTACGCAAACAACCATGCGTGCTCTGGCCACCTGGCCCTCCCCACCCAACAACACACTCCGCAAAAGACAGAGAGGGAGGAACAGCCTCTACCTCTCTGCTGGTAGAACAGGACCATGCGCTGTGAAGTGTACTTACCAAGGGAAGAACCAGCCCCAATGCAGAGTTCGGCGGGCTGCTCGTCTCCATCTAGCTCACCGCCACTGCAGGAACAAAACTACCTGCCTTGATGTCCGCCGCCGCAACGGCCGCTTCCTCCGAATCCATGGCAACAAACCAAGTAATCTGCGCAGGAAAAACTGCCGATGCAACCGCGACTGCGACAGATGGCAGTAAGCACTGCCCCTGCCTCACACCCCCTTGGAACTGAAAATTCCTCCTCTCACCCTACTGGCATAGCGCCCAGGAGCCAATAGGCTCTAAGCCCACCAAGGTTTAAATCTAAACCAAGCAATGGATCTACCCTACCTGACTGGAGATCAGTCAACCTGCTCCCTCCCCCATCTCACCCCACACCCTGCTCACGTGAGCCTCGCACCATATTACTAAGGGCAACCAGGCACAAAGCTTGACTGCCCTCTCAAAATCTTTGCAGGATGTATATTATTCCCAAGAAGATGACAGTACTCTAGCTGAATGGGTTCCAATTACTTTAGAGCTTGATTTTCTTTTAACATGTAGAGGGATCTTTGCTTTCAGCTTTTATTTTATTTTGCCAATGAGAAGTATGCCAACATGGAGAAGGAAATCCCCAGAACCCTCTGCGTGTCTTTGGCCTGCCTGGGCTGAATAGACTCTGAGTGACTTACAGAATGTCCCTGGATATCTGTGGAGGCAAGCTGGCACCAGACAGGTGATGTCTATTCATAGAGTCACCACAGGGGAGCTTCAGGCACTATTCTCAGGAGTTTGTAATCCACACAGTTACAGACGTGTTGATTGTCTTGACCAGTAAGAGTTTAACAGAACAAAGAGAGCCATGGGAAATGGGCTACACATCCTGGGAAGCCAATCAGGGATAGTTAGGGATGATTTAATCATGCAGTTGACATCACAACTTATGTAAATGATCCTTTGGGCAGTCATGCAAGTCTCTAGAACCTTCTACCCTGTATTTGAATGTTATCTATAAAACAAGGATCACTTTCTGTATTCGATGAGATGCTGGTCAGATTGTAAGACGAAGGGCACCCAGTACCCAGCATCTCCCGAGAACACTTATATTGACTAATAAAAATACATTATACTTTTTACTGAGTCTAAGTGTTCTTGTGTCCCTGGCCATAAGCACAGAGTAAGCTTTACATTTTTGGCACCTGAACAGGGACTTGATAGCTATGGCTATCTATGAAATTTCAATGTTAGAATAAAAATGAAAATTACTTATCCACTGACGTTTTTGTTATAACATTGAAATTTCCTGGCAAAATTAAATAGAAACTGAAAATGAAGGTCCTTACATATGCACTATACATTACTTCTCCTTTTTCCATCCTCCTATGTTTGGTTTGGATGTCACCTAAACCTTTTATGCTCCTCTAAATAAAATGAACAATTTAACTAACTTTCTTGAAAAAGAATTTAACACTTCTAAATATCTCAGTGAAATTCTTACTTTTAAGTACCTTAAGGACTAATCTTTCCCACACACACTACTTTAAAAAAAAATGTGAATATAACTTTTTTTGAATGAAAAGAAAAGCAGGGATCACTCTTTGCTAATAAAAAGAAACTGGATTAATTGTATCTGTACTGGCAGATTAATTTAAAAATGGAACTCTACACGATAATACCTAAATTATCGGAGTAGATCTTTCTAAAGTATTTGTCATTAGAATAACTGTTAAGATCTTTGTCTTTTAAACAGATTTAAAAAGGTGCCATTAATAAAGTCTTCATGAACAAATTTATAATCCATTGTGGATGAAACTGCTCTTTTAAGGCATACTTTGGCTTTAATTCCCTTTATGAAACACGGGATTCCCCTGATTCTCTTCCTTTCTTACATGATTTTACAGGTACCTGCATCTTTATTTAATTGTGCACTAAACCTTTTTCTAGACCCTTTTTGAAGAAAGGTTAAAATAGCAGCAATATCTGAATTTCTAGGTGAGTCTGATAAAGATTTGTAATATGAATCAAAAGAATGCTACATCTGAATATATGTAATTGAAGTGATTTTTTTTTATCATTATTATGGTAGAGATGATATCACGGATATATAGTCTTTCTTAAATAAACGTAATCTCTCTCGAGTCATGTTGTACGATAGAAATGGAAATTGGTCCACCAATGATATTATGTCTTGGATTAGAAGACTTTTGGCTCCTAGAAACTCTAGAGGAACTTGCCTGTGCCAAGTTTGCACCACTGTACCACTTGTGGGTGGTGGGTTTTTTTTGGGGTTTTTTTTTTAGTATGTCCCATCAAGGAGCCATGGTGCGGAAAACATATAGATCAAGTTCCCCTTCGGACAGGTTTCTACTAGTGCAACTATCTCATCAACACCTCAATCCTTGCTTCCTCAAAAAAAACTATTATATTTGCAATTTGCAAATTTTGACTAAGGAGCTCCTGCTTGACTGTAATGAGAAAATTAAGGATTCAGAAACTGGCCTACAATTTTTGTTTACTTCACTCAATATAAAGTGCAGGAAATAATGATTTGTGACCTTGGATAAACCTCAACTGTAAGATTCCACCCTGCTTTATTATACATGCCACAGTATAATAAAGCAGGGTGTCACATAGAAATCTCTCCTTACCTTACAGTATATTGTGTAAAGCTTCTCGGTATGGAATGACTCAGAGATAAGATTTTCATCTGCTAGGGACTCAATTGTTTCTTATACTGTATCTCCAAATAGGTTTACTGAGAAGCAAGGATTTTCAGCTTTTTTTTTTTTTTAATTTTGTAGACAAGCTCTTTTGAGATCCAATAATTTAATCCAACCCATTCTTTGACTGAGAATGCTATAGCTGATGTTTTGGAATTAATATACTGGTAGATGAAAGTAGCCCTATGATAAACAGAGGTTTTTCTCCGATATAAGATTATTGACTATAGTCATATCCATGATATAGAAGTTAACTGGAGTATTATGTCTTTTGTTAAGAACATTCTAGTATCTTTTCCTGGCACAGTCGATGCGTATTTAATTTAATTTTTATCTTTTCTACTATTGTTATACAAAAATAATAAGTACAATTTAATGCATTCATCCAAAAATGAGACATGTATTAACACTGCCAAGACCCGCTTTTGATTAACTTCTTCCTAATCCTTTCATTAAAGAACACTCACTTGCAGGCTAAGCTATTTTTGTTTGTTCTTTTCCTTTTTTAAAATACAGATATTTTGCATTCTCCCATATTAATATTGTACCTGGAAAAGGTTCTGCCCAATCAGATGTAGCAGGAAATCCAGAACTCTGGAGAGCAAAACCTCTCCTGTTACTAAAACCATGAACTGATAACCTTTCATTTACATTAAGGGCCCACTTAAAACCAGTGACCTGAGAAATTATTTCCAACTAGAAGTTGCTTTGGCAGGAGAAGATCTGAGGTGATGAAAAGAGGACTGTAGTCCACTGCAAAAACCTCCAGAGAAAGCAAAGATGCAAGGAACAACATGCAGTGGATGTTTAGTACAAGTCACAGTACCTCTTTAATAAGGACTGTGCTGCTAGTCTCATTCAGGAAGCAGATTCATTTTTCATGGTCTTAAGGTGGAATAGGAAAGTGTTTTTTTCTTACAAAGCACGGACTGCCAATGTGGAGGAGAATTTGCATTTCTAAACTTTTTTTTCAAATCTGCATCATTTTTCAAAGATCACACTTCTGCACAACTCCTCAGCATCAATATGTCTGCACCATGGGTTCAGTACCAATATGACTCCTGCGTCTTGCCCCTGGCACCAATAAAGTTAATGTGCCATGCCTTTGCACCAATATAGCTTACTGTGCTATTCATTTGGAACCAACAACCGATTATGCACCAGCCTGCACCTCACCGTGATTCAGCAGTTACTGTGTTGTGCTTCAGTCCTTGACTATGTATCTGCACTGAGCTCTTCAGTGCAAATTAAATGTGCCACAAATAGGGTCTAATGTCCTGTGCCATACTTTGGTTTTAAATGGACTTGTGCCAAATTTTGGCAGACATCTCTTTATTTATTTATTTGTTTGTTTGTTTATTTATTTAAGTTTTTTATATACCAACATTCAAGACGATAGTCCCATCATGCTGGTTCACAAGAAACAGGGGTGCAATTATAATAATAAACTTAACAACTTGAACAATAGTGCAGAAAAAAGCAGTTACATGTAACAAGGAAATATAGAACTTGGAGAAAGAGCTCTTTGCGCTATCACTTCCCCTTCTTACAAACTGCACCAGTAATTTGTACTCCTTAGAACTATGTGCCTCCTTTGCCTTCAGCATCATATATATTGCATGCATATTAAACTCGATCATCATTTTAACTTTAAGTTATAGTGTCTTTTTTCTAAATTTATAATCCCCTTCGTTATCTGCAGATCAAATTAGGTGCAGTTTTTACAGAATAAAACTGCTTTATCTTTTATAGATGAATTCTCTTTCTGAGACAATACTTTTTTTTAACACTGTATGTGAACTAAATTGAAATATTTAGAATAAATTAAAACTAAAGTATTTGCAGTGACATAACGGAGAGAGACAACTGATTGTGAAGCAGATAAAAACAGATCACAGTGTTATCTTCTAATTTATATTCTACCAACTTTAGGGAAGAATTATCCTGTGACAATAATACTGTGATCACTTCTCTATGGATCAGGGGAATTACAGAAAACTTCTCTCTCTCATGATAAATTTCCTTTTCTACCAGGGAATCAAAATTGTTCTCCTCAAATTCTAACTCCATGCCTGCAATAGAAAAATCTAGTGCTTAAGTTTTTGGGGGTTTTTTTAAAGTTCCTTTTGAGATTTAAAAACTCTTAAATTTGAGCTAAATGCGCCTTAAGAATCTGTAATACTGGAAATAAAGCATCTAAATCTTCATCCTGCCTACAAAGCACGGAACGCTAATTAAGGAATCTGAAAACCCAAATAAATATATGTGTCTGATACGACTGATCCATTTTGATATAAGGTCCAGGATTCAAAACAGACGGGTTGAGAATTTTATCTGCGGCTGTGCAGTGCCTTGCTTGAGCCATATACAAAATAGCCACTATTTAAAAATCAACAGATGAAATTATTGATTCAAACTACTCAGGGTAAACAGTCAAGCTTATGATTATTAATAACTTTTGCTCCAGAATTTGTCAATACTATTTGCCAGGCTATATCTTTTGTTTCATGAATGTTTTATTGTTGTATAACAATATTTTAATTTCTGTCAGCATGTATTTTTGATTGGATTTTATGTATGTTTTCAATGTAACTATATCCAAAGTCAGAGGGTCTTAGGAAATTATTTATGCCAATGTATCTTTTATTTCCAATTATTTTCAAATTTTACAAAAACCTTAACTCTATGCAGGGACCATTAAAATAATCCAGACATGCTTTACCCCTTATAGCATGCTTTACCCCTCAATAACTACACTCCAAACATACCCATATCACATTCATACCTCATTCCTCAATCATCCATCACATAAAAATGTATAAAGTTTGAAAGTTTGCCTTGTGGCATTACCAATACAAACTTTTTTACACATTTAAACCACATGCACTGATGTTTTTCATATTACAGCCCCTCATTTACCTCAGACTTTCCCCGATTCAAAAGACGCCAGCAAAGACTGTGAAAGTTTGAGAAGAATCTTTTGTTGAAAAAATCCATGAGAGTGAGTTATGTTGAAGTTTTGCAACTGAGATCGTGACAATCACAATGGTAGAAAACCATTGAAACAGTATGTGATATTTCGTGACAGCTGGATATAACTTATAGTTACAAAATACGCCAGTAAAGATTGGGAAAGCTGTATAGAATTATTTGCCTAAAAAATCGTGAGAGTAATCCGGTGTTGATTTGACGCGTCGAAGGCAGTGTTAGACACAGTAAGTGTTGGAATATACATGAAATGAAACATATGTCATGCAGTGGACCGGTTTTATAGGAACACATGTACTAGATTTCATGAGCTAAGTTGTAAGTCAGAAAGCTTTAAACTATGATGTCCCTGAAGAAGCCCTAGATTTAGGGTGTAACGAAGTTCTCGTTGGATGAATACTTCTGGAACAGACATGGACAATACATCAGGCTTTCAAGTAGTATAAGTGGTTGATTAACAAGATGTAGAGTTCTAGTATGAAAATAGAATCAGATGTATTAAAACAGTTGAGTTATTTGACTGTAATATGAAAAACATCAGTGCATGTGGTTTAAATGTGTAAAAAAATGTTTGTATTGGTAATGCCACAAGGCAAACTTTCAAACTTTATACATTTTTATGTGATGGATGATTGAGGAATGAGGTATGAATGTGATATGAGTATGTTTGGAGTGTAGTTATTGAGGGGTAAAGCATGCTATAAGGGGTAAAGCATGTCTGGATTATTTTAAAGGTCCCTGCATAGAGAATGCTTTTGTAAAATTTGAAAATAATTGGAAATAAAAGATACATTGGCATGAATAATTTCCTAAGACCCTCTGACTTTGGATATAGTATCTAGTGAGTTTTCAGAGAACATGCAGTTGTATGTTTCCAATGTAAACCACTTCTTTACAGGTGATATATTAAATTCAGTAAATAATAATAATCTTAACTTTAGAGCTTGTTCAAAGTCCTATATTGTCTTTTTAATACATCCTCATTTTATCTGCTGTGATTTCGTGCAGAGCAGGCTGTGCTCTCTGCTGCAACCGTTCTGTTGCTGTCACAGAGAGCAAAACGGTGATAATGATCTGACATATAGGGCTTAAAACAGCTTTATAATCTCCAAGATGAAACACTGAAAAAAAGACAGCAGAGAAAAAGCGTACAGTCCATCGGGTCTACCCATCTGCCCAATTAATTTTGTTTTATAATTCCAATCACTCCCTTAGAGATCCCCTGAATTTATCCCATACATTCTTGAATTTAGATACCGGTTTTTGTCTCTATAACCTTCACCGGGAGGCTGTTCCATGCATATACCACCCTCTCTGTAAAGAAATATTTCCTAAGAATACTCCTCAATCTACTCCCTTTCACCCTCATCACATGACCCCTTATTCTAGAGCCTCCTATCCATTGAAAAAGGCTCACCTCCTGTGCATGGAAACCTTTGAGATATTTAAAAGTCTCTATCATATCTCCCCTATCTCGCCTTTTCTCTCGATTGCACATGTTTAGATTTTTAAGTCTTTCTTCATATGCTTTAGAACATAGACCATTTTAGTAGCCACCCTCTGGACAGACTCCATCCTGTTTATATCCTTTTGAAGGTTCAATCTCCAGAACTGTATACAGTATTCCAAATGAGGTCTCACCAGGGACCTATACAGGGACAATATCACCTCTCTTTTTCTGCTGACCATTCCTTTTCCTTTACAGCCAAGCATCCTTCTGGTTTCTGCCATTACTTAATCCACCTGTTTGTATCTGATGATGATAAGGTGGCCAATCACCCCAAAAACCGCTCTTCTTTCATGCTTAGAAGAATTTTACCTCCAATACTGTACCTTTCCCCTGGGTATTTACATCCTATAAGCACCACTCTGCATCTTTCATCTTCACTTGTTCCCTCTTCCTATTTTCCACACCTTCCTGGTAGTCCACCCTGTTGTAGATTTTGGTTTCATCAGCAAAAAGACAAACTTTTCACAAAAATGTTGAAAAGAACAGTTCCCTGAGGCACACCGCTAGTAACAGCCTCCTCCTTAGAGAAAACTCCATTTACCACTACCTTTTTTGCCTCCATACCAGCCAGTTTCCAATCCAGTCAGACACTCTAAGTTCCATAAATAAATTGAAGGCCAGCATCATTTTTTATAAATTAGAAACTTAATGGTTAAATGCCTTCAAGTCTTACTTTTTCTATTTTTTTTAAAGCAGTGAATATTTAAAAGGATTTAGAGGATCCTCTTCCTTTCCTCAATATATATGTATATGTGCTCTGAATTGGCTCAAACTGAATGTGAGCATAACCAAATGTTGGCTCGCTACTGTATAAAAATTACAGGAGCATGACAAGAGATATCTGCTCTAAATTGGCTCAACCAAGAACCTTCTAATGGGAATGGAAGCATAACAAAATGTTGACTAGTTATTCTGTAAAGATTACAGATGCATGGCCTAAACTTTTTTTATTAAACAAACTCAAATAATATGCCAAACCAGTAAGATAAATACTGCTGCTCCATTAATAATTTGATCCATCAGCTAGAAGCAGAGAATACTGAGTCAAAGCTCAACAAATGTAGCGATGTCACAGACTTTTTTTTTTTTTAAAAGACTGTTCTCTGCCTCCATCAGCTGGATGAAGGACTAAACCTAATTGTTCTGGAGTAGTGTAGCAGAAAGAAACGGTATGCAGGATTTAGTCCATTTTCAGACACTTAAAAGCAATGAACCCAGTTTCAAAACTTAAAACATTTTTTTTTGTATTGTTTATTTGCTCTAGTGCACACACAAAGAAAAACAATATTTTAGATCAAATCTGGAAGATGATGTGTCTATTCACTTTTCTCAGTTTCAACATAAAATGTTACTGATACATTCAGGAGGAAAAGCAGTAGGTTTTGAGCTACTGCACATGCAGATTGGCTGAATTGAAAGCAGTAACTGCCTTTCTTATATAAAAAATACTAAAAAGAAAAATAAATGCAGTAACATAGCTCTTAAACAGAATTAAAGCAGTCCTTGCAAACAAGGAGCCAGCATTTCTTTCAATAGGAAGGGGGCTTCAAGAAACACTCACCCCAGGCATTATGCATAGAAAAAAAACAAAAATATGTGCCAAAATAAAACCCCCAAAATTATGGTTGCATAAAAATAAATAAATGTATCCAAAACTACTTGGTTCTCAGTTTAAATAATTACTTTCCAGAGATAACAAAATATTCTGCTGTGGCTAATGGGACACAAGTGAAGCTACTGGTTCAAGCGAACAGTAGGAAGGCATAAAATGTGTATTTTTAAAACATTTTTGATGGTTTAAGGGGGGAGGAATAGCCTAATGGTTAGAGCAGTGGACTACAAACCAGGAGACCAGGATTCAAATCCCGCTGCTGCTCCTTGTGACCTTGGGCAAGTCACTTTACCCTCCATTGCCTCAGGTACAAAACTTAGATTGTAAGCCCTCTGGGGATAGAGAAATATCTACAGTACCTGAATGTAAACCGGTGTGATATCTCGATCAAATGTCAGTATATAAAAATAATAAATAAATAAATAAAATTTAAGACCCTCCATTTTATGTATTCTCCACTGTTTTTCAACGACTATTCCCCTCAAGTATACAGTATTTCTACAGGTCTGATGAGGTAACAGATGACAAACAAAAAAAAAAGATAGCTTTGATTATGCCAAAATGCTGCTTTATGTGAAATAAATACCCCCAGAAACAGATTTTTAATATCTAGATGTATTTGATAAAATATTAGTATAAGCACGTAAGAAATGCTCAAACTTGTATCTTTTCTGTAGTTGGAATTGATGACAAAGGGATTTTAAATGCTTAGCTACATATACATGGCTGGGGTAGTCATGCAAAATTCTGTATGTGCTGAGAGTTCATGTTTTCTGCAGTGTAAAGTGAACAAAGTCCAAAGATCTTATATACATTGTGTCAAAAATGTTTTTTTTCCTTTGAGAAAACATTAGGGGGTAGATTTTAAGAAAGTGCGCCTTTGCGTACTTTTGTTTGCGCACCAGGCTCCAACAAAAGTACGCTTGATTTTAGTAGATACGCGCGTCACCGCGCGTATCAGCTAAAATCCAGGATCGGCGCGCGCAAGGCTGCCGATGTCGTGTAGCCGGCGTGCGCCGAGCCGCGCAGCCTGCCGCCGTTCCCTCCGAGGCCACTCCGAAATCGGAGCGGCCTCGGAGGGAACTCGCTTTCGCCCTCCCCTCCCCTTCCCCTCCCTTCCTCTATCTAACCCACCCCCCCGGCCCTATCTAGACCCCCCCCTACCTTTGTCGGGGGATTTACGCCTCCCGGAGGGAGAAGTAAATCCCCGCGCGCCAGCGGGCTGCTAGCGCGCTGAGACGCGACCTGGGGGCAGTTCCGGAGGGCGCGGCCACGCCCCTGGACCGCCCCGGGCTGAAACCACGCCCCCGGGCCCGCCCCCGAAACGCCGCGTCCCGCCCCCAAAACGCTGCGCCGATCCGACATGCCCCCCTCGAAAAACCCCGGGACTTACGCGAGTCCCGGGGCTCTGCGCGCGCCGGTAGGCCTATGGAACATAGGCGCACCGGCGCGCAAGGCCCTGCTCGCGTAAATCCGGGCGGATTTACGCTAGCAGGGCTTTTAAAATCCACCCCATATTGAATACACAAATCAGATTGCAGGTTGCTACAGCATTCAGTCTCCTACTTGGAAATGAACATGAATACAAGTTTGTGCTGTTTAGAAATCTTCATATCCTTGGATGTTTATATAGAAGTTAAAACATAGCTCAACTGTTCCTACAGACCTCTCTAGAAAGAAGTATTAACAGTCTCCAATAGCAGGCTATTTCAGAACTTTATGTTTATCAGAATGCATGTTCAGGTTTAAAAATGGTTCACAATTAATATTTCTGATAAATGTATTATTTCAGCATTTGATGCCCAGTGTGTTTTACAAGTATTATTTTGCCTACATGACGGATGGTAGTATAAAAATGAGTAGTGATGGAGCAAAGTTTATTTCCATTTAATATTCTGCCTTTTCCTAGAAAAGGCACAAGGCAGATTATAAAGAAAGATGCAATTACAGTACACATCTTGGGGGAAGGGGGCATAAGAACATAAAACTGGGAACAGAACAATATAAAACTATATAGGTAGCTAAACAGGGTATACATTGATTTTAGTATAGGGAGGCTACTTAGCAAGAAAACAAACATGGCACATAAAAGCAGAATACTGTTTTCATAGTTACAGAGGATACCTAGAAGTAAATTAGACAGGAATGCAGATTTTTGACAGGTAACTATGATTAAATTGTATACATTCTGGGGACAGGGAAATACCTACAGTTCCTGAAAGCAATCCACTCTGAAGTGTTTGAAAGGTGGAATACAAATCAAATAAACAGACAAACAGGTCAGTTGAGAGCAAGGTTTAAAAATGAGTTTTTAGCTTGCATATGAATGAGGACAAAGAGAATGAGTACTGAATGTCAAAAGCATGTAGATTTCAAATGTGAAGGGCAAGCAGGGAGAAAAACAAGTTTGCTTACGGTAAATGGTGTTTTCCGTGGATAGCAGATGAATTAGCCATGCTGTCTGGGGACGTCCTCCGTGCCACTAGGTGGCAGAGCTCTCTAAGATCAACCAAAGTCTTTTGGTGAGGTGTTCCTCCCTGCATACCAGCTGTGTCTCCTCGAGGCTCCTCAGTCCGTGTCAAAGCAAGATGAAATGCAATGCCGAACTGTCAGGGGAGGCAGGCGGGTCAGCATGGCTAATTCATCTATCTACGGAAAACACTGTTTACGGTAAGCAAATTTGCTTTTTTCCCCATAGATGAGCAGCTGGATTAGCCATGCTGTCTGGGAGTCACTAGCTGAAGTATTGAGCGTGTAGTTTATGTGAGTATTTATATGTAATTGAACGCTCAATACTATATAATAGGCGGACAGTTACTATAAGTGAGTTGAAGTAGAAGTGCTCTTGGTTAGGATTATCCGCCCCATCTCTGCATCGTCTTTGGTCTGATTGTCTAAACAATAATGAGATGTGAAAGTGTGCAGTGATGACCATATAGCTGCTTTACTGATATCTGAGATAGGTACTTTGTGAAGATGTGCGACGGAGGCAGCCATTGCTCTCACTTGATGGGCTTTGGGTGTGGAAGATAAGGTTTCAGAATGTTTCTGGTAGCAGAAACGTATGCAGTTAGAGATCCAGGATGATAAAGTATGTTTAGAAATGGGAAGTCCTGGAGCGTTTGGATTGAATGAGAGAAATAGTTGTGACTGTCTGTTGGTAGACAGAGTTCGTTTCTTGTAATATGCAAGTGCTCGTTTGCAGTCCAATGTATGGAGACACCGCTCGCTGTCATTTGCGTGCGTTTGGGATGGAAAGTTGGCAAGGTTATGGTCTGATTCAAGTGAAAGGTGGAGACCACTTTTGGAAGGAAATTAGGATGTGTACTTAGCATCACCTTGTCGTGGTAGAATGCAAGATAAGGTGGGAAGTATACTGGTGCTTGAAGTTCACTGATTTGCCTTGCGCATGTAAGGGCGACTAAAAATAGCACTTTCCAGGATAGGTATTGAAGATGGCAGCTGTCCATTGGTTCGAAAGGTGGTAACATGAGTTGTTCCAGAACTGGGTTGACATCCCATGGCACTGGTGGTTTCTTTAAGGGGGGTCGTATATGTATAACACCCTTCATAAAGTGAGAAATAAGAGTATGACATGCTATTGATTCCCCTTTTAGAGGAGTGAGGTAAGCTGCTATCGCACTAAGGTGAACATGAAGAGAGGCAGTGGCCAGACCCTGAATATAAAGAAGATGAAGATAACTTAGAAGACATTCCGGTGGACATGTTAGTGGGTCTGCTTTCATTGAGGAACACCAGGATACGTAATGTGCCCATTTGTGTTGGTAGTTTTGTCGTGTTGATGGTTTCATGGATGTGATCAAGGTATCTTCCAGTTGAGGTGAAATGTTTAGATTTTGAAACGTGACCCTTTCAATCTCCATGCAGTGAGATTCAGTGATGCGTGTAGTGGATGGAGCACTGATCCTCGTTATTGGGTGAGGAGGGTGGGCGCATTCCCTAGAGGTATCGGTTTGCAAATTGATAGTTGAACTAGGTAGCTGTACCACAGTTGTCGTGGCCATGCTGGGGCAATGAGGATCAGATACGAACTGTCTTCGATGCATCTCTGTACTGTTCAGATGATCAGTGGAATAAGAGGGACACATAAAAGAGGTCCTGAGATCAGTCCAGGAGAAAAGCATCTTGTGTCAGACAGCATGTGCTGGGGTACACTGAGCAAAAAAGATCGACTTTCTTGTTCTGTTGCAAAGAGGTCTATTTGGGGAAGACCCTAAATAGAGAAGAGTCAGTTGGCGACACTTTGATCGAGTTCCCACTCATGTGGGTGAAAACTTCTGCTCAACTTGTCTGCCTTGGAGTTGTTGATCCCGGGTAGATATGTGGCTTGGAGGGAGCTCTCCTTGGAGTGGGCCCAGTCTAGAATCTGTATCACTTCTCTGCAAAGGTTCCATGAACCGGACCCGCTTTGCTTGTTTATGTAAAACATTATCACTTGATTGTCGGTATGGATCATGACTACATGGTGCAGCAGGGTGTGTTGAAAAGCTTGAAGGGCATACTTGATAGCCCTCAATTCCAGGAAATGTATGTGATAATTGGGCTCGTGGGTGGACCACAACCCTTGGGTCTGAAAGTCGGAAAGATGGGCTCCCCAGCCTTTGGGGGAGGCATCCGTGATGAGAATCAGTTGATGTCGTAGGGGTCTGAGAGGTGAGCCCTCTGTCAATGCTGGTGGGGTTAGCCACCAGCTGATGTCTACTTCATGTTGCTTGTTAGTTGTATAGGCATTGAAAATGGGCTTAGGAATTGAGACCACTGGGTTTTTAAGGCCCCATTGTAGACTATGGATATGTAGTCTCGTGCGTGGGACCACGTAGATGCATGCTGCCATGTGACCCAGTAAGGTTAAGGCTCGACAGGCTGTAGTTCTGACAAGTGGCAAGAGATGCTGGGCCAGTATGGTGAGAGCGAATGCTAGAGGTTGTGGCAGGAAAGCTCTGTCTTGAACGGTGTCTATAGAAGCCCCTATGAAGGTTAGCATTTGTGTCTGTTGCAGATACGACTTTTCGTAATTTATGAGAAGACCTAGATTGTCTAGGCAGCTTATCGTCCGAAGTAAATTATTCCGTAGAAGGAGTGGTTTGGGGGCTAACAACAGCTAGTCATCTAGATAGGGAAAGATTTGAATTCCCTGTCGACGTGAGCCACCACTACCGCTAGACATTTCGTGAATACTCTTGGTGCGGAGGAGACACCGAATGGAAGAACTCTGTACTGGAAATGTCTCATGTTTGTCTGAAAACAGAGGTAAGTCCAAGGATTTCAATGCATTGGTATGTGGGCATACGCGTCTTTCAGATCTATGGAGCAAATCCAGTCTCCTGGTTGTAGGAAGGGAAGAATGGATTTGAGAGAAGTAATTTTGAATTTCTCCTTCAATATGAATTTGTTGAGGGAACCTAGGTCTAGAATAGGGCAGAGTCCCCCTGATGTTTTGGGAATGAGGAAGTACTGTGAACAGAATCCCTTGTGGTATTGGAATGGAGGCAACTCCCGTATGCAGTTTTGATGGAGTAGCAGGTATACTTCCCGAAGAAGAATTTCCAGATGAGCTTTCTGGTGCTAGGGTACCACTGGATGTGGTAGTGATGGAAGGGATATAAAACTGAGAGAGTATCCGTCCCGTATGATATTGAGGACCCATGAGTCTGATGTTATAGTACTCCATTGAGAAAGAAAGTGGAAAAGCCATCCTCCAACTTTCTGGTCAGGTAGTGGTGGCTGTGTTATCCCTAAAAACTTTGCTGGTTTTTGGGTGGCTGAGAATCAGCAGCCTGGTATGGCTGACGAGGAGCACGTGGCCGCTGATGAGGAGCTGGCTGTTGATAAGGCTGCTGATGAGGATTTGAATATTGTTGTGGTCTATAGGCAGGGTAAGGATGATATTGCCATCTGGGATAAGGTTTTTTATATGAACAGAAGGGTCGTTTAGAGGATGGTGTCTCGTGCTGAGTGAACGAGAGTACTGCTACCTTTTGTTCTTTTAATTTAGCAACAGTCTCCGTCAATTTATCCCCGAACAAGTTGTCTGGTCTACAGGGAAGGTTGGCCAGTTTTTCATGCACGTCATCACGTTATGGCGCTTGCTCGTAACCAAGCTAGTCGCCGAGCTGCAATGGCATTAGCTGATGTTTTTGCCGAGGTTTCAAATCCCTCATAAACTGATCGCATGAGATGACAAAGACCTTCTTCCATAATCGTGGAATTCAGGTGGAGTGGTGTTATCAATCGATCCCTGTTGCAAAATAGGTTTTAAAGATTGCAGACATTCAAAGAGATATTGCGCCACATAAAACTGATAGTTTTGTATTTTGGCGTTTAGAACTCCTGATTGATAAGCTTTTTAAGCGAAATCATCTAAAGCTTTATTGTCACAACCTGGTGGGTTGTTGGAGTGCAGCCTGGTTTTCCTTGCTTTCTGCAAGGCTGATTCTACAACCACTGAAGTATGTGGTAGTTGCACGTTAGTGTAGAAAGGTGAGTCACGCATTCTATATTTCAAATCCATTTTTCTCGAGATGGGTGTAGTGGAAAACGGGGAGTCCCAGGACTTTTCCAGCAGTGATTCTAAAACTGGATATTAAGGAGGTGCCGTAGGTTCAGCATGAGTGTCAAACATTTTAAGGACGTCAAACATTTCTTGTCTGGGGTCTGGTATCTTTTTAGTTTCCACGCCCAACCAGAGACCCACTTTTTCCTGAAATTGTGAGTATGTTAGATCTTCCAGCGGAGAGATTGGCTCCGGTGGTAACTCTTGCGGGTCGGACAGGTATTCCATTGATGATCCGGGAGAGGATGATGAAGTTGAAGATGCATTTCGGTGCTGGTCCCGGTTGAGGGGAAGAGGGCATCTTTTGCAGTTCAGCAAGAATAGGTTGGTTTTGTTTCTCAACAGATTCCAAAAATTGAAATAAAATGTTAGTAATTTGCAAGATGGTATTCGAAGCCGAAGTTGAAGGTTTCGGCTTTGTTTGGTGATGTAGTGGTAATACATCTGCTTTAAAGGATATTAGTGTCAGGAGCCTTTGGAGGGCCCTCATCCACAGGTGAATGAGTCGTCAGGGAATGAAGTAGCTCTGGCAGATCTGAGTCTCTGCAACGATGAGAGGTCGTGGATACTACAGAGAGAACCTCCGAAGAAGTAAAAGGAGAAAAAGAGTCGGATCTCTGTGGGGGAGACGGACTTCCTTCCAGGGATAGCACTAATGGTGAAGGACTTATTCTTCTATTGGTCCTGTATGATGTTTCTTGTGTGCTATGACTGGTTGCGTCAGCAGCGTCAGTTGTACAAGTTGCCCAGCGTGTTGCTTCGGCATGATGCAGTGCCTTGGGTGCATCAATGGTGTACTGAAGCATTGGTGCGTCGATGTTCCTTTGGCGCGTCGACGCGGAGAAGTCCCTTCAACGTGTTCATGCATTGGAGGTGCCTCAACGTCACGAGGCATCGACCTTGCGACGCAGAATGCGTCCTTGGCGCATCTCCCGCGCTCTGTGTCGTTTGGATCTTGGATTTTGTTTTACTTCTCTTTGGATCGGGAGGGTCCGCAGAGATAGCCCTTCGACGCCCTTGGGCTTTGGGAGTAGACTTCAGTCAAGAGCCAACTTAACTGAAGTTTCAGAGGGGCATACGAGCCCGATGTGCCCTCTCTTAAACGGGCGATTTTCTCAGCTCTTTGGCGCTGTGCCCGTGGGGACATGTGGCCACAGTCCCGGCAATTAGCCTGGTCATGTCTAGGACCCAGGCATAAATAGCAAAATTGGTGTCTGTTCGTCACAGACATGATTTTCCCACATTCACAAAACTTTTAACCTGGTCTACGCATGTTTAGTGAAGGGAGCTATCCTTTTCCAAGGTTTAAAACAGTTTCCTGTCAAGTTTTTTCCTCAGAAGTTTTTCTTTCCTCAGAGAGAAGAGCTCCGCGTGCATTCAGTCGCATGGAAAAAAACGGACTGAGGAGCCTCGAGAAGACACGGCTGGTATGCAGGGAGAATACCTCACCAAAAGACTTTGGGTGATCTTAGAGAGCTCCGCCACCTAGTGGCACGGAGGATATACCCAGAAGGCATGGCTAATTCAGCTGCTTATCTATAGGAAAAAAGTAAGTTGCCAACTTGCAACTGGTGTTTTCTGTCGGCAGTAAGTCAAGTCAGTCACACTTTTAGGTAACAATATCCATTGAGGCCAAAGATGGAAGTGCATAGCTTTGAAGTAAAACTTTTGTGCTCTGCTTATGCCCAATGGTTGTGTGATTTAACCTCACTCTTATAGAATTAATAAAATAATAGAATGAAATTTTAATAACTCTAAGGAGAGGTAGGAAGGCATGTGTGACAGACTTGTCCTGCAGTCCACAGAGAACACCAGTTACAGGCAAGTAACTTAATCCACTCCATGGACAAGCAGGAAAGTTAATCTCACTTGTAGAGCCAAAGGTACATGGTGACAAGTGGCTGATCTGCAAATGTCTTCAACACAGGCTGACCCCCCAGGTGAGCTGTTGTGTCTATAGCTCCAACATTATGGGCCTCGATATGACTTTTGTCATAGGAAACGTACAATCAGATTCAAATGCTAAGAGAAATCAGGGAAGCAAACCAATTTGGCAGTGCAATAATAATGGGAGATTTCAATTACCCCAATATTGACTGGGTAAATGTAACATCAGGACTTGCTAGAGACAAAGTTCCTTGATGTAATAAATGATTGCTTCATGGAGCAATTTGTTCAGAAACCAACAAGAGAGGGAGCTATTTTAGATTTAATTCTTAGTGGAACGCAGGATTTGGTGAGAGAGGTAACGGTGGTGGGGCCACTTGGCAACAGTGATCATAACATGATCAAATTTAAACTAATAACTGGAATGGGGACAATAAATAAATCTGCAGCTCTAACACTAAACTTTCAAAAGGGAAACTTTGATAAAATGAGGAAAATAGAAAAAAAACTGAAAGGTGCAGCTGCAAAGGTTAAAAGTGTTCAACAGGCTTGGACATTGTTTAAAAATACAATCCTAGAGGTGTAGTCCATATGTATTCCACACATTAAGAAATGTGGAAGGAAGGCAAAACGATTACCATCATGGTTAAAAGGTGATGTGAAAGAGGCTATTTTAGCAAAAAAAAAAAATCCTTCAAAAATTGGAAGAAGGATCCATCTGAAGAAAATAGGATAAAACATAAGCATTGTCAAGTTAAGTGTAAAACATTGATAAGACAGGCGAAGAGAGAATTTGAAATGAAGTTGGCTATAGAGGCAAAAACTCATAATAAAAACTTTTTAAAATATATCCAAAGCAAGAAACTTGTGAGGGAGTCGGTTGGACATTTAGATGACCGAGGGGTTAAAGGGGCTCTTAGGGAAGATAAGGCCACTGCAGAAAGAATAAATGAATTCTTTGCTTCCGTGTTTACTAATGAGGATGTTGGGGAGATACCAGTTCCGGAGATGGTTTTCAGGGGTGATGAGTCAGACGAACTGAACAAAATCACTGTGAACATGGAAGATGTAGTAGGCCAGATTGACAAACTAAAGAGTAGCAAATCATCTGGACCGGATGGTATGCATCCTAGGGTACTGAAGGAACTCAGAAATGAAATTTCTGATCTATTAGTTAAAATATGTAACCTATCATTAAAATCATCCATTGTACCTGAAGAATGGAGGGTGGCCAATGTAACCCCAATATTTAAAAAAGGCTCCAGGGGCAATCCGGGTAACATAGACCAGTGAGCCTGACTTCAGTGCTGGGAAAAATAGTGGAAACTATTCTAAAGATCAAAATCACAGAGCATATAGAAAGACATGGTTTAATGGAAGACAGTCAACATGGATTTACCCAAGGGAAGTCTTGCCTAACAAATCTGCTTCAGTTTTTTGAAGGGGTTAATAAACATGTGGATAAAGGTGAACCGGTAGATGTAGTGTATTTGGATTTTCAGAAGGCGTTTGACAAAGTCCCTCATGAGAGGCTTCTACGAAAACTAAAAAGTCATGGGATACGGTAGGAGGCGATGTCCTTTTGTGGATTACAAACTGGTTAAAAGATAGGAAACAGAGAGTAGGATTAAATGGTCAATTTTCTCAGTGGAAAAGGGTAAACAGTGGAGTGCCTCAGGGATCTGTACTTGGACCGGTGCTTTTCAATATATATATATAAATGATCTGGAAAGGAATACGACGAGTGAAGTTATCAAATTTGAGGATGATACAAAATTATTCAGAGTAGTTAAATCACAAGCAGACTGTGATACATTACAGGAGGACCTTGCAAGACTGGAAGATTGGGCATCCAAATGGCAGATGAAATTTAATGTGGACAAGTGCAAGGTGTTGCATATAAGGAAAAATAACCCTTGCTGTAGTTACACGATGTTAAGTTCCATATTAGGAGCTACCACCTAGGAAAAAGATCTAGGCATCATAGTGGATAATACTTTGAAATCGTCGGCTCAGTGTGCTGCAGCAGTCAAAAAAGCAAACAGAATGTTAGGAATCATTAGGAAGGGAATGGTTAATAGAACGGAAAAGGTCATAATGCCTCTATATCGCTCCATGGTGAGACCGCACCTTGAATACTGTGTACAATTCTGGTCACCGCATCTCAAAAAAGATATAGTTGCAATGGAGAAGGTACTGAGAAGGGCAACCAAAATGATAAAGGGGATGGAACAGCTCCCCTATGAGGAAAGGCTGAAGAGGTTAGGGCTTTCAGCTTGGAGAAGAGACGGCTGAGGGGGGATATGATAGAGGTCTTTAAGATCATGAGAGGTCTTGAACGAGTAGATGTGACTCGGTTATTTACACTTTTGAATAATAGAAGGACTAGGGGGCATTCCATGAAGTTAGCAAGTAGCTCATTTAAGACTAATCAGAGAAAATTCTTTTTCACTCAACGCACAATAAAGCTCTGAAATTTGTTGCCAGAGGATGTGGTTAGTGCAGTTAGTGTAGCTGGGATCAAAAAAGGTTTGGATAAGTTCTTGGAGGAGAAGTATATTAATGGCTATTAACCAAGTTTACTTAGTGAATAGCCACTGCTATTAATTGCATCAGTAGCATGGGATCTTCTTAGTGTTTGGGTAATTGCCAGGTTCTTGTGGCCTGGTTTAGCCTCTGTTGGAAACAGGATGCTGGGCTTGATGGACCCTTGGTCTGGCCCAGCATGGCAATTTCTTATGTTCTTATTAGGATAACAGGACAGAAGCAGTAAACATCAGGATGCCTAATGGACTTAATACTTACAGTAGTGACAACTTTAACAGGTATAAAGTTAAACACAACCTCTTTCTGCAATGTTTATTGCAAAATTACTATTTGCTGGTTTTAACATATTGAAAATAATAAAACCGTGAATACAGCATGTGCAAAAGTTTGGACATCCTTCCAGTTGATCAATTACTACTTTTTTTTAAAAAGTTAACAAGGACCACAATGGTGATTGATTCATTAGATCTTTAGTTAGTCAGGTGAAAATAATTCCACAGTTTAACAAATTACTCTGACTGATAGTTGATCCTGTGCACAGCAGATTTGAAGGAAGCAGTGAGACATGTTCATGTACATATCAAGGGAGAGTAGGAAAAGAAAGTAGATCGTGCAGGATGCATATCAAGTTGGACCACAAAATGTCTGAAGTCAGTGGGGGGAGGGGGAGAGTCACTAGAGGGCTAGACAGCCAGTCAGCAAGAAGAAATTGCCAGACAATAGGAAACTTCGATCTTTGCGAAAATGAACTGAGCCACTGGTGACTTCTCAAACAGGTGATGAATCAAGTTTGGGTATATCAGTAAGTGCTTCTCAAAACACCTCCCCCACAAAAGGGAGTGAATATTGCCCAACTAGAGGGCAACAGCCAGTGATGTGCCTGTGTGGCATTACTCAATATATCATGGAAGATCATAAGAAAACCATGAGCCTCACTGCAGAATCCTAATCATTGCAACTATTGCTGAATTTGCATCAGTAGCTGAACTGAAACAAAAGAGAATATCATAGTGGTCCCTACACTGAGATAGACCCTGCTGAACCCTAGGACCTTCACTGGGAGACCTTCAATTGGACAATGGAGACATTCCTAGTTCAACTTGGGTGAGATACACTCATGGTGGGGTTTTAATTCTTTTGGGGGTTTTTTAATCATGCAAACACAGAGCTGGGTTTTCCTTATGCTAAGGAAAGATAAACAGTTTTGATAAATAAATCTTGGTATAAATTGTTACTGTGCCCTACTGAGTTGTGATTCATAATAAGTCTCCTGGGTTTGTAAGTTAGTAGTCTCTAGGGTTAAGTCCAATATCATTGGTGCTGTTTTCCTCCTAAACACAAACCTGACCATATACTGAAGGGCCAATAAGATGTCAGTGGTTAGAACCAACAGGGACTAAACCTAGCTAGATGTAATTCCAGAAAGAATGGGTCACAGATTGTGTGGCAACAAGTCCTGTCTGTTATTATGCAATATATCTTGTTTATTGTCAGTAGACTTCTACTAAAACTTAGATGCCTCCTTATCTGGTTCCACTGAATAGTATTGCTCCTTTGGATAAGGGCCTCAGGGTGGGAGGTCTACCAATGGTCAGATTTATCCCATAAGGTAGCCTGGAGCTAAATAGAATTCTGGAATGAGTTGGGCTGTCTAGTTTTCAGGGTCACTGTGACTTTCAAAGCTTGGAGCAGGCTGTATCTTATACTTATTTATTTATTTAGCATTGTTATATACCGATTTTCCAGTAACAGAATTACTAATCAAGTCGGTTTACATTTTAACAATAACCTTGACAAAAAGTTGTCATCTTACAGTAAACAGGATGATAGAACTTGGATACAAATAACTGGGGATAACAATATAAAGTAAACAGTTATGGGGCCTAATGTAGGCTAAATTTAGGAAAGATGTTAGGTTAAAAACTTGGGTTTTAAGATTGGACTGCATAGAGATAAATAGCAAGAGCGTTCTCTTGGAGGGGTTACCAATGGAAAGGAATCATTGGTTGGAGTACTAATAGAATGTTAAAGTTAGGAGAAAGCTTGGTTGAACAACCAGGTCTTGAGTCTTTTTTTTAAATGTGATAGGGCATTGTACTAGTCTGAGGTCAGATGGAAGAGAGTTCCAAAGTTTGGGTCCGGCTGTGGAGAAAGCTCTTTTACTTAATGCTGACTTAATCGGTGGGGTCTGCAGATTGTCTCTATATGCTTGTCTCACTGGTCTGGTGGAGGTGCGAGGTTGCAAAGGGATCTTGAGCTCAAGTGGGGCGATGTTATGTATTGCTTTGTGGACTGATGAGAGGGCTTTGAAAAGAATTCTGAATTTGATAGGAAGCCAATGTAAGTTCTTTAAGGTTGGTGTTATGTGTTCTCTTTTGTTTGTTTTGGTTATAATCCTTGCTGTAGCGTTTTGCAACAACTGTAGTGGTTTTGTGGAGTTAGCGGGGAGGCCGAGTAGTAGAGAATTGCAGTAGTCCATTTTAGTGAGAATGATTGCTTGTAGAACTGATCGGAAATCATGGAAATGAAGTAGGGGTCTCAATCTTTTTAAGACTTGAAGTTTGAAAAATCCATCTTTTACGATGTTGTTGATGAAGGATTTGTAGTTCATTTGGTTGTCTAGAATGACTCCCAGGTTTCTGACTTGGGGGGATAGTATTACTTGGGAGGCGAGGTTTGTGATGGGAAGTGTGTGATTTCCATCTTGGGAAATGAGTATGTACTCTGTCTTGTTTTGATTAAGAATCAAATTGAGACTTGTCAGCAAGTTGTTGATGGCTTGTAGGCAGGAGTTCCAGTAGTCCAGTGTTTTTTGAAGTGAATCCGTAATTGGGATCAGAATCTGAACATCGTCTGCGTATAAGTAGTGGATTAGATTTAGCTTGAGGAGGAGCTGGCAGAGTGGGAGCAGTATATGTTGAATAAAGTTGGAGATAGTGAAGAGCCTTGTGGGACTCCCAAGTTGCAATTGATTGGTTGAGATTCCTCCTTGTTGATCTTAACCTTATAATGCCTGTTCTGAAGGAAAGATTTGAACCAATTGAGTGCGACGCCTTTGATGCCAATGTCAGACAGACGATCTACCAGAGTATTATGATTAACCGTGTCAAAAGCTGCTGTAAGGTCTAGGAGGATGAGTAGACAGGGTTGGTTTTTTTCGAGGTTTAGTAGGATGGTGTCCGTTAATGAGATAAGAAGAGCTTCTGTGTTACGGGATTGGCGGAAACCGAATTGTGAAGAGGACAGAATTTTGTTGTTGTTCAAGTATTCTGATAGTTGTTTATTTACAATTCTTTCCAGGATTTTTGCGATGAAGGGCAGATTTGCTATTGGACGGAAATTAGCCGGGATATCTGGAGAGAGATTTGGTTTTTTTAGGAGTGGTTTTATGATGGCCAGTTTGAGAGGGTCAGGAACTAGCCCTTGAGATAGGGAGCAGTTGATAATCTGGGCGATGGGTTTGGAGATTGTTTTAGAGCAGGTGATGAGGAGGTTGGTTGGGATGGCGTCCTGAGGATGAGAAGCTGGTTTAAGTTTTCTTAGAATGTTTTCGATCTCTAAAGATGAAGTCAGCTCAAATTCCCCAAGGCTTGTCTTTGGTTGCGATGTGACAGCTGGGGGTATTGCAGGCATAGTATCTTTGTTTTCCTTGGCGGGAGGCAAAAGGTTCGGGATCTTGTTCTTGAAGTAGGTGGCAAGTTCCTCTGCTTTACTTGCCGCTTTATCATCTGGTATAGACGTCATGGGAGGATTGGTGAGGGACGACACTAAGGAGAAAAGCGCCTTAGGGTCAAAGAGGAAGTGATGGATTTTTTGTGAGTAAAAGTCTCTTTTTGCTTGGAGAATGGAGATTCTGTAATGGTGCATCATGGATTTAAAAGCTGTGAGGTTGGAAGTTGATGGTTGATACTTGACATCCATCTCGTGAGATCACTTGACGATGAGCAGGTAGGACATCTGTTGAGCCTGCTCTGGGTGCCTCTATCAATCATGATTCTTTATCACTATTATAGCAGTGAAATTGGGCTACAAATCAAAAGCTATTGATATACGGACTATAAAGATAATTTTGTAGTTAAGCAAACTCCAGAGAGGACTTCCAAAAATCAGGCTGGGAAACAAGTCAAGACTAAGATGGTGGAGGGGCCTGTAAATCCATGGGTAACGATCTGAACAGATGCACTGAAGGCTGAAGTAACCATGGCTGTGGTGAAAGCATTGGAAATGAGGTTAAATCGGATCTCTAATAGTATTGCGTCTATGAATGAAACCTAAAAATAAAACAGAAGATACACAAGAATTTCTGATGTAGAAGTTGAAGCACAGTTATTTAAAATAACACAGACAGAGCTGGTAGTTCAAGAGAAGCAAATGGAAACTAAACTTGACGATCTAGAAAATAGATCTCATAGAAATAATTTGAGATTTGTTGGATTGACAGAGAGAATTCCAGATCATGAACTGTGTACTCTACTGGAGACTTGGCTGCTGCGGGAGCTAGGCCTAGAAGCTCCCATTGGCAAGGTTCAAATCGAGAGAGCACATTGGTTAGGAGCACAGCAGACTAATAATGCTAAGCCCCAAGTAGCTATTGTACAACTATTTATCGCAGCTTACAAATCTGAGATATTTCAGGCTTACTGAAAATTTGGAGTGCTGAGACATAACATAGAAATGACGGCAGAAGAAGACCAAACGACCCAACCAGTCTGCCCAGTAAGCTTTGCACTTTTTATTTATTTTTTTTTCTCATACTTCTGTTAGTCTTGGCTCTTAGTAACCTTTTGGTTCTATTTCCCTTCCACCCCCACCATTAATGTAGAAAGCAGTGTTGGAACTGCATCTAAGTGAATATCTAGCTTAATTAGCAATAAGCAAGCTACACCCATGCTTATTTGTTTACCCAGACTATGTAATTCAGTCCTTGTTGGTTGTTGTCTGTATATAGATCCTTTTTTCTTCATTCCCCCTGCCGTTGAAGCAGAGAGCTATGCTGGATATGCGTGAAGTATCGGTCTTTCTCCCCTGCCGTTGAAGCAGAGAGCTATGCTGGATATTGTATTTTGATTTTCCGAGACTATGCTACCATTGTGATGCTGAAAAGGAAAGAATCTGCAGCAATCTGCTCAGCATTATTAAAAAAACAAAAACAAAAGGTTTACTTTGCAGTACCCAGCCAGGGTAAGGCTATTACACAATGGCTCATGACATATAATAGATAAGGTCTCCGAAGCAAGAGAGTTTTAGGCTTCGCTTCTAAGTGGCTAATCTGACATTACAGAGCGGTTCCAAGGAAAAGGGAGAAATGGATGTGTTGTTGGCAGCTTGTTTTGCATGCTGAGTTGTCTTGATACAAACATTTGGCAAACTTGATCTACAGCTTCTTCCTGGTTTGGTTCAGAGTTATAGAAGTTTGATATTGATTATTAGTTTGCTTTTTGCTTGCTCAAATATTAACCTTATTGCTGCTGAACTAATGCTTTGACACACAATGTAAGGCCAGGAGAGGCACCCCATCATGTCTTAAACTGGTTTCCGGGTCCATATGAGCCAGTTTCTTTTTTGTAATTTAATAATGTCAGGGGTTAATATTCTTAAAAGGAAGGGGAAAGAGGAGGGGAAGGGTGGGGGGAAGGGGGAGATGGTATTGTATGTGTGGCACTTGGAGGGGGACCCTCTAGAAATACAATACTGGGTTTATTATGCTAAACCAAATGGCAGACTATGCTGGGGGGCTGCCAGAATTTTACATTTTATGAATTTATTTGCTAGGGTGCAATTCCTGATGTTTTGGATCAAATATAGGTGATTGCACCAGAATTGCATCATGGAATATAGCTGGATTGGGTTTCCCAACAAAAAGAAAGAAAATTATGTAGTTATTGAATAGACAACAGATTAAAATAGCTTATATCCAAGAAACACATTTAACTGATGAAGAAAATAAGAAACTATGTAGGGAATAGGTGGGTAATTGTTTTTATTCTGCTGTCCATAATAGAAAGGGTGGAGTATTGATATTAAATCAACAAGCATTTACAATTTGAATATATGTTTGAAATGAAAGATCTGAATGGTTAATTTGTGATAGCAGTTAGTAAGTTATCTGAAAAAATAATCACATTATGAAAGTATATGCACCCAATGTACACACACATTCCTCCTTTGTTCAGCTGACACAAACCTTGATAGGACAGGTAAAGGGTCCTCATATTGGCAGAGGATCTAAATTATGTTAGTGATCCTTATATATTGATAGGTCGACACAAGCTCAGCAAGCCAATTCAGGAAAAATTAAAGGGATACTATATCTTTGTAAAACTTTACATCTCACTTATCCCTGGAGGATTTGACATCCAGAAGAGGACTATACTCATGATTCTCACATGCATCTCACCTTATTTTGCATTTACTATATTTTGATAAGTGAAACTTTTTTCCCCCAGGGTTATTTAAAGCAGAAATGGGGATCTGGAATCTGACAATTCACTGATTTGGTTAGATATGACTGTGGAAATTTCCTGGGCACTTATCTAAATATAAATTTTGCTAGTTATCCAGCAGAAGTGGATAGATTTTGAGAGTAATAACTCTGGACATAAAGACAACCTCGTATTATTTGGGAATCAAGTAAGGTGGTTATGAGAGGAGAAATAACATCTCACATTAGTAGGAAAAAATGGAACTAAGATTAAACTGGCATAAAAAAACCTATCAAAGCAAGGAATGACCATAGAACAATACTTTGCTCTCTTAATACATATATTCATCAGAGAATGCAAAAAATGCTTTCAACTGCTTCACACAAAGTATCATTTTGGAAATAACGCAAGGAAACTCATGGCTTATTTAGGGAAAGTTTTGAGGGGAAAAACATTAATTCACTTGTAGATGAGAAAGTCTCCTTTGCAGAGGTACATTTCGTCCCCATCATGTTTCAAGAAATTTTATGCAACATTGTATTTGTCACAGTTCGGAAAGAATGGTCAACAAGAAATTTTTTGCAGACCTAATTTTCTTGAAATTAACAAAGGATCAGATGGAGAAGTTAAACAGACCGTTGCAATTACAGGAAATTATGGAAAGCATTAGATCTAGCCTTTAACACAAGGTTCCAGGTCCAGATGGACTAAATGTTGACTGTTATAAATATTAGTAAAACAAATAATGATATCAATTATGAGGTTTTATGAAGCTCTGTGATGAAAGGAGTTTTTCCAGATACCATCAAGAAGGCACATATTATAGTTCTTCCTAAACCTGGCAAAGATCTTACACACTCTGCCTCATATAGGGCCAATATCATTATATTTGACATCCATCTCTTACTTGTTGGAGGAGCAGTGGGGGGCAAGTGCCAGGCCTGCATCTGCAAGTGCTCGAGTATTTGATGGATCAAAATAGTTGGCTTGGGAACGTCAAGGTATCTCAGAAACCACAGCATAGGAGCTCTGGATTATTTTTCTCTTGTATATAAAGGATCCCAAAGGGAGGAGCACAAAGAAGAATATTTGTATCAACTGAGGGAGACGAAGAAAACAATCAAGTTGGCAAAAAATCAAGCAGAAGAGAGGATTGCCAAGGAGATAAAAAATGGTGACAAAACATTTTTCAGATACATCAGCGAAAAGAGAAAGGTCCAAAGTGGTATAGTGAAATTGAAAGGTGGTAATGATCAATGTGTGGAGACAGACGAAGAAATGGCAGAAATATTAAACGAATACTTCAGCTCTGTGTTCACTAAAGAAGACCCTGGAGAAGGACCATCTCTACACAACAAGAAACTGGAGGGAAGTGGAATAGATGAAAATCCTTTTACAGTAGAAAACGTGTGGGAAGAGCTAAAGAACCTGAAAGTGGACAAAGCCATGGGGCCTGATGGGATTCATCCAAGGATATTGAGGGAGCTCAGAGATGTTCTGGCGGGTCCGCTGTGTGACCTGTTCAATAGATCCCTAGAAACGGGAGTGGTGCCGAGAGATTGGAGAAGAGCGGTGGTGGTCCCGCTTCACAAGAGTGGGAACAGGGAGGAGGCTGGCAACTACAGGCCGGTTAGCCTCACTTCGGTGGTGGGAAAAGTAATGGAGTCTCTGCTGAAAGAGAGAATAGTGAACTATCTACAGTCCGGAGAATTGATGGACCAGAGGCAACATGGATTCACCAGGGGAAGATCCTGTCAGACAAATCTGCTTGACTTTTTTGACTGGGTAACCAAGGAATTGGATCAAGGAAGAGCGCTCGATGTCATATACTTGGATTTCAGCAAAGCTTTTGATACGGTTCCGCACAGGAGACTGGTGAATAAAACGAGAAGCTTGGGAGTGAGTGACAAGGTGGTGACCTGGATTGCAAATTGGTTGACGGACAGAAGACAATGTGTGATGGTAAACGGAACCTTCTCTGAAGAGAGAGCGGTTTTAAGTGGTGTACCGCAAGGATCGGTGTTGGGACCGGTCCTGTTCAATATCTTTGTGAGCGACATTGCGGACGGGATAGAAGGTAAGGTTTGTCTTTTTGCGGATGACACTAAGATCTGCAACAGAGTGGACACGCCGGAAGGAGTGGAGAGAATGAGACGGGATCTAAGGAAACTGGAAGAGTGGTCGAAGATATGGCAGCTGAGATTCAATGCCAAGAAGTGCAAAGTCATGCATATGGGGAGCGGAAATCCGAATGAACTGTATTCGATGGGGGGGGGGAAGGCTGACGTGCACGGAGCAGGAGAGGGACCTTGGGGTGATAGTGTCTAATGATATGAAGTCTGCGAAACAATGCGACAAGGCGATAGCAAAAGCCAGAAGAATGCTGGGCTGCATAGAGAGAGGAATATCGAGTAAGAAAAGGGAAGTGATTATTCCCTTGTACAGGTCCTTGGTGAGGCCTCACCTGGAGTACTGTGTTCAGTTCTGGAGACCGTATCTACAAAAAGACAAAGACAAGATGGAAGCGGTACAGAGAAGGGCGACCAGGAAGGTGGAGGATCTTCATCGCATGACGTACGAGGAGAGATTGAAGAATCTAAATATGTACACCCTGGAGGAAAGGAGGAGCAGAGGTGATATGATACAGACTTTCAGATACTTGAAAGGTTTTAATGATCCAAAGGCAACGACAAACCTTTACCATAAGAAAAAAATCAGCAGAACCAGGGGTCACGATTTGAAGCTCCAGGGAGGAAGATTCAGAACCAATGTCAGGAAGTATTTCTTCACGGAGAGGGTGGTGGATGCCTGGAATGCCCTTCCGGAGGAAGTGGTGAAGACCAGAACTGTGAAGGACTTCAAAGGGGCGTGGGATAAACACTGTGGATCCATAAAGTCAAGAGGCCGCCAATGAAGAGTAGGTGACTCGCCAGAATGATGGCTACTGCCTGGAGACAATACCCTTATTCAATAAACATACACATGGTTACTGTGACTCCAACATCACTCTAAGCTTCAACAGCAAGAGGAAATGTGGAAAAAAGGATTTGCACTCACAAAGACGGGAGTAGCTGGCTTGTTACGGCGGTTACTACCCCAAACCAAATATCCAAATTACTACCTCCACCTTCCTCTATTCCTGATGCCTTTCAACTAGCTTGATCACTCCATTCTTATACTTCACTTTCAATGCATATCCAGCATAGTTCTCTGCTTCAACAGCAGGGGAGAAGAAAAACTGTTACTTCACACATCCAGCAGAGCTCTCTGCTTAAACAGCAGGGGAGAAGAAAAAAGGGTTCGCACTCACAAAGCGGGGAGTAGCTGGCTTGTTACGGCGGTTACTACCCCAAACCAAATGTACCTGATACTTCACTCTCGACGCATATCCAGCATGGCTCTCTACTTCAACGGCATGGGAGAAAGACTGATACATCACGAATTTCCAGCATAGCTCTCTGCTTCAACGGCAGGGGAAAAGAAAAACTGATACTTCACGCATATCCAGCATAACTTCAACGGCAGGGGAGAAGAAAAAAGGATTCACACTCACAAAGCAGGGAGTAGCTGGCTTGTTACGGTGGTTACTACCCCAAACCAAATGTGCCTGATACTTCACTTTCGATGCATATCCAGCATAGCTCTCTGCTTCAACGGCAGGGGAGAAGAAAAAAACTGATACCTCACGCATATCCAGCATAGCTCCCTGCTTCAACAGCAGGGGAGAAGATAAACAACCAATAAGGGCTGTATAACATAATCTGGGTAAAAACAAATAAGCATGGGTGTAGCTTGCTTATTGCGGCGGTTACTACCCCTACTACCTCTAACTAATCAAGCTAGATATTTCACTTGGATGCAGCTCCATCACCGCTCTCTACATTAATGGCGGGGGTGGAAGGGAATTAGAACCAAGAGCTAAGAGAAACAGATGAGTATGGGAGAAGGGGTGGGGGAAGCTTGCTGGGCAGACTGGATGGGCCATTTGGTCTTCTTCTGCCGTCATTTCTATGTTTCTATATATCTGTAGAGATAGCCTGGGACAGCTTTCTAGAGAATGTCAGGAAGGAGAGGTCCCCTGGAGATGAAGTGTTCCTAATTTGTGCAAATGGATCTGGCATAAGAGTCCTCAAGGTCTGGGTCCATGATGTCCAAGTCACTCTGCAGATCCTAGGAATGTTGACTCAACATTCTTTCAGGGAGAAATGCCTTTGAGAATCATCCTGCTCTAAGACAGATCTACTACTAACAAAGGACAAGGGTCTGCTCCACCCTTGAACATAAGATATGCCACACTGGGTCAGACCAAGGATCCATCAAGCCCAACATCCTGTCTCCAACAGTGACCAATCCAAGTCACAAGTACCTGCCGGTGGGTGGGGTCCCCTTGGAGCTCCTGAACACAGTAATCGAACCCCCAACATTTACTGTAGGCATATCAGCATCCAGCGGGCTTAAGCACAATCATTTTTAGTATCTGAGGACCCCTCTTCAATCATGGACCCCAGCCTCTACCAAAACCAGCAAAACTTTCAACCTAGGAGGTACAAGACGATTTCCTGACTAGCAGACAAATGCAGAACACAGACAGACAGACCTTCACCAGATCAGAATAAAAAGGCCATAAAGTATAAATAAAAAATTGCAAACAAAAAACTAAACTGGAAATCACTACAAGACAGAGGCAGTGCAATAATGCAAAAACAGAAATATCACCATTCCAAATAAAACAAAATTAATAAATCTAAATCAATCATAACAGTGAGTAAACCATACTAATAAAAAAATTTCAAAACAGATGACAAATAGACTACATTAAGAAGAATAAGGATTAAAAAAAACTTTAGATGTTTCCCAAAAATCAATTAAATATTTCAAAACAGCAGACATATCAAGCACTCAATCATTAGAAATAAGAAGGAAAAAAAATATTCCCCCCTCTCCATACCTGGAAACATTTCATTTCCAGTCACCCTGAGAATGTAAAGAATTAGTAGGGGGAAGGAGAGGAGGATACACAAAGACTTCCTCCTTTCTCTCTCATATACACACACACGTTCATTCACACGCACACACCCTTCTACCCTCTCTTCTTCTCCACCCCTTCCCTTACCACCCTCCCTTCCCCTGTCAGTCAGTCATTCATCCTCCCACTCAAGCCTCTTCCCTCCCATCATTCATTGCCCTCACTCCCACTCACCCTCTTCCTTTCAGACACCCTTCACCCCTTTCTCTTTTAGTCACTCATCCCCTCACCCCTTCCCTGATTCTCATCCCTTCTTCCCATTCACTCCCTTCCCACCTCTCCATCAATCCATCCCTCCATCACTGACTCTCCCACTCAATCCCCTTTCCTGTCAGCCACTCCCTCTCCCTTCCCTCCCCTTCTGACACACACTCACTCCAACTCCCCTTCCTGTCACTCACCACGCAAACTTAATCCTCAAGTCACTCACTCTCTCCCATCACTCCCCTCCCATACCTCTGTCCCTCCCTGCCACTCAATGCCCTTCCCTTCCCCGTTTCTCCTCTTCCATTCCCTCATTCTCACCACCTCCATTCCCTCTCAGTTACTCACCCTCTCATTCCTTCTCTCTCAGTTACCAACCCCCTTTCATTCCTTCCCTTTCAGTTATTGCTGCCATGACTCATTCTTCCTCCCCAAGACATCATCATTGTTGTCCTGCCCACCGGCAGGTCACCACTACTGCTTGGGAATTCTCCTCGCTGGCAGAGGCTGGGAACCCTGCCAGCATGAAACATGGGAACATCACTTGGGGCCTCTATCTTGCTGGCAGGCATGAAAACCAGAAGCCACCACCACATGGGACAGCTGCGCGGAGCTTCTTTTCATTGGCGGGGGTAAGCTGCAGAGAACTTGCTTGCTCCATATACAGCCTCTGACGCTCCCTGCAGATAGCATGCTGACCCGGGGGAAGGAGCAATGCTAAAGACAGGGAACCAGCTATTCCGATAGGCCGCAGCTCATCGATCCTGTCCTTGCATATTTATTTCAGTGTGCCTCAGTGGGAAGGGGCCTAACCCTGCAATGGCACCACCTCCGGCCTAGAGTTCCTCTTCAAGCAGGTTGGGTGGATGAATTTATTCCTGGCTCTCGACAGGGAGGGGGGGGGGGAAACAGTGAATCTCTACAGTCCTTTTCCCCGCTAACTTGGTATGTTTGTTTTCCTCTAGGGGCTGCAAATTTCTGCTGTTGCTCAGACAGTGGTGCAGCGAGCTCCGCTAATCAATAAGCGCAAGAAGAGGGATTTCCCTAGGAGCCCTGCCTATTTCTCTGGTAACACAGGGAGAATCTCCAGGATGTGCACTGATGCTTGGACCTGCCTGCCTGATGTCATTAAAAGCAGACATCACACTTCTCATCGCAACATCAAGGGCAACAATTTAGCATTAAGGCAGGCAGGAATGAGCATCAGTGAGCCACATATAATGCAGAGTTTATTAAAGCTTGGAAGGCCAGAAGAAAGGCATTGATGGGCCAGATTTGGCCCACCCCTGATTTAAAGGGATCTAGAGTCCAAGAGTGAGAATGTCTGCTTGCGATGAGGAAATAAGGGCACAAGATAAAGCAAGGAGGAGCCCAGGCAAGAGAAGCTGAGAGTAGGTAAGAAGCAAGAGAGTCCACAGGCAGTGAGAAGCAGAGGGAGCAAGAGTATCTTCAAGGTCAGGAGGTATGGCAAGGTGGGCTTTGGGCCCAGGTTAATAGTCAGCCAAGAGTGGTGAGAGTAAAGATAAAAATTACACTTACCTGATAATTTGCTTTCCTTGAATACTGCTAGACCAGTCATTACAATTGGGATTTCCCTCCTTCACAACTGATGGAGACAGAGGCCACACCTTTTGCATGATCTCATGAGCCAAAACCAGTAGCTCACTGCCAAAGTTACTGAGACTACTAGAAATCCCCTTTATATGCTTTTCTGGAACATAAACTACGAGATACTGGGACCCTTGTTCTGAGCAAGGAACAAATTTCAGATGAGGACAGGATATAGATAGCAGGAGGATAACGCTGTCCGTCGTGCTTCATTTGATGTCCTTAGTCCCCTTGACCCTTCTCACCTGTGTCTCCTGAGCAGGATCTTGACTGATCTAACAGTATTCAAGGAAATCAAATTACCAGGTAAATATAATTTTACCTTCCTTATCCTGCTAGACCAGTCATTACAACTGGGACATACCAAAGCTTCCGTTTTGGGGTTGGGGAAGACAGGGCTGATTTACCAAAACTGGCCTTGAAGACAGCGACTCGGAATGCGTGACCAATTTCTGGTGTTCATGAAGGAACACTACCAGGACCTGCTATCCTAATAATAGGTAGGCCAATGCTATTGCCTCTTTGATCCCTCTGATACAGTGGCTCTAGAGGCCAACTATCCTATCATGGGCACCAAGTATCAAGAACAGCTTGACTGCTCTTGACTGGACTGAATAGTATACACCTCAAGGTTCTGAAAGAACTAAAAAATTATATTTCAGAACTATTTCAATTAATTTGTAACCTATCATTAACATCATCCAATGTACCTGAAGACTGGAGGATGGCCAATGTAACCCCTATATTTAAAAAGGGATCCAGGAAACTATAGACCAGTGAACCTGACTTCAGTGCCAGGAAAAATCATGGAAACTGTTATAAAGAATAAAATCACAAAACATTTAGATAGACATGGTTTGATAGGACACAGCCAACATGGATTTACCTAAAGGAAGTTTTGCCTCACAAATCGCCTATATTTTTTTCAAGGGGTGAATAAACATGTGGACAAAGGTGAACCAGTAGATGTGGTGTATTTCGATTTTCAGAAGGCATTCGACAAAGTCCCACATGAGAAGCTTGTAAGAAAACTAAAAAGTCATGGGATAGGAGGCAATGTCCTTTTGTGGATTGCAAGTTGGTTAAAAGACAGGAAACAGAGTAGAATTAAATGGTTAGTTTTCACATTGGAAAAAGGTAAACAGTGGAGTGCCTCAGGTACCTGTACTTGGAACGTTGCTTTTTAATATATTTATAAATGATCTGGAAAGGGGTACAAAGAGTGAGGTGATCAAATTTGTGAATGACCCTAAATTATGCAGGGTAGTTAAATCTCAAGTATTGCAGGAGGACTTTGCGAGACTGGACGACTGAGCTTCCAAATAGCAGATGAAATTTAACCTCGACAAGTGCAAAGTGATGCATATAGGGAGCAATTTTAGATCTAATTCTCAGTGGAGCACAGGAGTTAGTGAGAGAGGTAACGGTGTTGGGGCTGCTTGGCAATAGTGATCATAATATGATCAAATTTGAATTAATGACTGGAAGAGGGACAGTAAGCAAGTCCACAGCTCTAGCGCTAAACTTTCAAAAGGGAAATTTTGATAAAATGAGAAAAATAGTTAGAAAAAAACTGAAAGCAGCAGCTACAAAGGTAAAAAGTGTGCAAGAGGCGTGGTCAATGTTAAAAAAAAAATACCATCCTAGAAGCACAGTCCAGATGTATTCCACACATTAAGAAAGGTGGAAAGAAGGCAAAACGATTACTGGCATGGTTAAAAGGGGAGGAGAAAGAAGCTATTTTAGCCAAAAGATCTTAATTCAAAAATTGGAAGAAGGATCCAACAGAAGAAAATAGGATAATGCATAAACATTGACAAGTTAAATGTAAGACATTGATAAGACAGGCTAAGAGAGAATTTTAAAAAAAGTAGTTGGCCATAGAGGCAAAAAATCACAGTAAAACCTTTTAAAACATATCCGAAGCAGAAAGCCTGTGAAGGAGTCAGTTGGCCCGTTAGATGATCGAGGGGTTAAAGGGGCACTTAGGGAAGATAAGGCCATCGCGGAAAAATTAAATGATTTCTCTGCTTCGGATGTTGGGGAGGTACCCATTTTCATGGGTAATGATTCAGATGGACTGAACCAAATCACGGTGAACCTAGAAGATGTGTTGGGCCTGATTGACAAACTGAAAAGTTGTAAATCACCTGGACCTGATGGTATACACCCCAGGGTTCTGAAGGAACTCAAAAATGAAATTTCCGACCTATTAGTAAAAAATTTGTAACCTATCATTAAAGTCATCCATTGTAGCTGAAGACTGGAGGGTGGCTAATGTAACCCCAATATTTAAAAAGGGCTCCAGGGGTGATCCAGGAAACTACAGACCAGTTAGCCTGACTTCAGTGCCAGGAAAAATAGTGGAAATTGTTCTAAATATCAAAATCACAGAACATAAAGACAGACATGGTTTAATGGAACAAAGTCAGCATGGCTTTACCCAAGGCAAGTCTTGCATCACAAATCTACTTCACTTTTTTGAAGGAGTTAATAAACATGTAGATAAAGGTGAACCAGTAGATGTAGTGTATTTTGATTTTCAGAAGACGTTTGACGAAGTTCCTTATGAGAGGCTTCTAGGAAAAGTAAAAAGTCATTGGATAGGTGGCGATGTCGTTTCGTGGATTACAAACTGGCTAAAAGACAGGAAACAGAGAGTAGGATTAAATGGACAATTTTCTCAGTGGAAAGGAGTGGGCAGTAGAATGCCTTAGGGATCTGTATTGGGACCTATACTTTTCAATATATTTATAAATGATCTGGAAAGAAATAAGACGAGTGAGGTAATCAAATTTGCAGATGATACAAAATTGTTCAGAGGAGTTAAATCACAAAAAGATTGTGATAAACTGCAGGAAGACCTTGTGAGCCTGGAAAATTGGGCATCCAAATGGCAGATGAAATTTAATGTGGATAAGTGCAAGGTGATGCATATAGGGAAAAATAATCCATGCTATAGTTACACAATGTTAGGTTCTATATTAGGAGCTACCACCCAAGAAAGAGATCTAGGCGTCATAGTGGATAACATTGAAATCATCGGTTTAGTGTGCTATGGCAGTCCAAAAAGCAAATAGAATGTTGGGAATTATTAGAAAGGGAATGGTGAATAAAATGGAAAATGTCATAATGCCTCTATCGCTCCATGGTAAGACCACATCTTGAATACTGTGTACAATTCTAGTCGCCGCATCTCAAAAAAGATATAGTTGCGATGGAGAAGGTACAGAAAAGGGTGACCAAAATGATAAAGGGAATGGAACTGCTCCCATATGAGGAAAGACTAAAGAGGTTAAGACTTTTCAGCTTGGAGAAGAGATGGCTGAGGGGGGGATATGATAGAGGTCTTTAAGATCATGAGAGGTCTTGAACGAGTAGATGTAAATCGGTTATTTACACTTTCAGATAATAGGACTAGGGGGCATTCCATGAAGTTAGCAAGTAGCACATCTAAGACTAATCAGAGAACGTTCTTTTTCACTCAACGCACAATTAAACTCTGGAATTTGTTGCCAGAGGATTTGGTTAGTGCAGTTAGTGTAGCTGTGTTTAAAAAAGGATTGGATAAGTCTATTACCTGCTATTAATTAAGTTGACTTATAAAATAGCCACTGCTATTACTAGCAACAGTAACATGGAATAGACTTAGTTTTTGGGTACTTGCCAGGTTCTTATGGCCTGGATTGGCCACTGTTGGAAACAGGATGCTGGGCTTGATGGACCCTTGGTCTGACCCACTATGGCATATTCTTATGTTCTTAAAAATAACCCTTGCTGTAATTACACAATGTTAGGTTCTATCTTAGGTTACCACCCAGGAAAGAGATCTAGGCGTCATAGTGGATAATACATTGAAATTGTCGGCCCAGTGGGCTATGGCAATCAAAAATGCAAACAGAATGTTAGGAATTATTAGGAAGAGAATGGCAAATAAAACGGAGGATATCATAATGCCTCTATATTGCTCCATGGTTAGACCGTACCTTGAATACTGTGTGCAATTCTGGTCACCGCATCTCGAAAAGGATATAGGTGCACTGGAGAAAGTGCAAAGAGCGACCAAAATGATTCAGTTTGGAGAAGAGATGACTGAGGAGGGATATGATAGAGGTCTACAAAATCATGAAAGGACTAGAACAAGGTAATGTAAATTGATTATTTACTCTCTCTATGAAGTTAGCAAGTAGCTCATTTAAAACAAATCAAAGAAAATTATTTTTTCACTCAGCGCATAGTTAAGCTCTGGAATTCATTGTCAGAGGATGTGGTTACAGAAGTTAGTGTAATTGGGTTTAAAAAAGGTTTGGATAAGTTCCTAGAGGAAAAATCCATAAACTGCTATTACGGTAATTAATAAGCAATAGTAACTATTCAATTACCGGAGCGCTGCCATACTCCGGGAGTTCAATCTTTAACTGCTTGTGCAGCGAGTTCAAGTCCCAGAGCCTGTGCTCCTGGGCAGAAGGCCAGCCCTTCTGAAATAATTCACAACCTCTTGTCTTAATGAGTAACTTTATTAGTAAAATGCAAGAAATGAATATATAATTAGTCTTTCTTGGAAGCAGCGCAGCAACGTACTACCTAGCCTGCTCTGCTCTCTCTCTTCCCCCCTATTACAAGATACATTATTGTCTTATATACATGTATGGCTGACAACGTTTTTTTTTTCTCTTTTGTTTTGGGATGGCTCCCTTATTTGGAGTGGAGAACTACTGAAACTTTACCTAAACTAATGATGTCAAAGTACTGATATACTCCACCCATTCCGTGTTCAGTAACTAGGCCTTGAGCTGGAGACAGTTCTCTACACAAACTGCTTCTGTTTCTCATCCAAGGTCTGTTTTGCCTGCTCATAAAGGCAAAATATATTATTTTCTCTTGTGCAAAGCTGTTCATTAATTTCATTATTTAATCCATCAGTGGGTACTTGCCAGGTACTTGTGACCTAGATTGGCCACTGTTGATAATAGGATACTGGTCCTGATGGACCTTTGGTCTGACTCAGTATGGCATATCTTATGTTCTTATATATGTATATTTAATAAACCCAGGTTTAAAATTTTCCCTGATGGCAACCACTGCTGCAATCTGGATGTGCCTCTGCTTCCCATAAAAATATAACCCTAGCTCAGGGAGACAGAACTGGGATAAGGACCATTCCTGGATAAGGATCCCTGCAGAACTGAGCCTGCTGTTCTGAGATGTGTCTTAACCAAGCAAATTCCTTCAAGCAAGAACCAACGTCAGGAAATATTTCTTCACGGAAAGGGGGAAGGATGCCTGGAATGCCCTTCCAGGGGAGGTGGTGAAGACAAAAACAGTGAAAGATTTCAGAGGCATGGGATAAACACTGTGGATCCCTAAAGGCTAGAGATGGAAAAGAAGAAAAGAGTGCATGGAGGTAACTTGCTGGTGTGGCAGTTACTACCCTTAACCAATAAGCCTTCATACTGTTGTTGCAACTCCAACATTGCTCTCTGCTTCAACCATATAGCCCTCCTGGGCCCTTTGGGAGGGGGAAAAAAAGGGGGGGGGAGGGGCTATCCCTGAATATTATCCTGGTGCTGGCCCTAGCATGTCCCCGAAGGAAAACTGAGAATCTCTTAGAACATAAGATATGCCATACTGGGTAAGACCAAGGGTCCATCAAGCCCAGTACCTGTTTCCAACAGTGGCCAATCCAAGTTACAAGTACCCAAATAGATCTCAAGCTACTATAGTTTATGGATTTTTCCTCTAGGAACTTATCCAAACTTTTTTTAAACCCAGTTACACTAACTGCCATAAACACATCCTCTAGTAATGAATTCCAGAGCTTAAACTATGCACTGAGTAAAAAAGAATTTTGTTTTAAATGAGCTACTTTATAACTTTATGGAGTGTCCCCCTAGTCCTATTATCTGAGAGAGTAAATAATTGATTTACATTAACCTGTTCAAGTCCTTTCATGATTTTGTAGACCTCTATCATATCCCCTCTCAGTCTCCTCTTCTGCAAACTTAACAGCCCTAACCTTCTTTAGTCTTTCCTCATAGGGGAGCCATTCCATGCCCCTTATCATTTTAGTCACCCTTCTCTGCACTTTCTCTAGTGCAACTATATCTTTTTTGAGATGTGACTACCAGAACTGCACACATTATTCAAAGTGCGGTCTCATCATGGTGCAATACAGAGGCATGATAATATCCATTGTTTTATGTGCCATTCCCTTCCTAATAATGCCTAACATTCTGTTTGCTTTTTTGACCGCCACAGCACACTGAGCTGATGATTTCAATGTACTATCCTGATGGTTCTGAACTGTTCCAATCTTGTGCTGTCTACCCTGGATCAGAGCAATAGCTCAGCTCTCAATTGCTTTTACCTAGCTTGAGGGATCAAATGATGGCTTTCACCTTCAAGATGCTCTGCTAAGTTTCCCTTGAGTTAGTAGCCCTTTGCAGAGCTGGGTCTTTGCTTAACTTCACAGCTGGAGCCTTCTCAGCTCCCATCTGTATTCCAGGTTCTTTACATCACACGCTAACTGACCCTGCAACACTGCAGGACTGCGAGTTAGATATATCACTTTAAGGGCTGCTGGGAATGAATTTGCCAGCCATTATCGAAGGAGGAGTGGCCTGCAACCCAACTGCAACATTCTCTAAAACATCAAGCTCTTAGGCAGGCCTTGCAGCTGGGTATAAGTAAGTCTGTTAACAATTGAGGTGAGCTGGCTACATTTTGATTTGTGTGGTTTTCCTTTAGGTTAGTTGCAAATACTTTTAAGAAGTGTACTAGTTGTTTGCTCTTCTCTCTTTTTAGTATGGAGCTATTTGAATTACATTGAGCTCATACAAGGTCCTAGTTTTAGCTAACTAAGCATCAGTTGCTAAACAAAGACAACATGATTAGAAAAAATATGCATAAATGCAGCCAAAAGCAACCCCATTTGGGTCATTTCCACCACACTTCTTTCCCTCATGCAGAAGGATCACTCTGTAGTCCTGTAGGACTTTGAGCTGTACTGCTGCAGGCTACAAAATTTCTAAGCTCTGAGATAACAGTGCTCTGCTAATTATCAATTAACTAGAGCAATGCAAAGTGTTTGGTATCTTATACTTACTGCTGGATGAGCCCTTTAACTGCAGGAATTACAATTCTACCTTTACACCACCTGAAAACTGGCAACTTTCAAAAAGGGTACCATACTACCAGCCCTTTATGCACATAATATAAGATAACAGCTATTACTTTCATGCCCCAGAGACAACCAGAACCCAGCAGCATTGCTCGCGGGTAGTTGGGCTTCCCTTCCCCCACAGTAAACAGGCTCTCTCTCAGCTGTGAGTAATCTCACAGCACTCACAAAACAATATCAGATAGCCTGGCTTTGGCTTTTTTTTTTGTTACACAAACAATTCAACATTCCTCACCTCCTCCCAAGTGCCCCCGCCTGCTGACAAGCAGACACAGCTTCTACTTACCTCTTCTGTTCCTTCACCAGGTAGAGGGACAGAAAAGTGGAAGAGAAGGCAGAAAGAGAGAGGAATGTGAAAGAAGAAGCTTAACTGCAACCTCCCCACCCACCCCAAAGGGCTGCCAGGTTCTGCATCCAAGAACCACTCTCCAGAGGCTACACAGCCCTGCCCCAAGGACCTGGGTTAGCCCTTACTCTCTAAAGGCTCCACAGATACCATAGGGTACTAGGATTAACTTCCAGGGACTAACTAGGGTAGGTCCTGGGAGGAAACCCTGCTGGAAAAAAAATCAACTCTTAGTGACAGTTTGTCCCAGGAGCATCACTGCCGCTTCATATTTTAAGGAGAGCCTGCCAGACTACCACCTACTTGCTTTATAGCCAGAGCTTTTTAACCTTCAAGAGGAGCATGCAGGGCTAACCCATTTACTCAATAGCACTATCATTCAAGAGGAGCATGAAGGGCTAACCCTACCTGTTTCATAGCTAGAACATTTACCCTTCAAGGGAAGCATGAAGGACTAAACTGCCTGCTTTATAGCCATAGTGTTAAATCACTCAAGGGAGCATGCAGAGAGATCCTGCTTGCTTAATATCCATAGCATTATTCATACACGGGTAGCACACAGGGACACCCTGCTTGCTCCATAACCAAAGCATTTACCATTCAAGGGGAGCATACAGGACTAACCTGCTTGCTTTATAGACGTGATCTTTTTGAAACGTGATCAAGATGGAGGTTGGTTAATGCCATATGTACTGGCAGCGTTCAAGTTTCTTTGATATTTTGAATGGATTGATTACTAAAAGGATGTAACCTCCGACCATAGTACTCTATGAGAAGATTTCTGAGCCTGTTTAAAAGTAATTCTTCCATGTGTTGATGGTGATGTTGGGTGGCTGATGCTCGTGATATCTTCCTTGTTGTGAACAGATTGATCTCTTCATGGGCAAACATTTTTTCCCCCATATCCCTTTGCTGCTTGATTCAAACGCCCCCTGAAGAAGCTCTAATTAGAGTGAAACATACTGGGGATTTATATTAATAAAGGGGCTTTGGATTAATAATTAAAAGAATATTGAAGTGTTTTAGATGATTATTAATGTTTTTGTAGATGTAGAATGATAGTTTAGGTATGGATGATAGTATGTATGTTTGACATTTGATATCTGGATATTGTATTTGGATGTCATCCTTTATTTTATATAGTTTTGTATTTTGTCTTATTGTATTATTAAACGGCATCATAAATAAAATGAAGGATAAAAGAAATTAATTGAAAGGTTTATATTGTTATATTCTATATGATCGTCGACTGCTTTATAGGCTGAGCATTTCCCATTCAAGAGGAACATGCAGGGCTGACCTTACTTGCTCCATGCAGACTTTAACCGCTTTAAGGGTCACATTCCCTCTGATTAGTAAGCAAGTGCTTTCACCAGAGCAAACCCCATCAGTATTTGTACAGGATGTGATCAGGGAGCTTGCCTGTGGTCTTTGACCTGCAGATGGAGTTAATTAGGTTAACAACACCTCTTTCCATCTCTCAGTAAGTACTGAACCTTTGTAATGGGTTTCAAAGTTTCTCACATTTCAGCTCGTTGAGCAACCACTTGTGAAAGGCATGCAACTGAGCAACACTGAGGAACTGCAACATGTGATACTTTGAGCAGAGTTGTGGCCACAATTAAGGAATTACCAATTCTGAACAGCTGAGCCTACTATATCCTGACTTGCTCTGCTAGGAACCAATTAGCACATGTGCCTGCAGTGTCACACCCATGCAGAGTAACATAATATTGACAGCAAAAAAAGACCAAATGGTCCATCCAGTCTGCCCAGCAAGTTTCTTATAGTAATAACAGTCGCTCCACGCAGGTGATCCCCAAGTTTCTGTTAGGAGTAGTAGCTGCCACTCCGTACAGGTTACCCTCGTTTTTGTTAAGGGTAGTAAATGTTACTCTGTTCTGGTTACCCCCAAGTCTTATATATTAACACAGCAACATTTTTACTGGTTGAGGAGCCTTCTTGAAAATTCAGACAATGCTGTTTGACGTGCTTTTCTTTTGGACTTGGCAGTACAAGCAATCAGGTGCTTTTTCCCTTATGTCTGTATCAATACCCCATACCGTAAAAGTCGGGGTCCAAATTGGTTGACGTCTAAGTCCAATTCCCTTCCTGCCGCTATCAAAGCAGACAGTGATTTTGAAGTCGTATCAAAAGCATCAAGGCTTATTGGTTAAGGGTAGTTATCCCCATGCAGACTGTTAAGGGTAGTAACTGCCACCGAGCAGGTTACCCCCATGTATCCTTTTCTTCATTTTCGTCCTCCAGTCTTTAGAGATTTACAGTGTTTATTCCAGTGTTTATCCACTGTACACCTGTGAGTGATGGCAGCAGCAGTTATCTGCACGTTGCATGCCTGGCTCTCACTTTGTGTGTTTGAGTATACATAAGTAACCACATCCATTTAAAATTGGTAGTAAGGGGGGAGGTGCTAGAGTATCCAGCCATGACACAGGCATGTTCATTTCAGAAACTACTAGAGCACTACTCTATTGTGATGGGTCCATGTGTGCCTGCTCCCTCTTCCCCTTTGTTTTAAAATGTGGATGAGAGACTTGTGTGGCTTTCGGTGCTGTCTTAGCTCTTCTTTTTTTGCTACAAATCCTCTCTGTATCCACACAGCCTGCACCGTGGAGGCTGGTGTATAACAGGCTCAAGAAAATTGGAAAACATTAGGATGAAGATAATGAAACTAATACCTGGCTGAAAAAATGAGACATTTTCCAAGTGAACTATTCATTCAGGTCCTTTTCTTTTAATGAGAGTCAAAGGTTGGAATACAAACATCTAAAAAGAACTTAACTTCATGCAAGGATGCTACCAAATTCTACTTTATTGAACAGAGAGTAAAGAAGCAAAACATGACAGATTAACTGTGAAAAAATGGCACAGAAGAGCTCAGCATTTTTTTACAATACAAATTAAATTGTAGGCAGCACAAAAGTACATTTTTAATTTCTGCCAATCAGATTAAAACTTCTTCATGACAAATGTGATCTACAGCATTTGGGCTCTTATTAAACATGTTCTGATGCTGAATTAACTAACATTGCTGAAAATGGATTACCTCCAAAAGCTGACGGTGCAGTCGTAGTAGTGGCGCCAAAGCCAAAACCAGTTGATGCAGTGGTTTTGGCCGGAAAAATGCTCTGTGAGAACGCAGTTGAGCCTATTAAAAATAAATAAATAAAATTGTTTGCCAGAGACAGACATGAATCCATAAGAAGAAAAAGTAATCTATTAGGTCCAGTTTAATATGGCTATAATTTATTACAGAATGTCCAATACCATCAACAGTTCTACTCTTTTCAGACCATGTGCTAAAGCACCATAATATGAGATTCAGCATTAATTGTTTGATTACCACACAAGAAGTTTTGTTATTCATCATAAAACAATTCCATGAAATATAGCAGGTTAACTCAGTCATCTCAATAATCAGTATTGCCTTGCAAAGACTAAAAAGTTACACCTTCAAATGTACTGCAAACAAGGAAGCAAGTAGGTGATAAGGGCCTATGCATCCTTTGACTAAGAATTTGTCTTCATGGTCATATCAACGTTTTCTCACAGTTTTGTTCTTTTTTTAAATTTTGGTTTCTTCATGGAGCAGTGTATACAAGATGACAAGTTCTGACACTGCAACAGGTTCTCTTTTGTGACATCTTTTCTTGAACATATTTGCACTGATCTGTTGTACCACTTACAAGGAGAGGAATAACGCATACAGTGCTTTGCTATTTATTTACAAACATATGATATTCTGCTTTATTGCCGGGTATGGTCTGAAAGCGGATTATAGTCAATAAAAGGATTAACAAGTACGCTCATGGTCAGTATAATATTAACAAGTATATTCATGGAGGTACTAGACAGCGTTGTGAGAACTTATAATATATCTGGAGGAAGGGAAACTTTGTTCTTCTTAGTGAGCCCACTATTGGAAGGCCTAGTTTATTTATTTAAAGTTTTTTCTATACCGTCGTTAAGGTGAGTACCGTCACAACGGTTTACAGTAAGGCACATAAGAGTAATGCTAAAGACATTCAGTTTACACAGGTGCCATAAGGTTCGGTAACATAGTTAGTAATAAATGTTATTTGTTAAATGTACAAGACTCTTTTCATAATTGTGACTTATCCTTTGGTGATGAGCTTTCTGTTAAAAACTACACACTCAGTGCTTACTGTTGAGTGTGTGGGTGTTCATTGTTTGTACCTTGCACTTTCCTGGGTTCTATTCTCCCTTCTCTATTCGAAAGGCCTGTTTAAAGAGCCAGGTTTTTAGATTTTTGCTAAATGTTTTGTTTTCTCTTTGTAGTCTTAACTCCAAGGGCATGGCGTTCCATAGGAAGGGTCCTGCCAAGGATACTGCCCTCTCTCTTACTTGGGTTAGTCTTGCTGTTTTGATTGATGGAATAGTTAGGAGTGCTTTGTTGGCTGATCTTAGGTTTCTGTTGGGGATGTGTACACGAAGGGCTGTGTTCAGCCAGTCTGAGTTTTCGTTGTGTATTAATTTGTGTATGGTGCATAGTGTTTTGTACTGTATTCTTTGTTCAATGGGAAGCCAATGTAACTCAGCCAGGGTTTCTGTGATGTGTTCTTTTTTACTTTTGCCAGTCAAATCTCTTGCAGCTGTGTTCTGCAAGATTTGTAGTGGTCTTGGTGAGATGTATGGTAAACCTAGTAGGAGGGCATTGCAATAATCCGTGTTTGCAAATATCAACGCTCGTAGTACTGATCGAAAGATGGTGGTTGTTAGAAGTGGTTTGAGTCTACTAAGGACCATGAGTTTGGCGTATCCTTCTTTTACTTTTAGGAATATATGTTGTTTCAAGCTTAGTTCTGTGTCAATTATTACTCCTAGATTCCGTACTTTCTCTGCTAGTATTATTTGTTTGTTGTTATTGAGTGTGATAGGGCTTTGTGTGATCTCCATATTTTTTTTCATTCTAAATGTAGGGATTCTGTTTTCTCTATATTAATTACAAGCTCCATTTGGTTTAATAGTTGTTTGATAATATCTAGATACATGTTCGCTATGTTCAATGTTTTCTCAATTGTATCTTCGATGGGTAATATTAATTGAATATCATCCGCATATATATAGTGTGTGATTCCCAGACCAGCTAGCAGGTGGCATAATGGTAGCAGGTATAAGTTGAATAGTGTCGCAGATAGGGCGGACCCTTGTGGTACTCCTGATTAACCATGCCTTTGCTTTTTTTCAGAAGATGAGGTAGCTTGGTATTAGGGACAGAAACTCATTCCAAATCATGGGAGTACAACAGCAGAAGGCACTCATTCTTACACAGTTAAATTTAGCATAAGTCAGAGATGGAGATGACAGGAGGGTCTTTTGTGAAAATCAGAGCTCTCTAGCACGGGTGTAGAAGGCAAGGAAATGAGAAAGATACTCAGGTGCCGTTTATTCACACATTTGAAGAGTAAATACAAGGCTTTGAATTTAATCCTGGTTTCATTCATTAGTCAGTGTAATCTGTAAAGGATGGGCCTTATATGGTCCATTGACTTGGCACTTACCAAGATTCTGGCTGCTGTGTTCTAAACAAGTTGTAGTGATTTCAAGCAGGTCCAGGAGATACTATTCAGCAGAGAGTTACAGTAATCTAATTGACTGGTGATTAATGCATGGATATCTGATGCAAGGTTGTGCTAGTCAAGGTAGATGCGTCATTGCCGAATCTGATGAAAGTACATAAAGGAGGTTCTCACACCCCTGGAGACATAGGATTCCATTGTAAGTTTAGGATCCAGTCAAATCCCTAGGCTTCACACAATCACTGAGCTGGAGGGAGGTTCCAAGTAGAGAGGGTATGGACTATAGGGGGTGACCTTGGCAGCTTACCCAGAGGAGTTCAGATTTGGAGAGGTTGAGTTTGAGTTTACGGTTGCTGTGTCACTGGGCTACTGCCATGAGACAGTTGATGGAAGAGGTTTGGTTGATTCCGATTTTAATTTAAGTGACAAATCGATGATGTAAGATAGAATCAGGTCAATGATAGGACAGACGTAGATGTTGAAGAAAATCAGGGAAAACAGAGTTGCTTCCCTGTAACAGGTTTATGGGTAGAAATCCCTTGTGTGTCAGGGAGGACTACAGTGATAAGAACATAAGAAAATGCCATACTGGGTCAGACCAAGGGTCCATCAAGCCCAGCATCCTGTTTCCAACAGTGGCCAATCCAGGCCATAAGAACCTGGCAAGTACCCAAAAACTAAGTCTATTCCGTGTAACCATTGCTAATGGCAGTGGCTATTCTCTAAGTGAACTTAATAGCAGGTAATGGACTTCTCCTCCAAGAACTTATCCAATCCTTTTTTAAACACAGCTATACTAACTGCACGAACCACATTCTCTGGCAACAAATTCCAGAGTTTAATTGTGCGTTGAGTAAAAAGAACTTTCTCCGATTAGTTTTAAATGTGCCCCATGCTAACTTCATGGAGTGTCCCCTAGTCCTTCTACTATCCGAAAGAGTAAATAACCGATTCACATCTACCCGTTCTAGACCTCTCATGATTTTAAACACCTCTATCATATCCCCCCTCAGTCGTCTCTTCTCCAAGCTGAAAAGTCCTAACCTCTTTAGTCTTTCCTCATAGGGGAGTTGTTCCATTCCCCTTATCATTTTGGTAGCCCTTCTCTGTACCTTCTCCATCGCAATTATATCTTTTTTGAGATGCGGCGACCAGAATTGTACACAGTATTCAAGGTGCGGTCTCACCATGGAGCGATACAGAGGCATTATGACATTTTCCGTTTTATTCATCATTCCTTTTCTAATAATTCCCAACATTCTGTTTGCTTTTTTGACTGCCGCAGCACACTGAACCGACGATTTCAATGTGTTATCCACTATGACACCTAGATCTCTTTCTTGGGTTGTAGCACCTAATATGGAATTCTTGGGTTGTAGCACCTAATATGGATATGATAGGGGTATACTACCGGCCACCTGGTCAAGATGGTGAGATGGACAGTGAAATGCTAAGAGAAATTAGGGAAGCTAACCAAATTGGTAGTGCAGTAATAATGGGAGACTTCAATTACCCCAATATAGACTGGGTAAATGTATCATCGGGTCACACTAGAGAGATAACGTTCCTGGATGGAATAAATGATAGCTTTATGGAGCAATTGGTTCAGGAACCGACGAGAGAGGGAGCAATTTTAGATCTAATTCTCAGTGGAGCACAGGACTTGATGAGAGAGGTAACGGTGGTGGGGCCGCTTGGCAATAGTGATCATAATATGATCAAATTTGATTTAATGACTGGAAAAGGAACAGTGTGCAAATCCAAGGCTCTCGTGCTAAACTTTCAAAAGGGAAACTTTGATAAAATGAGAAAAATTGTTAGAAAACAACTGAAAGGAGCAGCTACAAAAGTAAAAAATGTCAAAGAGGCGTGGTCATTGTTAAAAAATACCATTCTAGAAGCACAGTCCAGATGTATTCCACACATTAAGAAAGGTGGAAAGAAGGCAAAACGATTACCGGCATGGTTAAAAGGGGAGGTGAAAGAAGCTATTTTAGCCAAAAGATCTTCATTCAAAAATTGGAAGAAGGATCCAACAGAAGAAAATAGGATAAAGCATAAACATTGGCAAGTTAAATGTAAGACATTGATAAGACAGGCTAAGAGAGAATTTGAAAAGAAGTTGGCTGTAGAGGCAAAAAATCACAGTAAAAACTTTTTTAAATATATCCGAAGCAGAAAGCCTGTGAGGGAGTCAGTTGGACCGTTAGATGATCGAGGGGTTAAAGGGGCACTTAGAGAAGATAAGGCCATCGCGGAAAGATTAAATGATTTCTTTGCTTCGGTGTTTACTGAAGAGGATGTTGGGGAGGTACCCCGTAATGGAGAAGGTTTTCATGGGTAATGATTCAGATGGACTGAATCAAATCACGGTGAACCTAGAAGATGTGGTAGGCCTGATTGACAAACTGAAGAGTAATAAATCACCTGGACCGGATGGTATACACCCCAGAGTTCTAAAGGAACTAAAAAATGAAATTTCAGACCTATTAGTAAAAATTTGTAACTTATCATTAAAATCATCCATTGTACCTGAAGACTGGAGGATAGCAAATGTAACCCCAATATTTAAAAAGGGCTCCAGGGGCGATCCGGGAAACTACAGACCGGTTAGCCTGACTTCAGTGCCAGGAAAAATAGTGGAAAGTGTTCTAAACATCAAAATCACAGAACATATAGAAAGACATGGTTTAATGGAACAAAGTCAGCATGGCTTTACCCAGGGCAAGTCTTGCCTCACAAATCTGCTTCACTTTTTTGAAGGAGTTAATAAACATGTGGATAAAGGTGAACCGGTAGATATAGTATACTTGGATTTTCAGAAGGCGTTTGACAAAGTTCCTCATGAGAGGCTTATAGGAAAAGTAAAAAGTCATGGGATAGGTGGCGATGTCCTTTTGTGGATTGCAAACTGGCTAAAAGACAGGAAACAGAGAGTAGGATTAAATGGGCAATTTTCTCAGTGGAAGGGAGTGGACAGTGGAGTGCCTCAGGGATCTGTATTGGGACCCTTACTGTTCAATATATTTATAAATGATCTGGAAAGAAATACGACGAGTGAGATAATCAAATTTGCAGATGACACAAAATTGTTCAGAGTAGTTAAATCACAAGCAGATTGTGATAAATTGCAGGAAGACCTTGTGAGACTGGAAAATTGGGCATCCAAATGGCAGATGAAAGGTGCAAGGTGATGCATATAGGGAAAAATAACTCATGCTATAATTACACAATGTTGGGTTCCATATTAGGTGCTACAACCCAAGAAAGAGATCTAGGTGTCATAGTGGATAACACATTGAAATTGTCGGTGCAGTGTGCTGCGGCAGTCAAAAAAGCAAACAGAATGTTGGGAATTATTAGAAAAGGAATGGTGAATAAAACGGAAAATGTCATAATGCCTCTGTATCGCTCCATGGTGAGACCGCACCTTGAATACTGTGTACAATTCTGGTCGCCGCATCTCAAAAAAGATATAATTGCGATGGAGAAGGTACAGAGAAGGGCTACCAAAATGATAAGGGGAATGGAAAAACTCCCCTATGAGGAAAAACTAAAGAGGTTAGGACTTTTCAGCTTGGAGAAGTGACGACTGAGGGGGGATATGATAGAGGTGTTTAAAATCATGAGAGGTCTAGAACGGGTAGATGTGAATCGGTTATTTACTCTTTCGGATAGTAGAAAGACTAGGGGGCACTCCATGAAGTTAGCATGGGGCACATTTAAAACTAATCGGAGAAAGTTCTTTTTTACTCAACGCACAATTAAACTCTGGAATTTGTTGCCAGAGAATGTGGTTAGTGTAGCTGTGTTTAAGAGGGGATTGGATAGGTTCTTGGAGGAGAAGTCCATTGCCTGCTATTAAGTTCACTTAGAGAATAGCCACTGCCATTAGCAATGGTTACATGGAATAGACTTGGTTTTTGGGTACTTGCCAGGTTCTTATGGCCTGGACTGGCCACTGTTGGAAACAGGATGCTGGGCTTGATAGACCCTTGGCCTGACCCAGTATGGCATTTTCTTATGTTCTTATGTGTTCTCTGAGGACAACGGAATGTTAGTCCTCACACATGGGTGACATCATCAGATGCAGCCCTATGCAGAAACTTTGACTAGGCACACTGAGCATGCCCCATACCATGCATCCAAGCAGGGTCCCTCTTCAGAGACTCTTAACATAGGACTACAATAAAAAATAAAAAATTGGAGAAACCCAGCAACGTAGTATGGCGGATGGGTTTCGTAAGGACTAACATCCTGCTGTCCTCTGAGAACACTTGCTACAGGTAAGCAACTCTGCTTTCTCACAGGACAAGCAGGATGGTAGTCCTCACACATGGGTGAATCCCTAGCTACAAGCTGCTCCTCAACACAAAAACGGGGCCCACAGATACCGAACCAGGTGCAAACAGGCACAACACCGGTGCTATTGGTAACAGAAGGGGAAATAGCCTAAACCCAACAAGAGGCCCCTAGGTTGGGAGAATTGAGTTTTACATCTCAGACAAGTTCTGGAGGACAGACTGGACAAACCTTCTGTCGCGTTGGCCAAACCTATCCAGTCAGTAATGTGATGTGAATGTGAGGAGAGAACTCAACGTCACATTCTTACAGATCTCCTCCACGGGAACTGCTCGCAAGTGGGCCACCAACACTGTCATTGCTCTGACAGAATGAGCTTTGACACAATCCCCAAGATGCAGCCCTGCCTGGGCATAACAGAAGGATATGCAATCTTCTAGCCAATTGGATATTTTCTGTTTGGCAACAGCAAGGCCCAACCTTTTCCTATCAAAAGAAATAGAAAGTTGAGTGGACTGCCTATGGGCTTCTGTCCGCCTGCCTGCAGTCCAAATTGTGCAATGCTCATTCGCCTTGGTGCGAATGGGGCCTGGGAAAGAAAAATGGCAGGACAATTGACTGGTTAAGATGGAAATCAGTAGAGATATGCAGCGATACTGCACTTTGGTTCGGGCTTCGTTTTTCCCACAGTTCAGGCTTTTTTTTTTTTTTTTCGGGGATGCCGATTTTCGAGTTAGCGCACACTAACCCAAAAAACTAATTTTTCGGAAATTTTGGAAAAATTGTGTTCGTTTTTCGGGTCCTCCGAACCAGAACAAATTAGATAATTTCGTTGAAATTGTTTAATTCGTCCAAAACGAATGCACATCCCTAGAAATCAGTCACCACCTTAGGCAGGAACTTAGGGTGCGTATGCAAGACCACTTTTTTATGTTAGAACTTGTTGCCAGAGGATGTGGTTAGTACAGTTAGTATAGCTGTGTTTAAAAAAGGTTTGGATAAGTTCTTGGGAGGAGAAGTCCATGACCTGCTATTAATTAAGTTGACAGCCACTGCTATTACTAGCAACAGTAACTTGCCATTTTTGGGTACTTGCCAGGTTCTTATGGCCTGGATTGGCCACTGTTGGAAACAGGATGCTGGGCTTGATGGACCCTTGGTATGTTCTTATGTCACCAAGGCCTGCACTCGCTGACCCTGAGAACTGAAGTGACCGCCACGAAAAATATGACTTTCTAGGTTAGGTACTTCAGATCACAGGTGTGCAGGGCTCCAAAGGAACTTTCATCAGCAGAGCCAATACCACATTGAGACCCCAAAGACACAGTGGGAGACGTTAGGGGAAGCTTCAGTTGAAGCAGGCCCTCCATGAAACGTACAATTATAGGCTGTACAGAGAAGGGCGTACCATCTATACCATGGTGGTATGCACTAATCGCACTAACAGGAACACTGACCGAACTGGTTTTTAAGCCAGCCTCCAATAGGTGTAGAAGGTAGTCAAGCAGTTTTTGTGTGGGGACAGGAGAACAGATGCAGGGCCTTCTGCTCACACCACACGGAAAACTTTCTCCACTTCAATCCGTAGGACTTTCTAGTAAAAGGCTTTCTGGAAGCCACCAGAACCAGAGATACATCGTCAGAAAGATCAAGGGGCTGCAGTATTAACCTCTCAACATCCAGGGCCTGGAGGTTGGAATGTCACAGCTTGCCCTGAAATTGCGTGATGAGATCTGGAGAAGTCCCCAGTCTGATCAGTTTCCAGATGAACAACTCCCGCAGGAATGGAAACTAGACCTGTCTTGTCCAATGAGGGGCTACAAGGATCATAGTCCCTCTGTCCTTGCCACTAAGGGAATCAGAGGATATGCATACGGAAGATCCTTGCCACAAGGATGGGCAAGGGCATCCAAGGCTAGTTTGCCATTTGACCTGGACAGGGAGTAGAAGTGAGGCACCTTCTGGTTGCACGGGAACATGAACAGATCTATGTCTGGGCTCCCCCAGAGTCAGAAAACCCAATTCGCTACCCCCTGGGTCCATGGACCACTCGTGGAAGTCTGAAGGCACAACTCAGCCTGTCCGCTATCACATTGTCCATTCCAACCAGGTACATGGCCTTGAGCACCATCCCGTTGGCCAGGGCCCAGGACCAGATCTGGACCACTTCCTGACCCAGAAGGTATGATCCTGTGCCTCCCTGTTTGTTGACGTAACGCATGGCCACTTAGTTGTCGTTCTGGATCAGCACAATTTTGTTGGAGAGCCGATCTCTGAAAGCCCATAATGCATACCTGATCGCCCAAAGCTCCAGGAAATGTAATTTGACAAGAATGTTCTTGAGCAGAGCACAGTTCATGGGTGCCAAGCCCATCTACATGAGCTCCACACCCAAAGGTAGACGCATCCATGGTTAGCACAATTTAAGAAGGGAGACTCCGAAATCCCCTATTCCAGATTAGAGTATACCTGCCACCACGACAAAGATTCCTGGAGAGATGGGGTGACAGATGAAATCCTGAAGGCTCTGAGTGGCTTGGCGCCACTGCAGGGTCCATTAGACTCTGCGCATATTAAAGCATGCCAAGGGAGTGACATAGATTGTTGCGGAAATGTGACCCAACAGTCTCAATATGTACCAAGCTGATACCTGCTGGTTCTGCTGCACTTCGGTCACAATGGTCACTAAAGTGATGGCCCTCTGATGCGGCAGAAAGGCCCTGGCTTGAGCCGCATCTAGCAGGGCTCCAATGAAGTCCAACTGAAGTAACAGACTGAGATGAGACTTTGGGTAGTTGAGAACGAACCCTAGTAACTCCAACATCCGGATGGTCAAGTGCATGGACGGGATGGCCTCTGCCCAAGACGTGCTCTTGACCAGTCAATTGTCCAGATCAGGAAAACATGCACCTCCAGTCTGCGGAGGTGTACTACCACCACGGCCAGGCAATTTTTGAAGACTCATGGGGCAGATGCTAGCCCGAACATCACCCGGTACTGGAAGTGCTGTTACCCCACCACAAATCTGGGATACTTCCTGTGACCAGAGAAGGTCTTGATATGGCTGTATGCGTCCTATAGGTCAAGGGAGCATAGCCAGTCCCCTTTTTGCAAAAGGGGGATCAAGGTGACCAAGGAAACCATCTTGAACCTTTTCCTTTTTTAGAAATTTGTTCAAAGCCTTCAAGTCTAGGATGGGATGGAGTCCTCCTGTTTTCTTTGGAATCAGGAAGTACCTGGAGTAGAATCCCCGCCCTCTTTGCCCTGGCGGTATAAGCTTGACCACTCTGGCCATTAAGAGGGAGGAGAGCTCCGTTTGAAGCACCTCCTGATGTGCTACCGGCCCCCAAAATGGGCACAGAGGGCAATTTGGCAGGACACCCAATAGGTTTAATTGGTACCTCTGGCAAATGATTAACAAAACCCACTGATCTAAGGTTACACTGGGTCACTGGTTCACAAAGAACAACAGCCTGCCCCCGACCGGAGGGTCCATCGTCACGGGTACGGGCAACTGGCTTACGCTCCCTATGGCCCAATCAAAACCCCGTCCCAGGAGTTGATAGAGGAGCTAGCTGGGGCTTGGGAGCTCTCTGCTGCCTGCAATGGCTGCGAGAGCTCTGATGGTGTGTACAGGATCGAGGAGGAAGAGGATAGTACCTTCCTTTGGTGAAAGAAAGACTTCATGGGTCCCTGCCTCGACAGCCTCCTGGATGAGGACAACGGGTCCAGAGTGCTGGTGGAGAGTTCTTGGAAAGTTTCATTATGGTCCTGGAGTTGGGCCACAGCATCCTTCACTCTATCTCTGAAGAGATTCTCTCCAGTGCACAGCACATCAACCTCTGGTCGGAGATCCAAGACCCTCAGCCATGCAGTCTGCAAGCGCCAATTCCCGCTGCAGAGACTCTCGATGCCGTTTCGAAAACATCGTAGGTTGTATGGATCTCGTGTTTTCCATACTCCAAACCCCTGTGCACCAGCAACATGAGGTTGTCTTGCTGCTGTTGAGGCAACTGCTCAGCCACCTCCTGCACCTGCTTCCAGATGTCCCACGAATATTGGCTCATGTAGATCTAGTAAGCAGAGATGTGGGCAATAAGGTTGGCGCCTTGGAATACATTCCTCTCAAGATCATTCAACCCTCTGTGGTCCTTCCCCGGGGCTCTGAGTGGGTCTGAGAGTACTTGGCCCTTTTGAGGGCGAATTTGACCACCACCAATTGGTGGGGCAACTGATACTTATGTTGCGTTCGTGCCTATTCTCGCCCTCGCTCCACCCTCTCTACCTTGTGGCGACTCCCTTCGGCTCTGACGGACAGATGCTGCCGCGGCTTCTCCCTGCCTCTTCGCCCCGGAATCCCCAGGCTGGCTTGACGCTACGGATCCGCCATGCTCCTGATAACGTAAGAGCGCGCGCTCCAGACTTTGTACCAGCAAGGATGCGAACCTCGGGGGCGTCCCCCTGTAGTGACATCATCCGTTTCCAATTTAAAAGGTCTTTGTTTTGCTACTACAAACTGAGTTAGCAAGGAACTCCAATGGGACTTGCTTCAGCGGTTCACGCTACTTGCAACTATGATCCAAGTGAGCAAGGGGAAACCTTTCTCCGCTGCTCGGCCTCTACAAACTTACCTAGGGGTAACCGCTCCTCGGGGGCCCCGTTCTCTCTCTTCTTGATTTCAGATTGCTAAGACGGGATCCTGTACTTGCTCCTCGAGGGCCTACGTCCCTGAATACACAGAAGACTCCTCACTGCCTGGAAGCGATCGCATACGTGAACACTGAGTTCTATTGCAGATAAGAATCGGTACTCGCTCCACGAGGGCCTATGTTCCTAATCTCTGAAGACTCCCTTCTGTCTAAGACTCTATCGCAGGTACAGAGATCGTGAGTTATTGTTGCAGATTGCAGATAAGAACCGGTACTCGCTCCACAAGGGCCCATGTTCCTAAAACCCTTTACAGACTCTCTTCTATTCCAGAAGCCATTCCATACACAGCTATTGTGAGTTCTTATTACAGACTGCCTATAGGAACCAGTGCTCGCCTCCGGCTCCTGTTCCTGAATGTACTGAAGACTCTCTGTTGCATAAGAGGCCATTACAGATATACCATCTTCTACTGGTTATGTATCCAGCATACCCTGTCTACTCACTACCTATAGTCTCTCTACAGCTCAGCAGCCCAGAGATCATAATTCCAGTATTTGAGGGACTTCAGCCCTGCCGGGCACATCAACTCACTACTACCACCTCTGGTGGTTCAACTTCCAGTCTAATAAAGAACTATCTGTGTTTGTCTTATACTCCAGCCTAGACGGTGGTTCCTCTCAGGATCTCCTCCTGGGGGCACTGTCATCTACCATCGGCCCAGGGATTCATCATTTCTACTAAGTGTTTATTCTTACACTACTACAGCAGGTATCGTACTGACTGTCACTCTGTGGAAGCCAACTCCACATCAGATCACTAACTACGCCTACGGAGTATTACATATCGCTAGCTCCTCTCCTTGGGGAAACATCATTCTACAGAAGACTAACTCTGCCTCCCTGGTGGTCACATCACTAACAGATTGTTATCCTTCTATTCTCAAGGAGTGATTTACAATAGATTACTATTCCTCCTGGCAGGGTTATCTATAACAGATGATAGCTTTTCTCTCTACAAGAGTATTCAGCAGCCAGATCGATACAAGATTGTTAACTCCTCCCCTTTGGGGAGTAGATCCATAACTGCTCGCTAACTCCTCACTCCTGACGGGGTGAGTGACATCAGATTGCTAGCTCCGCCCTGTGGGCAGAGAGATCAATAACAGTTTGTTAACACCTTAGCAGTTTTCATAACAGATTACTAACTCCTCCCATCTCGAGGAGAGATTGGTAACAGATTGGGAGTAGCAAACTCCTTAGCAGATTGCTAACAACTTATTGAATCCGGTAGCCTTTTGTACGATGTAAACCATGTTGCCTTCTTAATCACAGGAGGCACTGTGAGGGGGTATTCCCAAATCCTCAGGAGCAACTCCATAAGGATTCTGTGTACCAGGACTGCCAAGATCGCCTTAGGAGGCTTCACGAACTGAAGAACCTCAAGCATTTTGTGCCTGGCATCTTCAGTCAAAAGCTGGAAAGGGATGGCCTCCGCCATCACCCTGACAAAACCTGTGAAGGTCAAGTCCTCAGGCAGGACTTCCTCTGCTCCACTGGAGGAGAAGGGTCTGACGGGAGACCATCTGAATCATCGAAGGATTCTGTCTGATCATCCCCCAGGGGTCTTAGGGACCCTCCTCCTCACTGTGTATCACAGGGGATGGGGCCCTAGGTGCTCAATCGACGTCCAGAGGTGCAGGCACCAATGGAACTGGACAGGAGACAACCTGCCTTCGGTATTTCTGCTGGCCTCGGCAGAGACAGCGACAACCACCATATCGGTAGGGGGAGGCCTCAGTGTCCCACTGAGCACCAATGCTGTCCTGGGAACCGATGCCAGCTGGGTTGGTAAGGCACCGATGAGCACACTGAGCTTCTCCAGAAGTAGTAGGAGCATGAGCGGCGCCGGCTCCAGTGCCATCAATGCGTGGGACCGAAGTCATGCAGCGCCCAGTCCACCGCTAGCTGGACTCAATGTTCCAGCTCCTCCTTGAACGTTGCCAATGCCAACGCTGACTAGGAGGCAGGAGGGATGGCCAGATCTTCCTCTGAACCCAAGAGGGGGATCGGCGACCACACCAGGACCTATGGAGACAGTCATAGACCCTGAGCATCGATGGAGATTTGGTGCTCCATGCTTTGGGGTCGCTTCAAGGGTATCGTGGCAAAAGCCAGTGAATTTCCATGTCCGGCACCTTCTTGGTCTTTTGCTTTTTCTATGTTGTACTGTGGAATATTTGATAAGCCAAAAAAATCATTCACTTCCTAAAGTTGTGTGTAGTACACTATCCTGTCAAATCAGAAATATAGACTCTTGCTGGGGACTTAGGCATTGCGGGTTCCTGTCAAAATGTAAAACAAAAGGCCTATTTAGTATTCTTCTGAGGGATGAATTTTACGTTTCAAATGATTATTGATACTGGAGGCAAGTCTTACAACATAAGCAGGCAGTTTTAGTATACATACAAGGCAGACTTTCAAAGAGAAACTATCCATGATGTTTTCCTTTGACAATCAGCAGCCACAAAGTACTTGATATGGTCTCTACCATGAAGGTCGGTATAGAAAAGTGTTAAATAAAATATGCTAAAACTGCCCGCATATTTTGCACCTCCTATTTGAGCATGCAGCCTCTTTTTAACTTAGTTAAAAGTATACATATTGTGAAAGCTGGCATATATTTTTAGTCAGGCAGAGGGCAGCAATTTTCAGCCAAGCAATTTATACTGGCAAACGCTTTGAAAATTGTGTGCTTACTATGGATAGATGTTGAAAAAATTGACCTCAAATAATCAAGTGAAAATAAAGAGAAGTTTGAAAAAAATAAATAAAAATGACAAATTTGAAAGTCATTGCATCTTTGCCACCAGTCCAACTAGTAACAAAAAGCTCCAGAAATAAGCATGATGAATTTAGACGTCCTTTTCTAAAAAGGATGGAGAGTTGCCAAGATGATTCTCACTAAAATGTCTACTTTGGGGAGAGAAGTGAAAACCACTGGCAAGTTCTGAATTTGAATGCATAAAAAGATTCTATGCTCTGTATTTATGTGACAAGACCACCAATAGGATTTCCCTAAACAATATCACTGTGAAATGGAGAGAAAAGAGTTACCATGATTCAAAACTGATCTAATTCAAAAGTCATGTGCCATTACCCACATCGAGGTAGATTTTAAAAACGTTGCTTGCACAAAAACAGCCACATACACGTGTATGCAGGCCGCATGCAACGCAAATTTTAAGCCGAAGTAGGTGCATACATACCCATGCATGCATCAAGAGCAAGGGGGCAGAAAAGGGGTGGGGCATGTAATCCACGTAACTTTACTGCTGGTCCTGATGAGAAGTAGGTCTGGAGACCTTCAATTTTAGGGCTTTCAGCACAGCATGAAGATTCAGGGTCAAGTAAGAATTACAGCATGAAGAACCAGAGGGTTCTTGAAGCCCTCAAAATCAAATGGCCAAAACTGGTGGGCTAATTTGAAATACTGGTATTTCCCTCACACGAACATGTTTTAAAAATTTGCCTGCATATGCACGTAAAAGCCGCTAAAGCCCTAGTGGAAATACGCGCGGGACATTTACTAGAGCTGCCTCTTAAGATTATGCGCATACATACCCACAGCAGGGGGATTTTAAATGATACGCGCATACTTGCACAATATAAAATTGCGGCTTATCTCTGATCACACACATTTATGGGCGCATGTGCGTTCCTTTTAAAATTATCCGGATTGTGCATAAAATCCCAAATCACTGCATCTCAGTTTCTCCTTATATGAATTCAAATCACTTGTTTGACACATTACAATCTGCTGCAGAATAAATGTTTGATATCACAAGCAAAGGTCTGATAATATGAAAGCAGCACAAAGGAGAACAATGAGCGGTGCTGTTCTTTCACTGAACCATACAGTACGAAACTACTTTCATGAATGCATCAATCGTTTGACCTGCCATGAAGAGCAGAATTTACAAAATATGAAAGACGGGATCTTTTTGTAGGAATACCTATGCTCCCATTGTAACAACTATTATGTTTTTCTCACTATGAAACAGACATTCACTTTTCAGATGGTCTCACACTTAGACAAGACATAGAAACATAGAAATGATGGCAGAAAAGGACCAAACAGTCCATCCAATCTGCCCAGTAAGCTTATGGTAGTATCTGCCACGGCATACAGGTAAGCCCAATACTTAGTTTCCCAAACCATAAAGGTCAGGGTCTTGTTAGCTGCTCTGAGTCCAATTCCCCATCACCTCTTGCCACTGAAGCAGAGTGCAATTCTGGAGTTGCATCAAAAGTATCAGGCTTTTTGCTTAAGGATATTAACATCAGTATCAGCAAGTTACCCCCATGCTTGTTTTCTAAGACTGTAAAATTAAATGTCCTTGTTGGTTGCTGTCTAAATCAAATTCCCTTGTTCTTCTTTTCCTGCTGCCGTTGAAACAGAGAGCAATGATGGAGTTGCATCAACAGTATGAAGGCTTATTGGTTAAGGGTAGTAACCACCACACCAGTAAGTTACCCCCATGCCCTCTTTTCGTCATTTCCATCCTTTAGGCTTTAGGGATCCACAGTGTTTATCCAATGCCCCTTTGAAATCTTTCACTGTTTTTGGCTTCACCACCTCCTCCGGAAGGGCATTCCAGTTATTCACCATCCTTTCCTGATGGTTCTGAGTCGTCCTCCCTGGAGTTTCACTTCATGACCCCTAGTTCTACTGATTTCTTTCCAACAGAAAAGGTTTGTTGATTATTCATCATTAAAACCTTTCAGGTATCTGAAAGTCTGTACTTCCTCTCCTCTAGGGAATACATATTTAAGTCCTTCAACCTCTCCTCAAAAGTCATTCTTTGGACAACCTCCATCATGTCTCTGCTCCTTTTGAGATAGTCTCCAGAACTGAATGCAGTACTCAAGATGAGGCCTCACCAAGGACCAGTATAAGGGGATTATCACCTTTTTCTTACTGGTTATTCTTCTCTATACAGCTCAGCATTCTTCTGGCTATAGCTATCACTTTGTCACATTGCTTTGCCGTCTTTCACTCACTAGACACCATCACCCCAAGGTCTCCCTCTTGCTCCGTGCATAACAGCCTTTCATCCCCATCACATACAGCTCATGGTGACATCATGGATATCAATCACTCTATAGAATCATAAACTAATGCATGAGTCAAAGAATCACTAAATCTCACTTATTTAAATCCTTGAGAGCCAATAACATCTCACTGTTTTTTATTATGGAACACAGAAATAAGTTTGAATTGGATTATGTCAGTTTCTTACCCCATTCCAGATACAGAGTTAAGGGATAAAGCAATTGTGTACCTAAGAAAAAAAATCTGTGCCAACTCAGAAATGGATCCAAGTAGTAATAAGTCTCAGCAAAGCGTACAATGCTGCATGACCTGAAGAGCGGGCAAAGAGAAGTGAAAGCATTGAAAATGAAGGAAATGTTCATAAGTGCATGACAGGCAAAAATCTGGGTTTCCCAACTGGGTGGCAAGACAAGCAGTTTAATCCATAATATCCATCATCTATCTTGCGGAAGAATGAATTATTCCATTTCCACCACCAGGCAGAAAATACTATAAGAAAAAAATATGTATATATTTACACAATGTCATCACATCTGGTTACTGAGGATACTCCTTGATCTACCCTCTACGATTAGAGATTTTTTTTTTACTTCTTGAACTTGATATAATTCAATGCATCTACAATTGGAATTGCATGTTTGCACAGGTCTAAAATGTTAATTCACTACACACCAAAAAATATTAAACACACAAAAACAAAGCATTTTTGTCACTTATAGCCTCATTCACTAAAGCTTTTTAGCCTGCTTTCCATAGAAAAAAAAAAGGTTTATGAAATTGCTCTGTGCATGTATGTTCCCCTTTTTATTTTATGTCCTATTCTCAGAGGTTTCCAACCAGTATACCACAACAGAATCTCAGGTATGCAGGAAATTTGTGGGCAGAGGAAAGAGAACTTGGGCCACAGCTACTACCACCCACAGCAAAATCTTTGTCTCTCCTCCTCACTGCCCCTGCGTGATATCCTCCTGCTGGCAAGAGTCAGCAAGCATGCACCTTACTTACTGCCTTTTCCTTTTCCAGCTTCCCTCTAAAGTCTAGTCCTGGGGGAATTCTGCGGTACTGCGGAGCGCAGAATTCGCACCAAATTCTGCGCAGAAAATAGCAGAGGAGACCCCGACATTCCGCGAACGGAGCACGTGAGGATGAAGGCTCCGGCACGCCGTTCACGGCGAAGATGAAGGCCCCCGTGTGGCGCGAACGGAGTGTGCTCCTCTCGCGGCGAAGATGAAAGTCCTGGTGAGAGTGAACGTGTGTGTGTGAGAGAGGCGAGGAGAAGGGAGGGTGAGAGAGCAGGGGAGATGAGAGAGCGGGGGGGGGGGATGCTTGAGTGTGGGTGCCAGAGAGAGGGAGCCTATACGAGGAGATTGTGAAGGAGTGTGTATGTGTGAGAGAGATTGGGAGTTCGTGTGTATGAAAAAGGGATCATGGGAATGTGAGGGTGCTAGCCTGTGTGATGGGATTGTGTATGTGTCAGACAGAGCCTGTGTGAAGGGGTGCATGAGAGAGACATAAGTAGCCTGTGTGAGGATGTATGTGTTAGAGAGAAAGGAAGCTTGTGTGGGTGTGTATGCAAGAGAGAGGGACCCTGTATGAGGGGATGTGTGTGCGAGAGAGTGAGGGAGCCTGTATGAGGGTGTGTGTATGTATACTAGAGAGAGGGAGCATGTGTGTGAGAGAGGGAGGGACAGAGGGAGCCTGTGTGAAGGGTAGTACTGAGAACAGGGTCAAACTCTGGGACTGGCGACAGAGTGGAAGGGGTTGCGCCTAGAGGTGGAGGAGTTGGGGCCTGAGAGGGCAAAGTGACCAGGGGAGTAGGGAAATTCTGCATCTCTATGTAATAACTTTTTTCTGTATTAAATTAAAAGTTGTAGAATTTCAACATTTTTTGCACAGAATTCCCCCAGGAGTAAAAGTCAATTTGAATTTGAAAAGAAAAAAAAAATTACAACAAAATTTGAAGAGATTCAGGAAAGATCTACAGACATGGCTTTTTAAACAGGCATTTGAAACGGTCACTGAAGCATAAGCCAGGTTTTCTATCTGATCTATTTTTAGTCTGTTCTTATCTAATTTTAATGTTAATTTTAGTCCTGAAGTCATTGAAGATTAAGCCAGGTTTTTACATGATCTACTTTTTAGTTTGTTCTTATCTAATTTACTTATTAATTTTAATTTGTAGATAGTTTTATATAATTTATGCATGGAAATTTTACAATGTATTGTTATTTTTCTTTCTTCCCTTGTGTTTTTAAATTGTCTATTGTAAACCGTGGCGATAGAACTCATTCTGTGCAACGGTATATAAAAATTGTATAAATAAATAAAAAAAAACAATACTGCACAGGGCCAGTGCATCTTGTGGGACTACAGATCCATGCATAGTTCCAACTTCACAGGGAGGATTTGGAAGTGCTGCTCTCTTTATTCCTCTTGCTGGCCAGAGGATATCCCAAGAGCAGACAGAAGATAACTGCATAGATGGGGGGTTCCACCCAGAATTAAAGGAGCCCACTTTTAGAAGTACACACAGCCACATTCCGCTGATGTGTGGCTCTAAAAAAAACAAAAAAACAAAACTCTCTGTTGGAAACCTTTAAGTGTCCTTGACATGTCCTAAAAATGTGCTGTGTATAGGATAGTGGTTTCCATCTTTTCCATGCTGTGGCACATCTGGTACTAGGTTCACATCATTGTAGCAAACCATCATCTTTCCCTGCCCACAGCATAATCACCACTCTTGCCTCGCAATATCCCACCCCCTGGCATAATCGCTTCCTTTTAATTCTATGGGAAAAGAGCTTAGTAAATCAGGTCCTTAGTTAAACTAGCTTTGCTTGAGGTTATCCAAAGCACTGTACTTTCTGCTTATTTAGTTTGGTTTTTAGTTTCTTGATTAATCACAATTCCACAACAACATCAAAAGAGGCTTACAAATTAAAAATACCACAGAACACACCAAAAACACAATAAGAATAAATACAATCCTTAGGAATGTAAGATACAATAAACTCCAAATATTACAAATATAAATAGCAACAAACAATTGAACAAGGTACACTTGGCAACTGCTATGCCCAATGGGTTAGGATCATAAAAGATGAATAGTTGCAAGACCCAATGATGTGGCCAATTCTCTTCCAGTAGTAAGCCAAAGATCTTTTACTGTCCAAGGAATGAAGGCCTTAGAAAGAATACGATGGATTGATTTGTATGAAAAGTTGACACCACTTTTGGAAGAAAATTTGGGTGGGTGTGGAGCATCACTCTGTTGTGGAAGAATTGCACATAAACAGAGTAATGAACCAATGCCTGAAGTTCGCTGACTCTTCTGGCTGACATGAAAAACAAGGAATAAAAAACTTTCCATGTGAGAAACTTCAGAGAAGCCAATTTGAAAGGTGGCTTCATAAGGTGAGCTAGAACCACATTAAGGTCCCAAAGAACAGATGGTCACTAAAGGCCTAGTATGTCACAAGCGTTTCATAAAACCTTAACACACAAGGACGAGTGGACATCTGTTTCTCTCTACCTGAATATGGTAGGCCGCTATGGCACTGAGATGTACTCTCACTGACAAGGTGCTGAAATCTGAGGAGTAAAGGAAGAGCAAGTAATGAAGCAGCTCTTGCAGCCTGCAAGTGAAAGGGTCCAAGGAGCTTTGAAGACATCAGGATGAGAATAGTTTCCATTTACAGCCGTAAGCTCTTCTAGTAAAGGGTTTCCTATTATATACTAAAATACCTTCATTTTCATTGGGTAAGGAGTGTGAAGCAATTAGCGAGCACACAACATCCAGGCTGTCAAGCTGAGAGAGAGAGAGAAGGTTCAGATGATATAGACAACTCTCTTCTTGAGTTAATAAGGAGGGATTCAACCCTAGATGGATTGGGGAGGGATGATGGGCAGTTGCTCTAGATACAAGAACCATGCTTGTCTGGGTCATGCTGGTGCAATAAATAATCAGGTGGGCCCAGTCATTCAGCACTTTTTGCACTGTCCTGCCTAACTGAAGAATTGGTGGAAACACGTACATGAGAACCACATTCCAGGTCAGCAGAAAAGTGTCCTGAGTGGATCTGAATTCACTTGGAAGAATGGAACAAAATCTTTCCACTTGTTTCCCTCTGATGCAAAGAAGTCGATAGAGGGGTGTGCCCAAAGGTTGAACACACTTAGTTGTTGACTGATGTAGGGTCCATTTATGAGGACAAAACACTCTGCTGAGGCAATCTGCTAATATGTTAGCAATTCCTGAAACTTAGGTCGCTTGTAAAACAGCTTGATGTTTGCACACTCATTCCTTATTCTTATGACCTCTGTGAGGGAGTGTACAGAAAACTCCCTCAGACTATCTTAAAGTACCAGGAACAGCTATCCCGACTGGTCCTCCTGCAAGGAATCCATGTGAAGGGAGGAACCCTGCACCAGAGTATAAGACCTCAGAGCCAAGAAGGGTTAGAAAGACCCTGGAGAGCAGAGGTAGAGCTATATTTTTTTTAAGTTTGTTTTCACTGTAAAAGTGCACAAGGGACAGCCAGAGTCTGCCTCCCATTTCCTCTAACTGTTATCAAGGTATCTACCACTGGAGCTACCACAGCCTCTTGGTAGAGAATCCATGACCCTGTGCCTCCTTGCTTGTTGATATAAAACATGGCCACTTGATTGTCGGTTTGAATGAGAATCTTTCCCTGGAGGAAATGGGAGAAAGCACTTAAAGAATATCTAATCTCTCGTAGCTCCAGCAGGTTGGTTTGAAATTGCCTATCCACAACCAAGGTCCCTGGGTTCTAAAGGGATGTGGGCTCCCCATCCCTTTTTGGAAGCATATGTTGCTAATGTCAGCAAATAAGGTAGCAGATGTAGGGATGCCCCTTTCTGTAAGATGCAGGGGTCTAGCCACCAATGGAGTTCATGTTTCATTTCTTGCAAGATATTCACTATCGTTGTCAAAGGTTGAGTTAATTGGTCCCACTGGGAGCGAAGACTCCATTCACTACTCACATTTGGCATCATCATGTGGCCCAGAACAGCTAGCATCCCTGGCTGTTGTCTATTCCATGTTCAGCAAATGATGAGCCAGGGATCTGAGATTTGTTCAATCTGTGGGAAGAAAGGATCTCTCCTGCAGTGAGTTAATCCATGCCCTGATGAATTTGATATTCTGAGATGGGATCAGGGTTGATTTCTCGAAATTCACTAGGAATCTCAGGGATTGTAGAAGTTGAATATGTACCAATCTATCCAGCTATCCGGCAGCGGTGGACAGCTGTCACTTAGCCAGATAAGTCGGTACTTATCCAGTATCTAATGCAGGTTGCTGTTAGTTAGCTAAGTATTTGCTTATCACTAGTGTAGTCGCTAGCGGTGACCCATGCCAGATACCCAGATAAATACTGACTTATCCAGGTGACAACGGATTGCTGCTGCCAGATTAGTACTTATTTATTTAAAATCTTTTATACACCGTCGTTAAGTTATTTACCATCACAACGGTTTACAGGAAGACACATATAGTAAAATAAAGTATTTAAACCAGGTAAAATGTTATAAAAAATGCCAAAATGGTTCGGTAAAGTGTATTCAAATATAAAATTATATGATGAGTTTGTTTGACTTATCCTATTTACTACATGTGATAGGAGTTTACCTTACATGTAGTTCCCTCTTGTAATTCATATTCTATATTAAGTTATCAGTGAGATAATTTTCCAGATAATTGGCAGCAGCTGCCGCCATTTACCCAGCTAAAGCCCTAAAGATCTGCAGATTAAGAAGCCACCCACGACAGCAAGAGCCGCAGGCTAAGCCAAAGGACAGTGCCTGGAACCAATAATGGCAACCCAGTACGGCAAAGCGTAGGAAGGTTGGTATTCTTGACAGATTGGCATATGTAGGTAGGCCTTGGATAGGTCCAGGGAGGTTAGGAACTCTCCCGGTTGTACGGCCATTATCACGGAGCGTAAGGTTTCCATGCGGAAATGACTCACTCACAGGTGACAGCTGACACTCTTGAGATCCAGATGGGGTGAAAGGAACCTTCCTTCTTGGGTACGATGAAATAATGTCCTGTATTTTCCTGGGGCATAGGTACTGGGATTACAGCCCTCATCTTGAGGAAAAAGAGTAATCTCCATTGCCTGCTTTTTGTGCTGGGAGTGGCAATGAGACATCATGAATATGTCCCGAGGAGTACTGTGAAATTCCAGCGCATATCCTTCTCGCAGGATTTCCAGAACCCACTTGTCCAAACTGATCTCGACCCACCTTTGGTAAAAGAGAGACATTTGACCCCCATCTCATCGTTCCGAAGATGGGTCAATAAAAGTTCATTGGGATATTCGGGACTATCCTGAACCCAAACCTGCCCCTCTCTTGGGCTGTCAACTATGAAAGGACTGAGTTCTTCCCAAGGGGAAAGACCTCTGAAATGTTGAGTTTCTGTAGGGGCAGTAACTTTGAGAGACCCTAGACCAGCCCCTCATAGGCGAGGGGCATTGAAACTGCTTCCTGTTATCTTCCAATAGCCGGGGGACTGGAAATTTTCCCCATTTACTGGCCAGTTTTTCTAATTCATTTCCAAATAGGATAGCTGTCTTCTGGCTGAAGTACGGTCTAAATCTGAGCCCGTGTCTGCCAAAAAGGCAGCAGCAGGTTCCATAGCCGCTATGGGGTTCACCCCTGAGTCATCCACCTCCTGAGAAAGAAGTAGGCACGAACACGCTACCAGGGCACAACAAGAAGCAATCTGTAAGGTCATTGCTACTGCATCAAAGGCTTGTTTAAAGATAGACTCCAACCATCTATCGTGCGCATCCTTTAAGACTGCTCCTCCCTCCACTGGGATAGTTGTTCGGTTAGAGACAGCGCAGACCAGTGCATCCACTTTAGGGAAACGCAAATGTTCTCTCACTGCTGGATCCAGTCGGTATAGAGCTTCTAATGCCCAGCCCCCTTTAAAACTTGCTTCTCAGGCATCCCATTCCAATCAACTCCTGGATGGCTTCCAGTACTGGGAAGTAGCAAGAGGCTTTGCGTAAGGAAATCAGAATGGGATTCTTCTTTGGTTCCGTCACAGATTCCGCTCCAGGAACTCCCAGTGTTTTCAGGGTCTGGGAAACCAAGACTGGCAAGTCATCTCTATCACATAAATAAATAATCTTGGGAGAATTTCCCCTTCTAAGGGATCTTGCTCTTCGTCTGTGCCATCAGGGTCCCCACTAGGGATACCCTTGGTCAGGCGGGGCATGCCTCGAGGTCTGCCAACAGGAATAGGAGAGGGAGCTGGCTGGGGTTCCATCCAGACAGGGGCAAATGAGGAAGCAGACTGCGCCAGTACAAAGGCCTGTAGTCCCTGGAAAAATTCCACCCAAGAAAAGGCCATGTCTAGCCCGGGGGCTAGACATGGCCCAGCTAAGGGGTTACTCAGATCCGGAGTACTTCCAGTTAAGGCTGCCAACCCATTATCTGAATGGGAGGAGCCAGGCTCAGCAAAGTCCAGGGAGGCCAAATCCCCTTGGGCTTCCTCAGAGTGCTGACAAGTTAGAATGCAGGCCCGTGCACCCGGATTTTCCCGTATCCTGCGCTTACTTTATTGTGCACTTAAGTATACGCACAACACTATGCACATGGTGCGTGCTCAGAGCCGATGCACTGCACGTACCAACGTCCTATGGGGGGAAATATGAGACGCACAAAGATGCACGCAAGATGGTGACGTCACGGCCCACCACACAGTGTGCCATCCAAGTTTAAAGCGGGGCCTAGCCCACAGGGGGCCACTCAACCCGCTCGTAAGCCCACTTCCCTATGCCCCAACAAGATCAGGAACGTCGGTACGGGGCACCAAGCAAGGAGACCGGAGGAAGGCTTACTGAAACCCCTCTTTTCTGAAGGTAAATCATCTTTTTTTTTAAATTTACCTGGCCTCAGCGTGACCGGCTTAGTACAGAGATGGTCTCCGGCTGCAGGGGGAGAGGGCTTTGGCCGCACTCTGCTTCCTGCACCCGCTGCCTTTCAGCTGCTTGAGTAGCAAAGTCCACGCCAGGAACCGGCTACCGGACCAAGGCATACCTCTGAGGGATCTGGGAAATCACCACAGGAATTCTCAACTGGAGGAGGGACCTTTAGGACAGCAGGACTCAATCTTTATCCAATTTAAAAGTAGATTTTCTTCTTCCAAGAGGTACAGTAATCCCCATAGGAAAGCATGCTGGAGACGGAGAAATACTAAATGGCTAAGGTCACTGCAGGGGTGTATCTAGCATGACATCATCTTTGAAACCCGACTCCCACTCCATCTGCTGGCAGGGGAGCACAACCATTGGTCCTGAGTCCATCTGGCTACACACTAGGAAATCTCCTTACTGCATCGAGTGCTAGTCTAGCACGTCCAAAACACACGTCCAACCATGTGCAAACCTGTAGGCTAGGCGCACTTTACTGCATGGGCCCCATATTTCTGCATGCTCTCGTGTGCTAGGTATGTGCCTGAGACTTTTACACTGCCTTAGCAGTGCTTTCACATACATTAATAAACTACAATATACAATTCATATAGTAGAAAATAATATGCCCAAATAGTTTGTGAATTAAGTGTCTGTAGGCGCCTCTCCAGCTAACTCACCGGCTGCCGGATTGGCGGTTGTGCCACTCGTCGCCCCAAAGCTGAAGGCCATGTCTCGCGCTGCGGCGGGAAGGTTGAAAGGCTCGCACACCAGCTGTCAACGCTGCCCAACGTTATCGAGCAGGCTCTTTTGTCAACAATTTCCACTGCTTTTTAAATTTATAGGAGTTTTTCTTTTGCTGCAGCGGGCTTTTACGCCACGCTATCACAGACAATGAACCACGATTCTCTTTCCCTACTTTCACATTCAGCTGTGGCCTACAGTTTGGAAAGGTGGGTATGACTTTCAGCGCATGCGCAACATCACGAAAACGTCACAGGCTGCCTGCGAGAGGCTGTCCAGTGGAATCCCAATGCTGCTTCCGGTCTCGCGTGACTAATAATAGTGCGCAGGCGCCTTGCGGGCTGTTGCTGCTCGTCACTCAGGTACAGTACGGTGGTTTTCTAAGCAGGCTGTAGACAGCTCGCAAGGTTCGCATATTAAAACCACACTAAACTCAGACAGAATAAGTTAAGGGTGGACTATAGAGGTGAAGAAACCTTTCAAGCCCGGGCCCCTCTTCCATCGCTGCAGTTGGTTCAGGGCTCCACAAATTGGGTTACATCAAAACCTCCGTTTTGTGTCTCTTCAAGTTGTAGAAAGGAGCAAGTACAGACACAAAAACATGCATATAGACAGAAACAGATACATCATAGTCCGGCAGAAAGTCACAGAGAGACTCAGATACACCACACCCAGGCAGACAGAGACTCCCCACATAGAAAAGCAAGACAATCTACAACGCACATTTTTTAAGCTAAAAATTAACGCCTGCTCTATTGCTCGGCACTCCCAGAAGTTGCGATATTAAGGAGGGTCAAAACTTAAAAAAAAAAAAAAAAAATGCTGGCAGTCAGGTTCGGGAAACGGATGCTCAATTAACAAGCGTCCGTTTCTCGTACCCCTGGCTGTGCAACGATTAGGAAAACGGCATCCGTTTTCTAAAGCAGCAGACAGCCGACCGCTTGTGGCATCCTGCTGTCAAGGAGGTGACCCCTAATTTAAATATTGCATGGCGCCCCCAGGAGGGGGGCCTGGGAGTGCTATCAGCGTGTTTGAATTAGAGAGGCACAAAAAAAAGGCAGAATAATCATAGTACTGCAGTTTTGAAGGGGAAAAGAATTCGAAGGTCAGTTATAGGTTGATTATTGGGAGCTTACCTGAATTTAATCAGCTTTGAGGTGCTGAAAAAAAAGTGTAAAAAGCGGAATATAAAAATCTAAAGAAAATAAAAAGAAAACTGTATATAATTGCTGAAATGTTATTAATCAGTGATTCTAAGTGAATTCTTTGATCATATAAGGTGTTCTGTGATAGAAAAGCTAGGCTCAGCACTTAAAAGATAACCAGAGTTAAAACCAAACATCATTCATGGGTCTTAGTTCAGATCATGGTTTCCTTAGTTTATTTTATTTATTTTAATATTCCATGTTTTCAGCACTTCAAAGCAGATTACATTCAGGTACTGTATTTATTTCCCTGTCCTTAGAGAGTTTACAATCTAAGGGGCAGATGCAATATCATGTGTGCGAAAAACGTGCGCACATACCCTCTCTTCGGTGCTCAATGTAATACTTAAATGAGTTGGTGCACTAAAAGGGATGCGCAATGGATAAATTGTGCATCCCTAGCATCGAGCGCCCAGGAGAAATGGCTGTGCGCAGGTAAGGAAAACGGATGCTTAATCTTTCGAGCATCCGTTTTCCTAACCCATGCACAGCCACAGGTTAGGAAAATGGATGCTCGTAAATTAAGCTTCCCTTTTCCTAACCTGACCGCTGTCAAGATATTTTTTTTCATGTTGTAGCTTTCTGTGGTTCCTCCTGCTTAGTATTGCAACAATATTAAGTAGGAGGAACCACAGAAAAGCTGTATCTTTTGCTTTTCTGAGCATGGCTTGGGGTGCCTCAAAACTTAACACCAGCTCTGGGTTGCGTTACTTTTTGAAGGTTAAAATGTGTGTGTTGGATGCACATTTTTTTTTTTTTTTTACATCAGGGTAGTAGCTAATAGCTTCAACAACATGGCATTTGCATGTGATGAGCGCTATTATCTATGCGCCAGTTTTGGATGCGCTAATCCCGATACTGCATTGGGCGTATGTCTAGCGCATCCAATCATGCATTTAGTGGCACGCTGAGCTCAGCGCCCGATATTACATCAGCTCCTAAGTTTGTACCTGAGGCAATGGAGAGTGAAGTGACTTGCTCAAGGTCACAAGGAGTGGCAATGGGATTTGAACCCTGGTTTGTAGCCTACTGCTCTAACTACTAGGGTGGATTTCACCTAAACTGAACAGTAATTTGATTGCCATATTAGTCCACTTGAAAATGTAGAAATAAAGGTTAAAAAGCAAGTTGTAGGTGATAACTTTTTATTGGACTGACTTAAAGCTAGTCATGAATGTATTAAGTTAGTCCAGTAAAAAAGGTATCACTTACAACCTGTTTGCACGGCGTAGAATGTATCCCTTCTACCTTATAATCAGGGCTGCTGATTTTCAACTATAACTAAAAAAAAACAACACTGATAAAACACCCCCAGCGCAACAGTTGTGTTTTTCAGTTATAACTGATCTGACTTTTTTTTTCGTTCTTTTTTTCTCCTTTTCTCTAAGTAGTATTCAGATCCCAGCGAGCCCGTTGTGGCTCACTGTACGTGTGCCATGATTCCAGATAGTAGAGAAACTCATTACGTGCTCATGTGATATATCACTGTAATTTACTCATATGTACTCAGATGTATATACCTTTGATAGCTGTTCTCTTCTTATGTGCTGCATTGCATGTATTTTTCATGGTTGTAAATAGGTGCGAGTTCTGTACAAATCTCTCGTTCCGGGGGGAGGGGTCAGGGGGTTAAACTGACTTGAACCTTTATTTTGTAATTTACAATGTTGCTTATTTTTATTTATAATCAAGTTTCAATAAAAATTTAAATTAAATCCCTCCACACTCATTGCCCCCTCCCAACATACTCATTGGATGTGGACAGGGGAGGTACACCATTTATTTCATTGTTCCCAAAAAGGACTCCTTCCGGCCCATTCTAGATTTGCAAAAGCTGAATGCGGCCTTGCAGGATCCGCGTTTTCGGATGGAGACGTTATAGCAGCGGTCCGCAGAGGAGAGTTCTTGGCATCATTGGACCTGACAGACGCCTGTCTCCATAGTCCCATTCGAAGGGACCATCAGAAGTTTCTACTGTTCATGGTGCTGGATCAGCATTTTCAGTTTCAATCTCTTCCCTTCGACTTAGCCACGGCGCCCCGCACCTTCATTAAAGGGATGGTGGTAGTGGCAATAGCCTTGAGACGAGAAGGGATTTTGGTTCATCCATATCTAGTCAATTGGCTCATTCAGGCAAAGATGAAGGAGGAGTGCGGTTGCTCCATCCAGCGAGTGATGCTTCAGTTGAGTTCCCTGGGTTGGGTGATAAATGAGGCAAAGAGTTATCTGATGCAATCCCAATCGTTGGAGTATCTGGGAGCGAGATTCGATTCCCAGAAAGGCAGGGTTTTTCTGACCATGGACAGAGTGTCAAAGTTGCAGGCGCAAGTACAGCGTCTGCTGGTACCGAAGATCTGGGATTATTTGCAGGTCTTGGGCTCCATGGCTTCCACATTGGAGTTGGTTCCATGGGTCTTTGCTCACATGCGGCCTTTGCAGAAGGCACTGTTGTCCAGATGGAAACCGTTGTCGGAAGAGTATCTTCAGCTTTTACCTCTTTTGGAGAATCCAGGTCCAGTCTCTTGTGGTGGCTCTCTCGTCCCAATTTGGAGAAGGGTGTAGATCTGGAGGCCCCAGATTGGGTAGTAGTGACCACCGACCAACCTTAAAGGTTGGTGGGCACTATCAGAGGTGGTCTGCACAAGGGCGTTGGTCATTGGAGGAGGTGATATGGTGAATCAGTCACCTAGAGACGAGGGCGGATTGCAGAGCCCTGGAGACCTTTCTTCCTTTGATTCTTTGGTGAGAATCTTGTCAGACAATGCGACAACGGTGGCTTACATCAATCGTTAGGGAGATATGAAGAGTCACAGAGTGGCTCTGTAGGCTCAGCAGTTGTTTGCTTGGGCAGAATATCATCTGGAAGGTGATTGCGTATCATCGCGTGATCATCTGGAATATCATCGCTTAACGGGTGTGAACAATGTTCAAGCAGACTTCCTCAGCAGGCAACAGCTAGATCTGGGGGAATGGGAATTATCTCCGGAGGCCTAGGATTGCCTATGTGCCAGGTGGAGTGTTCCTCAGTTGGACCTAACGGCAACAAGAGCCAATGTGAAGGTGGCAAGATTCTTCAGTCGCAGAAGGGAAGTCGGGGCAAAAGGGCTAGATGCTCTAATTTGCCCATGGCCGATGGGGATTCTCCTATACGTGTTTCCTCCGTGGTCACTCGTCAGTCGCGTGTTGCGGCGCATAGAGGTGCATCCAGGGCGGGTAGTTCTGGTGGCCCCAGAGTGGCCACAGTAGCCGTGGTTCGCAGATCTAGTATGTCTTGCAATAGACGGTTCCCTCAGGTTGGTTCATCTGTCAGGGTTGCTTTGGCAAGGTCCCATATTTTCAGATCGGGAAGATCGCTTTTGTCTCGCAGCTTGGCTTTTGAGAGGCGGCGGTTGCACGTCCAGGTCTGGAAAGTGTTTGAGGCTTGGTGCCTGCTGCAGCATCTGGATCCCCTATCTGTGGGCGTTCCACACATTTTGGATTTTTTTTTTTTTTTACAGCAAAATGGTCTGGCTTATAAATCCATCCGGGTTCAAGTTTCCACCTTGAGTTGCCTTTGGGGCAGAGGGCAGGGGAGGTCTTTAGCCTCCCATCTGGATGTTGTGCGATTTCTGAAAGGAGTCAAGCCCTTACAGCCTCCAGTGAGGACGTTATGTCCGGATTGGAACCTCAACCTGGTACTGCAAGTGCTCTTGTAGGGCTCCTTATGAACCCTTAAGGGGAGCATCTTTGAAGGGTCTGTTGTTGAAAGCTGTTTTTCTGGTAGCCATAAGTTCGGCCAGGTGGATTTCAGAGCTGCAGGCTTTATTTTGCAGGGAAACTTTTCTATAGATTGAGACCGACAGAGTGACATTGCGGACTGTTCCCTCTTTTCTTTTACCGAAGGTGGTTTCCTTCTTTCATTTGAACCAGACGGTGGAACTTCCGGCCTTCCCAGACTGGTCTGGGGAGTCTCTGCAAGAATAAGGGCAGCCAGATGAGCGAGGGCAATTGTTAATGTAAACAATCTTGCCAACAATAAGACCAGAAGACCATGTGGTGGTGCAGGCACAGGCTAACAAGTATCTCATTTAAATAAATCCTATATTTCTTTTCTCTGAACGCTCTGGAATTTATTGCAAGAGGATGTGGTTAGGGTGGTTGATCTAACTGGGTTTAAAAAAATGCCTGGTGGTTCCTAGAGGTGAAGTCCATAAAATGCTATTGACTAATAAGGAATAGTAGCTTATTTGTGTACTTGTGACTTTTGGATTGGCTGCTCTTGGACTTGTTGGGCCCTTGGTCTGACCCAGTATGGCATGTCTTATGTTGTTATGTTTTCAGGTGCAGCCCAGAGCCATCCTTGGAACCTGCAGGCAGCGTCTTATTCAGCCACGCACAACCCTCCTTGGATTCCCTGAGGCAGATGTGGTGCTAAATACCAACTCTGCTCTCTAGCAGTTTTGACCCTTTGAGGACCTGCGCAATGATATTGATCCAGTTGCCTCTCACAACCATGCTGTCCCTGGGCTGGTGAAACTTCTGAGCGCCTTGCATTTTTTCGCCACAGGAAGTTTCCAGAATACGGAAGGACTGGTTTGCGGGACTGACAATTCTTGAGGGCTAAGATGAAATGCATGAGGCAGTATATCTATTTTCCAGTGGACCCAGGGCAACTCCAGGAGATCCGGCATGGCTTCTTTGAAATAGCCAGAATGGCCAATGTGTTGGGCGTAATAGACTGCACCCATATTCCATTGTCCCTGAACTCAGAACAGGAGAGTGCATTCCGCAACCGCAAGTCATTCCATTCGAGGAATGTGCAGTTTGTATGTGATGCACATCAATGAATCCTGAATGTTGTATCAAGGTTTCCTGGGAGCTGCCATCATTCCTACATTCTTGCCCGTTTGTTGCTTGGAACTGATTTCCCCAAGGGAAAATACGGCAACGGCTGGCTGCTCGGTAAGCAACAGTTGCTATGGGAAACCATTATAGACAACCAGGTGGATAGGAGGCATGCAGGACCCAGTACAAGTTCATTGTTATATCCAGAAACTATTTTGGTACTACTGTTTTGGTAAGGTGGGTGGGGTATAAAATGAGCCGTATGTGTTTGGTGGTGTTGTGCCAGTATTTTTTGATACAACATTGCTTATCCCTTTTATAGGTGATGGCGACTATGGCTGTAAGCCATGGTTGCTAACTCATCCTGGAAACCAAAAAGACCTAAAAAAAAACCAACCTGGAAACTCAAAAAAAAACTCAACCTGGAAACCAAAAAAACCCATGGTTGCTAACTCAACCTGGAAACCAAAAAAACACTCAACCTGGAAACCAAAAAAACCACTATCAGTGAACTCGAGTCTACTCGCCGGACCCAACCCACGGAGATACGCTGAAGAAAAACCACGGCTTTACCGGAAAAAGGACCTGAGGAAAGACCAGCAGAGGAACCCCAGGCCGCGCGATTGGCACCATCCCATCGGGGGTAAGGCCTCCCTCGAACCAACCGCTCACAGACATACACGCCGCCGATCCGACCCTTAAACTAAACCCCCCCCCCCACGCTAAGCCCACTCTGAAGGACCGCAACCAAGGAACTTACCAATCCACGCCCATTTAGCGACACCCCCTGTGACCCCCATTGAGATCCCCCCCCACCCATCCATCCCCACGCAATCCCCTTACCATAACACATACCAACAAGGCACAAAGGCACTTGCACACAACAATCACCCGCAATGACAACACCTTGCCACATTCCCATACTCCCCCACCGCAACAACCGACACCCCACCACCCTGAAAACCATTCCCATCAGACGCCTCACCAACATCCCTTTCAACACAAACATCCTCAGGTCTGCACTCACTATTCTCACCCTTTTCCTCATTAACGCCCAATCAATCACCAAAAAAATCCCCATCATAAATGACCTAATCCTTGACCATTTACCTGACATTTTCTGCATCACAGAATCCTGGCTGAAAAGCACCTCCAACACAATCTATCCCCCCTAATTGAAACCATAACAACTCACATCAACCTACAGGAGCCAGCCATCATTCTGGGGGACTTCAATCTCCACATAGACACCAAACTCCCCCCTCCCCCAACAGCCAACTCCTCCTCTCCACCATATCTGCCATTGGATTCACCCAACTCATCAACACCCCCACTCAAAAATCAGGTCACACGCTCGACCTACTATTCATTAACAACAAAATCTCCACCCTAGGCCTACCCACAGCCACCCCAACCCCATGGTCAGACCACAGCCTCATTCAAGTCAGGCTTCAATTCCAACGCACCCCAATGAAACTAAACAAGCACATCATCGAATTCACCAAACCGTGCTCCAGCAACGACCTCGCCAATCTACTACCTGAAGCCTTAAAGACCCTTAACAAAAATGACGCCAACACTGCCACGAACTCCTGGATCTCCATCAACATGGATATAGCCAAATCATTATGCCCCAAAGTAAGAAAAGTAATCAAAGAATCCACGAAACACAAATCCCCATGTTACACCCCAGAACTAAAAAACGCAAAGCAAACCTTAAGACATACGGAAAAACTATGGAGAAGAAACCCAACACCAGAAATGAAAGACAAATTCAGAACTCTACTTCAAAAATACACCATGGATATCAACACAGCAAAGCAAAACTTCTATACAACATAGATACACGAATACCAGTTCAACCCCAGGACCCTTTTCTTCTATGTTAACGACCTAACAAACCCAATCCAGAACGACTCAACCCTGGACACCCACAACATCTTCAGTGAAAAACTAGCACACTTCTTCAGAGACAAGGTCAACAACATCATCGCCAAGATCCCCCCAGTCCACCCTGACGCAATAGAAATTCCCCAGCTCAACTCCACGTGGTCACAATTCATCCCTGTGGCTTCGACAGAAATAGAACCCATCATCAAAAAAACCAAATCCAGCCTCCCACCCCTTAGACCCCATCCCCATCAAAACCCTAAAACTCATCAGCAAGACCATCACCAAACCCATAACTGATATCATCAACCTATCACTCGAGCAAGGAATATTCCCTGACAAACTCAAAAACGCCATAGTCAAACCAATCATCAAAAAACCACAGCTCGACAAATCAGATCCAGCAAACTACAGACCAGTATCCAACCTCCCCTTCATAGCGAAAATCCTTGAAAAAACGGTGAACAATCAACTCACAGAACACCTCGAAACCTACAACATCTTACAACCTGCACAGCATGGCTTCAGAAAACTCTTCAGCACTGAAACCCTCCTTCTTACACTCACCGGATACCATCCTCAGAGGGCTCGACCACGGCCAATCATACCTCCTAATACTCCTCGAGATATCCACCGCCTTAGACACCATCAACCACGGAACACTCCTCACAAGACTCAAAGAAATCGGACTACGAGACACTACAATCAAATGGTTTGAATCCTATCTCACAAACAGTTCCTACAACGTAAAGATAAACACTTCAGAATCATCCCAAATACCTCTCACACATGGCGTCCCACAAGGATCCTCACTTTCCTCCTCCCTATTCAACATATACCTCCTCCCACTCTGCAAACTCCTCTCAGAATCGCACCTCACTTATTTTGTATACGCTGACGACATACAAATGTTATTCCCCATAAACAAAACCATCGAAAACATCCTAGACAGATGGAACCAACTCAACACAAAAATTACACCGCTGCTATCTCAATTATCACTCTGCCTCAACCAAAACAAGACGGAATTCCTACATATCTCCAATCAGCGTCCCTCGGCCCCCCTCAAAATCAACACCCATAATAACACAGAGGTGCAGCTTACCATCTTCAAGAAATCTGGGAATGACTATTGACAATGAACTCAACCTCAAGCAATGCATCTCCAACTTGATCAAAGATGGATTCTTCAAGCTGCAAACACTAAAAAAGCTCAAACCCCTTCTCCATGCCCAAGACTTTCGAACAGTCCTACAACCAGTGATCTTTTCAAAACTTGACTACTGTAACTCATTACTACATGGTCTCCCCGAAACCTCCATCAGACCTCTTCAGGTTCTATAAAACGCCGCCGCCAGGTCTATCACAAACATGAAAAAATGGAACCACATCACACCCACACTAAAATAACTTCACTGGCTTCCTATCAGCCAAAGAATTCAATACAAAACCCTCACCCTCATCCACAAAAAAATAAACAACAAAGAAATGAACTGGTTAAACACCACCATACTCCCATATTCCACACAAAGAAACCTCAGATCTTCAGACTCTGGCCTCCTCACCATTCCAAACTCCAAAGCCACACACCTCACTTCAACCCGTAAACGAGCCTTCTCTATGGCTGGCCCCACACTCTGGAACTCCCTCCTGCCACTACTCAGAAATGAACCCTCCACACAAGTGTTCAAAAAACAACTCAAAACCTGGCTTTTCAGAAAAGCCTTCCCGCCAGATACCTAGCCTCCCCACAGGCTCATCCCTTGCCCCAAACACGAATCTGACTCTGCAGTTACCGAACCCATAAATCCCAACCACAGCCCACCCTATACCCTCTCCACCCGCCTTTAAATGCCCTCCCCCTAGGTCTCCACCCCGCTAAGACCCCATCAAGATCGAAATCTTTCATTTATATTCCCAAGTTGAAATGTTATATTGTATTGCATATTATAAATTGTTCCAATGTTCTACTATACCAGTCACCAGGCTCTAACGTTCCTATTATACCAGTTCCTTGTTATTATGTAAAATAAGCAGATTTTGCCTTATTTGTTCAGTTATCTGTAAACCGATGTGATATCTCGATCGAAGGTCGGTATATAAAAACAAACAAACATAAATAAATAACTCCACTCCTGGCCCTGCGCACTGCAGCCAAAAGATGGTACAACGAGGCACATACCAGCACAAGGTCTGTCATCGAACAGACATTCAGTGTGTTGAAAGGCCAATTCAAAATCTTGGACCAGTCTGGTGGTGCCCTGCAGTATAGTGCTGAAAAGTCACATGCATTGTTATGGCCTGCTGCATGCTAAATAACATTGCACTGTGCTTCGGGCTGGAAGCAGAAGTCCACGAAAACTTGCTACCAGATCTACCTCTACAACCAGCAGCAGAAGCGGACAACACAGTGCAAGGCTCTGAGGTTTACCGAAGGATCATTGTAGAGTTTTTCTTGTGTAAGTTCTTATTAGTGATGCAAATAACTCCTCTCTTCTTTCCAAGATATTGATCATGTTGGAATAAGCTGCTTAATTGTGCACAAATCTAAATCCATTGTTTTGTGTTTTCTGTTTCAGGAGTTGTAATTGGATGTTGACGGATGGACAGAAGGATGTACCAAGATTCCAAATTTGTTTTGTTTTCTTTAGTTTTTTTTCTTGTTTTTTGTCAATAAAGTAATTAGCTCTCTGCTTCAACAGCAGGGGAGAAAGACTGATACTTCATGCATATCCAGCATAGCTCTCTGCTTCAATGGCAGGGGAGAAAGTCTGATACTTCACTTTCAATGCATATCCAGCATAACTCTTTGCTTCAATGCAGGGGGAATGAAGAAAAGTGGATCTAAATACAGACAACAACCAACAAGGACTGAATTACATAGTCTGGGTAAACAAATAAGCATGGGTGTAGCTTGCTTATTGCGGCGGTTACTACCCCTAACTAATTAAGCTAGATATTTCACTTAGATGCAGCTCCAACACTGCTCTCTACATTAATGGTGGGGGTGGAAGGGAAATAGAACCAAAAGGTTAAAAAAAGTGTGAAACTTGCTGGGCAGACTGGATGGGCCGTTTGGTCTTCTTCTGCCATCATTTCTATGTTTACCGGAGTGTTTATGTGGATTATTTTATGTCCTTTACATCCTTGTCTGTGCATCCCTTGCCCTCTTCCCAACTCCCATCACTGACGTGCGTCCCTTAGTCCTCTCACCAACTCCCATCGCTGGCGTGTGTCCTTGTTATTGTTTGTAAGGTTTCAGTATAGGTATTTTTTATAATTAGTTTTGTTTGGGAGTTGACAAGAAGGGTGACCAGCCTAAGTGCCAAGCTAGTGGGGGGGGGGGGGGGGGGTCACTATACCATCCATATTTTTTTAGTCAATCTAGGAGCCAGAAAGAGAAGAGGGGCACTGAAAGTAATCATTGGCCTAGGTGTCATTTTGTCCAGTGATTGCCCTGGTTTTGTATTCAAAACAATCTCTATATGCTGTATGTAACTTCCACTCTTTAATAAACAAGGGGTCGATTTTAAAAGGTCCACGCATGCATTCATGTGTGCGAGGTTCCCCGGTGCATGCACGTGGGTGCAGCTGTTTTATAACATGCACACGTTATAAAATATGGGTCCCTCGCGCACAGGTGCGGGCAGCTGGCCTCCGTGCATGGGAGGAGGGAATTTTAGAAAAATACGCACGGTGACGCGATAGGGCCTAAACCAGTTCCCTAACCCTATCCTTCCTCCCTCTTCCCCTCTCCTCCCCGACCCCTAAACCTATCCTAGCTTTCCCCAATTTTTTTATTTCAATACTTACTCTTTCTCCGGAGCAGAAGTAAACTCCACGTGTCGACAGGCTGCCGGTGTACGCTTCCCCAGGACAACTTCTAATGACATTGTCCCTGCCCCCTGGCCCACCCCTTTCTTGAGGCTCGGCACTTCTGCGCATATCAGGAGTTACGTGTGTGGCTGGACCCTCTTGAAAATGCGCCAGTGCGCGCAGGGCCCAGCCACACGCATAGCAACCCACCAATTTTACGCACGCGGCCAATCAAAAATTTGGGCTCAGATATATAAATAGAAACTTAAAGTAATCCTATCTGCCTTGGACCTTCAGTGTGATCACAGTCTTCAGGCACAGAGGAATGTTGTTTTTCCAAGTTGGAAAGTACATAGTACCCTTAATGACATATCACTGTACTGATCGAAATGCCTAAATTTGCCACTAGGGGGACACCTTCCTCCTTTTCAGTTAAAATAGGTTGCTTTCTGTTTCAATTCACTTGGATACTTAGAAATAAAGGTCAACAAACAAGCTGCAGGTGTTAACCTTTTTATTGGCTCCCTTCAGGTCAGTACAGAGGAAGAAAATAGAGCTTCAAACAAGAAAGAATGTATAAGAAAATTATTTTTAGTCTTTGTTAAATTCCCTGCTCTTTAATTTAACCTGTCAGTTTTTGTGCAATTCACCAACTGATGTAAGAGATGATAGACCTTATTATGGCATGAGCCCATACAGTATGCAGCAAAGGCTCACCTAGTTTTACTAGGCTTTTCTATCTTATCCATCATGCATCTGCTTGCAGGACATAAACAAGCTCATTATTAGGAATATGGATGAACAGAAGTTTACAGTTTTACTCAGATACTTTATTTTTCTTCCTTTTGAGAGGAAAGATGATCACTTTGTGATAGCAACCACAGGTTTCATCCCCCCTCAATCAAATGCATGGTTGTTTTTTTTTCTCTTTGTAATATCATATCCATGCATGTTGAAATAAAAGGGTCAGGAACAGCAGCCTGTGAAGTTAAAAGAATGACCTAATGTCAGAAGAATAAATATATTAAGAAATATTAAAATAACATGAGGGTGCCTAGCTAGGGATCTGTTATTCTCTCTCTCTCTTATCCCCTGTATTCCTGCACATATCTGTCATAAACTACTAACAAATTTTGTTTGGATTATAGTAAAGAAACGTCAAGACATTCTTTGCAAAGGCCAGGCTGGCTTTGTTTATGACCCTCCCTCTTTGCTCTTACTAAGTGTTCTGCATGAGATGGCAATGACCCAGTTCACTGCAGCCCTGGTTGAAATCCAGATCTTCATTCTCCAGATACTTTGTGCAGAAATTGCAAGTGCAAGTAATTTCTCTCCCCTATGTTGCAGTACAAAGTAGCTGCCGTCTTGTAAAATGGCCATACAAGTACATTATAAAATTATAAGTGAAGTGTTCCAGGAAATAAGGTATTAAGTAAGGCAAGAGCACTCAAAAATATGCAGTGAGCAATGAGGAAGGCATCTTTGTAATGCAGCAGCGATACTGGGCTTATGAGAATGTGAACCATCCTCTCCAGAGCCAAGTAACACAAGAAAGATAATGGGCATGGGGACTGGCAGAATTCCTAATTGAAATGTCACCGTGTTCCAGATCTCTACCAGACTTCTAGAGTTCCACAGAATTCTCTACCTTTTGTAGCACTAGGGCGTGCTCTGGACTCATGACCAGCACTGCTTCAACTGAAAAATGATCAGAAGCTGTGATAAGAGCTTGGTACGGGCTAAAGAAGGCACTGTGAACTTTCTCATTTGCCATCATTTGGCTGATCAGTTCCAGTTTCCCATGCTTGCAGAGAGTTTATAATTTGAATAGATGTGCGTAGGTAAAACAAAAACAAGATACCGATAAGTGTTCTTTATTCAGGCTTGCTTGATGAAGTGGGCCACCTATGAGTCCTACCAACTTCCCAATCTCATACCCAGAAGATCACTTAACTGTGGGAGATCAAAATGAGTCTGCAAACCAACCAAGGAGGGCCCTGACTTTTATGATGTGGGAAATTGAAACGTATGGGGTAAGCTACAAGGCGCAGCAGATATTTCCCAGCGAAAACTTGCTTTTACCATAAGCTTATTAGGCAGACTGAATGGACCAATTGGTCTTTTTCTGCTGTCGTTTCTATGTTAATATTGCCCAACAAAGTTACAACTAATATGCTTTTGAAAGGTAGCACTAGAATGTTTTTAGTCCAGTCAGAATCATTAATCTAGAACCTTTATCATTTCAATTTGTATTTAATTGCCGGGATTATAATATTTTCAAAGCTCCTCCTACGTAGCCATTTGAATCTACCCCCACTTGCGCGTGCCGCCTGGGATTTTATAACGCTGGGGAGAGTGCACACATGGACGCGAGCACGTATTTTTTTAAAAATCTACCCCTATTTGTTTAATGGGGGGGGGGGGGGTGTCTATGTAATAATAACAGGCATTAAAATCAACAGTTATTCCTTAACTGACTGATGTTAATGTGTGTTGACCGCTGCATTAATGCACAATGCACTAAATGAGATGCTAGAAATCTGCATTAACCATTCAGTGCACAAGTTAGCAAGCATGAATGTGTCCCTAATGTGGGAGCATTAACACATCTGCATTCATTGTTTTCTTCAATACGAACAGGTGCACAGGGTTCTTCTCTGCCACTTTCTGAAACATAAAAGTTTCCCTTACACTGGAATGTGAACAGGCCGATGCAATAATCTTGGCGCTAATAAAATGTAAGCTGGTTTTCCACGCGCATTTTTAACGTCAAGATTATTATTTTTTTACTCCCGATGCAGTAAGCTAATGATATGCTAATGCATCCGAAGTTAAAAAATGTAAAGTGTGTGTTCCGCACAGGTCAAATGCACATTTTAAGTAGAAAAGGGGAGTGGAGGCATCCCTGATAGGCTATCCGAGTAAGTGGTGGCAGCCGCTGCCGCCACTTACCGGGATAAATACTTATTTATCTGTCTGTCTGGCAACAGGAAGCAGCCACTAGATAGATGCACAAATCACTAGTTATATGACTATCTGCTAGGGGTTGTCGCCATGTAGCCGGATAAGTACTTTATCTGGCTAAGTCAGCGGCGGATTCATGATGTCGGACCGGCCCAGGTATTCGCCGCCCAGGCCGGCCCAGGACACATCACGTGGTCTGCCGAGCACGGCTCTGTCACGGCCGCGCACGGCAGACCACGTGACTGGAGCGATTGGCCCACCGGGGGATGCCCGATCCCCCGATAGGCCAATCCGCCCCTGGGCTAAGTAGTAGCAAACCACACCAGATAGCCGTATAAGTACTGACTTGTGCAGCTATGTAGCGGCTGCTTCTCGCTGCCAGATAGACAAATAAAGCAGTATTTATCTGGGTAAATGGCTGCAGCCACTTACCCAGATAAATCACTTATTATTTGGGTAAGTGGCAGGGCCTGCTGGAACTTACCCAGATGGTTTTCAAAAAATTTGTAAAACTTAAAAAAAAAAAAAAAAGGTTTTTTATAGCGCTGGAAACTTAACTGCAGATCTAACCAGGAATTAAATTTCCAGTGTTAAAAAAAGCGCACTGGCCAGATACAGTCCTCTGCATGGGGGGGGGGGGGGGGGGGGGGAGGGGTACTGTTGAATGCCCTCATTTCCTTGGGATTTCCACGCGAGGGTGCTAAGCAGTACTTCTGTTTGGAAACACGCGTTTTTCTGTGCGCAAAGCTCCTTGCTTCATCGGCAGCAAGTTTTGCCCACAGAAAATGCATGTTGAAATGCATGCAGAAAGGTGTGTTCGGCTGAACGCACCTTTCTGCATCATCCTGTTTGTAAGTGCTGTGAGATGGGTCCGTGAGCTGTGGAGTAGGTGTGGAGGTAGAATCGTGTTTGGAAAGGAGAAGATTGTTTACTGAGCTTCCTTGTTCTCATTTCATTGCTCTCCTTCAAACTGTCTTCTGCCATAAAAGCAGTGAAAGTGTTTCTATTTAATCATTTTTATAACTCGCGACTTCCATTCAGTGACCCGCGCAGGGTACAAGAAAAACATTCTTAAAATCACAGTTATACGTTTAACTATAAATCACAACATAACAACTACAAACATGCTTCCTTAAAATATAATGCCTTTAATTGTCTCCTAAATGTCTTAATATCATGCTTTGCTTGAGCTCCGTTGGCAGGGTATTCCACTCTGTGGGAGCTGTATAGGAAAATGCCCTAGAATGCGTTGTTTACAGCTTAGAATTCCTAGTAGAAAGCGCTGCTAAAATACCGGCCTCTGACGATCTTAATGTCCAAGTGGGCACATGCACTTTTAATATATCTCTCAGAGAACAAAGATTTTCCACATACGGAGACGGAGAAGATCATTTGGGTATACCAGAAGAAAGGATGGCTAGGCAGGGGAGCGAGTGGGCATGAGTGGGTTGCATCTGGTGAGAGAGGCTAAGGCCAAGAATGATGAGGGGCAAAGAGAGCAGAGGAATCATGTAGGAAAGCAAGAGCATGCAGTGGCAGGTGGAAAGCAAGAGAGAGGAGGGCAGCAGCAAGGGGAGGAAAGAGGTGGGGGGGGGGGAGTAGTCCAGAGATGAAGATGAGTGAAGTGGTGCAGGGAGGAAGAGACACATGGAATCGAAAGCCCAGGGGGAAGTACTGAGGAGAAAGAAGGAGGGAGTGAGCACCAGGCAATGAGGAACTGTCAGCAGCCGATTCGGACAGAAGTGGCACCAGAGAGAGACGGGACCCAGTTCCGCATCCCAGAGGGCAGTCAGCTTCATATTTTAGATGAATACGCTTTTCATCAAGAAAGTCGTGGGGAAGTGCGGCATTGGGTTAGACTGGGGAATGGATGCAAGAACAGCCTGCAGCAGCCACACCAGGAAACAGTTCAATAAGTTTATTATGCTGTAAGGTCCCAAACAATCAAACAACTCTGCTTCTTTAACAGCAAATTAAACAGGAACAAAAATACAGCTTCTTATTATCAAACAACCCAGAACACAAATAAAGCTTTTGTCAACATCAAACAGGAACTCTAAAAAATTAACAAGGCACAAATAGTTACCAGTATTCTCAGAGGCATAGCATCTGCAACAGTTAAGGAGCTTGACAACCACCTAAAAGCTAGGCTTTTCAGCCCCTCCTGGTTTGGGGTGTGTCTTCCTTTATGAGCATGTTCCCACAGCAACTAGCTGCCTCTATTCAGGCTCTTCTAAGCAGTAGAAGGGAAAATCCTAGGCAAATTTACAGTCATGTAGTCTTCCTGTTATATTGGGTAGTTATCCCTACACTGTTACAAGCATCCTATATTGCAAGGGATTCCAATAAAATTCAGGACAAAGAACAAGAGCTGGTGAGCCTGGGATTCTCTAAAAGACCAATGAAGCTCTTGCTTTCCTACATGATTCCACACATTAAGAAAGGTAGAAAGAAGGCAAAACGATTACCGGCATGGTTAAAAGGGGAGGTGAAAGAAGCTATTTTAGCCAAAAGATCTTCATTCAAAAATTGGAAGAAGGATCCAACAGAAGAAAATAGGATAAAGCATAAACATTGGCAAGTTAAATGTAAGACATTGATAAGACAGGCTAAGAGAGAATTTGAAAATAAGTTGGCTGTAGAGGCAAAAACTCACAGTAAAAACTTTTTAAAATATATCCGAAGCAGAAAGCCTGTGAGGGAGTCAGTTGGACCATTAGATGATCGAGGGGTTAAAGGGGCACTTAGAGAAGATAAGGCCATCGCGGAAAGATTAAATGATTTCTTTGCTTCGGTGTTTACTGAAGAGAATGTTGGGGAGGTACCCGTAATGGAGAAGGTTTTCATGGGTAATGATTCAGATGGACTGAATCAAATCACGGTGAACCTAGAAGATGTGGTAGGCCTGATTGACAAACTGAAGAGTAATAAATCACCTGGACCGGATGGTATACACCCCAGAGTTCTAAAGGAACTAAAAAATGAAATTTCAGACCTATTAGTATGATATTTGTAACTTATCATTAAAATCATCCATTGTACCTGAAGACTGGAGGATAGCAAATGTAACCCCAATATTTAAAAAGGGCTCCAGGGGCGATCCGGGAAACTACAGACCGGTTAGCCTGACTTCAGTGCCAGGAAAAATAGTGGAAAGTGTTTTAAACATCAAAATCACAGAACATATAGAAAGACATGGTTTAATGGAACAAAGTCAGCATGGCTTTACCCAGGGCAAGTCTTGCTTCACAAATCTGCTTCACTTTTTTGAAGGAGTTAATAAACATGTGGATAAAGGTGAACCGGTAGACATAGTATACTTGGATTTTCAGAAGGCGTTTGACAAAGTTCCTCATGAGAGGCTTCTAGGAAAAGTAAAAAGTCATGGGATAGGTGGCGATGTCCTTTTGTGGATTGCAAACTGGCTAAAAGACAGGAAACAGAGAGTAGGATTAAATGGGCAATTTTCTCAATGGAAGGGAGTGGACAGTGGAGTGCCTCAGGGATCTGTATTGGGACCCTTACTGTTCAATATATTTATAAATGATCTGGAAAGAAATACGACGAGTGAGATAATCAAATTTGCAGATGACACAAAATTGTTCAGAGTAGTTAAATCACAAGCAGATTGTGATAAATTGCAGGAAGACCTTGTGAGACTGGAAAATTGGGCATCCAAATGGCAGATGAAATTTAATGTGGATAAGTGCAAGGTGATGCATATAGGGAAAAATAACCCATGCTATAATTACACAATGTTGGGTTCCATATTAGGTGCTACAACCCAAGAAAGAGATTTAGGTGTCATAGTGGATAACACATTGAAATCGTCAGTGCAGTGTGCTGTGGCAGTCAAAAAAGCAAACAGAATGTTGGGAATTATTAGAAAAGGAATGATGAATAAAACGGAAAATGTCATAATGCCTCTGTATCGCTCCATGGTGAGACCGCACCTTGAATACTGTGTACAATTCTGGTTGCCGCATCTCAAAAAAGATATAATTGCAATGGAGAAGGTACAGAGAAGGGCTACCAAAATGATAAGGGGAATGGAACAACTCCCCTATGAGGAAAGACTAAAGAGGTTAGGACTTTTCAGCTTGGAGAAGAGACGACTGAGGGGGATATGATAGAGGTGTTTAAAATCATGAGAGGTGTAGAACGGGTAGATGTGAATCGGTTATTTACTCTTTCGGATAGTAGAAAGACTAGGGGGCACTCCATGAAGTTAGCATGGGGCACATTTAAAACTAATCGGAGAAAGTTCTTTTTTACTCAACGCACAATTAAACTCTGGAATTTGTTGCCAGAGAATGTGGTTCGTGCAGTTAGTATAGCTGTGTTTAAAAAAGGATTGGATAAGTTCTTGGAGGAGAAGTCCATTACCTGCTATTAAGTTCACTTAGAGAATAGCCACTGCCATTAGCAATGGTTACATGGAATAGACTTCGTTTTTGGGTACTTGCCAGGTTCTTATGGCCTGGATTGGCCATAAGACGCATAAGATTCCCAAGACGCAACTGCGTCTTGGGAAAATGGAGTAAGTGTGGAAGATGAGAATGTAGCACGGTAGTGGACGGCGCATTCAAATCAGCGTTTAAAGTTATATTGATTGAAGGTGCGTGAAGCAGCCGCATTCACAAAGGTGTGTGAAGCAGCGGCGTTCACAAAAGAGTTTAAGCTTTAGAAATGCTGATTCACGGAGCTAGCGGTATTTAAGATAAGAAGTGGAAGTAAATACCATTGGAAGGTCGTGAAAAACGTGGAAGAAGTTGAGAATAGTAGTGTTAAGGAGTTATACAGAGCAATATATAGGATTGTGTTTTATCAGAGATAGCACATGCAACAAGCATCCTATGAAATCAAATAGAGAAGTTCCCGGTTTTTCAAGTGAAAGAAATGAGTTAATCATGGTCCCCTGAGGAAACCACCTCGGTGAAACGGAAGCTTTTCGTCGGGAGTTCATAAATAGCAAGAGCATGAAAGGGAACTAAGACACAAAATTGGTGCTATCCGATTGTAATAATTTTTGATAAATGATATATGGATGTATTTTAAAATGTTAGTAATAGGTGAACTGTTGTATTAGAAATAGGTGCAATATTTTTTTGTGTAATGTGATTGTGCATGTGTGAATGTGGTATGAGTGATAGTGGTGATACAGTTTTAAAATGAATTTTTGGATTATGAAAATGTATTAAATTAAAAGATTAACAATAAAAAAAGAGTTAAATTATACACAGGTATTTATACATTATTTATTCACTAGAATTATACCTGTGGGTTACCCATATGATGTTATACTGATTTGACCTGGGCTCATAGATGCCACTACTAAAAGAGCACAGTGAGGCTGCTTGCTGCTGCTTCCTGGGGTGGGGAAAAACCAGAAGAGAGATGCTGAATTAGGGAGCAAATTAACTCTATTTTGTTCTATTCTTCTCTGTCCTTTCCAAATTTTCCTCCTCCTACTCCAGTTTTCTTCAGAACAAGAGGAGAGGGAGAATAATAGCTGCTTTCTTTCTGCTCCAGCTTCTGCTTCACCCAATCCCTACACCCTACCTGGTAGGGGAGGGGTTGGACAGAAAGCAGAGGGATGTTCTCTGCTGAGTGAAATTCCTGGGGCAAGCCCTATATGCCTATTACTAGAGAAGGGGAGAGTGCTGAGGTCAGTCCAGAAGCCAGGGAAGGAGAAGAGTACTAGAGTAGGGCTTGGGCATAATGGGGATCAGGTTGAGGTCATTCTTGGGGGGGGGGGGGGGGGGAGGAGAAGATAAATAGAGAATAAGTGTGTGAGAGCATGGGGTAGGGGAATTGAAGAGAAAAGCCATTCCAAATCTCAGGAAGACTACAGCTCAAAAGTTCCCAACTCTGGCATTTGCAGAGATGTGGCTGGGTGAGGAAGGAGGTTGGAGTAAGGGTTTGCTGTTTCATTCTACATACTGACACCATGCACTGGAAATGTATCCTGGCCTGGCAGCAGCATCAGAAGTGGGGTAAGCGCTGATCCTGTTCATAAGATTTTTTTTTATTGCCTGGCCATACCCAAGTGCTCCTCTCTGTCACACTCAAACACTGAGACAAAAGCAACGTTGACAAGACGGAACCCACAAACACTTTCACACAAGCTTTTACTCCAGAAGACAGACATAATTGACATTTGCCAGCTGTGAAGGAGAGGCATACAGCTGTGATTTGGTTCAGTTCATCTGAATCATTACCCATGAAAACCTTCTCTGAAACAAGTATCTCCCCAACATCCTCTTTAGTAAACACCGAAGCAAAGAAATTGTTTAATCTTTTCGCAATGGCTTTATCTTCTCTAAGTGCCCCTTTAAACCCTCCATCATCTAACAGTGCAATTGACTCCCTCGCAGGCTTTGTGCTTCGGATATATTTTATGTATAATATATTTTTATTGAGTGTATGCAAAGTCACCTCTCCCGGGACGGCTGAGCTGATTTCCCGTGCACTAGGCACAGCAGTAAACGTTAGCGATGGTAACTCTGCGAATACTCCGGAAGCAGAACCTCCCTCCGGCGCATCAAGTTGAAACAACCGACCAGCTTCCTGCTTCGGTGCAGCTCTCAGATCGGGACTCAGGCTAGTCTCCTCCGGAATGGACTCCCCTCTCTGCTGGATCCGTTCCAAGGTCTCCTCGACTCCTGGCGGCAATGTGGTGGAAGAGGTAAGAAAACGGGTAATCTCTTGATAAGCCACCGAGGTTAGTGGGGGAGTCGAGGGGTACACCCTGACTTTCCCTTTTCTCTTCGGTGGCATTTTAGATTTTAGGATAAATTCTTCAGCGGAAATATAGAGCTACCCGTAGCCCGTTCCTACTGTGTCGCCATCTTGGATCGCAACAAGATAGAATATTAATCAAAGGACAACAAATAATACTTCCCTTATATGTCTTCCAACTATAAGCCAGTGTTCTTGCAAACCTGAAGACTGCGAGCTTGGGACAGCTGATTTGCTCTTTATTCCTTGAAGCTCATCCAACTAAAATAAGCAAATGCAATGCCTTATATATCCCTTTGCAGGTTAGGTGTTTCACTTTGCACTTTATCCAGGAAGGTATTTCAGTATTAGTCTTTTGATCTCCCCATTTATTAAAAGACACCAAATGTCTTAACTCATTATCAGTTCATTGGTATCGGTACTAGTGTTTAGCATTTGATCTTCCCAGGTGTTAAGAGACACCAGATGTCTTAGTCCATTCGCCCATTTCTTACTTCCCCAGATTGTAAATACTGGGGAAGAGTGGAATGCAGGTGGTAGTGATCCTGGGAGTGTGACAGAGTTACCAGCTTCCTAGAAATATTAGAACTTACACTCTCTCTGCCACTCCTCTGGGAAACCTGACCCTGCCTCCCTTCTTCGCCAGCATTTCAAATCACCTAAAAGGCCAAACTCTAAGCAGGACCCCTCCTCCTCTTACCCTTTCACTGATTTGACTTGTACCACACCTGGGGGGGGGGGGGGAGCGCTATGTCATCCCTTGCCATAGGCATCAGATTGCCTTGAGCCACCCCTGGCTGCGATGATTATACATGTTCTGAGAATAGCACTTCTACATATTTAAGAGCCACCTCTGGTATCTCTTGATCATGTGAGGTGCTGAGAGCAGAGCCAGGTATTGGTCTGGATCTGAAATTCGCACAGATGCTAAGGGTGGTCCTTCCCAATGAGTGAGATTTACCACCCCAATGAGTGGGATTGTAGGCCAAAGAGTGAGATTTTTCAGATGGTATGTCTGGGGTATAAATCTGGGCTCTCTTGGACTCTGTGGGCTGCTCCCTGGACTATGGGAGGCAGATGGTGTTTTCCTTGACACGGGACAGTAAACACAGTCAGATTCTGCTAATTTGGGGAATATATCACTGATCTCCCTCCCAGCTCCCAGTCTCAAGGTGTCTCAGTTTCCTCTCTCTGGCTTTGCGTGGCTCCAGGCGCTGCTATGGTCTCTCTTTTTCTCCATGCGCACTGTCTGCATGTGGCTCTGGACCAGGACCAGGGCCATTGCAAGTGCATTAGACAACTAAGGTGAACCTTACAGTCTTATGCCCTCCCTCTGCCCCCCCCCCCCCCCCCCCCCCCGGGCCTCTCCACATGCAATTAAAAATTATGCATTTATAACAGATTTTTCATAAAAAAGGACATTCAAAGTAAAGTCATCTGAGATAAAAGTTTAACTTTAAATAGAAACATAGTAATGACAGCAGAAGAATACCAAACGGCCCATCCAGTCTGCCCAGCAAGTTTCACACTTTTTTTTTTCTCATACTTATCTGTTACTCTTGGCTCTTAGTAACCTTTTGGTTCTATTTCCCTTCCACCCCCACCATTAATGTAGAGAGCAGTGTTGGAACTGCATCTAAGTGAAATATCTAGCTTAGTTAGGGGTAGTAACTGCCGCAGTAAGCAAGCTACACCCATGCTTATTTGTTTACCCAGACTATGTAATTCAGTCCTTGTTGGTTGTTGTCTGTATATAGATCCACTTTTCTTCATTCTCCCTGCCGTTGAAGCAGAGAGTTATGCTGGATATGCATTGAAAGTGAAGTATCAGTCTTTCTCCCCTGCTGTTGAAGCAGAGAGCTATGCTGGATATGCATTGAAAGTGAAGTATCAGGCTTATTTGGTTTGGGGTAGTAACCGCCGTAACAAGCAAGCTACTTCCCACTTTTTTGTGACTCCAAATCCTTTTTTCCACATTCGTTCACTTCCTCTAGACTTTATGGATCCACAGTGTTTGTCCCACGCCCCTTTGAAGTCCTTCACAGTTCTGGTCTTCACCACTTCCTCCAGAAGGGCATTCCAGGCATCCACCACCCTCTCCATGAAGAAATACTTCCTGACATTGGTTCTGAGTCTTCCTCCCTGGAGCTTCAAATCGTGACCCCTGGTTCTGCTGATTTTTTTCCAACGGAAAAGGTTTGTCGTCTTTGGATCATTAAAACCTTTCAAGAATCTGAAAGTCTTTATCATATCACCTCTGCTCCTCCTTTCCTCCAGGGTGTACATATTTAGATTCTTCAATCTCTCCTCATAAGTCATTCGATGAAGACCTTCCACCTTTTTGGTCGCCCTTCTCTGGACCGCCTCCATCTTGTCTCTGTCTCTTTGGAGATACGGTCTCCAGAACTGAACACAGTACTCCAGGTGAGGCCTCACCAAGGACCTGTACAAGGGGATAATCACTTCCCTTTTCTTACTCGATATTCCTCTCTCTATTCAGCCCAGCAATCTTCTGGCTTTAGCTATCGCCTTGTCACATTGTTTCGCTGACTTCAGATCATTAGACACTATCACCCCAAGGTCTCTCTCTCCTGCTCCATGCACATCAGCCTTTCTCAGCCTTTCTCCCCCCATCGAATACAGTTCATTCGGATTTCTACTCCCCATATGCATGACTCTGCATTTCTTGGCATTGAATCTCAGCTGCCATATCTTCGACCACTCTTCCAGCTTCCTTAAGTCCCGTCTCATTCTCTCCACTCCTTCCGGTGTGTCCACTCTGTTGCAGATCTTAGTGTCGTCCGCAAAAAGACAAACCTTACCTTCTATCCCGTCCGCAATGTCGCTCACAAAGATATTGAACAGGACCGGTCCCAACACCGATCCTTGCGGTACACCGCTTAAAACCGCTCTCTCTTCAGAGAGAGTTCCATTTACCAACACACATTGTCTTTTGTCCATCAACCAGTTTGCAATCCAGGCCACCACCTCGGCACTCACTCCTAAGCTTCTCATTTTATTGACCAGTCTCCTGTGTGGGACCGTATCAAAAGCTTTGCTGAAATGCAAGTAGATGACATCGAGTGCTCTTCCTTGATCCAATTCCTTGGTTACCCAGTCAAAAAAGTTAATCAGATTTGTCTGACAGGATCTTCCCCTGGTGAATCCATGCTGCCCCTGGTCCAGCAATTCTCCCGACTGTAGATAGTTCACTATTCTCTCTTTCACGGTACCTACATTGCTGTGGTGCCAACCAGAAAACTCTGCAAAAAAGATACAACCCTATATGGCATTAAGCCTATTGTATTGCATGTTAGTGTGGGATTGGCCCTCAGAAAACCATGAATAAACAATTTCAGTTGCAATATAGTAAAGCTCCAATGCCAAAACAGCATTAAATGCTAGCACTCAAACAGTATTAACCCTACATATGAAAAGGCAACACTACAAATGTTACACCAGGCCTTAAAACACCAATACATCTCCTATTAGGAAAACAGAACAAGCCAAAAGGCTATAGATCTGTACACAGAAACTACACATTTGCAGAATACCTCACCTTGATCACACATTCAGAACACAGACAAACCCTCACCAAATACAAAATAAAGAAACCATGAAGTATAAATAGAAATGTGCAGACAAAAACTGAACTGGAAACAGCAACAAGCCAGACTCTTTATGTAGCGCAACAATGGAAAAAACAGAAACATCACCATGCCTCGTAAATCATTAAACAAAAAATTAAGAAATATAAAGCATCAGTCATAATAATAAAAGCATAATAAGAAAAATATTTCAAAATATCCGACAAATAGTACAATCAATAATTAAACATATAAAAAGTTTTAAAAAGTTCCCAAATATCAATAAAATATTTCAAAAGAGCAGACACATCAAATAACATCCAATAATTAAAACTAATAAGGATAAAAGAAATTCTCCACTTGATTTCCAATCACCCTGATATTGTTGTGAATTAGTTGGGGGAAGGAGGGGGCGCTCAAATTTTGTCTTTTTTCTTCCATATACACACTAGCAGAGATAGATGTTCATTCTGTTGAACATACACGCTCTCATTCTCTCATATACACGCACACCAAAACACACACACACACACACACGTTCTCTCTTCTTCTCCTCTGGAAAGCACAAGTTATGGCAGCCTCCACCTTCAGCCCATGCAGCCAACAGGAGTACTCCTCTTTCCTCTTGGGGCATGGGCCGATGCTGCTCCTGCTCCTCCCTCTCATTCACCCACCCCTCTCCCTCACTCCTCCTTCCCTTCCCTTCCCTCCCCTCATTCCCTTCCCTCTCACTCACTCCTCCTACCTTCCCTCTTACTCCTTCTCCATTCCCTTTCCTTTCCTTCCCTCCCTTCAGACTGAACCCCCTTCTCTTCCCTCCCCTATCACTCATTACTTTCCCTCACTCACAATCCCCTTCCTTCACTTCCCTTCCCTTCAGCATACCTTTCCTCCCCCTCCCTTCTCAGTAAGAAGAATGGGGAGGGAAGAGAAGGAAAGCAAGAGTTGCTGAATGAGGGAGATGGGAAAGGAAGGGAAGGGAAAAGGAGGCAGGAGAGTGAGAAGTTCTTACTCCTCCCCCCCCCCTTCCCCTTCGAGCTCCCTCTCCTTTCCCTTCCCTTTTGAAACAAACAAATTCTTCTTCTTGGGAGGAAGGAGAGTGAACACAAGTTTAGTGAAACAGCAAAAATGTTTTCACGGACTTGCAAGCACGGGTGTCTTACAAAAGTAGGCACACCGCCTATCTCCCTTCACCTCCTCTGGCCTGCCCAGCGTGCAGATTCTTTGGTGTCACTGTGGGTTTTTTTTTTCTTAAGCCCACGGGGGATAGAAATCTCACAGGCACATCCTCATCATCACATCAACGTGGTTTTCTTTCTTCTGCTCGCAAGCATGGGAACCCCACGGGCATGTCATCACCATGCCGCCGCAGTTAATGCATGAGAGGAGAGGGTCACAGCAGGAGAGCGTGAGACCCTCTCCTGATACATGTGTTTCACACATCATGTGTGAGACCTGGCATATCTGGCATCAGGACACAGATACTTTTTCCGTGGCACACCTGATCAGGTCTGAAAGCACACTGGTTGGGAAACACGGTGGTAGACTGCGGCCCGGATCTGGAGTTTACAGCAAGTGAGAGATAGATAGAGCAGAATTGGAGTGTGAGTGTGAGCTTGCCCTTGGCTAAACAGAGGCACAAACCAGGAACATGCGGATAGTAAAAACTGAAGTGGAGCTGGAGCCAGGCTGGTTGCAGGGCTGGAACAGGAACTAGTAGCATGCTGGAACTGCAGGCCAGGAACTGAAGTCCACAAGCAGGTCATCAGCTGTAGCAGCACTAATAAAGGCTAGCACCGGTAGAACTACAGGATGGGGCTGAAAGACTAGAACTACAGGATTGAAGTAACAGATTGGAACCAAAGATTTTGCACACAGAATCTGGAAAGTCAAGGTTCTTAATGTAGTGAGTCAGCATTTGGGTTACTGCAAACAACTTCCTCTTCTTTTGTAACCCTTTTTGACTGAGCCCCAGATAATCCCTGCTGCTTAGAGGTGTGGCTTTGGGAGGTGGGGGGGCGTGGTGGACAGGGTGTGGGAAACAGTTTTCTTCTCTGCTGCTTCACCTTGCTTCAAAGCCCTGGCTAATCTCAAGGTTGGGAATCCTTTCTTGAATGTTGGGACTAGTTCAAGTTCCTGGCAGGGTTTCACTGTAACACTGTGTGTGCTTAATATGGGTATATGATAGGTTATAATTTTTTGGTGGAGACCTATTCCAAACAAGACATGGGTTTGGAGAGGTGCAGGACGCTGATGCTGATTGTAGTTATTGTGTGAGTTGGGTGAAACTAGACCTTTTGCTTTTCATACCTTGTTTGTTGGGCAAACTTTTTAATAAACAGGAAAGTTTTAAAAAGTTAGTATGAAACAAAAAAAGAATCCTCAGGGAGAAGAAAACAGAGAAATAAATAGAAGATAGAAATAAGGTAAAAAAAATAGAAAAATAAAAAAAAATCAGAATTAAAAATAAAAGGAAAAAAATTCAAGAAAATATCAGAGGCCAGAAGAGAGAAAATGGAAAGAAACTTAAGGTAGCATTAGAAGAGAGAGAGATGAAGAAAAAAGGCAAAGAAATACCAAGTTCTGAAAATATTGGGGGTTTTAAAAATAGTTATTATGTACATTATAGAACTGATTAATTGAGCAAGGGATGGGACTAAATAATGCAGGGGTGGGTGGGTTTGGAGACTGTTTTTTGTTTTTGGACTCCAGTGGTTCCAAGTGAATATAATTAGGAGACAGAAGTTTTAAACATTAATATAACTACTGCCTCCAGTCTCCTGTGATTCTGTGGCTGGGGAAAAGGCCGCAAAATTCATGCCTTGATGTAGAATTGCTTATTTCCCACAGAATCACCACAGGAGACTGGGGCCGGCTCACGCTGGAAGCAGTGATGGAGCTCCACATATTTCTTCCCCCACCCACCCCGACTGATCCTCCTCCCATCCCTGCTAGCTATCTGGACTCGGGGACTGGAGAAGGACAGCGGTGGCAAAGGCACCTCGGGCCGCTTCCTCTTCCAGTGGTGTGGTTTGATCCACGTGACCCAGACACTTTGGCCCCAGGCAGCAGAGAAAGAGGTAGCAGCCCGAGGCACTGTTGCCACTGCTACTAGGTCCTTTTCTGATTGCTAAGCCCAGATAGGCAGGAGGGGCAAAGGGGGGGGTGGGGATGACTGAGTGTGTGTGAGGTGATCAGGGGGGGGGGGGGTGAGTGTGTGTGTGTGTGTGAGTGAGGAGATTGAAGGGGTGTGTTTACGTGAGTGAGTCAGAGAAGTGGTCAACATTGGGAGGAGGAGCGTGAAACAATGAATCCATCCTCCTGTTCCCTCCCCCCAAATTGATCTCCCTTGCTTGTCTTCTCTCTGTTCCTGATTCCCCCTTCCTTCCCCTCTCTCTGCTCCTTCCCTACCCCCTTCCTCCCCGCCCCATCTCTTATCCATCTGCCCTTTCCTCCTGACATTCCTTCCCCCTCTTCCTCCATCCTTCAGATCCCCTCCCCTACCCCAAAGTTTCTCTCCCCTCCTGCCTTCCCAGCACTGCTCACTAAGATCCTCTTCCCGCAAAATTAGAATAAATAAAATAAATTATCTGGACACACAGGAAATGTTTATAAAGTCAAATACAGATTTATATTATTTAATGTGCCAGTTTATACAAACCTGCTGCATAATTGCAACATACTTTCTGAAACCTTGCTGCAGATCTTTTTAACTCTTGCCATATAATCTGTCCTTTGGCTGCTGCAAGAAATCTGAGGCTATGACTATAACACACTCTGTGTATTTGAATAGCAGGAAAAGATATCAACCATTTATTGTCCTAAGATCCTGTTATTCAGTTCAATCAAACCCATATACAGTATGGCACTATGTTTGTTGTGGCCCTGTGCAAAATCTCATAATGCCGCCTCATGCTGCCTGTCACACACATAGTGCTCATGCACTAGCCCCGTATTAAAAGATGCTGCTGTCACTAAGGCCATGGCAGGCCAGGCAAAGCACTCACACCCTCGCTTATTACAAAGCAGGAGGCAATGCATACCAAACCGGACCTAAGTTTGACGGCATGCTGCCGGTGTTGTGACCCCTGGAGCAGGAGTGGGGTTGGATCCAGATGAGGCAGGCAGGAGCAAGACAGGAACAGGTCATTCAGGCCTGCCTCTAGCCAATATTGCCCCTGAGGTTGAAGCATTCAGTAGAAGAAAATGCTGCATGCCTTTCAGATGGCTATCACAGCCAGTGGTACTACCTACCGTAGTAAGACAGTGAGGGAGACTATATTGCCCTCTGCTACAGTCAGCATTCAGCTGTGTCCCACAGGCCAGGACAAAGGATGCACTGCTGCAGCTTCTTGGGGTAAACTGAGGAACAAGGGGAAGAATCTGCAGCAGTGCGCTGGATCCCAAACTGCAGCACACTGCCCTTGCAGTAGTCAGCAAGCTGTGCCTCAGTGTGCCTGGAAAGAAGCCATGGCTCCAGTCTGCCAACTCACCCCAAGGCTCCCTGCCCTTATGCTCTCTATTAGTGAGTGGCTGCTTAATTCATAATATTTACCCTTAAATTGTCACCATGGATTTGCCACTCTGTGCAGTCACACATATTACTTGTGCCAGCCCCTGTAAAATTTTCCGGGTATGATCAGATCCTTCAAGCTAGAGCCACGCTACTTCAATAGATGCCACAGTTACCTGTGTGGCTTTTTTTTGTGTGTGTGTGAAACAGATTGCTTATATGTGCCTGAAGAAATTCAGGATTATTTCCACATGTGACTCCTATCAAAGACCAGTGTTGTCATACAGAATGAGCTCACAGGGCCATAAAATGAAGAAGGACACATAATGTGAGCACACACAAACCCACTGAAATTCAAATGCTCAAAATGCCATATGTCCCTGTAATAACTGTCAAGAAATTAAATGCAACAAATCTTATCATCATGCGAAATTTATCACACAGTCTATTATCATTTTGCACTGTTGAGAGGACATATTGATGATTATGTAAGAGCTAGACAAATTCATTACTTTAGCTCAGGGTATGATCATCGTCAGCAGCAGGCAGAATAGAGTTCTCTGACTGCAGTTGCTCCTCCCCTTCATCTGCATTTATGTATGTATTTATTTGTTTAAAAAGTTTATATTCTGCACTATCATCAACTCTAGAGACAAAATGGTGTGAAGTGCTGCTGTGGTGCACTGGCAGGTGTACTGGCACAGCTCTGTATTTATTTATTTATTTATTTATTTATTTTATTTAGGTTTTTTATATACTGGCATTCATGAACAAGTCACATCATGCTGGTTTACATACAAACAAGGGGTGCAAAGAACAGTAGAACTAAACTGGTGCAAAGGGGAAGCAGTTACAAAAAATCAGGGGTGGAATAACTGGGATAGAGAAAGAAGAGGAACAGTGGGGAGTAAAAGAATTGTATGGGGATAAAATAAATAACAATGAATATTTACAATGTATCTTTGTCTTCTGCTATAATCTCTGTCTCTCCCACTCTTCTTCTTTACTGTCACTGTTCCCTGGATTGCCACTCCCTTTCATTATCTGCTTTTCCCCCTTGTCTGTAGGTGTGGGTAATTAGGATATCCTATATAGCATTTGTCCAACTGGGCTTAAGGAAAGGCTTAAGTACTTGATTTCCGAGGTTTTTCTCTATTTTTGGAATCCAGCCATGGCACGCTTCTCCTCCGACTGGAGAATCAGATGCGGAAGGGGGAACAGGAGCTCCCAGCCCTTCTGGAACATCGACTGTGGGGCTTGGGAGGAGCCCAGACCCATCCCACCTCAACAACCAGAGCTGAAATCAACTGCAAAGTGCCCATGTTCTTTTGTTTAAAATATTTCTTCTTGTGTACTGTAAATAAACCTTTTCTATTTTGTATATTTTTTTTTGTTTGTTGTTACTTCATGCATAAAAAAAAAAAAAAAAAAAGATATGCTGGCTTCGGTTATTCCTGGTAGCCTGCAGTGTTTCTGGCTTCTCAGCTGACCTGTCGGGGTGAAGGTTTGCTGCCGCCTGCCAGAAGCCATGAGCTAAAATGGGGAAGGAGGAATGGGATAGGGAAGCATCAGAAGTCCTAGGGGGCAGGAAGAGGAAATTTGAGGTCAGAGTGACTCAGGAGGTTCAGGGGAGAGATCAGGAGACGTGGGGTGATAGTAGAGGTCGAGAGAAGGATAAATTGGAGGTCTGGAGGATGGGTGGAGGGAAACACAGAGGGCACCAATAGTGCCTAGGGATGGTGAAATATTGATTTAATCCAGAAAACACCACTGTCCCAGATACTCCTCCAAAATCCCTCCTTCATGTTTCTTACTGACTACTGCCTGTGCCTGACCAACTCTGCCCCTACACGCCTCTTTCTGCCAGCTCCTTTTACTATCACTGTTCATGCAGCTGTTGTTGTTGAGTATGAGCTTGTGCAGTTCTCATACTCCTGAACCTTTCATCCAGGAGCATGGGAACCACAGCACTGGAATTTGGAAACCACATGGGCTGGGATTCACTCAGAGCTTACGCAGACAATGATGAACAGTAGCAGCTGGAGCATCAGGGATGGAGATTGGAACAATAACAGTGAAGAAGTCCAGAGGAGGAGCAGTTGATGGTGGGAGCCTGAGTGGCGAAGAGATACAGAGGATTAATGGGAGATGAGCCCAGTGACGTGGTAGGAGTTGGAGCATGGGAGCAGCAGAGTGAGTTGAAGCAGTGTTGGACAAGTTAGCTGGGAACAGGCTGGTGAGTGGGTGTGGGAGGAAAGTGCTGGGGACTGACTAGGGGGGATGAAATTGCTGGGGATGGACTCATGTAGGCATGAGTGTGCTGAGAATGGATCGGTGGGATGGGTTGGATAAGTCTGCTGGGGATGGGCAAGAAGAGTGCTGATTTCAACAAATATTATGTTCCAAAATGATGTGTGCTTCCAGGTTCAGACAATCAATGAAAAAGTACACAATGGTGTACTGCAATCAATTCAACATGTAAAAATAAAGATAGCTTGTCCTAAGTGTGATTTGTTGTGATGCTTCAAAAAGTGTGATTTCATAACATTTTTACTATAAAATAAGACATAAAACATAAAATAAAACAAGCTTTAATAGAAATTATAGTGTGTTCCATTATACATGATATGTCCCATGTAAGACTTTGGGGAAATAACTGAAAAATAATCTCACTGCAATGTTTAAAATGTGAAAACACAGGAAAAACACTCAGGCTAATTTTAAAATGAGTGCAAGTGCCCCCATACACACGCATATTGGTGCGCAAGCGGACATATGATTGAATTTGAAATCATTTGCACACCTGCACACATATGATTTAAAATATGCCTACCACACATAAATACCTCATATGCTCCTAATTTTAAGAGGTTACTTGAGCAAACTACTTCGCACGTCTCATCCATTACCAAGGCTTCTTTCTACAAACTTTGCCTATTAAAAAAACTAAAACCACTTCATTTCCCCCACACTATTTCCATTCTGTGCTTCAGGCTCTAATATTAACCAGTTTAAATTATTGTAACTCACTTTACTTAGGCCTCCAGACTACTCCTTCAACTAATTCAAAATTGCGCAGCTCGACTAATCATCAACACACACTGCAAAGAACACACCACCCCAGTTCTTAACTTCTTATTCACTATTTATTTATTTGAAGAGTTTTATATACTGTTATTTGGAAATGTTAAAATAACCCCATCATAACGGTTTTCAAAATAGGTTATAGGGAAATGGGGGGTTAACAATGGTTGTAAAGTACAAACTGTTATTAGGCTTAGGAAATAACATAAGTAATGATTAAGTTCAGTTTATGAGTTCTTTCTTATTTAAGAAAAGCATAGATGTGATGAATTTCAATTAGTCATGAGGTTGTGTTGGAGGACGGCGATGTTTAGATGATCCTTTGGGTGGATTGGTATTTAATACATAGTGCATTATTCATTTGGTTGTGCTCATCTTTGTGCCTCTATCAACCTCCACGTCACTTACGTTCAGTTGACAAAAATTATCTAAAAGTGCCAAATATCAAAACTGCCAGTCACTGTGTGACAGGTCCTACTATCTGGCACTTGTTACCCAACTTCATCCGACAACTTACCACAAAAAAATGACTTTAAAAAAGCTAGCAAAACCCACCTATTCTCAATAGCCTTTCCTGACCCTCAGACATAAAACTCTTCTATTTTTCCTATGCAGTGCATTATTTTTTTCTACTCTCATTTTAACTAAGTTAATATGTTTTATTATTATGTTTTTATTGACTGTGTATGTTTCATTTGTAAACCGCTTAGATCTGCTATAGCTTGTATAGGCAGTGTAGAAAAAAACTTTAAAATAAAAACAAAAATTAAAAAATAAAATAAAGACTTTGCTAGTTTAAGAACATAAGAACATAAGAAAATGCCATACTGGGTCAGACCAAGGGTCCATCAAGCCCAGCATCCTGTTTCCAACAGTGGCCAATCCAGGCCATAAGAACCTGGCAAGTAATGCACCTTTCTTTGTAAGCGAATTTTAAAACATGCTCACACAAGGAACATTTCCATTTTTTTTTCCCAACTAATCTACCAGTTTGCCTAGTCAATACAAGACCCCTCTGGTTCTTCATCCTTCATATGCCCCAGTAGACCCGGACCTCTCACCTTGTCATGTAAGCCCTAAAACGCAAAACCTACAGACTTGCTCCTCCTCAGGAGCAGCAGTAAAGTTACACAGCTAACAAGCCAACGTGCGCCGTGACCTTCGGTTTTAAGATAGAGTTATACGTGTAAGTGTTGGCCCGACATGGAACGCTCATGCCCCACCCCCTTATTTGTGACGCATGCATGGGTATAGACACGTGTAAATTGCGCCTTTTTAAAATCCGCGTTGCTCGCACATGACCCACATAAGTGCGTATGTGGCCAATTTTGTGCGAGCAACACTTTTAAAATCAAGCTCAATGTTTTTTGCATCCACAAAAAAACTCAAAATTAGCTGGGAAGTAAACACAGAAATGTAAATCTTAGAAATACCTAGAATCAGAAGCCCTAATTATAAAATCCTTGCAATAGTTTACCCATTGTGGGGTGGACTATTCAATGGTAGAAAAGACAAAGAAAATCATCAATTATCTAAGCTATAAAAATAGCTGTTAGATGTTTATTGTCAAACAAACAATGATTTGGCTGGGAAAAGAACTCTATATGTGTTCTCTAGCAACCGTCATACATGGCCACAGTGAGCTGGGTGGCTTATATATGCAAGCTCGTATAGCTACTGGGCTTGAATAATCATAGGTTGCAAAGAAATTTTAGGAGTGCTGACACTGTGTGCAAAACAACTACTGTGTGAGCACTTATCTGTTTCCACATGTAGCAAATTGATGCGTGTAATCCTGAAGGGCTGCTCCAACACTGCGGTGTTTCGGAGTATTGGACTCCTTCCTCAGGGATCCTCCAGGTAGAAATATACTTATAATTCTGTGTGGAAACAAAAACAGTTCTTGATTATGCCTGCAGGGCTAAAGGTAACAATGGGACATTATCAGGCTGGTGAGAAAAACTTACGGAGCCTTTTGGTTGCAGTCATTATGTGCGCTCGTGGAATATCGCTGAAAATGCAAAAAGTAATGAATGTCCAGAAATTGTTCTAATATTGTGCCGAACAATAGACAAAGGCACGGTTGCAATGAAAAACATCACTGAAAATGCAAAGTGAAGGGAAATGTCCTGAGTTATTATAATATCTGCCCACACTAGGCTGACGACAAACATCGCTAAAAATGCAGAGTGCAGGGAATATATGTCCCAAATTTGTTATAATGTCTGCCAACACTGGGCTGGAGGGCAGAACGCCTTTGAAAAGGAATTGTACTTGGATATACTAAAAATACCTCGTGGAATTAAGTACTTACGTGCACTTGAATAGTGCAGCCTCACGGCGACTGTGCTGCAAAATGACAGGCGAAGCGCTGGGAAAAAACACCGGTTTTAAAGGTGAATCCTCCGTGTTGAAGTGACAGAAACCGGAAATGACGAGGGTAAGCCAATTGCGGAGAAGGGCCTTAGACTCCATATAAGGGCAATGACGTCAAGAAGGAGGCCATTTTGAAAAGGAATTACAATGGGGAATACTGTGTGTTGATAAACTCACCATATAAGGGTAATGACGTCAGACAGGCGGCCATTTTGAGTGTAACGTGAAAAAGGGGGAATACTGTGTGTGAATGGACTCCCTGAATATGGGCAATGACGTGTAGGGGACGTCCAGTTCGAAGACGATGAACAAAAAGGAAAGATGCAAATTTGGATTATCAATATCTGAAAAAGCTATGTATGAATGAATGAATCCCACACTTGCAATATATGAAGGTATATCTGCTGGGGATAAAAGAAATAAAAATTAAAGGAATGGAATTATGAGACTGGGGAGCAGAACCATGTTGATCAAATCAGGGAGAACCATTCCACCTTTTCACTAAGACCTCGCGGTTCTGTGGAACGGAGATGAAAAATCCAGCGGTTTTCTTTTTAGTTTAATTGTGAAACTCTATCCCCTCCTCTCCACTGTGAAGGAACGTGTTCCAAAATGAGCCACTTAAAATCTTCAAAAGCGTGAGCATGTGATATACAATGAGAAACAACCGGAGCTTTAATGTCTTTATTGTTGATTCTGCTGCGGTGTTCTATGAGACGTATCCGAATCTTACGCCTTGTGCGTCCGACATATATTTTGTTGCAAGGACATAGAAGTGCATAAATGACAAAATCTGTATTGCAATTCATTGCATATTTATGTGTGATGCGATAACCTGTTTGGGGATCTATCCAATGTGATCCAACAATGGCTGTGGAACACAGAGAACATCTGCCACATACTGTAAATTCACCGGATGGAGACGTAGAACTGGGTTGTGATGCAGCTCTAACAACTCTTTACTTAATATTGGTACCGCGGGAATAAGCAAACATGGGGGGTTCATGAAAAACCGGATGAGGGCTAAGAACATGCCAGTTGGTGATAATGGCCTGCTTGATGTGGGATGTGAGCTCTGTGTGTCGGAGAACACAGATTAGACTTGGTGTCTCATTCCGTTGTTTGTACTGTAGCAATTGGGTTCTATCTGAGAATGTAGCTCTCTTATATGCTTTGCTTTACACGCATCAATTTGCTACATGTGGAAACAGATAAGTGCTCACACAGTAGTTGTTTTTCACACAGTGTCAGCACTCCTAAAATTTCTTTGCAACCTATGATTATTCAAGCCCAGTAGCTATACGAGCTTGCATATATAAGCCACCCAGCTCACTGTGGCCATGTATGACGGTTGCTAGAGAACACATATAGAGTTCTTTTCCCAGCCAAATCATTGTTTGTTTGATTGTCGTGGATTTTTGGCTTCCATAAGAGTATTATATTTCTACTGTTAGATGTTTATTGTCAGCATTTATTAATGTTTATGTTGTTATTGTTTTCTTATTTTAGTATTGTACATCACTTTGAATGATTTTTAATCTGGAATTCAATCCATAAATTATATTAAATAAAATAAATAAATGTGGACATTTCTATAGTGCTCTAGTCTACAACATCGTGCTTTGAGAAGACACATTTCACAGCAGAAAACAAATCCTTCTTCCTCAGTGTAAGCAGGGTATATATATTTCACTCAGATAATGTGAGAAAAGAAATCACAGTGCTTGAATGCATTTGCACTCAAACCGTGCTCAGATGCTTGCCAATGATTGTTTGCAGTCTCACCACAAGAGTATGCTGCATTTATTACTAGATGCCTGGAAAAATGTTTTGTTTTTTTTATTGGTCTTCCATTCCTAACCTGTGTGCTTTCTATTCTGGGTTGTTTAATATTTATCTTTCAAATGTTTGTACAAGTAGCACAGATTGATCTGAAAAATCTCTTCCGTGGACAAGAAAAATAAAACTGAACTGACTGGAAGAACAGAAATGGAAAGACTGATTGTGGATGGCATATTTTAGAGTCTCCCTTGATACAAACATAATGGTGTAAAAATGAGGTCTTTGGGTGGTCTGAACAAAGTTGTTCTGTGACTTCCAATTTACATCTGTTCAATTTGTTGAAAGAAGACTTTTCTCACATACTGGGTTATTGCACATTGAGAACAGATTCTGAGCTTCAGGAAATGTTTGTTGTGAAGCTGACACAATGAGGCCAGGGCCCTGTCAGTTGGCCCTATGAAGGTTGCTGATGTTTCTGGCTCCTTTCACATTGACAGTCCATGCTACAAATTGACTTTCAGGCTTTTTGCACTTTTTTTAGCCCTGATTTTTCCTGATCCTTAAATCTGGCATTAGTCAATTTAAAAAAATGAAACAAGAACCATATAATTTTCTCCCTTATTATATTTCTCTTAAAGTTGATCTACTCTTTAATTTAAGGAGAGAAATATATCAAAATGTGTTCATGCTTGGAACAGATGTGAACGGCAGTGGTAGAGACAGGATAGAAAGATTGAGTATAAGACATGGTGGGTGGAGCTGGTGTTGGTTTATCCATAGGAGTATGGATGCACATCTGTCGCAGGTGGCAGAGAAATACGAGAAATGAAGGTACTAGCATGTAATTCCCAAATAGTTGTCAACCAAAACTAAAAAGCGAAGGGAATTTAATTTATCTAAATAATACAAAATACTCTTGATACATATCTTCACATTGGGGTAGATTTTCAAACCCCGGCGCGCGTAAATCCTGGGGTTTACCCACGTGGTCAGGCCCTTCGCGTGCTGAGCCAATTTTCAAACAGCCCGGCCACGCGCGTAAACCCCGGGACATGTGTAAATCCCGGGGCTTGAAAATGGGGTGGTCCGGGGGCGGGGCTAGAGGCACCCGGCACAGCGGCCATTTGCTGCTGTGCCGGGGAATTGCGTGCTGGCGTGCGCAACTTGCTCCTGCTCCTCATGCTCTCTCTGTCTAGTGCACATACACACACTCTCATAAGGCTCTCTCACTCTCTTGCACACAAACACAGGGTCTCTCTCTCTCTTGCATACACACCCACACAAGCTCCCTTTCTCTCTCACACAGGCTACCTATGTCTCTCATACACCCCTTCACACAGGCTCTCTTTCTCACATACACAATCCCTTCACACAGGTTAGCACCCTCACATACACATGATCCCTTTTTCATACATACCAGCTCCCAATCTCTCACACACATACACACTCCTTCACATTCTCTTCCTATAGGCTCCCTCTCTCTGAAACCCACACAAGCACCCCCCTGCTCTCTCTCACACTCTCTGCTTTCTCTCTCACACCTCCGTGCTCTCTCACACCCCCTCGCCCCCCTCTTCCTCCTCCTCCCCCTCCCACCCCCTCCAATCTCTCACTCCCCCTCCCCCTCTCTCACATACACACCTCTCTCACATACACACATTCACTATTATCGGGGCCTTCATCTACACTGGAAACATGAATCAGGCCATTCTCCAACATCAAACCACGATGAAGTGAGGGACAGGCCATGTTGCAGAGAGAAATCCAATGGGGCAAGATGACTATGAACACTGGGTGCCACGACGATAGAAAAGATGTGTTATGACTTGGGAGGTGGACCCTTGGTCAGCAATGAGTGAAAGTCCCACTGTCGGTAGGCGAGGCCAGTCCCGAGGATCACCGGAGAGTATGGACGCAAATCTGGATGCAGGCGCCTCCTGCAGGTCGTGTGGTCCAGATAGCTGATGCCTCCAGCTAATTGAGGAATCCGAAGCTGAGCTGGCGCCTCCAGCAGGTCGTAGAATCAGAAGCAGAGCTGGCGCCTCCAGCAGTTCGTAGAATCAGAAGCAGAGCTGGCGCCTCCAGCAGGTCGTAGAATCAGAAGCAGAGCTGGCGCCTCCAGCAGGTTGTGGAATCAGAAGCAGCGCTGGCGCCTCCAGCAGGTCGTAGAATCAGAAGCACAGTTCAGAGATCACAACCAAAGGAACTTCCGCAGCCAGTCCAGTAATCCAAGATCCAGAATATTCCGCAGCCGGTCCAGGGAACAGGAGCCAGAGATTACCACAGCCAGTCCAGGAGTCGAGAGCCAGAGAGTACCACAGCCAGTCCAGGGGTCGAGAGCCAGAGAATACCACAGCCAGTCCAGGGGTCAAGAACGGAGGGTCGAAGCAGGAACGAATACAGGAACAAACCACAGGAGCCAAGAAGCCAAGGCAAGGTCTGAAGGCACAGACCTTGCCTCAAATAGTCCCCAGCTGATGACGTCTTCAGGAACCCAGCCTATTTCCTGTAGGGCTCCCTAAACCAGGTTCCTATCATGCACGCGGCTTCCAGCAGCACCAGGGGGCGGGGCCAGCCGCGCGAGAAGAACGCCGCGGCCATGTTGAATATAGCACTGCACCGCCGGAGGAACTTGTCGACGCTGCCTCAGCCTCAGCGGTTAGGATCCCCGAGCCGGTGAGTGGCCGGCCCCGGTCGCGGTTTGCCGTGGCCGGTGGCCATGACAAGATGCCACAATATTGGGATGACAGAGCTCAGAATTTCAACTGCGACTTGAGTGCTGAAGGTGAGGGAGGAAAAAGGTCATACCATTAAGGAATCACAGACTCTGAAGAGAGGGGATGCCTCAACATGAAATGTTAACAGTGGCCCACAGCACAGAGAAAGAAATGAGCTGCATGAGAAGAGGAGCCGGTACAGCCGGTGAAATGTCAGATGGCTGGGAAGGCCGGCCGACCCATGTAACCCCGATCACTGAGATTCAGGTCACAAGAGTGAGAGATAAGGCCACACTGGAGAAATTATTATACACCAAGATACAGCAGCAACTCGGAGATCTCTCCCAGAAATTGGCCTCCCTGCCGCAAGAGACCTCTTTGTCGTGAAATGCCAGACAGCTGAGAATAATGAAGACGAGACAGTGAGAAAGAGGCCCGCCATACAGCTAGGTGCTAGACCAGCCTTAAGTAGAAGGGCCCAGAGAGAGACCAAGGATGCCTGATCGCTACGATAACCGAATATATCGCTACAATAAAAGAAAGAGAAGAAAGCCACCCGAACAGAAGCAGCACACTGAATACCACAAGGGGAGAGAGGTGCTGCTTGTGGAAGATGGCAGAGAGAAGGAGCATGACAGTGAAGTGCCGTGCAAGAACTAGTCTTCACACTGCTAGAAGCCATGAAAGGGAGTGGAACCGATGCTGGGACCTGCTGAAACATGGTGTCAGACTACCAGGCAGCCACGGTAAGAGAAAGGTGCCACAGGGAAAAGAAGGTGCTGTATCCTCAAGAGAAGTGGAGCTTGAGGGATGATGCCAAAAGAGCAAAACAAGAAGATATCCTGGGGCATCAAAAGAGGGCTGCAGTCGCGCCACCAAAAGAAATAAAACCAAATAGAAATAAAACCAGGAGGATTAAGCTGACTGGCAGCGGTCAGCAGTGATAATGATCGCTGCCTCTGCCAATCCCATACTTTTCCCAGAGACAGAGCCACTGCATAAAAGAGAACGAGAAAGAAGCTTACCAGCCCCTGCTGCCATCACTGAATACGCCTCCGGTGAGTGCCTCGAAGCTCTCTTTCATTTTTTTTTTAATTTTAAGAATGCTGTGATTGCGTGTGAGCTGTGGGAGACCTCCATTGAGAATAAAAAGTTCAGACCAAAGTAAGGAAACATCATCGATGTTGTCAGCAACCTCCCACGATTCCGGGGGGGGGGGGGGGGGGGGGGGGTGTCACCAATTTGAGTCAAAATAAAGAAAATTAAGCTAAATTGAAGCAAATAAAGAATAGTATTCAGGTTAGGGAAACGTGGTGACCTGAACAACACCAATAGTACATCTCTAGACAGACTTTTAATTACCCCATTGAAAGCATCTATATTTAGACACAGACAGCTGCACCAGTCAAAGAAATCCTAGTTAGGGTCCTTTTAAGAAAAATACAAGGAGTCCCAGGAAGCAAAATAAAAGATATTAAGAATATCAGATTTTAAACAACAAAATAAAAAATGTCACCACGGATTTGTGAGTCCTTAAAAAGATTTTGAGTGATGTAGAAAATATAAATGAGCAAGAAGTATTTTAAAAAAGTGAATGAAAGGATTTCTGGAATTAAAAGGAAAGAAAAACTTTTATTGAAAGCCCTTCTAACCATCCCTTCAGTCAGGACAGCCAGACTGACTCAAGTCAGAGAGCGAGCCCTATCCTTAGCTGGACCAATTTTGTGGAACACAATGCCCCTAGAAACTAGATTACAGAGAGATTTAAAACTCTTCAAAAAAAGTTTAAAAACCTGGCTTTTCAAAAAAGTTTTGTACAGTGAAAATGGTTTCTCCCGGAAGGTGACTCAGAAGCTGGAATAGAGGCAGGCCCTCGAGGAGCGAGTACCTGGTTCCAGGGAACAGCTCTGAGGAAATAAAGTTGGTAACTCACTGATGATGTAGGCATTGGTTTCTTCCAAGCAGAAGCGATAGGTTCAGGCAGCGAGTCAGGAAACATGGGCCCTCGAGGAGCGAGTACCAGTTCCTGATAGCGACCTGAAAGAAATGAGAGAGGCCCCCGAGGAGCGGGAACCCCGTTAGGATAAAGTCCAAAGTTGGAGAGGCAGAGTAGCTAGGTACGGAGAGTGAATCCCATCCGTAAGGATTCCCTTGCTAACTCGATTAGCTAGCAAAAAGTGTAGGCTTTTGTATCCGGGATGTGTGACGTCATCACAGGGGGATGTCCCTGAGGTTCGCGCCGAAGAGAGAATAAGAAGCAGGGCTGCGCGGCGCGTACGCCCTATGGTACCTGGACAACATGGCGGGATGCAGCGCCCAAGCCGGACCGGGGACGCCGGAGAGGATGGTAGGCAGATGCCACGGCAGCCAGACGTCCATCAACTGCGGGAGGAGTCGCAAAAAAGGTAAGATGGGTGGAGTGAAGACATCGGGCAGTGACAGTCGTAACAAATATTAAGTTAATTAAGGACTTTAGTAATACCTCTAGACGACTGGAATATTTAGAAAATTATAACAGGCGTCTAAATCTAAGGTTTCCTAAGGTTTTGGAGGAAGAACCCTATATTACTTTAAAAAGTTACCTTAAAGAGATACTAAAATATGAAGATGAGAAATTACCTTCTGTTCATAAAATGGTATTTTTGCCTGTATCGGCCAAAGTGAGAAGTTCTCAAAAGCAACCTGAGGCTTTGGAAAACTTAACACAATTTTTGAAAATTCTTCTGTGGAAGTGTATGACCGTGCCACTCTCTTGGTCACATTCTTAAATAAGCAAGAACTTAGTGAAGTAATACGGAGATATTTTAAGAATATCCGTGCTTGCTTTCATTCTCAGGAAATCCGAATATACCCGGATTTTACACATGTGACTCAAGAGAGGAGATGGGAATTCCTTTTGTTAAAATCTCAGATAATATCTCTCGGTTTCTCTTTGGGCCGGATTTTAAAAATTAGGCATGTGGCCTACATTTGTGCGTGCTACCCGGCGCACACAAATATCTGCTCGATTTTATAACATGCGCGCGCAGCCATGTTATAAAATCGGGCAGATATTTGTGTGCGCCGGCCCCCCCCACCTTCCCCTCTCGTCCTCTATCTAACCCGCCCCCAGCCCTACCTAAATCCCCCCCTACCTTTATTTTGTAAGTTACATCTGCCTCTGGCAGGCATAACTTGCGTGCGCCGGCCAGCTGCCGGCGTGCGATCCCCCAGCTTTGCTGCTGTGCCGGAGGCCTCGGTCCTGCCCCCGCCCCGCCCCTTATTTCAAGCCCTGGGACATACGCGCATCCCGAGGCTTTACGCGCGCTGCCGGGCTTTTAAAATCTGCCCCTTTTTGTTTAAGATACCCATGTAAATGTCTGATCCGTTCACAGAATGATTCCTTTATTTTCTTTCTACCAGAACAGTTAAAGTAATTTATTAACTCTAGAAACATAGCTACCCAGTCCCTAATAAATATCTAGGTTATGAAGATCTTTAAGTAAAAGAGGCAGTGATCACATTAAGCCTGTTACTTGTTTAAATATTGCCTTTTATCTCCCTGTATTCTGTCCCCTCTCAAGCATTATTACCTAAGTTAGGAGAATGTGCATTGAAAATGATTGTATATTTTTTTGGGATAATGTTTTGTTGTATGCTACATATGCCATTTTTTTCTTTCTGGAAGAAAGTATTTTCTTACGTGTATATTTGATGAAAATGATAAAAATAAAATTAAATAAATAAATAAAACAAATCAGAGAAAATTATTTTTCACTCAACGCACAATTAAGCTCTGGAATTAGGTGCCAGTGGATTTGGTTAGTGCAGTTAGTGTAGGTGGGTTTAAAAAAGGTTTGGATAAGTTCTTGGAGAAGAAGTCTATTAACTGCAATTATTCAAGTTGACTTATGAAATAGCCACTGCTATTACTGGAATCAGTAGCATGGGATCTGCTTAATGTTCGGGTACTTGCCAGGTACTTGTAGCTGGATTGGCCACTGTTGGAAAGAGGATGCTGGGCTTGATGGACCCTTGGTCTGACCCAGTATGGCAATTTCATATGTTCTTATGAGTACATAGTTATGCCATTTGAGTTGTACAATACCCCAGCAGTCTTCCAAAAGATAGTAAATTAAAATTTTTGTGACCTGCTTTATTCTTGTGTAGTCATGTACCTAGACAACATTTTGATCTTCTCTCATGACCTCAGCAGCCACTGCCTAGACATGCACATAGTCATGCAATGGCGGCAAGAGAACTAATTGTTTGCTAATTTGGAAAAGTGCCTTTTTTGAGTGTGAAGAACTCCCCTTCCTGAGGTACATTGTCTCACGTGACAGCTTTTACAATGCCCCGACAAAGTAAAGGCTATTATGGGGCTGGCCCCCACCCATGGGGCTCCAAGCACTGCACAGTTTCCTGGGATTTGCCAACTGTTATAGTCAGTTTATCCAAAACTATTCCTCCATGGCAGCCCCTTTCACTGCTGTTAAATTTAAGGGTGCCAACAGCAAAGACTGGCCCCTCTGAAGCCATAGAGCATTCAAAAAACTGAAGAATACCTTTTTGAAGGGTCCTCTCTGTGCCACCCAGACCCCATGCAGCCTTTTATCCTGGAAGCTGATGCCTCAACACTAGTGGTAGGGGCAGTTTTAAGCCAACATTCTCCCAAAGGAGCACTTTGTTACTGCTCTTTCTTTTCAAAGAAGTTCTCACCTATGGAGCACAACTATGGCATCAGAGATCAAGAGATCTTGGCCATTAAATTGGTTCTCGAGGAGTATTGTCATCTGCTCAAAGGAGCCCAACACCATTTCACAATATATACAGATCACAAAAACCTCAAACCTCTTCACCAAGCCCAGCAACTAAATGCAAGGCAGGCTCGCTGGTCTTTGTTCTTCGCTCACTTCGACTTCAAATTGTGATATAGCCCTGTGCTCAAGAACCAACAGGCAGATGCCTTCTTGCTCTCTTCCAGACTGAAGACACTCCAGAGCCTACCAGGCACATCATCGATCCTGCTAAGATTCTTCTGGTTATCTCCATGTCTGTACAACTGCATGAAAAAGTATTGAAATGGGTCCATGCCTCCCATGTTGCAAGTCACCCTGGTTGGGCATGTACCCTTGAATTGCTTCAGTGGTACTACTGGTAGCCCCAAATGAAGCAAGATGTCAAAGTCTAAGTTGACTACTGCTTGACCTGTTCATAGCACAAAACGCTGCATGGCCAACCCTGGGGTCTGTTACAGCTGTTGCCAACCCTGGATCCAGCTATCCACAGATTTCATCATGGACCTTCCCCTCTCAGATGGCACCACCGTAATCAGGGTGGTCATTGATCATTTCTTTAAAATGGCAGACTTCTTTCCACTACTGGGCTTCCCATCCGCACCCAACTTGGCACTCCTCTTTACTCTTCATGTCTTCCATCTGCATGACCTACTCAAACACATTTTATCAGACAGAGAAGTACAATTTACTGCAAAATACTGGTGCTCGCATTGCAAGAAATTGGCATTTTGCTAGATTTCACAACTGCCAACCATCCTCAAGGAAACGGACAAGCAGAGCGTACCAACCAGACCCTCAAGACCTTCCTCTGCTCATACATCAACGAGCGCCAGGACAATTGGCCTACTCTTCTACCCTGGGCTGAGTTCACCCATTATATCCATGTCATTACAGCCACCGGGTCCTCTCCCTTATTTCTGGTCTATGGGAAACAACCGTTGCCTCCTCTGCCACTGCCTGAGATAGTGCCCTTGCCAGTAGCTCAACTGTCGGCCCAGGAATTGCAAGAGCTATAGGCACGAACCAATCTTCTACTCCAGAAGGCCGCTGACAGAGCCAGGAAAACAGTGGACACCCATAGTAGACCAGCTTCTCAGTTTAAAGTTGGAGAGAAAGTATGACTCAGCACACACCTTCTATGCCTGCGGCAAGCCCCATGCTACATTGTACCTTTTTCAGTCCTTCGACAATTGGGGTCTGTCACATATCAGTTAAAGTTGCCATCAACACTCAAAATACATATTTATTTTATTTATTTTTAGTTTTTTTATACTGATTTTCCTGCAGAAAAATTGCATTTCATGTCTCGTTACTTAAACCCCTGGAACTCTCATGGCCCTCTAGGACATTACCTAAACCTCAGGATGTGACCATTGATGGAGAAACAGTATACAAAGTCAAAGAATTCCTAGATACCCACCACAGAGGCAAGAAATTCGAATACCTCATTTCATGGAAGGATTATGGCCCAGAGGAGAACTTCTGGGAACCAGCCTCCAACATTCTGGGTGGTAATCTACTGAAGGAGTTCCATCTATGTCCTTCCAAGAAACCCCAAGCCTCAGGAAGGAGGCTTAAGGAGGGGTACTGTTGCATTTGGTGGTCCGTGGGCTGTTCCTGAAAACTGCCGCACTTATCCTTTGGGCCAGGCCTCTCTCATTATTCCCCAATGCCAGATTGCCTTCCTCTCCATAGCGGTGGGACAATGTGCCTCAGTGTGATAGGACGCTGCCAACGACTCCCATGGCAGGATGCTGCCGACACCACCAGGCCCTGCTCCTCCTAGGGTGTGTGTGCACCCGACGTCATTTAAAGGACCTGCAGCGGGAAAGACCTGGAGGCACCTCCTGATGACATCACTCCTCTGGCCTATAAAAGGCCTTTGCTAATGCTCCACCAGTGCCTCAGCAACAGGTATCCCTGCTGTTTAGTAGTGCAAGTTGTTTCAGCATTCTTTGTCTTTAAGTCCAGTTTCTTGCCTTCATCTTTAGTTTCAGTGGTCCTTGTCTTCGTCTCCAGTTCCTGTGATCAGTTCTTCAGTCCCTCAGTCTTCAGTTCGCTACATCTCCTCGTCTACCCACCTGTTCTGTTCCTTGCCTTCCTGTTCTGTCTATCCATGTCCCCTTTCCTTTTGTATGGATACCCAGTATTGACCTCAGCCTGCCTCCTGGACGTTCCTGAATGCCACCTGCCACTGACCACTGCCTGCCTCCTGGACATTCCTCAACACCACCTACCACTGACCCCAGCCTGCTTCTGGATTCACCTGTACTACATCTACTCTGACTCAGTGATCTCAACGGACCTTCCAACCATCAACAGAGGCCCCCACCTGCCAGCTCTGGCACCCAAAGGCTCAACCTGAAGGGAATGTGGGCCGGTAAAGGCGAAGTTCCAGTTCGGCTTCTGCCTCATCTGACTCTGCTTACTGATGATGGGAACCTGCAGAGCTCCTCCCTGCAAGTTGTGCCAACTCCACCTCGGTCCAAGGGTCCACACACATGCAGAATACAGACAGACCTTCAAATACAGAAAAAACGAGACCATAAAATATAAATAGAAACATGAAGATAAATATTGAACTGGAAACTGAACTGCAGCAAGCCAAATTCTGTATGGAGTACAACAATTGAAAACCAGAAGTATCACCATTCCTCATAAGACAATAAAATATAAAAATATAATTGTATTGTACATAGCCCCTTTTTTCTGGGGGTACACAGGATCCTGGGGCTAACCTCTCTTTCTCTCCCACAGCCCTGGGCGTCAGGTTCTTTCCAAGGTGTGTGTGTGTGGGGGGGGGGGGGTGGGGTGGAATACTCCTCCAAGGCCTAAGGTGTAAGGGTGATTGTCTCTTTTTCTCTTGGGGAAGTTTCTATTCACTTTTATGTTGGAGGGATGTGAGTGCCAACAAAATACACTGGACTCTCAGGATGGGTGTCCAAACAAAATGTTATTTCAACAATCTCTTCAAAAACAATGATGTGGCACTACAGTTCTTGGCACAATTTGTAATAACAATTCTCCAACTTTCCTTGTCTGTGCAAGTGTCTCTCAGCAGTTGGGCCAGTAAAAAAGTGTCCAGGGCTTGGCCAAGCAAGACTTCCCAGATAGACAGGGGTTTCCTAAGTTGGGCAGAAACCACCCCCCTCCTTCCAAAATACTGGCAAACAAAACAGGGCTTCCATACTGCAGAACTCCCATTTGTATCTCTTCTCCCCAGATTGAAGACTCTTGTTGTGGGTCTGCCAAATTGTTCAAAATCGTTTTATTCACAGTTCTCTTCCTCCAGATGAAACACCAAATCTTTCAGATAAAAAGGTCCAGGCAGCAGAGAACAGTCGGCTTTTCTAACTGTCCCCACTCTAGGGTAGGAAGGGTGGCAACAAAAACTTTCCTCCCAGATCCACAAAGCAAAGTCTTTACTCAGAAAAGTCCAAACTCTGAAATTATCTGGGAGCAGGTCACCACCAGCTGGAGCAGGCAGAGTCTTCCCTATCCTGGCCACCCCAGGAAAGGATTTCCCTGGAATCCCTTCCCAGGCCAAGAAATAGGGGGTCCTGCAAAAAACTCCAAGAAGCAGCAAATATCTCAGGAACAAAACCAGGGCTTAATTTGTAGACAAAAATGAAGTGGGACTGTGGAGCAGGGGTTGGATGGTTGGGCCGGGCCAGGTGTGTGCTCTGTTTCTCTCCCCTCACCTCCCCTCCTCTCCCACACACACTCTCTCTCTCTCTCTCACACATATATGCAAACTCACCCTTCACACACCATTGTTGCGGAGGAGTCAAAACAGATTCACATCACCAGTTACCACCCTTACCAGAATAGAAATAAAAAAATAAGGTGTAAGGGTGATTGTCTCTTTTTCTCTTGGGGAAGAACAGAGAACAGATAGCTTGTTGGGCAGACTGGATGGACCTTTTGAGTCTTTTTCCCCTTTCATTTACTATTCCACTTCATCGAGTCCTGGAAAAAAAGGTTACAGCAGTCCCATTCTGTATAAATCTGCCAGAAATGAATCTCTGGGTAACGGACACAAAAAAGGACTGAAATAATACAAAATGAAAACTTGTATGCAGTAGTGCAAACCATCAAATCCAGGGTTGAAACCTTAATGATTAGCACAAGTTTCAAACTTGTGCTAATTCAGCTCCTTTGTGTGTCTAATCTTCGCTCTGCAATGACTGATTTAGGATCAAATCCCCTCTCTTCCCTGTAGGGATATTCAAACTCTTGCTAACAGGACAAGCAGCTAAGACGTAGTCTGTCAGAAAAATGAACATTGGCCTGTAAGGCTATCTGCAGCCAAAGGCAGATATGAGAGAGAAGCTTTGCAGGTGCTGAGTACGTGACCAGCTTGATAGATTTACAGGCTCTGCCAATCTGGATGGCGTTGGTGAGGCCAAGAAAAATATAAGGAAAATTAGTGCTGGGTGAATCTGTGCAGCCAGAACACTAGGGGCCTCTTTTTATGATATGGTGCCAATCCCAGAGCAGGACTCAGTTCACTGTTAAATGTGAACAACTTGCATTTATCACGCTGGCCCCTCTCTGAACCTGAATAAAGAAAGAATTCTGAAAGCGCTGGAAGTCGCTGCCTATCAAAACCTTAATTGTGTATTTACCTGACTATGCACGAAGCTGCTGAATTATGCATAGGTGAGCCTTTAAAAGCAGCAGAGAGCAAGCACTCAGGGTCGTTGTTGGTCGATCATTACTCACCCTGAAGTAGATGACCCATCCAAGTGTGCTTCTTCTCCCTGCCTGTGTTCCCTGCACTAATGCTGAGAGACTGATCCCCTCCGAGGTGTCTTTGAGTAGAGGAGTTGAACGCACCTTCCTGCTGGCCAGTAATAAGGTGAAGCCCTTCTCAGCTCTGGACGTCCTTGCCCGGGGTCAGATCCTGCCACAGCATTTCACAGAGAGCAAACTGTGCTGAATGTCCTCAGCACTGTAAGAAATTAAGAATTCTCATCTTTCTCCCTAACAGTGGGTCAGACAGATAAGCTTTTTAGCTCCTGTAAGCAAGTCTATGCAAGAGGATGTGATGTTAGCATTAATTCTGTAATCTGATAAGCATCAGATGTCAAGCATGCTTTGGTAACTATTGTTTTCTTATTGTTGTTCCCTAATGATAAGTGCTGTCCCTATAGTAGTGTAATTATGGTAGCTCCTGAATAAGTAATATTTTACTCAGATAAACGGGAGGGATCTCTGGAAAAGGAAGCAATGGGGAGGGAGGTAAGGTCCCAGACACTCTCCTACATTCCCACTTTTCCCCTGCAAAATAGGAGGTCAGGGCTGGATTAGGGAGCATAATGGCTGTTCTCTGCTTTGTCTGCTGTAGGCTCACCCCCCTCTCTTCTTTGTTAGTGCTGTGGACCCTTGAGCTGGCTCGAGAATTGGTAAATCCACTGAGGGGAGACCCTCAAATGGTTCTCGTTGTGTAGAATAGTGCACTGCATATATCCTGCACATATGTAGTTATAGCACTATGATGCACTATGATCATTGAACTTGCCAGAGAATCATCCAGCACAGATGACCTCATTCCTGGAAGGATGGAACTAAGTTTGTTATTCTAACTGATAAGAAGAGGCCTGTGGCCTATAAGTAAGAACAAGCTAAAGTACACATGTTAAAATATATATTGATTGGTTATTAAAGGTAATGGGTGTGGATTATGCAGATCTCTGATAGTAGCAGATTCAGAAACCTATATAAACTGATGCACACGTGAAGAACACTGAGCAGATTTTAAAACAGACTTTGTACACCTTTGCTTGTACTATTTTTCCTCTGTATTTTTCTGCTCCTAGAGGAATTCTCCGCCTTCCTCTATTTACTTATCTGTATTAATAAACCTCTCTCTTTATTACCGTCTGAAGCTGGTATTCATTCTGTAATTAGATAGAGGGGAAGCCCCTCTTTTAACAGTAGCCGGGAGGTGGTGCAGGACCAGGAGACCAGATTTAAGAGGTCATTTATTAAAATGCATTAAAGGCGTTTTCGCATGCGTTAAGAGCTTATCGCATGCGAAAAGCCCCGTTAACGCATGCGAAAACGCCTTTAATGCATGCGATAGCACCATATTGTATGGTGCGATGCAAATCTGAAAAATAGGAGGAGTTAGGGGCAAGAGTGGGCTGGGTTTGCCAGTCTGCGAAGTGCTATCGCACAGACTTAACGCAGATTTTAACTACACCTTTTTCAGTAGCTTTAAGCCGTGCGATGGCTTGCGTTATGGGGCGGTAAAGTGTTAGCGGCGTGCGCCGTGCGATGTCTCCTGAAAGGCCTGTTTTAGTAGGTTTAAACCTCCCAGAGCACCAGCCAAGCCATCTGGGGGGGGAAGAGAGAAAGAGAGAGAGAGAAAATAATGTCCTCTCCCTAGATAGGTATTTGTATCCCTATGGGAGGCCCACCTAGTAACTCGAGGTGAGGTTTAGGTATTAGTGTAGGGGGGTAGGGGCCACTTTGACATTCAAGGTGAGAGGTACGAACAGAACAGTGCTCTCTTGTGAAGATTTGATGACCTACAGAGAGAAGAAACTCACCCAAAGATGAAATTTGTGCAATGTTCTCTCAACCTAGCTTGATGGAGAACATTGCACAAATCTCATCTTTGGGTGAGTTTCCTCACTCCGTAGGTCATCAAATCTTCCCAAGAGACCACTGTACTGTTTGTACGTCTCACGTTGAATGTCAAAGTGGCCCCTACCCCCCTACACTAATACCTAAACCTCACCTTGAGTTACTAGGTGGGCCTCCCATAGAGATACAAATACCTACCTAGGATGAGGACATTATGCCTGGGTTCTCTCTCTCTCCCTCTCTCACATATAACAGGTATGGCACTTATCACAAAGTCTGAAAATGTTACACAATTTGTGCTAACTTAGCTTTTTGCATAGGTAATGTTAATAACTTATTTTTATGGACTCTTGTTTGATTAATGATCTTAGAAATCAAAAATGGATCTTTAAAATTAAAACAGTCTTTCAGAGAACTGACCTTGAGTTGATGAATGGAACTGAGTTCAGAGGAAGTTTAGAAGAAATATTTATTCATAAACCATTGTAGAATAAATTAGTTTTCAAAACAGGAACATCAGGATCAAGCAAATATTTAACTACAAGTCAATAAATATATTAATTCAAGGCAACAAGCGAAAATAAGAAAAAACTTATGCAGAGACAAACTGAGAAGCTGCGTTCAGGGTTGCTGTTAGGTTGCTAAGGCAACCAGAACGCCTCTTCCCAGTACAGTTAAGAAAACAAACTTGTGACGTATCTTTGCAGTAGCATCGGAACCATACCGAGCCCCAGCACCTCACGAGGCCCCACGTCCTGACCCGAGACCTCCAAACACTACCACCAGCTCGCGCCCCAGCCCACGAGACGCCCACATCCCGGCACGAACCTTACACAACTCCCACCAGCACCCGCTGCAACCAAAGCACCAGCCAAGACATCTGCGTGCAAGCCGATGTCAAGCACGCAAACGTGCGCGTGCTCTAGACGTCGGATGCAAAGAACCGCGCGAAATACAACAAATCTCACCGACCACCCTGACTGACGCGCGGGCCGGCAAAGCCGGCAAAAACAGCAACCCCACATGAGCTCCACAAAAGGTAATTTTACAACAGGTAATTAGCGCAAATTACAATAAACTGTATATTAGCATAAAACACGCCCCTTTTTCTATCGCATGCGATACTTATCGCATTTTGATAAATCCAGGCCTTAGTTGGCTGAGAGGTATGCCAGTAAGTAGACAGCTGGGTTTACTCTTCTCTCTCCCATACCGCAAGAAAACATCTTACTAGGGCTTCAAGTGAATTAAACTTTTTGGAAGGAAATCAAAATTCATGTATCAAAATTTGGAAGTATCAGTCCTACAGAAAACTGGAATTTTTGTAGTTTGTTATATCTGTTATTGGAATAACAAAAAAGTTGTTGTGCATAAAATTTTACAGACCACAATGGCCCCATTTTTTAGATCTGGTTATTATTACAATATAATTTATTTTTAGAAGCCAAATAGCAATTTGCAAATGTCAGAGAAAAAGTTCAGTAACTCCCACCCAGTAATATTATTGTTGGGAACACGCACGCGGACCTTAAGTGAATCCTTGATCAGATCTTCAGATCTGTCAGTTTAAATAATAAGGACAGATTTTTGTTTTTGCTAAAAAGAAACAAATCGGAAATATCAATCTCCCTTTGGAATACGGATATTCAGGAATTCTATCACTTGAAGGAAAAAGAAATCATGTGGAAAGGAGGAGTTTTTCCTCAGGTGAGGGACTGCGGTTGCTGGAGGCCGCGAGCGGCTTTCACAGAGCGCGCGCTCGCCCCAGTTGCATCGTGGAGCTCGGCCAGCAGGAGACGCGGCGCTCGCGGTCTCCTCAGAAAGAGTCTCGCGCCGCCCGCCCTCTTCCCGGGTCATCATCCGCGCGCAGCTAGGGCCGAGAAGAAAGAGGGAGGGATCGGCCGAGCCGCGCCCCGCCCCCCGCGGTGGCGGCAGAGGAGGAGGCGGAGGCTGCTTTGCCGGTGCGGCTCTGCTTGCCGGGCTGGGGCGGAAAGGTCATGGAGCTCAGAGTGAAGCCGACGAGAAGAAGAGGCTGCAGCAGCCGGTGACTGTCCGAGCCCGAACGTCGCTGCACGCACGTCCCTGCGCACCCCCTCTCCTCGTCCACCTGTAGCAGCTGCTCGGAGGCGCCATGCCCTGCGGCACTGCACTCCCCCTGGTCCTCTGCCTCCTCCTGCTGCCAGGTACTTTCTTCGCCTACCGCTCCCTACCCTTCTCTCTCTTTTTCCCCGGCGGCGGGTGAGGCAGGTGCAGCGGCATCGCTGCCAGGTATTTTGGCGGCGCGTTTCCTGGGCGGCGGATACCGTCGTCGATCGCTGTATTTTCATCCTGCACGTGGAAACGTTTGCCTGCTGGTGGAGCTCTTTGGAGTAGTTTTATTCCTAAGAAAGGCTGGAAAGTTCTTCCTTATATGTAGTCCGTCATCGGCGGCTTTTGTCGGGCAACTTTTGGCCGAGAGGGAAGCGAGCGTCGCCGCCGGTAGCGGGGGTGGGGCGCGCCAGGCAGGTGAAGCTGAAGCCCGGGGAGCTGCTGACTTCTGCTTCTAGCTTGGTCCTGAGACCCGATCGCTCATCGTCTCCCCCGTCCGCACGGGCAGGTGAGGAGGCTCGGAGCTCGGCAGCAGTATTGCAGCGACGGCTTTGCTTCTGCCTGAACTGGATCCGCGCGGCTCTGTAGTTGGGGCGGTTGTTTGTTGGAAGAATCGGAGGATCGCAGCCTGTCCTGGATGGCTGCAGTGTTGGGCAATTTACATTCGTCTTGTAGTCAGGGGGGTTCTACGGTCGTTGTCCGCCATCAAGGATACGGTTATTATCGGATTGAGTAAAAATCATAAATGCCAGGGCCGCATCGTTCGGTAGCAGCTATGTGGAAATGTTTTAGATGTACCGTGTTTAAATGCCAATTTAAAATCAGCCACACTGTTCTGAGACAGGGTTTGCGCGTACATAAAGTGAGTCTGATTCTCATCCTTCTCCTGGCCGCGTATATTCAGTGTGTATAGCAGATGCAGGTAATGACTTCCTATGGCCTTTCGCAATATACATATGTTTGCAGGGTAATAAGTTGGTGCATCTTGTTTGTGCTTCTAATTTCCCGGACAGGTTTGACAGCTGGTTGTAACGTAGATGGTAGTTAAATGGGCCATGCTATAATAAATGTAGGCTGCGAGCAACTTAACATGACAGGTGAAACTTGAGCAGGTTGTAGTGGATTAGTTGCAAGTGGCCTGAGGCGCTTCTCAAGACCTAGCAAAGACTTGGTTGCCGCTGCTCTGCCTTTTTCAGTATTGCTGTCTTTTTATTTTTCACTGGTTAACTTTTATCAAGTGTCTGTTTAGATTTACACAAACAGTCAGCATAAAGTCTCTTTCTAGAAAATAGTTTGAGTTTTTGTTTTGCCGAAGTCTCTTCTTTTGTTCCTATTGTGGGATTTTTCCTTATCTTTGCGTGTGAGATTAAGGTGTATCGTTGTTATGCATTGTGTGCTTTTGTGAATAGGCATGTGTTTGATGTAAGGATTTTTCAAGAGTCCAAGAATATTACAAATATATATATTTTTTTTTTTTAAAGGAAGGTTTTAAAACGAAAATGTGCATGCACCATGGTACTGAGATTATTATACTTGATCAGAACAAGTGATCTGTGGTGTTTACATTATGCAGTCTGGTCTCCCAAATGCTTCACAGATAGAAACTAATTGGTCAGGGTGCAAAACCAAAATTATTCTGCACACTTAAAATGTATATATTTTTTAAGGATGATGGTGGTGTTGAAAAATCATCTAGTAGAAAGATTGCCAAAACATTAGGGCTTAATTGACCTCCCCCCCCCCCCCCCACACACCCCCCAACTGCTTTTTGCGAGCATTTTATTCCACATTAAAGAGAGAGGCACCTGAAAAGATGGATTTAAGATGTTCAGTAGATGTTTAAGCGGCTGTCATTTGCAGTGGATAATTGTTAGAGTAACTCTTACAGTACTCTCTACTGCTTTGGTATAATCATAGCCCCGCTGGATGATTTTTTTTTTTTTTTTTCACAAATATAATTTGTAAGAGCAGTGCCGTAAAAAAAAAAAAAAAAACTCTTAGAAATTTTCACAAAAGCAGTCCATAACTAGATCTCAGCAATTAGGGAAACAGGATGGTGTAATAATTTCTTTCTTTTAAAAAGCAATAGCTTGTCATTAACAAGGGCGTTTATAAAACAAACTCATGTATGAATGAAGAAACAAATACTTATCCTCTGAATAGACAATAGATTACCGAAGGCTAAACATTCATGCTGATGCAATACAGAGCACTCAACCGAGTGCACTGTTTAACCTGTGGTTGGACGCGCATTTTGGATGCGCATCCACAACCCCTTATGCTATAAGGGGATTGATGCATCTGAAATGCGCGTCCAACCCCCTCGAAGGTAATACTGCTCATCACATACAAATGCATGTTGATGAGGCTATTAGCTATTCTCCATCAATTAAAAAAAAAAAAAAAGTGTGCCCAACACGCACGTTTTAACCTGCAAAAATTAACACTTGTCCAGAGCAGGCGTTAATTCTTGAGGAGCCCAAAAAATAACAGAAAAGCAGAAAATACTGCTTTTGCTGTTCCTTTTTTCGGTACCTCTGACTTAATATCGTTGTATTAGTAAGTCGGAGGAACCAAAATAGGAGAATTAAAAAAAAAAAAAGAAATGTGTGCCGGCGGTCAGGTTAGGCAAAGGGAAACTCAGTTAACGAGCCTCCATTTTCCTAATCCATGGCTGAGCACAGGTTAGAAAAATGGACGCTCAACTCACAGCCACCTCTCCTGGGCACCCGCTGCCATGGAGCACTAGAGGCATGCAGTTTCCCCTTAGCACCACCTTTTTTCTGTGGTACCCAATTTAAATATTAAATTGGGCTCTCAGGAGAGGTGGATCAGCATGCATTAAGGGAGCGGGTGCTCAATCATGAGCACCCGTTTTAAAGTGTGCCCATATTGCATCAGCCTGATTGTCTCTAGACTGTTACAGGACCTGGAATCCGGGAAAGCCACCTGGTGAATGCCATGGGACTGCAAAGCACAACTCTGAGCCTAGCCAGCCCCCCTCCCCCGCAGGTTGAGCTTTTGGGTTCTGGGGGCCAGTAGGCCTTTACAGGAGCAATACATCATAATGGTGAGTCCACACAGGCAAGGCTTGGACAAGACAGGTAGGACAAGGCAAGGCTGGATACTAAGCAGGACCTGGAACAGGATTCTGATACAAGGAAGATTGGATTCTGGAACAGATAGGACAAGACTAACAAGGCAGACTAGGTCAGGAGATAGACAAGGGAACAAAGATCATGAAAGCCCGAAGGGAACAAGGCAATAGACTGAGTAGGCCCAAAGGCCTCAAGGCAAGATGCAAGGTAGATTAGGCCAGAAGGCCTCAAAGCAGGAAGACCCACAGGTCACAAAGCAGAACAAGGGTCAGGTCATGGAGCAAGAAGTGACACCATGAAAAGACAAGGCTATAATGGCAGGGCAGGTTTACATAGGGCTAGGACATGAGCATGACAAGGGCAGTGAGGAGGAGCTTGGCAAGCCTAATGATGAGGCATACTGAGGGCCTCTACTGGTGGGGAGGCATTATGAAGGTAGGATAAGGCTGCTTGGCAGGAGAAATCCTAATTGTACACCACCTTTTAAGATCCTCTCCTCCTGAGTCCCAATTTTCATGGAGGCAATGGTCAGGTAAACAAGGCATGACTGGATGAACAAGGCTTGGCTTGGCACGAGGGCTGCACGTCTGGAACAGCACTCTTCTGGGCGCTTCAGGGTTGGAAGAGTGCCCCCTTCTGGGCGGTCAGGCCGTGGAAGAGCACCCCCTTTTGGGCAGTCCAGGGTGCTTGGGCAGGGGCACTGCTGATTCGGCGTGTCCAAAAAACAGAACCTCTGGCACATGGTGACTGGAATGTAAAACCACTGGCTCAGGGTCACTGGAAAACAACTACCGGCACACGGTATGTGGAGAGTGGAACCACTAGCGGGGGATGTGTGGAGCATGAGACCACCGACACAGGGTGCGTGGAGAGTGGAACCACTGGCATAGTAGACTGGGGCTCTGGAGTAGCATGGCTGACTTGGGCTTCTCCTGGAACTGCATGGCTGGACTGGAGTTCCTCAAAGTTGGCAGAGGGCTAGACAAGGCAGGCTCTTACATAGACAAGATTATGTCTGCAGGTTCTTCCTGGAATGGATCCTGTGGCCTGGAGTCCTCCAGAGGCTGAGAAAATGTTACGGCTGCTGAATTGCATTTCTCTTGAAGCAGAGGCTTGAACAGTGTTCTCAGTTCACTCACTGCCTGAGAAGAAGTGCTAAAGATACCCGGAGACAGAATAGCAGGCTGGCATGGACTCTGTAGAAAAGGAAGATAATTGGTTTCTGAGCTAAATTCTGAAACTGCAGGCAGAAAAGTTTTGCAAGCTTCTTCCTTAGCTGTCAGTATTAAGCTTGTTAACAGGTTGTTGGAAGCATATGTGGTTGTCTGGGTTTTAGAGGCAAGATAACGCAAGTACTCGGGATCAGTCATTCAGGCATGCCGTTCAACATTTCACACAAATTGCAAAAACAGATTGAACACAACAACAAGTTGGAATAAATAAGGCCGCAGTTTATTAACCTAACCCGAGCCACACTTAACATTGGTCAAAATTAAACTCCCCCTCCTCAACCTCCTGTGCCGCATGCCAATCTTCACCTACCATCGCGGCCCAATGGTAAGCATCTTGGGGGCCCCCCCCCCCCCGCCATCCAATGGCAGCGCGACTTTTCAAATTGCCTGCTGCCATTGGTCCCCCATCCCCCGCTCACCTACTCACCCCCCCTTTCCTTCCGTCTGCCTTGCCTCCCACCCGACCCTGCGTTACTCTCGGCGACCCCAGGACAAACCCGGGTCGCCTCCTTTTAATTAACTGTGGTGGCTTCACGGCTTCTACTGGGATAGAACTGGATTAAGCAGTGCTTTCACTTGCTTCAGGTTTTCTAAACTGGAATCACAAGAAGATTTTACTTTTCCGGGTAAGAATTTTAATGTCTTTGAACATGCTGTGGTGGAATTAACCGTGTAGTTTAAATTATCTTGAACAACAGGAACAGAACCCAAATTAGTCAGGCAAGCTGGTGTTTTCAGCACTTCTATTTGCCTCTGGTTCTCTGTCTCTGTACTGAATTCAACAGAAAATTCTGCTTTTTCACGTAAGGATTGTAAGCCTCTTGAACATACTGTGGTAGTATTAGTTGTATGATTTAAATTAGCTTGGTACCTAGGAGCAGAATTAAAATTGGTCAGACAGGCTGGCATTTTGAGTGATTTTATTTGGCCCTCAGGGATTCTATGAGTTCCAAAAGACTTAGGCTAGAGGTTTCTTTAGCAGACAGTATAGTGTTTGTGGTTTAGATAGCACCACCCAATGCTCACATGAAAAACACGTCTTTAAAGTCATGGGACTACACTGTGAACATCTCCAGCTTTCAGTGTTACAAGCAGGACATTAAAAGTGCTGAACATTTTGAAAGGACCCTCACACAAGCAAGGCAGAACATTTTATTTTCTAAGGGGTCTGATTGCAAAGAACCAGAAACATAGATACTCTCATTGGTAGCAGGAAAAAACTGGTTTGGACTCACCGGCAGGGCTACAGGCCCTATATACATACTCGTAAGTAGGTGGTAGTCTTCTAGTTCTGTTATGGGCCATGGAGTCTGGGAAACTCACATGGGATTGCAAGGCAGGATTCTGAGCTGGTCTTCCAGCTAGTCACCCCTCCTCACCCGCAAGTTAAGACTTTGGGTTCTGAGGGCCAGTAGGTCTCTGCGGTGGCAGTACATCATAGTGGTGAGTTGGAAAAGACAGGCTGGAGATGAGGGTTGGACAAGGCAGGCAGGCTTGGCTGGCAGGACAAGGCAAGGTTGGATAATAAGCAGGTCCTGGAACTAGACAAGACAAGGGTGAGACAAGGCAAGGACAGGACACTGGAACAAGCAATACCGGATACTGGAACAGACAGGACAAGACCAACAAGGCAGACAAGGGAACAAAGAACATGCAAGCCCAAAGGCAATAGACTGAGTAGGCCTGAAGGCCACAAGGCAAGGCAGAGCAAGGGTCAGGTCATGGAGCCAGAAGTGACACCATGAGAAGACAAGGCTAGAATGGCAGGCCTGGGACTTGGGCATGCCAAGGACAGTGAGGAGGAGCTTGACAAGACTAGTGATGAGGCATAATGAGGGTCTCTGCTGGTGGGGAGGTGTCATGAAGGTAGGATAAGGCTGCGTAGCAGGCAAAATCCTAACATAGACATTCCAATACACCCAAAACAGCTGCTTTTTGGCATTTTCAAAGATTGCCTACTTCCGGGGCTGCTCCTGCTGTCACAATCTTGTCTGCTGAAAAGAGAAACATTAAATTTTAAAAATCATCACAATGGTGTATTATAAATCGCATGACCATATTCGCCCAATGAAAATAAAAACACTTGTCTTGTTGTCATGAACTATAAAACAGCTTACTACTCCAGGTCGGAGTTCAACCCACGAGGACACTCTGTCCAATTCAAAAATCCGATGTAACTCCTTCTTGGCTAATAACTTAGCCACATTGCTACCCCTGTGATGAGATATAACTTGATTGATGACCAACCATGAGAAACCCTAAAAATGATATTGTTAAACTTATACAATGTACTACCATGGGAGCTGTGTCCTTCCCAGTTGAAATACAGCTTTGATACTCAATCAAATGAGTTTTTTACTGTATATTTAGTCTGCCCAACATAGAAAAGGGAACTTAGGAGGATAAACAATCTGCAGTATGTTTCAACAAATATCTTTGTTGTGTAAAAGGATGAACATAAATTTGTATTGTCCTTGCAAGTGCACACATCGAACATTTTTCCACATTTATTATGTCCCAACAACTCAGTAATTGAAGAAGACATAGATGACAACTCAGCTCTTTCATCTTATCTTTTAAATTATGTCCATGTGCATGTTCCGCACAAGGTGCTTCTATTAACGAGGAATACAAATGTAAAAGTGGCAGTGTCCATGGATAATTTTTCTAATCCCAGGTGCAAGGGAAATACACACGCCAGTCTATCAGATTCTTTTTTAGGAACATTGTAATGTTCTAATAATTGAGAACAATCGGTAAAAAAAAGCTGTCTTAGAGGCTTTCCATACTACTTAATTAGAACAAACTCCTACTGAGAAAAAAATTGTTGCATGTCAACAGCTTAGAGGAACACAGTCTTCCTAAGGCGAAAGAATTGACTGACTGGAAGTGCTTGCTTCAAATAATTTGCATGGAAACTGTAATAATCTTCTCTATTATAGTAATCTATTGTTATCCTATATAAGGTAGTATAAGTATATTGAATCAAAATGTCCAAAAAAGAAATGTCCTGTCCATTTGTAAAGTGCAGGTTTTTAGTGGTCTGATTCAGCCAGTGATGAAAATTAAATTCCTCAATGGACCCAGACCAAATCATAAATATGTCAATAATACAACATTTCCAGAGCAAAATAGATGAAATGAAAATTCCTTTTCACTGAATGCACAATTAAGCCCTGAAATTGATTGCCAGAAGATGTGGTTAAGGAAATTAGCGTAGCTAAGTTTAAAAAAAGGTTTGGACAAGTTCTTGGAAAAGCCCATTCATTTTTATTAACCAGATAGACTTGGGGAAAAGCCACTACTTATCCCTGGGCATTATCAGCATGGCTCTATCTACTGTTTGGGTTCCTATCAGATACTTGTAACCTGGATTGGCCACTGATAAAACAGGATACTGGTCGTGATGGACCCTTGGTCTGACCCACTGGGGTAATTCTTATTGCCTAATCATATTTCCCTGTCTGGTCTTCCATTTTCCTTCCTTTTTCATATATAGGGACCTTTTTGTTTTCAGTTTATTTAATTTTCTAGGGGATTTATCAGTGTTTAATTTTCTCTGGTTCTAAATATGCTACTTACTAACTTCATGGAGTATCCTCTAGTTTTATTGTTTGAGCAAGTAAATAACCAATTCGCATTTACCAGTTCTAGTCCTCTCATGATTTTATATGTTTCTATCATATCCCTTTCAACAAGCTTACACTCCCTCCATATAATGTATGAAATCCATTTTTCCAGTTGACTGTTTTACTCTTTGGTAAATATACTTTCTTGTAAATATACTGTATATTAGTTCACAACTATTATAATCATTGTTTACTTTCTCTTTCGCAGTACCTTAGCTCTTGTAATGCCTCGCAACTTCAATTGTTATAGTTACTGTTCTATGTAAAGGCTCTGCCTACGATGTTTTGAGTTAAATGTACACCGATACGATGTGCAAACGGTTATCGGTATATAAAAAATGTTAAATAAATAAAATAAATAAATAAATCCCCCCTCAGCCGTCTCTTCTCCAAGCTGAACAGCCCTAACCTCTTCAGCCTTTCCTCATAAGGGAGCCGTTCCATCCCCTTTATCATTTTAGTCACCCTTCTCTGTACCTGTACCAGTTCAGCTATATCTTTTTTAAGATGCGGCAACCAGAACTGTACACAATACTCAAGGTGCAGTTGCATCATGGAGTGATAGAGGTATTATGATATTCTTCATTTTATTATCTATTCCTTTACTAATCATTCTTAACATTGTTTGCTTTTTTCACTGCCAGAGCACACTGAGCTGAGAATTTCAAAGTATTGTCCACGATGATGCACAAATCCTTTTCCTGGGTGGTAACTCCTAATATGGAACCTAACATCAAGTAACTACAGTGTGGCTTTCTTTTCCCTATATTTATCATTTTGCTCTTGTCCACATTACATTTTTATCTGCCTTTGGATGCCAATCCCCCAGTCTCCCAAGGTCTTCCTGCAATTTCTCACAATCCACTTGAGATTTCACCACTCAGAATAATTTTGTGTCATCTGCAAACTTGATCATCTCCCTCGTCATTCCCTTTTCCAGATCATTATAAAGCAGCAGTCCCACTACAGGAAAAATAGATGAACAGGGGGCAAAGGGAAAGAAAATGCCCTCCCAGAGGAGGAGGTAGAGACAAAAATGGTACAGAATTCAAAAGTATGTGGAATAAACAAGAGGATCCTTAGTAGCAAAAGGTTGGAAATAAAGGACTGGGGTAACCTGCACAGAGCAGCAGTTACAACTCGAAACACCTTGCTGAGCAAACAGGGCTAACAAAAAGGAAGGAACGCAGACGATGAAGTAGAGAGGTAGTGGATGCCCTGCAAAAGGTGCTCTGTTCAAACCAATGGTAATGGAACCCACGAGGGAGGGAGTTATACTTGACCTAGTGCTCGCTAACGGGGATAATATCTGGATGGGTGCCCACCTCAGCACCAGTGATCATCAAACAGTATGGTTTGATATTGCAAATAGTGTCCTTAGAAGTCACACAAAGACCTGAGTTTTGAACTTTAAAAAAAGTCCCCATTTCTACAAAGTCTGTATCAGGAGGCAGAACTTGAAGACTGGGAGAAAATGGGAGAGGTCGAACAACAGTGGGCCAAACTAAAAAGAGTAATTACAAAAGCAACAAATCTATATGTTAGAAAAGTAAACAAAAGTAAAAGAAATAAGAAAACAATCTGGTTCACAAAGGAGGTGGTTGATGTAATAAAAGCAAAAGAAGCAGCATTTAAGAAATATAAAGGATCCCAAAAAGTGGAACACAGGGAGGATTATCTGGCGAAACTGAGGGAGATGGAAAAAAGTAATCAAGAAAGCAAAAGGTCAGGCAGAGGAAAGGATTGCTAAGGAGATTAAAAGGAGGTGACAAAACATTTTTCTGATACATCAGAGAGAAGTCCATAGTTGTATAGTGAAATTGAAAGGTGATAAGGATCAATGGGTGGAGAGAGACGAAGAAATGGTGGAAATATTAAACAAATACTTCAGTGCTCACTAAGGAAGACCCTGGAGAAGGACCGTCCCTTGTTATCAAAATTGTAGAAGGGGTTGAATAGATGAAACTCCATTTACAGAAGACAATGTATGGGAAGAGCTAAGAAAACTGAAAGTGGACAAAGCCATGGGGCCTGATGAGGTTCATCCCAGAATACTGAGGGAACTCAGATGTGCTGGCGGGTCTGCTGTGTGACCTGTTCAATAGATCCCTGGAAAAAGGCGTAGTGCTTAGTGACTGGAGAAGAGAGCGGTGGTGGTCCCTCTTCACAAGAGTGGGAGCAGAGAAGAGGCTGGAAACTACAGGCTGGTTAGCATCACCTCGGTGATGGGGAAAATTAATGGAGACTCTGCTGAAGGAAAGGATAGTGAACTATCTACAATCCAGTGGGTTGCTCAAACAGAGGCAGCATGGATTCACAAGGGGAAGTTCTTGTCAGATGAATCTAATTGATTTCTTTGGGTGACTAGAGAACTTGATCAGGGAAGAGCACTTGATGTAATTTGGATTTTAGTAAAGCTTTTGATACGGTCCCACATAGAAGACTCATCAACAAAATGAGAAGCTTGGGAGTGAGCTCCAAGGTGATAGCGTGGATTACAAACTGGTTGACGGATAGAAGACAACGGGTGATGGTAAATAGAACCTACTCTGAAGAGAGAATGGTGTTAAGTGGAGTGCCACAGGCATCAGTGTTGAGACTGGTTCTGTTCAACATCTTTGTGAACGACATTGCGAAAGGGATATAAGGTAAAGTTTGTCTATTTGCGGATGATACTAAGATCTGCAACAGAGTGGACATGCCGGAAGGAGTAGAGAGCATGAGACAGGATTTAAGGAAGCTGGAAGAGTGTTTGAAGATATGGCAACTGGGATTCAATGCCAAGAAGTGCAGAGTCCTGTATCTGGGGTGTGGTACTCTGAAAAAACTGTATGTGCTGGGGGTGAAGGGCTGATGTGCATGGAGCAGGAGAGGGACCTAGGGGTGATAGTGTCTGACGATCTGAAATCAACGAAGCAATGTGACACGACGATAGCTAAAGCCAGAAGAATGCTAGGCTGCATAGAGAGGAATAATCTAGTAAGAAAAGGGAAATGATAATCCCCTTGTACAGGTCCTTGGTGAGGCCTCACCTGGAGTACTGTGTTCAGTTTTGGAGACCGTGTCTCCAAAGGGACAAAGACAGGATGGAAGCAGTCTAGAGAAGGGCAACCAAAATGGTGGGTGGTCTCCATCGAATGACATATGAGGAGAGGTTGAAGACCCTGAATATGTATACCCTGGAGGAGAGGAGCAGCAGGGGTGATGTGATACAGACCTTCAGATACTTGAAAGATTTTAATAATCCATGGTCAACAAACTTTTTTTCCACTAGAAACAATTTAGTAGATCTAGGGGTCACGATTTGAAATTCCAGGGAGGAAGACTTAGAACCAATGGCAGGGAATATTTCTTCACAGAGAGGGTGGTGGAAGCTTGGAATGCCCTTCCGGAGGAAGTGGTGAAGACTAAAACTGTGAAGGAATTCAAAGGGACGTAGGATAAACACTGTGGATCCCTAAAGGCTAGAGGATGGGAATAAATAAAGCTAAACCGGCATGGAGAGGCAGTTACTATCCTTAAGAGAAACATGAGGGTAACCTGCATGGAGCGGCAGTTACTACCTTGGGAAGCTTGCTGGGCAGACTGGATGGACCATTTTGGTCTTTTTCTGCCGTCATTACTATGTTACTATGTTTATTATAACAAAAATGGGAGAAAATCAGTGGAAAAGACTCCTTAAATTTTCCACTGATTTTCTCCCATTTCTGTTTATTATAATAAAAGCTGTTTAATTCTTGGGGGGGGGGGGGGGGGAATGAAAATGAAGATCCTTGTTTATATATTTCTTCTGACCCCTTTAATTTCTCTGAAGCCATCCCCTAACTTTGTGTGCTCCTCTCTTGATCTTTTGAAGTATTTATTTTTTCTTTCATATTTGCTTTCTAAATAACTGATTCCCTCATCCCTTGGTCTCTGACTACCATCTTCCAGAGTAATTCTATTGGTCTTCCGTCATCTGTCCCCCACGAACTCATTCTATTTCCCTATCCTAGACTTTTTTTTGCTAATGGCTTAATTATCTCTGGCCACTTTTGTTAGAAGAGAGTATTGTCGATGTGGGATCTTTCTAAGAGCATTTTGGAGGATCATTGTGAGACAGTGTGAACTGAGCTTGGTAGATGTTTTAGAAGTGGTTGTCGAGTTTTTTTCTGATTACTCTGCCGTGCCAAACAGCCTACATAGATACTAGCAACTTTTTAGACCACTTTTTTTTTCTTTTTTTTTTCCATTTAAAAATTCTCCAGGAATACAACAGCGGAGGTTTGTGAATGAATATTTGACACTGATAACTTTTTTTTTTGTTTTGTTACTAAAAATGTTTTATGTACTTTCCAAGGGGAGAGAGAATGAGTGTTCTGTGTAATGCCTCACTATTTATTCTCAGAAGTAGGCAAAACTGTTACTTGTGGGGTTCATAAGTAGAGATAGAAGAAAGTTACATTATTTGGAGAGTCCCTCTCTCCAGTTCACCCTCCCCCCTCCCCCATGTATGCCACTCAGCCTGGGCCTGTTAGAGCAAAGTCTGTTGCTGATTGGAAACCCCCCTGATAAAAGGAGGCTTAGATTCTTTACTTGTGAAGTATTCTTACAGCCGAGTGTCTGGCATTTGTATGATAACAAGGTAAATGGCAGGGGGGGAAGACTGTGTGGATCCAATTAATGACTTAGTTTTGTCTCTTTTGCATACAATCAGGTTCTGTTTGTGAACCAGAACCTTTCAAACCCTGGGAGCTGTCCCCCTGGCCAGCTGATGGACACAGAGCAAAGCTTGAAGGCCTCCTGTGCCTCAGATGCTTTCTGTCTTCCAGCGGGAGCTACTGTTCGTATTACAGGAAGTGTTACTTGAGGTTTCTTGAGATACTGTGATCTAGCCGTAAGAGGCATTGGCGTGCACAGCAACACTTTACAATAGATTCTACAGATGGCACAAGTGCTTATGTAGCCACACTTCATAAAGTCTTTAAGAGAAAAAGAAAGGAAAGAAAAATATATTTTTAAGCCCCCCTGTAGGAGACGTGACTGTTTGGCATGATCAGATGAATATACAATTACAAAAAAATTAACAGAGGAAAAAGTAGCATACCAAAAAAACTCCTATTCATAGGCTGTTGTCCTGCTGACCATGTGAGTTCCTGTCTTTTATGTGTCATGCTGGTGGCCATTACTGCTTGTGCAGGCTTAAGGACATTTTGTGACGACAAAACATGCTCTTGGCATTTTCATGGCAGTGAAACTTAAGGGCAAAATGGGCAGGCACAAAGTCCAAATCAACAACTGGAATTATGTTTTGTAGCTGGATTGCTGAACACAGTGTTGGGGGTGGGGCGGGAAGGAAACCAGCCAGAAGACAGCAGAATCAGTCAAACAGCCATTAAAATGGTGACTTGGCATTTTTGTCTCACTGCCATATCTATAATCCCACAATTCAGCATGGCCCGTGTGGTGATGGCCCACACTGTGGGTGCATGCATGATTATGTAGAAACACAATGGCAGGAAAAGAACATACAGCCTATATCTTCTGCTCATCAAATATCCATAGATAAAAGAGAGCAGGCAAAGTGGCAGCAAGGAGCTCACAGGAGTAACATCGGAGACATGTGTGTGTTTTTTGTTTTTTAAATAAAAAATAGACAACTTCCTGACTTCATATAGGAGCTCTGAGGCAGATAAATGTGGACAGGAAAGATAAGGTGTTGAAGGTACATATTGTCTGTTTCGATAAGGCAGTAAACTCTGGAAGAGCTACTTTTGAAGTGTATTGTGGAACAGCCATCTGTTTCTGAATCTGCAATGAAAAAGAAAAGCAAAAAGTCCAAGCAGACAAAAGTGAAAGAGAATGTATTTTTATTGTGACTTTCTAGTATATATCAGATGTAAGCACTTTGCAGAAACACAAAACGGACAGTCTCTTCTCCATGGAGTTTAGTCAACACAGGGCATGCAACACAAAAAAAAAAATGATTGACAGCGTGGATGAATATGTTTTTGATTAAGTACCATTACTTGTGATGCTGAGACTGTAAATGTTTCAGGAGAACCCTGGTTCTGGATATTTCTGATTATCCTATATTTAATGCAGTAAGCCATAGGATGTCTACCCCACTCTGTTTATAAAAGGCTTTTACTCTTTCAGTTGTAAAACTATAGGAAGACAAAAAATCAGATTGCATTGAATGGGAGAGGACAAAAGGGTAGTAGTAAATGGAGTTCACTCCGAGGAGAGGGCATGTTACTAGAGGTGTGCTAGAAGGATTTGACCTTGGGCTGGTTCTTTTCAACATTTTTGTGAGCGATTATAGTGAAAGGATTGTCAGGAAAGGTTTGCTTTTTTTGACAATGATACCAAACTGTACAACAGGCTGGATAGCCAGAAAGGTGTGGAAAACATGAGGGAGGGATGTAGCGAAGCTTGAGGAATGGTCTAAGGTCTAGCACAGGGGTTGGGAACCTTTTTGGCTGAGAGAGCCATGAACGCCACATATTTTAAAATGTAAATCTGTGAGAGCCATACTAACTATGACCCCCCCAACCCTCCTGACCCCCCCCCCCCCAAGACCTGCCAAAAGTCCCTGGTGGTCCAGCGGGGGTCCAGGGCTCGCAGACAAATCTTTAATAAAAAAGTAAAAATCTAACAAAACCCCCCACCCTCCTGACGCCCCCCAAGACCTCCAAAATTAATTTACTACAACCCCCCACCCTCCTGACCCCCCCCCCCCCAAGACCTGCCAAAAGTCCCTGGTGGTCCAGTGGGGGTCCAGGAGCGGTCCGGGAGCGATCTCCTGGACTTGGGCTGTCGGCTGCCAGTAGTCAAAATGGCGCCGACGGCCCTTTGCCCTCACTATGTCACTGGGGTCGACCAATGGCAGCTGTAGCCCCTGTGATATAGTAAGGGCAAAGGGCCGTCGACGCCATTTTGATTACTGGCAGCCGGTATAAAGATGGATAAGGCAATGACAAAAGCCAGAAAGATGCTTGGTTGCATAGCGAGATGAATGGTTAGCAAGAAAAGGAAGGTGATAATTCCCCTGTATAGGTCCCTGGTGAGATCTCATTTGGGGTACTGTGTACACTTTCTGGAGACTGCACCTTCAAAAGGATATAAACTGGATGGAGACTGTCCAGAGAGTGCTTACTAAAATGAACAGTAGTCTTTGTTCTAAAACATAGGGACAGACATAAAATCTAAACATGTATACCATAGAGGAAAGATGAAATAGGGGAGATAGACATTTAAATGCCTCCAAGGTTTCCATGCACAGGAGACTTTTTCCTTTCAAAGGAAAGCTCCTCGTCCCATGAGAGATCATGGGACGAGGAGCTGAGGACGGTATCTGAATTCAGTAAAGTGTGGGACAAGCACCAGGGATCTCTTGAAGAAGTGTAGGGATTGTAAAGCTGAATAGTTGGTATGGATGGGCAGACTAGATAGGCCATAGAGTCTTTTTCTACCATCATGTTTCTATATTGGAATAAAGTTGTAAGGAATTTGTTGATGTAATTGGTGAAACCTGTCTGAGTAAGAAAAGCAGAAATGAGTGGGTGAGAGGCAGTGTGCTACCTAATTCCTGGGGGAATTCTGTGCTACTGCAGAGCGCAGAATTCTGTGCAGAGAATAGCAGAGGATACCCTGGCATGTTCCGTTTGCGGCGAAGTTGAAGGCCTGGGTGAGCCATTTGTGGCGAAAATGGAAGGCCCCCGTGTGCTGCTAATAGCGTGCCCGGGCCTTCATCTTCACCGCGAACGGAGCGCGTCCCATGGCACACGTGGGATGCGCTCTGTTCGCGGCATGCCAGTGAGAGAGAATGTGTATGTGAGAGAGGGGGCGGGGAGGGTGAGAGAGAGCAGGAGGGTGTGAGAGAGAGCATGGAAGGTAAGGAGGGGATGCTTGAGTGTGGGTTTCAGAGAGAGGGAGCCTATATGAGGAGATTGTGAAGGAGTGTGTATGTGTGTGATAGGGAGCTCGTGTGTATGTGAGGGTGCTAGCCTGTGTGAAGGGATGTGTGAGACAGAGCCTGTGTGAAGGGGTGTGTGAGAGAGAGACATATAGGTAGCCTGTGTGAGGATGTATGTGTGAGAGAGAAAAGGAGCTTGTCTGAGTGTGTATGCAAGAAAGAGGGCCCTGTGTGTGTGTGCAAGAGAGTGAGGGAGCTTGTATGAGGGGTGTGTGTGTGTGTATTAGAGAGAGGGAGGATGTGTGTGAGAGGGAGGGACAGAGGGAGCCTGTGTGAGGGGCAGTACTGAGAATGGGGTCAAACTCTGGGACTGGCGATAGTGAAAGGGATTGAGCCTAGAGGTGGAGGGGAGAGATACTGGCAGGTGGAGAAGTTGGGGCCTGAGAGGGCAAAGTGGCCAGGGGAGTAGGGAGAGCGAGTGGAAGGGACCCTCTTACAATGAATTTCTAGGGAAATTCTGCTCAAAATCTTTAAAATTCTGCATCTTTAAATTAATATAGAAAAAGTTATTACTTAAAATGTAATTTCTTAAAGACTGTCATGTAAATTGTGTTATTTTGACCAATAAGTTCTTGGAGGAGAAGTCCATTACCTGCTATTAAGTTCACTTAGAGAATAGCCACTGCCATTAGCAATGGTAACATGGAATAGACTTAGTTTTTGGGTACTTGCCAGGTTCTTGTGGCCTGGATTGGCAACTGTTGGAAACAGGATGCTGGGCTTGATGGACCCTTGGTCTGACCCAGTATGGCATTTTCTTATGTTCTTATGTTCTTATAAAGTTTGCAGAATTTTAAGTTTTTGTGTGCAGAATTTTAAATTTTTTAGCGCAGAATTTCCCCCAGGGAGTATCTTTGTACTAGGAGACAGCATTTCTTACAGACATCAACTGCCGTTTGCCTTAGGAAGCAGAAGAGGAAACCACATCCATACTGAAGGGTCCATCTTTTTACTGAGGGAGATTGTTCAATAGATTAAATAAAATAGGGCTTTTAGACATACTTCCTGTAAAAGTGCAGGTTTCTTAAGACAACACCTTCAAAAAGCCTTCAAAAGAACACTGCCATAAAAAGTGTAGAAAGTTCCAGTATGAGAATAGATTAGACAGTTATTCCATAATGTTTTTTGTGTCAAGATCTACGGAAGAGATTTGTGAAGTATTCAAACTGTTTGTCAACCAATTCTTAAAGAGACAGTGTTGGGAAAATGGAATCTTTTGAAGACAGTAATCTTATCCATAACAGCAGGAGATTTTGTGGCAGTTGTGGGTTTGAGAGATGCATATTTTGTAGGCCTCTCTTAAGAGAGCCACCACAAGTTTTAAAAGGTTTTCAGTCCTATGCAATCCTTTTCAGTATATGACCTTTCCTTTCAGATTAGCTGCAAGAACGTGTGTGAAGCTGATAGTTGTAGATATTCATGTCATCCCATACCTTGGTATTGGTGGTTAAAGACAGAAACAGAAGCATTGTCAAAAACTCATGTGGGGGATGGTCTGCAAAAATGGTTGAGTCACTAATTGGAAGAAGAGCAGTCTGCAGCCAAGACAGATTACCACAAAGCCGTCAGCAACATCTTCAGATTCTAGGAACATGAAAAATTGTGCAAAAAGGGCCGAAGAGACTACAGTAAAGTGATGTCTGTCCATGGTTGTGCTAGATGTAGTTCAGTAGGCCACACAGAAGGATGCAGCTTCTTCAGTTCAGTTTTTAGAAGTTGAAATGGAAGCATAAACAGCCTGATTCAAAAGACTATGATCAAATCCCACCTTCCCAAAAGAACAGATGGTGTGCTTGCAGGGCCTCTGAGAGGGAAAAGTTGATCTGCAGAGATCTGCAGCTGTCTCAGGAGTGGAGTGTCAGGCCTAGCTGCTCTTGAACTAGCACCCCCCCCCCCCCCCTTCCCAGAGCAGGAAAACGTATTAGGGAGTCTAGCCCCGATTGGCTGACCTATTTAAAGCACTCTGCAATCCTGGTTTTCGGCTGGTGCAGCTAACTCGGTGGACCTGTTTTCTGAAGCTCTGTTCTGGTTTGTTCCTTCTTCCCTGCCTGGATCTTTGCCTTGTTGCTGCATTTGTTCTTGCTTCCCTGCCTGCCTGAACCCTCACCTTATTCCTGCAGTTGTTGCTGGATTCCAGCCCTGTTGCTTGTTTTGTACCTGCCTAACTGATATTCTGGCTTTTTTTTTTTTAAATTTAATTTTTATTAAAGAAAATTGGGACTGACAAGTTCTGTTATTCTGGCTTTTGATGTCTTCCAGGATCTGATCCTGCTATTTACTGATGTTTTGCTTTGATGATATCTGGTATGTTAACTCAGCAATTCTCAACCGGTGTGTTGTGGCTCCTGGTGTCCCACTGCCCGGTTGTGCTTCCCTTCTCCCTTTTTCCTGCCCCCCTGCAGGCCAATGGGAAGCCTCCCTTCTGCTGTCCCCACTGGCCAGTGGGAAATCTCCTCTATTCTTTCTGCACCTGCTGGCCAATGGGAAGCCTCCTTCCTGCCCTGTGGCCAATCAGAAACATCCTCCTACTTCCTAGAAGGGAGGAAGCCTCAGATTGGCCGGTGGGGCAGGAAGAGGGGGGCATCCCATAGCTCGGGGGTGGGGTGGTTTGAGGGGGGCTGGGAGGATTGGTGGCAAAGAAGCCCAGGCCGGCCACGCTGAAATTAAACCCGGTGGTGAGCTGCAAAGAGAAGAGGTCAGCGGCCCCATGATTTCCCTCTTCTAAAGAGGTAGGGCGCCATGAGAGAGCAGGGGTTCCCCAACCCGGCAGTGAGCCGCAAGCTCGAAGAGGCCGGTTGTTCCGGGGATTCCTCCCCCCCTCCCCATCCAATGCAACAGTGAGCGCAGAAGAGCAGCGATTAATGTAAAAGTGGCACATGGCCACGCTGGTTACAGATGGGGCCATTAGAGCTCCCGGCGGCCATAAAAGCAGGCAGATGGGGGCTGTGGGAGCCAGGGGATTGGATGAAATTCAATTGTTTTCTGAATAGGGGGGCAATCCCAGACATAGGTAAGGAATAAAATCAAACAAAACTCTTCATCTCGGTCTCTAACATGCCTATATTGCAATTATGTTGAACTTGCTTTTATTTTAATAACTGTAAAACTTAGTTTGCACTGTGCACAGAAGCTGCTTACCCATTATTATCTGCCCAAGCAATAATGTTCCGAACTGATGATGATGATACCTGGGATGATTTGTGCAGTATAGTTTGCACTGTGCACAGATATCGTGGCAGCCAGAAGCTCTCGCTCACGCACCCAGGCCCCCATTCTACCACGCACACACAGATGCCCTCTCTCGGGTGTGTGTGAGAGACAGAGAGACTGGTCAGGGAGGTGATGTTTTTCTGTGAGTGACTGGTTGTGGGCCCTAAGGAAGAGGACTGTGAGGACAGAGCTTCAGTAGCCACTGCTGCTTCTGGTGAGTGCTATTGCCTGCAAGGGAAAGGAGTAGCTGACTTTTTAAATTTTTATTTTTCTTGATTGACTGCCATTTTAATTATTGGGTATTATGTGATGTCTGATGTTTTGAAATATTTTATTGATATTTGGACCATTTTTAATAATTTTTATGAGTTTTTAATTGTTGGATTTGCTGTTTACTAACATTTATTAGTATAGCTTTACAATTATTTCTGTGTGGGGATCTATAGCAGCTTGGCTTCTGTTTTCCTAATAGGAGGTGTATTAGTGTTTAGGGCCTGGTTTAATATTTGTAGTGTTGCCTTTTCATAGGTAGGGTTGTTATTGTTTGTTGGTTCCATAATGCAGGTGTAACTTTGTGCAGGTTAGTTTCTGTGCATTATTGCAGCTCCTGGGACTATGTTAAGTGCTATATTTCTCTTTCCATTTCTCCAGGTTTGCACTGCATGCAGAGTGACTATTTTTGTTTTCCATTCCAGTTTCCGAGTTGAGGTATTTCCGAGTTGAGGTATTTTACTAGCATGTAGGCATTTGTATTAGTCTTATTTGTTGTGTTTTCTCAACAGGACCTGCATTAATGGTAAATTAATCTTTTCATAAGAAGGGCAATTGTGCTTGGTAGTAGAGAGAGTTTGTTTTGCTTTTACTGAGATGTCATCAGAACCAGAATACCTTTTTTTTTATGGTGAGTTATATGGGGTAATGCCCTAGTTCTGCTCTGCACCCATTGTTGGGGGTCGAGGGGGGGTCCTGTGGATGCAGAGTGTATGTTTACATATAGCCCCATGACGGTCACATGTTCAGCATGTCACACATGTGAGAATTATCTGTCAGGTGTGTCCCGGCCGAAAAAAGATTGGGAACCACTGTGTTAACTGTCAATGCCTATGGCTTGAATGGTAACTGTCAAGCAAACGGCTTGAAAACTGCAACTTGTGTTTTCTTGCCACTTCATATACAACAACTGTGATGTCTGATATACAAGCTGGCAGAGTGAGCCCATCTGAATTTTTTTTTTTTTTTTTTTTTTTAATTTTAAATCCCTGGGTTGTGGAATCTTTGGGATGCTTTTCATCTGTGTCCTGAAATCCTGAACATCCAGCAGTGGGTACTCATCTGGGATCAAGGAACTGATCAACTGTGATACATAGATATCTAGGTTACTGCCCTATTGACTTAACATGTTGGATTAGGAAAAGTTGGCAAATGTCTAGTGGAAGTAGAAGACTGTTTACTCAGTCTTCAGGGCTAAGAATAAGAATAATTAATTCTGTATTCTGTTCATGTTTTAAACAACTATAAGTGGAAAGTTGTGTGGAAAATTTCCTATCTATTGCATTGAGATGTAGTGATTTTGTTTGAAGTTTGATCCTTTGCTTCAACTTTGGAAAAATAGAAATACTTTGAGAGCCTCAAGACTGTGGGGTCTAGCTTTTGCAGAAGAAAAATGAGATTGTAGTGATCCCCCTTCACCAGGGCCTTAAACATATTTTCTCCTTTTATGGGGGAAAAGAAATCTCTAGCCCATTTCATGACCTTGAGAGCAAAAAGGCTGCCACTACGGATCTCAGTATCAGCTATATTAGTTTTCCTTTAGGAGGGTTTAAAAAGGCTTGAGTTCTAGTACAATTAAAGATGAATTTTAAAAGCCTGACGCGCATTAATTAGGAGATGAGCGAATATGTCGGACTTGCGCACCAAGCGGATTTTAAAAACTGCCCAGATACACGCGCGCATCTCAATGCTTCTAAGAAAAAAGTGGTGAGGCGTGATTTCCAGGCATTGCCTCCATTGTAGGCAAATCTATCTCATGCCTATTCATTGTGGATATCCTGAAAATCTGGCCTGTTTGTGGCTCTTGAGGTCTGGAATTGGTCACCTCTGGTATAGAATAGATTGCTAATGTCTATCTTCAATGGAAAATCATCCATATATGTTAAAAGATTTATCAAAACAGTCCTTTAAAATCAGGTTTCCATTTACGAACCCGGCCCTTGATTTATGCAATTTAAACATAGTTCTGAAAAGATTGAAGGGAGAACCATTTGAACCACTGCATAGTGTATCGGAAAAGCAGGTGCTGTTTTTTTTAATAGGAATAATTTTAGCAAGAAAATTAGTGTTTGAGGGTTGTTTTCAGGTAGTAAGGTGGTATTTTACATAGTACAATACCTTTGTCCCTAAAATGGCAACTTAAGAACATAAAAAATTGCCATACTGGGTCACTGCCAACCAGTAAATTTTCATTACTTTTTTTTTTTCCTGAATCTACTTTCTCTTTAAAGAGCAGGGTTCATGTTTAGTATGTGCATGAGAACACTTAAAATCTATTTGTTGAAAAATAAGAGCGAATCGGACAAGTTGGCTGGTTTATTTTAGGGTAAGAAAAGAAGTTTTAGCAGCATTGAAATCTTCATTCAGATGGTTAAAGAAAATCCTAAAAGATTTTGTGAGGAAAATCTAACACTACTAGGAGTGTAAGCTTGTTCTACTAGACTAGTCTCAATGCTTGGGACAGAGAGAGTTTCTGCCTTCCCCCAAGAAGATTAGAACATAAGATTCCTATGGCAGCTACTTGGGCATCCAGGCAGATCTCATGCCAGATCTCTTTTGAAACTAATGAACATAAGCATGATAAGCATCAGCAGATACTAATATTTGGAGAAAGGTATTTACATTTAATAAGCAAAAGTTAGTATCAAAGACCCTCCCTCAAGTGAAAAATAGAATTGTTATAGATCCCATGGTTTTTACTGTTCTGGGTGGAACCTCCAGAGAAGAGAACGTTTTTTCCTATCTGGTACATAGGAGTCCTAGAGTTCCACATATTTCTCCCTATTAAATGAAAAAAACAAACAAATGTAAAAGCTCATTTAGCTGAGGAAGATTAGTTTTTCTCGTTGATAAGCAGGCTGAATTAACCATGCTGTCTGGGACACATCCCAGGGCGGCTCAAGGCAGAAAACTCTCCCCAGATACAGAAATTTGCGCACCTGCACGAATGTTCCCGCGCAGTTACCTGATTTGCTCAGTTCTGTTTTTTCCCTTGCAGTTGACTGTCACAGATCTCTCTCTCTCCGACACCTTTATCCCTATTTCTTTCCTCTTCTTCACTTCAGTGTACCCCAAAAAAGCACTTTTAAGTGCTACTCATGGCACCCAAGGCTTTAAATATTGCCAGTGTGGCAAAGTTATGTCCATCACTGACGGGCATAACTATTGCTACCTGTGTGGGGGGCCAGACCATGACCAGGCATTCTGCCACAACTGCGGTAGGATGTCCCTGAGAGCTCAGCATTAACAGGCGAAGAAAATAACCCATTGCCCCTCAGTCTGGCTATCGGGTTCATAAGCCCTGGCACGTCACTGCACTCAGTCTTACTGGCACCAAGACTGAAGAGGCCAGCCTCAGCAAAACGAGTGTCGTTGGAACCAACCTCAACAAGATCAAGGCCAGGTGGGGAAACCCCAAAGAGAGCCTGAAGGTGGGGGTTCGAGGGAGAGACCCCCAAAAGACCCGAAGGCGCCATCGAAGCAGCTGCCAAAAGCCATTGTGCAGGAGTCAGTGGCTTAAAAAAAAAAAAAGCAACACAATGTAGTTCACATGCTGCATGACACACAGCAACACTTTGCGCACCATATGCAAAAGCGTACGATGCAGGATTCTCAACGACGCAGCACGGCGCATGACACAGGTCAAGGCTCATCATTGACACAAAAATTACCAATGCGTGTGTCGGGGAAAAATGTGAAAGATAAACATTTGATGCAGGAGCACCATTCGTCAATGCATTTGAAGCACAAAAAACAAGGCACACACAGAAAGTGAAGAAACATCAGGAAGGGGCCTTACTGGCTCAGTGGCGTCCAGACCCACAGGTAGTTTTCACTCTAAAGGAACTCCTGGGATCCAACAATTCTGACATCGTTCTTCTGCTTCCTTTCCTAGAAATAATTGCCAGGTTCTTGTGGCCTGGTTTGGCCTCTGTTGGAAACAGGATGCTGGGCTTGATGGACCCTTGGTCTGACCCAGCATGGCAATTTCTTATGTTAAGTAGTGTGTTTACAGGTCTTTCAGATGTCTCTAAGCAGAAACGGCTTAAACTCCCTTTACCTTGGCCTCCCTCTCTCCACCATCAGACCTCTACAGATATTACAAAATGCTACAGCAAGGATAATTAGCAATGCCCGCAAATCAGATCACATAACCCCTATCCTCAAGGACCTACATTGGCTCCCCATCTCATACCATATACTTTTTAAAATCCTTACCATCATACACAAAGCCATCCACAAATATAATTCTTCATGGCTAAGTGAAACATTGAAACTTACACAATCCTCCCGCCCCACCAGAATGAACCATAAATGCATATTACAAGTCCCCCCACTTAAGAAAGCCCGACCTATAACCACAAGAGATTGTGCCTCATCGATTGCTGGCCCCACTCACTGGAATTCTCTACCTCTCAATCTCTGCCTGGAGCCATGCCCTTTCAAATTCCGAAAAATGCTGAAGTCATGGCTCTTCCACCAGGCTTTCCCGGATTAATTCCTTGCTGACTTCTGCCCCTTCCCCATGACCTTCGATGTCATCCTCATTGTTCCAAAGTAACCTGCTGAATCATCCAGCTATTGTAATACTGTTGCACTTTTGTAAATTCTCTTTTCCCATTTTAGTTTGTCGCTCTTTATTGGTTTCTTTTGTTAAGTTTGCTTCATCCTTGCTTCCTATTTCCTGTTTATCAGTTGGCCTGTTTCCCCCTCCCCTGTTTATTGTATTTTCCATCTTTTTGTTAAAATGTAAACCGATATGATGTGTATTTTAATGTCGGTATAGAAAAGCTGTTAAATAAACTCCAGGAATCACTGATCAAGAGGCAAAAGTCTCATCATGGGGACCAGGTCCAGTCAAACGGAAACAGGGGACCAGATTCCTCAATTCCTTTGGCACCATCGCCATCTTCCAAAACAAGGTGGTCAACCCATTCACACTACAGATTGGTACAGTTACTTTATGCATCAGTAGTGGTCAAATTGGCCATGAAGAAAGTGAAGAAAAAGACACGCTTGCATTCAAATACAACATCAGGGAGAGAGAATAAATACCTAGATGACTTCGGTAAGAAGGTCTTTCAAGCAGCAATACTGCATTCTAAGATTTAGCATCATCAATTGTATATCACACAGTTTTGGTATAAATGCCTGCAAGTCTTGAAACCTAAAGAAGGTTTGAAGACTGACTAATTACAGAACCAAGCCATAGCTAACATGGAGGAGGGGTTACACCATCTCCTTCATATAGTATACGAAGCCTTTGATACATCAGTTAGAATGTCAGCAGCTTCAATAGCAGCCCGCAGAATTGCTTGGTTTCGAGCAAGCGCCATCCATGATGATGTACATGAAATGCTGTCTGATCTCACTTGCAAGGGAGATAATTTTATTTGGGGACAGATTACAAGAGACTGTATCCCAACTGAAAGCAAAGCATAGCATTCTCCTCAAGACATCGATGGAGCAATCTTCCTCGAGGAGATTCTACCCGACTTATAAAGTCTTTCTACCAGAGATGTCAATACAGACTATTTAACCCCTACAGAGCAGCTCCTTAACATAATTCAGAAGCAACAACCTCAACAAACCCAAGCAAGGGAACGTGCAAGAGCTCAACACCCACAAAAGCCAGCGGCAAGGCAACAACCAGAAACCCCAACAGAATTTTTGAAGTGGCTTATCCATGGCCTTTGTTGGCAATAGGCGGCAGAATATCCTCCTTTTACCAGACCTGGACCTCCATTAAATCAGATTGTTGGGTTCTCAGTGGTACAGAATGGTTATAAACTGAACTTCCAATTAACTCCACAACTGCCCCAGCTTACACCAGCCTCTTGAAACTAAAAGGGCAATGTGTTGTTCACAAGGAGGTTCAATCGCTACTCAAGCAGCATGCGATCCACAGCACAGTCGAGGATTCTATTCCCAATACTTCCTCATCCCAAAGAGAGGGGAGGCCTCCAGCTCATCTTGGACCTATGGGCCCTTAAATTCATTTGGAAGAAGAAATTCAAGATAACATCTCTCAATACCATTCTACCATTCCTACAGCACAACAACTGGATGTGCTCTTTAGATCTCAAGGATGCGTATCCCCATATCTCTCTGCATCAGTCTTCAAGGAGTTACATTTGTTTCAGGTGAATGTAAAGCATTACCAATACAAGGTGCTTCTGTTTGGCCTATAGTCAGCACCCCAACTGTTCACGCAATGCCTAGCTGTCACTGTGGCCCAACTACACAGGAAGGTGATCAAGATATTCCCCTATCTGGACGATTGGCTTCTAGTCTCCTCTAACTCCAAAATGCTCCTCTCATGCTTAAAGCAGACCATAACCTGTGTAGAGAATCTAGGATTCATAATCAACCATGAGAAGTCCAACCAAGTTCCAATCCAAGTCTTTCAGTTCATTGGCACGGTAATAAACACCAAGCTCTGCTGACTCGCACTTTGAAGAACCAGTTGCACTCCCCAGCTCCTCAAATACTTACAATTCTGGGTCATATGGCAGTGGTTGTATACTTCATACCACACACCTACCTTTATACGTGGGGACTCGAGATGCAATGGTCTCCACTCAGCCACTCAATATTGCTGCAAGTCGTCATGACTCAGTCAATGATCTCAGACATAAACTGGTAGTTATCCCCCCCCCCGAGTACTAGAAATGGGAGCACCATTTTGAACCCCAGCCCATCAGATTTCTATGGCAACAGATACATCCACAAGGGGCTGGGGAGCTCACATGCTATACCTAAAGGTGCAGGGGATCTGGTTTCCATGAGAGAGAACCCTCCAGATCCACCTGTTAGAGCTAAGAGCTATAAAAAATGCTGTCTACATGTTCTCTCATCTCCTTGCAGGAAAGAGAATAATGATTTACACAGACAACCAAGTAACCATGTTTTATATAAAACAAAGAAGGAGGGTCCGGTTCTGGAATACTTTGCAAGGAGGCAGTGTTGATCCTGGAATGGGAAATAAGCCAACTCTCCATTCAGTTGCAGGCAACAAAACTTCCGGGTATCAATAACATGGAGTCTGACAGACTTAGCAGAATTTTTCATCCCCATGAGTGGACTTTGAACCAAGAGGTGGCAAGCGCCCTGTTCAGGAAGTGGGGAACACCCTGCATGGACCTCTTCGCAACAGAATCCAATACAAAACTGCTGAGTTTTTGCTCTCTCTACCTGAGTTACACACAGGATCGCCTAAGATGCGTTCCTAGTTCCACGGATGGAGGATCTGTTCTATGCATACTCGCGAATACCCCTAATAGGGCAAGTGATCCAAAGGTGCATCACGGACCAATCAGAACTCGCCCTCATTGCGCCAGCATGATCCAGACAACCATAGTACACCTAACTTATACAACTATTGATTCAGCCACCAGTTTCCTTGGGAAAAAAAGGAAGACCTACTGTCGCAGGAAGGAGGCAGATGCCTTCATCTGCTACACTCCTCTCTGCACTTGATGGCTTGGAGGTTGAAAGGGAGGTGTTAAGTCACATTCTTCTCCCTTCTGACATTAAAGATATTCTAATATCTGCTAGGAAACTATCTACAAGAAAGATTTATGTGGTCAAGTGTCACAGTTACTTGAATTGGTGAGCAACAGTAGCAGTAGTAGACCCACTTGAAGGTTCCCCGGGACAGTTGCTTCAATATCTACATATGTTATACTCCTCTGACGTAGCGGTATCATCCATTAGAGTACACCTCAGTGCTATAGCATCATATCATTCCACACATGGAAACTCGATCTTGATGCACATATTGGTGTCTCGTTTCATGAAGGGTGTTATAGGACTCTGACCCCTGGTTTCCAAACTGGTAATTCCCTTGGGATATCAACTTGGTGTTAGACTCGTGCATCCACCATTCGAGCCGATGCACTCCGCCTCCATGAAATACTTGACATGGAAGGTATTATTGCTGGTAGCCATCATGGCTAATTCAGCCTACTTATCGACAGGGGGAAAAAAGCAAGTTTGCTTACCATAAATGGTGCTTTCTGTAGATAGCAGGATGAGTTAGCTATGTGATCCCACCCTTCTCCCTGGACAGCCTTTTATTCCTTCTATTTTTGCCTGTGTTCGCTACTTGTCCATACTTTCTTATCAACTGAGTAAGTCAGGAATTGCCATGCAGGTGCGCAGAGCAAAACTCTTATCTATGGAGAGTTTTCCGTCTCAAGTCGCCCAGGGGGGACTTCCCAGACAGCATGGCAAATTCATTCTCTTATCTATGGAAAACAGTTTACGGAAAGCAAACTTGCTTTTAGATACAGTAGGGTATATTCTTTTTTTGTACTCTTTCTAGCTTGGCAGCGCCTCATTTAAGGATCCATTCTCTGTCTATTTCTTGTTTTGTCTGCATCTCCTGGCTGGAAATTCCCATTGTTTGAACTTATCAGGTAACAAAGCTTTCCGTTTAAGGCCTGTGCGGGATTGGTCTGGTATTTTTGGGGTTTTTTATATGTACAACATAAGGCAATTTAAGATTTAAACCAGTCAAAAATGTCAGACTTCCAAACTAGAGCTGCGATATATAGAGCATGTTCTTATTCTGATACATCTATAAATAAAAAACAGTGTGGGCCACCGTGAGCATTTTCTTTGCCATTTCAATCTTATTTCACATGTGGCTAAATCAGGGCTTGGTTTAGATGTGCTCTGTTTCTTTGCAGATGAGTCTGTGCTTTTGTATTATGGTGCTATAGGCGGTGGTAGATTTTAGAAGCCACATATGTGCATAAGTGGGCCGCGTGGGAGCTACGTGAATTTTTAAATAGCCAGGAAGGGCAGGTGGGTGTTTCAGAAGCAGGGCCAACACTGGCACGTGTAATCCCTAATTTTCCTCAGCCGGCGTGCTTATGTTACACATGTAACGTTGCTACAGCTCTTCAGTAGGCTTACGAGTCTGCTGAACATTGAGGAGAGGTGGGGGGCGAGAGAGAGAGCGAGCCTCTTTATAAGGCCTGACACTCAATATATGGACCATTGTAAGGGGGCACTTTGATTTGGGGTGGGTTATCGGAAGGTGGGTTGGGGTTTGGGGAGATGTTAGACACATTCAGAGGTATTCACTGTAAAATTGCCATCACTAAAGAATTTTAGACTTTATAAGTGATGAAAATTCTGACAAGAGGAGTTGATTTGTACCCTGCAGTCTCTGCTAGGTGCATTGTACAAATCTTCTCCTTTTCATCACTTAAGGTCTAAAATTCTTTAATGATGTCAATTTTACAATGAATACCTCTGGATGTGTCAACATCTCCCCAAACCCCAACCCTCCTCCCGAAAACTCACCCCAAATCAAAGTGCCACCCCCCTACAATGGTCCATATATTATCAGGCTGAGCCTTATAAAGGGTCTCTCTCTCCCCTCCCCCCCCCCCCCAAGTGCGCATAAGATATGCATGTAAAGCTGCAGACATACGCGTGTGAAGAGTATTTTATAACCTATGCGTATACTTTATAAACTAGCGCATATTTTTACATGCGTTTATAGGCCCACGCGCAGCCCTTTTAAAATTAGGGAGCAGTTTTCAGACTCTTTGCTTTAAGACTAAGTCTGTGAGGAAGTTTTTTTATTTTTTTTTTTTGTTTTTTTTTTTACACCCTCACTTTGCACTGAGCTTCGCAGGGAGTGTGTGTGCATGGCTTTCCCTTTACCAGTGGGCGTCTGCATTTGCTTTTTTCGTGCGTGTGGATTTAGTAAGGAAAAGAATGCATCCAGACTTGAAAATACAGTCTCCGCTTGTCGTTTTCCCTTGCCACCCGAAACGCGTCCCTGGAAATACCTCTTCTGATGGCAGCTAGCATTGTGGCACAACATGCTTGCTTTCAGCCATGCTGAGGAAGGGTCAGTTTCCAGGCAGCTAATTTTCATGTACAGAAGTGGCATTAAAAATGTCCCCTTAAGCTGCAATAGTGAAGATGGCTCTTTTAAATCGAATGGCCTTGATAGCCCGTGGTGTAGCACTTCTCTGTATTGCTCCTCAGTCTATTAAAAGATTTTGAATTCTTGAATGTTGACGACATTCCAATATCCACACACCCATAATGCCTTTGGGCAGGAGTTAAAAAAAAAAAAAAAAAGACTGAAGAGAAATGTCCAGGGCTAAAAATGACAGAGGCATGCCTATGAAAGGAACGCGTGTACAGCTGAATATAAAAATATGTACTGTGTTGCCCTGAATCGAAAAACAAGGTTTCAGGAGATTATATGCTTAGTTTATGGTGTTAAAAATCTGGTTCTTCCTGATATGTTTTGTATGATGTGGCACTGCTGGGGAGGAAGTAAAGAGGAGTGTCTCTAGGCATGCACACATGGGCCCCCCCCCGCCCCCCCGAGGCCCAAATGTGACTCAGCAGAAAACAGCTCTTTCCTTGGCATCATGCAGGAAACAGGCTGGAGCAGAGTCCAGCAAGATTCACTCAGCGGAGTACAAGGAGAGTGGATGAGGCTGGAGTGGACGAGTGAGATAATCAAATTTGCAGATGACACAAAATTGTTCAGAGTAGTTAAATCACAAGCAGATTGTGATAAATTGCACGAAGACCTTGTGAGACTGGAAAATTGGGCATCCAAATGGCAGATGAAATTTAATGTGGATAAGTGCAAGGTGATGCATATAGGGAAAAATAACCCATGCTATAATTACACAATGTTGGGTTCCATATTAGGTGCTACAACCCAAGAAAGAGATCTAGGTGTCATAGTGGATAACACATTGAAATCGTCGGTGCAGTGTGCTGCGGCAGTCAAAAAAGCAAACAGAATGTTGGGAATTATTAGAAAAGGAATGATGAATAAAACGGAAAATGTCATAATGCCTCTGTATCGCTCCATGGTGAGACCGCACCTTGAATACTGTGTACAATTCTGGTCGCCGCATCTCAAAAAAGATATAATTGCGATGGAGAAGGTACAGAGAAGGGCTACCAAAATGATAAGGGGAATGGAACAACTCCCCTATGAGGAAAGACTAAAGAGGTTAGGACTTTTCAGCTTGGAGAAGAGACGACTGAGGGGGGATATGATAGAGGTGTTTAAAATCATGAGAGGTCTAGAACGGGTAGATGTGAATCGGTTATTTACTCTTTCGGATAGTAGAAAGACTAGGGGGCACTCCATGAAGTTAGCATGGGGCACATTTAAAACTAATCGGAAAAAGTTCTTTTTTACTCAACGCACAATTAAACTCTGGAATTTGTTGCCAGAGAATGTGGTTCGTGCAGTTAGTATAGCTGTGTTAAAAAGGATGGATAAGTTCTTGGAGGAGAAGTCCATTACCTGCTATTAAGTTCACTTAGAGAATAGCCACTGCCATTAGCAATGGTTACATGGAATAGACTTAGTTTTTGGGTACTTGCCAGGTTCTTATGGCCTGGATTGGCCACTGTTGGAAACAGGATGCTGGGCTTGATGGACCCTTGGTCTGACCCAGTATGGCATTTTCTTATGTTATGTACAGAGCAGAGAAGAGCTATGCTGCTCCCTAATTCAACCCATCCTCTCCCTAATAACAGGTAGAGAAAAACATTGTATTTTTAGTTTACTGTTTGGAATATATAATGCAATGATCTAATAGCTTTATGGTTTCTGGCATAAACTGGATTCTCTGCAGGCCATAACATTGATTTAAAAAAAGAAAAAAAAGTTAAGTATTAGTCCAACATATTGTACATGAGCTTTTAAAACTAAATAGCCCCCCTTCAGATATGAATCAGATGTGCAGGATTTAATATGGAGCCCAAATGCCTTTATAAAAAAAAAAGGTAGTTATCGCCATAGTCACTATATCCCTTACTTTTTTGTATCTTTTCCGATTACGTTGGAGGGCAGACCCGTCTCCGGTGCCTGGCTGTAACACTCCTGGTTGCTAATAATGGACCTTGTGCCAAACTTCTAGTTTAGTTAGGCCTTTCCCACGTCTGAAATTGTGCCAGATCTATCTTTTATTTTTATAATCTAAGCACTTCCCTCCAAAAAAGTCTCTATCAAGAGGCAGTCACACCATAAATAATTGTATGATGAAAAATTGACAAAAAACTGGTTTGTAGAAATATTGTGCACACCTTTTTTTATTTAGACTACTCCCACTGTTTTAAAAATCTCCATTCCTTAGTCCTCTTGTCAGATCATGCTACCTCCATGATTTATTTATGATACTATAGTAGGAGTTGGTTGGTTTTTTTTTAAGGATCAGAGTAACAGCATCCCTATTTGCCTAAATTTATTTAAGATGTTTATTATTATTTTGATTTTTGGCATTAGAAGAATGCTTTTAAGTTTACATAGATCTTTTTTGCTTTTCAGAAAACAAATTTTAATTGATTCCTGGCTCTATTCACATTTAAGAACCAAGCTCCTTTTCGTCCCCATTTTTACAATTTTTTAAGTAATAAAACAGCATTATGAAATTCGGGTATCCAGTAAAAGAAAAAATTGCTGCACCAGTAAACTTATTTTTCAGATTAAACTAATTAAAAGAAAATTCAACCTTCGGGATGTGTCAAATACTAGCCTCCCCAGCCAGATATTGGTTGTGGTTACGGCAGCTATAGTAATGACCCATGGGTGACCACCTTTTATATCTGCTGCAGTTGTTCGTGACTTTGAAACAAAAGAAATTTTCAAATGAGCAACAGTCCCGCTCCCACCCCTTACAAAACCTTTTCAGAGCTTACAACAACTAGGACTAAACGTGCTCTATCTGTCTTCACAATCACAGATAATTTCTCATCTCTTCTTTTCGTATTTACTCAGTAAAACTATTATCTCATTCACCATCAGGACTAAATCGGCTTTAAGACTGGTGGCTGAGATCATCTTCTAGCTGCTGTTGCTGCTGCGGCTTCATTTTTGACAGTCTGACACTTTATGTAAAGGAGAAATGTCTCTCTCACTAGGTGACTGCAGCATTCACAGGTGAGGCAGAAAGCCCAAAGAAGCTTTCAAGTTGCCAAACGTGCTGCTTTGCTGGTGTTGACGTTTTCAGTTGGATATGAGCGGAAAGAGAGAGACCAGGATAAAGTTCAGTGAAAGAAAAGCCTTGCAGAGTTCAGCTGAGCTGCAAGAACGAAAGGAGGACTTAATTTCAGTGAGGGTTGTAATGTGCTTGATGGACACATTCTCTTCAAGTGCCGTGTTACAGTACTGTGCATCCTTTTGGTTTTGATAATTCAACTGGGGTTCATACAAAGCCTTTCTGATATTCTTCTCATTTAGGATTCTGAAGGCATACCCTTGAACAGGGGTAGAAAAATCCTAGTTCCCTAAATTTTGGTGCCTACTGCAGCCTGGGACAGCTGCTGGGCTGCACAGGAGAAAAGTGCTGGAGGGAAGCATGACATAGGGGGAGGAAGGGGTGTGGGATACAGGGAAAAGAGAGAAACAAATAATAAAAATAGGTGAATCCGAAAAAAGCAATAATAAAAAAAAAAAACCCAAGGACCATTGAACCTAAGGGTTTATTAAAACATCTTTTACTGCTATTCAGCACTAATGGTCTGGACAACTCCTCTGATGGACAGATGCCCACATCAACATTAATAGTGCTTTACAAATTTTTGATATGCACTAAAGAAGTTGAAAGAAATTGTAAGGCCAAAAAAAAAAAAAAAGTGATTTTTTTTCCTCCATTCCTAACATTATTGGCTTGTGTCAAGATTCTGGGCTTGAAGGACCTTTGATCTTGACCCAGTATGGCATTCCTTAGGTTCATGTCGTACAGGTGCCAGGCAGGAGAAGGCTGCTTGCTGTTTGAGTAGTACCGTTTTGCTTTGTACAGTTTGAACCACAAGTAGAGATTCTGAGCATAAGGTGTTGCAGTTGGACACTGCTGGCGAGATAGTGGACCCTTGGGCCGGCCTACCTAGAGTGACAGGGTAGGCCAGGAGGCGGAGCCACAGGCAGGAGGTGTTCACCCGGGAACCATGGACCCCCCGGGAGGAGCCCGTAGGGCACCGGGTCCTCGGGACTTGGAATAGAGGCAGACAGTCCAGGGGCTGTGAGAGGCTTAGACCGGGACCAGAGCAAACAGGAAGGATAGGAAGTCCAAGGTACCCGGGAAGCAGGGGACCGGCTGTACAGGGCCGAGGGCCGGCTGAAGGCAGGGCAGCGGGCGGCAGTGGAATCTGTAGCAAACCGGAGGCTGAAGCAGGCTGTAGGCTGAAGCGGAGTCGGTAGCAAACCGGAGGCTGAAGCAGGCTGTAGGCTGAAGCGGAGTCGGTAGCAAACCTGAGGCTGAAGCGGAAGCAGGCCGGGGTCAGAGGCTGGCTGCAGGCTGAAGCATAGTCAGAAGCAAACCGGAGTCAGAGGCAGGCAGCAGGCAGAAGCGGAGTCAGAAGCAAACCGGAGTCAGAGGCAGGCAGCTGGCAGAAGCGGAGTCAGAAGCAAACCGGAGTCAGAAGTAGGAAACGTGGAGATCACCAGGAACGCAACTAAGAACAACTATGGAGTTGTGAACCTCGTTGCAAGGCGATGAGAGAGAGTTTGAGCGCCGGTTATATCGGGGCTTGGGCGTGACGTCAGCAACCCGGGCGGGGCCAGACTTCCGGGAGTTGAGCGCTCAAGACGGGCGTCCTTGCGCGCGCGAGACTGACGAGAAGCAGGCAGGTAATGGCGACCGCCACGTGGAGTGAGAGAAGCCCCCGGGGTCCAGAGCGGGTGGAATGTGGTGACTCCTGAAGCGGAGGTAGGCAGGTTTGAGCCCTAAGCGGAGGGAAGCGGTAGAGACCGCAACATAAGGTGGATGATATGTGAGCCAAAGTTCACCAAGGGACATTGTCTAAAGATTCTTCAAATCTGAGGACTCGATGGAACTTGTTCCCTGAAAAATTGCGCAAATTGATTACATCTAGTATTAGAAGGGAAGAAATAATTCCATTGAGAGATCTGTGTAAAAGACCATTAATTATATGGAAAATTTCTCTGGCTGGATTTTGGGTCAATAATAACTAAACTTGAGAAATAGCCACTTCCTTTCAGTAATAGCCTTGTGTAATTTAATAAGTGAGTTTTTTTACACCTCAGTTTATCACGCTCAGAATGAGACTTGCCAACTCTGTTCTAATTTATGTCCAATTTTCTTCAGATCTCATATGCTGGTAACTCGTGTGCCTTTTAATAAGAACTTTATTCTCCTTTTGATGAGGGCAATGACATCTATAGTATTTGATTTTCTGCTCCCTCTCCTAAGGTGATATTAATGTATTTTTATTTTATTTTCAAAACTTCCAAATTTAACATTCACAATACAAATAATTAGGAATAATACCAGAAATATAGTTACAAGCAAAGCAGCCAAAGTCCAAACAGTGCACAATGCAAAGGAAATTAAAAATGTAAAAAAAAAAAAGGACCAACTTTTCACAAAAGGAAAAATCTGCATATCCAACTCAGAAATATTAAATGTGCCCCAACGTGTAATTATGGGACCCACGACTGGGGAAGGTGACAGAACACTGGCATGATCCCTAAGGAAGGTCTGCAAATGTACAAGATATGTTTTTGCTATCTCGATTTCAAATATTTAACACACACAGGGATGGTAACTTTCAAAACGGGCACGCGGGCATACATAGATGCATATGTCAGTATACACCCAGGTATGTGGCAATTTTATAAAATGCGCACATATGCATGTACATATGTGCGCCTAATTTTAAGCTTGTGTGCACCCAGTAGTGTAAGTTGGGTTTCAGACGCGCAAGTGAAGGAATTTTATAACCGGTGCACATCCATGCCATGACCAGTTTCACCAGTTCGCCCGATAGTTCACCCAGTCTAGAGGTAGGTACTCCAAAGCCCTATGGTTCATAAGCCTGCACTCCCCCCAGTTCACCTAGATCCCTCAAACACTTCAACGATGTCTGGAAAGACTTTTATTAATACTTATACCTCAATAGTAGAAGTAAAGTTACGCGCTGCATACATACTTGTGTGCACATCTCTTGGCCTTGCCCTGGAACACCCACATCCCACCCCTCTTTTATTCACAGTGAGATATTCGCACATCGGGACTTGCGCACACATGTGGGTGGCTATTAAAATTGGGTGGACATGCGCATATCCTACACCCACGCGTATCTTCATTTTGGCACGCACCTGGCTTTTAAAATCCCCCAAGGTCTAACTGAGCTAATACATACTACCCAAAACAGCAATTTTCTGTACGTAACATAAGTGTTTTCTTTTTTCCTGGATAGTTTTACTAACAGGAAATACACAAATGTTATGATCCTGAAAAAAAAGTCAGTGTCCGGTCTCTAATTCGAGTGAACGTTCGTTCTACCAGAGTCAACCGAGTAACAGCTTTGTGTCCTCTCCAATATAGCAATTATGATATAAACCATCTAATGCAATAGCATTAGATTTTACATTTGGGCCTGATTTCTTTAATAAACCCTGATATCTGGAAGAAGGGCCTCAGATGAACATTTAAGCACCTTAATCATGGGTTGTTTGTTTTTTTTTTGTTTGTGTTTTTTTAAACTTAGCCACAGAGGTTAACAACAATGACCTAGAAAAGTTGGTAAGGTACAGATCTTTCCTTCTGGAGGCATTTTTCAAAAACTCTACTTTTAGTATGAAGAGTAGTAGTTGTAGAGGTTCCACTTTATTAAATAACATGACTTCTGTCTGGATCACCTCTTTATTTAAAATTTGCGCTCCTGCATGTACCCTCTGATTGTCCAGTCAAGGGTATTAGATGTTCCATCCACCAAAGTCGCATGTTTAGATGAAACTTTAGAGTCAGCCTTCTCAGTAGCAGGTCCTGTGCTGTGGAATTCCCTACCTTCATCCATATGCAACGTTAAGGAACCAAAAGCCTTTTAATAAGCTTTAAAACCATATTTGTTTAAAGCCACGTTTGATCCTCCGCTATAGGCTTGGTTTATACAATGGTCTCATTTGCATTCTGTTTGGATTTTGAACCAATGGTTAAAGCTAAGATATGACCAGTTTTTAATTATGGCATGTAATTTATTTTATTTGTTCTTATTGAAGCATTATGTATGCAATTTGTACCCTGCTCAGAACGAAGGAGGGGGTGGGTAATAAATATTTTAAATATCTAGGAATAATACTGCATCCTTGAATGCAAACCATAGTCCCCTCAGTCTATCAATACATGAGCATGGCTCTTAGTATTTGATTCTTGAGCCTGTTGACTGGATCTTGCTCTCTGTAAAGTATGATTCAGATAATTAAATTATCTGAATCATACTTTACAGCCCAAACAGGATATTTCCCCTCCTCAGCTGCCTTCTGAAGATTCTGGTGATTGTAGACCAAAAACCTCTCTACTCATTACAACTAGCTCTCCAACCTGGCTGTGCTCGCTCCTTGCCTGTCACCTAGCCCAGACATTGCAGTGACAGCGTTCTGCCAGGGGCCACAGCTCCCTCTGGAACCCAGTACCCCCACAGCCTAGGTGTCACCATTGAGCAATGGCTGAGATGCCCCATCCCCCACAGGGGTTGTCAATGTTGCTTCTGCAGCATTCCCAATAATTTTCCAAGATGCTATCTTTATTCGGTAAATGAATTCCTTCCTTCAAATTAATGTAGGTTAGCTAAAGCCAGAACTCAAGATTTTGTTCTCTCTTGCAGTTCCTACTCTGTGGAATTCCCCCTTTTTACCTCACCAAATACTGAAGGTCTGAACAAGACTTTCTCAGATTTAGGAGAGGTCTGAAAATGTATCTCTTTCAGGCTGGCATTTGCTTCAGGCTGCTCCTCAGTAATCTGAGAAGTAATGCTGTGTTTGAATAGGTTTATTGGTGCTTTATGTTATGGCCAAGGAACTGAAGCTCAATTATTTTGACTGTTGATTTCCATTAGCTTTGATGCTCTTGTCATTATTTTGTGGAAGGCTGTGAAGCTGATTTTGTTTTATATTCTCTGTATGTTGCTGGTTTAAGTTGACGTATTTGGACATTCATTTATGAGGAGCTTTCATACGTGGCTCCTGATGGGTTAAAGTTTTTGTACATCATCTGGAACCTTTGGTTAGGTGACAAATGAAAGATGATAAAATATAATTGCCATCAGATAAAATATAATTCCCAGATGGCTCTGGATACAGAAGACCTGACCTAGCAATCAACTTTCTACCATTTCTAAATAAATCAGGAGGCTGTTACACTTCTGCTTGTCAGAGCCCCAATGCTGAAAGCTCACTGTTGTGCACAAAGTACGACTGTAGCAAGGACATCTGAAGAGTGCGCACAGGGAAGGCAATGTTTAAAAAAAAAAAAAAATAGGAGGGGGGGGGGGGGGATAGTAAAAAAAAAAAAAAAAAGTTGTATAGCTGAGAAATATTTTAAATTCACAGAAGGAATGAAACCTAGGAATGAGGCCAGTTAAGGAAGCAGTAGAGCCAAGAAACAAGCCAGTTAATAATTTGATGTATCTGGCTAGTTCTGTGGTTTTACAGCACCTTATTCCCTGTAAATTAGGCAAAACCTCCAAAGGTTAACTAGCACTTGGAAGCTGTTCTCAGAACTGTTTTTGCCTGGTTTAATTGCTCCCTTCTGCTTTCCTCCCTGCCCCCACTTCACTCCGTCCTGGTTGCAGAGGTTGAAGGAATCTGAATCCGAACTTTCTCATCTTTTATCGCGCTTGGCGCACTCCGTTTTTGATGCGTGCTAATTCGCCTTGTGAGCGGACATCAGTTCGAGGACAGGAGAGGAGCAGAGTCGGGAAGACCTGACTATTGTGGGCAGCAGAAGGGCACTGCGATTAGCGCAGACTGCTCGGCTGCAGAAGGTAATAGATGCTCCCAGCCAATGATACAGCGAGACCTATTTAATGTAAGCTTACACCAAACATTTCTGCATTAACCAGGGGGGAGCACCTGTACTTGGTTTGACAATAAGAATTCCTTTAATTTGAGTCTAGCGTTCCTCTGTGAAGGGGTGTTTCATATTCAATATATTTTACCCACTTTTATTTCAAGCATGTTCCATATCCTCCTGGTATGTGAGGGCCCTTTGCCAGTGTTCCCTGACTTAGCCCTTAGACCAATGTTTCCCAACCGTCTCCTGGAGGCACGCCTAGGCAGTCGGGTTTTCAGGATTGCCACCGTGAATTGGGTCTCCAGTGTATGCAAATCTATCTCATGCATATTCATTGTGGATACTCTGAGAGCCCGACTGGTTAGGTGTGCCTCCGGGGGAGGGTTGGGGAAACTCTGCCTTAGAGTGTCGCCATGTCGTGAGACACGGCCTGTGTCCTTGTGGTCATGGGGCTCGCCTTCAGCCGCTGTTGCAACGGTGCACCAGCCGCTAAAATCATCCGTGCTGGTGTTCAACTGAAAGGGCCGTGGTAGGAACGGGGATGGGCGGGAGCTGCAGCCGGAGCTGTTGCTGCCAGCAGAGCAGGGAGGAATTGCCCCGCTGCTGTGTGTGGTGATCCTCAGGAGAAGAGGAAATTGGGAAAGGGACTCGAGAGTGGGTGGGGGGTGCAAGAAAAGCAAAATGATATTTAAGCGTAATATGGGGAGAGGGAGGAGGCAAGAAGTTAGGAGGAGCAGAATCGTGGATAGGGAAGTAGGAAGGAAGGCTGGAAAAGGGGAGCTCCAGGGAGAAGTTAGAGGAAAGATGGCTGTTAGGGAAGGATCAGGAAAAAAAAAAAGGGAAGGTCAAGGTCAGAAGATTGTGGTCTGGGAAGGAAAATGGGATAGAGAGTAAAAGAAGAGAGAGAAATTGAAATATATGATCAGGCACAGAGAGAAATGCAGATGGAAAAGACCTCTGTAGAGCAGAAGATGCAGCATTTGTTTTTTGTGACTATAAATATATAATTTTTTTTTGTTAGAGAGGAAAAAAAAAAAGCGCCTAGGAAAGTTTGTACCAAATAGTGAGGAGAGTTAGACTCCTGTGTTTTCAGCAACGTGGGGTTTTGTTTATATTTCTTTTTCTGCCTTTTCATAGAATGCTCAAGGTGGGTTATAACACTCAACTTTCAAGAACAATAAAATCTAGCAAAGTAAATAGAGAACTAAATATTAGATCATTAAGACAAAATAAGTAAGGCTGGGTACCTTTCTTATTCCTGCTGTTCGTTATGTAGCAGATTGTGGGGGGGAAGGGGTCAGATCCAGCAGCAGACTTGCCTGCCATCGTCCCGTCGTCTCCATTTTTTTTTTTTTTCCATGCTTGTTCTATGGGGAAAAATAATAAAATGCCCAGCTCCATGTTGTATTATTTGAAACCAGAGGAAATGACCGTTTCAGAAAAGGCTGAGCCAGCTCTTCAGTACAAGGCTGCTGCCCATCGTCCCACCTGAACTTGGGAGTCCGTGCGTATTTCCTTTTCTTCCCGCTACACCAGTCTGGACAAGCGGGAATATCTCGTTTCCCAGCTGCCAGAGACAGAATCCGCACCTTTTTTTCCCCCCTTGTGACCTCACTGCTGTCTATAAAGAGTGTGTGGACTCTGGCAATTGCCAGTAGTCTCTTTTTTTTTTTCCTCCAGCAGTTGCAGATACCAGGGGTCTTTAGGCTAAAAAAGAAAAAAAAAAGAAAGAGGAACCTTGATCCTCCCAGGTTCAGCCTCTGCCTACTCGAGCAGCACTTGCTCCTGGTCAGTAGCTGAGGGGCTGGAGCTTACCTCCCAGGGATTCTTGGGGGTAGGCCCCCCCCCCCCCCCAGGGTGAATCCCACTCTCCTCAGGGACTGTGGATGTCCCTTGGTGAGTGTGGGTACCTGGGGAACCTGTAATGCATCAGAGTTTGGGATGAGCTCTCTCTCTCTCTCTTGCCTGCTCATTTCCCTTTGAATTACAGCTTTTTATTTTTATTTTATTTTTTATTGAAGGGATGGGAAGGAGAAGAGAGAGAGAGAAGCCTGGATTGAGGTGGAGCTCTGCTGCAGAGGTAGCACTGGGCTGGGCAGCCAATGCAGGGGGTGGGGGAGGCAGGACTCTTCAGCAGCTCAAAAGGTGAGAAGTAACTCAAGTGTGCCATTGGGAGAGGAGGATGCAGTGGTTTGCCTGCAGGCAGTGGTGCTGTATCAGTACAACTTCCTGGAGCAGGGCTAGAGCATTTTTTGATAGATAAACAAATGAGGGCAATAATGCAGGGCTGCAGGGATGATACTGTGTCCTTGGCACCAAACTGCCCTCCCCCGCCAGCGTCGCCAGCTTGTAAGTGAGACCTGGAGCTGGCTTCTCCCTGCGATGCAGGAATCTCCCCTCTCCTAGAGAGCATGGAGGACATTAAATTGGACTCTTCAGACTCAAGAAACTTGAGAACCTTTTTAAGAAATCAGTTGAGGAAATTTATTAAAATACTATAAAATATTCATGCTACAAGATTGATTCCTGTCCATTATGACTTACAAAATCTGCTTTGGATGGTTTAACAGATCCACATCACCTTCATAGTTTTTCTTCTAATATGCCGCAGTGCTTAAAGAGTTGTTATCCGTCCTTTGATTTAAAAAAAAATAAAAAAAATTGTAACCCCCATCCCCGGGTGTACGTGAGTCATGGACGGGGCCATAAAAGATTTTAAAATCTTTTCGGGCTGTTACCACTCCTGGCTAACTCTGATGCTGTCCTTTTCCCCGGGGCCTGGATTTTTTGTAGATGGGGAAGGAGGGAGGGAGGGAAAAAACCCTTTCAAGGCCCGGATTTAACAGTGGTGTCCCGATTTTGTGTTTTCTTTTCACCGGGAGAGGTAACACATTTTCTTCACCCCTGTGGAAGCTACAGGTGGCAGAAAAAATACCCTGGAGACTTTATTTTGTGTGTCCAAAATTAAAATTTTTACTGATGGGTAATCGGGTGAAATCCTGGCACAATTCAAATCCGTTCCTTTGGTTTCCACAGGTGGCGGTTACAGATTGTTTTTCTCTGTCTGTGCAAGGGGGTCTCTCTTTCCAGGTTCCAGGGGCAAGGGAAGCACTTACCATCCAGGGCTTGAATTAATGAGGTTCCCAAGTATCTTTCTTGTCATGTAGAAACCTCCTCCAGCTAGCCAAAAAAAACCCCCTCTTATTACACAGTCTCTGCACAGATTCCCAAATCTCTCTCCCAGGGGTGATGACTCCATTTGGGAGTACCAGGATGTGACTCAGATTTGGTTTTACTCACAGCTCTCTTCAGTCTTTCTCGGTCTCACTCGCTATATTCGAATCCCAAGTTGAAAAGGGATCCCCTGGAACTTGCAGCTCTCGATGTTCCTTACCTCAGGGTAGGAAGAAAGGACAGCAAAGCTCTCCCTCCCAGATCTTCTAACTATAAATGCCTCTGTCCTCTGCTTCCTTAAAAGGTCACAGCAGGGGGCAGGTCTTCCCTCTCCCCCCCCCCTCCCCTGTGCCTTCACCCCCAAGCAATACCCAGGAATCTGTCTCTTGTTACAAAGAAAAACTCTTCAAAAATCCCCAAGAACCAACCCAGCCACCCAGTTAGCGGACTGAAAGGGGATGTTCCCTTGGCCTTGCCCAGGAACTACAGGTAGATAGTTCCTGAGTCCAAGGGTAGGCCCAAAAATACAGCAAAGGAAAAGTCTCCAGAACTTCCTCCCAGCTCAACAGCTGGACCGCACTGCCCTCCCCCCCGAGCTCGCAGGAGGCCGGCCATCCCGTCACTCTCAGAGGGAGGGGCTTTATCAGATGGTTCTCCCCTTTTCTCTGAACTACACAACTCTATCCATAGATAATGGAATTACTAAGGGCACTATTGGTAGCGCTCCCAAAGTGGCGGTTACAGTATTATAGATATAAAATATTAGATAATTATAAACCTATTTCTAATGTTTCTTTTCTTGGCAAGATTTATCAAAAGATGCATGACCAACCAAATAAAATAATTCTTTTCAGAGAGTTCTGGAGCACTAAATAAAATTAGTTGGGTTTTTGTCTTAAATTTAATACAGATGGCTAATACCAAATTTAGGGCAAAAATCCTACTAATTTGGCTTAGTGGACGATCTACGACTAAATTTGAATAGAATGACTGATTCCGTGCAAGTCCATTTGATCTACTCTATCCTTGTTGATTTAATGAGTTAGGTATTGGGGGCCTTCCATGTCAGTAGATACAGTCTTTCTAGAGGGGAGAATATGCATAGGGGCTCCATCATGCAGTTCCTCAAGGCTCCGTGCTCTCCCCTTTTTCTCCCCTTATTAGTCAGATACTAGTATCCAATATAGGCATTCTCATCTGGAGATCTGGAATTAAATATCAGCTATATGTTGATAATATTCAGCTATATATCTTCTTGGGCTGTACTAGAATGGACTCGTTAAACAAATTTAGTGCTTGTATCAAAGAAATTGTCTTTGATTTCATTTAAGTAGATTAAAATTATGTCCAACATAGTCTTTGTTACAGACTCATAAAAAATATTAGTCTTGTGGCTGATTTTACCATTGTAGTCAATGGCATGACACTTCCTTTTAAAAGTCAGGTTTTGTAACCTTGGCATTACCTTACACAAGATCCTGTCTTATGAATGTTCAAACTGCAGCAGTATCCCATAGCAGTTTTCTTATCTAAAGTAATTCTTGCAGGAGTAGCTGGCAATACTAATTCATGCTACAACTATACTTCTGTAATAGTCTTTACTTAGGCCTTCTGAAAAAAAGCTTGCAGAAATTATAATTAATTCAAAATTTCACTGCTTGTTTAACTAGAATTAGATTTAGAGAGATCTAAGAGATTTGCATTGGTTCTTAGTAGCCTTTTGGATACCATTTAAAATCGTATTACTTACTGTTAACCTGGGTCTAGAATATATAAAGCTTTATCTAAAAAAAAATCTCAACTGCTACGTGTGTAAATATGCGGTCTAAGGTCCAAAAATGAAACCTTTTCTTAAAATACATTCAGTTAAAGAAATGTAATCATCAGGAACCTGTAACAGGACTTTTACTTATGCAGCTTCATCAATGGAAATGGTTTTTTTTTTTTTGTTTTTTGTTTTTTTTTTTTACAGAGAAACTTGGCTTATTGATGAAACTGAGATGTTTACAAGCATAACAAAATATGGTTATTCCAACAGCCTTTCCTAGAGGATAAAACTTAAACAGCCGCGCGGGCACAGATGTATACGCGAATGATGGCTCGCGCTAACGGACGCGCCCATATTATAACATAAGCATGTATACACACGTGGTATAAAATAGGCTGTATGCACATACGTGTGCACAATTTTATATGGCCGGGCACATATATGTGCAAACGCCACCTCTACCGTATAAGTGGGTGGATTTTAAGTGACGCATGCTGGCGCAATTATCAGTTTCCCCAGTTTGTCCAGGTAAAGAATAGGACTTCCTAATCCCCTTAGTTAAATAGCCTCCCTTTTACATTTTTAGCCCCAACCCTTAAAGACCACTGACTAGCCTAGTTTTTTTTTTCTTTTTGTTGTTTTACGACTTGCACGCCATCCATAGCAGAAGTATTGTGCGCGTAAACATTTACACACTGGTTTCATTTATAAATCCAGGAATGCTCGTGCCCTGCCCAGACCACATTCCCGCCCTTTTTTTGGCAAAAGATTTTTGTGCACATTTCTGCGCGCTTTTTAAAATCCACACGGCATGAGCTGGCCTGTCTTCTGCGCGAATCTCCCAGCTTTGACACGTGTAGGGCTTTTAAAATTCTCCTGCCAGTATTTAGAATTATTTTACAGGTTACTTGCTCTTGCTCTGATTGTTATGGATTTAAACCTTTTTTGGGTTTATTAATATTTGTTAAACTTAAGTCTTCTGGTACTGTAGTTTTATTGTATCTTTTTTAGATCTCTTGTCATATATTGATAGACTTCTCTGTTTTATGAGGTGAGGGCTTTTTTTCTTGTTTTATTTTGTTATTTGATAATGCAAATTGAGTTTCTTCCTCTGTGTGGTGTTAATGTGTTGCTTGCTTTATTTATACACCACTTTCACAAAGCAGGGAAAGGGTAGTTTTATCAAATCCGTATTAAATAAAATACTTCCTTCCCATCATGGGATCACCACTACCGCCGCTTCCTGGGACCCCAATCGTGGTAAAAGATGCTTCTGCTGCCTCCTGCTCCCGAGTCCAGTCAGGGCTGAAACCATGGCTGTCAGAGCGTTGCTGATCAGAGCTGTCCTGTCTGAAATTGGGGAGAGGAGGGCGACATGGAGGATGGTGGTCTGAGGCCCGCCGCTACAATCAGCCGCTCCAGCTTCACACGTGAGCTGACAGAGCACAGAACCAAGCGACGAGGACAGGAGCGAGAGGCGTGCCGAGCCTGACCCGATGTCGTGAGTCCCTGAGCCTGGCGGAGGAAGAAGAATAGCCAAAGCCCGATGGAGCTTTGAAGCAAGAAGTGAGCAGAAAAAAAAAAAAAAGAGACCATGAGCAGTTGGGAGAGAGAAACAGCAGACTTGAGAGTAGCCTACACAGTGCCTCTGACTTGGGGGCGAAGGAATGTACAAGGGGCAAAATGCCATGTTAAAATGAGAAGCAGCAATGTAAGGGAGGGGAGAGTCCAAGACAGGTGGTAAAAAGGGGGGTGGGTGGGGTAAGGGAGGGGAGATGGAGATGGAGAAAAGAGATGAGGAGGAGAAGGTTGAGGGAGTGGTCAAGGGAGATCACGCTGTTGTACTACTTATTTTATGACCCACCAGCTTGCCATTGTGCAGTACTGTAGATATCAATTTGTTCTGGGAGGAAGTCATGTGGTGCATTCCTCTGTACATTGGTTGTATATATAATATTTTTATGTATATATATATTGTAGCTTATCTTGGATTTTAGATAGAGCAAGTAAATATTTTAAATAGCCTGGCAGGATAATTTAGTGTTCGTTTACTGGTTTTACAAAAGGAAGACAGTGGTTTCCAGTCAGCCTTGAAGAAACCTAGATCCTATGCTATGATTTAAAAAAACAAACAAACCCGCAACCTGTGGCAGAATGCTTTATTGTTCGGATACTTTTTCCATAGCAGAGATAGACAGGAAGCATCAGAAAGCTTTAATGCAAATTCTATTCCCCATCTTCTCTTGCCTTTTTGAGTTTAGTGCCTGCCAGTAAGATATCCACGTACTGAAATTTTCTGAATCTACAGAACGTATGGATTTCAGAAATAGAAAAGACATGCTTCCTTCCCCAGTAACATTTTGATTTTTGAACAGCAGGAGTGCAACGGCGAAAGGAAACTGGAGTTCATTTTGCTTGACAATTGGTGCAACGCATCCACTGGGTCAAATAATTAGAGCACAGAGGAGAGGTTGTGCAACTCCACAGTGAATGGCTTGATGTGTATTTTGTTATGTGACGTAAACCTGCCTGTTAACAAAATTGTGTCAGATACGTCCGTATTTCTGCAACAAGATGAGTTGTTAAAGACCGTGCAGTACCTGCTAGGGGGAGGTCTTTGCTGTCAACACAAGATGTGCAGTTGCAGAGGGATTGGTTTTTGACATTTTCATTGCTTTGCTGGAAGCGCATGATTTTGGCAGTGGCTGGATTTTCCTTTATCAATTGCCATTTAGGTTTTAAAAAGTTCTAAGATTTGTAGGAAGTTCACAAATAGAAATAATCCCATATAACTAGATTGTTTAACGTCTTTGAACCACACCTTTGTGCTAGATGCAAAGCATTTGGACGATTTGCCAACTGGAGGAAATGCTTCCATACTTCCTGTTATAATGAATTGATTTTGTCTTCAGAACAAGGGAATAACAGCAGCAGAGGCAATGTAACAAATTTTTTGAATTGCCTTTTGTTTTTCTTAGTTGTAAATTTAAATACAAGTAAAGAAAAATATGCCGGCATGTTCTACAAAGAGGGACACTATGTATGTACGTTCTTTTGTTAATTTGTTTTCTTTTCATTGGTATTTAGCAGCTTTCCTCTCTTAAGAGTGCTTTGTTAATTTTTTTTTTTTTTGTGGCAATAACTAAAAGACCAGTATTGCCACACACAAAAAAAATTAACAAAGCACTCTTTAAAAGAGAGGAAAGCTGCTAAATACAGATGAAAAGAAAATAAATAGAAAAGGGGTTAATAAACATGTGGATAAAGGTGAACCGATAGATGTAATGTATTTGGATTTTCAGAAGGCAGTTGACAAAGTCCCTCATGAGAGGCTTCTAAGAAAACTAAAAAGTCATGAGATAGGAGGCGATGTCCTTTCGTGGATTACAAACTGGTTAAAAGACAGGAAAGAGAGAGTAGGATTAAATGGTCAAGTTTCTCAGTGGAAAAGGGTAAACAGTGGAGTGCCTCAGGGATCTGTACTTGGACTGGTGCTGTTCAATATATATAAATGATCTGGAAAGGAATACGATGAGTGAGGTTATCAAATTTGCGGATGATACAAAATTATTCAGAGTAGTTAAATCACAAGCATTACAGGAGGATCTTGCAAGACTGGAAGATTGGGCATTCAAATGGCAGATGAAATGTAATGTTTACAAGTGCAAGGTGTTGCATATAGGGAAAAATAACCCTTGCTATAGTTACACGATGTTAGGTTCCATATTAGGAGCAACCACCCAGGAAAAAGATCCTAGGCATCATAGTGGATAATACTTTGAAATTGTCGGCTCAGTGTGCTGCAGCAGTCAAAAAAAGCAAACAATGTTAGGAATTATTAGGAAGGGAATGGTTAATAAAACAGAAAATGTCATAATGCCTCTGTATCGCTCCATGGTGAGACCGCACCTTGAATACTGTGTACAATTCTTGTCGCCGCATCTCAAAAAAGATATAATTGCAATGGAGAAGGTACAGAGAAGGGCAATCAAAATGATAAAGGGGATGGAACAGCTCCCCTATGAGGAAAGGCTAAAGAGGTTAGGGCTGTTCAGCTTGGAGAAGAGACAGCGGGGGGGGGGGGGTTGATAGAGGTCTTTAAGATCATGAGAGGTCTTGAACCAGTAGATGTGACTTGATTATTTACACTTTCGAATAATAGAAGGACTAGGGGGCATTCTATGAAGTTAGCAAGTAGCACATTTAAGACTAATCGTAGAAAATTATTTTTTACTCAATGCACAATTAAGCTCTGGAATTTGTTGATAGAGGATTTGGTTAGTACAATTAGTGTAGTTGGGTTCAAAAAAAGGTTTGGCTAAGTTCTTGGAAGAATAGTCCATTAATTGCTATTAATCAAGTTGACTTAGGGAACAGCCACTGCTATTAATTGCATCAGTAGCATGGGATCGTCTTGGTGTTTGGGTACTTGCCAGGTACTTGTAGCCTGGTTTGGCCACTGTTGGAAACAGGATGCTGGGCTTGATGGACCCTTGGTCTGACCCAGCATGGCAATTTCTTATGTTCTTAACATACAAACATAATGTCCCTCATAACAGAACATGCTGGCATATTTCTCTTTATTTGTATTTAAATGCCCGCAAATCAGGTAATTTGTTTGCATGCACACATGATGTAATGTGTGACACTTCTTTGACAACATCTACCTACAGCATAAGATTTAAAGGCACATTTTTAATTGATAGGGAGAAATCACAGTTACTTTCCAGATGCATTTCTGGGACACCGCACAGCGTGTGGTGGGCAGAGTTTTTTCTTTTGGTCATTCACTGTACTGTAGACAGTGTGGTGATGGCTCAGCATGGCTCAGAAACTGTCTCAGGGATAAATCGGTTTCTGCAAATACTCTGGGAGTTTTCCTTGCCATCGGTTTCTGCACCTTGACTGTTCCTTTGCCCTAGAAGGGTTTCATGTGCAATTGTGTGCAGTGAACTACAAAACTAGAGTTTTTAACAGGAAATTGTACTGTAAGCCATACAAAACACTGAACTATCTAACAGAACACAACACACAGATATCTAAAGTTGGTATGTTACCAAGAGGCCCTTGATGGGTTTGTTTCTATATTCAGTTTTCAAGTTGAAGAGCACAACCCTTTTATTGCAAATAAAGTGCTGTTTCCTGTGCTTGGCAAAATTTAAATTGTGCTTGATTCGGAAGGAATCGAGGAAACATTTGGCTTTCTGATTGCAAAACAAGTAACCTGGTGCCATGGTGAACAATCATCACATTGTCTACAGATATTGTTGAAAGCGCAGTGAATGACAAAAAGAAAACTGTACTCACCATATGCTGCATGGTGTCCCAGAAGTGCATCTGGAAAGTAACAGCGATTTCTCTGTATCAATTAAAAATGTGCCCATCATTTGAAACCCTGCTTGTAGGTAGACATAGTCAAAGTAGTGTTGCAGATTGTCATGTGTGAATGCAAACACAGGCGATCTGATTTGTCGGCATTGATTACGGCATCTGGGGAGACGGTACTCGGATCGCCTAAGACAATTCAGATGTCAGTGTGTGGACCACATTTAAGGACTGGGCGCACCCGATGCAGTACATTCCATGCATCGTTTCTGCTTGTGCTGTGTAAGTCGTGCAAAGGTTATACCTTGTGGCACATATGTATTTGTTGGAGAGAAGTTCCCAAATTGCCTAATAAAATCACTCACATCTTTCCTCAAAATCTTCATTACAGCAGTAGAACACTGATTCAAAGGGCAAAGTACGGTATTCAAATTGGACATGATATCAACAATCGTATTTGAAGTAACTAGATTAACTGTTCCCAAACCCTCTTTACACACGGGAGTTCCCACCAGACTGCCAACATACTGAGGCAGAACCTTTTGCTAAGTTATTTACTTTATCCTCAGAAAAGCAAGCCAGCTTCTGACAGATTTTAACGTACGATCAGTAGTCTTTTATATTCTAGTTGATTTAAAGTTTTTCCACTGTAAAATAATTCTTTTTAATGATTGTCGGATTCACGTATCCAACGAGAAAATAAACATTTTTTTGCGGACTCTGATTGCTGATTTATAGTGGGTTAAGCTTGTTCTATAAGCTTCTAAAGCATCAAGTGATTTACTTCCTCAGCATTCGGGCAGGTCATTCCCAACGAGTGGGTTATGCACCTCTGCCAGCAGATGGAGATGGAGCAAAAGCTGACGTCACAGCCATATAGTACCACCTTGACATCAGCCTGCCGGTATTCTCCATCTCCAGCACATGGTGGACATGCATTTCTCTTCAGGGGATTGCCTGTGAGTAAAAAAAAAAAAAAAAAAAGGAATCGAAAGAAGATAGAGGGAAAGACAAGACATCTCTATATAGCACTGCTTATCTTTTGAGGTGATACAGTGTGTGGTCCCTCCCTCCCTCAGTAGAGGGCCTTCAGTCCAGTAGCCTTGACTGGCGTGGATCTAAATTCTAGTTAGCAGTTGCAGGCCAAGAGAGGCTTAGTGTTAAAGGCTTTAGCCCTCTCCCCCAGTAGTCTGGACTCATTCCTGCTCTCAGCCGGGGAGGCTGAGCTCAGGTAAAAGTTTTTTACTTTAAAAAAAAACCAAAAAAGAAGAAAAAAACCACAGTGAAAAGAGAGAAAGCAGGAGAGAAGGGTCTGTTTCCTCGGCATTTGGCTGTCCTCATATCTCTGGGGAGTTCTGTGAGGTGAGGAGATAGTGCATGAATGGTGTGTTGAGCAGCCATTTGGCTGGGCCCCGCTCCCAGGCTTCTCCCATTTTGGTGCGTGGTAGGCTGCAGGGTAGTTTCACTTTTTTTTTTTTTTTGTTGCAGGCCATTGGTGCGCGCATGCACATCTGTGTGTGCATCTGTTCTTGCCTGTGCGTCCAGTTTCGGTGTTCTTCCTTCTGGATGCATATCTTGTGCATCCAACTTAGGCATCAATACTGAAGGACTAGTTTGGGCATCCAGATGGATGAGCAGTCTAGGCGTGTGTGCTTGGATGTACATTTTTTTGTGTCCATTTTGAGCGCGGCTTAAACGCACAGGTAATCTAGGTGCAAGCCTTTATCAGTCTGCATGTTTACAGTCATGGCACCTGTAGCAAAGAAGCCTAAGCGCATAAATATTTTCACTGCATGCCACATCAGGGCCATTCAACTGGAACATTCTTTAAGCTTGTGTCAGCACTGCCTGGATGCTCGGGGAGATTTATCTCCTTCTGAATTTGCTGGCGATGGTCCATCTCCTCAGTCTGAGGTGAGTGGGACCAAGGGTTGTCACCTCCCTTACTTGCTGCACAGGCAGAGTCCTCAGTGGACATTATCTTTCAGGAAGTAAGGTTCGGGCCTGGAATGGACCCATCCTCCCTTTCCTGGGTAGAATTCTTCCAGGGATGCAGATATTTCTACAGTTGGACTGGTGGTTACATGTGGATCATCTCAGGAAGAGAATTTCCTTGACAACATCGGATTGGTTGGTACTCACGACAGATGAAGGCCTCTGGGGCTGGGCGACTTATTGTCAGGAGTTGGTGGTGCAAGGTTGCTAGAATGCAGCAAAGCAGCAGTAGAACATCAACAATGGAGGCATGAATGGTTCGGTTTATGTGCTTGTGGTTCGATGAGCGGCAAGAGGCTTGGGCGGTCCAGATAATGTCCAACAATGTGACAGCAGTGGCTTACATCAATCATCTGGGTGGAACTAAGAGTCAACAGGTGTTGGAGGAGATAGTATGGGTGGAGCAGCATCTCCTAAGTATATCTGCCTCTCACATTGCTAGAAAGGACAATATGAGAGCCAATTTCCTCAGCAGGACAAGGCCTTTCAGTTACTGGTGAACCACTGGGGCCTACTGGATCTAGACCTGTTGGCGACATTCAACATTGCAAAGATTCCACACTTTTTCAGTCGCAGGCGGGACCCAAAAAATGCCCTTAACACCTTGAAGGTTCAAGTTGCAGCCTTGGCTTGTTATAGGGGGAGAATCAATAGAGTGCCTTTGTCATCCCATTCGGACGTGTCCTGTTTCTTGCAGGGAGTTAAGCATCTTGGCTCCCCCCCCCCCCCAACCCCCTTGTTGCAGCTTCCGGTGCCTCTGGGACCTTAATTTGTTCCTTGAGTTCTTGGCAGGTCCAACTTGTCAACTGCCGTGTATTCTTACCTTACGGCTGCTTACCTTGAAGACAGTTTTTCTGATAGCAATCTGTTCGGAATGCCTGGTCTCTGCGCCGTAGGCTTTTTCCTGCCATGAGCCTTTTCTCCGTAAGACTCCGGGAGCAGTTCAACTTTGGACTATGCCCTCCTTTTTTTGCCAAAAGTGGTTTCAGAGTTTCATTTGTATCTGTCTGTTTCCCTGTCCACCTTGGACAGAGATTAAGCTGAGTACCATCTTTTGTGTTCCTCGGATGTCACGCGTCATTTACTACGTACTTGGAAATGACTAAAGCTGTTTGGAAGTCTGATCGCCTGTTTGTGCTCCATGGTGGAGGTAAACAGGGAGCTCCGGCAATGCGGGCAATGATAGCCTGCTGGTTTAAGGAGGTCAGTGTGACTCCTGAGGTTGTCTTTCTGAAACAGATTAGACCCCACTTCACGAAGGCTGAGGCGGTGTCGTGGATGAAACTTTGCTTGTTGTCACCTGCTGAAATTTGCCAAGCAGTGACATAGTTATCTTTGCATATCTTCTCCAAAGCATTACCACTTGGATGTTCGGGCTAGGGAGGATGCTGCATTTGCGGGCGGTATTGATTGGACTGCTGGCAGCCTCCTGCCTTTTTTGAGATTAACTTTGGTACATCCCGCTCGTTAGGATTGTCCTGCCCGAATGCTGAGGAAGGAGAAATTACTACTTACCTGATAATTTCCTTTCCTTTAGTAAGAGCAGGTCAATCCCAGACCCACCCTTGGCTGCTGATGTTTAAATTTGTGGTTAGCTGCCTTCAGGTAAGCTATGCAGATTATGATTCCTGCACATCGTGGGATATTGGTAAGTGGCTTCTCTAGTCCTTAGTTTGCTAGATATGTTCCTTCTTTTGGCTGAGCTCAGTGTTCTGGTTGGTTGAAAAACATGAATGGTTGCCTGTTGATATTAATGTTCAAGTATATTCAGTTTTGTCCACAGTTTGGCTTTTCCAGAGAATACTGGCAGGCTGATGTCAGGGCAGGACTTTATAGTCGTGACGTCAGCATTTGCTCCGTCTACATCTGGTGGTAGAGGTGCATAACCTATTTGGGATAGACCTGCCCTTACTGGAGGAAAGGAAATTATCTGCTAAGTAGTAATTTCTCCATTTACGCCAGGCATGCAAACATTTAAATTCCTTAAGGGTATCAGTATAGAATAGCTCTTACTGGAGCAGTCTGTTGAAGAGCAGCAGATAAAGTAGATTGCCATACCTCTACTGCAGAATTCACATCTGTAATCATTTCATTGTATAACATTGGACGCCACTTTATCATGAAGGAAATCAGCTTCAATATGTCCATGTTAAATAATTTAGATGGAATAGTGGACCTTCATGTTGCCACCATCCCAACTGGAATCTGAAATGGCAAACAATGATGGTCTGACCAAGGAATATCTAAGTAACTATAAGAAAAATAGTTGCTTAGATTATATTTCTTTCTTAGGAAAACCAAATCTAATGTGTGTCCTAATCTGTGGCTTGGGGACTGAAACATTAGGACCCACCCTAACGCTAACAAAATATTTAAAAAATCTTTGTAACTAGGTGACAAAGGTACCACATCCACATGTAAGTTTAAAAAAAAACTTGCTAATTGTCTTGAGGTGTTGAATATAAACAAGCTTATTTTTGGAATTTACTATAATATTTCTGAGCTCTTACTCTGTCCTCCTGCATGGTTTGCACTATTACTCTAGGTCTCTTTGAGTGCTCTTCAACGTTGCTAGAACAGTGTGCACAAATAAGGTGTTATGAAACATGTCTGTTTCAATGTGAACCCGCAATGTTTTTTGTCTGTAACTTCATGACTGTAAATTAGATTCTTTAGATTTTTGATTGTAGACAGCAAGGATTGTTTCTGTTTGCCATATCGCCTTGATCATTCTCGTGCAAATAATAGTGCCACCAAGTTACTGCAAATACTTAAAAGTTTCTTTTGACAACATTTTAATTGTACTAGAAAAATCATGCACCCTATAAGAATGTTATGTAGGAGAAGTTCCTAGTATGTAAGTAGTTTTGCTTGAAGAATAGTTGATTCTTCTTGATGGTTCATTATTTAAACATCTCTACAGTTAACTGTACAGTACTACATTTCTCTCTTCCTACTGAGAGCAGGGGCTGGGGTAGGGCTGCAATAAAGACTTCTAATTTATTATTGCATTATTATATTTATGCTTTTTTGTTTTATTGCTTTTCAAGATGTTCTTAAGCAGATAGCCAGGCAAGTATAAAAAGTGTTACTTTTCTGGCTAAGTCAGATTGCAGGATAAACAGTGCTTTTTAGACTTTGCTGCTACTTAGCTAGATGAGTTGGAACTTGTCTGGTTAAGTGCTGCTTTCAGGATTTAGCTTAACAAATTAGAATTTATCTGGATAAGTATCGGGCAGGTGTTACATTTTTTTTCAATTTATAATTTTATTATTTTTAATGTGAACATACAGTGGAGCCACAAATATTATGACATTTGTGGCTCCATTGTGTACTCACATATTTTTGCTTATAACTTTAAAAATAAAGACGTGGAGATTTTACACGCATCCCCCCCCCCCAAGTCAGGTGTTACACGTGTTAAGTCAGGAGATTTTCTAACATGCACATGGCAATGAAATTACCAGTTTTACCAATTAGTCTATCAGTATGCCCATCTGCAGTTCAGCCTGAATTCCCCCCATTTCACAAAGGCCCCTCCACCCATTCAGTATTTCACTTTGAAGGCGTTTGCGATCTCTTAGTCTAGATACAGAGCAGGGGTAAATATGCGTGAGTAAGCTGCCACATTTACATGCATAAAATGCTGGCAAAATAGCACTCACATAGATGTTGGTCTCGCCCTGGAACACCCTGGCCCACCCTTTTTCATACTTACACACACAAATGAAAGGTATGTATTTTGAAGTTTATAAAATAGCACATATTCAAGTATATACTATTTACCTTCATATGTGCCGATTTTTACGTGTGTAACTCTGGAAATTTGCCTTTAAGTTTGTACCTGAGGCCAGTGGCGTAGCCAGAATTGATTTTTTGGGTGGGCACAAGGTTAACATAGGTGGGCACAAGGCATGCAGGTCTACTAGTTGTTTTCTTACTGATAAATAATGCAATATACTGCACCCTAGAATGGCTTTCTAAGTAGTTTGCAACAGCCATTGTGTGTCATGTATGAAACTTTAAAATAATTTACTTCAATTATTTCAAGTATAGAAAACAATCAAATCCAATCATATAATAAAACAAAAATTAATGTATTCTTTCATGAACCATCTTTGCAGAAACCCAGAAATCTTCATAAATACAATAAAATATAATTAATCATCAGAACAGGTGCAGCGCAGAGCTAGGGCAATTCACATTACAAGTAACATGAAAAAAAAAAAATTCAAATTCTGGTGTAATCTCAGCAAAAAATAACCCTCCACTGCTATTTTGTGAAGTAACAAACTCTTGCAAAGAAAGAGGCATCTGGAACCTTGCCAAACAATCACAGCACTGACTCTCAGGATTCAAACAGCAACCTTATGAAAAAGCAGCAATGCAAATACTACACCAGGCCCTAGAACATTAATACATCACCTACGGGAATAACAGAACAGGCTGGACTACTACTACAGAGAAACTATATGCTAGAAATACTCATTTCTGTCACAAACAGGCAAAACTGAGACCGACCCTTACCTAATATAGAAATAAGAGACTATAAATTAGAAACAGAAACATGTAGATAAAGCCAAAATAGAAAGCCTGAGAAACTAAAATGTCTGAACAGTGGAATACTTAAGAAAGAGCAAAATACAAAAATATAAGAATGCACATTCCCAAAGATGACATATTTAAATTGCTAACATCTCCCTCTCTCTCTCTCTCTATATATATATATATATAATTTTTTTTTTTTTACCTTTGTTGTCTGATCTTTGTATTTTTCTAATCAGTTGGTCCTGGTCTCTCTTTCCCATTTTTTCCCTTGTCGCTCATTTCCTAATTCCTCTTCAGTGTCTTTTCTACTACTGTCTTCTTCCCTTACACACACACACACACACACACACACACACACACACACACACACACACATACATATATACATAAATGCTTTCTCTCACAGACTCCCTCACACACTCAGGCTCTGGCTCTCACTCTCATATGCTCTCCCCCCCCCCCCCCCCCCCCCCAAGCTCACATTCTCTGCAGACACACATACAAGCTCTCACTTTCTCACCCCTCCCCAGGCTTATATTCTTATGCACACACAGACGCACATCCAGGCACCCATTCTCATCCACACACACAAACACATTCTCCCATTCTCACCCACACATACACACATTTAAGGTCCCATTCTCACCCACACATACACACTTTCAAGCACCCATTCTTACCCACATATTCAAGCTTCCATTCTCACCCACACACACAAACCCAGGCTCCCATTCTCACCCATATATATACACATTCAAGCTTCCATCCTCACCCACATATTCAAGCTTCCATTCTCACCCACATATTCAAGCTTCCATTCTCACCCACACACACAAACCCAGGCTCCCATTCTCACCCCATATATACACACATTCAAGCTTCCATCCTCACCCACATATTCAAGCTTCCATCCTCACCCACATATTCAAGCTTCCATTATCACCCACACACATTCAAGACTCCATTCTCACTCCCATACACACCCAGGGTCCGATTTTCACCCACACACACACACACAACAAGGCTCCCATTCTCATCCTCACATACACATTCAAGCCTGTGCACAGTTTCCGCTTCCTCCCCCCAGAGCAGGAAGATCAGCTGGCATCTCCTGCTGCCACTGGCCTCCTGCTATCTTCGAGCCGTATGGCCGACCGATCTTTCTGTTTGGGGGGGGGGGAGGAGAGCGGAAGCGCCGCGCACAGTTTCCGCTTCCTCCCCCCCCAGAGCAGGAAGATCAGCTGCCTCTCCTGCTGCCACTGGCCTCCTGCTATCTTCGAGCCGTATGGCCGACCGATCTTTCTGTTTGGGGGGGGGGGGGGAGGAGAGCGGAAGCGCCGCGCACAGTTTCCGCTTCCTCCCCCCAGAGCAGGAAGATCAGCTGCCTCTCCTGCTGCCACTGGCCTCCTGCTGCCACTGGCCTCCTGCTATCTTCGGGCCGTATGGCCGACCGATCTTCCTGTTTGGGGGGGGGGGGAGGAGAGCGGAAGCGCCGCGCACAGTTTCCGCTTCCTCCCCCAGAGCAGGAAGATCAGCTGCCTCTCCTGCTGCCACTGGCCTCCTGCTATCTTCGAGCCATACGGCCGACCGATCTTCCTGCTGGGGGGGGGAGCGGAAGCTGTGCGCGGCGCTTCCGCTCGCGCCCCCCCCTCCCAACAGGAAGATCGGTCGGCTGTACGCAGGAGGCCAGTGGCAGCAGGAGAGGCAGCTGATCTTCCTGCTCTGGGGGGAGGAAGCGGAAACTGTGCGCGGCGCTTCCGCTCTCCTCCCCCCCCCCCAAACAGGAAGATCGGTCGGCCATACGGCCCGAAGATAGCAGGAGAGGCAGCTGATCTTCCTGCTTTGGGGGGAGGAAGTGGAAGCTGTGCACGGCGTTTCCGCTCCCCCCCTCCCCCCGCAAAACAGGAAGATCGGTCGGCCATATGGTTGTAGGACCGCTTCCCCACGTGAGCCGTGATGGCATGCCAAGCATGGGTTCTCCTCTTCACTGTCGCGGGGATGGGATCCCGCGACAGCCTTGCAGTTCTGGTGTCAGTTGGGTGGGCCTGGGTCTAAATTGGGTGGGCAGCTGCCCACCCAGGCCCACCCGTGGCTACGCCACTGCCTGAGGCAAAGAAGGCTGAAGTGACTTGCCCAAAGTCACAAGGAGCATCCATGAGAGAAGCAGGATTTGAATCCTGGCTTTTCTGGGTTTGCAGCCCACCCCACTAATCGGTGGGGCTGCTACTCCAGCTCCAGAAGCCTGCAGTTTATTCACCAGGTGTCTCCTTTGTGCAAGGACTATGACCTCTCCTCCTCCTGAGGCTGTGAGCAGCGCCTCAGCAGCATTCTTGGTCCCAGCCAACCCCCAAAAGCAGAAGACCTGGTTTGGAAATGAAACCCAAGCCCCCCCTGCACTGGCCCTCATTTCTCACTTTTCTGTAAAATTAAAGGGGGTGGACAGCGGAGCAGTTGGGCTGAAGCTTTATATATTGGGCAGCCTGGCATGGCTGGCCAGATAAACCTGCAAACTCGACCATCTCCAGCGTCATGTAAGAAGTTGAGCTTGCAGTTATTGCAGCGACAGCATCTGAGTGCACATGGTCGCAGTGTCTCGTTACAACGCCTTCCTTCTCCCCTTTGGAAGCACTTGAACAGATCAGGTATCAGATTGGTAGCCACACACACACACACACACACACCGTGCCGGCTGGTGCCCTGCAAATTCAGAAATACTTGTCACGGGAAACGAAAGTCGCTGTGAGCCGTTTCTGGGTGTAAGATGGAGTCATTCGGAGGGATCGTGAAAAAAAAAAAAAAGAAAAGGCAGCAGTAATGCCACAAATAATAGCTTCTGAAAGGCACAGAATCCTGCAAGCCCTTTGTGCCTCTCTAACAGCTGGCTTGCCAGGCGTCGTTTTGATGAAGATCCAGGCTCTGTGGTTTTTTTTTTTCCCCCACACTCGTGAGCAAAGCTGGCAAAGAGACCCAGCAGGCGGGTTTTGGAAAGAGGAGGAAGTCTTTTTCCTTCAGGCAGGATTCAGTTTGGAGCCTCGCCCCTAGAACTGCAGAGAGAGAGAGTTTGGGCTGGGGCTCCTTGGCTCTCTCTGCAGGTTTGACCTCCTTGCTGACCTGGCGTTTGGTTTTCCCCCATTGAGCAGCTTCTCTCCTTTCGCGGGGCTGAAAGGGGTCTTCTTCATTCCGATGTGCTGCTGCAGCCTCTCTTCCCATTAGAGGACATAACATTTCTTGTGCTTCTTCCCGCAGCAAAAGCCTGGCCCATTCGTGGCTGTTTTAAAGTGCCTGCAGCTATCTTCCTAACATTGAAACTATTTCTATACTGGCAATTTTTCAGAAAGCCTAGCATCAACGGAGGAAGCAAAGTATAGCCTTCCAGCGGCAGAGTAACTTTTTACATCTTTTGAGTTGATTTTTTTTGTATTCATTGACTGCCCTCCCCTTCAAAGTTTTGCAGTGACACCCCCCCCCCCCCCGCCCCAAGAATATTGCTGCTATTCTGTTCACTGCCAATTTGCTAAAATTGAATCAAGAGTCAAACAGAAAAACACATTCGAAAGGCAAGGAGAGAAAATTACAGAATAATACAGGACAGGACTGCCAGCAGTGTCCAGAAAGGATTCAGGGGCAGTTGCATCTCCTGAAAAAAAAAAAAAGTGAGGTCAAGGATTCTTTTTCACTTGTTGCTTTTAAACGGCCTCTGAGAAGGACTGCAATGTTCGGGCCTCTCTACAGTTTTCAGAGCTGGTCATTTTCCTTCTGTTATAAACCAGGCATATCAGGTTTATACAAAATAGACAATTGGAGAGATTTTAGAGACTCATCTGTGTGACCAGACAAGGTAGATTGCCAAGAGAGTGAGGTGGTTGTTATTTATCCAATTTTTACACCACATTGCCGGTGTAAAACCCTTCTACGCTTGTAAATTTAAATCATATAGAAAATAATAGAAAATCAGTTGGGGGCGGGAGGTGGTGGTGGAGGTATGAGTTTGCAGTTGTCAGTGACAAGGTCGCTGTAGTAATTTTTACTTTTTCCATCTTTTCCATTTGTTTCCACGTGATGAAATTCCATTCGGTGACATCCACCTCGGTGGTGGCCACACCCAATGCCCAGCCACAGTAAAGTGCTTTGAGGTCTGTTTGACCGCAAAGCTCTAGTTCAGGGGTCGGGAACCTTTTTGGCTGAGAGAGCCATGAACGCCACATATTTTAAAATGTAATTCCGTGAGAGCCATACTAACTACAACCCCCCCCCCCCCCACCCTCCTGACTCCCCAAAGACCTACCAAATTAATTTACTACAACCCCCTACTCTCCTGATGCCTCCAAGACCTGCCAAATTTAATTTACTACAACCCCCCATCCTCCTAACCCCCCCGCCCCCAAGACCTGCCAAAAGTCCCTGGTGATCCAGCGGGGGTCCAGGGCTCGCAGACAAATCTTTAATAAAAAAGTAAAATCTAACAAAACCCCCCACCCTCCTGACGCCCCCCAAGACCTCCAAAATTAATTTACTACAACCCCCCACCCTCCTGACGCCCCCCAAGACCTCCAAAATTAATTTACTACAACCCCCACCCTCCTGACCCCCCCCCCCCCCCAAGACCTGCCAGAAGTCCCCGGGGGTCCGGGAGTGATCTCCTGGACTTGGGCTGTTGGCTGCCAGTAGTCAAAATGGCGCCAATGGCCCTTTGCCCTCACAATGTCACTGGGGTCGACCAATGGCGGCGGTAGCCCCTGTGACATAGTAAGGGCAAAGGCCGTCGACGCCATTTTGACTACTGGCAGCCGACAGCCCAAGTCCAGGAGATCGCTCCCGGACCCCCGCTGGAGCACCAGGGACTTTTGGCAGGTCTTGGGGGGATCAGCAGGGTGGGGGTTGTAGTAAATTAATTTTGGAGGTCTTGGGGGGCGTCAGGAGGGTGGGGGATTTTGTTAGATTTTTTACTTTTTTATTAAAGATTTGTCTGCGAGCCAGATGCAGCCATCAAAAGAGCCATATCTGGCTCCCGAGCCATAGGTTCCTGACCCCTGCTCTAGTTTATGGAACAATTGTTACTTGGGGACTGATTTTTGTACTGAGATATGCTGTGTTTCTTTTTAGATCTGATAAAGGGAGCCTAACTCTGAAAACCCCGCCACAGAGGTTATCGAGTTGGTCCAATTAAAATTTATCCCCTGCATCTTGTAGTTTGACCCTTATTTCTAAAAGTAAATACAGACCTGAGCGTAGCATCTCCTAAAATTCATTGTAATGTGTAGTGTTGGTTCTGTAGACTCCTGAGCCTTATGCACAAGTATCAGGTTCTAACCTTGCAAGTTTCCGAATTACTGATGCCAGTATCCTTGTTACAAGCAGGTTACAGCCATGCTTTAGGTTAAATTATTTGGAGTCTGTCTTTCCTCTGTGTAGTCCAAGAATTGTTAAAGCTGCTCAATCAGGTCTCCTAGAATGTGTAGAACATAAACTAGTCTTAAACATGGATCTAATTTATCCCAGACCCAATATCAATGGGGAAGGAACATGGGCGCACAGGGGTCAGTTTTCAACTTTTATTTATTTAAAATGATTTGTTGACCGCGCCCTCAAGATTTGGGGCGGTTTACAATAAAACGAGCATAAAATATAGTTAGTAGTACATTGTTCACATATAAATTAAAATGGATAGTAAATTAAAATGACAGATTGTTTGATAAAAAAAACCCCCATGAATAAGAGAATGGGGGACTACAGACATACTAATGTAATAGACTATATAGGGGGGCAACAAATTCGGACAGGGGGAGGAATTATAAAAGATTTTTGAAATCCTTTTTGAATAGGTGGTGCTTTAGGGCTTTCTTTTGGTCACAAACTGCCATACGACTTGATTGCAAGTAGTAATCGGCCCTGAGGAATTACACAAGTAAATATTGATACCATTTCTGGAAATTGTTGCAGTCAAGTCTGTTAGTTTCTTCAGTTTAAGCACAGCATATTTCTGAAAGGGATGCCTGAATTAAAACTTCTAAAACCAAATGATGGCAACCGTATCCCTAAGATCTAATCATTGAAACTCCCAGCATTCAAATTTATCAGATTCCTGCATCTGAAGACATGGACTCTGTCCCCAAATGGTCATGCCTCAATAAATTGGTTGTCTATAAGTTGCCACTCGCTTCTTGACATCAGATGGCAAATAAACAGATGACAGGGTTTCCTGCTTTCTAAAACACTAGAATTAAAAAATAAAAGATGATTTTGACATTTATTTTAGTACAAAACGTTTTCTCCCCACTTCATATACTGCTGCTGCTGCCTTTTTCTATTCGGTGTGATGTTTCAAAAGTGCTTATGGTGGCATGTTGTAATACTCTTTCTTTATTACGTAAACATTCTTTCAGTCTTTAAATGACTTCCCTGCAAGTCTCCTAAATCCCAGTTACAAACGTGTTCATGCTCCCTGGACCTGGTGGTTTCCTGTTGCATGGTGTCACAAAGAACATTACACGCACCCATAACTGAGGCAGACATTTTTCCTTAAGAGAGAATTTGCGACACCCTTTCAAACAGTGTTGCTTCCAGGGACTCAGCAAAGCAGCAGTTTAAATAATGTCCTAGATAGTAAACATTTTTACTGTTATGTGATTGAATGAGGGTAGGCATGACTACTTACTGTTTGTACTTCTGGAATGCTGCACAGTGCAGCCCACAGAGCATGCAGCTTTATTTTAAATATGTGTAACAGGATTTTAATTCTTCAGAGGTTGATTTTGACATTTCTAGGGAAGAGACAAAGGATTGAACATAGGCAGCACAAACAAGCCAGTTAAAGGTTATGAAACCTGCTTGTGATGTCCCTGAACAAGAAGCCAAAGGTTGGGTGATTTTTATGCCACACAAAGCTCAGGAGTACCTTGAACCGGCTCATCCATGAATACTGCCTATGTTTAGTATATTTTATATGGTTGTTGAATGGGTTTATCTAAAACTCATTATACAATGACCCCTCTTGGTCTATGTTCTACTTTTTCAAGCCCGCAAGTCTCTCACCTCTCCTGCCCTTCCCATCTCTTCTTTCTCTCCACTCTCTAGTTTGTCAGGCCTGTCGTCCAGTCTCCTCTCACCTCCTGATATCACATATCTGTCTTGTCTCACCCCACCCTCTCCATTCCATTCCATTTAGTGGAGTGAGATTCCACATTTCCTGGAACTTGCAATAGTTACAGAAAGTAATATGAGGTGAGGATACAAAGGTGAATTACAATAGTTACAGGGAGTGGTAGTGAAGATGCAATTACAATAGCAGATCCGTGCCATCAAGGTGAAAATACAGTAGCAAACCTGTGGCACCATGGGCACATTGGTATCAAAGAGCATATTAGAGAGGAGTATTAGACACATTCCATGGGGTGTCATGGATTACAATGTTCAATGTAAAATTATGAGAAATATAAGTAAATACTATACATAGTGGAGGTACAAAATTAGAATGGCAGTAATGAAATTGTAAGGCATAGTGAGCGCAAGAGAACATATTTGATCCACAGTAGGCTAGGGCCGCAGTTGGATAGGTATTTAAATTAGGAGTTGCAAGAAGAGTCTAGTCTTCAGGAGTTTCCAGAAACTTATGAGATCAGGTGCCAATCATGGGACAGCAGATTCTAGTGGTTAGATGTGGCACCAGAGAAGCAAACCTTTTGCTTCCTTAGGCAATGGGAATCCATAGGAGATTTATTTATTTAGAATTTTTATATACAGACATTCTCGATACAAATATCAAAACAGGTCGGTTTCCATTGAACAAAACAGTCGCGGTTAAGGCGTTACATTAAAACAGAGTTTCTGAACATAAGAACGTAGATATTAAATAGACATCAATAACACGTCAAACAGCGTTAAAAGACGTAAAAATAACTAAAATAAATAGTAAAATAAATTGAGAGATACAAGTAACAGTGAACAATGTTGATGGGCATGACATGAGCATAACATGAGCTAAAGAACTAATGCATCTACAAGGGTGTCTTTCATAACATGTGGACTGTCCGGATAAGGCGTAAGCGAGCTCTGCGGGGCTTGGGGGTGGTCATGAGACTTGTGGTCTATTTTGCCCTTTGACCGGTGTCAGGAGATCCTTGTGTAAGGACTGCAAGGCTTTTCGAGGTGGGTATCTGGGCAGGCAGGATAAGCAATACTGCAGTCCATGAGTGTTTTGTCTTGTAGTTGATAAAGAGCAGTTGAAATTTGGATCTGAAATAGATCAGGAGTTCGTGTAGGTCAGCCAGAATTGGTGTGATATTGTGTCTGGGAGCTGAAGTTGGCTGCGAGGCAGGCAGCTGAGTTCTGTACATGCTGGAGTTTTAAGAGGCATTTTGATGGCAGGCCAGTGTACAAGGAATTTCAGCAGTCAAGTTGTGAGATGATACATGCAGAGACTACTGTCACTAGATAGGTCGGGGATGAGTGGCTGTGGCTGACAAATTGTAGTTGCCAGAAGTCAACTTTGGTCTTTCAGTGTTAAGGGTAGAGTATGATGCTGAGGCTTTTCATGTTGGAGCTTGTTTGCAGGGGTATGTTCAGTAGGAGTAAGGAATAATGTGCCCAGATAGAGGGCTTAGTAACCTGGAGAATTTCGATCTTTTGGGGATTCCCCTTGACCTCTGAATGTTCTTATTCTTATTCTAGACTGCTTCAGTGGATCATCTTCTGTCTGGTTATCAGGATGAAGCTGCCTGATGCTGTTTTGGAAGCCAGCGAGATGGGAGCAGATAACTTTGGTTTTGTTTAAATACTATAAAAGATTTCATAAGCTATATATGAAATAATGAATTGATGAATTTGATAGTTGTGAGAGGTAGAATTTAGACAATACTGGAAACTAAAAGTTCCAGTCTTTCTAGTAGCAATCATGCAGTTTTCCCTACTTGGCTCTTCTCTCCCTATATGCGTAGGTGTGTGCTGGTGGGCTTGAGATGGAAATTGTTTGTGTAACCATATGATCTGTGCACTCTCTGAGATTTGCACTGATTTCTATCTATGTACTACTTCCAATGTATGCAAATATATCTCATACATATTCATTAGGGATACCCTGAAAAAAACAACTGGGGTTAGGGATTGTGGGGACGGATTTTCAGCAACACTGTTGTAGGATACAATAGTAATTGTACCGTGGATGCATATTCATTGTGGACTGCACTGGTCTGAATTCTGTTCTCCTTCATACCTGCCATTAGCTGCTGCTTAATCTAGGGAACCCTTTTCAGAACTTGTGGGGGAAAAAATAATAAATCTGTTCAGTGGTCATTAATGGATTTCATTACTTTACCATCCTTGAGCGCTATGAAATTATGGAACTTTTGGTTGCCTGTGGCTAGAGTGTGTTCTGCCCTTCTCCCTAAAGAACTGCCAGTTCTACCCACCATACTAACTTCCCATATTATTAGTGAAATAAAAAGTAGCCTACTCCTTTCAGTCAAGTTGGCTTTCGGTTTCATCAAATGAGGGGTCAGCAGTTGCCACTGTTACGTTTTGTCTTATGACTCGGAATGTGAATCATGTGCTGAGCTGCAGTTCATTCTGGGGCAGATTTTCAAAGGGTTACGCACGTAAATCCAGGAGGACTTATGCGCATAAGGGGGTTACACGTGCTGGGCTATTTTCAAAAGGCCCGGCGGCGCACATAAAGCCCCGGGATGTGTGTAAGTCCCGGGGCTTGGAAAAATGGGCGGTCAGGGGGCGTGGCCAGAGGCCTCTGCAAGGCCACTGGGCCGGGCGGGGGATCGCGCGCCGGCAGTTGGCAGGCATGCGCAAGTTACGGGGTTTTTTTTCGGACTGGGGGATGGGACAGGTAGGGGAAGGTGGAAGGGTGAATGGGGAAAGCCAGCTGATGTCTCCGAGGGCTCAGTGCGCGCAAGGTGCACTAGTGTGCACCCCTTGCGTGCTCCGACCCCTGATTTTATAACATGTGCGCGGCTGCGCGCGCATGTTATAAAATCGGGCATACGTTTAAAATCTGGCCCTCTGAGCTTTGAAACCATCTCCTCCTCCTGGCTTATGTATGTCTTTGGGTTTCTAAAGTTAAGGTGATAAGCCAGGGGTCAGGAACCTATGGCTCGGGAGCCAGATATGGCTCTTTTGATGGCTGCATCTGGCTCGCAGACAAATCTTTAATAAAAAAGTAAAAATCTAACAAAATCCCCCACCCTCCTGACGCCCCCTAAGACCTCCAAAATTAATTTACATAGTGAGGGCAAAGGGCCGTCGGCGCCATTTTGACTACTGGCAGCCGACAGCCCAAGTCCAGGAGAGCGCTCCCGGACCCCCGCTGGACCACCAGGACTTTTGGCAGGTCTTGGGGGGGTCAGGAGGGTGGGGGTTGTAGTAAATTAATTTTGGAGGTCTTGGAGGGTGTCAGGAGGGGTTGTAGTAAATTAATTTTGGAGGTCTTGGGGGGTGTCAGGAGGGTGGGGGGTTGTAGTAAATTAATTTTGGAGGTCTTGGGGGGCGCCGGAGGGTGGGGGGTTTTGTTAGATTTTTACTTTTTTATTAAAGATTTGTCTGCGAGCCCTGGACCCCCGCTGGATCACCAGGGACTTTTGGCAGGTCTTGGGGGGGGGGGGTTGTAGTAAATTAATTTGGCAGGTCTTGGGGGCATCAGGAGAGTAGGGGGTTGTAGTTAGTATGGCTCTCACGGAATTACATTTTAAAATATGTGGCGTTCATGGCTCTCTCAGCCAAAAAGGTTGTCAGAGCATTATGTTCAACACTTTATTTTTGGCATCTGTAGTTTCCAGTTGCTCATCTGACTAGAATTCTGATGTTACATGGAGTAACCTCCCATATCGGTTATAATGGGCTCACCAAACTATCCCTTACTAGTTGTATCAGTGCCCTCAAAGATTGATAATGAGGTCATGGAAAATAGTAGTGCAAACTGTTCCCTGACACTCCCCAGTGGTAGGTATCTTGTAAGGAGTAAGGTTTTATAAACCTTACGATTGATGCATGTGCTGAGCTTTTAACATCTACCTTTCTATGTTTATCTTGTATGCTCTGCTGTGGAGGGACTCTCTTATGTGTTTTTGTACAGTAGTGTGTGTGTATCAGTTTTACTGTACTCCTAGCCATGACGTACTGGATACAGCTTACCCTGTTTTCAGCTCTGACTTTACTTTGAAGTTCTTTTAGCATATGTTTTGTGGCATGCAAAGCATTCAAACAATATACTGCATGCCCTTAGCTAAACAGCAGGAAGTCTAAATTCATCCTGCAAACAGTCCTGACACATGACATTTTACTTTTGCGAATGTAACGTCTTGGAGAACCTGGGGTTCCTGAATGAATCTGGCACGAAAAGCACCACAAATTTGCCAGACAAGCATTAGAAACTTACTGCAGCTTTTTCGAAAAGTTTCCTTAGTTTTCCAGGGTCTCAGCAGACAAGGTAACATTTTTTATGACTGGTGTCTAGCACAAGCATGCGCACACTCACGTTCCAGCATCCCTTATGATTACTACATTGTACAGCCTTCCTAGCCATAGTGGTTTGTGACCGCCATTGGTAAGCTAATTGCATTGCTTTCAGGTTACAAAGAACATTCAGACACAGACAAAAACATCTCAGAAAACACACATACCAGTAATACCTTAATGAAATGTCTCCCCTAAAAGGCACACTCAAATCACTGCTCACATTAGAGCATAGTAGGTTCTATTAATAGCTGATGTCGCTGCCCATATTGAAAAAGGCGGCTAATAAATCCAAATAATGAACGTTTTGTACAGATTTTTGTTTTCCAGCAGGTGTAATTTGCAATCTCAATGTCAGAGCCTTCATTTACAAGGTTGCTCAATTGCAGCCTGGTCACAGAGTTGTTTTTTATGCTTAATAAGGAGAGTATTCAGGTTCTTCTTGATTCCGTCCTGACTTTCTGTCTTGCGACTATAAATAACTTGCTTTGTCTGATATATTGTGTATTTTCTGCCCAGAAACAGCTGCAGGTTTTATTTAATGGTCTTTCATAGAAGTGCTGACTTGATGTCTCATCACAGCTTTAGCAAGCATCTTAACCAAGGGCAGGTACTGGCAGAGGAGGCATGACTTAATGGAAGGTTCTGCCAATCTGGCTGAGCTCATAGGCTTTCACACCTGGCCTTACAGGCTATAATTTCCATTTGTTCTCATGCACAGTCTTGGGAGGGAGATAGAAGAGGCCGAGGCCAAAGGTATATCTTGCTTAGCTTGCTATTTCTGTAGCCTTCCAGGCTGATGCTAGTCCCGGGCTAATTATTAAGAAATGCTGAGTAGCAGAAAAGGGGGCCTCCTAACATTAAACTTGGCCTTTGTTTTCGATTCAGAAACCTGTCCTTTTGATTGAGGCCTGCTCCTTGGAATTACAGGGCACTAGCAACAGGGGGTAACTTTCCCCCACTCTAATAGTTGTTTCTTGCCTCATGGCCTTCTGTATACGGAGGATGGCTTTCTCCGATCTTTATTCACCTCTGTTCTTAATGCAGTAGCACTTGAGCACAGGGCTTCCCAAACCTGTCCTGAGGGGAAACCCCAACGAGTCAGGTTTTCTGGATGTCCACAATGAATTTGCATGAGATAGGTTTGAGGCGATGGAGGCAGTGCGTGGATGATAATCCTGCAGATATCTTGAAAACCCAACTGCCTGGGGTTTCCCCGGGACAGGTTTGGGAACCACAGGTTTAGTGGTAACACTAAATTCTGTGCTAAGTTCATAAAGCTTACTCTAGGGCAGGGGTCAGGAACCTTTTTGGCTGAGAGAGCCATAAACGCCACATATTTTAAAATGTAATTCCATGAGAGCCATACAATATGTTTAAAACTAAATACAAGTAAATGTGTGCATTTTATGTAAGATCACACTTTTAAAGTACAATAAGTCTCTGAAAATATTACACCAGGCCTTAAGACACCAATACATCTCCTATTAGGAAAACGGACCAAGTCAGGCTGCTATAGAGTCCTACACAGAAACTACACGCCAGCAGAAAACCTCACCTGAATCACGTGCTGTCCCTCACCTAACATAGAATAAAGAGACCAAAACGCATAACAAGAAGCATGCAGACAAAAACTGAATTGGAAACTGCAACAAGCCAGAGTCTCTGTATGCAGTGTAACAAAGGAAAAAAGAAACATCACACATCCTTATAAAACAAATCAAGAAATATAAAATCATCAGCAGTAAAACTGTACTAACAAAAAGAACATATTTCGAAACAGCTGATGAGTGGAATATCCAATAATTAAAAACTCATATAAAACATTTCCAGATACCAACAAAATATTTCAAAATAGCAGACACAAAGATCCAGTAATGAAAATAATAAGGATACAAAAATTTTTTTGCTCTGCATACCTGGGAACGTTTGATATCCAGGTGTCCTGAGATTGTTCTGAATTAGGAGGAGGCGGGGTGGTTTGCTTGGAACTTTCTCCTCTCTCAGTCACATACCAGCGCTCTCTCTCACACTGGCTCTCAATGACACACCTATACACACATGCTCTCAGTCACTCACATATACAAATGTTTTTTCTCTCTCACTTATATAGGCTCTTAATTACACATTTACACACATGCTGTCTATCTTTTCACGCTTACACACACACAGGCTTTCAATCACATAAATACATGCTGTCTTTTTCTCTCACACACAGACTCTCATTCACATGCTTACAAACATGTCCTCTCTTTCTCTCATTTACACACAGGCTCTCAATCACATACTCACATGCTCCCTCACCTAAATCAGCTCTCAATCACACACAGAAACACATGGTCTCTCTCTCTCATTTAAACACAGGCTCTCAATCACATACTCACATGCTCCCTCACCTAAATCAGCTCTCAATCACACAGACACACATGGTCTCTCTCTCTCATTTAAACACAGGCTCTCAATCACATACTCACATGCTCCATCACCTAAACCAGCTGTCAATCAGACACAGACACACATGATCTCTCTCTTACTTATACACACAGGCTCTTAATCATACATACACATGATCTCTCTCACACACAAAGGATCTCAATCATACACACATACTCTTTCAAACAAACAGGTTTTCAATTACAAACTTACACATACAGGTTCCCAATGGTAAACTTACATTCATGCTCTCTCTCTCACAGGCAGGATCTCAATCACAGACATACTCTCTTTCACATATACAGGCTCTCAATCATTCACATACATGCAATCTCTCACTCACACACACAGGATCTCAAACACACATGCTTGCTCGCTCATTCATTCACTGTCTCTCCCCCCCCCCCCCCCGGGAACTCGCGGCGGCAGCAGCAGCAGCCACCTCCCAACGCTAACCTCCTTCATTTTCAGCCCTCGCGGAGGCGAAGGCGGAGTCCCATCGGCCGCGGTTGAAGATTTTCATTTTCCTCCGAGCCGCGCTGCAGTCTTCTTCCCGCGCAGGCACCCGATGCTCTCCACTTCCTCTTCCGGGCCGCGGGAAGAAGAGAGCACCGGCGTGCTCTCTTCTTCCCGCGGCCCGGAAGAGGAAGTGGAGAGCATCGGGTGCCTGCGCGGGAAGACCCGCGCAGGCACCCGATGACTCCAGCGCTGGCACCCGGCTGACACCCGATGACTCCCGCGCAGGCACCCGGATGACTCCAGTCGGCGTGCTCTCTTCTCCTCCCCCCCGCGGCCTGGAAGAGGAAGTGGTGAGCATCGGGTGCCTGCGCGGAAGAAGAGACCACGCTAGTGTGGTCTCTTCTTCCCGCGCAGGCACCCGATGCTCTCCACTTCCGGGCCGCGGGGGGGGGAGGAGAAGAGAGCACGCCGGTGCCGCTGACTCCAGCTGTCCTGCCGCGTTCCGCCCGGGCTGACAGCATTTTAAGCCCGGGGCGGCGGAGGACCGGGGAGCAGCTGGGTCAGCGGGGAACCGCGAAGTATGGCGACACGTGTCTGCGAGCCAGATGCAGCCCTCAAAAGAGCCATATCTGGCTCGCGAGCCATGGGTTCCCGACCCCTGCTCTAGGGGATGTATGAATTGACATTTAGAAATAAATTATGCTATCCAGTTTGTATAAATTCTTTTTATTGAGCATCGATAATTAGCAAAAGCATTAAACACACACATTTGCCTATTACATGTTACAGATTCACACAATGCTAACACAAATAAATAACCAACCAAACAAGTGAGAATTCTAGTGCGATCCTGTTTAGCTCTACAGTACTCTTTAGTCGCTCACCACCAGTGACTTGCAGCTGATGAATCATATTTTAGGAAATTGTATATATCAATACAGCAAACAGTCCATAGTGAGCAAGCAAACAATACCAATTTTTATCTATCTTTAAACTCCCCTGAGTACGTCCCTCTGCTGGAGATGCTAACAGTTGTAAGTGGTTAGGACTGGCGTTGAGATCTGATATGCCAGTCCTCCATCATCACAAAGGGATGCACTACAACCTCCAGCCCTCCTTTCCTTTCCCACCCACCCTTCCCCATCCCACAGGACCCAACAAGTAAGCAAACACAGCTCTTCAGATGGTGGTTAGGATAAGGCTTCTAACACTGTGAGATAGGGTATCTAGATAAAGCTCCCACACTTTCAGGAATTGAAACAGAGCTCTGGGTGCCGAATGTGCTGCTAAGGATTCCATCTGCACCATGTCATACACTGCATTTCACCACTGCCAAAAAGATGGGGAGGTCTGTATTTCTCCAGCCCAGTAGGATCGAACGTTTCCCTTGCACCAATAATTTATTCGTCAAAAGCCTCTGAGTGTACTTGGGGACATAAGTGGGGAGACCCATGTTAAAAAGTAATACTTCAGGAATCAAAGGGAGGGTACAAGATAATAACTTAATGTAGTCCCACACTCTTCGCCAAAAGGGGATTATAATAGGGCAGAACCAAAAAGAATGGGTGACTGTTCCCTTGACCGACTTACACGTTGGACAGGTGGAGGCTCCAGTTAGCTGCGCTCTGTATGCCACAGCCTGGGAAATATATGCTCTGTGTAAACATTTATACTGCAGCTCACGGAGATAACGGTACGAGGATATGGAGTTTATTTCCCCAAAGCACTTCAATAGCCCCTGAGAAGAAAGGCAAACCCTACCATCCTCAAACCACCTAGAGGCAATTAGCTCCACCCCCATGTCAGGTCCCACCTGTTGTAGCTTCCGTTTTCATCTATTTTTGAGTCACCTGTATAGTGAGGTCTTGGACCGGCATTGTGGTAATATAGTGTTTCAACTGAAGATAAGAAAACACATCATGAGCACTAAGCCCTTTTACCTTTGTAACTCACTCAAAGGAAAGATGGTACCCACATCCGTCAGAACGTGTTGTAACTGTGTAAGGTCCTGATGGTGCCAGGTTTGAAACCTCGTCGTGGAGGAACCTGGACCAAATGCAAAGTTTCCCTGAATATGTAGGAAGGGGGAGCACGTAGCTGATAACTGAAGTCTAGTCGTAAAAGTTCTCCAGGATTTACGAATAGGGGCTAGCAACATATGACTAGCGATCCCTGTAGGCAACTCAGAAGAAGCGAGACTGATACTTCACGCATATCCAGCATAGCTCTCTGCTTCAACGGCAGGGGGAATGAAGAAAAGTGGATCTATATACAGACAACAACCAACAAGGACTGAATTATGTAGTCTGGGTAAACAAATAAGCATGGGTGTAGCTTGCTTATTGCGGCGGTTACTACCCCTAACTAAGCTAGATATTTCACTTAGATGCAGTTCCAACACTGCTCTCTACATTAATGGTGGGGGTGGAAGGGAATAGAACCAAAAGGTTACTAAGAGCCAAGAGTAACAGATAAGTATGAGAAAAAAAAAGTGCGAAACTTGCTGGGCACTCTGGATGGGCCATTTGGTCGTCGTCTTCTGCCATCATTTCTATGTTTCTATGTAAGACATAGCGCAGGTCCAGATTAGCAAAAAGTAACTGGTCACAGTCCCCAGTTGTATAGGTGGACCCATTATAGAGCCAATCGCAGATGATACGTAGAAAGCAGGCCAAATTGTATACCCCTAGATCTGGAAGACCCCAACCACCCCTGTCTCATGTTTGTCTGCCTAGGGGGAGTCCTCTCATTCTTCCCGGACCACAAAAATGGTAATAAGTGTTTGTCCAAATTTTTAAGATCAGAAGATTTAAGTAAAATTGGGAGGGTCTGTAGTACATAGAGCCATTTCGGGAATATACTCATTTTAAATGCATTAATACGTCGTCCCCCCCCCCCCCCCAATGATAAGGGTAAAGACCTCCATAATATCAATTTGTCTCGCATATGGGCCAGCAAGGGCTTCACATTGAGTTCATAGAGTTTGTTCAAGTCCACAGAAATTAAGACCCTCAGATAACGAAAATGGCCCACCACCCACTTTAGGGGGAAGGCATCACCCCAAGATTGCTTGAGTGCCTCAGGAGAAGCTAGCGTCTCTGACTTGTCGTGATTCAGTTTAAAGCCAGAAATGATTCCATATTCTTGCATCAATTGCAGTAGATGGGATAACGAGTGAACTGGATCCTGGAGGAAAACCAGCAAATCATCTGCAAATGCTGCATATTTGAAAAGAACACCCCCCCATCTTTAGCCCACAAATTTTGTCAGAAGATTGGATCGCTACCAGCAAGAGCTCCAACGCTATCAGAAACAATAATAGGGATAAAGGGCAGCCCTGTCTGGTGCCTCTGTGAATCATAAAGTCCTGAGAGAGAGTGCCATTGACCATAATATTCGCCAAAGGGGAAGCATAGAGAAGACTAATCCCATCCAGGAACAGGCCCTATAATTTCATATGTTGCAGAACTGCAAATAAATACTGCCATTACATCCTATCAAAGGCCTTCTCTGCGTCAAAATTTACAGCCAAAAAAGGTTGGGCCTGATTCGTATAGAACGAGATGGCAGACAACAATCTTCGGACATTCGCAGAGGCGTATCAGCCCCGCACAAAGCCAGCCTGCCCCAATCCTGTATAATTAGGTAGGACCACCGCCATGCGATCTGCCAAGATTTTTGCTAATAGTTTTTGATCATAGTTGATCAGTGAAATGGGCCTGTAGGAACCTACTGCAGTGGGATCCTTACCCGGCTTTCGTAGAACCACTATTGTGGCTTTGTTTTCTCCCATTGGAAAGTGCCCATCCTGTATCACATTAGCAAGCACCATACTCAAACAGCTCGGGATGTCATCTACCAAAATTTTGTATAGTTCGGCTGCGTACCCATCATGGCCGGGTGCTTTGAGGGGTTTCGCCTTCTGTATACCATTAATAATTTCTCCGAGACTTATTGGGCGGTTTAGGTGCTCCAATTGTTTTGAATCAAATACCAGAATATCCTATTTGGCCAGAAAGGCTTGGCATTGAGCCAAATCACATCCCTCTGATGTATAAAGCTTAGCATAAAACTCAGAAAATAAGCAGGATATGTCATAATTACTATGAAGTACATGACCCCGTGAATCCCTAAGATGAGAGACCTCAGTTGAAGAGCGAGCGCCTTTGATAAGACGAGCTAGCATTCGTCCTGACTTGTTAGCCTGCTGGTATAACTTAAATTTATAGTGAGTTACACTTTTTTTTGCCCTTTTGCTGCAGTAGTGTTTAAGGCCGCCTTAATGGCTAAAAGCTCCTCCCGATTAGCTAAAGAATGTGTGGTCAGCCACGCCGCCTTACACTTCCTTAACTTAGCGTCTAGAGTAACCAGCTGTTTATCCATAGACTTCTGTTGCCAGGCCGAGTAAGAAATTATCTCCCTCCACAAAATTGCTTTCACAGTATACTAAAATAGCACTGGGGAGCTTACAGCATGCTCTTTGTTGGCAGTGGTGTATCTGGCCCAACACCCCTTCAAATGTTCCTTAAATGCCAAATAAGCCAAATAATAAGGAAAACGCCAAGTGACACCAGAGGAGCGACCCAGCCAGCCTTTTAAGATAAACCAAATAGGGGCATGGTCCGATATTATGAAGTTACCAATTCCCGTGGCATCTATTTGGGAAAGACAATCACGGGACCAGAGGAAATAAGCCAGCCTTGACCACGTTGAGTGGGCACGGGACATGTGGATGAAGTCCCGCTCCTCCATGTGGAAGAGACGCCAAGAATCCAAAAGGTGAAGTTCAGATAATAAACATGGGATTCTCTTCCTGCTACCCATAGGGAACTGCTGACCGGCTGGATCGGTCCAATTCTGGATCAGCTACCAGGTTGAAATCTTCCCCCCAGGAGTAAGGGTCCTTCCTGCATTTCCATCAAAATGCGTATCAGTTGGAGGAAAAATGTATGATTGTAAGTGTTGGGGGCATATATATTGCAAAATGTCATCCGGCCCCCGATCTCTACTACAAGAAGAACATATCTATCCTGAGGATCAATTTTTTGCTGCAGAACCATAAAGACCACAGACTTGTGAAACACAATCGCTACTCCTGCAGATCTGGTAGTCGCCGAGGAGTAAAAAACCTGCCCCACCCAGTCCCTTTTGAGCTTTTGGTGCTCTGCGTCCGTCAAGTGTGTTTCCTGTAGAAATCCCACATCCACCGAGAGCTTCTTCAACTCTGAAATAATTATATATCTTTTAATAGGGGTCCCAATCCCACATACATTCCAGGAAACAAATTTTAACTTTCATGCAGACATTGGAGTGGATAGATATAAATAATGAGAGAGTGCAATATGACTTCTTCATAAAAGTGGACTCCCCCTCAGCTAGGGAGCCCACCTTGCTTTAGTCTATATCCTTTACTTGGGGCCTTGTGAGATCTATCAACACAGAATCTCACAGATTGATCTTTGTGTTCCCGTCCTCCCCCCATCAAACCCCCTAGCAAACCCATAACATTGGAGATCACCGCCATACTATGCACCTATTACCCTAGGCACATTTGCAGCGGTGGTAAAAATCAATTAAAAACAAAAAGGAGGAAACAAAAGTTCGCTTTCCCCCAAGCTATAACGTGGATACCAAACAAAGAGATATATCTCCTTAAAAAACAGAGATTGGAGAATCTGAAATAAAGTTATCCATTCACTGATAGTAGAAAAAAAAAATTTATTTTTTTTTCAGTGAATATAATGGCCGATTCACCATTGGATAGAGGCATGAACGCTGATTTTGTCAAGTTCTTGGATACCCGTTCCATTTCGGCTTCCCTGCATTCCTGGTGCAAGGAACAGACAACTCCCGTTTTAATACTACAGAACTGAGGAACAATAGTCAGGTCGCCCACCAATTATAAGCTTTAGCAGCAGGCCTCAGGTTATGAATTGTCTTCCTCTCGCATTCAAACCAGCCCCATTCAGTCCTTCCCATTGTTCTTTGCCCTTTCCATCTGGTCTGCCATCTGCAATGCTTCCCTGGAGGTATATAACCAACGTATCCCCTCCGGTAAATGTACACGCATGCGTGCTGGGTAAATCAGCACCAGGCATAGGCCCAATTTATAGAGGCGGGGGCGAACTCCTTCCTGGTTAGGGCAAGCTTGGCGGAGTAGTCCTGAAAAATCAGTATATTTTTATTCTCATAGGCAAGTCGCTTTCCTATGCGTATTTCCCGGAGAATATCAGTTTTGTAGGCAAAGTCTAAGATCCGGGCAATAACCACTCATGGGTGCTCATTACGGTCCTGACGCATTCCTATTCTGTGGGCCTGTTCGATCCTTAGGGGCCCCCGCTCAAGACTCAGGCTCAACTCCTTCGGCAACCAGCCTTCTAAAAGGGGGATCAGTTGGGCCTCTGGGATGGTTTCAGGTAGCCTCACTAGCTGGAGGTTATTCCTTATGGACCTGTTCTCTAAGTCCTCAAGGTGGTCTTCCTGTTTTATAAGTGCAGTTTGGATCTTGGTGAGCCATGCTGTAATGGACTGGTGCTCATCCTGATTAGCTAAAACTCGATGCTCAGCTTCCCCCAGACGTGTATCAAAAGCTGCCATCCAGCTTGACACAGAGTCTAATTTATCAAATATTTTTTTTAAACTCCGGTTCCAGCGTTGTTACCACCGCCAACTGTGATTCCCCCATAGTTGCTTCCACTAGGGATGAGGGGCCCGTAGGCCAGAAGACGGGAAAATCAACTCCTGAAAAGGTCAGTTTTGTGCGAAGGGTGCACGGAGCTGCGACGCTCACATCTTGCTGCGTGCTATCCAGTTAATAGTAAACAGCTTAGAGCAGGATCCTCCCTTTTGTTTTTGGGGGGTCACCCTTGAAGGAATGTTTTCAAAAAGTTTTGTATGAAGCATTTAGCATGGTCAGATACCTATTCTGAGATTGTTGTGGCATAGTGGATTTCTGCATGTTGTACACTCACATTTGTGATCTTTAGGTTGCAGTGTGAGAAAAGGACACTTTGGTGAGAAGGAGCAGGGGAAGGTAAAGGGGGAGGTTGAGGGGAAAAGGTGGTTGTAGCCTATGCTAAAAGAAGAATTGTGCCATATATCCTCCTACCTGATTCTATCCATAGCCCATGTTTATTTGTTTGCTACTTGTGCATGCTGCTCGGAGGTGAAAGGCTCCCTGTGCACTGACTCTAACCTCTCCTGTTTTTGTAATACTTTCTGGCTGCAGGTTGGCAGAAACACTGAAACAGGTTGATAATTTTCTTTTGTTTGGGTAACACTTTGTTATATTTGATTTATAAGTTGTACTTTTTGCTATGCCCTTTCCCCTAGTTTAAGAATTAGCTGAACATAATGACTTCCTCTGTACCCTCATTCTCCTTGTCGGATGGCAGAGAAGGTGCTGCTGCCTTTCAAAAGCTCCTGGGAGCATCCTTTCCCAGTGTTCGTATTTGCCGTGTTGATGCTAGTTCAGCTGAGTCGCCATTTCGTTGTGAGCCCGGCGTCACAGCTGCCCACTTCACCGGGAAGGAATCGGGGTTTGGAATTTCATGTTCCAAATGCTTGCTGTGCCACTGATGATCTTACACCGCCAATCACAAAGAAGTGGGCAGCGTGCCGCAATTCAGCGCACATGCATTCACAAATACTGCTTGTCCTGGGATAAAGCAAAATTGCTTACCTTGTAATAGGTGTTATCCCAGGACAGCAGGATGTAGTCCTCACGAAACCCACCCGCCACCCCGCGGAGTTGGGTCTCACACCTTTTGTTGTTTTATTTTTGCTAAAGCTTATTGCTACATACGAGACTGAAGAGAGACCCCTGTGGCAGAGAATATATTGGCATGCTGGGCATGCTCAGTGGCCTCACAGGGCCAGTCAAAGTTTTCTAGAAACTTTGACATAAGGTTTTCCCGCGATAGGGCTCCGTCAGTGACGTCACCCATATGTGAGGACCACATCCTGCTGTCCTGGGATAACACCTATTACAAGGTAAGCAATTTTGCTTTTACACAAGTTTTGAGAACGTACGTTATACGCGAAGAAAAGATCTATGTGTTCTTAAATGCTATTTTTTTTTAAAAAAGCAGCTTTGGACAGTTGCTTGTCTGTTTAAAAAGCAGCATTTCAACATGGCCTACCTACTCTTTTTGCTTTCCAAGAGTGCACCTGATCCTAATCTTGCTTACTGTAGCTGAATTTATAACACTAGGGATTTTTGCTTTGATTACATTGCGGAGCTGATGTAGAATGCCTTACTCATGTATGGTCGCTTACCCAACAAGGGATGAGGGAGATTATCGGCATCTCTCAATATGTACAGTATATCATTTTAGGATTAGGTAATGCATGACGAGATTCCTGAGCTTTAGAGGCTCTATAATAAAATACTGCAGCACTCCTCTCATAAAGTTGAGAGTTCTCTTGCATTGAAGGATTGGCTAATCTATGAGATATATACAGATACACAGATCAAGACTCACACAGCAATAAATGTTTCTTTTCCTTGTTGAAGCCTTTGATGCAAATAAGCCTTTTGGAAACAGTTTGCCGCCCTTGTTTCCTGTGGAAAACATTTGTCATGGTTCAATGCCTACACATGCAGGAAAATTAAACAAAGGTTCTGATTTAATAAGGCTTTTTTTTCCTCCATTCTGTATCTGTTGGGGGAGAAAAGCTTTGTGAATCAGGCCCTAAATGACCATATTGCCTTTAATAAGGCAGTGGAGGAGCCACCAGAATTATATAGAATGTAATTCTATTCCTTGTTGTCACAATTGGGCAGGCTGGGTAAAGGTGCTTCCCCAGCAAGAGCAGGGCAGGGTCTTCTGCCAGACCGGCCACTTCCCCCTTGGGTTCAGCCTGCAGGTTCTGGTAGCCGGCAGGGCTTAGCTGGCGGAGCACCTAAAGCAGAGGTTCAGGCAGAAGATGAAGCAGACAATGGTCAGGGCTGGCAGAGTCTAGGCAACGCTGAAGACTGAGCTGGGTCAGGTACCAGGAATCAAACCCAACACAGAGGAAGCAAGGCAGGCAGGATTGGTAAGGGCAAAGATAGGAATACACAGGAGTGAGGTAAAAACACACTGGCAAGAACGAGGTAAACGAGGGCAAAACTGGAATAGGGGGTACAAGGTAGGGTGCGTATGGTCAGGATAGGCCATTGGGAGGCTGAAACAAGGGGAAGAATAAGGGCAAGGAATACACAGACGAGGACTACTGGGAGGCCCAGATAAAACAGGTACAAGACTCAGAACAAGCTATACAGGTACAATTGATCTAAGTATCCCCCAGAGATCAGCACTCTTGGCTACCCTATTCAACATTTGCGTACTGCTACTATGCACTTTACTAGCGGAACTAGGAATTAAATTCTTCCTTTATGCAGATGACATACAACTCTACATCCCATTCAAAAAATCATTTGACAAAACTACCTCGACACTGTCAACATACATGAAGGGAATAAAAGACTAACTCAGCTGAAATTAACACTAAACACAAAAACCCCCTGAAATTGTAAGGTTAAGGAGAAATTCCACAATAATCAAACTGCCAATCCTAGACCTAGGAAACATTAACATTACTCCCTCAGACCAGTTACGAGACCTAGGAATACAGATTGATGAAAATTTGTCAATAAAAAGGAGATAAGTAAGCTAATTAAAACAGGATACTCCAAGCTTCAAATATTAAGAACATAAGAAATTGCCATGCTGGGTCAGCCCAAGGGTCCATCAAGCCCAGCATCCTGTTTCTAACAGAGGCCAAACCAGGCCACAAGAACCTGGCAAGTACCCAAACATCAAGAAGATCCCATGCTACTGATGCAATTAATAGCAGTGGCTATTCCCTAAGTAAACTTGATGAATAGCAGTTAATGGATTTCTCCAAGAACTTATCCAAATCTTTTTTTGAACCCAGCTACACTAACTGCACTAACCACATCCCCTGGCAACAAATTCCAAAGCTTAATTGTACGTTGAGTGAAAAAGAATTTTCTCCAATTAGTCTTAAATGTGCTATTTGCTAACTTCATGGAATGCCCCTAGACCTTCTATTATCCGAAAATGTAAAAACCGATTGACAACTACTCGTTCAAGACCTCTCATGATCTTAAAGACCTCTATCATATCCCCCCTCAGCCGTCTCTTCTCCAAGCTGAACAGCTCTAACCTCTTCAGCCTTTCTTCATAGGGGAACTGTTCCATCCCCTTTTAGCATTTTGGTTGCCCTTCTCTGTACCCTTTCTATTGCAACTATATATTTTTTGAGATGCGGTGACCAGAATTGTACACAGTATTCAAGATGCGGTCTCACCATGGAGCGATACAGAGGTGTTATGACATTTTCCGTTTTATTAACCATTCCCTTCCTAATAATTCCTAACATTCTGTTTGCTTTTTTGATTACTGCAGCACACTGAGCTGACAATTTCAAAATTTTATCCAATATGATGCCTAGATCTTTTTCCTGGGTGGTAGCTCCTAATATGGAACCTAACATCATGTAACTACAGCAAGGGATTTTTTTCCCTTTATGCAACACTTTGCACTTATCCACATTCAATTTCATCTGCCATTTGGATGCCCAATCTTCCAGTCTTGCACAGTTCTCCTGTAATGTATCACAATCCACTTGTGATTTAACTACTCTGAATAATTTTGTATCATCTGCAAATTTGATAACCTCACTCTTCGTATTCCTTTCCAGATCATTTATAAATATATTGAAAAGCACCGGTCCAAGTCCAGATCCCTGAGGCACTCCACTGTTTATCCTTTTCCACTGAAAAAATTGACCATTTAATCCTACTCTCTGTTTCCTCTCTTTTAACCAGTCTGTAATCCACAAAAGGACATCGCCTCCTATCCCATGACTTTTTAGTTTTCTTAGAAGCCTCTCATGAGGGACTTTGTCAAATGCTTTCTGAAAATCCAAATACACTTCATCTACCGGTTTACCTTTATCCACATGTTTATTAATCCCTTCAAAAAAAATGTTGATTGTGTTCCATTAAACCATGTCGTTCTATATGCGCTACGATTTTGATCTTTAGAATAGTTTCCACTATCTTTCCCGGCACTGAAGTCAGGCTCACTGGTCTATAGTTTTCCAGATCGCCCCTGGAGCCCATTTTACTTACTGAGGTTACATTGGCCACCCTCCAGTCTTCAGGTACAATGGATGATTTTAATGATAGGTTACAAATTTTAACTAATAGATCAGAAATTTCATTTTTGAGTTCCTTCAGTACCCTAGGATGCATTCCATCCGGTCCAGGTGATTTGCTACTCTTTAGTTTACTGCCTCTAACGCAGGGGTAAGGGTAGGCGGTAAGTTAGCAGGTTAAACTCGCGGCAAAAAGACAGGGTAAAAAAGCGATAGTCGGGGCGCGTGTTACTGTATGGGAGGGAATAGCTAATTCGATTGTTTACATCTAATATACATGCCGCGGGCGGAAGGGGTTACCCGGTGATTTAAAGAGGAGGTAAGAGTGGGTTAAAGGGGATAGTGTATCGCGGGTTGGACTAACGCGGCCGAAAAGTGAGTAGAAAGCGGGTTAGGAGCAGGGTAACCGCGGCTGCACTTTACTGTATTGACCTGAGGGTGATAAGGGAAGGAGGGAGGTCAATTGCATAAGAAAGGCAGGCCCCTGTAGCCACAGCTGCAGGGAGGGGAGACAAAAGTGGAGACGCGGCTCCAGCTGCACAAAAAGTAAACGTAAAGAAGTGAGCAGAGAGCCTCAGGAGAGGCTTCCGTTAAGCTAAATGAATTGCTCCGTGCCTGATAGTGATCGCAGTGACTCTGAAGGCAATGGGGCCTGCTGCGATCAACACCAGTAATGTGACTGACCTGACCGGCCCACCGGGGCATGCCCGAAGCTCTGTAGGACAATCCGCCCCTTCTGAAAACATACCTGAACATAATTGGCTAGAGAATTGGCAATTTCACATTTATTTTTCACATGCTGTAATAGAGATTTGTGCTGACATGGAGGGATATTTGGCTTTGCGCTAAGGAAATTTACTGCTGTGCATGGATTTTTGCACACCTACATATTTGTATATTCAAGGCCATTTTGTATGCAAGAACAAATTCATGATTTGTGAGCTGTTTGCGTTCACTGTGTATACATCTTGTCACTTGGATTTCAGATATTCACTGTTTTTGTTTCATTCCTTCCTTAGGTCTAAGTGCAAGTAATTCAGATGAAAATAGTTCTACAATTGCTACAGAAGTGACTTCAGCATCTGGCACCAGCTCAGCATCTCCCAGCAGCACTGGCTCAACCACTCACACAATCTCGACAACTGCAGGAGCCACCACAGCAAAATCAGGAGGAGAGGCAGCAGCCACCACAGCAAAATCAGGAAGCCGGCCACCTGCTAGCACATCTGGGGTGACCAACTCTTTCTCTGTTGCGTCAACCAGTAAAAAGTTTGGGGATGCATCTGCAAGTCCCATAGCAGGAACTGTGGGGTCCTCTGTTTCGACATCCAGGTCATCGGATGTTGATTTGTCAACTACGGTAGACACATCTAAAGAGAATAGTACCCCAATAGCCATTACGTCAACTGTTTCGGTCCCCTCAGATACCACAGTTTCACCCAGCTTGACACCAGTAACTACTCCCAACAAGCCAGAGAGTTCGTGGTCGTCGTCATCTTCATCGTTGTTGTCATCATCGTCACCAGTATCAAATTCATCAACGATTGTTAAAGCTTCAAGCACAGCTGGGACTACCATCTCCTTTAGTACTAACACATCTGGAAATGTAGCTACAACTGTAGCCTCCTCAGTGGCAGAGAACACCATAAAAGAAGAAACTACTGCTACCATAGCCAGTTCAACAAGGGAAGCATCTTTGGCAGCTACCAACGATATATCGACGACAGAAAATAGGACCAATAACTTGGATGCAAACTTAAAAGAGGTCTCGAAAGGCTTAAGCTCAGGTGAGTTGAGTGGCTGATTATATAAAATGTTAGAGGTCCATATTCAAAAGCCATTTATATGGATAACATAATAGTTATCCATCTAAATGACTTAAATGGCTATATGTAGCCCTTATCTGGCTAAGCATAGGCTTTCGGACAATTTTTTTTCTTTGTTTTTGCTTCTTTTCCTACAGTTTTAATATATGAAAGTGATGAAGAAAGGACATGTCACCGCTCCTGGTTAAATCACCTCCTGTGTCACTACAATGGATAAAAAGTAGCAGATCACAGAGAGAAAAATAATGGTGGAATAATTTGTCATGCTTTAAGCATAGCACTAGGCTTCTCTCCCTCAGGCTGTCCTGTCTGCAGAGCCAGTTTTACATAGATGGGCTGTCCTGCTTACACAGCAAACTTTTGGCACTACTTTAAACCATTTTTGAAATTGGTTGCATTCTTACAAGTTAACGCGAGCTCAGATTTTTGGGGATTCTGAGTGATGGGCATTGCATTATAGGATTTTCCTTGACCTTTGTGGAGTAATGAGAGAGCATTTTATTCATGAAAGATAATTTACCTAAAGTTCAGCAAGGTTTGATTTTACATTCCTGTGGCTCTCTATAAACTGCTGTCCATAATACCCAGACTCGTCTACTTTTCTGGATTTGTGTTCTTTCATCCAACCCATGTACCAAATTCCAGGCAAATCCATTTTTTATGGATTTCATAGAGAAATGGGATTCTTTTATGAAATATGCCCATAGACGGTCACTTTAATACTGGCATGCCAGCTCGCATCCAGAAACGCATCCATTTTATAACCTTCGCACATATTTGCAGGCATGTTGCAAAATAGCCTGGATGCTTGTACATGTGCATACAGTTGCATGCCAATGCCACTTCTGCTGCATAAGTGGGGGAGTTTTGTAAGGGGTGTGCGCCAACGCCATAGCTAGTTTTCCCAGTTTGTCCAATTTAGGGATAGGACTTGCAAACCCACCTCATTTAATAGCCTCCATGGCCTCCTGTTAGTCCCAACCCTTAAACCTCCGCTGACTCGCCTAGATTCTTTTCTTTTCTTTTCTTTTATTGCTTACAACTCCATTCATAGTAGTAAAATTAAGCAGCAGGGGGGACCCATGTGTGTGCCTGTGCGTGTAGGTATTCACGCACACATCTCTTGGCCTTCCCCCCTGACACGCCCGTGCTCCGCCCAGATCACACCCACTTCCCACCCCCCTTTTTGCAAACTATTTCCTTGTGCGCGCAGAGGGAGACGCGTGTTCCATGGGCGGCTTTTAAAATCCACTCGGCGTGCACCAGTCCAAACTTGTGCGTGTATCTCTCGGTTTTGGCGCACGCAGGGCTTTTAATGTTTGCCTTATAATGTTTTGCTGTGACCTTATTGGATTAGACAGTATTATACAGTGCTCCTCTGAGCACTCCCATTTCTTTGATTCTCCAAAGTTAAATTATTTTTAAAAACAGAACGTCAGTAGGATAAGAATGCTATGTTGAAGGTCTTTTTGTGCTTGAAAGGGAAGCTGTTTCTTCGTAATAAGATTGCAGTTTTTCCTGATGTTTCCAAAGCAATAAACGGAGGCATGCTCATTGGGGGGAAAAAAGACAGACTGTTATTGCATTGGGAGCTAGCTTCCTATTGAGATTCCTGTGTAAATGTTATATTAATTTGTGTAGTGCAAAGACCGCACCTTGAATACTGTGTACAATTCTGGTCGCCGCATCTCAAAAAAGATATAATTGCGATGGAGAAGGTACAGAGAAGGGCTACCAAAATGATAAGGGGAATGGAACAACTCTCCTATGAGGAAAGACTAAAGAGGTTAGGACTTTTCAGCTTGGAGAAGAGACGACTGAGGGGGGATATGATAGAGGTGTTTAAAATCATGAGAGGTCTAGAACGGGTAGATGTGAATCGGTTATTTACTCTTTCGGATAATAGAAAGACTAGGGGGCACTCCATGAAGTTAGCGTGTGGCACATTCAAAACTAATCGGAGAAAGTTCTTTTTTACTCAACGCACAATTAAACTCTGGAATTTGTTGCCAGAGAATGTGGTTAGTGCAGTTAGTATAGCTGTGTTTAAAAAAGGATTGGATAAGTTCTTGGAGGAGAAGTCCATTACCTGCTATTAAGTTCACTTAGAGAATAGCCACTGCCATTAGCAATGGTTACATGGAATAGACTTAGTGTTTGGGTAATTGCCAGGTTCTTATGGCCTGGATTAGCCACTGTTGGAAACAGGATGCTGGGCTTGATGGACCCTTGGTCTGACCCAGTATGGCATTTTCTTATGTTCTTATGTTATTTTTAATAGTAACCAAGTTGTTGCTCCTAGACGGATGATCATAATGTCTGGCTGAGGCAGCACCCCTGGCATGCTGAAAGATTGTGAGTATGATTTGGTCACATTTCATTACTCTTTGTCCTAACCAGACAACAGTGGCCGCCTCCTGTGAAAATCCCACCTGTTCCCCATGACTTTTTGCCTTAGCTCTAATATGCACCCAGTGTATGTATGAATGACCCATAACTCCTAAGACTTTTGCGGTAGATGGTTACGTATCTGCAGTGAAAGCACAAGATAAGAGTAAATGAAAAAAGATGCAACTTAATTGTGAGAGTAATACATCCGGGAGATGTCCGCCACTGGTGTTAGCATTGGATATTCTGTATATATGATTTGTACCTACTCAACTGCAACCTTCCTCTTGTTTGATTTGCATCTTACCGAGACCTAAGCTGCTAGCAAATGAGACCGCCCCAATTTGAAATGATTGAGTGCCGAATGTGCAAGGATCTTCCCCTGTTGCAGTTAGATCTTTGTGAATATCCTAGCAAACTGGAATATATGGGGCCTGTACCCTGGAGCCTAACAATTAAATACTCATTGGCTGCCCGGATGGGACATATGACAGGTAATAAGCTAGCAGGATGTAAATAAATCCACTTGCTTATTGTGCAGTGGTCTGTTTTCAATCTTCTAATCAGAATTTAAACTATATTGTGATCAACCCTTATATTTGCTGCCACTAGGCTAGAACTACAGTTTGCTGTTTTAGCCCCAGCAATCAATTCGCTAATCCCAAAGGCACCAAAGAACATCAGAGAGAATGTCACTGTCCATAGTTTAACTTCAAAGGCATCCAGTGTAACAGTGAGAGCATCTCTGCTAGTGCCTTCAAAATAGCGGATATGACCGGCATTTGTTGGCCACCCCAACAGGCTTCTGCTTCCGCCAGCCTTCCGTTAACGTTTTAATGAGAGAATTTTTTAATGCAATTATTTACCCAAAGTTTAGCAACAAAACAGATTCCTGCCAAATGCATTCCCACCTGGGACATGGAGATACTTTCCTCTTTCAGATGAACTGAAAACTCAGTGACTCCCCATTCAGTCAACTACTGTAGGCGTGTGATACCCTGTGAATGACACAATTTATGGAATATCCAGCCCTTTAGATAGCCCTTCCATGTGCTTTCCATCAGCAGTCTTCTCAGTAGGGCAGCTGCTCCAGGGATCCCAATCCCCAAATTTACAGGGGCATCCAGGTGGTTTGAATTTCCACTTCTGTTGCCAGGAACCTGAAACAAGACCACTGAAAATGTGATAGTGCATCAGCAATGCCATTCTCTGCTCCATGTATAAGTTTTTAGCTTTGAAAACAAGGTCAAGGTGCAGTCAGGCTAACACAGATTCATGCAAAAGTCGCAAAACCCTAGGGGAATGTGTTATCGGTGAGTTAATAGCTTGGACTACTGCAAGGTTTTCACATGTGTATTACTGTCACAGTGTATTACTGTCCAAGAAAGTGATATCTCGCTGAATGCCTAACCTGTGCCAGTCTGTGGGCTATGACTCTGTGTATCTCTTGGCAGCTAGATAGGCCCCGAATTACTTACTGCCTGCTGCATCGCTGAATAGCTGCATTTCATGACTAGAGACCAAGGGATCCCTCCACATAGTTTTCCTGTTATAATTAGCTAAGAAGGTCTGCCATACTCACAAGTCATTTTTTAAGTCCTGATGAAATGGCTCTTCGTAATCCCTGCTCTAGACTGTAATAATCTTCTAATATATGGCCCGCACTCTGGTATGATTTTGCATGCAAAATGGAGGTGGCATGAGAGACAACAGAATGCCAAGTTCCTTGGTCTTGCGGCTAAAGATCTGCAGTGCCAGATCACAAAAGTTATTATCACGTGGACCCATAAACAAAAATTTTCCAGACAGAGGATGATTCTTGGCTTGCTGATGTCCTGCTCCATTACCCATTGTACAAAGGTGCTGAACCCCTCAAAATATGAGCCTATTGGCAGACGTTTATCAAAGTAGTATTTCCCTTGGAATTGAAAACCCAACAGACGAAAGCTACTTGGCTGAACTGGGAGTAGTGGGAAGGCTGACTTGATGTCAACTTTTGCCAGCTAAGCGTCCTTCCCCCATTTCCTCGCCATGTCCAAGGTTTGGTCAAAGGATGCATAAGAAACTAAGCAAAATTTATGGTCCAAAAAATCATTAACAGATCCACCCTTAGGAAAGGACAGATGATGAATCATCCTGATTTCTCCTGTTTCTTTTTTTTGATATGGCTTAATAATATTTGTAGGCTCCTAGGGGTGAGATCCTAAAATTCGGTGAGGGTTTTTCATTAAATGGACATATGTCTCTGCCTAGGGCACATTCTGTACTAATTTTTTGTAAAATGACCTGCTGCTTGTCCTTTGCAGATCTGAGATTATCTGCCTATGTGGCGTTCTTTGGATCATTATAAGAGATGAGGAACCCTCTTTGAAACTGAAATAAAGCCAGCGTGCTGAATTAAGATAATATTTTTGTTAGCCAGTGTTTTAAATTAGGAAAATTGATTGGAGTGGAGGCTCTGTCTAGAGCAGAACCTACCAGGCTTGAGTTCCTATTATTGACCATAACGCTGGAAACCAGCGCCTCACTTGCTTTGGGAGTGGTCTGCCCCGCATACAGTGCATGCATGTTGGAATTTGTTGGTGATACCATATTTACAGTGCCCACTGTTGAAGAGCCTACATAGCCCCTGCTTAGCCTGTATGTTTCCCCCAATGCCTGTTCTTTAACCTGAAAAAAACCTTCTGATAGGGGCAACAAGACTGAATACCCGGTGAACCTAACTGGCACGTGTGGTGGTAACACTAGGCTGGTAGGCATTGGAGGAAAATCCAGGTACTGACTCTTGCTCTGGTCTACACGGGGTTGTTTTTGACAGCCACAAGCCTGTCCTTCCTATCCTGTTCCTCTTAGGACCCTGCTGCTACCTTTCCTGATCGGGCACTTTGCTACTTAAAAATCCCCTTACCATACTATAACTCCCTCTCCCCCCCTCCCCTCCATCCCCCATGGCAGGCTCCAGGATGCCTGCCCAGTTATGTGACCCACACCCTGACTTGCTAGGCCTCCTCAACCTGTCCTGTTACATAAGATCCACTTGGTGGATGAGTGACAGGCCGAAAAAGGGGTTAATTTTTGATGACCTGGCTTGCTGGTTGTTCAAGGCGCAGATTACCGCAACTGCTCATGTAAGTTTTTCTGAAAGGCTTCCTCATCAGGACCAAACTGAATGCATAGCTTTAGCAGCAGAGTTCAGCTGATCCCTGTCTGGTTCACAGAAACAGCTCCCACAGTGCTGCTGCTACTACTGTAAAAGCAAAGTCGGAGATTTTTGGGACTATTTTATATGACCGTTGTCATTCTTGGCTGTAATATAAAAAAAAAACAAAAACGTTACATTAAAATGTCACACTAAAGTTGACTAATTGTTCTTTGTATTTAAAAAGCCAGCCAACAAGTTGTAGGTGATTAATTTTGTATTGGGGCTGACTTAATAGATTTATTAAAGTTCGTGAAAAGTTAGTCTGGTAGAAAGTTGTTTGTAGGCCTTTGTTTCTATGTATCCAAGTGGACTAAAACAGTAACCGTGCTGTGTCTTTGCTTTGAACAGTAGCACTGAGAGTGCACCAGCAACGCCCTTACCCAGCCCAGACTGCAGATTGGAATTATTGTGCTGCCTATAAAGTGTGTGATGAATGGTTTCAGCACCAATTCACATAATAAAACCACAGAATGACGTCCTGAAAAGTACTCTTGTATTCCATCCTTCTGTGCACCTTAATCTTTTGGCCTTCCCAGTGTATCTCACTGTTTCCATCTGCAAATCAAGTGAAGAGTGCTGTATAAGCTGAAATGAAATAAAGTAGCCTATAAGGCATAGTTTTTTGTTGTGTTTTTTTAAATTTTAATTTATTGCTTTTTAACTTACATTTAAAAAAGCAGCCACTTGTTACAGAAATCACATCAAGTGTAATATTAGAAAAAGTTCTAATATTTATACATAAAAAGGAAAAAAAAACTTAAATTTTTACTGAACTTAATATGTAAAATAGAAGAAATACAAGAGAGCTTGGAAAATGGAGCATTCAATCATAAGTAATATTCAAATCATTATATAAGTCTGGTTACCCAACCACCTTAACTTCAATTACACCAACAGAGGGTCTAAATAGGAGAGGAGTGTGTATCCAAGAATGCCCTAAGTTGTTGAGGTTCAAAGAAAACATATCTTTGCTCCTGAAAGAGCACACAGCATTTACAAGGGAATTGCAATTGAAATGTAGCACCTTTTTGCACCACTTCCCCCCGCATATTCAAAAACAGTTTCCTTCTAGCTTGTGTTTGTTTCACCAAGTCCGGATAGCACCATATCCTTTGGCCAAAGAATAGGGCTTGATTATTCCTAAAATAATGTTTAAAAACATTTTTTTGGTCCATCAGGAAAGCGAAGGATACTAATAATGATCTTCTTTGGGAAGCAATCATCTCTTGAGAAGATTCCAGTATAGTTATATCTGGTAGCGATTGTCCTTGGGTATTCTCTTGATTTGCATCAATAGAATAAAGGTAATAAGCTTTGGTAATTACTGGTTTTACCTCCTCTGGTATCTTTAGTATTTGAGACAAGTAGAGCTTAAACAATTCTATCGGGGAAATATTTCTAAATATAGGAAAATTAATAAACCTTAGGTTATGAGCTCTCATGCTGTTTTGAATCTTCTCCATTCTTTTATTTCACCATCATTCTGAATTATAGCTGTTTGAACTTTTTCAATCGCTACTATCTGGCCTTCCATTTTCTCAATCTTATTATTCTGAAGTTATTTCATTCGCATTAGATTTTACCTGATTTTTTACTTCAAGCACTTCCTTCGAAAGTCCCGTAATTGCTCTTTCAAGAGACTGAAGAGCTATCCATATCGTCGATAGTGTTATTTCCGTTGTTGAAGATATTTTCTCAAATGTAGGTGATTCTTGTTTTCCTTCTCCTCCTACATCACCCGCTGTAACGCTGACACCATTTCCGACGCTGAGGAAATCCAGCGTTCCTGCGAGTTTCAACCCCTCTCCTTCACTCCCATGGGGTTTCACCTTCGCACACTGCTCCAGATTGGTAAGTCCTTGTGGTGTTAAACCTTGTCCTCCTACCGCTTGCCTCGCCATAACTTCCTTCCGGCGGGTCCATGGCCTCCTGTAATCTCTGTCCATCTCGGCCCGGCGGCGCCGGCCTCGTAGGTGAGCCGGGGCTAAGTGATATCTCGGTCAGAAGGGAAGACTCGTGTTCCTCGGTCTGCCCTTCAACGACCCATTCACCCGGCGTTGGGGGCTGTATCGCTGGGAAGAACCTTCCTATCCGGGGTTGTGTAGTCTCTAACGGGGTGGAGGAGCCTTCCCCACCCCATACCCTGGCTTTCTTTTAGTGTGAAGCATAGAGGCAATTGTAACAAAGGAAATATCGGGAGCCTCTCACCAGCACATCTGTTCAGGGCGCCATCTTGAAAAGCTCTCTTGTTTTGGTTTTTTTTAATAAATGCGGCCAAGCCCTCAGATTCCTAGGTCAGTGAGGGTACTCCCCCTCACTCAGTAAATGAGGAAATGTCTCATTAAAAGATATCCTGTTGAAGCTGTAGCTCAGTGCAGGTCAGTGTAAGAAACAACATATCTTCCTTTATTCCCTGTGTATGGACCTGGATCAGTCCAGACAGTGGGTTATATCCCCCGACCAGCAGATGGAGTCAGAACAGAGTTTGAGAGCGTCAGCATATAGAGTAGTGCACCCTCTGCTGGAGCTCAGTATTCTTCTGACTCCAGCAGATGTGAGTGGGGGGATCCACTAGCTCCCCCAGATTGACAGGGTTTCTTCATTTTTGGTTATTTCTTTATTTTTCTCCACAGTATTTCCTGTCTTATGTTTCTCTTCATTTTGGATCCTTAAAATTAAAAAAAAAAAAAAAAAAAAAGACTTTTCAATTTTTGAGGCGGCGTGTGTCTGTGGCTCTGCCTTCTCTATTCTGTACTCCTTTCCTCTTCCGTTGGGGTAAGTGGAAGTTTTTTGAGTTTCTTTCTCCACAGGTTTGCTTCTTTTTGGTGGTGCCCCGTGGATGCCGGTGGTTCCGGCCGCTCCACGCGTCGTTTGTGGGTCCCGTGGTTCGCAAGCTCCGCCCACGGGTGTGTGCTCAACTGAAAAGGGGGTTTTCCCCCGCAGTTCCTGGACCCCTTCGGCGGGTTGTTAGGGCCAATACAGGCCCCCCCGCGGCACTAGCTCGTTTTTGGCCCCCCCCCCCTCCCCGAGGCGCTTTTTCCCGGTGCTGTCATGCCGCGGTCCTCGAGGTGTGAGGCCTGCGGCGAACCGGGGAATCAATTTCTGAGGGAGGGGCTTTGTGAGCGGTGCTTCCCCGACGGGGACTGCAGTCCTCCGGTGCGATTTCGGACCTGCCTCCTCCTCAGCCCGGGCGGCGCGGGCCGGCCATGACGCCGCCTTTGGCGGGAACGGCGGCCATTTTAGGGGGACAGCGTGAGATGGACTCGCTCCCAGATGCAGACAGGATTGGTTGCACTGGCTCTCAACAGGCTTTGCCCCCAACGGGGGGTTTGCCCGACCGGGGCTCCCAGGATGGTCCCCCCCAGGGATTCCAATCAGCTCCCCGTTTTTCTCACCTGATTTTATTCTGGCAATGCACATGGCTTATTTGCAGGGTATGGGAGCGCAGGCGCCGAATCCCCTGGGAGCCCCTCCCCCCAAGATTCCTAAACTTGCTGTTGGTCCCACCGTCTCGCCCGTTATGCCTGGATCCCTGCCGGGTCCCTCTCCCGTGCCACCCCGGCGTACCACGGGGGCGGCTTCGCCAATGAGAGACGACTCCCCGGAACCCCGGAGGCGCATCCGGATGGACATACGGAGGGGGACGACCCTCGAGCCCTACGGATTTTTCAAAAAGAAGAGCTGGATGAACTCATCCACCATATTATTCAGGAGCTGGACCTCGACCCACCTCCAGATCCGCCGATCCCTGTGGCTCCTGCCGTCGCCACCTCTTCTCACAAAGGGGATCCAGTACTTGCTGCCCTCCGTCCTAGGGCAAGGGCTTTCCCTATCCATGAGTCCTTCCTACAGCTTCTCACCAGGGAGTGGGACACTCCCGAGGCGTCCTTGAAAGTCACACGCGCCATGGAAAAGCTATACCCGCTCCCTGAGGATTTTTTGGATCTTATCAAGGTGCCCAAGGTGGATTCAGCGGTGTCGGCAGTGACCAAGAGGACGACCATCCCGGTCACGGGTGGAACGGCCCTGCTGGATACGCAGGACCGTAAACTAGAAACCTTCCTCAAGAGGGTCTTCGAAGTCTCCGCCCTAGGTATGCGGGCCGTGATGTGCAGTTTGCCAGCTTACTCTGGGTACAGCAGCTTCTCACCTCTCAGGAGTTGCCCCCCGAAGAGGCCACCCAGGCGGACAGTCTGGAATCTGCCATAGCATACGGGGCGGACGCCTTGTATGATCTCTTTCGCGTAATGGCGCGGTCCATGGTTTCGGTTGTAGCAGCCCGACGGCTCTTGTGGCTTCGCAACTGGGCGGCGGATGCTTCCTCCAAGTCGAGCCTTGGCTCCCTCCCCTTTCGGGGGAAGTTTTTATTTGGAGAGGACCTGGATCAGATCATCAAGTCACTGGGGGAAAATTCGGTGCATCGGCTGCCGGAGGATAGACAGCGTTCCTTCCGGTCATTTTCTTCTGGTAGAACCAGGGCCAGGGCACAGCGACGTTATAGGTCTTACCGGCAGTCCGGTTCCCGGACACAGCCGACAAGATCCCAGCCTTGGTCTCGTTCCTTTCATGGGCGGAGGCCCGCGAGAGAGGGTCCAGGGCAGGGAAATCCGCCCACAAAGTCCTCCCAATGATGCCAAAGGAGCCCACTTCTCACCTCCCCGGATCGGAGGCCGCCTCATGGACTTCTACTAGGAGTGGGCAGTTATCTCCACGGACCAGTGGGTGCTGGACACCATAAGAGACGGTTACGCCTTGGAGTTTGTCCGCCCCCCGAGGAACCGGTTCATCTTCTCCCCCTGCGGTTTGGATCTCAAGAGGATAGCGGTTCAACAAACACTAGACCGACTGCAGGAAATAGGGGCCATTGTTCCCGTCCCCTTCGAGGTGGGCTTGGGCCACTATTCCATTTACTTCATCGTTCCCAAAAAGGATGGTTCCTTTCGGCCCATCCTGGACTTGAAGGAGGTAAACAAGGCCCTCAGGGCCAGCCGGTTCTGCATGGAGACTCTTCGATCAGTGATTGCCGCAGTGCACAAGGGAGAATTCCTCGCTTCACTGGATCTCTCGGAAGCATACTTGCACATTCCCATCCTGCCGGCTCACCGGCGGTATCTTCGCTTCAAGATTCTCGGTCAACACTTTCAGTTCAAGGCGCTTCCCTTCGGTTTGGCGACCGCACCTCGGACCTTCACAAAGATCATGGTAGTGGTGGCGGCGGCCCTCCGCAAGGAGGGTATCCTAGTACATCCATACCTAGACGACTGGCTGATTCAAGCAAAGTCCTTCTCACATGGTCAGACCTCAGTGGCCAGAGTAGTACAATTCCTACGCTCTCTGGGCTGGGTGGTGAACCTTCCAAAGAGTTCCCTTGTGCCCTCGCAACACCTGGATTTCTTAGGAGCGAGCTTCGATACCCGGCGGGGTATGGTGTTCCTGCGCCAGAACAAGGCGCAAGCCCTGAGGGAGCACGTGTCTCTGTTTTCGGCTTTGGAAGAACCAACCGCCTGGAATTATCTGCAGCTCCTGGGAGTAATGGCCTCCACCATCGACATGGTACCCTGGGCGTTTGCACACCTGCGTCCACTGCAGGCGTCCCTGCTATCCTGTTGGAAACCAGTCTCCCAGGAGTATCAGGTGATCCTGCCGCTTCCACCATTAGCCAGGAAAGCCTGGATTGGTGGCTTGTCCCCTCGCATCTGGCTCGGGGAGTCTCGCTCAAGGTTCCCAATTGGGTGGTGGTGACCACCGATGCCAGCCTCGCGGGATGGGGCGCCGGCTGCGAAAGAAGCGCCACGCAGGGGACTTGGATGCCAGAGGAGGCAAAGTGGCCGATCAATCGCCTGGAAACGAGAGCCGTGCGTTTCACTCTCCAGCGTTTTCTTCCCCTGGTGCGACACAGAGAGGTGAGGATCCTCTCGGACGACGCCACCACCGTGGCCTACATCAATCGTCAAGGGGGGACAAGAAGCAAGCATGAGTCCCTCGAGTCAACTCCCCTGTTGGAGTGGGTGGAGAGCAATCTCGTCCGGATAGCGGCCTCTCTCATCGCCGGGGTGGACAACGTTCAGGCGGACTTCCTGAGTCGTCAATAGCTAGACCCCGGCGAGTGGGCTCTCTCCGACGAGGCAACGCATCTCATCGTCCGTCGTTGGGGGACTCCACGCCTCGATCTAATGGCGACCTTTCTCAACACCAAGGCTCCACGTTTCTTCAGCCGCAGAAGAGAGCGCGGCGCGGAGGGGGTGGATGCCCTCACCCTTCCGTGGCTGTCGGATCAACTGCTCTATGTGTTTCCTCCTTGGCCTCTGGTCGGCAAGGTTCTCCGCAGGTTGGAACATCATCGAGGGACTGAAATTCTCGTCGCCCCGGAATGGCCCCGTCGGCCATGGTTCGCAGATCTACTTCAGATGACGGTGGACGGCCCACTTCGCCTGTCCCATCTTCCTCATCTTCTGCGTCAGGGGCCGGTATTTTTCGAGCAGGCAGAACTCTTCTGTCTTGCGGCCTGGCTTTTGAACGGCGCCGTCTCCGCCACAGAGGCTACCCGGAGACAGTGATTTCAACGATGCTTCGTTCCCGCAAGCCTTCGACCTCCGTCGCTTACATTCGAGTTTGGAAGGTCTTCGAAGCCTGGTGCTCCGACCGTGGGGTCCAAACCATGGAGGCGACTGTCCCGCTGATCCTTCATTTCCTACAGGATGGTCTGGATAAGGGTCTCGCCTATAATTTGCTCCGGGTTCAGGTGGCGGCCTTGAATGTCTTGGTACAGAAGGACTGCTCTCTACCCCTTCAGCCGGATATCGCACGTTTTCTGAAGGGTGCCAATGACCTACGGCCACCGGTCAGGGATCCTTTCCCTTTTGGAGCCTCAACTTGGTGCTGCGAACACTGTCGGGCCCTCCTTTTGAACCCCTGAGGGGGTCCTCCCTCAAGGACCTGATCCTCAAGACGGTTTTCCTGGTAGCCATCTCTTCTGCTCGCCGGATCTCAGAGCTCCAAGCCTTGTCCTGCCGGGACCCTTATCTGCGTTTCTCCAACTCCGGGGTTTCCCTTCGTACGGTGCCATCCTTCCTACCAAAGGTGGTCTTGGCCTTCCACGTCAATCAAACGGTGGAGCTTCCAGCGTTCGCTCCAGAGGAACCCCGGTCTCTCCGGCTCCTGGACGTCAAGCGTGTGCTGCTCCGTTACCTGGAGGTTACCAATGACTTCCGGGTATCCGATCATTTGTTTGTCCTCTGGTCAGGACCGAGGAGAGGTTCTCAGGCATCCAAGACAACTATTGCGCGCTGGATAAAGGACGCCATCTCATCGGCTTACATTGCGGCGGGGCGGGTGCTGCCTCGCAGCGCGTCGGCTCATTCCACACAATCCCAAGCGGCGTCCTGGGCGGAATCTCGCTCCGTTTCCTCCCAGGAAATCTGCCGTGCGGCGACGTGGAAGTCGTTGCACACTTTTTCCAGACATTAGACTACACCTGGCGCCTCAGTACAACGGGTTTCTTTTGGCGATAAAGTTCTCCGAGCAGGTCTCTCAGGACCCCACCCAATTTAGGGAAGCTTGGGTACATCCCACTGTCTGGACTGATCCAGGTACGTACAGGGAAAAGAAAATTATTCCTTACCTGCTAATTTTCGTTCCTGTAGTACCATGGATCAGTCCAGACGCCCACCACTAGGGGTTTCATTAGGTCCTGCTCGGATTCTTCCAGGTAACTTTCATTCTGTTTGTTTCTGATTATTGTTACTGTTCACAGCGCCTCACAAGTTGACTGTTGGTGGTCCCGTTGACCGTTTGTTTACTTATATCTTTCTCTGTTCCTTTTTGGGGACGGATCTGGATCCAAAATGTTGTGTTTTGCTTTTGGGCTTTGCTATGCGTAATACTGAGCTCCAGCAGAGGGTGCACTACTCTATATGCTGACGCTCTCAAACTCTGTTCTGACTCCATCTGCTGGTCGGGGGATATAACCCACTGTCTAGACTGATCCATGGTACTACAGGAACGAAAATTAGCAGGTAAGGAATAATTTTCTTTTATTTTTTTTACTAGAAATTTGTTTTATTAATATTTTGAGTCCACATAGAGTTAAGACAAACTGCAGCATTCTTCCATATAATGGCCACCATTAACAAATTTAGAAACAGCGTATCGCCGTCTCCCCTCTCAATGTTCCCTTCCCCTCCCCCATACTCAACCAGATCTTCCCATCCCCCATTGAAGGAAAAAATGAGTGAGCTTATAGTCTCATGGAAATCTCATCTGTAGCAAAGTTCAGAAATTCAGGAAATAGAGCCGTGAATCTTTTATAATGAAAAATCATTGAGAATCTGACTTCTAGTCTTATGCGGCAAATGAGAAATATAAGGAAGCCAAATGTCCAAAAGTAATTTTTCTTCCAGGATGTAGAGATGTCCAAGACATCTGTTCTATTATCAGTAGATGTGTTTTGTTTTTCCAGAAGGTGATTGATTGAAATAGTCGATTGTCTCCAGAAATATAATATAGCCAATTTTGCCAGCAATAGAACCTTCCATATCCACATTCTCTGTGTTGAGGTAAAGTAGAAATTTAACCTATCTCCAAACAAAGCAGATAAAGCATCAAACATCAAAGATGTGACGTTCTGTAATTCTTTCTATATATGTATATACACCTGTATTCTAGGGCACACCCAAACCTCCCACTCCAGCTGAGCATTTCATACAAGTATCAGAAGTTGCAATATATGCTAGACATGCCTGCTTTTGTGAAATAAATGCACAGTTCAAAAATGTAACTACTTCTCTCATTTATTTATTAGAAGAAAATTTTGGTTTGCCAGCAAAACAAGCCAGAAATACTTTCATGGGGAGCTGTGTGTGTGTGTATGTGTGTAAGTCATCTGCCCGCTTATTTCATAATGAGGTGAAATCCCAATCATTCTTCATTTGCATCAATAATCTATGAAGAGATGATAGAGGGTATGCCTCCCAGGATCCTCTGCATAAAACCATTCTTGTAAAAGTAACCAATTAGCTTTACATAATTCAGAAGGCACTAGAGATCTCACATAGTGGCAAGATTGAAGGTATGAAAAGTAATCTTTCTCCGTCATAGTAAATCTGCAAATCTAAGAATATTCCCTTGATCTTCTAACAATTGTCCTATGACTTTCAATCCCCATGTCTTCCAATCCATGAAGTGCCCCTTTTGCATGCCTGATAAAAAAAAAAAAAAAAAAATTGCCCATGAAAGGTAAAAAAAGGAAATTAATGTATTTTAATTATAATTTACAAATAAGCCATCACCAAGATTTTTGTAAATGTTCAATTAAACGATGTTTCAGGGTTATATGTAATTGTCTATTAGTAACAAGTAATTATTACTTTTTAATTATTATTTTTGTATGATCTTGATTTTCAAAGCCTGAAGAAATGCACTGAACAGGAAGAGAAATGAACCATTTCAAAAAGAATTTTCTCTTGATTGTGGCCTGTCATTTATTCAGGATGGATTGCTTTTTCAGTTTTTTAGCTGCAGGAAGAAAAGCTTTTGCATTTGTCTTTACATGAGCTATAGACTACAGTGGGTCTGTTAAGGTCCAGCGCTACCAGGTATGCAAACCGTGTAATGGGCGGCACAAAATCTGGAAGGGAGCCCAGGACAGGGGAGCAGTGAAAGGCCTCTAAAGCTGTCGGTGGACAAAAATGCAGAGGCCCATGCAGTCAGCGGCAGCAGCAGAAGAAACGGGATCTCGTTCTGCAATTCCTCCCTGTGTGCTGCTGGCCCTTGCGCTTCCTGTATAGTCATCCTCCACTGCACAAGGTGAGCATACAGGAAGTGCTAGCAGTGCAAGTGTTGAGTACTGTGGGCCAACCTGCATATGAGGAGGAGCCACAGGAAAGATGTTTATAGCTCTGCCACGAATCCTGCGCTCTCCCAAAGAACAAGGCACCAGGTGGCAGCAGCAGTGAAACCCGTGGACCCTGCCTGTGTAGACGTTTGTGTGTATGTGTGTGAATGAAGCCTAACTGAGGGGGATGGGTGCGTATATGTGTGTGAGAATGGGAGCCTGCCTGAGGTGGGAGTGTGGTTGGGTGTGAATGGGAGCCTGTCTTGGATGGGTGAATGTGAATGTTTGCCTGGGGAGGGGGGATGGGTATGTTTGTGTAGGAATGGGAGCCTACCTTGGGGGAGGTGTGTGAAAAATGTTTGCCACCCCCACTAATCCACGACAAGCTCAAGGTGACTGGAAATCAAGTTTTCAGGTATGGGAAGCAAGGTGTTTTTCCCTTTTGTTTTAATTATTAGGTGTTTGATGTGTCTGCTAATTTGAAATATCTTATTGCCATTTGGAAATTTTTTGAACTTTATATATGATTTCTTAATTATTGGATGCTATTCTATTTGTCATCTTTTTGGCAATATTCTTTGTATTAGTGTGCCTTATGGTTGATTTATATTTCTTGATTATATTTGATTTATGAGGATTGGTGATTCTGTTTTTCCATTGCTTCATAATATACAGAGTCTAACTTGGAGTTTCCGGTTCAGTTTCTGTCCACACATTTCTATTTATATTTTATGGTCTCTTTATTCTGTATTTGGTCAAAGTCTGTCTGTGTTCTGCATGTGTAAGTGAGGTGAGGTATTCTGCTAATATATAGTTTCTATGTAGGAATTTGGCGCAGACTGGTTTGTTCTGCTTTCCTAATAGGAGGTGTATTAGGGCCTAGTATAATAATTTGTTTTCATAGATAGCTCCTGTTTGAGTGCTTGCAATTAGTACTGTTTTGATACAGGATTTTTACTATATTGTTGGCTGTCCAAGGGCCAAACCCACACCTAAGATGCCTTATAATAGTACTATATGGGTTCCAGGTGTCTATTTTTGCAGGGTTTTCTGATTGGCACCACAGAGGTGCATGTTTTTCTGTACAACAAACTGGTGCTGGCTACAGGGCCCAACTGGCATCAATTTTATGTACTGGTGGGTGGGAAGGAGCAACTGAGGATCATTCCTGCATAAATTAGAAATTTTAGACCTGTGGATGGGGTAAAATAGGTTCAGGGGAGTGTGTTAATTTTCATAGTTTCGATTGCCAGAGGGTTTTTTTTTGGCAGCGGAAGGTGGATTGGGACAGAGCGTGAGACTTAACAGTTTCTATTGTGTGGTGAAATGACAGGAGTTGAGTGGCGCCTTATGGACTAACCAGTTTATTAAAGCATGAGCTTTCGAGGATAGTCCACTTTGTCAGATGCATTGTATGTTGGTTATTGCGGGAAACAAAAATGTTTTTAAAAAACAAAACAAAACCCAGAACAGGGGTGACGGGAGGGCAGCCCAGCAATTTTTCACACAGAGCAACAGAAATGCTGGCACTGGCCCTGGGCTTATTAGTGTAGTTGCATTTAAGAAAAGGTTTGGACAAGTTCCCGGAGGAAAGGTCCATTAACCATTATTAAGGTGGAGCTGCAGAAATCCCCTGCTTATTCCTGGGATAAGCAGCTTGGAATCTATCGACCCCTTGGGATCCTGCCATGTGACCTGGCTTGGCCACTGTTGGAAACAGGATACTGGGCTTGATGGACCTTTGGTCTGATCAAATATGGCAAATCTTATGTTCTTATGGGCCCTACTTATTTCTGATATCAGCCAAGGGTTCACACTGTAGACATCTGGATCTTTTCTTAATTCTCTGTGGAAGATGCTGTTGGTTAATATAAGGAGAGAACAGACTCAAGCAAGGACTCAAATTAGAAAAAAAAACCCAACCCTTCTAATGACTGTAGAAGAATAATTTGTGTGTAGAACTTTATAACTCATCTGGACTTCTGGGGCAGATATCGTGGCTTTTAGTGCTGCAACCTTCCATTACTATCTGACACTGAAAATCCAGAGAAGGCACCTCGCTTTGTAATAGACATTTGAGAACACCCTGGTTCAACTCTGTGTTTTACGCACACACACACCATGGAAAAGCAAATAGTCTGCTGGTGCTGTACAGACCCTGCATCGGTGGAACACCATAGCATATCTAAAATGTAATTTGAGCTGCATCTGCTGTTTGGGTGGTGCTTGTGAATAAACAAGACACTGTAGCAAAAGATCTGTGGTTTAGAAAAACCATTCCAGCCTCACATGGAAATCCTCAGGAAGTCTTGCAAACAGTCAGCATGCGTGGCCTTCTGCACGGAGCTGTAACTGAAATGTTTTTTTGTGTCTGGTTAACCTGCTTTTGAAAAGCCAATTGAATTGCCGAGACCTTAAATATCTGTTTTGTCTCTTTTCTGCTACAGGAGCTATTGCAGCCATTACTATAGTCGTCATTGCAGTGGTGGTGTTGGTGTTTGGAGGTGCAGCATACCTTAAAATCAGGTAAGGGTTACCATCCTCCTGAATCCTGATACATAATATTTCTCAGGTGCCAGCCTGCTGTCATGGTTTTGCCTGCTGTGCAGACTCTCCGTGCCAGGGCTCAGCCCTCTGTGCAGTCTTCCTTCCACCAGGGGTTCTCTGTGGGACCTGTTTATTGCCTTGCCTGTTATCTCCTCTCTGTTCACCTGAAGTTCCAGCCCTATTTAGCCCAGTCTGTCCAAGGCCCTAGTGCCTCTTCATTGAGTCACCTCAGCTCTCTGAACTGGTCAGCCTTAGTTTGTACCTGTGCCGTGCCTTGCCTTGCGGCCTATCCAGGCCTTCTGCCTTACCTAGCCTCATGGCCTTCAGGGGCCCAGAGGCAGGGGCCCCTGTATTCTTTGTCCTGTCTTGTCCGTGCCCTGTCCATGTTTTGTCCTGTCCTTGTATTGTCTAGCCCTTGTCCTGATCTGCCCCTATCCTCAGCCCAGGCTGCCTTGTACCAGTTTTGGTCCAATTCGCCTGGTACCTGTTCAGTTCTGGAGTGCCTCTAAAGTCCTATTCCAATGCATTAATTAAGGTACTAAAAACAGAAGATGTTGATTTCATCGAGTCCATTGTCCATGTGTCACTGCTTCAGGGTGGTTTGCCAGCCTGTCCACTTTTGACTAAAATCATTGAGAAGGTAATTTTTCAACAGCTTCAGGACCACCTGATTGATAATGCTCTATTACATGATGCCCAATTTGGCTTTTGCCCTTGACACAATACTGAGCTATTGCTCTTATCCTGTTTAGACACTTTAAGAAGGGGTTTAGATGCAGGTTGTCAATATGACCTGGACTTATTAGACCTATCAGCTACTTTTGACACCCTTAAGTCACTCAAATCTACAGATATATCTTCAATCCGTCGGTGTAACATCAGTGGTCTTGATTTGGTTCACCTCTTTTTTTTTTTTTTTTGTTCTAATTCCTTCTTACTATCAACAGGGGTCCTTCAAGGGTCAGCGATATCCCCAATACTGTTTAACATTTACATGCTTTCCAAAATATGCAAGATGTCTCAATTTTAAATTCTATACAGATGATTTCCAGTTTTTGTTACCCATCACTTCTCATTTCAGTGAGCTGTTTGAGAAGTTAACGCAGTGCTTCTCTACAATAAAATCTTGGTTATCTGGAAATTATTTCTCAATCTCAGTTTTATTGAGATCATCTTTCTCTCTCGAACTAAAATCTCTAGCATTCCTGGACAATGGTCTTTTGAGGGCACACCCGTCCCCATCAATCGTTGTAGGCACGATGAGGGCATGAGAATAGATTCTTCCCTTTCATTCCGCTCACAAACACAATCTGCAGTGCAGAATTCCTTTTTCAAATTGCGTCTTCTTCGAACTATGTACGTTCTGTGGGTTTTCAGACTGTCACTCAGGCCCTTATTTCTGCCTCAACAGATCATTGTAATTCACTTTATATGGGACTCACAAATTTGTCTCTCAAGGCAATGCAACTTCTCCAAAATTCAGCCATGCTACTTGTCTCCGTTTCTTCCAGAAATGTCCATATCACTCCAGTTTTAATTCACTTGCACTGACTTCCCATCTGTTGGTGCACACTTGTCTTTAGATCCGTTCTTGGTCTATCACCAGATTGCTTTCTTGATTTGAACAAGCTATTGTCCTTCACATTCTCCAGGTTCTTCTTCTAAACATCTCCTTGCTGTCCCACCTCATAATATGTTGCGTTTAAAGGAAACCCGAGATAAGACGTTGCAGGGCCTAACTTCTGGAATAACTCCCAGAATTAATAAAAGCAGAAAATGACTACTTAACAATTTAGAAAATCTTTGAAGGCCTGTCTAGTTTCCAAAGCATTCAATTTACCAGTCGAGTGCAGGAACTGATTTTAGGGGCTTTATGTGATCACGGATCACCTTGGCAGGTATCATAGTGTTTGCAGGCTTGAAATTGTCTGTTAACTGTTTTGAATATTTTCCTATGTGGTGTTTGCCTTCTGTGACGCATTTAGATTTTTATGAATGATTTATTGTAACTGGAAGAGTTTTATAGATCAGCGGGCTATAAATTTTAAAAATAAATCCTTGCCGGACCCCTGACTCTAGCAAAGTACCATGATGTTCAACAAGAGATCAGCACTACTGGACCCCAGACTCCAAGGGCTCAAGCTGCGTGGGAGAGGGCTGGCTCCTGTAGCCCATGACACTTTTTCTCTGAGCCCGGGTCAGTAAAGTTTTTAGCCATACCTTGTGACAATGGGAACAATTTTAATGTAAACGTCCCCCCCCCCCTCCCCCAGTGTGAGCAGCAAGGTTAAACCAGCTCCAGCCTCCACTTCAACTGAAGCACGTGCAAAATGCTGCCATTTAAGTCTACACCGTGAGCAGGTTTATGCTGGACACTGAAAACTTCAACGGCTTTGTAGCACTTCCACAAGCTGCTGTCTGCAGCCCCTGCGGCATAACAGGGCCAGGACAGAAGTAGCTCCTATGATTCTGCTGATGAGGGTCTTCTGCCAAATTGGATACCTGATATATGGAAATACTATACCACGGATCTGCCATAGCTGGAGTAGTACTAGAAGTAATGCAGCCATTTCGTATTATATTTTTCAATAGTTTCCAGCATGCTCTTTTACACTTCTAGAAGTTTCAATTACACTGCCACAGAAATGTCTATTTAAAACCCATGTCATGGTAGTTATAAACTGTAATCATCCTCGGGTTGGCGTTACCCATAAGTTTATTTATAACTTGAAAACAAAACAAAAAAAAAAAATCTACAATATTCCTGCCCACACTGGGTGCCTTTCCTTGCTGGAGGCATGAGGTACGTGGGCAGCCTGACCTTGGTTCACATCAGTTCCGCAGGGAACAAGACTTATTTTTATCATCACAGTCATGGGAATGTGGGCTATAATTAGGAGTGTTTAGAACCCAAACAAATAATGTAAGGCAAGTATAAAAAAAAACAAACAAAAAAGCCCAGAAGCTCTAGATTCTGCAGGGGCTTCTGTGGGTGCAGCATCTGGCTTTGGTTTTTTTTTAACTCTGATAAGGCAGCTAAAAATAAAGACCTGAGCACTGGCATGCATGAATTTCTTCTCTTGTCTCTTCTAATTCAAAGTGAAATGAAACGAGTTTTCTACTTTTGAAATGCCCTTGTGTATTTCTTCCCCTGTTGGCTCTTTCCTGGGTGGGTGTTCCATTAAATATCTGTAGCTAGTGCAGACTATTTAATGTAGGCAGAGCGCATGCCAGCTCCAGCTTGGCCCTGATGCTCTTAGTCTTATGCCCCCTACTTTTCACACACCCTCCTCTGCTTGACCTTGTTTCCCTTAATAAGGAGCTATAACAGTCAGGTTTGACGAATGACTTCAGCCTTATTCATAATACTATAAAGCAGTCGTTCTCAACCTTTTTTGGCCGGGACACACCTGACAGATGGTTCCCACGTGCGTGACGCAATGAACATGTGACCATCACGGGGCTAAATGTAAACATGCACTCTGCATCCACAGGAATCCCCTCAACCCCCAGCAATAAGTGCAGAGCAGATCTAGGGCATAATCCTGTACAACTCACCATGCAAAAAAGATATTCTGGTTCTGATGAAATCCCAGTAAAAGCAAAACAAACTCCTTTTACTACCAGGCAAAATAGCCTTCCTTATGAAAAGGCAGTTATTTACCACTAATGCATGTCCTATTGAGAAAACACAACAAATAAGATTGATACAAATGCCTACATGCTAGTAAAATGCCTTACCTCGGTCACACACCCAGAACTGACCTTCACCAAGGACAGAAAGACCACAAATGATAAATATGGAGACAAACTGGAATGGAAAACAAAAAAAGCCACTCTGCATGCAGTGAGAACCTGGAGAAATGGAAAGAGAAATATAGCACCTAACATAATGCACACAAACTAACCCGCACAAAGTTACACCTGTAATATGGAACACACTCAAACAGTAACAACCCTATCTATGAAAAAGCAACACTACAAATATTAAACCAGGCCCTAAACACGAATATACTTCCTATTAAGAAAACAGAACAAGCCAAGGTACTATAGAGCCCACACAGAAATAATTGTAAAACTATACTAATAAATGTAACCCCCCCCCCCCCCCCAAAAAAAAAAAACCAGCTGATGAACAGAATAACATCCAACAATTAAAAACTCAAAAAATTTATTAAAAATTGTCCATCAGTAAAATATTTCAAAACAGCAGACTCATCACATAATTAAAATGGCAGTCAATCAAAAAAATAAACTTAAAAAGCCACCTTTACTTACCCTCTCCAGCAACTCTCCTACTCCTTTCCCTTGCAGGCCAATAGCACTCATCAGAAGTAGCAGTGGCTGCTGAAGCTCTGTCCTCATGGTCCACTTCCTTAGGGCCCACAATCAGTCACACATACATCCAGCCCCCCCCCCCTCCCCAATTAAATCCAACGACCAGTCTGTGTCTCATATACATCCTAGTCACCTCCCTGACCAGTCTCTCTCTCTCACACACACACACACCTCAGTCACCTCCCTGCCCAGTCTATCTCTCACACACACACACCCCAGTCACCTCCCTGACCAGTCTCTGTCTCTCTCTCTCTCTCTCACTCACACTCACACACACACACACACCCCCCCCAGTCACCTCTCTGCCCAGTCTCTGTCTCTCACACACCCCAGTCACCTCCCTACCCAGTCTCGGACTCTCTCACACACACACACACACACACACACACCCCAGTCAGCTCCCTGCCCAGTCTCGGTCTCTCTCTCTCACACACACACACACACACACACACACACACACCCCAGTCACCTCCCTGCTCAGTCTCTGTCTCTCTCTCTCACACACACACACACACATACCCCAGTCCCTGCCCAGTCTCTGTCTCTCTCTCACACACACACACACACACACACACACATACCCCAGTCCCTGCCCAGTCTCTGTCTCTCACTCACACACACACCAGTCACCTCCCTGCCCAGTCTCTATCTCTCACTCACACCCCAGTCACCTCCCTGCCCAGTCTCTGTCTCTCACACACACACACCCCAGTCACCTCCCTGCCCGGTCTCTGTCTCTCTCACACACACACACACACACACACACACACCCCAGTCAGCTCCCTGCCCAGTCTCGGTCTCTCTCTCTCACACACACACACACACACACACACACACACACACACACACACACCCCAGTCACCTCCCTGCCCAGTCTCTGTCTCTCACTCACACACACCCCAGTCACCTCCCTGCCCAGTCTCTGTCTCTCTCACACACACACACACCCCAGTCACCTCCCTGCCCACACACACACACACACACACCCCAGTCACCTCCCTGCCCAGTCTCTGTCTCTCTCTCACACACACACATACACACACACCCCCCAGTCACCTCCCTGCCCAGTCTCTGTCTCTCACACACACACCCCCCCAGTCACCTCCCTGCCCAGTCTCTGTCTCTCACACACACACCCCCCCAGTCACCTCCCTGCCCAGTCTCTGTCTCTCACACACACACCCCCCCAGTCACCTCCCTGCCCAGTCTCTGTCTCTCACATACACACCCCCCAGTCACCTCCCTGCCCAGTCTCTGTCTCTCACACACACACACCTCAGTCACCTCCCTGCCCAGTCTCTCTCTCTCACACACACACACCCCAGTCACCTCCCTGCCCAGTCTCTGTCTCTCACTCACACCCCAGTCACCTCCCTGCCCAGTCTCTGTCTCTCACACACACACACCCCAGTCACCTCCCTGCCCAGTCTCTGTCTCTCTCTCACACACACACACACACACCCCAGTCACCTCCCTGCCCAGTCTCTGTCTCTCTCTCACACACACACACACACACCCCAGTCACCTCCCTGCCCAGTCTCTGTCTCTCACATACACACCCCCCAGTCACCTCCCTGCCCAGTCTCTGTCTCTCACACACACACACACCTCAGTCACCTCCCTGCCCAGTCTCTGTCTCTCACTCACACACACCCCAGTCACCTCCCTGACCAATCTCTCTCTCTCACACACACCCCAGTCACCTCTCTGACCAGTCTCTGTCTCTCGCACACACCTCAGTCACCTCCCTGACCAGTCTCTGTCTCTCGCACACACACACCCCAGTCACCTCCCTGATCAGACTCTGTCTCTCACACACACTTTGCTTAGAGCCCCAATGCTGTGTTCCCCTTTAATTTCATAGCAACAGATTTCCCAGTGCTGCCGCTGCCTTCTGAGCCGCACACATTTATTTTAAAAAGATATGCTGTGGCACTCAGGCCTTTCTTCTGGCCACCGTGAGCTCCAATTGCCCTATTTGTAACCGGCATGGCTGAGTGCCACTTTTATTTTAATCGCAGCTCTGCTGCACTCACTGTTGCATCGGGGGGGAATCCCAGGAGCAACTGGCCTCTTCGTGCTTGCAACTCACTGCCGCTTTGGGGAATCCCTACTCTATCACGATTCCCTGCCGCTTTGGAAGTGGGAAATCCTGACGCAGCTGGCCTCTTCTCTTTGCGGCTCACCGCTTTTAATTTCAATGCGGCTGGCCTCTTCTCTTTGCTGCTCACTGTTGCATTTAATTTCAGCACTGCCGGCCCGTGGCGCTCTTGTTTTGACAGGGTTGGGTTTCTTCACCGCCAAGGGTCTAGACACTGTCATTCCTCCCAGCCCCCCTCAAACCACCCCACCCCCGGGCTATGGGATGCTCCCTTCTTCCTGCCCCACCGGCCAATCGGAGGCTTCCTCCCTTCTTTCTACTCCTTGTGAACTAGAAGGGAGGAGGCTTCCCATTGGCCAGTGGGGCAGGAAGAAGGAAGGCTTCCCATTGGCCTGCAAGGCCAGGAAAAAGGTAAAGGGAAGCATAACTGGGGCAGTGGGACTCTGGGAGCTGCAACATACTGGTTGAGAATCGCTGCTATAGAATACAAGTACCTTATAGATCATCAGTACATTATAAAATATCCTAACTCCTCAGGTTTGACTTATACAAAAACAATGTATATTCCATCAAATAAGTCAGTCTTTGCCTTAATACCTTGCTTGCAGACAGCCTGCCAGACAAACCCAGCCAATAGGAGAAATGTATAGCCTTCCAGACTGATCCAGCTATGGGATGCCTGTGTCACCCCATTATAACTACTGACCAATGTTGGGAGTAGCTGGTCTCATTTCATCTCTGTTGCCCATCAGCTGAATTCTAGCACATTTGCTGTAAACCCCAGATGGCTCTCCCTACGGTTCTTTGTCCAGAATGAATGACTACAAATCTAAACATTTCTTGGCTGGCCTAGAAACACAAAGCAAATAGATCTGATAAAATCAAAATGTCTTTTACATAAGAATATAAGATATGCCTTACTGGGTCAGACCAAGTGTACATCAAGCCCAGTATCCTGTTTCCAACAGTGGCCAATCCAAGTCACAAGTACCCGGCAAGTACCCAAACCTTAAATTAATCTCAAGCTACTATTGCTTATTAATTAATAGCAGTTTAAGGATTTTTCTTTTAGGAATTTATCCAAACCTTTTTTAAACCCAGTTATACTAACTGCTATAACCACATCCTCTGGCAATGAATTCCAGAGCTTAACTATGTGCTGAGTGAAAAAGAATTGTCTTCAATTTGTTTTAAATGAGCTACTTGCTAACTTCATGGCGTGCACCCTAGTCCTTCTACTATCTGAGAGAGTAAACAACCAATTTACATTAACTTGTTCAAGTCCTTTCATGATTTTGTAGACTTCTATCATATCCCCCCTCAGTCATCTCTTCTCCAAGCTGAACAGCCCTAACCTCTTCAGCCTTTCCTCATAGGAAAGCCAACCATGTCCTTTATCATTTTGGTTGCCCTTCTCTATACTTTCTCCAGGGCAACTATATCTTTTTTTGAGATGCGGCAACCAGAATTGCACACATTCTGTTTGCTTTTTTGATCACCACAGCTCACTGAGCCAATGATTTCACTGTATTATCCACTGTGACACCTAGATCTCTCTTTCCTGGGTGGTAACTCCTAAGATAGAACCTAACATTGTGTAAATACAGCAAGGGTTATTTTCCCTATATTATGCATAAAGCAAACAGAATGTTAGGAATTATTAGGAAGGGAATGGAAAATAAAACGGAGGATGCCCTAATGCCTCTGTTTTGCTCCATGGTGAGACTGTATCTTCCTTCATACATCTGTAAGCCCTCAAATCCCTTTTCACACTTTGTGCAGTCTAATGCAGCACCTAATTCTGTTTGATGTCCATCACCTACTGTATATTTTTCAGCCTACTACAAGACACCCATTCCTGGACCACACCTGGTTCTCCTATGTGAAATGAATGAGTACCAATCCTGCCAGGATCAAATCCTGCTAGACTTAGGCATTTTTTAAAAATTGCTGTGTACTGGAGTTGTTCCATCCTTGCAAACTAGAAATAGGTCCCCACCATTTTCTCTGAGTTTCATGAATGATTTTGTATTCACTAAGGGGCAAGAGGTCATGCCTGACACTTCTCGCCACCAAACCCTTTGCCTCTCTGGTCTGTCTTTGACCTCTGGAGCCTAAGCATCCTTTGCACTTTCAAGAGAACTTCATTGCTTTCCTGCAGTCCCCTGTCCAACGCGCTCACTTTGACAGTAGTACGAACTCATTGACCCTTAAGACCGCAAAGAATGCAGATAGGCGTGCTGCCCTGAACAGCATGGTTTCATATAAGGCAGGTAGGGGTATGGACACGCTTTTTTTTTTGTTTTATTTGGGGGTTTTTTTCTATTTTGTTTTGTTTAATTTATTTTCATTTATTTAAAATTTAAAAAAAAAATACTATTTTGAAAATGGAGGGGAAAAAACCCCAAAGGTAAAACAGAACAAAAAAAAGTCAATCTCATTGGAGATAAAAAAAAATCTTCTTGGCTTCTCCTCTGATTCCCATCTTCTTACCGTAGTTCTTTTTCTTCACAGGGCAGGAGAGATCCCCCAGTCTCTCCTGCCCTGCCAGCAGACTGAAGCCGGTGCCATTGTTAATTTCTTCTGTATAAAACGGCACTGGCTTGGTTTGGGCCTGACCAGCGCCTTCTCGTAGGGAAGAAATTGCTAAGCATACCTCCTGTGGTGACAGGAGCAAGAGGGGGGCTGTTCCTGTCCCATGAGGAAAAAGCAAACTGTTAGGGTCTGGAGGGCGGGGATCAGTTGTAGCATTTCAAAATGAAATAAAACAGAGGGAAATTTCATTCATTTATTCTTTTGTTTTTGAAGGGAAATGAAATGAGCATTTTTGCTACAAATGACTGCGCGTCCCAAAAGACCAGGCTTCCCAAACCTGTCCTGAGGAGCCCACAGTCAGTCGAGTTTTCAGATCCCCCCAACAATGAATATGCATATGAGAGATTTGTATCTGCTAGGTCTCCGGTGGATATCCTGAAACCCAGGTTTCCGTGCTGTCCCCAGGACAGGTTGGGAAGCCCTGATACACGGAGGAAAAGACTGCTGTTTCAGTTGCCAGAGTTTTACTAGCATCCCATGTACTGTACAATTGGCAAGCACCCATCTGTGCGATCCACCTTCCTAAATAGTGTGGTCAGCTAAACTTATTGCCCAAAGTCACTTCAAAACTAGCCAAATTTTATGTCAAAAGTAGCCCAAAATTAGCCATATTTTTAAAATTGAAAACTCATATTTATTATCAAGATTCACATTTGGCAATGAATGCTATGGGCACTATGTAACAAAAAGAGAAACAGTAGCTGCTTGAAATAAAATTGTTTTAACTACAAATGGTGGAAAGCTGCACATGTAGAGATCCTAAAAGTCCATATTTGTTTGAAGTTAAGCATTAGTGCAGGGGTAGCCAGCTCCAGCTTTGAAAGCCACAAACAGGCCAGGTTTTCAGAATATACATATGAGAGATTTGCATGCACTACCTTCATTGTGTGCAAATCTATCTCATGCACTTCATTGCGGATATCCTGAAAACCTGTCCTGTTTGTGGTTCTTGAGGACTAAGAGTTGGTTTAGATGCATGCTCTGTCACAGGCACAGGCTCTCACTGACATGTATACAGACACACCTAAGACAGAGAAGGCATACTCTTGACACATTCACTTCAACACAGAGACTTGCTCTCTCTTTGACACTGACACACGCACGCTCTTGCTCTCTTGACTAGCCTCTGAGTTAGACACTTATTCTGTATTATACACACTCACTCACACACTCTCACTGTTATGTTCTGCTGCTTGTGTGCTCGATTAGTGAATCTCCCTTCTCCCATATCAGGTTGGCTAATGAATGGTGCTGTGGCATCAATATATAAAGCTTTTGCACTTGCTGCTAGCCCTTTCCCAGCCTGCAGCAGCATTGTCCTCCCTGAATAGTCACTGGGCACCACTCTATCCTCTCGCTTGGCCTGCTGCCTCGTACATTAATTAAAATATTTATAATCTGCTTATAATAAAATCATGCTAAGCAGAGTACAAGATTAACATAAAACAATATTAAAACACAAACGACATTTTAAAACACCATAACATAAAACCATCATTGCTATATACAATATTTCACTCTACATATCATCACACTGTCAAGACTTAAGGCTCATCAGAACAGCACTGTCCTACAGTATTGTGACTGCACATGAAGGAGGTGGTGCTGTGGTGCACACACATGCCATGAGGTCCTGCATTCCTTCCCCCTTCCCAACAAACAGTAGGAGCGCAGCAGCAGCAGCACTTTAGGTGCTGAGCTGTGTAGCACTCAGTGTTGCCAGCTCCTAAATGAAAAAAAGTCACTAGATTCACTGTGAAAAGTCTCAAGATCGAATAAAATGTAGCTAGAATCACATTGCTATATGAAAGCACCAGCATAGCTGACAACATTTGAGTTCTGGTTGCCTTAAGGTTGGTGCAGATGGACAGGGATGTCTCACGCTCACTCATACACACTCCTTTGCATCTCTCTCTCTTTCTCTCTCTCTCTCTCTCTGTCAAAGACACAAAAAACTCTCTCTCTCTCCAACACCACACACTCTCTAGTGCATATACTAACACACACACTTGCACCAACACCACACTCTTTCTAACGTGTATACTGACACACGCACATGCTCTTCTGCTGGTGTGCTGTTGCTCATGTACTCATTCAGCAAGTGCTTCCACCCTTGCATCCTATCCTAAACAGGCACTGCAATATCATCACACTCAGCTCTTCAGCTGGCTGCCAGACTTTCCCTAGCCTGTAGCACCAGCCACTCTCCCTTCCTCCCACCAGTGCCCATGATCTTCCTCACACTTTCTGGCTTTGTCTATGGTGGGCCCTGCTGCCTCTCTGAGCGCAGACTAGTTGCATATATGTGGTTTGGGTATTGCTGCTGCTTGTCTTTGCAGATACAGTGACTCAACTTCCCACTTGGCTGCTGGGGCAGGAAGAAAACCCACCAGGATGCTTTAACAGCCCAATCTGGTGGGAAACCACGCAGAATTGGCAACACTGATCTTGATCTACCTCCCCCAAGCTTATAATAACTTTTTTGCTTTTTAACATTTTTTTTAGGATGCTGCAGAGTCCATCGGGCTACTTAGTTTTGAGAGAGGATACTTGCTATTGCTGTTATGCCGCAGTGATTGGCATTACATGTTCCTTGGCATGCATGATAAATCCCACTACCTGCTCTGTGCAGAATGACATTTTTGGGGTAGGACCTTCCTTGCTCATGTAAGCCATGAAGTGCTATCATCCTTTATCATGAACTCCCCACATGTTCAGTGCTAGGGATTGCTTCAGCAAACTCTCAACGCTGCATCCTCAATGACCTATAAGTTGGCTAGCATGGCCGCTCCGTGCTCGTCCGCTGTAGGTGCTAACATCCTGAAAGCCAGCCACTTAAAACAAGATAAAGCATCAGCAATTTCCTTATGCACTCCTGGAAAATGCTTTCATTATCATCGTTGGCTAAGCCAACAAGGAATATAGTCCTATAAGCTTTGCAATTAAACCTAAGTGTAAGCATTTTGCTGTTTGCTGCTATTACTGCGGTATTAGCTGAATGGAACACCGCTGTCTTATTAGCTGACCTGTGACTCCACGCCACTAATGTCACTAGGATGGGAAAGCACTCCAAGCAGGTGGTGGTGTTTCTGATGCCGTTCCTATACCAATGATCTGATCAAGGCTGTGCACACCAGTGATCTTGAAAAAGCGGCTGAAACGCTTTCCCACAAAGCATCTGTCACTATGTGATATCTTTGGAATTTGCCATAGAGGGACATCATCACGTTTACTTTAACCATAATCTCAGGCCTTCCTTTGATCCTCTTGACAGTTTAATATAACGGATCTTCATTCTTATCTCTGGTAGTCTTCAGAGAACTGCCCTTCCCAGTGGGCTGACCCTTTGTACATAATTCAACTGTCCTATAAGAGACTGTAACAAAGAGTTGTTTCCTGCCACACCGCCTCAGGCAGTTTGTGAAACTTTATTTTTCAAACGCCGTGACTCTAAGCCCTTAGAATCATGCTCAGCACCCTGAAATACCAACCTTTGAATAGGGTCCTGGATTTTTCTCTCCTAGCTAGCAGAATACCAAATTCATGGGCTACCACCCTACATTTGTCAAAAAAGGCCCTGGAAGACAAAGGATTGAGCAGGACCCACAAACAAAAAAAAAAACCATCCAAGTAACAAATTGCCCAACTGTCGCCTATTTGTCACTTTTTTGTTACCCAACGCACAAATATATGAAAATTTTGGATGCAAGAAACTGAACATCCATAGGCAATATTTCCCCTGAAAAGTAACCTGAAAGATTTGGTGTGTATAGAAAACAATTTAAAGGCTCAGTATCTGCCTTAGCTATTAATGCCCCGCCCTCGACCACAACTAAATAGCACTGAAAGCAACGCCTAGTGCGCCAAACAATGAGCCTGATCTAGAAAACTGACTCCTTCCCCCCCCTCAGGGTATGATAAATTGCGTCTAACTCTGGATTTTCCCCCCTCCTTTTTATGACAGTAAACCTAAAAAAGAGACCCAGAGATTTACCATAAGGGGACTGTAGAAGGGGGCATTGGCCTTCCCTCTCCCTCACTGATAACTGCTTTCAGGCCCACCATTCAAAATATTGTGAAACCTAACAAAACTCCCTCCGCCAACAGCTTCACGTCTATGTTTGGCTTTGAGTAGCTATTGCGCTAAGGATTCAACGTTCTCTGTCCCCTTCACTAGTATTGAATGGTTGGGAGTTCATCCCCACAGTTGGCGTATTTGCACTTGAACCTCCTTACCCGAATGGGAGTGCACCACCGGCTGCTTGAATTACCAGCATGGCGTTTCAGCGGTTACTACCTGGTGGGCTTAAGTTGTCTGTTGCTGGTGCTGGCCCAGCCTTCCCTAAAAGACAACTGCTGGCTTCCACCTGGCCCTGCGCCTCAACAAAAGGGACGGAAGGCACTGTGGTGTCATCTCACTGAGCCACTGATACCCTTAAACCTCCAGCCCACGAGCTTTTTCCTGGCTTAATTCCTTTCTAAATTTCTCATCATAATGTAACCACCCCCATGTCCTGGGCACTTCGATTATCCTGCCCAAGCACTTCCAAAGCCCAGTATGCAAATCCAACCATTTCTCACCAATTATATTTGGTAAAACATGAAAGCTCGATATCTATTTGTGGATCTAGGCACACAGTGTATTTTGTCTCAGCCTTATGTATATATATATATATATATATTTTATTTTTCCTCCCTTTTTTCCTCACCTGCCTCATCCTGATCTCCCAACAGAAATGTAAAAACATCAATATGCTTCTCTTTCAGTAGTTTTCTTTTAATTGTGCTGGGCACGTGGACATTGAACAGAGCTATTAGGGATGTTCCTATTGCTCCCTTCACCACATGGCCTATGCTGCCCACACCTGGGCCACCCCCTGCCATCACATGGATCTCTCTATCGTGGAGTTAGAGAACAGACTGCTAGAATTCGTGGACTCCAATTTGAAAGATTCCCCACACATCGTGGGTGTACATTTGTAACAGCCCGTATAAATTTGCTGGCAAGTACAGGTGTAAGCTACGCCAGTAGTCAAAGTGATCTTATGCGTGTAAGTTTATTTTGAAAATTGTCCCACCAAAAGCACCTGCACAAAATTATACCTGCTCATCTGTGCATGGTAAATCTTCAGGAAATTTTACATGCAGGGCCGACTCTAGGGCAAATGGCGCCCTGGGCATAAAGCGTGCCCCATTTCCTACACACACAAAGCATTCCCTGGTAGTCTGGTGGCACCCCCAGACCCTCCCTTACCTAAATGAAGACTCCCTGGTAGCACCCCCTAGCTCTGTGCCAGTCGACACCATTTTCCAGAGTGGCATCTTATGTGCCCTCTCCTGTCCTCCTCAAATAACTTAACCAGGGTCCTTACACTTTTTTTCCTTCCTACCTTTCTTTTTCCTAATGTTGCTCCCCATTGACACTAGTTGTAGCCTCACTGCTAGTACACCCAACATCACCTTCTGCTCCCTGCGTATCGGTCATATATATATATATAATGAAGCCTCGCCCTGTGATGCTCGTCCCATTCGCTGTGTTCCAGCGGGGGTCAGGGGAGGTTGGCTGGAGGCTGCCTGCTGTTCTTCCTTCTTCCATGCCGCCAAAACCACCAGGTCCGTTTTCTTTCTTGTGGGTGACTTAACCAGCTGCCTTTCAGTACCCTGGAACCTGTTCTTTGCCCATTTGACCCCCCATGACAAGCCATATCGCACCTCAGCTGGCTACTGAGCTGGTGAATATCCTTCTCCTGTGATCTGCTGGAGGCTACTGGAACTTGCCCTTGATTTGCTGCTGGAGCTGGCCCCTTTCTGACCCCAGGCTGCTGCTGCTGCTCCTCTGCTTGCCTTCTGTGGTTGTCACTGATGGAGCTTTTGCTGATGTGGATGAGGCTAATCTGAGCTGGAGGCCGCATCTGGTTAGGTCCTGGCTTCCTATCTCTACTCTGCTGCCTCTGTTGCAGAAGGCGTCATCTCTTCCTGCTCCCGAGACCCATGTGATTCTCTGCTTTCGCTTTCATCCTTGCCCCCTTTTTTTCATCCTCTCCTCACACTTATGTTCTGCCCTCTCATCTTCCAACCCTGATCCTCCCCTTCTGTTTCTGCCCCACTTCCTTCCGTCTCTATCCCCATCACGTCTTCTATCCTCCCTTCCTTGATCTTACCGTCCATCCTTGCCCTGCTAGCAGGAGGCGCAGCACTTTGGGGGGGTTAGGGGATGATGGGAAGTTGCAACAACCTTTCTTCAGCCTCTCCCGGGCTGCAATGAAAGAAGGGGGGGACCTCAGCTCTTCTTTTGCCTCGTGGCCTGAATCAGAAGGAAGGAGGGGGGGCACAACCCTCATGCTTGGCGCCTTTTGCAGTTGCACACCCCGAAAGCCGGCCCTAGCTGGACTTGGACCTAAGAATGGGGGCGTTGCAGCTCCTCTAGAACAATCAGCGCTGGTCCTGCCTCCGGTGATCCCTGCACTCTGCCACCCGTCTTAGCTCCCGTGCCATGACGCCTCCTGCTGCAGTTGGAGATGCTGGAAGGATCTGCTCGCGTGCTGGCCGGTCAGTGGGGTCTTTTAAGCCTCCTGCTCCTTTGCTCTACTCCTCACCCTGAGCTGAATCCACTCTTAATTCCTCCACCTAACCCTCTCACTCTTCCCCCCTCTATTCCTTTGTCCTGGGGCAATTGAAAAGCTGCAGATTTCTATGGGTGGCTTTTATTTATTTCCTTCCAAATAAAATGGTAAAATAAGAAAATAGTGTTTTGTTTTTTTTCTTCAATATTAGAAGTAATAGTTGAAATATTAAAGCCCTTTATTGTGATCCAAAATTGGTAACTTTTACATATTTGGTTTTTTGTGTGTGACTATGTATGCCTTTATATGTGTGTGTGTGTGTGTGTGTGTATTTTTTAATATTTTATTGGCCCAATGACCAGGAAATAATTTGGTCCAAATTCAGCCTTTTATTAGAAGCTTTTTGTTCTGTAAGATCCTCTCTGTGTGCCTCAATAAGTCTTGTGTAACTGTTTGGGATTCCTTTCCCTTTCTTTTCACAGGCACTCTTCATACGGAAGACTTCTGGATGATCATGAATATGGATCCTGGGGAAACTACAACAATCCTCTGTACGACGACTCCTAGTGGTGGAGAAACAAAAACCTGGCCATGAATTATTTAAAAAATACAAAACAAAACGGGATTTAATTTCTAAGTGTTTTGCTGTAAGGGTGACCGTTGCCTGATGTGCATCGAGTTTACAGTCCCAGGGCCAGGCTGCTCATTTTCCCTCCCCTCTGCTGAATTATACACAGGAACCAGAATAAGCACTTCAGGGAATCGATCCCAAAGCGAAATTGGACTAAATGGACCTGGACATGATTGCCTACTACTTAACCAAAGCTGCCGCATGATTGTAAACACAAGCCTTGGGGACTTCGCCCTCCTGTTTTTAACTTTGTGGCGTATCAGCCAGGAGAGAGCTGGTATTGGTGGGAGGCTTGAGTTTTAACATGGCACCTAAGCCCTCTTGCTTTTATTTTATTTTATTTTTAACACTTGCTTTTATTAGCTTCTATCTCTTCATGGCAGTTAGTACAGTGTGATTTAAACAGTCTGGTGTGGAAAGGTTGCAATAGAAACCTCGGGGGAAGTGAGGGAAGATGCCAGGATCAGCAATGTCCTCGCTAGCTCCGGTTTCCCCCTTGTTATCCTCTTACCAGGATATCGTATTTTTAGGAACGCTCCACCTTCATCTTGGCACAGCCTTGGTGGGTTGAGACTCAGTTTACTTTCTTTAGACACTTAAGTGGCCTTTTAGGTGGGAAGTTTCATTGCAAATTGGATTGAGTGAAAAATAGCCCTACTTAGATCTGCTATTTATTAAGATACAGAGGGAACCTTTGCTTCATGAGGCCTATCAAAATGTTAAGAGGACAGTCAGGACTGAAAGGGTCTTGAGCGGCTGCTTTGTTTGATCTTTTTCTGTCTGGCTAGTAATGGGTGTTATGTTATTGCTGCAGGTAAGTGCAAAGAAACAAATAGCTTTATTCAGCTGTGTGCATCTCTCCCCCTCCCTCCCCCCCCCCCCCCCCCCCAACAAGAGATCAACAGATTCATTATATTCTCCTGGTGAGTTTTATTATTAAAAGGTTTTATAGAGCTCCAGTGCAAATATAGCTATAAAACCTAGGATTGTTGAAACTGTTCCTCACAGGTGAGGTACATTTAAAGGAAAGGTGATCACATTTTTATTTGACTGTTCATATTGAAGCATTTTTAAGTCCGTGGTGCCTCTTGTGCGTGGCAGAATTAAAATGTTTGTCCTGAGCAAGACGATAGCCTTTATTACTATAGTAATATCATCACTGGGGCAGCTGTCACATACTGATTTAAAGAAAGAGAGAAAAAATGTAAAAAAGACAGGGGATTTCTTATTAATTTTTATTTGGAACAGAGAAAAGTGCCCCACAGGCCAATCGTCTTGTTGTCATAACTTGGACCACTGGTCCTGGTGCCTTTCACTTGGCAGTCCAAGGCAGAGAGGCAGATAAGAGACTGCAAGCCTGTCCACTTTTTATTTTCAGTTCCTAGGAAGTGAGAATTTCATTTTCTAAGATGGCCATTTAGAAGAAAAACACCCCCAACAGTCCTACCCTCTCACTAGGGTAATGGCAGCCTTCCTACCTGTGGCAAACGTGAACTATATTTGCTGTGAGGAGGAGGAGGAGGAGGCGATGTTGCTTCAAAAACCAAGCCGTCACGTACAAATGCACAGCGGGGTTGTTCTCTCAGAAGTTTTGGTTACATTACTCTGTGCTGCTTTTAACAAGCATGTTTATTTTCTTTAGTAGGATTTGCCAGGAATGGGAGAGTTTGAATCTGACATGTCTTTTTTCTTTTTCTTGTAATTTTTAACTTCTTTAGTTTCCTGTAACTTGAGCGGAGTACTCTCCAGCAAGCTTTTCCAGTCTCCCGAAAATAAGGTTATCTATTTCTCATAGGATTTCATCTTAGCACAGATTAATCTGCCCCGGGGGTTGTAGCATGGTATTTCCCCTTAAATCTTTGAACTCGGGTGCCGCCTCTGAGGATGCCGCTCCTGTTGCCAGGCACGACAGCTCGGTTTTATGACTTATTCACTGAATCCGATGGGTGCACATCGAGCCGCCTCGCTTCTGAGGAGAGGCATTGTTCCCGCATGGGAGAGCTTTTTATAGCTTTAGTATTGGTGGTGCCACTGCTGCCTTGTGCAGTTGGTGCAAGAGCTTCACTGTTCATCCCCCAGTCTTATCAAACCTTTCTCTTTCCTTCAGGAGCCACCTTTTCAGTGTCTGAGATCTAAACTTAGTGGGAAGGGCATCCCGCAGGTCTGTTTCTGATATTCTGTGATGAGAAACTGCCTGACATCCTCGTTGGATGCAAGGCACAGTGTGTTGCACTAAATGATTAGCATTTGTTGTTTAAATCGGGGTGTCATTGCGTGTGCTTGTGAGAACTTAGAACATATCTAGAGCGTGGAACAGTGCTGCTGCTGCCTGGAGCCACCTTGCTGCTTCATTGCACTGTGCCAAAAGCGGGCTAAGACATTTGAGAATTTAGTGATCGACAAGGCAAGACAGTGCTGTGTCCAGGGCATTTAGTATTTAGCTATTTAGTCCAGCAGACAATCAAAAATATCATTACTTTATAATTCTGATGTTGCACAGCTGACAACTAATGGCATTCTCCCCAGTCTAGTTTGTTACTGTCAACAAAAATCGAACAATAAAATTGTTTACAAAGGAAAGGAACCATAGGCGGTAACTTTCAAAAAGGATTTACGTGCATAAATGGGCTTTTGAAAATTGCTACTTTACCCAGGCAGCCCGATTTGAGAATTCACTCCATAATTTGTGATTGGGATAAGAATGCTAATTGGTACCACTGAGATGACTGTGGGGCATCAAATTGAGGTTTCACCGATTTATAATTTAATTTTTTTTAGGCTCTTGTTTCAATGTACATATGTGAAAGTGTGTTTTGCGTGATAAAACCATTTACTGCTCAATAAATGCCTCGCCCTGTGCACCAAATGTTTATCGTGCGATAAATGGCGCTGACTTCGTTGCCTGTCTAAATATGGTAATGGCCATGCACACGGAGAGTGATTGGGGGGGAGGTGCAGATTACCTTAGGGAGAAGGGGCCATTTCTGGCAGAATGACCTGTTTCACTACCACGGATCCTGTGTTGGTGCCCTGGGCTGTAGCAGCAGAGGGAAAAGGAGCCCCAGGACCAGCGAAAGACGACTCTCAGCAAGCACCACAGCAGGGCAGGCGTCTGGGTGAAGAAAGCACGCAAAGATAAGCCAAAAGGAGAGGAAACGGTAATAGACAAACATCACGCTCTGAACTGGGCCTTGTCTCTGAGCAGAGATGTTTCTGCCCTTACCGGGCCCACGAGCTCTAGCTTTCTCACAGCAAGTGGCTGAGTGTGAAGGGGCTTGGCCTCGATACTTTTCTCTCGATAGTTTGCAGGTGTTGCTTGGTCCAAATACCATGCCGGTTCGTGTCTTCCATATTGGAAGTATTCTCCCCTGCACTAATGTGGTAAAACTATACTCTATTTTTGCACACTAGCCGAGTACACCGTGCATTATCAACTGTGAGGTTTTTTTTAGCTGTCTGTTTCTGAGGAATAAATTTGTAAAATTGCCTTCCCTATCCCTCAGTAACTGTCCAGAATTATTACGTTGGCCCCATAGTCCCAGAATTTGGTGGAAAAGGTGTTTTACAGGAAAAATGGGCTGGGTTCAATCCCTGGTGAAGCCAGGACTCTCGAGTACTTTAGCACACAGGCACCATGTCTATTTCTGTGGCAGAAATTCCTAACGAGGTGGAAATATGAGAGACGGTAAAAGGCGTTGATGAATAGGATGTCAAAAAATTTCTCTTTGTGGTTTGTTTTTCTTTTTAAAGGTTAGTTTTTTTAGGGTGTTTTTTTTTTTTTGTTAGGATACATAGTCATGTGCGAATCTCAGGAGCAAGGCCGTACAGGATTATAAATACTAAAACAGAGTGGGGCCTCTCTGGCACGTCTTGCTGTTTTGTTAAATCCAAATCTTTCATCTTTATCCCTCACAGCTATTGTGCTTTTATTTTTTTCTTTATGAAAAACTATTTGACAACTGGTTCAGCCCTCGTTGGTTGCTCTTTCCTTTTTCACAGGCAAAGAAATGCGTTTTAGTTTTTTTAATTTTAAGAAGCTCCTGAGAATGGCACCAAGATTGTAAAAAGCAGAGTTGGAAGAACCTTGTAAAATGTAAAAAGTTTCAAGCTAGAGCTGCTTGTTACTTGCGTATTACTGTTGTACCTTGTGATGTAAATATGCACGTGGGACACGCAGGCTCCCTTTCAGCTCTGATAGCGGTCCCAAGGTTCCTCCTGGCAGTGTGCTGTGTGTTTATAAAATAGCATATTTTCTCCTTCTCTTCCTTACCTTACCACACTCTTTCTGGTTTTGTTTTCATCTCCCTCTCTCCCCTAACATGTGCTTTGTACTAGTTCCCTGCTGCTGCTTACCAGTTCGCAGCCTTTCCCGCTTAGCCATCTTTTCTCCCAAGCTCCTCATGTCACTCCTAGTCCTTCGCTGCCAGTGGCGCACCCTCTTTGCTTGCTGTGATACCCTTTTACCCCATTCTGTTTTCAGAAGGGCATTTTTTTTTTTTTGCAGTTATCATGCACCTTATAACCAGGACAAAACCATGATGTAGCACATATTTTGAATGAGTCAGGAGTTTTACCCATGCTCTCCTATCCTTGCAGTAAATGGGAATATTTTTATCCAAGTCTGAAAATAAATAAGGAAATCTTTTGTACAGTGAATTTATACAGCATATGAAAATTGTCCTGATTAAAATCACTTGTTGCTTGTCCCATTATAGTAATTGCTTCTTATTACTTGTTTCTGGGGCTTTATTTGTATATTTACTGGTGCCTTTTGAAACCGTGGTCCTTCTCTGCCAGTTTATTCAGTGTTTCTATAAGTAAACTGGGCAACTAATCGGTCTTTTAAAACTGTGGGGTTTTGCCATTGAGAAAAAATGTCATGTTAGGAGCTATTCCCATCTGTGCAGGTTTCTCTGGTCTTTTGATCATTTTTTAATGCCTTGTTGCCAAAAAAAAAATAAAAAATTACAAAACAAAATTAAAATGTTAATGAGGTAAGAAAGGGTGCTAGCAAGGCAGTCGTCTCAAGTTTCAGGAGCCTCAGGCTGCCACGATGCATTGCCAGTTTTGCACTGGAGAAGCCATCTGTGGCTGTCGGGTGTAGAACTAGAGCCCTGGAGGCACAAATAGTAATTGCTACCAAAACCTGAAGCTTTGGAAATAGACCACCGACCGTGTTGTGAGTGACTGCTGAGCTGATAAGTAGTGTGCAAAGCTAAATAAATACAAGGATGTCGTACGAGATTCCTCTCTCTACTTTTGCCGGAGATAGGAATGAGTGCCCATATATGTTATGAAATAATACCTCAAAGCTGTTTAGTACAAAGGGGTCACATTACCATCTGTCGGGTCACTGTGCCAGCAAAATGATAGAGAGTTGCTAAGTGAAAATAAAGCTAGATTAACCGTAAAAGGTCATAATCAACAGGAAAAACGCCTCTGCCCAATCCATACTGACTTGAGATTCATATTACTGTGCTTATCATATGTTGAGGCTCCCTTACCTTTAAGGCCTCCATTTTCACCTTGGGTGTAATTGAGTTCCTTAAAATACCATGTGCCCTTCCTTTTTGTCCTCTTATAATTAATTAGGGAACTCTTATACAAGGTGTTCATGATTAGAGTAAAAAAAACAAAACAAAAAAAAAAAACCCAAAACTATGATCTTTAGCTTAAAACTTTTTCCAGGGTTAGAAAAATTGCTAAGAAATGAGAGGTTTTGTTTAATTAGGATTTTTCATGCTTAGGAAGGTTAAGGCTCACAGTGGTGACTGTAGACTGGCACAGGGCACACAAATGCCACAAGCATTCCACGCTAAGCTTCCGATGCCTGTGCTGGCAGGAGTCAGTTGTGCTTAACCATATTACGGTTAGAGTGAAGGTCCATCCTGTCCTAGAAAACGAGTGCCTTGTCTCAATGCCCTCTGAGCTGCTACCTCTCGTTTATCTACGGAAAATAAATACCAGCTTCCAAAGGATACTTTGCAGGTTTCTTTTAAGCAGCATACAAATGTCATGGGGGCATGGATTTAGGGTGTCAGCTCTGTTTGTTTGTGTTATACAGAGAGGTCTGTTAAAAGCAAAGGAAAAAAAATCAAAGTCCACCAAAGTTGTTTCATTGGGTTCATAGAATTTGTGCCTATAGTTTTAAAAGTTAGTGCACTAATGTACACTCCTCTAAAAATGGTCATCTAAAAGTGAGATATTTCAATAGTACAATTTATCTTAGAATTCTTCAACTTAAACAACAATGGACCCTATCTTCTCTAGCACCAATTCAGATTTTTTCTGTCCTTTTTCATCCCCAGGTGGTAGTTCTCTATGTAAAACCACTCATGGTGGGGTAGGGAGGGTTACATAATGCCAGAAGGAGTTTCACTTGATCCTTAGGGATCTATACCATAAATGCAAGTGGGAGAAAGTATTCAAAGCATACTACCCTAGCACAATAATGACACAATGAAGATCTTTGAGATATTATGATCTACCGTGTTCCATGCAAACACATTCCTTTGCTATTATTCTTTTCACAGATGTACAGATTATATTCTGAATGTCTGAAATCTTCCATACGCCCGATTCCTTGTAAGCGTTGTGAGGAGTAGCATAGCTTTTCCATCAGAAACTTAGGGTTTAAAGGCTTTCTAATTGATGGATATTCATAGTGAGATGAACTCGAGTCATGCAGAGGCTGTGAAAAGGCAGCCAACGTGAGCAGTAATTCATTAAATGGGTCATTTTCAAAAGGAACATCTTGCAGGTAAGAGCATGTTTTATACATACGGGTGGCCTTTAACAAAATTACGCAACCAATATACGGGCAAACGTATGCGCATATGCCATGTTTGCATGTAAGTTTACCTGGACCAAGTGCAGGCATTCCTGGAGGTGGACTCGGGGAGGGATTTGGATTTACATGGATGCTCTGTAAAATTTGACTGTATGCACACACATTTTCAGGAAAATTTTGTGCACACCAAATAAGCCTAATTTGTACTGGGTAGATCTGGTGGGATCACTTTCAAAGCAGGACTTGTGCGCATTAAATCTATTCTAAAACACTGACATAACTTAGTGGTTATTTGTGGCGTTAAATTAGACAGGATGTTTCAAAATGACCCTCTAAACATTTTAAACTCTAGTCTAAGTTTAGAAATTGACTCAGTAAGCTGAATTATGAAAAGCCAGCTAATGAGCATATGAAGCAACAGAATGACAAATTTTGGTATTCTGTCTTTTTGCCTGGAAGTTTGTTCTCCCATTAACATATATGGTGAATAGTTTCATGAATGTGTAATTTGCAGAATATTTGCAAAATTAATTTTTTATTTTTGGAAGTTTTTGATAGCAGTCTAGAATCAGTGTTTAGGGACCAGCATTACTGTTTAGCAATTGGAAAAAGTTTTACGCTCAGCTAAATTGCCAGTTGAAGTGTGTACTGTGCCTTGCAGCACTGATAATAAATAAATAAAAAATACTGCGTTGGAGTATTAAACATTTAGTGCATTCTGTGCATGAGCTGTGCTGGAATGTATTTTTGTAGCACCAAATATACAATGAAAAATTACTTCCAGGGGTCAATTGCTCCCCTCCTCCCTTGTGTTCTGTTGCTAATTCATTTAGCAAGCGGGAATTTGAGAAGTATTTATTCGCTTGCCTGGCCTATAAATCCAAAACATTCCTTGCAAATCAACGTTTTCTTTCCTTTATAAAAAAAATAAGAAGTAATACACATGGTTAGCGTGAATTTAACAAATTTCTGATGCAGAAGACAGCACATTTCAGAGCAGGTCAGTATGAAGCGTCATCAAGGTCACCTCTACAAAGCCTTTATAATACCAATCTAGAGGGCATTACCTAAGGATGTTACACAGGTTAAGATTTTCACAGTTGAGCACAATAGGATTGATATGTACTTTTATAGCCATTATATACTGTGCTTAATTGTTCTCATGGCCTCGCAGATAACATTGCTCCTATTAATTTTTATTTAGCATGCAGTGTCATGGGAGTCTTGAATTGTTATGACCTATTTTGGGAAGGGCAGACTGACAGCAGTGAACCATTTATTCTGTTCACAATGTTGTTGAAGTCATCGGAAGCCCAAGTTTTGATGACCTGCATCTCATTCCTAGTTAACGTCAACAATTTGGATTCAAGATGATTGTGCATGTGAGTGTCCGATAGTTGTACACATGAGTGTAAGCAGAATACTGAATGTTTGTGGAATGTCTATGATGCCTCCTGTTATGTGTCTTGGCTAACATTTTTCTGGCTTTGACCTTTTTTTTTTAAATCTCTTTTGACAAACATCATCCGTACTTTCTTTTATAGCCATTGCTATTCAATACGCACCCACAATAATTTTTGTAGTGCGCTTTCTAGAAGCCCAAAATAATTTTGGGTTGGTCAAGCCCAGTGAAAGGATTTGTTTTAGCCTCACTCCGTTCCATATAACACATGGCTTCTACTGTGGATGATGGTACTGATTTCATAGTAGCTAAAGAGCATTTCACCTATATATTAATTTCACACCTCCCTTCCCAACTCAGCCCCCTCACCAACCCCCACCCTGTTTTTATTTTACTAGCCTTGTAATTGAGATAATCCACCAGTCAAGATACACGGACCACAACTGCCTTTGAAGCTTAGAACAAATGCACACTTGAGCCCTCTGGTGGGGTAGCACTGTGGGGCTGCATCTAGCGCTCCCCTGCTTGAATGGTTATCAATGACATTTCAGGAGTTCTACAACAGAAATGCAGTTTTTCCACAATCTGTATATATCTGTTTCTCATGGGCTTCTTCGCAAAGCTCAGTATATCAATTTTATTTGCTTGGCTACTTTTATTGCATTTTTAAATTTAGAACAAATGGTAACACATCAAACTGCTTCTTGGAAGTCAATGGTCAAATAGCAAGTTTACAAAAGTAAATCTTTCTGTGCACCTCAATGATTGTGTTATAAAATAATATTTCTGTGACCTTTTGCATCATTCCCCACACTCTGTACGTTTAAAAAAAAAATCATTCATAAAATAAAGATTATATTATTTACTTGGTTTTTTTGTCTTTCATGTTTGTGATACTAAAGTAAATTTCTATTAATCCTCAACATAATTGTCAGTAGAAAGAAATGAAAGATGTTTTTTTTTTTCTGTCCAGAAATGTAAGATTAAAATCATCCAGAAGTCTCTCCAATTTAAGGCTTGCACATGTTTTTTTAAGGAGAAACTGTGAAGCAATGTATTATAGGGATGTGAATCGTTTTTCAACGATTAAAATTATCGTCCGATAATGTTTATATCGTCTTAAATCGTTATAGAACACGATACAATAGAAATTCTAACGATTTATCGTTACAAATCGTTAAATCGTGTTAGTGCGCACTAACTCGAGTTAGTGCGCACTAACTCCCCGTTAGTGCGCACTAACTCGATTTAGTGCGCACTAACTGAAAATGATACAAATAAACACTTTCCAGGTCACTGAAGGTCAGTTAGGAATGAATATGTGTTCCTATTGGCTGGCTGCCCTCTTATCTATTGATATTACCAAGGTTACCACTGAGGTGATGGTTGGGGGGATGGGAAATGGAACTGGAAACTAACGAACACCAACAGAAAATGAAACAAAGTGTTCACACTTCCCAGGTCAGTAAAGGTCACTTAGGAATGAATATGTATGTATGTATTCCTATTGGCTGGCTGTGCTCTTATCTATTGATGTTACCAAGGCTAACACTGAGGTAATGGTTGGGGGGATGTGAAATGGAACTGGAAACTAACGAACACCAACAGAAAATGAAACACAGTGTTCACACTTCCCAGGTCAGTAAAGGTCACTTAGGAATGAATATGTATGTATGTATTCCTATTGGCTGGCTGTGCTCTTATCTATTGATGTTACCAATATGGTTGGGGGGATGTGAAATGGAAACAGTTGGAAGCTTGACAAAAAAAGTAATGTAATGATCAGCACTCACGTGACTAGAACTTGTTTGTTTATTATTTTTGTTAGCAGGCACCTGAAATGCTAGTGCATGTTGAATTTGCCAATCACTGTGCATTTTAGAAAGGTGGTCCTGGCTGGAACTGTACACAGTTCAAATATATGTAATTGATTGTTGGTAAGTGTATTTTTTAAGTAGCCACACTGGCACCAGTATGTTTACTTTTCCTCCTACTTAACTCACTAGCTCAGCTTTGTAAGAAGGGCTTCTCTGCTTGTGTGTTGTTTTTGTTTGGTGTGAGGAGAGCAGAAACATCAGATCTTTATTCAATCTACTACAGTCATCTCTTACAGTGCCCTATCCCTATTAATACCAGGAGTGTTGTGATCTTCCTGCACACAGTGCCCTAACCCTGATACCAGTCTGAGACAGCTCCCTCCCTGCATTACTAGTGAGAGGCTGGCTTCACAGACAGGGGGGAGCTGCCTGACCCTCACTCCTGACTTCCCCCATGCCCCAGCTAGTGAATGGTGTGTGGGTGAGGGGGGGGGGGAGGATGGTGAAGTCTGAGACAGCTCCCTCCCTGCATTACTAGTGAGAGGCTGGCTTCGCAGACAGGGGGGAGCTGCCTGACCCTCACTCCTGACTTCCCCCATGTCCCAGCTAGTGAAGGGTGTGTGGGTGAGGGGGGGGGGGAGGATGGTGAAGTCTGAGACAGCTCCCTCCCTGCATTACTAGTGAGAGGCTGGCTTCACAGACAGGGGGGAGCTGCCTGACCCTCACTCCTGACTTCCCCCATGTCCCAGCTAGTGAATGGTGTGTGGGTGAGGGGGGGGGGGGAGGATGGTGAAGTCTGAGACAGCTCCCTCCCTGCATTACTAGTGAGAGGCTGGCTTCACAGACAGGGGGGAGCTGCCTGACCCTCACTCCTGACTTCCCCCATGTCCCAGCTAGTGAATGGTGTGTGGGTGAGGGGGGGGGGGGGGAGGATGGTGAAGTCTGAGACAGCTCCCTCCCTGCATTACTAGTGAGAGGCTGGCTTCGCAGACAGGGGGGAGCTGCCTGACCCTCACTCCTGACTTCCCCCATGTCCCAGCTAGTGAATGGTGTGTGGGTGAGGGGGGGGGGGGAGGATGGTGAAGTCTGAGACAGCTCCCTCCCTGCATTACTAGTGAGAGGCTGGCTTCACAGACAGGGGGGAGCTGCCTGACCCTCACTCCTGACTTCCCCCATGTCCCAGCTAGTGAATGGTGTGTGGGTGAGGGGGGGGGGGGGAGGATGGTGAAGTCTGAGACAGCTCCCTCCCTGCATTACTAGTGAGAGGCTGGCTTCACAGACAGGGGGGAGCTGCCTGACCCTCACTCCTGACTTCCCCCATGACCCAGCTAGTGAATGGTGTGTGGGTGAGGGGGGGGGAGGATGGTGAAGTCTGAGACAGCTCCCTCCCTGCATTACTAGTGAGAGGCTGGCTTCACAGACAGGGGGGAGCTGCCTGTCCCTCACTCCTGCCTTCCCCCATGTCCCAGCTAGTGAATGGTGTGTGGGTGAGGGGGGGGGGGTGGATGGTGAAGTCTGAGACAGCTCCCTCCCTGCATTACTAGTGAGAGGCTGGCTTCACAGACAGGGGGGAGCTGCCTGACCCTCACTCCTGACTTCCCCCATGTCCCAGCTAGTGAATGGTGTGTGGGTAAGGGGGGGGGGGGGGGGGGATGGTGAAGTCTGAGACAGCTCCCTCCCTGCATTACTAGTGAGAGGCTGGCTTCACAGACAGGGGGGAGCTGCCTGACCCTCACTCCTCCGGGGTATTGTGATCTTCCTGCACACAGTGCCCTATCCCTGATACCAGGGGTGTTGTGATCTTCCTGCATGCAGTGCCCTATCCCTATTAATACCAGGAGTGTTGTGATCTTCCTGCATGCAGTGCCCTATCCCTATTAATACCAGGAGTGTTGTGATCTTCCTGCATGCAGTGCCCTATCCCTGATATCGGGATGTGTGCAAGAAGATCACAACACCCCCGGTATCAGGAATAGGGCACTGTGTGCAGGAAGATCACAACACCCCCAATATCAGGAATAGGGCACTGTGTGCAGGAAGATCACAACACCCCTGGTATTAGGGATAGGGCACTGTGTGCAGGAAGATCACAACACTCCTGGTATTAATAGGGATAGGGCACTGTGTGCAGGAAGATCACAATACCCCTGGTATCAGGGTTAGGGCACAAGTTCTAGTCACATTGACTGATCACATTACTTGTTTTGTCAAGCTACCAACTGTTTCCATTTCCCATCCCCCATATACTGTCAGTAGGAAACTTGGTAACATGAATAAATAAGAGGGCAGCCAATAGGAATACATATTCATTCCTAAACTGACCTTAACTGACCTGAAAAGTGTCAAATTGTATCATTTTCAGTTAGTGCGCACTAACTCCCAGTTAGTGCGCACTAACTCGAGTTAGTGCGCACTAATCGGAAAAAACGATTTTTAACGATTTTTTAACTAAAAAATCGTGCCTAAGACGATTTTCTTGCCCTGCCACACGATTTCTATCGTTAAGACGATATGGAAAACGATTCACATCCCTAATGTATTATACTGTGACAAAATGACAGTGGTAGAGGGAAAAGGAGTGAGGGTGTTGGTGATTCCCAATAACTGAAACAAAAATAGAGGGGGATAGAAGACCATAAAAAGCTCACTTTTTTTTTTTTTTTTTAGAAATGATTAAAGACAACCCAGCTTGAAGTAGCCCCAGCTTGCTAGAGGCTGCTTGCCACAATGGTATCATGGAGCAGCCTTTCCTGTGTGGGACATTTTATATTGAGCTTTAAGTAATGGTATCTATAAAATCTTTTGGCACATACATGAATGTTGTTCAGAAGCTGAGAACTATGCATGCTTTGTAAATACTAGCAGAAATTGTTGGGGAGACAAGGTTTGAGAGAGATAATGTCTCATAATTCCAGTTATGTCAGTTATTCCTGCCTCGCCTGCACAAATAGCTACAGTACATAAGGTAGTGGAGTGATGTTGAGCAAATATTGTAACTTGGTTACTTACCCACCCTGAATTGCTGAAACCTTTACTTTCAGAACAGAGCACAGGTGTAGCAAAGTCATGAAAGGCCCAAGTTCAGTCCTTCTTTTCAGGCACTCCAGTCTGTCAATCCTCTTTCCCCTCTAACACTCTTTCAGTTCCTTTACCTCCCTACTTCTACCCTTCCCCTCAGTACCTCCATCCATGTTCTCTGCCTTCATGCTATGTTTGTCTTCTGCACCTCTCCATTTGTCTCTCCACCATAAGCTACAACTTCAGGGGTGTTTTTTTTACCCATAATTCCCCAATTTCCTTTTTTCCCCTTCTGTGATCTCCTTTTCATCTTCCACTTTCTCAAGTAGTCCAGATTGTACCTAATCTGTGCCCCTTTCATATGTAAAAAAAATAACAAAGGGGACTACCTTACACCGTGGAAGATTTTATTAGAGGTGCCCGACTCGAACTGAGTTTCGCCAACAAGGCTGCATCAGGGGCTTACAACGCAGCGATCTGTCAAAGAACAAATAATACTGCCCATCAACCACAGACATCCATTTTGCTCTGTATAAACTGAAGCCTTTCCCTTATTTTCTAACTTTTGTCCAAGCCTACTCTAATGTATGGCAGACACCAGAGTCTTCCTTCTCCCTTCTGCATCCCCCTCCTCTGCTGTCCCCCCATCACTCCTCTGCATTCTAACCCAACTTTCTCATCTCCCTGCTGTATCTAGCCCTCTCATCCCTTTGTGTCTGTCCCTTGCATGGGCGTCATTTCTTTGCAGCCCCTCTTACAGGTCTCCATCTCCCTCTCCTACCAATACGTCAGTGCAACAGGATAATTTTCTCTATTTCCTTTGGCTACCTGGAGGATGGCCGGGCCTATTGATTCCTGTACTCCCCCTCCCCCCAGAGTAGACCAGGAGCATTATCATTCTCTCATGTAGAAACCAAGCCTGATTCTGCCGCCTCTTCCTCCAGTGGTGACCGGGTCCAATGCTGCCTCTTCAATTCCCCCCCTTTTTGGGTCAAGTCCAACATTACTGCTTCCCCTGCCCCAATATGCAGTAAAGAGTTTCTACTCCCTCCTGTGATAGCCAGGTCTAGTAGTTTCTTCCTCTTGTACAAGGCTGGATCTAATGCCACCTTTTTGCCCAGCATGCCACCATTTCTTATGGGCCTGGGTGCTTTGCACGCCCTATTGTTATGCCACTGTGGGGGAGACGGTGAGAAGACACAGGAGGAATAAGATGGGGCAAGAGGATATGAGGGAGATGGCAAAATTCCATGAACAATGGAAAAGGTTAAAAGTCAGAAAGGTAGGAAACCAATAAATAACCTGTTTGATTTAAGATTACACTTGTTTCAATTAATACAGCTGTTAAAAATTAAAGAATTTTTTTTCTGCATATATGTCTGCCAGTGATCCTGCAATAATATCTTTGCCTCATTCTGGGTCTCTTTGGGCACTCTGGATTCTTTAATTTCAGCTTTTGGAAAACGAGTTGTCCATGATTTAACACAAATTATCATGTACCCCTTATTTTCATAGTCCCTCCAGATACACATAGTTAGCTATTGCAGGGCTCCAGGCCTATTCCTCCTTTGTTATTAAATCTGCAGATAAAGTTGGAGGCATCATTATTTTGGACAGAAGTAATTACATTCAGGAGGTTGTCCAGCAGTTATCTGATACCCAATATGTGCCCCTCTTACAGTATACCACCTATGTCCTACAAGAGGAGATCTGTGAAGTTGTGCAACATGGTGTTAATGCTGGCTACATCACTATTTGTGAATTCCTTATTGAAAAATTTCCAGTTGCCTTTGTTTTTTATGTACTTCCAAAAATATATAAATCATTAGTTATTCCCTCTGGATGCCCGATTGTTGTAGCTATTAGTTCTGTTTTAGAACTTTTGTTCATTTTTGGAGACAGATTTCTCCAATCTGTTGTGTGCTATACCACATTATCAGAATGATATGAGTCAAATTAACTAGAGAACGTGTGGGCATGAAACTCTTGTTGGATGTTGGAGTATGATAAGTGCAAAGAAGCCAAGAGGATTGGGCCATCAACTGTCCTTTTGCTGATGGCCCAAACCTCTTGGCTTCTTTGCACTTGAATTATCATACTCCAACATTCAATAGTTCAACATCCAATACTTAATTTGACTCGTATCATTCTGATACACAATTTTTTGTGTGTTTCAGGACCAACAAATTAAAAGGGACTATAATGGGAGCAACTATGGCTCCCGATATTGCCTGCTTTTACATGCTAGCATTTGAGTCCCATTGGCTGCACACATCTCCATTTTGGCTTTTTATTCACACCAGACAAGTGGACACATCTGTAGCAACACCTCTTCCTGTAGGCTCTGAGTATTTTTTTTTTATTTTTCCTAGGTGTGGTGATACTCAACTAAATAAATGAATATCTCCCAAACATGTGCTTTAATGAATGTTTTTATATTCAGTAAAATCCACATAGTTAGGCTGCACTCGCATTTGACTGCTATACAAATCAATGAAATAACTAAAGGGCATAGTAAAGCTGTTTCCAAAATCTTGGTTTTGGGAAAACTGTACTTGTTCTGAACATTGAACTTGGATGTTGTCTTATTGTGTCAAGGGTGAAGACATAAAAAAAAAAAATGATGCAGAGCCTGCAACGTTGTACAGTTTGTGAGAGTGGAATGTTGTATTCCACAGAGAGAGTCATCAATAAGTCATTCTTAAGTACAGTCTGCCAAGAATAAGAACCAAAATAGGCACATCTATTTCTTTCTGCACAAGTTTCAAAGATGATATAAGACATAGAAAAGTATAACACCTCTGCATCGGTAGCTAGGCACTATACTTGTCTTCATGATTGGTTTTGGAGGAAGCTTTTTTTTTTTTTTTGGATTACTAAAGAAAGAAGACCTTACAGCGATTGCACAGTATAGCCTAACACAGAGGTGGGCAAATTACAGCCCGTGGTCCATCATTACCTTTCTCCAGGCTCGCCTATCTCTCTTGGTAAAGTTACTTTAGATGTAGCCCGTTGATCCTCTGATTTCCCTGCTTAGAGTGTCGTCCTTAATGGATCGCGGAAACATGCGACATCAGGCTTCGACTGTTGTCAGGTATGTGGTCAGGCAGATCAGAGCAGCGGTGCCATTTAATGATTCCCTGGCAGGATTCCCAGCCCCACCAGCAAGAAGTGGCCTTATGCCACATGGCAGAGCACTGGTGTGGTTCACACACCCCACCAGTGAGGGCCACACACTGGTGAGCCTGAATTTGACCTACTAACAGGCTTCCAGCTCCCAGCCAGCTGGAAGGAGATAATGACCTGGAGAGGAGTGGCGTGGCTATAGTGAGTTGTAAAGGGGAGGGAAGAGAGTGAGTAAGAGGAAAGGGGGTAAGAATAAGAGAAGGGGATTGAGTGGGAGGGTGAGTGACAGTGGGGAGAGAAGAGGGGTGGGGTGAATGACAGAGGGAAGAGGGTGAGTGGGAGTGAGTGACTAGGAAGGGAAGGGAATTGAGTGGGAGAGTTAGTGACTGAAGGGAGGGAAGTGGGGTTGTGTGAGGGGGAGGGGTTAATAACTGAAAGGTGAATGAGGTGGAAGGGAAGAAGTGAGAGGGTAGAAGGATTCTTGAGTGTGTGTATAGGAGAGAGAGAGAAGAGAGTCTGTATTCCCACACTACAATTTCAGGGTGACTGGAAATTAAGTTCCCAGGTATGGAGAGAGGGATTCTTTTTTTATCCTTATTAGTTTTAATTATTGAGTACTGTTTGATATGTCTTCTATTTTGAAATATTTAATTGATATTTGGGAAATGTTTAGCGTTCTTTTATCCTTTATCCTTATTCTTCTTAATTAGATGTTCCATTCATCAATTTTGAAATAATCTTTGTATTAATATTAGTTACTTTTATGACTGAGTTATATTTCTTGATTTTGTTTTATGTGGAATGGTGATGTTTCAGTTTTTGCATTATTGCACTGGATATGAGTCTGGCTTGTAATGGCTTCCGGTTCAGTTTTGTTTAGTTTTTTTTGTTTGTGCCTACTTATACTCTAAAGTCTTTATTTTTATTTGGTGAGGTTCTATCTGTGTTCTGCATTTGTGACAGAGATGAGGTAGGTCTGCTAGCCAGGAAAATGCTTTGTATCTCTGGCATTTAAAATGTATCCCTGCTAGGTTGAAGGTTGTGCTGATTTTGGGTAGAGGCTGGGATCCATGATTGAAGGGGCTCCTCAGGTGCTAAAATGATGGTGCTGAAGCCTGTTGGATGCTGAAATGCCTGCAGCTCGTGCTGGGGGTTTGACTGTCAGGCCGAGCAGCTCCGAGAGGGACTCCCCCATCCCCTCCCCCCCGCTGGCCCCTGTTGCGGCTGATAACTTGTAATATGGCCCCAGCACACAAACGTTTGCCCACCCCTGACCTAAAATGGTGAAAGAAGGCTTTTGGGAACTGGGATCCCTACGTGAGAAAAACTCATATTCACATTGCATCCTACATTTCTAAGACCGTGTTTGTTTTTGTTTAACAGATTTTTTTTTATTTTTTTTTTTCCCCCCTTGTTTATTTACAGTTTCAATTACCATCATTTAGGAAAGGTAAATACTGCAAAAATAGGGAGGGGCAAAGTTCACATCCCAGCAGGATCATTTCATTCTTTCCCACAGAATGAATCCGGCATCTAAAAATATTGCAACAAGACTGCCTTTCAGGGAAAACGTGACACGGTGAGGGAACTAGCCCGGCAGCAGCCTCCTTGGCAGCTGTGAGATTTTGGTCTTCTGGAAGCCTCAAGAGGGTTCCTTCCTGATTAGGTTCTCATTAGTGTGAAGAATGTCACACATGGGACGAGGCAATTATAAAGGCCGCACAGCCCCAGATATCCGAGTGCTAAAGGAGTGCAGCATCTGGAATTCTATCCACTGGCAAAGCCCAGTAATGATGAGAGTTAAACTGATCATTAAAAACCCCAAATTAACATCACTGCAGGACCAGAGAGCCTTGCACACACACAGGCTCAAAAGATTGGCAAAAGAGGAGGCAGAGCACAGAGAAGATAGAAATATTGGCCATAACTGTGCATATCGTTTAACATTCCAAGATTCAGGTTCAGTAGCTTTTACAAATACAGGGGCAATTTTCAAGTTGTCTGTGCCACAAAACCCTTTACCCTGCTAAATAAGTATGTGCCCAGGTAAATGGCTTAGGAATAACAGTCTCACTCTCCTACCCTCCCAGTCCTCGGCAGTCTTGCTCCTCAGCCCTCTTTCCTCCCATTTCTTAGCAGATTCATGTGCAGTGGAATAATGCAAAAACAGAAACATCACCAGTCCTAATAAACAAAATCAAGAAATATAAATCCATCATAATAGTTAACCATACTAATAAAAACAATATTTCAAAACAGATGACTAAGAGTATCTAATAAGTATAAAAACAACTTTAAACATTTCCCAAAAAGCAATGATATATTTCAAACTAGCAGACATATCAAATAACACCCAATCATTAAAACTAATAAGTGTAAAAAAAAATGTTCCCCTTGCCATGCTTGGGAACTTTTGATTTCCAGTCACCCTGAGATTGTTCTGGAATAGTGGATGGGAGACAGGAGAAGAGGGAACAAAAAAAAATTCTCATTCTCTCTCTCTCTCTCTCTCTCTCTCTCTCTCTCTCTCTCTCTCTCTCTCTCTCTCTCTTCTCTCTCTATATATATATATATATATATATATATATATATATATATATATATATATATATAGACATACACACACAAACACCCTTCTACCCTCCCCTTCCCCCTTTCCTTTCCCTCACTTATCAGTCACTCACCCCATTCTTCAAATTCACCCCTCCCTCCCTCTCCCTCACTCCCCTCAGTCACTCACAACCCTCACTCATCCCTCACTTTTATCCATTTTTCTTCCCTTTACTTCCCTCATATCCCTTCACTCTGTCACAACCCACCATATGTTTCAACCCTCCTCCCCCCTTCCTGGCGGTCTCTGTCGTTTTCTACCTCCTGTTGGTCAGGTGCAGAAAGTCCGCTGGCAGCAGATCCTCATTTCACCTGCTCCTCTCTCATGTATGCATGCTCACACAAATGCTTCCTCTCTTTTATATGCACAGTCTCACATACATACCAAACACACAGGCTCTCACACACACTCCTCCTGTCTCATATGCACTAGCCCACATCCACACACGCTCCCTCTCTCTCATATGCACAGGCTCTCACACACATGCACACTCCCTTTCTCTCATACAGTCTCTCACACAAATGCATTCTCTCTCTCTCTCATATACATAAGCACATGCTCCCTTTATCTCTACGCAAATGCTCACATAAACACTCCCTCTCCTCTGGTAACAAATTCCAGAGTTTAATTGTGCGTTGAGTAAAAAAGAACTTTCTCCGATTAGTTTTAAATGTGCCCCATGCTAACTTCATGGAGTGCCCCCTAGGCTTTCTACTATCCGAAAGAGTAAATAACCGATTCACATCTACCCGTTCTAGACCTCTCATGATTTTAAACATCTCTATCATATCCCCCCTCAGTAGTCTCTTCTCCAAGCTGAAAAGTCCTAACCTCTTTAGTCTTTCCTCGTAGGGAAGTTGTTCCATTCCCCTTATCATTTTGGTAGCCCTTCTCTGTACCTTGATTTGCTATAGAAGGGGTTGGATTGGTGGCAGATCGGGGGAGAAAATTGGAGTGATACCTGCTTTATCTTGTATTTATTTATTTCTAATAAAAATGTTTGGGGAGGAGGGAGAAGGAATTGGACCATAGTAGCAGCTTCTAGTGGGAATGCTGAGGGCAGATGGTACATTTCTCTGGCCCAGTGGTTCTCAACCTTTTCTTCTATCAGGACACTCCTGAGAAATGACGCTCACATGTGTGGCACGCTGACCACATGATAATCATGCGATTAAATATAAACACATGCTCTGCATCTACAGGAGCTCCCTGCTTCCTATCAGTGGGTGCAGAGCAGAACTAAGATATTTCCTTGTACAACCCTGTACAACATACAAAAAAGATACTCTGATTCTGGTCTCATCTTAACAGCATCACAAACTCCCTCTACTACCAGGTGCATTGTAAAATAATACAAACAAACCCCACTCTGTACACGTCTATCAAACCTGCTACACCGCACCAGCACTAACTCCAAGAAATGAAACAGCAATAGCCCTACCCATGAAAAGGCAGCAGTTCACCACCAGTGCAATATAATATTGAGAAAGTATAACAAATAAGGCTGATACAAACCTCTAGTAAAGTACCTCATCTCATTCACATACACTCAGATCACAGACAGACCTGTCTTTTCCAAATATAGAAGAAAAGACCACAAATTACAAATGTGGAAATAAAACCTGGAATGGAAACCCTAAGTCCACCTTCTGCATGCAGTGCAAAACTGGAGACTAGAAACATAAACATATTTCCTCCTTCACTAAGCAAAGTTCAAAGAGAGAAGAAATGCATATTCTCAAAACAGGCATAGTATGGTCCTTGTACCCAGTCACTCCCCTCCATGCCCTCATCATCCCTCACTTCTCCCAACTACTCAGTCATCCCTTCACATCCTCATATCCCTGTCCAACATTCCCGACACCCCCCACCCCTGCATCCTCTTCTCTGCGCTCCCTCTCTCCCCTGTTCAACTCTTTCTGCCCTTCCCTCAATACCTCTGACCACCTCTTTCCTACCACTTCCTGCTCAGCATCCCCCACTCCCCAACCCAGCCGCCCCACACCTCCATCTCTCCACTTTCATCTCTTTCCTGCCCAGCAGCCCCATCCCCTCCCTCCTCAACCCCTCCCTACCAGCAACCCCAACCTCCTTACCCCCCTCCCCAGACTCCTTAACCCTCCACGCCTTCCTGTTCAGTACATTTCCCCCTCCTCCTGGCTCCCAGCCTGCAGAAAAGCCTTCAGTCCAATCCAGAGTCTCCCTCCCTCTTTATCAGCAGCAGATGAGGGCAAGAAGCATTGAGGAGAAGAAGAAGATGAGGAGGCAGCAGAAGTCGGCAGTGAATTTATACAGCATGCACCTCTCTGCCTTGTGCTCCTGCTTTCACATCCAGGCCCCATGGGGTGAAGAGAGCATCAGCGGCCTCACCGCCAGGCAGAGGAAGATAAAGTTTGTCCTGCCAGGCCCATATGAACAGGAGTTGGTGATATCGTGATCTGATCTGGGTGAAGGAGGAGGGAACAATCTCCCTCTGGCCAGGAAGAGGAGAAAGAAGAAAGAACAGCTTCCTGCAATACCCAATAAAAGAGAAGTCAGCCAACTCCTGCCCAGACTGATGAGGAAAGATCGGTCTTCTGCTGGATCTGTGACGCACCTCCTGGGACTCTGCGACACCCTAGTGTGTCCCGACACACCTGTTGAGAACCACTGCTCTGGCCTACACTGCCTAGCATGATGCTTCTTCAGGAACACACGCCTCAGTAAGGGGTAGATTTTTAAACATACGCATGTGCGTGCATTACCCGGCGCGCACACATGGACAAGCGATTTTATAACATGCACACCAGCGCACGCATCTTATAAAATCCAGGGTGGTGCATGCAAGGGGGGCCGAAATAATGCAACTTTCCTATGGCGACACATTGCGGCCTTCCCCAGTTTCCTCCCAGTCCGCTCCAATTAAGGATATAATTTCAGAGGACAGTTCATTGCAGAAGGAAAGCGGGAAATGTTCCTTTTAGAGATGCCAATTTTGACTTGTACTTGATCAAGAAAATTTATTTAACAATTTTCAGTAAAACATATACAACAAATTTACATCTTCATCTCTCATATACAGTGACTATTGAAAGCTTATACCCCTTTGACTATTTTTTCACATTTTGTTGTGTCAATGGGTTAGACTTACATCTATTTAAATAAGGAGGATTTTTCCATTCATCAACACATCATACTCTACATTTTTCAGGGCCAAAATATTTTATTGATAGACATAGCATATATGTATCCTAAATACAAAGCTGAAGGCATTGGAATCACTGCCAACCATGAGCCCCTGTGCATTAAGGAGCAGCATGGGAGGGAACTTCCCTACCCCCACCCCCTGCCATACTCCCTCCTTCTTCCCCTGTCCTCCCCGACCCCTTAAAACATTCTACCTTTTTTTTTCCCTTTGTTTCAGAACTTACGCCAGCAGGTGATCCCCCAGCACAGCGGCAAATGTTCGCTGTACTGACCGCCTCCAGCTCCACCTCTCCCTGCCCCCCCCCCCCCCCCCGGACCGTCCCTTTTGTGAGGCCTGGCTCTTGTGCGCGTAACAGGAGTTACGCGCGCAGCCGGGACCCTTCTAAAATGTGCATGGCGCGCGTAATGCCCAGCCGCACGCATAACCCCAGGATTTTACGCGTGGGGGGGTTTTAAAATGTGGCCATAAGGTTCTCAATGCAGCCTCATATTTAGGGAACAGGTCATGCTGTAGTTGTTTCAATCTGTTTCTGGACTATTTTGTTTCTTTGAAGCTGGTGGGAAGTATGGCTGTGATTATCTTGACCGGCATTTTATTCTTTTATGATTTTTGTTTTTTGTTTGTGTTTATTAGCTTTGTCTTTTGCTATTATCTTTGTTTTCATGTTGTATTTTTTTTGCCTGTTATTTTTATATCTGGATGGTTTTTTTTACTGGGATTCCATTATTTTTATATTTGTTATTTTAGTGGCTATGCTTTTAATTTGTTTTTCTATAACGTATCTCGCTCCGAGTATCTTAGTATTGGGTGAGTAAGAAATGTACATATAATATATAAATGTCTTCTAAATTCTTCATATATCTTCTCTTTTCTGGGGCATGTTATGTTACAAGGGAACTAGAAAGCATATTGTTGCCCTCCACAGACTATTTTCTTATACCTGTGGGATCTCACTTTCACAGTGAGGCTCTCACATCTTTCTCTGGCCTTTAATGGCTCTTCCAAATAATTTAGAGGATTTTCATACCCCTGCCTCCTTCCTACAGGTATGCAGGGAATTCGATCTGTTTTGGTCCTCTTCAGCATTCCCCTCACCCCCCTAATGCAGAAGCTCTGAGAGAAGGCTTTCATCATTCAGCCTTACCTCGGGAGACCCACTGGGATCCTACAGGCTCTGATAAGTCTTGTTCCTTTTGATTTGTCTTACGTCTTCTGATTATCCTGGGAACCAGAGAAGCAACACAAGGGACTTTTATTCCTTGTGGCTCTGTCTATCGGTTTCTCTTTCTCGTTCTTTACTTTTTCTGTGGTGTCAGTTGGGGCTGACCTTCTTATCTCTGCTCTGCTGCCTATCACATGAGCTGTTTTAGTTACGGAAAAAGACGCAGTCAACACAGCTGTGGGAACAGCACAATTTTACTGGCGCTGGCGATGACTGCAAGCACCACAATTTCTTTCGACTGTGTAAGTTACAAGGAAAGATGGAGCAGGGCTGAGGGGAGGTTATCGCAGGTGAGTGATTCACTTTCCATCGCCAATACCATGTGGCCCTTGCTCACTAATGCTATCGTGGTGCCTGGGGTGAGGCTGAAGTCCTCCCCTACTCTCAACAGTCTGCCTCGAGGGGACCTGAGTCTCTACAAAATGAGGGTGATCTAGCATGAAATTTTAAACTAAAATTGTGTGTGTGTGTATATATATATATATATATATATATATATATATATTTTATTTTTTTTTTAATATTTCTATGTGAGGTATATTGGATTTCGTATGCAGAAAATAGGACAATTTGATGGAAAAGAATGCAATGTTATTCAGTGGGAAGGGGATGAATTTTGCACTAATAATTTGTTCCTCTTCATTCTTGCTTTAATGATCTAACATAGCAGAACTCCTGATAATGAAAGAGGAAAGCACATGACAGTGGGAATGGAAAGTATGACCTCTGGAAGCAGTGATGATTCTCAGTCAAAGATTCTGGTATTTGTACCTTGCATTTTCTGACCTTTCTCCCTTCCTTTGCATCAGTGTATATGTACATACTGTACATTATGTGCAATTGCATAATTAATTAAAAACTCCTGCTTTGTGAAGTGTAAGACTTTACAGTATCTCATGTGCATATCTGACTGCCTTTTCCACATCAAACTTTCACAAAGCATTCTGTAGAACACAGTCAACAATGCCAGGGTTTTCATTAAAATTATGCTGACTGCAATACAAATTCACCAGTAAAGGGCAGGCATAGGCAGTCACAAGATCTCATCATTTTATTAATCCTTCTAGTCTAGTGAAATCATCTCTTCAAAAAGGCTCAGGAACTATATAACTCAGCTACTGTGCTTGCTGCTTTGCAGTCCTCTTATGACATTTAGATGAACTGTCAGGAAGGTAAACTTTATTAAGTTGCTGGCTAATGCTCCAAGGACTTTAATGTGCCAAAAATATATTTGCTAACCTATGGTGCCAGATTTTAATATTCTACTCTTCTAATTCCTTGCACCCACTGAACTCTCACTCATATATATGAACACACGAACTCTCATCCTTTTGCATATAGTCTCACTCTGACATATCGCAATCTCATTCTTGCTCTCTCTTTTTCCATTTCTATTTATTTATTTTGTTTTTTTTTTTTACATGATCTTTTTTATTGGCATATCAACAAAAACATATACATCTATTGCCAATGGAGGATAGTAAAATTACTGTATTTCATGCTTCCTTTCTCTTCAGGATAAGCTACATAAATAATGCAGTTATGGAATTTATTGATAATATTGTTGAACAGTTAACTATTTATAATTATTTTACTTAATGCTCCCTCCCCTTCCCCAAAGAACCCATGAGCTCTTCCACGCCTAACACTCTTAGTTTCACACAAATTCTGCATTAAATAACCCTTGTGATGAATCTGCCTCTCCTTCCACAGATGCCAGTCAATGAATTTGCTTCATGTATCCAAAAATCTTTTGCTTTCCATGCATGTATTCCAGTTTCCCAACCCTTTCCTTGGAGGCACACCTGACCAGTTAAGTTTTCAAGAAATCCATAATGCTTATACTGTACATGTGACCAATTTGCATACATTTAGATTCCCAGTGTATGCAAATCTATCTCATGCATATTCATTGTGGCAGTCCTGAAAACCTGACAGGATAAGGGTTCCCCCAAGAGAGGGTTGGAAGACACTGATCTGTTTTATCCCTCTCCATTACAGATGTAGATAGTGGAAACAGATCAGGTAGCTGGCACTCAGTCCACTTTATCAAAATTGTTTTCTACATCAAAAATAAAGCTGAGTGAATAAACTTCCTAATGTTTTACAGCCCTTAGGGCCTGAGTCACTGCCATTCTGTGTCTATGGGAAAAGACCTTGATGGGTCAAATAATTTTAGCAGCATCTGTGCAGCATTGTGAAAGTCTTATAGAGCTATACAAATGAATAATAATAATAAAGTTACTATACTGAATATGGTTATAAAACCTACTAACCTGAAGAGGAGCAGGAGTTGTAGCCATGGATGGGCTGTGCCTCTCATTTTTGGTTCAGAACTGTAACTCTAGCAGCAGCAGGGTCATGTCCCAAAGGTGTAGGAGTTAGAGGGTCTGGAGGGCATTGGAATCACTGCCAGCCATGAGGCCCTGCGCATTTAAGGGGGCTAGCCTGGATGGGGTAGGGGAACACGACTCCCCTTGGGCTAGATATGTATAGATTTGAAGTCATTCTGTTTATTTGTGGCAGATAATTAAAGATCAGAAGCATCAATAGAATAATTAAGGACTTTTAATTTAAAATCATATGCTTTGAATTAAAAAAAAAAATGACCAAAACAATAAAACAGATTAATACAATTGAAAATGTTATTCCATCCATTTTTGTGTTGTGGCATTTTCTTTGTCTATTACTATGTCTGCTTATTTTATTATTCTGTTTTAGGTGACCAGGCCTACACATATAAGTGTCATCTTTCAATAAATATATTATTTCATTACCGACTCAAGAATACAACAGCTTTAAAAATGTGTTGTGTTTTTACATGTGAAATGTGTGGGAGTACCCCTTATGTCCTGCAGGAGGAAAGCAGGGATCTGTAGACCAGAGAATCCAAGGAGAATGGTCATAAGAAGAACTGAGAGGATTTGTAACCCTGATAGAGTTGCTGCCTTAAGCACTTGTCCAGGATGAGTTGTGTTGTATGATGGACATGGGTTTGTGTCTTGACCCATGGCCTTTGGGTTTGACTTGGTAGATATGCTAAATAGCATAAGCCTATAGGCACCAATCAATATAATCATAGGTCTTAAATGAATTTATTTTGCTTAGTGAATCAAAGTCCAGTTTTGGAGATAAGGTCATGTTCATAACGTGTTAAGTAAAAACCTGTAATCACAGAAGTGAATATATGCAATGGCACATTATGAACATGACCTTATCTCCAAAACTGGACTTTGATTCACTAAGCAAAGAAAATTCATTTAAGACCTATGATTATATTGATTGGTGCCTATAGGCTTATGCTATTTAGCATCACAACTTATGCCCATGTATGAGGTCCATTAAATGAGAAAAATAATTTTCACCCATGGTGTGCAGATTTAGGTTACAAAATTGTGGTTTATTAGCCTCTAATGCTGTGGTCATTTCAATATGGCTACTACCACCCCTAGAATATTTTGAGAGAAGTTTTGATGCTTAGTTTAGTTTTGTTTCTTGAGCATGACTATACCATCTACTGAACCCTTCAAGGCTAGGCTATCAGCTTGTCAAAACAATGAAATCATTCCCAAAAGAAAAATTATTTAACTATTTTCAATAAAACATATACAACAAATTTACATCTTCATTTCTCACATACAGTGACCATTGAAAGCTTACACCCCTTTGATTATGTTCCACATTTTGTTGTGTCAGTGTGTTAGACTTACATCCATTTAAATAAGGAGGATTTTTCCATTCATCAACACACCATACTCTACATCTTTTAGGGCCAAAATATTTTATTGATAGACAAAACATATATGTATTCTAAATACAAAACTGAAGCCTAACAATTGGATGTCTCCACTCCCCAAGTCAGTACTTGATGAAAGCATCTTTGGCAGCAATTACAGCTGTGAATCTGTTGAGATAGGTCTCCACCAACTTTGCACACCAAGATTGGTCAATATAAGACCATTCTTTTTTACAGAACTGTTCAAGCTCTGTCATGTTCCGTGGGGAACATTCATAGTCAGAAATCTTCAAGTCATGGCACGCATTTTTTATTTGATTGAGATTGGTGCTCTGACTGGGTCACTCTAGGAGCCTCACCTTTTGATTGCTTAGCCACTTCATGGTAGCTTTGGCTGTGTGCTTTGTATTATTATCATGAGTAAAGGTGAATTTCTGACCCAGTTTCATACTTTACTCCATTCATTAACCCTTCTACCCTGCCATATGCTGCAGCCTTTGCAGATGAGAAACATCCCCCTAATGTGATGCTGCCACCAGCATGCTTCACAGTGGAGTTTGTGTTCTCTGGATGATGTGCTGTGTTGGGTTTCCACCGAATGTAACGTTTTGCAATCAGACCAAAAAGTTCTATTTTAGTTTTATCACACAGTTACAGTATCTCCAGAATGGTTTTTTTTGCATATTTCAAATGGGATTCAAGGTGGTGGTGGTGGGGGGTTTGAGTAATGGCTTCCTTCTTGCCACTTTACCATACTAGCCAGATTTGTGGAGTGCTTGGGATATTGTACACTTTGTCACATGTACACTTTGAAAAGTCTTAATTATGGAAGCCTGAAGCTCTTTAAAAAGTTGCCATTCACTTTTTGGTTGCCTGACTGATCAGTTTATTTCTTGCTCAGTCATCCAGTTTGGGGGGGGGGGGGGTGGAGATGGGGGGAGGGAACATCATTATCTAGGCAGAGCCTTTGTAATGCCACACACATTCCACTTGTTAATAATTGTCTTGATCATGCTACGAGGGATATTCAAGGACTTTGCAATTCTTTTATACTCATCCCCAGATCGTTTTCTTTCCATAACTTTGCCCCATAATTCTTTTGACAGCTCCTTGGTATTCACAGGAGCTAGCCCACATATTCTTTAAAATATTTTGTGTGGGTGGAGTGCTGGGGAATCCACTTATATGCACACACATGTTCCAGAAAGTGGGCTTCATTTGTTCTGTGTGGAACTTTTTGTTGCACTTTGCACAGAAAAATATTCAATCCATGATCCACTATATATTGTTCAATAAACCATTAATAATAGGAAAGGCTTTAGATCAATACTTTCCCCCATATACAGTAATCTCACTGTTGGAATTTACAGGCAGCATCATTTTACTGCACATGGTCAGAGGGCAATTTATGTAGCCATTCCACAGGCTTTTGAAAAAGCTTTTGGCAACGTCATTAGAAGACACTGATTCTTAAGTTAACACCCACTTTGGCTTCCTTGATGTACCTTTGTTATAATTTCAGAGGACTGTTCATTGCAGAAGGAAAGCAGGAAAGGTTCCTTTTAGAGATGCCAGTTTTGACTTGTGCTTGATCAAGGTTCACAAAGCTGAATTGTTTGGCATTTTGGCACGCAGGTCTTCAGACAAATTACAAAGATTTGCTAAAATATAAATACTGTAATGCATGCTCATTTCCTCTTGTGTGCAGCATACTGTTTTATTCCTAGACTTGGAAATAATGCAGGCAGATTGATTGTGCCTTCATTTGATTTATAACCAGAAAGTGTGTGTATGAGAGTGTGTGAGAGAGAGAGAGAAATAAAGAGAGTCAGAGAATCAGTGTATATGAGGAAGAGAGAGAGGCCATGTGTGTGAGACAGACCCTGTGTGTGTATGTGTGAGAGAGAGTTTGTGTGAAAGCCTGTGTGTGAGAGAGAATATGTATGTGAGAGCTGTGTTTGTGAGAAAGCTGTATGTGTGTGAGAGTTTACAGGGGGGTATCTGTGAGCACCAATGTGTGTGTGAGAGGGGTATGCCTGAGAGCAGTGTGTGTGTTAGGGTTGTGTGAGTGAGAGAGAGAAAGAGAGGGGGGTATATGAGATTGTGTGAGCATGCATGTGAGAGAAAGGGTGTGTGTGTGTGTGTGTGAGAGAGAAAGAGAGAGAAGATAAAGTATGTGTGGCTCCATTCCCCCAAACCATGACAATCTCAAGGTGACTGGAAATCAAAAGATCCTAGATATGGAAAGCAGGAGATCTAGTAATCCTTATTAGTTTTAATTATTGTGTGTAATTTGATGTGTCTGCTGTTTTTAAATATGTTGGTGTTTTGAGAAATTTATGAACATTTTTATGAGGTTTTAATTATTGGATATTCCATTTGTAACCCCCTTGTTTCTCAGGGTCATCTTCAGTAGCTGCAGTGGTATGGTCTGACCTGACTTTAGCCCCAGGAACAGTCAAAGTCACCCAGGAATTGTCAAATGGGGACTAGAAAAACTCTGGGAGGCCCAAGGGAAGTCTAAAAAAAAAAAAAATCCAATGTCCACACCTGAAGCTTGGCTCCAAAATAGGATTTATTGTAGATCCAAACAGTTCAAAGAAAATTCTTGTAGCACAATACGTGAGTAGTGCAACTGGATACAGTCCAAGAACTCAAAGTTCCCAATCTCCAAATTTCTTCTTTGGGATTGAGAGAACACAAAATCAGATTCAGCCCCTTCATGGCTGCATCCTTCTAATAGAGCAAACTCTTCAATAGATTACACTCTTCCTGGAGCGTCCCCAGCAGAGATTTCCCTCTAGTCCTCAGGGCTTCTTCCCTCTGGTTGGCTTATAGGAATCTTTATAACGTTCTGGTTTTCAATCAATTTCTTTCTCTAACTTCTCGGAGACCTCAGGAGTCCTCCAACCTCTCCAAGACTCCCCCTTTCAACTCCTCCTCAGATGCAGTGTAAGCATCTTAAATAGACTCTACCCAACCTATCCCCTTTGGGGGAATGAACCTCCTCCTCTATCCAACCCTATCTGTTCCATTCCATCAATCAACCTTAGGTGTCACCTACCAATTCCCCCTCTACCTCCCTCCTTAATAAAAGGAGGCTTGCACACTGTAAGAGCTCTACAGACACAGAGCTCACTGACTTCTGACTGCACCTAGAGAGCAGGAACCCTCTAGCAAATCTCTTTAGGGACTCTAGGTAGGGTTACACATTCATCAGCTGTTTTGAAATATTTATTTTTGTTGGTATGGTTTTACTATTATGATGTTTTATTTTTCTTGATTTTATTGTTTCTTGGTCTTTTTGAGATCCATATTCAGAGCTTCTTAGCCAGATAAGTTTTGACATAGCTGGCTAAGTGGCAGCAGCTGATCATATGCCTGGGATCAGCAGCTGCCACTTAACTGGATAACTATTTATCTGGCTAAATAGTAGCGGGCTAAGTGATGGGCAGGGCAAGGGCATAACTGGGGGGTACTGTGCTAGCCAAATAAGGTATCCGGCTAGCTCCAACATTCAGAGATCCGAACTGCTATAGACCCCTACACAGAAACAAAACTATACACTAGCAGAATCACTCACTTTGGTCACACATACAGAGGAAAGAGAGATTTGTATTCAGTTGCTGTGTGGCTCAGCTATTTAGATTGATAAACCTATCCAGCTATCTTTAGGACAGCCAGGTAGATTCAGCAGTGCACCCATACCACTGAATATACAGGCTAAGTTAGCCTGAGCAAGTTCCTGAAGGCAAAGTCCATATATAATTTTTAGCCAGGTAGACTTTGGAAAACCATCGCTTATCCTTGGGAATGAAATAAATCATCTATTTGGGATCTGCCCAGTTCTTGTGACCCCTTCTGGCTACTGTCGCAGACAGGATGCTGAGCTCAATGGACCTTGGTCTGACCCAGCATAGCATGTCTTATAATATTTAACATGGTTGCTACTGTTACAAAATCTTGATGGAACAAGCATTCACTGTGAAATTACCTTTAGATTGGGCTGTGTAAATACTATTTTCCTCCTGCAAATAAATAGACTTTAGTTTGGTACCACAACTATCTGCCTGCATCCTGAGTGTGCTATTTAAGATCTGGCTTACCAGCAAGAGAGAACTAGTGGATTTTCTGAGAAAATCCCACATCTGTGCCTCAAAAAGAGCTGCAAGAACAAAAAAAATTCCTCAAAACAGAAAAGAAGGGCCAATAAAGCTTTTAGTTGTCCAGTTATTTAAATTTTATTTATCATGAACATTATAGGAATATCTCAGACGTATCATCGGATTATCAAATGTAAACAAAAGTTTCACAGTCCCCCAAAATGGATCGTGTTTTGTTGGAAAATGTGTCAGAAGGGACCACACATCTAAATTAAAAATAAACACAATGTTGCGTTATTATAAGGGACAACAGAGAGGCAGAGCACAGGCAAAAGTTATATGTATAATGGCTTACTGGAGGTCTGTAGGAACAAGTAAGTATGTTTACATCTCTTTGCATTCTAAAATATAAACAGGAATAAAATGAGTGGAAACATTAAAGTATTGAAATACATGAAGGCTGTTCACTGTGACTCTTAAGCAATGGCATACATAAATGTTTAAAGCGAAAAAGCTTACCACAGGTATTCGTTTGCACAGCCCAATGATACGTGAAAAGTGAAAGCAGCCTAGAAGACAATTTAAATGCCTCTAATGTCATTACTACACTCTCTGGCCGCTCCTTTTGTGGCCATAATGTAAAGCTTGTTCCTTATCTCTCATTATCACATCATTCACACATCCTACTTTCCCCAAGCCTTTTCTTTAAAAATGTACTTCAGATTGTTCCACAGCTGGGGTTATTTATATTATCCAGCATCCTTGCATCCTTTTATATGTGGGCAAAACAGCTCATATTGTATGGACTCGGATAAGTGAACATTGTTCCTGTTTACGCTTGATCCGTGAAAACGCGTCTTTGGTTAAACATTGGCAGCTGGCCCATCACACAATAGAAGATCTCAGAATGTTTGTCACTGAAGTGGGTCATCGCTCTGCCCATGGGGGTCATTTTTCCCATTTTTTACTACAACGCGAACAGAAATGGGTTCACACCCTTATTACAGTGTTCCCTCATGGATTAAATCTTAACATCGACTGGTCTGCATTTTTCTGAATACATTTCTCTCTCTCATAAGAGAACCTTTTTTGCTTTCATACATACTATCTGACACCCTCCTATCCGTTTTAATGATATTGGGTTTGACAGTGATTTCTTTGTCTGCATAGATGTTATTTAGTGGGTGTGTCCACACTGATAGTTCCCCTCGGGAGATTGGTGTTATCTTATACAATCTCCAGGGAGACCTTTTCCTGGCTAACAGTTGTCACATGACTTTCCTTTTCGTGCGGTTTGTATTACAATATAAGGGCATTAAATTATTCTCTAATCCACTTTCACTTTGATGTATCATCCAGCAGTACAAACACATACGTACTATATGGTTAGCTTTTTTACTTTAAACAATTATGTATGTTACTGCTCAGTCACATACTTTAATGACTCCACTCATTGAATTCATATATATATATTTTTAAATATATTAGAACGTAAAGAGATTTGAACATATTTACCTGCTCCTATTGACCCCTGGTTAGCCATTATACATATAGGGCCAAATTTTAAAAGGTGCGCGCGGGCATAGATTTGTTCGCGCAACCCGGCACGAACAAATCTACGCCCGATTTTATAACATGCGCGCACTGCCGCACGCATGTTATAAAATCCAGGGTCGTTGCGCGCAAGGGGGTGGACAATTGTGCAACTTGCGCGCGCCGAGCCACGCAGCCTTCCTCCGATCCCTCGTACCTTTGTTGAAGAAGTTAAGCGCACCAGCCGATGGCCGGCCCGCGATCCCGGGCATAGCGGAAAATGGCCACTGTGCCTGGAGGCTCCAGCCACGCACCTGCCCCGCCCCAGACCACCCATTCCCCGCCCCTTTTTTGAAAGCCCCAGGACATACGCGCGTAATGGGGCTTGCACGCGCCACCGAGCCTATGCAAGATAGGCTCGGCGCGTGCAGGGGCAGCTTTTTGGGGGTTACGTGCGTATCCCTTTGAAAATCTACCTCATAACTTTTGCTTGTGCATACAACACAAACAAAAATGGTTTCACTTCTAATCCAGTGTCCCCTCATGGATTGAATCTTAATATCGATTAGTCTGCATTTTTGTAAATACACAGGCACCAGCGATCTCACAGCAGACATGGCAACGCTGGAGAGGGAGAAAGCGGCCTAACAGGCTGCCTCCACCAACACAGCAGGACCACGAGGTGAGGTGCAGGAGGTGCTCCCTCCTCTCCACGAAATGAGGAGGGCACAAAGGAAAGACTGGCACCAGGAAGGTGATCCCTCCCTCTGTCCACCCACCTCCCGATGCCCACCTACCATTGACACCGGCGCCCTAACAGCAGACATGGCAACGCTGGAGAGAGAGAAAGAGAGAGCAGCCTACCTGGCTGCTTCCACCTGCACAGTGGGACCGTGAGATGAAGTGCAGGAGGTGCTCCCCACTATGGAGCGAGGAGGGAGCAAAGGAAAGACCGGCACCAGGAAGGCGATCCCTCCCTCGGCCCGCCCACCATCGACACCAGCTTCCTCACAGCAGATACGACAACGCTGGAGGCGCTTGTACCGGCAAGTGCGCGCCCTTGGCATTTGCACGACAAAGGAGCCTGCCCCTTTATGCGCCCTTTCATGCGTGCCTAAGGAGACACCAGAAACAAGCAAATAGTGATTACAGCCTACCATACGGATCTCATAATGGAGCCAGCCCACCACATTGAAATCATTAGAGGACATGGAAGAAATGAAAATCTTCAAAGATCCTCCACACAGAAGCAAATAATGTACACAAACCTGATCTATCTTAAGTAACAACCCCCTAGAAATCTCCTCCTGCCTAATGCTCTTACTCCTTTTATTAAATATCTAATCATTATCAAAGAAAATCCCACTTATTAATGATCTATTAGAAGAACTAAATCCCACTATCTTCTGCATTACAGAAACTTGGCTGAAAGGAAATGATAACATTTTACTAAATCAATTTGATCACTCCAACTATATCATCTTCCTCTTCCCCAGACAAAAATGTAAAGGCAGGGTCTATTAATAATCTGCAAAAAAAAAAAAGGAACTTAAACCCTTCAAAGTGGAGATCAACTCTCCATATGAAGTGGCAATACTAAAATCACCACAAATAAACATTGGCCTAGTCTATAGCCCACCTGGAACACTCCAAAATGGCTGCTTGCCTCTAATTCAAATTTTCACTAAAGCATTTCCAACCCCTGAATTTACTAAAATAGTAGGGAACTTTAACCTACATGTAGATAGCATATGAAAAGTCACAACATGTGAAATATTTTTAGACACCCTGGGAGCAATGGGATGGTCACAATATATAAACAACCCTATTCACAAAGCAGGACACATCCTTGACCTAATATTTGCCAAACAAAATAACTGCCTAATTAATACTATGCACAATATAATACCCTGGTCAGATCACCAACTAATTAAAGCAGAAATAACCCTCTTCACCACACAACAAACAAACCCACAAAATATTCAGTCTTTCACATATAGAAAAAAGGTAGAACCAGAAATACTCAAAGAAACAATAAAAAATAAAATAAATGAGTTTGAACACGATAATGCCTCCTTATCTTTTTATTCTTGGGATAGAATCATCAACAAAATAGCAGATACCCTATGCCCAATCCAGAAGAAAACATTCCAAAAGGAAAACAACACAACAAAACAAAAGAAACCTTGGTATAATGAGGATCTAAGACTCAATAAGCATACCCTGAGAAAAGCTAAGCTGAAAAGCAATGGTGGAAATGCCAATCCATGATATCTCTAGAAAAATACAAATCCCTATTAACAAAATACCATGAACAAATCAATAAAGCAAAAAAGGAATCCTACACAAAACAGATTCATGGTGAAATATTTAATTCCAAATTGCTCTTCAAAAAGTTAAAAGCCTAATCAAGGAACCATCCTCCATCTCAAATAACTATGACTTTTCAAAAAACTCATGCAATGAATATGCTATCTTGCTATTAAACAAAATAAATACACTAAAATCACAATTCTCTACCTGCTTACCAAAAAAGAGCCTGAAGATAACATTGGACAAATAAAATGGAATGCATTTGACCTAGTTTCTAAATTTGAAATAAACCAAATCATCACAAAAATGAGACCTGCCTCTCACCCACTAGACCCCATCCCCTGCAAGTACCTTAAAAACAGTAAATAATGTAATAACTCTGATTATTTAAAACCATAGTAAACTATTTGCTAGACTAGTCCTTAAAAAGGCCAAGCAAGCAGTGATTAAGCCAATCCTAAAAATTAAAACTGGCAGAATTGATGATTGGGACAAGTACTGACAAATATCCAACCTGTCTTTCATCGCTAAAGTCCTAGAAAAAGCAGTGCTATCACAATTAGAGAACCACCTACAAGACGACAATATACTATACTCAAACCAATTTGATTTCATAAAAAAATCACTCAAAAGAAACCCTACTCATCTCCTTAGCTGACCCTGTACTACAAGGGTTTGACAACAATGAATCATAAATCCTGGTACTAATTATCTAACAGCAGCATTTGATACAGATGACCATTCCCTGCTTATGTCATCAGCTAAGGGAAATTGGAATAGATGGAAATGTTAACAAATGGTTCTCTTCCTTCTTAAAAGACAGGACATTCCAAGTCAAATTGGATAATCATCAGGGCTTCTAAAACCACTACAGTTACTTCAAAATCCTCAGCTAGACTCTTATTAGGAACAAGGAAATTTGAAAATATCACCCTCTCTCTAATAGCACTGCACTGGCTTCCTATACAATCCAGAATTCATTATAAAGTATTAACTTTAATTTTCAATATCATCAACAATATTAACCCATGTTTATGACACTTCAACTCTACACTCCACAGAGAGCCCTAACATCACAAAACAAAGGACTCCTAATGGTTCCTTCTTCTTGGAACACACACCTAATGCAAATAAGAGAACGTATGTTTTCCATAGTGGGCCCCAAGTTGTGGAACTCGCTACCAGAATATCTACATCAGATAACAGAAAGAAAGAGTTTCAAGAAAGAACTGAAAATGTGGTGCTTTAGAAAAGCATACAACTTAACATAATATGCCAATATGCTGATAACATTATTGTCAATACTGAAGATAATGTTAGTGTAGAGAGCAATAAGTAATGTACAATGTAAAGTGTTTTGTAAGTAGAATTACCGTAGAATCTATGGGGTGAATTTTCATACTGGCGCGCAGGCGTACATGTGCGCGCGCACACATGTACGCCCGATTTTATAACATCCCCCGCCCCTGGACTGCCCCTTTTGTAAAGCCCCGGGACTTAGACGCATCCCGGGGCTTTACGTGCACCGCCGAGCCTTTATAAAATAAGCCTGGTGCGCGGAAACCCCTTACATGCATAAGGCTTTTAAAATCCGGCCCTATATGTGTTGTTAACATTAGGTTTGACAGGGATTCCCTTGACTGCATAGATGTCATTTAGTGGGCGTGTCCACACTGACAGTTTCTCTCACAAGATTGGTGCTCTTGTTGCATGTAATCTCCAGAGCGGGTTTCTCCCTGACTGACAGCTGTTGTCACATGACCTCTCTTTTCGCCCCATTTGTATTGCAGCATAAGGGCATTTAAATTGTCTTCTATGCCACTTTCACTTTGATGTATCATTTGACGGTGGAAACGAATATGTACCGGGGTAGATTTTAAAAGAAGCGCGCGCATGTTATAAAATCGGGGATCGGTGCGTGCAAGGGGGTGCACAGTTATGCACTTTATGTGTGCCAAGCCGCACTGCCTTCCCCTGTTCCCTACCAAGCTGCTGCGAAATCAGAGCGGCCTGGAAAGGAACTTCCCTTCCCCCTAACCTGACCTTCCCACCCCTTCCCCTAACCTTTCCTCCCCCTAGCCCTACTCTAATTCCCCCCCCCCCCCAAATTTTTAATTTACCTTGTGCACTGCCGGCACGCAATCCCAAGCACAACGGCCATTGACCCCGCCCTATCCTGTCCCGCCCTGCCCATACCCTGCCCCCTTCCCCACCCCTTTGGTAAAGCCTCGGGACTTACATGCGTCCCGGGGCTTTACGCGCGTCGCAGGGCCTTTTGAAAATAGGCCCAGCGTGTGTAACCTTTTAAAAATCCGGCCCACTATGCGGTGAGCTTTTTAGCTTTAAACATTTATGTATGCTTTAAACATTTATGTATGCTTTTGCTTAGAGTCATGGTGAACAGTCATCATGTATTTCATACTTTAATGTTCCAATCATTGGATTCCTTTTTATATTTTAGAATGCAAAGAAATTTAAACATACGTACTTGTTTCTATAGACCTCCGGTAAGCCATTATACCTATAACTTTTGCCTGTGCTCTGCTTCTCTATTGTCCCTTATAATAATGTAACATTGTGTTTATTTTTAATTTAGAAGTGTGGTCTCTTCCGTCGCAGTTTCCAACGAAACGAGGTCCGTGTTGGGGGATCGTGACACTTTTGTTTACAATTGATCATCTGATGATACATCTGAGAGATTCCTATAATATTCATGATGAGTAAAATGTAAACAGCCAAACAACTAAAAGCTTTATCGGTTCTTCTTTTCTGGTTTTTCTTTTTTTTTGCATAAAAAGGAGCTAACATGAAAACATAAATATCTGATCAACTTTATGCAGTGAGGGATTCACCCCTGGTCCACTACAAAATCTGCTTGCCTGTTTGACCAATAAGAATCTTAGAAGCTGTGTTTGGTATTTATCCAAATTACAGTGTTATATACTAAATTTGATTCAGCTTTGTCCGTGGAGAATGCCCCGACAGATGTTTCAGGAGAGTGGAAACCATGCCTGAATATGCTGGATCCAAAAATTAATTTGTCCTTCTCCAAACATACTTTTTCAACTTGTTACAGTATGGAAATGCTTACAGAAGCTACTGGAAATGTGATTTACAAAGTATTTGCAGATTTCGCATGGGTTCTTTTTATGGAGTCCAAAGAGAAGGTATTAAGAAAGAAAAGTCCTTAACTCTTGGTGTTGTGTATATACGGTATATATTTTAAAATAAAAATTGGAATATAAAGTAAAGAAGGAATACAATATGGTTTTTGTGGTCTGTATATGGTTGGAATTCTTCCAGTAGAGTGACCTAATAAGTGTGTGGTTGAATGACTGAGTGATTGATGTTTTATTATCGCAATGAAATAAATAGATTGAACATCTTGGCTATAAATTGCACAGACAGAGAGAAGGAGTCTAAATTATCTTCTCACCCCTAAAAATGTTCCTTTTAAAGCAGAGTTCATGCACATTGGCAGGGCAGTGTGGGGAAACTTGCATGGCTGCTGCCTGTGCTAAACCTGCTTTGTGGATTCATGAAAAACTGCTTTTCAGTGTTGAAAGCGCAGTACCTTTAACTACAAGTTGTAAATGCCCTAAAAAATAATATATATAAACAAAAACAAGAAGCCATAGGCTACAACACCAAAACAATTCCCTCTATGGAAAACATACGATATTGTAAGTATTCAGTCACTGTGCAGCTCTGAATATGGACCACTGAATATACCCAACTATCTTAAAATTAGCCTGATAAGTTTATATAGCTAAATTTAGGACAGAAAAATAGAAGATCCAATGATGCTAGACACTTGTGAAATATCAATATATATAGGAGGTCAAGCCCAAGTTTACGTAAGGATTGTATGGAATAATATGGGGGGAAACCTCATATAGTGCCTACCAAAGGCTATTTTGGATGCCTATGTGGCTACTGCAACTCCATCCCCACCACTGTGGATGTCAGATAGATTTATAATCATTGGTTGCCCCAGATGGTGTGATGCTTTACTTATTTATAAAGCTATCATTTGAGCCCGGTATGAGTCCACTACTGTGGCTAGAAGTGCTGGTATACAATAATCTTGTTATAACAGATGTATTGTGCTCACTGTTTTAGCGCCAAGATTGTAGTTGGAAATCTTCATGCTGCACACGTAAGCCTTGAAAAAGCTCTTCAAACTCTCATTCCTTGTTGGTTTCATTGCCATTATTTCATGCCTACTATATTATTTTGGTAGCGAGCACAGAGTTTTTACCGTGGAAGTACATTGACCACAACAAACTGAGTGAGTGCCTCATTCCAGTTTATTGCCGTCTATGAGTAGATGTCACTGCATCACTTCAAGGATTGTATTTATTTGTTATTGTTTCAGGTATTAACAGCTGAGATTTACATGGAGATTCCATGCTCTTAAGTGATTCCCTGATGAAGAATTCACATTCGAAACATTGCAGTGGGACTGATACACTTGCAGCATGAAGATTTCCAACTACAATCTTGGCGCCAAAACAGTGAGCACAATACGTCTGTTATAACAAGATTATTGTATACCAGCACTTCTAGCCACAGTAGTGGACTCATACCGGACTCAAATGATAGCTTTATAAATAAGTAAAGCATCACACCGTCTGGGGCAACCAATGATTATAAATCTATCTGACATCCACAGTGGTGGGGTTGGAATTGCAGTAGCCACATAGGCATCCAAAATAGCCTTTGGTAGGCACTATATGAGGTTTCCCCCCATATTATTCCATACAATCTTTACGTAAACTTGGGCTAGACCTCCTATATATATTAACTTTAGGACAGGTCAGCAGCACAACCAGAATTAGCTGTATACCTTATTTGGCTAACTCTACTCCTCCCTGGAACATCTTGCTCCTGCCTCTGGAATGCCTCTGACTTAATTGGCTAAATACTAGCTGGATAACTAGTTATTAGAATTTAGCTCGATAATTCCTGAAAATGCCTTTCGAGTATGAACTCCTTTATTTCTGGTTAGCCAACATGATTACAGAATTTAGTTTAGATTTGTCAGAACTATAGAAAATGAAGGTAGTAAGATGTCGCCTTGTGTTGTTTCATGCTGATTAGAGCCTGGCGAACTAGACAGCAGAGAAATGTTTTTCAGGTGAAAGAGAAAAAGGTTTTGGATCAAAATACCACGTTACACCCAGACATCTCTAGAGCTAGGTGAGCCCAGAGAAAGAAATTTTGGCCAAGACCTATTATTAGACCTTGGGCAGAATTCTCATTAAGATATATCCCTATGAATGGCAGATTCTTTTCAAACCAATGTGCTATATTTTATTTTAACCCCTTTTTCTCTCAGCAGTCTCTTTCCCCCTTTCACCCCTTCCTAGACATTCTTGCCTTGGGAGCACAGAAGCCTGTTGCTGGCACCCAGGGCTGGAGTGGCACCTCCCCTGAAGTGCACCCTCAACACCAATGGTAAGGGCTGTCACTGTACAGACAGTCCAATCCATCGCTGCACTGCGTCCAGTCCCAATCAGTCCAGCTGAAAGAGCAATCTGAACCCCAATTTGTATTTGTAAGGTTGTCACCCACAGTGTCCCTTACTAAATGCATCAGAATCTTTACAGATTCTGAGGGTGATGTCAGAGAAAGCAGGAATTTATCATGGCCCCCTCCCTGACCCTCCTGTGCAGGACATGTCTTGCAAGGAGTGTGTGTTTAAGAGAATGTAGGAGGCCTCAGAGGATAACTGGGACCCAAGGGGTGGGGTATCCAGGCCCTAGGACTTGGGAGAATTTCCTGGGATCCAAGGAGGACCTTGAGAAGGAAGAGACAGAAGGAGATCTTATGGAAGTGGGAAGTTGTTCCCATACTCTTTTGCCTGCTTTGAGAGATTTCTTCATTGTTTGAATTCTGAGAACGTGAGCCCTGATTGGCATCAAAGGGAGGACTACCAGTACTGAAACCTTGCTTCAGGGGTTACTTTTTTTTGTTTTTATCTTATTAAGCCTTGCCAGTTTATTTTTAGGAAGCCTACTTAACATCATCAGCCACAGTTCTGGATGTCAACAGCTCAGCTAATGTAAGTGTCTATGTATTGACAGTGGCTGCACAGCTATGAATTGTAAGAACCTTTAATTAATGTCTTTAACTGATTTTGGATAGACTAGTGTTTGGGTGCTCCCCAAATTTATCAGGGCCTCTGTGTAGCTACCATCCGCCTCCACTGGGACTGGTATTCACCCTGTCCCCTCACCCCTTCCACTGTTGACTAGGGACTCATCCCTGTATTCTAACTCAATGAATGGACAATCACATGGGGATATCTGGTCTGCCCACACAATAAAACAGCATACTGAACCCTCTTCATTTTCTTTGGGTGCCCAGTATGCTGTTTTATTGCTAGTTGTTAGTCCTTAGTTGGGTCTCACCCTTGCTTTGGATTTGCAAAGGATTATAGCTGCTCTGTCTCCCCTATGGGGATAGTAACTCCTCTGCTCTGCTACCTTTCCCATTGGTGTCTCATCAGATCTATTCCTGGACCATGGACCATTGGGGGGGGGGGGGGGGGGGGCGGCAGCAGCAAGGTTTTATAAATTCTTGAGTCATGATACACTCGGCCACTTCTCAGTCACAGCATCCATCCAGGCATAACCAGTGCTTGCAAAGGTCCCTCAGTCACTATGCTAGGTCTGGCAGGCAAGTCCCAGGCATGTATATAATCTCCCAGAATAACTGTGACTTCAGGGTTGAGTCCCAGGCAGTCCAAAATAGTGACCTTAAGTGTTTCATATCTCAGTCCAACACCATATCCAGGGTCCTATAGGTGGCCTGGACCTGCCCAGTCAGGAGCCAATTGGAGGGTTCATTGTTGCTTTGACCATACCATAGTCTCAGCTATTCTATCAAAAGGTAGTTAGGAGCCCCTCTTGGTCACCTCCAGGTCCCATCTTCATGAAGGAGGCTTCTATCCTTGGTGAGGACCACTCTCCCTCCACTGGTGCTGGGCTCGGGACTGCAGAGGCCCTTCCTTGCTATATGGCTGGCTATTGTTGCTGAAGAACCTAATGGATCACCTGATCCCGGGCCTCCAACTGCCCTAGGGTCTGCTGCTGGGCTTGCTGTTGCTGCTGCTTCTGCTACCACTGCCTCTGCTGCTGCTCAGTCAGTCACTTTAATAGCCTCTCTGCCTCCATCTCTGTGAGGGCACTCCCTGAAACAGACAAGAGACTGCAGGGTTGAGAAAAAAACCTAACTGCAACTCCAGATCAGGATTCTTCCACGGGGAGAGCAAAGCTGCAAGGCCCAGGAGATCATTCACACAGTCTATGAGTGAATACTGTCCACACAGTAAGTCATTTTCCCGAAACCAAAATAACATTTTACTGAAGTAAAAAATCAAGTAAAGCCATACAGGATGAGATTTACACAGTCCAGAAACACCAAAATTACCACTTCTCATACAGCTCGAGAAAACTGGGTGAGAAACTGGGACGTTCTCCTTTTCCCACAAAGGCTGTTTTTCATCTTGAATACCTCTGGAGCTAGAAAATCCTTTTTCCCACATAGAAGAACACAGCAGACCAAGCCGGTGCCAGGAGACCTGAGGACAAGCCACCCTGTCCCTTTCCCCCTGGAAAATCAGATGTCAGGGCTCCTTGCAGGATTCCTCCTGGAATCCCATGCAAGTGGGTTACAGAGCGAACGCCTCCCCCTGTTGGACAAGTGTAAACCTCTCCCTTATTGTGGGAAGGGCCACAAAAATAACTCCACCTCTCAGCTGTGAGTTTAGGGACAGAAACATGTAATGCACCCACACAATTAAAGGGTCTCCCGGGGATGGGGAGGAGGGGCTAGAGCAGAGAATAGAACAATAAGTGATAACATAAAACCCACCTTATCTAGCTACAGCAAGTATTGCTTATAATATCAGTGCATGCACAGTTACACAGTGCATTAGGATTCTTATACTCTAGGGATGTGAATCGTGTGCCCGATCGTTTTAACGATCTGGTTCGGCTAGGGGGGGGGGGGGGGGGGGGAATCTGATCGTTATGAGATGTGAATTGGAATCTGTTCCGATTCTAATTCACATCACTAATTTATTTTAGTGAGGCCTGCGTCGATAAAAAAAAAAAACCACCCCACCCCGACCCTTTAAAATTACCCACTTAGCCTCCCCCACTCTCCCGACCCCCCCCCCCAAAAACTTTTTACACATACCTGGTGGTCCAGGGGGGCCGCGGGGAGCGATCTCCCGTTCCCAAGCTATCAGCTGCGCTAAAAAAAATGGCGCCGATGGCCCTTTGGCCTTACCATGTGACAGGGCAAAGGTAGCGCCGGCGCCATTTTGAATATTGGCAATACGGCCTGCATGCAGGAGATCGCTCCCGGACCCCCGCTGGACCCCCAGGGACTTTTGACCAGCTTGGGGGGGCCTCCTGACCCCCACAAGACTTGCCAAAAGTCCAGCAGGGGTCCAGGAGCGACCTCCTGCACTCCGGCCGTATTGCCAATATTCAAAATGGCGCCGGCGCTACCTTTGCCCTGTCACATGGTAAGGCCAAAGGGCCATCGGCGCCATTTTTTTTAGCGCAGCTGATAGCGTGGGAACGGGAGATCGCTCCCCGCGGCCCCCCTGGACCACCAGGTATGTGTAAAAAGTTTTTTGGGGGGGGGGGGTCGGGAGAGGGGGGGAGGCTAAGGGGGTAATTTTAAAGGGTCGGGGTGGGGTGTTTTGTTTTTTTTATCGGCGCAGGCCTCACTAAAATAAATTAGTGATGTGAATTGGAATCGGAACAGATTCCAATTCACATCTCATAACGATCAGATTCTCCCCCCCCCCCCCCCAGCTGAACACGATCGTTAAAACGATCGGGCACACGATTCACAACTAAAAGGTCTCCCAGGGATGGGGAGGACAGGCTGGAGCAGAGAAATGAAAAATAAGTGATTGCATAAAATCCAACTTATGAAGCTACAGCAAGTATTGCATATAAAATCAGTGCATGCACAGATAGACAGCACATTAGAATTTTTATGCTCTATAGCAAACACAGACACATGGCATTATAGTAAAAAAGAAAGAAGATTTTATTAACACTGAAAAGTGAGAAAAATCAGGTTGCAAGATATAAAAGAAAAATCACTAGCCCTACTCTGTATGTTAGATAAGTTCACTTGCAAAATACTTCAAACACCCACCTAAATTCTGGCCAGAATAATAACATAAGTTCTCAGTTAAGTATCAGATGAGTTCTGTTTTCTTTTTCTTTAGACAAGCTGCTCCTCTGTGTGCTTGATGAAACCGATGCAGATGCTTTAGATCCTGTGCTCAGTTCAGCTGCAGTGTCCACTTGCTTCAGGAGACTGGAAGTCCGGTTCTCACTAAAATCATGACAAATCTTCAGAATTTCCCTGCAACTAAGTCAGATTGATACTGAAATGTATGCAGATACTATTCTAAATACTGTCCTTCTAGCTATAAATTAAACAAAAGGTCAGGAAAAACTTGAAACTCACACACTTTTCCCTTCACTATAAAATAACAAACCACTGCTCTCACAGCATTACCATATAATTACTATTCTATAGACTATGGCTATAAGAAACGCTCCTACCTATCTGCGACTGCTCTTTCCTTTGTGGTAGCAGCCATGCAGCTGGGGTAGGAACCTCACCTCATTGCTATAACCTTCTGTCTTTTTCTCTCTCTGCCTGTCTGACTCTACACAAAAGACATCCTTTCTTTTATACCTAATTTAAAAAGCTCATTAGCAATCAATCCCCTGCTCCTCATTGGCTCTGGTGCAGAGTTGCACCACAAGTTCTGATTCCAAGAACTGCCACAGGTCCATTCAACTTAGAAATGTCCTTCTGAAGAAATATCCTATCCATTTAATCCTAGCAATTATAGCCAGGTTCACTTGGTGTCACTAGAGTTCATGGGATATTACCACTGGCTTCCAGCCATGAGAACCCCCTTGCCTTGTAGTGAAACAAGAGGGTAATTTAACATTTGCATAGGTGAAAAATACTTCTGTAACAGTCTTTTAAGTTTCTGGCTTACACAAGCAAAGCAGCTTTCCTATCCTTCCCTGCAGCCTCAGAGAGCCCAGCCCTTTGCTGCCTCTCTCTGGCTCTCCTGTTCGATGAGGCCCCCAGTGACACATAGTGAGACGCATAGCGTCACTTCTATAATTGTGAACAGATACCCACTCTTTAGATGATGGAGCAGAGAAATAACTCTGCAAAAAATTTCTACTTTTTACTCTGTGGTGAAACCTACACACAAAACCCCCCCCCCAAACCCCTCAGGCCTCAAAATGTTAGCCTAGTAAAACCTGCTCCTCCTATCCTGTTCTCTCTTTTTAGTTTTTTGTTTTTTTTCTACCAGCATGAGCATGAGCATGGGGCAATCTCCAGCAGGCCTGCGGTATCTCCAGAGACCCAGGAGCAAACTTTTCAAAATGATTGGGGGTGCTAAACTTATCACAAATGACCCCCCTCCCCCGGACACAGTGAGGGAGTTTGCTTAATTTTGGGATGCTCAGACACCCACAGAGTTGGCACCTGTGCTCAGAGATGCTTAACCCCTTCAGCTTAGGTCTGAGCCTTATTCTAGGATGATGACATCTCAGTGCTGTAACCGAAGATAATGGGTTGGCCTCATTGTCCTTGGTAACTGAATTTGGCTAAGTATCACAGTATCCATGCCAAAAGCTTTCACTTGAAGGCGTTATTTACAAGGTGGCACAATATGAAAAATATTAAGTGAAATGTAAGTGAAATATACAGAAAATTAAACTTGATTCTGTCTACTTCCTAAATGAGGTTCATCAGCGCCTGAATACTTCATGACATGGGCTAAGCCCCTGGGGCTTCTACATACAATTCACAGCCTTTCTTTGCTCCTGGTCGCTCCTGGTCTTCTTCTGCATCTCCTATTCAGGCTTTAAATTGGATGTCGTCTTCTCTGGGGTCTCAGTGCCCTCACAGTTTCTTGCTAAGGGCTGTTTCTCCTTTGCTGATGTCTTCCTTCTCTCTCCCTCTTTTTTTTTTCTATCCCCCCCCCCCCCCCCCAAAAAAAAAATCAAGGTGTAAGGAACCATAGGTCTCCTCACCAGAAGGACTGAACCAAAATGTCTGGAGAAGGACAGAGTAGTTAGTGAGTTGAGGGTTGGGGTTTGGGCTCCCTCATGTGGGAGAATCAGATGGTGCTGTGGTAGTGTTTATAAACCCCTGCCACCATCTCTCAGCATGGATTCTTAGATACATTTTCCTGAGTTACCCTGCTAGGGGACAGCCCCGGCTGGGCAGTCCCCACTTCTAATTATGTTTTCCTGGGAGAAAGGATTCTGAGGTTCTCGCTTTCAGAGGCATGGGCAAAGAACTGGAGACAGAGCGCCTTATTCCTATTTTGGTCCAGAGTTCTTGGAAACCCTTTTGGTCCTGGGCAGGTTTTTCCACCCTTCCTTTCTCCCTTTTGAGTAAGATTTTTTTCCCCATCTGTGTTTATTGACCGAGAACCCTAGGGTACAGGGGCTCAGGTTTTTTTTTTGGTTATCCACAGGAAGAAGAATCTTTTGCCAAGAAAGAACGGTAGGAGAAGCGGTGTCATCGAAGAGGAATGGATTCACAACCATTACCAGAGAAGGAGGCGTTAGGAAGGTACCATTCCAGATTATTTTTACTGCTGACCCAGGTGCGTTACACTTGAAAGGAAAGCGCTAGCTTGGAACTGCTAGAAGGAGAGCTAGGAGAGAATAGTGAAGACGCCAGAAGAGAGATGACAATGGGGACTTTTTCATTTTGCTAAGTAACTGGGACTAAAGTCCTTTACCATTCCACAGTGAGAATAATCTAACGGGAAAACGGGAGAAGGTTTACACGTTCTTCAATCTAATTAACTGGAAAGGCAGAAGAGATAAACTATCAAGGAATTGGCATTCATAAATTCTAAAGAGTTTGGCTGGAAAATTAAGGTGCCAAATTTATTAAACCTCAATCTGTAAATCAATTGGGTTTAACAGCAAGAGCTGTAAAGAACAAACATTACTGCATTTTACAACTTCTCCGTAAAATTAAGTTGGAAACCACACAGCTTCCAGCGTGACTATTGCTACTACAGACAGCTTGGAGATTGTCAGGGCTGTTTACAGAGGGACTGTAACATGGGGTAAGCCAGGACCGACGGGTCTCTCTGCACCCACCCTCTCGCAAGCAATAACAAATAAACTCTCAAACAGGCCGCAGCTTTATTTCGTCCAACAATCAGGTGCCCGAGCTCAGGTAATTTACATAGGGTCTTCTTCCGCACCCGCCAGCAAGGCGCACAGATCTAGTCGAACCAGGGATATGTACTCACCCACGAGCCCCGCCTCTGTCCAGCAAGGAGTTGTGACTATGAGCTCTGCTCCCGTCGCTTTCAGCAAGGAGCTTCCCGCAGGACAACTGCACCCAATTGTTCTGCCATAATTCCTACCCGACACCTGTCGGGTCATCACACCATCAAACGCAGGGCCGGTGCAAGGGGATTGGGGGCCCTAGGCACCTTCAACCTTGTGCCGCCCCCCCCCCCCCCCCAAAAAGAAAACTCACAAATCACCTAGTGGTCCATCGGAGGGGCCTGGGATCCATCTGCCGCCCCCGGGTCATCAGCTGCCACTAATTGAAATGGCGCCGGTGGCCTTCAGCCCCTACCATGTGACAGGGGCTACCGGTGCCATTGGTTGGCCCCTGTCACATGGTAGGGGCTGAAGGCCACCGGCACCATTTTGGTTAGTGGCAGCCAAGGCCCCGGGAGCGGCAGATCGTTCCCAGGCCGTCCGCTGGACCTCCAGGGGGGCGTCAGGAGGGTGGCACTGGGGGTGAGGCTGGGGCTGGAAGAACTTTGAAAGGGCACTTTTTGCCCTTTCAAAATTCTGCTGCGGCGCCCCCATGTCTCGGCGCCCTAGGCACAGGCCTAGCTCACCTAGTGGTTCCTCTGGCCCTGATCAAATGCTACATCGCATCTCTATCAGCTCGGGCAACCCGCCTCCAGCTGCAACAACATTATCAAAACAAATCGCAATTAACTTGTTCGGGGTATATGAGGGTGGGTGGGAGGGAAGAGGCTTTGGGATCTACGGAGCAAAGAGCAGTGCTACCGGTGCTCCGAGGTAGCCAAAAGGGAGATCCTCTTCGATTGGCTACCCCATCCTCTGGGAACCAATGAGTTCCCAGCCCGCCTTGGAAGTGAGTGAATGGCTCGGGCCCAGGCCAGCCAATGGGCAGGCGCGCCATCACAGCGGCCCTGATGCCCGGCGACTCTCCCCGCGCCTCCCTCTCCCGGGTGCCGGCACGACTCGTGCTGGGCACCCACGTTACTCTGGGCACCCTGAAACTTTATCAGGGTGCCCATCTTGAAGGGCAGTTCAACACATAAGGGTCTTGAAGTTAAGCTTGCCCCCCACAGGGATCCCTGGACACTCGGAGTAGAATTAACACCACTGGAGAACTTTGCAAATAGGGTCAGAACTGAGATGTGAGCCTTCGGGTTCAGTATCTGAGTATTCCTGCTCAGGGGTTTACAAAAGTTAACAAATAAAAAGAACAACAGTAAAAAAAATAAGGTATTACATTGTTATTGGACTAACTTAACATTAGCCAAACTACTTTCTCTGTTTCCCTGACAGGGTCTCCCCTAGAATCAGCCTCCTCCTTCCTTTGTATAGTGAATGAGCCTGAAATGTCTGACCTCCCACTCCACAGGATTCCATTGCCCATAGCCCTCCCTGTTCTTAAAATGGAACTTCATTTCTATTTCTACCACCTTCTCCCCTCAGGGGTGTCTCAAGAGTGTGTTTTTTTTCCTGGCCTTGGCTAGTCATGTTAGTCATTTCTTGCTATTTTCCTGCTGAGCTGCATGCAGAGTAGGGATGTGCAGAGGGACGCCATACATTGCATTCGGTATTCGTATTCGTTGGGGGGGCAGATATGTTGCATTCGGCAAGGGGGGCCCCCAATACGTTCATGTGTTAATTCTTATTCGTTTCCCGGCTAAAATTGGATTAACTACAACCCCTCACCCTCCTGACCCCCCCAAGACTTACCAAAACTCCCTGGTGGTCCAGCGGAGGGTCCGGGAGCCATCTCCTACACTCACACCCTCGGTTGCCGGTATTCAAAATGGCGCTGATAGCCTTTGACCTTACTATGTCACAGGGGCTACCGGTGCCATTGGTCGGCCCGTGTCACATGGTAGGAGCAATGGATGGCCGGCACCATCTTGTGCTCCTACCATGTGACAGGGGCTGACCAATGGCATCGGTAGCCCCTGTACCATAGTAAGGACAAAGGCTATCGGCGCCATTTTGATAACTGGCAGCTGAAGGCCCGAGTGCAGGAGATGGCTCCTGGACCCCCGCTGGACCACCAGGGAGCTTTGATAAGTCTTGGGGGGTCAGGAAGGTGGGGGGTTTGTTTAAATTCGCTCCTTTAGATGGCCGAATAATTCGGCAAAGATTCGTTGTATTCATGGGAAATTGCGATACATTTCGCTTCCCCATGAATACAATGAATATGGCCCTATACGTTGTGGATTACCAATAAATTGGAAACAAATGCACACCCCTAATGCAGAGCCTGCCATAGCCATTCCAAGAGAAGTTTCCCCAGGAATAACCAAAACAGCCCTACTGTGTAATCCCCAAGAAGGTACAAAGCATTTGATCTCTGATTTTGACTGATGACTCATGCTTTTCTGGTAGCACAGTATCTGAACAAAACTCTTGAACTTTATTTGTGCAGTAAGGAAGGGGACAGTGTAGGCATGTGATGTTGTTCTCCTCATGCTTTTCACATCAGCAGGATCCAAAGGTTAATCCTGCTTCATAGTCTGCAAATTTTCCAGTCTGTTAATTCCATAAATATATTAATTTGCTCCCTCGCTCCTGTTCTCTCTCCCTTTCTCTTCTACAGGTAACAGAAGGAGAAGGGGTGAAACAGAAGCAGATGTTGCTGAGCAATGAAGAAAAAAAGGGATCGAATTAGCAAAACTCTGAAACTTGTGTGCAGTAGTGCCAGTCATGGCTTCAGTTCTGGCCTTGATAAGCTGTACAGTTCACAAGTTTTCATGTCTGCTACCCAGGGCTCAATTTGTGTAACAGCCTGGAATGGCAGTCTGCTACCCCCCCCCCCCCCCCTTTTTTTTTCTCCAGGTACACAAGGAAAGCCAGCAGTGTAAATCAGTTCTGCCTCCCCCACAGAAATGGACCCCAGCTTGTGGGGTGAATCATTTTCAGCTGCCTGCAGAAATGGAGCAGGACCGATGGAGGCAGGGTCATTTTTGGCTCCTCAGGCCCCAGAGAAAACAGATCAGAGAGGGTTGGAGCTGCTTACCATGAGGAGAGAGCTGCACAAAAATCAACTACCTTGATTTTTATGGAGTTTCCTGGCAGTTGGCAGGCCATGAGAGAGGATGGGAAGAGGCAAAGAGACAGGAGGTGAATGCCTGTCAGCTCCAGTATGTTTGCTGCTACTGTGTGTGTCACAGGTCACCCCTGGCCCTGCTCCCTCCCTCTCTGCCTCCCTTTCCCTCGTCCAGTTCCACAGTTTCTCTTCCTTTAGGTCTATAAATTAAGCCCTGGTTGTTACTTCATATTTTTCTCTAGTTCTTCTCTTTGTTTATTTTATTTTACATATGGAGAGAAAATGTTCCTGAGCAATTATTTTCAACCAGTCATATTTTTCTTCCCCCTAGACTACTGTGCGTTTGCAACAGGAGCAGTTTTAAGCATAAAAGCAGTGCCAGCCCTGCTTGAGCTTCAGCTCCTCATCAGCTTACGCTTTTGATATTTGCTTGTTAAGTCCAAAAGAAAAAAAAAAAAAAAAGAAACACTGGGACATGCTGCTTTCTGCTCATTATTTCTATACCAAACAATCACGGCCCTCTAGCTGTCAACTGATAGGACTGAATCCTGGTTCTCTGTTCAGGCTTCAGGGCATTCAGGCCGATACAGTAAAGTGCGCTCAGCTGAGCGCACTGTTTAACATGCGGTTGGACGCATGTTTTGGATGCGTGTTTAGCATGTCCAAAACGCATGGCCAACCCCCCCCCCCCCCCCCAAAAAAAAACGAATAGCGCTCATCACATGCAAATGCATGTTGATGAGGCTATTAGCTATTCATCCCAAATACAAAAAATAAATTGCGCTCGATCCCTATATTTGTACACTCAGAAATTAACGCCAGCCCAGAGCAGGCGTTAATTTCTGAGTGGCCCAAAAATGTGTACACAAAAGCAGAAAATACTGCTTTTCTGTACATCCTCTGACTTAATATCGTGGTGATATTAAGTCAGAGAAACCGAAAGGTTAAAAAATTTTTTTTTTCAATGTTAAAAAAAAAAAAGTGTTGGCAGTCAGGTTAGCAAAAGGGACGCTCATTTAACGAGAGTCCGTTTTCTTAACCCATGGCTGTGCACAGATTAGGAAAAGGGCCGCTCGTAAAACTGAGCATCCATTTCCCTAACCCTCTGACAGCCACCTCTCCTGGGCGTCTGCTGCCAAGGAGGTGCTAGGGGCACGTTATTGTCCCTAGCACCTCCTTTTTAGTGCGACCCCCTCATTTAAATATTGTATCACAAGCCCAGGAGAGGTGGCTGGGCGCGTGTTAGGACAGTGGGCGCTCAACACTGAGCGTCCGTTTTCTGCGCGGCTTTACTATGTCGGCCTGATAATGCACCACTTAAAACTCAAAGTGCACCTTTTGTGCTCAAAGTCGTCTTTGTTAAGGGGTAGATTTTCAAAGACCTGTGCGTATGTCCATGCACACGCGGTTCCTGGCGCACACACATGGACGCAGGGATTTTATAACATACACGCGCCACCGTGAGCATGTTATAAAGTACGATTCCAGCATGCACACATGCGCCCAATTTTAATATCGGCACATGTGGGCGGATGGCGTCTCGTGTGCGCAAAGAGGGGCATTTTAAAAAATAACGCGCAGTGATGCGATCGGGCCTACACCAGTTCCCTACCTAGCCTTCCTCCCTTTCCCCCTCTCCTCCCCGATCCCTAAACCTACCCTATCGTAATTTTTTTTGTGTTAGAACTTACCCGCCTCTCCGAGCAGGAGTGAGCTCCGCTTGCCAGCCGGCTGCAGGCGCACACTTCTCTGGGACAGAGCCTAATGGCTGCTGCCCCTGCCCTGCCCAGACCCCACCCAAACCCCTCCCTCGGCCTACCCCTTCCAGGGAGCTTGGCGCTTCGGCACGTATCAGGGAGATGTGTGTGGCCGGGCTGTTTTTAAAATGTGCTCGGCGCACGCACGACCCAGCCACATGCATATCCCCTGGTTTTTGTACGTGCCGAGCTTTTAAAATTTGGGCTTAAGTATTTCTTCTAGAGATGGATACAGTTCTTTTAAATCTTAAAGAATGAAAGAAAGAAAGTATGATTACATATGTCTTCATCTGCAGGTATACCACAGAAGTAAAATTTAAGACCCGCGTTCATGCGCACATGTGCACACATTTCCCGGCATGTGCAGATAGATGCGCCAATTTTATAACATAGGCACATTTATGCACATATATGTGTGTGTGTTATAAAATCGACTATCCACACGTACATGCGCGTACAATTTTATATTGACGCGTACGAATGCCATTTTGAGCACGTAAGTGGGGGGAATTTAAGTAGGTCCATGCGGCGATGCAATTGGCATTTTTCCCAGCTCGTTCCCAGTTCGTCTCAGAAATGGCGAGGACTTCCTAAATCCCCTAGCTAACTTGCTTCCCTTTCACCCTATTACCCCCGCCTCTTAAAAACCTGCTAACTAGTATATTATTTTTTGTTACATGACTTACATACTGTCCATAGCAGAAGTAAAGTTACACAGTAGGGGACCCAGGCACGTGCTTGTGTGCATAAATTCTTACTCACTGGAGCCATGCTACAGACCTGGCCCACCCATGCCCTGCCCATGCTCCACCCAGACCACACCCATGCCTCTCCCCTTTTGGTGAGAAACATTTTTATGCACACACCCGTGCTGGTTTTAAATCCACACAGCGCACACCAGCTGATTCACGCGTGTAGGTCTTTTAAAATTCACCCGAAAGGATGCAACTATTCTAACTTGGGATATGAAACCCTAAGCATCCTAGGAGAAACGACTCTTAGGACTTGATTCACTCAGACTTTTCTCCTAATTTGTATCTATGGGGAAAAGGCTTAGTAAATCAGGCCCTTCATTTTTTTTCCCCTCACTCTTTCTTGGCCAGTTTTGTGCTAGATCACAAATTACCATCTATAATTTTTGTTAATTTCTGATAGGGAGAATAGAGACAACCTGGAGAATGGGCTGAGAAGATCTCTGGTGTAAGGCTGAACTCTATGTGATATACAGGATGGGTCAACATGAGTTTATGGTCACAGTAATATGAATTCTTAGACTGTCCATAACACTTGCAATGGGGCTCTAAGGCACTTCTGATAAACATTCATAGTTAATCATTATAACTAGATTTGATGGGGCCCCCAAACTGGGTCTAGGAGTATGGCTTGGGAAGAGATTTTGGATGGAGGAGCCCCAAGTTTTCTTTCTTGGTGATTTGGAGAAAATTACTATGTGTACAGTACCTGTGAATTGCACCTAGACGGCATAGCAAATGGTTCATAGAAATTGTTGCGTATTAGTTCATAGGAACGTTTCTAGAGGGAGGTACCAGGAGAGTTAGGATGGTGTATTCCTTTAAGAAGATTCAAGAGGAAGATCTTCTGGAGGGTGTTATTTGGAAATATTTAAAGGTGAATTGTAAAAGTCTGACGTGCACATCAATTAGGGGAATTTCAAAAGCCACCGAGATGCACACATATCTCCGGCAGCATCTACATCTCACTAGAACTGAAAAAGGCTGGAGTCTGGGCTGGGCATGGGCGTTTCAGGGCAGGGCCAAGAGATGTGCACGCAAATACATATGCGCTTGGGCACGTGCTCTGGTCAAGTGCCACGTAAATTTACTTCTGCTATGGAAGAGGTGTAAGTTTTAAAAAAACAGCAACAACTAGCCATGCATGAGGGGTTTTAAGGGTCTGGGGTAACTGGGAGGAATGTAGGATATTAAACTAAGGGAGTTTGGAGGACCTAGCTTTTAACTGGGTGAACTGGTGGATGAACTGGTGAAACTGGCAATGGCGTGGGTGTGTACCCCTTTTCAAATCCCTCGACTTAGGTCGTAGCAGTGGGATCTGCATGCCTATGCGCGAGCCTATTTAAAATTGGGCACACGTGTGCACATGCCCAGGCTATTTTATAACATGCACTCATATGTGCACGCAACTTATAAAAAGTCTGCACCCCTGGGTGCAAATTGGCACAAACATGCCGTGCGCCCACCTGCCGGTTTGAAAGCTACTGTCCCTATGCCTGGGTCAAGGTTTGGCAGGGGAAGATTGGAGGAAGCTGCCGGCAAGGCTGGTGAGCCTGGAGACCCCTTCTTATTGGAGAGGACCCTGCGGGGCTTTCCCCCCTCAAGGAGAAAGGCCCGAGGCTGAAGTGCTGTTTCTTCCCACAGGGGAACAATCAAGGGACCTGGCCTGGGTCGAAGAGGAGAAGCTGGAGCAGTATTTGGTCCAAAAGATAGAAAACGCAATAGGGATACACAAGAAAAATACAATCAGAGGTGGATTTTTAAAAGACTTGCACGTGCAAAAATGGCCAGATATGCACGTAAGCTTTAAATAGCGGGGATTGTGCGTGTGCCCAGACAAAGTGTATGGGTGTTCCAGAGGCAGGGTCACCACTTACCTCTGCTGGTGGGTGTATGTTATGCATGCTGGTAGGTGAGAGAGAGAGACTCTTTGTGAGGCTCAGTCTGATACTCTATATAGAGACCACTGTAAGGGGCACTATGATTCGGGGTGAGATTTTGGGAGGTGGGTTGGGGTTAGGGGGGGTGTCGTTACAGACACATTCAGAGGTATTCGTTGTGGGTCGGATTTTCAAAAGGTTACACGCACCGGGCCTATTTTAAAAAGGCCCGGCGATGTGCGTAAAGCCCCAGGACGTGTGTAAGTCCCTGGGGGCTTTACTAAAGGGGCGGGGACGGTCTGTGGGCAGGGGCGGGGCCAGAGGACTCCAACACAACGGCCATTGCCGCTGTGTCGAAGGATCGCATGCTGGCAAGCTGCCAGCGCGCGCAAATTGCGTCTGCCCAGAGACAGGTGCAAAAGGTAAGATAAAAATTTTTGGGGGTGTTAGAGTGGGGCTGGGGGGGGGGGAAGGTTAGGGGAAGGGGTGGGAAGGTCAGGTAGGGGGAAGGGAAGTTCCCTTCCAGGCCGCTCCGATTTCGGAGCGGCCTGGGAAGGAACGGGGGAAGGCAATGCAGCTCGGCATGCGCAAGGTGAACAATTGTGCACCCCCTTGCGCCTGCTGACTCCTGATTTTATAACTTGCGCGCGCCTGCACGCGCAAGTTATAAAATCGGGCGTACATGTGCACACGCACATATACGCCCCGCGCGCTCCTTTTAAAATCTACCCCTGTAAAACTGACATCAGTACAGAATTTTAGACTTTATAAGCGATGAAAATTCTAACAAGAGGAATTGATTTATACACTGTAGTCTCTGCTAGCTGCATTGTACAAATCAACTCCATTTCACCGCTTATAAGGTCTAAAATTCTGTCTGTCTCTTTCTCTTTCTCTGTCTAGACATGCGCACGTGAAGAGTATTTTATAACCTATGTGCATATTTTATAAAATAATGCATATCTTTGCGCATGTTTATGGGTGCACGCGCGGCCCTTTTAAAACCTACCCATTAGATATTAAAGTATGGTTAAAATAAAAATAAAATAAATAAATAAGTGTGGCAGGCCCTCCCAGTCTGGCCACTAGATGCCACTATCCCTAACCTTATAATACACTTAAGCCTGAATTCTAAGAGGCCCTCGCGTGTAAAATCTGGGGGTTACGCGTGTGGCCGGGCTGTGCGCATGCCGTGTGTATTTTAGAAATGGCCCGGCCACACGCGTAACCCCCGATATGCGCACAAGTGCCGGGCCATTAAAACGGGATGGGCCGGGTCCAACCAGGACAGCGGCCATTAGATCCTGTTTTGGGGAAGGGCACGCCGGCAGCTGGCCGGCGCACCAAAATTAATTCTGCTCTGAAGGAGCAGTAAATATTAAAACATCTAATAATTAGGTAGGGGTTAGGGGTCAGGGTGGAGAGGGGAAAAGTTAGGACGGGTAGTTAGGTGGATAGAGAATTGGGAAAACCCTACTCCCATCCATACACGTTGTTTTCGAAAATCCCTCCCAGTTGCACACAGAAGAGGCCACTCACCTGCACATGTGCGCATGGACATTAAAATCCGGGGCACATGTGCGGCAGGAATCATATTTTATAACATGTGCACATGGAGATTCTGATTGGATGACTCGGTGCTATTTAGCCCAGCCATTTTAAGACTCAGGGGGGAGGGGATTCAGTTAGAGGGAGCAGCTGCAGAGGAAACATATTTTTTCCACACTTTGGTAAGGCCTCTCAGCCTTGCCCAAAAGAGTTTTCTTTTAGAAGAGACACCTCACTGTGCACTCCCTGCCAGAGGATCCTTAAAATTTACAGTGAGATAGACTTTTAAGCCTGATACCGCTTTGAGGTGAAGGGGCTCTCTTCAGGGGGACCAAAGACCTGTGAACCTACTCTACTCACTAGGTAGGCAAGCACCAGTAATGGATCCTGCTGCGAGAGACAGTGAGGGCAGAAAAGACATCCTGATTAAGATTTGAAGTATTTTTTGGAACTAAATAATAGTGGGGAGGTTTTGGGATCAGGATTAATAGCCTGGTCCCCAGATTTTTCCACCAGAGAAATCACTTGAAGTAACAGCTGAGGAATAAAGAACAGCATAACCAAAGGAAGAAAGAGCAAGAGATCCCATCCGGATTTCCACCTAAGGAATCAGGACAGGCTGGGTGTCCATGGGAAAGAAGATCTCTAAAGGTAGGATTTTTGCAGTTAAAAAGGGAACCCTCTCACTAGGATTCCATGGGACAGCCACTGGGAGAGTATACATAAGAACATGCCATACTGGTTAAGACCAAGGGTTCATCAAGCCCAGCATCCTGTTTCCAACAGTGGTCAATCCAGGCCATAAGAACCTGGCAAGTGCCCAAAAACTAAGGGCCTCATTTTCCAAAGTTATCGCAGGCTTGCGCTGTTAGCGCAAGCCTGCAATAGCTAGCGAAAGTAGCGCAGGCCTGTGGTACTGAAATTGGGGTGGAGTCGGCCCTGGAAGAGGAGGAGTCAGGGGCGTCACCGGGGCCGACTCCGCGAGGACGGCGCGCACAGCGGAAAGGTAAGGCCCTTTTCGCTGGCTATTTCACTTCCAATAACTACACCTTCTATGGTGTAGTTATTGGGCGCGATGCCGGCAGCGATCACATCGCGGAGGTGCGATCGCTGCCGAACCACCCCCCCCCCCCCGCTTCGGCCCCCGCCCCCCCGTTAGCACGATTTTCTAAAGTATCGCAGGCCTGCGATACTTTAGAAAATGAAGCCCTAAGTCTATTCTATGCTGCTGTTACTAGTAATAGCAGTGGCTATTTTCTAAGTCAACTTAATTAATAGCAGGTAATGGACTTCTCCTCCAAGAACTTATCCAATCCTTTTTTAAACACAGCTACACTAACTGCACTAACCATATCCTCTGGCAACAAATTCCAGAGTTTAATTGTGCGTTGAGTGAAAAAGAACTTTGTCCGATTAGTTTTAAATGTGCCACATGCTAACTTCATGGAGTGTCCCCTAGTCCTTCTATTATCCGAAAGAGTAAATAACTGATTCACATTAACCCATTCTAGACCTCTCATGATTTTAAACACCTCCATCATATCCCCATTAGCCATCTCTTCTCCAAGCTGAAAAGTCCTAACCTTTTTAGTCTTTCCTCATAGGGGAGCTGTTCCATTCCCTTTATCATTTTGGTCGCCCTTCTCTGTACCTTCTCCTTCGCAACTATATCTTTTTTGAGATGCGGCGACCAGAATTGTACACAGTATTCAAGGTGCGGGCTCACCATGGAGCGACAGAGAGGCATTATGACATTTTCCGTTTTATTCACCATTCCCTTTCTAATAATCCCCAACATTCTGTTTGCTTTTTTGACTGCCGCAGCACACTGAACCGATGATTAACCAAAAATGTAAAAAAAAAGATTAAATATATAACTCGTTAAAAATCAAATACAACAAACTAAAAAACAATAATAAAAGAAGAAAATATTAAATAAAAAGTAAAAATGGTTATGTATCATCTCTGGTGTAAACCAGTGATGGAATTATGCAAATCCTTTCATGGGGGTATGTTGGTAAGTAACCCACATTAAAAGAGGGGGATAAACACCACAATAATTGATAATTATCAATCTAATTAATAAATAAAATTTTAAAAATGACCCACCTCATGAATAATAATAAAGATGAAAATTGCTTAATTTACATTTTGACAACAGAGAGAAAAAAAGAAAAGAAAAGAAAGGAGATGAAATGCAGATAAGGGAGGAGGGAGAAGAGGGAAAGAAGGGGAATGGGGATAAAGGAGGAAGGAACAAAAAATTATCTTTAACAAACGGTACCATATTATCTTAAAAATTCATGTCATTAAAAATGTGTTACATTTTTTTACAGAAGCTATAAGACACTCTGGAGAATCACAAAAAATACAAATAAAAAAAAATAATTACCTTATTTGCAAACACAGAACAAAACTTTGTTTACAGAATATGTTTCACTGCACCATATATTCAACCAAATGTTACAGATGTAATCCTAGTCTACCCTATTTAAAGAGATTTCCCCTCAAAAATAAACTGTCAAAAAAGTAAAAATCAATTGTTGCGGTCCCAGTCGCGGCAGCCGCAACTAGGCCCTTACCTCCTTGGTCCCGGCCCGTCTCCAAGGGTCTGCGGCCTGTTTCGCGGCATCCCCACGGGGGGGACGCCACCGAGAAGCCCTGCCTGGACGCCTTCTTCCTAGGCGCGCGTGAGCACGCAATCCGCACTTATGAAGGCTGTTTCCCGCCATTGGAAGCTCCGCCCTATCGATGACATCACATGCCGCGGCCTATGTAAGGCCGCCGTGGAGCCCAGGACTTTGCCTTGCAACGGGGTTCCTTGCGGTCCTCTGTTGCTCCGTGCCCCGGAGTGCGCTATTGCGTTAGCCACTCCGTTCCTGCCTGAGACTTGTTTCGCTCCGTGCCCAAGTCTTGCTTTTGTCTGGCTTGCTTGTAGTAACCTGTTCTGCTTCAGTTCCAGTTTGGTTCCAGGTTCTAGTAGCCAGTCCTGCTTCAGCTCCAGTCTGGTTCCAGTAGCCAGTCCTGCTTCAGCTCCAGTCTGGTTCCAGTAGCCAGTCCTGTTTCAGCTCCTGTCTGGTTCCAGTAGCCAGTCCTGCTTCAGCTCCAGTCTGGTTCTAGTAGCCAGTCCTGCTTCAGTTCCTGTCTGGTTCCAGTAGCCAGTCCTGCTTCAGTTCCTGTCTGGTTCCAGTAGCCAGTCCTGCTTCAGTTCCTTTCTGGTCCCAGGAGCCAGTTCTGCTTCAGTTCCTGCTTGCTTCAGTCCTAGCCTGCTTCAGTTCCTGCCTGTCTCCTGATCCCTGCCTGCCTGCTCCAGCTCCAGCTTCCGTGATCTCCTAATTCCCAGTGGCCGGGCTCCTACGGGCTCCTCCCGGGGGAGTACCAGCTTCTAGGGTGAATCACCTAAGTCCCAGCGGCTGGGCTCCTACGGGCTCCTCCCGGGGTAGTACCGGCTTCCAGGGTGAACCTCACCTCCAGCTCCTGCCTGGTATCTGCCTCCCGACCTGTTACTCTCCAGAGACTATAGTACACCTCTCCCCAGTCTCTCACAGGTCGGACCAAGGGTCCACTAAACCGTTTACTCACAACAGATTGCAAGGCCATGGACTCAGCCGAGGTACCAGGATCCCAGGATCTTCCTGGGTTGGCTCTGCAGCTACAACAGCAACAACAATACCTGGATGTCCTGGCTGGATCCGTTGGGCAATTGGCTGCCCGAATGGATGCCCATGATACCCGTTCTTTGCCTGCTGTGGGTTCGAGACCCGAGGATGCAACCTCACCCGTGACACAGCTGCCGCCGTCTGCTCGCTACGCTGGAGATGCTAGGATCTGCCATGGGTTCTTGAACCAGTGTTTCATGTGCTTCTCGCTTTTGCCCCGGCAATTTCCTCCGGACTCCGTCAAAGTAGCGTATATTCTCTCCCTGCTCGATGGTAAGGCCCTGGTGTGGGCCTCCCCCCCCTGTGGGAGCGTAATGACTCCTCCTTGGATGACTTACAGCAGTTTGTCACCAACTTTCGCCAAGCCTTTGACGAACCCGCCCGCCAGGCCTCAGCCATGTCAGAATTGCTACAGCTTTGCCAAGGATCCCGTTCCCTGGCGGACTATGCAATGGATTTCAGAACTCTCGCTCAGGAAGCAGGTTGGCAGGTCGATAGCCTTAAAGCCATCTTCTTGGAAGGGTTGTCAGGGTGCATCAAGGACGAGACTGCCGCCCGGGATCTCCCGGAAGATCTTAACGCCCTCATTGACATGGCTGCCCGCATCGATCACCGCCTGCAACAGCGAGCACGAGAAACTGCCCTGCCCGCAGTTTCTCATGCCCGCTGCCTTCACCCAGGCCTGCCCGTCCTGATGTTTCTGCCTCTGAACCCATGCAATTGGGACGTGCACCGCTTTCCCTTGAGGAGAGACAACGCCGCCGCTCGTTGGGCTTGTGCCTTTACTGTGGTCAGAAAGGCCATTTCCTGGCATGCTGCCAGCAGCGTGCGGAAAACTCCAGAACCTAGGAGGTCGGGAGGAGCTCCTCCTAGCTTGTGCCACAGCTCCTCAGAGTATGATACCCATTACTTTGGAATTTCCCGGAGGGTCCCTGGAAACCCTCGCCTTCCTGGATTCTGGAGCCGGAGGTAATTTTATCCAGCAAGATTTGGTTTCTCAACTGCAGATTCCTACGCAGAGACGAGAAGTTCCACTCTGGATTACCTCCATTCAGGGAACGCTCCTTCCAGGTCGCATATTGACCGCCACGGCTCCCATCACAGTCCGCACCGGGGCGATCCACTCGGAGGAGATAGCCTTCCTGATTCTCAAAAAGGCTGTCCACCCCGTGGTGCTAGGGCTGCCATGGCTCCAAAAGCACTTGCCTGTGATCCTGTGGGATACTCTGCAAATCACAAAGTGGAGTCCCCATTGCCTCTCTCATTATATGAAGGTTCCCAAGCCTCCAGCACTTCTGCTTTTGCACTCCGCCCTTGGACCTCCAGCGCCATACGAGGACTTTACGGATGTGGCATCATAACAAAAATTAAGGAAAATCTCAAAGATAGCGCTGAGCAACTGGGAGTAGCTTCCTCTCAGGTGGCCATATTGGATCTGCCCCCCTCCCCCCACACACAAAAAAAAAAGGTTTTCTGCTATGATTTGGCCCCTCGATAAATGTCATGGTGCTTCACAAGTAGGAATCACTAAGGAGTAGATTTTAAAAGGGTCGCGAGCACGTCCATGTGCGTGCACTATCCGGCGTGCGCACATGAACGAGCCGATTTTAAGGAGCGGACTGGGAGGGAACTTCCCTACCCCCTACCTCACTTCCCCTATCCTCCCCCTCTCCTCCCCACCCCTTGAACCCAAGTTTTTATTTATTTAATTTTTTAAACCTTTTTTCAGCATCTTACTTCAGCTCCCGAGCTGAAGTAAGTTGCACACACCAGGAGCCGGGTCTTCGTCACAGCAAACAATGGCACTGTCCTGGCCTGGCCCCCGCCCCTTCCCGCCCCCGGCCTGCCCCTTTCAAGGAGCCCAACATTTATGCACGTACTAGGCCGCGCGCGGGGGAATTAAAATTCGCCCTTAAACTAGTACAGCTGCTCAAGTACTTGAGTGGTCCTGGTCAAACTTCCACTGAATGCGAGGAAGCTGTTACAATGCATTTTGGTTTAACCACCAGGGAATTATTTACTTGTAACTACATTTACAATCTTAAAGGGTAATTTTGACTGGAATAAGTAAATGTAGTAATTTTGAAAAGCTCCTTTATCTGTATTTAAAGGACCCCTAAAAATTGTGAACAGCATAGTCAAAATCTGGGCTTTTGTAGCATCGTGATGAATCACAGGTTTATTGCTCTAATCCTGAAGCGGTGTGCAAAGTTCACTTCCAATGGCCTATTAAATCAGTGGAAGGCATAGGAATCTTTTATTGCAGTATCACCTTTATTTACACAGTGGCTCTATAACTCCTGGCTTTGCTGTCAAGGTGTCCTAGCCGACGCCATGAGTCATTCAAATCCCCGCCCCCGAGCTCCAAATACTGTCAATAAATCTATTTTAAATTGTTTAAATATCTGACTTTTATTGTGTTTTGTAAGGAGTTGAATTATATTATGGTATCCACAGCTGCTAGCACTAATCTTTCTTCAGAGCTGCGCCTTAAATTTCAGCTTTGCATAAACAACTATTTCACAATAAAACTCCTTCAACTTAAAAAATTCTCAGGCTCCAAATCAAATAAGGAAATGAAGATTTTATTTCTCTCTGGTCTTGTCTCATCTCCAGTCATCTCTTCATAAGTTTACTCTCCATGCTGAAGCCTTGCTTCTTTTTCTTCCATTGTAGCCTGAGCTCTCATTATCAAAGAATCAACTGTCGCACTGCTAACGTCACATTGTGTATGTACTGCAGTCCTAATTATCACACAGGGAGCCATATAATGATGTCATCATCAGGTGACGGTTTGCTTCTTGCCTCACGTTGAGGAATATGTGGTGGTTTGCTGCTGTAAACCTCCCCAGAAGAGTACATACTATGTGAGCACAGTGCCAGTCTCTCAGTAGGGTTCAATGATAAATGGATCAAGAAGAAGTGGACCCAAGTCAAGAGGTAAGGGCAAGAAGTGGACCCAAGCCCAGAGGTAAGGACAAAGTCCCTGAGCTGGACAGGGGACACAGCCACTTAGGTTTCACCTCTATGAACTCCCTGACTGCTCTTCAAATGATGTTCTCCTGTTGTCAAGATAAGGACTCACTCCAAGATATATGCAAACAACTTTTATTTTCTGGGGTTACCAGCAGTCAGAGTTTATAAGTGAACTTGAAAATGCATTTATTAAACCAAGAGTTCATAGGCTTCTACAACCAGGCTGCAGTAGCACCAGTTTCCAGTCAGAAGAACCTATTGTTCAAAACGTTAACAATATAAACTTTTACATGTACAAAAGATATGGACTACCTTTCCCATTTACTTCTTTCATGTTACTCCCTGACTTCCTTTCCCTGTATACCACTTCCACTTTTATATCAGTTGGGTACCAGAATACCATTCTCCCTCCCGGCCATCAATTTTTCTTACACCTTGAAGTGTACCAATATATTCCTGAGACAATTATGAAACTCTCCTTGGGGACTCTCATTCCCTATGCAGATATCTTTGGATTTTCTTGCTTCTAGGTCCTCCACAACAGTGGGACCAAATGTTCCTTCTTCTTCCCCAACAACTCAAGTTGGGTCCTCTTGTCATTTCCCTGTGAGAAGAAACATCTGTCATCCTTGGGCCTTGGCCCTCGAAGGGGGAAAACACCTGCAGAACCCTCTCCATGGGGAGAAGCACCCCAGGCACTCCACACTCCAACTAGGTCCCTGAAATCTCCACTTGCCAAACTTCAAACCCAGGATTATATAGTCCCATTTATAACTCTCTCCCTTAGAGAATCTCTTTTCTAAACCTTTTGAAGGAGATACACTATTTAGAGTTCAGCTAACACTCAATCCCTTAGACCTCTAATTGCACAAGCATAATGTAATTTTACCATATATGAGATCATTTAGTTGTGGTTCAATAAAATCACTTTATTATTAGGGGTAGATTTTAAAAGGAGCGCGCGCGCTACTCGGTGGCCTCTGGCCATGCCCCTGCCCCAGCCCCGGACCGCCCCCGGACCACCCCTTTAGTAAAGCCCCGGGACTTACACGCATCCCGAGGCTTTATGCGTGTCGCCGGGCCTTTTTAAAATCAGCCTGGCGCGCGTAAATCTGCTGGATTTACATGTGTAACCCTTTTAAACTCCAGCCCTTAGTGTTCCTCAACTCAGTCATTATCAAACCATTTACAAAAACCCCAAACAAACAGAGATCAAGAGCACTCTCCCACCCAGAATCCTTTTTAGGAAGCCCCTCAGTGATGAAAAAAGGCTCCTTTTTGGGACATACATCACACTATTGCTTTCCAAGTTATGCTGTGGTTGTATAGCCTTAAGTGTGGGTACATAGTAAGAAGTATATTTAGCAGGAAAAGAAAGTATAAAAGTTATCACCTTCATAATGAATAACTGTGATATCTGGAAGCATAATCCATTTGTCAGCAACAGAGCTGAATTTTGGGGGTTTTTTGCCACACCTAGGCACTGTTGGTTCTGTGGCCCTTACCAATCGGTCCTCCTCTACTTGCCTCCAGAAGGTCGGACCACAGAGTGTAAAAGGTCTAAGGCACAGCCCCACAGCATGGGATTAGATTCTGCAGCAAGAATCAGAAAATTCTGAAGCACGCTGGCTTACATTATAAAAATATTTTTCAAGCCTTGCTTGTTTCTGTATGTAACCCTGCCTTCAAAATTTTTAATACTTTCTGGATGGTTCCTGCTGTCCAGGGTTCACCCGAAGTTCATGGAGTTCTGGGTAAAGAGCAGAGCTCTCGCCCTTTGCAAGCATCCTCTGTAAGGGGGAGGAGGTAATGCTTGTTGCAGAGTTACAGATGGGTGAGGAAGATAGGATGATGTCAGGGGGAAGTACATTTCCCCCACCGGGAATGAGTTGGGGGGAGAAGTTATTTCAGATGCTGTGAGAGGCATCTTAGGAGGGGGAAGAGCTGGGGGAGTACTTTGGAGTGTAAGGGCTCCTGAACTTTAAGAATTCTGAAGTTTCTAAAACTACTCAAGATTCCCGATAGTTATCTTGAGGGAAGAAACTCCAAGGGAAAGAGTGGAATTCTGGTTGGAGAAGCTCCAGGGCAAAATAATAGAAGTGTTTCCTTTGATTTTGCTGAACTGTTATCTATTGCTATCGTTTGAAGAATCATTTTGGTCTGAACTCTGCCTGATATCGTTTGGATTTACAAAATAAACTCTTCTATTTTGGAACTAACTAGAAGTGTGGACCTTGGACTTTGTGTTTTTTGTAAGCTTTCCTTTGGGCCTCCCAGAGATTATCTGGTCCCCAATTGGCAATCCCTGGTGGACTGCATCTGTTCCCAGGGCTGCAGCAGTGGCACTCACATACCTCTGCGGCTCTGAAGGTGGTCCTCGAGAAAAGGAGGATTACATGTATAATTAATTTTGTTTTTTACTGGTTGTGGCTGGACAGAGAATAAATTCACGTTGGACTCTGGCTGGTCTATCATAAACTTTTAATAATTCAAAGAAAACAAAACAGAAGCAGCTCTGCTTACCTTAGCAGTTCTCAAAACAAAGGATAGCAATACAGTTCATAGCTCGTCAGTATTGACCTTCCCTAGGTTCTTTCTCTTCCCTGGGAGCCTCCTCTTTCCTCCTGGGCCTGGCTGGTTATTCCCCTTCCCTAGGGAAATGCCCGGGCCCAGGATTCCCTGTTACTGTAGGGTTTAAGGTGGACCAGACCAAATCTCTGGAGCTGGTGCTTCAAGGTGTTCTAGGATTTTCTCCTGTATACCCCTTCACACGGTGTATGGAAAAAAGATTTCAGTTGTCAGCACTGGAAGGAGATCTCATGGATGCTGTGATAAAAAGTAGAGAGGGTGCAAGGTGCAGGGATGGGAAGAGGCGAGAGAGGATCAGGCATTGAAGAGAGAAAGAGAAAGACCAATGATCCTGAGGTCAATACCTGGTAAAAGGATTCAAGTCTGCATAATCATGGGGGCAGCAGAACAGGCAAATAACTATTTACCCTTTTAAATAACACTAGGATTAGGGGACACTCCTTTAAACAGACAGCAGATGTAAAAAAAATTTTTAAAAAAAGTGGAGAAACTATTTTTTCACTCAGTGCGCCATCAAGCTGTGGAACTCATTGCTGCAGGATGTGGTCAAGGCAAGTCGCAAGGCTGGGTTTAAAAAGCATTTGGATAACTTCATGGAAGAAAGGTCTATAAATAGTTACTAAACAGGTGACTCAGGAAGAGAATGAGCAGCAAGAAAAACTGCATCTACTTTTAGAGATTGACCACTGTCGGAGATATGAATGGACCATTGTGAACAGGGAGGGAGGACTGAGCATGGGAGGTGGGGAAGATCAGCAAAGCAGGGGAAGATTGAGAATCTGGCATGGGGGAAGAGAGGAAGTGAGATTCTTGAATTGAAGAAAGAGAGGGGAGAGTAGGAGAGGGATCAAAGGATGCAGAATCTAGGATCAGACTTTGCAGAGGGGTGGCTGCAGGATCTGGGCAGAAGAGAGAAGTAAGAAGGAGATTCCAGAATCTGGGGGATAGAATTTAAGATCAAGTGAGGGGGAAGCCAAATTGTGAGGGAGGGGGAGGGAGGTGCCCCTAACCCTGTTCTGATCCTGCTCTCCCTTGTGTCCCCATCCCTTTTCTAACCTCCCGCCCAATCCAGAATAAACGCATGCAAACACCCAGCACTGATCCCTTCTCTTTCAAACACATAAACACTGCTCCCCCATACCCCCCCCCTCTTTCTCAGTCCCTCCTCACACCAGAATGATCCTCTTTCAAAGATCCTTCTAAATCCCCCAAAATAATCCATTTTGTTCCCCAAGTACCTCCTTGTTCCTCTGGGGATTAGGGAAAGTGGCTGGATAAGATATTAGGCCTTGTGATTAATGCCGCACGCTACAACCCAGGGAAACTAAGGTTCAAATCCTGCTGTTGCTTTTTGTAACCTTGGGCAAGTCACTTTATCTCCATAGTCTCAGGTACAAAAGATTGTAAGCCCTGTTGGGATAGGGAAATACCTACAGTACCTGAATGTAATCCGCTTTGATGTACACTTTGAAGTGCTAAAAAGCAAAATATAAAAATCTAAATAAATACACTCTGGCCCACCTACAGAGGGAGGGAATTGAGAGGAGTGGTATAGGCTTTGGTTCCTGTGGGCTACATTGGGAGGGGGAAGGGGCATTGCCAGCAACCAGAGGTGTTGGTAGGTACATGCAAGATTTGGGGCTCTGGTTTACTGTGCAGTATTTCCTAATCCTGTCCTGGAGGCACACCTAGCCAGTTGGGTTTTCAGAATTGCCACAATGAAAATGCATGAGAGAGATTTTCATACACTGGTGTCCAGTACATGAAAATCTATCTCATGCATTTTCGTTATGGCTGGTGTACCTCCAGGGCAGGATTGGGAACACTGTCATAGGGGACCTCCATGAGATTTTCATAATTAAATTCAATAATCATGCTAAGCCCCTCTACCTCACCCTCCACCCCGAGAAAAATCCTGAAAAAAACACAGTGCACAAATGTAAACAACAGCATCCTCCTGTCATTACAATGTATACCAGCTACACAAGTAAACACTGCACTGGAAGAGCCAAGGGGATACACCATATTGGTTAATTCTTATATTCTAAGTACTTATCTGGCTAAATGGCACTGAATAGCGACCTCTTAATGTTTATATAATTGTGTAGTGTCACTAGATGGAGTGATAGCTCTATACTTTCTGGATTTATGTTTTACTGGATTTATGTGTGTACTATTGAAAGGTTTAACGTTTGTGCTGTTCTTTACAATGGAGAAAGCTCTGGCCTGGGCATGTTCAGGCAAAGGACATTTGGGGAAAGGCTAGTGTGGGAAGAGGTGTAGTTTGCGGGAGTAGTCAAAGAGGTGAAAAGTTTATCCTCTGTTTTAACAATGGAAAAATTCCAGAGTGATGGGTCACGTGAAGTTGAAGTAGGCGTGTGCCAGAGATATGAGTGGCATTGTGACTGAACCAATGGGTGGGTCTGTTTGGAGTAGAATAAAAGAAGACAGTGTTGCATATGGGCAATGAGCTGGAGTCTGAGGAAGGAAATCTGGGAGCAGGACCTGGAGGAGCCATGCCAGGTGTATGGTGCTATCTCCTGTGGTACCCAAGGAAGAAAGAGAACTGGAATACACTCTCTAATGAGGGAGACAGGGAACAAGAAATATAAAAACAAGACAACCAAGAGATGGGCGCAATGCAGAGTATCCCAGACTTCCAAGAAAGAGGATTAGTTGAGGAAGAAGAAGGATTAGAAGTTACTCAGGAACCAGAAACAACTTTGGATGTTTCTGACCCTCCCACCCCCTCCCAAGATGGGAGACATAGAGGAGGTGAAGGAAGAAGAGGCTGCCCCCTCCCAATGAGCAGGAGCCGCAGCCTCTTGTAATAATGTTAAGTGGTTTAAAAAATATTGAATTGGTGTATTAGGGATTTATTCTGTTAAAAAGTGATATTGTGAGATTACAAGAAACGTGATTTTAATGTATGAGTGTGTATGTGATGGATGGATGTGTTAGAGAGGATTTTAATGTTAGGTTATGTTTACATTAATAAAAAATATAAAATGATGGTGTGTCCTCTTCATGTGTATACTCTAGTATTCTGAAAGGAAGAGGTAGTGATCGATTGAACCCTTTGTGTAACTGTAACATAGCAATGATGGCAGAAAAAGACCAAATGGTCCATTTAGTCTGCTCAGCAAGTTTCATAAGGTAATAACATAGAAATGACAGCAGAAGAAGACCAAACAGCCCATCCAGTCTGCCCAGCAAGCTTTCACACTTATTTTTCTCATACTTATCTGTTATTCTGACCGCTGAGGTCAGGGCCCTTATTGGTAACTTTTTGGTTCTAATTTCCTTCCACCCTCGCCATTGATGTAGAGAGCAGTGCTGGAGCTGCATCAAAGTGAAGTATCAAGCCTAATTGGTTAGGGGTAGTAACTGCTGTAATAAGCAAGTTATGCCCATGCTTATTTGTTTACCCAGCCTGTGCAATTTAGTCCTTGTTTGTTGTTGTCTGAATATAAATCCTCTTTTCTTCACCCCCCTGCCGTTGAAGCAGTGAGCTGCGCTGTATATGTATTCAAAGTGAAGTATCAGGCTTAATTGGTTCAGGGTAGTAACCGCCACAACAAGCAAGCTACTCCCAGGCTTATTTGTTTACCCAGACTATGCAATTCAGTCCTTGTTGGTAGTTGTCTGAATGTAAATTCTCTTTTCTTCATTCCCCCAGCCATTGAAGCAGAGAGCTACGCTGGATATGCATTGAAAGTGAAGTGTCAGGCTTATTAAGTTTGGGGTAGTAACCGCCGCAACAACCAAGCTACAACCATGTTTATTTGTGAATGCAAATCCTTTTTCCCACATTTCCTCTTGCTGTTGAAGCATAGAGCAATGTTGGAGTCGAATTAACAGTGTGTATGTTTATTGAATAAGGGTATTAATCACCAGGTATTAGCCGTCATTCCCGCAAGCCACCCCAATGCCTCTTCTCTTCATTCACATCTTCAAGACTTTATGGATCCACAGTGTTTATCACATGACCCTTTGAAATCCTTCACAGTTTTGGCCTTCACCACTTCTCTGGAAGGGTGTTCCAGGCATCCAACACTCTCTCCGTGAAGAAATACTTCTTGACATTGGTTCTGAGTCTTCCTCCCTGGAGTTTTAAATCGTGACCCCTGGTTCTGCTGATTTTTTTCCAACGGAAAAGGTTTGTCGTTGACTTTGGATCATTAAAACCTTTCAAGTAACTGTTGCTCCGTGCAGGTTACCCCCATGTTTGTGTTAAGGGTAGTAACTGCCTCTCTGTGCAGGTTACCCCCAAGCCTTATGTTAAGGGTAGTAATATTTACAATCAAAACCAAGCAACTGTCAAATCCATAGCAAAATTACTGTTAGCAACATTTTTACGAGGTGAGTAGCTGTTACATTTCGCAGCTCGTGGGTGGGCCCCATGAGCTGTGGCACTCACCTGATGCTGCCACGCTGTCTGCCCCTCTCTCATGGAAGGACACCACCAAACACTCCCGTCATGGTTTGTGACACCGGCATCATCATGCCCTCCCAGTTTTCCTCTAGGCACACGCGCACCAGACTGTCCTGGCTTTAAAGGTCCCGCGGCGGGAAATGCGGTGCCTCTCAATGACTTCACCCATTCAACCCTTTCAGGATTTCCTCCCTTCGCCTCTGCAGCAGGTCGCCTGCATCAAATACATAGTGTGAATTTCTGTTCTTCCTGCATTCCTGATCCTGATCCTGATTTTGTTCCTGAGTCTGCCTCGTCTCTCCAGCCCAGCCTGCCTTGTCTCTCCAGCTCAGTTTACCTTATCTCTCCACCCTTGACTTATCCAGCCCCTGCCGTCCTACCTGATCATCTGTGTCAGTCCTTTTCCTTGCCTCTTATGCTTGCCCTCAAACTATCTACTGGATTTGACCCTAGCCTAGACCTTGACCATTCTTGCTTGAAGTCTGCCTCTGACCCTCGCCCTGACATTGACCATTCTTGTCTGCCACCTGCTGCAGACCCGTGCCTGGTCATTGAACTTTCATGTTTGCCGCCTGCCTCTGACCTTAGCCTGATACTGGACCTATGCTCTCATCTCCTTCTTAGAAACTCTTCCCAAAGATCTGCTGGGCCCCAGAAACCAAGGGCTCAATCCAAGGGGAAAGAGGTTGGTATAGGTGAAGCTCCTGATCTGTCTCTTCCTAGACTAAGTCCACCAGCTATTAGTGAGGACCTATGGGTCTTCCCCGTAGGTTGAGCCAACCTTACCATAGCAACAAGGTTCCACAAATTTTACAGCAGCCTTCTTGATACTTCAGACAATGCTGCTTGAATGTGCTTTGCTTTTGAACTTGGCTGTAGAAGCAGTCCTGTGCTTTTTCTCTAATGTCTGCATATTAGTACCCTAGACCATAAAAGTCGGGGCCCAGCATTAACTGTCATTGAATCCAATTCCCCTTTTTCCTCCTGCCATTAAAGCAGAGAGCAATGTTACAGGTGCATCAAAAGCATCAAGGCTAATAGGTTATGAGTAGTAGTCGCCATGTCTTCTGTTAACAGTATAACTGCCGCTCCATTCAGGTTACATCCAGTACCCTTTTCTTCATTTCCAACCTCTAGCCTTTAGGGATTCACAGTATTTATCCCATGCCCTTTTGAATTTGTTTACTCTTTTTGTCCTCACCATCTCTCTTGGAAGGGTATTCCAAGTATCCACCACCCTCTCCATGAAGAAATGTTTCCTGATGTTGGTTCACAAAATTAACTCCTTGGACTTAATTTTGTGATTTCTGTCTCCTTATTCCTCTTGGCTGTTTCCTAAGCCACGACTGGCCACATTATCACATATTGTGGCAGCAGTGGGATCTTCTTGCCTAAGTGGGAAGCACAGACAGAAGCCCACATCTGCAGTAGGAAAAAGAAAACCCTGTAGAATCTTTTTTTTTCTTTTTTTTCCTGGGGCCCCATGGTTTCACTTGCCTAGCCCAGTTACAACAGGCCAAGGGGGCAAGCTCTGCCTGTGCAGTCAGGGTTCAAGCAGTAAGTAAGGGCTGGATAAGTCATCAGGTTTTTTTGGTTTGGATTTCCCTCTCCTTCCCCGAAGAGATACACAGTTTGGAGGCTGTTCAAAAAGCAGAAAAGATAGAGCACAAGATATAGGTTATTGCTTTATGGCAACAGCAACTGCAGAATGCCCTACCAACTCAAACTGACCAGCAGCAGGCGCTGCAAGAACAGGTTATACAGCAAAACACAGTGCTCATTCATAAGTCAATTTTAAAACCAGCTCGTACGCTGACACGTGGGCTTATGTCAGCGTTCGTGTGTGAAAGGGCAGAATTTTACATGGGGCACCAAAGTGCATGCAAACTTTGAAAAATGCGTGTGGCAGCGTGCAAAATTCTATGCACGTAACCTGCATGCAGAGACGCGCACTCAACATATGTTGTGTGCATGTTTGCACTTGTGAGTAGTGCGCATGATTGATCACCACTCCACTTCCGGATCCGCAGTGGCGTAATAGTGAAATATGCCTCATCTAGCCCAGCAGCCTAATTTTACCACCAGGAACATCCAACGCCTGGCGTCCCTGGTAGCGGCTGATGAGGGTAACCTGTACTATGTGCCTGGAGAGCAGAAGGACCTCAGGCGGAATAAAGTAGCTTGGATGAGGCTCCACATCAGTTTTAATCATGGGGCATCCTACCCACATGGTGTAAGTACAATGAGGTTAATGTGGTGAGGGTCAGGCCACGCAATGGGGGGGGGGGGGGGGGGGGGGGGGAGCTACTAGGGCAGGAATTTAGTGTGGTACAGATACTCACATATGAATGAGTAACCAGACATATCAACATTTATTTCTTTATTTTAAATGTTTTATTACCCACTTCTCCTAATCCCAGTACATTGCCAGCAGCCATGCACTACTAATGTTCATCATATTTTGTCATCCTATAGATTGAGGACTTGAAGAAGAAGGTCAGGGAGCTGTGCCTCAAGTGGAGGCACTGGCTAGATCAGCTGCACACATGGCGGGATGGGGCTGGAGGTAAGAGATTCCTCAGGGCAGCTTGGATTGGTTAAGAAGCTCTATCTATGTCCTCTGTGTCAAGTACCACATTACTTGGCCCCTCCCCTGCCACACTTGGTCTCGCTCTTCACCTTATTCTTATCCTCCTTCACATATCTTATGGTCACAGACTCCTTTCTCTTGAAAGTGTTTAGGAAACACACCCTGTAGCCTATCTGCCATGATTTCAGGGTCTTTACTCCCATTCAAACATGGATTCCCTTGTAATCAACATGGCTCTGACCCAATACCAAAATGTGTAGCATCATAAGTCTACATGTCTTGCTACATACACCTCTACTGGTTATTTTAATTCCTGTTACATATTTATCACCCTCTTCCCTTAGCACATAGTAGCCACTGTTGCGCCCATCGGTCGCAGATGGCCGCGACCTTTGTTGCTTACCTCCTTTCTTCCTACAGCACTGAGTCTAGGGAGGATGGCCGCCTCCGCTTCCACATGCCGATCTCCAAGATGACTGCCGGGACGGCGTGGGCGCTCCTGGCAGCCATCTTGCATCCGGGGTAACCTAGGGCATGCGCGCGCACACCTGCCCCCTTCTTGTATGCGTCATGAGGGAAACCTCGGGGCGTCCCCACCACATGACGTCATCCACCTACAATACTTCAGCTCAGCTGACTATCCAAGCTACAAGTTAGCAAAGATTCCTGTCCTGCTTAATTCCACCATTCTGGGATTTCACTTCACTGTTCCTGTCTGGGTGATCTCGGTACCCGCTCCTCGGGGGCCTTGTTGCACCTAGGGCTGTCCGCTCCTCGGAGAGCCATCTCTACCTGTCTCACCTTCCTTCCAGTAAGCTTCATCACCGTTCCCTGGACGACCCTCGGACGACCCTCCAGGGCACCTGTTCCGGGTCTCCTCGGTGCCTACTCTACAACTGGCTTCCTCTGACTCTGAGTGAGTATTGAACCTGCTCTTCACCTTCCTCTTCCTTCATCGTGTGGCTTCTTGGGTTATCCCACTCTGCGGACCACGACTGGATCCATACGTGTGTACTTCGCGGTTTTTAAAAATCTGCATTGCTCACGCATGCCCACATATGCGTGCATGTGAGCATTTTTACAAAAGAAACTCTATTAAAATTGATCTCTTAGGTCTTCTATCTCATTAGCTTTGGTTAGCACACAAATACAAATTTTATTGAGGATTTATATCACTGTACAGTGGATGACTAAATTAGATTCCAAAACTTCTTCCTTATATTAGTAATTTGCAAGGCTTGTTTGTTCATTTATTGTGGGACAGTCACTTGATTCAAGACTGTTGGAAGAATGTACATGTAAGGAATCACCTAGGCCCTCACTGACTAAATTGTTCCTAGCTTAAGCCCTAGGCTAGGATTCAGTAGTTTGCAGACCATCCCTTACAGGCACCTCCACTGAGGCTTGCCTGGATTGGTCAGCAAGCTCCTTAAAAGCAGGCTGTGGATGAGGAGAAGTCTGGTTTTGGTTTGCCAATTTTGTTAGAGTTTTGGAGAGGTAGGAGAGTTGCTGAAATGATTCCCCATTCTGGGCCCACAGGGGAAAAGGCACATTCCTAGCACAGTACCTCATGGTCTGGCAGGAGTTATTTCTGTGAGTGGAGAAAAGTGTGTGAGAGTTTGGTTTTCAGCAGAGGTTTTGTTCTTCTGGTCCTGCCTGGATGGTGGTCAGGCAAAAACAACTGTGATTCCCTGCCTGCCCCACAGCGGAGGGACAGTAGTGGCTTTTCCACTGAAGAAGAGAGTAGCATTTATTGAGAAACAATTTTGTTCCTGTTGGCTTTGGGGGGAAGTTTTGCTACTAGTTCCTGCCCACTGAGAAGGAGAGAGTTTGGCTTTTGGCCTCTCTTCGGTACTTTCTACCACCAGAAGTCCATCTTATACCATCAGAGAGAGAGAGAAGGAGATCTAGGAGCCCACCTAACATCTGGGTCTTTGCCTAGTGCCTGCCATATTAGGGACACCGTCTCAGCTGATAGAACTGAGAAAAGAAGTACCTTTGGACTGTTTAGCTTTGTGAGAAGATAAATTGGAGAATTTTGTTGTGAATTCGAGTTTTTTTTGGTTGAAGTACATTTTTCTTGAACACCACACCAAAGTGTCCAGTGTCTTCATTAAGAGTCAGAGGTGTTCTAAAGCAAGGACATCCTAAGTGTGAGTACTGTGGAGAAAAAAAAAACGTACAGCAATTGAGAAACTGTGAGTCTAGGGCCCCCGAGGTTGAATCCTCCTCCCTGCCAGATAGTTCCCTGGGGCAAGTGGACTATAGTGGTGTGAGATCTGTGAGAAAGTGGCCCCGGGGACAACAGTTTCCTTCTGCATTCCGGGAGGTCCCCATGGAGGGGATTACATACATAACATTGTTTCAAGGATAGTGGATTTGGAAATTCCATTCACTCATTCCGGTTTCTTGTTCGGAGAAAATACTCAGCGGTAGCTTCCAGGAAGGCCTGTTGCTTGATGTAAGGGATGTTACTAGCTGTCGGAAGTGTATCATCTAAGTACTAGAGAAGAACGTCCCCTCCTACTAAATTGGAGGGTGGGATATAGAGAGCGTATGGAGAAAATGACATGGGAATTAAAAGAAAACCAGGCAAGCTTTTGAATGTATGGGCTCCATTTTTAAATTACACTGATTCATGAGGTGAATCCCTTTTTGAATTCAAGAGTCCCTTCATACATTTTATTTTCTCTCTGATCCTTTACTGAGGGTTTCTATCTGAAGTGGGATATAGCTGGCTAATACCTTCTGGTGGCTGGTTTTACTGATGTGCCTGACACAAGTTCTTATGGTATTTTGCTGTTCAACTTTGGAATGGGGTGGAGGTAGGGATGGGAATGAGTTGTTTGTCTTATTCTTGATGTTCTTTTCTTTCTCATACAACCTTATTATGACTTATGGTAATTAGCATTTGGACCTGGTACAGCGAGTAGTTTGGAATTCCAGTAAGATATATTCCAATTTTGATGTTCTTGCTATATACAGTATTTATATAGGCATAATGCCCCTATTGAACATAAGAACATAAGAAATTGCCATGCTGGGTCAGACCAAGGGTCCATCAAGCCCAGCATCCTGTTTCCAACAGAGGCCAAACCAGGCCACAAGAACCTGGCAATTACCCAAACACCTAGAAGATCCCATGCTACTGATGCAATTAATAGCAGTGGCTATTCCCTAAGGGGCGGATTTTAAAAGCCCTGCTCGCGTAAATCCGCCCGGATTTATGCGAGCAGGGCCTTGCGCGCCTATTTTCCATAGGCCACCGGCGCGCGTAGGTCCCGGGGTTTTTGGAAGGGGGCGTGTCAGGGGCGGGGCCGATCGCAGCATTTTGGGGGCGGGGTGAGGCATTTCAGGGGCGGGGCGAGGCATTTCGGGGGCGGGACCGGGGCGTGGTGCCGGCCCGGGGCGTTCCGGGGGCGTGGCCGTGCCCTCCGGAACCGCCCCCGGGTTGGGTCTCAGCGCGCCAGCAGCCCGCTGGCGCACGTGGATTTACGTCTCCCTCCGGGAGGCGTAAATCCGTGGATAAAGGTAAGGGGGGGGGTTTAGATAGGGCCGGGGGGGGGTGGGTTAGGTAGGGGAAGGGAGGGGAAGGTGAGGGGAGGGCGAAAGAAAGTTCCCTCCGAGGCCGCTCCGATTTCGGAGCGGCCTCGGAGGGAACGGAGACAGGCTGCGCGGCTTGGCGCGCGCCGGCTGCCCAAAATCGGCAGCCTTGCGCGCGCCGATCCAGGATTTTAGAAGATACACGCGGCTACGCGCGTATCTTATAAAATCCAGCGTACTTTTGTTTGCGCCTGCTGCGCAAACAAAAGTACACGAACGCCCTTTTTTAAAAAATCTACCCCTAAGTAAACTTGATTAATAGCAGTTAATGGACTTCTCTTCCAAGAACTTATTCAAACCTTTTTTGAACCCAGCTACACTAACTGCACTAACCACATCCTCTGGCAACAAATTCCAGAGCTTTATTGTGCGTTGAATGAAAAAGAATTTTCTCCGTTTAGTCTTAAATGTGCTACTTGCTAACTTCATGGAATGCCCCCTAGTCCTTCTATTATTTGAAAGTGTAAATAACCGAGTCACATCTACTCGTTCAAGACCTCTCATGATCTTAAAGTCACCCATAACCTCCATGGACCCTTAACCTCCATGGACCTATTTGATTAAGTAAATTAGGAAATGTGGATTTAACCACATCATCCTTAATATCCCTTGCTCATGTAAATGCTACACACTGGTGATCTTTAAAAACTGGATGAAGTGCCAAGATATACCAGTATTTGTAAACTATTCATTGTATCTCATGAGCTTTATCTGAGAAATGAAAGAGGTGTATGCCAGTTGTTTTTTCTCTTCCTTCAACTAAGGTTGTAACAATAGTTTTCTATTGTAATATCTAGCTTGTAAGAATGTTCACTTAATAACTTTAAGGCAGGCGATCTAAAAAAGCCGTTAGGTAAACAAAAAAGGAATAGATGCCAAAACATATTTTTCAATTCTTTATTGTAGTGGAGATGTGTTTAAAACAATAGAATTGAAAAAGACGTTTTGACATCTATTCCTTTTTTGTTCACTTAATGACTTTTACATCTTAGCCTAATGTTTAAATTCTGCCAAACCCGTATGTTTGAGTCTTATTCTCAAAAAATGTCTTACTGGAAGTCCTCTACATAAAGCTCGTGGATGGCAACTTTGATATTGCAAAAGGGTGTTTTTATCTATCGGCTTTACATATACTGTTGTTTTCAAACATATCCAGAAATGAAATCCGCTGCTCATGATAAAATGATAAAACTGCAAATGATTATCATACTGACTGAGCTATAAGAAAAATTTCATTGCAGAGATGCACAAATGAAGAGATTCAACAAATAGAAGTTCACACTGTGTTGTTACCTTGGCTACTCCTAAATTATGGACTCATGGTGACGAACCAGCATTCCTGATGCAGTAAATTGAAATACAGATATGTCGAGTGCTGGCTGCGAATTATTTGACAAGAGCAGCATTTGATTAAGGGAAGTATATTCTCACATTATATAGTGCATCCAGAATTGATAAATATTGATTAATTTACAGTGAAAATATGGGACTATGATTACAGTTTGAGTGGTTTTCTTTGAAGGCAGGGATCTCAGAGTTTTTCCATATATGACTGTCCCCTTTTCTAAAAGCATTAATTTTGAATGTGTGGGTGCTAGTTCATTCTTTGTTTGGTTCGACAATTCATTAGCAAGTTGGATCTTTTATTCTTTGTGAAATTGTTAAGGTTAATCCTTCTGCTTCAGAATACAGGCATGTTCTTTTTTTCCAGATTTTGCAATAGATATTAACGGTTTAAGTTTTCAGATCAGCCCTTGTCCATTAATAGGTCTTTGCTTTATATTTGCAGCTCCTAGGCTGCAGGCTCTAATTTTAGTGTGCCTGTTGCTGTAAATGTCTTGAAAAAAGGATTATACTGTAGGTCATGAAGACAATTTTACCTCTACATAAGCAAATATACCTCATTTTAACTTTCCCTCTGATGGATCTGAAATTCTATCTACATTTCAAATGCATTTAACTGAAATAGAATGCATTTGAGGGAAAATTAGATGAAACTTGGATAGCATGAGTAATTCAATTAAGGCTAAATGTGAATCATTAGGAGCAGTTCAGTTCATGGCCATCCTAGATAAATAGATGATAGGGTTGACACCACCTCACCCAGTCTGATCCAGTTTTGGTTTTGCATGCATACAATTGTAGTTCTGATTTCCCTAAGCAAAGTAGTACTGCATCTCCATGCATGCAATGCGGCAAAACTAGGACTGGATCAGCCTGCTGGGATTGACCTGGGTGAGATGACAGCTTTAACAACAACACATATAAGACTTTAAACCACAGTAGATAGAGATAATCTACAAATAACGCTTAAAAGAAGCTACCTACTCGCTCTTACTCTTATGTAAGCAATAAATAAATATATGGATCTGATTCTTGGCACGTCAATGCTTCTGTGACATTGGTATCCCCACTATAATCATTGGTGTGCTCAGCTCTCCTGGTTTCTTAAAATATAATTATGTTTAATGTTTAAATTTATTTCAAAGATACACAGAAAACAACATGTATGGAACATATTTTGTTCTGATATATACCATGCAAATTCCCAAAATTACACATACAGGCAGAAAAATATACCTAAATTTTCTCTCTACCTTATCCCTTATCCCCTCTCCTCTAACCCTCTCCCTTACCCTGCATTTGTATTTAAATTACTTGTTCAGGAAAAGAAAAAAAAATAGAGAGAGATATCATATGATAAGTATTTGGTTCTGATACATCCCATATAGAACATAAAATATAATTAAACAGAGAAGTCACAATGTGTATGGCTCATGTGACCTATGTGCCCAAACAGTACAAGGACAAAGGGAGCATCATGTCTATCATTATCAGATTAACCAGATTAAGGGACGTCTGAAGGCAGGAACATCAGGAACATCTGAAGACGAGGACACGGGATTCGATGAGAGACCAGGAACCATGGACAAAGACAAGGGAATTCCCACGAAGAACAGAATGCCTAGAAGGAGAGAAGATGGACCTCAGAGCCTCCTGAAATGAAGAGCTGGAACAGACGAGGAATCCAGGAGCGGACTGGCTCCTTGCAAAGTCAATGAGGGACTGGTGAAGGGCCCTTTTATAGGGCTGAAGAGGAGATGCCCAGATGAGGTCATCAGTTGGGACCGCGGGGATTTTCCCGCCTTGGGCCCTTTAAATAGTCAGGAGAGGCGCGGCCGCACACCAAGAGAGAGGTAGGACTAGGGACAGTAGCAGCAGCAGCGGCATCCATACCGTGAAGATCAGGCCAGAGGCAGCACCAGGCCGCAAAGCAGGAGCAGGTCAATGGCGGCTTCCTGTTGCAAAGCACAGGCGGCGGCAGCGCTCGGGCCGTGTAGATGAGTGTCGACGGTGGCACCCCTGCTGCAGGACAGGAGAGCAAGATGGAAGCTCCATGCTGCAAGGAAGATGGCGGGGTGCCCGGGTTGCGCGGCATCGGCGGTGGCTCTGCCTGCCATGAGGATCAAGTGGCGGCACTCCGGCCGCGTCGGAGCAGCGGTGTCAGTGGTGGCCTCCAGGCCACAGAGCAGGAACATTGGCGGCACTAGGCTGCGAGAAGGGTGAGAGGCTGCTTGTGGCTATGCCCGCAAGCAGCATTGCAACAGCACCCCCTCCTCAAAAGACCCCTCCACAAGCCTCCTTTCTGTAGCTTGGAAGAGTCGAAGAACTGGAGCTGGAATTCCTTGGTGTAGGTAGGGACTAAAGCGACGAAGTATACTAGGCTGAAGACAAGAAATGGAGGTGATCAACGATTCAGACTAGGACATACACAGAACATCACAGAAGGCACAGATTATGCATCTTACTGGGTTGCAGAATAACTGGGCCGCATCTCGAGTTCATGCAAACAAGGTTGTATAAAGCTTATAGCCCACATGGCGTCTTGGAAATGGCAAGGTGAAAAGTCAGAGCATCATTTCTTATCTCCCATGGCTAAAGCAGTCGTAGGAGGAGTATAGATGGGTCCATAAGCTTGAAATTGCATTGAAGGATCCAGGGAAGGGTTGAATTACGAAGATTCTATTGTAGCCGAGGCTGTAGACGAGAAGTCTGGACAGCGAACTGGGGAGTATCGATGAACTTAATGTTCCCGGAGACTGAAGACCTTTCAGTGGATCCAAGTCCTGGTTGAGCATGAGGATATATACATAGGGGTCGATTTTTAAAGTTATGCGCGGGCGTAGATTTGTTTGCGCAACCCGGCGCGAACAAATCTATGCCCGATTTTATAACATGCGTGTGCTGCCGGGCACACGTTATAAAATCCAGGGTCGGCACACGCAGGGGGGTGCACAATTGTGCAACCTGCGTGCACCGCGCTGAGCCGAGCAGCCTGCCTCTGTTCCCTCCGAGGCCGCTCCGAAATCGGAGCGGCCTCGGAGGGAACTTTTTTCCTGCCCCCCCCCCACCTTCCCCTACCTAACCCAACCCCCAGCCCTAACTAAATCCCCCCCTACCTTTGTTCAGAAAGTTACGCCTAACCAAGGCAGGCGTAACTTGCGAGCGCTGGCCTGCTGCCGGCACGCCATTTCCCAGCCCGGGGGCTGGTTTGGAGGCCTTGGCCATACCCCCAGAATGCCCCCGAGCCGGCACCACACCCATGGCCCCGCCGCCCCCGACACGCCCCCCAAACAAAGCTCCGGGACTTACGCACATCCCGGGACTTACGCGTGTGCCGGCGGCCTATGCAACATAGGCCCGCCGGCGCGCAAGTCCCCTGCTCGTGTAAATCCGGCTGGATTTACGCGCGCAGGGCTTTTAAAATCTGCCCCATATAGTGCAAGGCGCTGGAGAGGAACAAGAGCAAGATAGGTTTTGATGGCAAGATGACAATTGTGAAACTCCTTACTTGTAGGATTTCAATAGTCATAGGCTGAATAAGGAGGCTATTTCCAGGCAGTCACAGAGTAGATCTTACTTTCTGGTAATGGACAGAAGATGGAAGTCCTCTTGCTGGTATTTGAACTGTATTCTGGCATAGACACTGGTAACCTCGGTTTTAGAGTTAATCCCATAACAATGAGGCTTTACTTAGAGGTAGCTCTAGAACTGGTAGGGCGAGGGCCTCCTTGTAGTGTGCCTTGCAGGCCAAATCTTTAGGAGAGGCTATGACTACAGGACTTCTAATTTTAAGGCAGACCTGACTCTTGAATAGTTTTGATAGACTGTGGGATCGCCAGGTGTTATTTTGGTAGGTCAAAGTCTCGGTAAGGGAGGACTGTCTAATTACGACCTGAGAAGGAGTAGGTAGCCAGGAGTCCTCTGAGGTACTGAGAACCATACTGAAAATGGTTATGCTGGAAGGAGCAGGATGGACAGGTGTCTTAAGGAAGCAGATGAAGCAAGTTCAAGGTCCTTTTGAGTCCAGATAGCAAGCAGTGATAGCAACTCCAAACCAACCAACAGCTTCCTAGTCAAATGTGGCAGGCAGACATGTAGAGGTGCTAGGGTCGCAGAAGATAGCGCTGGTCCTCTGACCAAGAGGAAGCGTGATGACTACAGGACTTTGGATAGGTGAGCTCTCTATATGCCTTCATAAAGGACAGAAGTTCCTTTTGGCAGGGTGGTAAGAACCAGGGAGCATCCAGGAGAAATGCCAACGAGATCGTTGTTCAGATTGCGGGAAAGAACAACGCTATAGAAGAGTTGAGGGCTTGCAGAATACTGGAAGGTAATGAAGCAAGACTGAAGCATGGAAGCTGGTTGAATCTGGAAAAGCTGAGCGTAACAAGCGGAGGTAGATTGCTGGTTCAACACAAAGTAGAGGAGGAGTAATCCAGGCCCCAATCAGAAGATGGCAACAGATGGGGTGAGGGCACCTCCTGCAGGTCATCTGGAATGAGGAGCCTAGATAGGCTCTAGACACTGGGAACCACGGGATTCAGATGCCCCTTACAGGATGATGATGCTCGTAGACAGGAGACGTGGGGTTTCCAGCTGCGTAGTGATAACATCCTGGGTGCAGGAGCCTCCTGCAGGTCGTGAAGCAAAAATAAACCCAGGGAAAAAATGCAGAAATCTTGGTGAGGTGGAAAACAAGATTAAAGGAACCAAAAACTTAGGCAGCTGTGGAAACCATCAAACCTGGGTGTAGGTGCCTCCTGTAGGTCGTGAAAAATTATACGCAGGACTTAGGTGCTTCCCGAAGGAAGATTCTTGTCAAATAAGCGGATGCAGGCACCTCCTGCAGGTCGTAGGAAGAAACAAAATCCCAAACAATGGCTGGTGCCTCTAGCAGGTCGAGGGATTCACGAGAAAAACTTGGACAAAAAAATTCTTGAGAAAAAAAGATTTCTTGGATCAGGACTCTGGAAGTCAAAAACATGGGCACATCACAGGAGCACGCTCACTGGACACAAGGCCTTCACATTCTGTTGCGGGAGCACTAGGGAGCGGTCCCGATTTGGAGGAGAGAGTGTGCCCTTTGACCATGGCATGTCCCCAAAGGAAGGACCCCGGAGGACCGCTGAGACAGGCGAGACACATCCGAGCATGGGCGGACAGACCAGAGACTCGGAATCCTGACCTCTGTCGAACCCAAACGCATCAGAAGAGACCCAACAACGCAATGCTGGTCTCTGGGGTAACTCTCTGGCCACTCGATAGCCCTTTCAGACCCACTCCCTGGAAACGGCAGGTGTGACAGGATGGACAGAGGTCAAGGATAGGCGATGGCACTGGAACAAGGACGAGACATAGACTTGGACGAGACAAGGCACTTGGAGACTTGGACAAGGTTTCAGGATACTCGGAGACTCAGACAGGCACTGCCTCTAGGGCGCCCTACACAGCTCCCCCTGGGCTGGTCACGGACCACCCTGTCCCACTGCGCGCCCTACACAACCTGAAGAAGCTGGTCATGAACCACATGGAGAGTGGGACAAGTGCAGGACTGAAGCTCAGGATGAAGGAGGGATGAAGGAGGGATCCGGGCAGCTCTTGAAGGATCCAGCTGGAACAGGACTCCAATGACCGGAAAACGGACACCGGATTGGATACGGATTTACTCCCAGGATGGTCATCTGTAGGTGGGGTCTGGTGGGCAAGGCTAGGCTTGGAACCCAGAGCTAAGAGCTCAAGGATCAGGGACTACAGGACACAGGAACAGAAGTACTGGAACAACTGGAGACAGGTATCGAAGAACTGGAACATCTGAGGACAAGGGCATCCAAAGAGAGGAGCCAGAGAGCACTAGCACATCTGGAAACCAGTGGCATAGTCAGAATTGATTTTTTGGGTGGGCTCAAGGTTAACATGGGTGGGCAGTAGGCATGCAGGTCTGAGACCTACTAGTTGTTTTCTTATTGATAAATAATGCCATATACTGCACCCTAGAATGGCTTTCTAAGTAATTTGCAACAGCCATTATGCATCATGCGTGAAACTTTAAAACATTTTAACTCAATTATTTCAAGCACTTACCAGCATTAAAAATTCCTTTTTAATCAGAATTTATTTTATATTTATTGCAGTTTATAAATGCACAAGTATAGAAAAAATCAGATCCAATCATGTAATAAAACAAAAATTAATGTATTCTTTCATGAACCATCTTTGCAGAAAACCAGAAATCTTCATAAATACAATAAAATATAATTAATCATCAGAACAGGTGCAGCGCAGAGCTAGGGCAATTCACATTACAATTAACATGAAAAAAAATTTCAAATTCTGGTGTCACCTCAGCAAAAAATATCCCTCCACTTCTATTTTGTGAAGTTTGCAAAGAAAGTGGCATCTAGAAGCTTGCCATACAGTCACAGCACTAACTCTCAGGATTCAAATAACAGCAACCTTATAAAACGCAGGAATGCAAATACTACACCAGGCCCTAGAACATTAATACATCACCTATGGGAATAACAGAACAAGCTGGACTACTACTACAGAGAAACTACACACTAGCAGAAATACTGCATTTCAGTCACACACACAGGCAAAACAGAGACCGATCTTTACCTAATATAGAAATAAGAGACCACAAATTAGAAACAGAAACATGCAGATAAAACCAAAATAGAAAACCTGAGAAACTAAAGTCTCTGAACAGTGGCATACTGAAGAAAGAGCAAAATACAAAAATATAAGAAATGCATATTCCCAAAGATGGCATATCTAACATCTCAAAATATTTTTTTTTTTACCTTTGTTGTCTGATCTTTGTATTTTTCTAATCAGTTGGTTCTGGTCCCTTTTTCCTATTTTTTTCCCTTGTCGCTCATTTCCTAATTCCTTTTCAGTATCTTTCTTCTACTACTGTCTTCTTCCCTTCCACACACACATATACACGCTTTCTCTCACAGACTCCCTCACACACTCAAGCTCTCACTCTCATATGCTCTCCCCCCCCCCCACACAAGCTCACATTCTCTGCAGACACACATACAAGCTCTCACTTTCTCACCCCTCCCCAGGCTTACATTCTTATGCACGCACAGACGCACATCCAGGCACCCATTCTCACCCACACACTCAAACCCAGACTCCCATTCTCACCCACAAACCGATGCTCCTATTCTCACCTACACATACACATATTCAAGTTCCCATTCTCACCCATACATACACATATTCAAGCTCCCGTTCTCACCCACACATACACACATTTAAGCACCCATTCTCACTCACACACACACACATTCAAACACCCATTCTCACCCACACTCACAAACCCAGACTCCCATTCTCACCCACACACACAAAAATCCAGTGTTGTGGTTAGTGTGTTTTGGTGGATCCTTGGGTGCTTTGGAGCTGACCACACCCACAGGGAAGGAGCCCCATGAGGAGCCACAGCACTGGGCTAGACTCATATTACACAAAACACCAGATAGTTCTTTATTAGACAGCTTGAAGAGAAGCACCAGAGGTGGCAGTAGTGAGGCAGTCTCGTAGTTGCAGTCTCAGGGACCTTGGCAGAGGGAGCCCTTCTCTCCTTGATGTCGTCAGGAGGTTCTGCAGCAGGTCTCTCAGCGAGGAGAAACTGTGGATGAGATAGACTGAGAGTTAGAGTACTCACTAGGGGCCGGATTTTAAAAGGGTTACGCGCATAAGGTACACACATAACCCTTTTAAACCCCCCTGCATGCGCCAAGCCTATTTTGCATAGGACACGCGTAAGTCCAGGGGCCTGCAAAAAGGCGTGTGGGCGGTCCGGGGGCGTGGCCGAGTACCCCAAAACAGCGGCCTGTGTCGGGGTCTGCCGCGCCGGCACGCGTAAGTTACTACTGCCCAGAGGCAGTAGTAACTTTTCAGATAAAGGTAGGGGGGGGTCTAGATAGGGCCGGGAGGGTGGGTTAGGTAGGGGAAGAGAGGGGAAGGTGCGGGGGGTGGAGGGAACGGGCAGCATGCGCAGGGCTCGGCGCGCACAAGTTGCACAAATGTGCACCCCCTTGCTCGCGCCGACCCCGGATTTTATAAGATACGCGCGGCTACGCGCGTATCTTATAAAATCCGGCGTACTTTTGTTCGCGCCTGATGCGTGAACAAAAGTAGGCGTGCGCACTGTCTTTTAAAATGTACCCCTAGGTGTTTGCTGTTGGTATGCAATTCCACCAGGTATGTTGTAGAAGGTACAGGCACCGAGGCAGGGAGAGCAGGCCCTTGAGGAGTGAGTACCTGTTCCCTGTAAGGCACCTGAAAGAAAACAGAGGGTCCCCGAGGAGCGGGTACCCAGGTTAGCGATTACGCCAAAGGGCAGAGAGAGCGCTTCCTGCGGCAGCACGGAAGCGGCAGAGTAGCATAGACAAGAATGGATTTGAGTCCTTGCTAACTCAAAGAGCTAGCAAATTAGTGAAGGTAATATACCCGGATGGCGTGAAGTCAGCATGAGGGAACGCCCTCGAGGTTCGCGTCAATGGTGGTTCAAAGACATGGGTTGCGCACGCATCCTAGTAGGTACCTGGGAGGAGCAATGGTGGGAGACTGCACCATAGCCATTCTGGGTCAGCTTATAGACACGGAGAGGTCAGCTTATAGACGCGGCGGTAGCTATCTTTCCCAGTTGAGTGGGAGGAGCCATGAATAAGGTGAGGCAAATGGGGCGAAGCTGTCTAGGACCGACGGACGCAACATCTAGACTCCCATTCTCACCCACACATACGCATATTCAATCTCCCATTCTCACTCACTCACATACCCTGACTCCCATTCTCACACACTTACACACATTTAAGGTCCCATTCTCACCCACATATACACATATTCAAGCACCCATTCTCACCCACAAATTCCAGCTTCCATTCTCACCCACACACAAACCCAGGCTCCCATTCTCACCCACACATACATTCAAGCCCGCGCACAGCTTCCGCTTCCTCCCCCTCCCAAGCAGGAAAATCAGTTGGCCTCTCCTGCTGCCACTGGCCTCCTGCTATCTTTGGGCCCTACGGCCCACCAATCTTCCTGCTGGGGGAGGGAGGGAAGCGGAAGCTGTGTCCAGCGCTTCTGCTCCCTCCCCCTTCCCCCAAAATAGGAAGTTCGGTGGGCCATACGGCTGGAGGATCGCTTCCCATGTGTGCTGTGCAAATGCATGGAATGGCGTGCCGGCCCTGGGTCCTTCTCTTCGCCGTGCGGAGATGGGATCCCGCAACGGCCTTGCAGGTCCGGTGCTCCACTTCCGATTCCAGTTGGGTGGGTCTGGGTCCAAATTGGGTGGGCAGCTGCCAACCCAGGTCCACCCGTGGCTACGCCACTGCTGGAAACAAGAACATCTGGAGACAGGAACGTCTGAAAGCAGGGACGTCTGAAGGCAGGAACATCAGGAACATCTGAAGACAGGAACATCTGAAGATGAGGACGCAGGCTCTGACGAGAGACCAGGAACCATGGACGAAGACAAGGGAATTCCCACGAAGAACAGAATACCTAAAAGGAGCGAAGATGGACCTCGGAGCCTCCTGAAATGAAGAGCTGGAACAGACAAGGAATCCAGGAGCGGATTGGCTCCTTGCGAAGGCAATGAGGGACTTGTGAAGGGCCCTTTTATAGGGCTGAAGAGGAGACGCTCAGATGAGGACATCAGGTAGGGTCATGGGGCTTTTCCCGCCGCGAGCCCTTTAATTAGTCAGGAGAGGTGCGGCCATGCACCTAGAGAGAGGCAGGACCAGGGACAGCAGCGGCGGCGGCCATGCTGCGAAGATCATACCGGAGGTGGCACCAGGCAACAAAGCAGGAGCAGGTCGATGGTAGTTTCCTGGTGTGAAGTGCAGGTGGCGGCGGCACTTGGGCCGCGTAGATGACAGTGTTGGCGGCGGCACCCCTGCCGTGGGACAGGGGAGCAAGATGGCGGCTCCATGCCGCAAGGAAGACGGTGGCTGTGCCCGGGCTGCATGGAAGCAGCGGCGTCTGCGTCGGCTCTGCCCACTGTGAGGAACAAGAGGCGGTGCTCTGGCCGCGTTGGAAGCAGCAGCATTGGTGGTGTCCTCCAGGCCGCAGAGCAGGAACGTTGGTGGCACTAGGCCATGAGAAAGGTAAGAGGCTTTTTGCAGCTAGGCCCTGCAAGCAGCATTGCAACACTTCCACTGAATATCCATGTCAAATCATCCAGCTAATTTTAACTGGATAACGTGTCCGCTTACTGGTTTTTCAAATATGGACCTTTGAAAGTCTTAATTTTTCCTCAGTTTTATAGTGTGCACCAATAACATTCTAAGTTCCTTATATTTTTCTACTCTTAATATTATATTACTTGGTTGTGGTTCTGTATAAATGCTGATGTCTGTGTTACCAATTATGTTGGTTAAGTAAACTAAAGGTTTTTTGTTCATGTTGGGAGATCCCCCCCTTCTCTTTTTCTGCCATTCAGCAGTTGGGGTATGTGGGTCACTTTCATAGCATTTCAGCTGCTGTCTAACCTATTTGGTGCCTGGGTGGACTTCATGGAACAAAGAGCCTCGAAAGATCCACTCTTTTTCCTCTAATGTAAAGAACCTGTGATTTTCTACACTCATCCTACTGTGGGGGAGTGTGTAGTCATCTGTCTTATAGTTATTTTCTGTGGAAACTCTGCTATCTAGAAGAGAGAGTTACACAAACAAGCATGAAATGTGCAGAGATGCCCGGGCTTTCAGCACAGTCTCTAGGAAGTCAGTCTCCAACCCATCTATCTAATAACGCAAGGTGGCCGTCAATCACAAATGTCCAGCTTCTTTGTGAAGTGCCTCTCCGGGTTTTCTTAGGAAAAATGGACTGTGCCAAGATGGTGCCCCGCAGACTGTGTTTGTGGGAAACAGCAAGATTTAGAAGCCTATACACAACTCTAGGCATTTTCACACCCTAAGGTGGTCACAGCAATTTCAAAGCACTTCCTTCTTTCTGACAGGCAGACAGAATGCACAGGAGCTCAACTGCAGCCAGCAAGCACTACACTCTTTAGCACAAAGGCCAGCAGATGCCAATCAAGGCCTTTTCTCAGGAGCTCTGCAACTGTGATCCTATGCATTGCACTGTCCCTCCAGAAAAACACAGGAGAGACAACTTTTCTCCTCTCTTCCAGCTCCAACAGACTGGGCCTGCCAGAATAGACAGTTCTGCTAATGGCTGCTGGATTCAAATCAAATCATTTCCCTTTCACTCACTCATAAAGTAGAGGTCTAAGCTTATGTTAACCCTTTAAGCACAGGCTAGTTAACAAATTCTATCAATAAAACATAGAGCCAATATTTTCGAATTATAATTTGTGACATTAGGTTAAGTACCTAAATGCTCAGAATGCCTTCAGCTTTGGGATTACCACTGTCACCCCACTTCCCTCCCACCAGGTCCCCTAAACTCATCTTCACCCCTGATTGCATGAACCACCTCCTGGCTCGTCCCACAAGTGACTTAATCTTCCTGCAAATAACTAAGAGCATCAGCACAGATTGGTCCAGTCAAGATATTACATGCAGGACAGAACTTTTAGCGAAGAAACCATTGGCAGCAGAACCAGGATTCCTGGCACCAAGGAGCTGAATGATTGAAGAGAGATTTCATTACCCAAGATGGGCAAAATGAGTCCATATGCATGTCAGTGCCTGGAGAAACAATGAGAACAATGAAAGTAACAAATATTTGTTTTATTCCTATTACCTGCAGTCTGCACACATTTGTGTCACGCAGTGATCCCCACACAGTGCTATCATTTTAATGGAATTTAATTACCTAATTAATTTAGGAATATGCCTTTAGCAATGTTCTAATAGAACTTTTCAAAAGTTATAATATATTCTCTCTTAAATTAATATCAGAATTATATTGCAAATACCATGCACATTATTTTATTGCTAGCAGAGACTAAACTCTGGCAGTATATTTCTCCTTTCAGGCATCATTACCATCATCAGTGAGATGATTGCCTTGTAGTTGGTTAACCACAATGATGTGCCAAAGGCATTCACCATTATGTGCAATCCTAAAAAACGTCCAGCTCCTTGAAATTTGTTTTTAATATGCAAGCCTAATACATCTGAGATTGTATATGTTGATCTCCTCTTAAACATCAGTATTAATGAAATAAAGTAAATAAATAACTTCAGCAGATAAATATACTTATGATATGTCTTGGGTGTTATCATTTACTGTGTATATCCATTCGGCATGTGCATTTGTTGCTCCATTCATTTCAGCAGTACATGCATATCTGATGAATGGATAATAGGCGTGCCAAAATGGATGGTATGAGCATATGTAATGGCCATGTACATACACATACCATACATTTTGGCACGCCTACTATCCATTCGGCAGATATGTGTGCATCACCAAAACGAATGAAATAAATAGAGCAATGAATGCACGTCCGTAATATCCATTAGGGCTTTGTCATTTAATCAGGATGCACCATGGCAGGAAATCTGTGCAAATAAATTCAGATTAGCAAATGCAGTGTTACCTGCTGTTGACAGTTATGATCTTTTGAAACTGTACTCAGATCACTAACTTATAGGTTGCACCTCTCACTATATTTCTCTTAAATTTGAATGCGGAAAGGGAGGAGGTAGAGAGGAAGGATAAAGAAGAGCACATTAAATGATTTAAAAAAATACAGGGGCATGACAGAGAGTGTAATGTTCTGTAGGTGTTACTTACCTACCAGTAAGTGCAGTGAGGCAAAACAAAAAATGATCAAGGCTACCAAAGACTCACCTGGCTCTCATAATAGACAGGTAGAGATCCATCAAGTAAGCAGGACTGGTATTTGGGGGTCTTAACCAGCATCCCTTGCCTTGTTCATTGTGCTTATTAAAGCTGAATGTAATCCTCTTTTGAAGTGCCGAAAAGCAGAATATAAATCCAATAAATAAATAAAATAAAAAATTATCTGCATGGTGTTTTCTGATATTCATTGATTCCAGCCCTAATTTAGTAGAAGTCTCAAACACATATCTACTCATACATGGGAGTTCTGTTTACTATATGGGCATCATTACACGAACTAGAGTATCACATCTGTCACCCAGGGATGGTGCTTCCATTAGGCAAACTAGGTGGTCGCCTAGACCCCAAGATTTTGGGGGCAGCAACATTTTTTATTTACTGTAGTTTTTCCCTATCCCCAGAGGGCTTACAATCTAACCAGGTCATTCATCAAATTGCATTAGGGCCCGAATGCACATTAAATGAGGTTTAACTCACATTGTGCATGCGATAAATAGCGCAGCGCTAGCTAGCATGCAAATTTTAATTTTAGTATGCAAGTGACAGCTTAATGCACACTAACATGGGATTTAATATCAGAAATAACTACCTTTTTTTTGCGGTACCATGGGAAAAAAACTTCTTATTGTGCATCTGCAGCCGTTATCGCGGATCACAACGATTATTGCAGGTGATACAAAGAGGTATTCTATCAGACACATCTAGCAGTCCCTCCTGGGCCAATAAAAACACTTATTCTTACCTGGCCTGTCTTCCGAAATCCATAATGTTTAAGAACATAGGAACATAAGAACATAAGAATTGCTATACTAGGTCAGATCAAGGGTCCATCAAGCCAAGTATCCTGTTTCCAACAGTGGCCAATCCAAGTCACAAGTACCTGGCAAGTACCTAAACATTAAATAAATCTTAAGCTACTATTGCTTATTAATTAAAAGCAGTTTATGGATATTTTCTCTACGAACTTATCCAAAAAATTTTTAAACCCAGTTACACTAACTATTGTAACCATATCCTCTCGTAATGAATTCCAGAGCTTAACTATGGCTGAGTAAAAAAGAATTTTCTTCTATTCATTTTAAATGAGCTACTTGCCAACTTCATGGCGTGCCCCTAGTCCTGCTATTATCTGAGAGAGTAAATAACCGATTTACATTCACTTTTTCAAGTGCTTTCATGATTTTGTACACCTCTACCATATCCCCCCTCAGACATCTCTCCTCCAAACTGAACAGCCCTAATTTCCTTAGCCTTATCTAATAGGGCAGCCATTCTATGCCACTTATCATTTTGGTCGATCTTCTCTGTACCTTCTCCATTGCAACTATATCTTTTTTAAGATGCGGCGACCAGAATTGCACACAGTGTTCAAGATAAAGTCTCACCATGGAGTGATACAGAGCCATTATGACATCCATCCTTTTACTTGCCATTTCCTTCTTAACATTCCTAACATTCTGTTTGCTTTTTTGATCGCCACAGCACACTGAGCCGCCGAATTCAATGTATTATCCACTATTGTGCCTAGATCTCTTTCCTGCGTGGTAACTCCAAACATAGAACCTAACATTGTGTATCTATAGCAAGGGTTATTTTTCCTCTATGCATCACTTTGCACTTGTCCACATTCAATTTCATTTGCCATTTGGAAGCCCAATCTTCCAGTCTTGCAAGGTCCTCTTGCAATTTATCACAATCTGCTTGAGATTTAACTATTCTGCACAATTTTGTGTCATCTGCAAAATTGATCACCTCATTTGTCAGATCATTTAAAAATATATTAAAAAGCACTGGTTCAAGTACACATCCCTGAGGCACTCCTCTACCTTTTTCCACTGTGAAAACAGACCATTTAATCCTACTCTCTGTTTCCTGTCTTTCAACCAGTTTGCAATCCACAGAAGGACATCACCTCCTATCCCATGACTTTTTAGTTTTCTTAGAAGCCTCTCCTGTGGGACTTTGTTGATCGCTTTCTGAAAATCCAAATACACCACATCTACTAGATCACCTTTGTCCACATATTTATTTACCCCTTCAAAAAAATGTAGGAGATTTGCGAGGCAAGACTTCCCTTGTGTAAATCTATGCTGGCTGTGTCCCATTAAACCATGTCTCTCTAAATTTTTTGTGATTTTATTCTTTATAACAATTTCCACTATTTTTCCTGGCACTTAATTCAGGCTCACTGGTCTATAGTTTCCCTGATCACCCCTGGAGCCCTTTTTAAATATTGGGATTACATTGGCCATCTTCTAATCTACAGTTACAACAGATAATTTTAATGATAGATTATAAATTAATTGAAATAGGTCTGAAATTTCATTTTTTAGTTCTTTCTGAACCCTGGAGTGTATGCCATCTGATACAGGTGATTTATTACTCTTCAGTTTGTCAGTCTGGCATACCACATCTTCCAGGTTCACCATGATTTGGTTCAGTTGATCTGAATCATCACCCTTGAAAACCATCTTTGGAATGGGTATCTCCCCAACATCCTCTTTAGTAAACACTGAAGCAAAGAAATCGTTTCATCTTTCCACGATGGCCTTATCTTTCCTAAGTACCCCTTTAACCCCTTGATCATCTAACAGTCCAACAGACTTCCTTGCAGGCTTTCTGCTTCAAATATATTTTTTAAAGTTTTTATTATGAGTTTTTTGCCTCTACGGCCAATTTCCTTTCAAATTCTCTTAGGCCTGGATTTATCAAAATGCACTAAATATCGCATGCAATAGGAAAAGGGGTGTGTTTTATGGTAATAGGAAGTTTATCACAATTTGCGCTAATACCTAAGCAAAGTGCTATCTTAGTGTAAATTGTAATAACTGCCAGAATCGTAAGGTCCTGAAGGGGGGGAGGGGGAGGGGGGGGGGGAGAGAGAGAGAGAGAGAGAGAGAGAGAAAGAGAGAGAGAAACTAGCTATAATGCCCTCTCATTAGATAGGTATTTATATCTATGTAGGAGGCCCACCTAGTCACTCGTGGTGAGGTTTAGGTATTAGTGTAGGGGTTAGGGGCCACTTTGACATTCAAAGTGAGACGTACGAACAGAACAGTGCTCTCTTGGGAAGATTTGATGACCTTCTGAGTGAGGAAACTCACCCAAAGATGAGATTTGTGCAGTGTTCTCTCAACCTAGCTTGATGTTACCCAGGTAGAGAGTCCATCAAGCTAGGTTGAGAGAACATTGCACAAATCTCATCTTTGGGTGAGTTTCCTCACTCCGAAAGTCATCAAATCTTCCCAAGAGAGCTGAGGCTATGCTATAGGCTAGCTTCTACTGTTTTACAACATGCTGTGTTTTGGCAGCAAGATGTCAAACTCACTGTGGTGTGATTGATGCCTCCATTCTGTCTTTGCTGCAGGAGATTCAGGATATGGTTGCAGGACCTGGCTTCTCACCCCCATTGCTATTCCCAACATGCCGGCAAAGACGAGGTACGAGGCCTTATGTTCTACCCCCTGTGTCATAAAACGCACCTTCGGAGTTCTCAAAAGTAGTTTTTACTTTTTTGACAAAATGGATGGAGCTTTAATGTATGCCCCACCGAAAGTAGGAGGTATAGTGCTGCTCTGCTGTATATTCCATAATCATGCTATACGCCATGGCATACAAATGGAAATACTTCCAGATCTACTCCCGGATCCCCCATGTGCTCCTGCACAAGCTGAGGACACCATGCTGAGTGGCAGCCAGCTTCGGCAATGCCTCATAGAATGCTACTTTGCCTGTTAGGCCTCAACTACCCCTTCCGTGGAAGAGGGGTCAGTAGAGTGTTTGCAGCTCCTCTCCTCTGTGTCATCTTTGTTTGACTCACTGCTCCTCTGTCTGGCTCAGTGTGTAACATAAAACATGAATGCCGGGGAGCCTGTCGCAGTGAGAGCGCACCGGCGGGTGCAGGGCTGGAGGACGTGGACCCGGAAGAGCCGAAAGGAAAGCTGAGCTCCGCCCCCGACATCAGCGGGGAGCCGCTGTGGGCTATTTAAAGATCAGCACAGCGGAGCGCAGCCGCCGGCGCGCCAAAGGGGCGTGCCCCTGGGCAAGATTCCGGCAGATAAATTTTCCAACTGATGGGGAGAAAGAGAAAGGTAAAAACCTCCACTCCCATGGCGAAAGAAGTTCGAGGCCCCATGGACGACCACCTTCAGAGAAGGGTGAGTTATAATCCGAGAGAAATAGCCTCTGAGATATCTTTTTCGTCGGGTGATTCGGGGCGTCCTGCCCAGATCCAAACATCCATTTCACCCCTGGGCTGTGGTGGGGTCAATGAAGTATTGCTTGACACACACCCCCCCCCCCCCCCCCGGCTAGCAATAATACCAGCTAATGCAACAGGGGGGTAATGCGAAGGTTCAGACTGTAGCTGAGGGAGCAGCAGTGGGTGAGAACATCTTAGAAGAGGGTAGTAGTAGACCCCTTCTGTATAAGGAACCAAGCATGTCTGAACCTGAGAACATTTCCTTGATTGATGTGTGGAGGGCAGTAACCAACATGGACAGGAGATTGGTGCAGTCCATGAATCAAGCCACCATTTTTGCTGCTGAAACAAAGAAAGCCCTGGAAGATCATGAGAAGAGATTGAAAGACCTAGAGTCAACCAATGCAATAACTGCTACACAAGTTGCCTCCATACAGGCTTCGGGATTAGCCTTTATAAAGGATACTTTAATGATATATAAACAGAAAATTTAGAAAATGTTTCAAGAAAAAAGAATCTTCGGATACTGAATTTTCCTATTACCTATTATCTGCTTATGAGCTATTTAAAAAATACTCAAAAGAAATTTTGGGTATTTCAGAAGATATACTAATTTCTAACTTGTATTATGTATCTAATATAAAATAAAATTTAGCAAAGAATGATGGAGATATGGATATTCTTCAATCTGAAAGCCCTAATTTGACATCATTTCTAGAGGCTTCAGTGGATAATATCCAGATAAGATCTACATTATTAGTGGTGTTTGCATTGGAAAGTCAGAAAAACCTAGTTCTTCAGAAGTATTTCATGAATAAAAGTTTTGCTTCTGTGGACAAACAGTGCAAATGCTCCCAAATGTGTCGAGAGTTACTCAACTCAGGAGGAAACAATTTTTGTTAATGAAACAGAGGGTTTTGACCCTAGGGGCCACCTTCTTTCTTAAATATCCATGCAAATGTTTAATTTCCTTTCAGAAAAATAAGTTTGTTTTCACTGATCCAGGGCACTTAGAAGTCTTTCTTCAAGATAAAGGTGGCTAGAGATGGCTCCTGTCCCCTTGGTGGATAGGTTTGGTAGAAAATAAATTGTCTCTCTTGGTTTATGAAGGTACATAATTACTTGCTTTTTGTTATATTTTCCTTGTATAAAAGGCTCCCCATTGATTATGTGGTCTGTATGTGATGTTACAGATATAAGATTTCCTGTGAGCTAAAGTGTTAATTTTTATTTCTTATTGTAACACATATTTCCTCTTCTTATTTCATTTAAATGTATTAAGAAACTTAATAAAAAAAACCAAACATGTATGCCTATTTTCATCTCAACAATGGAGCACAACACTGTACCTGAAAGATTGTAGTCAAATTAAAGATAACACCAAATATATGTGGCTGCCCCAATGTTTTCTGACTGATAATGAGCCTAAAAGACTTGTGTAGCAAGCCAGTTCTTGTACGACTGCCAACACAGTGTACATAGCTTGGCCTAGCTTGGGAAATTTGCTTGGCGGGCCTTCCCCAGGACCCAGTCCTAGCCCTCACTTGTGGGTGAGATAGTGGCATAGGTGTGATGGAATTCCAGCTGGGCCTTGAACATGGAGAGCAATGGCTCTAGAAATCCTATAAATCACAAGTAGCTCAAAAGCTTAAAGGCACAGCCTAAATCTACAGGTAAACAGTTTAAGGTATCAATCACAGGATTCCCATTTTCAGCCTCATTCCATAGATGACAAATGTCTGCATGTGGAGTTATGCACCTGTACTTGGGATGCTTTCTGTGACATGGGCTTGCAAAGACACTGTTCACAGCACCGCCTCAGCTGTTTCCGAGCTATTGCTGACATCAGAATGCTCACCTATCAGGCCTTCACTTACTGCCTTTGGTAAAGCACCTGTGCAACATTGTGGCATTCCCACAATGCTCACAGGTTCTTCCAAGCTAGCATACCTCTTTGTGGTTGCATGCACCCATACACAGATGCTCCGTGCTACACCTACCTAGGCAAATTGTCAACTATCATGTCCAGATGATGAGGGCCTTGGCTGTTGGAATGTCATGTTGGTGAGGTAAGCTTCTCAGGAGGCAACACAAGGATGCTGGTCAGACAGTGTGAAGGCAGGATTGGGAATCAAATGATGTCATGCCTTGACTTGTATTTGCAAGTCACCTCAGAAATGTTAATGTCACAGTATAGTTTCTAATGACTCTAAGAACGCCCACATGTCTCCTAAGAAAAGGTTCATGTCATTGAACCCAACACAAAGGTGTGTTAGATGCTATTTGCCTCGCCTGACCCGTTACAAGTAGTCTTAGTCAGATATGGAGTTGTTACTGTGCTGCAAGGCCCTTGGCCAGTAGAGCTTAGGGCTAATCGTGTGGTGCTGTTGAATGTATGCATGTACCTAGAAAATATGCTGAATATTTTGCTTGTTGTGATAGCGAGTATCAGTTATGATCCTTATGCTATCTGTGGCCACCCTTAAAGCATATAGGCTGAGGATTCCTGGGGCAAACAGCTTGCAGAATGGTCCATTTCCAAGGTCAGTCACCACCTTTCAGGGATTTTATGGTTGCAGGCCCTTGCTGTCCACATGGCTGGCAGGACCTCTGGCCAAGCTGGAAGAATTAATGTCCTATAGGCTATGCCTCATGTGTTGTTTGTTCCTTTTTTCAGTTAGTGGTGAACAGAGAAGGTGTGCTGATAGACTCTCAATTATCAACCCTATGTATAGCATAAAGGCTAGAGAAGCTATTATCAGCTGATGACCTCAGGGGCCTACAACCTGCCTCATTGGAAACCTGTCACTGTGTTGAATGTATGGGGCAACTGTTCCCAGAGTTGTCATGTGGTTGGCATGATGGCTTATGCACTGTGTTGGTCTCTTTCAAGACAAGCATTTTCTGCCCTCTGAGGGCTTGAGGGGCCATGTCAGTACCTATGACAAAGTGCTTATCATATATGCTTCTCACAGATGTCTGTCATGCTGGCAGGTGTACGTAATCTTCTGTGCATACTTTGCACTCTGACTCCCTCATTATCATGTAGTGACCAAGCAGCCAGAGACATCACTGATGTTGGATTAAGGACATGCCAGGAACATACTCATTGGCCATGGATAGGAGCACAAATTGTTGGAGGTAGTCTTTCCCTAAAAAGGGCCAATACATATGTGTGACTATGGGTGTCTGGGTGAATGACGTGCTGTGTTAGCCTTGGTCTACATCACCCTCATCCATTCAAGTTGGGATTACTGGTCAGTCAGTTTTTTCGTATTAAATGAATTTGTTCTGACACTGAGAATTTTGAACAGCAAGCTTGTTTACTTTGGTCTCATTTTAAATCAAGAGGATATCCAATAAAAGTTATTAACAATGCTTATAAACGAGCCAAGTTTTCAGATCGTCAATCATTATTACAGTATAAACCAAAAAAGGAAAATTCCCAATTGGCCTGTGTGCTGAAGCAGACTACGGCAACGGCAATAATGGCATCATCTATTCGTAAACATTGGCATATTTTATCTTTACATGAGGTTTTTGGTGAACCCCCGTTGATTGTCACCACACAGGGTAAGAACATATGGGACCGGGTGGTACATGTTGTGTCCCGCGGCCGTGGTGCCCCACGACCGCGGGCCCCCTACCTGATTCACAGTGCTCTCTCGCCGCGGGAGCCCCGGGGGAGGGCTCCGATTCGGGCCGCTGCGCCCATGCGGCTCCGGACCTGCTCGCTGCAGGGGAAGCCGTCCTGCTTCCCCCTTCGCAGCGTCTGACGGCGTCTCCCCTCCGCGGGGGAGAATCAAGATGGCCACCGCCATCCTTAGGCACGAGGCCGCGCCTCCTCCAGTGATTTAAAGGGACCTAATCCCTTTAAATGGCTTTCACTTGTCTTCTATCAGGCAGAGCAGAGGAAGTGTATAAGGCAGTTTCCTCTGCTCATCCAGCGACTTGGCAACGTCCCCTAGCGCTGTCTAGTCTACTTGCTTCGGTGAGTCTTCAAGCTTTGGACCTTGTTCCTGTTCTGTCTTGACGTTCCCGGTTCCTGACTTCGGATTGGCCTTGGTGACTCTCTGGTGTGCGACTTTCGGATTGGCAAGCGGTGATCCTTCGGTGTATGACCTCGGACTGGTGAGCGACGACCCTCTGGCACTCGACCCTAGGACTCCTTCCAGACCACCGTCTCCAAGGGCCCGCCTAAGTCTCAGCTGGTCTGGGTCCCTACGGGCTCCTCTCGGGGGGACCACGGGCTTCCAGGGTGAAGCTCCAGTCAGCCCTTGCACCGACTCTCTGACCTCTCAAAGGTCCACCTAAGCCCCAGAGGCCGCGGTACCTACGGGCTCCTCCTGGGGGACCACAGGCTTCCATTGGTGAAGACACAGCGCCTCTTATCGTCTCTTCATCGCCTCCGTGCTCGCCTCAGTCTCCAGTGTCAAGGGTCAGCTGGTCCTGCCTCCTGTTCTGCCTCGCCACCCGACGAGAGAACCTACAGAGCCTCCGAAAGGTATACCATCCTCCCCGTCGGCCCAAGGGTCCACAAACCTGACCATAACAGTACATGCTCAGTTGGAAGGGACGAGGTGGGTCATTTTAAATGTGGACAATGTCTCCATTGTATAAATTGCATTGAAGGCGAGGACTGGGTTGATCCTGTTACTAAAGACAGAGTAAAGAGAAAATCACCTACTAATTGCACTTCCACATTCGTAGTTTATGCATTAAAATGTACTTGCCTGAAAATTTATGTGGGACGAACAACTCGCATGATGCACATTTGATTAAGTGTACATAAATCATGCTTAAAGAATAAACAGCTTTCAGCACCCATAGTACAGAATTGTATACAGCATGATCATAGTTTCATGCAGTTGAAATGGACAATTCTTGATCATGTAAGAATTTTGCCTAGGAGGGGGATAGAGTTCATACATTCCATTACTGGGGAGGCGTTTTGGTTTTTTACTTTAAGAGTGCAAGCACCGGGGGGTTTAAATGAAGAGCGAGCGTTTGGGGAGAGGGGGTTTGGGAGTCCCTGATTTAGCTCTTTATAATTTAGCTAGCAATCTTCGCCTGATGAGAGATTGGTTGTTAGATAAATCCACTGTCCTCGGTCTATCAGCAGATGTAGAATTGGCCACCTCCGTTTCTCTTAAATTTGTTCTGCAGGCCCCGGTTGCAGCATTACCCACGTTTTTGGTGCAGAATGCTCTCACCAGACCTATTAGGACCTCTTGGGTTCGACTCACGCGTTTGTTGCGGATCCCATGTATCTGCGCTTATTTTTTGCCAGTCCAGGGGAACCCGGATTTTACCCCGGGCTCCCAAACTGTAGCATATCAGAGATGGCGTGCTAAGGGTATCCATTTATTGGTCATGTTCTGACTCCAGAAGGTACAATCGTGACTTTTTCTGACCTTCGGGAGCACTATGATATACCTAGTACTGAGGTATTTCCCTATTTGCAATTGCAGCATTATGTGGGCTCTCTTCCCTCCTCTGTTCGGCAGGCCTCTCATTTCCATGCTTTGGATACTATTTTTTCATTTGAAAAGGAGCAGATGCCTTCGCTATCACAATGTTATAAGCGCCTCAAACAGTTGACTGTTTTGGACACTTGTTCTATTCTGGTTGACAGATGGAGTGGAGATAGGGTCTTTATGATTAATGGGTATATAATTAAAGCGTGTTTTTAAGTGGATTTCCCAAATCTCGGTGAATTCATATTTTAGAGAAATGCATTATAAATTTTTGCGCAGGAGTTACATTTCGGCACAGAGGTCCTTTAATCTAAGAATCTCACTATCCCCAGCCTGTGTGCATTGTGGGAACGCAAGGGGCACATTGTCCCATGCTTTTTGGGAATGCCCTACTATTCATAATTTGTGGGTTAAGCTGGTTTTGGTATCTAGAGGCTTTATTGGGGGTCCTTATTCCTGTGTCCCCCCTGTGGCTTCTTTTTGGTTGCATTTCTCCATTACGCATTCGTGGTATGGGAACCCGCTTACTAATTCGAAAGGCATGTTTGGTGGGGAAGAAAGTTATTTTACTGCACTGGTGAGACGCATCTCCTCCTTCCTATTGGATCTGGTGCAACTTTTTTCACCGAAATGATGCTCATGGATGCGGCAGCAATGAGACTTTTCTCCACGCCACCGGAAGCGTTTTCTTGATGGTGGGACGCCTATTTACAATCTCTTCCACAGCATGTCTGTAGTTCTGTTCTCAATGAGTAACTACTTCTTGATTTCCAGGACTGAGTTTCTTTATTTTATTGGCCTGATGAATACTTAGGCCTTCATAAGTGGACCCTGGACTCTGCAAGGAGGTTGTTCGGGAGACTAAGGGGGCAGGGGGGGGGAGGGTGGTCTTGGGGGGAACATGGAATCTATGTATTTTTTTTGTCAATTCATATATCGGAGAGTGGCTCAGAACCACACCACTTTCCTTCTGTTATCTTTTATAAAAATAATAAAAATTGTTTTGTATAAAAAAAAAAAGGGTTCAAGCGGTGATCCAGGAAACCACAGACCGGTGAGCCTGATGTCATGCTGGAAAAATCATTGAAACTATTATAAATAAAAAAAATTACTGAACATATAGATAAGTCATGGTTTAATAAGACAAAGCCAACATTGATTTAGTCAAGGGAAAACTTGCCTCACTTATCTGCTACATTTTTTTGAAGGCATGAATAATATGTGGATAAAGGTTAGTCAATAGATATAGTTTATCTGAACTTCAGAAATATTTTGACAAAGTACCTCATGAGAGACTCTTGAGGAAATTAAAAAGTCATGGATAGGAGGCAATGTTCCATTGTAGATTGAGAACTGCTTAAAAGATAGAAAAGAGAGTAGGACTAGTTTTCTCAGTGGAGACAGGTGAATAGTGAAGTACCCCAGGAATCTGTTCTGGAACCCCACTGCTTTTTAACATATTTATAAAACACCTAGAGAAGGGAACAATGAGTGAGGCGATCAAATTTGTTGAGGATACAAAATAATTCAACATTTTTAAATCACAAGAGGATTGTGAGAAATTGCAGAGCATCTTGTGAGACTGGGAGACTGGGTATGCAAATGGAAAAGAAATTTAATGTGGAGAAATGCAAAACAATGCACATAGGGAAGAGAAAACCAAATTAGAGCTACACAATGCAAGTTCCACACTGGGAGTAACCACCCAGGAAAAGGATTTAGGAGTCATTGTGGATAATATGTTGAAATCCTCTCCTCAGTGTGCAATAGTTGCCAAGAAATCAAATAGAATGCTAGGAATTATTGCTGTAGGAATGGAGAATAAAACATAGGTAGGGACCTTTGTTTTCAGTTTTTATTATATTTTGCCTGGGAATTTCAATGTTATAACAAAAGAAGTCAGTGGAAAAATGACTTTGATATAACAGCTAGACCTGCTATTGACAACTTATCCGGCTCAATAGCAATTTCAATGCAGATATTCAGCAGCAGAGCGTGCCACTGAATGTCCCATGAAACTTAGCTGGATATGCTATACCTGGCTAACTCTGAATATCTACCCCAGGGTATCATAATGCCTCTGCATCATGCCATGGTGCGACCACGTCTCGAGTATTATGCACAATTCTGGTCCACACATATCGAAAAAGATATAGCGGAATTAGAAAAAGTACAGAGAAGGGAGACAAAAATGATAAAGGGGATGGAACACTTCTCCTATGAGGAAAGGCTAAAGAGGGTTAAGACTTTTCAGCTTGGAGAAGAGACGACTGAGGGGGGATATGATAGAGGTCTATAAAATAATGAGTGGAGTGGAATGGGTAAATGTGAATCGATTGTTTACTCTTTCAAAAAGTACTAAGACTAAGGGACAGGCAATGAAGTTACTAGGTGATACATTTAAGACAAATAGGAGAAAATATTTGTTTATGCAATACATAATTAAGCTCTGGAATTCATTGCCAGAAGATGTAATAAAACTGTTGGTGTAATTGGGTTTAAAAAAGGTTTGGACAAGTTCCTGGAAGAAAAATCTGGTAAATCATTATTAAGGTGGACTTGGGGAAATCCACTGATTATCCCTGGGATAAGCAGCATGAAAATCTATCAACCTTTTGGAATCTTGCCAGATATTTATGACCTGGATTGGCCGCTGTGGAAACAGGATACTGGGCTTGGTCTGATCCAATATGGCAAATTTTATGTTCTTATAGAATACCTTTTATTGCAAAGTTTGTAATGTGATTTTTGCTGTTATTCTAATTTGTAATATACCTTTCTTATTATGAAGCTGTAAATGACTGATGTTCATGTGCTGCTATTCTAATATACTATAAACCATGTTGGATGAATCTGTTTTCAAAAATTGGTTAATAAATTAAATAAATAAATAAGACAACACTGGACTCTCTCATTATGAGTCAGGAGAAAGAATGAAGGAGGAGAAGACCAGAAGTGCAAAAGGTGAAAGAATAATTATCCCCTCTTTTGCAAGGTCTGGAAAAGTTAACAAGAGTTTATTGCAATTTATTTGCCATGTGAGCCTTCTTGCATCCGTTGGAAAGGACCATAAACTGAATAATTGTGTGATAAGATTATACCAGTTTCCAATTAATATTAGATGAATGTAATAATGATATCACAGAATATAGGCAGCAAATCTACTAACCAGCTACCATGTATGAAAACTTAGAATAAAGAAGAAATAATATGGTTTGTTTTTAATTTATTCCTGTCTAATGAGGAACACAAAGGGAAAATTAGCTTTTTTTGTTTGCCTTGTTTTTCTGCTTCTCTCTCTGCTTGTTAGCTTTCCTTTCCTTATGTAAACAAGAAGATCATCCTCTTGTGATCTCTGAGGGAAGAGAAGGGCCTTGCAGGTGGAACATACATTTTCAGAGATTTTCAATTTATGATATCACAATCAGTGCTTGTCTCTGATCCAGTTCTTTGGTCACTGAGTCAAAGAAATTGATCAGATTTGTTTGACAAAATCTTCCACTGGTGAAATGTTGCTGCTTGAATCCTGTAACCTGATGAAATTCAAGGTATTCAACTCTCCTTCCATTAGTAGTGACTCTGCTAATGTACCCACCATTTAAATCAAACCAGCCTCCTCATTTTCATTTTTTGAAGATGGATGACATCTCCCTGTCTACAGTCATCTGAAACCAATCATTCTTTGAAGACAGGTATGAACAGAACTGCCAGTCGAGATGCCAGAACCTCTGCAAACTTCTTTAATATCCTAGCATGTATTATCCTATTGTTTTGTCTAATTTCAGTTTTGTTACTTCCATGTAAACTGAAAATGTATTGGTATCTACCCCTCTATCAGAAGCATTTTTCCATCTGTAACCATTTTAGCGTATTTACTGTCTCCTGAGGGTCCACAAAAACATTCATCTCTTAGGGCTTTATCCATTAGCATATTTTCTCCTCTTTGCTTGTTCCAAGGTGTGGGTCCTTTCTATGTGGGGGGGGGGGGGGGTGGAAGGATGAACTTCTAGGTCAAGCAATATGAGGAAATCTTTCCTGCTGTGTGCTATCGGTGATGGTGTTGGTGCTGCAGCAACAGGCAGGGCACAGTGTTGGTGTTCAAAATACCTTTTACTTGGATTTTTCAGAATTAAATAAATATCAAATCACGTAAAGAATAATTCTGTGTTGTATTTGGCAGATCGCTGCACTTACCTCCAACCCTGTGCTCGGTGGAAGAATCACCAATGCCGGGGAAGGCCCCTGAATGGACATGCGGCAGACCGCGACATTCTCCTGCTCTTGACGCTACGCAGTCACTGCCCCGGGCCCTCCTAAGGTACGTACATGACCAACATTGCTACTCTTAAGGGCATGCGGTGGGAAAACGCCAGTGGCACCCAATGATGACCACACAGACATAGGCCTCTAAAATGGCACTACTACAACTCTTCTTTGTCTTGGCAATAGATCCACTACTGAGAAGGAGAGTGAGTTGCCTCAGTGCTCCTGGTCTTCATCTTATCTGTTTCTGGTCATCATCTCAATATTCCTGGTCTTTCTCTCTTCAGTTCCTGGTCTTCTTCGTTCCTTGTTCCAATGGTCTTCATCTGTGGTCAGTCTTCAGCTCTTCATCTGGTCTTTGTTTGTGATCAGACTTCAGTTCTTTGGTGTCTTCAGTGTCTTTGTCTGCCCGCCTGTTCATCCCACCTGCCCTTGGTGGAACTCTGGTTCTGACCTCAACCTGACTATGCTTGACTTCTGCCTGCCACTGACCACTGCCTGACTCTTGACCACGCTAAACTCTGCCTACCTTGACCATCACCTGCCATCTGACTACGCCTGTACCACCTGCCCTGCCTGGCATGTGACCAACCTTTCTCAATGGATCTCCAACTTAGCAGAGGTCCCTGCCTAAGAGTTGCTGGCCCCAGCACCTGAGGGCTCAACCTAAGGGGAACGAGGGCTGGTATAGGTGAAGCTCCAGTTGGGCATCTGCCTCAGCCAGCTCCACCATCCTATGGTGCAACCTGCAGGTCTCCACCCTGCAGGATGCACCAACTCCATCTCGGTCCAAGGGTTCATGTCCACAACAGTCTGAGGTTGAACAGGAACCTAGCTATTACAGTCCAGCTACAAACATAAGGAGGGGTGGTACAAATACCTCCTCATAACCCAAAAGGGGAGAAAAAAACATTTTCACAGTCCAGCTCTTCCACCAATACTTACTGATTTATCTGGCTTACTGATTTATCTGGCTTTCTGTTAGGTTCACCACTGTTACTTAACCAGATACGTACTTATTTGGTTAAGTAGTGGTGAACTGTGCTAGGTAGCCAGATAAGTACTGACTTATCCAGTTAAGTGGCAGCAGTGACCCTTGCCAGATAGCTGGATAATCAGTATTTATCCGGCTAACGGGCCGATACAGTACATTGCGCTCCGGTGGAGCGCACTGTTAGCCCGCGTTTGGACGCATGTTTTTGACACGCTAGCTTTACCCCTTATTCAGTAAGGGGTAATAGCGCATTGAAAACGCGCGCCCAACCCCCCCGAAACTAATAGCGCCCGCAACATGCAAATGCATGTTGATGGCCCTATTAGTTATTTCCGCGCGATCCAAAAAAGCAAAATGAGCTTAATATGATAGCGATATTAAGTCGGAGGCCTCAAAAATAAAATTTTTTTTTAAAAAATGTAAAATCGGCCTGCGGGTCGGAAGACAAATGCTCAATTACGCCGGCGTCTGTTTTCCGAACCCGTGGCTGTCAGGCAGGTTTGAGAACTGACACCGGAAAAACTGAGCGTCGGCTGTCAACACTCGCTGACAGCCGCCGCTACTGTCAAAAAAGAGGTGCTAGGGACGTGCTAGTGTCCCTAGAGCCTCTTTTTACCACGGGCCCTCATTAGCATATTCTTCCCCCCTGAATCGCGCGCACAGGAGAGTGGCCTGTGCGCGTGCCGGGCGAGCGGGCACTCGCCCGCTCTCCCGCGACTTTTACTGTATCGGCCCGTAAGTGATGGTGGCTGCTGCCACTTATCTGGATAAGTTAGTACTTAACCACAAGTGTTTTTAACTTTTTTTTTTTTTTCATTGTTTAATTCTTTTTTGCTGGTGTTATGTGCCTGTGTAGTAGTGCTGGAAACTTAATTCCATCTCTGATCCTGGAGTTAAGTTTCCAGTGCTAAGAAAATGCTGGCCTGACCAACACACTGATCTGCCTTGGGGAGTAATACTTAATGCCCTCATTTGCATGGGATTTCCAAGCAAGGGCAATAAGCAGTTCTCCTGCTTTACAAAGCTCATTTTGTGAGCATAAAACTCTTTGCTGCATTGGCAGTAAAGTTTGCTACTTTCAGGTCATCAGCCACTATCACCCCCACGGTCTCTCTCTCTCAGTCCGTGCACATCACTCTCTTTTGCTCCCTCCCTCCCCCCATCACATACAGCTCTTTTGGATTACTGCACCCCAAATGCATGATTCTGCACTTCTTGGCACTGAATTCCAGTTGCCAAACCTTCAATCACTCTTTAACCGATTCTCATACTCTATAAACTCCTTGAGGTGGGTCCACTCTGTTGCAGATCTTAGTGTCATCCGCGAAAAGACAAACGTTTCCATCTAACCCCTCTGCAATATCGCTGACAAAGATATTGAACAGAAGCAGTCACAGACCCAATCCTTAGGCACTCCACTTAGCACTCATTTCTCCTTCAGAGTAGGTTCCACTTACCATTTACCTGCTATTGTTTGTCAGTTAACCAATTAGTAATTCATTCCACCACTTTGGCAGCCACTCCCAGGCTTCTCATTTTATTCATGAGCATCCTATGCAAGGGTGCTCTTCCTTGATCCAATAAAAAAAAACCAAACAATCTGATTCATTTGACATGACATTCCTTTGGTCCTCTGGTGATGAAACCATGTTGGGTCCAGCAACCCACCAGATTGTAGATAGTTCATTATCCTTTCCTTTAGCAGAGTCTCCATTACTGCTTGTAATTTCTAACTTCCTCTCTGCTACTTTTGTGAAGCGGGACCACAAACACCCTTCTCCAATCTTGTGGCACCACTCTCCTCTTCAGGGATCTATTGAGCAGGTCTTTTAGCCAACCCGCCAGCACTTCTCTGAGCTTGCTTAGTATCCTGGGATGTATCTCCTCCGGCCCCATGGCCTTGTCCATTTTCAGTTTTGCTGGTTCCTCCTAAACTCTTCTGTAAATGGGATTATGTCTACCCCACTTCCACCAGTGCTCTTGCCTACCAGCAACGGTCCTTCCTCCACAGTCTTCTTTAGTGAGCACCAAACTGAAATATTTGTTTGACATTTCTGGTATTTTTTTCATCTTTCTCCACACATTGCTCCTTGTCTCCTTTTAACTTTATAAGATTTTGCAGAACTCTGAGCCTAAATATTTAGCTATAATGCTGAAATCTTATAGTCTGCGCTGTTCTCTTCGCTGTCACGACGAAAATCTTTTAGAGTTGCCAACCTGAAGAAAGTAAATCAGCCAGATTAGAGAAACAACTTTTTTTCTGTGGCAATTCCTCATTTGTGGAATTTCTTACCATGAGAAACTAGGTTCTCAGAATCACTAATTGGGTTTAGACATGCTCTAAAAACTTGGCTATTCAGTAAGATTGGAGGATTTAATAACCAATGCTCTGTTTTCAGCTGGGAATTATGGCCGTGTATTAGGGATATAGGTATTTGAATTTTGGTATATCTTCTGGCGGGAGACTGTGTTGATGTCTATCATTACTACGTAATGTAAGCTACCTTGATTGCTCTACAGAAAAATAGCAGATAAAAATGGCAAAATAAATAAATAATAAACTTAGTCATGTGTTATTACTTGATGGGATTTTTAAGAGTAAAGTAGGAAGGATATATTATTTAGAACGCGAAACACCAAGATTGTACAAGTATTATCTTTATTGATGAATATTCAATATAACATTTAAATTGTTTAGAATAATGTTTCCCAACTTCGTTTGGAGGCACATCTAACAGGTCTAGTTTTCAGACATCAGTCATGAATATGTATGAGATATGTTTGCATGCATTGGAGACTTTTACAGGTTAATTTTCAAAGGATATTGAAAATGTAAATGTAACATTATCATAGTAATTTTCAAAAGCTCATTTACCTGTGTTAAGTGCACTTAATGTGGGTAAATGGGTTTGGAAAATTCTAGGCTACTATGTTACATTTACATTTTCCATGGAAAATTACCCTGTATATACAAAAATATATATAAAAAATATATATATATTTTGGATCTTTCCTCAGCGTTCGACACCGTGAACCATCCTAGCTTACTACAACAACTAACAGACATCGGCATCACAGGAGCAGCTTTCAACTGGTTTAAGTCCTTCCTAGAGAACAGAACATACAAAGTCAAGATAAACAACAAGGAATCTCACCCCCATCCAAGCCAAGATGGGGGTACCACAAGGATCATCACTCTCCCCCCACCCTCTTAACATTACCTTCTTCCACTCTGTCATCTACTTACTAACCTCAAACTCACCCATTTCTTATACGCGGATGACATACAAATTCTCATCCCTATCACGGAGACCATACACGAAACCATGGCATACTGGAAAAAATGCCTCTCATCCATCAACGATCTTCTAACCAGCCTTAACCTGGTTCTAAACACCAACAAAACGGAAATCCTCATAATAGAACCGGATCATTATGCCTTGCCAACATCCAACAACCCTCCAGATACCTCAGGATATGCCACTGCACCTCAAGTCAGAGATCTGGGAGTACTACTAGACAACAGACTCTGCCTCAATAAATTCATAAATAACACTACAAAAGAATGCTTCTTTAAACTACAAGTGCTAAAGAAACTAAAGCCCCTTCTACTCTATAGGGATTTCCGCACAGTTCTTCAAGCCATCATTCTCCCAAAAGTAGATTACTGCAACTCACTCCTGCAAGGCCTTCCCGCATACACTACCAAACCACTCCAGATGGTACTGAATGCTACTGCAAGGATCCTTACTAATGCCAAAAAAAGGGACCATATCACCCCGATCCTCCAACCAACTCCATTGGCTTCCCATAAAATACAGGATTCAGTTCAAAACCTGTATGATGATTCATAAGGCCCTACATAATATCTCTCCACTCAACTTAACCTTCAAGCTTCAACTACACTCCTCTAACAAACCAACCAGAAGGGCATACCAGAACAGAATGAACCACCCAACCTGCAAAATCTACCCTGAGGAAACGCGCTCTATCCACAGCCGGCCCGTCTCTCTGGAACTCCCTACCACCGGACCTCCGCCTTGAGTCGTGCCATACCACTTTTAAAGTGAAACTCAAGACTTGGTTATTCCATCAAGCTTTTCCCAGAGAGCTAAGAGCAATAAGATCAACAACCATCATTTTTTTACAGCAATAATTTTATGTTTATATTACTTCAGTTTATGTTCCATGTCGTTTTCTTTCTAAGTTGTTCTTAGTTGTTCACAATAGCTTGTAGTTTATTATAGATTACCCGTTCATTATTCACAATATGTTCCATGTAAACTGCCTCCCCGGCGATAGTTATCCATGTTAAATGTGAACCGGAGTGATATGTATTGTATACAGGAACTTCCGGTATATAAAAACCAAAAATAAATAAATAAATAAAAATACCTTGAATATTTAGTAAGGATATCCTGAAAATCAGACTGGTTAGGTGTACTTCCAGAGCAGGTTTGGGAATCATTGTTTAGAGTAAAATGACTTATCACTGTATTTTTTTTAAATAAGGAATTACTCTTATTATTTTGATTTCCAGAAATGTGGAAATAATTCCAAATTAGATAGAAGGCATTTTCTTTTCTGCTTCCAAAGGTTAAAATGTAATGGAATCTGTATGAAAGTGTAGATCATGTAGCACAGAAAGAAAACAAAACTTTTTAAAATAAGCCTTTACCTCCATTTCAGATATGTTTGCAAGACTGCAGGGGTAGCCTAGTGGTTAGAGCAGTGGGCTATAAACCAGGTAACCAGGCTACAAGCCCCACTGTTGTTCCCTGTGACATTGGGTAAGTCAATTTGCCCTCTATTGCCTCAGGTACAAACTTATAGGATTATTTATCAAAATGTGTTATGGTGATAATGCATGTGAAAAGTATAGCATGGTGCACATTTTTTTTGTGTGGTGAGGAGGAGTTTTGGGTGGGTTTTAGTTAAACTGGGGCAATATCACACAGTTTTTTTTTTTTAATTCTTTATTTATGGGTTTTCAAAATAATTACAAGAGTATATCTTGACTGAGATTACAGAATATGTCAACAAAGAAAAAAAATATATTTCCATAATACATATAACATATATCATGGATAACCTAACATTCATTAGTTCTTTCATAGGAAATTAAAAGGGGGGGGGGAGATATCCAAAGGAAAATAAGAGAAGACATTATTGAAATACACATTATATATTTAAGCCGGCATTAGGTGTTCTCACACATCTTTACCCCCCTAATACTCATGTTATGGCCCTTCCATCTAAAACTTTCTCAGTTGGTCTGCATAAAGAAAACATATAAATTTCCAGAGTATTTTACAATACATCTACATGGAAAACGAAGGGCAAAAGCTAGCCCCTTTGGCCAAGACCTCCGGGCGCATAGCTAAAAAAGACCTCCGACGTTGTTGGGTGGGACGTGAGAGATCAGGATAAACCCTCACTGCCCCCCCCCATGAAATCATTATTCATATTCTGGAAAAAAGCTTTCATTAGGAAATTTTTTTCTTCCTCTGTATAGAATTGAACAAAAAGGGTAGCCCTTTCAATGATTTCCATTTCAGAATTCTCCAAAAATTGTGTCAAATTATTGGAAACATCTCCTCTCTCTCCTGTGGTAATCTGAGAACTACTTCTAAAAAAGAAGAGTTTTTTCACTGTAGGAATCTTAGTTGATTCAATCTTGAGGATCTCCACTGCAAAACGCTTGAAAGTCACCAAACTTGGCTCCCCCATAACTCTTGGGAAATTGACCAGTCTTACATTTGCACAACGCAAATAGTTTTCAACAGACTCCAGTCTCCTTTGAGAAGTTATACAATCTTTCATTATTGAGGAATTAAGGGACTGCGTCTGGTTGATTTTAGTAGTTAAATCTTGAGTGCATGTTAAGTGGTCTTGTTTCAATTGCAAGTGTTCCTTTTCCACAGTTCCCATTTTATTTTCAAATTTGCTGATCAACTGGGACTGAGTATTCAAAGTCCGGGCCATAGTAGCCATAAGTTCCCAAATGGCTTCAAGAGTAATAACTTCTGGCTTTTTAAACTCCAGGGGTTGCAGGATATTTCCCCCCAATTGCTCCCGTTGGTTTTCTCTAGCTGTTCCCAGAGAATCTCCATTCTTATCCTCGTCCCCTAATATCCTCGAGGAGCCTTCACATACCTCCAACAGGTGGGGGGAGGGGAACCCTGCTCCAATCCGGTCAGAGAAAATCCCTCACGTTGATCTCCCGCGGCACCCTCAGCGTCCGGGTTTTCAACTCCTCTGTCCGGTCGGAAGGGAGAGCTGCTCAGAAGTCCCCGGGGTTCTGGTGGGCTCAGAGATATTTCGCCAGGCGATATCGCCGCTTCTCTTGGCTTCACCTCAGCGGCGTTTCGAGCTTCCACATTCGGGGACACCGACGCGAACTCGGTGATATATCGTTGCCCCGCCGGGCTGGGAAGGCTTGGAGGGTATACCCTTACCCTGCCTTTACGCTTGTGTGGCATTTTCGAAATTTTAATAAAATTCAGAAAGAGTTTAACAGGAAAAAAAACAAGCGATCTGCGGAGCAACTCTGTTCAGCGTCTCATGCCGGCGGCCATCTTGGCTCCTCCCTCAATATCACACAGTTTTAGCGTTCCCTGGCATTAAGCTGTGCAAAATGGCCATAATGCAATTTATGATACTTTTTTGGAATTACATTTCTGGGATTGGGGAGGGAAGGAGGAGAAGAGGGAGAGGTGAGGTGTTGGTGATGGTTTAGGGTTTAGGGGCCAGTTTCGCATCTAGAGTGAGACGTACGAACAGCACAGTACTCCTTGGTGAAGATTTGATGTCATTTGAAGTGAAGAAAGCCTCACAAAGATGAAATTTTGTACTATATTCTCTCACCCTAGCTTGATGGACGCTATAACAAGGTACTATCAAGCTAGGGTGAGAGAACATAGTACAAACTTTCATCTTTGTGAGACTTTCCTCACTCCAAATTAATTCAAATCTTCACCAAGGTATACTGTGCTGTTCGCACATCTCACTCTACATGCGAAACTGGCCCCTAAACCACCACTTAACTACTATGAGTGTCTTATAGATAGTCAGTCTGTCTCTCTCTCTCTCTCTCTCATAATCCACTTTGAAGTGCTGAAAAAAAAGATATTTTTCTTGCAGGCTCTTTGATTTATTAGATTGACATTATACTGCCACCGGCTATTTACAGAGAAACAAGTACATAACAGAATTAGCACGTAATCCTCTTTAATTCTAGGAAATACATTGGCTTGCAAATCATTATAAAAGGTTATGTGGGTTAGTTTTTAAAAGAATATCACAGAAGTATACATTGTTTTAAAAAAATAATGTAAACAATCTTTATGCAGGTTTTAGACAACTGACATTGAAAATGTTTATGTGATCTCCAACAGAATGGGTAAATTTAAGGCTAAATTCCCAGTCAGTCAGGAATATATATATAATTAGGTGCTATGGTTACCATAACTTTGTATAAATAAACCCCTAAGACTGGGAGCTCACTCCTTTGCTCAGATATAACTACAGAAACTTTGCTCAGATGTAACTACAGAAAGCTTCTGTAGTTACTTTCTCTTTTGGATTTTATCCTGAGAATAGAGAAACACTTAGAAAAAGGAGAAGTAGTTCTGAAGTACGCTGATACAAATTGCATCTTATACCTAAGAGTACTTTTGCTAGTTTTCCCTATATGGTTACATTTTATTTCTTATCAAATCATTGCAATCAATTATTCATTAGCTTTATATACAATCATTTTTAACAGTTAATTCTCTGTATTATGTGAGGATAAGCACTTGTTTGGTGTAAACAAGATCCAGTTTTAACTGGTTCATCTGTACCCATTTTGGTCTGCCGTAAGCATTTCTGCATTGACCTAGAATCTACAGTGTAGTCTCTCACATGTTAGCCTGTCATGATGTCTGAAACACATAGGCCTAAAACCAGTTAGGTCCTTCTAATCACCTCAGCACCATAAATTGTTAGTGCTTATGCTTGCCGTTCATTTGCAAGTGAATCAAGAAAGGTAATCCAAGGGATTCACATCTGTCAATGTCCAGCCAAAGGCAAGGCCAGTCTATTATTGATGATGTGTAAGAGTGAATGTGTTGTGAATCAGGACCAAGGAGCACAGCAGAGCTGGAAGTTGCGTCAGTGCTGTCTGTTTACATGCACTCAGTTGTCATGTTTGTTGCAGTTTTCTTTAAAATAGGCCACAAATTGGTAACCATAAACGAGTCTCTCTGTTTATTCAGCTGTGTAGTATCAGAGATTCGAATGAGTATGTAAGGGAGTAATGTGGATAATGTGAACACTGGGCCTAGGGCAATGGATCCCAACCCTGTCCTGGAGATGGTTCTATTTGCTTCCATTGGAGACCCAGGGAGAAGGAGATGAGCAAAGAAGAGGGAAAACGGGCATGAGGAATGAAAAGGAAATGTTCTTCGGTGACCACGTAGGCTTAGGGTATGAAAATGGCATCTTCCTGAAGAAGAATGATATTTTTGGAACCAGCCAACCAAGGTCACCCTTAATGCATTTGGAAAATGTGAGAAATTTAACTTTGGTTATGTCTTATGGATCTGCCACAAACTGATGTTGTATTGATGATGATGTTGAATGGAGAAGATGGGGAAGAAAGGGAACATTCGGAAGTGAAAAATGTTTTAAAACCATGATCCAAAATGGCAAACAACCTACTTGTGGTGGAGTAACTGACTGAGGCACAAGAAATTCTCCGGGTCTTGTCTGGGCCATCAGTGGTGGTGCCATTGCAGCCCTGTTGGCACATCTTGCTGTGCGACTTCTGCAGGTGGTTATAAGGGATTTTGTGCTGTACAGACTTACTGTATCCTTTTTCCTGCTGGATACCGAGCTTACAGTGGATGTCTCACTGTCACTATTGGTGCATCATATCTAAGGATCTTCATTTTCAGTTTTTATTATATTTTCCCCAGGAATTTATCAGGGTTTATTGCAACAAGAAAAATCAGTGGGGGGGGGGGGGATGACATCATATTTATGGGTAAATATAAGAGCTTATTTTAGTGAACAGAAGCCATGACAGTATAATAATATATATTAAGCAGATTAGGATCCTAGAATAGGATTTATTTTATGAAGCGTGCCACATAACTTTCAAACTTTTTGACAGGGCTAGATAAAAATGTTAATGACCTCAACTCCCTGCATCTCCCCTTTTCTCTTCCCTGCTCTCCCAACATCTCCTTTCAATCTTCTCATCCAGCATCTCTCCTTTCCACCTTTCCTCTTTACGTCTCTCTTCTTCCCAACATTCCTCCTCTTCCCTCAGCATCTTCCCCTCACTCCTTCTGCCTCACCTACTGTCTTACTTCTTCCTTCTCTCTCCTCCTAGCATCTCCTTGTCACGTTTAGCCGGTTGCAGGTAGGCCCGCTACTGGTTGCACTCACTGCCGAGGCTCCGGCCATCCTGCAGAAGCGCCATACAGTAAGGCCACTGCAGCAGTGCTGCCTCCTCCTCTTTGGCATGCTGGCCTTAGGCCCACATGTGTTTTAAAAGCCCCACAGCAGAAATTCAGCCAGCGTGCCATGATGACGTCATGCAACTGGGTATTTAAACCCAACTGAGACTCCTATGCAATGGGTCTCCTGCCCTTGCAGTAAGGGTTGCAGTGTTCCTGTTCTTGCCTCGTCCAGCTTTCCTCATCTGTCCTCATCTTCTCCTTGGCCTGACCTCCTGGTACTGACCTCTCACTTCAGACTTGGATCTGACTACTCTTGACTGCTGCTTGGACCTGACCCTAGCATTGGACATGACTACACCTACTTGCCACCTGCCCTGACCCTTGGCCTGCTACTGGTACCCCCTGCCTGCCACCTGACCTGTCCTCAATTTGTTCTTGGACTTCCACTTGCTCAACCGCCCTAGGGACCTGCCTAAGCCCTCCTGGCTGCCAGAATCCAAGGGCTCAACCTGCGGAGGAGATGGCTGGTATAGGTGAAGCTCCAGTCTGTCCCGCTCCAGGGTGCATTCACCTGCTGCCAGCATAGGCCTCTTAGGTTCACCTATGAGGCTGCATCAACCACACCACAGTACAAAGAACTCACAGGCACCACGCCCATCACACTTCCTTTCTTCATTACCCCTTTTCTTCTTCTTTTTCCTCTCCTACTAGAAAGGCAAGTTTTCTGTGCCCCTCCGCTCAGCAGTGACTACAGTGGCAGCTATAGCCTTCTTTTCCAACAGCAACTCTGGGACTCCTTCCAGTGCGGCTCCAGTGGTTACTCTGACATCCCTCCCCATTAGCTGTGGTAGTAGCATCTCTGACCTCCCTCCTTTGATGCAACTCCAGAGGGGATTCCAGTTCTGGTGGCGGATTTGGTTTTCCTCCTCCACTGGCAAACTTCCTTCTTTCTCCTGCAGTATGGGCACGCGGTCCTGGCTGCAGCAAGCACGTGTATACTACTCCCGTAGGTTTTTACTGCACGCATGGCCCAGGCCCTGGGCCTGTGCATGCCCCACTGTCTGCTTTCTAAGGGAGAAGATGCTGGAAAGCATCGCAGGCCTGCAGATATGATTTAGAAATTAGGGTGAAAATCACTTTTTAAATGATTTCCACCTTTGCAAAAACCCAGGAGTTTATCGGTGAAAAGTCTGTTTAAACAGAAAACGAAGGACCCTAATCATTTTCCATGATGAAGAAGGCACAGCCCTTGAGATGGTGCTGCTTGCCCCTGCAGGAACATCCGCACCCTCCACTTATGAGACCCGTCTACAATCACACAAAAAAAAAGCATAACAGAAAAAATATGTCGTTTCTTTTCGTATGTTTCTCCTCATCCCCCTTTAGTCTCTGTCTTTCTTTCACACTTGCTGTAGTATCTCTGTAATCTCTTTACTGAATGGCTGTCTTGCTCCCAGTTTTTAAATCTCACAAGGCACACTAGGAGATAAACTCTTCTTTTTAAAAAAAAAAGTCACAAATGATCATAAACAGGCTTGAACGCACACCAAGAAGCATCTGATTCACACCTCCCTGCTATTATGAAAGTACCAAAAATTATTATTGGTGGTCATAAAAACAAGCCTGCCCATAATCTAGCATTTGCCCCAGGTGGCGTTTAATGGGGAGTAGTCATGATTTTCCAGTCTAGCTATGCTTCTTGTAAAACAGAATCTTCTCTAAACTAATAGAAAATGCAGATGTTATATGTAATGTGTTTAGCGGCCCTTAGGTTTTGCCAGCCACCCTTCTGATTTCAATCTGCAGAACAAAAGGCCATGCCTGCCCCTTCTTGGCTACATTATTTCCTTAACACTTGAGTGCCTAGACTAGAGTCAACTCCTGAAATAACTGTACAGCAGAATTCATAAATGGAGCCTCTATAAGGAGTTAACAGCTTGTTTTATCTACAACCTGGAGAAAAAAAAGAAACATTTTTTTTTATTCTGTGGTAGATAAATGATTAGTTTTTTCTTTTTTGTGTTGTAGCAAAACAGGAAGCAATTTTTGAGACATAATCAAAAAATTTCATGGAAATGGCTTCTGGAAGCTGTACTCAACTACATCATTATCTTACAGCATAAAGCCAAGATTGTATCTCGCCTGGTGCGCAAGTATGGCATCTCCGTTCTTCAGCAGGATCCCATCAATGCCTCCTTCACGGGTTATGTAATCCCCTGATTTGATTAACAAAAAATTACAGGCAACGTCCTAGAAGAGATGCCATCTCCACCTCTATCTTCATTCAGTATGCAGTGGGCGGGGGGCTTGCTTCTTTTTGATGTTTGAAAGTTAAAAAGCGGCATGCGTGAAAATTTGTAAATTATTCTCTTTTTTTTGTATGTCAAAATATTACTAGGCTAGCCCCATTATTAAAAAAAAAAAGATTAGAAAGTAATTACTGTTATTGGTCAGCCAGGCTTAAAATAAAATTAGTTAAAAAATGAACTAGTTAGGTAGCGATGATGTCTGTAAGGTAAATAATGTTTAATGTTTATAGATGCAAATACTGAAGACTACTACTGAGGTCTCTGTGTCAGGCAATGTTCGGATGAACCCAAAAGCAGAAGAGCGGGCCCGGCCTGATAGTTCAGTGGCAGTGCCGTGACTTGCCACGTGGATGGTCCAGCTTCCATTCCCACGCCCATCTTCAGTTTCTCAGGCTGACTGGGGCTGTGGTGGAAAGAGCTTTCACCGCCATTTCACAACAGCAGCACCAGGTGGAGGGAGTTGGTGGATGGTCACTGGGCTGAGGATTGTCATGGAGATGACTGGGCTAGATGGGCGGGGGGGAGGGGGGAAGGAATAAAAATGGTGGAAAAAAATTCTGGTTAGTTAAGAATGAAGGCTTATAGTGCTGTAGCTGCTACCTCCCCCCTCCCCCGAAGCCATTTCTGACTGAGCTAGAAAAGTCATGAGGAAACCTCCAGGCCAAAAAAATCCAGGGAAGAAGAATGCAGGTTGTAAATGCGGAATGAAGGTCTATTTCTAGTGCATTATGGGGGGGGGGGGGGGGGGGGGGGGGGGGGGGGGGTAATTTAAAACTGCCCACATTGGTCCAAATCTGTGGGAACTCTTTACTTGCAGACGTCACTTTAATTTTCAGTGGGAAATTAGGTGCTTATTTTCCCTTTAAAATTATTTCAGTAACAGCTGCTCACACACATTTACAGCCGTTAATTTGTGCAGGTGATTGTTCCGAGGAAAATGATGGGCCTACTTTTGAAAATTAAAAAAGAGTAGGCAAACCCCTCGCCAATTCTGTCCTCAGCACTGCCTCACTTTGCTCTGGGTAAAGGTTTGTGCAGAGAGGTCCTTTAGGTGTCCTTTTACATTCAAGGGGGTTTTCTAAAATCACTGTTTTACCTACCAAAATGGCTTTTAAAAATTAGCCTTCTAATTTATATAATCTTAAAGGAATTAACAAAACAGCCCGGATTTGCTAAACTCCAGGTTGTAAAGAGTTCAGAACTGTAGGAGAACAGGGCCAAGGAAGACACAAACTGTTCATTGTTAATGTAGGGCCCCCACTGGGATCTGCATTAGAGTTAGGATCAAACCATGTAGGGGGGAAGGAATCTTCCATCTTGCTTCAAAAAGCCCCACTGGAGGTTGCTGAAATGATTTATTTATTTATTTATTTAGCGTTTTTTTTTCTATACCGGCATTCATGATTAGAAACCACATCATGCCGGTTTACATGCAACAAGGGGTGAGAACAAGAAACGAAACATAAACAAGTGCAAGGAGATCAAACGTTACATTACAACAAGGGTCTTAAACTGGGAAGAGAAATTAGAATAAGAGAGCCGAACAGTAAGGATTACATTATTTACGTTATTTACATTATAATGTGAAGTCTCTTGTATAGTTTGCTATCTCTTATAAAATAGCTATCATTTGCATATGATAAGTTTGATTGATAGCAATATGCAATTGATAGCAATATGCAATATGCATATTGCTATCATTGCATATGATAAGTTCCTGCCTGCATGCAAGCTCTAGTCAAGCTGGCATTTTATGTTGGAGTTTGGGATAGAAGAAGCTGATTATTTTAGAGTTCCCCTAGTCTTTAGCCTGTTTTGGCTACCACCCTGTAATGAGCAGGTTCGGAAGTAAGAAACCTGCATCTCCTCACCCACCACCCCTTCACTAGGAAATGGATCTCAGGGTTTTGGTGTTTGGTGATTTTGGTTCAGGAGGAAGGTTTTGGTCCGCCCTTGCCTACCCTGCAGAGGGGGGAGTGGGGGAGAAAAAAGGATTCTCGCTCTGTTTCCGGTATTTTTGGATCCCTCAGCCTGAAAGATCCCTGTGCCATCTAAAAGAACTGTGCATGAAAGGAGTGGATACCAACTGGAATCCATAACAGGAGGAGAGAAGAGGAGCCTGAGTTTCTGCCAAAAATGAAACCGGAAGGAGAAGGTTTGGAAATTTCAGAGTCAAGCAGTGGGACCACAGGTATTTGAGAACATAAGAACATAAGAACATAAGGACATGCCATACTGGGTCAGACCAAGGGTCCATCAAGCCCAGCATCCTGTTTCCAACAGTGGCCAATCCAGGCCATAAGAACCTGGCAAGTACCCAAAACTAAGTCTATTCCATGTAACCATTGCTAATGGCAGTGGCTATTCTCTAAGTGAACTTAATAGCAGGTAATGGACTTCTCCTCCAAGAACTTATCCAATCCTTTTTTAAACACAGCTATACTAACTGCACGAACCACATTCTCTGGCAACAAATTCCAGAGTTTAATTGGGCGTTGAGTAAAAAAGAACTTTCTCCGATTAGTTTTAAATGTGCCCCATGCTAACTTCATGGAGTGCCCCCTAGTCTTTCTACTATCCGAAAGAGTAAATAACCGATTCACATCTACCCGTTCTAGACCTCTCATGATTTTAAACACCTCTATCATATCCCCCTCAGTCGTCTCTTCTCCAAGCTGAAAAGTCCTAACCTCTTTAGTCTTTCCTCATAGGGGAGTTGTTCCATTCCCCTTATCATTTTGGTAGCCCTTCTCTGTACCTTCTCCATCGCAATTATATCTTTTTTGAGATGCGGCGAGAGGGATAGGAGATAGGGATAGGAGAAGCCACTGCAATACACTCTGGGCAGCCTTATATTCCATTCACAGGAAAAAAGGGGGCCCCTGGGAAGAGGCTAAGGGACCACAGATTAATAAATTACAAGTCGGTCTGTGTGATTATGGATAGATGAAGAAGAAGATGTACTTGGTACCATTCAGTTTCCCTTGAACAAGTTGAACAGTAAACTTTTTATTTTGGAACATCCTATTTCTGTGTCTGGGACTCACCAGAGCAGAGACTAAGAACCTGAGCTTACACCCACAGAAGAGACATTTCCATTATACTTTGGGCCCTGGAGGCATTTTGTTTGGCTACTGCAGTATTCGCTAAATAAGGAGCTACACTTTGCTCAGGGGCTAAAGTGCCTGCAAGCATAATTTTATTCAGAGGTCTTTAAATTATATTTGATCTCCAGAGAGTGAATAGTGAAGGATATTGGGTTTTGCCGATTATAAACCTATTTAGTTTTAATTTAAAGTGCCCCCCCCCCCCCAAGCTGCCACACTCACCACTTTGGTCAGGCCACCCGTCGCAGGCCATCGCAGCCTAGTGCCTACAACGAGGCAGGACGCCACCAACATCCCGACGTGGCAGGACACCACCAACATCCCAACGTGGCAGGATGCCGCGGCAACTCTGTCCACACTCCTCCTTAGGTGCGTGGGGGGCTGATATCTCATTTAAAGGGCCAGCAGCGGGAAAGTCCTCACGGCACCTAATGATGCCAACACACGCTCGGGCCTATAAAAGGACTTTGCTGGCTCCTTCATCGCCTCAGCTACAGATCCAGCTATATTTCATAATGCGTGTTGCTTCGCCTCATCATGCTTGCCTGCGGTTCCAGTCCAGCTTTTCTTCCACGTCACCTGCTTTTTCTTCTCTTCGCCCACCTGCCCTGCCCATCTACCCCTCCTCCTTCCTCTCGGATGGATATCTGGTACGACCTTAGCCTGAACCTCAGATACGATTGACCAATGCCTGACTTTGACCATTGCCTGGACCTTGGATATGATTGACTGCTTCCTGCCTCCAACCCTTGCTTGGACCTCAGACACGACTGACTATTGCCTGTCTAGGACCCAGCTTGCTACGGACCTCTCCTGCCAGCAGCAGAGACCCCACCTAAGCCTTGCCAGCCCTGGCCCCCAAAGACTTAACATGTGGGGAATGAGGGCTGGTATAGGTGAAGGTCCTGGTGGGTCTCTGCTTTGCCTAGGTCCACCTACCATTGGTAGGAACCTGCAGGGCTCCTCCCTGCAGGAAGAGCCAATCTTGCCTCAGTCCAAGGGTCCACTATTACAACACGAATAAAACATATTGATGGCCATCTACAGTTACATGATTTAATTCCACTCGCATCTTGCTATAATAGGTTATCTCAGTAACTTGTGGAGTCCATCAGTCTTCATCAACAGCAGGAGGCAATTGTCCCTTTTCAACATCTTTACAGAAAGGCAAAGAAAGTATACCGTGAGCTGAGGATCAAAATCACTTTAACTGGAGTTGTCCATGCTCATCTGTAGATAGAGGCTGCTGAAAGCAGAGTTCCAGAAACAATTTATGGAATTTTGATCTGTTTAGCAAACAAAGAAATGGCCTCATCTATGTCATGTAACAACACTAGACATTGTGGTATATTATGGAAACATGTATTTGTATTTCTACACAACACATTAGTAAGGAGAACCCTGCAACAGATCAGCTGATATTGCATTGACTATATGCTGGCAATAGGTATTCTAATAGTATAATAAATATATATTATATAAATTATATATATATAATATATATATATATATATATAATATATATATATAGATAATATATATTATATAGAAAGAGAGAAATATAAGAGATAGAGAGAAGAGGATATATTATAAGATATATAATATATATATATATATTATATATAGATATATAGATAGATATATATATAGAAATATAGATAATATATAATAGATATATATATAAGATATAATATATAATAATATAATATAATTATATATATATATATATATATAATATATATAATATATATATAATATATATATATATAAATATATATATTTATCTCTCTCTAATGTTCTTAGTTTAAATTCTTACGGTCTTCCATTGCCCAGGTTTTATGCTCCCTGTTTAATGTAACTTTACTTTCTACCTTGATGTTAATTGGTTTCCCCTCAGTTACATTGTAAACCGGTACGATAAGACCTAGTCTTGAGCATCGGTATAGTAAAAGAAATAAAATAAATAAATAAATAAATAAATAAATAAAGCATTTACATGCAAACAGATAATTCACTCCTGGAATGTCTTGTCCTCCAGTGAGGGTAGATTCATCACAGCCAATGTGGACCTGAAATCTGTGTGTACTTCAGTCTGAGTTTGAAAGCAAACCTAAGTGCACAAATCTGCTTTGAAAATGAATAGGTTGGTGCATAGCCATACGTGGCATACGCGCACACATTGATACCTGTAGAGAGCCGGTGTAAATATCCACACAATCATTTCTGTGCAAACGTTTGAAAATCAAAAGTACACGCGTAAATGGATTTCCCTGCACCAACTCCCCCCTGGGAAGGGAAGACCTCTTTGCATTATACAGAAAAGGACATGGAAAATCACTTCTGCACGTACTTTTACATGCACAACTCTTGGGGTCATTTTCAAAAGCCCATTTATGTGCGTAAAACCTTTGGAAAATTACCCCCCAAAAAACAGATGGTGCCATGAACAAAGAACAGACTCCAATTCTACAATTCTTCCCAACAAGGGTATACGAGACATGCCAAGATCCAAACAGCAACTGAGACTAAGATTATGAAACATTCCCTTCTAGATCAAAGAGGAATTGATTCTGTGCTAACCAAACCTATATCAGTACATCCTTTTTCAATGTTGTTTTAATCAAAGCTCTATGTCTGCTTTCACTTTAAATCTACAACTCCCAAACTTTAAAAATATCAGTAAAGAGACATCTCAAATGCCCATACTACTATGATGAGCATTAAAATATACAGATTATGGTTATTTAATTGTTTTATGTACATAAGATTACCCAGACATTCTAAAAACCGCTTCACTCAAGCCCCTCCTCAAGAAACACAACTTAGACCCTAATGTACTAGCTAACTTCAGACCCATCTCTAACCTCCCTTTCGTTGCCAAACTAACGGAGAAACTGGTAAACACCCAGCTTTCTGAATATCTTGAAGACCACAAGATCCTATACCCCTCGCAATATGGTTTCCGTAAATCACGCAACACGGAAACCCTCCTCATTTCACTTACTGACCATATTATCATGGGGTTAGACAAAGGACACTCCTTTTTGTTAGTCCTGTTAGACATCTCGGCGGCATTTGACACCGTCAACCATACCATCCTGCTGGATCGCCTAGCAGATATCGGCATCTCCGGATCTGCCTACAACTGGTTCAAGTCCTTCCTCAGCAATAGGACTTTTAAGGTCAAAATCAACAATAAAGAGTCACCCCTAACAAAATCAACTCTTGGTGTACCTCAGGGTTCCTCCCTATCTCCAACCCTCTTTAACATATACCTCCTCCCCCTCTGCCAACTGTTAACAGATCTCAACCTAATTCATTATCTGTACGCAGACGACGTACAGATTCTAATCCTGATAACAGAATCAATCTCAAAAGCACTCACCCATTGGAACAACTGCCTTCTATCCATCACTAATCTACTCAACAGCTTAAACCTGGTTCTCAACGCCTCTAAGACAGAGATGCTCCACATCTCCTCAAATGAAAACAATATCCCCCCACCATCACCACACATCTCTCACCTTACCTGTAAGCAGGTTAGAGACCTCGGGGTAATACTAGACAATCGACTAAACCTTAAGAAAATGGTCAACACAACCTCCAAAGACTGTTTCTTCAGACTACAGGTTCTAAAATGACTTAAACCACTCTTATTCTTCCACGACTTCAGGACAGTCCTACAAGTGCTACTGTTCGCCAAAATAGACTACTGCAGTGCCCTTTTCCTAGGCCTCCCCAAATCCACTACCAAACCACTGCAGATAATACAAAATGCGGCAGCGAGATTGCTGACCAGTACCAGCCGCAGCGAACACATCTCACCCATCCTCAGGAACCTACATTGGTTACCAGTTAATTTCAGAATTCTATACAAATCAATCACCGTAATTCACAAAACCATCCATCATCATCTTCAACTCGACCTGGAAATCCCTTTCAAACTCCACTCCTCTAACAGACCTACTAGAGATAATCTCAAAGGTACTCTGAAATTTCCCCCCCACCAAAGCCTCACGCCTCTCGACGACCAAAGACAGAGCTTTTCGATAGCTGGCCCTTCTATCTGGAATAGCATCCCATCAAACCTCAGATTGGAGCCTTGCCTTTTAACTTTTAGAAAAGACTTAAAACCTGGCTCTTTCACCAAGCCTTCGCCGAGCCACCAGACAATCATTAGTTGTCCTTCACCATTACCCGTCCTGGCATCTATACTCACGAATGGACTCTGATTCTCCCAGGTTAAAGCAACTTTAAGCTTTTAACCCGTACGCTCTATTGTATCACTTTATATTTATTTTCTGCCTTATCTTCTTTCCAGCTTATGGCAAGCTTCCAAGTTCTCATTCCCTGTTGATTGTAACTTTCTGACTTATTCCCACCTATTGTTTATCCTTCGTTTACTTGAATTTGAATTGTTACCCCAGTTATACCCTTGTTATATGTAAACCGATCCGATAGGTTATTTACTATGAGGGTCGGTATAGAAACTGTTAAATAATAAATAAGTAAAAACAAAAACTATATACAAGATGATATGGGAGGTTTTTGTTGTTTTTATTTTGTGCATTCAAGGGCGCTAACATGGCAACCACATTGCTTTATCCATGATCTTATGTGACTGAAAGATTACAAAATATTGGGAGGATCATTTTCAAAGCTGCTTCCCTGAAAATCCTCCTCCTCCGTTCAGCTAAAACGCTCACTGTGGGCTTTCACAGTGCATGCACTTTTAACTGGGTCAGAAAGCGGGGCGTTCAACTGGGGATAAAACAGCACAGACATGATTAGCATTTTCCAAAGTACATGTGCTATTTCTCCCACTTGCCGTGGGAGAAATAACAGGTACCAGGATGTGCAAATAACAGGTACCAGGATGTGCAGGCGCTTTTAGGGCACAGGCTTTATACTAATTTTTAAAGGGGAAACGCCTTTGCCGTAGTTTCACTTCCAAATGGGCTACAAAGCACATGGGGTGTTTTGCATCCGTGTGGGCCACTTCCCATTGTCCCCTATGTCCACATTTCTTCCGTGCTTTCCAGAATTCTTTGCAGCGAGCAGAATACAGCTTTTGTGGGGTTTGAGTGATAGCCGCGGGTTCTAATCAGTGCAAGACAAAATGTAGGATCCTTTTCATTATTCATTCAATCCCCATTCTGTGTCTGGAGCTTGGAAACCTAGGTCCCTGCTACTTTTTGGAAGAAAAACCTGCCAATAACTCCTGCCCTCTCCCCAAGTTAAAATTTAATCACATCAGCAACTCAAATTAAAAGAAACATAGTACATATAAGGAACACAGATAACAAAAAATATAACACCCCAGGGCCTTTCATCAGGAAGCTCTTATATTCTAGCTTTCCTAATCCTATTTTGCCTTTCTGCCCTGTCGAGGACTAACCTTTTAATTAAACCTTAGATTTCCAAAGCGCAGAATTTGTGGAACAATTGGAAAGCGATGGCCTTCTATTTGTATTGTAATTGTCTGTAGCTCTTAACCTTCTTCAATGCATGCTGCATCAGCCCGAGAGAAATGACCTTTCGAAAATGGAGTGTGCAGCAAATATTGTGTCATCCTTAAAAGGTACGACACACAAAAGGAATGAACTTCAACAATGACATGATTTCTGGAAAAAGTGAAAAAAAAATAAACCCCAACTTATTTAAGACTAAACAAAGAAGTTTTATCATGATGAGGAAAGTTATGAAAACATTTTATTATTGGTCTTTCTTCATTCAGACTTGAATCCGTTTGTGTATAGTTTACTGGGGTACAAGATATTCCAGCATTGCACAATTTGGTGACACTTCTGAATAAATGTTCCAAACGCGCCCATTTAAATAATTTAATTGCACGTAATGTAAGTTATAGTGCTGGTATTTTCACACCTTCATTAGTGTCAGTGGAAAGTTATGCATCCAGACAGTATCACATGAGTAACTGCACTCACAGGCAAAATGTCGCTCCAGTGTTTTTAATAAGCACAATATTTACTGGCAAAGTAGCGACCAGTGGATATTTCTAGAAAGTGCTTTCCTGTGATAGGTGTCCTTTGAAGACAGAAGTTCACCAGTGATAAAAGTGGGCTACACGAGCACGCGCAGCATCGAATAGACAGATTCTTCCGGAACTTTCTGGAAAAGGCAAAAAATGTCTTTCACTGCTCGTGCGCAGTAATTCGCTAATTAGCTCCTCTCAGTTTCATTTTATTTATTAGCTTTGATGAGGAAAGAACAACCCTGAAGGGGAAATAGATGGGTTTGTTTGACTGGTGAACTATTGTTTTCAAAGAACACTTGCTACAGGTATTCTTTGTCGTCTTCAGCAATAAAGGGGAAAATTACCAACAAGAATCACCTACAAGAAGAAAATATTTTTATGGGGAAAGATCCTTCCATATAACATTTTTAACAAAGACCTAAAATTATAAAAATGAATTGAAGGAGGGTTGGGTTCTACCCCATGAAGAGACTGTGGGAAAAATGATAATCCAAGCCGACTATCCCACTAGAAGGCCATGTCCAGATAGCACTGACTTGTGAATGTGCGACTTGAAGTCCACGTTGCAGCCATGTAAATGTCCTCAGTGGAGGATAACCTTTAGATGGGTGACAGATGCTGCCATGGCCCTGGTCCCTTTTGTTATGGGCCTTGACATGTACCTCTAAACTGCCTGGGAATAAACAGCAGATATAATCTGCTACCCCATTATGTTATTACAACTCCAAATCTTTTGAGGCTAAAGAAACAAACAGTTGGGCCGATTTTCTATGAGCTTGAGTTCATTCCAGGTAGAAGGTGACAGTCCCCTTGTAATTCGAGGAATGAAGGGCCTTTTCACTTTTATGGACATGTGGCCTAGGGGAAAATCTTGCCAGGATGACTGACTGATTAAGGTGGAAGTCTGATATGGCCTTAGGCAGGAGCCTAAGATTTGGATGACATCTACTGTAATATAAGGCAGGTAAGTCACCAGGGCCTGGACTCACTGACTTTATGGGCTGAAGTAACAACCAATAAAAATGTGATCTTCCAAGTCAGGTACTGGACCTCACAATTATCTAGGGCAGTGGTACTTAATCTTTTTTTCTGTCGGAAAACAGCTAACAGATGATGCTCACATACATGACACACTGAACACATGATTGTCACAGGTTAAATGTAAGCATACACTCTGCATCCGCAGGAACCCCCTGATCCCCAGCAATAATAGATGCAGAGCAGACCTAGGATATTTCCCCATACAACTCACCATACAAAAAGATATTCTGTTTCTGGTGTCATCTCAGTAACAGCAACACCAACTCCCTCTACTACCAGACACAGGGGGTAATTTTCAAAAGGAGTTATGCGCATAAATGTAACTACTATTGTAGCAATTTTCAAACGCTATTTACTCACGTAAAGTGCATTTATGTGAGTAAATCCTATGGACAATTCAATGGCATATATTGTAGCAATTTTCAAAAACCCACTTACTCAAGTAAAGTGCATTTACTCGAATAAAGCCCAGTTTTACTCAAGTAAATGCTTTTAAAAATCAGGCCCACAGTGTAAAATACAAAACCTGAAAAGAAAAAAAATCACTCAGCACATGTGTAATAAACCTGCCATACCATAGCAGCACTAACTGAGGACTGAAACAGCAATAGCCCTACCTATTAAAAGCAGCAGTGCACCACCAATACATGTCCTGTTGAGAAAACACAAGAAATAAAACTGATACAAATCCCTAAATGCTAGTAAAATGCCTCACCCGGTCACGCACACAACCAACCTTCACCAAACACAGATTAAAAAACACAGGTTACAAATGTGAAGATAAAAACTGGAATGGAAACCTCAAAAAGCCACTCTGCATGCAGTGCACAACTGGATGGCTAGAAACAGAAATACATATCCTCCTACACTAAGCAAAGTCTTTATTTTATTTATTTATTTGTTTGTTTATTTATTTATTTATTTAAATTCTTTTCTATATCGTTGTTAAGCTGGGAGCCGTCACAACAGTTAACAATGAGGCACATAAATTAATGTTGCTGAATGCATTTAGTATAACAACTAGACAGCTGCCTGTACGTTACGGTACAAAGTTTCATAATAACTATAGGATGATAAGTGAGATAGATATACTTAGATTTATTAGAACAGTTTTTAACAATATATATAATCTACATGTTATCTGTTACTGCTTAAAAGTAAAACAAACTCGTGTTGCTTAGGTGTGTTTTGTTAGTTTACAAACTAATTGCTCTCTACAGTTCCCTGGATTCTATTCTCCATTCTCTTTGTAGTATGCTTGTTTAAATAGCTATGTTTTTAGGCTTTTTTCTGAATAGTTTGATGTCTTTTTGCAATCTGATTTCTAACGGCATGGTGTTCCCTGCTAATTATAGGGCTCTCTCTCTTACTTGCGTTAGCCTTGCTGTTTTGACTGAGGGATAGAAGAAATGCACATTCCAAAAACTGACATATTATTCTCCTTGCACCCTGACCCTCCCCCTCCCCTCAATCATCCCATCACTTCTCCCAATAGTTCCTTTTCAATCATCCCCTCAAACTCACACCCCTGCCCAGCATTTCCAACTCCCATCCTCTTCCCTCTGCTTCCTCTTTCCTACTCAACTCTTCCTGACCCCCCCCCCCTTTCCCCTTTCCTGCTCAGCAGCCCCATACTCCTTTTCTCTTCTATCTCTCCCTGTCCAGCATCTACAATCTCCTTTCTCCTACCCCCCAGAGGGTGAAGAAAGCATCACTTCCGGGCCCAGCACAAGAAGATAAAGTTAGTGTCCTGTTGGGCCCAGAAGAGCAGGAGTTGGCAATATCTTGCTTGTTATGATCTGGAATGAAGGAGGACACAGCCTTACACTGAGCCAGTAAGATGAGAAGGAAGCGAGAGTAGCCTCCTGTCGGGCCCAATAAAGGAGAAGTCAACCAACTCCTACCCAGGCTGATGAGAGAGCAGCCTCCTGCTGACCCTGTGACAGACCTTCCAGGACCTCACGACACATCGGTATATCCTGACTCACTTGTTGAGAACCACTGGTTGTTGCGACCGTTGCTGCCCAACGTCTCCACTACGCCCACTTTACCGTCTTGGCGACTTCCTCTTTGCCTGTTGGAAGTTTGGCTGCCACGGTGTCCTCATGCCGTCCTCCTCCGGCGTCCCCGGATCGGCTAGGCGCTGCACACCGCCATGTTTCCTCGGAGCCTAAGGGCACGCATGCGGCGCGGCCCCGACTGAAGTATCAGCAGTGGCGCGAACCTCAAGGGCGTCCCCCTGAGGTGATGTCATCTCCACCAGATATTTAAGGTCTCTGAAATCGCTAACTAATCGAGTTAGCAAGGGTTGGGGTTGGGTTACTCTACCTAGCTACTCTACCTAAGCTACTCTGCCTCCATGGACTTACCAGGGGTACCCGCTCCTCGGGGGCCTCGCTTTCTCCTTTGCTTTGCAGATCAGTCTGGAACCGGTACTCACTCCTCGAGGGCCCTTGTTCCCGGACTGGCTACTGAATACCACTTCTGCCAGGAAGTCTTCGCAGCTTACAACATCAGTGAGTTACCTTCTCTCTCTCAGAGCGTTCCCTGGAACCAGGTACTTGCTCCTCGAGGGCCTACTCTTTCCACTCTTGGGCTACTTCCAAGGAACTATTGTGTGAGTGTTACCATCAAGGTTCTGTTCCTGAACAGTGCATATACCCTGCCTACTCACTAAATCCAGTTTCTCTACAGCTCAGTTATCCAGGATCGCTGTTCCAATTTTGGAGGAACTACAGCCCAGCTGGGCACTTCAGCTCACTACTGCCACCTCTGGTGGTTCAATATACTGTCTAATAAAAGAACTAGTGTGTATCTGTCTCCATACTCTGTGCCTGACCAGTGGTCCCTCTCGGGATCTTCCCCCGGGGGCGTGGTGGTCATCTGCTACCAGCCCAAGGATCCACCCACAAGTATCTCAAACACTAACACTGGTCTAGAGTGGTTCTTAATGCATTCCTCAGGACACAATGAATATGCATACATTTGTATACAAAATTTTGTATACAATGGAGGCAGTACATGCAAATGTTCTCATGCATATTCATTGTGGATATCTGAAAACCCAATTGGCCTGGGGTCCTTCAGGACAGGTTTGGGAATGGCATAGAGCAGTCATCCCCAATTCAGTTCTAGAGAAGCTCCTAGCTACTCTGGTTTTCAGGATATCTGCAATAATGTGCATGAGATAAATATTAATGCGATAGAGGCAGTGTATGCAAATCTATCTCATGCACATTCATTGAAGATATCCTGAAAACCTGACTGTTTAATGCAGTGGTATTCACTTCCAGCCCTCGATGTCCACAAACAGGTTAGATTTTCAAGATCTCTCTAATGAACATGCATCAGATAGATTTGCATGCCCACTGCCTCCATTGTTTGCAGTCCTTGAGGGCTGGAAGTGAATCCCATGGGGGTAGGGTCTTCTCTAGGACCACTGGTCTGCTTTTTACAATTCATGTCTTCTGGTTTACTTTTAGATCACAAAACACCCAAACTGGCAGATCAGAAGGGGGTTGAGATTTCATTTTAAAAAGCCACACAAATACACTCGCCCCTAATTTCTGGAACACTGCACTATGTATGGTAGTTCTATAATTTATTAATGTTAGCATTATTTGAAATGTATAACTCACTTTTCCACTATGTGCTCAAAGTAGGACACAACAAATAAAAGTCGACTGAAGTAAAAAAAGAAATTAGACTTCATATTCATACAAACTCTGGAGCATTAGAAGGAAAAGCCTGCAAGTGATATTAATTAATGGTGTGTCAGACTTCTTTTTTAGCTTAATCTTTACAGCCTCACACTTCAGGAGTCTCATATTTCTAAAGACATTTGTTTCTCAGCCTGTATCCTTTGCTATTTTCACAGAGTTTTCCCCCAGTCACAAAGGGGCCTGTGGAGTTAGCATTTTTCCTGAAAAACCCTTTAGTACATCAAATTCTAAGATCTTCTTTGAAAACAGGACTTACGGCTGAAATGAGCCAATATTTTAAATTGTATTTAATTAAATTTTGCAAAATAAACTATACTCTTACCATTGATCACTATTATAATGTGCATTCACATTTTTAGATGAAAAATAAAATCATGAAAAACTTCAAATTCATTAGACATTAACCATGGCCAGCTTCGTCCCCTCCCTCCCACCCCTATTCCCTTCCCTGTACATTAAACCTCATTTAAAGTAGCAGCACACATATCTCTATCTCAAAATTATATTCACAAATAGGAGTTCTAAACTTTAGTCTTTAAAATTATATTGACTTCAGACAATTATCAATGTAGGATCTGGCCTTGACACAATAAGGCATAGAAGCCAGAATTGGGTTCCAGATACTCTGAAAAGGTCACATCTCCTTCAAACCCTTTTCTTTCACCGTCAACCACTCCATCGTGATCATTCTAGGGACCTGGTTCCTCCATAAACAATCAAATGAGGTGAGTGAGGTTGTGTCCATTACAGCATTAAAATATCCAAAATGCCTATATGAGTCCACTTGAAGTATCTATCCTTAAAAACACAGAATATGATGGCAGATCAGGACTCGAAGGCACTTCTTGTCTGCCTAATTTCCTTTCAGTTGCAATACAGTAGGTCCTCACTTGTTCTCGGTTTTACCTTCACTTTCTCATAACCAAGAGTCCTCTGTGCTCATCCCATTTTCTTCTTGAATTCTGTTACTGTTTTTGTCTTTTCTACCTCCAGTGATGGTTTTCTACCAGATCAGGCTGGGCCACCAACCCAGAAACCTTTTGAACCGTGGCAAATTCGCTTTTCACGAATTTTTCACAATTCAAGGCTCTGGAGATTGGGGGAAGGTGTCACATAGTTAAGGCACCACCAACTTTGCACCGATAGCATTTTTCAAACTTGGGGAGGGGGCAGGAGAGCATGATGCCAGCACTTCACGACTGCTAATTCTGGCTATTTATTTTATATAAAAAGCCAAGAGCCAAGTAGTGGATATTGAAAACAATTCACACCAAGAAACATAAATCGAAAAATGAAAGTGTGAAGAAAAAGAGCCAGCTGCAATGTAAGTCCAAACCACTGTTTGTTTATTCAAAAAAACTGTAGTGCTTCAATCATAATGATAGTCAAATCCTACAGCATTTCATAAATATTGAGAGTCCAGCAGTAAATGAATATAGTCCAGCAATATGTGGGTTAAACCTCATGTAAATCCAACACTGTTAGGTCCTGCAACACGGCCATGTTTTGTTGAGTAGCTTCATCGGGAGGGACTCAGCTTGTGCTCTGATGACTCCCCCTTGTAAGTTCTTGCTCAGGTCTAGTTTTAGAACAATTGCCCTAGGCTCCATCACCATAAGTTGCCCCCTTTGGCAAAACTGAGTGACGTTAATAAGATAGAGCATTGAGACATCTGGCAAAAGCTGGGCTCATGCCTTAGTTTTGGTTTACATGATTGTCCAATCATAAGTTTGAAGTTAGCCAAGGAGGCCCAATCTGGGACTGACATACTGTCAGGCATGCTGGGATTTGAACCGGCAGCCCTGGAGTGCTACAAGCAGGTAACCGGTAAAGCCTGACTCTGGCCAAGTTTTGCTCATGTGACCGAGCTACTTCAAGGGCTACAACAATCATAAAACATATATATTAAATAAATAGCTGCTCGGCTCATACATCTGTGTTTGTTGCAACAATGTAGAAAATCCCATTGGAACAATGTGTCTGGTAGAGAAGGAATATTGAATGTGATCTTTTACACACTAAGAAAGCTTGTTTGACCATTACAGGTATATATAATTTCTTTTGAATGTTCAGCCTTGCTTACTAGAACATATGTGATATCATTGTTTTAATACATTTGTATATGTGAGTATATATCTGTTCATCTTGTCTTTGTCAATTTGATATTTGACTTATTTATTATGATTTTATATTTTGCAAGTCTTTATGTTTTTATATGTTTTAATATATATGTTTTTTGATTGTTGTAGCCCCTGAAGCAGCTCGGTGTAATGAGTGAAACTCGGCCAGTGTTGGGCTTTACCGGTTACCACACATTGCATTAATAAAGAATCCCTTTTACCGATCAACTTCTTTTTGGTTGCTTCTTCGCTGCATTGCATCAGCCTCCGTTTTGTTTCCTGGTGCTACAAGCAGGACCCTTAGACACATGGGGGCAGAGAGCAGAAACCAGGGGCGGATTGCAGGAACATATCGGCCCGGGGGATTTTTTTCAAAACTGGCCCATGGGTATTCTGACGCGGCCTGCAGATCTCTTTTCATGCCTCAGCCCACAGAGCTCTCTTCTCGCCGCAGGTCCTTTTCCATGGCCCCGCAGATCTCTCTTCAGGCACAGTAAATGAGCTCTGCCGCAGCCCACAGTTCTCACTTCCAGCGTGGCTTCTTCGGTTCTGCTGCAACCGTAGATCTTTCTTTGAGCTGGAAAAACTCATCTCATGTTCCTTGGCAGGAAGCTTTATTATAAAAAAAACCAAACATGATGGAAGCGATCGGCCCACCAGGGAAAGCCCAATCTGATAGTTTCTTTCAGGGGGAACTGACCTAAGGAGTGAGCCCAGCGAGTTCCAGGTCTTCAATGCTCTGCCTGGAGAAGGACTGGGCAAACTGGTAATTTCACTCATGCACGTATGTTTTAAAATAAATTGATTTATGCATGTAAATCCTTATTTAAATGAGTAAATCCTACTTTATTTTCACATGTAAAATATTCCCATATACATTTTTAAAATAGATGGGTAAAGTAAGTACGTTCAAGGCACTGAAATAAATGGTTTTAATGCATTGCATGCATCACACTTTGGCATACATATGTGCATATGTTGTGGGGTAAACATAGGCATGTTTTATAATACACAAGTATGTGATGTGTATCTTATAAAATATTATGGGAAAACAATGCACGGCCACATACATGCATATATGCCACCACACACAGTTGTTTGAACATTATCCTTCCTGGCCGTAAGTCCTCCAGGTTTCACCAAGATAATTAGGCCGATGCAATATCGTGCGCTCAGGCTAGTGCACAGATTAACTCACGGTTGGACGCACGTTTTAGATGTGTGTCCATAACCCCTAATGCAATAAGGGGATCAGCGGGTCAAAAACGTGCATCCAAACCAGCACGTAGCTAATAGCCTCATTAATATGGCATTGTAATGAGTGCTATTAGCTAGTACCCCTGATGTAAAAAAAAACCACCAAAAACGTGTGCCTGACGGGCACATTTTAACCCTAAAAAATTAACACCATCCCCAGAGCTGGCATTAAGTCTTCAGGCGCCCCAAAATCTGAAAAGAAAAGCAGAAAATACTGCTTTTTTGTGGTTCCTCTGTCTTAATAGCATTGCAATACTAAGTAAGAGAAACCACAGAAAGCAGCAATATGAAAGAGAAAAAAATGGTCTTGATGGCGGTCAGCTTAGGAAAAATGGACACTCCGTTTTATGTGCATCCGTTTTCCTAATCCGCGCACAGCCACGTCTCCTGGGCACCCGGTGCCATTGCACTAGGGCCACACAATTTGTCCCTAGCGTGTCCTTTTTAGCATAGTGGCTCAATTGCCTATTGCATCGAGTGCCCAAGAGAGGTGAATGTGCGCGCGGTAAACAATGGGCACCCAGTTTGGACGTATGTTTTTTATGCGCACTTTATTGCATTGGCCTGAAGGTATGTGCTTCACTGTAGGGGAGTCCATGACAAAGAACTCTTGCATGCTATCTCTTAAAGATGTCTGCTTGGGTTAGTTATTTGTAGACAGTGTTTAGTATTCAAGCAGCATGCAAGTGATTGCCATCAAAATTATTTAATTAGAACGAGAACAAAAGGAAAGAAGTATCTAGATAGTGTAGTTTGCTGTGAGTGGACTGAGTTCTGTTTTAATTCAGACTGCCTATATTCAGTCCTTCATGTAGGCTTCTGATGAATGCTCTTATTGCCCTACAATGTGTCTCATGAGTTCTAAAAAACTTTGGAACAAAATGTTCATGAAATATTTTAAGGACATCAGCTTGATAGTGGATTTTGTTGTTGGAAATAAGACACCATCAAGTTAGTAACATTTGGAAGAAAGGGCGAGATGGCTAAGAGGGTCTGCATGATATCTTCAGAGTGATAGTCCGGAGAGAAATCAAAGTCCCACTTGGAGTGGTGTTGGTTGGGAGCCAGGACAGGTGAGTCAAGTTCAGGGTTGGATATCTAAAGATCTTCAACCGCCACAAAAGTTAAGAATGTCCTATTTCCTCACACACTCTTAATCTGGCCATTTTCTTTGACCCTTACCTCTCCTTCACCTTGCATGCTACTCAGATTACAAACATGTGGGGGCCATTTTTCAAAGAGTTTAGACTCTTAACATTTGGAGTTAGGCTTTTAAATTGGCCCTTTTGAATATGTACTAGGGCTGAGTTCCTGAATTTAGTTTCACTAGGATCCCAAATTTAGGATCCTAAAAAATGCTGCGGGGTGGAGTTAGGGTCGGGAAATAAAGTTAGGAGCTGAGCACTGATTTTCAGAACTAAGCACCTAATTTAGGACCCAAAATCTAGGAAAATGAACAGCAGGCCTAAATTTAGGAACCTATGTTTTAAGATCCTAAATTTATGTGAATTTTCAGCTGAAAACGTAGGCTCCTACATTCGTATGAAAATAGCTGCCAAACTTACAGGGTCATTTATCAAATAGCATTATGATGTTTTCACCTTTAATGCATGTGATAGCACCATAACATAAGGTGCAATACAAATCAGAAAAAGAGGAGTAACATCAAGCTAGGTTGAGAGAACATTGCACAAATCTCATCTTTGACTGAGTTTCCTCACTCCGAAGGTCATCAAACCTTCACAAGAGAGCACTGTTTTGTTCGTACATCTAACTTTGATTGTCAAAGTGGCCCCTAACCCCTACACTAATACCTAAACCTCACCTCGAGTTACTAGGTGGGCCTCCCATAGAGATATCAATACCTATCTAGTGTGAGGGCATTATGGCTAGTCAGTCTCTCTCTCTCATGGCCCTGTTAGCTAGGCTGGCTTGCAATAAACTGTCTATTACATGTGATATTTAGTGCATTTTGATAAATCCAGGCCTTAGGTTCCTAAATTTAGGAGATCAACTTTTTTGAGTATGCCCCCTTGGTGCTTTCATCTCTTGAACATGCATAAAAATTGTTAATACTCTCTCTCCAGTACTGTGAAACTCCTCATCCTTAGTGCTGACATTGATCATTAGCTTTTGTAACACCTTTCATTCCAGTATCCCAGCTTCTGTTCTCATTCTGATCTGTTGGCTTCAAGGTTCAGCTACTCATTTGTTTGCCGCCGTATCTCTTATTAGCACATTACACTGCTGTTCTTCTCTCTTCTGTCTGTTCCTTTTCAAATATGTCAAACTTTTTCTACAGTCAATGCCCTATACTTTTGCAATAGAGAATAAACTGGGCAGACTTAGATCCGCCTCACAATCTTTATTTGCCATTATATTCTATACATCTCTGTTTATGTTTCTAGGAGTAGATCAATCTCCATGTTTTTTCCCTCTCCACTTGTTTGTCATTTTTTCTGTTTTCCTTACCAGTACCCTGTCTCAAGATCTTGCCCTATTCTAGGGCTTTTTTATGTTGCTCTACTGTGGTGAAAATTGCATCCCATCACTGCTCCACTAGCTTCATCTCTAAGTATTTCTGAAAGACTGCATCAATGTATTTTAATATACTGAGATCCCTAGTTTTGAAATTAAATTGTTTCCCTCCCTGCATTTTTCTAGCCCTTAAGGACAGTAAATGGGGTTCCATCCTTGGAACACAGAATGCACAAATAACATGAAAACAAGAGCACTGAACCTGCGTGCAGACCCTCCACATTACAGCTGGCAGCAGCAACCTTTGATTGTGGGCAGCACTGCTCAGATACTTCAGAGAAGGTGCAATAACCATTTAATGCAATTCCTAGATTCTTCCTGGTGGTATATAAACATTGGCAAAGAGTCATTCCTAGTGATTGCTCCTTGTATTGAAGGAGTTGCAAGAAGATTAGTCACTAGGGAAATGGCAGTGGTTTTGTTCCAAAGTACAACCTGTAAAAATATTGAAAAGAAGAAGCTTTCACAAATCACCATCGGTTTTTAAGGTCATACCTAGAGGTGGAAAAGAGAGGAGGCTGCCAAGGCCGTAAAGTCCTTTTAGGTGCAAGTATGGGCCAGGAAAGGTGCTATTGTCCTTCTACCATTCAAGTCACAGTGGGGAAGGAGGGCAGAGAACACAAAATGAATGGGGATGAGAGAGAGTTTGTGTGTGTGTGTTGGGGGGGGGGGGGTGTTATAGGGTGAGAGAACTGAGAGTCAGTCAGGGCAGGGAAGTAAATATTAGGGTTGCTACCTGGCTCCATGTCATAAGGAACAGGCTAATCCAGTCCTGGATTTACCCTACTTCTTTATTTATTCATATAGACTGCTCATTCAGGGTCCAACCCTGGTCAGTGCGATGTGCAACAACAAATTCCATACATCACAATCAACCACACATAAATTATCAAAAAATAAAAAACTTTAAATGACATAAAATACATTGCTCTTACCAAAGCAAAAAATGTTCTAGCCTTTAACTATAAAAACTTTCAAATAGCTAAAAAGGAAAAAGCCAATCCTTCACCTTCTTGTGAAATAGCAAATAGTTCCACTTCATCCTTAACACTCTTGGTGCTGAATTCCAAAGTTCGGGACCTTTTACAGAAAAAAATTATTTTCTGAATTTAACAATTGCATGATGGGACATAACATCAGAACATAAGAAATTGCCACACTGGGTCAGACCAAGGGTCCATCAAGCCAAGCATTCTGTTTCCAACAATGACCAATCCAGGATACAAGTACCTGGCAAGTACCCAAACACTAAGTAGATCCCATGCTACTGATGCCAGTAATAGCAGTGGCTATTCTTTAAGACAACTTGATTAATAGCAGTTAATGGACTTCTCCTCCAAGAGCTTATCCAAACCTTTTTTAAACCCAGCTACACTAACTGCACTAACCAGATCCTCTGGCAACAAGCTAGAGAGCTTAATTGTGCATTGAGTGAAAAATAATTCTCTCCTATTAGTTTTAAATGTGCTACTTGCTAACTTTATAGAGTGCCCCCTAGTCCTTCCATTAATCGAAAGAGTAAATAACTGATTCACATTTACATGTTCTAGACCTCTCATGATTTTAAAGACATCTATCATATTCCCCCCCCCCCCCCCCCCAGCTGTCACTTCTCCAAACTGAATAGCCCTAATCTCTTTAGTCTTTCCTCATAGGGGAGTGTTCCATCCCATTTATCATTTTGTTCGCCCTTCTCTGTACCTCCTCTATCACAACTAAGAACATAAGAAATTGCCACACTGGGTCCATCAAGCCCAGCATCCTGTTTCCAACAGAGGCCAAACTAGGCCACAAGAACCTGGCAATTATCCAAACACTAAGAAGATCCCATGCTACTGATGCAATTAATAGCAGTGGCTATTCCCTAAGTCAACTTGATTATGCGTTGAGTGAAAAATAATTTTCTCCAATGAGTCTTAAATGTGCTACTTGCTAACTTCATGGAATGCCCCCTACTCTTCTATTATTCGAAAGTGTAAATAACCGAGTCACATCTACTCATTCAAGACCTCTCATGATCTTAAAGACCTCTATCATTATCATATCCCCCCTCAGCCATCTCTTCTCCAAGCTGAACAGCCCTAACCTCTTCAGCCTTTCCTCATAGGGGAGCTGTTCCATCCCCTTTATCATTTTGTTTGCCCTTCTCTGTACCTTCTCCATTGCAACTATATCTTTTTTGAGATGCGGCGACCAGAATTGTACACAGTACTGAAGGTGCAGTCTCACCATGGAGCAATACAGAGGCATTATGACATTTTCCATTTTATTCACCATTCCCTTCCTGGGTGGTAGCTCCTACTATGGAACCTAACATTGTGTAACTACAGCATGGATTATTTTTCCCTATATGCATCACCTTGCACTTGTCCACATTAAATTTCATCAGCCATTTGGATACACAGTCTTCCAGTCTCGCAAAGTCCTCCTGCAATTTACCACAATCCGCTTATGATTTAACTACTCTGAATAATTTTGTATCATCTGCAGATTTGATTACCTCACTCATCATATTACTGTCCAGATCATTTATAAATATATTGAAAAGCACCGGTCCAAGTACAGATCTCTGAGGCACTCCACTGTTTACCCTTTTCCACTGATAAAATTGACAATTTGATCCTACTCTGTTTCCTGTCTTTCAACCAGTTTGTAATCCATGAAAGGACATCGCCTCCTATCCCATGACTTTTTAGTTTCCTTAAAAGCCTCTCATGAGGGACTTTGTTAAACGCCTTCTGAAAATCCAAATTCACTACATCTAATGGCTCACCTTTATTCATATGTTTATTAACCCCTTCAAATAAAAATGAAGCAGATTTGTGAGGCAAGACTTCCCTTGGGTAAATTCATGCTGTGTTCCATTAAACCATGTCTTTATATATGTTCTGTGATTTTGATCTTTAGAATATTTTCCACTATTTTTCCCAGCACTGAAGTCAGGCTCACTGGTTTATCATTTCCTGGATCACACCTGGAGCCCTTTTTAAATATTGGGGTTACTTTGGCCACTCTCCAGTCTTCAGGTACAATGGATGATTTTAATGATAGGTTACAAATTTGACTAATAGATCTGAAATTTCATTTTTTAGTTCCTTCAGAACCCTGGTATGTATACCATCCGGTCCAGGTGATTTGCTACTCTTTAGCTTGTCAATCTGGCCTACTATATCTTCCAGGTTCACAGTGATTTGGTTCAGTTCATCTGAATCATCACGCTTGCAAACCATCTCTGGAACCGGTATCTCCCCAACATCCTCATTAGTAAACAAGGAAGCAAAGAATTAATTTAGTCTTTCTGCAATGGTCTTATCTTCCCTAAGAGCCCCTTTAACCTCTTGGCCATCTAACGGTCCAACTGATTCCCTCACAGGTTTCTTGCTTCAGATATATTTTAAAAATGTTTATTATGAGTTTTTGCCTCTATGGCCAACTTCATTTGAAATTCTCTCTTAGCCTGCCTTATCAGTGTTTTATACTTAACTTGACAATGCTTATGCTTTTTCATATTTTCTTCAGAGGGTCCTTCTTCCAATTTTTGAAGGATGGTTTTTTTGGTTTTTTTTTTAGCTAAAATAGCCTCTTTCACCTCACCTTTTAACCATGCCAGTTATTGATTTACCTTCCTCCTTTCTTAATGCATGGAATACATCTGGACTGCACTTCTATGATTGTATTTTTAAACAATGTCCACGCCTATTGTACACTTTTAACCTTTGCAGTTGCACCTTCAGTTTTTTTCTATTTTCCTCATTTTATCAGTTTCCCTTTTGAAAATTTAGCTTTAGAGCTGTAGATTTAAATGTTGTCCCCCTTCCAGTCAATAGTTCAAATTTGATCATGTTATGATCACTATTGCCAAGTAGCCCCACCACCGTTACCTCTCTCACCAAATCCTGCATTCTACTAAGAATTAAATCTAAAATAGCTCCCTCTCTTGTTGGTTAATGAATCAATTGCTCCATGAAGCAGTCGTTTATTCCATCCAGGAATTTTATGTCTCTAGCATGTCCTGATGTTACATTTACCCAGTCAATATTGGGGTAATTGAAATCTTCCAGTATTACTACTCTGCCAAATTGGATAGCTTCCCTGATCTCTCTTAGTATTTCATCTGTCTGATCATTTTGGCCAGGTGGACGATGGTATACTCCTATCACTATACTCTTACCCAACACACATGGGATTTCTACCCATATAGATTCTACTGAGCATTTAGTCTCTTGTATAATCTTTATCCTGTTGGACTCTATACCCTCCCGGACATAAAGTGCTACACCCCCACCAAGTTGATCCTTCCTATCATTGTGGTATAATTTATACCCTAATATAGCACTGTCTCATTGGTTATCCTCCTTCCACCAGCTCTCTGAGATGCCAATTATATCAATCTCATCATTCACTGCTATACATTCTAACTCTTCCATCTTACTTCTTAGACTTCTGGCATGGGCATACAGATATTTCAAAGTATGTTTTTTGTTTGTATTAACAACCATCTTTTCTGATTGTCTCGTTGACTCTATTTAAGGCATTATTCCCAATGATAGGTAAATCAATGAGACAAAGAAAATCACAACTACAAGTCCCTGCATACAATAGGGTAAAACCAGGACTGAATCAGCCTGTTCCATATGATAAAGAACTAGGCGGTAACCCTAGCAAATATGCTTATCTGCCCTGGATGCTGAAATGTCTAGTTATGGCTGTGTCGGTTTTGAAAAAACCCTCCAAAAACAACCTATACATCTTCATGCCAAATAATAAAATTGCGCCAACAAGCAAGAAATCATATGATACCAGTTCAACAGCAGAAGTAGATAAAAAAATAACTGTAGTGCTTATAACCATGTATTTTTTTTAAAAACTCTGCAAACCTTAAAAATGTGTATGACAGCATTCAAGCCTAAAACATGCTAAAAATATAGAAATGTATTTACATATGTTTGAAAATGGTGAAAAAGAAAAAAGAAAATATGATGCACTGCTCCGCAGCCTCCATGATTTGATGCTTTTCACCCTTTTTATAATTTGTCACAAAAATTAATGAGCTGGGGCCTATTTCAAATGAATTTATAAATTTATAATTGCTGCCCGAGCAGTAGTTTAAGTTGCCCTTTTGTAACTTTCTCTTGATTTTTGCATCCTGTTTGTTTCAGTGATTCTGCCCCCCTTATTTGTGTCTGAAGTGGTTTTGTTCAACTGTCATTCTAGTAACGCCTCAGGTCACTTTCTCGCCTATGATCTGCTTGCTATTTCAGATTTGGGGAGAATCAGAATATACTTTTAGGAGCCAGGTTTAAAATTGTACTACCTAGGTGGCTTCCCTGTGAGCCTATGTCTTCCCGTATGATAACGAGTACCTATAAAATGCAGGCTCCCATTTACCGCAGGTATTAATGAAAATGCAGGGTAATTCAATACCATGATGTTGGGAATTATTAGAAAGGGAATGGTGAATAAAACGGAAAATGTCATAATGCCTCTGTATCGCTCCATGGTGAGACCGCAACCTTGAATACTGTGTACAATTCTGGTCGCTGCATCTCAAAAAAGATATAATTGTGATGGAGAAGGTACAGAGAAGGGCAAACAAAATGATAAAGGGAATGGAACAGCTCCCCTATGAGGAAAGACTAAAGAGGTTAGGACTTTTCAGCTTGGAAAAAAGATGGCTGAGGGGGGATATGATAGATGTTTTTAAAAACATGAGAGGTCTAGAATGGGTAAAAGTGAATTGGTTATTTACTCTTTCAGATAATAGGACTACAGGGCACTCCATGAAGTTAGCATGTAGCACATTTAAAACTAATTGGAGAAAGTTCTTTTTCACTCAACACACAATTAAACTCTGGAATTTGTTGCCAGGGGATGTGGTTAGTGCAGTTAGTGTAGCTGGGTTTAAAAAAGGTTTGGATAAGTTCTTGGAGGAGAAGTCTATTACCTGCTATTAATTAAGTTGACTTAGAAAATAGCCCCTGCTATTACTAGCATTAGTAGCATGGGATAGACTTAGTTTTTGGGTACTTGCCAGGTTCTTATAGCCTGGATTGGCCACTGTTGGAAACAGGATGCTGGGCTTGATGGACCCTTGGTCTGACCCAGTATGAACATAAGAACATAAGAAAATGCCATACTGGGTCAGACCAAGGGTCCATCAAGCCCAGCATCCTGTTTCCAACAGTGGCCAATCCAGGCCATAAGAACCTGGCAAGTACCCAAAAACTAAGTCTATTCCATGTAACCATTGCTAATGGCAGTGGCTATTCTCTAAGTGAACTTAATAGCAGGTAATGGACTTCTCCTCCAAGAACATATCCAATCCTTTTTTAAACACAGCTATACTAACTGCACGAACCACATTCTCTGGCAACAAATTCCAGAGTTTAATTGTGCGTTGAGTAAAAAAGAACATAAGAACATGGCATGTTCTTATGTTCTTACACTCTGCTGCCGTGATATTGAATGGTGCTGTATGAAGTAAAAGGATAGGCTTCAGTATTAATGCTCTATCAAGAGAGGAAACATGCTTTTAGTAGCCAGAAGTTGCTCACTATCTATGTGCAATCAGTTCTAACAGGATAGTTGTAGATCAGCCTCAGCCTGAATACTCTGGTGCCCTCTCCTGGCTAGTTAATGAATGAATAAAATAGTAGCTTGCCTAATTCTCAATAATAGATGGGAGGGGGCTCTTGGACGATCCTTGTTCAGCTGTTTTTTTTTTCAAAACGAAAGAGTATGTCACCATCTAGAGCTGAGCTGGCATGAGCCCCTTGATAAAATACTGGCTGCATATCACTGCTGATCTTTCAAGAAATTCCATATGAGACACTTTTGCAATATACCGGTTGTGGGGGTTTTGTTTGTTTTTTTTTATTATTGTGTGATGTGTAACCTTAATACAATAGCCCTAACAGTTTTGTCTAAAAAAAAAAAACCCTTTTCTGGGTATTTAAGTGGTATATTGTATTTTAGCTGCAGTAACAAAAAATATTTATACAGGGATCAACTGATGCCTGTGCTGATCCACAGATGGCAGAACACTCCTGCTAGTTCTGCTGCCCAAGCCAGGACTGCGGGAACCTGTTACCTCCGTGGTCACTTTAAGCAAAGAACCCAGCAGTCTGTATCCTGTGGCTGACTGCCTGGCAAAGGCAGAGGGGTTACTCTTTGGCTTCTAATTTCTTCCTAGAGAAAGTTCTTAGAGCCAGGACGAGCAGTGGAACCTGTGCCTACTGAAGGGACGCTGCTAATATGGATGGACATGATGTCTCAGGAAAAATCCAGGTCTCTTTCAATTCAGAATAAGCAGGACTGGCTTTTGGGTCTCACAGGGTGCCAGACTCAAGGAAACACTACTTACTGCCTCCTTCCTCCTACACCTTTCCATGTGATGTCTGCAAGCAGGAGACTCAGGAATACTGTGCAGGAGGAAGGAAGGAGGTGGCTGCCTGTGCTGGTAAGTGAAGGATCAGCTGGCGAGGAGGAGGAGGAGGGGAGGCAAGAAAAAGAAGAGATGCTGCTGGGCAGGAAAGGGGAGGGGAGAGTGAATGTAATGCTAGGGGGAGATGCTTGGCAGAGGGAAGAGAAGTATTGATGGTGAGGAGAGATGGGTGTACTGTGCTGAAGCCACTGCAACTGCTGAAGGAGGGAGGACTGTGCCAGAGCTACTGGCAGGGGTCGGGAGAGGGGGAAGGGAGCTCACCAATTTCAGTTTTCATACAGGGCGCTGGTTATCCAACAGTATGACAGCTAAAATTTAACGATTCACAAAGAACATATTTTAGGGAAAGGAAAACATGAATCATGTGCTAGATTGGTTATCTTTTCCTGCAATCTATAAAATCCCTGCCCCAATGGCCAGGAACATTTTTTCTCTATTTTGGTAGATCAGGGGAGGGATTTCTCCATCTCCTTTTCCAAAAAAAACAAACATCGAAACAGCAGGACCCTCTCCTCCTCCTTCCTAAATACTGGTTGGAAAAATAGAACCCCAATATCCACCATTCCTCTTCCCTCAAAACTGAATGGAGCGGAGGGACGCCTTTGGCCACACGCCAATGAAAAGAATACTGTGAACCACCCTGCTGCCTCAATTCAGAAGGAGGGAGCATTACAGAGGAGTCTGGGGAGAGGAGAGGCATGCCACAGCAGAGATAAGGGCAGAGCAGAGCCCATATACATGTCTCTCTCTCCCACATGGCTGCTCCCTCCTTTCTCTGCGGCCCATTTATTTTTTGATTTTTTTTATATACCGATGTTCCTGTATAATATACATATCACACCGGATTACAAGGAACTAAAACTGTCGCCTCGGGGGCGGAATACATTGAAACATAATAACAGAAAATACACTGTTAACAGAAAATACATGTCAGACTTTCCTCTATCAATCAATAAATTGCAGAGGGAGAAGAGCAATAGCACTAGAGACTAGAGATGTGAATCGTGTGATCGATCGTCTTAACGATCGATTTTGGCTGGGGGGGGGGGCGGGAAAACCGGCACACTAAAACAACCCTAAAACCCACCCCGACCCTTTAAAATAAATCCCCCACCCTCCCGAACCCCCCCCAAAATGTTTTAAATTACCTGGGGTCCAGTGGGTGGGGGGGGGGGGGTGTCCCGGGCCACGGCTGCGTTAATAGAAATGGCGCCGGCGCTACCTTTGCCCTGTCATATGACAGGACAAAGGTAGCGCCGGCGCCATTTTGGTTCCTGTCCCCCATCACGAGCGCAGATCGCTCCCGGACCCCCGCTGGACCGCCAGGGACTTTTGGCCAGCTTGGGGGGGCCTCCTGACCCCAAGACTTGCCAAAAGTCCAGCGGGGGTCCGGGAGCGACCTCCTGCACTCGGGCCGTACCAACACCCTTCCGCCTGCCCGGTAGGGTGCGGATGCCCTCTACCAAACTCCACCCCGGTTGTTATACCTGTTGCACGCTGTTGGGTACATTTGGTGCATGTTCGGACATCCTCAGCTCGGTACTCACCCATTTGTGAGGACAACCATCCTGCTTGTCCTGTGAGAAAGCAAGTGTTGCTTACCTGTAACAGGTGTTCTCACAGGACAGCAGGATGTTAGTCCTCATGAAACCCGCCCGCCACCCCGCGGTGTTGGGTTCGTAATGCTTTATTGTTTTATTTATTTATAGATTTTTCTATACCGGGGTACATAAATAACATCACCTTGGTTTACATTCAAACAGTAATTCAGCATTGCGCTTTACAATATAACATGGTAACTGCACGAATACAATACAGTATATAACTTTGTATTAATAGAATATAAGCAATATATGAGAGATTGTGGCAGTTAGGAAGAGTAGTTGAGGATTCAGATCATTGATAGTAGGCTTTTTTAAATAGCCAGGTTTTAAGGTTTTGTTTACATTTTTTGTGACAGAGTTCCTGGCGTAATTCAGAGGGCATGGTGTTCCATATTGTTGATCCAACAATGATGAAAGATCGTTCTTTTGTACTAGAAAGTTTAGACAGATTGGGTGCTGGGATATTTAGTTTGGCTAAATTCTGGAATCTCGTTGGGCGGGAAGACATTTTGAATTGTAGTTGATCTGTGAACCAGTGCATTTCTCTGTTTTGAATGGCTTTGTGTATCAGCGACATAGATTTATAAATTATCCTGTAAGCCACGGGTAGCCAGTGCAAAGACTGAAGAGCTGGAGTGATGTGATCATGGCTTTATTTATTTAGGTTTTATTTATTTATTTATTTATTTATTTAGGTTTTATTTTTTCTGCACTGCCTGTAGCTATAAAACAAGACTGAAGGGGGACCCCTGCTGGCTGCAGGGTTAGTGCCATGCTGGGCATGCCCAGTAGGGGCCAGTCAAAGTTCTGGAAACTTTGACAGAAGTTTTCCCGTGATTGGGCTCCATCCTCATGATGTCACCCGTATGTGAGGACTAACATCCTGCTGTCCTGTGAGAACACCTGTTACAGGTAAGCAACACTTGCTATGTGCATGTGTGTGCGAGTGCACAACTGAGCATCCAGGTAGCACCCCTATGTGCCCAACTAGGTGCACATAGGGGTGCTACCTGGGCACACAAGCATGAACAGACGCAAATGAAGAAGGCAGCCTTATGCGCAGGAAAAAACACATATAAATGCCACTGCAGCCTACCACGCAGCGAACAAGCAAGCCTGAGAGCGGGGCCTAGCCAAAAGGCTGCTCAACCCTCCAAGCTGATCACGTCCCCTAAGCTCCCCTGGGGAATGAACGTCGGATTGGCACACCGAGCACGGAGACCAGGGGGGAAGAGGAATCCCAACTGAACGCCCCTTTTTTTTTTTTTTTAATTTACCCTTTACCTGAGCTCAGCCTGTCCCGACTGAGTACAAAGTCGGTCTCCGGCTGCGGGTAGAGAAGACAAAGACCTTCACTGCCGCGCTCGGCTTCCTGCACCCGCTTGCCTTTCAGCTTTTTTTTTTTTTTTTTTTTTACAGCTAAGTCCATGCTGGCTGAAAAACCAGCTACCAGACCAAGGTACTCTTCTAAGGGAGGGATCCAAAGATATCACCTCAGGTATCATCACAGGAGAGCGGGGTGAATAATCTTCTTCTCTGAAAATTTTTAATGCAAGACCCAGTAGGGAGTTGCATGTCCACCATCTGCTGGAAACGGAGAATAATGGCGGGCTGATGTCAGTGCAGGAGTATATATACTGTGATGTCAGCTTTGCTCCATCTCCATCTTCTGGTAGAGATGCAAAACCCACGGGCTTTGGATCCACTTGTCTGTATGCTAAGAAAGGTATTATTTATCAATAAGAATACAACTAGTGGGTCTCAAACCTGCATGCCTGCAGCCCACCCATGTTATCCTTGTGCTCATCAAAAAATCAGTTCTGGCTACGCCACTGAGGTGGACATGGCAAGAACTCACATAGCTAAAAGAAGAGCTACAGAAGCTTTGAAATCTCTACCAGTTTCTCTCCTACATTTTAAGACAAAGGGAGAGAGGGGGCAGAGACAAATCTGAACTCATCACAATGGGCCAGTTACTTCTACACACAAGTGCAGAAAAAGGGATAACTGGTGTTATGTGGGCTTGGTTAGTTGTCTTAGCTGCCACATTTGGCTGCCAGAGCTCCTCAACTGCTACTGCTCCCAATACTCAGAATGAGTCAGATCCAGTGCTTGGTGCACTCTCCCTGTCTCACTGAGCCTGAAAATAGGACATTGGCTAGAAAGACTCAAGGGATGAAACTCAGGAGGAGGGAGATGGAAGTGGTATTTAAAATGTGTGTGCCACACAGAGGGGTCCAGCTACTCATGCTCTGCATGCTGCATATTAATTACCACAGTCTGGGGCTCATGCTTTAATTAGGAAGGAGAAGCACATCAGAAAGGAGTTCCTATATGTTTAAAAGCCACTGCTGGTGTCTCTTTTTGCTGCCAGGTGCCAAGAGCACAATCTAGCTGCTGGCCTGGATCTGAGCATCAGCCATTATTTTTCTCTTACATACCTGATCAGGGCTAAAGGCATACTGGATGGGAAACACTGGATAAGAATCATATGACCACTAGCCCCGTCTCCCAGCCAGCCAACAGTATTGACCTCAAAAAGAAAAAAATACCTCCCTTTCACTCCCATCCAAAAGTAATCAGCAGAAGAAAAAAAAATCTCTCTTCCAGCAAGCCACCGGCTCATCATAAAAGAATAAGAAATCCCTCCCCACCCCCGCCAGCAACACAATTAATACTCCTGTCCTCTGGACTTTTCTTTTTCAGTGAGGACACTCCCAAGGTCCGATTTTTGAGAAGGGAGCAACTTCAGATGAATGTTTACAAGTTAGCATGGGACTGAGTCAGCATCTGCTCTGCTTTCAGGACTTGCAGTGACTTTGACTTTGTCCCCTCCTGCTTCTATACCGGAGATGGAGCCTGACAGCAGAGCAGACTATGACTTACTCTCAGGCTGGTTCATTAACACTGAGTTGCACCTCTAAGGGACTGCAGGCCGGGGGGGGGGGGGGGGAGGTTAGGAAAAGTCTCTGCTGGGTTTGCTGCGGGGTGCAGTGCAGGATAGGTCTTGCTTCTTCCTCCTGGCAATCACTGTTGCTTTGGGGACTAGCAGAAACACTGTCTTCAGAAAAGGCAGGATAGGGTAGATAAGATAGACACACTTAAATATCTCTGAAGTATCAATGCACAGGAGGCAGGTCTCTTTCAAAGGAGAGGAGGCTCCACAACAAGGTGTCATGGAATAGTGAAAGGGTTAGAAAGAGGAGTAGTTAAGTATTTATTTACACAAGGGATGGTGGATATACGAAACACCTTCTGTGTGGAAGTAGTGAGTCAAGGACAGTTTCTGAATTCAAGAAAGCATTGAACAAGTACAAGGGATCTCTGAAGGAGTGGTAGGGATTGTACAGCTAAGCAATTTTATGCACAAGCAGACAAGATGGGCTGTATGGTCTTTCTGCCATCATGTTTCTATATATACTTTCTTTGCATTTTTTTTTAATACTTGCAAGCTTTGCAGAACCTTTTCAATGGGAGGTAGTAAGCCACTATGGTTATAAATCTTGGACTGCAAAATGCCAGAAGTAAAAAAAAAAAAAAAAAGGTCTCATAATGATCACAGAAGACACTTGGAAAATAATAAAGGTAGACAAAGAGACATGTGATGGATGACCACTTTCTGAAGTTGCCTAAATGAGCTTGGAGTGTCCCATGGCTTAGCCAGCGTAGGGCTCACTAGCGAGACTCTGGCCTGGTAGTGCTTGACTACCTACATGCTCAGATGGGTCAGTACTAACTTGGAAATAAACTATGGATACCAGGGTTCTGCAGTTCAGTTTGCAACAGACAACAGGAAGTCCTGAAAGCAGAAGACACTGGAGAGAGAGAGAGAGAGAGAGAGAGGGACAGCAGCAGGAATCTAGCCAGTCATTAGGATACTTTGCAGTCCAAGATTTTGGGCGAGACTAACCTTGTGTCTTTTAATTAGTTTATAGGCTAACTGATTAGCGACTATCAGTATAGCAAAGTTTGTATAATAAACTTCATTGAATTTCTATATGTGGGTGGTTGACGTGTTACTTGTCCATTAGCTTTACAGTTAAACTGATCCTGATACCCAGATTGCATCCCCACTGAAAAGAATCCTAGCCTAGTAAATAAATTGGAATACAGTATATCCTATTTAAAAAGGGTGACATGCAAGACAGAGTACGCTGACAAAGTTCTAATCTTAAATAAGCACTGTTTATTTATTTTTAAGTGTTAAGTAATCATAAAAACAATGGTTTTGGTAAGAGTGCAGACAATTGCTGGCAAATGGATTTTAGACATGATAGTTTGTAATCTGACAATTTGTCAATAAAGAAGGACTACAGCAAACAAACAAACAAACCAAAAAGCTAACATTTTTGGTCTTTGTAAGCAGAAAAATTTCCAGGGGACAGAAGCTGTTGTCCCACTCCACAAAAATAGGAACAGTTAACTATAGATCTGTCAGTCTAACTTCATTAGTGGAAACACTTCTGAAGAAAAACAATATGGCAATACCTAAAAAAAAAAAATAAGGAGATCACAGGAACCCCGACAAAACAATCTCATGGGGGAAGATCTTATCTAACTTGACCCTTTTTTTCTTGCTAATATATTAATCTGTTCATCAATTTTAACAGTTCAGCATTACATAACATCACAGCTTATTTCCATAACAAAACCATGACTTATGTCTATTAATAACATAGATTAATAACAGCTGTTTGTCCACTAAATCACAATCTGAAAAAACATATACTCATGTTCTTTGTATATTAGTTTACACTCCTATCCATCAAACAACAACTGATTCTTTGTAATCTTCAGTTATTGCCTTAATAACTAATGTATCTGAATAAAAGGCTCCTATTTTGTTTCAAATGACAATATCTGAAGTTATTTGGAGTCCTTTATTAGTCCTTTCTTTCTGTTTCTCTTATAACTAGTTGCTACCATTTATGTAACAAATCCAGAAATGTTTTCCACATCAGTCAATTGTTTTCTTCTCTATGCCGAGATGCATAAATCATTTTTCCAATGGCATTAGCTCCTTGAGTTACTTCAGCCACATCTCTTGGCTTGGAGGGCTCCCATTCTTCCACAATAGTGTATTATATTTCTCTGCCATTGTTTATTAAAAACAAACCCATTTAGTCCGCATTTTATATAATCCCAAATTTTCAGTCCAGTAAAATTTGCATTTTCACTGTGCAAGAGGTATGAATTTTCATAATACCAGAAACAAATATAGCATTTGCAAACAAAAATTTGGGATTAGACTATAGGACCACAACCAGTGTGATAAATCACATTGGTCAGCCTTGCCTGTAGAACCCAGTGAAGAGAAGCTTTAAAAATGTTAACTACAAGAAACGGTCAAAAGGACACTGTGTAGAACAGTACACATGATCACGTGTAGTTTTACAGAAATAGCACAATTCCATCAGCTCCGACTGATTTTCCTTTGGTATCAATTCACCAATGTCTTGCCTTCCACCTTGCTTTAATATGTTTTAGCTGTGCTGCTTTTGATTGATTTCAGCAACAGGGTTCCATATATTCACCAGATCCTATGTTTAAACCACAAATTTCTTTGCAAAAAAAATTCCACATATGTTTTTCTGTTCTTCTGACAAAAATGTGTCTCATTTACCCATTGGACAGTTTTACTTGTGTCTTAAGGTGTCCATATAACCTTAATGATTCCATGACATATAGACCACCAATACTCCATATTCCACGATTACATATCAGTGGCTACTTGGTAAAAATGTCCCCCATCCAATATTGACCCCTGGTGCCACAACTGATCAAGTTCCTTGATAAGATGATCGGAGTATTAGATCAGGGAGGTACAGTGGATGTCACTTATCTGAACTCCAGGAAAGCCTCTGACATCATTCCACATAGAAGATTAGTAAACAAACAAACCAGTATAGAAGTAGTGCAGAAAACTGCTAATGAGAAGAGGAACTTGTTAAGCAGCAGAACTCAGAGACTGTTGACCAATGAAATTCACTTTGGCGAGGGTAAGGTGACCAGTGGGGGGAATCTAAAGGCTAGATTTTGGGGATACTATTGTTCAATGTCAATTAGGAATATGATGGAAAGACCTGAAAGAAAAATATGCTTGCTTTCAAATGGTACAAAAATCTATAACTAGACAGAAACATTGGGAAGAACGAAAAAATAAAGGTAACCAGTAAAAATAAAATGGAAGCATGGTCAAGAGTTTTGTAGCTGTGCTTCAATTGACATGCATAAAATCATGCATCAATGGGACAAAAAGCTATTACCCACTTATCAAATAAAAGGAGCAAACTGGCAAATTTAAAACAAGAAAGGAACCTAGGATTAAACATCTCTGATGACGTGGAAGTTGCCAGTATGATAAACTAGCAGGAGCAATTATCTGTTATTGGCATAAGGAGAGGTAACACCAGCAGGAAAAAAGAAGCAATACTGTCCATGTACAGGTTATTAGTGAGACCTCACTGTTTTTTTTTAATGTTGTAAACTGCTTTGGGAGCTATATTAGCTAAGGCAGTTCATAAATTTAAATGAAATATTGTGCTCAGTACTGGAGGTTTCACATTCAGAGAATGAAAAGCATTTCAGAAGAGGTTAAAGAAACAAGGTTTTATGTGTATAAATGGGCTTTTGAAAACTGCCCAGAAAGGAGGGGGTGTTATTTGTATAAAAATGCACATAGAACTGATTCTACATGTACTTTTATGTGCACACCCAAAAAGGCATTCTGGAGGATGGAGTTGGGGTAGGTGCAGCATTTGCACATAAGGTTTCAAAACGTATGCATGTAAGTCTAGGCACACACAAGCAGGGGCAAATATGTGCGCATATGTTTGCTGCATTCCACACGTATCTGTTAATTTTCAAAGCGGACTTGTGTGTATACATTTGCTTTGAAAATTTGTTAAAGTCTGCATACACTTTGTACATGCAGACTTTAGCCCTCTGCAGTTTGCTGAAAATTACCCTCAAAATGTACTCTTCCAGAGGAAAGAAGGGATATAGTAGACACCTTCAAATATCTAGCATTTCCCATAAAAAAGGGAGCTCAAGAACAAGGCAAATTGATAATGAAGTTGAAAAGAATGAAGCTAAAAGGAAATACCTATCTAATGAGTAGTGGATGCCTGAAATAACCTACAGCAGAGATAGCAGTAACCAAAACAGTGACAGAATCTAAGCATGCTTGGGAAAGATAGAGTGGTCAAGAGAGGAAGATGTCAGAATATCAAGTAGATCTGCAGTGACACAGTAGGCAGGGCAAGATATTCTTAACCGTCGACAACCGCTGTGTTGCTTTAACCAAGCAATATTATGCCAAACAGAGTAAGGGTTATAAAAAAATGTATATAGAGGCCAGGAATTACAAATCCCTAATGACTTGGTAATACTAACTGGAAACTCCAACCTGCTATGGACCAAGCAGCCAATGAAAATGGAGTATTTTGCTTTATTGTCATTTATCAAGGGCACTTGAGTTCCTCTCATAAGTCACTGCTGCTGCATTTGAACTCTATTTTTCCCATCCAAAGCAGTGTTGTAAGACTCACAGCTCTGGCACTTCATGCCTAAAATATGAAACTGTACGTTGGATCGTGCACTGCAGTCATTGCAGAGAATCTGAAAGAACATAAGAAAAAAAAAAACACAACAGTAATAGTAACAGGACACATTTTGCTCATTTTTACAGTGTTTTACTGTCTAAATCTCTAAATGGAAATATATGTTTTGGGTCCAGACTGCAAAAATCTTTGCTAACACTGCTACTCTAACTCAAGTATACAACAAATTGTGTTGTACAGTATACAGTGTATCCTCTAGGCCTCCTCCCCATAGATCATTCATTCATTTCAGATTTACATACCACTTTTCTCCTTGAAAACTATACCAAATAACATGAGATTTAAATAAAGGATGTGCTCTATAAATCTTTATATTGCTATTTTATTTCGGTGAAGTTAAAGCAGCAGTGCTAGATAACATTTTTGGATGAATCTCATGGCAATTTAAACAAACCAAATTATTAAGATTAACTTTTTTGTTCCAATTTATATTTATTTCCTGAAAGCACCTCCTTAACTATTCCATCATTATTAATCTATGTACAACCAATATCTGTAAGGAGACAAGGCACACATACAAGTAAAAAAAAATTATTATTATTTTTTTTTTTTTTAAAGAAAGCAGACCAGGTAGCCATAATAAAAAGTGTATACCATTTATTTAAAAAATATAGAAATAAATGAAAAGAGAACTATCAATGAGATAAAAAAAGAAGCAACTGAATCAAGAAATAGGTAAATCGATATTTGGAGAAATTTGAATAGGATTGGCTCCTTCAAGGAGCACTAACCAAAAATAAAGAATTAAAATCTGTCTCAGTTGCATGCTAGCAGAGAACACCTCACTGCACCTGAAAAAGCAAGGCCAAGGGGATATCCACCTCAGTATTTAAGAGTGCAAACCAGCAAGCTTGTCAGCTCACACAAAAGCAGGATGAGATTTCTGCGACAATGCATATTACTTGGATTCACGGACCATTAAACTTGCACATGGGTCAACTATTTAAAAACATAATAAAACTAATCTGATATGTGCCAGAAAATCTTCTTAATGCTTATTGCTTACCTGTAACAGGTATTCTCCTAGGACAGCCAGATTTCAGCCCTCACACATGGGTGACACCATAGGGTGGAGCCCGGCACAGAAAACTTGTGTCAAAATTTCTTGAACTTTTGACTGAGCTTCATTGAGCATGCTCAGGCATGCATTACACCATGTGTTTAAGAAGGGTCTCCTCCAGTCTTATAATATAGAGTTCAAGAGAATAAAATAAAGGAGAACAAACCCACATAGTGGAAACCCAGCTCCATGGGGTGGCGGGTTTCATGAGGACTGACATCCTGCTGTCCTTAGAAAACACCTGTTACAGGTAATCAACTCTGTTTTCTCTGAGGACAAGCAGCATGGCAGTCTTCACACATGGATGAATCCCTAGCTACGTGCTGCCCCCCAACATAAAAGGAGCCCAACAAAACACAAACAATTGCCAATGGACACAACAATAACCTGTTTTGTTGATAATGGGGGGGGGGGGGGCACGGAGGGAACAGAGTTGGGTTCTACACCTCAAACAGATTCTGAAGAACAGATTGGCCAAACCTGCTATCGCGGCGGCCATCCCTAACCAAACAATGTGATGTGTATGTGAGGAGAGAACTCCACGTTGCAGTTCTGCAGATCTCCTCTATGGGAGCTGCTCGCAAGTGGGCCACCGATTCTGCAATGACTAATAGAGTGAGTCTTGACACGGCCCCCAAGATGCAATCTCGCCTGGACATAACAGGAGGAGATGCAGTCCACTAGCCAATTAGAAAGCAGGGCTTGTTTGTCTTGGTGCAAATGGGGCCTGGGAAAGAATGTTGGTAGGATGATGGATTGGTTAAGATGGAAGTCTGACACCACCTTGGGTAGGAACTTAGGGTGCATACACAAGACCACCCAGTCATAATAAAACTTAGTGTAAAGTGGATAAGTCACTAAGGTCGGACTCGCTGACCCTGCATGCTGAAGAGACTGCCACCAAAAATATGACTTTCAAGGGTCAGGTACTTCAGGTCACAGGAACACAAAAGAAGCTTTCTTCAGCTGAGCTAACATCACTTTGAGGTCCCAAGACAGAACGAGAGATCTTAGGAGAGGTTTAAACTGAAGCAGGCCCCATATGAAATGTACAAATAAAGGCTGTACAGATATGGGTGTCCCATCTACACTATGGTGGTATGTGCTAATTGCACTTACATGAACTCTTAATGGAGTTGGCCTTCAAGCCAGCTTCTGATAGGTGTAGAAGCCAAGCAGTTTTTGTGGGGAGCAGGAAAATGGATCTAGGGCCTTCTGCTCATACCACACAGAAAGCTTCCTCCACTTCAGTCCGTAGGATTTTCTGGTGGAAAGCTTTCTGGAAGCTATCAGGACCTGAGAAGTATCTTCCAAGAGATCGAGTGGTTGCAATATTAACATCTCAACATCCAGCCTGTGAGCAACAGGGCCTGGAGGTTGGGATGTCACAACCTGCCTCGATCCTGTGTGATGAAATCTGGGGAAGTCCCCAGCCTTATCGGTTTCCGGATGGACATCTCTCTGAGGAGTGGAAACCAGCAATCTCGGCCAATGAGAGAATATGAGAATCATAGCCCCTTTTTATCCTCGCAAAGCTTCAAAAGGTCATCATTACCAGTGGAGCTAGAGGATTCAAATACAGGAGACCCTCGCCCCAATGCAGGGCAAAGGCATCCAAGGCTGGTTTGCCGTATGTCCTGTACAGGAAGCAGAACTGAGGAACCTTCCTGTTCCAAGGCACTGCAAAGAGATCCACATCTGGGCTTCCTCAGAGGCAGAAGATCCGATTCGCGACCTCTTGGTCCAGAGCCCATTTGTGGCTTCTGAAGACACGACTCAGTCTGTCCGCTATTATTTTCTCTGTTCCGGCCAGGTACATGGCTCTGAGCATCATCCTGTGGGAGAGGGCCCATGACCAGATCTGGACTGCTTCCTTGCACAAGAGGTACAATCCCATACCTCCCTGCTTGTTGACATACCACATTGCCACTTGGTTGTCAGTTTGGATTAGGACAATTTTGTTTGACAACCAATCTCTGAAAGCCCATAGCGAGTACCTAATCACCCAGAGCTCCAGGAAGTTGATCTGATAAAGGCATTCCTGGACAGATCATTGACCCTGAGTCCTGAGACCATCTACATGAACTCCCCAACCCAGAGTGGACACATCCATGGTTAGGACAATTTGGGTGGGAGTACTTTGAAAGAAAATGCCCTGTTCCAGTTGTAAAATTACTTGCCACCAGGTCAAAGAGTCCCGGAGAGATGAAGAGACTCAAATGCATTCCTGGAGGTTCTGTGTGGCCTGATGCAACTGCACGTCAGGGTCCATTGCGCCTTTCGTATGTGTAAACTTGCCAAGAGAGTGACATGAACTGTCACAGCCATATGGACAACAGCCTCAACATGTGCCAAGCTGATGCCTGCTGGCTCTGATGAATTCCCGCCATGATGGTCATTAGATTGATGGCCCTTTGCTGAAGCAGGAAGGCCTTGGCCTGAGCAGTGTCTAGCAGGGCTCCAATAAAGTCCAATTGAGGTGATGGCTGAGATGGGACTTGGGGTAGTTGATAACGAATCCTAATGTCTCCCGCACTTGGATGGTCGAGCACATGGACTCATCGGCCCCTGCCCGAGAAGTGCTCTTGACCAGCCAAACATTCAGATACAGGGAAATATGAATTCCCAGCTTGCAAAGGTGCATCACCACCATTGTTAGGCATTTCATAAATAGATATGGAGCTGGTGCAAGCCCATACGGCAGCACGCAATACTGGAACTACCGTTTTCCCACTACAAATCTGAGATACTTCCGGTGACTTGGGAAGATCTCAATACGGGTGTAATTATCTTTCAGATCCTTTCTGCAAGAAAGGGATCAGGGTGCCCAGGGAAATTATCTTGAACTTTTCATTTTTGATCAATTTGTTCAAGGCCCTTAGGTCTAGGATAAGATGGAGTCCCCCTGTTTTCTCTGGTATCAGGAAGTACCGAGAGTAAAATCCTTCCCTCTTTACCTTGGTAGAATGGGTTTGACTGTTCTGGCCATTAAAAGGGAAGAGAGCTCTGCTACTAGTTATGTCTGGATGCACTACAGTGCCCCAGAATGGGCTCGGGCAATTTGGTGTCCAAATAAGTTCCATCGGTACCCTTGACGACGATGGAAAGAACCCACTGTTCTGAGGTTATACTGGGCCACTGGTTCACAAAGAACTGCAGCCTTCCCCCGACCAGCAGATCCATCTCCCTGGGTAAGGGCAACTGGGCTATGCTCCCTATAATCCAGTCAAAACCCTGTCCCTGGAGTTGACTGAGGCACTGGCTAGGGCTTTGGGGCTCTTTGTTGCCTGGGGTGACAAGAGCCCTGATGAGACTGACGAGAATGAGGAGGCGGAGGATAGTACTTTCTTGGACATAATAAAGACTTCCCAGGCCCAGACTTTGAAAACCTCCTGGATGAGGAGGGTGGGTCTGGAGGGCTAGTGGAGAGCTACTGAAGAGTCAAATGGTAGTCCCAGATTTTGACCACCGTGTTCTTGACCTTATCTCCAAAGAGATTCTCTCCTATACATGGCATGTCAGCGAGTCACTCCTGTATCTCTGGTCTGAGATCAGAGGCCTGCAGCCATGAGATCCTGTGGGTGCCAATTCCTGCTACAGAGACCATCGATGCTATCACAAAAATATCTTGGTCAGGCAGACCTCATGTTTTCCATACTCCAGGTCTTTATGCACCACCTGCTTCCAGATGTCCCGCATATACTAGCTCATGTAGAGCTGGTAAGCAGCTATGTAGGTAATAAGCATAGTGCCCTAGAACACCTTCCTCCTAAGAGCATCCATTGCTCTGTGATTCTTCCCTGGGGGTGCTGAGAAACGTGTCCTAGAGCGCTTGGCCTTCTTGAGAGCGGATTCGACAACCGGTGGGGTAGCTTATGCTTGTTGAATCAGAGAGCCTTTTGAATAAGATAAATCACATCCACCTTCCTGTTAACAGAAGGCACTGTGAGTGGGTGTTCCCACATCCTCAACAGTAACTCCACAAGGATCTTGTGCACTGGGACTGCCACAATCTCCTTGGGAGGCTCTACGAACTGAAAGATATCTAGCATTTAGGGCTTGGTATCCTCTTCAATCTTAAACTGCAAGGGGATGGCCTCCACCATCAAACGAAAAAACCTGCGGAGAGGTCCTCCGGCGAGAACTTCCTTCGCTCCTCTGGAGGAAATGGATCTGAAGGGTGACCCTCCGATGCATCTTCAAAGACCATGGATGAGTCATCCCCCAAGAGTCATTGGTGCCCTCATCCCCACCGTCATCGACTGGGGACAGGGTTCCAGGCACTCAGACTTCGCTCAGCAGTGCAGGTACTGGTGGAACTGGAAATGGTGGCTCAGGCCCCAGTGTGTTCTCTGGCATTGAGGGAGCTTCCTCATCCAAGAAACCGACAACATCGACCAGATTGGCAGGAGGTGGAGGCGGTGCCCCACAGGGCATCGATATCACCCTAGGAACAGACGTCAGCAGGGCTAGCAACACGCCAATAAGAGCATGCAGGGATTCCAGCAGTGGCTCAAAGAGCGATGGTGCCGGTGTTCTCGGTGCTGTGATGTCAAGGCTGCATATTGCCTTCTTGACATCTAGCTGCACACACCTCTCCAATTGCTCCTCTACTATTGCCAATGCCAAAACAGACTGGGATGCAGGAAATGTAACCAGATCCTCTTCGGAACCAAGAGGAAGATCGGTGGCTGGCATTGGGACAGATGGAGTCCGTGGCACACCCCCAGCATTGATGGAGGACTGGCTCTCCTCTCCTCACCGCGGTTGCTTCAAGAGCAACACAGTGGAAGCTGGTTGCATTCCTGTGCCCGGCACCATGCATCGATGGGGACAGATGCCAGTGCTTCCTTGGCTTCCCCCTTGATGCTCAGCTCAGTCTTTCCCCAGTGGTGAGACCAATGAACCCGACATACTCGACCTAGAAGGGCCCGACGATGGCCAATCTCTGGTATCCCTCTCATCCAATGACCTCAACAGAACCAATGGCCCTGCCTATGTCGATGGCTCGGTGTCCATTGAGGTCCCTTGATGTCTGTCCCTTGATGTCTATGCCTTCGATGCCGATGCATCAGTCTTCTCCGGCCCGAAGAGGCACTTCATCTTGTTGAGCCAGATATTACATCCCTTCGAAGTTTTCCTTGCATCCCTGCTGGAACCCCGGATATCGTACGAGGTCCCAAGGCAGAAGACACTTCTATCATGGGGGTCCATGACAGGCATGGTCTTTGTACACCTGAGGCACCACTTAAAACCCAAAGTGGACATGTCACAAAATAAGAGGGACATGAGATCTAAATCGATGGCGGTTGCTTATCTATAACATGTGTTCTCTGAAGACAGTTCACCAATATACAAGTGGATCATGGGACCAAGGATCTGCATCAAAAGTATAACCTTCCAGAGCTTTCTGGAAAGGCATAAGTATTTTTCCGCTCATATGCAGCAGCCCCACAGCTCCCTTCACTTCTACTTACTTAGCTTTGACTGGGGAGAGCAGGCAGGGAGAAAACCTTTGATGCAGAAGTGGGAGGGTGTATGTAACTGGTGAATTGCTGTTTTCAGAGAACATCTGTTACAAGTATAGGAAAGTTGCTTACTTGTAACAGGTGTTCTCCATGGACATCAGAACAAACAGCCCCACAAGATGGATGATGATATCTGACAGAACCAAGTCAGGTCTTTCTTCTCTCCTAGCTTATAAGCCAATACAGTAGAGTGCGCTCCGGTGGAGTGCACTGTTAGCCCGGGTTTGGCCGCGTGTTTGACGTGCTAGCTTTACCCTTTATTCAGTAAGCGGAAATAGCACGTCAAAATCGCACGGCCAACCCCCCCCCCCCCCCCCCCCGAAACTAATAACGCCCGCAACATGCAAATGCATGTTGATGGCCCTATTAGTTATTCCTGCGCAATCCAGAAAGCAAAATGTGGGTGGCCTGTGCACGCCTGTGGCCTGTGGGTGGCCTGTGCACGCCACCCAAAGGTAGGTGTTAATTTCTGCCAGTGCTGGGGAAGTGTACAGAAAAGCAGAAAAAAACTGCTTTTCTGTACACCCTCCGACAATATCATAGCGATATTAAGTCAGAGGCCCCCCCCCCAAAAAAAAAATTAAAATCGGCCCATTGGGGTGTTACAGATTTTGTTGGAGGTTTTAAGTATAAAAGTTTTTTATAAATCTTGCCATGACTAGGAGATTGGTTTTCCTTCTATATGGTAGTGATAGGCTGCTACTGCGCTGACATGCACCCTTATTGAAATTGATTTTAACCCAGAATCCATGAAGTGAATCAAGTACTGAATAATCTCGAAATTATTCAAAACTCACCAGCTAGAAATACTAACTAGCACACCCATTAGAGATCATAACACACCTGTTTTATTTTCATTACACTGGTCACCTATCCAATTTTGTGATCAGTATATAGTGGCTATCATAACACAATCTCTTACAGAACAAACTCTCCTTGGGTCAACTTTGCCTTGAAATTCTATACACCCACTTGTAATTTATGATCTTGGAGTCACCATTGCCTGGACATTCTCTCTCCTAAAGTGCATGCATAGACAGCACAAGAGAAAGCTGGCCCTTCATTGTGGAATACACTAGAGCTTGGTAGGGCTACTGATAAGAAAGCATTCAAAAAAGCACTTATAAAACTTTATTTAATCTCACTTTCAAGGATCTTATTACTAGTCCTGGTATTCCTCCGTCAAAGATCTCTGACCCTTTCTCCATGTAGAACCTTCTTTTATCATTTTTGATTCACATGTAGTCTGCTTATTACATGAAGGTTTATTATTTTCTTTTAGTTTTTATGTCTAGCTTTTATGCATATTTTTATGTACTCTGCCCCAAACCTTGGAAGGCATGGGCTAAAAAAGATTTTAAATTAAATAAAATAAATAAAAATTGAACAGATAAATGGGTTTGTTCTTTGAAATTTACTTCTCTTTGAAAATCTTTGCCATTTGGTATTGTAAGATTTTCTTGTTGGTTTTCTCAATGCTAGTAGGATCTCATTTACTCTTTGTAGTAGTTGTAACTGCTGGATTATGTTGTTTTCAATATTCATTCTGTTAATGTTAGAGACTGAAGATTCAGATGAAAGATTGTTCCCTCAAATTGACTTAGCAGGTTTTATATGTTGGGTAATTTTATTGGTGGGCCTGTTACTAACTTGGGCAGCTCTAGGAACCAACTCTGTTGTGGCTGATAAGGGGCTATAAGAATCATTGTCCCTTTGTCCTTCCTTAGTTTTTAAATTATTTTCACAATTAGTGGTATTGGTGGAAAAACACACACTATGCCCTTGTTCAATAGAAAGCAGAGTGGCTTACCTGTAACAGGTGTTCTCCCAGGACAGCAGGATGTAGTCCTCACATATGGGTGACATCACTGGACGGAGCCCTATCACGGAAAACTTTTCTGTTAAAGTTTCTAGAAAGCTTTGACTGGCACTGGCACACTGAGCATGCCCAGCATGCTATAATCCCTGTGTCCACTGGGGTCTCCCTTCAGTCTCGTTTGTAGCAAAAAGTGCGAGCGAAAAATAAAATAAAACGTATGTAGACCCAACTCCATGGGGTGGCGGGTGGGTTTCGTGAGGACTAACATCCTGCTGTCCTGGGAGAACACCTGTTACAGGTAAGCAACTCTGCTTTCTCCAAGGACAAGCAGGATGGTAGTCCTCACATATGGGTGATTAGCAAGCTACAGGCTGACTCGTATTACAATAGGCCAACAGCAGACTACTGGTGCGCAGGCACAATAATTGGGGCGCTATTGGCAATGATGAGGCAGCCTGACTTCTCCCACAGCAGGTGGCTGTGGAAGGAGTTGGGGATTATAGTGGAAGAAAGCATTTCAAGACAGGTTGGCCAAAGGCAGAGTCTTGACAGACTTCCATATCTAAGCAGTAGGGGGATGTGAATGTGTGAAGAAAGCTACAAGTCGCAGCCTAGGAAATGTCGGCAATTGGTACTGAACGATAGCGTGGTACTGATGTTGTCATGTCCGTTACAGAACGTGCCTTCACTCACCCCTGGAGAGGGAGGCCTGCTTTTTCATAGCAGAATTCGATACAGTCAGCTAGTCAGATGGAGAGAGTTTGTGTGCCCATTGGAACTCGCAGCTCGTCTTTGTTAAAGAAGGAAAGAGCTAGGTGTATTTTCTATGGAGTGCAGTGTGGTCTAGATAGAATGCAAGTGCACACTTACAGTCCAAGGTGTGCGAAAACCCTCTCGCCCTGGTGAAAGTGAGGCCTTGGGAAAAGAGTGGGCAGACTACAGACTGAGTAAGGGGAGAGTCGGTGTCCACCTGAGGAAGAAATTTAGGGTGAATACGGAGGACCACTCGGTCACGGAGGAACCTAGTGTAAGGTGAGTATGCAACAAGGACTTGTAACTCACTGACCCTTTTAGCAGATGTAACGGCTACGAAGGAAAGAATTTCCCATGTTAGAATTTTTAATGTCATAGGAATGCATAGGCTCAAACGGGTAACGCATGAGCCTTGTGAGTACTACATTTAGGTCCCATTCCGTAACCGATCATAGAGGAGGCTTAAGTTGTAGAAAACCCATCATAACGCGGTGACTCATAAGGGGTTGAGCAGTTATCAGGGCATCCCCTACTCCCTGGTGGTACGCTGAAATGGCACTGAGGTGTATCTGTGCAGAGGATGTCTGGAGACCAGAATCCAAAAGGTACCCTATATAGCCTAATAAAGATGGAGTGGGGCAGGAAAACGGGCCAATACCTTTTTGTGTACACCATTTGGTAAATCCTGTCCATTTCGAATGGTAAGATTTACGTGTGGAAGGTTTTCGTGAAGCTACAAGTACCTGAAAAACATTAGTGAAAAGATCTGAAGGTTCGGATGGTATAAATTGCCGTGATTCTGTGTTATGAGATTGAGCTGTGGACAGGCGAATTGGTTCCTGGATTGCTAGGTCAAGGAGTATGGGGAAGCACACTTGTCGAGGCTAGTACGAGGGTATGAGAATCATTAAACCCCTGTCCTGCTGTAGCTTCACGAGAGTTTTTTGGCTATGAGTGGTATCGGAGGAGACTTATGTAGGAGGCCTTTGTTCCAGGGGTGAGCAAAGGCGTCCATGGCTAACGTGTTTCGTTGCCTGTGTAGGGAGCAGAATCTGTCCACTTTGTGGTTCAATTCGGATGCAAAGAGGTCGATGGTTGGTTGACCTCAGTGCTAGAAGATTTTGCTCACTACACATGGGTTCAGAGACCCCTCGTGGGGATGAAGACATCGATTGAGATGGTCTGCTAGTATGTTCAGTATGCCTGTTAGATAAGTGGCCCAGAGATGCATGCAGTGTGCAAGGGCCCAGGCCCAGATCTGCGCAGCTTCCTAGTAGAGCCGATAAGAGCTTGGCGGCTCTGCTTGTTCGAGTACCACATTGCCACTATGTTGTTTGTCTGTATCCACACAGTTTTGTGTAAGAGGCAGTGTTTGAAGGCATAAAGGGCATAACGTATGGCTCGAAGCTCCAGGAAGTTGATCTGAGACTGTTCATCGAACGGAGTCTACACATTTTGGGTTTGGAGGTTGTTAATACAAGCTCCCCAACCCAAGTTGGATGCGATCGTGGCCAAGGTCATCTGAGGAACTGGTTACTGGATCGGTGACATGGATCAGGGACAAAAGTGGTTAAACGGCTTAGAGCCACTGAAATTTTAAAGTCCACTGAGTTTTTCCCATGGCTAGTCTGGCCATAGGAGTGATGTAAACCATGGAAGCCATGTCACCCAGCAATGGGAAGAATTGATGGGCTGAGGCTATTTTGCATGTGCGCAGAGATGTGGACAGTTTGATAGGATGTCTGCGCAGTTGTTGGGCAGGAAGGCCTTTTGGACTGTAGTGCCCATATCTGGTCCGATGGAGGCAAGGAGATGAGATGGATCCATATGGGATTTATGGTAGTTGATCAGAAATCCCAGCAAATTTAGTAGATTTATAGTGAGTCTTAGAGAATTTAGAGCTCCTTGTTTGGATTGACTCCTTATTAGGCAGTTGTCCAGGTAAGGAAACATGTGAATGCTGTTTTTTCGTAGATGAGCGGCAATCACTGCTAGGCATTTGGTGTAATACAAGAAGTGTCTAAGCTAGTTCGAATGGCAGAACTTGGTATTGAAAATGCTGTTGACTCAATATGAAGCGTATTGAAGGTCCAGAGAATAGAGTCAACTTCCTTGTTGCAGTAAGGGAAGCATGGTGCCAAGAGACACCATACTGAATTTTTCTTTCTGAAGAAATCTGTTGAGATTTCTGAGGTCGAGGATGGGCGGAGGTCGCCTGTTTTCCTTGGAAGTAGGAAATAGTGGGATTAAAATCCTCTGCCTCGGCATGTCTGGAGAACGGTGTCCCAAGTCCTGGTCCTCAGTATAATGGACCGTTCTGTTCTCTGGCAAGGTATCAAAATCCAGAAGCCTGCCCGACTGGCAGAGCTGGTGTGATCTGGATATCAGTTGTTGACGTGTACATGCTTTTTGAAATGGACTGGTTGGTCTCACGTGGGAGATGGATAATACTCGTGTGAACGGTAAAAGGTCCTTCTAGCATCCCTCTTCACTGGTTTTCTAGCTGAGGAAGGAGGATTTGCAAGAACCGTAGAGAGCTGTCGCAGGGTCTCGCGGTGGTCTTGCAATTGAGGTACTGTCTGCTGGATCTTGTGCACGAAGAGAAAGGGCATTATCCTTAGCAGGACCCATATTATGGAACTCCATGCCATTGGAATTAAGACTACAAAGAGAAAACAAAACTTTCAGAAAAAATCTTAAAACTTGGCTATTCAAACAAGCCTTTCAAAAAGAGAAGGGAGAACAGAATCCAGGGAAATGCAAGGTTTAAACCAGGTAAGTGCAAGGGACAAAACACCCACGGAAACAGAAATCACTAAGGGTGTATATTTTTGTTTTTAATAGAATTCATCAGTAAAGGATAAGTTACTTATTGAATGAGTCCTTGACTCAAACTGCTATAGAATCAAACAGGACATGATAGTGTTCACTCTCATTTAACAACTAACGTTGATTAAAACTATGTTACCGAACATCATGGCACCTATGTAAACTGATAGAGGTTAATAGCATTTCTTTTGTGCCTTACTGTAAACCGTTGTGACTGTGCCCACCTTAACGACGGTATAGAAAAAGTTTTAAATAAATAAATAAATAAATCTGCAGTGCATGGCAGATCAGGTAGTTTATCTTGGACGTCGGGCCGTAAATCAGGGGTCGTAAGCCAGGTTCACCATCTAGCATTGAGTCTTGTTGCTGGCAACGGGAGGACGTTTTGAAGCAATCACATGTTGTTCGAACTTCATGTTGATGGCAGTAAGGTTCCCTTGGTGTTGTGTCGAACATAGCTGGTAAACAGCAATGTGCGACACCAACATAGATCCTCAGAAGATTTTACGACCTAAACCCTCCCGAAAACTTCTGGTCCTCTTTAGTGACCAGGTCGAAAGGGATGGTTTCAGACATTTCCTTTACAAAAGTGGCAAAGGAGATGTCATTTGCAGGAATCAACTCCACTCTTCTGGTGGAGAAGGCTCAGAGAGGAGGTTGGTTTAGGTGTTGATGGGATCGGTGCCGAAGCAGGATTAGAGTCCCCATCGCCCGAGGATCCCAGGATAGGTATAGGGGCCGTGGAGGCTCAGAAGAATGAATTGGCGTTGATGACTTAGGCTGTCGTTAGTAGGGTACTGATGAGGGCAGCGAGGTGGTGCCGCAATGGTGCGAATATTGATGGCTCAGGTGTTGGTGCCGGTATGGGGGCCGGCATGGTTTGAGATTGTAGACTCTGGAAGGCATCTAGGACAGCCTGGCGGACGAGGACATCCAGCTCCTCCCTGGAAGTTGGTATAGGTAACAACTACAGGGGGAGGCAGGCTAGGCGTTACTGGCACTTCCACATGGATCTGTGGTGGCTCAGTACCCAGCACCGGTGTTGGTGGGGAATGCCTCGGTGCCTCAGTTGCAGAGGAGCATGGAGACTCTTGTACCCTGGCCCGATGGACATCGAATCCAATGCAGTATCGGTGCCGGCACCAAACGCGAAACCCTGGCAGTGCCGGCGACTATGTTTCCCTCAGTGCTCAGCCCAGTCATTTTCCAGCACCTAGGAAGCTGCCACTGATGTCCAGGATGGCGTCGGTGACGGACGGTTACTGTGGTGGTGACTATGTTTCCCTCGGTGCTCAGCCTGGTCATTCTCCAGCACAGAGGAAGATGCCAATGTCGTGGATGGTGTCGGTGACGGATGGTCACCGTGCTGGTGATGATGATTCCCATGGTGCTCAGCCCAGTCATTCTCCAGCACCGAGGAAGATGCCATCGCTGTCCTGGATGGCATCGGTGATGGACGGTCACCATGCCTCTACTGCTCCTGGCATTGTTTTTCGCCCAAGGATTACACGGGGGCTCTGGTTGAGATCCCGAGGTATGGAGCACTTTTGTTAGTCGAGGGCACTGAGGCATCGATGGCGGCGTCGATGGCATAGAGGGCAGCCTTGACGGAGGTGTCGACAGCACAGACATTGATGGTGGCATTGACAGCATCGATGGCTGCCCCAATGGGATCGATGGGGGCATCGATGGCGACCTAGACAGCATTGATGGGAACCGTGGACACCCCGATCCCTCTAGCCCCGATAGACGATTGCAGTAAGGACACCCACGGGCATCGTGGGGCGGACCGAGTGTGATAGACATAGGGAGAGAAAAGAGGGCCGCAAACGGTTGGTAACCTGGGGAAACAGACAGTGAGGTGTGCAGCAGTTGGGAGCAAATGTAATGAATGTAGTACAGGAGTTATAGAAGTGTACCTAGGACATTCCCTTTCGAGAATTCATTACTATCTTTTATCTCCAAAAGGTTGATTTGCAGTGTTTCCGGGGGTGGGAGGGAATCAGAGGGCCTGGGTGTGAAGCTCCTTTGGGTGAACTCCCCAGCCCAACTTAGGTGTGTTTCTGGTTAGGACCATTTGGAAAGCAGATATTTGAAACAGTAAAACGCAAACAGCAAATTGGAAAGGGAAAACCACCAAGATAAGGAGTCTCCAAGCTCTTCTGTAACCCAGATAACCTCCTGAAGCACTTGAATGACTTGGTTCCACTAGGAATTTAGGGTCCATTGGGCTTGTCTCATATGGAGTTGTGCCATGAGAGTTATATAAACTATGAAAGCCATAAAGCCCAACATTATAAACATGGACCAAGCTGATGTCTGCAGACTCTGAATTATTCATCCCACTGCAGCCATGTTGTCAGCCCTGTTGATGGGTGGATAAGCCAAAGCCTGGGTCAAATTTATCAGCCTCTATAAATTCAAATTTAGTTGTTGGACTAAGTCTGAACGGGAGGGAATTGTTGATTAAACCACAGTTTGCAAAAAACATTCATTGCCAGAGGATGTGGTTAAGGCAGCTAGTGAAGCTGGGTTTACAAAAAGTTTGGATACGTTTGCTGGAGAAGTCCATAAACTGCTATTAATAAATAGAAAATACCCACTGCTTGTTGCCAGCATTAGTAGCATGGGGTCTATTTAATGTGTGGGTACTTGCCAGGTACATGTAACTTGGATTGGCCACTGTGGCAGACAGGATACCGGGCTTGATGGACCTTAGGTCTGACCCAGTATGGCATATCTTATGTTCTTATGTTATAGCAACTAGATGGTAATCTGCCTGGATTTGTCTGCCCACGAACAAGATGTGATCTTGGTCAGCCAATCATCTACATGGGGAAACACATTAAATCCCAGTTTGTGCAGAAATTCTACAATGACTGAAAGACAGTTTGTGAAAACCATGGTGTGGAGGTTAGGTCAAAAGGCTATATCCTTCTAGAAATCTGAGGTACTTCCCATGACAGATCTCTCTCTAAATTGGTGTAAGCCTCCTTTAGATTCACAGAATATAGCCAGTCTTCCTTGTTGTTTAAGAGGAGAATAATGGGTCACAGGATAACCATCTTGAACTTTTCAATTTTTAGGAACCTGTTTAAGGCCGTTAGGTCTATGGGGACTCAGAATTCTTCAATCGTTTTGGGAATCAGGAAGTACCTAGCATAAAATTCACACTCTCTCCTAAAGCAAGGACAGGTTTGACTGCAAATGCAAGATTTCCAACCTGAGCAAGTCCTGGTGCTAAATGAGTCTGAATGCTCTTTTGGAAGGAATATTTGAAGGGATTTTCAATCTGTAAACATCTTCCACAATCTGGCATACTTGACTGCCCAAAATTACAATGAGCCAATAGTTTATGAAAAACCTCAACATCCCTCTTTTAGGAATGTCTTCTAGAACAGAAACTGGGATGCTGGCTACTTCTTCCGGGCCTTAACAAAACCCTAACTATGGCTGACATGTTAGCACCACAATCAGAGAGTTATTGTGACCTTATCCCTAATATTTAGAGCAAACCTTGCAATGATTATCAGTGGCCATCTTTTGGTTACAAATAGGATGGAACTTGAAGTCACTGGCTTTTTTTTCAAACATGCTGAGGAAAACTATTGATGTGAAATGAAAATTAAGAAAATGTTTGCATTGTTTGAAGAAGGGCAATTCAAGGAGAAAAAACGTTGAACTGGATGTGGATGGCCTGTCAGCACAGTCCATTTGGATATAGACATGGGAACAGCAGGCAAAGGTACTGAAAATAAAACTTGCAGGCCGATACAGAAAAACGCGCAGGAGAGCTGATGAGCGCCCGCTCTCCCAGCGTGCGCACAGGCCACTCTCCTGGGCGTGCGATTCAGGAGGGTGGCCTATGCAAATTAGGGCCCGCGGTAAAAGGAGGCGCTAGGAACACTAGCGCGTCCCTAGCGCCTCCTTTTTGACGAGCGGCGGCTGTCAGCAGATTTGCCGGCGTTGGTTCTCAAACCCACTGACAGTCACGGGTTCGGAAAACGGACGCCGGCATAATTGAGCGCCCGTCTTCCGACCCGCAGGCCGATTTTTAATTTTTAATTTTTTTTTTAAATTTTGGGGCCTCCGACTTAATATTGCTATGATATTAAGTCGAAGGGTGTACAGAAAAGCTGTTTTTTCTGCTTTTCTGTACACTTCCCCGGCGCCGGCAGAAATTAACGCCAGCCTTTGGGCAGGCGTTAATTTCTGAAAGTAAAATGTGCGGCTTGGCTGCGCATTTTACTTTCTGTATCGCACGTGAATAACTAATAGGGCCATCAACATGCATTTGCATGTTGCAGGCGCTATTAGTTTCGGGGGGGGGGGGGGGGGTTGGACGTGCGTTTTCGACACATTATTACCCCTTACTGAATACTGTATCAGCCTGTTGGTTAATTACTAAAAATCATACTAGGGGAAAAACAACGGGCAAGTTTTGGAAGAAGAGCCAGAAAGGAGGGACGAGGATTCTGGAAAAATATTGTAAGGCCACAAAAAGAAGCCATGTCAGAGAGGACCTGAGGGGCTAGGCCACTGCAGTATGGGAACTGCTTATGCATTAGGAAAGAAAGGCTTTCACTCACCCACAAAGCTCTGGAAATTTCCGTTCATTTGGCACCAATGTATGGTTACCATGACTCATTTGACTGGTGAACCTGCTTGTCTTCAGAAAATTGCTTTTAATTACACACATCTTAAACAAGCTTTATAGGAGAGGCTCTTAACAGTAAATATAGAAACTGTGAATTCTCCAATGATTCCAAGAAGCTCACAAAAGCAAAATTGCTTACCTTGTAATAGGTGTTATCCCAGGAAAGCAGGATGTAGTCCTCACATATGGGTGACGTCACTGAAGGAGCCCTAGTGTGGGAAAACTTTCTGTCTAAGTTTCTAGAAACTTTTGACTGGCCTTGTGAGGCCACTGAGCATGCCATGATATTCTCTGCCACAGGGGTCTCTCTTCAGTCTCGTATGTAGCAATATGCTTTAGCAAAAATAAAATAATAAAAGTATAAGACCTAACTCCGCGGGGTGGCGGGTGGGTTTCGTGAGGACTACATCCTGCTGTCCTGGGAAAACACCTATTACAAGGTACGCAATTTTGCTTTATCCCAGGATAAGTAGGATGCTAGTCCTCACATATGTGAGATTAGCAAGCTAGAGGCTGAGTCATTGTGTATTGAAGCAACAGTGAAGTATTGTTGGTGAAAATGAGTCAGCCGAAGATCACAGCAGGTTAGTTGTAGAAGGAGTTGGGATTAAACTGGAAACAAGTTCTTTAAGACAGATTGTCCATAGGCTGAATCTTGTCGTCCTTTGTCCAAACAGTAATGAGCTGCAAAAGGTGTGAAGAGAACGTCATGTTCCTGCTTTACATATGTCAGGAATTGGCAATGAACGATAGTGTGCTACTGAGGTTGACATTGCTCTTACTGAATGTGCCTTTACTCGCCCTTGGAGAGGAAGGCCTGCTTTTTCATAGCAAAACTGTGTGCAATCTGCTAACAAGTTGGATAGAGTATGTTTACCCACTGCTTTACCTGGTTTGTTTGGATCATAAGAAAACAATTAATTGAGTGGATTTTCTGTGGACTGCAGTGCGGTTTAAGTAAAAGGCTAGTGCACGCTTACAGTCCAGGATATGTAAGGCACGTTCCCCTTGATGAGAATGAGGCCTTGGAAAGAATGTGGGTAAAACCATGGATTGGTTCAAGTGGAATTCCGTAACTACCTTGGGGAGGAATTTTGGATGTGTACAGAGAACCACTCTGTCATGTAAGAACTTTGTATAGGGCGAGTACGTGACAAGTGCTTGTAACTCACTAACCGTTCTAGCTGATGTAATGGCTATGAGGAAGATAGTCTTCCATGTGAGAAATTTAATATCACAGGAATCTATGGGTTTGAAAGGAGAACGCATGAGTCCTGTTAAAACCAAATTCAGGTCCCATTCCGTTACAGGTGGTCGAATTGGTGGTTTAAACCTCTCATAGGAGTTAAGATGGCGGCACGCACGGAGTCTTAAGTCGGAGCTCTCTTGAATCTCTTGCTATTTCCCCAGGAAGAATGCCTGCAAAGAGAAAGGGGAAAGTACGGACTTACCCGTCCGTGTCGATCCCCTCTACAAGCTCTCAGCCAGAGATAACCGGCTTTATGCACTCAACAGTCCAACATAAGAGAACCGAGGAAGCTGATGTGCGCGACGGCATGGAAGAGCTGCTCGCGCCGGCAGGGGAGGTGTCTCTAAGCCCGGAAGAGAGGCAACTGCCTATGCAGAGAGCTGGTGAGGAGTTAAGGAGTGGGGAACTGGCGGCATTTCAAACCGGTACCACTCCGGAGAGCCCCTTACGGATTCCTGACGGTATTGATCCGGGACCCTCTACATCGAGTCCAGTGGAAGGACAGAGAACTGCGGGACCAACGGAAGCCAGTGAAAGGCTGGAAGGAGGTATGAATGCAGAAAATACCAGCAGGAAGGAGTTACTAGCCATTCCAACACGGCCTGCACAGGTGACGTTAGACCTCTATGGGATTTTATGGCTGGGATGGCCACTGCTATAAATTCTTTGAATGATAAAATGGAACAATCTAATTCACAAAGTTTTCAAAAATCTGCTGATAAACAAAACCAAGTCGATTTCCTGAAAGGAAAAGTTAATGGTTTGGAAGAGAAAGGCAATGAGTTTCAGCAGTATAAGATAGCGGCGATTAAGAATCGTGATGTGTTATCCAGGCGTATGGAATTTCTTGAAAATAAGTCCAGACATTTAAACCTACGTTTGACAAATTTTCCTAGAGTAGTGGGGGAGATTCCCTACACTACTCTAAAGAAATTCTTGCTGGAAAAGCTAGAAATAACTGAAGGAAATTTTCCATCTATTAACTCTTGCTTTTTCCTTCCTTCGTCAAGACGCATGGAAAGTGCCAATAATGTTCCCTTTGCAGGGAATTTGACAGGATTTTTGGAAGATTCTACCTTAGAAGTGATAAACCGGGGAACACTCCTGGTATCTTTTATTACAACTAAGGATATTGGCATGGTGATGAAATCATATTTTAGGAAATATCCAATAAATTTCCACGAAGCAGCAGTGAAAATATTTCCTGATCTGGCTCCAGCCACACAGGCCAGGCGTCATGGTTTTTTAAACCTCAGACAAGAGGCTGTAGGGCTGGGCTTCACAGTTAAAATTTTGTTTCCTTGTAAATGTTTCCTGACAAAGGGTGATGAACGCTTTGTGTTTTTTTACGTCTGATCAGTTAAAAGAATTTATAGATGCCAGGAAAATTAATATCTTAACCCAGTAAGATTGATATGGATTGTTTGTAGTGTGCACCAATATTTGAGTTTATTTGGTTTTTCCTTTTTGTGGAACTTCCTTAAAAGATTTCATATCTCCTCCTTATTAAATATTCTGCTGGGAGTGGGAATTAATTGTTGAAAACTGATATTGAAAAAATGTGTGTAATTACTCCAACTGGGTTATTTTCTTAAAACATTTTTTCTAATAAGAATTATTAGTTAGGAATAAAGGAATATGTTTATGATATTGAGAACCCACTGAATTTCTTTATAAGCAAATATGAATTTGTTTATGTATTGAAAATGAATAAATAAAGAATTAAAAAAAAAACCAAAACAAAAAACCTCTCATAAATCTACTGACGAGAGGTTGTGTTGATATAGGTGCGTCTCCCAGCTTGTTATGGTAAGCTGAGATTGCACTTAAGTGTACCCTTATAGATGAAGTCTGAAGACCAGAGTCTGAAAGATGACATAAATAATCTAATAGAGAAGTTGTGGGGCAGGAGAAAGGATAAATACTCTTTTGCCTACACCACAAAGTAAACCTTTTCCATTTTGAAGAATAGTTCTTTCGTGTGGAAGGTTTGCGTGAAGCTAGAAGTACTTGAGATACATTGGATGAAAGATTGAATGGCTGTAAAATCAAGCTTTCAACATCCATGCTGTCAGGGATAGGGATTGAAGGTTGGGATGGCGCAACCGACCCTGATCCTGAGTTATGAGAGTGGGAGCTACCCCCAGGCGAATTGGATCCCTGACTGAGAGGTCCAGAAGTGTGGGAAACCATACTTGTCGAGGCCAATATGGGGCTATGAGTATCATGGACCCCTTGTCCTGTTGTAACTTCACTAGACTTTTGGTTATGAGCGGTATTGGAGGATACGCGTATAGTAGGCCTGAGTTCCAAGGGCGAGCAAAGGCGTCCTTGGCTAGCTGATTTTTCTGTTTGTGTAAAGAACAGAACTTGTCCCCTTTGTGATTCAGGCACGATGCAAAGAGGTCTATTGTCAGTTGATCCCAACGTTGAAAGATCCTGGTCGCTACTGAGGGATCCAGGGACCATTCGTGTGGTTGGAATAGACGACTGAGTCGATCCGCTAGTACATTTTGAATGCCTGCCAGATAAGTGGCCCGGAGAAACATTGAGTGTGTTAGGGTCCAGGCCCAAATCTGTGCAGCTTCTTGACAAAGGAGATACGAGTCCCGTACCTCCCTGTTTGTTGATGTACCACATGGCTACTGAGTTGTCCGTTTGGATTAGAACAGTCTTGTGTGAAAGGCAGTCCTTGAATGCATGCAGCGCATAACGTGTAGCTCGAAGCTCCAGGAAATTTATTTGAAATGTTGCTTCGAGGTTTGTCCAAGTCCCTTGGGTTTGGAGATTGTCTATGTGAGCTCCCCAACCCAAGGTGGATGCATCTATAGTTAAAGTTAACTGTGGGACTGGTTGCTGAAAAGTTAGGCCTTTGCGCAAGCTGTCCATGTTTGCCCACCAAAGTAGAGATAATCTTAGTTGGTGGGTCACTTGAATTGGATAATGTAGTGGTTGAATGGCTTGGATCCATTGTGATCTTAAAGTCCATTGGGTAACTCTCATGGTGGGCCGTGCCATAGGAGTGACGTGAACTGTGGAGGCCATGTGGCCTAGTAAGGTTAGAAACTGATGAGCTGTCACTTGTTTCTGTGAGTAAATGGATTTTGCCAGGAGGGAAAGCGTCTTTGCCCGATCTTCGGGTAGAAAGGCTCTTGATAGGATAGTGTTCAAGTCTGCACCTATGAATTGAAGTAGGTGAGACGGAGTGAGATGGGATTTTTGATAGTTGATGAGAAAACCCATGGAGTGAAGTAGAAAAATCGTTCGACAGAGAGAAGTGAGAGCTCCTTGCTGAGATTGACTTCTCTTGAGCCAGTCGTCTAGATATGGAAAGACATGGACACTTTGTTTGTGCAAGTGTCCTGCTATTAATGCCAGACATTTTGCGAAGACTCTGGGAGCAGAGGCTAGTCCGAATGGCAGAACTCTGTACTGGAAATGTTGATGGCCCACCATGAAGCGTAGGTACTTGCGATGAGGAGGGTATATTGGAATGTGAGCGTAACCATCTTGAAGATCCAGAGAACAAAGCCAATCTCCTGTTTGAAGAAGTGGAAGAATGGTGCCTAAGGAAACCATCCTGAACTTTTCTTTTTTCAGAAATTTGTTGAGATTTCTGAGGTCTAGGATGGGACGTAGGCCTCCTGTTTTCTTTGGAATGAGGAAATAATGGGAGTAGAATCCTCTGCCCTGCTGAGTCCGGGGCACTAACTGTACAGCCCTGGCTCTCAGGATGGATAATTCTGTTTGTAGATGAATTAGTTGAGATTCTTGCTGTGGAAAGAAACTCGGTGGAGATTCTGGTGGAATTGAGAGGAAATTGAGTTTGTAACCTCGAGAGACTATGGAGAGTACCCATTGGTCTGATGTTATTCTTAGCCAATGTGTGTGAAAATAGGATACTCTTCCTCCTACTGGCAGGTCTGGTCGAGGATTCAGGAGATGGACTTGTTCTCTGGCTTGCATTTCAAAAACCCGCAGCTGGGCCTGTCTGTGGAGGAGGTTGCGGGCGAGCAGTTCTTGGCTGTCTGGCTTGGGAATGCTGTTGTGGCCTAGTTGACCTACCCCTAGAGGCTTCTGGGTAGTATCGCCTTGGCCTGTAGTATGGGCGTCTGGTTTCTCTCCTAGGTTGTCAACGAAGAGGTTGTGTAGAGGGTTCTTGTGGAACCTGTGACAACTGACGTAAGGTCTCTGTATGCTCCTTAAGCTGTTGTACGGCATCTTGGACCTTTTCGCCAAACAAGTTGTCCCCCACACACGGTAAATCAACAAGTTTATCCTGGACCTCAGGCCTGAGGTCCGAGGCCTTAAGCCATGCCCATTTATGAGCGGTGATTCCAGCAGCTGCTGTTCTTGAAGCCATCTCAAAATTGTCATAGGCCGCCCTCACCTCATATTTTCCGGCTTCTAGGCCTTTATGGACTATGGCCTGTGCTGCCTCCTGAAAATGTGTAGGTAAAGAAGTGACAAATTCTTCCATCTGCTTCCAGAGATTTCTCAGATACTGTGTCATATACAGTTGGTAAGAAGAGATTCTGGCATTCAGAATGGCGCCTTGATACACCTTTCTGCCAAGGGAACCCAGAAACCGGTGCTCTTTACCTGGTGAGGTTGATGAGTGTGGGTGGATACGCTTAGATTTTTTCTGGGCAGATTCCACTACCACAGATTGATGTGGTAGCTGTGGTTTTTGGTATCCTGGAGCTGCCTGTACCAAATATGTAGTGTCTACACGCTTGTTTACTGCTGAGACAGAACATGGGTGCTCCAGATCTGGTGTTGGAATAGCCAATACTTGCTTTGGTGGGTCAACAAACTGAAGAACTTCTAAAGTTTGTTGACTTGTATCTTGTTCCGCAGTCAGCTTAAAAGGAATGGTGTCTGCCATGTCCTGTATGAAGGTGGAAAAAGATAAATCTTCTGGTGGGGACTTTTTTCTTTGGTCTGGAGGTGAAGGCTCAGACATGAAGTCCTCAGAAGATGTGTCAGTCTGCTGATCATCCCAAGAGTTATCTGGATCATCTCTATATGGAGATCGTGGGGGAGACCTGAGTGGGTGATGAAGGCCTGAAGGGCCTGGCTGTGGATCATCAGAGGGGATTAATGGAGAAGCATCTTCCAATGTTTTTGGTGGAAGTTTGTCGATGACATCTTGATATCTCTGTAAAAGACACTGAAAAAATGCCAGATCATGGTGTTCAGGATCTTCAGATGGTGGTTGCATCGATGGAATAGTGGTTCGTATCGATGCAGGCGTTGTTAGAAGTGCCTGTAACGGTGTTGAAGACGTCGAAGGTATTGGCATCGAGATCGGCCTCGAAGAGGTCGATGATATTTGTGCATAAATGGATGTTGATGCCGTGATGAATCTTGGTGCAGTTATCAATTCCATGCTTGTCCTCGGTGTCAAGACACCAGCATTGGTAAATTTACTGGCATCGATGCTGTGTGCATCGGCGGGATCGCCGGAGTCGTTTGTTGATTCTTTAAAGCCTATATAACTGCTTGTCTGATGAGGTCAGACAATTCCGGCGTTACAACTGATGGAACCAGAGCAGTTGTAAGCGGTGGCAGAGACTGAGGTGTCAGATCCTGCACAGAGCCCTGTGGAGGATCTGGTATCGATGGTTGTGGCAGAAGAGGCCCAGGTGCCGAAGGAACCGATGTTTCTTGGTTCCGTGGCCGCTTCGCAGTCTATTCTTCCTGGGGAATGGATCCGGACGTCGATGTCGATGTTTCATTTCATGTTGATCGGCAGACTTTGTCGATGCCGTGGACGATGGTGGGGACGGATCATCTCCCGATCCTTCCGGGCGAGGTTTTAAGTAAGATGCGTTTAGTAGCTCCGGCCGGAGACGACTTCCATGACATCGAGGGAGATGGAATAAGTTGTAGGTGGAACAAATGTTCCATTTTTTCTTGCCTAGCTTTCCTTCCTTTCACAGTCATCTCCACGCATTTTGGACAATTATTAACATCATGTTTTTCACCTAGACACATGACACACTCTAGGTGTGGGCTGGTGATAGACATTGTTCTGTTACATACAGGGCATTTTTTGAAGCCCGTAGCCATTTTTAGGTCGACAGCCGTCGAAGAAAGAATGGGAGTTCGTGAGAAAAAAATATATATTTTACTCAAAGAGCAAAATATGAGACCGAGGTACTCATCAGCCGGTGGAAAACCCCGAGAGACTCCGATGAGAGAGAATGTTATAGAAAAATATGTGACTTTTCAGTCAGAAATTGTTGTGAGAGACTCGCAACGGCTCCTGTCCCGCGATGCCTACAGCAGCGCAGAAAAATGAAGACTGAAGAGAGACCCCTGTGGCAGAGAATATCATGGCATGCTGGGCATGCTCAGTGGCCTCACAGGGCCAGTCAAAAGTTTCTAGAAACTTTGACAGAAAGTTTTCCCGCACTAGGGCTCCGTCAGTGACATCACCCATATGTGAGGACTAGCATCCTGCTTGTCCTGGGATAAACACTTTCATATTGTAACATAATAACATAGTAATAACGGCAGAAAAGGACCAAATGGTCTAGCCAGTCTGCCCAGCAAGTTTCATATGGTAGTATCTGCCATGCCGTACAGGTTACACCCATATTTTTCTTAAGGGTAGCAACTGCCGCTCTGTACAGCTATTCCCAAGCCATATGCTAACCCATAGATCTATAAGAAAAGTACTGAGACAAGGCACACCAAGGTAATAAGCCACTACTAATCAGAATGCTATCACTCTGACGAGTCTACTAAACTAATAAGGAAAAATCTGACATCCCAAGGGTCTGGTATACATATCAGAAAAAATGAACTCTGGAGAACTAATCACCATTTCCTATTCATGCACCAGGAGACAACCCCAGCCCAATACCCTAACAGAAAAATCACACAAGAATGAATACAAAGGAACTTTAAATTAATTGCATAACATTTACCTCAACTGTCATGTTCTGATACTCCGTGGGCATAGGGGTCTGTGCCACTTCCTCATCTAACTGTCGCCAGTATCTACTCATGTCCAAGGCAGAGCGCATACATAATGGACACCTATATCCTCTACTCAGAGGAAGAAAATACAACAAAAATGATATTTTCATACAGCACAGACAGGTCATTTCAAAATGTACTAATATATTCCTGAGAAAAACCATCATAACACTACACTGGTTTGTCAAGCATGCTGGTTTGGCAAAAGATAATTTAGGAAAATATTCTAGCAGTAACAAGAAATATAAAGCATGTGAACATTGCTGAGTAGAATGTGACCCTTAAGATAATTCTGCATTTTAACAATCTGGATTTTTGCACCATTGATTTTCTTCCTATTTTTCTTTCCTCCAGTGTAAAGTCTGTGCATATGAATTTTGCCAAACAAAAGACAGATGGGAGTAAAAAGCTGTATTTCACAAAACATGAGCTCAACTATGATTGCAAACAGGAATATTCTGCCATCCACACGAAGGCAATATTGCCTATCAGCATATACAAGGAAATGTTTCCATTTAAACCTTTTTTTCCCCAACTTAAATGTTAATGAATCAGGAAACAGCAACAATAAAAACACATACAAAGAGGATAACTTAATCCCAATAACACTCCAGGGTACAATTTTCCTGAAATAACCAATCCTGTTGTCTCCAACCACAAAAATTCCCCAGCCCCCACATACCAAACCAAACAGGTCAATCCAGTAACGAGTGGTAGGAAGAGCTGCGTTAGTGCCCGGCGCACCCGTGGTTGCCGCATGCACAGTCCAGCTCACCTATCGCTCAATCCTGTATGTAAATAGCTTGCAAATGCAAGCTGCGTCTAAGAAGCGTCCGTGAAGCGTTAGGCCCGTGCAACCCATTTTACTGTATAGAGCGCTATACAGCGCCTATACAGTATCCTGGGTGCGTGGGCCTAATGCTTCACGGACATGCTGGTATCTGTCATTTCAAATGTCATTTCAAATGACATTTGAAATGACAGGTACCAGGAGGTGGACGGTTCTCCGATGCTCGGGATTGTCAGCCCTCTCTCCCCTCCTCCTGAAGCAAGGCACGAAAAGCAGCCTTGCTCCGGGAGGAGGGGAGAGAGGACTGGCAGTGTAAAGCGACGAAGCGACTTACTATTTTTGCAGCCCCCTCCGGAGACGGACATCTGCGAAGACGTCCGCGGCTCCCCTGCCTCCAGCTGCCCGCGAAGATGGACGCACGGGCAAATGCGGCCCCTGTGCGAGCAATTGGGCCGCTCAAGACGTGACGTCACATGCCATGACGCCAAACGTCGTGACATCACGCCTTGAGCGGCCCAATTGCATGCACAGGGGCCGCTTTCGCCCATGCAGGCGTCCATCTTCGCGGGTAGCTGGAGGCAGGGGAGCCGCGGTCGTCCTCGCCGATGTCCGTCTCCGGAGGGGGGCTGCAAAAAAAGTAAGTTGCTTCGTCGCTTTACACTGCCAGTCCTCTCTCCCCTCCTCCCGGAGCAAGGCTGCTTTTCGCGCCTTGCTTCGGGAGGAGGGGAGAGAGGACTGGCAATCCCGAGCGTAGGATTGCCCGTCCTCTCTCCCCTCTCTCTCTTGCAACTTTTTTTTTCGCTTTTTTTTTTTTTTTTTCGCTTTTTCGCATTTGTTGCTTCAGGAGGAGGGGAGAGGACTGGGGCTGCCCCGGAGACCAGAACCCATGGACGCGGCCAGGGCAGGTGAGCAGGGGCTGGGGGAAAGTTTACCACCTACCCTTAACCCCTGCCTCTAACGCAGGGGTAAGGGTAGGCGGTAAGTTAGCAGGTTAAACGCGCGGCAAAACGGCAGGGTAAAAAAGCGATAGTCGGGGCGCGCGTTACTGGATGGTAGGGAATAGCTAATTCGATCGTTTACATGTAATATACATGCCGCGTGCAGAAGGGGTTACCCGGGGATTTAAGGACGCGGTAAGAGTAGGTTAAAGGGGATTGTGGATCGCAGGAAGGGCTAACGCGGCCGGAAAGTGAGTAGAAAGCGGGTTAGGAGCGGGGTAAACGCAGCCGCACTTTACTGGATTGACCTGCGAGCTAAGAGAAAGGAAAAAGAAAAACAGAAAAGACCTGTAGCTATATCCAGATTTTACCCAGAGTCAAACAGCACAGAAAAGGTTCACAAACAGCAATAAAATTTGCAACACAATAATTCTTAATTGCTGTCAACTTACTTAGGTAATATGGCCTCCGAATACATTGATACTATGAAATCATACTAGGCAAAAATTCATTCTTCCAACCAGACGCAATTTCAAGTCTATTTAAACCTTTTATGGAGTTAAGTGGAAAGGCCTTAAACTATACTGTTTACAACATCTTTGTATGGCTGTCTCTCAGGTCTGTAGTCAAAGCCAGCTGCTCTTCTTGTTGGTGGTAGCTGTAAATAGCTAATCAACTGACCTTCTCAGGGGGCAAGACAATATGGCACCCAGAGCCTGTCACATCCATCTGTAGGGTAAACGCCAGTGACCCTAAACAGGATGTGCATCGTGAATTTGAGGCCTACTAATATGCACACAGACTGAGTAAAAAGTACAGGCCCTAAAGCAATACAAACATACAGGCCGATTCAGTAAAGTCCACGTGAGAGCAGGCGAATGCCTGCTCTCCCGGCGCGCGCACAGGCCACTCACCTGTGCACATGATACAGTATTCAAATGAGGCCCAGAGGTAGAAACGGGCAAAAGGAGGCGCTAGGGACACTAGTGCGTCCCTAGCGCTTCCTTTTTGGACAGGAGCGGCGGCTGTCAGCGGGTTTGACATCCAACGCTCAATTTTGCCGGCGTCGGTTCTCGAGCCCGCTGACAGTCATGGGCTCGGAAACCGGACGCCGGCAAAATTGAGCATCCAGTTTTCGACCCGACAGCCGCCGGCCGACTTCAAATTTTTTTTTCTTTTTTTTAACTTTTTTTTTTTTACTCTTCGGGACCTCGGACTTAATATCGCCATGATATTAAGTCGGAGGGTGCACAGAAAAGCAGTTTTTACTGCTTTTCTGTGCACTTTCCTGGTGCCGGAAGAAATTAGCGCCTACCTTTGGGTAAGCACTAATTTCTGAAAGTAAAATGTGCGGCTTGGCTGCACATTTTACTTTCTGAATCGCGCGCGAATACCTAATAGGGCCATCAACATGCATTTGCATGTTGAGGGTGCTATTAGGTTCGGCGGGTTGGACGCGCGTTTTCCGCCCCTTACTGAATAAGGGGTAAGGGAAAACGCACGCCCAATGACAGGTTAACAGTGCGCTCCATCGGAGCGTACTGTACTGTATCGGCCTGATAGTGTTTGCAGCCATCTGATGATTTTAGTAACTTTATATGAAACTGTTTTTCACACAGAGGAGAAAAGACTTTTTTTTTTTTTTTATATCAGAGAGTTGTCATCACTTTCCAATGTGAGAAGAAAACCTTGGACACCAACATGTCCTTGGTAAAAAGTTTGTATCCAGCTATAAAATGGGTATTGTTCTAGCAACTGTTTTGTTTACAGACTCTCTGAACTGTATTAACCCGTATGGAATATTCCTATGTATAGGGATTTAGATTACAACATTTGCATCCCCCAAATCCTGAGTCTATGGGAGGTGGTGACATCTAATCAAGATCAATATTGGACCTTATGGAACTGAATATTCAATGTTTGACACAGAGAAAAGGGACTCTGTGTCAAAAATTAACTGAATGGACATTATCTAAAAGAGACTTTGCTAAGGGCTTTTCCATGGATTTTCCAAGCTCTGCCAAGAGAGCTTTGTTATCAGAACTAATTGCTGTAAACCTGCAAGCTACTCAGCACAGTTGCTCCGTAATATGAAAGCAACTGTTTTGCCAATTATGCCCTTGAAAGACTTTTGGCCAATTAATATATCTTAGCCGTTTTTTTTTCTGTCTTCATATCTTACAGACACATCTGTGAGACTTTTTGGGTTTTATCTGCAATCCACCAAAAGGAGTTTCACTGGATTACCCCGTTGTGTTGAGACAGTGTCCTACTGCAGGAGTGACCCTGGTCTTGTTCAGTACCTTGGAGGGTGAGAACACTGGCTTAATTACCTTTCAGCTGGACTAATTAGTTGGCATTGCATAATTCCTGAGTGCAAAATTGAGCTTAGAGATAAAGTTTAAATTCTGCTTATCTTTCATGACAGTGCTTGCACTGTAAAACTGTAACCAAAACCAATGAAAGAAAAGAAATATCTGTACCATTTTAAACCTTGTTTTACCAAATGCTGCTAATCAATTGACTACCTCGCAAAAGTGTCTGTAGGTACTCCCTAAAACTAATGAATTCATATCACAAGATTATTGGTTAAATCTGAAAATCTACTGTAAGGTTATCCACACCAGGTACTCCTATACATCTAATTCTCATCAAATACAAAAGGCCTAATCTATGATATTGTGCGTCAATTTCTACAACTCTTATAATTAGGGCCAATTCAAAAACGCTTACAATAAAAGTTCAAATGCATGTTACTCACTCTTTTAACATATCCTCATAGCAATTCCTAAAAAAAACACACAGAATGTTAGCAGTTTCCAACTTTAACTTAAAAAGGAATTCTACACTTAAAAAAAACAAGTTACCATAGCCGAACAATATCATCTACTATTCAAACACCATAATATCCATTTCAAGAAACAAACTGATTTCGTTATGATTTGATTGCTAGTAGCTGGGATAATCAATCTTGGTAATATTTACCAAATTTTTCCTGCAGTCTTTTCCATGTTATATCACGAACAGTTTCACCACTGCAGACCTGCAGGTTATTACGGAGTGGCTGCTGGAATTTCTCTCAACAATTGTTGCCCCAAAGCTCCCCTTACCTATGCAGAAGATGTCCACATGGGAGAACATGAGCTCCAATCCGTGAAGTATGAATATCCTGGGATTCAGAAACAAACAAAATCACTAATTATTTTCATTTTCAATTTTAAAAACCATACAACTGATTCTCAAGCCTGGCTTCTATTCAGCCAGGGCTAGGAATGCTGCATAGGTAGTACTTAAAGCCTCTGAGGGAGCAAATCTCAGTAACTGCACAACTGTGAAACCAAGTATACTCAGGATGTACGTAGAGCAAGTTCCAGAAGAAGCCAGAGTTTTGTCACCCCTGGGACTGCTGCTGTGATGGCTAGTATAGATGCACAGGGGTATTATATATTGAGGAAAAAAAATGACACAGATAGGTGTGGAGGCAGCCTCATTGTACTACAGACTACTACAAGCTGATTCTGATTAAGGACAATATCTGAATTCAAGAAAGCAAGGGATAAACACAAAGAATCTCCAAGGGACAGGTAGGGATAGGAAAATTGGTTCTTACCTGCTAATTTTCGTTCCTGTAATACCACAGATCAGACCAGACAAGTGGGTTTTATTCATCCCTACCAGCAAATGGAGGGAGAGAACAAAACTTTGGGCACCGCCATATATCCAAGAATGCCACCTGCAGACCCTCAGTATTGACCTGCACCCAAGCCAAGGTAACAACTGGGCAAACTAAGCCCCTGGGATGGATACCCGTGAACTGGATAGCTAAATAAACATTGAAACTCTAGAACATGTCAACAATCCCAATAGAACTTTGAAAGCCTTTCTTTGTATGAGCCCGAAGGCCCAGCAGCAGAACAAGCAGTCTTTCGGCACAGATCCCAAGGGTGGGCCTCTGGACTGATCTGTGGTATTTACAGGAACAAAAATTAGCAGGTAAGAACCAATTTTCCTTTCCTGAACATACCCAAATCATTCCAGACAAGTGGGATGTACCAAAGCCCCCCAATACCGGGCGGGAACCCGAAAGACCCGCTCTCAGAATACTCTCACCAAAAGGAGTTGCCTCTGGGTCGCGCACATCCAAACGGTAATGCTTAGTGAAAGTATGACGCGATGACCAACCGCGGCCTTACATATCTCCTGAGGAGACACCAGTTGACACTCTGCCTAAATGCCGCCTGAGCACGAGAAGAATGGGCCTTAAGCCCCACCGGCACAACACGGCCCTTGGAAACATAGGCAGCGGAAATAGTCTCTTTCAAGCAGCGAGCTAAGGAGGCCTTAGACGCTTTTTCTCACTTTTTTGTTCCCCCAAAGATCACAAATAAATGATCGGAGTGACGGAAGGAGTTGATGACCTTCCAGTAACGCAATAAGGCGTGCCGCACATCCAAAAGATGGAGATCCCTGTCCAGAGAAGGATCCTGAGCCCAGTCCGGGAAACCTGGTAACTCCACAGTCTGGTTCACATGAAAGGCAGGAACTAAGGCACCATTCGTAAAGAAACCTTGTTGGGCGAGATCTGGAGAAATGGATCACGGCAAGAAAGAGTGAGCCTGCAACTCTGAAATCCTCTTAGCTGAACAAATGCTACCAAAAAGACAGTCTTCAAGGTAATGACTTTTAAAGATGCTCGACCCAGCCGTTCAAAAGGATCCTCCCAGAGGGCCTGCAACACCAAATTGAGACTCCATTCCGGACACACGTTGCAAAGAAGTGGACAGAGATAACTCCCCTCAGGAAACGCACAACATCCGGATAGGAAGCCAAAGCCTTGCCCTGTACCTCCCCCCTGAGACACCCCAAGGCCAAAACCTGGACCGTAAGCAAACTATGAGCCAATCCTTTGGACAAGCCCTGCTGCAAAAAGAACAAAATGTGCGGCACAGAAACCAGAGGATCCAACCCCTGTTGCCCACACCAGGTCTCAAACACTTTCCATACTCTGGAATAGGCCAGGGAGGTAGCCGGATGCCTAGCCTGAAGAAGGGTAGCAATCACTGGTTCTGAATACCCCTTCAAACATAATCGCTGCCTCTCAAAAGCCAGGCCGCAAGTCAGAAGTGATCCGTCCAATCCGAAAATATAGCAGTCCCTGCAAGTGGGCTAGACGTAGGGGCTCGTCCACCGCCAGATGAACCAGATCTGTGAACCATGGGCGCCTTGGCCACTCCGGCGCAACTAGCACCACGGAACCTGGATGAGCCTCTATTCTCCTGAGTACCTGCGCTATGAGGGGCCACGGAGGGAAAACATACAGAAGGATTCTGGATGGCCACGAACAATTGAGAGCATTGAGGCCCACCGCCCCAGACTCCCTCCGGTGGCTGAAGAATCTCTCTGTCTTGGCGTTGACTCATCGCCATGAGGTCCAGTTGAGGAGTCCCCCAATGGGCACAGAGGAGAGCCCAGGCTTTCATGGACAATATCCACTTCCCTGGATCCAATTGCTGACGGCTGAGATAGTCTGCTTGGATATTGTTTACTCTTGCATCGTGAGAAGCAGCGATCCCCTGGATATGGAGCTCTGCCCACACGAACAATAGCTGAGCCTCCAGAGCCATGGCTGGACTCTTGGTTCCCCCCTGGCGATTGATGTAGGCCACCGTCGTTGCGTTGTCCAAGAACACTCTTACCATGTGATCGCGAGGGCCATGCGTACCGGCCTTGTCTCCAACCGATTGATAGACCATGACTGTTCTGACGCCGACCAGAGACCCTGCGCTGACTTGCCCAGGCACACCGCACCCCAGCCCCGAAGACTGGCATCTGTAGTAACCACCACCCAATCTGGGTCTTCGAGGGGCATCCACTTCTCCAGATTGCTCCTTGTCATCCACCAGGCCAGACTGGATCTGGCCTCCACGGGCAGAGGCAGAAAATACTGCTCTGATAGGGGCTCCAGTGGGAGAACAATGCTCTCTGTAGGAGACACGTATGAGCAAACGCCCAAGGTAACAGCTCCAAAGTTGATGCCATCGATCCCAGGACCTGTAAATAATACCAGACTTTGGGGACCAGCAGTCGAAGCAAGCAAGCTATCTGAGCTTGAATCTTGACTACCCTGTTGGAAGTGAGAAACACTGCCCTGCGGCATGTCAAATCGGGGGCCCAAGTACTCCAGGGACTGGGAAGGCACAAGGTGACTCTTTGGTAGATTGATGATCCAGCCCAACAATCCCAGGAGAGATCTCACCCGGAGTACTGACTGAGCACACTGCTCCTGTGACTTTGCTCTGATCAGCCAGTCATCCAGATGGTGGTGGTGGCGACAGCCCTGAGACAGGAGGGGGTCTTGGTGCACCCCTCCTGTCTCAGGGCTGTCGCCACCACCACCATCACCTTCGTGCTGGCCCAGCACTTTGAACCTTAGAAACTTCTGGTGGTCCTGTCGAATGGGGATGTGCAGATAGGCCTCGGTGAGATCCAGGGACGCCAAAAATTCTCCTTTTCTGACCGCCGCAATCACGGTACGTAACGTCTCCATCTGGAATCATGGTACTATCAAACTCCGGTTGACCTTTTTGAGACCCAAGATGGGACGAAAGGTGCCCTCTTTCTTGGGGACCATGAAATAAATGGAGTACCTTCCTCACCCCTGTTTGGAAACCGGGACCGGGACTACTGCTTCCAGGGTCTCCTGTACTGCCGCCCACTTGCTTTGGGAAAAGACAGCGCGACTCCAGAAAAACGACCGGAGAGGAAGAGAAAACTCTAAGGGGTAACCTTCCCTGACAACTTCCAGCACCCACTGGTCTGAGGTTATCTTGGTCCACTCCTCGTAAAAATGGATCAGCCTGCCTCCGATTGCCAAAGATGAGGAGTGGACCTGCCTGATTTCATTGGGAGGATTTAACTCTGCCCGCTCCCTGAGCAGGTCCATCTCTCGCAGATCTTCCGGAGCCCTGAAAGGACTGTTGTCTACTCGATAACTGCCTCGTCGCTGAGGACCCAGCCGATCTGCCAGGACAGAATTGCCGCGACTCACGAAAACAGGGTCGAGAGGAGAAAGACATCCATGTCGACTTCCTATCTTCTGGCAGCCTGTTGCCTTTGGTCTCCCCCAAGGATTTCATAAGCTGGTCGAGGTCCTCACTGAACAGCAGTTTATCCTTAAAGGGAAGGTTATACAGCTGCGACTTAGACGAAAGGTCCGCTGACCAGTTCTGCAGCCACAACAGCCGTCTCACTGCCACCACCAAGACCATGCCACGAGCTGTGGCCCGAACGAGGTCAAATAAGGCATCAGCCACATAAGCGACCCCCGCCTCAAGACGGGCCACCTGGACCTGGGACAGTGTCCTAGTGGCAAATTGTTCCTGCGGCCTCTGGATCCAACACAAACAGGCTTGCTGCATCAGGCTAGCACAGACCACCGCTCGGAGCCCCAGGACCAAAACCTCAAAAGCCCACTTGAGTTGCACCTCCAATTTTTGATACTGAACGTCCTTCAGAGCGGTGGTGCCGAAGACCGGAATTGTGGTCTTCTAGGTGACTGCCAAAACTGTGGCGTCCACCTTCGGGACCTCGAGGGAATCCAAATGTTCCTGCAACAAGGGATAAAGCTTCGACATCGCTCTTCCCACTTTCAAGCCGGAGTCTGGGGACTCCCACTCACAGCTGATCAGCTTCTGGATCTTCTTAGGCATGGGGAAAGTGCTGGAGGGTCTCCATAGTCCATACAACACCAAATTAACCCCTTCATTATCTGAATCCTCCAGGGAGAGCTTAACCCCCAGTTCCTCCAACACCTGGGGGATAAGCAGGCGCAGCTCCTCCCTCTTGAACAGGTGGATTACCCGCGGGTCATCACTGTCCCCTTCTGAGCCCTCAAAGGCGACCTGATCTTAGGTTCCTCCAGGTCCTGGGGGTGCCCCCCATCCGGGTCCGCATCCAGATCTCCTGCTGGAGATAAACCCCTTCACCCTGACTGAGGGTCATCTGAATCCTCAGAGCCTGAGACCAGCTGCACCGGGCGGGCCCCCTGAGACTGGCCCACAAGCCTGCAGAACTCTTAGGGAGCCTCCTTGCCCTCTTAGCGAAGTCCGCAGGGCTATCCTTAAATCGCTGCTTTCCCGCCTCCTGAGTTAGGAAGGCCTCGTTAAGCAAGAGGACAAACTCGGGCGGAAACCCTCCTGGGTCCCCAGAGGCCCCTTCTGGACTGCTGGGGCCCGAACCCTTCAGGGTCTCTGCCTGAGACTGCACTGCGGGTGAAAGAGGGGGGAATCCCCGGAGCCCCGGGAAAGAACCCCTTTATCTAGATCCCCTTACATGGGGAAGAACCACTACCCTGCGGACCCCCCGATGCTGCTGCGGACCGTGAGGCTCTCCGAGATTTAGAATGCTGGGAAGAAGCCTCCCTGCTGCACAAACCGTGCAGAGGAAAAGGGAATTAAGGGAGGTGGATCACACTCCGCATGCCCAGCAGCCTCCACAAGTGGCCTGTCTGTCATCGGGCCTAAAAAAAAGGCATGGCCTGCCAAAAATCGTGGGGGAGGGGCGCACCACGCGGCCGGCTCAGACATAAGGCCGCACTGCTGCGTAAAAATCCCGAGAGGGCAAAAGTGCCACCGCAGGACAAATGCGCGCGTGATCGCCCCGGCACAAAAACAAGGAGGCAGCACTCCCCCGGCGGGGGCTCCCTCCTAGCACAACCGATGCTGATTTTCCCCTCCCTGCACGGCCCTATGCCTCCAGGGTCAACTCTCAGCGATTCCGCCGAGCAGGCCGCCTAGACACTAAGCCTGAACTGCCGATGCTGCTGAGCCTCTCAAAACTTAAACTTTTTTTTTTTTTAAAGACACACAGCAAAATAATAAGCACAGGCAAAGGCAAGACAGTTAAACAGGGGGATACTTCCCTGAATCCCAACTGGTAGGCAGAGGGGGCTTCGGGCTCCACTGAGGGAACCAGTCCCCTGGCTGTCAGTGGTCCTGGGGTCACGGGCTAAAACCTAGCAGGGGTATCCAACCCCCCCATTCACCAGGCTGAACCTGAAGGATGGCCCTCCACAGGAACCTGGCACCTCGGGGAGCAGAAGTCCTCCAAAAATCCTAATCAGTCAAGACTGCAGGTTTAGCATCTCTACCATCTGCTGGAGGGAGAGAAATACTGAGGGACTGCAGGTGGCACTCTCGGATATATGGCAGTGCCCACAGTTTTGTTCTCTACCTCCATCTGCTGGTAGGGATGAATAAAACCCCACTTGTCTAGACTGATTTGGGTATGTTCAGGAATATAAAGCTGAATAGTTGGTGCAGATGGGCAGACTAGATAGGCCACGTGGTCTTTTTCTGCCATCATGTTTCTATGTTTCTAAGTTGGAAATCTAAAGGAGCAAGAATAAACTGCTGAGCCAAAAAAAAAAAAAAAGCAAATATATACAAGATTGTTTGAAGGTGGGCCCTGAGGAGACGACAATGACTCATGGTTTCTGTTATCGCTGTCGGAGCATTCCTTCCATTTGAATAACTTAGTTTGAAAGGTCGGCGTCATACAGAGATCGGAAACTGTTTTTGAGACTTTGTTTTCACTGCACGTGGCAGCCTACTCTGCCCTGGATAACTCTCCACAGGGCGCCCTTCACATAATACCAGCGTTTTCCCTTACACGGTGTAATGAAAAACGTTTACCAAAGGCAACAGAGACAGTGTATTTCTCATAATCAAAAGCCTTTATTTCTTATGCACATAAGGAAGTCAGCTCCTAATATTCCATGACTCTTTACTGAGGGCCCAAAACTACAGAGAGATACACTATTTCTTCTGCTATCTAAACGTGGGACAGTTTCAGAGAGGGCCTCAAACAATCCAAGCAATGCCTCCTGGAATTTCACTAAACCGATGCCTACCATAAATTTTATTATCACAACGGACACACAGATTGGTTTATGTATTGGAAACCTTCTCACATTACTATAAGTTTATTTTCTGGGCCTCTGTCCCTCCCAATGCAGCCCATGTGGTGAAACACAGTCCAGCCCGTGTCAGGGGACCGAAACCTTCTTCCAAACACTCTTGAATAAAAGGTGGAAATGCTTAATTTGTTTTCTTCGCTTCATTTTTTCAATTAATCCAGTATAAGGATCTGTGAACTTTTAGCGCTATACTATCCCTAATTGCGGTTTCCACCATTTGTGTATACCGCTCATCATCTCCACTCTCTATTTGCTGTTGGAATAAAACTAATTCCATATGTAACTATTTTTCTGCAAATACTTTCAAATGTTTTGGGGGTTTGTTTTTTTTTACTTACCTCTAAACATATTGGGCAGTTCTGCCTTGAAACATTTTCAATGCACTAAATAAAAAAGAGAGAAAAAGACAATTATGAAACAAAAGTGAAAAATACAATAGAAAATGTCAGAATAATGCAACTGATATATAGTCACATGTGCAGGACCAGTTAATAAAGCTAAATGCTCGCTTTCTGATCAAATACAATTATAGTTCTAGATACATTTTTAAAACTTGACTGATATAAAATACTATTTATTATTGGATAAGGGAGGACCTGAAAGGTCTGGCCCTTATTAATAAGTATTCAGAACACAAAGAGATTCTAACAAGCTGAAATTATTTTGCCCGAATGCATATAAAATAAAAGAGCATAACCAACATGATAGCAAAACAACTCCAACCTAACCAAATTCATTTCACAAAATGTGGTTTGTTTTTTGTAAACATTTGTCTCTGTTCACTTGGTTTCTTCTACCCTTTTCTCACAGCATTTTATTGCTTCCTTGGTGCCTTTTTACAATCTTATATTTCATATTTCTCTTTTTCTGAAGCCTCTTTACCCCACTATTTTGTTTTTTATTCTTTTCAGTTAGCCTCTATTTTTCTCCACAGTTTCCTCACACTCGTGTTCTATTCCCTTTCTCGGCTTTTTTTTTTTTAAACTCCTTGTCTCCCCTCCCCCATCAGCTCAAAGAAGCAGGAATGGCACAGTGGAGGAAAATGCATGCTCAGCCACTACTACCTGTTGCTGGACCACATGAAGGTTGATAGATGGTAGATCCCCGTACTGAGTCACTGCTGCCTTTGCTGAGCTGTATAACCTCCTGCCTGCTTCATACCCCACACCTGATGTCAGTGCTCTGAAATCGGTATTTATCTGTGTCAATGGCATACTGGAGAAGAGGATGGCATGCAATGGAGGGGAGCGAGAGGGAAAATGTCTGAATGTTGGCCAGTATCATTTGCAGAATACAAACATATATATGGAACCAATAATCAAAGTAGATAGGGCAATGATGCAGATGAGGTAATATCCTCGGATATTAATGGAGTGAAGACATGTACCACCACTATCACCAGTGTCAATTATATTCAATCATTCTTATATTGGCAAATATGTTCCACCTTTCAAAGAAGGAGGAGGAGAGAGAAGGCAAGTAATCATAGACCATGTAGCCTGATCTTGTTGAAGGGGAAATTAATAAGATTACTGGTAAAAGAAAGGAATACTTTGAATATCTATAATTACTCTTTGGTATTCATTACAAGAATGACCTGAGCTAGGATAGGAAGAGGTAGTAGAGGGTGGGGTGCCCATGTTGGAACAACTCCTCCACGGAGGTTGCAGGAATGACCAGCCCCTGCTTTTTATAAAAGCAGCCTGCAATAGTGCAAAGTGTGGCTTATTGAGTTAGAGAATGGAGGAAGTAGGAGTGTATTCTTCATTTAGAGTTTGTTCCCCTACTCTTGGCGTTAGGCCACAAGGCCAGAATATCTCCAGGAGTAGGAAGGGACCACTACCCATCAGGGTGCTAGTTCCATAACTTTGGATGCTGATTTTTAGACTTATCCTTTTGATGTTTCCTTCCTGTAATTGCCCTGATACCCCTGGTTGGAGGATTTCAAGGAGTCCAATAGCTAGGTTAGACCAGGAGGTAGGGAAGATTAAACTGTTCTCCATCCCACAAACTATGGGTTGGATCAGGGATGACTTGCTTGCAGGAGGATTCCAGATTTTCCCATTTTTGTGAAGATCTACCATGTTGAGTTACTGGGGAGAAAGCTGTTGTTACCCTTCCTACTCCAAGAGGGGACATCTGAAAGAGATGCTGTGCTCTCTGCTATCAGGACCTTTCTTAAGAAAGACCCTGTTTTGTCATCTCAAGAGGAGAACTGTGAGTAAACTCTTTTGATACATCTGAGGATCCCCATCCGGAGTTTTCACCCTGGGGAGAATTACCTTTAGGACAATGCAAAGACCGAGACCTTATATTTTCATATACAAGTATTTACAGAAGGGGATTTTTTTCCGACCATCTAGGATACTCCTATACAACTAGGAAGCCTTGCTTTCCATGTCCTGGAGGGTAAGAGTTTTCCTGACCCAGATACTGAGAGACCCATGCATAAATAGAGAAAAGATTGGAAACCTGTGATTTCCATCAGTTATGTCAAGAACTGATGTGAACTGTGCCATTTTGCCAATTAAGAACTTTTTGCATTAAAGAATTATTTTGAACACTCAAAATGAGCCTCCGAAGTATTTTGTTTGCACTCACATCCCTTAAGGTGAAAGCACATTGATACTTCCCCAGGACAGGGAAACTGAGAGCCCTGCTGACACCTTGGGTCTTGGAGGATCTGTTCCTCCCCACCACTGGAAAAGAATCCTGTCCCAGGGCCCCTGAACTGTATTTAAGTGGGAGAGAAGTTGGGAACTTGCCCCGGGAACCTCATGTGCCCCTACTCTCTTGGCTCAAACCGAAACGGGGCTATATAATATTGCAGGATTTGCGGTAGCATGGATTTACCAGGGGAAGGCTTTTCTAAACTTTGCAAAAAATGCTCTGTGTCAGTACTGGATAAAGTCACAGACTTGTGTGATTGACTGATCATGCTTACTGATTCAGAACATAAGAAATTGCCATACTGGGTCAGACCAAGGGACCATCACATCAAACAAAATCTGGTGAATTTTTTTAACTGGGTGACCAGGAAATTAGACCAGTGAGAGTACTGGATGAGGTGCATTTGGATTTCAGTGAGAACTTTAATATTCTCTAGGCGAACTGGACGGCCTATTGGTGGACCCTAAGGTAGAAAACTAGACTAGACACTGACTATCAAGTCGCAGGTAGTAGAATTTACTCCAAGAAGGATGGATCAGTGGCAGTACCACAGGGCACATCTGAATATTGAGATATCACAGCTATAAATATATAGATAGATAAAAGCTATCTAGAAATTGTACTGTATGTGCTTATCTGAGAATTTCAGAACTTTATTCATATGCATACACATATATACAGGAGCTTGACCAATGAATTAGTAGTACTGACAGAGATAGGAGTTCTCAACACTGGTCGTGCAAACTGATTGAATTTTCAGGATAAAGTTATACAAAGTAGCCTTGTTCTTAGATGGAATGTATGTGAATACATCTGATAAATGTTCATTATGGATAAGACCAGGAGGTAGGGAAGATTCCACTACTTTCCATCCCACAAACAGACAAGTTTGGGGCTCTCGAGGGCCAGAACTGAGAAGGTGTCTACAGTCAATTCTAGATCACCACTTAATCTCTGCAGAACATTTTGTCTACATTTCAAAACTGTGGCACACTAAATCCACAGGACTTTGGGGTCTATGCAATAAAATTCATGCTAAAAAATTGTAAGCGTGGGTTCATAAAAAAATTTAACATATCCCGCTTCCTGCTCCTGCACGGCTTCTCTCTCATGCACTATTTTTTTTAAACTTTATACTCGCAGCTAGACTTGAAGAAAAAGGCTCAAACAGAAAGAGAAGATTTTGGGAGGAGGAGGGGAAGGGAAACAAAAGGCCAAGACCTAGACTCCAACCAGAAACAAAATTCTGGAAGCCCCCTTGGTTCAGATCCTGCTCAACTGAGGGAGGGAGGTCATGACCTTCACCTCAGCAGCTGCCCCCAGTACAATAGATGACCTTATCCCAGGGCACTGCTCAATTAGGGAAGTGAAAACATATCTTTCATCGCAGGAGCCGCACTTCTAATGTTCCTGTCTTCCAGCCCAAGCAGGGCTGACTCCACAACACCGGATGCCTGCCTACCATCTGCTAGAGACAGAGAATACTGGCAGGCTGAGGTAAATACAGATGCATATAGGGGGTGATGTCAGTAATCTCGATCTCCATCTGCTGATTGGTGGACATAATCCATCTATCTAGACTGGTCTGACTGGATAATGAGGAATGTTAGCAATAACATCGTCCCACTATTCTCATGCACAGACACCAAAAGTGTATTGGCTAAGTAGCATGAGCACGTTAGCTATCGAGCGGAAGTTAAACAGCGTGAGTAAACTGAGCATGTTTTGTTCTCTCTCTCAATTTCTCCTGCTAGCTTCCAAGGACTATACACACAAACCTGGCATACAGGGGCTGCTCGCTAGTGCAGAGAGAAGTGAGAGTCTTACTACATTCTAGAACAGGAAGTCAAGAGAGAGCAGAGAATTCCAGGAGTGCAGAAAACTGACATGAAGAGCAAGTTTGCATCACTGTAAATGGTGTTTTCTGTAGATAGCAGATGAATTAGCCATGCTGTCTGGGGTAATTCTTCCGTGCCACTAGGTGGCGGAGCTCTCTCTAAGTCTAGTAAAATCTTTCAGCTAGGAGCTCTCTCCTGCATGTTGCCAGTATTGCCTCAGGCTCCTCAGTATCAAAGCAAGAAAGTTAGGTTAGAACTGTCCGGGGAGGCGGGCGGGCCAGCATGGCTAATTCATCTGCTATCTACAGAAAATACCGTTTACGGTAAGCATCTGAATTAGTCATGCTGTCTGGGAGTCCCCAGCTGATGTATTGAGCAGTTGTGATATGTCTAGAGTGTTGGATTTGCTCAATACTAGAAGTAATGGCGGACAGTTCTTATGATGTCTTCGTTTTTGTGGAACTTGTGCTCTTCTGAAGAACAGTCTGTCCCATTAATGCGTCATCTGCTACTTGTTTATCCAAACAATAGTAGGATGTGTAAGTGTGTAACGATGACCATGTCGCCGCTTTACAGATATCTATGATTGGTACTTCACGGAGGTTGGCTATTGAAGTTGCTATTGCACATACCTGATGTACTTTTGGTGTTGCAGGTAACGTCTGTGATATTTGAGTATAGCAAAATTGTATGCATTTGGATATCCATGTGTATAAAGTTCTCTTTGTTACCGACCGTCCTTGCGAATTTGGATTGAATGAAATGAATAGTTGGGATGGCCTAGTGGGAGAATCTGTGCGCTGTTTGTAGTAAACCAGTGCACATAAGAACATAAGAAATTGTCATGCTGGGTCAGACCAAGGGTCCATCAAGCCCAGCATCCTGTTTCCAACAGAGGCCAAAACCAGGCCACAAGAACCTGGCAATTACCCAAACACTAAGAAGATCCCATGCTACTGATGCAATTAATAGCAGTGGCTATTCCCTAAGTAAAATTGATTAATATCAATTAATGGAGTTCTCCTCCAAGAACTTATCCAAACCTTTTTTGAACCCAGCTACACTAACTGCACTAACCACACCATCTGGCAACAAATTCCAGAGCTTTATTGTGCGTTGAGTGAAAAAGAATTTTCTCCGATTAGTCTTAAATGTGCTACTTGCTAATTCATGGAATGCCCCCCTAGTCCTTCTATTATTCGAAAGTGAAAATAACCGAGTCACATCTACTCGTTCAAGACCTCTCATGATCTTAAAGACCTCTATCATATCCCCCCTCAGCCGTCTCTTCTCCAAGCTGAACAATCCTAACCTCTTCAGCCTTTCCTCATAGGGAAGCTGTTCCATCCCCTTTATCATTTTGGTTGCCCTTCTCTATACCTTCTCCATCGCAACTATAATCTTTTTTGAGATGCGGCGACCAGAATTGTACACAGTATTCAAGGTGTGGTCTCACCATGGAGTGATATAGAGGCATTATGACATTTTCCGTTCTATTAATCATTCCCTTCCTAATAATTCCTAACATTCTATTTGCTTTTTTGACTGCTGCAGCACACTGAGCTGACGATTTTAAAGTATTATCCACTATGATGCCTAAATCTTTTTCCTGGAGGGTAGCTCCTAATATGGAACCTAACATCGTGTAACTACAGCAACGGTTATTTTTCCCTATATGCAACACCTTGCACTTGTCCACATTAAATTTCATCTGCCATTTGGATGCCCAATCTTCAAGTCTTGCAAGGTCCTCATGCAATGTATCACAGTCTGCTTGTGATTTAACTACTCTGAATAATTTTGTATCATCTGCAAATTTGATAACCTCACTGGTCGTATTCCTTTCCAGATCATTTATATATATATTGAAAAGCACTGGTCCAAGTACAGATCCCTGAAGCACTCCACTGTTTACCCTTTTCCACTGAGAAAATTGACCATTTAATCCTACTCTCTGTTTCCTGTCTTTTAACCAGCTTGTAATCCACGAAAGGACATCGCCTCCTATCCCATGACTTTTTAGTTTTCGTAGAAGCCTCTCATGAGGGACTTTGTCAAACGCCTTCTGAAAATCTAAATACACTACATCTACCGGTTCACCTTTATCCACATGATTATTAACCCCTTCAAAAAAATGAAGCAGATTTGTTAGGCAAGACTTCCCTTGGGTAAATCCATGTTGACTATGTTCCATTAAACCATGTCCTTCTATATGCTTTACGATTTTGATCTTGAGAATAGTTTCCACTATTTTTCCCGGCACTGAAGTCAGGCTCACTGGTCTATAGTTACCCGTTTACAGTCTAGAGTATGTAGTTTCCTATCATCATTGTGATGAGGTTTTGGATGAAACGTAGGTAAGATGATAGTTTACTTAATATGGAAACTGGAGATCACCTTTGGAAGAAATTTTGGGTGGGTCCATAAGGTCACTTTGTCATTGTGAAATTGAAGATAAGGAGGGTAATGAACCAGGGCTTGTAGTTCACTTCTCCGTCTCGCTGAAGTTAAAGCTACCAAAAAAAGTACCTTCCACAAGAGGTAACGAAGGTGACAAGTTTCTAAAGGTTCGAACGGTGGAAGCATGAGCTGTTCGAGAACTGTAATAATATCCCACGGCACCGGTGGTTTCTGTAAAGGTGGACGTAGGCGCAGTACTCCTTTCATGAATCTCAAAACTAAAGAATGACATGAAATAGGCTCTCCATTAAGAGGGATATGGTAAGCTGCGATAGCGCTTAAATGTACCCGTAAAGAGGAAGTGGCGAGTCCGTCACTGTATAGGAGATGAAGGTACGAAAGAAGTTGTTCTGGTGAGCAAGTGAATGGGTCTGTTTCTGTGGATAAACACCAGGAGTTATAGCGAGTCCATTTTCTTTGGTAATTGAGCCTTGTGGAAAGTTTCCTTGAGGATAGTAATATGTCCTGGAGAGCAGGAGAGATATTCAAATGTTGGTATGCGAGCCTCTCAATCTCCATGCCATGAGGTGTAGGGAAGAGTGAAGGGGATGTAGCAGCAATCCATTGTCCTATGTAAGAAGGTGATTGCTGTCCCCCAGAGGTATTGGATTACAAATTGATAGGCGTAGGAGGTAGCTGTACCATGGCTGATTTGGCCATGCCGGTGCTATGAATATTAGATCCGCTTGGTCTTCGATACACCTCTGAATCGTTCGAGCGATGAGAGGTATCTGAGAAAATGCGTACAATAGCTTGTGTGTCCAACTGATTAAAAAGGCATCCGGAGCAAGTCTGTGTGGGTTCGGGTAAACAGAGCAAAAGGTCTTTAGTTTTGTGTTGACGTCTGTTGCAAAGAGGTCTATGGATGGGAGACCCCAAATCGAGAATATGACTGGTCACTTCTGGGTTTAGTTCCTAATCATGGGGGTGAAAAATGCTGCTGAGTCTGTCTGCTCTTGAATTGTGAATGCCTGGCAGATAAGTCACCTATAGGGAGATGAGCCTGCAGTGGGCCCATTCCAGAATCTGAATTGTTTCCTTGCAGAGGTTCCATGAACCAGACCCTCCTCCTTTGTTGATGTAAAACATTGTAACTTGATTGTCCGTGTGAATCATTACAATTCTTTCCTGAAGGAAGTTTTCGAAGGCTTGAAGGGTGTAACGTACCGCTTGCAGTTCCAAGAGGTTTATGTGCAGTGGCTGTTCGTATGAAGTCCACTGACCTTGTGTCTGTAAGTGGTTCAAGTGTGCTCTCCATCCTCTGGGAGATGCATCTGTGGTTAGTATGATCTGATGTCATTGTGGGCGTAAGGAGGAGCCCGCTTGCAGTGTTTCTGGAAGTATCTACCACTTTGGTTAAAGAGATGGGGGTAGACAATGGTTGAAGAAATTGGTCCCATTGATGTTTTAACCCCCACTGGAGACGGCGCATATGGAATCACATAAATGGATGCAGTCATATATCCAAGAACAGTGAGGACCTGGCGCGCTGGCACTGTCGTAGTGTGAAGAAAAGTTGTAGCTAGCGTTGAGAGAGTTAACACTCTTTCAGATGCGGCAGGAATGCCTTGTCTTGGACTGTGTCTATGAGGGCGCCCATAACCTGTAAGAGTTCATTTAATGTGTAATCATACGGCAACTCCACTGTTCTGTTAGTTGTACTATTCCAATACAGAATAGGGGTCCCCCAACACATCGATAAGAACACTTGATTTAATGGTGTTGTCCCTCCCGATGCAGCCAGTGGGCGAAACACGGGGTCCGTGTTAGGGGACCCCTACTCTGTATTGGAATAGTACAACTAACAGAACAGTGGAGTTGCCGTATGATTACACATTAAATGAACTCTTGGATCGACAAAATTTGGTCTGCACTTCTCGTTATTTACATTAACTGTTTAAAGTGCAGCACTAGCTCGTTTGGTGTTTTGTTGTGAAGACAAAACATTTCCTGGAATCTCTGTACCAAAGGGTGATACAGAAGCAGAAGACGATGATCCCGCTGAAAGAGATGTGTCCGAGAGGTGTATTGGTGATAACTCGCCCTCGGATACTACCGACAAGGGTGTTGCTTGTTTCTTCCCTTTATGACCAGAATGGTGCTTCTTTGGCAATTTAGGAGTGGGCTGCGTAGGGGGAAACCCCTGGTGCATCGATAGGAGTGGGTTGCGTCGCAGGTGCGTCGCTCGAAGCAGATTGCGTTGCAATGTCCTCTCTGCGTCGATGTCGAATGCGTCGATGGTGCATCGAGTCGATGCTTCTTCAACGCAGTATGTGGTTTGCGTCGATGTTTCAGTGCGATGCGTTCGTAATCCAACGCTTCAATATGGCATCGGTTCTTCTATCTCCAGAGCGTCGATGTGTCGATGTAGTCGAATGCGTTGGTGAAGCATGCGGCCGCGATGCCACAGACGCATCCCCCTGCGCGTTGAACTAATTCTCGGCTAGTGGTCAAAGGACGATGTCCTGACCTGGGGGGGGGGGGGGGTCAACTGAAGAAGCTCTCCTCGATGATGGGTCCTTCTGACTTCGCTTAGGACCTGGAGAGGCGTGAACAGAAGCTTCAGAAGTGACATAAGAGCCTGAAGCTCTGGACTGTATAAGCGGCTCGCTGTCTTTGAGCCCGTGGGGACATGCGTCCACAGTCCACATAGTTCTTTTGATCATGTTGTGGTCCGAGACACAGGTAACAAGATGAGTTGCCATCTGTGGTCGACATAATTTTGCCACACGAGCAAAATTTAAAACCTGGACGAGGCATAGCTCAGCAGACCTCAGATATGTTAAACTGCTGCTTTTTTTTTTTTTTTTTTTAATATATCTTTTCTTGTAACTTTTGTCAAAGCTTTTCCTCACAATTTCAGTTTCTCTCAGGAGAGAGGAGAACAGTCGCACAGAAAAAAACTGAGGAGCCTGAGGCAATACTGGCAACATGCAGGAGGGAGCTCCTAGGTGAAAGATTTTACTAGAGTTAGAGAGAGCTCCGCGACCTAGTGGCATGGAAGACGTACCCCAGACAGCATGGCTAATTCAGATGCTTATCTACATGAAAATACATATTCTGTCTTCTCTGTCAATAAGAATCTTTAAAGAGCAATGTGAGAGGATGTGGTGAGAGACTGAACATCATGTAAATTGGTGACCCAGGGAGGAAATCTGGATGCTTTGACAGAAAGGCACCAACATATGAAAATTGGTTCTTACCTGCTACTTTTCGTTCCTGTAATACCACAGATCAGTCCAGAAAAGTGGGTTGTGCATCCCTACCAGCAGGTGGAGTCAGAGAACAATTAGAACTTTGGGCACTGCTACATAACAAGAGTGCCACCTGCAGTCACTCAGTATTGACCTGTACCCAAGCCCATGCTAACAGAACTAAATAACGAAGGGTAGCATCCAACCACATTTCCAGACTACCACTTCGCCGTTGGCAAAAACCAGACCGAACAACTGCTAAAAACTGCTCCATGAATCATGTCTGCAAAAAAGGAGCTTCAACAATAAAAAACTTAAGCAGGTTCTGACCAAGACAGTCTTTCGGTATCTGAAGAAAGGGGTGGGCCTCTGGACTGATCTGTGATATTACAGGAAAGAAAATTAGCAGGTAAGAACCAATTTTCATTTCCTGAACATACCCAGATCAGTCCAGAAAAGTGGGATGTACCCAAGCCACCCTACACTGGGCGGGAACCCGAAAGACCCGCACGAAGCACACTCTCCCCGAAGGACGGTTCATCAGAAGCCTTAACGTCCAATCAGTAATGTTTCGTAAAAGTGTGAATAGACAACTACACCGCCGCCCTACAGATCTCCTGAGGCGACAGTAACTGACACTCTGCCCAGGAGGTAGCCTGAGCCCTAGTGAAATGAGCTCTGAGACCCAAAGGCACCTGAAGCCCTCGGGCTATGTATGCCGCGCAAATGGCTTCCTTAATCCACTGAGATATGGTCGCCTTTGACGCTTTGTCCCCCTTCTTTGGGCCACCAAAGAGAACGAACAAATGATCGGAACATCTGAAGTCATTGGTAACCTCCAGATAACGCAATAAGGCGTGCCTCACATCCAAAAGATGAAGGTCTCTGTTCTGAGAAGACTCCCGGGACCAGTCAGGGAACCCCAGAAGCTCCACAGTTTGATTGAATTGAAAGGCTGAAACCACCTTAAGGACAAAGGACGGAACTGTACGTAACAATACCCGATCAGCGTAAATCCGAAGAAAAGGATCCCGACAAGACAGCGCCTGCAACTCAGATCTGACGGGCCAAGCAAATGTCCACCAAAAACACCGTCTTCAAAGTTAGATCTTTCAGGGAAACTTCACGAAGAGGCTCGAAAGGAGCGCCACATAGAACTCGCAGGACTAAATTCAAACTCCAATCCGGACACACCGAACGGATGGGAGGGCGCAAATGTTTGACCCCCTTAAGAAACTGAGCAATATCCGGATGCGCTGCCAGCGAACAGCCGTCAAAGTTTTCCCGCAAGACACCTAGAGCTGCAACTTGTACACAAAGGGAATTGAACGCCAAGTCCTTAGCGAGGCCCTGTTGCAGAAAGTCAAGCACCTGAGGAACATGCACCGCCAAAGGGTCGCAGGAACGCTGATGACACCACGTCTCAAAAAGCTTCCAAACTCTCACATAGGCCATAGAGATGGCTGGACGTCTCGCCTGCAGGAGGGAGGAAATGACTTGTTCTGAATAACCCCTCAAGCGTAAACGTTGCCTCTCAAAAGCCAAGCCGCGAGAGAGAAGCAATCCTCCCGATCCGAAAATATGGACCCCTGACGGAGCAGATGCATTAGATGAGCCAGCTGAAGTGGATCCTCTAGAGCCAAGCGTACCAGATCCATGAACCACGGACAACGTGGCCACTCAGGTGCCACCAGAATCACCCTTCCCAGGCGACGGAGAAGCCGACCTATGAGGGGCCAGGGCAGGAAGGCCTACTGAAGAATCCCCGTCGGCCAAGGACACACGAGAGCGTCTATGCCCACCGAGCCCTGTTCTCGGCGACGGCTGAAAAAACGAACTGTTTTTGCGTTCGCCTGCGTTGCCATCAGATCCAGCTGAGGAGTTCCCCATCTGGCACAAATAAGATTCCACGCCTCGAGAGATAGTTCCCATTCCTCTGGGTCTAGTTGCTGAAGGCTGAGATAATCAGCTTGCACATTCTCTACTCCCGCAACATGGGATAAGGCAATGCCCTAGAGATGGCGCTCCACCCAGGTGAACAGAAGACGTGCCTCCAGTGCTACGGCGGGACTTTGAGTCCCGCCTTGCCGGTTGATGCACACCACCGTTGTCACATTGTCCAAGAAGACTCGCACCATTCTGCCCTGGATCCAGGGAAGAAACACCCGCAGGGTCAGACGTATAGCCCTGGTCTCGAGCCGGTTTATGGACCAGGATCTTTCCATCGCCGACCAGAGCCCTTGGGCGGACCTGTCTGCACACACTGCCCCCCAACCTGAGAAGCTGGCATCAGTGGAGATTATCAGCCAATTCGGAGTGTCCAAATCCACCCCCCATTCCAGATTGTCCAGTGACAGCCACCATGACAGACTGGCTCTGAATTCCGGAAGTAGAGGCATTGGTAGATGGAATTGCTCAGACACCGGGCTCCAGCGAGACAAAAGCGCACGCTGTAAAGGTCTTAAATAAGCGAACGTCCAAGGAACCAAGTCCAAGGTTGAAGACATGGAGCCCAGGACCTGAAGATGATGCCACACTGTGGGATTGTTCCTTCGAAGAAGGGAATGTATTTGTTCCGGCAACTTCCCTATTTGGTCCGCCGTTAGAAACACTTTGCCCAGCAAGGTATCGAATTGTGCTCAGAGATAAATCGACTTCTGAGTGGGTTCTAAGTGACTCTTCTACATATTGATTACCCAACCTAGGGATCGCAATGTGAACATCACCATGTGCACCGATCTCTCACAGTCCTCCTGAGACTTCGCGCGAATCAACCAGTCGTCCAGGTACAGGTGGACCAAGATTCCCTCCTGATGAAGGAAGGCCGCCGCCACCACCACCATCACCTTGGTGAACGTGCGAGGAGCTGTTGCGAGACCAGATGGGAGGGCTCAAAATCGGAAGTGTCGTCCCAAGACCTTGAACCGCATGGTGATTCAGCCGGATCGGAATGTGTAAATATGCCTCCGTGAGGTCCAGAGAAGCGAGGAAATCCCCTTTTCGAACCGCGGCCATTACTGTCCTCAGGGTTTCCATATGAACGCGAGGAATCCGACGGCAATGGTTCACCTTCTGCAGATCGAGGATGGGCCGAAATGTACTCTCCTTCTTGGGGACCACAAAGTACACGGAGTACCGACCTCATCCCTGTTGAGCCTCTGGAACTGGGACAATAGCTTTGAGCTCGAGAAGTCGTTGTAGAATCACCCAGACCGCCTCTCGCTTGACACTTGAGGCCACTCGAGACTCCAGAAAAACCTCCCAGACCGGGCTGGAGAACTCCAGTGCATACCCGTCTTTGATCACTTCTAAGACCCAGCGGTCTGATGTAATTCTTGCCCATTCCGTGTAAAAGTTGGATAATCTGCCTCCGACAGCTTCGACGACAGAATGGGTGCTTGTGGCTTCATGGGGGTTTTTATTACTTCCTGCACCAAGATGTCCCGAATCTCTTCCGGGCCAGCGACCCCCCTCGAAAGGACTGAGGGGGCCCCGAAGCAGGTGGTGCGGAGTATCTACCCTCTTTAAAGCGGTGAGAGTCCCGAAACCAAGCTCGAGAGGGAAGACTTTCTTAGAAGATCTTTTATCTTCCGCCAACTGATTGCCATTGGATTCGGCAAGCAGCTTTACCAGCTGATCCAGATCCTCCCCAAACAAGAGCTTGCCCTTAAAGAGTAGATTAAAAAGCTGGGCCTTGGAGGACAAATCCACCGCCCAATTTCACAGCCAGCAGAGATGTCGCGCTGACACCAAGGACACCATACCTCTCGCCGAGATCCTCACCAGATCATACAAAGCATCTGCAACATAAGCGATGCCTGCTTCTAGGCGAGCAGACTGCAGAGTCCCAATGTCGCTCATACCGGCCCCAGCAGCCGACTCCTGGACCCAACACAGACAGGCCCTCTCTGCATGAGGCTAGCACAAACCGCCGCCCGAAGGCTTAGCGAGGCAACCTCGAATGCTCGCTTCAACTGGATCTCCAGCTTGCGGTCCTGCATATCCTTAAGGGCAGCCGCCCCAGCAACCGGAATAGTGGTCTTTTTTCGTGACTGCTGAGACCGCAGCGTCCACCTTTGGAATCTTCAGTAAATCCAAAACATCAGACGATAACGGGTACAGTTTCGCCCTAGCTCTGCCCACCTTCAAGCCGGAATCCGGAGTCTCCCATTCCCGGGTCACTAGTTTGCGAACCTTCTTAGGCAAAGGAAAAGATGTTGTGGGACCCCTAATGCCATCAAGGACTGGATTGACGCCCTCATTGTCAGACTCTTCTTGAGAAACCTTAAGTCCCAGAACTTCAAGGACCTGGAGAATAAGGGGTCTTAACTCATTCCGCTTGAACAAATGCACCAAGCTGGGGTCATCCCCCTCCGCAGGAGGGTCACTAGGCTCATCCAGATCATCAGTATCCACATCAGCCGGATCCGGCCGCCCCTACTACCCCAGAAGCCGGCGTCGCCCCAGACCCCGGGATCGGATCTCACGTATCCTGGGGAGAATCCCCTGTGGGGTGAGCCTGATCAGGGAGGCACGGACGAGGGTCCGTACCACGACCTCTTTTCTCAGGCGGGTCTGAACCTGCCCTCAAGAGACCAGGCTGCTTTACCGCCGAGCGTTTCCTTGCCAGGAAAGCCTGGTGCATAAGAAGGACAAATTCTGGGGAAAATCCCTCCTGGTCCTCCTCCCCCACTGGAGAGTCGGCTGGGGTGATATCATCAGTTCCCCCGATGAGGTCTTCCCTCACTGGGGCTAGAACAGGTGGAGCGTCCTCTTCCCACGAAGCCGAAGGTGAGACAGACGTTCCCTCCCCGAGGGAGGAGGCAAGAAGCCCTGAAGAGCCCTCTAACCCCAGGGAACACGCTGTGCATAAGGAGGCCGCATCTAACGCCTGGCCGCATGACCCACACACGTGGCAGGCCTGCGATTCTGTTTTCGGTCCCATTCGCAGCAACGCGCAGATAGTCTGAAGTGAAATAGGAAAGGGCGCGAATAAAAAAAGAAACGCTTGGTACCGCGATGCGGAGAAAATTTCAGTCAGGCAGGGCGGGAAAAACAAACTTTTTGTGCTGCAGGCTAAGAGACTACCGGCTGAGGAGAAAAAAACATGTGCAGCCGTGCTGCAGGAAAAGAGCCTGTCTATAGTGAAATCACAAAGCCCCCAGTAGGGAAGCGGCGAGTAAACGAGGCACATGGAGAAAAACTCACCCTTGCCCTCAGAAAACGAACCGGAGCCCCGGGAGCTGAGGGAATCACTGCTGACAGCTTCCCCAGCTGCACCTCTCCTTACCTCAGCACTGAAGACTGTCAGTCAGTCGCAGGGAAAATATGTTTTTTGTTTTTTTTTAATTTAACTTTACCAAGACACAGAGAAAAGTTGTTGCAGGAGACAAGGGAGCAAATGTAGACGAGATGGTGGTGAGTAGCCAGAAGTCCCTGATCATCAGACACTGAACTGTGGCAGGCGAAAACCTGACAGGAATATCCAATTCCCCGGATGCCCAGCTTCTACTGAGGGATGGCCCACGAAGGCGCCCAACACCTCAAGAAGCGACCGTAAACCAAAAAATTAAATTCAAACTAACTAAATAAAAAATATAACTAAAGACTGCAGTGCATCTGTACTACCCGCTGGAGTCAAAGAAATACTGACTGCAGGTGGCACTCTCGTTATGTAGCAGTGCCCAAAGTTCAAATTATTCTCTGACTCCACCTGCTGGTAGGGATACACAACCCACTTTTCTGGACTGATCTGGGTATGTTCAGGAACAGACGATTCCCCACTCTACAAACTTCTTGTAATTTAGGCACTGTAATGGCTGTATCACCCAATATGTTACTGTCTCAAAGCTCACAGAAATGAGCACTGAGATCAAACCAAAACAACTGGTCAGCTGAAAACAGATTTTGAAGATCAGCTTACTTGAAGTCTCTGACCACAATAACTAGGTGAAAGACAGCAAAGACCTTTGTCCTTTGGTAACCTATTGCTTTATTTATTGCAGATTTATTTTTGAAATGCTCAAGTGTGCGCACATGTTTCAGACTGAGACTGGCTAATGATTTGTCCCTGTCGGAATCCACACACACACACCCCCCCCCCCCCCGGAAGGAAGACCCTTATTTTTGTGACTATTTAGGGAATGGGGCGGGGTCCTGTAGACACATCTCTCAAACCCAAATTCCTAGAATTGTTCTCTCTCTTTGATGCAACAAACATGGAACACGTAATGTTCACTAACAAAGAAGAACTGTCTATGCTGCATAATAGACAGGCGTGGTGCCAGTTAGTGCCATCTTTAAGTCTTCTACAAACAATCTAGCCTATCAGAGACTGTTTCCTTATCTATAGCATGTGATCTGAACACCAGTTGAACCAGTTCGGTTTAAGAAAAAGTCTATGCTGTGAGTCAATCATTCTGTTCATCTTGTAGCCCTTTAATCTGTACTATTTAAGTTGAGAAATGCAAAGTGAGACTTAAACAGCGAACAAAGGATCAAAAAAGAGCTCCTAACACCAGAAGTCCCCTAACACTGAATCCACTTACTGCCACGGACCATCCTGCTGGACTGCACAAGAATGCTGCTTTCCTCTTAAACACAGAATCCCTGACCATCTCTGCATTCCTGCTTTATTCCCTGCTGGATAAGCCCGGTCTTCTCCTAACCTCAAAGCGAGGGACAGTGAGAGAACCTGCCTGCTTTCCTGAATATAACAGATGCCAATCTCAGAGAGACACAGACAAGATATTCTGGCTGCTTTCTACTAAGGTCTGAAAGATAATTTAAATGATCACATCCTGTACTATCTTTGAACTGTGCAAGACAGGAGTTGGGTAATTTAAGTGCCTATTCAGATATTGTGAAATATGAGAATGTATTCTGTTTATTAATGTTGTATATCGCTTTGTCCATGGTGTATAAACGAGTCATAAATTTTAATAAAGATTAAGAAAAGATTACGTTAATATATACATTGTTCCCTTAGAGCAAACATTTTTTTTTAAACTGAGAAAAATGGTATTAACATAATATTGATTTATTTACATTTAATTAAAGACAAGAAACACAAGTTACAGTTTATGAGATGATTAACGGGAGAAGTTAAGACAGCGGTTTACAAGCATATATACAGGTAATATCTTGTAGAAGGACAAAAAGTATAGCAAAGAAGAATTTTAAATTGATACAATAAAAATATTTGTTCAACTTAAAAAATGTTTATCAATCAATATGAATTGTTGAAAAAATCTTGACATGAATTGTTGTTTAATATTGATGACATAGATGCAGAAATTGGCTGTGCACTACAAGCAGTTGGAATTTTAAGGAAGACCATTGGTGTCTCTACTAGATCGGCAAGGATTCGTGTAGTTGGTGTGATAAACAGAAAATTCATGGTTCAATTATTTCAAATTCCCCTGATGAAGCCGTAAGGTGAAACGAGGACCAGGTTGGGATTAATAAAACTATGAGTTTAATGAACAGGATTACATGAATGTTTTGGTATGATAAAATATTGGTATTTAAATAATTCAAAATGAACACCATGTGATTGTTGTTTGGAGATATCAATGTAAACATGAAGGAATTTGTGTTCTAAAACGTGGTTTGTAGTGACTGTTTTATGTGAAAAAAACATGTATGGATTGTTTTATATAAATAACTATTTATGATCGTGTAGATTTGGAAAGAAAGAAATTGTGAAGATGAATGGGTATGTTTGAGCATGTATGTGTATGAATGAGTGTGAAATATAGATGTGAATATTTAATGCAAATTTTATGACTGATTAATGCATTGAGAACTGTTGTTTTTGATATTTTCCTATAAATCTAATAAAAGTGTAATTTGGAATACAGTAATTGTGCTTTTATTCCACTCCGTAGGGAGTGTTTTTTTTGTGTTAGTATAAATATATATATATATATATATATATATATATATATATATATATATATATATATAGTCATTTCAAGCAATAGCTATATTAATCTGTTTTAATTAACAATTAAAACGCTCATTGAAATCTCTAAGGGCCTGATTTTCACAAGCATTTACATGCTTAAAACTGGGTTTTACCCATGTAAATGCACATTACCCTTGTACATGGGCTTTTGAAAATTTCTACAATATATGGCATTAAGTTGTCAATACATTTTACTCGTGTTAAGTGCACCTAACGCAAGTAAATGTGTAACTCCTTTGAAAATTCACCTATAAATGCTTAGTAAATTTAATGTATTCTTCTAGAGCAGAGTTGCTTACCTGTAAAAGGTGTTCTCACAGGACAGCAGGATGTTAGTCCTCAAATATGGATGACATCATCAGGATGGAGCCCAATCACGGAAAACTTTTGTCAAAGTTTCTAGAACTTTGACTGGCACCTACTGGGCATGCCCAACATAGTACCAACCCTGCATCCAGCAGGGGACCCCCTTCAGTCTCGTCTTATAGTAAAAGTACATGCGAAAAATAAGAAAACGTAACAAACCCAACACCACTGGGTGGCGGGCGGGTTTCGTGAGGACTAACATCCTGCTGTCCTGTGAGAACACCTGTTACAGCTAAGCAACTCTGCTTTCTCACAGGACAAGCAGGATGATAGTCTTCACATATGGGTGAGTACCGAGCTGAGGATGCCAGAGGAATGCACCAAATGTACCCAAAGACATAAGAACATAAGAACATGCCATACTGAGTCAGACCAAGGGTCCATCAAGCCCAGCATCCTGTTTCCAACAGTGGCCAATCCAGGCCATAAGAATCTGGCAAGTACCCAAAAACTAAGTCTATTCCATGTTGCCATTGCTAATGGCAGTGGCTATTCTCTAAGTGAACTTAATAGCAGGTAATGGACTTCTCCTCCAAGAACTTATCCAAACCTTTTTTAAACACAGCTATACTAACTGCACTAACCACATCCTCTGGCAACAAATTCCAGAGTTTAATTGTGCGCTGAGTAAAAAAGAACTTTCTCCGATTAGTTTTAAATGTGCCCCATACTAACTTCATGGAGTGCCCCCTAGTCTTTCTACTATCCGAAAGAGTAAATTACCGATTCACATCTACCTGTTCTAGACCTCTCATAATTTTAAACATCTCTATCATATCCCCCCTCAGCCGTCTCTTCTCCAAGCTGAAGAGTCCTAACCTCTTTAGTCTTTCCTCATAGGGGAGCTGTTCCATTCTCCTTATCATTTTGGTAGCCCTTCTCTGTACCTTCTCCATCGCAATTATATCTTTTTTGAGATGCGGCGACCAGAATTGTACACAGTATTCAAGGTACGGTCTCACCATGGAGCGATACAGAGGCATTATGACATTTTCCGTTTTATTCACCATTCCCTTTCTAATAATTCCCAACATTCTGTTTCCTTTTTTGACTGCCGCAGCACACTGAACCGACGATTTCAATGTGTTATCCACTAGGACGCCTAGATCTCTTTCTTGGGTTGTAGCACCTAATATGGAACCCAACATTGTGTAATTATAGCATGGGTTATTTTTCCCTATATGCATCACCTTGCACTTATCCACATTAAATTTCATCTGCCATTTGGATGCCCAATTTTGCAGCCTCACAAGGTCTTCCTGCAATTTATCACAATCTGCTTGTGATTTAACTACTCAGGAACACGAACTGGGGTGGAATTTGGTAGAGGGCATCCTGAACCCTAACTGGTTGGCGGAAGGATGTTGGTACCTCAGTTCGCAAATAAGTTGCGTAGCACAGACTGGCCGAAGATGGAATCTTGTCTGCCAGCCTTGTCTAAACAATAATGGGCTGCGAAGGTGTGGAGAGAACTCCAGGTTGCAGCCTTACAGATGTCAGCAAGCAGCACCGAGCGTAGGTGCGCTACTGATATTGCCATGGCCCTGATAGAATGTGCTTTAACATGGTCTTGAAGCGGAATGCCTGCCTGCTGATAGCAAAAGGAAATACAGTCCGCTAACCAGGAGGAGAGAGTCTGCTTACCCACAAGATTACCCAGTTTGATGGAATCGAAGGAAACAAATTGAGTGGATCTTCTGTGGGCAGCTGTACGGTTTAGATAGAATGCTAGAGCAAGTTTACAGTCAAAGGTATGCAGAGACCGTTCTCCTGGATTTGAATGGGGCCTGGGAAAAAAGGTGGGTAGTATAATGGATTGATTGATATGAAACTCCGATACTACCTTAGGCAGAAACTTAGGGTGAGTAGGGAGTACTACCCTATCATGCACAATTTTAGTGTAAGGCAGGTAGGTGACTAAGGCCTGTATTTCACTAACTCTGCGAGCTGATGTGATCACCAAAAGAAAATCACTTTCCAGATGAGATAGCGGAGATCACAGGATTGGAGAGGCTCAAATGGCGGTTTCATGAGCCGCCCCAAAACCAAATTGAGGTCCCAGGAAGGGGCCAGAGGGCGCTGTGGAGGTTTAAGGTGGAGCAAGCCCTTCAAAAAGCATGTTACAAGGGGTTGTACTGAAATAGGTACATCCCCGACACCTTTATGGAAGGCGGCTACTGCACTGACATGTACCCTGATAGAAGAAGTTTTGAGGCCTGACAGGTGCCAGAGATAGTCCAGAAACTTCGGTGTGGAATAAGTGAAGGGATCAATGGACATGGAAGTACACCATACCGTAAATCTGTTCCATTTGAAACGATAAGACTGCCTTGTGGAAGGCTTTCGTGAAGCCGGGAAACCGGCTCTGAAAGGTTAAGAGGTTGAAGTATTAACCTTTCAACATCCAGGCAGTCAGGGAGAGGGCCTGGAGGTTGGGGTGACGAAGGCAGCCATTGTTCTGAGTTATCAGAAGCAGGTTCTTCCCCTGAGGAATGTTCCGGTGTACTTATAGGTCATGGAGAATTGGAAACCAGACCTGGCGTGGCCAATAAGGCGTGATCAGAATCATTAGCCCCTTGTCCCTTCGCAACTTTATTAGAGTCTTTGAAATTAGTGGAAGTGGAGGGGTACGCATAAAGGAGACCGCTGGACCACAAGAGGGAGAAAGCGTGTCTTGGCTGAAAGTGTTGGCTGCGAGTGAGGGAGCAGACGTTCCCTACTTTGTGGTTGTGGATCGATGCAAAGAGGTCTATGCGAGGGTAACCCCAAAAGTTGGAACATTGAGTCCGCTACTATGGGGTTGAGGGACCACTCGTGCGGTTGAAAAGTGCGACTCAGCTTGTCTGCCAACACATTGTCCACTCCCGGCAAGTAGGTGGCCCTGAGGCACATCGAGTGGGAAAGGGCTTCCGCCCATATATGTGCAGCTTCCTGACAGGAGGTAGGAGCCAGTTCCCCCTTGCTTGTTGATGTACCACATGGCCACCTGGTTGTCGGTTTGAATCAGGATGACCTGGTTGGAAAGCTGATCCTGAAAAGCCCTGAGAGCATATCTGATTGCACGAAGCTCCAGGAAATATATTTGGTGTTTGGCTTCCTCTGGAGACCAAATGCCCTGAGTTTGCATGTTTGCAACATGTGCACCCCAGCCGAGGTTGGAGGCATCTGTTGTCAAGGTTATTTGAGGTTCTGGAGCCTGAAATGGAAGGTCTTGAAGAAGATTGGATTGATTTATCCACCAAGCCAGTGATAAGCGGAGCTGGTTGGTGATGTGGACAATGGTGGACATTGGCTGAGAAGACTGAATCCACTGCGATTTTAGAGTCCACTGCATTACTCTCATGGCCAGGCGGGCCATGGGAGTGACATGCACCGAGGAGGCCATATGACCCAGTAAGATCAGAAAGTGACGTGCAGTTGAGTGTTGTTGAAACTGCAGTCGATGGGCCAGAGAAGCGAGAGTGAGAGCTCAATCCTGAGGTAGGAAGGCTTTCGCTTTTAGAGAGTGTCCAAGTCTGCCCCTATGAACGATAGGGTTTGGGATGGAACTAGCCTGGATTTTGGATAGTTTATGAGAAACCCTAGGGAGATCAGGGATTGCCACGTGAGACGTAGGAACGTCAGTGCAGTTTGCTGAGTGGGAGCCCTGATTAACCAATCATCGAGATAGGTGGCCCAGACGTGGACACTGACTCCTGATGAAGGCAGCTACCACTACGAGACACTTGGTGAAGACTCGTGGGGCAGATGCTAGGCCGAATGGTAACACTCAATATTGGAAGTGTTTTGGGCCTACTAGGAACCACAGGAATCTGCGATGTGACGGAGTAATTGAAATATGTGTGTAGGCATCCTGGAGGTCTAGAGAGCAGAGCCAGTCTTCCCTTTGGAGAAGGGGAAGAAGAGAACCCAAGGTCACCATCTTGAACTTTTCTCTTTGTAGATATTTGTTTAGGGTGCGAAGATCTAGTATTGGGCACACACCACCTGACTTTTTTGGTATCAGGAAATATCGAGAATAGAACCCTTGCCCCTGTTGGGAGAGGGGCACTGGCTCTATTGCTTGGGACTGGAGGAAGAGGGAGACCTCCTGCTCCAGGAGTGATGAGTGGTCGGATGTTCCCCACGTCAGCCGAGGTGGGGAATCCGGTGGAATAGAGAGAAAGTTAAGGTGGTAACCTTGAGTTACTACAGTGAGTACCCACTGATCTGTGGTGACTGTGTGCCATGGTTTGGAGAAGTGGCACAATCTGCCTCCAACGGGAATAGCCGGAAGCGGAGGCTGGGTACTGCTCTCTAAGAGGGAGTCAAAAGCCAAACGCTGGACCTGGCTGGGGGGCTGGCTGTGACTTCTGTACTCAAGGTTGCCTGGATTGGCCTTTTTGGTAAGGCTTAGAAGGTCGACCCCTGGACGCTGGGGAATAGTATCTCCTTTGCCAGTAGACCTGTCTCTTGGAGTCTCTCCTAAAAGATCTTTTGGAAGAGGAGGAGAGATCAGAAGGCAGTAAGGAGAGCTGGCGCAGAGTCTCTTGGTGGTCCTTGAGCTGCGCCACTGCTTCTTGAATTTTTTCTCCAAAAAGATTATGCCCAGCACAGGGCAAGTCAGCTAACCTGTCCTGTACCTCTGGTCTGAGGTCTGAAGACTTTAAACAGGCCCATCTTCTTGCACTAATACCTGCCGCTGACACTCTGGAGGCGGTGTCAAAGATGTCGTTTGCCGACAGTACCTCATGTTTGCCAGCATCTAAACCTTTTTGTGCTAGGGCATGAAGTTGGTCTTGGAATTGCAGAGGTAAGGATTCAGCAAATTCCTGAATCTTCATAAACAGGGCCCTGTTGTACTGGGTCATGTACAGATGATAGGAAGCAATGCGAGAGATGAGAATTGACCCATGGAATACTCGCCTTCCAAATGCATCCAGAAATTTCTGTTCTTTTCCTGGGGGAATGGAAGAGTGGGGTTTGGAGTGTCGTGCCCTCTTCTGGGCTGACTCCACAACCACTGAGTGATGGTCTAGCTGAGCTCTCTGGAAGCCAGGGGCTGACTGAACTAGATAGGTGGCATCTGCTTTACGGTTGACAGGTGCCACAGAACAGGGTGCATCCAATTTCTCTTTAAAAGGTCCAAGAGGATATCATGAATAGGGATAGACATGATTTCCTTAGGAGCATCGAGAAATTGGAGAAGTTCCAGCAATTGATGCCTAGAGTCCTCTTCATTCTGAAGCTGGAATGGAACTGTTTCAGACATTTCCTTTACAAAGATAAGGGAGAAGTCCTCTGGAGGAGAATGCTTCCTTTCATCAGGAGGAGAGGGCTGTGAAGGCAGATCATCAGTATCCTGGGACGAATCATCTGTCCAGGGATTGTATGGCTCATCACCAGCTCCCATATGTTCATCAGAAGGGAGTAACGGTGTTATCCCAAAAGGCCCTGGCCTAGGCATCGATGGCCTTGAAGGTGGAATTGAAGGCATCGATGGAGGCATCGAAAGCATTGAGGGAGGCACCGATGGAATCGGTGACATAGATGGTTGTGTCTGTGGTAGCACTCTGGAGGGCGGAATGGAGATCGGTGTTTCCTCTTCTTCTTCCGATGACAAAGGTATCTGAGAGGAAGGAATCGTGCCCATCGGTTCTCTTGGATCCATCGGTGGAAGGGCACCGATTAACTTATCCATTCTTGCCAATAGCAGTGCAAGCGCCATGGGTATCGGATCGGTGGCTGGAGCAGGAACCGGCATCGATGGAGTTTGAACCCCTGGAGTGCTTTACCAATAACCACTTGGATCATCCGATCCAATTCCTCACGGAAACCTGGGCATGGATACCCGATTCTGGAGTAGGAGGCAGCACTGGCATAGCCGGAGGGTCCACCGGTAAAGGAGGGAATCATGGATCCTGGCACCTGTCCAGGTGGGGAACACCTCGGTGACCCAGAGACAGAAGAGGATGGGGCCTTTTCTGTATGGAATTTCTTTGTCGGTGGCTCAGACGACGTCGACACCGAGGACTTACCTGTATCGGTTGGCCTGAGCTTTTCGATGTTCTCCTCTGTCTTTTTCCTGAAGAGGAACAGAGGGGGTCAACACCCGCGGAGTCGTCGACGCTGGTCGGGCAGCAGCAGTTTCCCGGTGCTGGCACGAAGCAGACGGCACTGGTTCAGATGACGTCAACGCTATCGATGGAGTCGGGGTTTTGGCCGAAAGAGAAGTCCCATCTTCTCAAGCCGAGCCTTGCGACCCATTGGTGTCATTTGGGCACATTTGGTGCAAGTAAGGACATCATAGTCAGACCCCAAACACATCACGCAGACCGTGTGAGGGTCAGTGATGGACATCGTTCGAGTGCAGTTAGGGCACAGACGGAAACCCGACACCATGGCCTCGAGAAAATTTAGCCGCGGTGCGGTCGATGACTGGTAAACCGCGAGGGAAAAACTCGACGTGAATAGACCACAAGCAGGTAAAAAAACTTACTGTTCGACCGCGGTGCAAAGATAGATATCGATAAGGGGACCCCTGTGGGGTAAAATGTTTTTGAAAGTTTTTGATGAAGTTCCGTGAGGAAAAAAATTCCTGTCGGGAATCTCTGAAGAGCTCCTTAACCTGCGTGGCTACTGCTGCGCAGAAAAAAGAAGACTGAAAGGGGACCCCTGCTGGATGCAGGGTTGGTGCTATGCTGGGCATGTCCAGTAGGTGTCAGTCAAAGTTCTAGAAACTTTGACAAACATTTTCCATGATTGGCTTCATCCTGATGATGTCATCCATATGTGAGGACTACCATTCTGCTTGTCCTGTGAGAATGATTATAACAAATTCTGATTGATAATAGTTTGACTAATCAAATTCTTAATCAAAGTAAATACAGTTGGCAATGCTAAGTGGCCAGTGAAACCACAGCAAGGACTGCAGTGACCTGAGAATCATGCCAATACCTTAGAGCCTGTCCATTTCCATACCAGTACAAAACCTCTTTGCCTTGCACATTGTGAGGTGTACAGCAATGACTGAAGAGTCTCTGTCATATGTAACTGAGAAGATCTGAAATGTTAATGTGTGTAAGAATTCTAGAAAAAAAAGCATGCCTTTTAGATGTGTTTTGTTTTGACAAAGAAAAGTGTAGTCAAATGTATTAATCCCAAAGGGCCTAAGGGTACAGTTATACAGTGTCAGCTTCTTTCCATGGTCTTCATTTTTCAGGCCCTCTGATTCCAGATAGCCAAGCCCTCTCGAGATCATATTCAATTCAGCATGATCACACTATTAAACTTCCCCTTAGTAACAGGATCAGGATCATATTAGTATATTAACACCTAGGTAGACATTAAATAGCATTCAGTTAGCAAGTGTTGGTAAACAGTGTGAAGGATGAGCATACCAAGGTATTTATCAAGAAAAAAAACTCATTTACATGTAACATTTCTTCATTTGCATGTATGAACATGAACATTTTAACACGCTCTCCACATTGTCTTTTCATATCCTTTGAATATGCATGGTAAGGCTTTCCTGCATAATAGGCAAATTATGGCATGCATACAAAGGCCATAATATGAACACTAAAGTTTATTGCATTAAGCCCCATTGACTCTGAACAGAGGATGTTCAAGCAGCTTATGCCAAATTTGGAAAGACACTGCCCCTCCATAACTCCTATAGCTACTTTAGTCAATGCTATCATCCCTTACATATAAAATAAGGTAATATCTTACCTTATGATTTCCTTGCAGGCTAACGCCTAAACATAAATTGCATTTTGAACAATGGAAAAAATCTTCCTTTGGACCAATCCTAATACAGAGAAGAAACACATGAACGTCAAACAAGGAAGGACATAAAAATCATGCTTGAATTTTTCCAGCGCATTTCAATGTGACCTACAAAAAGTGACATCCAAAGTCATCACTTTCCATACAGTAAATTCCAGGCCCAGACTTGGCTTTCACTCACATTTGACCCTGATCAGTCTACTCTGAAGAAAGCTATTTTGCTTTCAGATAGACAGATGGACAGCTTACATCAGCACTTTTCCACTGTGTGTTGAAAAGTGATAAAAAGAGAGGACACATTCCTGCCTATACCAAACAACCATATTAAGGGGTAGATTTTAAGACCCATGCGTGTGGTTCCTGGCATGCACTCATGGATGCACTGATTTTATAACATGCACAGCTTGCCTGTACCATTGAAGAGAAAGATACTAAAGTTTGCATCTTCACTTTGACGGGGGCTCAGGCATATTATTAACTTGATGTGATTAAGCTCAAAGGAGAGAGAGAAGGAGGATGTTGCTACAGGCACAACTCTTGCTAGTAAAAAAATGGCACTCCGATGCTCAACCAGCAAGAAGATTTGAACAGTCTGAGTATGCCGTCTGAAGCCAGGAAGGGTAAACTAGTCCATAAAAACAGAAAACATACAGAATGCCCACTGGACAAAAGGGTTTTCTTCAGTGACTGTGAAAATTTTCCTGACTAGTGATTCAAGTTAGTTATGAAAAATCTCTCATGCCCCAGAAACGAATACAGAAAATACAATTTGTTTCACCCAATGAAATGCCTACTCTGCAGGAAACAAATTAGCAAAATACAGCAGCTATACTAGCTCGATGCTTTAAACACCAGTTTATCTGTTTCTTAATTCCATGGCTCTCTCTTTGTTTCTTTATTTGTCCCCTGTGTCAGGGGACCTTCTACCCTTGTCAAACTTTTGGGCTTTATACTAACACCTTTTCAATCTTATTAAATAAAGCGGTTATGAATGCTTTATGAATTTTATGTAATAGACCAAACTTAAGACACAAACCAATCACTATTGAGGGATCCAAAATATAAACTCAATGAGCTCCAATATATTGCCTCACTTATTCGTATTTTTCTAGTTTATTGTTGCTATAATTAAAAAACTGCAAACACAGTAATTAAATCAATTAAATTAATTGATTTAATTACTTGTATTAAACAAACAAAAGAAAAAAATTTTGGGGGGGATGGAGTGGAAAGTTTCTTATGTTATTATATTCCCATTACCCCATGGTAATGGTATATAAATTCTTTTAATCATTAACGATCCATCTCCAACCACTTTGTTTTTATGTGTAGAGCGTACCAAAAATTCAAAAAAATATCCCGAAAGTAAAAAAAAAAAAAACCTCTTCTATACACTTTCATCCAATAAATTTTTTTTTTTAAAGTTATATCCCAACATTGAATTCAAGTGCTGCTGTTAGCTTAAATAGTCCTTCATATTTTATAACAAGGCTGCAAAAATATTCATAACAGACGTGAATACTGTCTGCCCAACGGGGCCACGTTTCAGACCGTTCAGGTCTTTCCTCAGGGGATGTTATTATATCCAATCCGTCGTATGCTTTATCCGCTTGGTTCAGCGCATTGTCGCTCCTGTACAAATCCTATTTGCGGCTTGAATTCCAAACTGTCACCAACATCATCAACTATCATTTCTGATGCACTTATACTACTCTTGCTGATTCAAATAGTCCAATCAAAGATATTCACTTGACGTAGACACGTCACGTATTCCTTACACTAAAGCTGACCAATCCAGTTCTTCATTTAAACCCCCAGGTATCTATGCTTTTAGAGTAAAAATCCAAAAAGCCTCTCAATAATTTAAATGTCTGTACTCAGTCGACCCCCCCCCCTCGATGATATCCTTACATGATCAAGAACAGTCCATCTCAACTGCGTAAATCTGTGCTTATACTGTAAACAATGTTATACAATTGGAGCCGTGAGTTGTTCTTTATTTAAGCCTGATTTATGCTCATTCAACCGGATCCACATTGTACAAGTCGTACGGCCCACATACATTTTTGGGCAAGAGCAAATTTATGCATAAACTACAAATGTAGAAGTACAATTTGAGCGTGACTTCCGAAATACTCAAATTTGTTACCGGATCAATCCAATGTTCACCTTCAATACAGCTGTCACAATGGGGACATTGACCACATTTAAAATGACCCACCAGACCTTGCATAGATTACCGTGGTCTCAACGCCATCACCTGCCGAGACAGATATCCATTACCACTCATCCCAGAACTCTTAGACCCTGTACAAGGAGCAAAGGTCTTCACCAAGCTCGATCTTCTTGAGGCCTACAACCTGGTACGAATCCACCCAGGTGACGAGTGGAAAACCGTTTTCAACACTCGTGATGGGCATTACGAGTACCTTGTTTTGTCCCTGCGGTTTTCCAAAACTTGATGACTGAAATTCTTCGTGACATGCTCCACTCTTCTGTCATCGTTTATCTAGATGACGTTCTAATATACTCCAAAGACCTCACTACGCATCAATAGCAAGTTAAGCAAGTGTTACAAAGACTTTGAGACAACTGCTTGTTCACCAAATTAGAAAAATGCCTATTTGAACAAGAATCTTTGCCGTTCTTGGGATACATAGTATCCTCTACAGGATTTTATATGGACCCCGAGAAAGTATCCGCCATCAAGGATTAGACTCAACCAGTGGGGATCAAAGCCCTCCAGCGTTTCCTCGGATTCGCAAATTTCTATAGACAATTCATACCCCACTATTCACAAAGGGTGGCTCCTCGTACTGCCCTCACAAAGAAGGGAGCGAACGCTAAAGATTGGTCTTCGGAGGCACATCATGCTTTCAAGGATTTGAAAAGAGCCTTTTTGTTAGAACCTGCTTACATCACCCGGACCCTCAACGACATTTCATAGTGGAAGTGGATTCATCGGATCTAGCTGTGGGGGTAGTTCTCAGCCAAATATCCAGCAAGGGCAAGTTACTCCTTTGTTCGTACTTCTCTTGGAAATTCTCTGCCACCGAGAAGAACTACGATATAGGTGATAAAGAACTCTTGGCCATTAAATTAACATTTGAAGAGTGGCGTCAGTGGCTGGGGGGAGCCCAGCATCCGATAATAGTATATACGGATCACAAGAATTTAGAATTCTTACGCCGAGCCCAACGTTTGAACCCCTGACAAGCTTGCTGGTCCTTATTTTTCAGCCGTTTTAATTTCTCTCTATGCTACAGGCCAGCGTCTAAAAATCTTCGTGCGGACGCCCTCTCCTGCACTACTGAAATGGAAGACACACCTACCTCCCTTCAGTATATCTTAGACCCAGCCAAGGTCATCATGGCTGCCACTGATGTAGTTCCCCTTGGCAAGACAGTTGTTCCTGTCCTTCCAAGAAAGGAAGTTCTCTCCTGGGCTCACGGATTCCCTAGCGGCGGGACATCCTGGTAAGGCACGAACCTTGGAGCTGCTAACACGGTATTACTGGTGGCCACACGTCAAGTGGGACATCCAGACATTCTGTCTGGTGCAGGTAGGCTCCTGCCCTACCTGCACCAGACAGAAACCCTTATCGGGTCGTCTTTGGAGGTCTTTTACAACCGCTCCCCATACCTGCAGAACCATGGACTCATCTCTCTACAGATTTTGTAGTAGACCTGCCTCTATCCGAGGGAAAGACAGTCATCTGGGTCACCATGGACAGGTTTTCTAAAATGGCCCATTTTGTGCCATTTGCCAAGCTTCCTACTGCCCCCGAGCTGGCACAGCTCTTTACCCAGCACATTTTCCGCATTTATGGACTGCCACTCCACATTGCCTCAGACTGTGGCTCGCAATTTACAGCTAAATACTGGAGGGCACTTTGCAAAAGGTTTGGGGTTCATTTGGACTTCACCTCTGCTTTCCACCCGCAAGCCAATGGACAAGTGGAATAAACTAACCGTTCACTGAAGGCCTTCCTCCGTTCCTTCGTGGGAGACAAATAGGATGATTGGGTGGCTCCATTACCATGGGCCGAGTTCTCATACAATCACCATGTGCACTCTGCAACCGGGGCTTCCCCCTTTCAGCTTGTTTATGGTAAGCAACTCAAGCCTTTTTTGCTGCTTCCGCTGACAGTACATTCACCTGTGGCCCAACTCACTGCTCAGCAGCTTCGCGCTCTCTGGGAGTCTACACAAATTAAATTGCAGCAAATTGCTGCCATCGCCAAGAGAAACACCGACAAACATAGTCATCCAGCTCCTGTTTTCAATCCTGGAGATAGAATGTGGCTGAGCACTAAGCATATTTGTCTCCGAATTCCTTCCATGCGCTTGGCACCTAAGTATATCGGTCCATTTGTGGTCACGGAACAAGTGGGTACGGTTTCCATCGCTTGCGCCTTCCGCCCACTTTGAAGATTTACAACGTATTCCACGTTTCTTTACTCAAGCCATTGATACTTTCAGCCTTACACCGCAAACCACCTGAACCCTCCAAGACGGTAACGGAGGAGGAGACCATTTACCAAGTATGGGATGTGTTGGACGTACTCTTCTACCATCGAAGATGGGAGTACCTAATTTCCTGGGAAGGTTGTGGTCTGGAGGAGAACACTTGGGAGACTGCTTCTAACATCCTGGACAAATCCCTTCTTCATCAATTTCATCGGGATCATCCAGGTAAGCCAGGACCTCCAGGGAGAGGGGCATAAGAGGGGAGTACTGTTAAGAATCCCGGCCGCGGGAGGCCACATCCGGGTCCCCACCTTACCTGCTGCCTTTCCCCAGTCGGTCGCGGCGTCCTCCGCACAGCTCTGGGCCGCGGTTGGGCCTTCCTGTGGCGCTCTCCCCACGAGGGAGACGCCGCCGACTTCCTGCACCAAACCCCGCCCCCTTAGGCACATGCGCAAGGGCTCGGGATTTAAAGGGGCCATGGCAGGAGACCTCAGCCCGCCCCCTAAAATGACATCAGACGCCCAAGGGTATTTAATCCCAACCTGAATCTTCATTCTCTGCTTTTGCAATGGGTCTACTCGTTGAGTGTCTAGTTGCTGTTCCTGATCCAGCCTTCTTCAGTTCCAGTTCCTGTCCTGCTCCGCTCCCGAGTTCCTGGTCTTGCTCCCTCTTTGGCTTGCTTCTCTGGTTTGACTTCTGCTACTTCTTTGTCTGCTGCCTGTCCTGACCCTTGCTTCGTCCATCTAATCCGCTTGTCTTCAGCCAGCCCAAACCTCTGGCCTGGATCTCCGTCTTGCACCGCTGCCACCTGCCATGACCTCTGGACTGTCCCTGTTACTCCCATACTGCTGCCTGCCTCGACTCGGACTGTACTTGGTATTCTCTGTGCCAGGAGACCCTCGCCTAAGTCCTGCCGGCCCCGGCACCCAACGGCTCAACCTGCGGGGAACGAGAGCTGGTATAGGTGAGGGTCCTGTACGGTCTTCTGGTCCTGCGCCAGCTGCTGGCTACGAGTTCCACTGCAGACCTACCTCCAGTGGATCCTCACTACACTCTAGCTGGTCCAAGGGTCCACTGCCATAACAACAGGGCTGCTCACAGACTACTTGCCCCAAGGCATTATCTTCCATGGCCTGCACATCTAATCCACGTAAGAGAATGTAAAGTGCAAATCGCTGCCTTACAGATGTTGTCTGGAGCTGGCACTGTAGACTATGCTCATGAAGAAGCCTGAGCCCTTGTAGAATGAGCATGAAGCACAATTGGAAGCTGTTGACTCTTCAACAAAGGCTGGAGCAATCATCTGCTTGATTTACCTGGACAATGAGAATTCTGAAGCTGCTTCACCCTATGAGGTCCACTGAATACAGACCCATTGGTTAGCTGAAAGAGATTAGCCATCTTTTAAATACCTGAAGAAGGTTCAAAGAACCTTTAATAAGGGGAAAGACTGCTCTTACCATCACATTCCCCTTTATAGGATACTGAAAAGAGATACTGTCTGTTTACCCAAAGGCAAAAATGACCTTGGTTAAGAAGGATGGCTCTGATTAAAAGTGATAAAGATCAAAAAGAAACAATCCAACAAAATGCAAACAAAGCAAATATGTAACAAAAACGTTGCAAGTATCAAAAAATACAACAGAGAATACCTTTAAAGTTTAAAGCGAAGGACCATCATAACACCCCATGACCCTAAGGGTCATAAACAATCAATCATTGGTCCTGAGATGGTAAATCCCTTTTTGAAAATGTTTTGGGTTTTTTAAATGCTTATAAATGCTCATGAGCGGCTTCTACGAAAACTAAAAAGTCATGGGATAGGAGGAGATGTCTTTTCGTGGACTACAAACTGGTTAAAAGACAGGAAACAGAGTGTAGGACTAAATGGTCAATTTTCTCAGTGGAAAAGGGTAAACAGTGGAGTGCCTCAGGGATCTATACTTGGACCGGTGCTTTTCAATATATATATATAAATGATCTGGAAAGGAATACGACGAGTGACGTTATCAAATTTTCAGATGATACAAAATTATTCAGAGTAGTTAAATCACAAGCAGATTGTGATACATTACAGGAGGACCTTGCAAGACTGGAAGATTGGGCATCCAAATGGCAGATGAAATTTAATGTGGACAAGTGCAAGGTGTTGCATATAGGGAAAAATAACCCTTGCTGTAGTTACACGATGTTAGGTTCCATATTAGGAGCTACCACCCAGGAAAAAGATCTAGGCATCATAGTGGATAATACTTTAAAATCGTCGGCTCAGTGTGCTGCAGCAATCAAAAAAGCAAACAGAATGTTAGGAATTATTAGGAAGGGAATGGTTAATAAAACGGAAAATGTCATAATGCCTCTATATCACTCCATGGTGAGACCACACCTTGAATACTGTGTACAATTCTGGTCGCCACATCTCAAAAAAGATATAGTTGCGATGGAGAAGGTACAGAGAAGGGCAACCAAAATGATAAAGGGGATGGAACAGCTCCCCTATGAGGAAAGGCTGAAGAGGTTAGGGCTGTTCAGCTTGGAGAAGAGACAGCTGAGGGGGGATATGATAGAGGTCTTTAAGATTATGAGAGGTCTTAAACGAGTAGATGTGACTCTGTTATTTACACTTTCGAATAATAGAAGGACTAGGGGGCATTACATGAAGTTAGCAAGTAGCACATTTAAGACTAATAGGAGAAAATTCTTTTTCACTCAACGCACAATAAAGCTCTGGAATTTGTTGCCAGAGGATGTGGTTAGTGCAGTTGGGTTCAAAAAAGGTTTGGATAAGTTCTTGGAGAAGTCCATTAATGGCTATTAATCAAGTTTACTTAGGGAATAGCCACTGCTATTAATTGCATCAGTAGCATGAGATCGTCTTTGTGTTTGGATAATTGCCAGGTTCTTGTAGCCTGGTTTGGCCTCTGTTGGAAACAGGATGGTGGGCTTGATGGACCCTTGGTCTAACCTAGCATGGCAATTTCTTATGTTTTTAATTTTTGCTTTTATGTGTCAGAGAATCCTTATATTGAACCTAAAGTGAGTTCTCAGAGTTTCAGAAATGTGTATTTATACTCTCTTTACCAATGAAGAATGAATTGGGAACTGTTTAAAAGTGATCAACTCTGTAAAAAGCCTAGGAGGGATCACTGCCAATTAAGGTCCATAACTCTGAGCATAGAACACTAGAGGTACAACCGTTAAGGAACATCCTTCGAGAATGTGTGACAAAGGAGAAGACAAGAGTTATAAGAACCAGATCCAGATTTCATTGAGGCACTGGATACCCCAAGAGATGGGAAAATATGCTTAACACTAAAGTTCCCTGGATCTGATGTTGGCAACATGAAATAGCTGCAAATGGGATCCCCAGGGAATTAAGAGCTTAGCCTTTGTCAAAAACCCTTTTTCAGGAAGGTCAATATGGATGGAATGTTGATCCACCAGGGTGAAATGACCAGAAAATTGAAAGAAGCCTTAAGTTTAATGAGACTGCAGTAGAAAGTCATTGCTGAAGAATATTCCTCTCTGAGCTAACACACTCTTCAAGACTTAGGTTGATTAAACAAAATACAAAACCAGTTCCTGGCGTACCAGGCCTTGAGCAAATCGCTGAACTCTTTCTTTTTAGTGACTAAAGAATCTGTTGGCCTTGGATACTTGTAATTTACTTATCAGATTCAGTTGTGGGGGATCCTCATAATCTACTTTTGTTCAGGAAAGCTTTCAGTCTGAGCTCACACACTTTGGGGGATCAACTTATTCCTGTTGAAGAAGTCAATTTAAATGCATGCTACTCTTGCAATGTGAACTGCTAAAAACTGCAGTAAGTTCTACTTTGTCCACCAGAACAGGCTGCATGCTTTTTTGGGTTATAATTGGTTTCTGAGCGTTCCCTTGCCTGTTCACATTAGCAATCATTAAGGAAAAGAACTGCAACCAGGCCGGCCCGAGAGCCTTGGTTTCCAGTCTGTTTATAGACCACATGCTTCTTCTTCTTTGGTCCAGATTCCTTGAACTATGCGAGGGGTGATAGAACACAACCCACTGCACTAGGCTTATGTCTGATGTGCCCATAACCAATCTGGGAGGATCCAGATCCATTCCTTTAGACAGATCGTGGCACCTGTCATGCCTGATTGACTGGATGAGAGAGACACACTCCGCAGTGCTTTGACTTCAGAGACATCTGAAGCCATAGGTAAACCCTAGTTCCAGCCAATTAGATCCAGAAAAGCCATCACAAAACTGGTGATTACTCCTACACCCTGGCAGACCTCTGTGGGATAAGTCTAATACCTAAACTAACCATTTACTGACTCTCACCCGAGTCGTCAAGAAGCATCTGCCTACCCTGGAATCAAGACAAGGTACAGGTTGAAATAAGGATGGGATATATCCGTCTGAACCTGGAGTTAATGACCTTGTGACCTAGGCAAGTCAGAAGTCAAAAACGGAAATGCTTCCCTCAGATTCAAAACACAAAGGGACAAAGAGAACCTCTAGATATCTTCCCAGATGGCAATTTGACAGAAACTTCTAAAAGGTCCAGGGAAAAAAAGGAACTCTTCGTGCCTCACCATCAGACTGATGGAGCAAGGGTTTCTATACCAAAGTGAGGCACTCAAAGACTTCCAATGACTTTCTTCTGACTGAGGGAGCGCCAGAGACCAGCTTTTTTCTTTCGGAACACCAAATAGTACTACTGACCTAAATCATAAGCTTGAGTGGTACTGGAACTCAGCTATCAAACTCTAAAGCTTCCCCAGAGCAGTCTTTACTTCCACTCTTGGAGGCTGACATTCAGGGAAACACCATCAAGGCATTGGAACAAAGAAGTGGCAACTTCTAGTGATCACCTGCCCCATACCATGACCAAAACCATGGCCTAATGTGGCAAGAAATCCCTCACAGTAGGGCCACTGTAACCATCTGCTTACCAGAATTGCTTGGGGTGGGATTGGGAGGGGTCCCTCCATGGGCTATATGAATATCTGGAGAAATCCCTGTACCAATAATTCTTGTCTTCATCACCCTATAATTGGGCTGATCGATATCTAGACAGACTGTCACACTCCCAGGCTGACTCTTCTGACATCCCCCAGGCTATGAGGCTTCAAACAGTCCTGAGGCCAGCAGACACTGGGACACAACTTTTCCAAAGCTTGTTCAAATCACTGGGACACAACTTTTCCAAAGCTTGTTCAAACAGTAACCCTAAAAGGGAAGACTTACTAAGACAGGTCTCAGACTTTGAACCTGCTGCTCTGTCCTGCGATCAAAAGCCAATACCATGATATCAACCCAAAGGACAACTGAGAACAAGCTCCTCTTTCCAGAATAACCTGAGGATGGAAAAGCCCCCTTAAGAGGCAACTCTCCTTATTCCTTGTTTTCCAAGAGATTATCTTTCACCAAGATCAGCTCCCCTGCTGGCCACAAGAGTATTTGATGGAGGAGGCCTCCTAGGAGCCTGAGGTTCACTAGCCAGCCTAGGCTAGAAAGGCACTACATCCCTAAATGGAAAAAGTTCCCTAGGTAGTGGGAAGAAGAGTCCCATTAAGGCTCCTGGACTCCAATAATCAGAAATTAGTGCCTTTATTTTTTCCATACAAATGTGCTGAGTCCAGATTGAGGAGGCCAGGCATTCAGTGTGAAGGAGGAGCAAGCAGTATCTTTTACTTGGAGCCCGGGCACTTTTCCCACAAGCATACCAGAAATGCAAGAATAAAACAGACCTTCCCGTTCATGGCTTAAATTACAGGCCTTCATAATGCCCTCTGAAAATAAGTTCTTTCCTGAACACAGGGACTCACTGCTGCACACACACCAGAGTTTCTCTGCTTTTGGTAGCCTACTTGGTTCCAAGGGCAACATGAAATACTCAAAATTGGTGGCTGGAGATGCCAGCACAGACCTGTTGAGGTAGCAGGGCTGTCTGCATTCTTTTGCCTTGCAGCTTTTCCTGTATGCAGAACAAACAATTGAAAGTTCCAGCTCTCTTTGAATAGCCACAGAGCATGCTGTGGAGAGCCCCAATTAAGGGTGTATTGACTTTATAAGGGCAAACTGAGTTCCAATGGCTGTGGGTCCTATCACGATAGTGAATACTTATGCCTGCATGGAGGGTCTCCAGAAAGGAGAAGACTATTTCCTGTTCACAGTTCTTTAAACTCTGTTGTGGCAGCCACTAAAGAATCGCTACTATATACAAGAAAGAACCAATTTTCCTTTCCCTATATGCAACACCTTGCACTTGTCCACATTAAATGGGCATCCAAATGGCAGATGAAAATCTTCCAGTCTTGCAAGGTCCTCCTGTAATGTATCACAATCCGCTTATGATTTAACTACTCTGAATAATTTTGTATCATCATATATATATATATATTTTTTTTTTTTTTTTGGAAAAGCACCGGTCCAAGTATAGATCCCTGAGGCACTCCGCTGCCCACCTTTTTCCACTGAAAAAATTGACCATTTAATCCTACTCTCTGTTTCTAATCCATGAAAGGACATCGCCTCCTATCCCATGACTTTTTAGTTTTCGTAGAAGCCTCTCATGAGGGACTGTGTCAACCGCCTTCTGAAAATCCAAGTACACTACATCTACCAGTTCACCTTTATCCACATGTTTGTTAACCCCTTCAAAAAAATGAAGCAGGTGTGTTAGGCAAGACTTCCCTTGGGTAAATCCATGTTGACTGTGTTCCATTAAACCATGTCTTTCTATATGCTCTACGATTTTTATCTTGAGAATAGTTTCTACTATTTTTCCCGGCACTGAAGTCAGGCTCACTGGTCTATAGTTACCCGGATGGCCACTTCCTAGAGAGCAGCTAGGAATTTATATAAATTGATATTTTATATGAGGAGGGAGTGTTAAGTTTTACAGTGTGACATTGCCTTTCACTCCCCTAGTGAGAGTAGGAGTATGGCCAGTGGTATTAAGGATTTCTAATTATTATTTGTATTTGTTTTGTTATGCTATACCGATGTATTTTATTTTTTATCACGTTTATTGATGTGTTGTATTGATGTATTTTGTGCTTAAATGTAAACTGCTTTGGATCCCCCTTCCTGGGTAGAACAGTAGTAAATAAGTCTAAAACAGAATAGAATAGCAGCCATAACCCATACCTATTATATCATTATAACACGTCTCCTTATCAGGTCCTAGACCTCTTCTATCACTGTTACTTCTTTTGTCTGACAGAAAAATTTTGTAATCTGACATTTTGTATGTAATATCATAATACAATTCCATTATAAAAGGGTCAAACAAAATAAGTACTGCTGAAAATCAAAACAGTATGTTAAAAACGATTTAAGAAATATAAGTCTTTTTTTTTTACCTGCAAATGCCACACTTGTCACAGTGATATTGCTTCTTGTCTTTGTCAAACAAGTGGCATACATCACAGTAATATTCTCCAAACACACTACTGCAACCTTGGCAACTCTGCTGAACCTACAAGAAAGCACAAGCATGAAGCAAGCTGCTTAATATACAGAAGATGGAAAAAACTCCCTGTGATTTTTTAATGTAGCATTTCTGCTTGCATCTACATTCTCTTATCTCACTGGCAGTATTTCTTCAAATAACCAATCTATTTTCCAAAGACCTAAAAACATACTGTCAATGTACAGTAGTGAACAGAGTGTAGTAAAGGACCCAATCCAAGTAAATGTATTATTCAGTCAGTGTAAAATGGCCTACATATCAGAAAGTCTGACAGACAACTGTGAAAAGCAGTTTGAGCTTGCCAACATGCAAATCAACCTATACAGCTAAACATTTAGCAAGAATGGAGTCAAATGTAAAACCTTTGGTCAGGGCTAACAGAAGACTGGACTTGTAACCTTAAAATCAAGATTCTCTTCATGAATGTGCATTTCCATTTCTATACTTATATTAAATGGAATCTTTGATTAAGAATTCATGCTATGTAAGAGTCCAATTCAATGAGAAATCTTCCCTACTACGGTCACTGGAATCTTTGTAAAAATGGGAGGTCAAGGCAAGACAAGGCATGGTGCCCTCTATATCACCATGTCCATGCTCCTTCCCCACTCCCCCCCAAATCACATGGTTCCCACTCTCTGCTCCCCACTAACTGACCTCATGGCTCCTTTTCTCCTCCCTACGGACCATGGCTCTTGCTCCCAACCTCCACTCCCTCCTACAACCCCCCCCCCCCCAACCAAACCTTGTGGCTTTTTTCCCCACTCACCTGCAGCAAATCTAGTGGTTGTCATCCAACTTAGAAAGTAGGAGCTGCTCTCAGATACTGGAGGAAGAAATCAGGCATTAACCCTTCAAACCAGGTGTAACTGGAAAGGTTTTCAGGGTAACCAAGAAACCTATTCCCCCTCTATATATTTCCTTCCTGTTGTCTGCACTAGAGGCTACTATCTGAAATGCCTTCAGTCATCTCCCTTCCTAAGTTCCTTTCTGAAGAGAACCTTGATTAAACTTATCTGAGTCCAGCTCCAGTGCGTTTGGTGTTTGTACAGCATGCAAGTTCCTACTTCTTGGTGCCAACCTCTTCCCCAATTGCAGTGGCAACCATCTGAGCTTTCTCCCTAATTCCCTTCAAGGGAATGCATAGTCTGTGCCTTTCTCCATACCTTTCCCCCTCAATTTGTGGTAGTAAGCTGTTAAAGGCTACTTGCAGGCATCACCTCCCACACATAAGCCAGGAGAGGTAGAGCCTGTGAGCACATGTAGGTTCAGTCAGACTCTAAAATAATTAACTATCTAATCCACCGCCACAGGCTTTAGAACACATATGGTCCATGAGGTGGGAGAACATTTTTTTCATAAAAAGTTGGAGGGCTTTGGGTCCTTGGCATCTCCCTGTTTCCTACCCTTTACAAGGTAGAAATATGCAGTGTCTATGCACCACTAACGTTTAATTTGTATGACATGCAGGGCATCAACGGGCTCCCATTGCAAGGTTCCACTGCATACTCTGTTTTTATTCTGAACAAGAGAATACAGAAATCATTCATCAGGGAGTGCATCTCTCACCTGCTGGATTTGTTTACACTTTGCACACTGTACTTCTTTCACTTTAAATCGATCTAGCTGGTGATTTTCTTTGCTATCATGACACAACCGACAGACGTAAAATTTTCCACAGCAAGGAGCCTGCAAATGAAGATCATGATAAAAGAAGATTTAGGAAACAAAGTTGCAGCTTACAAAAAAAAAGAGACAAGGTTTCATCTTTAAATTTAATGTTTTGGTATCTCCAAGGAGATTCTGCAAGCACCCCTCTGTAAGTACTGCCATCGCAGGACCCAGAGTCCTGACATCATATTTGATGGCTCTATACTACTATGGGGTGGGTGGGGCTCATGGCTGAAGATCTGCAGCAACATTCTTCTACCAAAGGATCCTTGAATTTGAAGTCAGCTCAGGGGATTGCAAGTTGCAGAAGATGGCAAACTTTCCACCCACAGCATCCATGCTGTTTCAGGAAAAATTTCTCAATCTACAGTGAAGTTATTGATGACATGGCTGTTAAAACAGCACGACCCATGAGCTGGGGAGCAGTACTCAGTGAGCAATTCGGAAAGTACAGTATGTCATTTGATTGCTTATATTTTATTTTCTTAAACCACATATATTAAATTAAAGCTTAGCTCCCATTTAAAGTAACTGACCAACTAAAACATCCTAATTTTTATTTCTGATTCCCGACTGGTTGAGAACCATGGCATTCAGATTTCCTTCTCAATCTGGAAAGCACTAAATAGAAAATAAAAGTTTAGAATTAAAATGTTCCTCTCACTGCATTATAAACCCACTGAAACAGACGCCATTTACTTTCCATTGCTTCCTTTGAGTTGTATGCATCAGGCAAGTACACTAGTAAAAACTAAATAAAATACTACTAAAGTGGTCTATTGGCAGGCTCATTGTCAAACACAAAGCGCACACATACAAACTACAATCCGAGTTAACAGCAGCTCTCCTTTAACCAAGCTTTCAGGAAATTTACAGCTGAGTAACTAAACATCTGCCAAGATGATTACAACAAGGCTTGGTAGCAAGACATGGCGTAATGCCTGGGTGTTGGAGTAATATTGTAAGAATCAAAGCTGAAGATGACAAGGCTTGAAATGGCTTACTTGGAGTCGGCCAACACTTTTGACAGTTTTTGAGCATGCTTGAGACTGATGGTAGGAAAAGGGTTCAGCTATCAGGTAAAAGACAAGGTGGGGGAGGGTTAGGGATGGTTGCAGCGAATTGGCATTCAGTTTGATATGGAAATTTGTATGCTCATCCATATAAAGCAGAAGAATCTCAACTGGAAAGATTGGATGGGCCGTTTGCATTTTGTCTGCCATCATCTACTATGTTCTTTTGTTAAATTTGGGGTCCAGTTTATCAATTAGGGCGGAAATCCCATCCAAATGAAAATAAAAAAGAATGAGATTAGTAACCTACAGAAAGTCTGATTTTGGATTGCAATACTAAATCCTGTCCATCATCCAAGTATCATTGCTCCTCAGGCTCTTTTTGGCTAAAATGAAATGGACGTTCTGAATCATGAGCATTGAACGGTCCTTTCTTGGCCTTTTGGCTATTTCAGAACCTATATAATATGGGAAGTCAACATACTGCACGCAACCCCACTGGGGATATGAAATTGTATGGATCTTGACCAAACCAAGAGGATTAAACTTTCAATTTACAAAATCTTTTTGTTGGCTAACATTTAGTGGCCGATGATCCAGTACTGCATGAAAACAATCAGGGAAAACAAAGTCCCTGATTGTTCTGGACTATTTTTAGGTGATCTTAGCTCATAACATTACTAGCTGCCCAGCAAAAAAATTGTGACATCACAATTTTTTGTCTGTCTAAATAACAGCATGTGTCTCAGACATAATATGTCATCTTCCTGCAAATTCCCTCCAAGCTATGCGAAGAAATGATAAAAAGCATGTCCTACCCAGAGAAAAAAAAAATCATCCCGCCTTCTCAGTTCTCTCATGTGGAGGATGGCACTTTCTTTAATGCAGAAGTAGCAATTCAAACACAATCTAAAATTATTTTACCTTGGTAGGACAGACAAATGCCTGCACTGGAGAACCAACAGAATTTTAAAAGTGTTAAAGGGCAGGACTAGCAGAGCTGAAACCAAGCTCAGTTACACTGACCACATAAAGTCAAACAATTCTTGGATCATATACCCACCAGGGAAGTATTTTTGTACTTGCTAAATTCAAAATTAGACTCCCTTTATTTTTTCCTTTTATTGTGGGTTGAATTTTGGTGAAAGGGGCAGTGGTTTACATATGTTCTGTCAAAATTAGACTCCTAACAATACAGGCTTTTCTTTTCTTTTTTACATTGCCAAACTGCAAAAGGAAGAAGATGGGAGGAAGTTATCACACAGAGACCAATATTTGAAAGTCACAAACTATTCCTTTTCAGGACAATTCTAGTACGAGCAAAGATGTGGGTTTTCTAGAAAAGTTTCCCATGCAAAAACGTTTTTCTCGTTTGCATAATAATTTGCATTACAGATGTTTTCAGAAAAATTATCAAATGTTTCTGATGCCCTAAATAGATGTGTGATCTAATTGGCATGTTATATGAACTATATATTTAGTAAAAACAAAACCTAGCAAAGCAACAAAGTGTAGTATATTGAACATGCCACAGATAATGATAGTAAGGGAACGGGTAAAAACAACTCAGAAGCTTGGGTCCCAGCATCCATCCAGGCGCTGCACCAGACAACCCGAGCTTGGGTCCTATGGGAGCCCTATTTCATCTGATGGCCTACGGCAGACCACCACCACCGGCGCACCCATTATATTGTTTTCTTTCTTTATCCCTTTGGTATGGGAAAGAGGAAGAAGGGAAAGATTGGGACTCTTGTTGCTGCCTCTACTCCGCTGAGTGGCCCTCTAGATAACCATTTCTTTCGTTCGAATATAGCTGCTACTCTGGAACTTGCCAATATGTCGGGGAAGCCACTTTAAGTTCCAGAGCTCCTATCTCTCCTCCTCCCCAGTGACGACCTCTCCTCGAAGGGTCAAGGAAGTTCTTGCCTCCACCCAACCCATGGGGCTATACTGGGGGGAGGAAGAGAGGTTAACCCCCTAGAGGAGCTGATTTAGACAATGTGTGTATTACAGCTAATCTTGAATCACCTATAATCCCAGAAGAAAGGGAGGATGGTGTGTCTATCCCAGAGGTCGTCTCATCTGGCAATGCGAGTATAGGGGCTGTTATTCCTGTCCCTGTCATCAGCTTTAGAATTCTCATCATCTCTTGATTCCTCTCCTGAACTCAAGGTTACACTAAAAGACATCTGGAAAGTAGTTACCGTTACTGAAATATCATTTGCCTCTACAGTAAGACAGTTGTGTAATTTTTCTGTAGGAATTATGGCTAAACTGTCTGAACTGGAGAGTTAAATTACTATGATGAGAGGAAATTTGACATCTGTTTCAGAGAGGGTCACAGCATTGTAGACCTCAACAGTAGCTATCCTGAGACTGTTTAATGATACATAATAAATTAGAAATGTTGGAGAACTTCAGAGCTTATTTGTGTATAGTGAATTTTCCTAAATCTCGATTGTTGTCAGCTGTAGAATTGTTTAAAAAATATAATAGGGAAAATTTACAAATATTGTCTGACAGGGTTATATCCTTGTGTAAATGTTATGTTCCTGCGTTTAAGAGAGAAGCTAGATAGGAAGGGAATGTACAGCCCCTAATTCCTTCCAACAGTGTTAACGTAACTGCTTTGCTCCAGGACTCAGTAGAAAATATTTCTACCAGGGATACTTTGATTGTCTCGTTTGTAAATAGAGTGCTTGTCCTTAGACAATACTTTAAGAATAAGAATGCTATTTTTTGTGGGCACACATTCCAGATGTTTCCTGAGACCCAGATAAATAGGAGAGGCTTTTTGGCAATTAATGACACGAGTTCTCTCTTTTGAGTGCATCTTACTTTTTAAAATGTCCTGGTACTGGTATTGTGTCCTGGCTACGGCCTGGACACAATACCCTTATTCAATAAACATACACATGCTTACTGTGACTCCAACATCGCTCTAAGCTTCAACAGCAAGAGGAAATGTGGAAAAAAGGATTTGCACTCACAAAGAGGGGAGTAGCTGGCTTGTTACGGCGGTTACTACCCCAAACCAAATAAGCCTGATACTTCACTTTCAATGCATATACAGCATAGCTCTCTGCTTCAACGGCAGGGGAGAAGAAAAGAGGGTTCGCACTCACAAAGTGGGGAGTAGCTGACTTGTTACGGCGGTTACTACCCCAAACCAAATGTGCCTGATACTTCACTTTCAATGCATATCCAGCATGGCTCTCTGCTTCAACGGCATGGGAGAAAGACTGATACTTCGCGCATATCCAGCATAACTCTCTGCTTCAACGGCAGGAGAGAAGAAAAACTGATACTTCACGCATATCCAGCATAGCTCCCTGCTTAAACGGCAAGGGAGAAGAAAAAACAACCAATAAGGGCTGTATAACATAGTCTGGATACAACAAATAATCATGGGTGTAGCTTGCTTATTGCGGCGGTTACTACCCCTACTGCCCCTAACTAATCAAGCTAGATATTTCACTTGGATGCAGCTCCATCACTGCTCTCTACATTAATGGTGGGGGTGGAAGGGAAATAGAACCAAGAGCTAAGAGAAACAGATAAGTATGAGAGAAAAAATGTGTGAAGCTTGCTGGGCAGACTGGATGGGCCGTTTGGTCTTCTTCTGCCGTCATTTCTATGTTTCTAAATGTGTCACCCATCTAGGTAACCAGTATGTCTTTACAGATCCATTACATTTTGAGACCTTTATAGCTGACAAAACTGCTTCCAACCAGTAATGGGGGGTGAGTTTATATGGAGATAATGTATCTTATGTGGTTTAGGACCCAATATAAGAAAATTGGTTCTTACCTGCTAATTTTTGTTCCTGTAGTACCAAGGATCAGTGCAGAGAAGTGGGTTGTGTATCCCTACCAGCAAATGGAGTCAGAGAACCAAAACTTTGGGCACTGCCATATATACTAGAGTGCCACCTGCAGTTCCTCAGTATTGTCCTGTACCCAAGCCCAAGGTAACAGAACCAAGGAGAGGTAACTAACAAAGAACCCCGACTACCCCTTCGCTCTAAACAAAAACTAAATGAAACCAACTGCGAATAATTGCTCCATCAACCTTTCTGCCAAAAAAGAGCTTCGTGAAAAATATATAGGCAAACGCTAGCGAACACAATCTTTCGGAATCTGAAGTAAGAGGTGGGCCTCTGGACTGATCCTTGGTACTACAGGAATGAAAATTAGCAGGTAAGAACCAAATTTTCTTTTCCCTATAGGTACCAGGATCAGTCCAGAGAAGTGGGATGTACCCAAGTCACCCTAAACTGGGCAGGAACCCGAAAGACCCGCACAAAGAACACTCTCACCGAAGGACAATTCATCAGTAGCCTTGACGTCCAATCGGTAATGCTTAGTGAAAGTATGAACAGACGACCACACTGCCGCTCTACAGATCTCCTAAGGCGACAGGAGTTGACACACTGCCCAGGAAGTAGCCTGGGCCCTAGTGGAATGGGCTCTAAAACCCTCAGGAACTTGACGGCCACAGGCAATATAAGCCGAGCAAACGGCTTCCTTAATCCAACAAGATATGGTCGCCTTAGATGCTTTATCACCTTTCTTTGGGCCCCCAAAGAGAATGAACAAGTGATCAGAACGGAGGAAGTCATTGGTGATCTCCAGATAACGCAATAGAGCGGGTCGCACATCCAAAAGATGAAGGTCTCTGTCCTGGGCAGAGTCCCTAGACCAATGTGGAAACCCTGGTAGTTCCACCGTCTGATTTACATGAAAGGCCGAAACTACGGCACGAAACTACGGCCGAAACTAAGGCACGAAGGACAGAACCGTGTGCAAAGACACTCGATCGTCATGAATCCTTAGAAAGGGGTCCCAACACGACAACGCCTGTAATTCTGAAATCTGACGAGCCAAGCAAATGGCCACCAAGAACACAGTCTTCAATGTCAGATCCTTCAGAGAAGACCTGCAGATAGGTTCAAAGGGGGCGCCACATAACACCCGCACAACTAAATTCAAGCTCCACGTTGGGCACACAGAGCAGACGCGCAGTCGTAAATGCTTGACCCCCTTGAGAAAACGAGCAATATCTGGGTGTGCTGCAAGCAAAAAACCGAACCTTCCCGGCAACCTGTACCCGAAGGGAATTGAATGCCAACCCCTTGGCGAGTCCCTGCTGCAGGAAGTCAAGAACCCGAGGGATATCGGCTGCCAAGGGATCGCAGTCCCGCTGACAACACCATGACTCAAAAAGCTTCCAGACTCTCACATAGGCCATGGAGGTGGCTGGACGTCACGCCTGTAGGAGAGTGGAAATGACCTGTTCTGAATAACCCTTCAAGCGTAAATGTCACCTCTCAAAAGCCAAGCTGCGAGAGAGAAGTGATCCTCCTGATCCGAAAATATGGGTCCTTGACGGAGCAGACGCGGCAGATGGGCCAACTGTAGTGGTCCCTCGAGAGCTAGATGCATGAGATCCGCGAACCTCGGACGACAGGGCCATTCCGGAGCCACGAGGACCACTCGCCCTGGGTGAAGTTCTATGCGATGAAGAAGCCGACCTATGAGAGGCCAAGGCGGAAAGGCATACAGGAGGATTCCTGTGGGCCAGTGACACACGAGAGCGTCGATGCCCACCGAGCCCTGCTCTCGTCGATGGCTGAAGCATTCAATCTTCACGTTCGTCCACGTCGCCTTCAGATCCAATGGAGGAACTCCCCATCTGACGCAAAAGTGGTTCCACGCCTCGGCCGATAGCAACTCGACCCAGGCGAGTGGGTGCTATCTGCTGAGAAAATATGCCTGCACGTTCTCCACCCCTACGACATGAAAAGCGGCAATGCCCCCGGGGTGCCGTTCCACCCAGGCGAACAGAAGCCGTGCCTCCAACACCACCGCGGGGCTTTATGTCCCACCTTGCCGGTTGATGTATGCCACCATCATCGCATTGTCGAAGAAAACTCGAACCATTCTGCCCTGAATCCAGGATAAGAAGGCTTGTAGGGCCAGACACATCGCTCTTGTCTCGAGACGATTGATGGACCATGGTCCTTCCGTTGCCGATCACAGTCCTTGTGCGGACCTCTCCACACACACTGCACCCCACCCCGATAGAGTGTGTCCAAATCCACTCCTCGTTCCAGATTGGCACGCGACAGCCACCACGACAGGCTGGCTCTGGATTCCTGAAGCAACTGCATTGGAAGGTGGAACTGTTCCAATACCGAACTCCAACGAAACAAAAGTGCACGTTGTAAGGACATGAGCGAACGCCCAGGGTACCAAGTCTAAGGTGGACGCCATGGACCCCAGCACCTGAAGATGATGCCACACTGTGGGCTTGCTTCTCCAGAGCAAGGAATGGACCTGAGCTTGTAACTTCATTACACAGTCTGGCATTAGAAACACTCTTCCCTTCAAGGTATCGAACCGTGCTCCCAGATAAATCAGCTCTTGGGTGGGGGCTCCAAGTGGCTCTTCTAGTCATTGATCACCCACCCCAGCGACTGCAACGTGAACCTCATCAAGCGAACCGACCTCTCGCAGTCTTCGAGACTTTGCGCGAATCAACCAGTCGTCCAGGTACGAGTGGACCAAGATCCCTTCTTTCCGTAGAAAGGCCGTTACCACCACCATGACCTTGGTGAACGTTCGAGAAGGCGCTGCCAGACCAAACGGGAGAGCTCGAAATTGGAAGTGTTGCCCTAGGACCTTGAAATGCAGAAACCTCTGGTGACTCAACCGGATAGGAATATGTAGGTACGCCTCCGTGAGATCTAGCGATGCGAGGAATTCCCCTGTTCGAACCGCCACCATCACCGTCCTCAGCGTTTCTATCCGAAAACGAGGAACTCGAAGACAACGGTTGACCTTCTGCAGATCGAGGCTGGGCCAAAACGTGCCCTCCTTTTTTGGGACCACGAAGTAAATCGAGTACCGTCCCCGGCCTTGCTGATTTTCTGGCACCGGGACAATCGCTCTGAGGTCGAGAAGTCATTGTAGAGTTACCCGGACCGCTTCGCACTTGCTGTGTGAGACCACTCGGGACTCCACAAAAACCTCTCAGACCGGTCGCGAGAACTCCAGAGCGTAGCCGTTTCTGATGACCTCTAAGACCCACCGGTCTGAGGTAATCCTTGCCCATTCCGCGTAAAAGTTGGATAATCTGCCTCCGACAGCTTTGATGCTTTGCTTTGCTCGTGGCTTCATTGGGAGGTTTTGTTGTTTCCCGCCCCAAGGTGTCCCGAGTCTCTTCCGGCGAACCCCACGAAAGGACTGCTGATGTCCTGGGGCTAGTTTAGAAGCTGTCGGTGCGGTATATCTGCTAGATCTGTAACGACGGTTGTCTCGAAAACGAGCTCGAGGAGGAAAGGCCTTCTTAGAGGATCTCCTATCTTCTGGCAACCGATTGCCCTTGGATTCCACAAGTAACTTCACCAGCTGATCAAGTCCTCCCCGAATATCAGCTTGCCTTTAAACGGCAGATTGCATAGCTGACACTTAGAGGACAAATCAGACGCCCAATTCCTCAGCCAGAGGAGTCGTCGCGCCGACACCAAAAACACCATACCATCCGCCAAATAAGCGATCCCCGTCTCTAACCGGGCGGAGTGTAATGCCTCGCCGGCAACTGTACCGGGACTGGCAGCCGTCTCCTGAACCCAACACAGGCAGGCTCTCTGCATCAGGCTAGCACAAATCGCTGCTTGCAGGCTCAAAGCGGAGACTTCAAAAGCCCACTTTAACTGGATCTCCAGTTTCCGGTCCTGCATGTCCTTGAGGGCGGCCACCCCCGCGACCGGAACAGTGGACTTCTTAGTGACCGCAGAAACCGTAGCGTCCACCTTAGGAATCTTCAGCAGATCCAAAACCTCAGTCGATAGGGGATATATCTTCGCCATCGCTCTGCCCACCTTCAGCCCTGCATCAGGAGCTTCCCACTCCTGCGTCACCAGTTTACGGACTTTCTTCAGCAGAGGGAAGGCCGATGAAGGACCCCTAATGCCATCAAGGACGGAAATAACGCCCTCATTGTCAGATTCTTCCTGTGAAACCTTCAAGCCCAGAACCTCAAGGACCTGGGGGATAAGAGGTAGTAGTTCCTCTTTTTTTTAAATAGACGCATCACGCTGGGATCATCTCCCTCCACAGGAGGGACATCTGGGTCATCCGAATCATCCATATCCACTTGACCCTGGTTCGCCCCTGCAGGTAGAGCTGAACCCGACCCAGATGGCGGATCTCGCGACCCCCGGGAACCCTCCTCCATCAGAGAAGGCTGAACTATAGTGTGCTGACAAGGTTCTGCACCCCAAACTCGCTTCTCAGACGGATCAGCCCCATCTCCCGGGGCACCGGACCTCTTAACCGACGATAGTTTTCTTTGTAGGAAAGCCTCATGCATCAAAAGGACGAATTCCGGGGAAAACCCCTCCAGGTCCCCCTCTCTTTGTGGGAACTCGGCCGGAGTCACATCGGCCTCTCTCCCCAAGTGATGCACTCCCACCGGTGCTAACACAGGAGGAGAATCCTCCACAGGTGTTCCAGGCCCGCAGCCCCGATGAAGCCTCCATGCCCGGGGCACAAGCTGAACATCAGAAATCTGCATCCAGGGCCTTGGCCGCGTGTTGCACACGAGCGGCAGGCCTGAGAGTTTGAGCACGGGTCCATTCAGGGACACGCGCCGCCTCGTGGTACAACGGTGGAGGAGAAGGCCCAATCCCAGGAACTGCCGCAGCTGCGACACGGGAAAAATTCTAGGCTGCCCGGGGTGAAGAAATTATGCTCCAAGAAAGAGCACGCGCAGCCGCGGCGCTGACAAGATGAAAGGCCGCGCGATCACGGTCAAATCGCCTGAGGCCTGTCATGGCGAGTAGGAAAAAAATAAAATTACAAACTCACCCTGCCCTCCGAAGTAACCCGAAACCCTGGGAACTGAGGGACCAAAAGGCTGGCAGGCTCCCCACACAGCCTCAGCAGGTCCAGCCCCACGCACAGACTCCTTACCTAGAAACCGAAAGCAGTTGGCAGCCTCACAGCTCAACAAGCTGGACTTTTTTTTTTTTTTTTTACCTTCATTGAGGAAACAAAAAAATAGAAAAGCTCTTGCAGGGGTCGAGGAGTAGCTGCAGTAGTCTTGGAGGGGAATAACCAGGAGCCCCTGGCTGTCACCCCCCAAACCGTGGCGGGCGAGACCCTGCCAGGGATATCTAATCCCCCGGACGCCCAGCTTCCACTAAGGGATGGCCCACGAAGGTGCCTAACACCTCAGGAAGCAACAGTGACTAAAAGAAAAAAATTATACCTAACTAACTGAAAAAAATGAACTAAAGACTGCATGAGTGTATCTCTACTATCTGCTGGAGTCAGAGAAATACTGAGGGACTGCAGGTGGCACTCTAGTATATATGGCAGTGCCCAAAGGTTTGGTTCTCTGACTCCATCTGCTGGTAGGGATATACAACCCACTTCTCTGGACTGATCCTGGTACGTATAGGGAAACTGGATTTGATTTGTTTTTTAATAAATATTTGCTTTTGCCTCTATGTAAGCCCATGTGATGTGGACTTGGATTTGATTATATTTTCTTCAATAAAAAAAACAAACCTCAGGAACTGTCTAAATTGTTTTTACACACTTTCTTAATATAATTGTAAAATCCCAAACAGTAATCATTTTTCCCCACTGTATTTCAATGATTTCTAAATAGCCAAACCAAAATAGTTAATGGGGGGAGGGAAATCAATACAGATACAATGTAGTTTAAATTTTATCCTGAAATTAACTCAAAGTTTTATGGAGAAAAAATATTTTTATTGGAATATTTGTAAAATGTAAATACAATACAGAATAAAACATACTTCTTTCATGGTTTAAATTTAAGATAAATAAAACAAAAGCACTGAAAACTCTTGATGCTCATTTTAGATGAGTGGATATTTATGGGAATGGATCTCCCATAAATATCCACTCATCTAGTTCAGGAGTAGAATACTAATGAATTTTATGAAAAAAATAAATTTTTAGAAATGGACATTTTTCCACAGAAAAATAAAGGACAGGAAAATGTTCTGCTGAAATTGTTTTCACTCCCACATCTCTACAAGTGGGATAAGTCATCTTTTTTTTTTTTTAACTGGTTCTTTAAAAAGGTATCCACAACCTTTAAAGATATCTTTAGAATGGCGTGTTCCCTTTTATTTGGTCTGAATTACCACCTTCGAAACATTCACTTCTATAAAGCTACATACTTCATTTCACCCTTTTAGCTACAATCCAAGTGTAGGTTATGTGCTATAAAATGAGGCCAATCTCTTCTTGGTCTTTAGGCTAAGACTAACAACCTATATACAATATGGGGAAAATCACCCTGTCACTCAACCAGGGCAGTTGGTGGACAAAATGGCACTCTGGGTAAAGTTTGCTTTTGGTGTCCTCCTTCTCTTTTGGGCTTGTGCATTTGTAGACTCAAAAGCAGCATGAACCCTTCCCCTCACCTCAGCTCACCATTTGGTCACCCTGCTTGCACACCTCTTGTAATAGCCCTACCAGTGAGTACAAGCTGATGATATATAAATATATATAACCACTGCTAAACGTCCTGTGTGTAAAAAAAAAAAAAAAAAAAGGAAGAAAAACCAAAACAGTAAGAGTAAAGTTCCAGTTGCCAGTTAAAAGTTGAACCCACCCTCCATTAAACTACTTTTAGTTTTCATTTTTCTTTCATTCCTGAGAAGACAATTTAGAGTTTGCCAAAGTTTACTGAGTTTCACTACTGCCAGTTTTTGAACTATATCCAATGCACTATGGAATATTTGTAAACCTGCTTCTTCCATTTCAGATCAGTTCTACAGATGCCAAAATGCATCAGAAGGGAGGATATCCTGAAGACTCCCCACAGAAACTGGGTCACATGATAGCTTTGCCCACAATTATGAATCTAGGTAGACAAGGATGCGGGTTTGCTAACTTTTATCAGAACCCTATACAGACATCACAGGACTCATGTTAAACATGAACAGCAGGAAAAACACCTGGAGAAGCAAGAGTTAAAAAATATTAAAGCATAGCCACAATGAAAGATGCATGCCATTTATGCATATCTGAATAAAAACAAAATGCATTACGATAAAATCAAGGCAGGTGATCTTAGAAGACCAAATCAGATTAGCAAGAATCAGGAAGCATACACAGGGTAACACTTTGAAGCTTCTGCATCTAATACTACTACTTTCGATAAGTGTTTAGACCAATAAGCTTTCAGAAGCCAGCATGGCCCAATAGAAACCTGGACTGGGAAGGGAAACTTAAGTATAACCCACCCACTTGGCAGCACTCAGGGCTACAACTTCCAGGGTGCCCAGCGCCCCCGCGTGGCCTTGAATGAAAACTATCAGAACCGGTGACGTCACAGATGTACGGGAGCGCGCGCGCCAAAGGGGGGGCGGGAAGCCTGCACAGTTTCGGGCGCAGTTAAGCGAATGTTCACATCCCAGCCAGGAAGTAACGCTGCCGCCTACGTCGAGTGGACCCAAAGAACCTCATCCCCGTCCACACTCACTCTCAGTACGCAGCCCCGCACGTAGTGCTCGCACCCGGTCCCAACCGCCGCCATCTTCCTTACAGGCTCAGAACGTCACCAGAAGAATGTGCGAGCGACTCCTAACAATCATGGTCACAGTCCGTAGAAAGCAAGCCGCACGCTACAGAAAGGGAGGAGCCTGCACGTAAACGCGCCACTTCTACATCCCTCCAACCCAATGGCTGGTCCAATCTGAGCACGTGACTGGGTAGTGCGCTTGTTTCTGTTAGAAAAAAGCGGTTACACTTCCGCGAACGCCCTTAGGACGTAGGGTCGTAGCGTGAGGGCGGACTGGTAAACGGCGTCGTGACGTGTTTGCTGTACGCGTGATTAAAAGGTTTTTGTCGCTGCGAGCGGAAGCATTTGGTGGGTTTCTGCCACGGGCTGAGCAGCTGAGCGGTAGTTCTAGTTCTGTTCGGGAACGCATGTTTGCTACTCTGTTTCTCTGGGATCTTAAACCGACTAGTTTTAGCAGTTGGCAAAGCAAGTCAGTAAACCACGGACAGTATTACATTAAAATTAAAGTCTGTGAAGCATGGAAGGCAACTTTTCAAAATGTTTAGGGGTGTTAATCTCGACTAGGGTTGCCAACTTTCCACTGTGAAAATTCCGAACACTTGGATGAACTAAGTAAAATTTTCATTGATGGTGTCGAGCCACTTCCACACACCACACCACTGGGATCCCTATTAAGGAGTGTGATCTAGTACAGTGGTTCTCAACCTTTTTTCTGTCGGGACACACCTGACAGATGGTTCTCACATGCGTGACACACTGACCCATGATCGTCACAGGGCTAGATGTAAAAGTACAGTTTGCATCCACGGGAACCCCCCTGACCCACAATAATGGATGTAAAGCAGAATTATGACATTCCCCATACAACTCACGCTACAAAAAAGATATTCTGGTTCTGGTGTCATCTCAGTAACAGCAACTCAAACTCCTTCTACTTCCAGGCTCAATAGCCCTACTTATGAAAAGACAGCAGTTTACCACCAATGCATGTCCTCTTGAGAAAACACAACAAATAAGACTGATAAAACTCTTACATGCTAGTAAAATATTTCATCTCGGTAACAGACACAGAACCGCCCTAACATACTCCCAGGATCTGTAGTAATGCACATAAACTAATCCGCACACATTTACACCTGTATTATGGAATACACTCAAATAGGAGCAACCCTATCTATGAAACGGCAACACTATAAATATTAAATCAGGCCCTAAAAACCAATACACCTCTTATTAGGAAAACAGAACTAGCAAGCAGCTATAGATCCCCACACAGAAATAATTGTAAAACTATACTAATAAGCAGAATAAATGTTTCTAAACAGCTATGAACAGAATAACATCCAACGATTAAAAACTCATAAAAACTATTTAAAAATTCTCCAAACACCAATAAAATATTTCAAAAAAAGCAGACACATCACATAATATTAAATAATTAAAATGGCAGTCAATCAAGAAAAATAAACTTAAAAAGCCACCTTTACTTACTCCCCTCCAGCAGCTCTCCTACTCCTCTTCCATGCAGGCCGTAACACACAGCAGAAGCAGCAGTAGAGGCTAAGCTCTATGCTCATGGTCCTCTTCCTTAATGCCCATGTCTCTCACACACACACACCATACCAGTCATGCCCCCATGACCAGTTTCTGTCTCTCACACACTAATCATCTCCCAGTCTTTGACACACACACCAGTCACCTTCCTGAACAGTTTCTCTCATGCCATACACACACACAGGCTTCCCACTCCCGTGTTCTACTTACATATACGGGCTTCTCACTCTCATAATCATTTTCTCTGTCTCACACACACTCACCAGTCTCTCACTCCCATGCTTGTTCTCTCCACATGCACAGGCTTCTCATTCCCATAATCACTTTCTTTCTCTCTCACACACACACACACACACACACACACCAGTCACCTGATCTCTCTCATGCATACACACACACAGGCTTCCCACTTCCATGTTCTGTCTTACATATACAGGCTTCTCCCTCACCTGCTGTGTCTCACACACACCCAGGTTTCTCACTCCCATGCTCACTCTCTTCACATGCACAGGCTTCTCATTCCCATAATCACTTTCTCTCTGTTACACACACATACATACACACACACACACACATACACATACACCAGTCTCTCTCTCATTTCCATGCTCGCTCTCCACTGCACAGGCTTCTCATTCCCTGAATCACATTCTTTCTCTCATATTCACACACACCAGTCTCTTTCTCTCACACACCCCGTCACCTTACCAACCAGTCTCTCGCTCTCATGCATGCACACACACACAGGCTTCCCACTCCCATGCTCTTTCTCTCACATAATCAGGCTTCTCACTCCCATGCTTTTTTTCACACACACACCCCCTCCCCCAACAGCAGGCTTCTTACGTCCATGCTTTCTCACATACCCAGATTTCTCACTTCAATGCTTTTTCTCTCTCACACACACACATATCAGTCACCTCCCTGACTAATGTCTCACACTCTCACATACACATCAGTCATCTCCTTGAGCAGTCACTTTCATTGTCTCTCACATATACACACACATCAGCTCTCTGACCAGTTTCTCTCAATCACACGCAGGCTGGCTGCTTCTTTCTCACTCACTTCCTCTTCTCCGCCCCTCCCCGAGCACAAATGTTAGCTGCAGCAGCCTCCTCCGCAAGCCAAGAAAGTAGAATCCCATCGACCGCGGGAGGCTCCTGCTGCTCTCTCCTTTCTCGATTACCGGCTGCTTCGATTGCCCGGGGGCGATGATGCTGCTGTCTCGCTGCTACTTTATCACGCGGCACGGGCCGTCTCTTTCTCCTTACCGCGCACCGCGTATCACTTCCTGTTCCGGGTCACGGGGGGGGGGGGGGGGGCGCGGGAAGAAGAAAAGGCCCAGCCACAAGTGCCACAGCTTCTTTTAGCGCCGCTGCCGTTCCCGCTGGGCTTGAACGTGCTGATAGCTCAGCGGCAACGGCAGCAGGGAAGAAAGAGCAGCGGGAGAGACCGGGAACACGCGACACAGCAGCCGGTGCTTGGCGACACTCTAGGGTGTCGCCAAGCACCGGTTGAGAACCGCCGATCTAGTATCTAGGTCATGCAGTATAGCAGGGATAGTCAACCTTTCCTACATTCGGGCCGATACAGAAAAAAGTGCAGGAGAGGCCTATGTGCGTGATTTAGTATCGGCCCGCATGCAAATGAGGGCCCGCGGTAAAAGGAGGCGCTAGGGACACTAGCGCATCCCTAGCGCCTCCTTTTTGACAGGCGCGGCAGCTGTCAGCGGGTTTGACAGCCGACGCTCAATTTTGCCGGCGTTGGTTCTCGAGCCCGCTGACAGCCACGGGCTCGGAAACCGGACGCCGGCAAAATTGAGCATCCAGTTTTCGACCCGACAGCCGCCGGCCGACTTCCAATTTTTTTTTTTTTAACTTTTTTTACTCTTCGGGACCTCTGACTTAATATCGACATGATATTAAGTCGGAGGGTGCACAGAAAAGCAGTATTTACTGCTTTTCTGTGCACTTTCCCGCTGCCGGAAGAAATTAGCGCCTACCTTTTTCTGAAAGTAAAATGTGCGGCTTGGCTGCACATTTTACTTTCTGAATCACGCGCGAATACCTAATAGGGCCGTCAACATGCATTTGCATGTTGAGGGCACTATTAAGTTCAGCGGGTTGGACTGTGTTTTCCGCCCCTTACTGAATAAGGAGTAAGGGAAAACGCGCGTCCAATGGCAGTGGCAATGGAGCGCACTGTACTCTATCGGCCTGAGAGATAGGGAGCTACCATTACTTTTACGGGGGGGGGGGGGATGTTTCCACACCTGAAAGAAAAGGCCAATCTTCTCTCCCCCCCCCCCCCCCACCAGACCCAAAGACTCCAATAAACCATTCACTCTCCTAGACACACATACAAACACCCTCTCAGACACAAAGACACTCATATACTCTCAGCCACACACACGTTAGGACCCCCGTACCAAGATTTTTTTTTTCCATGTTGCAGCTTTCTGTGATTCCTCCTGTTAGTATCGCAATGATATTAAATAAGAGGAGCCACAGAAAAGCTGTATTTTTTGCTTTTCTGAGCATGGCTTGTGGTGCCTCAAAACTTAACACAAGCTCTGGGCTGATGTTAAATTTTGAGGGTTAAAATGTACATGTCAGATGCCCTATTTTTTTTTTTTTTTTACACAGGGATACTAGCTAATAGCGCTCATCAACACATGTGATGAGCAATATTAGCTATGCGCTGGTATGGGCACACGGTTTGGACGCACTAATCCCGATATTGCATTGGGCATATGTCTAGCGTGTCCAAAACGCAGCATCCGATATTGCATTGGCCCCTATGTTCTATTGGTATGCGTTGTTAGCGGTACCACCTACAAGGGATTTTAGGCTTCAGTAAACTAGATTGAGAGTCTTCCCCCATTTGGTGCCGTCCCTTTGGAATATTCGCTCATTGGAGGTTCAAGGACGGGGATTTAAAGGCTTTTAGGAAAGAAATTAAAACTTTTTTTTAAAAGCTCTTAATTGATTGTTTACATTTTTATACTATTGTTATAGTGTCCTTTACTTGTATTTTATGCATGTACATTTATGTAATCTACCATGATTCCTTATTTGTTGAAAGAAGTGGAATGTAAGAATTTTAAAATAAGTAAAATATAGTATGCTTATGTAGAGGGAGGAGGAAGGGGAGATAAGGAAAATGAGAGAAAAAGGTTGAATGAATCGGGTAGTGAGAGGGTGGGGGAATAATGCAGGAGGAAGGAGACTGATGAGGATGAGCTTGTGGGCATAATGCTCTACATCAACAAAAGAGAGTAGTGAGATGAATTGAAAGGAAATGGCGACAACACCCTATCCCATCAAATCTGTCCAATTACTGTCTTTTTCTTTTAAACTACCAGGATGCCATTATTGCAGCAAAGAAGGCATATATTTACTCCAAGCTATCAACATCATTCAATAATCGCAAAGAGTTATTTCAATCTGTTAAACAGATTATCAATCTGATCTCAGCTCCTATTACTGTGCCATCTCCAGCCCTAGGGCAGAATTTAGTAGACAGTTTTGCAATATACTTCAATGGAAAAGTGATTACTTTCAGGAAGGCATTTCAAAACTCATCCAACATAGTAATTGATAGTTTACTCTCAGAAAGAATGAGATGGGAACACTTTGACACTGTGTCAAAGTCTGACGTCATTCACATTATTAATAAGATGAACTCATCCACCAGTCCCCTTAATCCTTGCTCCAGGGCTCTATTAAATCTCATCAAAGTAGAATCAGCTAATTTCATTGCAGAATTCATCACCGATTTCTGGCACCTCCCCAGGTTCACTAATATCAATATGCCTAATAGTGAAAAAAGTATCTGCAGACCCAACTCTACTCTCAAATTTTCATCCCATCTTGTCCTTATTATACCTTGCTAAGATACTAGAAAACAATACTCAATAACTCACTACTTTCCTCTACTCAAACTCCACTTTGGATCATTATCAATTCGGATTTCGGAAATTCCATAATACTGAAATGCCTCCTTCTAGCTTCGACACCATTCAGCAGGGATTTGATCAAGGAACTTCTTTCGCACTCATTCTATTAGATATTTCTTGTGCTTTTGACACCATTGATCACTTGATTCTTCTATCTAGGAAGCGGTCTCTTGGTATGGTTGGTATTCTCCTTTCTTGGTTCACTGCTTATCTGACTAACCGATCTCAACAAGTAAAATTTGGTTCAGAGAATTCAGCTTGGGTTCCACTTACCTCTGGTGTACTTCAAGGCTCTGTATTTTCAGCCCCCCTTTTTAACATCTATTTGACTACATTATATCAGGTCTTGGGGTACACTACAAATTGTATGCAGATGAGATGAAATTTTTCTTTCTGCTCAAAGCATCCTGGACTCTCACTGAGCAATTCATTTCACTATGTCTTTCTACCAACTATGACTGGCTTAACCACAATAAACGTACTTTAAATGTCACCAAAACTGAAATCATGTTTCTCTCCCGATTCCTTCCTTCTCATATCCCCAAGAAAATAATTTTCAGAAATCAAAACGTCTTTCTTCAAACTACGGATCTTACGGCACCTGAAACCACTATTGGATCCCCCTGACTATCGAACAGTTCTCCAATCACTACTCTTTTCTAGTCTTGAATATTGTAACTCTCTTTTCATAGGTCTCCCGGTATAATCCCTTTACAGATTATACAAAATTCTGCAGCCTGGTTGTTGACTGGAATCTCTATGTGTGATCACATTTCTCCTGTTTTACAAACACTTCATTGGTTGCTAATTTTATTTTGAGTGCAATATAAACTTACCATTTATACTCTCCTGCACCATATTCCATCGCCATGGATACATTAAACATTTACACTCCCACCAGAACCCTATGATCTTCCAATCAGGGACTATTTGATGTTCCCTTACCAAGAGCAGTTCACTTGGAGGAAACCTTTCTTATGGAATTCCCTTCCCACGCAGATAATCTCAGAGCCAAAATTCTTCAAAAAAGCTCTTAAAACCCACTTATTCCAAAAAGTATACTCTATATCAGTGGTTCACAACCCTGTTCTGGGGACCCCCAGCCAGTCGGGTTTTCAGGATATCCACAATGAATATGCATGAGAGAAAATTTACATTTTATGGAGGCAGTGCATGCACATTTTCTCTCATGCATATTCATTGTGGATATCCTGAAAACCCGACTGGCTGGGGTGTCCCAGGACAGGGTTGGGAACCATTTCTCTACATGAATCATCCAGCATTGCTGTCATAGATATATACCTGAGTCCTTCATTATTTGTGATGCAACGGATGTTGATTTGTTTGACTTGATGTCATTTTCTTGTTCATTTTAATTTAATTATGTATGGTTTTTGTAGCCTGCCATGAAAGTAGGAAGGGCGGGTAACAAATATTTAAAAATAAAAATAAATAAATTGTGGAGAAGAATGAATTGTGGGACTTTGAGTGCTTTCTGGCTTTTGTTTTGTCTACAAGTCTTTCCTATGTCCACATTATTTTCTCCTCTCTGGAAATTTAAATACTGTACATACTGGTCACACATATTCAGAACCTACTGTTTTCTTTTTTGCTGGGGGCGCTGTAATTAGTGTTGAGTTCAACACCCCCCAATCATTTTCAAAAGTTAGCTTCTATGCTTGAGTTGCTGAGTCTGTTATCTCAGACTCTGAAGACGTTTGATGTAGCTGGGGGTGACTCTATGGCTGTGCAAAAGAAGGACCCCATGTTGGTCACCCTTTGCAAAGCGTCATGTTTCTTTCTCCTCCTGGATGCATTCATGAGTTGATTGACCTTGAATAGAGTGCTCCAGAAGCAAACTTTAAAGGGGGGGCATGCTTTGGACCCCTTGGATTCATGCTTTGGCTGCTGGATCCAAGGGGTCTGTACACCTTGGATCCAGCGGCAAGGGAACAGTTGTATTTCCCAAAGGGAGATGCGCTGGTGTGTTTTGTGATCAAGTGGGCCACCGTTCTGGTAGAAGGAGGGGCAGCTCTAAAGGATGCTCAGGATAGGAGAATTGAAGCTATTCTTAAGCCGGCCTTTGAGGCCATGGTGATGAATTTGCAAATTGCCTCTTGTTGCTCCCTGGTGGCTTGGCTAGTCTACGTCTCCCTCAGGAGACTGATGGAGCGGGGTGGTTTTAAAAGTTGTGAGTGTGGACAGATAATGTCCATTACTGACAGACATAAGTTTTTTACTACTGTTTGAGGTCCAACTATGATCAAGAAAACTGCCATACCTGTAGTTGAATGTCCCAGCAGTCTCAGTGGTCTAGGGCATAAAAAAATAGAAGGCCTACATTGAGCCTAGCGTAGCCACAGTAAATCCTCCTGGAGTGCAGGCTTTGCCACCTCAGGAGGAAGGGAGCTAAGCTGTAGCTCCTCCAAAAACTCCCATCTGCTCAAGCAGCTGTGAGGTCAAGAACCGAACTCTGGTTTGCATCGAAATCAAAGTGGCGCCATTCAGAGAAACCATCGGGCACTGAAGATGCATAGACATTGAATTGCATCAATGTCGATGGTGCAGAAGAAGTCTGGCTCCTCCAAACACGATGCATCGATGAAAAACCGATGCATAGTGCACTGACACATGATGCACCTGACACACCGAGGAATGGTGAAGCAACGCTTCTGACACAATGCATTGAAGCACCTGTCGCACAGCATCTTCAAGATCTTGATGCTTGGTGCATCAAACCATATGACGTATGACCCATTGAAGCAGCATGTTGTATCGATGCACCCGAGGTATCATCAATGCAATACGGTGCATCAATACAACTTCTCGATGCACCATTGTACCCTGATCAGACCTGCAATCCATTCCATTCTACACCTCTTTGTTCTATGCATTCGACGCATGAGGGGTCTCCACATGGCCCATGTTCCAAACACTCCAGGTCTGCTTACCACTCCACTTCTAATCCAATCTTGCGAGACTCTTTTAAAAAATCCAGTTACGCCTCCTTGTCTCATGGAATCCCAAATCTTGCATGCAACCTTACCCTCTCAACTGTATGCTGTGAAGGCCAGTTCTGTGATCTCCAGTAGAATGTTGCATCTATCATCTCTTATTAACAGAACACTTGCAGTCTCACAGTTGCTATTACAAGGCTTACATTTGAAAGCTCCAGACACTATTTGTTCTGTTCTCCCCTAACAGAGCTCCTATTATGAAGCAAGAACCTATTTCGGTAACTGAGGAAGATGTTCTTCCTCCTACACCAGCTCAAAGAACTCAGCACGCAATTGATCAAGTGACAGAAATAGTCAAGACTTTCTTTTCATCACTTTCTGGAGAATCTACTGCCTCTTTTCCTTAGTTGCCTTCCTCTTTCCTTGCAGTGCTGACTCACATACAGTGATATCTACATTGCCACCAATGCTGGATTCTCCAAACCTTGGTTCTTCATCTTAAGTTGCAAAAGATTCTTCCTCTTCATCCAGGCAAGCCAGTTCATACCAGTGGATTGTGCACTCCAAACAGCAGATGGAGACTGAGAACAAAGACTCATTGACGTCACCCTCATATAGTTCTGCTCAGGCACCAGTCAAATTCCAGTGCTTAATTGTGCATTGACTGAAAAATAATTTTCTCCAATTAGTTTTAAATGTGCTACTTGCTAGTCCTTCTATTATCTGAAAGAGTAAGTAACTGGTTCACATTTACCCATTCTAGACATCTTATGATTTTAAAGACCTGTATCATATCCCGCCTCGGACATCTCTTCTCCAAGCTGAACAGTCCTAACCTCTTTAGCCTTTCCTCATAGGGGAAAGTTGATCAGTTTTGCTCCATTCTTCCCAATGATCTCCAAATCACTCAGGATGCTTTTCTAATAGACGGGGAACAAGCCTTGTGTATGCTTTCCCACCCCTACATCTGGTAGCGAGAATGATTCAGAAGTTGCTTTGTGCCTACACCTGCATGATTCTCATAGCTCCAACATGGCCCAAACAAGTCTAGTATGCACATTTTTTTAAACTCCCAATATATCCTTCAGTTCAGCTAGGAATAGATCCTCATTTTTTGCTTCAGGAAGAGGGCAATTTGCTTCATCCAAATCTGGTGTCCCTTAACCTCACAGCATGGATATTGATTGCTCAATAATAGCCAAACTGTCATTGCCCAAATTGATTGAGGATATCGTTCTGTCATCCTGCAAACCTTCAACCAGGTGCAATTACTCCTTTTAGTGGAATTGAATCAGTACTCATTTTGGTGCATCCAGAATAGCCTCAACACATTCTCTTGAAAACCTAGGCACCTTTTCTTCATGTACATGCACCTCTTATCAGACTCTGGCCTAGATATGTCTCAGTAAGAGTACACTTCAGTGACATAGCAGAATATCGTACATTGGTGAACATTAAGCCCTTCTCACATTATCTTCTGGTGGTGAAATTCATGAAAGCTTTATGGCATTTGAAGCCTCCTGTTCGTAAATCACCAGTACCTTGAAATCTCAACAGTGTCCTTATCAAATTAAAGAAACCTCCCTTTTAACCACTTGACACAGTGTTACTGACATACCTTACATGGAAAGTAGTCTTCTTAGCTGCTGTAACCTCAGAGGATAATTTTCAAAAGGATTTACATATGTAAATGTAACTACTATTGTAACAATTTTCAAAACCCATTTACCCACGTAAAATGCACTTACTCGTGTAAATCCTATGGACAATTCAATGGCATATATTGTAGCAATTTTTAAAAGCCCACTTACATGGGTAAAGTGCATTTACATGGATAAAACCCATTTTTAAGCATGTAAATGTTTTTGAAACCAGGCCTTTAATACATAGAATAAGTGAATTACAAGCTTTTGTCTTCTATGCACCTTATATGCAGCTCTTCCACAATATGGTGGTCCTTCGTATGCATCCAAAATTTATGTCAAAAATAGTATCTGAATTCCACATCAATCAGTCCATATTCAGCCTACATTGATGAGAAGCAATTCCATAGCTTGGATAATAATCAAGCTCTGGCCTACTGTAAGAGAAGAATTCAGTTGCATTGTCAGGCTTCACAGCTATTTGCCTTGTTTGATCCTAATCGACTTGGCGTTCCGGTGTTGAAGTGCACCTTATCCATCTGGATAGCTGCATGCATTTAACACTGCTACACATCAATAGGACTTGAAGTTGCCAATCCGGTGAAAACATATGAGGTTAGAGACATGGCTACCTCCATTGCCCACTTGTGAGAAAATCCTCTCAAAGACATCTGCAAATGTTATGGCCGCGGCAAACCGCGACCGGGGCTGACCATCATGGCCGCCGGCCGTGGCGGTCCGCGGCCGGGACCGGTAACTCACCCGCGACATCGGGGGGACCCGGAGGCTCCTGATGGAGCAGGGAGCTCCCTCAGATGTTCTTCTCGCGGCCTCGGCTACTGCCCGGGCCAGCCGCGGAGCCCAGCGGGGCTGAGATGACTCCTCCTCCTTCCTGGCTGCTTAGGGCCACGCGCGCGGCTGAAGAATAGATTTAAAGGGGCCACAACAGGAAATGTCGTGGCTCCCTTCTGAAGCTGCTTCCTCTTTTCGGGTATTTAAGGCAAGGTCTGCCTCTCAGACCTTGCCTTGGTATTGAGGCTCAGTTCCTGGTTTCCTGTTTGGTGTTCTGGATCCGCTTCTCATCCCGCTTCTGCTCTTCTCCCCGTTGGATTGATTCTTTGGCTCCTGACCTTTGGACTGGTGTTGGTGACTTCTCTGGCTTCGACGTGGACTGGCTCTGGACCCTTCTCCCTCTTGTTCCTGGATTGGCTTCGGACCATTCTCCCGTCTGCTCCTGGACCGGCTCTCGACCTCTTTCCGGATTTCGACCCTTGGATTGGACTGGGACCATTCTTCAAACCTACTCCCCGACCTCTTACGGCCTGCTGGAGGCGCCAGCCATCTGGAAACCACGACCTGCAGGAGGCGCCTGCATCCAGACCATCTTCATTCTTCAGGGAGTCTCCCAAGTCCCAGCGGCCGTGCCCCTATGGGCTCCACCTGGGGGAGTCACGAGCTTCCAGGGTGAAGTCTTCAGCTCTACCTCTCCAACAGGCCTTGCCATCCGACGGTAGAGGCCAACAAGGGTTAACTTTCCTCTCAGTAGCGCTGACTCTACTTCGGAACAGGGGTCCACTCTCCAAATCATAACAGCAAGGCTGCTACAGCCTCTGGCCCCCTATGGGAGAAGGCAGTGCTATAGGGCACATGAAACATGGTGTGCTATCTCCTCGGTCACATTTTGTCCTTGCTTGTGCTGCTAGGTAACCAGTTAATCCTTGGATCCAGCCTCAGTAAGCAGATTGGCTCAGTAAATAATTGCACAAATTCTGAAATTATCACAACTGTGAGGAGTTTCTGTGAAGAGTGTGGAGTTTAATGAAGCAGGCTGCAACTGGGTTAGAAACTGAAAAGCTCTCCAGTGGCTCAATGGCATAGCACTGACTTGTTAAGTAGGCACAACCTATCTACTAATCTTAATATCTGTTCAAAAAAATGTGTCAGAGCTCAGTTCAGTTTCTAGGATGTCTTTCTTAGGAGTTATATACATAAGAAGAAGATAGCGTGTTGAGAGCCTTTTTGACGAGGCCTTCACTCAATTAACTCATTAGGAAGACCAAATTTCTCCTTATCTCTGGACTTTATGTAATTTAATGGCACACAATGCTATATAGTACTTTGATTAATAGGCTTATTAACCTTTTTGATTGTAATCTGCTTTGAGTCCATCCCTGGCAAAAACTGGACATCAAATGTTTATAAATAAAATATCTAATGAAAACAACTGAAAATCTTTTCAAGCAATAGAATGTCCCAGATTATTTGGAGTCAAAGGGACTAGAAAAAAAATAACATATATAATAGTAAGGCAAGCAGACCAGACTCTTTACCTCTTTCTTCCCTCCCATGGTAGAATAGAGTTGTGCCATAAGAAGGGCTACAGATTACCTTCAGCCAAGGTGAAGTCTACACAGCTCCAGTTCGCTATGGAGTCATTATTGCAGCAGGTGACTTGCAAGCAGATTGGAAAACCTCTTTTCCAGCCTCTCTGCTAATATACAGGCCGAAACAGTTAACCTGCCCTTGGACGCGCATTTTCCCTTACCCCTTATTCAGTAAGGGGCAGAAAACGCGCGTCCAACCCGCGGCACCTAATAGCGCCCTCAACATGCACATGCATGTTGATGGCCCTATTAGGTATGTCCGCGAGATACAGTAAGTAAAATGTGCAGCCAAGCCGCACATTTTATTCTAAGAAATTAGCACCTACCCAAAGGTAGGCGCTAGTTTCTGCCAGCACCGGGAAAGTGCACAGAAAAGCAGTAAAAACTGCTTTTCTGTGCACCCTCAGACTTAATATCATAGCGATATTAAGTCAGAGGTCCCGAAGGGTGTAAAAAGTAAAAAAAAAAAAAGAAAAAAAATTTAAATTGGGCCGGCGGCTGTTGGGCCAAAAACCGGACACTCAATTTTGCCGGCGTCCGGTTTCCGAGCCCGTGGCTGTCAGCGGGCTCGAGAACCGATGCCGGCAAAATTGAGCATCGGCTGTCAAACCCGCTGACAGCCGCCGCTCCGGGTCAAAAGGAGGCGCTAGGGACGCGCCTTTTGCATGTTTCTACGGCACCAACTAATTTACATACTGAATCGCGTGTACCAGCTTCAGTCATTCCACACCTCGTTTAGAGCCTGCTTCGCATGAAAGCGTGGTCCGCGACCAGCCCATGGGTAGTGGCTGTGTAGGGCGAGCTGCATTGCAGTCTCAACCCAGTCCTTGATCCTGCTTCTGAATACCTTGCCTGCAGTACCTCGGTCCTGAGTCTTCGTCTGTGCACTCAAGTACCTCGTTCCTGAGTCTACGTCTAGAGTCTCTATGTTCCAGAGCCTTCGTCTGCCCTCGTCCGTAGTCCGGCCTGCTGCTTCTTGCCATTTCCTTGTGGTAGGTCCGAAAAGGCTGGGAATGGTCGGAGGACTGTTCAATTACCAATACCATTGTGTTGGCTCCAGAAGCATGCAGGTCTGGCAGAGAGTCAGACTGTCCGTCTCCACCCATGCTGGGACATGCCTCACCTACCCTCGGTGCTGCCTTGGAGTTCTCTGGAGTCGTGCCGAGGCCCAAGGGCACACTATCCCCTCAAGATGGGATCGCTCTCCTAGCGCTCCCCATCCGTAACAGAATGCAAGGCCTTCTCGAATAGGAAGGCCCTCTTCCCTAACAGTAAGTGAAGTTGAGAGTTCTTTTTCATCAGATTCCCCCATCTACCCTGCTCAGATCTAGTTCAAGATTGGACCACAGGATTTACGGCTGTACTTCTCAGGAACTCCTCCATAAGAGCGAATGCCATTGCAGTCCCGGCCTTGCAGTACAGTTTTATTCTCTGTAAGAAATGTCTTGTAGAATGATCCAGCAAGTTTAAGGACCAAAGCTCAGAGGTAGCTCTTTCTTCCTCAGGGAAATGCTCCAGGATATTGGTGTAAGGGTCATTTAAGGTCTTGAAATGTGGACCCTGGCAATGAGAGGCTGGAAATCTGAAAATCTGGAGAAAGAGTCATTTGTACCTGTGAGGAATTGGGGAAGTAGTAATGTTGGTATTCTCCTGTAATGGGTTTTGGAATGAGGTATTTGCCTTGCAGTCTGGATCATGCAAAACAAACTAAGAAAAAATTATAACATACTGCGTATGAGAAACTGCAGGACAGAGCAGCTGCTCACATGGCCAACACCATTGTTGCACAGATAAATGTTTTCATTTGATACCTTTGAGACCCTGAAGGATAAAGACTGGCAGTAGATGCCTATGCCTGTCTACTATAAGGGTCTAGAGGTCCTGTGTCTGGGTGCCTCATGTCTGGGATCCAGGGGTCTTGGGACCAAGGATCTCGGTTCTTTGAGTCTCATGTCTGAGGTCCTTGGTTCTTACAAAATATGCTTTAAACTTTACTTCAATTTAAAGATAAAGTTACAAACTGAGCACTGAAAAGCCAGCACGAAATAAAACACATTTTAGTGCAGTTTGATAAATAGGAATGGGGCAAAATTTCCAATTAGGTACAATAAGTAAATGCCTAGAAGCAACTGGTCCATAGAAGGCCCCGGCTTTTGCCAAGTGAAAGTGCTTCCACCAAAGAGAAGTGACACCATGAAAGTACCAAATGTGGCAGATATTAGGGAAGGATTCCTTCTCAATTCCTTGGGATCCTCGGAGGGAGAACCTCCAACCCTCTACCTAGATGAGCGAGAGCTGTAATAGGTGTAACCCTGAATAGGATGTAAAAACCTGATAGTCCATTATAATTAATGTGCATAGTGATTTACATATTAGTGTATTACATTTTAGCATACTTTGCTTATAAATATTTAGTGCACTTTTTCAGGTGTGTTAGCATAATGAATTGAAGTAAAATAGCACACTAAGAAAGTGCATTAAATGTGCACTGATGGGTGCACTATTAATAGTGATACACAACTGATAACATCAAGAGTCAAGAGTTATCAACTGTAATCCATGTTACCAACAACAAAAGTGGACAAAATGAAATTTAGAAATAAAGGCTAAAGAAGGCGTCAGCAAGCCTGACGTTGTATGTTCACACAGAGACACCAACCGGTCTTTTCAATCATTCGCCTTCTTTTAAATTTATTAACTTCCAACAACTTTTTGTTCAAAAATTTTTTCTTTTTCTTAAAATATCCTCCGTCAGTCATAGACTGACAGAGGATTTCAATAGGGCCGTATTGAAATTAAATACATCCGCTTTAAAGAGTCTATGACTGACGGAGGATATTTTAAGAAAAAGAAAAAATTTTTGAACAAAAAGTTGTTGGAAGTTAATAAATTTAAAAGAAGGCGAATGATTGAAAAGACCGGTTGGTGTCTCTGTGTGAACATACGTCAGGCTTGCTGACGCCTTCTTTAGCCTTTATTTCTAAATTTCATTTTGTCCACTTTTGTTGTTGCACTATTAATAGCTCATCTTTCTACATTAGCCTCTTAGGAGAAAATCTAATCAGATCTCAGAACGGTTGGAGGGAAATAAAAAGTGTGTTTGTACTTAGGTGAAGGGGAGTTTGATGAGTAAGTGGATTGGAGGCTATTACTGAAGTATCCATTTTGGCTCCTCCTCCTGCATGTTTTGAATCTTTTTACTGGATGTGACAAATTGCTTTTTAGATGACTGTCTTTTGGCTCTCTCCTTTTACAACAGTTTCTGTTTTGATGGGGCTTCTTCTGATATTCTTACCTAAAAATTTATTTGGACAGAAATCAAGCCTTTGAGACAAGGATTTCTAAAGTGTCATCAAACCAGTGCCCGATTTAACAGATTTGTGCCAATAAGCAGGACTAGAGTGTAATGGGGGTGGGAGACCTTGGAGATTGAAAAAAGGGGGAAGTCATTTATCCCCCACCACCCCCAAAAGTACCAGAGTTCCATAGCAGTATCCCTTTGAAGTGGATTCCTGGAGCAGGCTTCTCTTTTGACAAGGGTATTTGGTGCCATCAACATTTGGCGCCCTAGGCAATTGCCTATGTGGCCTATGGCTAAATCCAATCCTGCACCAAAACATGAACTTCTGAGGACATTAAATCTCACAAATTATTTCTAGGTTCTCTTTTCTCTTGTTGTGGAAATGTTTCCTTAATAATGTGCAAGCTTGAGCAGCCGTGAACGGGAATTACTACACAGGATTTGTGGTAAAAGCCACCCCCTTGGAGACAGACATGATGCTGCTGCTGTTATTGTTTGTTTAGAAGTGTTGACGTGTCAGTGCAATCCTGGTTTTTGGGATGGATTTATTTTTTGCTAGGTAAATGAAATCTGAAGATGACTCGGCCACATGGAGCAGGAGTTGAATAAAAGAGGATAGTTTAGACTTGGTGTAAAATATCCCAGATAATCGGCTTTGCTCTAGTTGCATTTCTTTGACAGATATAGAGATGGGAATCAAAAAAATTTTCTACCATTCTACAAAGTCAGTGTTATGTTATGCCTAGGCAGAAATGGGAAGAGAGGCCTGAATCTGTTGGAGGATTTACCATAGGCATTACAGGAAGCCTTTTATCTGTGAGTAAAGTTAAGGCATGTTAGCAGTTGTTATGTAGGTAAATATATATTTAGGTGATGCAAAATGGAAGTGAAAAGTTAAAGCATATTAGTGGTTAGTTTCTGTTTAAGAATTAGGTAGCATACAGTATGCATGCTAAAAGCACCCATGTGCTTTTATAAAAACCAGCTATCTGTGCAGATGGCCAAGCAGGGGCAAAATAGCCCACACACTTTTGAAAATCGAATGTACATGTGCTGCTTTACTCCCCCTTCACCTAAACACACTACAGAAAAATACTGTAAAAGAGGGTGACACGATTTTTTTTTCAGGTGTATTAGTGACAGGAAGAAGTGCAAGCATGGGATTGTAAAACTCAAGTGAAGGGTGGCTATGTAGAGGCTGACAAGGAGAAAACAATTTGCTTAACAAATATTTATTTTCACTGTTCACTGAGGAAAGGCTTGGAGTAGGATAACAGAATACTGCTACTGTTTCGGTCCTGGGCCGGGCCCCAGTCCCTCCACCTACCTTGGGGCCGGCCCGGGCCGCTGAAAGAACTCTCCGTCCGGCAAGGTCGTCCTAGCCTCTCCCGCGGCACTCCCTCCTTGAGGGAGACGCTGTCGATCCGCCACGTCAGGTCCTGCCCCCTAGGTGCGCGCGCAGGGGCTCAAGATTTAAAGGGCCCAGCCCGGGAAGATTCAGGACAGCTTCCAGATAACATCAGACGCTGCAGGGTTATTTAAACCCTGCAGCTGGGCCCATACATAAGAACATAAGAAAATGCCATACTGGGTCAGACCAAGGGTCCATCAAGCCCAGCATCCTGTTTCCAACAGTGGCCAATCCAGGCCATAAGAACTTGGCAAGTACCCAAAAACTAAGTCTATTCCTTGTTACCATTGCTAATGTCAGTGGTATTCTCTAAGGGGCGGATTTTAAAAGTCCTGCTTGCGTAAATCCGCCCGGATTTACGCGAGCAGGGCCTTGCGCGCCTGTTTTCCATAGGCCTGCCGGCGCGCGCAGAGCCCCGGGACTCGCGTAAGTCCCGGGGTTTTTTGTCGGGGGCGTGTCGGGGGCGGGGCCGATCGACACGGCGTTTTGGGGGCGAGATGCGGTGTTTCGGGGGCGGGCCCGGGGGCGTGGTTTCGGCTCGGGGCAGTCCGGGGGCGTGGCTGCGCCCTCCGGAACCGCCCCTGGGTCGCGTCTCGGCGCGCCAGCAGCCCGCTGGCACGCGGGGATTTACTTCTCCCTCTGGGAGGCGTAAATCCCCGAACAAAGGTGGGGGGGGGTTTAGATAGGGCCGGGGGGGTGGGTTAGGTAGAGGAAGGGAGGGGAAGGTGAGGGGAGGGCGAAAGAGGGTTCCCTCCGAGGCCGCTCCGATTTCGGAGCGGCCTCGGAGGGAACGGAGGCAGGCTGCGCGGCTCGGCGCGCGCCGGCTGCCCAAAATCGGCAGCCTTGCACGCGCCGATCCTGGATTTTAGCAGATACGCGCGGCTACGCACGTATCTACTAAAATCCAGCGTACTTTTGTTTGCGCCTGGAGCGCGAACAAAAGTACGCGAACGCGCCGTTTTTAAAAATCTACCCCTAAGTGAACTTAATAGCAGGTAATGGACTTCTCCTCCAAGAACTTATCCAATCCTTTTTTAAACACAGCTATACTAACTGCACTGACCACATCCTCTGGTAACAAATTCCAGAGTTTAATTGTGCGTTGAGTAAAAAAGAACTTTCTCCGATTAGTTTTAAATGTGCCCCATGCTAACTTCATGGAGTGCCCCCTAGTCTTTCTACTATCCGAAAGAGTAAATAACCGATTCACATCTACCCGTTCTAGACCTCTCATGATTTTAAACATCTCTATCATATCCCCCCTCAGTCGTCTCTTTTCCAAGCTGAAAAGTCCTAACCTTTTTAGTCTTTCCTCATAGGGGAGTTGTTCCATTCCCCTTCTCATTTTGGCAGCCCTTCTCTGTACCTTCTCCATCGCAATTATATCTTTTTTGAGATGCGGTGACCAGAATTGTACACAGTGTTCAAGGTGCGGTCTCACCATGGAGCAATACAGAGGCATTATGACATTTTCCGTTTTGTTCACCATTCCCTTTCTAATAATTCCCAACATTCTGTTTGCTTTTTTGACTGCTGCAGCACACTGAACCGACGATTTCAATGTGTTATCCACTATGACACCTAGATCTCTTTCTTGGGTTGTAGCACCTAATATGGAACCCAACATTGTGTAATTATAGCATGGGTTATTTTTCCCTATATGCATCACCTTGCATTTATCCACATTAAATTTCATCTGCCATTTGGATGCCCAATTTTCCAGTCTCACAAGGTCTTCCTGCAATTTATCACAATCTGCTTGTGATTTAACTACACTGAACAATTTTGTGTCATCTGCAAATTTGATTATCTCACTCTCGTATTTCTTTCCAGATCATTTATAAATATATTGAAAAGTAAGGGTCCCAATACAGATCCCTGATGCACTCCACTGTCCACTCCCTTCCACTGAGAAAATTGTCCAGTTAATCTTACTCTCTGTTTCCTGTCTTTTAGCCAGTTTGCAATCCACGAAAGGACATCGCCACCTATCCCATGACTTTTTACTTTTCCTAGAAGCCTCTCATGAGGAACTTTGTCAAACGCCTTCTGAAAATCCAAGTATACTATAGCTACCGGTACACCTTTATCCACATGTTTATTAACTCCTTCAAAAAAGTGAAGCAGATTTGTGAGGCAAGATTTACCCTGGGTAAAGCCATGCTGACTTTGTTCCATTAAACCATGTCTTTCTATATGTTCTGTGATTTTGATGTTTAGAACACTTTCCACTATTTTTCCTGGCACTGAAGTCTGGCTAACTGGTCTGTAGTTTCCCGGATCGCCCCTGGAGCCCTTTTTAAATATTGGGGTTACATTTGCTATCCTCCAGTCTTCAGGTACAATGGATGATTTTAATGATAAGTTACAAATTTTTACTAATAGGTCTGAAATTTCATTTTTTAGTTCCTTCAGAACTCTGGGGTGTATACCATCCGGTCCAGGTGATTTACTACTCTTCAGTTTGTCAGTCAGGCCTACCACATCTTCTAGGTTCACCGTGATTTGATTCAGTCCATCTGAATCATTACCCATGAAAACTTTCTCCATTACGGGTACCTCCCCAACATCCTCTTCAGTAAACACCGAAGCAAAGAAATCATTTAATCTTTCCGCGATGGCCTTATCTTCTCTAAGTGCCCCTTTAACCCCTCGATCATCTAACGGTCCAACTGACTCCCTCACAGGCTTTCTGTTTCGGATATATTTTTAAAAGTTTTTACTGTGAGTTTTTGCCTCTACAGCCAAATTCTTTTCAAATTCTCTCTTAGCCTGTCTTATCAATGTCTTACATTTAACTTGCCAACGTTTATGCTTTATCCTATTTTCTTCTGTTGGATCCTTCTTCCAATTTTTGAATGAAGATCTTTTGGCTAAAATAGCTTCTTTCACCTCCCCTTTTAACCATGCCGGTAATCATTTTGCCTTCTTTCCACCTTTCTTAATGTGTGGAATACATCTGGACTGTGCTTCTAGAATGGTATTTTTTAACAATGACCACGCCTCTTGGACATTTTTTACTTTTGTAGCTGCTCCTTTCAGTTTTTTTCTAACAATTTTTCTCATTATATCAAAGTTTCCCTTTTGAAAGTTTAGCACGAGAGCCTTGGATTTGCACACTGTTCCTCTTCCAGTCATTAAATCAAATTTGATCATGTTATGATCACTATTGCCAAGTGGCCCCACCACCGTTACCTCATCTTACAATGAGGTTCACTCACTTCTGTGTTTCTAGTTGCAGTCCTGACTTCGGCTTGTTCCTGGCTACTGACTTCGGCATGTTCCTGGCTTCTGACTTTGGCTTGTTCCTGGGCTCCGGTTCGACCCACTGAGTCCTGCACTTCCATCCAGGAGGCCTCACCTAAGTCCAAGCGGCTCGGGTTCTCACGGGCTCCTCCCTGGGGGGATCTCGAGCTTCTAGTGGTGAAGTTCCAGTTGGCCTCCTGGCATCTGCTTCCTTTTCTTCACTCCAGGACGTCTCTCCAGCTGCCGCCCACAGGACACCTTGTAAGTCCAAGTGGCTCGGATCCTCACGGGGTCCTCCTGGCGGGATTTCGGGCTTCCAGTGGTGAAGATCCCTCTGGTCTCCTGCCTCGGGCCACCTACCGGTTGCAACCTCTGCTGGGGGCCTCCCCCCCAGTGTGTCACCATCTTTTACAGCCAGCTCAAGGTCCACGAACTCAACAGTTTGCAAGGCCATGGACCCGGCGGACCTTGCTGGCCTCCAGGCCATTCCTGGCATTGCCCAGCGACTACAACAACAACAACTACATTGTCTGGATGTCCTGACAGCCATCGTGGAAAGACTGGCAACCTGAATGGTCGCTACGCCTCCATTACCACAGCCGGTGCCTGCTCAGATGCCTAGCCTTGAACCAGTGACAACCACGCAGCTTCCACCCCATCTCAGTATTCAGGGGGACGCTAAACAGTGCCGTGGTTTTCTCAACCAGTACTTTGTTCGTTTTACCCTGCTTCCATCACAGTACCCTTCTGACCTAGTCAAGACCAGCTACATCATCTCCCTGTTGGAAGGCCGGGCTCTTGTCTGGGCGTTGCCGTTATGGGAACGTAAAGACCCCATCTTGGGGGATCTGGAACAATTTGTGGCTACGTTTAGACAAATTTTCAATGACCCTGCTCGTAATTCCACGGCAGCTACGAAACTACTACGCTTACGTCAGGGTACTCAGTCACTTGCCGAATATGTGGTCGAATTTCGCACCCTAGCCACTAAGCTAGACTGGAGAGAGGACAGCCTCCACGGGATTTTCTTGGAAGGTCTGTCTCCTCACCTCCGGGATGAACTAGCGGCAAGAGAACTTCCCGATGACCTGGATTCCATGATAGATCTGGCAGGAAGGATCGACCATCGGCTGCAGCTATGTAGCCACGAAGCGAGACCCACTCGGAGATTCAATAATGTGGTTCCTGCTTCTCCACGGTTGATGACGTCTCCTCCAAAACTCTCTGGCAACCAAGCACCAGAACCTATGCAGCTGGGACGAGGTCCTCTCTCCCTGGAGGAGAGAACTCGCCGACGTTCCTTGGGCCTTTGTTTCTACTGTGGCAACAAAGGACATTTCCTGGCTCAATGTGATGAACAGCCAGGAAACGCCAGGTCCTAGGTCTCATCGGGGAGCTGACCCTAGGAGAAGCGAATATCGCTCCTCAGTGCACTGTACCAGTGACTCTAGAATATCCTGGGGGTTCGTTTGCTACCCTGGCCTTGCTGGACTCCGGAGCCGGAGGGAACTTTATTCTCCATGATCTGGTCCAGCAGTTGCAGTTGGGAGTTCAGCCACTCCACCCGCCACTCTGAGTTTCCTCCATTCAGGGAACCCTTCTTCCGGGAAGTATTTCTACCAGCACCAAGCCATTGACGCTCCGCATGGGACTTCTTCATATGGAGGAAATATTGTTCCTTATTCTAGAGAGATCTATCCACCCGGTTGTGTTGGGCCTTCCCTGGCTTCAAAAACACTCCCCAGTGATCAGCTGGGAGACTCTTCAAATTGCATCCTGGAGCACCTCTTGTTTCCGCTCCTGCTTAACCACGGTCTCTTGATCCGGAGTTCCACTGCTTACTACTTCCCTTGCTATACCCGAACCTTATCAGGACTATGCGGATGTATTTTCCAAAGAAAAAGCTGAACTTCTTCTGGAACACCGACCCCTTCGATTGTTTCATTGACCTACTGCCAGGTACCATGCCCCTGAGGGTACCTTTGTCCTTCCCGGAGATCAAGGCTATGTCTAGCTATATACAAGAAAACCTGGACCGAGGCTTCATCCGACCCTCCATATCTCCGGCCGGTGCCGGCTTCTTTTTTGTGGCTAAGAAAGATGGATCTCTCAGACCTTGTATCAACTATCGCGGTCTGAACGCCATAACCAAACGTGACAGGAACCCGTTACTGCTGATTCCGGAACTCCTAGACCGTCTACAAGGAGCTCAAATCTTCTCCAAATTGGATCTCTGGCGGGGCCTACAACCTGGTAAGGATACAACCTGGCGATGAGTGGAAAACCGCCTTCAACACTAGAGATGGATACTACGAGTACCTAGTCATGCCTTTTGGTTTGTGTAATGCCCTGGCTGTTTTTCAAAACCTCATGAACGAGGTGCTGAGGGATATGTTGCATACGTTGGTAATGTATTTAGATGATGTCCTGATCTACTCCAAGGATTTGGCCACACATCGTGTACACATTCGACAGGTCCTACAGAAGCTAAGAGACAACCGCCTCTTTGCCAAATTAAAGAAATGTCAGTTCGAGTGAACATCCCTGCCTTTTCTTGGGTACATCGTCTCCTCCACTGATTTCTACATGGACCCAGATAAGGTGGCAGCTATTAAAGATTGGCCTCGCCCTATGGTAGTGAAGTCTCTTCAACGTTTCCTTGGCTTCGCCAATTTCTATCGCCAATTGATACCACACTATTCTCGCATAGTGGCTCCGCTCACTGCTCTTACAAGAAAAGGAGCTGACCCCAGGAATTGGCCACAAGCGGTGCAAAAGCCTTTCAGGAACTAAAGAGAGCCTTTCTTCGAGATGTCTGTCTTCATCATCCCAACCCCCAACTCTAGTTTATCGTCAAAGTTGACACGTCTGACATCATGGTAGGAGCGGTCTTAAGCCAACTATCCAGGACAGGGAAATCCTTGCCATGCTCGTACTTCTCTAGGAGATTCTCCCCGGCGGAGACGAACTACAGTATCGGCGACAAAGAATTACTGGCCATTAAGCTGGCATTTGAAGAGTGGTGCCAGTGGCTTGAGGGGACCCAACATCCTGTAATTGTCTATACTGATCACAAAAACTTAAAGTTTCTGTGTCGAGCCCAACATCTTAACCCTCGGCAAGCTCACTGGTCTTGTTCTTTGGCCGCTTCAATTTCCTCCTTCACTATCGATCTGCATGTAAGAATGTTCGGGCTGACACGCTCTCCCACACCGCTGAGACTGAGGACACCCCCAAACCACCTCAGTACATCTTGGACCCGGCCAAAGTTCTCCTGGCGGTCTCCACAGCTGTACCTTTGGGCAAGACAGTAGTACCTACCCGTCAGCGCAAGAAAGTGCTGTCTTGGGCCCACGACTCGCTAACTGCTGGCCATCCCAGAGTCGCCCGAACCTTGGAGCTATTGACCAAATACTAGTGGCCACAAGTTAAGAAAGACGTACTTCTCTACATAAGTTCTTGCCCGACCTGTGCTCAACAGAAACCTCTGCCCGGTCGCCCCTGGGGCCTCCTCCAACCATTACCCACTCCTACTGAACCATGGACCCATCTCTCCACGGACTTCATAGTGGACCTGCCTCCCTCTGAGGGTAAGACGGTGATATGAGTCACGGTCGACAGGTTTTCAAAGATGGCTCATTTTGTGCCCCTGGTCAAGCTACCAAGCGTGCCTGAACTGGCACAACTCTTTACCCGGCATATCTTCCGCCTTCACGGACCCCCTCTCCATATTTCTTCAGCCCAAGGATCACAGTTCACGGCCAAATATTGGAGAACACTCTGCAAGAAGTTTGGGGTTCAATTAGACTTCACCACGGTCTTCCATCCACAAGGCAACAGTCAAGTGGAATGCACGAACAGAACCTTGAAAGCCTTCCTTTGAGCCTTTGTTGGGGACCAACAAGATGACTGGGTGGCTCTACTGCCATGGACAGAATTTTCATATAACTTCCATCGCCATTCAGCTACCAACAAGCCCCCTTTTCGTGTGTTCTATGGGAAGCAACTCAGACCTCCATTACCTTTGCCTCTGACAATATCATCTCTGGCAGCGCAGATTTCCACTCGACAGCTACATATCTTTTGGAAGTCCACATGGGAGAAGCTTCTACAGACCGCCGCTAACTCAAAGAAATATGCAGATCGGCGGCGCCGCCCTACGCCAGTATTTCACCCGGGGGACAAGGTATGGTTAAGCACCAAGAACATCCAACTACGGACCCCTTCCATGTGTTTGGTTCCTCGGTATATCGGTCCATTTGCTGTTGTGGAACGGGTGGGAGCAGTCTCCTATCGTCTATGTCTTCCGCCCACCTTAAGGATCCACAACGTTTTCCACGTGTCCTTACTCAAGCCATTGATTCTGTCAGTCTTCCATGACAAACCTCCAGACCCCGCTAAACCCACTGCTGAGCCAGATGTGATCTATCAAGTAAAAGAGGTCCTGGATGTTCGGTTCTTTCATAGAAGATGGGAATACCTTCTCTCTTGGGAAGGGTATGGCCCCAAGGAAAATACTTGGGAGCCAGCTTCCAATATCCTAGACAAGAATCTTCTTCGCCAGTTTCGCTTGGACCATCCTGTGAAGCCCAAGCCCCCTGGAAGGGGGTGTAAGAGAGGGGGTACTGTTACGGTCCCAGGCCGTGCCCCGGTCCTTCCACCTACCTTGGAGCCGGCCCGGGCAGCTGAAAGACCTCTCTGTCTGGCAAGGTTGTCCTGGCCTCTCCTGCGGCACTCCCTCCTCGAGGGAGATGCCGTCGATCCGCCGTGTTGGGTTCCACCCATCCGTGTTGGGTTCCACCCCCTAGGCGTGCGCGTGCGCAGGGGCTCAAGATTTAAAGGGCCCAGTGCGGGAAGATGCAGGACAGCCTCCAGATGACGTCAGACGCTGCAGGGATATTTAAACCTTGCAGCTGGGCCCATACCTTACCTTGCAACGAGGTTCACTCGCTTCTGAGTTTCTAGTTGCAGTCCTGACTTCGGCTTGTTCCTGGGCTTTGACTCCGGTTCGACCCTCTGAGTCCTGCACTTCCATCCAGGAGGCCTCACCTAAGTCCAAGCGGCTCAGGTCCTCACGGGCTCCTCCCGGGGGGATCTTGGGCTTCCAGTGGTGAAGTTCCAGTTGGCCTCCTGGCATCTGCTTCCTTTTCTTCACTCCAGGACATCTCTTCAGCTGCCGCCCACAGGAGACCTTGTAAGTCCAAGCATCTCGGATCCTCACGGGCTCCTCCTGGGGGGATCTCGGGCTTCCAGTGGTGAAGGTCCCTCTGGTCTCCTGCCTCAGGCTGCCTACCGGTTGCAACCGCCACTGGGGGCCTCCCCCCAGTGCGTCACCATCTGTTACAGCCGGCTCAAGGGTCCACGAACTCAACAGCTACAATTAGGAATTTTAACAAATTGATCCAGCTACGAATTCGGAGACTGGCTAAGACATGGAAATTTTCACCTTCTCTCACATTGGTTGAAGATATTGGTTCCACTGGAATTTTAGCTGACATTGAGTTTATCTCATGTGAAGATGTACAAAGGGTGTGACATGAACTTTCTGCTATGTGACCCAACATCATCATGAAAACGCAGGCAGAGACCTGATACCAATTTATGATTTTCAGCATCAGTTTTGAAGACTCATTTGCCCTTTGAGGAGGCAAAAATGCTTTCCTTTGTGATGTAGCTATGCATATTTGTTAGGATTTCGCCTGTTATACAGATCCTACATTTATGATGCCTCTCCCCCAGCAGAGGCCCTCAGTATGCCTTATCACTAGTTTTGTGCAGTTCTTTCTTCTCTGCCCTTGTTATGCCCAAGTTCCAGCCCTATGTAAACCTGTCTTGCCATAGTAATCTTGTTTTCTCATTATGTCACTCCTGGCTCCATGATCTGATCCTTGTTCTTGTCTTGTCTGCCTTGCCTTGTGGTCTACAGGCCTTCTGTCTTGCTTTGCCTTGTGATCTTTGGGCCTTCTAGTCTCTTGCCTTCCCTTGAGGCCCTCGGGCCTATCTTGTCTTGTTCCCTATCTTGAGATCTTTGGCCTATTTTCTCTTGTATCCGTTTTGGGACCTTCAGGCCTATTCTAACTATTCCAAGCCTTGCTGCCTTTGGGTTTCTGTGTTCTTTGTTCTGTGTTTCCATTGTCTGCCTTATCTAAGTCCTGCCACAGTCTACCTTGTTGGTCTTGCCCTGTCTGTTCCAGTGTCCAGTTTTGCCTGTGCCAGAGTCCTGTCCCTGCCTTGTCACACCCTTGTCTTGTCTAGTTCCAAGTCCTGCTTAGTAACCAGCCTGCCCTAACCTGCCTACCAAGCCTGCTTGCCTTGTTCTGCCAGCCAAGCCTGCCTGCCAGCCTGCTTGGCTTTTCTTCAACTATGCTTGCCCAACTGTGCTTGTCCAGCCATGCCTGTCTGGCCCTGCTTTCAGCCTTACCTGTCCAACCTTGCCTTGTTCCTGCCTATGTGGACTCACCACATTAACATACTGCCACCATAGACACCTACTGGCCCCCAGAACCCAAGGGCTCAACTTTTTGGGAGAAGGAGCTGACTAGGCAGAAGACCGGCCCTTATCTTGCTCTGAGTCCTGTCTTGCAGTCCCATGCCACTCCCCAGGGGTTTCCTGGACTCTAGGGCCCGTAATAGTGTTCTTATGAAGTCTACAGAATGAAGAGTGATCATAAAACAGAAGGTGGCAGACTGTGCTTCTTGAAGGAAGTCATCTTGGTAAGGAAAAATAAAAACATTGTTTATCCTTAGGTAAGCTGTGACAACTGGTAAGCACTTTATAGAAACTCTGGGTGCTACTGAGAGACCAAATAGGAGAACACAGTATTAATAGTGATGTTCTGCTATGGCAAAATGAAGAAACATTCTGTGTTTGTTGTGAATCAAAATCTGTGTGTGGGTAAACATTCTTGAGGTACAGAGAAGAAAGCCAAGTGCTGTTTTATAACTGGGGAAGAATAGCACTTGAATTTATTCTGAATTTTTCTTCCTATAGGAATTTGTTGAAATTCCTGAAATCCAAGATGGATCAAAGGCCACCTATCCTTTTTGGAATCAGCAAGCTGGAAAATCTTAACTGCCATCCAGCATTCAGATATTTTTACTAGGAGGAGAATTACAATGTGTTTTAGAACACTTTTCCTTTTTTTAACACAGACTCCACTACTAATGATTAATGCAGAAGTTAGACCTTGAGATGACCTGGAGCTAGTTGATTCCTATATTTGATATCTGATTTCCTTGATGTCAGAAGGATAGACAAAGTGTTTGCCACATTCTTGCTTAAAGTTCCTGCAGAAGTCTGTGTTGCGAAACTATTACTGTTTTTTGGGTGATTGAATGTATTTAAGGAAACTAAATGTATCCTCTCTACATTCCAGTTCCTCTTATAGATGGAAGGATATTTCCCTTGCCATCTTCTGAGCAAAAGTCAGGTATAACATATCTTCAGGAGAGATGTATTCCTGGGATGTTGAGGTGAAGGGTCTGAAAGAAAACCTGTGGACTCCTCTTTGTCCAAATGATAGGAGAAAAAGCTATATGATGATTCTGAATTCTCCTGAGATTCAGATAATATAACAGGTTCTTTTAGTGTTAACCTATCCTTGGATAAGAACAATTCTGGTGCCTGGGAATGGATTTTCGTTTGGATCATTTCATCTCTATTTTGATAAGGTAGCATAGTGGATTGAATATCCAATTTGGAAGCCATCCTGTTCCATGGAGGAAGAAGAGAAGGCAATTATAGCATTTCAGACATTTATAGGACTTCTTGGAGTCACGTGATGCTTATGTAGGAGGAGGACATGAACATGCTAGCCTCCTGTGGACCTTTTTCAGAAATATTATTTTTAGTGCATCCCCAGGACTATAAATGGCGAAGCTTTACCTAAAGATGGTGTAAGTAATCCTATCTCAACCTTGTGGTCCGGGCAAACCAGTAAGACTAAAAAACCTGCAGGAAAAGTAACTGCAAAGAAATTAGACTGGAAGACCAGATAGTGGATAAGGACATGGCTGGTAACTGGGCAAACTATAAATTACTATAAATAAATAAGAATCTCATTATTTGCTGCTGGCAGAGATTATATTGACAATCAGGGAAGTGCCACACAAATACCGTACACATTAGCCTCCATGATCATTTGGAGATTGTGGTAGACAAGGTGGCACAATTAGTTTCCTCTATCAATGAAACTATCAATTGTGTGGACAAACTTGAAACAAAGGTGTAAGAGATGGGAGATTCTCTTACAGTTACTGTGCAAAAAATTGAAAAGCTAGAACACAATGATTCCACCCAGCCATCAATAAACTTATAACTGACAGAATTCATCATACCCTGGGGCTTGCCCCCAAGGATGAAAAATGTCATTGAGTTTTAATTTTTAAATTACATTATTTAGTGACAAAGCCCAAATAATGGCATATCCCACAAAGTAGGAACTCTGCATTTTCATAAGAACATAAGAAGTTGCCTTACTGGGTCAGACCGAAGGCCCTTCAAGCCCAGCATTCTGTTTCCATTCCAGGATACAAGTACCCAAACATTAAATAGATCCCATGTTACTAATGCTGGTAATAAGCCGTGGCTATTTCCTAAGTCAGTTTGACTAATAGCAGTTTATACACTTCTCCTCCAAGAACGTGTCCAAACCTTTTATAAATCTAGATAAGCTAACTGCCTTAACCACATTTTCTGACAATGAATTTCTGAGCTTAATTATGTGTTGAGTGAAAAAGAATTTTCTCCAATTTGTTTTGTGTTACTTGCTAACTTCAGGGAATTCCCTCTAGTCCTATTTGAAAGAGTAAACAACTGATTCACATTTACCTGTCATGATTATGTAGATCTCCATCATAGCCCCCTCAGCTGTCTCTTCTCCAAGCCTGAAAAGCCCTAATCTCTTTAGCCTTTCCTCATAAGGGAGCTGTTCCATCAGCAAGGGGTATTGAATCAAGCACAAGTTGCAAGCACATGTGGTCTTACTGAGGGCTCCTGTTTTGGCTATGTTTAATAGTCTAACTTTATTCTTTATTTTTCTAATATATTTTTCTTTATCTCTTCTGTTTTGAATCTGTTCTTATGAGTGGCAGGAATATTGTTTTCCAATAGACATTGATTATTTCTCTTGTTCTACTTCTGTCTTGATTGTGGCTGAATAATATTTAAAAAACCCTTTTTCTCCAATAGTTTTCTATTTCTGCAGGTTCTTACTCTGTCTTGTGTGTTGTGGTATTATATTGTAGGGGTGTGCAATTGTTTTCGCCGTATTGGCAATTCACAACATATATTAGGGATGTGAATCATTTTTTGATGATTTAAAACAATTGTCAGATATATTTTAAATCGTCAAAAATCGTTAGAGCCGCGATACAATAGCAATTCCCCTGATTTATCGTCAAAAAATCGTAAATCGGGGGAGGGCGGGAAAACCGGCACACCAAAACAACCCTAAAACCCACCCCGACCCTTTAAAACAAATCCCCCACCCTCCCGAACCCCCCCAAAATGTTTTAAATTACCTGGGGTCCAGTGGGGGGGTCCCGGCGCGATCTCCTGCTCTTGGGCCACGGCTGCGTTAATAGAAATGGCGCCGGTGGCCCTTTGCCCTTACCATATGACAGGGCAAAGGTAGCGCCGGCGCCATTTTGGTTCCTGTCACCCGACGTCACGAGTGCAGGAGATCGCTCCCGGACCCCCGCTGGACCCCCAGGGACCTTTGGCCAGCTTGGGGGGGCCTCCTGACCCCCACAAGACTTGCCAAAAGCCCAGCGGGGGTCCGGGAGCGACCTCCTGCACTCGCACCTTATTGCCAATATTCAAAATGGCGCCAGCGCTACCTTTGCCCTCACTATGTCATACGACTATGTCATCAGTGACTCACAGGAAAGGGTCGGACAGGTTGGCACGGATACCGGAATGCAGCATATCAGCACTAACATTTTGTTAAATGCACTGAATGCAGCCAATCGCACTGTCATTCAGTGCTCGGTGACGATTTTCCTGATGACCCAGCACTATATGTACTTCAGCACGCGGTGTGCCATGCACTTTCTTTGCAGGGGTGGTGTGGGGAGGTGGTCTTTGTGGAAGGAGGTTGCACTGAGAGCTAGCTAGGCTAGTTAGTAAAGAGAAAAAAAAATATTTATTCTTTATTTGACTGCAGTGCCTGTGCCAGCTAGCTCTGTTTGTTTTTTAAGCAGTTTATTTAGGTGATCTGAGACAGTCTCTTTGTGCCAGGGAGAGAAGCTGCTAGCAGTACCATTTTTTTCATTCACCCTCTGGGCTAGGCTGCAAGCAAGCACGATTTGGGTGTTGTGGCTGGGAGAGATATATTCAATTTTGCTAGAATTTGCATTGGAAAATATATTTCATCGATTTTCCAGCTGTGCCAACAATTCCAGCTTTTTAAAACTGAGTTTGTTTAATTGAACTCACTCAGTCTCTCTGTGCACTGGGCTTCAGTGGGCAGTGGGTAGTTTAACAGACTGAACTTTATTATTGGGACGGTCTGTGCAGTGAAATCCCCAGTCTGGCTCATTTCTGCTTACAAGCAAGCTGCATGTGTGTGCACACCACATACGTTACATTAGTGCATAGCAAGGCACTGTGACAGTGGGCAATGGGTAGTTTAACAGTCTGAACTTTATTATTGGGACGGTCTGTGCAGTGAAATCCCCAGTCTGCCTCTTTTGTGCTTACAAGCAAGCTGCGTGTGTGCGCACAACACACCACACACGTTACATTAGTGCATAGCAAGGCACTGTGACAGTGGGCAGCGGGTAGTTTAACAGACTGAACTTTATTATTGGGACGGTCTGTGCAGTGAAATCCCCAGTCTACCTCTTTTGTGCTTACAAGCAAGCTGCGTATGTGCGCATACCACACATGTTACATTAGTGCATAGCAAGGCACTGTGACAGTAGACAACCAATAGGTACTAGGCAGTGACATTAAATCCATAATGTCAGGGAAAACTAGATGTAGTCGAGTGATTGGGACTGGCAGAGGAGGCACTTCAAAAGACACTATTGCCACTCCCCCATTAAAGTTAAAAAGGGACCTGTTGCAATCTAAACTCTTTGGAGGGGCAGGCAGTTCCATCCAGAAAAAAATGAAATCTGACCATGATGCATCGCCATCGCCACCACCTGTTTCTGGCCCTGTAATTTTAGAGGTGAGAGAAGGGGAGGCTGAGTCATGCCAGACAAAATGTCGACACCCAAAAGCAGCAGGGGGACAGAAGTCTTGACTAACACTTAGCGTTGACAATGTAGTGCAATCACTGTTATCTTCTGATTCAGATGAAGAATCATCTTGTGTGGGATTCTCATCAGAAACGGAAGAAGTAATAGCTGACGAAGCTTTAGGAGGATCAGTTAGTCCTGTCTTAGCCTCCACTTCAGTGCAGCAGGGGAGAGATGAAACTGATGAGGAGGAGGAGGAAGAGCATTCAACGCAGGCACAGAGGGTGACTGAGGCCCCTGGCATTGCTTCTCAGGGTGCACCCACTACCTCAGCTCCATGCCAACATCCACCCCCAAGGCTTTAGAGAAGGGAGGATCACGAAAGATATCTGCAATCTGGAGCCACTTTAAAGTGACAGATGACCCGCATTTTGCTCAGTGTAATTACTGAGGCAGGGATATTAGCAGAGGCAAGCAAATGGGACATCTATCTAATTTTGGCATGACGCATCATATGAAGAGGCAACACCCAACAAGAGTACTTCCAAGCAGCGTAAACTGGTTCAAAAGCAGCAGAGTCAGCCCATGCCCTCATCCCCTTCTAGCAGTCAGGTGGCAGGCCAGCAACCCCCTGACATGTGGCAGAAGCGACAACCCACCATGGAGAAAATGGGGTGGAGTGCGGTAACGCTATCCCGGGGTAGGAGGCAGGCAGCCTCAAAAGCTCTAACCAGGAGCATTGGGGAAATGATTGCCCTTGATGACCAGCCCTTGCAGTTAGTGGAGAATGTGGGTTTCAAGCGTTTTCTGAAGGTCGTAGTTCCAAATTACAAAGTCCCCTCCAGAACCACATTTAGCAGAAAGGTCATCCCCAACCTGTACAAGCAGTGTCGCAGTCGCATGCAAGCACTGCTAGCTAAGGCAGAGGGGAGAGTGCATTTCACCTGTGATATCTGGACCACCATGAATGCTGCACACTCTTACCTCTCCCTGACAGCACACTGGTGGGACCTGGCTGAGGCAGGAGCAGCCAGCAGCTCTATTACTGAACAAGTATCAGGGTGGAGGTGGGTTTTACTGCACACCCACCTGACGGACCAGGCCCATACCGCAGCCAATATTCTAGTATGCATCAGACAGATGCCAGAGGGCTGGCAACTACATCAGTGAGACAGGAATCCTCAGGCAGGGTTCTTTGTCACAGACAATGGTGCAAACATGGTTAAGGCAATAAACAAAGGGCACTTTAGGAACATCCGATGTTTTACACACACTCTGCACCTGGTAGTGAAGTCAGCTCTGGGGTTGGATTCCAATGACAAAGAGAATGAATACCTGCATAGGTTAATACAGAAGTGCAGGAATATAACTGCACACTTCCACAGAAGTGTGAAGGCGGGGCAGGTTCTCCGACAAAAGCAGACTGATTTGGAGATGCCTCACAAGCATCTCATTTAAGACATTGCCACCCTGTGGAATTCCACCTTTATAATGCTAGAGAAGTTAGTGGAGCTGCAGACACCCCTTCATGAACTTTCTGGTACAATGGACATAGGTGTGCAGCATCCCCTAGGGCATCATGATTGATTAGTCATGAGTCAGCTGGTAAAAATCCTGCAGCCCTTCAAGGATGTCACGGAGGAGCTGAGTTCCAGAAGTGCCACCTTGGCTGACATCATTCCTATAGTTATTCTCCTGGATGAACATTTGGAGGCCGTTAAACAGGAAGAGGAAATGACAGTTGAGGTGCTGCATTGTCTGGACGTTTTACAGCAGCAGGTGGAAGAGAGATTAAGGCCTTTAACAGAACACATTCATGCTCGCCACAGTCTGTGATCCCCGTATGAAAGGGAAACTCGCCCTACAGTACGATTGTTTCTTATTGGTGAAGGACCTGCTGTTAGCTAAAGTCCGTGAACAGGAGCACCATAGGCAGAGACAGATTAGAGATGGAAACAGCGGGCCCTTCAGAGAGCTGTGCTGCTAGCCCAAGCAGGAGCAGTTAAAAAGGGACCTGTCGCAATCTAAACTCTTTCAGAACGCCAAAGCAGCTGGCATGAGTGACTCTCAGCCCACCCAAGCAAAGGAGTCTCCCAGCCCACCCAAGCAAAGGAGACACCAGCACAGCTGTCAATGACACGGTATCTCTCAGAGCCGACAGAGAACATGCAGATAGATCCGCTGGCATATTGGGCATACAGGTCCACTGTATGGTCACACCTAGCCAAAGTGGCTTAGTGATATCTGTCATGTCCACCAAACAGTGTGCCAGTGAACGTGTCTTTTCAATAACAGGGGGATATCATGAGCCCTCACCGCTCAAGGCTGGCACCAGAGTTGATGGAAATGCTAGTGTTTTTGAAAGTAAACCTGCCTTTGCTTGGGTTCCCAAATTTTCCCTGTGAATGGCAAGATGAATAAAAGCAATTGAAAGCCTTGTAGCTCCAACTGCCTCCTATGCTCCAGATAATATAAGCACTGCAGCACATGTACCTGACCTGAAACACTGTGCCTGACCATCCACTGTCTAGACCGTACGTCCCTACAAGGGCCTGACCTGAAACGCTGTGCCTGTTCATCCAGGCCTTATGTCCCGACAAGGTTTTGACCTCGATTGCTTTGCCTGTCTGTCCAGGCTTTTATGTCCCTAGGTGGTATTGACCTCTGTCCTCGATTGCTGTGCCTGTCCGTCCAGGCCTTATATCCCTACAAGGGTTTGACCTCGATTGCTGTGCCTGTTCATCCAGGCCTTATGTCCCTACATGGGCTTGACCTCTGTCCTAGACTGCTTTGCCTGTCCGTCCAGGCCTTATGTCCCTACAAGGGTTTGACCTCAATTGATGTGCCTGTCCGTCCATGCCTTATGTCCATATGTGGGCTTGACCTCTGTCCTCGACTGCTGTACCTGTCCGTCCAGGCCTTATGTCCCTACGTAGGCTTGACCTCTGTCCTCGACAGCTGTGCCTGTCCGTCCAGGCCTTATGACCCTACGTGGGATTGACTCTGTCCTCAATTACTCTTCCTGTCCATCCAGGCCTTATGTCCCTACAAGGGTTTGACCTCGATTGCTGTGCCTGTCCGTCCAGGCCTTACATCCCTACAAGGGTTTGACCTCGATTGCTGTGCCTGTTCATCCAGGCCTTATGTCCCTACATGGGCTTGACCTCTGTCCTTGACTGCTGTGCCTGTTCGTCCAGGCCTTATGTCCCTACAAGGGTTTGACCTCGATTGCTTTGCCTGTCCATACAGGCCTTAGATCCCTACAAGGGTTTGACCTCAATTGCTTTGCCTGTTCGTTCAGGACTTATGTCCCTACAAGGGTTTGACCTCGATTGCTTTGCCTGTCTGTCCAGGCCTTATGTCCCTAGGTGGTATTGACCTCTGTCCTCGACTGCTGTGCCTGTCCGCTCTGGCCTTATGACCCTGGGAGGGATTCACATCTGTCCTCGACTGCTGTGCCTGTCCGTCCTGGCCTTATGTCCCTGGGTGGGATTCACCTCTGCCCTCAACTGCTGTGCCTGTCCGTCCTGGCCTTATATCCCTACATGGAATTCACCTCTGTCCTTGAATGCTGTGCCTGTCAATCCAGGCCTTATGTCCCTACAAGGGTTTTACCTCGATTGCTTTGCCTGTCCATACAGGCCTTAGGTCCCTACAAGGGTTTGACCTCAATTACTTTGCCTGTTCGTCCAGGACTTATGTTCGTCCAGGACTTATGTCCCTACAAGGGAAATTTTCTCAGTGGAAGGGAGTGGACAGTGGAGTGCCTCACGGATCTGTATTGGGATCCTTACTGTTCAATATATTTATAAATGATCTGGAAAGAAATACGACGAGTGAGATAATCAAATTTGCAGATGACACAAAATTGTTCAGAGTAGTTAAATCACAAGCAGATTGTGATAAATTGCAGGAAGACCTTGTGAGACTGGAAAATTGGGCATCCAAATGGCAGATGAAATTTAATGTGGATAAATGCAAGGTGATGCATATAGGGAAAAATAACCCATGCTATAATTACACGATGTTGGGTTCCATAATAGGTGCTACAACCCAAGAAAGAGATCTAGGTGTCATAGTGGATAACACATTGAAATCGTCGGTTCAGTGTGCTGCGGCAGTCAAAAAAGCAAACAGAATGTTGGGAATTATTTGAAAAGGAATGATGAATAAAACGGAAAATGTCATAATGCCTCTGTATCGCTCCATGGTGAGACCGCACCTTGAATACTGTGTACAATTCTGGTCACCGCATCTCAAAAAAGATATAATTGCGATGGAGAAGGTACAGAGAAGGGCTACCAAAATGATAAGGGGAATGGAACAACTCCCCTATGAGGAAAGACTAAAGAGGTTAGGACTTTTCAGCTTAGAGAAGAGACGACTGAGGGGGGATATGATAGAGGTGTTTAAAATCATGAGAGGTCTAGAACGGGTAGATGTGAATCGGTTATTTACTCTTTCGGATAGTAGAAAGACTAGGGGACACTCCATGAAGTTAGCATGGGGCACATTTAAAACTAATCGGAGAAAGTTCTTTTTTACTCAACGCACAATTAAACTCTGGAATTTGTTGCCAGAGAATGTGGTTCGTGCAGTTAGTATAGCTGTGTTTAAAAAAGGATTGGATAAGTTCTTGGAGGAGAAGTCCATTACCTGCTATTAAGTTCACTTAGAGAATAGCCACTGCCATTAGCAATGGTTACATGGAATAGACTTAGTTTTTGGGTACTTGCCAGGTTCTTATGGCCTGGATTGGCCACTGTTGGAAACAGGATGCTGGGCTTGATGGACCCTTGGTCTGACCCAGTATGGCATTTTCTTATGTTCTTATGGGTTTGACCTCGATTGCTTTGCCTGTCTTTCCAGGCCTTATGTCCCTAGGTGGTATTGACCTCTGTCCTCAACTGCTGTGCCTGTCCGTCTAGGCCTTCTATCCCTACGTGGGATTGACTCTGTCCTCAATTGCTCTTCCTGTCCAACCAGGCCTTATGTCCCTACAAAGGTTTGACCTCATTTGCTGTGCCTGTCCGTCCAGGCCTTATGTCCCTACAAGGGTTTGACCTCAATTGATGTGCCTGTCCGTCCATGCCTTATGTCCATATGTGGGCTTGATCTCTGTCCTCGACTGCTGTACCTGTCCGTCCAGGCCTTATGTCCCCACGTAGGCTTGACCTCTGTCCTCGACTGCTGTGCCTGTCCGTCCAGGCCTTATGTCCCTACGTGGGATTCACTCTGTCTTTAATTACTCTTCCTGTCCATCCAGGCCTTATGTCCCTACAAGGGTTTGACCTCATTTGCTGTGCCTGTCCGTCCAGGCCTTATGTCCCTACAAGGGTTTGACCTCGATTGCTGTGCCTGTTCGTCCAGACCTTATGTCCATACATGGGCTTGATCTCTGTCCTCGATTGCTGTGCCTGTCTGTCCAGGCCTTATGTTCCTACAAGTGTTTGACCTCGATTGCTGTGTCTGTTCATCGAGGCCTTATGTCCATATGTGGGCTTGATCTCTGTCCTCGACTGCTGTACCTGTCCGTCCAGGCCTTATGTCCCTACGTATTCTTGACCTCTGTCCTCGACTGCTGTGCCTGTCCGTCCAGGCCTTATGTCCCTATATGGGATGGACTCTGTCTTGTATTACTGTGCCTGTTCCTCCAGGCCTCATGTCCCTTCGTGGGATTGACCTCGATTGCTTTGCCTCTTCGTCCAGGCCTTATGTCCCTAGGTGGGATTCACCTCTGTCCTTGACTGCTGTGCCTGTCCGTCCTGGCCTTATGTCCCTGGGTGGGATTCACATCTGTCCTCGACTGCTGTGCCTGTCCGTCCTGGCCTTATGTCCTTGGGTGGGAATAACCTCTGCCCTCAACTGCTGTGCCTGTCCGTCATGGCCTTATATCCCTACGTGGGATTCACCTTAGTCCTCGACTGCTGTGCCTGTTCGTCCAGGCCTTATGTCCCTACAAGGGTTTGACCTCGATTGCTTTGCCTGTCCATACAGGCCTTATGTCCCTACAAGGGTTTGACCTCAATTGCTTTGCCTGTTCGTCCAGGCCTTATGTCCCTACAAGGGTTTGACCTTGATTGCTTTGCTTGTCTGTCCAGGCCTTATGCCCCTAAGTGGTATTGACCTCTGGCCTCGACTGCTCTGCCTGTCCGTCTAGGCCTTATATCCCTACGTGGGATTGACTCTGTCCTCAATTGCTCTTCCTGTCCATCCAGGCCTTATGTCCCTACAAGGGTTTGACCTCAATTGATGTGTCTGTTCATCCAGGCCTTATGTCCATATGTGGGCTTGACCTCTGTCCTCGACTGCTATTCCTGTCCGTCCAGGCCTTATGTCCCTACGTAGGCTTGACCTCTGTCCTCGACTGCTGTGCCTGTCCGTCCAGGCCTTATGTCCCTACGTGGGATTGACTCTGTCCTCAATTGCTCTTCCTGTCCATCCAGGCCTTATGTCCCTACAAGGGATTGACCTCGTTTGCTGTGCCTGTCCGTCCAGACCTTATGTCCATACATGGGCTTGATCTCTGTCCTCGATTGCTGTGCCTGTCTGTCCAGGCCTTATGTTCCTACAAGTGTTTGACCTCGATTGCTCTGTCTGTTCATCCAGGCCTTATGTCCATATGTGGGCTTGACCTCTGTCCTCGACTGCTGTACCTGTCCGTCCAGGCCTTATGTCCCTACGTGAGATTTACTCTGTCCTGTATTGCTGTGCCTGTTCCTCCAGGCCTTATGTCCCTACGTGGGATTGACTCTGTCCTGTATTGCTGTGCCTGTTCCTCCAGGCCTTATGTCCCTAGGTGGGATTCACCTCTGTCCTCGACTGCTGTGCCTGTCCGCTCTGGCCTTATGACCCTGGGTGGGATTCACATCTGTCCTCGACTGCTGTGCCTGTCCGTCCTGGCCTTATGTCCCTGGGTGGGATTCACCTCTGCCCTCAACTGCTGTGCCTGTCCGTCCTGGCCTTATATCCCTACATGGAATTCACCTCTGTCCTTGAATGCTGTGCCTGTCAATCCAGGCCTTATGTCCCTACAAGGATTTGACCTCAATTGCTTTGCCTGTCCGTCCAGGCCTTATGTCCTTACATGGGATTGACTCTGTCCTCAATTGCTGTGCCTGTCCGTCCAGGCCTTATGTCCCTACAAGGGTTTAACCTCGACCGCTTTGCTTGTTCATCCAGGCCTTATGTCCCTACAAGGGTTTGACCTCAATTGCTTTGCCTGTCCGTCCAGGCCTTATGTCCCTACATGGGATTGACTCTGTCCTCAATTGCTGTGCCTGTCCGTCCAGGCCTTATATCCCTTCAAGGGTTTGACCTCGATTGCTGTGCCTGTCCATCCAGGCCTTATGTCCATACATGGGCTTGACCTCTATCCTCGATTGCTGTGCCTGTACGTCCAGGCCTTATGTCCCTGCAAGGGTTTGACCTCGATTGCTGTGCCTGTTCATCCAGGCCTTATGCGCATACATCGGCTTAATCTCTGTCCTCGATTGCTGTGCCTGTTTGTCCAGGCCTTATGATCCTACAAGTGTTTGACCTCAAATGCTGTGCCTCTTCATCCAGGCCTTATGTCCCTACAAGTGTTTGACCTCGATTGCTGTGCATGTTCATCCAGGCCTCATGTCCATATGTGGGCTTGACCTCTGTCCTCGACTGCTATGCCTGTCCGCCCAGGCCTTATGTCCCTACGTGGGATTGTCCTCGATTGCTTTATATGTTCATCCAGGCCTTATGTCCTGGGTGGGATTCACATCTGTCCTCTACTGCTGTGCCTGTCTATCCTGGCCTTATGTCCCTACGTGGGATTCACCTCTGTCCTCGACTGCTGTTCTTGTCCATCATGGCCTTATGTCCCTTTGTGGGATTCACCTCTGTCCTCGACTGCTGTGCCTATCCATCCTGGCCTTATGTCCCTGGGTGGGATTCAACTCTGTCCTCGACTGCTGTGCCTGTCCGTCCTGCCCTTATGTCCCTAGGTGGGATTCACCTCTGTCTTCGAATGCTGTGCCTGTCCATCCAGGCCTTATGTCCCTGTAAGGGTTTCACCTCGATTGCTGTGCCTGTTCGTCCAGGCCTTATGTCCCTATGTGGGCTTGACCTCTGTCCTCAACTGCTGTGTCTGTCATTCCAGGCCTTACATCCCTATGTGGGCTTGACCTCTGTCCTTGACTATTGTGCCTGTCCATCCAGGCCTTATGTCCCTACGTGGGAATGACTCTGTCCTCGATTGCTGTGCCTGTCCGTCCAGGCCTTATGTCCCTAGGTGGGATTGACTCTGTCCTGTATTGCTGTTCCTGTTCGTCCAGGCCTTATGTCCCTACGTGGGCTTGACCTCTGTCCTTGACTGCTTTGCCTGTCCATCCAGGCCTTATGTCCCTACAAGGGTTTGACCTCGATTGCTGTGCCTGTTCGTCCAGGCCTTATGTTCCTACGTGGCCTTGACCTCTGTCCTTGACTGCTTTGCCTGTCCATCCAGGCCTTATGTCCCTACAAGGGTTTGACCTCATTTGCTGTGCCTGTCCGTCCAGATCTTATGTCCCTACAAGGGTTTGACCTCGATTGCTGTGCCTGTCCGTCCAGGCCTTATGTCCCTACAAGGGTTGAACGCGATTGCTGTGCCTGTTCATCCAGACCTTATGTCCATACGTGGGCTTGACCTCTGTCCTTGATTGCTGTGCCTGTCTGTCCAGGCCTTATGTTCCTACAAGTGTTTGACCTCCACTGCTGTGTCTGTTCATCCAGGCCTTATGTCCATACGTGGGCTTGACCTCTGTCCTCGACTGCTTTGCCTGTCCATCCAGGCCTTATATCCCTAGGTGGGATTGACTCTGTCCTCTATTGCTGTGCCTGTCTGTCCAGGCCTTATGTCCCTAGGTAGGATTAACTCTGTCCTGTATTGCTGTGCCTGTTTCTCCAGGCCTTATGTCCCTACGTTGGATTGACCTCGATTGCTTTGCCTGGTCGTCCAGACCTTATGTCCCTAGGTGGATTCACCTCTGTCCTCGACTGCTGTGCCTGTCCGTCCTGGCCTTATGTCCCTGGGTGGGATTCACCTATGTCCTCGACTGCTGTGCCTGTCCGTCCTGGCCTTATGTCCCTGGGTGGGATTCACCTCTGTCCTCGACTGCTGTGCCTGTCCGTCCTGGCCTTATATCCCTAGGTGGGATTCACCTCTGTCCTCGAATGCTTTGCCTTTCCGTCCAGGCCTATGTCCCTGCAAGGGTTTGATCTCAATTGCTGTGCCTGTTCGTCCTGGCCTTATGTCCATCCATGGGCTTGACCTCTGTCCTCGATTGCTGTGCCTGTCCGTCCAGGCCTTATATCCCTACAAGGATTTGACCTTGATTGCTGTGCCTGTCCGTCCAGGCCTTATGTCCCTACAAGGTTTTGACCTCGATTGCTGTGCCTGTCCGTCCTGGCCTTATATCCCTAGGTGGGATTCACCTCTGTCCTCGAATGCTTTGCCTTTCCGTCCAGGCCTATGTCCCTGCAAGGGTTTGATCTCAATTGCTGTGCCTGTTCGTCCTGGCCTTATGTCCATCCATGGGCTTGACCTCTGTCCTCGATTGCTGTGCCTGTCCGTCCAGACCTTATATCCCTACAAGGGTTTGACCTTGATTGCTGTGCCTGTCCATCCAGGCCTTATGTCCCTACAAGGTTTTGACCTCGATTGCTGTGCCTGTCCGTCCAGGCCTTATGTCCCTACAAGGGTTTGACCTCGATTGCTGTGCCTGTCTGTCCAGGCCTTATGTCCCTACGTGGGATTGACTCTGTCCTGTATTGCTGTGCCTGTTCCTCCAGGCCTTATGTCCCTAGGTGGGATTCACCTCTGTCCTCGACTGCTGTGCCTGTCCGCTCTGGCCTTATGACCCTGGGTGGGATTCACATCTGTCCTCGACTGCTGTGCCTGTCCGTCCTGGCCTTATGTCCCTGGGTGGGATTCACCTCTGCCCTCAACTGCTGTGCCTGTCCGTCCTGGCCTTATATCCCTACATGGAATTCACCTCTGTCCTTGAATGCTGTGCCTGTCAATCCAGGCCTTATGTCCCTACAAGGGTTTGACCTCAATTGCTTTGCCTGTCCGTCCAGGCCTTATGTCCCTACATGGGATTGACTCTGTCCTCAATTGCTGTGCCTGTCCGTCCAGGCCTTATGTCCCTACAAGGGTTTAACCTCGACCGCTTTGCTTGTTCATCCAGGCCTTATGTCCCTACAAGGGTTTGACCTCAATTGCTTTGCCTGTCCGTCCAGGCCTTATGTCCCTACATGGGATTGACTCTGTCCTCAATTGCTGTGCCTGTCCGTCCAGGCCTTATATCCCTTCAAGGGTTTGACCTCGATTGCTGTGCCTGTCCATCCAGGCCTTATGTCCATACATGGGCTTGACCTCTATCCTCGATTGCTGTGCCTGTACGTCCAGGCCTTATGTCCCTGCAAGGGTTTGACCTCGATTGCTGTGCCTGTTCATCCAGGCCTTATGCGCATACATCGGCTTAATCTCTGTCCTCGATTGCTGTGCCTGTTTGTCCAGGCCTTATGATCCTACAAGTGTTTGACCTCAAATGCTGTGCCTCTTCATCCAGGCCTTATGTCCCTACAAGTGTTTGACCTCGATTGCTGTGCATGTTCATCCAGGCCTCATGTCCATATGTGGGCTTGACCTCTGTCCTCGACTGCTGTGCCTGTCCGCCCAGGCCTTATGTCCCTACGTGGGATTGACCTCGATTGCTTTATATGTTCATCCAGGCCTTATGTCCTGGATGGGATTCACATCTGTCCTCGACTGCTGTGCCTGTCTATCCTGGCCTTATGTCCCTAGGTGGGATTCACCTCTGTCCTCGACTGCTGTTCCTGTCCATCATGGCCTTATGTCCCTTTGTGGGATTCACCTCTGTCCTCGACTGCTGTGCCTATCCATCCTGGCCTTATGTCCCTGGGTGGGATTCAACTCTGTCCTCGACTGCTGTGCCTGTCCGTCCTGCCCTTATGTCCCTAGGTGGGATTCACCTCTGTCCTCGAATGCTGTGCCTGTCCATCCAGGCCTTATGTCCCTGTAAGGGTTTCACCTCGATTGCTGTGCCTGTTCGTCCAGGCCTTATGTCCCTATGTGGGCTTGACCTCTGTCCTCAACTGCTGTGTCTGTCATTCCAGGCCTTACATCCCTATGTGGGCTTGACCTCTGTCCTTGACTATTGTGCCTGTCCATCCAGGCCTTATGTCCCTACGTGGGATTGACTCTGTCCTCGATTGCTGTGCCTGTCCGTCCAGGCCTTATGTCCCTAGGTGGGATTGACTCTGTCCTGTATTGCTGTTCCTGTTCGTCCAGGCCTTATGTCCCTACGTGGGCTTGACCTCTGTCCTTCACTGCTTTGCCTGTCCATCCAGGCCTTATGTCCCTACAAGGGTTTGACCTCGATTGCTGTGCCTGTTCGTCCAGGCCTTATGTTCCTACGTGGCCTTGACCTCTGTCCTTGACTGCTTTGCCTGTCCATCCAGGCCTTATGTCCCTACAAGGGTTTGACCTCATTTGCTGTGCCTGTCCGTCCAGATCTTATGTCCCTACAAGGGTTTGACCTCGATTGCTGTGCCTGTCCGTCCAGGCCTTATGTCCCTACAAGGGTTGAACGCGATTGCTGTGCCTGTTCATCCAGACCTTATGTCCATACGTGGGCTTGACCTCTGTCCTTGATTGCTGTGCCTGTCTGTCCAGGCCTTATGTTCCTACAAGTGTTTGACCTCCACTGCTGTGTCTGTTCATCCAGGCCTTATGTCCATACGTGGGCTTGACCTCTGTCCTCGACTGCTTTGCCTGTCCATCCAGGCCTTATATCCCTAGGTGGGATTGACTCTGTCCTCTATTGCTGTGCCTGTCTGTCCAGGCCTTATGTCCCTAGGTAGGATTAACTCTGTCCTGTATTGCTGTGCCTGTTTCTCCAGGCCTTATGTCCCTACGTTGGATTGACCTCGATTGCTTTGCCTGGTCGTCCAGACCTTATGTCCCTAGGTGGATTCACCTCTGTCCTCGACTGCTGTGCCTGTCCGTCCTGGCCTTATGTCCCTGGGTGGGATTCACCTATGTCCTCGACTGCTGTGCCTGTCCGTCCTGGCCTTATGTCCCTGGGTGGGATTCACCTCTGTCCTCGACTGCTGTGCCTGTCCGTCCTGGCCTTATATCCCTAGGTGGGATTCACCTCTGTCCTCGAATGCTTTGCCTTTCCGTCCAGGCCTATGTCCCTGCAAGGGTTTGATCTCAATTGCTGTGCCTGTTCGTCCTGGCCTTATGTCCATCCATGGGCTTGACCTCTGTCCTCGATTGCTGTGCCTGGCCATCCAGACCTTATATCCCTACAAGGGTTTGACCTTGATTGCTGTGCCTGTCCGTCCAGGCCTTATGTCCCTACAAGGTTTTGACCTCGATTGCTGTGCCTGTCCGTCCAAGCCTTATGTCCCTACAAGGGTTTGACCTCGATTGCTGTGCCTGTCTGTCCAGGCCTTATGTCCCTACGTGGGATTGACTCTGTCCTCGATTGCTGTGCCTGTCTGTCCCTGCCTTATGTCCCTACAAGGGTTTGACCTCGATTGCTTTGCCTGTCCGTCCTCCGTCCAGGCCTTATGTCCCTACATGGAATTGACCTCTGTCCTCGACTGCTTTGCCTGTCCATCCAGGCCTTATATCCCTATGTGGGATTCCCCTCTGCCCTCGACTACTCTGCCTGTCCATCCAGGCCTTATGTCCCTACCAGGGTTTGACCTCGATTGCTTTGCCTGTTCGTCCAGGCCTTATGTCCCTAGGTGGGATTCACCTCTGTCCTCGACTGCTGTGTCTGTCCGTCCAGGCCTTATGTCCCTACGTTGGCTTGACCTCTGTCCTCAAATGCTGTGCCTCTTTGTCCAGGTCTTATGTCCAGTCCTAACGGCTGAACCCTCATTGCAAAGGGAAACCTCAGTCTCTGGCAATTCAGACTAGTAATCCTTCATAGCATGGATCCTTAAATAAAACATTTTTTTTTAGTTTCAGGGCAGAGAAGAGAACTTCCTCCGTCTTGCTTATGAAGTCATTTTCTGTTTGCAAATGCTTAAATCCTAACAATTTGTACGTTTATACACTCTATGGGCCAACACATTCCAGGGAGCCCTTTCCTGCTCAAAGGAATGGGAACTCTCCCACCTGTTGACCCATGTTCAGAACAAGAAAAGATCTCCAAGGTACTTAGACTGTGGCAAACACAACACAGTGAGACCATGCTCACAGTGAGACCCTGCTCCAGGTCGCCATGCTTTGAAGGCTCATGCTCCACTCTAGGGGAGAACCCATTCCGGGGAGCCCTTCCCGGCTCAAAGGAAAGGGAACTCTCTCCGGGTGTAGCCAGCCTGTATCTACCCTCTGCCCCATGATGAACCGCTGTTTACATGGTAACCTCCTCTGCCTCAGCCTTGAAAATTCTCTTTTGTATATCTGCTAATTCTACCAGATTTTAAAAGACCAGCGAGAGCTCACTAGACGCCAATGGAAACACCCCACTCTAGGGGCGAACCCATTCTAGGGAGCCCTTTCCTGCACATAGGAAAGGGAACTCTCCCCGGTTGTAGAAAGCTTGTATCTACCCTCTGCCTCTGTGCCTTGCTGCCCTACACCAGGTGACTCACTCAACTCCTTGTGGTGTTCTGTCCACTATCATGGTTGCTCAGTGTGTTGGTGCTAGTCTTTCTCCTTGCTATGTTCCTCCTTCATTATGCTGTAGGATGTCGATGTCACTTGTTTTGCCACTTTGCCTGTTGTGCTGCCTTCGAGGGTTCATGCATCTCTTATCGGTGCTCTCTTTTGAAGCTGTGGTGTGTTTCTGACACTCTCGCTGCTACTTTGTGCCTCTATTAAAGCACTCTTCTTGCCACTCCTGGTACCCCTTTACCCCTTTAAAGTACCTTAGGCTATTCATGCTACTTTGGTGCCACTTTGCCACAGTCTAATTACCTTGGAGCTGTTTTGTTGTGCTGATGATTGCTCCCCAGAAGTTTCATCAAAATTGATAATAAAACCCCAATTCTGCAGCCAAAAATAGGCTGCAAATTCTTCCCCCATTGACTTTAATAGGAACCGGAAAACGAATGCATGTATCAACGTATCAGGGCGCCATTGAACGAATGCAACGTATCTGGGCCCCGACGTATACATATCCTGAATGCAACAAATACTTTCTGGCTGCACATCCCTATTATATTCGTTATTATTCTTAAAATCTTTCAAGTCGATTTTAAAACACCCATGTGTGCAAATATCGGGGGATACGCATGTGGCTGGGACCTATGTGCGCTGAGCGCATTTTAGAAAGGGCTCGGCCACATTTGTAACTCCTGAGACATGCAGAAGTGCTGGGCCTGAAGAAAGGGGTGGGCCAGGGGGTGTGGTCTGGGTGGAGAGGGGCGGGGCAGGCCGGTTCAGCGCCATTAGATGCTATCCTGGGAAAGCGCACACCGGCAGCCAGCCAGCGTACAGAGTTTACTTCTGCTCCAGAAGAGCAGTAAGTATAAAACAAAACAATTGGGGATAGTTAGGGTAGGTTTAGGGGTTGGGGAGGAGAGGGGAAGAGGGAGGGTTAGGGTTAGGGAACTGGGCAAAGTCCCAATCGTGTCACCGCGCAATTCTTTTAAAATTCCCCCAGCACATGGGGGAGGCTGCCTGCCTGCATATGCACACGTGGACATTAAAATCTGGCGCACATGCATGTGCAGGAATCGCATTTTATAACGTGCGTGCGCCAGGAACCATGCATGGGCTTTTAAAATCTACCCCTCCGAGTGCTTTAAAGAGAGGACACAGGACTCTACCTAGCAGACATTCTGGGTGTGATGAAATTGGTTGCACAGCAAAGGGTTATTAAACTAAGCACAAGTCTCAAGCACTAGTAGTCTTGCTAAGGGCTACACAGTTTACCTGGTTCCTGTTTTGGCTAAGTTTAAAAGTTTAATTTAATAAAACTTTCTTCTTTATTTTCCAATATATTTTACTTTATCTCTGATGTTTATTTCCTCCCACCCCTAGAATGTTTCCTTCTTAAACGGTTCTTCCGTGGACTTATATTAATTGAATAATAATAGAACTGAGGTACCAATCTCTCAACTTGTTTATAAGTCACTATTAACACCATGTCCTTTATTCATTACAACAATTGTGGTGCTTATGACCCAAGGCCTATCATTTGGTGAATTAAGGATTGCCTGATTTGCCTTTAGCTGTCTGACATGAATAAGGAGCTCATGTATCTGAAAGAGAAATTGTCCAAATTTCAAATAACCTCCTTCCATGCAGCATCCAGACTATCTCTCCCAATTCTCACAGAGGATTCAGAAACCCAGGTATAAATTGTATATAGTGGGCTCTGGTAGAACAAGAACTGTGACTCTGAGACACCCAAGTTCCCCAATTTTGAAGCATCCTGTGTATTTACCATCACTCCCTCAGAGAAGTCAAACATCCAGGATTCAGAATCTCAGGAATAATTGGATTATAGTTGGCTCTAGTGGAATAAGGCCTGTGATAAAGAGATACCGACTTTCCCTGCTGTTACCCTTACATAATGCATTTTCTGCATTGGAAAATGAGGGAGTCCCAGCAATAGAATATGAAGTAATGTCTGAAAGGGAAGTAGTCACGTAATGCACCCAAAAACCTTTCAACATTATCAAATGTCATAAAGAAAGCTGCTTCTGCTGGGAAACTCAGTCATCAGAGGAACCAATTTGGGAACTCAATGAACCCCCCTCCGCGCCCCCCCCCCTCCCAAGGGAGAGAGGGTAAAGAGCCTGCTACCATTTAAGTGAACTGCAGCAGAAAAAAAAGTGGACAATGCAACTATGTAAAGTGAACCGCCAGTCCAGGAAACCCAGAATGAGATTGAAAAGAACGCCAGACCCTTTACTATAAAGGTGCTTAAATGACCATTGAATAGATGATTCAGGAAGGGGATTTGCTATTAATAGCTTGCAGAGAAATATCACTTTAAATCAAAGGAGAGCAAAATTGTAAATGACAGAACTATGACTGGAAAAGTCCTACACTGGAGAATTCTGAATGAGAAAGGAAGTTTTGAGAGAAATGTACTGAAAACCAGTTCTTGGAAGCAAACTAATTTTCACCCTGACTAACAAAAGGAGCCAGACCCTTGGGTACTTAGTTCCCAGACAAAAAAAGATTTAGAAAAACAGGCAGGATGGAAGGGTGTGCACACATTCTCTTCCCATGGTCCTCTCTGCTTGTTGGCCTTTTGGCTGAGAGAAGGTAAACCATCTAGGCTGGGTAACAGTGAATGACTGGCCATGAGCTTAGCGGAGCTAAAATCATTGAAAGTTGAGACTGCAGAGGGCCTGAATCACTGAACGCTAAACAAGCCATGTGCCTAGTGGAGCTGTAAACCCAAGCCAGGGAAAACCCTCCTACCAAGGGAAAAGAACTGAAGGACATCAGCAGATCTGGAGGCAGAACAGTCCCCCAGGAGGGTATGAACCCCAGTGGCAGATCAGGAGGTGACCCAGGGACTCCCTAAAGCAATGGGACCCCTTGAGCAAAGGGACCCCAGTGGCAGATCAAGCAGTCCCCCAGGAGGGCATGGACCCCAGTGGCAGTTTTAGTGGTCCCCCAGGAAGAAAAGAACCCCAGCGGCAGGTCCAGAGGTGCAGTTGGGTTCCCCAGGAGATTATGGACCACAGCAGCATTCCAGGAGGCAGAGTCAGGTCCCCCAGGAGGATATGGACTCCAGCGACAAACTGGGAGATAGAGTCAGGTCCCCAAGAGGGTGTGGACCCCAGTGTTGGCATAGACCTTTCAGCAGAGCAGAAGCAGCACCAAGGAGATGGCAACAGTTTAGATACAACGGACCCCCCCCCCCCCCCAGGCCAACACTGCCCACCAGCCCAGTTGCATGTTTTCACATGGGTGAGACTTAGGAAAAAAGGGGGGGATAATAATAACACTTGATTAAGCGGGAACTCAAGAGGTATGGTGGTATACTGTGGGGGCCAACAACCCCAAATTGCCAAATATTACATATTCTTGCTACCTTGTAAAAATGTATATAGTTGTGTGGCCTGAGACTATTAACCATGATTAGAAAAGTGAGCTGTTTGACATCCTATAGAAATGTATATACTTATATAGTCTAATAAACCTATATGTATTTGTACATACTACTAGCCTTTGTTCACAGTCCCATTTGTTTTGTTGGGGTGAAGGTAGGGAAATCCCACCCCCAAGTGGAGGCACCATGCGCCAGGAATGTGAGGACCGATGGAGTCTGTCTTGGAGGGGGGCTCTCGCCAGGTTGGTCCCAGACCCTAGAAAACCCCACGAGGTAAGCGGTCAAGGGGGCATTATATCAATAAAATATTATATGGCAATTAAAGATTATATGGTAAGGATGGCCTACATTTCTCTGTAGTAGGAAACAAGATGCTAAGTGAAAAATTCAGTTCATACATTAACAGGCATTAAAACTAGGCAGTGGGGGTGGCAGAAGATGGCAAGTGAATTTGGTATGACACCCCTACATGAAACAGGAAGAGGGAAAAGAAAGTAATAAAATCAATCTGCTCAAAATAGCAGAAAAGGTTACTAGGAAGAGCAGCTGGAAAGCTATGATTACAAATGCTCATAATCTGGGCAACAAAATCCCAGACCTGCAGGCCTTAATAGTAGAGGCAGCCTTGGACATTGTTGCTGTTTCAGAGACATGATTCACAAATTTTCATGATTGAGAAACGGCCATCCCAGGCTATAACTTGTTAAGAAGGAGGATTAGCTCTCTATATCAAAACAATATCCAAGCAACTGAATTGTAAGCTACTTGGGGTCAAGAAGAAGCATTATATACTGTCCTAAAAAAAGAAGATGGTGCTTCCATTTTTACTAGAGTGATCTACAGGCCAACGACTCAAACAGAAGAACTGGACAAATAACTCATCCAAGACATCCAAAAGGTGGGAAAGAAGGGAGCTGCTTATTGGAGATTTATTCTTCCAGATGTGAATTGGAATATTCCTTCTGTGGAATCTACAAGAATTAGAGTGATAGTGGATGCTCTTCAAGGGGCCGTATTCAAACAAATGGTATTAGAATCTATTAGGAAGAATGTGATACTTTATCTAGTGCTCACTAATGGTGATAATGTCTCTAATGTTTGGGTAGGGGCTCTGTTATGCTCAGGCTTGTGAACCCTTGGGCCGACGGGAGGATGGTATACCTTAGGAGGAAGATTCATAGGTTCTCCCGTCAGGTGGTGAGGCAGGACAGAAGATGCGACCAGCTGACCCTCGACACTGGAGACGACGGTGGAGGGCAGATGAAGAGTCATGATGTCAAGGAGAGGAACTGTGTCTTCGCTACTGGAAGTCCGCGGTCCCCCCCAGGAGGTGCCCATAGGGACCCGGACCACTGGGACTTAGGTGGACCTTTGAGAGGTCAAGAAGTCGAGAGTTCGGTGCAAGGGCTAACTGGAGCTTCACCTCTGAAAGCTTGTGATCCCCCCGGGAGGAGCCCAGGCCGCTGGTCCAGAAGAAGTCCGAGGTCAAGAGCCACAGGGTCGTCGCTTACCAGTCTGAGGTCTTGCCACTTGCCAGTCCAAAGTCACACACCAGGAATCACCGCTAGCCAATCCGAAGTCAGGAACCAGGAACACCGAGACAAGACAGGAACAAGGATCCCAACTGGAAGAACTCACCCAAGCAAGCAGACCTGACTACGTGGGGGCCACTTCTCTGGCCATCGGCAGGAACCAGAAGTCCAGACAATCAGTCATGGACAGCCAATCGACAGGAGTGAGGTCCGGGGCAAGCAGCAGCTTTGAACAAGGCTGTGAGTCATTCTGGATCTGCCAGTCCTTGCAGATGTTGTAGGAATTCTTGAAGGGGGAGCTTGAACCCCCAAGCTTGGAAACAAGTGTTCTTAAGTTAAAGGAAGTATGGGCTGGGACCCACAAACATGGAATCAATTCTAGGAAGTGCCGAGAGTGGGACTTGATCCCATGACTTTCAGATCAAGGTCTCTTCAGCTTAGGCACTACACCACATGCTAAGTCTAGGAATGAGCAGGGGAAGCCTCCTTTTATACTTCCTCTGCTCTGGCTCATAGGGAACAGCTGTAGCTTGTTAAAGGGATCAGGTTCCTTTAATTCTAATGAGGAGGTGCGGCCTCACACCTAAAGATGGTGGTGGCCATCTTGGATTTCCTCCGCAGAGGAAAGGCTGCAGGGATGCCGCGAGGGGGGAGCAGGGATGGCTTCCCACCCAGCGGTCAGACTGCGGCCCGCGCAGAAGCGACGGGCACCAGCTCAGCGGTTATGCTGGGAGCTGCCGCGGTGGGTCACCACTGCAGCGAGGTAGGGGGCCGTGGTCGTGGCCGTCCATGGCCGCGGAACACAACAGGCTCACCTGAGCACCAGTGATCAGACAATATAGTTTGATACCTCAAATAGGATATAGAGAAGTCAAACGAAGACTCGAGTTTTGAATTTCGCAAATAAGGACTTTGACAAAATGGGGACGTACCTGGAGGAAGAACTAGAAGACTGGGAGAAAATAGGTGAGGTAGAACAACAGTGGGCCAAATTAAAATAAGTTATTACAAAGGCAATAAATCTGTATATTACAAAAGTAAACAAATGTACGAGGAAAAAAAAACTGATCTGGTTCTCTAAGGAGCTGTCTGAAAAAAATAAAGACAAAAAAAACAGCATTCAAGAAGTATAAAGGATCCCAAACAAGGGAACACATGGAATAATATCTGTTAAAACTGAGAGAGACGAATAAAGAAATAAGGAAAGCAAAGGATCAAGTGGAAGAGAGGATTTTCAAAGGGGCATGGGATAAACACTGTGGATTTCTAAAGGCTAGAGGATGGGAATAAATAAAAAAGCTTGGGGGAAACCTGCACGGAGCAGTAGTTACTACCTTGGGAAGCTTGCTGGGCAGATTAGATGGACCATTTTGGTCTTTTTCTGCCGTCATTACTATGTTACTATGAGGTGACAAAACATTTTTCAGATATATCAGAGAAAGAAAGGAGGCCAGAAATGGAATACTAAAATTGAAAGGTGACATGATGCAATGTGTAGAGAGAAAAATGAAGAAATGGCAGAAATGTTAAACAAATATTTCAGTTCAGTGTTCACTAAAGAAGGCCCTGGAGAAGGACCATTGCTGGTGGACAAGACCATAAGAGGGAGGTTCCGTGTGACATGCATGGAACCCGGCATTAACGTGGCGCGAGGCAGAATTTCCTCCCCTACCTCCCGCCATTCTACAGCAGCTTGGACACCAGGAATCGCAGCGGGGGGATGGAACTCACCGATGATGTACGTAAGGGGCGGGAGCACTTACGGCATGATCCCAGGTATCACGGGATCACTAACTGGGGCCCCACTTTTAAACTCTCAGTTGGCAGTATTCGCCATCTTGTTGGCCAGTGACCACGTTCCCTCCCACCCTACCTTTAGTTAATAGGCATGTAATATTGGACAGTTAGCGGAATATGTTAGCATATTATTGATGAGTTATGCATGTACATATTGTCACAGTTGGGGGGGGGGGGGGGCGCGGGCGTACCAGAGTCGTTAGGAAACTTGGTGGTGGATGACAGGGATTTGGGCAAACCTCAGGGCCTATTGGACGGTATGGTATTTCTAGTGGGCATGGGTTGCCTGGATCTGGTGGCCCCTTACTTAGGTATTTGGCGGGGGGGCCGGAGGTGGGGACTGTCTTGCTGTGACAAGGCAGATGGCAATTCGATGCCCGGATCGGGGTTTTCAGTATCCACATGCGGCTCAGGTACTGAGATAGTTGTGTTTGTGTTATTAGTCAATAAAAGCTGTGGCCTGTTTTTCCCAAAATGCATTTCACAGTGTTTTATTGACTCTATTTTGTGTTGTGGTGCTAGTCATGCAGGGCTGGTCGGGAGGGGTGGGGTAAAGCAGTGGTGAAACTGAAAACTTCTTTATATACAAAGCTTGCTATTAATAAACTAAGTCTCGTTGAAACTTCTGAAGCATGGTCCTTGCCTCACAGCAGGGGAGTGGAAAGCAGAGCCGTGGTTGCAAGCCCTGACTTGGGCAAGAAATCACAACACAATCTCCAGTGTTATTATTGCTGCTGACTACAATTAAGAGATCATCAATGCCATATACAATGAAATTTAAAGTGGGATTTGATGCAAAGAAATGCACAGGGCCTAAAAAACTGTCTTCTCCCCCACTCAGGGAATCGTGGACACTTGGCTACAATTTACTTCATGGGAAGACTTGTACATTTAAAACAGTGTTTGAAGCATGGTTCCTGGGACCCTATCCAGGATGTGTTAGCCCAGGGGTTACAGACATAAAGGGCAACTCCTGACCCCTTTCGGTCATCTCTATCTTTCCTTAACAAGTTATAGCCCGGTATGGCCATAGCCCATTCATGAGACTCACTGAGTTATGTCTCTATAATAGCAACAATATCCAAGTCTGCATGTATTATTGTTTTACTGTTTTATTGTTGTATTTTTTGTTATTTAATGTTTGTTGTTTTATGTTGTGTAGTTTATTATATGTACCCAACGAAATATAAGAACATAAGAAATTGCCATGCTGGGTCAGACCAAGGGTCCATCAAGACCAGCATCCTGTTTCCAACAGAGGCCAAACCAGGCTACAAGAACCTGGCAATTATCCAAACACAAAGACGATCTCATGCTACTGATGCAATTAATAGCAGTGGCTATTCCCATAGGGGCGGATTTTCAGAGCCCTGCTCGCGTAAATCCGCCCAAAACCGGGCGGATTTACGCGAGCAGGGCCCTGCGCGCCGGTAGGCCTATTTTACATAGGGCTACCGGCGCGCGCAGAGCCCCGGGACTCACGTAAGTCCCGGGGTTTTCGGAGGGGGCGTGTCGGGGGCGGGCCCGAACCGCGCGGTGTTTTCGGGGCGTGTCGGGAGCGTTCCGGGGGCGGGCCCGGGGGCGTGGCTACGGCCTGGGCGGCCCGGGGGCGTGGCTACGGCCCGGGGTGGCCCGGGGGCGTGGCTACGGCCCGGGGCGGCCCGGGGGCGTGGTCGCGCCCTCCGGACCCGCCCCCAGGTCGCATCCCGGCGCGCAGTAGGCCCGCTGACGCGCGGGGATTTACGCCTCCCTCTGGGAGGCGTAAATCCCCCGACAAAGGTAAGGGGGGGGTTTAGACAGGGCCGGGCGGGTGGGTTAGGTAGGGGAAGGGAGGGGAAGGTGAGGGGAGGGCAAAGGAAAGTTCCCTCCGAGGCCGCTCCGATGCTTGGAGGGAACGGGGGTAGGCTGCGCGGCTCGGCGCGCACCGGCTATACGAAATCGATAGCCTTGCGCGCGCCGATCCAGGATTTTAGCGGATACGCGCGGCTCCGCGCGTATCTACTAAAATCCAGCGTACTTTTGTTTGCGCCTGGAGCGCAAACAAAAGTAGGCTATTCGCGCTCGTTTTAAAATCCGCCCCTAAGTAAACTTGATTAATAGCCGTTAATGGACTTCTCCAAGAACTTATTCAAACCTTTTTTGAACCCAGCTACACTAACTGCACTAACCACATCCTCTGGCAACAAATTCCAGAGCTTTATTGTGCGTTGAGTGAAAAAGAATTTTCTCTGATTAGTCTTAAATGTGCTGCTTGCTAACTTCATGGAATGCCCCCTAGTCCTTCTATTATTCGAAAGTGAAAATAACCGAGTCACATCTACTCGTTCAAGACCTCTCATGATCTTAAAGACCTCTATCATATCCGCCCTCAGCCTTCTCTTCTCCAAGCTGAACAGCCCTAACCTCTTCAGCCTTTCCTCATAGGGAAGCTGTTCCATCCCCTTTATCATTTTGGTTGCCCTTCTCTGTACCTTCTCCATCGCAACTATATCTTTTTTGAGATGCGGTGACCAGAATTGTACACAGTATTCAAGGTGTGGTCTCACCATGGAGCGATATAGAGGCATTATGACCATTTTCCGTTCTATTAACCAGTGGCGTAGCCAGAATTGATTTTTTGGGTGGGCACAAGGTTAACATAGGTGGGCACAAGGCATGCAGGTCTACTAGTTGTTTTCTTACTGATAAATAATGCCATATACTGCACCCTAGAATGGCTTTCTAAGTAGTTTGCAACAGCCATTATGTGTCATGTATGAAACTTTAAAATAATTAACTTCAATTATTTCAAGTATAGAAAACAATCAAATCCAATCATATAATAAAACAAAAATTAATGTATTCTTTCATGAACCATCTTTGCAGAAACCCAGAAATCTTCATAAATACAATAAAATATAATTAATCATCAACAGGCTGGACTACTACTACAGAGAAACTATATGCTAGAAATACTCATTTCTGTCACAAACAGGCAAAACTGAGACCGACCCTTACCTAATATAGAAATTAGAGACTATAAATTAGAAACAGAAACATGCAGAAAAAAACAAAATAGAAAGCCTGAGAAACTAAAATTTCTGAACAGTGGAATACTTAAGAAAGAGCAAAATACAAAAATATAAGAATGCACATTCCCAAAGATGACATATTTAAATTGCTAACATCTCTCTCTCTCTATATATATATATATATATAGATATATATTTTACCTTTGTTGTCTGATCTTTGTATTTTTCTAATCAGTTGGTCCTGGTCTCTCTTTCCCATTTTTTCCCTTGTCGCTCATTTCCTAATTCCTCTTCAGTGTCTTTTCTACTACTGTCTTCTTCCCTTACACACACACACACACACACACACACACACACACACACACGCTTTCTCTCACAGACTCCCTCACACACTCAAGCTCTCACTCTCATATGCTCTCCCCCCCCCCCCCAGCTCACATTCTCTGCAGACACACATACAAGCTCTCACTTTCTCACCCCTCCCCAGGCTTATATTCTTATGCACACACAGACGCACATCCAGGCACCCATTCTCATCCACACACACAAACCCATTCTCCCATTCTCACCCATATATATACACATTCAAGCTTCCATCCTCACCCACATATTCAAGCTTCCATTCTCACCCACATATTCAAGCTTCCATTCTCACCCACACACACAAACCCAGGCTCCCATTCTCACCCATATATATACACATTCAAGCTTCCATCCTCACCCACATATTCAAGCTTCCATTCTCACCCACATATTCAAGCTTCCATTCTCACCCACACACACAAACCCAGGCTCCCATTCTCACCCATATATACACACATTCAAGCTTCCATCCTCACCCATATATACACACATTCAAGCTTCCAACCTCACCCACATATTCAAGCTTCCAACCTCATCCACATATTCAAGCTTCCATTATAACCCACACACATTCAAGACTCCATTCTCACTCCCATACACACCCAGGGTCCGATTTTCACCCACACACACACAAGGCCCCCATTCTCATCCTCACATACACATTCAAGCCTGTGCACAGTTTCCGCTTCCTCCCCCCAGAGCAGGAAGATCAGCTGGCCTCTCCTGCTGCCACTGGCCTCCTGCTATCTTCGGGCCGTATGGCTGACCTATCTTCCTGTTTGGGGGGGGGGGAGAAGAGCGGAAGCGCCGCGCACAGTTTCCGCTTCCTCCCCCCAGAGCAGGAAGATCAGCTGGCCTCTCCTGCTGCCACTGGCCTCCTGCTATCTTCGGGCCGTATGGCCGACCGATCTTCCTGTTTGGGGGGGGGGGAGGAGAGCGGAAGCGCCGCGCACAGTTTCCGCTTCCTCCCCCCAGAGCAGGAAGATCAGCTGGCCTCTCCTGCTGCCACTGGCCTCCTGCTATCTTCGAGCCATACGGCCGACCGATCTTCCTGCTGGGGGGGGGGGGAGCGGAAGCTGTGCGCGGCGCTTCCGCTCTTCTTCCCCCCCCCCCAACAGGAAGATCGGTCGGCTGTACGCAGGAGGCCAGTGGCAGCAGGAGAGGCCAGCTGATCTTCCTGCTCTGGGGGGAGGAAGCGGAAACTGTGCGCGGCGCTTCCGCTCTCCTCCCCCCCCCCCCCCCAAAACAGGAAGATCGGTCGGCCATACGGCCCGAAGATAGCAGGAGAGGCCAGCTGATCTTCCTGCTTTGGGGGGAGGAGGTGGAAGCTGTGCACTGCGCTTCCGCTCCCCCCTTCCCCCCGCAAACAGGAAGATCGGTCGGCCATATGGTTGTAGGACCGCTTCCCCACGTGTGCCGTGATGGCGCGCCAGGCATGGGTTCTCCTCTTCACTGTCGCGGGGATGGGATCCCGCGACAGCCTTGCAGTTCTGGTGTCAGTTGGGTGGGCCTGGGTCTAAATTGGGTGGGCAGCTGCCCACCCAGGCCCACCCGTGGCTACGCCACTGCTATTAACCATTCCCTTCCTAATAATTCCTAACATTCTATTTGCTTTTTTGACTGCTGCAGCACACTGAGCTGACAATTTTAAAGTATTATCCACTATGATGCCTAGATCTTTTTCCTGGGTGGTAGCTCCTAATATGGAACCTAACATCGTGTAACTACAGCAATGGTTATTTTTCCCTATATGCAACACCTTGCACTTGTCCACATTAAATTTCATCTGCCATTTGGATGCCCAATTTTCAAGTCTTGCAAGATCTTCCTGTAATGTATCACAGTCTGCTTGTGATTTAACTACTCTGAATAATTTTGTATCATCCGTAAATTTGATAACCTCACTCGTCGTATTCCTTTCCAGATCATTTATATATATATTGAAAAGCACCGGTCCAAGTACAGATCCCTGAGGCACTCCACTGTTTACCCTTTTCCACTAAGAAAATTGACCATTTAATCCTACTCTCTGTTTATTTTATATCGCCATTATATACATTAAAACATTCATATATATTATGGTTTCCTTGATGTGGTCAGTAAGGAATTGCTAATGTCTATATTTGTTGATGCTTTATAGTATTGTTTATTTGGTTTTATTTTATGGTTTGATTGCTTGCTATTTGATATTATTATTTATTATGAATGTTTAATGTATATAATAGGCGATATAAAATAAATAAATAAGACTTGCAGATCTTGAATTTTATTGCCCAGACTGTGAGCATTTTGATCATAGCTTTCAAGCTTCTCTCTCTTGGCTTGCTTCTCCTCCTGATTTCTATTTTGGCCATTTTCCTGAAGAGTGGACTATTGAGCTGATTAGTTTTGTTAATTTCTCCACCCATTTCCTGTATTTGTTGGGGTGACATTCCAATTCCATTGTCTTCCTTATGCCACCCTCATCTTCTATATGTCAACATATTGTGGCCAAATCCTTAACAATTCTTCACAAGCCAAAACAGACAGTCACCTTACCCTTACGTGAACTACTCTGGGAAGTTCACCATTTTTTAGCAGCAATAATGGGACCAATGGCAATTACGAGGCATCCACAGATACTTCAGATTCCTTGTTATATCATCCTCCAATTCAAATTCTGTCCAGTGCTGCGAAAGGGATGGAGCATAATGTTGCGAGCGCAGCCTATGGCTGGTATTGAGGGCATGGAGGCGCGGTTGCTAGCTCATGGGAGAGCGTGAGCCCCTGAACCACAGCACGACTCAGAGAGGATCCCCAAGGCACACCGTGGGAGGTGAGAGCATGCAAGCATGGGTGGAACAGGAACAAGGCAGGACTAGAACTAAGGCAAGGAACTTCAGAACAGGAACATGGCAGGATCACCCCTCTCCTGGACCTGCACGCACCAATGAGACCCAGCAACATAATGCTGGTCTCAGGAGTAGCCCTCTGGCCTCTCGGAAACCCTTCCAGACCCACCACTTGGGAACAATGAGTGTGTGAGGCCAGACGGAGGCTGAGGACTTGGAACTTGGAAAACTCAGACGAGGACTTGAAACTTGGAAGACTCAGAAGAGGACTAGGAATTTGGAAGACTCAGACGAGGACTTGAAACTTGAGAGGTAAAGGTGGGCACTGCCCCTCAGGGTGCCCTACACAGCCCCCATAAGCTGGTCATGGACCACCCTGTCTGACTGCGTGCATTACACAACCTGGAGAGGCTGGTTGCGGACCACAAGGGAGCAAGACAAGTGCCGGAAGGGGATCCAACCAAACGAGGCTCCAATGACCAGAAACAGGAACTGGATCAATACAGATTTACCCTCGGGGTGGCCATCTGGAGGACTCGAAGAGCTGGAAGACTCAGAACATCAGGAACATCAGGACTTCAGGAAATGGAACAACAGAACATCAGGACCTCTAGACATCAGGACCAAGGAACATCTGGAACATCAGGACATCTGGAACTAGGTCAAGGCAACAAAGGAGCTCCGACAAGGGACGAGACCAGGAACATCGAAGACATGGAACGAAGAGCCATCTTAGACATGAAGACCACGGAGGACCTTGACCGGTGAAGAAGAACATGGATGACCATGGGATCCAGATCCAAAGGCCCTGAGGAACAGGAAATGAGCCCTTTTATAGGGCTGAAACAGAAAACAAGCAGAGACTGGCTTCCGGTGGGGCCACGGTCTTTTCCCGCCACTGGCCTGGGAAGGGCCCAGAAAGTGAGGCAGCACCAACGACAGCGGCGTCTCTGCTGCGAAGATGAAGGAGCAGGCCCTGACGGCGGCACTTAGGCCGTGAAGGAAAGAAACGGCGGCGGCTCCCTGCCACAAAGGTGAGGACAACCCGGGGTGGCACTAGGCCGCGAAGATCAAGGCAGTGGTGGTGGCTTCAAGGTCCCAGCGGCGGTGTTGGACCTCGAAGGCGAAGACAGTGGTGGCTTCCTGCCACGGAGAGCATTCAGCGGCATCTGCAGCAGCGGCACTAGGCCATACAGAAGCGGATCCCAGCAGCGGCTAGGCCACAAAGAAGAAGAAGGTAGCACCGGCGGCAGCTTCAGCTGCAAGAGGAACATTGGTGGCACCAGCAGGGCCATGAAGAAGGCATCAGTGGCATCCGGCCGCGCAGGCAAGGCCCCGGGGAGCGGCGAGTGGTGACAGGAGCAATGTGGCAGTCCAGGCTGCGAGTCCAGCGGTGTCAGCAATGGCGGCGAGTGAGGGCCTGCTCGCGGGATGAGCTCCATAAACAGAAATGTAACACATAACACTGTGCTAATAAATGAAATAAAACTGCCAAGTAGTAATTTCTAAAATTCAGTAGTCCAGCCCCTCCCTCAGACATAGGTCTCTGAAGCATCTTCAAACTAATTCATGCCTTTCTCTGTTTCCAAATATATCCCACCATAATCCTATTTAGAGAGGAGAAAAATGAAGCTCATAAATTTAAGAGAGAGCATCATGAACAAGTACATCATCCCTGGCAGCCAATTCGTTCGAACAATATTTATCTTACCCAACCAACTAGCATACAAATCTTTCCATTTACATGCGTTCTCTTTAAAAGCAAAGAGTATTGGAAGGAAATTCAGTGAATATAATTGACTTAAGTTTTCAGATATTAAAATCCCTAAATACCTAATTTGCCCCTTGACCACTGCAATCGTCCTGTTAGTATCTCCTCCTGAGTTGGGTCCAACACCAAAATCTCTGATTTAATAGTATTCACCTTGTATCCTGAAAATGTACCAAATTCCGTCATTATGTCAAGGACATTGGCCAGCAAGATTTCCAAATTGGATAAATACAACAGTATATCATCCTCATATAAGACGGTTTTCTCTTCTTGTTTACCAACCTAAATACCTGTAACTTGGGGGTCATCTCGAATAAGAACACAAGCGGTTCAATGACCATTGCGAATAACATTGGTGACAAAGGACACCACTGTTGTGTACTTCTCCCTAAGCAAAAAGGAGCAGATAACATGCTGTTTACTCGCACTACCGCCATGAGTCTTTTGTACATAGCCTGGATCCAACTCCTAAAATTAAGGCCTATTCCCACCCTATTTAACATTGTATCCATATACTCCCATTCAAGGCAATCAAAGGCCTTCTCTGCATTGAACATTATTGGTACAGCACCCTCTGGGCCTTGACGCACCTCAAAAATCATCCACGAAAGTTCTTTGAAGGTTATCGTTAGAGTGTATCCCAAAAATGAAACCAGTTTAGTCTCGTGAATAAGCTTATGTAACACATGATCTAACCGCCTTGCCAGTACCTTTGCAAAAATCTTAAGGTCTGAATTCAGTAAAGAAATGGGCCGATAGGACATACAGTCCTCTCTCACCTTCTCTAGCTTCAATATGATGTTAATACTAGCCTCAATCATAGTAGAAGGCATTTTACATAGTCTCTAAGATGTCCTGAAATACCCGCATCAACACAGGGGTGAAATGGACACTAAGGGGGTCATTTTCAAAAGCGATCGGGGTCTCAATTCCATCACCCGCAGGGACTGATATCCTCTTCTTCTCATCCCTGAGCTATTGGACTGTTTACAAGGAGCAAGGATATTTACTAAATTAGATCACCAAGGAGCATATAATTTAATACGAATAAAGCCAGGTGATGAGTGGAAAACCGCATTCAATACTCGTGATGGGCATTACGAGTATTTAATCATGCCTTTCGGACTTTGTAATGCACCAGCGATTTTCCAAAATCTGATGAATGAGGTTTTTCAGGACATGCTTCATTCCTCAGTAATCGTATACCTAGATGATGTCCTCATATTCTCTAAAGATATTAATATCCATCGACAAGTACGTCTGGTGTTGCAATGGCTCCGCAAGAATCGCCTATTTGCCAAATTTGAAAAGTGTGTATTTGAACAACCATCTTTACCCTTCTTGGGATACATCGTGTCAACTTCAGGATTCCATATGGACCCAGGAAAGGTAATAGCCGTTAAGGAATAGCCTCGCCCAGTTGGAGTAAAGGCTCTTCAACGCTTTCTGGGGTTCGCAAACTTTTACCGACATTTCATTCCCCATTACTCTCAGAAGGTAGCACCACTTACTACATTAACCAAAAATGGGGCCAATGCCAGAGAATGGTCTGCAGAAGCAATCCAGGCATTCGAGGAATTAAAACAAGCCTTTCTGCTCGATTCTTGCCTACATCACCCAGATCCCACTCGACCCTTCATAGTGGAGGTAGATGCTTCTGACCGCGGTTGGGGCAGTTCTCTGTCAACTATCTGACAAGGGATCACTTCTTCCTTGCTCGTACTTCTCAAGGAAGTTTACTCCCGCAGAGAAGAATTATGGAATAGGGGACAAAGAACCCTTAGCCATTAAAATGGTGTTTGAAGAGTGGCGCCAGTGGCTGGAGGGAGCTCAACATCCAGTCGTGGTATGCACCGATCATAAAAACCTGGAGTATCTGTGTCGTGCACAGCATCTGAACCCCTGACAAGCTCGCTGGTCCCTGTTTTTTGCCGCTTTAATTTCTCCTTACACTACAGACCAGCCTCCAAAAACATACGAGCAGATGCCCTCTCCAATACCACAGAATCTGAGGACTCGCCCTCCGTACCCCAATACATCCTCGACCCCGCTAAGGTGCTCCTTGCAGCCACCGATGTGGTGCCCGCTGGAAAGATGGTAGTTCCTCTTCGTTTATGCAAGAAGGTCCTGTCTTGGGCCCATGATTCACTCACAGCAGGACATCCTGGGAGGCTTCATACTAAAGAACTAATATTGGTGGCCACACGTAAACCAAGATATCAGAACATATGTAGACTCCTGCCCAACCTGCACTAAACAAAAACCCTTACCAGGACATCCTTGGGGGTTGCTGCAACCGCTCTCTAGTCCTGTGGAACCGTGGACTCATCTTTCTACAGATTTCATTGTGGATTTACCAACATCCGAAGGGAAACACGTTATCTGGGTTTCAGTAGACAGATTTTCTAAAATGGCTCATTTTGTAGCTCTTAAAAAGCTTCCATCTGCACCAGAACTTGCACAGCTTTTTTCTGAGCATATCTTTCGTTTACATGGATTACCACAACATATTAATTCTGATAGAGGAACACAATTTACTGCAAAATTTTGGAAAGCAGTTTGTAAAAAATTTGACATTCAATTGGACTTCACTTCAGCTTTTCATCCACAGGGTAATGGGCAAGTTGAAAGAATGAATAGAATTTTAAAGACTTATTTATGACTATTCATAGGAGCGAAGCAAGATAATTGGGTATCTTTATTACCTTAGGCGTAATTTTCTTATAACCATCATATTCAATCAGCTACAGGATTTTCACCATTTCAATTAGTTTATGGAAAACAACTAAAACCACCCTTACCTCTTCCATTGACGGTACATTCACCTGCAGCTCAAATTACCGCTCAAGAATTTCAATCACTTTGGAATTCAACACAAGCTAATTTGATTCGGGCTACTTCAGCAGCCAAGAAAGTTACAGACAAACATTGCAGATCTGCACCTATTTTCCAACCTGGAGATAAGGTGTGGCTATGTACTCGCAATATTCGACTCAAATTGCCATCTATGCGTTTAGCTCCTAGATATATTGGAGCATTTACAATAGTTGAGCGAATTGGAATGGTGTCCTATCGTCTGAAACTTCCTTCTAATCTCTGAATTCATAACGTATTCCATGTATCACTACTTAAGCCATTAATTACATCAAGGTTTCATCATACTCCACCTGAATCAACAACTACAACTGCGGATGCAGATATCATTTATCAGATTCAAGATATTCTAGACGTCCATTTTTATCATCGACTTATTTTATCACCTAAGTCAGATTAAGAGTCCACGAATCAAATAATTAACATTTTTCTTTTTAAATGAAGCCACTGAAATAGTGTCCTCATAGAACCACTTTCCCAGCATCCCATAATACCTTAGCTCCTACATCTTCTAATTATTAAACATTAAATATTTCATCCATCTCTGAACAATTCTCTCATAGATCCCCTTATCTTGCAATATTCATTCATTTAACACCCACCTCACCCTCTGAGAAGATGCAGACCCAATTTGGAGCGTCAATGAAACCGGCACATGGTGGGATAAATCGATTGTGTCAAACTCACACTCTCTTATTCTCCAAGCGACTTCTCTACCCATCCACCACATAAACATTTTGGAATAAGAGTGAGGTAGTGGAGAGAAGAAAATATAATACCAAATTCCTGCCTCCATATATCAATTAATCCCAATTCTCGCATCTTCCCTTTTTATAAATTTAGTGTACCCTGTTTCCTGAATCGGTTGTGGAGCAAGCCCAGATCAGTCCAAGGCAACATCCAATGCAAAATTAAAGTCCCCACCCAACAATCATATGCCTCTCCTCTCCAAACACAAAAAGTCCCAGAGATCTCTGAAAAACTGTTTAGAAGGCCCATTTGGACCATACACATGACTTCCTCCCTATTCAATGTGCCTTGCAAAATTGAGATATCTCCCTTCTGTGTCTGCAATTTTCTTTCTGTAACAAAAGGTAACATTGTTGCCCATCAGAATAGCGACACCTCTTGACTTTCCCCCTTTCCAAGAGGCAATGTGATAGTCACTAATCCACTTAACCCCTAATTTGTGCTGATATTTGTAAGTCAAATGTGTCTCCTGCAGAAAGATCACATCCACCTGCATCCGCCATAGAGCAAGCAAATCTTTTTAGTCTTAATGGGATGACTGATTTCATTAACATTCTATGAACAAAACCTTAACATACCAAAAACAAAAGGTACATTATGGTAACCATCTACCTTTACTGCTGAAAAAGTAAGAGATCTGAAGTAATAAAGAGTCAAGATCCTTGTTGAAAAAGCAATTTTGCAAATCAAACCCCCATCCCTACTCCTTCCCCCCACCCAACACCCTTTAATAACTCAACACTCTCCCAAATTCCCTCACTTAGACCATCCCCCGCCTCAGCCCATGAACCATCTCCCATTCTTGCCCTCCTCCCCACACATCCAAAATCCTCCATCACAAAGCAGGAATACATACACCCCAGGATCTCCCCCCATTGGAGAAATAGCTGAAGACAGAGCAGTAGAAAGAAGAGAAAGAGAAAAAATATTTAAACTACCAGAAATTTAAAAAAAACCCTACGATTCACCCACAAATCAATTTATTATGTTCAGCACATGTCCAGATTTGGTGATCTAAAAACTGTGATGCACTTCCTTGTGATCTCCTCTTTTGATTATTGTAACTCGTATTTAGGTTTACCCAATTGCACCATTTGTGCCGTGCAATTATGTATCTATCTTGGTTTCTGTAATATATAGTTAGGCTGTCTTGTATTCATGGTTTTAATGTTTGTAAGTGAATCAGGTTGAGGCTGGGTCAGATTATGTTATTGATAAAAAGCAGAGCATTTCTAGCATGGAGGATTTGTAATGAAAAGGATGTGACAGAATTAATTTGAAATATACAGTGTTTGCCTTTTTGCTATGTTTGTAGAGGAGCAAGGGAAGACATTTGTATATTTGTCTAATGTTTTATAAATATTTGTGATTTTAAGATTATGAACGTTGTATTGTAATCTGCCAAGAAATGGTGATTGGTGGTCTAGAAATTTTTTTAAATTAATAAATTCATTTTGAGGCCATGACAGTAATGCAGGGGTTGAGGACTGCATGGTGTGTTTGTGTGTGGATAATTACTTTATTTGAATAATCCTACCATGATCCAATTGTCATTTCTCAGTGAGGATAGAATTTATACAACTTCTTTCATCACAGACTGCAGGACATGACAGGCGGTGGGTGGTTTCCACCTTTCCTAAGGGCGTGCTGAGCTACAGGAAACCTGCCTGAAGTATTCAGTGTGCAGCATGTCAGACCCTTTTTAGGCAGCCAGTGCCAGGATTGTCTACAATAGAGCGCCAGCTACAAACTGTAGCAAGTTCACTGAGGGGCAGGCATCCCTGATCAGCCTTTCCAGTACAGTTCCTGATGCCTTTTCATTCAGAGCAGTGGGAAACAAGATTCTGTCCACGTTTCTGACGGCCTGCCTGACTGAGAGGCTTGCAAAAGAAGGTAAGAGTGCGGCTCATCTCCCTCAGTCCCAGGCATTGTACACAGGTACAGTCTGGCAGAGCGAGCGACATAAACCAGGGGCAGGGATTCGATTTCTGGAAGTCAGACTATTTTCATGTAAGCCATTTTTAGAAGTAGTTTCATGTTTTCAAGTCAAGCTGTTGATGATCGTGTTCCACCTTCTGAAAGATAAAGAATGATAAGAGATTTGGGGAGTAAAATGATTTTATGTAAATATTTTTTAGAGGCTTTTAGAAGTTAAAAAAAAATCTAAACCAAAACAAAGCAAAAAAAAAGCTTTGGTCATTTGTGATCAAGGCTTGAATTCAAGCGAACATACGCTATGCCCTTCACTATAGCACTCAATGAAGCAAATTTGAAATCTTTTACTTTATGAAATTAAATCAAAATTGGCACTTCTCATGGAACAAAGGATGGATGAAACAGGCAGTTGTGGATCGCTAATGCCAGCGTTGGTAATTTGATGAAATAGGAACAGTTATACTTTGCCACTCTGAGCCACTTTATCCATGAGCTGAATATCAAAGAACCTCACTCAGATCTTATCTTTTCTTTCATTTTTAAATGTAAGTCTCGGTTCCATTATATTCTGTGCTGCTTTGATAAATCTGTGGCATCACAGAGCCAAAGACTGAGGACCCAGAGACACCACACATGACAGCTGAACCTCAAGATACCTATGTTTTTGTATTAATTACATTTTCTTTAGTTGAGCTTCCCTGGGTTGTTTTTTTTAATTGTTTTTATTTTTTTAGTGTTACTAGGTCTTTAGAGAAGCCTGAACTAGCCTTCTGGTTTAATGGTGCCATGCAATAAGCCTGATTCAAACCAGTTTCCCATTGACACTGGAGAGTTTGAAGCCCTTTATGGAGTCGTATCACTACTGGCACTAATTGGCACCCAGGTTGGCAGTATTATCCAGGCAGAAGGGCTCCCCTCCCCACACCACATTCCATAAAAGCAGGCAGCATGCCACACACCAGCACACATGAATGTCTGCCACAGAGAGGCCAGGAATGAATCGGTGTGGAAACCTAATTGCTGTCTTGCAGCTTTGAAGGGTACCCCCAGAATAATGTTACAAGGATATTGTCAAAGTAGTATGGGCAGGCTGCTACTCTTGCTGCTCATGCTGTACCCATTTGCTGGAGAGAGGGGGAAAAAAAGGGGTACCTTAGTTTCTAGGGCTATCTTTCTACAACTTTTCACTAAAAATATATTTTTGTTAGGCAAAAAAAAAAAAGATTAGTGAAATAAAGGAACAAGTAAGCAGACAGTTTTTTAAAAATCTTTTTTGTGCAGCAGATTATGCTTACAAGCACACATTACAAATTAGCAACTTCAGGGCATGACTCATCATGCACTTTTCTTTAAGGCAATGCTAGGTTCTCCAGGGTGGCTGGTCCAAGTTTGAATACAATGGATTGCACAGCAGGAAAATACCTTTACTGCCTTTTACTGGCTCTGTGGCCAATAGCTGCATCACAAGGTAAGGCTACACAGTTTCTTTTCTTTCTTGCCTGTTTCATGGATGCTTCAGAATTGGTAAAGCTTTGTATAGCCTTTAAACTTTCACACTACCTTTTAGTGCACAGAGGGCCTGATTTGCTGTGCTTTTTTTCCCCTGTATTTACAGATCAGGAGAAAAATCTGAATGAGTCAGGCCCAGACTGCCATGAGGATCTTACCTCATAAAGACAAGAGCCACCTGACTTTTCTTATTATTTATATTCATCTACATCAAGATTTCACCTTGAATAACAGCCTCCTCACTTCCTAGGAACATAATGCTCTTGGGTGGAGGAGTAGCCTAGAGGCTAGAGCAGTGGGCTGAGAGCCAGGGGGTTCGATTAATAGATTCCTGCTTCTTCCACTGACACTTTTTGTGATCTTGGGCAAGTCACTTTACTCTCTGTTGCCTCAAGCTCAAAACTTTGTAAGTCATCAGGAGCAGGGAAATATCTACTGCATTTGAATATAAAGCACCTTGAGCTCAGGTTTGGAAAGGCGAGTAATTAAATCTAAAATCAAAATCCAAGGCAGGAGAAAAAAGTCCTCTCTGTCCTACAGAGACATTAGGGGCCTTAGCACTAATATCTATAAAATGGAATCTACTTGTGGTATAACCCAGAGTTCAGGTACAGAGTATTGTTTCAAAAGTCAAAAAAGTCCATCTGTCCTAGTTTAGAAGTTTTCTTACATTTCTGGGAGTTGAATGGGATTTCAGTTTTTTTTTAGAGGTAAAAGTCCATTATTTCTGATTCTTATTTTTGGAAATATTTTGAAGTTGAAAGATCCTCTGAAATGCTGGGTACAGCATTGAAAAATAGTCTACAACTATTTGGCTATATTTGCCCTTTATCATTCTTAATACCTGAAGAAAAAACTGCATACTTTACCTAATATTATGGAAAGTTTCCCACGAAGGCTTAAACGTAGTATAAGGAGGGTTATTTTCTAACTGTATATGTTCGGGTAAAGTCTGCGTTTACTTGTTATGCATAGTCTTTACCCCAACATTTCAAACTGAACCCGTGCACATAAGTTTGCTTTGAAAATGTACAGATAATTTGGCTGATATGCGCACACAGACTAACTCACATAAAGCTACATCACCTCTTCAGAAAGCATAACTTGTGTGAGTAAACTTACGTGCATAGGGGCAGATTTTCAAAGCTTATGGGCGTAAATCCAGGTGGTCCTGCGCACCAAGCCAATTTTGCATAGGCCAGGGGACGCGCGTATGTCCCGGGGCTTGAAAAAAGGGGCGGGGATGGAGCCTCCAGGCACAGTGGCCATTTGACGCTATGCCCGGGATCGCAGGCCGGCCATTGGCCGGCGTGCGCAACCTACACCTGCCCGGAGGCAGATGCAACTTATAAGATAAAGGTAAGGGTGGGGTTTAGGTAGGGCTGGGAGGCGGGTTAGGTAGGGGAAGGGAGGGGAAGGTGGGGGGCGGAGGGAATGGAGGAAGGCTGCGCGGCTCGGTGTGTGCAAGTTGCACAATTGTGCATCCCCTTGTGCGTGCCGACCCTGGATTTTATAACATGCGCATGGCTGCGCACGCATGTCATAAAATCGGGCGTACATTTGTGCGCGCCGGGTTGCGCACAGAAATGTACGCCCGCGCGTACCTCTTAAAATCTGGCCCATAGTTTTTAAAATCCAAAAGTATGCACATATCTTCCAACTCTGCTCTTTCTCCAATTCCCCTCCAGAATACCTATTATCAGTTCATATAAAAGTATACATACAACCAGATTAAGTGCATATTTGTATGCACACAGAGCCCTGGGCTATTTTCTAACAGCCATTTACACAGATAAAATTTGGTTTTATGAAAGTAAGAAGCTTTGATTGTTAAGCCCTAAGAGAGTTATTTTCAAAGGGTAGTGTTTTATCTGTAGTCTGGCTCTTTAGAAAACTGTGTGACCGATATGCACATAGAATTATGTGCATGCACACTGTATACACAGGCTTTTACACATGTAGAGGAGAGGCATTCTGGGGATGGCGAATGTGCATAAATTCTCTTGGCAAAACTATGCATACCAAATAGCAGGTGCAATTATATGCAAAACAGTTTTATCACTATAATTTTCAAAGCAAACTTATTTGCGTAAGTCTGCTTTGAAAACTGGTGTAACTTATTCACATATTTGCTGGCTAACTTGTGATGTTACAAAATTACCTCCTAAAAGTGGAAATGCACATGTACCAGAGACTTTAAACCTGTACTCTGCAAAAATTTTCCTTTCATTGCAGGTTGAAATTCATCTCATAGCTCCTTTGTCAGATTTAAATATACACTTTAGTTCCACATAATTACAGTGACACTTTGTCTGAGGCAGTAAATAAACAGTAGGTTAGACAGTCTGTATGGCACTACTTATTAAAGCCAAAGCAGCAAGGGTGCTGCAGGCATTTAAGTCTAAAACTGCTCAAACAAATTGCTGCGTGGGAAGAATAGACTGATATCCTTACAGCACGAGCATGTTGGGTACCTGTGAGTCCAACTTGTCAGAGAAGGGGGTTGTATGAGGCACAGTCAGCATTACTGAGCCTAGAAACCCATTCTTAAGGTCTAGATTTGATCCGTGAACTCTGCTATTGCTCCTCAGATCAACAGGGCTGGGGATGCTATGAAAACAGCGTTCCCCCCTGCCCCGCCCCCCAACACCCCACTCAGCTATTACTGAATAGTGACACCTAGTGGCTGGCCTAATGGCATATTTGTACCAGGCTCCCAAAAGTGCCGCAGTCTATGCCTCTCAGCCAGAGGACTGCTTCTGCGATGACTGGGCTAGAAGAGAGGATGAGATGGTTTAAATATGAGGATAAAATATGGGTAAGTCACAGTTGTAAGCTCACAGTGCCTCAGTGTTTAATCCCGCATGTCATTAATGGATTCAGGAAAGATTCTGACTGGGCTTGGAGTTCAAGGCTGTCAAAAAAAAAAAATCCCGCAAAAGCTCTATTAGGCAAACACCTATGTTATACAAATCCACAAAAATAGTGAGGCAGAGCCTTCAAGTGTCCCTTTGTTGCTAAGAATCACTTTGTGACAGCAAAGTGCTCAGGTTCCATGTGCAGTCCTCCATCGCACAGCTGTATAGGTTTTTCCCACTCTGTCAAAACTCTCCAGCCTCCGTGGAATCTAAGTAGTAAAATTATAAATTTAAACAGAGCAAATATATATATTTTTTTAAATACATGAAGTTCACATTTTCAAAATTTGGCTTGTATGGGGCCAGCCTCGTGACGCAGCCCAAAGTACTGCATGCTGCAGCACAGGAGACTCAAATTTTGAGTCCTACTGCCTGACAGGGCCAACAGAGGTTGGGTGCAATATGGAAGTGATATGCTCAGTCCCAAAAAGGGAGGAAGAGAAGACGTGAACTGCTACTGCAGCAGCCCCTCCCAGTCAGAGGAGTGAGTCTCTTAAGCCTTCCTGGCCAGGAAGAGCACATGTTATCTGGCCATGCCACCTAGGGTGGGGTTCCACAAAAATACAGGAGAATGACACCAATTACATTAAACAAATGTTTGTATGATCCCCTCTGATTTTTTCAATGGTTTGACCTTCAGTTTCATTGCTGCTAAGTATTCCTGCAGCTGCTGCTTATGGGGTGACAGCTTTAGACTCCATGCTGGCCTTCTGATGGCTTGTAAAATTTGGGGGCCGATGCAATACAGTGCGCTGAGCTGAGCGTACTGTTAATGTGCAGTCTGACGCGGGTAGAATAGGCGCTAATCAATCCCGTAATTTATGTTTTTATTTATTTATTTACGTTTTTTTTATATACCGAGAAACGTTGGGAACATCTTCTCGGTTTACAGAAAAAACATAATGCAGCAACAGGCTTTACATTGAATATGGAACACAGAGTGATCAATCTAAGGGTATCCAAAAACCAGAAGAGAAACGTTGAAGACGTCTACTTGGTTTACAGAAAAACGTAATGCAGTAACAGGTTTTAGAATGAACAAGGAGGACAGGGTGACAATTCTATAGGGTATCCAAAAACAAGAGGAGGAGTTACAAATAGAACGCGTAGCAGGAAATTGTATAAAAATTCTAAAAAAAAATATTTACATAGACAAGCGATGCACTGGAGATGAATAACAGTGCAATGTGCGAGGCGGAGGAGAAGGTATAATTGAAAATTGAGGAAGTTAATTGGGAAGGGAAAAAAGGGGCAAAGGCTTAAGGGTCGGGTAAGAAAAGTTAAAGGAGTAGGGTATGTAAGGCGGGGGAGGTAATTGTTATTTATGTGAAGGCTTGTTTGAAAAGCCAGGTCTTGAAGTTCTGTTTAAATTTCTTGGGGCATGGTTCCAGGCGAAGACTTGGGGGCATGTTGTTCCAAAGTGTGGGACCTGCTATGGAGAGAGCACGGTCAGAGTTTGTGAGAGGGTGTGTGCAAGGTTGCCAGATGTTGGTTTCTGGTGGGTGTGCTAGAGGTACGAAATTGGAGGTGCTCGTTGAACCAGTGCATACTTTTGAAGTGTGGAGATTTATGGATGATAGTGAGGGACTTGTATAGTATTTGGGAGGTGATTGGCAGCCAGTATAAGTGTGTGAGTACAGGGGTGATATGGTCATTTCGGTGGGCATTAGTGAGGATCCCAGAGGCCGCATTTTGAAGCATCTGAAGGGGTTGGATAGCATATTTGGGAAGGCCTAGTAGGATGGCATTGCAATAGTCAAGTTTGGACAGAATGATAGCTTGGAGAATAGTGCAGAAGTCGTTGAGATGTAGTAGGGGTTTGAGTTTTTTTTAGAGTATGAAGTTTGAAGAAACCGTCTTTTAGAGTAACGTTGATGAACATTTTAAAATTAAATTGATTGTCTAGGGTGACGCCGAGGCTACGGACATGGGGGGCGAAGGTGATGGGAGATGGTGGTGTGTTGGGTAAAGATAGGTTAAGGTTGATATTGCATGGTGAGATGACTAAGAGCTCAGTTTTAGTAGTGTTGAGGGCAAAGTAGTTGTCAGAAAGGAGGGAGCTGATTGAGGCGAGGGCCGAAACCCAGGTTGCCATGGCATTGGACAGTGTGTCAGAGATGAGTATGAGGATCTGTATATCAATCGCATATACGAAGTATATGCATATAGGAAATAATGCAATAAGGGGATTAGCGCATATTCAACACGCATCCAACATGGAGTGAATCCAATAGCGCTCATCACATGCAAATGCATTGAATGAGGCTATTAGGCATTCACTCCCAATGCAAAAAACAAATGTGCGTCTCGGACGCACATTTAACTGTCATCTATTAATGCCTGCCTGGAGCAGGCGTTAATAGCTGTGTGCATCAAAAAAAGTACAGAAAAGCAGAAAAAACTGCTTTTCTATACTGCCTCCTACTCCCTCTGACTGGGAGGGGCTGCTGCAGTAGCAGTTCACGTCTTATCTTAATATCATTGTGATATTAAGAAGGATGAAAAATAAAAGTAAAAAATAAAATTGACAGTCGGACCCATCACGAAAACCGATGCCGAGTTTATCAACGTCAGTTTTCCTTACTGGCGGACAGCCACGAAAAACGATGCCGATAAACCTGGCATCGGTTTTCGTGATGGCCATCCGCCGCTACGGAAAACCGACGCCGATAAACTCGGCATCGGTTATCGTGAACGGCGTACAGCAGTCACAAAAATCGATTGGGTTCACGTTAGCAAAGATGTGCTAGGGTTGGCACTGTTGGAGCTGTCTTTCACTCTCACCTCCTGAAATTGGGTAATAGGGTGAAGAAGATCTAAGATACAGTCCCACAGTTTCCTGCAGCAAGAATGAGAAAATTCTGGAACTCATTGGCAAACATTTCCATCTTTTATATTACATTACAAAAATGTGGCCTGGTTTGGCCTCTGTTGGAAACAGGATGCCAGGCTTGTCAGACCCTTGGTCTGACCCAGCATGGCAATTTCTTATGTTCTTATGGTCTTAACTTCGTTTTCCATCCTTGCATGTGTCTGTATAAATTTTTTTTTTCCTGTATAATATATGCTTTTTTTCTGGTTGAGAGGTGTTCCCTTTCTCAACCCACCCACCCAATGATCTCTCTCAGGCCCTCTTCTGCCCCCACTACAATAATCCCCCCATTCCCTCCTCTCCACCCTTCACCCCCACTGCCACTCACATAGTCCCCTTAACAGAACAGGAGGGGAGGTGCTGTATTAGGGAGCAGAGGAGTGTTTCCTTGCTCTGTTCTGTCCCCTCCCAGCCTCACCCCTTTCATCCTGTTCCTTTCACAATGGGTTGGAGGGGAGGGGATGAAGCAGGATGTAACTGACTGAGAGAGGTTCCACCCAACCGGGAGGCAGCAATTCTGCGGTCTGCTTCCCCACCCTCCAGAATTTTGCCTCCCCAGGCACACGCCTTTCACCCTTTAATTTACTGCTCACTGAAAATGAATAGATCATCTTACATTCTCTGCTCTTGACACCATCAAAGTGACCAGGCTGTGGTCTGATCTCATGAGCCATAAAGGTCAAAGCCTGAATTGAGGATAAAAAGAAGCAGGTCGATACTGTAAGACCGCGGGAGAGCGGACGAACGCCAGCTCTCCCGGCACGCGCACCAGCCCTTCGCCGGTGCGGGCGATTCAGTATTTAAATGAGGTGACGCGGGAAAAACGGGGAAAAGGAGGCGCTAGGGACACTAGCGTGTCCCTAGCGCCTCCTTTTTGTCAGGAGCGGCGGCTGTCAGCGGGTTTGACAGCCGACGCTCAATTTTGCCGGCGTCGGTTCTCAAGCCCACTGACAGCCACGGGCTCGGAAACCGGACGCCGGCAAAATTGAGCATCCGGTTTTCGGCCCGACAGCCGCAGGCCGAATTCAAATTTTTTTTTTTTTTTTTTTTTACTTTTTTTTACCTTTGGGGACCTCCGACTTAATATCGCTATGATATTAAGTCGGAGGGTGCACAGAAAAGCAGTTTTTACTGCTTTTCTGTGCACTTTCCTGGCGCCGGAAGAAATTAGTGCCGACCTTTGGGTCGGCGCTAATTTCTTAGAGTAAAATGTGCGGCTTGGCTGCACATTTTACTTACTGGATCCCGCGCGCATACCTAATAGGGCCATCAACATGCATTTGCATGTTGAGGGCGCTATTAGGTGCCGCGGGTGGGCCGCGTGTTTTCCTCCCCTTACTGAATAAGGGGTAAGGGAAAACACGCGTCCAGAGCAGGCTGACAGTGCGCTCCGACGGAGCACACTTTACTGTATCGACCTGTGAATAAGGGGTAAGGGAAAACACGCGTCCAGAGCAGGCTGACAGTGCGCTCCGACGGAGCACACTTTACTGTATCGACCTGTTAGTGATTTCACTGACAACACTGATCGGACAGATCTGACCTGGAAACAAAAGAGCAAGAGCATTCAGGGAACCATGCAATTCAGTTTCACAAAGTCACTCTCAGTACTGGAGATACATTTCAAGCAATCAATCTATTAAAGTTGTGCTAAATGTCTGCAATCTGTTTTGTACCATTACAAGTATAAGAGGGTCGCCACAACCACCCTTACAGTAATGCATAGTATTAATGTCAGAGAGGAGGTGTAGTGCTTTTCAGACACTCCCTGAGGAAAGTGTCTGAGGTTTAGGATAGTGATTTTCAACCTTTTTTCTGTTGGGACACACCTTTTAGGTGATGCTCACATGTGGGACACACTGAACACATGATCATTATGGGGCTAAATGTAAACATATATTCTGCAACCTCAGAAATCTCCTGCCTCCCAGCAGTCGGTGAAGAGCAGAACTAGGACATTTCCCCATACAATTCACCATACAAAAAATATATTCTGATTCCGGTGTCATCCCAGCTCCAGCAACATTGTAAAATAATACAAAACCTGAAAAGAAAAAAAAAACAACCTCTGCACATGTGTAGCAAACCTGCCATACCATAGCAGCACTTACTCCAAGGACTGAAACAGCAATAGCCCCTTCCTATGAAAAGGCAGCAATGCACCATCAATGCAAATCCTGTTGAGAAAACCAAACAAATAAGACTGATACAAATCCCTACATGCTTGTAAAATACCTCACCTCTATCACAAACACAGGGCAGGCAGACCAACCTTCACTAAACACAGAATGAAAGACCACAAATTACAAATTATTACAAAATATGGTGGCCAGTGTAATTTTTGGTCTTTAAGATTTGACCATGTATTTCCCCTACTTCAGAAACTCCACTGGTTACCAGTTTGATGTAGAATAATTTTTAAGATTTTCTATCTTGCTTACAGAGCAATCTATAAAGGGAAACCTGATTACCTGGCAAATCTTTTGACTCCGTACAGGCCTACTCGAACTTTAAGATCCTCTCAGCTGGAGTTATTAAGACTTATTTTCCCATGGGAATTAGATTAGAGATTACCAGACAAACCACCATCCAATATCAAACACCTTTAATTTGGAATTTTCTTCCTTCAGATTTAGGAAACAAACAGAACTATTTTAAATATAGGAAGCTTTTGAAATCTTGGTTGTTTACCCAGGTTTTTCCACTCTTCTGCTGACCACTGCAAGATTGTCTGCACAAGACTCCAAAATTTCAGCTGTTAACAAAATAAAATAATACTGGGTCAAACTGAGGGTCCATCAAGCCTAGTATCCTGTTTCCAACAGTGGCCAATCCAGTTCACAATTACTGGCAAGATCCCAAATAGATCCTACGCTGCTACTGTGCAGTAATAAATAGTGGCTATTTCTTAAGTCTGCTTGGTTAATAACAGTTTATTGACTTGTCCTCCAGGAATTTGTCCAAGCCTTTTTTAAATCCAGCTATGCTAATTGCCTCAACCACATCCTCTGGTAATGAATTCCAGAGCTTAATTGTGCATTGAGTGAAAAAGAATTTTCTCTGATTTATTTGGAATGTGCTACTTACTAACTTCATGGAGTGCCTCTTAGTCTTTGTATTTTTTGAAAGAGTAAATAACTAATTTACATTTACCCAGTCTAGTCCACTCATGATTTTATTGACCTCTATCATATACCCCCTTCAGATGTCTCCTCTTCAAGCTAAATAGACCCAACGGGGTAGATTTTAAAAGGTTGCGCGCGCACATGTACATCCGATTTTATAACATGCGCATGCAGGCGCACGCATGTTATAAAATCCTGGGTCAGCGCGCGCAAAGGGGTGCACAATTGTGCACCTTGCGCCCACCGAGCCACACTGCCTTCCCCCGTTTCCTCCCCCCTAACCTGACCTTCCTACCCCTTCCCCTTACCTTTCCCCCCAGCCCTACTCTAACCCCCGCAAAATTTGTATCTTTACCTTTTGCGCCTGCCTCTGGGCATGCGCAAGTTGTGCGCGCCAGCAGCCTGCCTGCACGCGATCCTCCGACACAGTGGCAATGGCCGCTGTGTCGGAGGCCTCTGTTCCTGCCCCCAGACCGCCCCACCCCACTCCTGGACCGCCCCTTTAGTAAAGCCCCAGGACTTACACGCGTCACCGGGCCTTTTTAAACTAGGCCCGGCGCGCGTAACCTTTTTAAAATCCGGCCCAATATCTTTAGCCTTTCCTTATAAGGTAGCTGTTCCCTTTATGATCCTGGTCACCCTTTTCTGTACCTTTTCCAATGCAACTATATCTTTTTTGAGATGTGGCGGCCAGAACTGCACTCAGTACTCTAAGCGATACAGGGGCATTATGACATTTGCCATTTTATTCTCCATTCCTTTCCTAATAATTCTTAATATTCTGTTTGCTTTTTTAACCGCTGCTGCACTCTGAATTGAGGATTTCAAAATATTGTCTTTTCCTGAGTGGTAACCCCTAATATTTAACCCAACATTGTGTAACTACGCTATGAGTTACTTTTCCCCATGTGCAATACTTTGCACTTGTCCACATTAAAATTCATCTGTCAATCTTGCAAGATTGTCCTGCAATTTTTCACAATCCACTTGCGATTTAACAACTCAGAATAATTTTGTATCATCTGCAAATTTAATCATTTCACTCATTGCTCTCTTTTCCAGATCATTTATAAATATAATAAAAAGCACTGGTCCCAGTACAGATCCCTGAAGCACTCCACTGTTTACCTTTCTCCACTAAGAAAATTGACCATTTGGTTCTACTCTCTGCTTTCTATCTTTTAACCAGTCTACAATCCACAATAGGACAAAACCACAACTTTTTAATTTTCTTAGGAGTCTCTCATGGGGCATTTTCTCAAACACCTTCTGAAAACCCAAATAGACTAGATACATCAGCTCACCATTATCCACACGTTTATTAACTCTTCACAAATATGTAGCAGATTGATGAGGCAAGGCTTCCCTTGTGCAAATCCATGCTGGCTGTCTCCCATTAAACCATGTCTTTCTATATGTTCTGTGATTTTGTTTTTTAGAATAGTTTCTACGATTTTTCTCAGCACGGAAGTCAGACTCACTGGTCTATAGTTTTCCAGATCACCACAGAGCCCATGTTAAAGTTCGGGGTTACATTGGCTACCCTCCAGTCTTTCAGGCATGGCAGATAATCCCAAAAATAAGTTACAAAATACCAGTAACAGGGCAGCAATTTCATTTTTTACTTCTTTCAGAGCTCTGGGGTGTATACAATCTGATCTGGGTGATTTGCTACTCTTTAACTTGTCAATCTGCCTTATTACATCTTCTAGCTTCACAGTGATTTGTATCAGTTCTGATTCATCACCATTAAATATAATTGTCAGCACAGGTATCTCCCCAACATCCTCTTCAGTAAACACCAAAGCAAAGAATTCATTCAGTCTTTCCATAATAGCCTTATCTTCCCTAAGTGGCCATTTAACCCCTCGATCATCTTACTGTCCAACCAATTCCCTCACAAGCTTCCTGCTTTGGATATATTTTATTTATTTTGGATATATGTCATCCCTCTCATCCAAAAGGAGTATGTGGTATTAGTTGCATACACATCCTGGCCCGTAGGCGGCACTGATAATAGCTTAGTTTCATTTTTCAGGTCAATATGATGTCCATGTCTCTTTAATAACACTACAAAACAGAGAAGCCAGAAGATCTGGAGAGCAAGAGAAAGGAAAATGTCTACAGAGAGATGAAGATAATCTGACCTGACTGTCATAAGAACATAAGAAATTGCATACTGGGTCAGACCAAGGGCCCATCAAGCCCACCATCCTGTTTCCAATAGTGGCCAATCCAGGCCATAAGAACCTGGCAAGTACCCAAACATTAAGTAGATCCCATGCTACTGATGACAGTGCTAGCAGTGTAGCAATGGAAAAACAGAACCATCACCAATCCTCAGCCATTAAACAATAAAATCAAGAGATATAATAAATACATAAATCATAATAGTATAAACATATTAATAAAAATAATTTTTTCAAAATAAATGATGAATGGAAGAGCCAATAATTAAAAACTCATATAAAATTTGTTTTAAATTGCCCAAATACCAATAAAATATTTCAAAACAGCAGACATATCAAATAACTAATAAGGATAAAGATTCATGCTCTTCACTTTTGATTTCCAGTCACCCTGGGATTGTTGTAGATTAGTAGGAAAGAGATGTACAAACTTTCTCCTCCTTCTCTCATAGATATATATTTATACATACACACACACTCCCTCTTTTATATACATGTACATACACTCACACCATTCTCATACATCTGCTCAGACATACACACACGTTTACCCATGCTCCATCTTATATATACATACACTCACACAAGAAATCTCAAACATCTACATGCTCAGATATACACACATGCTCCCTCTCTCACATACACATACTCAGGCACACTCATGTTCAGAAACAGACACATGCTCAGATGCTCAGACACACACACAAATAGAAATGGCAGGCCTGGACTCCCACCCATTAAGAGAACACCTTATGCTTGGATACCACAACCTGTCCTGATATAAACTGTATAATTTATTGCTCAAAAAGAACTATTTAGACCTCTTACCCCATCTTCCCTAGAGTTTGTTTTCTTCACCTATCTCAATGCTCCCATTCACACACACTTGCTCAGACACACACAAACACATTCCCTCTCACACACATGCTCAGACACACTTATACCCATGCACCCTCTCACACATGCACAGACACACACATACATATGCTCACACACATATGCTCACACACACACACACACACACACACACACACATACACACACGTTCCCTCCTGCTCATATACACATTTATTGGCTCCCTCTCTCACACATACCAAGGACTCTCTTGGCAGCCCTGGGCTCTTTTCCCCCATGCAGGAAACTCTGGAAATCATAACTTATGACATAATAACAGTGTTCCAACTAAAATATAAATTTGAGATATGGCCTCTGGAACTGATATCCGGGTTCAACCATTACAGGCTGTCCAGCCTGAAGTAAATTTAAAACACAGGATTTATCTGGCTAAGTCCAAAACTTAGCCAACCAAACCCTTCTGTATATTGAACCCCATCATACCCATTAACAGTGTGTGAGTAACTTGATTGTCAAACACACACACAGTGATGCGGGGGAAAATAGTTACATAAGAACATAAGAAAATGCCATACTGGGTCAGACCAAGGGTCCATCAAGCCCAGCATCCTGTTTCCAACAGTGGCCAATCCAGGCCACAAGAACCTGGCAAGTACCCAAAAACTAAGTCTATTCCATGTAACCATTGCTAATGGCAGTGGCTATTCTCTAAGTGAACTTAATAGCAGGTAATGGACTTCTCCTCCAAGAACTTATCCAATCCTTTTTTAAACACAGCTATACTAACTGCACGAACCACATTCTCTGGCAACAAATTCCAGAGTTTAATTGTGCGTTGAGTAAAAAAGAACTTTCTCCGATTAGTTTTAAATGTGCCCCATGCTAACTTCATGGAGTGTCCCCTAGTCTTTCTACTATCCGAAAGAGTAAATAACCGATTCACATCTACCCGTTCTAGACCTCTCATGATTTTAAACACCTCTATCATATCCCCCCTCAGCCGTCTCTTCTCCAAGCTGAAAAGTCCTAACCTCTTTAGTCTTTCCTCATAGGGGAGTTGTTCCATTCCCCTTATCATTTTGGTAGCCCTTCTCTGTACCTTCTCCATCGCAATTATATCTTTTTTGAGATGCGGCGACCAGAATTGTACACAGTATTGAAGGTGCGGTACACAGTATTCAAGGTGCGGTCTCACCGCAGGGGGGATCCTGCTCTGAGCTGTTTACTATTAACTGGATAGCACGCAGCAAGATGTGAGCGTCGCAGCTCTGTGCACCCTTCGCACAAAACTGACCTTTTCAGGAGTTGATTTTCTCATCTTCTGGCCTACGGGCCCCTCATCCCTAGCGGAAGCAACTATGGGGGAATCACAGTTGGCGGTGGTAACAACGCTGGAACCGGAGTTTAAAAAAAATATTTGATAAATTAGACTCTGTGTCAAGCTGGATGGCAGCTTTTGATACACGTCTGGGGGAAGCTGAGCATCGAGTTTTAGCTAATCAGGATGAGCACCAGTCCATTACAGCATGGCTCACCGAGATCCAAACTGCACTTATAAAACAGGAAGACCACCTTGAGGACTTAGAGAACAGGTCCATAAGGAATAACCTCCAGCTAGTGAGGCTACCTGAAACCATCCCAGAGGTCCAACTGATCCCCTTTTTGGAAGGCTGGTTGCCGAAGGAGTTGAGCCTGAGTCTTGAGCGGGGGCCCCTAAGGATCGAACAGGCCCACAGAATAGGAATGCATCAGGACCGTAATGAGCACCCATGAGTGGTTATTGCCCGGATCTTAGACTTTGCCTACAAAACTGATATTCTCCGGGAAATACGCATAGGAAAGCGACTTGCCTATGAGAATAAAAATATACTGATTTTTCAGGACTACTCCGCCAAGCTTGCCCTAACCAGGAAGGAGTTCGCCCCCGCCTCTATAAATTGGGCCTATGCCTGGTGCTGATTTACCCAGCACGCATGCGTGTACATTTACCGGAGGGGATACGTTGGTTATATACCTCCAGGGAAGCATTGCAGATGGCAGACCAGATGGAAAGGGCAAAGAACAATGGGAAGGACTGACTGGGGCTGGTTTGAATGCGAGAGGAAGACAATTCATAACCTGAGGCCTGCTGAAGGAGAAATATTAACTTCTCTCAAACAATAACAAATAGTACAATATATAGAGAAAAAGAACCAATTAATACATATTCAATTAACAAACTTAATACAGAAATTTGTATTTTTCATATATTACTAATACATTAATCAAAAATCTGGAAATCACTAGATACAATGTGCAATCCATAACATTTCTCTTACTTATACAATTAAAAATAACTACATTAAAATTCATAACTCACAAAAACCAAATCACACCATACACAATCATAATTACTCATTCTCACATCCAATCCTATTCCCATTAAAAAAATGTCCTAACATATATATCTCACTACATACATGCACAGCAGATCCCTAATATAAATTAAACTCCCACTTTTTTATTTATATCTTTATATAATATCATGGTAAAGTCATTATACCTAAAGAGTTTGACTTTCCATATGTTCCACATCCTGTTGTTCTATAATTTTATACAGTTCCTAAAATTCATAAATCTTTACTTAATCTACTCGGACGTTCTATAGTTTTGGGGACTGGCCCTGTTTTAGAACCTTTAGCCACATTTATTGACCATGTCTTACAAACTTTGATTCCATTGATTGATTCATATGTAAGAGATTACACAGGTTTTATTAAATCTTTATTAGAATTGTCCTCCATTGATTCTTCATTATATTGGTATATAGTGATACCGATATTGCATCACTATATACCAATATTCTGGAGCAGGCAGCCTTGCAAATTATAGAACAGGCTATGGAACATATGGATATGGCAGAAAGTAGATATAGATTCATTGTTCATTTAGCAGAATTGACTTTGATGCATAATTATTTTTCATTTGAATCTCATTTTTATTTACAGACAAAATGGTCCCCATGGTAACACCAGTGGCCCCTACAGTTTCTTGTTTATATGTAGTGGAATTTGAGAGACAATTCATTTATGCTTCTGATTTCTTCATAGATATTATATTTTGGAGACGTTATATCGATGACCACTTCTGGATTTGGATGGGTAGTGAAAACAGGCTTAAAGTATTTAGTCAGTGGATTAATACCTCGGACCCTAATTTAACATTTTCTATCCAGTCTAAATTGCATACTATTTCATTTTTAGATGTTAAAATATATAAGCAGGGAGACAACATCATAACACCAGTGCTTCGGAAATCAACAGATAACAATCTATTACACAATATGAGCTTCCACTCTCATCCTTTGAGAGAAAATAATGAGGTGGGACAATCTTCGAGATTCCAATATTTGTATTCTTTGACTGTTGAACATAAGCAACTACCGACCAATCTCAAACCTTTCATTCCTCGCCAAACTAACAGAGAAGGCCGCACTCAAACAACTGAATGATCATCTAGATGCTAACAACATCTTATACCCAACTCAACACGGCTTCAGAAAAAATCACAGTACAGAAACTCTTCTTATCAACCTATCAAATACTATTCTAAGAGGATTTGACCATGGACAACGTTACATCATCATTCTTCTCGACCTATCAGCTGCATTCGACACAGTTGAACACAGTACCCTAATCTCCAGACTATCTGAAATTGGCCTATCAGGAAAAACTCTAGAATGGTTCACATCCTTTCTCCACAATAGATCCTACAAAGTAAATCTAAACAACCACACCTCACAAGCCATCCCTCTTGAAACCGGAGTACCACAAGGATCCTCTCTTTCGGCCATTCTCTTCAACATCTACCTTTTACCTCTCTGCCAACTTCTCTCAAGCCTCTCCATTACCTACTTCCTACACGCCGACGACATTCAGCTAACCATTCCAGTATCAAACTCCATAGAGAATGCACAAAACCGCTTCCACAACCATCAACAAAATCAAACTCCTATTAAACCAACTAAAACTTTGCATCAACACTGACAAAACTGAATGTATGTTGATTGAAAAAAGCATCTCCAGTGATCATCTAAGCCACCCCATTGTCATTGACAACAACCCCATCAAACTAAAAGAACATGTGAAAGACCTGGGAATCTGGATCCACCCCCAACTCAACCTTAAAAAACACATCACCATGAAAACTAAAGAAGGATTTCACAAACTTTCAATCCTCAAACACCTAAAACCCCTTCTAAACCAATCAGACTTCAGAACCATCCTTCAATCCCTGATCTTCTCAAGCATCGACTATTGCAACGCCCTCATGATAGGTCTTCCGAAATCTACCCTACACCCCCTACAAATTCTACAAAACGCCACCGTGCGAATTCTCACTGGACTCAAAAGAACAGACCATATCTCACCCGTGCTAAAAGAGCTACACTGGCTCCCCATAGCAAAAAGAATTGAATACAAAACACTATCAATGATTCACAACTCTATTCACCACAACGACCACAATTGCCTCAACTCCCTTCTACAAATTCACCACACTCAATGCAACACGAGATCAGCCAATAAAGCACGTCTAGAAATCCCACCAGTCACCACAGCCAAATTAACTACCACCAGAAAAAGATCCTTTTCAATAGCTGGACCTCTCCTCTGGAACACTCTTCCTTCCAGTCTCAGACTACAAAACAACACCAAACTGTTCAAAAAACTACTCAAAACATGGCTCTTCAAGCAAGCATACAAAGACGGAATAGGTTAAACCAACGACTTTGACAATTCCCTACATCCCTACTCCTCCACCCGCCCTAACTACCACATTTCCCCTCCTCTTTCCATTAAACTCCCCCTCCAGACTCAACTTCTTTTCTTCCCCTTAGCTCATCCTCCAACCCAGTACCCATCTAATCAACACACTACCTGATCATCTTAACATTCTTATCACTTGATAATGTATCACTAACCTACTGTCAGTATTGTTCCCAAAATCTTTTACTCACTCTTGTTATGCAGCCCCACTAATCTTTTGTATATATTCGCTATAAATGTAAGTCTGTTAAAGTATGTCTATGCTTTAACAGTATTGACATACTTAGACCTTTAACAGGTCTTTTGTATATATTCGTTATGGGGCGGATTTTCAGAGCCCTGCTCGCGTAAATCCGCCCAAAACCGGGCGGATTTACGCGAGCAGGGCCCTGCGCGCCGGTGAGCCTATTTTACATAGGCTCACCGGCGCGCGCAGAACCCCGGGACTCGCGTAAGTCCCGGGGTTTTCGGAGTGGGCGTGTCGGGAGGCGTGTCGGGGGGCGGGGCTGGAGCGCGTGGCATTGCGGGGGCGTGTCGGCAGCGTTTTGGGGGCGGGTATGGGGGGCGTGGCTACGGCCCGGGGGCGTGGCCGCGCCCTCCGTACCCGCCCCCAGGTCGCGGCCCGGCGCGCAGGAGGCCCGCTGGCGCGCGGGGATTTACGCCTCCCTCCGGGAGGCGTAAATCCCCCGACAAAGGTAGGATGGGGGTTTAGACAGGGCCGGGCGGGTGGGTTAGGTAGGGGAAGGGAGGGGAAGGTGAGGGGAGGGCAAAGGAAAGTTCCCTTCTAGGCCGCTCCGATTTCGGAGCGGCCTAGGAGGGAACAGGGGTAGGCTGCACGGCTCGGCGCGCGCAGGCTATACGAAATCGATAGCCTTGCGCGCGCCGATCCAGGATTTTAGCCGATACGCGCGACTACACGCGTATCTACTAAAATCCAGCGTACTTTTGTTTGCGCCTGGAGCGCAAACAAAAGTAGGCTGTTCGCGCTCGTCTGAAAATCTACCCCTATAATTTTAATTCTGTTAAAGTTGTTCCACTGAATTCAATGTATAGCATTGTTAAAAATGTAAACCGGAGTGAAGGCCCCTGCCAATACTTCAGTATATAAAAGCTTATAAATAAATAAATAAATAAATAAAAGGTAGGCTCAAGGTTGACAGGTTAATTGACAGGTTTCTAGTTGAAAACGTGCTTATAAAAGAGCCCTATATACAAATAGAGAGAATTTATGAGTGAAAAAAAGTAAGGATCCTTTGACGCATATAGTTTGTTCTATTCCATACTCATTTAGGACATCAGAGATTAAGAAGATTGTGTTGAATCATTAGCCAGTTTTGTCCTTATTGGTGCCATTTAATCAATGGCCCATTTTTGCAGTTAAGAAGGGTAATAACTTGAAGGGTAATGTTTATTGTAACATACACAAGATACTTCATCGGATGGATTAGAATGTGGTCAGTTTACATGTGATGTCTGCTCTGCTTGTACACATGTATTATGTCTGTAAACATTTCCACATCCTAATTTAAAGCATCCTTACAAGCTATCTGGACATTTTATGTGTCTGCCTAAAGAAGTGATTTATGTGGTAATTTGCTCTTGTAATTGTTTATATATTGGGCAAACAAGGAGAATTATTAGATCTAGGATTATCGAGCTTAAGAGATGTATAAGATCGAGGAAAGAAAATGTTCTATTTGTTAATCATTGGATATGGATATCACATTTAATGGACAATCTAAAATTTTTTGTGATTCGTCAAGTTCAATTAGATAGAGGTGGAGACATTTCCCTCAAATTATGGCATTTGGAACAACTTTTTTTTTTGTGGCATATAGTGAGACCTGATGGTTTAAATAATCAGATTGAATGGATAAGCAGTTTTTTTGTGAACTGATTAGTTTTTATTTGTTTGGGAGCGCTAGAGAGCGGTCCCGATTCCGGGGGGATGGGTGTTCCCTTAAACCACGGCATAACTGCAGAGCTCCGAAGAAGCGCCGAGGTAGGCAAGATGTGTCCAAGCATGGGCGGACAGGCCAAGCTCAAAGGGCCTGACCTCTTCCGAACCTGAACGCACCAGAAGAGACTCAACAACGCAATGCTGGTCTCTGGGGTAGCCCTCCGGCCATTCGATAGACCTTTCGGACCTGCCGCCTGGGAACAGCAGATGCGAAAGGACGGACAGAGATCGAGGATAAGCGATGGTACAGGAACTGGAACAAGACAAGAGTACTTGGAGACTTGGACGAGACGAGGAGGCTTGGAGACTTGGACGAGATGAGGAGATTTGGAGACTTGGACGAGACGAGGAGACTTGGAGACTCGGATGAGACGAAGGACTTAGAACTTGAATACAGGATGCTCAGACGTGGATAGAGATACAGGATTCTCTGACATGGCTGAAGATACAGGATGCTCAGATGTGGATGAAGACTCAGGGAAGTGAGACGAGGACTTTGGATAGTCAGACTAGGACAAGGATTCAGGATACAGGTACAAGTACAGGCCAAGAACTGCACCGCAGCACGCCCTATACAGCCACATATGGCTGAAAATGGACCACGTCGGAAGCGAAGCAGACTCCAGCGAAGAAGTGAAGAGTAGGATCTGGAAATATGGCAGAGATTCAGGAGAAGCCTGCACTGAGGCACGCCCTACAGAGCCTCCCTTGGCTGGTCACGGACCATGCTGGAGCGGAGCAGGATCCGGCTTGAGTCTAGGTCATGGACAGAAGCAGGCATGAGGTACTCCGAAGACTAGGTACAGGATAGAAGACTCAGGATTCAAGACTTAGAACTTGGAACTTGGATTCAGGAACATTAACAGCAAGGGTCTTTCGGAAGCTTGCGCTGCAGACACAAAGGTAGGCCTTGTGCCATGAAGCACCCTACACAGCCCCCCATGGACTGGTCACGGACCACGACAGAGGCTCGCCAGGAAGGATAGATGAAAGGATCCTGGAGGCTGGGGGAAGAGCACATCAGGATCAGAACTGGAATGTAGAATATCAGGTACACCAAGACACCAGGACCTCTAGACACCAGGGCATCTGGACATCTAGGACATCTGGACATCAGGGACGTCTGAAACATGGAGCATGGAACATCAGGACTAGGAACATCCGGAGATTGGAACATCTGAAGACAGGAACATCTAAGGTCAGGACAGACGAGGACACAGGATCCGACGAGAGACCAGGAAGTACAAATGAAGATGGAGACGAAGGACCAGGAATTCCCACGAGGAACAGAGTGCCTTAAAGAAGTGAAGATGGATCACAGAGGTCTCCTGGATCGATGAGCTGAAACAATGGAGAATCCAAAAGCAGACTAACTCCTTGCAAAAGCCCTGATAGACTGATGAGAGGCCCTTCTTATAGAGCTGAAGAGGAGATGCCTTGGAAATGTTATCAAGTGGGGCTGCAGGGCTCTGCCCACCTTGGGTCCTTTAAATGTTGAAAGGAGGCAAGGCTGCATACCTAAGAGAGGGGCAGGACCAGGGACAGTGGCAGCGACGTCCACACCGCGAAGCAAGGCCCAGATGTTGGTGGTTCCCTGCCACAAGGCAGGCAACTGTGGCGGCACTCCCTGCTGCGGGAAGATCCAGCAACGGCGGCTCTGACCACTGCATGGGTGATGGCGGTGGCAGCAGCCTCTGGGCTGCGGAAGGAAGGAATAATGGCGGTGGCTGCCAGGCCGCAAAGATGGCAGCAATGACGGTGGCCTCCAGGCCACATAGGAAGCAGTATTAGCGGCAGCCTCCAGGCCGTGAAGGAGGAAGCATCGGTGGCGGCCTCCAGGCCGTGAAGAGAGAGATGGTTAGCTGCTTATCCATTCAATGTCCTCTGGGCTGCGCTGCAGGTAAGAGGCTGCTTGTTACTAGGTCTGCAAGCAGTGTTGTAACATTATTGAGTCAATTTTGATTGGCTGATACATTTATATTAAACACAATGTAAATTGTTTTCACCAATACTTGTAAAACTTGTTCTGCATTGAATGAATACTATTCAAAAGGAGGAAAAGACCTCAGAACCCAACATGCATTATTCCAACAGAGCATATAAGCACGTTTTCTCGTCAACATGTTTATATGCTCTGTTTGAACAATGCATGTTGGGTTCTGAGGTCTTTTCCTCCTTTCGAACAGTATTTGCTCAATGCAGAACAATAATATTACAAGTGTTGGTGAAAGCAATTTACATTTGGGTAGATTTTAAAAGGTTGCGAGCGGACGTACATGTACACCTGATTTTATAACTTGCGCAGGCGCGCGCAAGTTATAAAATCAGGGGGTCGGCGTGTGCAAGGAGGTGCACAATTGTGCACCTTGCATGCGCCGAGCTGCGCAGCCTTACCCCGTTCCCTCCTTTCCCGTGTTAGGGAACTTCCCTTCCCCCTAACCTGACCTTCCCACCCCTTCCCCTAACCTTTCCCCCCCTAGCCCTACTCTAACTGCCCCAAATATTTTTGTTTTACCTTTTGCGCCTGCCTCTGGGCAGGCGCAAGTAGTGCGAGCCAGCCGATTGCCGGCACGTGATCCTCAGCACAGCAGCAAATATGGCCACTATGCCGGGAGCCTGACCCCGCCCTGCCCATGTCCCGCCCCTTTTTGCAAGCCCTTGGATTTACGTGCGTCCCGGGGCTTTACATGCGCCGCCGAACCTTTTTAAAATAGGCCCAGCGCGCGTAATCTTTTGAAAATCCAGCCCATTGTGTTTACTGTGAAGTTGTTTGCTTTCCATTGCCTGTAGTGGTTGACATATTTATATGTCAGAGTACGTGAAACCATTGCCATTGTAGGTGATCCTGTTGGAGTTAGTATAGTGGATTAAACCAGCAGCTTGATGGTAGGTGTTTGTGTTATATTTTAATGCATTTTTTTGTTTTTTTGAGTTGATTTGATATGTCTTTACAAATTTTCATTACGTAGCATTAAAAATGTTTTTTTGATTACAGAGATGTGCTTGTGTGATCTCTGGACCATGATGTAATCAGTTTAAATATTGGGCCCTTTTGAAACTTGATCCTTATGTGATTTACAGGAAGAACAATTGTGTTTTTATGCTTAAAAATCTGTATTCAGTGATTTCACCAGTAGACAACTGAGTATGGTTTACTTTTAATTTTACATTAGGTGGTGGAGGCATCACAAAGGTTTTTTTTATATATTTGCAATATAACAGTTTACAAAAGACGGGTAATGCTCTGTTTTATTTGTTGTAGACCTTTCTTAATTTTTCCCAAAACCAGGCTTTTGTCTCCTTCTGAATTGTTTAAAAAATATATATATGAGGTGTTACAGATTACTAGACAGAAAGTGATTTCCCTTTCTAAATATTATTTGCCATAGTTTAAAGCTAGGCCAGCTAATAGAGAAAGGGAAGCAAATTATATGATTCTGTAGATAGCAGTGATGTTTGTTTTTTTACAGTTATTTAATGATAATATTTAAACAAGGGCTACTTTGCTTGTTTCTTTTCTTACTGAATCAGATAAAGACCTGGTTATACTCAGTATTTTAAATATAAATAAGAGTTATTTTGTGGCCAAAAACTACACATTTTTCCTGATGTTTCAAAGTCCACACAAGTGAAGAGGAAACTTTCTTCTTCAAATGAAGCAACCTGTACTGGATATTGGGGGCACATTCTACCTAAAGTTTCCATGTAAGTGTTTGCTAACATATCATGGTAACAAATTTATATTTTATAATTCCTCTCACTTGGAACGTTTTTTGTTAGATAAGACTCATAATTAGATATAGATGGGAAGGGAGGGAATGAGGTCACTATAAATATTTTGCAGCAAAGAATCCCCCATCCATCCTCCTGGATGTGGACTTGAAAGGAATTACAGATAATTTACCTTATCTTTGATTGCAGTGGATTTATTGGTTGTATTTTACCTTTTTATCTTTAATTTTGATTTATATGAAAATAAAAAATTCAATAAAGATATAATTATTATTTGTTGTAGACTTTATCCAGTTGTGATATAATTCCCCCCTGAAGAAGCCTATGATAGGTGGAATGAGGGATTATTTGACGGGGTAATTCTGTTTATGTCGGAGGGCAATTATAAGAAGAGCTCTGTTTATTAGAGTGGCAGGTACAAAAAGTGTTTGGAGAATCCCACATATATATATAAAAATCAATTTATTTATTTATTTATTTAAAATAATTTATATACCGGAGGTTCCTGTATAATATACATATCACCCCGGTTCACAAAGAACAGTAACTATCGCTACAAATAGCGGTTTACATAGAACATAATAAAAGAAGTTTTACATTGAACAAAAACTAAGTAACAAGTTTTTACATTGAAGTAATTGAAATTAATGAATTATTGAAAGTAATGAGATATTATATAAAGATATAAGTGAAGGAGTTTCATTTGTATTAGGGATCTGCTGTACATGTATGTACAGGCATATTTATGTTAGGACATTTTGTAATGGGAATAGAATTGGATGTGAGAATGAGTGACTATGATTGTGTAGGGTGCGATTTGGTTTATGTGTGATGTGAATTTTAATGTGGTTATTTTTAATTGTATAATTAGGAGAAATGTTATGGATTGCATATTGTATCTAGCAATTTCCGGATTTTTGATTAATGTATTAGTAATATATGAAAAATAAAAATGTGTGTTTAGGAACGATAACTTTCAAAGTGGCAAATGAATGCACATTCTTTCGCTGTGCCTAGGGATGCAGCTATTTTACAACATACACGCGTATATGCCCTCACTATGACGGCGATCGGCACCATTTTGAGACTCAAAATGTTATAAAATAACAAGGCCAAGTGCACACGTGCATCCAATTTTAAGTGGACGTGCGCCTGGACACACAAAAGCCATTTTTACCGCGTAAGTGGGGAAATTTGAAAAGGGACGCACGCCGACACCATTGCCTGTTTCACCAGTTCCTCCCCAGTTGGCCCAGTTACCAGCTAGTTCCTCCAAACCCCCTTGGTTTGATAGTCTGTACACCACCTAGTTACCCTAGACCCTTTACACCTCTCCGAAATGGCTTGCTAGGTTTTTTGTTTTTTTGTTTACCTTGCACGCCATCCATAGCAGGAGCAAAGTTATGAGGCAGGGGACCTTGGCATGGGTCAGATTGTGTAAATATTTACTTGCAAATTTCTGGTTACATTTTCAAAACTCCCATGTATGACCCATACTCTGTCCAGATCTCACCTCACCCCACCCCTCTTTAAGAAGTCCCAGTGTGTGCATGCTGTGGGAGATACGCATGTATCCGGGCGTCTTTTAAAATCTGCTTGGCGCGCGCCAGCCCAACATATTTGCTCATCCCGTAATTGATGCGCGCATCAGGCTTTTAAAATTCACCTTTAAGCTTGTTAATTGAACAGATATTAATTGGTTCTTTTCTTTCTCTATATTGTACTATATACTTACTGAACATGACAGAAGGAGCCATTTTTGGTATCTGGGTAAACCAGTTGGAGGAAGGCTGGCAATCAAGTGTTGGCAATTGCAGTGGTGATTGCCATTGTGGCTTTCAGTCAATGAGCAACAGAATATCTTCTCTGCAGTTTTATACTTCCATTAGGGGAGAGCAGCAGAATCATTTAAAAGGACCGGGTTTGTTGAAGCTCATTTGCCACAGCTGAAAGACCTGTTGCTCTGTTTTTTCACACGAAAAGTTTGTTACCTTTATAAAAGGGCAGGAAGAATGACTGGCAACAGTCACGTTTCAGGTTCCATATGTTTCATTCCTTTGTCCGTGAAATGATTGTTCATTTATCTAATGGCAAGCAGTATCTCCGGAGAACACTAAAAACGCGGGCAGTGAGAACGGCCTTCTGTCATATAGGTCACTTTGCAAATATTAAAGTGGAGAAGATGAGCAGTTGACAGTATAGCACTAAGAGTTCTGGGATCCTTGTAGAGGTGGTGAAAATCAAGACTCAATCAGTGAAGGTGTTTACAAGCATTTCCACATTTTTATTCAAAGACGTGGTAGATCTCAGTCCCCTGACATGGACTGTATTTTGCCACTAGGGCTGCATCAGGAGGGACAGAAGCCCATAGCTGCCAACAGATAAAAAGGAGAGGGTGTAGACAAACAAGGATCCAAAATAAAGTAACAAACACAGCAAAAAACAGCAACACAAAACATAAACCATAAAGTGTAAACAGAGAATATATAAAGCAAGGTATATGAAATAATAACTGTAAATTTGAATACTAAACAGAGGTTTAAATGTTTAAAACTAATATGAATAACAAAAACTTAGAAAATAATACATTTTTGAATGTAACAACAAAATGTAACAGCAAAATGTGACAAGAAGTGTGACAAAAGTAGAGACAGGAGGGGAGGAGGGGGAGGGGAAGAAAAGAGGGGAGGGGGAGTGAGGGAGAAGGAAGGTCACTTTACCAATGTGGATGAGGATATGATGAGCAAGGTTATTGGGTCCAGCTATGAGTGGCTTATATAAAGGCCTAGCCCCTTGTCCAAGAGTAGATCTGGTGCCCATGTCCTGTGTGACGTTTTGCAGGGTAAGTGATTTGCAACTGGAGCCTTTATGTGGAATGAATGAAGCTCTATTTCCCACTGCCCTTATCCTTGCTGTCCTATGTTAATGTCAGGCCATGAAAGCAATGAGGGGGTGACTTGTGAAAGGTCTGAGGTCCTAATGCAGTACTTTAAGGTCAGATATACTTTGCACTTTATGCATAGACACTTGGGCCAGATGCACTGATGGGGTTTTGCCATTTTGTGTGAATGAGGAAGAATGTTTAGTACATAGGCCGCAAAAAAGCGGAAAACCCTTTAATACATCTGGATCTTAATAGGTAAGACAGTTATCATTCAATGGAGAAGAAAATGGATTGCATAGATGGGAAAAGGTGATTTATTATGTTTTCACATATGTTGACCTTCCATGCCAAGAGGTCATCATACTTTGTACCTTACTAAGTCATTGACGGGAGCTTTGGAACTCTAAGGGCCAGATTTTATAACATGCGCATGGGCGTAGATTTGTTCACTTAACCCGGCGCAAACAAATCTACGCCTGATTTTATAACATGAGCGCGCAGCCGCGTGCATGTTATAAAATCCAGGGTCGGCACGCGCAAGGGAGTGCACAATTGTGCAACTTGCTTGCGCCAAGCCGCGCAGCCTGCCTCCGTTCCTTCCCTTCTCCATCTAACCCACCCCCCACTCCTAACTAACCCCCCCCCCCGACCTTTGTTGAAGAAGTTGTGCGTGCCGGCCATCCATCCCCCAGCCCAGTGGCTGTTCCGGAGGCCTCGGTCCCGCCCCCGGAACGCCCCTGGGCCGTTGCCTCGCCCACACCCCCGCCCCGGAACACCCATTTTTTCAAGCCCCGGGACTTACATGCGTCCCGGGGCTTGTGCACGCCGCCGAGCCTATGCAAGATAGGCTCGGCGCGCGTAGGGGGAGGCAGGGGTAGGTTTTTGGGGGTTACGCGCTTATCTTACGCGCATAACCCTTTGAAAATCTACCCCATAGGCATTTTTTATATGTGCCATGCTGCTGTATTTTCTCCATTTTTTTCCCCTAAGGATTCTCTCAACCATTTGAAAGGATATTTAGATGAGGTAGTGAGTTTATTGAGGCTTGGGCAAGCAGTTTTAGCTTCTTGCTTGTGCTTTGAGTTGACATCATGCCTTTAGCATCCTCCATGCACTTGGTCCTTCCTGTTCTACAGTAACTTTGCATGTCCAAAAAGAAATGAGGCCCCTGTATGTTTTAGTGAAGCAGATCATGCTTTTCCAGGTTTGGTGAGAAGCCTGCCCAAAATTCCTCATTATATACTCCATTAACAGTTGTTTTGATACTGCCTGTCCAATTAGCCACTTTTTCAGCACAACATGGCATACATGATATTCTCAAATAGCTATTCACCTCATCCTTTTCAGACCTTTAAATGGGTGAATTGATTTCAATGACAAGAGAAAAATACTCCTTTCAAAAAAATCTGAGGAATAGGTATATTTAAATTGAACAATTTTCATCTATCCATCTTTTATATATATATATATATATATATATATATATATATATATATATATATATATATACAAATACTGTGCCAGAAAAATATAGCTTGGTGGCTTAAAATGGATGGTACTGTATCTTGTCTTGTACACTCATCATCCAGCCAAAGCAATGGTTATATCTTGTCACTACTCCCATGTGATTATTAACCAACATCTGGGATCTTGGGTTTTCCAACACTTTTACTAAATTTTGCATTTTGGTATTCTATCATGTTTGCTACAGTTTTTGAGTTTAATTGCTGATGTAATTTTTCAGTTGTCATTTCAGCCTCCATTCCCAAGCAAGAAGACAACAATTCTCAGCTTTCCCAAACAGAGAAAGATACGAGTGCACCAGATTCTGACTGTAATGTTAGAAGTGAGTATGCATGCTAGCAAGAATCATTTTTTTGCTGTTTCTAAATGGCATTTATCCACATGATGGTTTTTCTTGTTTCCCTGATGTGTGCTTAAAGGTGAATTTTAAGACCTGCGCGCAGGAGCACATGTACATGCATTTGCCAGCTTGCACACATGGATGCATTGATTGTATAAAATATGCGCGTATATGTGCGCATGTTATAAAATCGGCTATACGTGCACATAGGCGCACAATTTTACATTGATGCACGCATCTGCTTGCAAATGCCGCCTCGATCGCATAAGTGGGGATTGCATTAGTAGGTACACGCGCCGACACAATTACCTGTTTACCCAGTTTGTTCCCAGTTTGCCCCAATAAAGGAGAGGACTTCCTAATCCCCCTACCTAACTTGCCTCCCTTTTACCCTATTAGATCCGACCCTTAAAACCCCTCTGACTAGCCTAGTTCTTTTTTTTTTTCATGACTTACACACCGTCCATAGCAGAAGTAAAGTTATGCATATAGGGACCCTGGCGCGCACTGGTGAGCATAAATACTTATGCGCTGGTTTCATTCATATTTCCTGGAACGTTCATGCCCCGCCCATACCACACCCATGCCCTGCCCCTTTTATGAAAAAGATTTTTACTTGCATTCCTGGAGATACGTGCATATCCAGGTGTCTCTTGAAATTTGTGCGGTGCATGCTGGGCTGATATATGCATGTATCTCCCAGCTTTGGTGATTGTAGGGCTTTTAAAATTCACCCATTATGTAATAATTAACATTGACCCTAACTACTGTACTCATAACCCACCTGGCTGAGTTACTGCCATTCTTGCCCTCACTATTAGAACTTAATGCCTCCTATGTGCTCATTACCTGCTTATGGAAATATTCGTCCTGCTTATGGAAATATTCATCTATCTGGACTCTAGACTGGGAGTCAATTTCTGGGTAGATATTCTATACCTATTTATACTAAATAAGAAAGCTGGCTTGCAAAGTATTCATAACCAGAATTGTTCTTTAAATATTTGACACCCAGCATCATTTTTCATGATAACTAATTTAATATCAATTTAATCCCAGCCATAACTTAATTTAATTCTTCTCAGCCATGGGTTTGCTGTCTTAGCTCAAATCCCCTTAGTTGTTCTTTGTTGTGTGTTTTGTCTGTCTGTATTGACTAGATTGTAAGCTCCCAGGAGTAGGAATTATCCATTACATCTCTCCTGTTTACATCTGTTATGTGCTATAAAAATGATTACTAATAATAATAACAACAATATTCTTGAATGGTTAATGAATTTTTTCATCTCCCCATAGCTTTGCTTTGCATGTCTGAAAAAAATGAGCAAGATATAAAAGTTATTTCACAGAAAACATGTTTAGAGATCATAATATTCTGTTTGGTTCTCCTAAGCTGTATTGTATGTTATCTAGTATTGGAAGAGTTGGATCTGATGATAAAGTAGGGACATATGACAAAAGTAGCAGCCATGACTCATTGAAACTAATGCTTCCCTTATGATAATTTGTATTTCTGCATGAGGAGGTGACTTCATCTGGAGTACTATGTACAGTTCTGAAGGCTACTCCTCCAAAATTATATAAAACAAAGCAGAGTTAGTTCATAGGAAGAATGCCCAAAATAATGCAAAGTTGAGATTTACACCCTTATAAACAAAAGTGTGTTACCATTGTAACACAGAAAGCATGCACTATTAATGAAGAGGGCCTCGCTGTAAATAAAAGGGCCTTTGGTAAATAAACACAATTAATTTTTGTGAATAGCAGTGTTAGAGAGGGAGGATATGATATATTCAGATACCTCAAAGGTATATTTTATATACAAGAGGCAAACATTTTCAGTGGGAAGAAAATTCTAAAACAAAGGGTCATGGTTAGACTCATAGCATATGGAAACTTTTTTTTTCTCAGAAAGGGAGGTGGATACATGAAACAATTTCTCAGTGAAAATAGTGGATGAAAAACACTAACGGATTTTTTGTGGTATGAAAGCGAGGACAAATCTAGAAATCAAGCTGTCATGTAATGCCTTAGCACTATCCCTAACACCCACTCTGGGTTAATCCCATGGACACTCAGAGGGTCCTGTCAAGCATTGCTCAGGATTCCTTGCACTTGAGCACATGCCCCTATACGAATAACCTCCTACTTGCTAACTGGGCCTCTGCTTGCCTCTGGAGATGTACACTACCTGCAAGATATTGACTGATGGTTTCTAGGGATACTGAAATCCCACAATCCCAACTGTCACACAGTTCCTAAAAAAGTACTTATAGACCAAATATAAAAAATATTGGGAGTATCCATCTGTTACAGGACAGAACTAACAAACTAAAGAGTTTATTAACAGAAAAAGATGTAATTTGCAAACAGCCACCAGGTAAAATAAAAAGAATTCATACAGTTAACACTATCAAAATAAGTTACACTATACTTAATCTGTGCCTGATGAAATTCAGGAGAGGCTGTCCACACAAGGATGTGTAAAGCTGAGACAAGGCCTTGGCATATATCTGGTTCTTCTACACTCCCATCCAAAACTGTAGCAACTTCAGGGTTAGTTTTTTGTATATTGTTTCTGAAGGACTAATCAGGGCACAAATTACGGTAATAGTTTTCTAACCAATGGCACTGCAGGATGTTACAGTCTTATAACTCCCTGATGATTTATTTTTATTTATTTTTATATACTGATATTCGTGGGACATCATACCAGTTCACATAGTTTAAGTACATAAATAACAAAATTTGTTAAAATATATCAGTTAAAAATATAAAACGTGATCACATAATACATAAAATATACAACAATAAAATAAAACAATAAAATAAATCAAATTAAAAAAATGATAAAAAAAAAGAACATCAAATTAGACTGAAACAGAAATATGGCCGAGGGAATAACCAAGATTTCATGTGTGCTCACCAAATGCCTGCTGAAAGAACCAGGCATTTGGTGAGCCTCACTCTGAGTCGAGCAAGCATTTTAAGCCTCAATTTGAACTACAGTGTTGTAAAGGTCAAATACCGCCTTGCTAGTTAGCGTACGGGACAATGAGCTGTCTCTGGGAAAACACAAGTCCCAGGACAAAACATGAAATCGCAGTGCATATAAATCCCCATGTTTTTGCACATAGACAGAATCTGCAGTATTACAAAAGGAAGATAAAATGGGCAGACTTGCTGGAACTTTTGGTTTTTTTTATCTGCTGTCATGCTCTATGTTTCCATTTTTATATAATAAAGCAGTCAATAAAGCATGGCTTTCCTGTACAAGACATAGGATCTTGACTTGGATTCAGAGCTGAATGCAAGTGACTCCAGACCAGGTTTCCTGTACGGTAGGATGAGAATGTAACCCCCATTCTCCCAGGACAAGCAGCATAGCAATCCTCACATGTGGGTGACATCATCTGATGAAGCCCGGCATGGAAAACTTATGTCAAAGTTTCTAGAATTTTGACTGAGCCTCTCTAAGCTTGCTCAGGTATGTATTAACTATGTGGGGTCCCTTCACTCTTTTCTGTGGAACATGATGTTTTGCAGTTGAGTCTGGTCTCTCTCTCGTGTTCTCCTATTTGGGAATTTTTCCGGCATTTTTTCCTGTTTTTTCCAGGCTTGAACACCATCAGAATTATGCAGTCAATGCAGGGTTCCCCCAGTTCTCTCCTCTATAGATCCTTGGTCAGGGTTTTCGAGGTTTGGGTACATTTCTTTTTGGGTCAAAAGGAAATGTACCCATGGTGTGCTTGATGGCCACCACCATTGAATGTGATATTGAATCCCTTTTATTTCGTGACACCATATCTTCTTTTGGGGTTCCAATGGTGCTCTCAGTGCAGGAGGATTATATCTATCACGGACCTCCATGATAGATGTGTCCTTTGCCTGGGGGCATCGTATGACATCCTGGGATGCTGCAAGTATGCTCAGATGACTCCTAAGGGACACCAGGCTCGGTTGGAGAAGATGGACCAGCTCTTCGGGCTCCAGAAAACCGATCCATTGGCATTGGAGACAAACATCAAGGGACCTCGGAGCTGCACCGATGGCTGTTGAGCCATCAATATCAGTGAGGCTATGAGCTCCGTTGGTGTTGATGGCTCCCAGGGACTCCGGAGAAAGGTCATTGCCCAGTTCTTCCAAGCCAAAGGCTTTGGGAAGAACTGATCTGAGCATTGTGGAAAGCCAAAGAAGCATCAGCCTCAGTCCCCATTGATGCATGATGCTGGGCATGGGGATGCACCAGCCTTGGCTGCGATGCCCTGAAGTGACCTGGGTGAGAGTGCTAGTCCTCCATGGTTCCCAGGGGTTTGTAATGGCTCCACTGTTCCTGCTGTCTGCCACTGATCCTCCTCTCAGTTCTGAAGAAGATCTGGTCACACCTTCTGAATCCCAGTCAATCTTGGTGTCAGCGATCTTCGAGGAGGAACTGGAGAAGCGAGTGAAGCAAGCCTCGGCGTTGGTGCACCAATGGCACCGAGTCCAGCTCAGATGCTCCTGAAGCCACTGCTCAGCTTCCTGCACATGCTTATTGGAGTGTTACCTACATCTTTACCAGTGTCTGTGCCTGGGGCAGCATCGATCCAATGATCATCCACAGTTCCTTGGAGGAGGAAACTCCCCTATCAAAGGAGGCGGCCTCAGAGTCCAGGCCCACCCATCCAGCTGAGTTGGTTCCTTTACTACTGGCCGAGGACCAATTGCCTCGGGATCCATCCCCTATCAATGACAGTGTTGCGTCCGTCGGTCTTCGACGGCTTCGCCCCACCTACCTCTCTCTACTCACGGCTCTTCCCACTCACCTTGGACTGATGGCCGCGGCGGCAACTGCTTGCCGTTCTCTCCAGCGTCCCTGGACTGGCTTTGGTGCTGCCTCCTGCCATTCTCCTTCAAGGTACCTCTAGGGCGCGCACGCGCACGCCACCCTCATCTTTAACTCTACATTGGTGCGAACCTCAGAGGCATCCCCCTGTTCTGACATCACGTCTTCCGGGTATATCTGCCTACAGTATTTGCTAGCTCGTTGAGTTAGCAACAGGATTCTTACAGATGGGATTCGCTCTCCGTTCCTAAGCTACTCTGCCACTCCAGCGCTATCTGGAACTCTTACTACCCTTCAGGGTCTCTAACGGGGTACCTGCTCCTCGGGGGCCAATTTGCTTCTTTCAGGTGCTATCAGGAAACCGGTACTCGCTCCTCAAGGGCCCATGTTCCCTGTGTCACTGCCTGCAACCTCTACCCTTCTACTTGGAAGAACTAACTTACAGTTACCATCAGTGAGTACAGAAACCATCTCTCTCCACAGTACTGCTTCACTGGAATCAGGTACTCGCTCCTTGAGGGCCTGCTCTCCACTCCGGTGCCATACCTCTCGTCTAGTGGAATCTCTGTTACTGCTAAGTGAGTACAACGCTATCGAGTCTCTCTGCTCTAAGGGATCAGGTACTCACTCCTCGAGGGCCTGCTCTCCCTGCCTCGGAGCTTCTCCTATTTCTACATTGGGACTCTGAATGTTAATCTATTTGTGTGCTCATAACTCTCAGTCTCTTTCCACTACAGCACTGCCTTGCAGGGGATCCGCTGTTCCAGCATTCTGTGTGAGACACGCCCAGCCGGGCTGTACAACCACTACTCACTATTGCCACCTCTGGTGGCCATTCACACTGTTTAATAAAAGATTCAAATCTGTGTTTGTCTGTCCAGAGTCTAGCCTGACACCGTGATCCCTCACGGGACTGCCCCCCCCCGTGAGCGTGGTCAGCTGCCACAGTGTCCAAGGATCCACCCAAACACCATTAACCATAACAGACAGTGATCATAATCCCTATAACCCTGGGGGGAGGCTTCTCACATATTTCATGTGATGACGCATCGAATGAACTTGTTAGGAGCGCAGAGGCACGGTCCCATCCCAAGGGAGTATGTGAGCCCTTGGATCACGGCGTGGCTCAGGGAGGAACCCCAAGACACACTGCGAAAGGTGAGCAGGTACGAGCATGGGCAGAACAGGAGCAAGGCTGGACTGAAGACAAGGCAAGGAACATCCGGAACAGGAACAAGGCAGGCTCAGCCCTCCAGTGGATCTACATGCACCAATGAGACCCAGCAATGCAATGCTGGTCTCGAGAGTAGCCCTCCTGCCATTTGATAGCTCTTCCGGACCCACTGCTTCGGAACGATGAGTGCATGAAGCCAGACGGAGGCTGAGGGCAGGAACAAGGATACTCGGAGGATTCAGATGTAGACTTGGATACTCGGGAGACTCAGACAGACTTGGATACTCAGGGGACTCAGATGAAGACTTGGATACTCAGGAGACTCAGACAAGGATTCAGGTTGCTCAGAAGTTTCAGGCAAGGATTCAGGAGTCAGGCGAAAGTACTGGGTGAGAACTGATTCACAGCGCGCCCTACACAGCCGCCCATGGCTGGTTGTGGACCACGCTGAACGCGAAGCAGACTCCAGACGAGGCAATAGAACTTGAAGCCAGGACAAGACGAAGATTCAGGAGAGGCCTGCACCAGGGCATGCCCTACATAGCCGCCTATGGCTGGTCACGGACTATGCTGAAGCGGAGCAGGTTCTAGCAGAGTCTTAGGCATGGACAGAAGCAAGCACAAGGGACTCTGAAGACCAGGACAGGATTCAAGACTCAGGATTCTCGGAGGCAAGGCATTAAAAACAGGAGTCTTCCGGAGGCTTGCGCTGCAGAAGAAGGCCTTGTACCACGAAGCGCCTTACACAGCCCTCCATGGGCTGGTCATGGACCAAGACGGTGGCACACCAGGAAGGGTGAACAGACGAGGGACCTGGGAACTGGACAAAGAGCTGAAGATGAGACTGATGGCGTCAGGACAGGAACATCGGACATCAGGAACGTGGAACATGGCAAAACATTAATGTGCGTCTAAAAACATTTTTAGGCTTAAAACTTAACGCCTGCTCTTTGTACACAAAAGCAGAAAATACTGCTTTTCGGTATATCCTCTTACTTAATATCATTGCGATAAGTAGGAGGAACAAAATCTTAAAGCAAATTAAAAAAAAAAAGTTTTAAAAAAGTGCCAGCGGTCGGGTTCCGGAAACGGACGCTCAGTTAACAAGCGTCCGTTTCCTGAACCCCTGGCTGTGCGCTGATTAGGAAAACAGTTGCCGATAAATTCGGCATTCGTTTTCTAAACCAGAGGGCAGCCGACCACTCGCAGGCTCCTGTTGTCAAGGAGGCGCTAGGAGCATGCAAGCGACCCTAGTGCCTCCTTGACAACGTGACCCCCTAATTTAAATATTGCATCGCACCTCCAGAAGGGGTGCCTGGGGGCGTGTTAGGAAAGTGCCCGCTTTCAGCGCATTTTGATTGCATCGGCCCCAGGGTTTGGCTTCTCCAGGTGCAGTCTTCCTTGCCCATGGAGTCTAAACATATCCACTTTGCAGCATGGGCACACCTGGGCAGACAGGAGACATGAGCCTCTCCTCCACTGCCAAAGCATTATTTTCGTTTTTAATTATACTGAATACTAATTTAACACCTATTGAAGGGTCTTATTTTGCATTTATGCGCCTTCAAAACAATGTTACACAATTTTGGATCTGGTTTATTAAGCTTTTTTTCCCATTGACAAAGAATGGGAGAAGAGTCTTAATAAATCAATCCAAAGAGAGAAAACAAATAGGTAGAGGTTCAGAAAGCTGCAGGAATCCTCAATCCTCCCTCATAACCTGATGGTGATTATTTCTCAAGTTAAGTCTTTATTTCAGGTCATGGAGAGTGCTAAAATACAAATGTTATCTATCAGTTCAAAGCAATAACAGATCTTCCCAGGGGAAATGAGAGTGAAGGGAACATAGTAGTGAGTGATGTTAAGTTCAGCCTGATTTCATATATATGGTGGATGGCGTAATATTAACTTGCTCTTTTAATTATTTTCCAGTATTAAGAAAAAGATCAAGTCCTTATGATACCTGGATGACAGGCTTTGAACCAACTGAGGTAAACTGCCAGATTTTTCCAATCACACCTCCAATGCCCTCAGTAGCAGAACCAGTACCGATGGCAACAGACACACCCACACCAACAACCAGGAGTACTACCACCATGGCCAAAACTAAGGCCACGTCTAGACCTGCTCAGCCAGCTGTGCCTGGAAGAGGATCCAGACTCTTTTATCTCTCTCCCCTTGTGCCATACAGGAGCTATGTCCCGTCTGTCAGATACCAAAGTTTTCCTTATATCACACCACAGTTGAGTTCACTTGTTCCCGTTTACCACCCTGGCTATTTTTTTCCTTTGAGAATGAGCTCCTTTGGCTATAATTTGCTTCCCAATGGCAGCCCCCTGAGGGCTGGCTCATCTGAGGAGAGTCGCAGGAAGCGGGAAGCTCCTAGCATATTTGAAGAGACTGATGCGATACCAGAATCCAAGGAGCGAAGGTCTGCCATCAATCTGCCTTCCCTCAAGGTGGGCACATCTGAATATAAGTCTGCAGGTGAGCTGGCACCTGGCAGACTAAGGGTTAGCAAACCGGCCTCCATTGATGCCCTCAACAGGAAATTATTCAACCTAACAGCCCTTCTGGGAAAATGGACCCAATCAAGAAGAAAACGCAGTCAATTAAATAACCTAAATCTTCACAAATGGAAAATCCTCCCCAGAGTGAATAGTTAGTTCAAGAAATCCACCAGCTAAGAAGGCACCATGTTTGTTATCCCGTTGCCCCCTATTACATTTGATACAACTTTCCACTCATGTTTTTACTATTGTCTCTGTGATGTTCTCTCTAAATACTGGTAGACCTTAGTGAAAATAAGAGTGTAGCTTTCTGCACAAATGGCAGCAATTATTTTACTGGTGGCAATTTGTATCCCACTAAACATTTGGAACTGGTTCTCATTACGTTGTTTGTGTTTTTCATTTCATGAACCAGTGTTTCCCAACAGAAATAAAATAAATACTGGAGTAGCAGTATAGTTGAAATGTAGCAGTAAAAAAAGTGGAGATCGGTGTATAAAAGAGACCTTTATTGAAATTTGCCCAATTTTTTTTACTGCTACACAGCAACCTTGGTTCGGCTTCCGATTTGTTTTCTGGGTCCAGTAGTGTAGGTGAAATACACTAAGTTCTAGGTGTGCAGTATTTTCTAGTCCCTTAATTGCGCAATCTAGGTGTCTCTGCAAGCTGACCCGATGATAGGAGCACATTACTGATGACATCATATAACCAAAGCTGAATGCTAGAATCTGACATCAGCAAAGTGTATTCTGTAGTCCAGGGGTTCTCAAGCTAGGCCTCAGGACACACATAGCCAATCAGGTTTTTGGGAGACCCACAATGAATATGCATGAGATAGCTCTGCATGCACTGCCTCCATTATATTCAAATCTGTCTCATACATATTCATTGTGGATCTCCCGAAAACCTGACTGGCTAGGTGTGTCCCCAGGACTGGCTTGAGAACTACTACTGTAGTCAGTCTTAATGCAGCTACCGGATAATCATGTGTATTGATTGAACACTGCCTACCAATTCAGTTTGTCTTTACAAACAATGAGTGCAGTCTTTGTTTTCACTAATAATGTTACAAGTGTTTGACATGGGATTTTTATTCATTCAAATCTTTTATCATTCAAATGAGTAACGTTTTGGTGGACCATTAACTGTTTTATTAAATGCTCTGCTACGGAGAACTCGTTCATGCTATCCCTGTCTCCTGTGTTCCTTGTGTTGTTTTATATTTCTCTATTCATTTTGGTGACTTTAATTGCTCTGTCAGATAGAATTTGTTTTTAATCACATTTTTTTTTTCGGGGTTGGGGAGGGCTTCCAGCTCAGGCAGAATCAAGGCTGGGATCCAGCACCAGGAGGCTTTCATTTGCAACTATGCAGGGATGGGTTTTTTTCCCCTATTTTACAACCCCTCACAACTCAGTCTAATGATTGCAGTGGCAGTCCTCATCTGGGGGCCATACAGCAGGACTCTTTCTGGAAGTCTGAAATCAAGGGCCCAAAGGCCAGCCACTCGTGTTTCTGTTGCATGATGACTGGAATTGACCTTCTCCAGGGAATGTTTGGGTCGATCCATAAAAGGGTCGGTTTGAGAGATATGCAAGGCTGGCAAAAAAAGATGTACCACAGCTTGAAAAAAAAGATATTCAGGGAGGGGAGGTGGAGCCACCAAAGATGCTATATTATTGCCACCTTCCGCTCTGCCCTTTGCCAGTCTAAACAGTTAATCACACATGCACACACATTCAGGTTTTATTTACCTCCCAGCGGCCTCCAGTCCACCCTGAATATATTTATTGCTGCCTAGGCAGGAATAAGTCTAGTTGAGCCTCCATTTTACTATACAGCTCCCTTTATGTTCTAGGGGAGAAAATGTATTCACATTAATTTATTCTCTTCCCGTGCTACATCATGGCAGCCAAGCTATACCACCTTCTGTCTTTTTACTCATTCAGACAGAAGGTGTCAATGTGAAAGGAATGAAGGTATCATTTCAGCCTCTTTTACCCTTGTTCTTAAGAGACAGTACAGCTTTCTCTCCCAAAGATTGTGGCACTAATCTTAAAAGCATTTTAGCAGACAACCAGTATTCTTATTAGACAACCAGCCTAACACTCGCACTAACCACCTATTTGCCTCTCTTTCATCATACCTCACCTACAAATCTTCTCTCACATACATGCACTACCTGTGCGCATACTCAGGGCTGGCACTGGGCTAAACAGCGCCCTGAGGATTAAGGAGACAGGAACAAGGTCTTCCTCTTCCCTGGCATGGTAGTGCTCAAGCTTACTGCTGATGGGAGTCCCTGCTCTCTTCTGCCCTCTCCTAGCCCCCAGACAGCTCTTCCCTTCCTGTCAGTGCCTCTGTTTTGTTGCTGCAGCCCATGCAATTCACCGAGCAGCTTTTTAAACAGTGCAGTTCTCTGTGTCTATGGAGTTCCTTGTAGTTCAAAGAACTGATGACTGAACTTGGTCCACAGGAAGGAAAAGGATTCTGCACTTCTCCTTCAGCCTCCCCCAGGCTTGGCGACTCAGGAGGTCACCCAGCTTGCTTATACCTTTCAACGGCTCTGCCAACACTGTACACACATACAGTCACATACCTGTGACGGGCTGTTGCACAAGGGGTGGGCAAGAAGAACCACCACTTGTGGCACCAAATCGGGAAGGCACCATACCACCCTTTTGAGGGAGTCTACAAACAACATAAACCCAAAAGGGAAAGGAGGTTCCAAAACCAGCCCTTGCCTGGGGCACCATTACATCCAGCACCTGCCCTGCCTGTACTCGTACCCATGAGTCATGTTCATGCATCAACAAACCTATCAGAAAAGACAGGAGACAAAATGTAAACAAACTACATATATTCTATTGAAAATATATGAACATTTTGTTTTAATTTTCTGGGGGTTTCTGGTCTCTTTCAGGAACGAGGGGCACTTTCTGTACATTCCATAGCTGATGACATGCAGTTTCCCTGTATGTGCTGAAGCACTGCAGCAGGTGAGCCAGGTTTCCTATTATATTTCAGTGGTTCTTATCCCTATCCTCAGGATCTCTCTGGCCCAGACTGTTGGTGGGTTTTTTTTGGGTTTTTTTTAGGATATCCACAATGAATATTCATGAGATATATTTGCATGCACTGCCTCCATTGTATGCAAATATATCTCTTGCATATTCATTGTACATAGCCTGAAAATCAGAATGGCTAGAAGTCCCCATAGAATCAAATTGAGGACTACTGATGTAGGTCACTTTCCTAATGTGGATGGTGGGGATGCTGGGCAAGACTCCGGGATACTTGCAGGAGTGGCTTACATGGAGGCATAGCTTCTGTAAGAGGGCATGGCTGCTGAGGATGCCTTGTGTATTGTCCTGGAGGGTAAGCGTGGTAAAAATGGAACCCTTCTGGGGGAGCGATGAGGCTCCTTTTCCTATTACCCCTGCACTTGCTGTCTTGTGTTGATTTGTTCAGTGCTGTAGATTCAAATTCTGCCTCTCCCACTGACACTCCTTGCGACCTTGGACTAGTCACTTTGTTTCTTGTTGCCTGAAGTACCCCATATTTTAAGCTCTTTGGAGCAGAAATTCACTGTATCTGTTTGTAATTTTTTGTACAGTGCTCTGGCTTTTTTGGGATCTGTATAAATATCAAAATAAAACTAAAATAAATTGAAAAATAATGAAAGCAGTCAGTACAGGGACTAGGTATTGAATAGTCTACGTAAGAGAAATGTCTGCTTTGCACTGTAGCAATGCTATTTCCTAATAGGCAGGACAACTGTCATTCAGTGATGGAGAACAAATGCTACCTGCATAAAATATGTTATTTTGTAATGCTTTCTGACATGCTGAGCTTCCTTGCAAGCAGTTCTTCATGGTTTGTACCTTGCTAAACAAGACAACGAAAGCAAAATACACCTTGCTCATATATTAGCAAATCTCAAAAAACAAAGGGGGAGATTTTCAAAGGGAATCGCGCGTAACCCCCAAAAGGCTGCCCCTTCCACCCCCTGCGTATGCCGAGCCTATCCTGCATAGGCTCGGTGGCGCATGCAATTCCTGGGACGCGCGTAAGTCCCGCAGCTTTCCTGGGGGGGGGGGGGGGGGGGCGTGTCGCGGCCGGCGCATCATCGGGGGCGTTCCGGGGGTGGGACTGAGGGCATGGTTCCGACCCAGGGGCGTTCCGGGGGCGTGGCCGCGGCCTCCGGACCAGCCCCCGGACCAAAACATGGCACGCCGGCAGCTGGCCGGTGCGTGCAAATTATGCCTGCCTCAGGCAGACGTAACTTGTAAAATAAAGGTAGGGGGGGTAATTAGGGCTGGGGGTGGGTTAGATAGGGGAAGGGAGGGGAAGGTGGGGGGACCGGAAGGAAAGTTCCCTCCGAGGTGGCTTCGATTTCGGAGTGGCCTCGGAGGGAACGGAGGATGGCTGCGTGGCTCGGCAGGCGCAGGCTGCCGATTTTGTGCAGCCTTGCGCACACCGACCCTGTATTTTATAACATGCATGCAGCAGCTTGCGCATGTTATAAAATCGGGAGTAGATTTGTTCGCGCTGGGTTGCGCGAACAGATCTTCTCCCACACGCACCTTTTAAAATCTACCCCAAAATGAGCAAGTGATTATCTAATACATTGACTCACTGGTATCATATGAGCATGCTAATAGGTCAACAAACTCACATCTGGATTTTGTATAATGTAGCAGCATTAGTTCTAATTATATACCAAAGTTCATTTTGTTTAAAAGTGATTTTCTTTTTCTTTTTCTTTGCCAATAAAAATGTCTTAACTACTATAGTAGTTGAAAAAGAACTTGAAAAATTGAGACATTTTTATTGGCAAAGAAAAATTGATAAAGATCACTTAAAAAAAAAAAAAGAGTACTGGTGTTCAAAAATATTACAAGTTCCACAGGGAAAGAGATTTATAATGAAAATATCATTTGAAAATATAGTGATGAATAGTTTTAAATTCTGCTGCAATCCGGCTTTTATTGTATAAGGAAAAATATTTTTCTTTTTGCCATGTATAGTAACAGGTAGATTTTAAAAGCGTTGTTCGCGCAAAAACGACCCTATACACACATATGTGGGCCATGCGCGAGCAACGAGAAGTTTAAGAAGCCAGGAAGTACCCGCGTACATACCTGTGCATGTGTGAATAATAAGAAGGCAGAAAAAGGAGTGGGACAAGAACATTCTGGGGTGGGGTGAAGACTTAACGAGCATAACCCCTGAATTTTCCAAAGCTGAACATGGCAACGTGCGCCTTGTTTCCTGTGTAACTTTACTACTGGTCCTGATGAGGTACAAGTCTGGAGATTTTGGGCCACAAGGGGTCCTGCACAGCAGGGTGAGGGAGAGAGAAAGAGAGAATCTGACACTCTATGGGCCGGATTTTTAAACATACGTGCGCGGGGTCAGCGTGCACGAGGGGGAGCACACTGGTGCACCTTGCACGCACTGAGCCCTAAGGGAGCCCCAATGGCTTTCCCCGTTCCCTCCGAGGCCGCTCCGAAATCGGAGCGGCCTCGGAGGGAACTTTCCTTCGGCCCCACCTTCCCCTCGCTTCCCCTAGCCGGCTGCCCGCGCGCAATCCCCCGGCATGGCCGTTGTGCTGGAGGCCTCGGTCCCGCCCCTGCCTCACCCCTTTCATAAAGCCCCGGGACATATGCGCTTCCCGGGGCTTTGTGCGCATCGCCGGGCCTATGCAAAATAGGCTCGGCGTGCATAACCCTTTTAAAATCCGCCCCTTTATGTCTCCCACTGTAAGAGGGGCACTTTCAACTCAGGGTGGGTTTGGGGGCAGTGTTACATTGGTCTGCCTTGGGTGCAAGGGCCTGTAGACCCTTGTAACAGATCTCACCCTTGTAACAGATCCCACCCTGAGTTGAAAGTGCCCCTCTTACAGTGGGAGATATATAGTGTCAAATTGTCTCTCTCTGACTCCCCCCCCCTATGGTCGCTCGTAAGTACACATGAAAAGGCTACATGCATACGCATGGTAAGGATATTTTAAATGATTCACATGTACTTGATGCACAATATAAAATTGAGTGTATTTTTGCTTGCATGTCTAATATGCGTGTTTATTGGTGCACATGAGCTCCTTTTAAAATTTACCTGTGAGTATTCATTTTGTGATAAAGTTGTATTTTCTTTCAAAGCAGATCTTTTAAAAGTAATCTTTTGATTTTTATGGTTAAGATTTTCTGAATTTCATTCAAATCAGCCAAGGCCAAGGTCTTATCTTCAAACAATGCCCTAATCAATTGGTAGCATAAAAGGTCAACAACATTTCTCAAAATGCTAGGATATCAGGCTAAAAATTATATCAGAAGTATATTAGAAATCAAAGTCCATCTAATGAGCAAAATCTAAAAGAAAAGCCAGGCACAGGAAAAAAATTTATAGAATTTATTAGAAATAATGTAAGAAATTACACCCACTGTTTCAAATCCAAACTTTGATTCTTCAGTGATACTCATATTATCAAATATTTCATCCTTTTATACTGTAAATGCTAAAACTAATGTAATTAACAGATTTTTTTTATTGTGCCCACCAAATAATCACCACAATGATGTTGGCTGTGATTATTCAAAATGTAAACATATTAAGCTTTTAAACCAATACCTGGACATTTAAAACTAATGAGCAAATTTTCAAAGGAGTTACATGTGGAAAATTAGCATATGTGCACATAAGTAGCTTGTATCACATATATGCTAGTTTATAAACATCAAAAGTATTTGTGTATTTTTTGTTTCACATGCATATTTACTTGTGCAAGAAAAGGTATGTCTAGGGGTGTTCTGGGGTAGAGCCAAGAGGTATGTTCAGAAGTTATGAGATTTATGTAATTCATTACGCAACTTATTCACACAATTTTATTCCTAATTAACTAGCACAATTTATATCAGACTCATCTTTGCTGTTTTTGGGTGGGAGGTCTAGGTGAAAGTAGGAGGGTCTCAGTAAACTGGAGTTGGACTGAGTGAACTGGTGGATGTATTAGCAAACTGGTGATTTCAACTATGCATGCATATTTTAAAATATACCTACTTCCATGTATAAATCAGGGTTTTATGCGCAAATCTCAATAAACCTGGAAGATCTAATAGGGCAAAATTGATAAACTGAAGAGTAGCAAATCAACTGAACCAGATGGTATACATCCCAGAGTGCTGAAAAAACTGAAAAATGAAATTGCATATCTACTATTAGCAATTTGTAAATTATCATTAAAATCAGTTATAGTACCTGAAGATTGGAGGGTGGCCAAAATAATGCCATTTTTAAAAAGAATTGCAGAAGTGAGCCAGGAAACTACAGACTGCAGAACCTGGCAAAATGGTTGAAACTATTATAAAGAACAAAATTACTGAACATAGTTTAATTGGACAAAGCCAACATGGATTTAGCCAAGGGAAACCTTGCCTTACCAGTCTGCTACATTTTTATGAAAGTGTGAATAAACATGATAAAAGTGAGCCAGTTGATATAGTATATCTGGATTTTCAGAAAATGTTTGACAAAGAACCTCATGAGAGAATCCTGAGGAATTTAAAAAATCATGGGATAGGAGACAATAGTTAAAAAATAGAAAACAGAGAGTAGGGCTAAATGGTCAATTTTCTCAATGGAGAAAAGTGAATAGTGGAGTGCCTCAGGGATCTGTAATGGGACCATTGATGTCGGTGCTCTTAGGCCCTTAGTCCCAGTGAAACACTTTTAGACATGTCACATATGAAGTCATTATTCCTGTACTCCTGGGGTTTTTTTTATTTTTGATCATAAGCAGTTTTGAAATTACTATCGACATTATGGTTTCACCCTTGCACTTGTTTTTCCTAGACAAAAGACGCCATAAGTTAGGTAAAAGATAATGAAATACAAGGCTTAGAATATTTTGAACTAATATGAGGTTAGTTTACATTCCATCTAAAGACAGAGACAAGGTCAGTTTACATTTTATCTAAGATTATAGAAACATATCTAGAACTAGAACAAGTACCAGGCCAACTGACAATCCATCTAAGATTATAGAAAATACTCTTAGAACAAGCACAAGATTGCTAATGCTAGCAAATTCCAAGAAAACATTTACATATGAGACAAAGATTAATTAACTTGGAGAATGAAAGCAAATTACCATATAGCCATTCAGATTATTTGTTTATAATAGAAAGCCAATCATAGAAATGTTTACAATTATGTAACCTAGTTTAGGGGTTAGAAATATACAACTGAAATTCTATATAATGCTGTGTTATCAGTAAAATCATTTAAGAGGGAATGTATGCTAGTGTCTTGCCTGGCACTCTTCCTCTTCATAAAGTACCTTATTATTTAATATCTAAGATTTATATTATAGCAGTTAATAAAAACTTTATCTACAGCTAGTGGCTTTAAGCATTCTTATTTTCAATGAACCACAACAATTGGCAACCCAGATGGGACATGAACCCACAATCTCCATCCGGACCTGGAGGAGACAGTAGGTGTGATTGCCTGCTTGGCTGCTCTGTTTAAGGGAGAGAAGCATGATGGTCTTTTCCTTACCTTCATCCTCTCTCCCCTGCCAGCTGGCTTTTTCTCTCCTCTACTCCAGAAAGGAAACCTGTTGATTTTAGTTTTTATTTTGCAGAGCTACAACTGGAGAAAACTTTATTAGGATAAGATTTATGATTTATAGTATAAGATTTATAGTTTAAGAGTTTAGCTAGGGATGTTTGGGTCCTTAGTTATAGTTTACTTGGGTCAATCAGACTAGGACATATGCAGCTTCCTGGAGGGTTATTCTGTGATAATTAGCTAGATTAGATAAGAGACAAAGACAAGATTTAGATTAAGATATGATGATAAAATCAAAGAACTAACAGTTCTGAATTTTAAGATAAGGTATAATGAGATGTCCAGTAGGAGTGAATAAATGAGAGAGAAATTTGAAGTACTTGTCAGTCTGTGTTGTGTATGTGTAAGGGTATGAAAAACAGCAGTACTTGCTAGTGTGAATGTATAATCATTGTCTCTGGGTAATGTATTACTAACTAATGACTTTCTCTGGGTAACGTGTGTTACTGAGTAATGTATGAATACAATTTAATAGTTTCTGTAAATTTAAGGTAAGTAACAGTTTTTTTAGTTTTATATAGTTAAGATAATGATTCATACTTTTAAGGTGTTTTATGTTCTGTTTCTGTTTTGTTTCTGTTAGGCCAAAGGCACATTTAGTAGTGCTTGGAACGTTACATGTTTCTAATGACTTTCACTTGTTATCAGGAGAAAGACTTGAGAGCAACTGAATCTGCGTGTGTGTGTGTGTGAAAGAAAGGCAGAAACATTTAAATATGGCTGCAACTGTATGTGTGTATGTCACTACTGTTAATTTTGTGAATCTAGCTCTGTGCCACTGTCAATTTATGTGTGTGTATGAAACTGCTATGGAGTTTTGTCTGAGTGTGTATGTCTCTCTGTAAGGGTTGTTTAAGAGTTCTACTCAATGGGGCAGATTTTATAAAACTACGCATGCACGTACTTTTGTTCGTGCACCAGGCGCAAACAAAAGTACGCCGGATTTCAATAGATACGCGCGTAGCCGCACGTATCTGTTAAAATCCGGGGTCAGCGCATGCAAGGCTGCCCAAAAGCGGCAGCCTGCATGGGCCGAGCCACGCAGCCTGCCTCCGTTCCCTCCGAGGCCGCCCTGAAATCGGAGCGGCCTCAGAGTGAACTTTCCTTCCACCCCCCCGCACCTTCCCCTACCTAACCCACCCCCCCAGCCCTATCTAACCCCCCCTACCTTTGTTGCACAAGTTACGCCTGCCTGAGGCAGGCGTAACTTGCGCGCAGCAGGCCAGCTGCTGGCGCGCCATGGTCCAGTCCAGGGGCTGGTCCGGAGGCCACGGCCACGCCCCCGGAATGCCCCCGATGACGCGCCAGCCTCAATACGCCCCGGCACGCCCCTGATGACGTGCTGGCCGCAACACGCCCCCCGACAAGCCCCCGACACGCGTCCCGGGGCTTTGTGCGCACCGGCAGCCTATGCAAGATAGGCTCGGCGCGCGCAGGGGGGGGTTGGGGTAGGTTTTCGGGGGTTATGCGCATAACCCTTTAAAAATCTACCCCAGTATGTGTCTCTATGTCCATTATGTAAAATGTAGCACTAACAATAAAATTCTGGGAAATCTGATAGCACTTGTGAAATTTTTATTATTACATCTTAATGCCTTGCAGAAAATAAGAGCTCTCTCTATATATTTTCTTTTCCCTCAGCTGAAAGTTGCCATTTTTCTCCCTTAAAGCAAGTTATGCTAACTTGTACTGCTCCATCCAGTCTATTTGTGTAATTGAAAATTAGTTGAAACTCCTGTCCCATTATTCTTAAGTATTGTAAAAATGCTCAATGCTTAATTAGTGATAATTTTTTTTTCTTATCAGTTGTGCCATGAAAAGCAGATGGGGGAGCTGTCTTTGTTTCATGTTCACTGTAGCTGAAGAATTTATTTTTATCCTAAATAAAGTTCTAATTTGTTCCTTTAAGCCATTTAAAATCCTTCTTAATTTCTGTCTCAATGATTTCTTGATCTTTGTAAGTACTGAAGAAAGTTTGTTGTATTTTCCTTTATCTGCTACAGTGTTAGAATATAGGATAAGGGTCAGAGTCTGTACCTCAGCTTACTTGTGTTGTGATCCCCCCTGCTGCTGCGCTACAGGAGGTCTCTTACCTTCCTCCAGAGGCCGCTCTGAAGCCAGGGCCTTGCCTAAGTTCCATCCGGGACTTGCTCCAGGGCCTGAGAGGCCTAGCTGTGCCTGTGGCTTGCATGCCTCTGTGTTTGGACTTCCTGCTTCCGGCCACGCCCGTTTCCCTAGGGGCTGGCCCGCAGCTCTCTACCCCAGTTATAGGACCAGCGGTGGGCAGTCCTGGCAAGCTCCTCCCAGGGAGTTGCCTTCTACCTCCAGTATTTAAGGACTTTCTGTTCACTTGCAATGGGCCTTCGGATCAGGTCCTACAGTTGTCTGTATCCGTGCTGATCCAGGTCTTCTGTGATCACATATGCTTTGATGGATCCCTGTCCAGTGTCTCTGCCTAGATGTCTGATCCTGTTCCTGCCAGCCGTAAGGACTTTGGATGTCAGTATCCCAGCATTGGAGTTCCTGTTCGCCTGGGTCTTCCCCGCACCCTCCTTTCCTCAGCGTGGTCCGCGACCAGCCTTTCTGGGCTGTGTAGGGCGCGTCTGGGACGGGGTGGTCCGTGACCAGTCTAGCTGTGCTGGCTGAGTAGGGCGCCCTGATGGACAGTGCCATGTTTCCGTCCAGCCTTGTCTACAGTGTCTTGCTTCAGCCCTCGCCCGGATGTCTTCATGTCTCTGCCTTGACCTGTGTCCTCGTCTGGTTCCTGAGCCTTCTGTCCTGTTGGGCCCTGGAGTGGCCAACAGGAGGGATTCGTCCCACGGGCTCTTGAGCTTCTGCCAGCCGAAGGGGCTTCGGATGTGAGTATCCCAGCATCTGAGTTCCTGCTCGCCTGGACCTTTTCCTTCTTGCTTCAGCCCTTGCCCTGATGTCTTCAGTGTCTTGCTTCAGCCTGTCTAGTATGTCTGCTTCAGCCCCCGTCTGACGTCTTCTGTATAAGGACTCTGTCTGCCCTCGCCTCTGTCCGGCCTGCTGCCCATTGCCGTTCCCTGCGGCGGGTCCGAAAGGGCCAGGAACAGTCGGAGGACCGTTCATCAGTCAACTTCCCCGTGTTGGCTACCAAGGGCATGCAGGTCCGGCTGAGGGTCGGACTCCCTGCTTCTGTTCCTGCCTGCCTGGCTCACCATGCCTGCTCAGCTCACCTCCCACGGTGTGGCTTGGGGCTCCTCCTTGAGTCCTGCCGTGGCCCAAGGGCTCACCACCCGCTTACGACGACCGTGCCTGCGCACGCTTGTAACAACTTGTAAGTTTTACTGAGAAAACACATAATTTACAAAAAGTTAACCACATTTACATACATGAGGTAAAAATGATAATTTGAACCAATTAGTAAATAAACTGAGTTACTGATGTGTAAATCAAAATATTTTGATCTCTAGAGACTCCAGAATTGCTTCTGCCATAAAAACAATGCTTGCACTATTGTTTTGTGTATAATGGTGACCCTGATCTTAATGTGTGAAATATTTATGGTACACATGAGGAAGGAAAAACTGTTATGTTATATTATTCCTCTGTTTTTTCTTTCCAATTTCCTTTTCTCAGTGTGTTAAAAAACATCATTATGCATAAAATAATATTTTTTTCTTTTATTCTTCCTTGTTCCTGAATTAAAAGGAATACAATGAAGATTTTGTAAAAAGATTTTTACTTACTAATACTTCAACAAAAATGTATGAATACTACAACATTTGTCAATATGCAAATTTATATTATACTGTACGATAATTAATTGGAAAGAAAATCTTTAATATAGTCTTCCCTGTGCTGAAAACACTGAACTATAAAATGCCTTCAGAAATGTTTAGACTATTGTATGTGATTTGTATTAATGGTGTAAACCGTTTGGATTGGAGATAAATGGTATAAAAAATAATAAATAAATAAATATTCAATTTCCTTGCATAGAGAGAAAAGAGAGATTCTCTGTAATCAAAGTTATTTTCAAGTTCTTTCTTTTTTTTTTTTCTTTTTTTTTTCAATTTTATTTTTATTGAAATTTCAAATTTTCATAAAGACATTACACCTTTGCAACTCTAATACATCCAAAAGCAAAAACATTTTAACATCTTAACACGTTTGCAATCCGTGTAAAATTCTATTTAGATTACAATAAGGAAATAAAGAACTAGAAAAATAGCAATTTAGAGCAGTAACTTATAACTCAATAATATCAAATGTGCTACCTTTACCCCCTTTTACATTTCCCTCATATGGAAACCTTAGGGATGGGAATCCAGATAAGACCGGAGTTGATCAGGATGGTTAAATATAAATCTTGAATCTTGTAAAGATATAATACATCGACATGGGAATCTCAGTGTAAACTTGGCTCCCAATTGTATCACCTTTTCCCTCAAAGTTAAGAATTCCCTCCTCCTCAACTGTGTGTCCCTAGCTATGTCAGGAAATATGCTGACACATTGGCCATGAAACTTTAACTTTTGGTTTTTAAAATAAAATCTCAGGACTGTATCTCTCTCTGATATAAAGGCAAACTGAACAATCAGTACTGCTCTTGTTTTAATATCTAATTCTGACGATTTCTCCAGCAGATCAGAAAGATTTATAGCATTCTCTTTAGATGTATCTTGCTCTTGTTGTAATCCCTTTGTTTCAGCTTTTTGAGCCGGGTAATATATTCTAGATATAACTGGAATGGCATTTTCTACATACTTTAACACATTGATTAAGTAACTCTTAAATAGTTCCATAGGGGAAATCAGATGAGTTACTGGGCAGTTCAATATTCTCAAGTTAGCTTTCCTTAACTGATTCTCCATCTGTTCTATTTTACCTGCATATAACCTCTCAGATTTAATTAAATTCAACTGAACCTTTTCAATATCATCCACTCTTTTTACTACATTATTAACAGTTGTTTCCACATTCTCTACTTTTACTTGTAAGGTCTTATTATCATTCAGCGAATCCTGTACTGTTTTAGCTAAAGTATTTATTGATTTGTGCATTGACAATATCATAACCCCTATTTCCTCCAGAGTAAACTTCTTTGATGTAATCGAAAATTCATCAATCAAAGGCCTTTCCTGTTTCCCATATTTCCCTTTCTCCACATGCTCTTTACTGGGATGAACTTGGGTTAAAGACAACATGTCAGAGTGTTCTACTGAACTCTGGATTTCAGAGTTCAGGAATACAGAGTTTTCCATGTCCTTACATTCTCCTTCTGGCATTTGTATTTTCCCCAAGATAGGATCCTCAAACATAAGTTTTCCCCTTACAGACCCAGTAGGATGCTCTGGTGTTACTGGGGCACCGGGGCTTAAGGATATTTCAAAAGTCTGGAGACTTTGGCCCTGCTCCTGGCTTTTTTCTCCTGCGACTTCTCCACCCGGTGATATTATGGGGGCTCTTGCAAAACAGTCCTGTATAGATGGCTGGTTTGTATCCAAATTGGGTGTTGAAGAAATGTCTCTGATTTTAGCTTTCCTCTTGGTATGTGGCATTTACCAAGAGGATTGCAGCCACACAAACAAAGGAAAAATATTTTAAAAGTACCTTTAATTATGACTCCTTGCGGTAGCACAGTAGTTCAAATCTTCCTAGTTCCTGGCGGCCGTTAACTGTAGAAATCTTTCCAAGGAATTAGCAAAACAGTTAGCTTTCCGGCCTCTACCGGTCTCTGCCGGGCAAAGCCGTGCGCCCCTTAGGCGCGCGGCTTTGGCGACGCGCCGACGGCGATACAGCGCCATAGGGACGCCGGTTATGAGGGCGTCTGGCTCAGCTCCTCCCTCCGACGTCAGCTCAGGCAGGCAGGCAAGCAAAGTTTGAGGCAAAAGTTGGCCGGGTAAGCGACCTTCAGGAAATGGCAGCCGCGATACTGCGCCGTAGGGACGCCGGTTATGAGGGCGTCTGGCTCAGCTCCTCCCTCCGACGTCAGCTCAGGCAGGCAGGCAAGCAAAGTTTGAGGCAAAAGTTGGCCGGGTAAGCGACCTTCAGGAAATGGCAGCCGCTCAAGTTCTTTCTTAGGACAAGAAAGAAAAGGGGGGTTTTAGTGCTGTCTATTCCCGTACCATTCCTGCTATGTAAATGTATAAATTCTAGTCCATGATTTCTATTAACATTCTGAAGGTTTTGTTTTTCAATTCCCTGCTTTTAAATGATAGTTAATGTATTCATGTACTTTGAAACACTGCTGTTATAAATACTCCTATTACATCTGAAAAGAAAAAAGTTTTCTTTCTTTTCAGTCATTTGGATATTGTTTATGAGTCAAGATGGCATCTGAACAGAAAGTAGCCCTACCCTCATGAATTCACTCACTGCTACAGAGAAAAAAAAAATCCACACAGTGTGTGCTTTTGATTCCGTTTTAAAACTCTTATTAATGATGTAAGATTTGTTTTGAGAAACAGAAGTGAATGATTCTGGATCCATGTATTTCTTTACAAAAAGTACCATTTATAGTAAATTGTCTTTTACCTTTTATTTTATTTCAAACACTGCTAAGAATTTTAGCATTGCTGAGTTATTAATGAAAGAACATTTCTGATTTTTTTTTCAATTTTGGCTTTGTATGGTGAAACACTTTTTGGAAATCATTGTTCAATATTGAATTAGGCTTAATTATGATTGAAAATGTTTCTGATATATGATTATTGTCATCCTAAATATTTACTTATAAATTAGTACTGGCTTGAACCTGATTGAATTCATACTTCTGTAATAACTAAATTGACTGTAACCATAGAAAAAACTGACAGAAAAAATGTTTTCTTTCTGACCAGTACTTTAAATTAAGAAAATTAATATACACCCATTTGAAATTACATACCTGCAGTTATAAAATATTCATTGTTCTCTCTTTCCTCCTTCAAACATCACACTAAGAATGACTTTCCAACACTGTACAAACATTCAAACTTATTCTTATCCCATATTGAGCTCAAATGATGAAAGGAAAGCTGTTTTAAAAACAAGAGATTTTATAAATGTATCTTGTTTCAATGTTTAAAGTTGCTGTCCTATCTCTGGGTGTACATATGGAGATAAAACATTTCCTTCCTTTTGGACTTTGTTATGTTTATATATAAAATACTTAAAAAGAAAATGCTGCTGCTGCCATGTTTGTCATCATTCGAAATCTATTGTTTTCTTTATATCCTTCTAGCTAAAGGTAAAGCAGAGTTGCTTACCTGTTACAGGTGTTCTCCTAGGACAGCAGGATGTTAGTCTGCACACGTGCGTGACATCCTCAGATGGAGCCCAGCACACAAAACATCTGTCAAATGTTTCTAGAACTTTGACTAGGCACACTGAGCATGCCCAACGTGCCACTATCCGCATGTCCACGTGGGGGTCCTCCTTCAGTCTTGTAACATAGAATTACAAAACATAAATAACAAACATAGTAGAAAGCCAACTCTGTGGGGTGGTGGGTGGGATTCCTGGGGATTAACATCCTGCTGTCCTAGGAGAACACCTGTTATAGGTAAGCAACTCTGCTTTCTCCTAGAACAAGCAGGATGGTAGTCCTCACACATGGGTGAATTCCAAGCTGCAGGCTGCTCCTAAACTTATTTAGATCCAGATACCAAACCTGGTGCTAACAGGTGCAACAACTGATGTGGAAGAACCTAGGGAGAAGCCTGCCCTGAAAAATAGGATCCTAGGCAGGAAGTGTTGGCTTGTTTCTCACTGAAAAAGGTTCCGCAGGACAGCCTGACCAAAGTTGCTGTCCCTACAGCCATCTCTATCCAAACAGTAATGAGCTGCGAATGTGTGGCGGGAACTCCACATCGCAGTCTTGCAGATGTCGGCCACAGGAACTGCATGCAAATGGGCTACCAAAGCTGCCATGGCATGGATGGAATGAGCCTTGACATGACCTCCAAGCTGAAGGCCTGCCTGCATATAGCAGAAGGAAATGCAATCCGCCAGCCAGTTGTGTTTGAGATGTGCTTCGTTTTTTTCTACCGGGTCGTTTTTTGACTCGGATAATTCGTGGTAAAATTCGGGTTTTCTCGTTTAGTTTTTTTGAAAAACGAAACGAGGAAACCCGAAACCGGGCCAAAAAACGAATCGGGAAACGAAGCTTAAAAAAAAACCACCCCAAGCATTTAAAAGCATTTTCGTGCATACATACAAACTCCCCCCCCCCCCCCCATCCCGATCCCTCCCCATGACTTACGAACATCCCTGGTGGTCCAGCGGGGTCCCGTGTGCCATTTGTTCCTCCGTGCACATGTGCGCCATTGTCAGCCTTGCTCCTCAAAATGGTGCCGAACAGCCTCTGAACTACTATGTCACAGGGGCTACCGGCGCCATTGGTCAGCCCCTGTCACATGGTAGGAGAACCGACCAATGGCGCCGGTAGCCCCTGTGACATAGTATTGGCAAAGGCTATCGGCACCATTTTGATTTCTGGCAGCCGACAACGAAATCGCTCCCGGACCCCCGCTGGACCTCCAGGGATTATTGGCAAGCCTTGGGGGGGTCAGGGGAGGAAAGCCAGCAGAGCGTCGCGAGGGAGGAGCAGGGACGGCTCCCCAGCGGGCGACCAGAGTGCGGACCATCCCTGGGGTGATGGCCACCGGCCCCGGGGAGCGTTTCAGAGGTTGCCGCAGCAGGTCGCCGCCACGGTGGAGGTAGGGGGCCGCGCCCATGGACGGGCGCGGGACACAACACAAGTTCAAATTTAACATGCTATCAACAATTTTTAAAAGCCATTTGCTTGCATAAAGTGCCCTTACATGTGAATAACCTATGGACAATTGAATAGCAATTTTCAAAAGCCCACTTACATGGGTAAAGTGCATTTGCCCATGTAAAACCCAATTTTAAGCATGTAAATACTTTTAAAATTACCCCCACTCTATTTAAAATCCAAAGGTATGCATGTAAGGGTAAACCCCTTCCCAACTCCACCCCAGAAAAGCCTCTGCTCAGTCAGGTAAATTTATGTATGAACAGGACATACGCATATAAGTTTATGCACATATTGGGCAGGCAATTTTTAAAAAGCTCATGATGTCAGTTCATTATAGAAAAAGGCAAAAAGTACATTTGGGCTGTGATGCTTGCAAGATCTAACAGCAAGAAGCCAAAATGCCTGCCCCTCATCAGCATACTTACTAAAACATATTCACCCTATATCCATAGGAATCAATGTGGAAACCCCCAGCACACATATATGCTAGGACTGTGCATGGAAAAAATTTTGGTTTATTTCTTTTATTTTCGGTGAATTTTATGTCCAAATTTCTTTTTTGTTATTTTTTTCTCTTCAGATATTTCAGAGTATTTGTTTTTGGCAACTTGCACGCACACATTGCAATTTGTGCATGAAAGTTGCCAAAAATGAATAAGCCAAACTCGTTACAAAATTTTGAAATGAGTCGAGTTATGGTTTGTGTTGCTTGTAACAAAATTGACTTATTCATCACATTTTACTCTGCGCATCCCTAATATATGTTTGCAAAAACTGCAGCACATGATCATTGGTACCTTCCCAAGACAGTTTTTTTTTTAAACAAACATCTTGATCATCACTGTATTATATGAAGAGTAACATCAGTCATAAAGAGGTAATACAATCCACTCAGATGGGTAAATACACCTTTCTATGAATTTCAAGAAGCACCATTCCACTTTCTAATACTAGGGTTTTCTGACAGCTCTGATATGCTTAAACCAGGGCAAACTAGCATTGGAAAAATAGAGGCAGGATGAAAAGGGTCCTCCCTGTCCCTATATGGTATAGCATGGGGCACCTTCAACAGCTCTTCTTCTGCCTCAACTTTCCTTGTGGATCCAGATCTGCCCTCTTACAGGCTGATTCAGTAAAAGTCGCGAGAGAGCGGGCGAGCACTAGCTCTCCCGGCGCGCGCACAGGCCACTCTCCTGTGCGCGTGATTCAGTATTTAAATGAGGCCCCGCGGTAAAAAGAGGTGCTAGGGACACTAGCGCCTCCCTAGTGCCTCTTTTTTGACAGGAGCGGCGGCTATCAGCGAGTTTGACACCCGACGCTCAATTTTGCCGGCGTTGGTTCTCAAACCTGCTGACAGCCACGGGTACGGAAACCGGACGCCGGCAAAATTGAGCGTCCGGTTTTCAACCCGCGAGCCGATTTAAAATTTTTTTTTTTTTTTAATTATTTTTTACTTTGGGACCTCCAACTTAATATCGCTATAATATTAAGTCAGAGGGTGTACAGAAAAACAGTTTTTACTGCTTTTCTGTACACTTTCCCAGCGCCGGCAGAAATTAACGCCTACCTTTGGGTAGGCGCTAATTTCTGAAAGTAAAATGTGCGGATTGGCTGCACATTTTACTTAGTGAATTGCGCGGGACTAATAGGGCCATCAACATGCATTTGCATGTTGCGGGCTCTATTAGTTTTAGGGGGGGTTGGACGCGTGTTTTCAACCCCTTACTGAATAAGGGGTAAAGCTAGCGCGTCAAAAACGCATGTCCAAACGCGGGTTAACAGTGCGCTCCACCAGAGCACACTGTACTGTATCGGCCTGTCAGTTTCATACTTGAGGTCAGTCAGCTTCATGAACCTGAAATTCTGACAGAAGTACTAAGGTGAGGCTGTAGGGAGAAAGGTCTCTATATCCATAGGCTGTGCACTATATCAGGATAGAGATGAGCCAGCCCTATTAATTCTTCTAGACCTGTCAAGTAACGAAAACCTGTCGGTCTTCCGGCCTATACAATTCTTATTTTACAGATTATTCAAAATTCTGCAACCAGGTTGTTGATTGGAACATCTATATGCAAATACATTTCTCCCATTCTACAAACATTACATTGGCTGCCAATTTCATTTCAGATACAATACAAACTTGCTGTTACTATTCCTACCCTTCTACGTAATATTCCTTTGCCAAGGATTGCAGTAATGCTAAAAATTTGCACTCTTGACTAGATCCTTGCCTTCCTCCAACCAGGGTCTACTGGACATTCCGTCACCATGAGTTCACCTTGAAGAAACCAAAGAACATGCTTTTTCCTCTGCTGATCCTTTCTTATGGAATTCCCTCCCAAAAGAAATAAGAACAACTGCAGAACCAAAGTTTTTCCGAAAAACTCTTAAAAGCTATCTATTTCAAATGGCATATTCCTCCTGAGTACTACAGTGTCAATATCATTGATAGATAATTGAGCTCTTCAGCACTTTTAATATATGTGATGGTCTTTTTGATGTCATTGTCAAGTGACTTCAATGTATCTTATGTGTTTTTTATACCCCACCCTGAACTTAAGAAGGGTGGGTAATAAATATTATAAAATAAAATAATAAAAGTACTATTGATCTAGTTTACCATAATATTTTACTTCATGGGTGTAAGCAGTTGGGACTGGTTGGATCATTTGTAGCTGGATTCATTCTGTACTTGCTGATTTAACTTTTAGAAACTGTTTCTAATTCAAGGCATGTATATTGTGGGATCAAGGTTTGTCCCTTTCACCTCTTCTGTTTAACAATTTTATGTTTCCATTAGGGCACCTGATTCATTAATTTGGTTACATTGGATATTTATTATCTGACGACATCCAGATGATTGTTCCATTACGAAGGAATCCTGTCAGGCCATTAGGACAACTAAATAGGAGAACCTGATGGTTTTGAATGACTGGTTTAAGGAAAACAAGATGGTTATTAAAACTCAGAGAACAGAGATTATGTGTAGGGAAGATGGAAACAGCAGTTGTGAGTATAGGGGTAGATTTTATAAACTTGCTCGTGCACATGGACGCCTAATTTTATAACATGCGCATGCAGGTGCGCGCATGTTATAAAATTGGGGTTTGGCACATGCAAGGGGGTGCACAATTGTGCACCCTGTGCGCACAGAAGCCTGCGGCCTTTACCTGTTTCCTCCCAGGCTGCTCTGATTTCGGAGCGGCCTGGGAGGGAACCTCCCAACCCCCTACCCTAACCTCCCCTTCCCCTTACCAACCCACCCCCTATCCCCAATCTAGACCCACCTAAAAATTGTTTACCTGCTGCACCTGAAATCCTCTGACACAGCGGCAAATGGCCACTGTGCCGGAAGCCTCTGGCCCCGCCCCCACCCCCTCCCCACCCCTTTCCCAAAGCCCCAGGACTTAGACGCATCCCAGGCCTTTACTTGTATCGCCAGGCCTTTCTAAAATAGGTCCGACACGCATAAATCCAATGGATTTACATGCATAGGCTTTTTAAAATCTGGCCCATAGCGAGTACTTCAATAATGTGAGAGGGAACTAATGTGAAAGATATTACAGAGCTTAGAAGATCTTGAAGCTTGACAAATACCTGAAAAGGAAACTCAAACCATAGTGTTTTATGGGCCTGAACCTAACTGAGGTGGCTGACGTGACTCACAGTCCCATCAGGTCCCATGAAGCAGGATATCTTGAAGTCAATGGAGTTGGTTGTCTTCTGCAGGCAGGTCCTCAAATATCAGGTCAATGTCTCTCTCAATATTGTTGTGCTTCAGAGTCAGCACAGCTCAGATAGGGACATGATAAATCAACTCAGCAATCCTATTCACATCAATCTGCTGGCCCCCAAACTCTACATAAGTTAAGGCAGGTAAGTGTCCTCTTAACCATCCCCCCAATTCTTGTACAACCAAACTGGCCAAAGATAACAGAGAGAAAGCATCAATTGATTGCATTGCATTTGGAAAACCCTCTCTCCTATTAAATTGGGGAGGCTTCTAACAATTTGGTTCTGCCACTTAATTGACTGGGGGGTTAACCCCCTGGTCTGCTCTTCTAGGGGGAAAACCCAATAGACATTGGACCCTCTTGAAGGTACTTGGTTACAGTTACTATAACTTTACATTGTTTTTCCCTTTCATCCTCCAAGGATAGCCTCCTGGGAATAAAAGCTTCAGAAATTTACACCATACGTAATCCAGGCAAGTGATACCACCATTCTTCTAATAGCAGCTTGTGCAGGTTTAACACTGCCTGGATTACAGCAACCACCAATGAACCCAAGGTAGTCCATTCAGTTAGTGTAAGATTCACAATATTCTGACAGAACTGAATTAATGCAGAGGACAATAACAAAATGTCCTCAATTAGTTGTTCCTGTTCCTCCACCTGAACAGCCCAGTTTGAGTCAACTGGTTCATCAATAGCTTTTCTCGTATTTTACATACCTGTTTCAGTTGAGTCACTGCAGTTACTTTAGACTCAAAACCCCATCATCCAAACCTTTCCTTGAAATCTATCGCATTGAGCCTCCTGTCTTCTCTAAGCTAAAATGTGGCTTATTACTGAGAGTGTTCTAAAGACCACAACACTACCCCTTCTGGATATACCACTTCAGAAATGATAGGCCCAGACCCTGGCCTTGATTTTTCTATACTGGTCACCCCATACTACTTCGAGTACTCATTGCACAAATAGGCTTCACCTCCTTGGATCCTAGGTCTTGGCTTTTTCTCAACTCTGTGTAAGCCCTGTATGCATCCTCATAAGATGGGGGCTTCTCCAGTACCTTTTTCAATGGCATATCTCCTGCTCTAGGAAGATGACTGGCCTCCACAGCTTTGTCCAGTGTCTCTTCATTCGACTCACACACATACAAAACCTGGCACCCCACTCATGCCAACTCCAATCTCAGAGGACATCAGAGACCATACTCCCAGCATTTGGGCTTACAAAGGTTGGGGAACATTGATTTAAGGTCTAGGCAGGCCCAGAATTAGGCATAGGAAACTTAGGACTGCCTCTGGTTACAAATTTTCATAGGCACTAGAGTACCACCAAGCTTTCTTCTGGGCCTACTGCCATGGTGACAGTACCTCTTGCTCTTTAGAGCTGCACCAAGCCTATAGCACTAAGCAAAGCACTTCAGCACAGGGCCTACAGGGCCTCATGTGTGAACAGACCCTGTGGCACCCTGCCCCCTTGCACGAGTTTCCATGGTAACAGGAAGCCTGTGCGTGAGCAGGGGGTAGGGCACCTCAGGGCCTGCCAGAGTGCAAGAGCTCTCAATCAGGCTCCTCGTTGAACTGTTTTGATGGAGTTGCTACTGCTGTCGGGATGGAGCTGAGGCCCAGAACCAGTGGCAGATGTGAGGATTTGGGCAGGGACAATGGTAGGAGAGATCTCCTTGCACCTCTGAAACTTCTTGGGGGGTACCATCCAATTATTGAGAGAACCTGGAGACTCTCCCCACTTTTGCCTATGGACGGTCCCGTTTTAAATCTGGCCCTGGGTCATGATGGCTGCAGATTTATCTGTAGGTGTCAGGGCAAAAAAGGTGATTTGCTGGGTTGATTTATTTATTTATTTATTTTTCTATACCGATGTTGGTATATATACCTTCACACCGGTTTACAATGTTTCGTACTTAAAAATCACAAAATACAATAAAAAAATTTTAAACCAATCAAACAAGTAACTATACATCAGACTCATTCTTAAATTAATATAAAAGATACAAATCATGAAATAAAATAAAACGTAAAAAGTAAATAATCACATTAAAACTCACCTATTAACATAAAATAATTAACCAAAATCATCAACATATGAAAACATTGAAGATTACTGGCGGACTTCTACTTGGAATGCTTGTACATACATCCATGTTTTTAGTGCTTTCTTAAATTCTTTTAAATCTCTCTGGAACCTTAATTCTACGGGTAATAGATTCCATAGACATGGACTGGCTAATGAAACAGCTCTTTCCCTGACAGAGTTAAGTTTAGCAGTGGCAATAGAAGGAATTGTAAGAAGTCCTTTTCCCGCTGAACGCAGATTTCGTTGAGGGGTGTGTATGCGTATAACTGCATTCATCCAGTCTACTTGTTCTGCATAGATTGCTTTATGTATCAAACATAAAGTCTTACATTTAATTCTATGCTCGACTGGTAGCCAATGTAATGCGGAAAAAACAGGGGTAATGTGGAGAGGAGCCTGGCAGCGGAATTCTGTAAAACTTGCAATGGTCTAAGTGATGACTGTGGAAGACCAAGCAATCACTGAACTGGGGTCTGCCTGCTCAGAGGCTCGTGCTCTGCTAGAGAGGCCACAGGATGCTTTAAACTGAGGCAATGTTAGATCAGAGTTAGCCTGAAACACAGCCACACCCCTGAGGATCCAGTTTGTTCCTTGGAAGTTCAAAAGGGGATTGCTGGGAAAAGTGCAGTGTTCAGGCAACTCGATAGCTGAGGGCTGCAGGATGGAACTGGATTCTTATTCAAATGTGGATGAAGTAACCTAGCATATGTATTCTTGAACAAACCATTCATAGTGAGAAGTAGATTATATTGAACCGAGTTTAGTAGTAATTGCAAATTAAGCTGTGTCCTGTTAATCAAAACCCTTGCATCTAAGTATGAAAGAAATCTGTGTTGTGTTTAAAAGGCCCTTACCCAACAGCAGGTGCATTCAGGAGGACTGGGAGTGATGGTGCTTGTGCAGTAATAAAGATGATTTAACAATCAGGTCTAACTAGGAAATATTCAGATGCAGCAAAGACATCAAAAATATTTTTACCTGGCAAAATCATGGTGACTCACCCCTCCTACCTCCCAATGTAGAGCCAAGGTTAAGAAAGAACACTAAACAGTTCAAATCAGTAGATAAATTGCTGCTACAAGCTGTGAAACTTTTATGCAATTGTGTATAAAATTACAATTTAATTCTGAACAAAGTTCTGTGAGGTTTTTTTTTAACGCATGCAAGCAAGCCGCTTGCAAGTGTGCTGCGTGTTATTTAATATCTGTATGCTGTGTTTCATAAATGTTAATTTTAAATTAACATTTTACAAGAAAACCAATAAAGCCATTGTGGTTTGCAGTGTCATGAGCAGTCACACTTCCTCTCCTCATGGTCTAGCTTAGCAACAGGAAAATGTCTATGCTGATTTTATCCAGCAGCATGTACTCAATCCCAGGACAAGTTTCAGCAGTCCTTCAGCGGATTCTTTCCAGTTTTCTGCCAGTGTCCAGCTTCCTTAAACCCAAATGATTTGAAATTAACCAGTCTTCGTACATTCTAGAATTATCTGACTGGTGGCCTCCCCGTGGCGGGATCTGAAACCTCATCTAACTGGTCCCTGAGCAGTTTAGCTCTAGATGGCAGCAGCACAATGAATCAGAATGTCCTTTTGGCATCTTGCCGAAACAATCACAGGCTAGAGCTCTCCAACTTAATCCATGGATAAGGAGCTTTACCTTCTTCTACTAACTACAATGTGACCTGAAAAATGGGACCCGCAATTCAATACATATTAACATCTAAGCTTCAAAATAGTCTGGCATGATAAAGGAGGTGGCTTTCTATCACACCTGCACATTAATTTATTTAAAGCACCTTCTTGCACCAGTGCCCTTCCAGCACCCTGACGCAAGAGGAGTGTGAGAAACAGGGTGGACAGGCTGCTCTGTGGTTGCCAACTGCTTGCATCAAATGTCAGTTCCTTCGACCCTCCTTGTAGCTCAAAAATGTCAGTGCTCTTGCTGTAATGGCGTGGTTTGAAGGGGAGAACAGGCCAGACCACCAGAGCACCTTAAAGAACCGAGTCCAGCTACTTAGTCTGATCCACTGGAAGAGATACCCATGATGCGAAAACAAGATCAGATGGAGCTTCAGTGAAGAGGGAAATAAAAACTCAGGCCCAAGAAGCATTGGGCTCAGACAGGGAGGAGAGAGCTCCAGGTAATATGCTAAGACTTAGCATATTACCTGGAGCTTGTAGTGTGACTATACCTGACTTGAGGTAAGATGGCTCTATATATTTTTGTTTTATATATAATAAAAGTTGTTTTTGCTGAAAGCTGGAGTGCAGGCAATTTTCTGCCCTCTGATCATCTCCTGGCCACTGAAGCCCAAGACCACACACCAGGTTATCACATGGAAATGTTGGGCTCAAAAGCTTAATAGTCCTGTCTGGGTTCCCAGGTGTGCAAAAAAAAAAAAAAGATTTATCATAGTTTTGTCCAGTGCAAACATTGCTCCAGATTTCCCCCAGCAGTTTTAAAATGGAATTTTCATTGTTCTCTCTGCAGCAATGTTTGCACTGCTGCAAAACCCAAGAACACATTTCATACAGCTGTCCCAGAGCCTCAAAACGTTCAATGCTGAAAAGAGTTGCCCTAGTTTGTGCCAGCATCAAATCCAGCACCCTTTTTCCTCTCCCAGCCCAACAAAGACAAAGAGAAACAGAGAGAAGGAAATCAGGTAAGCATGGGGTTCTCCAAAGCAAGACACAAGGAACGTGCACAACTAAAAAAAAAAAAAAAGTAAATCAGGTAAGTGCTATGGAAATTATTTTATTTAAAAACAATTGAGGTACATATGTGAATATGAGATGCATAGTATACTGTAATCCTTCCAGTTCCTTCAGTCCGCAACCTTGAGATCATCTTTGATGCTGCTCCTTCTCTGCACATTTCCAAAAACATTGCTAAAGTGTCAATTCTTCCTCTATAACAGCTCTAAAACCTGTCTCTTCTTTTTTTGAGCATGCTACCAAAACTTTCACCCACTTTTATCACTTCCTGCTTTAGACTACTGCAACTTCACAGGCCTCCCACAAAACCATCTTTCTCCCCTGCAATCTATTCAAAATTCGGCTGCATGACTTATCTTTCCTTCGATGTTACTATGACCAAGTAACTCCTCTTCTTAAGTCACTCCGTTGACTCCCCATATGCTTCTGCATACAATTCAAACTTCTCATTTTCCACAGATTCTTGTTTGTCATGTATGTTTGTCTTGCCTAGATTGTAAGCTCTATGAGCAAGGATTGTCTCTTCTGTGTATCTGTACAGAGTTGCTTGTGTCTAGTAGTGCTCTAAAAATAATGAGTAGTAATTCCTGAGACAGGTTATTTCAAAGGGATAGATCCAGTATTAAAAAAAAACCCAACATACATACAATACAAAATTACAAACGAAATACCAATAACTAAATAACAATACACAAAAGTTCATATTACATATATTTACATAGCTTTCTGCATCTTCCAAGCAGCACTTTAGAGGATCGATGTGTAAGTCAGATTTGCTAAGGTGCTCCACTACTGGTGTGTGGTACAAGTTTCATAAAACGAGATTCCATTTTGCAAGTGAAAATAACTTTGTAAAACAAATTTATGACTTTTGTATTGTGGCGTTTGAGCATGTTAGGCTGGTTGTTCACATGGTAGCACCTTCTGCTGAGAACAGTGTCACTGCAGTGCCCCATCCTCATCAAGAGATCCAGCAATGGAAAAATAGGACACCGTGCAGGGAGCTTTCAATTCCTAAAGTATAATACAGAGATAAATAGATTTTTAAAGTTATTTTTTTGCCAGCTAAAATGGTATTATACTACAAAATCAGGATCATTCATCTAAGGAGATGTGGTTGAACGTGGCTGACCTTATGAAGACTATGCTTTAAACACTGGAAATTGGATTTGGGGTGTATTTTACACTCTTGGAGCCTGGTCTTGTTTTCCCTGAGATAACGTAAATCATTTGCATCGGTTGATCTACACAAAGTATTTTATTCACTAAACTGCTGTTGCAAGTCAGCTGCTCTAGTCAGGAAAACATACAATTTTAAGGCCATGATACCCAACCCCTACCAGCACCACCATTACTGATTTGTGCAGGCATAACTCCAAAAGTAAAGACTAAACACCAGAAAGTTCAGCTGAGCATCCTGAGACAAATATGATGCGCTAGTTACAGCAAAGAATGGAAACTACAAGTCACACTAGGACTGAATGCAAACCATGGCAGAAAAAGACTAGAAGTCTACCTAGATCAAAGATAGAGCTCAGGCAAGACAAAGCCTTTCCTTTTTTTCTTTTACAAATCCATCATCAGGAATGTTTTTGTTGTGTTTCCTAACCATAAAACATTTATTCCTTCAAAATTAGTATGAAAAAAGAATACAAAAGTGTCAATTAATATACTACTGGCATCCGTTCCATATGTAGCATGCCCTGAAAAGGTTCTGCTCAGCAATGCCTTGCATAAAAGCCATTTCCCCAGAGATGGTGTCTTCAAGTGGATAAAGATCAGTGAGGTGTAAGTTAATGTGCAACGGTGGGAAGGCAACAGAACCAGACTGGAGCGATCTGCTGTTGGCTTATTGTTCCCTTTAGCGATACCTGGAGATGTGCCAACATGACCCTACAAGAAAAATGAAATTAGATATTTTATGCTTTTGTAATTGAGCTTACAAACATTTTGCTTGTATGCAATTACGTCCCTTTCTTCCAAATGGAATGAAAACGGTGATGAACTGGATGTTGGAACGATTCTTTTTTCTTCCTAAATTTTCTTAGGTAATATATTGCTCTGGGGGTGGAGGTGGACAACAGCCCAATCTAAATGGTTGGAATCAAGTATTATTATGCTGATTTTGCATCTATAGTTGTTTGTATTGTGATTTATTCTTGTATTGTATTGTATTGTACTTAATGCTCTGTATTTCATTGTTCTCCACTGTGAACATTACTATGGTCTACAAATCTGAAAAAAAAAAAAATCAATAAATAAATACATTTGAATAAATGTAATAAATGTAACTTTAGATTTCATGCATTTGGATATGCATATCAGAACAATATGTTCACACTTTGTTTCAGTTAATTCATAAAATAGAAGTTTATTTAGATGTATATATATCTTCTGCCACTACACAGCGTGCTGCATTAAACTGAAGCTGCCGTGTTCTACTGAACTGGTGATTTACAGAATCCATTCATACAAACATCCTAAACAGATATCCTTTCACTGAAACTGTTGCGTAGCATTCAATTTCAGGAATAACATCAGGATCTCCAAATGCTAAGTCTGAAGGCAGCGAAGTACTGAGAAGGAGGCAGCAATACATACATACATGCTGGAGATTAAAGGATGCTTCTAGTTCTGAGCACTAATGTTCCACCCAAGGAAAGTTTGCCTCTGGAGCATCTTGCAATGTGTTTCCTGACAGCTGCAAATGAATAAAAAGCAAGCTCATGATGTGTAAAATATTACATGGGATCTTGACAGGGCCAGAAGAATATACTGGAAAACTCTTGCATGAAGAAGTGAAAATGTCAGTAGCATATCATTACTATTGTACAAGATACAATGCCCATCAAACTGATGGAGGGGACGGGACTAGGTGGATCTTCAAGGAGAAGATGTTGCCCATGCTAACTGTCCCTTTAAAGTTTGGCCAGTTAGCGTGGGGAGACGGCACCTGCTACTGATGTGCAGAACACTGCCACATTACGATGGAGGTTCTATCTTAAGTGTGGCCATTGTAACATGACAGCATACTGCATATCATTAGCTAAGGAGCTACTGCATTAAATCAGCAGTTGAACAGGGGCAGTAAAATCAGCAGGTGATGCGAGTTACCAGGCAATGTTACTGCATGTTAGTACAAGGGCCTTATTTTGTAGAATAAGGAGGCCCACAATGTGGGAGATATATCGCATGCTAGTCGGTTGTCCTAAAGTTAGCCGGATAAACTTAACTGAGATATTCAGATGCACCTGCTAAATATGCTGGGCTATCTTAATGTTAGCTGAGTAAGTTTATTCATCTAACTAAGCCAGATAATGCTGAATATTGGTGTTTATCTGTCTAAGTTAGCCAGACAAGTGGCTCAACCCCAGAATGCCCCGACTCTGCCCCTCACTTAGCTGGCTTTTTGGCTGAATAAAAAGTTAACTGTCTAAGCTGCAACTGCTGACTGCAGCCGGATATTCATATGGTGCCATTTGGCCGGCTAAGTCCAAACGAATCCGGCAAAATGACACTGCATATCAAGCCCATATTCTATACAAAATCAAATGGAGCCTTTATTTTTCTGAACTGCAATTTTTTCATTTCATTTTGAAGATTTATTTAATTTTTTTTTGTTTTTTGCTATGGTGCCCTGACGAGGGCATTGAACAAACATGGTGTATGTAAAGAAAAGTGGTAGAAGGTCAATTGAAAGATGATGGTGAGTGATATATGACTGACTAAAGAGAGATGGTCATGCATGGGTTTATTTATTTTTCAGCAACTGCAAGTGTCAATTTAAGGAAATTTATTTTAAGGACCTGACCGGAATGTGGTCAATACAGGAGCTTCTTCTAAAGAAGGGAGGCTCTCCCAAAATATTTACAAAAAACTAGTAATTTCATTTTATATAATATTACACGATTGCCACAGGCTTTTTTGGAACTAATGCTCTTTTATTTTCAAAGTCATCCACAATGAGACTGTGTAAATCAAATTCCACCAGATTTCCCAAATGTGGCCCAGAGGGTGATGGCCTCTTAGAGTTACCTGGACAAAAACACGAATTGAACATTTCCCTCCTCTTACTGGATACATTTCGCCCAGGTAACTTTTTACCTGGGTAAAATGTAACTGGGTAAATCGAAGGACAGAATATAAATTAATTAATTTTTTTTAAAAAAAAGTTCTTTTGGGGGTGGGGCTTAATTTTACTCAGGTAAATCTGCTGCTTATTGTTGTCGCCTAAAGTTACCCAGGTGATTTTAGGATACGATCTTCTCCGACCAGACTCATCCACATACGTTTTAGCTGGGTAGCGCCTGTGTCGAGTGTGAGTATATTCGGCGGCAGACCTACCTGAGTAAGTCCTGCTGCATTTCCCACCCCAAAATACCCGGTGATTACCAAGGTAAATTCCCACTCCCACGCTGCTGAATATGGGCCTCATAGCTCGTGCTGGTTTCGTGGATATCAGGCCAGGAGAATGGACAGTACACACCCAATTCTTTTACTGGCTATGGTAAATGAGAGCTGGCAGTGAGGTATTAACTCCTGAGGGGGTGTACATTAACTGACAGAAAAAAACTGTGCAGTTCTACTCTGTGCACAATAGGAAGGAGGAGTTTGGGTGTCCTTTCCTGAGGAGGGACGAAACATTTATCCTTGTAACATTTTAGACAGATAAGAAGCTACCTATGTAAGCTGGGGATGAGGATGGGGCATTCAGGGGCAGAGTCATCTATCCGGCTAGGTTAGCTGGATAAACACCACTGATTTTTATCCCGTTTCTGTCTTTATGATAGGCACTGATAAATTCCTAGGGGAAATAAAATAAAAACTGAAAACAAAGGTCCATAGGTATAATTCAAGCTCATAGGTTGCTGTGAGAATAATGACAGCTAGTTAACTTAACCCAACGTGATTTGTCACAGAGTACTGTGTTAAGATGCCAGTTATCTCATGTCACTACTTTAGCATTACTAACCAAAAAACACTTTTTAAAGTGGTTAAGTTTGAGTTCTGGATTGTACCTGTTTTGCTCTCTAATAAAAAAAGGATTTTGACAAAAAAAAAACAAAACTCTCTCTCTTGTCTAGCTTCCTATGACCTTGGTGGCTCCAAGGGCAGAGCCTGACCTTTCCGAGCTGTTTTCAGCAGATGGCTGAAGGAAGAGAGACAGCTAGAGAGTTCTTGGATGGTCAGTTATCAGCTCTTTAATGAAGCAGTCCTTCCACATCGCAAAGGACTGATAATGGAAGAGAGAATTATTCTGCATTCCAAAACTGTACAGCTTACTAGAAACTCTTCATGGTTTTGAACTGCGTATGTTATTTCTTTAGCTTTAGAGATACTTTCCTAAATCTAACAGCTGTTCTTTACAATTTCTAGAAGCTAAGTATGACCATGTTGTGATTACATGAATCCTGTAGATTTGCTGTGAAGGTGCATTGCACAGCAGGCAGACATATGTCCCCAGAGCACACTTGGCATGACTGATTTTCAGGCTATACTTTGCAGCTAGACATTTGTAAGATGCCAGTGTCCAAGCATATGAAGCATGAAGCACAGACACGGAATTGAGAAAACTGGATATTAACAATACAGCTTTACTGCTTTTCTCCCAATCTGAAGAAACAACACTGGATATGGAAAGTTAATAGGGAGATGATGGTATTTATCTGCTTCTCATACTCTTAGACTTATTCTAAACTATTGATTTCTCTTCTAAATTTTTCTCTTAAAATAGTTTCTAGGCAGGCAGAAATACCATTTATTGAGCAAACAATCAAAATTTTACACACATGAGTTTAAGATATCAAAAGCTCATGCACCACATCAGCAATGGCAAATTCTTTGTTGATCCAGTAAAGGGTATCACACCCTGCAATGATTTTGGTTTACCCCAGGAGCAATGTGGCAAAAAGAGCTCTTCACTCTTAAATTTGTATGGAGCAAAAGCATTCCTATTTGGTTTAGAAAGGTGTACAGTACCGATATAGAAAGATGATTTACTACACTTTAAACTCAGGTTTGTCAAAAACCACAAATCAGTAGGGATGTGCATTTGTTTCATTATGTTTTCAAATTGTAACGAAAGAAAAACCAATTAAATTTCATTGGTTTTCCTATTGTTTTGAGAAAAAAAGGTAAAAAATTCCTTCTCTACCACTGATTTTGGGATTCCCTGGGATCCTTCAACCCCTCCCCCAAAATTTGCCAGGGCCTGGGATCTCCTTGGGCATCAGAAATGGCAGGTCCCAAAGCAGAGAACCTCAGAGCTCAGACCTGTCTTGTCTTATCATCTAGTCATCTTGATGGGAGCTTCCATGTCCCTGGAAGCTCCCAGTTGGACCAGCACAGAGTATGTTCCCAGGCTGAGGGATGGATATAAGGAGCCTTCACTTGACACACCTTTGCTGGTCCAAAGAGTCTCCTGAGGCTTTGCCTGTGGAAATACTGCTCAACTAGCCTTGATTCCTGATGCACACCAAGGACTGATGCCCTCGGCCAGCCTGGGCCTTCAGTTACTCTCTGTTAACACCAAGGCTCAGCTGCGGCCTGCAACCTTGGACTCAATCCGCGAGGAACAGCCATGGGGTTGGGTGTCGACTCCGCCAGGAGAGCTGGCATAGTGAGCTGCCTTTTTTGATACAGCCTCCATTCTTAAAAGTCCTGTTTGCTAAGGCCTATGGTTTCCTCCAAATTCCTTCCTTGCCCCCTTGGAAGGGAACCCATGTGACACTGGGCCCTTCTGCCCTCCCCCATCCCAAAAATGTTACTAGGGCCTGGACCCCCTCCAATTGCCCCGATCCCTTCTGAAAAAGGGTCCGGAAATCACCCTGGCCCCCACTTACCTCTTGTGTCGGGGAGTCCTATTTGTAAAAGGGACAAGAGGGATGCCCACTCGCCTCCTGTCCCTTGGATGTTCCTTTAAAAATAGTGCCAGCCAGATCTGAGACCCGTGCCATAGTGAACTCTAAATGGTGCCATCTCAGGGTGTCTGGTGTACAACAAAACAGCACTGGATGGAGCTGAGACTACTGCCATTTTGACATCACTATAGTGCAAGTCTCAGGCCTGGCAGGCACCAGTTTGAAGCAATGTCTGAGGGGCAGAAAGCAAGTGGGTATCCCTCCTGCCCCTTTCATTAATAGGATCCCATTGATGAGGCAGTCCTCTGCCCTGGCAACGTTTTGGAGGGGGGGGGGGGAATGGGAGATGGTTTGGAATTGAAATGGAACCTCCATGGAAATGTGTTTTATTTTTTTGGGGGGGGGGGGGGGGGGAGAGGTTAAATGTTTATTTCGGTTTGGCAAAAACCCAAACTGAAAAACATTAAATGAATTGAAATCTGAAACTTCCAACCTTCCAAAACAAACAAAAAACCCCAAAACAAAGCAAAACAAAATGTTGGGGACTGCACACCCCTATAAATCAGACAATAGGGACATGCATCATTTTTTTCTTTAGTTACACACTAGAAAAAATAGTTAAAATCTTTAAACTGTAAGAAAAATGTTATAAGCACAGAACCTATTCTTTAGCATGGCACCTATGAATTCAGCAGAATTGCTTACCTGTAACAGGTGTTCTCCTAGGACAGCAGGATGTTAGTCTTCACACATGGGTGACATCATCTGATGGAACCCGGCACGGAAAACTTATGTCAAAGTTTCTGGAACTTTGACTGAGCATACTGAGTGTGCCCAGCATATCCTATTCCACGTGTCCATGCGGGGTCCCTCTTCAGTCTCGTAACATAGAATTACGATAAGTTAAAACAGAAAATAGGAGAAAACCAACTCCATGGGGTGGTGGGTGGGTTTCGTGAGGACTAACAGCCTGCTGTCCTAGGAGAACACCTGTTACAGGTATAACTCTGCTTTCTCCTAGGACAAGTAGGATGATGGTAGTCCTCACACATGGGTGAATCCCTAGCTACAGGATGCTCCCCAACACAAAAGGGGTCCAACAAGCACCAACCAGGTGCCAACAGGCATAACAACTCTAGTGCTGTTGGTAACCCAGGGGGAGGCAACCTGAACACAAACAATGGACCCTAGGCAGGGAGAGTTGGGTTCTACACCTCAAAGAGATTCCAAAGGACAGATTGGCCAAACCTACTGTCACGTCAGCCATCCCTGTCCAGACAGTAGTGAGATGCGAATGTGTGGAGAGAACTCCACATCACAGCCTTGCAGATCTCCTCCACAGGAACTGCTTGCAAGTGGGCTACCGACGTTGCCATGGCTCTGACAGAATGAGCCTTGACATGACCCCCAAGATGCAGCCCTGCCTGGGCATAACAGAAGGAGATGCAGTCTGCTATCCAACTGGATAGTGTCTGTTTGGCAACAGCAATTCCCAACCTATTCCTGTCAAAAGAAATAAAAAGTTGGGTGGACTGTCTATGTACTTCTGTCTGCTTCAGATAATGCTAAGGCTCTCTTGCAATCCAAACTATGCAGTGCTCTTTCACCTTGGTGTGAATGGAGCCTGGGAAAGAATGCTGGCAGGATGACTGACTGGTTAAGATGGAAATCAGTCACCACCTTAGGCAGGAACTTGAGGTGCATATGCAAGACCACCCTATCATGATAAAACTTAGTATAAGGTGGATAAGTCACTAAGGCCTGGAGCTCACTGACCCCGTGCGCTGAAGTGACCGCCATCAAAAATATGACCTTCCAGGTCAGGCAATTCAGGTCACAGGAGTGCAGTGGCTCAAACAGCTTTCATCAGCTGAGCTAACACCATGCTGAAGTCCCAAGACACAGTGGGAGGCCTTAGGGGAACAAAGCCTCGCATAAAGCATACAATTATTGGCTGTACAGAGATGGGCGTACCATCTACACCTTGGTGGTATGCGCCAATTGCACTGAGATGAACTTTAACGGAATTGGTTTTCAAGCCAGCCTCTGATAGATGTAGAAGGTAGTCAAGCAGTTTTTGCGTGGGGCAAGAGAACGGATCTGGGGCCTCCTGCTCACATCACACAGAAAACCTCCTCGACTTAGGTCAGTAGGACTTTCTAATGCAAGGCTTTCTGGAAGCCACCAGGACTCGAGACACATCTTGAGAAAGATCGAGCGGCTGCAGGATTAACCTCTCAACATCCAGGCTGTGAGCGACAGGGCCTGGAGGCTGGGAATCCACAGCCTGCCCTGATCTTGCATGGTGAGATCTAGGGAAGTCCCCAGATTGATCAGTTTCCAGATGGACAATTCCAGAAGAAGTGGAAACCAAATCTGTCTCGGCCAGTGAGGGGCTATGAGGATCATAGTCCTTTGGTCCTCACAAAGCTTCAAGAGAGTCTTTGTGACTAGAGGAATCGGAAGATACGCGTACAGAAGACTCCTGCCCCAATGTCGGACAAAGACATCCGAGGCTGGTATGCTGTCACCTTCCTGTTGCGGGGGATGTGAACAAGTCCATATCTGGGCTCCTCCAGAGGCAGAAGATCCGGTTTGCTACCCCGTAGTCCAGAGACCACTTGTGTGGTCCGAAGGCACAACTTTGTCTGCTATCACATTCTCCATTCCAGCCAGATTCATGGCTCTGAGTACCATCCTGTGTGACACAGCCCAGGACCAGATCTGAACCGCTTACCGGCACAGGAGGTATGACCTTGTGCCTCCCTGCTTGTTAACAAACCACATAGCAACTTGGTTGTCTGTTTGTATCAGGACAATTTTGCTGGACAGCTGATCTCTGAAAGCCCATAACAAGTACCTGATCACCTGGAGCTCCAGGAAGTTCCTGGGTGGACCATAAGCCCTGGGTACGAAGCCCCTCTAAATGAGCTCCCCATCCCAAGGTAGACACATCCGTGGTTAGGACAATTTGGGTAGGGGGATTTTGGAAAGATATTCCCTGTTCCAAATTTGAGAGAGCTCGCCTCCAGGACAAAGAGTCCTGGAGAGGCAGAGTGACTCGGATGTGAGCCTAGAGGTTCTGAGTGGCCTGATGCCACTGCAATCTCAGGGTCCATTGGGTTCTGTGCATGTGTAAATGTGTCAAGGGAGTAACATGGATGGTTGCGACCATGTGGCCCAACAGCTTCAACATGTGCCGAGCTGAAACCTGCTGGCTCTGTTGAATCACCACTGCCATGGATGCCAAGGCGACCGCCCTGGACTGCAGCAGGAAGGCTTTTGCCTGAGCTGTGTCTAGCAGGGCTCCTATGAAGTCCAACTGAGGTGATGGGCTGTGATGGGACTTTGGGTAGTTGATGACAAACCCTAGTGACTCCAACACCCAGATGGTCAAGCACAAGGATCAATTGGCCCCTATCTGAGAGGTGCTCTTGACCAGCCAATCATCCAAGGGAAAATATGCACTCCTGGTCTGCAGGTGCGCCCCCACCACAGCCAGACATTTTATAAAGACATGTGGGGCCAACGTTAGCCCAAACGGCAACATTCTGTACTGGAAGTGCTGTTTTCCAACCACAAATCTCAGATACTTCCTGTGATCCAGAAAGATCTCGTTGTGAGTGTATGCGTCCTTTAAATCAAGGGTGCATAGCCAGTCCCTTTTTGCAGGAGGGGAAATCAGAGAGCTCAGGGAAACCATCTTGAACTTTTCTTTTTTGAGAAATCTGTTCAAGGCCCTTTGGTTTAGGATGGGATGGAGTCCCCCTGTTCTCTTTGGAATCAGGAAGTACCGGGAGTAAAATTCCCACCCTCTTTGCCCTGGTGGAACAGGCTTGACCCTCTGGCTGTTAAGAGGGCAGAGAGCTCATGAAGTAGTACCTCCTGATGCACTATTGGCCCCCAAAATGGGCAAGGGGGGCAATTTGGCAGGATACCTAACAGATTTAACTGGTACCCTTGACAGACAATGGAAAACACCCACTGGTCCGAAGTTATACTGGGCCACTGATCTGCAAAGAACCGTAGCCTGCCCCCGACTGGGAGGTCCAGCGCTCAGTTACAAGTGGTTGGCTTATACGCCGTATGATCTAGTCAAAACCCCGTCCTGGGATTTGGCTGGGGAGCCAGCTGGAGCTTGGGAGCTCTGTGTTGCCTAGGATGGCCACATGAGCTCACCCTCTGCGAATGGGAGCAAGGGGCTGGAGGATAGAACTTCCTCCAACAGTAGAAAGACTTCCTTTGACCCTGCCTCACAGACCTCCTGGCTGAGGAGGGTGGGTCCGAAGTGCTGGCGGAGAGCTGTTGGAGGGTCTCATGGTGATCCCGCAACTGGGCCACCGAGTCCCTCACCTTATCTCTGAAGAGATTCTCTCCTGTGCATGGCAGGTCAGCGAGTCTTTCCTGTACCTCTGGTCAGAGATCCAAAGCCCGCAGCCATTCCATTCTGTGGGCGCTGACTCCTGCTGCAGAGACTCTTGCTGCTGTCTTGAAAACATCGTAGGTTGAGCGAACCTCGTGTTTTCCACACTTCAGGCCCTGATGCACCAGCAATAAGAAGGCATCTAGCTACTGTTGAGGCAGTCGCTAGGCTGCTTCTTGCTCCTGCTTCCAAAGGTTGCAGGAGTATTGGCTCATGTAGAGCTGGTAAGAGGCAATGCGGGCAATAAGCATGGCCCCTTGGAACACTTTACTCCCAAGAGTGTCCATCACTCTATAATCCTTGCCCGGGAATGCCGAGGTGTGGGTCAAGAGTGCTTGGCCTTCTTGAGAGTGAATTCTACCACTACCGATTGGTGTGACGGCTGACGATTCTCAAATCTGGTAGCCTGTTGGATGAGGTAAACCCCATCCGCCTTCCTGTTGATGGGAGATACTGTGAGGGGGTACTCCAGATCCTCAGCAGCAATTCCATAAAGATCTTGTGCACTGGGACCTCCATGATCTCTTTAGGGGCTTCCACAAACTGAAGGATTTCCAGCATCTTATGCCTGACATCCTCCTCTGTCATTAACTGAAAAGAGATGACCTCTGCAATTGCCTGTACAAAACTTGCAAAGGTTAGGTCCTCTGGAGGAAACCTCCTTCACTCATCTGGAGCAGACAGTTCTGAAGGAAGACCCTCCGAGTCCTTGGAGGAAGATTCTGCAGTGTAATCTCCCCAGGGGTCATATAGGGCCTCATCCTCACTGTAGTCCACAGGGGATGGGGCTCTGGGTGCTCAGCCTTCGTCCAGAGGCACCATTGCCAGCCCCGGCAAAGCTAAATGAGGGCTGCAGGCCTCAGTGTCCCTGCCAGCCTCAATGGAGCTTCCTCCTCGGAGGAACTGGCAACAAGCACTGTATTGTTTGAGGGAAGCATCAGTGCCCCGCCGGGCATCGATGGCCTCCCAGAAACTGGCACCAACTGGGTCGGTAAGCACGTTGAGCCATTCCAGCAGCGATTCCAGCAGGGCGAGTGTCAGCACAGGCACCATCGGTGCCATCGGTTCGATGCCCTGCAATGCCCACTGCACCACCACCTGGACCCTGTGCTCCAGCTCCTCCTTGAAAGTTGCCGATGGTGAAAAAGGTTTAAGGAAATTTCCAAGGAAAAGCCATGAGCTCACTGTACTGTGAGGCGAAAGCTCCATGGAAAAAAGAGACTGAAGAGGGACCCTGCGTAGACTCGTGGAATAGGGCATGCTGGGCATGCTCAATATACTCAAAGTTCCAGAAACTTTGACATAAGAGTTCCGTGCCAGGCTCCATCCGATGATGTCACCCATATGTGAGGACACTACCATCTTGCTTGTCCTAGGAGAACAGCTTACTAATGACCTTGAGAAATGTTACTGGCATAAGCTATGTTACCTGCTGTAATGCTATGCTGGAATTATGAATGTCCACTGTTGCAAGAGATGGAATCCAGGACTCACTCAGAATTCTGTTCTCTTTCTTTATTGATTTGGAATTTCGAACTGTAGAAAAAAAAAAAGAAACAACTCCTCAGAATTCAGTTAGCTTTAGAAATGTCTGTGAGGGACACAACAATCAGGGGTGACTATAATGAGGCAAGGTGAGGTGGCCGCTTCAAGCAGCAAATTTTTGGGAGTGGCAGCAAGTGCCTTAAAAATTGGAAGTGCTGCCTAACTGTGCCTTAAAAATTATAATGCCAGCGGGGTTCCTACACCCCACCAGCAGGAAGACCCATGGCAGCGTGGAGGAATTACATGATTGCAGGGTTCCCATTCTCTGTCATCAAGACGACCCCGCAGCAGTGAGCTATGTAGAGAAATGATGTGCTGGCAGGGTTTTCACTCCCCCCCCAGCAAGAAGACCCTGTGGCAGCCAGTGGCAAAGCAAACCAAGGTGCTGGCAGGGTTCCTACTCCCCACCAGCAAGGATATCCCATGGTGTGGTTTGATGATATTCTAGCAGAGTTCCCATTCCCCACCAGCGAGAATAAGACCCCATGCGGCTCCTGAACTTGAGGTGCTGGTGGGGTTCCCACACCCCGCCAGCAAAAGGACTGCTCCTAAGGTGACCTACCAGCTTAAGTAACTGGAAGGAAGTAAAATGGGTGGGGGTGAGTGAGGAGGAAAGGAAGGGGAGTGAATGAGAGGGAAGGTAAGGGGTGAGTGACAAAGAGAAAGAAAGAGGAGTCAAAAAAGAGAGAAAAGAAGGGGAGTGTGAGTGAAAGGTAAAGTGAGTGGAACAGAAGAAGAATGAATGGAGAGAAGGAAAGGGAAGGTGGTAGGCAAAAAGGGAAGTAATCGGAAAGTGGTGTGTGTGTGAGAGAGCATGTGTGTATGTTTTTATGTATAACGGAGAGAGCGTGTGTGTTCGTGAGAGGGCATGTCTGTGTGTGTGAGAGGGCGTGTGGGTATGTGTGTGCGTGAGAGAGAGAAGAAAGTTTATGCTCCACTTCCGCCACCCATTAATCCATGACAATCTCAGGGAAACTGGAAAGCAATAGCTCCCAGGTATGAAGAGTAGGAAAATGTTTTTTATTCTTAATTTGATTATTGGGTGTTACTTGATGTGTCTGCTGTTTTGAAATATTTTATTGGTTTTTGGGAAATTTTTAAACATTTTTGAGTTTAATGATTGGATATTACTCTGTCTGTCAACTGTTTTGAAATATTTGTTTTATTAGTATAGTTTACTGTTATGATTTATGTTTTATATTTTTTAATTTGTTTTAGGAGGAATGTTTATGTTTCAGATTTTTCATTGTTGCGCTACTTACAGAGTATGGTTTGTGGTTTCCAGTTCAGCTTTTGTCTGCACATTTCTATTTATACTTTATGGCAGAGGTTGCCACAAACAGGACTGGCTTTTCAGGATATCCATAATGAATATCCATGAGGTAGATCTGAATGCATTTCTTCCCTTGGATGCAAATCGATCTCATGCATATTCAGTGTGGATGCCCTAAAAAACAGGTCTTTATGTGTCTTGGGAATCAGAGCTGGCCACACCTCCTTTATGTGTCCTGCATATGTGACTGAGGTGAGATATTCTGCTGGCAGTTAGTTTCTGTGTATTTATCTCTTGTTTATACTGTCAATCTGTAAAAAATCTTAACTGCTAAAAAAAATAAAAACAGTATAAGAGAAACAAAATAAAGTTAAATACATCAAATCAACATACAATACATAATAATAATAAATATTAAAAAAAATAAAATCCTAAAATAAGCACTAATTAAGACAATTTTTGCTCTGACCATGAATGGAGTTATTTTGGGACTCTTAAATGCTGGATGATATTCAATTTTTGTACGCTCTTTTAAATAGCTAAGTTTTAAGATATGTTTTAAATTTTACAAAATCCTTTTGGAGTCTTAAGTCCGTAGGAAGCAAGTTCCACAATTTTGGGCCAGCTATCGAAATTGCTCTTTCCCTAACCTCTGATATGTCTACAGTTCGAATGGAAGGAACGTTGAGTAGACCTTTATTAGCTGATCTAGGATTCTTTTCTGAGATGTGTAAGTGAAAGGCAGCATTTAACCATTCTGTTTTGTCATGATTTAAGGATTTGTGAACCAGGCAGAGTACCTTGTATTCGATTCTTTGTTTAATAGGAAGCCAGTGCAAGGTTATTAGGGTGGGTGTGATATTATCAAACTTCTTTCCTCTACACAGCACTTTCGCAGTTGCATTCTGCAATAATTGTAAAGCTCTAATAGTGGTGGCAGGTAACCCAAGAAAGAGAGCATTGCAATAATCAAGGGTAGAGAAAATTAAAGATTGAAGGATTGTATGGAAGTCATTGAGTTCTAAAAGAGGTTTTAAATGTTTAAGAATGGTCTTTAATTTTTCGTTTAACATCTATTTTAAAATGCAACTCTTGATCAATTATAAAACCTAAATAACGGACCTGAGTGACTGAATTAAGGTGCATAAAATTAGTATTAAACTGAAATGTTTTATCAAGAGATGATTTTCTACTCGAGAATATCAGTTCAGAGAGAGATCTATAGCAGTCTAGCTTGTTGTGTTTTCCTAATAAAAGGTGTCTTGATATTTTAGGGCCTGGTGTAATATTTGCAGTGCTGCCTTTAAATAAGCAGGGTTGTTTTGATTGAGTACTGGTACTCAGTGCTGTTTTGGCATGGGAGGCTTACTATAGGGTTATTCGGTTTACTCATGGCTTTCTGAGGGCCAAGCGTACATCTAATGTGCTTTACAACAGGCCTAATACTATATGGGTCAGGTGTATTTTTCGCAGGGCTTTCTGGTTTGCACCACAGCGGTGCTTGTAAATATAATATATATGTTGTAAGTGACGTTTTTATCGCAGAAGACTATATTTTTGAATGTCCTTTTTCATGTAAAATCTCCTTTTCATGGTCAGGGAAGTGGTTAATATGAAAACAAAATAAATGAATACTATCTGATTGTGTGTGGGGGGGGGGGGGGCGGAGATGTTGGCTCAAAGCTGTATGGTTCGCCTTGGACACTCAATACTCTTGCACTGGCCTGAGAGAGTGCACCACACACAGAGCCCCACCATTCACATCCCTGGGGGCAGATGCTGGAGAAAGATGGGTGATAGGCTTCCTAGGAGTCTGGCGGGGTTGTCAGCTTCCTAGGAATTTTATCACTGCCTCTTCTCTGGGAACCCTGACCTCTGCGCCCCTTCTTAGCATTTCAAATCATGAAAGGGCCAGACTCTAAGTGGGTACCCTCCACCTTGGCCTCCTCAATGATGCGACCTGTGCTGTGCCTTGTGGTGGTGGTGAGGTGCCCTTGCCTTCCTCACCTCAGGCAGCAGATTGCCTTGAGCAGCCCCTGACAACTTCTTTGCCAACAAGATGCTGAATCTCCCTATGTCCTGCGTAAACACTATACATAGCCTCTAATTTTGTTACATGCAGGATGTGACAACACCGGTCCCATCAGTAAACATAAAATTCAATGCAAATTCATTTAATTAGTAACACTGTCAAGGATAATATGATAAGAAAGATAAAAAGAAAAGGAAATGAAAAAGAAAGAGGAAAAAGCAAGTTAGAGAGAGGAACGGAGAAAGCAAAAGAAGAGGAAGCAAGAAAGAAAGACAGTTAAAGATGAAAATTAATCAAGCAAAAAGCATGACAGAAAGACAGTACCATCTGCTCCTTTGAGTTCAGGAAGGTGGCTGTAGTTGAGCCCAGGTAATCGTACGTCTGACCTCGAGAATTCCCATCTCTTTTTATTCGTCTGAGCAAGATTCTTCTCATTGGCAACCTAAGAACAAGGGAATGAATTTAAATGACTTATGTGTTAGTAACAACTGTCAGCCTTTGTAAATCTGTTAGCTATTTGTAATAAACTTGTTAGCAATAATATGACACATTCTGGCAAGAGAACTTCACGACCATAGCCTCACTTGAAGTTTACAATTTCTAATATCATTGGGGGGACCAGAGGCATTGCTAAAGACTTAGTAAGACTCAGGGTGTGGACTCACAAGTCTCTTCCCCTGAGATTTTCCTATAGGTAGAGAAGGTAATCAAGCAGTTTTTGTGTGGGGCAGAAGAATGGATCTAGGGCCTTCTGCTCACACCATAAGGAAAACCTTTTCCACTTCAGTCCTTCAGATCAATCCCCTTTTTGTAAAAAGAGAATCAAGGTACCCAGGGAAACCATTTTGAACTTTTCCTTTCTGATAAATCTGTTCAAGATCCTTAGGTCTAGGATGGGATGGAGTCCTCCTATCTTCTTTGGAATCAGGACGTACCTAAAGTAAAATCCTCACCCTCTTCCTGTGATGGAACAGGCTCGACCGTTCTGGCCATTAAGAGGGAGGAAAGCTCCATTACTAGTACCACCTTATGCACTACCAGCCCCCAAAATGGGCTCGGAGAGAAATTTGGAGGACCCAGTAGTTTCAATCGGTACCCTTGATAGATGATGGAAAGAACCCACTGACCTGAAGTTATACTGGGCCACTGGTTTGCAAAGTACCGCAGCCTGCCCCAAACTGGCAGATCCATTGCCCCAGGTATGGGTAAATGGACTACGTTCCCTACGACCCAGTCAAAACCCTGTCCCTGGAGCTGACTGAGATACCAGCTGGGCCTTGGGAGCTCTTTGCTGCCTGGGACGGCTGCAGGAGCCCTGATGCTACTGACAGGAGCAAAGGGGCAGAGAACAGAACTTCCTCTGGTGAAAGAAAGACTTCTTCTGCCCCAATCTCGCCGACTTCCTAGCAGAGGAGGACAAGTCTGGAGTACTGGCAGAGAGTTGTTGGAGAGTTTCATGGTGGTCCAGGAGCTGGGCCACTGCATCCCTCACCCTATCTCCAAAGAGATTCTCCCCAGTGCACGGCATGTCAGCGAGTTGTTCCTGTACCTCTGGTTGGAGATCCGAGGCCCGCAGCCATGCCATTGTGCCGGCACCGATTCTCATTGCAGAGACCCTCGATGCCATTTCAAAAACCTCATAGGTTGCTCAGACCTCATGTTTTTCACACTCCAGGCCCTTATGCTGCTGAGCAACTGCTCAGCCACCTCCTGCATCTGCTTCTAGATGTCCCACGAGTATTGGTTCATGTAGTGCTGGTGGGAAGTTATGCAGACAATGAGCATGGCTCCCTGAAAAACCTTTCTCCCGAGAGCAGGCAACACTCTGTGATCCTTCCCTGGGGGGTACCGAGGAATGGATCAGAGACTGCTTGGCTCTCGACTACCATCGATTGGTGGGGAAGCTACCGCTTATTGAATCTTGGAGCCTTCCGGATGAAGTAAATCCCGTCAGCCTTCTTATTCACGAGAGGCACAGTGAAAGAGTGTTTCCACATCCTCAGCAGTCACTCCTTAAGTATGTCATGCACTGGGATCACCATGACCTCCTTAGGAGGCTTCACAAACTGGAGGATTTCAAGCATTTTTTTGCCTGGCATTCTCTTATGTCAACAACTGAAAAGGATGGCCTCTGCAATCACCTGCTGAAAACCTGCGAAGGTTAGGTCCTCAGGCAAAAACCTCCTTCACTTCTCTGGAGGAGAAGGCTATGAGGGGAGATCTTCGGAGCCATAGGTGGAATACTCCATGGTGTTATCCCCCTAGGAGTCATAGGAGCCCTCATCCTCACTGACATCAACAAGGGATGGGGCTCTGGGACTTGGCCTTCGTCCAGAGGTACAGGCACCGGTGGGAGGCTGCAGGCCTTGGCGTCTCAGCCAGCCTATACAGAGCTTCATTCTCCGAGGAACTGGCCACAACCACTGTATTAGGCAGGGGGAGGCTTCGGTGCTCCAACAGTGGCTCCAAGATGGACAGTGCCGGCTCCGATGCTTTTGGTGCCGCGGGACAGATGTCCCACATTGCCTGCTTGACTGTCAGCTGTTCTTGCTGCTCAAGCTCCTCATCATCATTGCTAATCCCAACACCGACTGGGAGGAAGGAGAGGTGACCAGATCCTCTTTGGAACTGAGAGGATTGGCGACTGGCCTCTGGACCATTGGAGATCGTTGCAGACCCCTGGCACAGATGCAGAACTGGCACTCCTTGGCAGAGGGTCACTTCAGGGGCATCACAGCATGAGCTGGTGCATCCCCATGCCCGGCACTATGCAAGGATGGAGACCGATGCCTCTTCAGCTTTCCTTGATGCTTGATACAGTCTTTCTCTGGTGCCAAGGCCGATGACGAGTAACCTGAGAACCTCGGCCTGGAGGAGCCGAAGATGGTTGATCTCTGGAGCTTCTATCATCCGATGGCACCAATGGAACCGATAGTCCCATTGATGTCGATGGCTCAGTGTCCATCAGTGTGGCTCCATGGTCCTTCGATGCCGATACCACTGATGCCAATGGCTTGGTCTTCTTCAACCAGAAAAGAGGCTCCATCTTGTCAAGACGAAGACGACCTTCTTTCGGGGTCATCTGGGCACATTTGCGGCAACCCTAGATGTCAAGTGATGTCCCCAGACAGAGGACACACTCATCATGAGGATCAGTAATGGACATGGTCTGAGGGCACCGAGGGCATCGTGTAAACCCGGATGTGGTCATGACAGAATGAAACAAACAGGAAGCAAGATCAAAATTGATACGACGATGGCTGGTGGGCACCAAAGTACTGCCACCGCGGGGAATCGACCGCGAAAGGAAACTTACCAATAAACATTGAAAACCCTTACTAGGAACATTACGGGAAGGACTGAGAGAAAGCAGGTGTCAAATGCAGGTGAAGAATATTGCGTTAAGCAAAAAAAAATGGAACGTATTCCAAAAGAAGCCAAAAAGACCAAAAGTGAGCTCACAAACCACAATGCTGCAGCTCTGGTGAAAAAGGGAGACTGAAGAGGGACCCCGCGTGCACCCTTGGTATAAGGGCATGCTCAGTATGGCAAGTCAAAGTTATAGAAACTTTGACATAAGTTTTCCATGTTGGGGCTCCATCTGATGATGTCACTCATATATGAAGAAACAACAAAGAAGTAGATGCCCAAGAAAGTCTTTGCCATGTGTGAAGACAATCATCCTGCTTGTCCTCGAAGAATCTAACCTATCTTTCTAATTGACCTGGAAACCACGTCTAGCTGTTGAGGCACACCTTTCTTTTCTCTGTAAAAGATATCATAACAGAACACTAAGAAGTCTTGTCATAGATCATGTTTTCTGAAAGTAGGCAAAATTAGGATTTCGGAAATGATGCTGATCTCTTTCCTTTCCCAAAGTCTTCTTAAACATCATTCCTTGTGACCTGGAGCAAAGCCGTATAAGTACTGGACTTTTCAGAAATAATGCTCCATTCCATAGGGGATAGGGTGAAAACATTTTGCAGATTTAAGAATTGTCACCTATTTCTGTGTCCTTTCCTTTTGTTTATTTTGAGAAAAAGATATGCTAGGATATGTTATTATTCATTCAGTTGCTGTTTTCACAGAGAAAATAGAGAGAGAGAGAGACCCTTAGATTTTTCAAAGTAAAGTGGATTCAAGCCCCTCTTTTCCTTGTAAAAACAGTATAAGGGTAATTTCACAAGCCATTTACCCTTGTAAACAGGAAACCATTTACCCTACTTACACAGGTGAAAGGGCTATTTGAAAACTGCTCATCCTGCATGTGGTAACAGTGTGCATGTTGTTGCACAACTCAGGTACTTTTGGAGGCATTCCCAGGGGTGGGGAATGTTACAGTGAATATAGTTTTGTGTTTTCAAAACTATATGTGCTTTTTTTTTTAAGTCAGAAAATGCAGGTACAAATGTCTGCAGGTGCTTTGTCCTGGGCCATTTTTGAAAGGGAAAGTCTGCGCATGCTTATCCCTTGGAGAACTGTTGCAAAATCTGGGGGTAAAATAGCAGTGGACTCTTCATGCATCAAAACGCATAGTTTTGGAAATTGGTCCCATGGGGGTCATGTTTAAAGCTATTTACGTGCAAAAAAAGTACCTCTAGAGCTTTGCACCTGTTTTTGCTGCAGATACTTTTTCTAGCCAATACTATGCACCTAATTTATTTTTTTTATTTAGATATTTTAGATCACAACGGTTTACAAATAACATTCATAATATTGATAATAAAAGTAAATATTTATAAAATTAAAATAAAATAAACTAATAACGTAAAAGGAATAAAATAATATAAACTCAAACACAATAATCAATACAACATAAGTTATCACATTTGATCTCTCTTATTTCCAACCTAAATATAGCTCTCATCATTACAGTTCATAACTCAGTGAATTCTCTCTCTCAAACAAGGTAATATGCATTGATAAACAGCCATGTTTTTAGCTGACTTTTAAAACTCTTCATATCAGTTAACATACGCAACATCTGAAAATCCAACACTATGAACCTAGTTCTGAAAATACAACACTATGCACCTAGTTCTCTCTCCTGATCTAACCCCACCCTGGAAACGCATCCAGTACAATGCAGATAAGAGTACACACCTTATGGAGCTACACACACCTTCTTTTACCTGCGTATGATTGGACAATTTTTAGACAGCCAATTTATGCAGGTAATACTTTTTCTACCCATAGAAATCCCTTTGAAAATTGCCCTCTATAAGATTAATTGTACCCTGTATCTCAGGATCCATTTTCAGTTTAATTTCAGAAAATATAAGGTAAGACAGGATCTTTTCTTGCTCAGTTATTACTTCCATTAGGATAAGAAGGGATGTGCTCCAGTTTGTTCTGCAAAAGCCTAGAACCCACTTCCGCTTTCCCCTCAGATAAGCAGCAACTAAAAAAACGGCATCCAGTGCAAATCACAGTTCCTGATACAGATAAAATGACACTTTGTTATGTACAAACTCAGTTTAAAGTGGAACATTATCATGGAATGCAGTAAAATATACATACACTTGTCTCATTTTATAAGTAACACAGCATTGTGTAAGAAAGTCACAACATGCACTCCTGTATGACCAAACAAGAAAGCAAGTGAAGATATTAAAATTTCATTATAAATGTGTCTGTGTATCTAGAGTATCGCAGGAATAGATAATAGAATATACCAGTGTTGCAGGGTTTAGATTGTAATGGCCCGCCGGAGAATGCAGCTCTACTTTTTTGAAAGGGTTAATATACTTTTTAGTTTTCTCATCAGCCCTAGAATGAAAAAAAAAAAAGGAATACAAATTAGCAATCATCATCAACATCTTAACTGTGCAAATAGACAGAAGCGTATGCAGCTATTTTTCTTTCTACAGAAGCCACTGTAGAACGGGAGCACAAACAGCCAGTGGGGTAGAACTTGTCTGGACTGTCAATGCGTTGGCATCAGCACTGTTCAAATTCTACAAATTCTCAAATGAATGTCACATTTGGCTCCCCCAAGCTATATGTTAAATGAGAAAATATGTGCTTTTTGCCTGTGCATAATCTGTCCCTTAATTAGATTAATATTACTGATCTGCAATATTCTGTAAGATGAATTGTAATCTCCGTTTAAGCACAAGCACAGTTAATGTAGACTGCTGAAAATTAGGTTTTTTTTAAGCAGGCATGTGTAAAGCTATAGCATGTGCATGCCTGTCTCTGCCCTGACAGTATGCACATATATTTCAGTGCCCACACATGTTTGTAATGCAGGGAAATGCATGCTTTGCCTACCTCTCTTTATTTATTTAAAAATATTTAGATGCCGCCTGTAACAACAGCTGTAGGTGGCTTACAAGTAGACATGCACAATAAATACAATTAAAAGTAACATATATTCTGAGCCAGTCCTGCACATCTGAATTGTCATCTTTAATCTGTTCAAGCATCATCAGCGAGGGAGCTGGAACAAGACAGATTTTAACAGTTTTTTAAACATCTTAAGTACCAGCAGTCATTCGCACAGTCTCTGGCACATATATTTTACTTGCACAATATCTGTATGATGCACATAATAACCATCATCATTGATATGTGAAACCACAATTTTAGAAAGCATCGACATGCTCTGCTTCTGAAAATACTTGCACGCCTACTGGGAATTGCCAGTTTGCCAATACCTCCACCAGTTCACCCGGACCGTCCAGCACGTTACCCTGAACCCCCACCAGTTCACCCGGACCTCCCATCCAAAAACCGAAGACAACAGATAAGCATGATTTCAATTGTGCGACTCAATTAGCAGGTGCAAAAGCATACGGACAAGTTTAGCCACATATATGCGGATACTGCTTACAAAATAACAACTTGTGCACATGTATTTCCAAGGGCCACCCAGGAGCACACCTAAAGCACCCCTTGTTTTGTCCTTTAACATTTACGCATGGTGGGGGCTGTGTGTGTGTGTGGGTGGGTGGATTGTGTGCAAGTTGGATGCGTGTTCAAGGGTTGTGTGCGTGGGGGTATCTTGGGAGTATGAGTGTGTATATCTGGAGAGGTGTAAGTGTGTGTGTGTGTGTGTGTGTGTGTGTGTGTGTATGTCAAAAAGTACTATATAACTGTTAACTAGCAGTAGTATGTGTTGGGATATATGTTGTGGGATGATTGCGTGTTTGGGAAGGTTGATATTTCTGGTATTCAGTGGAAGAATAATTTGTATCAGGCTTGTGTGTGTAAGGGGAGCTGTGGGGGATGTAAGGTTTTTGGAAATATGGCTGTGTGTGTGTGTAGATGGGGCTGTAGTTGTGCAGGCGTGTGTGTGTGTGTGTGTGTGTGTGTGAAGGGAGTGAACTGAGAAGCATGGTCATTTTTCCCTCTGTCTGTGGAGGGGTGTAGATATGCTGAGAGCAGCTGTGTGTGTGTGTATGGATGGAAGGATATAGGAATGTGTGAGATGTGTTTGGGGCATATGTATGGGGGGGGGGGGTGAGGGTTATGTGTGTTTCTGTGTATGGTGAATGGGTGTTTGCGTATATGTGTGTGTGGTGTCTGTGTACAATGTGAGAGTGGGGGTGTGGTTGTGGGGAGTATGTGTGTGGGGGTACTGTATGTCGGGGTGGGGTGTGTGCCTGTATTTTGGAAGTGCCTTTTTGCTCCAGCCTCTTTGCCAGTTGCTTCAGTCATGTTCCCTGTTTTTATTTTCTCTCCGGTTCTGTTGCTCTCTCCCAAAGTGCTGCTGGGGGGGGGGGGGGCATTTGGAACACAGCGCTTGTCAGCATTCCAACTGTTTCCCATAGAAAGCAATGGGGATTTTTGAGGGGGGGTTGGGGGGAGGCTCGGATCTCTGAAAATACCGACCTGGTGTTTCTGCTTTTCAAACTCATCAAAAATACTCATATTTTCTTCCTGCATGCTAACTTTGTGAATTTCCATCCTTTTTCGGAGAGTTATTGATCCTACAGACAAATAGAAGGCCATCGATCCCTTTTACATAATTATTTCCAACATTCCGTAGGTTGGAAAGCATTAAAAAAGGCCAGAGTTTCCCTTCCATCCTCACCTGTAACTATTTCGTGCTGTTCCAGCTCCAGTCACAGGGCTTGCACTCACGTTGGAAAGGATGGCAGAACGGCTGGGAGTGATTGGAGGAATCATGATGCTGGGATTCCTGGGGTAATCCAAACTGGTGCTAGACTCCTTCAGCATGGCTGATGGGACTATCTTAGTCACAGCTGCCCCAGTGTCAGGAAGGGAGTTCACATTGGGAGACCTGGCATTCTTATCAGTCTTCTCCGAGTCCACTTTCAACACCTTCATTTTGAATACTTTGGTGTCCTTGATTTTGAGGTCAATGTTGAAGTCCTGCTTAAAAATGACAGCATTAGTACGAAATCAATAGCACCATATACATTTCATAAAGGTTTTAGTAAAAACATGACAATATTACTTGTGATATAATACATAGCTGACAGGAGATTTTAAATAAGAATTATTCAGTGTTTGCTAAATGAATAAGAGTACATTTAAAAAACGTACTCAGGATCTACATGAGTAAAAAAATGAGGTTACGTGACTAGTAAGTATGGCCGAATCTGGCTGAGTGGATTTTCAGCAGACTTTCATAATGCACATAATATTAGCCACACTAAAATGGGGATAATTTGGTTGAGGGACTTTCCTTCCAGGAATTTGTCCAAACCTTTATTCAACCCAGCTTTCTAACAACTTTTACCATATATCCCATGCATTACTTTTACCATATATCCCATGCATTACTTTTACTTTTACCATATATCCCATGCATTACTTTTACCATATATCCCATGCACAACTTTTACCATATATCCCATGCATTACTCATAACCAGGCACATAAACTTTGGTCCCTGATACCTGTATATCCCAAATTAACACATCATTTATTCTTAGTTATTCGCTACATGTTTCACGTATCATAACGAGTTACTGTTGTCTTTACATATATATTTTATACTATTCTATTTATTATTTATTTTATTTCAAGTTAGTTATTTACACCATTATCCATTTTATTACATGTTATTTACTATATAGATTCTCGTCATTTGATGAGTCACTGTTGTTTATTTAATATTTATTCTCATGTTCTGAAACTCCGTTTATTGTAACGCCTCACCGCGATTGTTTTGTTTTATGTAAACCGACCTGATTTGATATTTGTATCGAGAACGTCGGTAATATAAAAATGCTAAATAAATAAATAAATAAATAAATATCCTCAGGCAACTAATTCCAGAGTTTAATTATGAATCAAGTAAAAAAAATATTTTCTCCTATTTGTCTTAAATATATTACCTAGTAAATTAATTGCACGTCCCCTAGTCTTTGCAATTTTTGAAAGAGTAAAAAACCGATTCACATTTACTCTTTCCACTCCGCTCATTATTTTATAGTCCTCTAACAGATATGCTTCTGCTAGATCTAGAGAGGTAAGGAACTCCCCTTTCCTTACTGCCCTCATCAATTACCTCAATGTTTCCATCCTAAAATGGAGTATCCAGAGGTACTGTATATGTTCTAGAGATGTGAATCGGAACCGGAATCGGTTCGGATTCCGGTTCCGATTCATATGTGGGGTTTTTTTCATCGGGCCCGATCGTGGTTTTGTTTATTGGCTGCGCCCGAGCCTATAAACAAAAAATCCACCCGACCCTTTAAAACTAATACCTTAGCTTCCCCCACCCTCCCGACCCCCCCAAAAACTTTTTACAGGTACCTGGTGGTCCAGTGGGAGTCCCTGGAGCGATCACCCGCTCCTGGGCCATCGGCTGCCACTAATCAAAATGGTGCCGATGGCCCTTTGCCCTTACCATGTGACAGGGTATCCGTGCCATTGGCCGGACCCTGTCACTTGGTAGGAGCACTGGATGGCCCGCACCATCTATCGGCGCCATTTTGAATACTGGCAGCCGACGGCCCGAGTGCAGGAAAGTGCTCCAGGAAAGGAGGAAAGGACCACCAGGGACTTGCCAAAAGTCCCTGGTGGTCCAGCGGGGGTCCTGGAGCTGTATCCTGCACGCGGGCTGTCAGCTGCCAGTATTCAAAATGGTGCTGATAGCCTTTGCCCTTACTATGTCACAGGGGCTACCGGTGCCATTGGTTGGCCCCTGTCACATGGAAGGAGCACAAGATGGCGCCGGCCATCCATTGCTCTTACCAGGTGACAGGGGACGACCAATGGCACCGGTAGCCCCTGTGACATAAGGGCAAAGGGCCATCGGCGCCATTTTAATTCGTAGCAAGCCCGACAGCCCGACGGCCCAGAGGGAGAGATTGCTTGTGGGACCCTGCTGGACCACCAGGGCTTTTAGTAAGTCTTGGGGAGGGATCGGGATGGTGGAGGGGTTGTAATACAGTAAATTTGAAGGGTTGGGGTGTTTTTTTTTCTGATTCAGATTTTTTTTTTTAATTTGTTTTTCCGGTTTTGGGTTCGGGTTGCAGCTTCATTTTTGCCGAAAAACGATCCGTGGGAAAACGAGTTTTCCCACGAAGCACCCGAACTGAAACCCGAACCGACTCAGAAAAACGAAGCTCATCTCTAGTTCTCACTACTTTGTTGATGTGAGAGATCATTGACAGATTAGGGTCCAGTTGGACTCCTACATCTCAGACAGCATCTTTGGGTTGGAGAAGGGTTCTGATACAGATGGTTGAACAAGAAGGTGGTGGCTGAGGCGACTCAACCAGAGGAGTTCAGATTTAGCAGGGTTAAACTTGAGCTTATGGTTATAGAGCTATTGTGCTACCGCTGTGAAGCAGCTGTTGAGATTGGAGATGATGGTAGCTTGGTTGGCTCCTATACTGTTGCTAAGTTGGGTGTCATCAGCAAACAAGTGGCAATTGATATTGAAGTTTTGGATAAGGTCACAGATTGGCCAGATGTAGACATTGAAGAGGACTGGGGAAAAAACAGAGCTCTGTGGCACGCTGCAAGTAAGAATTCTCGAGGTGGATGAATTGTAGGCCCACAAAACAGATTGAGATCTGTTTTGACAGAAAGGAAGAGTCTGGAAAATTACAAAACATAAGAACATATGGTGTATCAAGCACAGCATCCTATTTCCAACAGTGGCCAATCCAGGCTACAAGTACCTGGCAAGTAGCCAAACACTAAGAATATCCCATGCTACTGATGCCAGTAATAGCAAAGTCCATTCCCTAAGTCAACTTGATTAATAGCAGTTAATGGACTTCTCCTCCAAGAACTTATCCAAACCTTTTTTAAACCCAGCTACACTAACTGCACTAACCACATCCTCTGGCAACAAATTCCAGAGCTTAATTGTGTGTTGAGTGAAAAATAATTTTCTCCAATTAGTCTTAAATGTGCTACTTGCTAACTTCATGGAGTGCCTCCCGACTCCTCCTATTATTCGAAAGTGTAAATAACCAATTCACATCTATTCGTTCAAGACATCTCATGATTTTGAAGACCTCTATCATATCCCCCCCCTTAGCCGTCTCTTCTCCAAGCTAAACAGCCCTTACACCTATTCAGCCTTTCCTCATAGGGGAGCTGTTCCATCCCCTTTATCATTTTGGTCACCTTTCTCTGTACCTTCTCCATCGCAACTATATCTTTTTTGAGATGTGGCGACCAAAATTGTACACAGTATTCAAGGTGCAGTCTCACCATGGAGCAATACAGAGGCATTATGACATTTTCAGTTTTATTAACCATTCCCTTCCTAATAATTCCTAACATTCTGTTTGCTTTTTTGACTGCTGCAGACACTGATCCAACAAGTATTATCCATTATGATGCCTAGATCTTTTTCCTGGGTGATAGCTTCTAATATGGAACCTAACATCATGTAACTACAGCAAGGGTTATTTTTCCCTATATACAACACCTTGCACTTGTCCACATTAAATTTCATCTGCCCAGTTTTCCAGTCTAGCAAGGTCCTCCTGCAATTATCACAATCCGTTTGTGATTTAACTACTCTGAATAATTTTGTATCATCTGCAAATTTGATATCCTCACTCATTGTATTCTTTTCCAGATCATTTATAAATATATTGAAAATCACTGGTCCAAGTACAGATCCCTGAGGCATTCCACTGTTTTCCTTTTTCCACTGTGAAAACAGACCATTTTATCCTACTCTCTGTTTCCTGTCTTTTAACCAGTTTGTAATCTACGAAAGGACATCGCCTCCTATCCCATGACTTTTTAGTTTTCTTAGAAGCCTCTCATGAGGGATTTTGTCAAACGCCTTCTGAAAATCCAAATACACTACATCTACCGGTTCAGCTTTATCCACATGTTTATTAACCCCTTCATAAAAATGAAGCAGATTTGTTAGGCAAGACTTCCCTTGGGTAAATCCATGTTGACTGTGTTCCTTTAAACCATGTCTTTCAATATGCTCTGTGATTTTGATCTTTGGAATAGTTTCCACTATTTTTCCAGGCATTGAAGTCAGGCTCACTGGTTTATAGTTTCCCGAATCGCCCCTGGAGCCCTTTTTAAATATTGGGGTTACATTGGCCACCCTCCAGAAAAATGAGGAAAGTTAAAAAAGAAAAGAAGGCATGAAGAGACAGAGAGAACTATGGAAAAGACCCCCCATTTCCCTACAAAAAAGAGGCAAGATAAATATAATCAAAGATGTAAAAAGGTCAGAAAAGAATTGGGACTTGTGACACGGTTAACAGACCTGCACTGAAAGAAGGAATAATATGTATGGGCAGAAGCTAACCATAGTTCTGGCTGGAAAACAGCCCCTACGAAAAATAATGTTTCAGCATGAATCAGCATAAACTCACTAGATTATTTGTTTGGTCCCTAAGAGCAGAGTTCCAGGAAAGAGGAAGTGTCTAGAGCCCCCTTCTGGCTATAGCTGTGTGACAGGTATCAGGAATCAAGGAGTATAGAAAGGTCAGCCAATAGACTGTTATAGAGAAAGATATCTGAGCCGCAATAATAGCTTTTTCCTAGGCACTATCAGTGCTAGGGGGTGTACTATCCCCTACCCCTTACCACAGGAACTGAGTAATCCTGTGCCCCAGTGATCACAGGCACTGAAATCTCCCTGCCCTCTGTGAGTTCCCACACAAGAGGTGGAACCTGCCAGGGCAGAAAGATTACTCAGTTCCTCCTTGCTTCCTTGTGATAACAACAGTGCTGGTACTGGAGCTGGAGCTGTGAAGTTGGGGTGGAGGAGGCTGAGGCCTGCAGGCTCCCAGAATACATGGAGTGGAGGGAAGGAATTGGAGGCCTGCAGAAGAGTAGTGGCGTCTGTGCCTGCGTGTAAATCCAGGCCAGCTGACCTGCTGTAGGATACAAATTGTCTAGGACTATGGACAGAGAGCAAACTGGGAACAGAGCCAAAGAAACTAAGCTGCTAGGCCTGGGAAAGCCATGGCTTATGGGACTTTGAGTACCAAAGGGCTGCAGAGCTCTTAGCTACGTATCCACAGAATACTGAATTTAAAAGACTGAAGGAAGAACCAATGGCCAGATAGTGGGACAGGACTGTGAGGAAAGGAGCCTGGGAATAATCCAAGCTAAAGGTAGCAATAAAATGCCCTGTTAGGTGTGGACTTTAACACTAAAATACCTATATTTTTTGTTATTTTGATATAATAAAAGTGAAAAGTAATTATTCCTTAGTTCCCTTGCTGGGGAGATAGTCTCAGGCCTTCTTCAATAAAGATGTATTCCACTGGCAGAGAAAAAGGAAAAATCATTTCTGAATAAGACCTTATAAGGCCAGTTTCCAAAGAATTTAGGCTCCTAAATTTTGGTGTTGGACTCTTAAATTGGTACTTTTGAAAATTTATTAGGATTGAATGCCTAAATTTAGGAGCATAAAAAGTAGGTGGCTGCAGGAATGGAATTAGATTAGGGAAACAAAGTTAGGAGCTGAGCACCGATTTTCAAAACTAGGTACTTAATTTAGGAGCCTAGATCTAGGCAGTGGCGTAGTAAGGGGGGGAGGGGAAATCTGCACCGGGTGCCAGCCAGGAGACAGGTGCCATTGAGAGGAAGGTCAGCAGTCGCAAATGAAGCCCATCCTGCTCGCAGCGAAGACTAGGGAAGCCAATGGCAGCGGGCAGAGCCCATCCTTCTTGCGGTAGAAGAAAAGGGAGGCTGGCAATCAAGAGCGGGATGGGCTCCGTTTGTGGCAGAAGAGCAAGGCCACCGGGCTGCAAGCGGAATCCATCCCACTCGCAGTGGAAGACAGTGAAGATAGTGGCCGGATAGTGACAGGCAGAGTCCATCCCGCCTGAGGCTGAAGAGAGAGAGGCCCAGACTGACCGCACATGAGCCTATGTGATTGAGAGAGGAAGGGGTATGTGAGTGTGCTTATGTATGTGAGTAAGAGATTGGAAACCTGAGTGTGTGCATATGTAAGTAAAAGATTGGGAGCCTCTATGTATGTGTATGGAAGTGAGGTGTATGTGTATGTATGGGAGGATGTGTGTGGGTATGTATGTATGTAAGAGATTGGGAGCTTGCATGTGTGTATGGGATTGTGTGTGTGTGTGTGTGTGTATGGGAGTGAGAGTGCGTGTTTTTGTGTAAGAGAGGGAGCCTGTGTGAAGGGGTGTGTATGTGTGAGGAAGAAAGAAATGGAGGGAGCCTGTGTGCAGGGGTGTGTGAGAGTATGTGCAAGAAAAAGAGGGAGCCTGTGTGAGGGAGCGGGGAACCGGCGATAATGGGGGATGGAAGGAGATGGAGAAGTGAATCTTCAGGGGCTGCCAAAGGAAGTATCCACCCCGAGTAACAAATACTTCAGGTACCTCACTGGATCTAGGCAAATGAATAGCAGGCCTACATTTACATGAATTTTCAGTTGAAAGGCCCCTAAGCTTGGCTGAACATAGCCACCTAACTTAGGGGGTCATTATTCAAAATGCGCTAAGGCTTTTTTGCATGCGTTAAGGGCTTAGCGCATGCGAAAAGCCCCGTTAACGCATGCGATAGCACCATATCGTATGGTGCGATGCAAAATAGGAGGGGTGGGCTGGGTTTGCCTGGCTGCGAAGAGCTATCGCACAGACTTAACACCTATTTTAACAACACCTTTTTGAATTGCATTAGCTGCCGTGACCGCAAGCTCCGAGAGCATCCAACTAGCCTTCAAAAGAGAGAGAAAGAGAGAGGGAGAGACTGGCCATAATGTCATCTCCCTAGATAGGTATTTGTATCCCTATGGTAGGCCCACCTAGTAACTCGAGGTAAGGTTTAGGTATCAGTGTAGGGGGTTAGGGGCCCCTTTGACATTCAATGTTAGACGTACGAACAGAACAGTGGTCTCTTGTGAAGATTTGATGACCTTTGGAGTGAGGAAACTCACTCCAAGATGAGATTTGGGCAATGTTCTCTCAACCTAGCTTGATGGACTCTCTATCTGGGTAACATCTGTTACCCAGGTAGAGAGTTACTAGGTGGGCCTACCATAGGGATACAAATACCTATCTAGGGAGATGACATTATGGCCAGTCTCTCTCTCTCTCTCCCTCCAGTGGTTATATGTGGGAAATACAACAGGATTGGCTCCTATCAGAAAGTCTGATAATGTTATCGCAATTTGCACTAACTTAGCTCTTTGCATAGATAACTAGTGCAGATTGCGATAAATTAATATTTGCATAAACCACGCCCCTTTTGCTATTGCATGTGATACTTACTGCATTTTGATAAATCCAGGCCTTAAAAGCCTAATTTTAGGAGCACTGCTTTTTTTTTAATATAGACCCTTTTAAAAATATTTTTCTATGCTAATTAAATTGGGTCAACAAGTATTTGGCTCCTAAAGCCAAGCTAGATACTTCACTTTGGCTCTGACTCAGTTCAACTATCAAATTTTGTATCTTGCTCACCACTATGAGAGAGAGAAGACAATAGCACAAAAAAATCATCAGCTAGTTGAGGACCAAAATACAACAGGTAGAATAAACCTACATGGAAAGCATAATAGTGATTTTACAGTCAAGTTGTCTTCCCTTTAACTAACACCAGTGTAAGCTTGATGATCCCATGGTTAGCACCTACTACAGCCAAGCAGGAGGCACAGACACCTCCCTCAACGATCAGGGCCCTGATCCCTGGATAGATTGAACCTGCACTGTTGCTGAAACAGCATTTAGAGCCTCTGAGTCCAGTGATCCCACCAGCTAGGTTCAGGGAGACTGCATGATAAGAGATCTGAGGACATTGAGAGGGAATACTATCAGGATGCCAAAATCACTAAATTCTTAATTATTTTCCAAAATCACCTGCCAAATAGATAAGTCTCAACCACTACATCCTGGGACTGAAGTAAAATTTCACACCATGGTTCACCTTCTGCTACTTGGGAAGCTTAAAACTTTTGAGGTACCCATGTACATATGAGGAAACAAACCTATTTTTTTTCATGTGCCCCAATGTATCTCTAAGTTCTTCAAACCACTATTGAACCTATTGAGAGCCCCTTACAATTCCTCAATAAGCGTAGCTACCCAGAATCTAGACTCATATTTACCAAAAAAAACCAAACTATTCTCAAAAAAATATTTTCTAAGATGGAGTTCCTCTAGCCTCTCCTGGAGGCACACCTATCCAGCCAGGTTTCAAGATTGCCACAATGAATATGTATGAGACAGATTTGCATGCACTGGATCTCCAATGATTGCAAATGTATCTCATGCATACTCATTGTGGATATCCTGAAAACCAGAATGGTTAGGAGTGCTTCCAGGAGAGGGTTGGGTACTGTTCTAAGAATACAGAGTGCAAAAGTTTAGATCCTTGTATAACGGAGGGGTGGGAGCATTTCAAGGCTTATAGCAATAGAAGAAGAATCATCATTTCTGATGTAAAACAATTCCACATGAAGCATGTAGCTCATTACTTCTTCATAGTCTCTAATGTGTGGTTCACTTACCTGCACAACCAACAATTTTTGTTCTGTTCCCAGTGAATCTTCTTTCACCTTCTTGTTGACTTTGAATTTTTTAGGAAATGAAGGATTGTCTCTAGCATCTTTCTGAATTTTTACACCAAGTTCCTGAGCAAACCTACATAAAAACACAAACAAGCTTCTTCATGAAAGTAACAGTAACGTCAGGATTGCTCAAAATTTCAACTTGTCAATTTGAAGGCTTTATTGCATAGGCATTGGAATGGAGTAGGCCACATGGACCGTGGTCATGACTAACCTGAATAGGGCATGGGCAGAGTTTAGGGGCGGCAATGCCTGCCTCCCCCACTAGATATAAGGCACAGTCTGTCTAGCCCAGAAGGGAACAGCAGCCTTAACCTTTTGCTGATCCTTCACACTCACTTTGATCTGGCATCTCTATCCATCCTGGCTGCTCTTCCTCCTGCCCAGCACCAGTGCCTTTAACCAGATGAATGCTGTTCCTGAAGCCAGACCTCACATCTCTCTTATTCATTCTGCAGACACACCGTTCATATGGCAGTTGTCTGAACCATGGGGCCTCCATAAATAGAGAGTCCTGCAAGGTTCAAATACTGCCATTTAAACCATATGGTTGCAGAGGAATAGAAAAGGCAGGTGCTGGCTGCAGGAACAGCATCCATCTGGTTAAAGGTAAAGGTACAGGCACTGGGCAGGAGGAGAAGCAGCCCAGATGGGTAAAGATGCTAGATCAAAAGAGAGGAGAGAACAGCAGGAGCAGTAAACAGTTTTGGAGCTCCTTGGGAAGAGGATGAGGGAAAAGAGAGAGATGGCTTAAGAACTGGAGAAGAAAGGACTCAAAGGAAGGTGATGAAAGGGAGCAAAGAAAAATGGGACTGGGAGATCTGAAGAAAAAGCAGAGGGAAATATGGGATTGGGTGCGACAGTGGGCAAGAATAGGACAGCAGAGACATGATGATTTGGGGGTACAGCAGAGGACGAATGGTGACTTGGGGTTACAGCAGAGGAAGAACAGCAACTTGGGGACTGGGTGGGAGAACGGGGACTCAGAATGGGGGAGGAGCAGAGCATGGGTTTAGGGATGGAGGAGGCTGACCAGGGATCTGGGTAAAACAGAATTTGGCAATTGAGTAGATATGAGCAGGAGGGTATTAAATAGGTTGGGGGGTATGAATGACAGTTTGAGATAGAGGGCAGAGAAGGGGGAAGAAGAGTTGAAGGGGGGTGTGCATGGCCTGGAAGACTGGGGAAAGGGTGAGAGGCAGTGGAAAAAGATGGGGACACTATAGAAGGCTCAGAGAGATGAAAGGGATGGGCCTGGGAAGGGGAGAAAACGTGGGAAAGGGGCTGAGGAGGTGGTAATAGAGGGGCTGGGTGAGGATAAATGATAGAAGAAAGGGGCAGGAGGCAGGGGGGGCATGAAAACAAGGGAGGAGCTAGGACTGATGAGGGGATTAGATGCAGAGGAAGGTAGTTGAGGACTGGAAAGGGGGTGAGAACAGAGTTTGGAAATAAGGGACTGGGGAGTGGGGTAATAGGCGATTAGGGAAGGAGAGAGTAAGGACAAAGGCTGAAGTTAGGGGTGGCTGTGGGAATTTGAAAACTGGTGAAAGGAGAAAAAGGGAGACTGAGGTCCCGAAGGTGAGGTGGGAGACAGCAGGGTGAAATAGAACTGGGTGGCTAGAGGCAAAAGAAGAAATGAAGAAAATGTTGCACTTGGAGGTGGACCCTTGTCCTGGAGCAGTGGAGAACGGCTCCCTGGTAGGGTCCAGGAAGCACCTGCCCCCAGGGGGCGGACCACAGGAGGAGATAGAGGCTAGGATGGGCTTCACCACTGGGAGCCCGTAGGGACCCGGGCCGTTTGGACTTAGGTGGGCCTCGCAGGGTCTCCCGGAGAGGTAGTAGAGAGGCGTGCCCACGAGCAGCAAGGGAGTGTGTTCGGACTCTAGGCTTTAGGTCTGGAGGAGCAAAGAAGGCCAGTACAGCATAGGCGATGACAAGGCAAAGGACAAAGCCAGAATCAGGAGAAGTGGTCAATGGCAGCCGAGGTCAGAATCCGAGGATCAGTCCGAGGAGTAGTCAACGAAGCAGGGGTCAGGTTCCAGAGGTCAGATGAGGTCACAAGGCAGGCAGAGGTCAGGATCCAGGCAGTGAACAGAACGGTCAAGGAGCAAGCCAAGGTCAGTACCAGAGAGACAGTCCGAGGGTACTACCTGGGGAGACAGGACAGACAGACGCTGAAACAGAAGGACGCTGGAACAGAAGGATGCTGGACAAGACTGGAACAGTAGGATGCTGGAACAAGGCTGAAACAGTAGGACGCTGGAACAAGACTGTGAACACAGAGGCAAACTAGTACAGTTACAGTGCCGACCCGATTGCCAAGGCAAAGAAGTTCCGGCAGGGACTTCCTTATATCGTACGTTCAATCAGGGCACGCCACGGAGCTAGGACCCGCCCCTGGCCCTACAAGAGGCCGGGTGGTGCGCGCACGTAGGGGCTTGGCCAACGCCAGAGGGGATGCCGAATTCTGGCGTGAGGCCTGGTGCGCAGTGGAAGGCCCGGTGACCGCCGCCGCGGGACGCCGAGGCCTGGAGGAGCTCACAGCTGCCGCTGGGGAGGTCGACCCGTGATCTGCAGAGGAGCTAACAAGGTGAGCAGACCCGTGTGCGGGCCGGGCACAGACGGGGTGCGCAACAGAAAAGAGATGAAAGTAAAAGATTAATCTCAAAGACAGATGTAGGGGAGAAAGTGAAAAAGAAAGGAGGGGAGAAAAGGAAAATGGAAAGGTCACCCTAAAGTTCTTAGGAGAAGACAGGCAAAAGGAAAGAGTAAGAGATACTGGAATCAACACAATTAGAAAAATAAGATTACCAAACAACAAAGACAGAAAAAAGCATTTTATTTTTGGTTTAGTGATTGGACTATGTCAGTTTTTGAATTATGTATTTCTTATCTATTATTTTTTTTATTTTGCTCAGTAGTAAAGGAAATGCCTTTCTGTTTCTATTTCTCCAGTGTTGCATTGCATGCGAAATCTGGCTTCTCGAGATTTCCATTTCAGTTTTTGTATGCATATTTCTAATTTGTGTTCACTCATTCTGTATTTCATGAAGGTCTGAATTTTGCATACATAGCCTTAGTGAGATTATTTATTTATTTATTTTGAGTTTTTCTATACCGGCGTTCATGTAGCAAATACATATCACGTCGGTTTACATTAAAACAGTAGTTATATACGTTGCATAAGAGCATTACATGGAACAGGGGAAAATGTAACTGGGGTCCATGAAGATAAATAACTGGGGTAAATACAAACTACTAATATAACAATCAGGTGTAACGCCAACCATAATGATAGTTCAAGAAATTAACAGTAGATTCAGAGATAGAAGTAACAAACAAATTATAAATTCTTTATTTATTTTGAATTCTTATATACCGACATTCTTGTATAATATACAAATCATATTGGTTTACAATACAACAGAACATTCGCGGCAACGGTGTTACATTAAAACAAAGCGTCTGATAGAATATAATACAATAGAACCTTCGCTAACAAAAAACAATAACAATAGAATATAAATATGCAAACTTATGGACAAATACGGATATAGCATAAAGGGATCCTAAAGAACATTGGCATGATAACTTTAAAGCATTAATAGTAGAGATGTGAATCGTGTCCTCGATCGTCTTAATGATCGATTTCGGCTGGGAGGGGGAGGGAATCGTATTGTTGCCGTTTGGGGGGGTAAAATATCGTGATATATCGTTAAAATCGTTAAAACCCGCTAAAACCCACCCCCGACCCTTTAAATTAAATCCCCCACCCTCCCGAACCCCCCCCAAATGACTTAAATTACCTGGTGGTCCAGCGGCGGTCCGGAACGGCAGCGGTCCGGAACGGGCTCCTGCTACTGAATCTTGTTGTCTTCGGCCGGCGCCATTTTCCAAAATGGCGCCGAAAAATGGCGGCGGCCATAGACCAACAGGATTCGACGGCAGGAGGTCCTTCCGGACCCCCGCTGGACTTTTGGCAAGTCTTGTGGGGGTCAGGAGGCCCCCCCCAAGCTGGCCAAAAGTTCCTGGAGGTCCAGCGGGGGTCAGGGAGCGATTTCCCGCCGCGAATCGTTTTCCGTACGGAAAATGGCGCCGGCAGGAGATCGACTGCAGGAGGTCGTTCAGCGAGGGTTCCGGCACCTCCCTGACCCCCGCTGGACCTCCAGGAACTTTTGGCCAGCTTGGGGGGGGCCGGCCGAAGACAACAAGATTCAGTAGCAGGAGCCCGTTCCGGACCGCTGCCGTTCCGGACCCCCAGGTAATTTACGTCATTTGGGGGGGGGGGGTTCGGGAGGGTGGGGGATTGAAGGAGGTAGGATTTGGCAAGGAAATGTTTAAGTTATTTGGGGGGGGTGCGGGAGGGTGGGGGATTTAATTTAAAGGGTCGGGGATGGGTTTTAGCGGGTTTTAGTGTGCCGGCTCATGATTCTAACGATTTATAACGATAAATCGTTAGAATCTCTATTGTATTGTGTTCCATAACGGTTTAAGACGATATTAAAATTATCGGACGATAATTTTAATCGTCCTAAAACGATTCACATCCCTAATTAATAGTAAACATTCACATAATCCGTAAATCTTAACTTTCATACCGAAGTAGAGTAGTTCGGGATACTTTGGCGTATATGACACCGGGTGTAAGAGGGACAAGGGAAAGGGTAGAGAGAAGAAGTGGGGAGGAGAGGAAGAGCTGTTAGGACGAAAGGAGAGGAACAGGCTAAAATATAGAGTAAGGAGGGATCATGGATCCCAATTATGACCTGTTATGTTCTTTCTTTTATAATAATTATAATCTTTTCTTTTTATAATTATAAAATAGACTCGTGAGTGTACATTAAACTGTCATCCTTAAACGTATAATAAACGTCAGTGTTCACCATTAAGCGTCATTAAACAAGTATTAATCGTCTTTAAGCGTCTTTAATGATCGTCAGCATGGGGAAAAGCTAGGCTGAATAGCCATGTTTTGAGCTTTTTTTTTTGAAAGTCAGTGGGCATGGTTCTTGACGAAGGTCCGGGGGGAGAGCATTCCATTGAGGGGGACCGGCTGTCAATAGAGCGCGTTTCCTTAGAGAGGTCTTGGCTGGGGGGGAGTATAGAGTGCCTTTGTAGGCGCTTCTCACAGGTCTGGAGGAGGAATGGGACCGCAAAGGGATCTTGAAATCGAGAGGAGAAAGATTGTGAAGGGCTTTGTGGATTGTCATTAGGACTTTGTAGAGTATTCTGAATTTGATAGGTAGCCAATGGAGGTTCTGAAGGATAGGGGTAATGTGTTCTCTTATGTTGGTGTTGGTCAAGATCCTAGCGGCCGAGTTCTGTACCATCTGCAGGGGTCTGATGTGGTTGGCTGGTAGTCCGAGGAGGAGGGAGTTGCAATAGTCCATTTTTGAAAATTTGATGGATTGGAGTACTGTGCGGTAGTCTTGAAAGTGGAGGAGGGGTCTCAATTTTTTTAGGACTTGAAGTTTAAAGAAACATTCCTTAGTGGTATTGTTAACGAATTTTTTAAGGTTTAGGTGGTTGTCCAGGATGACACACAGGTCTCTCACTTGTTGGGAGAGACTTAATTGGGATGAAGGTAGGATGTTGGTTCATCCGTAGCTGTCGTCCTGGGAGACGATGAGGATCTCCGTCTTGTTGGTGTTTAGAACTAAATTAAGGCTGGTGAGAAGGTGGCTGATTGACTGAAGGCAGCTGTTCCAGAAGCTGAGGGTTTTGGTGAGGGACTCTGTGATCGGGATGAGTATTTGAACGTCGTCGGCGTAGATATAGGGGCGGATTTTAAGAGCCCTGCTCGCCTAAATCCGCCCAAATCCGGGCGGATTTAGGCGAGCAGGGCCCTGTGCACCGGTAAGCCTATTTTACATAGGCCTACCGGCGCGCGCAGAGCCCCGGGACTCGCGTAAGTCCCGGGGTTTTCGGAGGGGGCGTGTCGGGGGCGGGCCCGAACCGCGCGGCGTTTTCGGGGCGTGTCGGGAGCGTTCCGGGGGCGGGCCCGGGGGCATGGCTACGGCCCGGGGCGGCCCGGGGGCATGGCCGTGCCCTCCGGACCCGCCCCCAGATCACGTCCCAGTGCGCTAGCGGCCCGCTGACACGCGGGGATTTACTTCTCCCTCCGGGAGGCGTAAATCCCCCAACAAAGGTAAGGGGGGGTTTTAGACAGGGCCGGGCGGGTGGGTTAGGTAGGGGAAGGGAGGGGAAGGTGAGGGGAAGGCAAAAGAAAGTTCCCTCCGAGGCCGCTCCGATTTCGGAGCGGCCTCGGAGGGAACGGGGGTAGGCTGCGCGGCTTGGCGCGCGCCGGCTATACGAAATCGATAGTTTTGCGCGCGCCGATCCCGGATTTCAGCGGCTACGCGCTTATCTACTGAAATCCAGCGTACTTTTGTTTGCGCCTGGAGCGCCAACAAAAGTACGCCTATTCGCGGTTTTTGAAAATCTACCCCATAGTGAGTTAGCTTTAGGTTTGCAAGTAAGCTACAGAGCGGGAGGAGGTAGATGTTGAAAAGGGTTGGGGAAAGAGACAAACCTTGGGGGACACCAGAGTGGAGCTGACCGGGTGGGATTCTTTGCTGTTAATTCTGACCTTGAAAAACCTGTTGCTTAGGAAAGATTTAAACCAGCTGAGGGCCATTCCGGTGATGCCTATGTCTGCTAGGCGGTCAAGGAGTATTGAGTGGTTAACTGTGTCAAAGGCTGCCGATAAATCTAAAAGGGCGAGAAGAAACGGTTGTCTATTTTCTAGGCCCAGGAGGATGGTGTCTGTTAGTGAGATTAATAGGGATTCGGTGTTCAAAGATTTGCGGAAACCGAACTGGGAAGGGGCGAGGATCTTGTGTTCCTCAAGGTATTCTGTGAGTTGCTTGTTGACGATTTTTTCCAAGAGTTTGGCAATAAATGGTAAGTTGGCTATAGGGTGGACGTTTGCAGGATCAGCTGCCGATAGATTTGGTTTTTGTTAAAAGGGGTTTGAGAGTGGTGAGCTTTAGAGGGTCTGGTACTAGCCCTTGTGATAAGGAGCAATTTATGATTTCGGCAATGGGCTTAGCGATGGTTTTAGGGATGGAGATGAGTAGATTTGACGGGATCTGGTCTGATGGGTGAGAGGATGGTTTTGAGTTTCTTGAGGATGTTTTCTATCTCCAGAGATGATGTAGGCTCAAAAATTTCGAATCTTGAATCACAGAGGATTGATGAGGTGGGAAGTGGAGGGGACTGGCGATTGGTTGAGATCAGAGGGGTGATCAGATTGGTGATTTTTTTCTTGACGTAGGTAGCACGTTCTGCGGCTTTGCTTAGTGCTTGGTCATCCGGGATAGTAGGAGGAGACGGTTTAGTGAGAGCAGAGACGTATGAGAATAGGGCTTTGGAGTCAAAGATGAAGTGATGTATTTTTTTGGCGAAGAAATCTCTTTGTTCTGAGGATAGTGTTCCTGTAGCGATGCATGAGTGATTTGTACGCGGTCAGTGTCATAGTGGAGGGTTTTTTTCACCATCTGTGTTCTTTGCTTCTTAGTTCCTGCTTGAGGGTCTTCAATTCTGATGTGAACCAGGGTTTCCTGTTATCAGGGTTCCGGTGTATTGTTTTCGTAGTTATGGGGCAGGTTTGCTCTGCCACTTTGTTAGTAATGTTGAACCAAGAAGTAGTGGTTGCAGTTGCATCTGAGAGATCGAGCTGGGTTAGTTCTTTGGAGAGGTGGGAACTGAGTTTGTCCATGGTACATGGTTTCCTGATTTGAACTGTTGTTTTTGTGAGGGAGTGGGATGGGAGATCGGTGGTTTCATGAGTAGTAGAGATCATCCAGTGGTCAGACCAAGGAACAGGTAAGCATTTAGGTTTAGCGGCGATATTGAGGCCTTCCATTTAAGAACATTAAATCCAGAGTGTGTCCTGCTTTGTGGGTGGGACTATTGATGATTGTTTAAAGCCCATGTGACTAAGAGTGGAGAGTAGTAATTCGCAATTGGGGGATTGAGGGGTAGCGTCGACGTGTACGTTGAAGTCTCCCAGGATTATGGCTGGGGAATCGGTGTTGATATGTTTTGTGATGCTTTCGATAAGAGGGGAAGGGTCTGAATCTAGGAGCCCAGGGGGGGGGGGGGGGCGTAGATTAAGCATATTTGAAGGTGTTTGGACCTGAAGATGGTGAATTCAAGTTTAGAAGTTGAGTTAGTGATATGGAGGGCTAATCTTAGATCTTTCCTGGCCGCTAGAAGTAAGCCTCCACCCCTTTTTTTAAGTCTGGGAATTAAGAATATATCGTAAAGATGTATGGGCAGTTGGTGGGTTAAGGCTATGTCAGTGGGTTTCAGCCATGTTTCAGTGATTGCACATATGTCAGGATTGACGTCCAGTAGGTAATCGTTGATGATGTGGGTTTTTTTCGTGAGAGATTGGGCATTGAACAGGGTTAGAGTGAAAAGAGAGAGGCCAAGTAGTTGCGTAAGTGGAGAAGTCATAATGGGAATCAGCCTCTTCTGTTGTATGGTGAGAGAGGTGTTGGGTTTGATGCAGTTTCTGAAGTGATTACTGATAATGGGGATGGGGAAAGTATGCATCTTTGTATCGTGGCGATAAGTGGGTTGAGGCAGTGGGCCTGAGGATATCCTGTGAGCTGTGAGTAAAGTGGGGTACAGGTCTGTGCTGTGAGCGCTGGCAGGTGAGTTGTAAGCCTGAGCACTGAAGAATAGTACCGTTGCCAGAAAAATAGCTGCTAGTGGGATAGTGCCTGTTAACTCAGGTTGTAACTGGAGGTGCTCTACGGGGCTGCACAAAGGGGCGCACAAAGGGGCAGGCCCCTTTGGCGTGCACCTTCGGCGTGTGGCGCCTGGAGGAGGTGCTGGGGTTTAAAACCCCCTGGAGTCGCCTCCTGATTTGTTCTGGGGCTCCCTGCCCCTGATTGCATGTTAGTCTGGGAAGGGGCGAGTTGCGAGCCCTGGAGAGGACTGGTGCAGACTGCCTCGTGGCCAGCGGGGGAGACGTCGGAGGTAAGTGTAAAATTAAATGCAGGCCTTACCCCGGCTGCGCGGGCCCTGGCTCCCATCCCTGTCCGGGTCTTCCGTTCGATCGCGGGTCCATCGGGTCCTGGGCGCGCGGGGATAGTATGTTATTTCTGTGGAAGGACTGATAAGATTTCTGTTTTGTTCTGTTTTCCCAGTGTTTTTTTCTCCAGGAGGTGTTCTATGGCCCACTGTAATATATGCAGTGCTCCAGTAGCATCTTTACTGTTTGAATCCTAACAATTAGTGCTATTATAGTATGGTAGATTTGCTACACAGATTCTGAGTGTCTTTATGGCAGGATTTTGTATTACTTCACAGTGTGCCTGGGCAGTGGAAGCAGTTCTTGCTATCCATCCATTGTTGGGGAAATTTCTGTGGACACAGAATACATGTACAGAGCTCAAGGTGCAGGATGTGTATTGGGGTTTTGTCCCATCCTATTATAAACTCCAGACTTCATTCCCACACAGAATGGGTTAAATGATGCCATCAAATAATTTTAATGGTGGATTTACTGGGTGGCTAAAACTTCTGGGAGGGAGGGGGGTTACTGCACAGAAGACCCTTGTAATATTCCCATGTAGTGTCTGTCTAGCCAATTTAAAGCATATCTCCCCTGCCCATTTGACCTCCCTACCCCTTGCTCTTTCATCAAATTATGCCTATGGGACAGGGTAGTGTAGCGATGCTGCAGAAGGGCCATAAAATCTAGCTACCACTGGGTAGCTGCTCCATTATTTTTTTCTGCTACTAAATGTTATTTCCTATATTTCTATACTTTTTTGGAATATAAGGTATGTACTTTTTAAACATTTGAATGTTTTATGAATAATCAACAATAAACATAAACACTGCTGTTGATTTTAATATCTGTTTTCTTTAATTCATATTCCCCTTTTTCTTCAACTTAGAACAAATACAGTGTTACGAGACATTGTAATAGATCATCAAACCTATACAAGGTTAGCAAAAAACCATCAATAATTAGAATCAGTGAAAATCAACAAATCTTAATCAACAGCAACAGTATCCTTGCCCATCCTTCAAAATGTAAATCTTAAAAGACAACAACCCTTCTAGAATTGCATGGCAAGTTCAAAGAGTGCATTTTAGGACTCCATGACCTGCATGTATATGGTACAAATGCTCCAGGCATTGTGTCTTGAAGTAGCTCTAAGGGGGGTGGAAGAATAAGGATATGTAGGGTGGATTGTGTGTGTGGCTGGGTGGGTTAACTTGGGGTGCATCTGATGGGCTGTAATTAAGGGGAGACAATGTGAGTGGGATTGTGTATGTGTTTGGGGTGTGTGTTGTGAAGTATGTGTGGAACGGTGTGGGTGCCACACTCTTTTCCCCTTGCTCTCTCTACTCAGTGTTCTCTCCTCCCTCCTTCTCCTCTCTCATCCCCTACCACCCCTCTTCTCTCAGCTTTTGGCTACTATTTCTATTCTTCAGCTGCTGAGGCCTGGGCCCCCCACCAGCCACACTTCTTTCTCTCTCTACTGGCTCATTCCCCCTCATATTTCCTTGTATCTGCTGCATGTAGTCCTGCCTGCGATGTGTCACAAATGGACCAAACCAAAAACATTAGCACATTTTTATTTTATAAAAAAAACACACCAAAATACTCTTCATGCTATCCACTCTACGGTTATGAATTTCAAATCAACTTGATTGAATTAGTTGCTCCATTTATTTATTTATTTGTAATGTTTTTCTATACCGGTGTTTGGACCAGGGATCTTCACAACGGTTTACAATAATGCAATTATAAAAAGTATGGAAGTACATGTATAAACATAATAATAAAATACAATTTATGTGAAAAAGGATAAAACTAATTTAAATTCATATTACAAATTAAGATAATAAATAAAGCATCTAAAATAAATGAATGCGGTAATTCAAATGCTGTAGTATGGGCTCCCAATGATTGTATATGATATTCGGCCTCACTATTGTTTTCTGTTAACAAGACTATCTCCATTCTCCTCACTTCTGCCAGTCAGTCTTCATCTTCAAACAAAGAATCTCTTTCTTCAGAGTTCTAAAATAACTCTTCTACCTTCTAGAACAAGTTTTATCAGCCTCTCACACCCATGTAGTTCTTCTTTATTTTGTAATAATCCAAAAACAAAAACCCTAGGATCATCTTGGATGTGTACAGTCATCACAGAGGGAACCCAATAGCCAACAAAAACCCTCAATTATTAGGAGTGGAGTGGGGATGATAGCAAGCCTCGGATGGGATGGCCACCTAACCCTTTCTATCTCTCCCTCAACCCCAATAAAAGTCTTACTATGCTGAGTAACTGGCTATGAAATCTTAAAAAAGAAGAGAGAAGGGGGAAACTAAGATGCTGGCTTGAAAGAGGTCCATTATATGCTAGGGAGGTAAGGTTTCTAGATTAAATAAATGTGCTATATGGATCAGTTGGTCTTGGAACTAACAAGAGGGGGAGCCATTTTACAACTAATTCCTAATGTAATGCAGGATTTGGTGTGAGAAGGAATGGTGGTGGGGCCGCTTAGCAACAGTGATCATAATGTTCGTCAAATTTGATTGCACTATGTAAATCTACAGCTCTAGCTGATCAAGGCAACTAACACATGGAGTATAAAAGAGGATTGGACAAATTCCTGAAGGAAAATTTCTTAGTTAATAGCCAGAATTGGGAAATCCAACGCTTATCTCTGGCAGTGAAACAGATCAACAATTTGGGATTTACTGTGTATTTATGACCCAGACTGGCACTGGCAGAGGCAGGATGCTGAGCTCAATGCACCTTGGTCAGACCTATTATGGCTCATCTTATGTTCTTATCTGGTTCCTCATAGGTGGGGTTGCAGGTTTTAGCCTCAAATTCTATGCCTGCTCAATCTTAGACTTGTGGCTCAGCATCAGAGTTATCAGCTTTCCATCCCTGAAACCTGCTAGTTTGAGACAACCCACATCATTTTTGCCCTTCAATGAAAACTGAAGCAAAGAATTAATGTAGTTTTTCTGCTAGGGCCCTTCTTGTACCTCAGCAACCCTTTTCTCCTGTGGTCATCCAGAGGTCAATTTTTAAAGATGTATGTGGATAAAAAGCAGGTTACCAATGTTAATCAGATTTCTGAAAACTGCCTACCGCATCATGGCAAAAGGTTCATAAGCTATTCCACAAAGCACGCTCTTTGATCTACATTAAGAGGAGGCTTTTCTGGGGATATGTTTAGATCAAGGGAAGAAACGTATACAAGTAGATTTTATTTATTTTTTTCTCCCATCTTTCTGTACAAATGCTCAAAATCTTCCTGTGTACTTTTACAGCAAATTTCTAGCTGCAGAATAAAGTAGGTTCAAGTGACCACATATGGCAAGTTTTAAGGTGAAAGTGTTTGTGTACTCCACTTTGAGAACTGGTGCAAAGCAGCTGGTAAAAAGTAGCCATGGCCTTTGTCCCAATCTTGACTATTTGAAAACTACCCTTTAAACGAACATAAGAATATAAGATATGCCATACTGGGTCAGAGCAAGGTCCATGAAGCCCAGTACCCTGTTTCCAATAGTGGCCAATCCAAGTCACTAGAACCTGGCTAGTACTCAAACATTAAAAAGATCCCAAGCTATTAATGCTGGTAACAAGCAGTGGCTATTCCTTATTGATTAATAGCAGTTTATGGACTTTTACAGGAACTTATCCAAACCTTTTTTAAAACCCAGCTACACTAACTGCTTTAACCACATCCTCTGGCAATGAATTCCAGACTGTAACTGTGTGTTGAATGAAAAAACAATTTTCTCAGATTTGTTTTAAATGAGCTACTTGCTAACTTCATGGAGTGCCCCCTAGTCCTTCTGTTATCTGAAAGAGTAAATAACTGATTCACATTTACTCGTTCAAGTCCTTTCATGATTTTGTAGACCTCTATCATATCGCCCCTCAGCCATCTCTTCTCCAAGCTGAACAGCCTTAACCTCTTTAGCCTTTCCTCATAGGGGAGCCTTCCATGCCCTTTATCATTTTGGTTGCCCTTCTCTGTACTTTTTCCAGTGCAACCATATCTTTTTTGAGATGTGGTAACCACATTCAAAGTGTGGTCTCACCATGGAGCGATACAGAAGCATTATGATATACACCGTTTTATTCGCCATTTCCTTTCTAATAATTCTTAACATTCTGTTTGCTTTTTTGTCTGCCACGGTATACTAAGCTGATGATTTCAATATTTTATCCACTATGATGCCTAGATCTTTTTCCTGGGAGACAGCTCCTAGTATGGAACCTAATATTGTGTAACTACAACAAGGGCTATTTTTCCCTATATGCATCACCTTGCATGTGTTCACATTAAATTTCATCTGCCATTTGAATGCCCTGTCTTCCAGCCTCACAAGGTCCTCTTAAAATTTAAATCAAAGGATGAGCTGGGGGGGGGGGGGGGGAAGAGGGTTGAGAGGAAGGGAAAAACAAATACACACAAACTCTAAGCTTTTTCCTACCTTTTGGCTTTCTTTTATAAGAAACACATAAATTGTAAGCTTTTTCTACTTTTTAGCTTTCTTTATGTAAGAAAATACACCCCCCCCCCCCCACATACACACACACAACACACACACACACACACACACTAAAGAATAGTGTTTTTACCTCTTCACAAAACTTTTAAGTTCTAAAATTTCCCAAAGCAATACTTACCAATTCTCTTCAGCCACCAGCATGATAATCCTGTCTCCTCAGTGCTCCCAGTCCAACTAATTCCCTTACAGGCTTCTTGTTTTATATTCTTGAAAAAGTATTTATTGTTAGATTACATTCAGGTACTGAAGGTATTTCTCTGTCCCCAAAAGGCTCATAATCTAAGGCTTAGAGCCATCAAGCCGTGATTTTTTTTTTCACAGGAGAGATCCCACTATCGTGGGGCGGGGGTGCTGTAATAGTGGGGCCCCTCCCCAGAAAAAAGATTGCAGCTCTATGGTGAGCTCTTTTGTCTCACAACCAAACCTCCCCAGGACAAAAGAATGAGATGAGTGGCCCTTTAGGTACAATGGCAGACCCTATCTCAAGGGACCGCCATTGCCTTAAAAAGCCAGCGGCTTCAGAACTTGGCTGCTGAAAAATAAAGGTTGAGTGAGGATTAAGGCTCCATGAAAAAAAGTTAAAACCCCACCCCTAACCCTCCAAAGTTTAACATTAAAGTCATTGGGGGTTCAGGGGTACCCCACCCCAATAGATGCCTAAACTTGATGGTGTATATTGTCCCACTACCCATCCAAAGGTGTGAATTAAAATCATTGGGGGTTCAGGGCCACCCCACCCCCACAAACTTTTGAAAATAGTTGAAGGTCCCTCGTTGGGGCCAGGGCACCATCTAGTGCCCTGCCTGGTCAATGCCATTTTTCAAAATGGTGCCAACCTGTCCTTGCCCCTATCACATGACTGAGGCAAGGTCTGATGTTAAACTTTGGAGGTGGATGGGGGTAGGGAGGTCATTGCCATGTGTGATTTTTAATCTTTTTTTTTCATGGAGGAGTTGGGGCCACCTTGACTGGTGGCCCCAGGTTCAGCTGGGGCCAACCCTGACCCTCACTCTGCTTTTATTTTTCAACTGCAAATCTTGGGGGGGGGGGGGGGGGGGATTAGTTCCAGGCCATTTAAATGAAATAAGTGAGCCTCTAGTCCCGCATTACAATCACAACAATCACAATTGCTACAAGATGAGTTTTATTGGTAGAGGAAATGGAGAAGGTTACAATCTCTGGGGCTCCCACGTCACATTTACCACTTTTTGTAAAGGTGTTGTTAGTTTATTGCGGCTGACCACTTTCTCAGTCGGCTGTGATAAAATATTAACATCTAATTGTCTATTAAAGACCTTCTTTGCATGCATTAGCATTATTCATGCATGCAAATCACATGCAAAGAAAATCATTGTAATAGGGAAGACAACCTGGGTGGGTCCATGCATAATATTGCGCAATATCGCCTCGATAGTGCTCTATCAGCAAAATACACTGTTTAACATGTGTTACAGCATTACCATGGCTTAATGCATCACCCAGTAAGTTTGTACCTAAGGCAATGGAAGATGAAGTGATTTTGTCAAGGTCATAACGAGCAGCAGTGCTCATACTCTTGCCTATATTTCTCATTACCTTCTATTTTTAAAGGATGCCTTTCTGATTTTAATAGCATCTTTCACAGCACCTTTTAGACATGTTGGCAGTTGTTTAGTCTTCTTTCAACCTTTTCTAATTTGTGAAACACATTTTATCTGGGTATTTAAGATGGCATTTGAAAACAATCACTACAAGATGAGTTTTATTGGTAGAGGAAATGGAGAAGGTTACAATCTCTGGGTTATATAACAATTTTCAAGAGGTGTCCTCAACTGACTCAGGTAACGAATGCACTGTCACTTTCTTGGCAGAGGGCCTTGAGCTCTGCCCCTGCAGAACAGGCTTTACAAGGTTGCTTCAAGAGACTAAGACAGCTGATGAGTAATATGGCTCTGCGGGAGTTGTATTTTAAATTCTTGCATAGAGCTTACGTCTCCCCGGCTACTGATCAACTCTCCCACATGCCGGAAATGTGGTGGGGGCCCCGGGATCTTTTGTGTATGTATTTTTGGATGTGCCTCAGGATATGAATATTTTGGCAATGCATTACCATCTTTCTTGGGAAATGTCTGGGTCAAATCATCCCTCTCAAATCTGAGGCTGTCTTGTTTGATGATATTGCTTCATTGCCAGTGAGAGATAAGGGAGTAAATGTTTTATCTGTAAAGCTTTCCTTTTGGGGGAAAAAGACAATATTGTCATCTTGGATGGTGCCTATGGTGCCCTCATACTGGCATTGACATAATTTGCTTCATAGCGCCATGAGGATAGATAGTGCTTCTATATTTAGACACCAACAAATCTTTTTGGCTATTTGAAGCGGATACATACAAAGCCTACCTGGACACTCCCTGTAGCCTGGCTCTTAAATATTAACACTACATCCATACATCTAGGTGGGTAGAGTTTTCATGTGGAAGTTTGGAAGTAACTCACTCTTGTATGCTGATTATGGGAATTTATGCGTGGGGGAAGATTAGTGGGCAAGGCTTGGGGTGGGTACGGGCGAGTAGTGGGGGTTGGGGGCTGTAAGAGTAGATTGGGGCAAAGTTAAGGGTCTACTGCTTGATAGTTCTATCAGGTTTCTGCTGAAATGGATAGGGCTAGAGGGGAGAAACTGAAACTGAACTTGAAAACGGAAATGTAGTTAAAACAGAAAAGTCTGTTCCTGTATTAGAACAGTATGCCTGGTGTGAATACCAGGCATTGTACCCTTGGCATTGTTTGTACTTTATTGCTTTCAATAAACAGATTTAAACATAAAACAAATCTCTACACCTCATTCCTTTATGGGTAGAAATACCTTGTGTGTTTGGGAAGAGAATAGTGATAGGAGTATTCTATCGACCACCTGGCTAAAATGGTGAGATGGACAGTGAAATGCTAAGAGAAATTAGGTAAGCTAATCAAACTGGTAGTGCAGTAATAATGGGAGATTTCAATTACCCCAATATTGACTGAGTAAGTGAAACATCAGGGCATGCTAGAGAGATAAAGTTCCTGGATGGAATAAAAGACAGTTTTATGGAGCAATTGGTTCAGGAACCGACGAGAGAGGGAACTATTTTAGATCTAATTCTCAGTGGGGCACAGGATTTGGTGAGCGAGGTAACGGGTGGGGCTGCTTGGAAATAGTGATCATAATATGATCAAATTTGAATTAATGACTGGAAGGGGGACAGTATGTAAATCCACAGCTCTAGCGCTAAACTCTCAAAAAGGAAACTTTGATAAAATTAGAAAAATAGTTAGAAAAAACTGAAAGGTGCAACTACAAAGGTAAAAAGTGTGGAAAAGGCATGGACATTGTTAAAAAATACCATCCTAGAAGCACAGACCAGTTGTATTCCATGCATTAAGAAAGGTGGAAGGAAGGCAAACCGATTACTGCATAGTTAAAAGGTGAGGTGAAAGAGGCTATTTTAGCCAAAAGATCTTCATTCAAAAATTGGAAGAAGGATCCTTCAGAAGAAAATAGGATAAAGCATAATCATTGGCAAGTTAAATGTAAGACATTGATAAGACAGGCTAAGAGAAAATTTGAAAAGAAGTTGGCCATAGAGGCAAAAACTCACAATAAAATCTTTTTAAAATAGATTCAAATCAGAAAGCCTGTGAGGGAGTTTGTTGGACTGTTGAATGATCAAGGGGTTAATGGGGTACTTAGAGAAGATAAGGCCATCATGGAAAGATTAAACAATATCTTTACTTCAGTGTTTACTGAAGAGGATGTTGGGGAGATACCCATTTTGGAGAAGGTTTTCATGGGTGATGATTCAGATCAACTGAGCCAAATCACAGTGAACCTGGAAGATGTGGTAGGTCTGATTGACAAACTGAAGAGTAGTAAATCACCTGGACCAGATGGTATACACCCCAGGGTTCTGAAGGAACTAAAAAAATGAAATTTCAGAACTATTAGTAAAAATATGTAACCTATTATTAAAATCATCTGATGTACCTGAAGATTGGATGATGGCCAATGTAATCCCTATATTTAAAAAAGGATCCAGGGGTGATCCAGGAAACTATAGACTGATGAGCCTGACTTCAGTGCTGGGAAAAATCATGGAAACTGTTATAAAGAATAAAATCACAAAGCATTTAGATAGATATGGTTTGATGGGACAAAGCCAACATGAATTTACCTAAGGGAAGTCTTGCCTCACAAATCTCCTACATTTTTATTTAAGGGTGAATAAACATGTGGACAAAGGTGAATCAGTAGATGTGGTGTATTTGGATTTTTAGAAAGTGTTCGACAAAGTCCCGCATGAGAGGCTTCTAAGAAACTAAAAGGTCATGGGATAGGAAACGATATCCTTTTGTGGATTACAAGCTGGTTAAAAGACAGGAAACATAGTAGGATTAGATGGTCTGTTTTTACAGTGGAAAAAGGTAAACAATGGAGTGCCTCAGGGATCTGTACTTGGACAGGTGCTTTTTATATATTTATAAATGATCTGGAAAGGAGTACGATGAGTGAGGTGATCACATTTGCGGATGACACCAAATTATGCAGAGTAGTTAAATCTCAAGCAGATTGTGATGAATTGCAGGAGTGCCTTGCGAGACTGGAAGACTGGACTTCCAAATAGCAGATGAAATTTAACGTGGACAAGTGCAAAGTGATGCATATATGGAAAAATAACCCTTGTTGTGTTACACAATGTTAGGTTCCATCTTAGGAGTTACCACCCAGGAAAGAGATCTAGGCATCTTAGTGAATAATGTGGCGATTAAAAAAGCAAACAGAATGTTAGGAATTATTAGGAATGGAATGGAAAATAAAATGGAAAATGTCATATTGCCTCTATATCGCTCCATGGTGAGACCGCACCTTGAATACTGTGTGCATTTCTGGTCGCCACATCTCAAAAAAGATATAGCTGCACTGGAGAAAATGCAGAGAAGGGTGACCAAACTAAGTGACATGGAATGGCTGCCTTATGAGGAAAGGCTAAAGAAGTTAGGGCTGTTCAGTTTGGAGAAGAGACGACTGAAGGGGGATATGATAGAAGACTACAAAATCATGAAACAACGTGAACAAGTTAATGTAAATCGGTTAATTACTCTCTCAGATAATAGAAGGACCAGGGGGCACTCCATGAAGTTAGCAAGTAGCTCATTTAAAACAAATCGAAGAAAATTCTTTTTCACTCAGCGCATAATTAAGCTCTGGAACTCATTGCCAGAGGATGTGGTTGCAGAGTTATTGTAACTGGGTTTTAAAAAGGTATGGATAAGTTCCTAGAGGATAAATCCATAAACTGCTATGACAGTAATTAATAAGCAATAGTAGCTTGTGATCTATCTAATGTTTGGGTACTTGCCAGGTACTTGTGACTTGGATTGGCCACTGTTGGAAACAGGATGCTGGGCTTGATGGACCCTTGGTCTGACCCAGTATGGCATATCTTAATTTCTTATGTTCTCTCCCAATGACATGGATTTACTGGTTTACACACTGATATTATCATAACTTGATTATTGCAATTCAGTTTTGGTAGGACTCCCTCAAGGGCAATTCCAGAGGCTTCAAATGATTCAGAATACCGCTCCCTGTCTTCTTGTTGGGGCGTAGGATAAAGACCATGTAAGCCCCATTCTTAAGAATCTACACTGGCCTCCTGTAAAGTTCAGGTCCTAATTTAAACTACTGACTCTAGACTTTAATGTTTTGCATAATTTGGGACCAGACTATTTGAAAACTAAATTAAGCCGCTCCCATAATTTGTGATTGTTGCATTCCTATCTGTGCAGTTTACTGAGAATTGCTGCTCCTATAGACATAACAAGAGAGAGTACATGGAAACAAGTCTTCTCCCTAGTGCGCCCCACTCTTTGAAATGCTCTTCTTCTTGATTTGCATCTCAAGAAAGACCTGCTCTGTTTTTGAAAGGCTTCAAAGTCCTTTTTTGTAGCTGCCTTTGGAAGAGGTTAGACAATAGTATTATTGGATTTAGACCCCTTATTTGTATTTTACAATTTTCATTAGAGATTTTTAATTATTATTTTGATTATTTAAAATATATTTTTAATCATGTTACTCTAAGCGCTATTGTAATTTACTGATTATTTTATAATTGATGTAATTGCTTTTGTATTATTAGTTTGTTGTTCTCCACTCCGAGCTCTTTTAGAAAGGGTGGAATCTAAATACAAAAATGGATAAATAAATACATTTTATAGGGCACGCAGGTAATCCAGGTTTTGAGGCAGTTCATTTTTGGGCAGCCTTTTCTTTAATCTTCTTTGGTGCTTTAAGGGTAGGTGACTAGGTGGCCCTCTTGAAGAATAACATGGGAGAGTGGCTTACACCTCTGTGATAGAGTCATGAATGATAAATCTTTAAGACTATTAATCAAAAATACAAAATGAAGCAGTAGGGAAAGGGTAAATGAGTTGACCTTGCACTGGCTAGAAGCTGTGTGATGTGCTTTATGAATAACCTGGGGATTCTACCTGTGGGTAAATCCCTTCTACATAAGGCACATACCTGGGCCTGTAAGGCATGCAAAGCATTTGCAGTGACTGAGCAACGAAGCAGTATCCTGATGTTCAAGGACTTCCTGAAATTGAAAGGCAAATATTTGGCGCTTGCCACTTCTTGTCCCAGGTAGATGCTTGCTGACATGCCATTGCACCACTAAGCTAAACATCGCTGAGCTAACAGAGTTTTAGTTATGGATGAGCTTACAAAGGCAGATTTTTAAAGCCCTCCTTGCGTAAATCCCGGCCTTCACGTGCGTGGCCGGGCCTTCTGCGCGCCGGGCGAATCCTCAAAGAGGACGCCCTCAAGTGCTGGGCCTCTTGGAAGGGGCGGGCCGAAGGGCGGGTTTTGGGTGGGGAGGGGCCGGGGAGGGGCCGGGGCGGTCTGGGACAGCGCCATTGTTCGCTCTGCCAGCGCGCACAAATTACTTCAGGTCGGGCCCTGAAGTAACTTGGAAAAAAAAAAGGTAAAAACATTTTTAAATGGGTTTTTAGAGGGTGGGGAGGAGAGGGGAAGGGAGATTAGGGTAGGGGGTAGGAAAGTTCCCTCCCAGTCCGCTCATAAATTTGGAGCAGACTGGGAGGCAACTGGGGAAGGCTCCGATGCGTCATCGCGCGAATATAGCAGAAATGTACTCCCTCCCCTTGCGCGCGCTGACGCCAATTTTATAACATGCGCGCGCCGGCGCTCACGTTATAAAATCGCTGTCCATGTGTGCACACGCACATGGACGCGCATGCATAGTTTTGAAAAATCTACCCCCAATGTTCACAGACCCTAAATCAGCTGTTATGCAATACTTACCTGGCTCTTCTGTAGTAAGGCACACCCTATGTATGGTTAATTTATTGTATTCATACGCACTGCCCATAATGTGCTATGGCAATAATAAATAATAAGTGACAGTAGAATACCATGGGACATGAATAGCTGTATCAATCTTTAATGGTTAAAAGAACTTGATTAGTTTGTAGCCACTAATGAAAAAAAAAAAAATTAACTGTTACAGCTTAGTACATTTGTTACCAGGTTATAGGCCTGGTTTATTCAGGGCATTCTCCCATTCTGTGCCCCATGATAAGAAATATTGGGAAATCAAATCCTGTGGGTAAATCATTCTAAACAAATGATAATTAATATTCAGCTTAAATTTAGTGGTTGATAACAATGGAAACAATTGCTGGAGCACTGACCTGGCTTGTTTGCAGCTCTAGATATTAACTAGCACAGACTGCTTGTAAATAGCAAATTCCTTTGAGTTACTGATTAAATGGATTTCTGTTATTTTATACTGGTACTGTCACTGCCCGGGGCCTACGTCTTTCATTATTGCTGCCTTGGGAAAGTGGTGACTGGAGGAAATCACCCTCTGCTTGCTCCATGAACACTTAAATTCAAAGACATGCTCTGACTATTTTCTGGTGCTTCCTCACTCCAGGCAGAATATTGCAGTACTGGGGAGTTTTCACACTGCCACACAGTTTTCAGTCCAGGGAAAGCAAAAGTATTTCTTCAGGTGATTAATTCACTAGAACAGTGGTGGGCAATTCCAGGGCTCAAGGGCCACAAACCAATCAGACTTTCAGGATATCCCTAATGAAGGTGCAATAAAATAGATCTGCATACAACTGAGGCAAGTGCATGCAAATCTCTCTCATGCATATTCATTAGGGATATCCTGAAAACATGACTGTTTGCAGCGCTCAAGGAACAGAATGTCCCGCCTCTGCATTAGAAAAACCTGAATCAATCAATCAATCCCTCCAGTTGGCCATTTGGGAATTTTTGGGTGCTTAAATTATCTAAAATAATGAATGATGCCTTCAGAGAAGTGGTTCTCGACCGAGTCCCTGGGAGTAACCTAGTTAGTCTGGTTTTCATGCTATCAATAACAATGTGCAAAAGATATATCTCCATCCAATAATGTGGGTCTTAGGATTTATAGGCTGGATTTTAAAACCCCGGCGTGCGTAAAACCTGGGGTTTACGCGTGTGACCGGGCCTTATGTGCACCGGGCCAATTTTCAAACTGGCCCGGCCAGGTACGTAAACCCCAGGATGCGTGTAAGTGCCAGGACCTCAAAAGGGGGGCAGTCTAGGGGGTGGAGCGGGGTGGCCTGGGACAGCGCCATTCCTCACTGTCCCGGAGCCTCGCACACCAGCTAGCATGCGCAAGTTACTTCAGGTTGGGCCCTGAAGTAACTTGCAAAATAAAAGGTACAAAAATTTAAAAATGGGTTTTAGAGGGTGGGAAGGAGAGGGGAAGGGGAAGGGAGGTTAGGGTAGGGGGTAGGAAAGTTCCCTCCCAGTCCGCTCCTAAATCGGAGCGGACTGGGAAAGGCCCAGATGCGTCACCACGCAAATGTTGCCAAAATCGACACCCCTCCCCCCCCACGCGTGCTGCCGCCAACTTTATAAGATGGGCGCACCAGCGCGCGCATGTTATAAAATTGTGCGTCCATGTGCGCGTGCCGGGTAGCGTTCGCACATGGACACGCGTGCGTATTTTTTAAAAATCTAGCCTTATGTGTGCAATTATATTTCATGCGTAAGGTGCTTCCAAGGACTGGGTTAAGAACCACTGACATGAAGCATGGTAGCTAACAACCTATTAATTTATTTGGCTATCAACTTAAAAGGCATTCTGTCCATGGAAGGCAAAAAATGAGAGAGAATACGAATGGAAGAAAGGAACGGTCTTTTGGGGTGGTTGAAATGTCTGCACAGAATGGTGTGGGAAATAAAACACAGGCAGTCTGCCATTCCCCCCACCTAGACCTTTCGTTCCCATGACAAGTTTGGACTACCTCCCTATAATCTATGAAACAATTATTTTATATCATAAAATGTGTACAGTTCTATTCATCTACTATACCTTTCAGAAAATCCATCTTTGTTAAAGAAGTCATGTTGCAATAGTTCAGCACAGGATGGTCTTTTGTCCGGATCAATTTGTAAACATTTCTGTAAAGACCAAACAAACTTTTGGGTAGTCATGTTAAGAGGAACATAGGACACAGGCCAGGACTGATGCTTTTACATGAAATTAGACTGACACCAAACAGAAGCACAGGGAATATAGGGCTATGGCTTGTTTGCTGCTTTAATTCTCCTGTTTTGCCAGCAAATCAAGATATCTTCCAGCATTGTCAGTCATGCCTTTGAGGTTCACTGCAATAGCTTACACAAACCTCTTGAGCAGTGGTTCCCAGCCCATTCCTGAAGGCACACCAAAACCAGTCTAACCTTCTGCATAGCCGCAATGCATATGGATGAGATAGATTTGCATACACTGGGTCTCCAGTGCTTGCAAAATCTCTCTCTTTCACATTCATTGTGAATATTCTGTCTCCAGGACTGGGTTGGGAAGCGTTGCTCTAGACTGACAGTGACCACTGAAATCCTATGTCATTGTGAACAGATCTGGTTTCCAGGATGATCCAAATTATGTAAATTAACCAAGTACTAGAGTCACAGTAAGTAGATAAATCTCATGTATGTCTACTGTGGAGGCTCAGAAATTCAAGTCTACTTGCAGCCCAATAGGACTGCAGCTGGTCCTCATTCTACTCTGTCTTTACTGTACTCAGAATGCCCGAGTTTTGCTCTGCCACTGTGGGACTCTGCCTATACAAAACCAGGGTGTTATAGGAGTGCAGTCATTACTTGTTTTCCTAGCCTTGAATGGAAGAGAAGGAGAGCGAGAGAGAGGGGAGAAACTGGAGAGAAAGTGAAAGGGATGCTGGAGAGAGGAGAGAATGAATATGCCATGGTCCTACTGAGAACTAAAGGGAAATGGTTAAACAGTGAAAAACCAGTAGGAGCAGCAATAATCCATCCAGCCTTGGTTCTAGTCCCAATGCATTTCTTATGTCACAATTCACAAGCTCTCCACTCTCCCTGTGGCCCCAGAAAGTACTCACCAAGTTTTAAAACAGAAATGCTCTAACCTCCACATAAAGTTTGGATGAGTTAGGTCCAGCCATTCAAACATTATGGGGGTGGAGAAGAGAGAGACACACACACATATACAAAGACAGAAACCACAGCACACAGAGACATCAGCATGATCTGATAAGTCTCTGGCTACATAGGACTGAAATGTGACTTTTTTTGTTGTTTTGTAGTCTTGGCAGATTGTAACACATTTTACTGGACCGCCATAGAAATAAACTATAGATGTTCTCATAGAAACATGATGGCAGAAAAAAACTGTATGGCCCATCCAGTCTGCCCATCTGCCCAATTAATTAAGCATTATAATTCCCATCACTTCATAAGAACATAAAAACATAAGAACATGCCATACTGGGTCAGACCAAGGGTCCATCAAGCCCAGCATCCTGTTTCCAACAGTGGCCAATCCAGGCCATAAGAACCTGGCAAGTACCCAAAAACTAAGTCTATTCCATGTTACCGTTGCTAGTAATAGCGGTGGTTATTATCTAAGTCAACTTAATTAATAGCAGGTAATGGACTTCTCCTCCAAGAACTTATCCAATCCTTTTTTAAACACAGCAATACTAACTGCACTAACCACATCTTCTGGCAACAAATTCCAGAGTTTAATTGTGCGTTGAGTGAAAAAGAACTTTCTCCGATTAGTTTTAAATGTGCCTCATGCTAACTTCATGGAGTGCCCCCTAGTCTTTCTATTATCCGAAAGAGTAAAAAACCGATTCACATCTACCTGTTCTAGACCTCTCATGATTTTAAACACCTCTATCATATCCCCCCCTCAGCCGTCTCTTCTCCAAGCTGAAAAGTCCTAACCTCTTAGTCTTTCCTCATAGGGGAGCTGTTCCATTCCCTTTATCATTTGGTCGCCCTTCTCTGTACCTTCTTCATCGCAATTATATCTTTTTTGAGATGCGGCGACCAGAATTGTACACAGTATTCAAGGTGCAGTCTCACCATGGAGCGATGCAGAGGCATTATGACATTTTCTGTTTTATTCACCATTCCCTTTCTAATAATTCCCAACATTCTGTTTGCTTTTTTGACTGCCGCAGCACACTGTACCGGTGATTTCAATGTGTTATCCACTATGACGCCTAGATCTCTTTCTTGGGTAGTAACACCTAATATGGAACTTAACATTGTGTAACTATAGCATGGGTTATTTTTCCCTATATGCATCACCTTGCACTTGTCCACATTAAATTTCATCTGCCATTTTGATGCCCAATTTTCCAGCCTCACAAGGTCTTCCTGCAATTTATCACAGTCTGCTTGTGATTTAACTACTCTGAACAATTTTGTATCATTTGTAAATTTGATTACCTCACTTGTCGTATTTCTTTCCAGATCATTTATAAATATATTGTAAAGTAAGGGTCCCAATACAGATCCCTGAGGCACTTCCTTAAAGATCCCCTTTATTTATCCCCTGATTTCTTGAATTCAGATACCATTTTTTGTCTCTACCACCTTTACTAGGAGGCTGTTCCACTCATCTTCCATCCTCTCTGTAAAGAAATATTTCTTAAGATTACTCCTGAGTCTACCCCCTTTCAACCTCATCTTGTGATCCCTCATTCTAGAGCTTACATTCCATTGAAAGGGGCTCACTTCCAGTGCATGGAAACCTTTGAGATATTTGAATGTCTCTAACAGATCTCTCCTATCTTGCCTTTCCCCCATGGAGTACATGCCTAGATCTTTAAGTCTATCCCCATATGCTTTAGAACAAAGACCACTGACCATTTTAGCAGCCACCCTCTGGACCGACTCCATCCTGTTTATATTCTTTTCAAGGTGAGGTTTCTAGAATTGTACTTAGCATTCCAAATGAAGACCTACCAAAGACCTATACAGGGGCAGTATCACCTCCCTTTCCCTGCTGACCATTCCTCTCCCAATGCAGCCAAGCATCTTTCCGGCTTTTACAGTATTGAGTTTTGGAGACCACGTTCATTCTTCCTTAAAGTATCCTCTGAAGATGAGACCATGGTGTGGAAAGCTCAGAGTTTTAGAGAATTCTTCGGTTGGTGTAATAAAAGGAGTGAGAGGCTGTGAAAACTCCAGTAGGTGCCAGGATTGATATGGTACTAGAACTTGGGGGAGATTGTTTTAAATTTGCCTGCAGTGGTGCAAAAATCTGTGAGTATTTTTTACCCAATTTTACACTAATTTTCAAAGCAAAAGTAGGTGCATACTTTCCCTTTCAAAAAAATCTACCTACGCACCTGCTAATTTGTGTGGCTAGTTTTGCCTAGAAAAATTAGGTGCAGACTTCTGAAAATTCAAAAGCAAGTGTGCAGGTGCAAACAACTCCTTGCCCCCGGGAACTCTTCAACTGCAGTTAAATGGATGCACCCAGAGGCCTTTCCCCTCACATACAGGCCGTAACAGTAAGGACGCGTAAGAAAGAGTGCGGCAGTGCCGGGCGCACCCTCGTTTGCCACACGCACAATTTGGTTCACATACCGCTTGATACAGTATTCAAATGAGACGCAAATACAAGTGGCGTCCAAAGCGCGTCCATGAAGCGGTAGGCATGCGCAATCCATTTTACTGTATAGAGCGGTATACAGCGCCTATACAGTATCCTGGGTGTGCTGGTACCTGTCATTTCAAATGTCATTTCAAATGTCAATCCACCAGGAAAGCGGATGGTTCTCCTACAGACCCCGCTGCCTTGAGCGCCCGGCGCCAGCAAGCCCCAGCAGCTGGCGATCGCGGCAGGGAGTGCAACAAAGCACCTGTGCGCGCAGCTCCGATTTTCCGCCTCCTTCGGACGGGCAAGAGAGAGACAAAATTTCACGGGCAAACTTTCCCCCAGCCCCTGCTCACCTACCCTGGCCACGGCCACGCAAGCCCCCAGCAGCAGCAGCAGAAGGGCGTCCATGGGTGCCGGTCTCCCGTGCGGGCGCGCTGACAGCTCCGGAACAGCCCCAGTCCTCTCTCTCCTCCTCCTGAGGTGCACACCGCGGCTCCCCTGCCTCCCGGGGGCAGCCGGCGGCGAGAGCGGCTTCAGCAGCTCAGGTCACGGTGTGCGTTTATGCACCTTCCCGCTGCTTTGAGTGCCCACCTGGACGTCCAATTTGGGCGCTCAAGGCAGCGAAGGTGCATGAACGCACGCCGTGACCATTCATGCACTTTCATGCACTTTCGCTGCCTTGAGCGCCCAAATTGGACGTACAGGCGGGCGCTCAAGGCAGTGGGAAGGTGTTCTGTTTTGGTGCTGAGTTTCAGTACCTACAGTTTGATAGATTTTTTTTTGTTTATTTCTACCTAGAGTAGTTTCTTTTCGGTACCTTCCCGCTGGCCTTGAGCGCCTGCCTGTACGTCCAATTTGGGGGCTCAAGGCAGTGAAGGTGCATGAACGCACGCCGCGACCTGAGCACCCGGCTGGACGTCCGAGGTCACGGCATGCGTTCATGCACCTTCCCGCTGCCTTGAGCACCCAAATTGGACGTACAGGCGGGTGCTCAAGGCAGCGGGAAGGTGCATGAATGCACGCCGCGACATGAGCGCCCGGCTGGACGTCCGAGGTCATGGCGTAGGGTGTGTAGGGATAGGGCCTGATACAGGAGCTCGTGCCCACTGCAAGTCAGCGGCGACAAGGAGCCCAGACCCACGAGAAGGCCAGAGGAGCCCTCGGAAACGGTGTCCGTTCTTCCCTACGGAACCGAAGTACTCTGAGGTTAAGCGCAGTGGTGCCAGGTTGGGTTACTTTTTTCCCCCTTGTGCGAGAAGCATTTTTTTTCTGTGGATTGGGTTGGTTTGGGACTGGGCGGCTAAGTTCACCACACTAACGCCAGGGTCAGGGTAGGCGGTAAATTTGCAGGTTAAAGATGCGGCAAAATAGCTGGTTAAAAAGGCGATAATCTGGGCGCACGTTACTGTATCGGAGGGAATAGCTAATCCGATCATTAACATGTCATATACATGCGGCGGGCGGAAAGGGATACGCGTCGATTTCAGTAAGCGGTAAGGATGCGTAAAACTGGATACTGATTCGCGGGTTAGACATACGCATCCAAAATGTGCGTAGAAAGCGGGTTAAAAACAGGGTAACCGCGACCGTGCTTTACTGTATCGGCCATATAGTGTGGGCAGTGTTCAAAAAGCCCATTTCCATGGGTAAAGTACTGTTTTACCTGCAAAAATGGCTTTGCAAATTATCCTCTTCCAATACATTTAAAAACAAAACATTTACACGTGCAACAGCACTTTCAGGGTAAGACTTAAAGGGGGCAGTTTTCAATGGGATTCTCCCCAGGTAAACTTGACTTTACCTATGGAGAAGGTCCCTTTGAAAATTGCCCTGCCCACTTTTCAGAGAAAACGGGAAAAACTGATTCAGGGATGCATGGACATCTCATTTTGAAATTCCTGTGTGTTGTTTATCCTGCATGCTTTACACCCGCAAAGTTTATGGGTTAAAAAACTCCTCATGGCATTGCAGCCATTAGCATTTTTAAAGGGAAACTCCACAGGGAGTGTCCCCTTTGAAAATCTACTTGCAGGCCCACAGGATGTCTGAAAATGGACTTTTAAAGATTAGCAGATGGATTTTAAAAATGGATTTTAAACACATATGTGGGCCACGCGTGAGCAACACAAATTTTAAGAAGCCGGGAAGTACGCATGTACATAGCTGCGCGAGCGTCAAGAATAAGGAGACCGAAAAGGGGCAGGAGATGAGAGTTCTGGGGTGGGCCCAAGACTTTCACACATAACCCCTGAATTTTGCGAGACTGAGCATGGCAATGCACACCATGTTACCTGCATAACTTTACTACTGGGTCCTGAGGCACAAGTCTGGAGACTGAGATGGGGGGAGGGGGAAGAGAGAGAGAGCGAGCCTCTGTTAGAGAGACAATCTGACACTCTCTGTTTCCAATTGTAAGAGGGGCACTTTCAACTCTGGGTGGGTTTTGGGGGGAGCACAAGGGTCTATAGATATTTGTAACACCCCCTCCCCCCCCCAAAAAAAAAACCACCCTGAGCTTAAAGTGCCCCTCTTAGAATGGAAGATGTAAAGAGTGTCAGATTGTCTCTCTCTCCCCTCCCCCCCCCCCCCCCCATGGTCACTTGGAGTACGTGCGTAAAGGCTGCACACACATGCGTGATAGGGATATTTTAAATGATGTGCGTGTACTTGCATGCACAGTATAAAATTAAGCGTAGTTTTGCTCATCTGCCCAATACTTGTTTATGGGCGCACACGCACTCCTTTTAAAATTTACCTGCCTAGTTAAAGGTTGCCCAATTTTTTCATCATTTACTTTATGATCTAGGAGTTGAATGGCCTGTTCCATTTTAATGAATGTACTCATTCATTTTGGATTGCAACATTTTTCTATCTAAATATGTATGGGGTCAATTCACCCAGTTAGAGGTCAGAAATGAGATCATGGAGAGCAGCTGTTTATGGTGAATGGGTGACTTTCTTATCTACTGTCTTGAACTTGGAAAGAGGCTGCTCGGCAGGCCAAACAGCAAAAGAATAGGCTAATAATTAGCACATAATGAGGAATTTCATGCAAGCCCCTCTCTAAGACACAGAATGCATTATCTACCTCATTACAATATGCATGAGGCTCATTATCCCTTTAATGGACATGCAAACTCTGGTCCTGGGGGAATTCTGCGCTACTGCGGAGCGCAGAATTTGCGCAGAATTCCCCCCTGCGCAGAATTGCCATTTTCTGCACAGAAAATAGCAGAGTCCCCGGCATGCCGCAAACGGAGCGCGTCCTGCGTGTGCCGCAGGACGTGCTCCGTTCATGGCGAAGATGAAGGCCCAGGTGTGCCGTTCACGGCGAAGATGGAAGGCCCCCGTGTGCCGCAAACGGAGTGTGCTCCGCTCATGGCGAAGATAGAAGACCCTGGTGAGAGAGAATGTGTGTGTCTGTGTGTGTGTGTGTGAGAGAGGAGAGGAGAAGGGGATGGGGAGAGAGCAGGAGGATGTGAGAGAGAGCATGGGAAGTAAGAAAGGGAGGGATGCTTGAGTGGGTTTTAGAGAGGGAGCCTATATGAGGGAGGGGTTGTGGGGGAGGGGAGGGTGTGAGACAGAGCACGGGAGGCAAGAGAGCTGGGGGGGATTGCTTGAGTGTGGGTTTCAGAGAAAGGGAGCCTATATGAAGGGAGGGGAGAGTGAGAGAGAGCAGGAGGGGTGTGAGAGATAGCATGGGAGGTAAGAGACCGGGGGGGGGGGGGGGGGGGGATGCTTGAGTATGGGTTTCAGAGAGAGGGAGCCTATATTTTATTTTTGTGCAGAATTCCCCCAGGACTAAAACTCACTTTAAAAATATTAGCAACATTTGGGGACAGAGCAGAATATGTGCCGGATCCTGACGTGTCCGCTGCTCCTGTCAAAGCAATGTTCTTGACAGCAAGGTTGGTGTGATTTAGGCAGAGATTACTATTTTTGGGAGACATTATGGATGCATTTCACGCAGAACAGATTTTTCCTCTGTATTTGCAGTACAAAAGACCGTCACAGCAAACAACAAATAACAGTTATGTTAGCATGATCTAAGGTCAAAAGGCCAAAACTCTGCTTCATTTTGATATACTCCAAAACATGTATGTGATGACCCCCTTGGGATTACCATTACATAGCCCTATTTCCAGACCCTGGGCTGGTAGTCAGTATTTAGGCAGAGCAGGGGGTGTGCCATTTCCAGGGAGGCTGCTGGAGTGGTCAGCCCCCTCTGCCTGGGTAAAAGCAGGCCGAGTCATAGATCTGTGTGGCAGCACTGATTTTGTTTGGAGTTGTGTAGCAGTAGGATTTATTTTTTGTTCTAGTTTTGTCTGCTTCGGGGGGGGGGGGGGACCAGGCCTCGTGGTATGTGATGCCTCATAGGTGGGAGCCTTAACCATTTCTTGTAGACTTATCTGTCTGGATGGTTTGCCTCCAGTGTTCCCAGGATTTTGAGGGTCTGGGGAGCTTTTTGTGAGACCCCCTGATTCTTGGCCCAGAAAGGGATTGCAGAAAACTTTTTTTTTGGGGGTGGCCAGCGTAGAGAAGATTCTGCCCGCTCCTTTGGTGGTGACCTGCTTCAAGGGAGCTCCAGAACTGTACATTTCAGTAAAGACTTTGTTTTGGTGGCTCTAGGAGGAAGATGTTTGCTGTCACCCTTCTATGGGGAAAGTCAGAAATGCTGATTGTTCCCTGCTGCCTGGACCCTTTTATCCAAAAGATCCCATTTGCCATCCAAACGTGAGAACTGTGAGTAAGGCTTTCTGGTTCCACCCGGAGATCCTCATCTGAAGCCTTTACCCTGGGGAGAAGTAGTACATTTGCGGTGTTTGATATCCTGCTTGACCTCTAGTATTGTGGAAGGGGATTTCTGCCCATAATTAGGAATACCTCTGTCCACCTGGGAAGGCAGAGTTTTCTATGCCTTGGAGGGTGAGTTTTTTTTCCTTCTCAGACCTCATCTACTGAGAACACTTGCAGAGAGATAAAAGAGAGTGGGGGAACTGAGAGAACAAGCTGCTGGGTTGAGAACTGGAGAGGTCCATAATTCCGACACAATCTGGCTAGCAAAATTAGCTGGACAAACTTGCCCGGCTAAGTTTGGAGGCATATTCAATAGTGTAGCCATACTATTGAATATAGCCAGCTAATTTATAGTTAGCCAGCTAACTCTATAGCTGCCTAACTTTAGGACAGGTCTTTGGCCCAACCAGACTCAGCCGGCTAAGTTATCCAGATAACTTAACTGGCTAACTCAACTCATCCCAGTTATGCCCTCAGAATGCCCCTAACTTAACCTGGCTCAATTCTAGCTTCTTAACTTATTAGGCGGCTAGAATTTGGCCAGAAATGTGCCCAAATATTCATTTACTTGGCTAACTTCTTTTGAATATGGACTAACTTGGCTAACTTCTTTTGAATATAGTGCCACAAACTTGCTTTTGAATAATTTTTCTGCAGTAAAACTTTCTTTGGATACCCATCCTGAGAGTCCAGAGTATTTATTTGGCACTCACATCCCTTCAACATACATTCAAAAAAGAACTCCCCGAGAGAGAGCCACCCTACCTTGGGCCTTGGAGGAGTATCTTTCTCCACAATGGAAGAATCCGACTCCCCTTCCTCAGGGGCCACGTGACTGAGAATGGAGTTAGCTCCATGACTCAGTGTGACCCCAGTCTTCCAGGCTAACTACCAGAAGAGGTGCTACATATACAGTATATGGCACAGCTGCACAGGATGTAATGGGAAAAGGTCAGCATATATGTATCTGTGATTAATTGCACATGTTATTACTTACATATATTTATGTGGATTATGTACTGGAAAAGAGTTGGCTATATAAAAGTATATTCTTGCTGCTAAACAAAACCTTTTATTTTTAATTTTGTAAAAATGTGGCTAAATTTGGCAACCTGAGAAAGAAGGTACAGGAGATGATCAAAGAGAGAGACACTCTGACACACCTCTGCCTGTATTTGTGGTACAGAGTTGGTGTGCACTGTGGAACAGTATTTAGGTTATTTCACTGCAGGCCAAGAAAGCAGAGTTGCTTACCTGAAACAGGTGTTCTCCTAGGACAGCAGGATGTTAGTCCTCCCACATGGTTGACATCATTGGATGGAGTCCACAGAGGTCCCTCTTCAGTCTCGTAACACAGAATTACGAAAAAGTAAACTGACAAACATAATGAAACCCAACTCTGCAGGATGGTGGGCGAGTTTCAAGAGGACTAACATCCTGCTGTCCTAGGAGAACACCTGTTACAGTTAAGTAACTCTGCTTTCTCCTAGGACAAGCAGGATGGTAGTCCTCACACATGGGTGAATCCCAAGCTATAGGCTGTTCCCGAACAAGAAAGGCCAACATGCACCCTACTAGGTGCCAATGGGCACAACAATACTAGTGCTGTTGGTAACAGAGGGAGACAGCCTGAATCCAAACAATGGGCCGTAGACAGGAAGAGTTGGGTTCCACAGCTGAAAGAGATTCTGGAGGACAAACTGGCCGAAGCTGCTATCGTGTCGGCCATCTCTGTTCAAACAGTAGTGGGTGGCGAAAGTGTGACGAGAACTCCACATCACAGCTTTGCAGATCTCAGCCACGGGGACTGCTCTCAAGCAGGCCACCGAAGCCACCATGGCTCTGACAGAGTGAGCCTTGACATGGCCCCTAAGCTGAAGTCCTACTTGTGCACAGCAGAAAGAAATGCAATCCTCCAGCCAGTTAGACAGGGTCTGCATGGTGAGCACAACTCCTAATCTATTCTTGTCAAAAGAGATGAAGAGTTGGGTAGACTGCCTGTGGCCTCCTGTTCACTCCAGGTAGAAAGCCATGGCTCTCTTGCAATCCAAGCTGTGCAGAGCCCATTCGCCCTGGTGCGAATTAGGCTTTGGAAAAAAGGTGGGTAGGATGATGGACTGGTTAAGATGAAAATCTTTCACCACCTTAGGTAGGAATTTAGGGTACATGTGCAGATCCACCCTATCTTGAAAGAACTTTGTGTATGGTGGGTACGTCACCAACAACTGAAGCTCACTGACCGTGACCAAAAACATGATCTTCCAGGTCATGTACTTCAGATCTCAGGAGTGCAGTGGCTCGAAAGGATCTATCATGGGCCGAGCCAATACCACATTGAGGTCCCAGGACACAGCTGGAGGCTGCAGGGGAGGCTTTAACTGAAGCAGACCTCGCATAAAACACCCCACTATGGGTTGCACGGAGATGGGCGAACCATCCACACCCTGGTGGTAGGCACCAATGGCTCTCAGGTGGACGGAAATTGGTCTTCAAGCTAGCATCCGACAGATATAGTAGGTAGTCAAGCAGTTTCAGTGTGGAGTAGGAGAACAGATCTAAGCCATGATACTCACACCATATGGTAAACCTCCTCCACTTCAGGCCATAAGACTTCTTGGTGGAAGGCTTTCTGGAAGTCACCAGGACCCGAGACACATCGTCCGACAGGTCAAGAGGCTGCAGAATTAGCCTCTAAACATCCAGGTTGACAGAGACAATGCCCTGAGGTTGGGATTGCACAGCCTGCCCTGATCCTGTGAGACGAGGTCAGGGGGAAGTCCCCAGACTGATTGGTTCTCAGACACAGAGATCCTGCAGGAAAGGGAACCAGATCTGCCTCGGGCAATGAGGGGTTATGAGGATCATGGTCCCCCTGTTCTGCCGGAGCTTCAGGAAAATCTTCATCACCAGAGGAAGCGGAGGATATGCGTACAGAAGGCCTTTGCCCCAATGGTGGGCAAAGGTGTCTGAGGCTGGTTTGCCGTCCACCCTGTACAGGGAGAAGAACTGTTTCACCTTGCTATGGCAGGGGGAGGTGAAGAGATCCATGTCTGGGGTTCCCCAGAGGTGGAAGATCTGATCTACTACTTCCTGATTCAGGGGCCATTTGTGGAGCCGGAAGGCTTGACTAAGCCTGTCCATCACCACATTCTCCATCCCTGCAAGATACATGGCTTATAGCAGTATGCCCTGGGATTGAGCCCATGACCAAATCTGAACTGCCTCCTGGCACAGGATGAATGACCTCATACCTCCCTGCTTGTTGATGTACCACATCACCACTTGGTCAGGCTGGATCAGGACCGCTTTGTTGGATAGGCAAATCCCTGAATACCCAAAGTGCATAATGGATCACTTGAAGCTCCATGAAGTTGATCTGGCACTGAGCTTCCTGAGCAGACTGCAGACCCTGCGTGCAGAGCCCCTCCACATGGACACCCCAACCCAGGGTGGATGCATCTATAATAAGAACAACTTGGGTATGAGGAGACTGAAACGGAACCCCCTGTTCCAAATTGGGCAGGCTTTCCCACCAAGACAAGGAGGTCCAGAGAGCCGGAGTAACACATGGAGGTCCTGGGTAGCCTGCTGCCATTGGGACCGCAATGTCCATTGAGCTCTATGCATATGTACGCCACCCAGGGGAGTAACATGGACAGACATAGCCATGTGACCCAGGAGTCGGAGCATGTGGTGGGCTGAGACCCGCCAGCTCCGATGAACCACTCCCACAAGGGATGCTAGATCACGAGGAAGAAAGACTCTGGCCTAAGCTCTGTCCAGCCGGGCACCAATAAAGCTCAAGTGAGGGGATGGAGCAAGATGAGACTTTGGATAGATGATGATAAACTCTAGGGACTCCAACACCTGAATGGTGAAGTGCAGGGACTGAAATGCTCTCTCCTGGGGGCACTCTTGAGCAGCCAATCATCCAAGTATTTCCTGAAGTGAGGAAAGACCCCAAGAGGGGCAAGCGGGAGAGTCCGAGGGGGCACCCAGAAAGTTCATCCAATACTCTCGACGAACGATGGAGAGGACCCACCGGTCTGAGGTGACACTGGGCCAGCAGTTCATGAAGAATCGGACTGAAATGCTCCCTCCTGGGGGCACTCTTGAGCAGCCAATCATCCAAGTATTTCCTGAAGTGAGGAAAGACCCCAAGAGGGGCAAGCGGGAGAGTCTGAGGGGGCACCCAGAAAGTTCATCCAATACTCTCGACGAACGATGGAGAGGACCCACTGGTCTGAGGAGACACTGGGCCAGCGGTTCATGAAGAATCGGAGCTGGCCTCCGACCAGAGGGCCTGGTGTTGAGGGTATGGCTGATTGGCTTATGCTCCCTTGCAGCCAGTCAAAACCCCTTAGCAGGGCTCGGCTGAGGCCTGGGGGTCCCCTGCTACCCGGGGCAGCCCCTAGAGCCTACACACTGAGAAAGGGTGTGAGAGGCAGGAGGATAACACTTCCTCTGGTGTTAAAAGGATCTCCTCGGGCCCTGCCGCAAGGATTTCCTGGCAGAGGACAGCGGGTCCGATGTATTGGCAGAGAGATGCTGAAGGGTATCATAGTGATCCTTCAACTGAGCCACAGCATCCCTCACATTGTCTCCAAAGAGGTTCTCGCCAGTACAAGGCAGGTCTGCGAGATTCTCCTGGACCTCTGGCTGGAGATTAGAGGCTCAGAGCCAGGCCATCCTGCAGGCACCAATGCCCGCTATTGCCACCCTAGCTGCCATTTCAAACACATCATAGGTGGAACGCACCTCGTGTTTGCGACATTCCAGGCCCTGCTGGATGACTGCCAACAAAGTGTCTTGCTGCTGTTGGGGCAGGCGCTCAGAGAATTCCTGGACTGGTTTCCAGAGGTTCTTTGAGTACTGCTTTATGTACAGCTGGTAGGAAGAGATACAGGCGATCAACATGGTGCCCTGGAACACCTTCCTACCCACTGCATCCAGCGTCCTGTGCTCCCGACCCAGGAGGCAGAGGCATGGGTGTGGGAACGCTTGACCTTTTTGACAGCAGACTCCATTACGACAGACTGATGAGGGAGATAACGCCTCTCAAACCCCAAAGGCATGCTGTACTAAATAAACAGCATCCAATTCACCAGAGGCATAGAGATAGGATGTTCCCAAATTCTAAGGAGTAACTCCTTGAAGATCTCATGGACAGAAACCACCACCACCTCCTTTGGGGTATTAACAAACTGGAGAACCTCCAGCATCTTATTCCTGGCATCCTCTTCCATCAGAAGCTAAAATGGAATGATTTCTGCCATAGCCTGGACAAATACCGCAAAGGTCAGGTCCTCGGGCGGAGACTGATGCCACTCCTCCAGAGGAGATGTGTGAGGGAAGATCCCCCAATTCATCAGATGAAGTCTCAGAGGTATAATCTCCCTACGGGTCATATGAAGCATCTTCCTCACTAAGATCACCTGGAGACACCAGTGGAGGGCCCCTTGGCTTGGGCACCAAGGGAACAGAGGGACCCAGACCAGGCAGCGCTGGCCACAGCACCGAGGGCCTCAACAGTGCTGCTGGTTGCGACAGGCCTTCCTCTTCCTCGGACCCCACACTGGGGATCGCACTGGACAGAGGAGGCAACGGTGGCCACCAGGGTATCGAAGAACCCCCGGGTATCGGCAGTGGCTGCGTAGGGAGGATGCCAAGAAGGACATCGAGGCACTCCAGCAGTGGTGCCTACATCAAGGGTGCAGGCTCCAGCATTGGTGGAAAAACCAGTGGGGCCGGCGGCTTCATGCCCTGCAGGGCTCAGACGACCTCCAGTTGCATCCTGCGTTCTAACTTCTCCTGGAAGTCCACTGAAGACAGGACGGACAGAGGAGGGGGAGACGTCACCAGATCTCCCTTGAAGCGCCAAGGGGGGATCGGTGCCCGGCACCGATATCAGTGGAGAGTGCCTGGGACTCCCGGGTTCCATGGAGGACAGTGCTTCCTCTCCGCAGGGTCACTTTGAGAGCATCACAACAGGCGCCAGTGCTGACCCAAGCCCAGTACCGTGTGTAGATGGAGACCAGTGACAATGTTTCCTGGACTTCCCAGATGCTCAGTCTGGTCTTTCCCTGGCACCGAGGAGGAAGGAGACATCCCGATGTCCTGGAGCATGAGGACACCGATTAAAGTGGATCCCCAGCACCTCTCTCCATCAAGGGCCATGGTGGAGGGATGGACAGCGAAGGTTCGATGTCCATCAGTTCCCCTCATCCTCTTGGCGTCAATGCCCCCTACGCCGGAGTCAAGAGTTCCAACTTCTTTGAACTGAAGAGCTTCTCCATTTTATCCAGGAGGGCGCGCCATCCTTTGGGGGTTATCTGATCACAAAAATGAGTCCCCTGAACCTCGTGCGATGCCCCCAGGTAGAAGATACACACCCCTCATGTGGATACAAGAGGAACATGGTCCAAGGGCACCGACGAAACTCCGATGACACCATAACCAAAAAACCCGGCGAGTGGTCAATGACCAGTGGGTACCGAAGGGAACACCACCAGGAATCGACCGCACAGGAGGAGAAAACTTACCGTGCCGCCCAACTAACTAAATCGGGGAATGGAGAGGGATCCGGCACAGGAAAGTCAACGAATCGACCAGTGAAAAAGCTTTCCAAACCTAAAAAGAGCACAAGCTCCACAACCGCAAGATGACAGCTTCTCAGAAAAGAAGAGACTGAAGAGAGATCACGCATGGACGTGGGCATGCTCAGTGTGTCTTTGACGTAAGTTTTCTGTGCTGGGCTCCATCTGATGATGTCACCCATGTGTGAGGACTACCATCCTGCTTGTTGTAGGAGAAAAGCATTTCCCTGTAGAGTTCCATATTGAGCGGGGTGGCAAACATACAAGTCTCCAGCTGAATATATCCAGTTAAAGTTATCTGGGTAACTTTGGGATGGTGTTTCGTCTGGCCAGACTTATGCAGACAAGTTCAGTTGTGTAGTACTCAATATTGGCACCATCTGGCTAAAGAAGCCTCATCCCCAGAATAACAGCCCCTGCCCTCTCTCTTGTTAGTAAGCTAAATTTTACCAGGGTAAAATTTAACTGGTGAGAGGGGGAGATGTTCAATTAAAGGTTTTTGTCTAGGTAGCTTTAAACATGGACCTCAGTGTTTTTTTTAATTTAGAAAAAAAATTTATAATTTATATAGAGAATCTACAAATGAACCTTTTCTGGATGCTTTATGCCAAGATATTACATGCTCCTGGCAGTGTCTCTTAATGTATGAGAACGATAGCACTCACTCATGGCGCTCCAAAAAGTCTTAGAGTCAACAAACATGTTTCCTGTGATATCTTATTAGACAATAATTAAAACCACCACCACCTATTAACTTACATCACTCACAATGGAACTTTTGTAAAGACAGTAAAAGAATCAGATATTTTATACTTACATAGAAACATAGAAACTTACATAGAAACATAGAAACTTAGCAGAAAGATATGGAACTTAATTTAATGAGTCATCGACAAGCATATATTTCCACCTGGATCCTAAAACATGCATATCCAGTGACATGAAAACAGGTCATATCTCCCTTTTCTATGAAATGCACAGTTTTTGTCTCATGTGTCATGGTTTCAGGCAGGTTTAATTTCATTGTTTTCAGTAGATAGGAAGTCATCTTGAAGCCACAGTGTTGACTTAGGACTGGTCTTAGGGCTCAGGCCCACAGCACTGTTTGCATGGGGGGAGCATTTCTGCATTTGGATTCCCTGTTGGCTAGGGCTTGTTGGACTGACAGCTTGTGCCACTCCAGCCCTGGGATCGGCAAGAGCTAAACCACCTGGGCACGCTAATGGGGGGAGGAGAGAGTGGCAGAGACTGCTGGGGGTGGGGGAGAAACGGGGAAAAGTCAAAACAAAAATACTGACTTGAATTCCCAATTCCTTTTTCTTAATTATACAGAGTTCATTAATTAATTTCTTATTTGCTGCACCTGTAGTCCACTAAATCCAATAACAAAATTGATCGGTGCATAGAACAAAACAATACACACAATTCATGAAACAATTACACAACAATCATAAATAATTGAGAAGTAATATTATATAGAACATAAAAGCTGGCAGTCAGCTGGGCAGGAACCGTGACTGCTCATTAGGGAACGTCTAGATTAGGTAATGTCTGAAGTGAGCAATAAAGCAATGTCTAGATAAGGCAAGTTACACTGGGGTTTTTGTTTTGTTTTGTTTTGTTTTAATGACCAGCTGCCTCTTGAATTAGAAGGAAGCAAATGTATACATGCGATATAATTTTGCCTCAACGAGCAGCTACATACAGGCACATACATAAAGAGAAATAAAGGCAGTTTTCAAGTGGCCTTATTTTTAGTAGGGAAAATATCTAAGGAATTTACCTTTGCTAAATGTAATACCAAAACAGAAAGTTTAGGGTAGCGTCTTTCCAAAGGTTCAACCTCCCGGATTTCAGGCAGTCTCACACCGACAAACAGTGGATTCTTGTAGAATAGCTCCTGATGCCTGGGAGTTAAATTACCTACAACAAGCAATTATCGCATTACTGATGCTGCCAAAGATCAAAATGCACTCTAGCCCCATAATATCAATCAACTCATCAAAATAGCAGCAGCTGGTAACCTAGTTATTATCTAATGTTATAGGAAATGTTGTCTATCCAGTCAGGTACTTGGCACGGTTCCAGGTTTCATGCCAGGGTCAGGGTGGTTGTATTTTCTGCAATCAGGGACACTTATAAACGCAAGCACTGGCAAAATGTTCTCTGTGTAATCACAAAACGCTAACCTTTTGTGGCAAACATTTTAGGGATCAGTAAGGCTATCTTGTATACCAGTCTAGCATCTTCCACACTGTACATGTGATGCTTGCGTATATATAATAGAATTTGAACAAACATTTTACATTTGTCTCATAGCCCAGACTCTGTCAGGAGAACAAGCAGCTCATGTTCATTCTGAAGCTGACAACAGCACAGAGCACAAGCACAAGGAAATTAATGGGAGTTACATTTATTTCAACTCCATGTATTGACGTTTTAATTACACAGTTGCACCTTTTTCACACATACAATACCTGTAAAGCAATCACCTTATGTGCATATGCAGTTACCTGTCACTGATTATTAACCACTGTATAGCTCTTGTTTGAAGGAAAGAGTAAAATAAGCAGTATATCAAGATCCTGACCTCCTAAAAGCCGAAAGAAGCTGCTGGGTCAAAAAAAAAAAAAATGTCTTCAGTGCCTATAGGACCTACTTGTCTGATTAATTTGTTAAGTGGCTGTACTAATTTTATGGTATTCTTAAAATGCAATTTTTGGTTTTAGATTTCAGCAAAGATGTTGCACACCTTTGATTTGTTTATGACTACTTAAAAGACAGTGGGAGAATCAACATGTGAAATAACCCCCCTTTGTGCACATGGAAGAGAAGCTTCACTTGTCCAGCCTTACTTACAGGCTGATACAATAAAGCCGCGCGGACAACAGGCACTCATGTTGAGCGCCCTCTTTAAATGAGGGTTCGCGCTGCCAAGGAGGCGCCCAGGTGAGGTGGCTGTCAGTGGTTAGGGAAACAGACGCTCAATTTTACGAGCGTCCATTTTCCTAACCTGCTCACAACCACGGGTTATGAAAATGGATGCTTATTAATTCAGTGTCCCTTTTCCTAACCTGACCACCGGCACACTTTTAAAAACATTTTTTTTAAACCTTTTGTTTCCTCCGACTTAATATCGCCACGATATTAAGTCTGAGGTTGTACAGAAAAGCGGTATTGTTAGGGATGTGCAGAGGGATGCCATACGTTGCATTCGGGATTCGTATTCGTCGGGAGGCAGATACGTTCCATTCGGAAAGGGGGGCCCCCGATACGTACATGCGTTAATTCTTATTTGTATCCTGGCTAAAATTGAATTAAGTAGAACCCTCCTGACCCCCCCAAGACTTACCAAAACTCCCTGGTGATCCAGCGGGGGGTCCGGGAGCCATCTCCTGCACTCACACCTTAGGCTGCCGGTATTCAAAATGGCGCCGACAGCCTTTAACCTTTTATGTCACAGGGGCTACCGGTGCCATTGGTGAGCCCCTGTCACATGGTAGGAGCACAAAATGGCGCCGGCCATCCATTGCTCCTACCATGTGACAGGGGCTGACCAATGGCACCGGTAGCCCCTGTGACATAGTGAGGGCAAAGGCTATCAGTGCCATTTTGATTACTGGTAGCCGACGGACTCCCGCTGGACCACCAGGGACTTTTGGCAAGTCTTGGGGGACCATCTTGTGCTCCTACCATGTAACAGAGGCTGACCAATGGCACCAGTAGCCCCTGTGACAGAGTAGGTCAAAGGCTATCGGCGCCATTTTGAATACCGGCAGCCGAGGGTGTGAATGCAGGAGATGGCTCCTGGACCCCCTGCTAGACCACCAGGGAGTTTTGGTAAGTCTTGGGGGGGGTCAGGAGGGTGGGGGGTTTGTTAAATTGGCTCTTTTAGATGGCCGAATAATTCTGGGAAGATTCGTTGTATTCGTGGGGAATCGCAATACGTTTCGCTTCCCCACGAATACAACGAACATGGCCCTATACGTTGCAGATTACAAATACGTACGAAACGAATGCACACCCCTAGTATTTTTTGCTTTTCTATACTGTTTTTCGGGCTGCTCAGAAATTAACGCTTGCTCTAGGCAAGTTTCGCGGAGGCTTGGATGTGCGTTTTGGACTCACTAATCCCCTTATAGTATAAGGGGTTGTGGACGCATGTCCTAAATGCGTGTCCAACTGTGATTTAAACACTGCTTTCAGCTGGGCGTGCTGTACTGTATCAGCCTATTTGAGTAGCTATATGCTACTAAAGTTACCTACCAATCAGCATCTACTCCCAGGGACTATGCAGTAGTTATGTTAATGACCACAGCAGGACTTGCTACCCAAAATGGAGAAATTTTCTATTCATTAAAATAAGGGCAATAATGAGAATGATACGGTTAGTATTGCTCCTGGTTTTCTCCCAAAACCCAGTCCAGCCCTGTAGCCATAATAATGCCTTGCATGTTATGTTGATGCCTTCTGCCACCTTCTTGAATTCAACCTTACAAAATGGATACTTTGGCCTATTTTTATCGCCCCAGAGTTCTGAAGGAACTCAAAGATACAAACTGCAGACTTGCTACTGGTAATCTGTAACCTGGGAGAGGCAGCTCTGGTCCTTGAGTGTCACAAACAGGTCTGGTTTTCAGGATATCCATAACGACTATGCATGTGCAACCCCCCTCCCCCATTCATGGGGGGGGGTGTCACCTTTGACCCCAGGTAAAAGCCTGCCTGCAGCCTCGGGACAGGGTTCTTTCTATGTGTCCACCCTCCAAGTTGTGTTCCAAAACAGAAAAAATGAATTTATCCAAAGTCGAAAAGTAATCATAGTCCAGAAAAAAAGGACAGAAACTTCAACAAAAAGTCCAGAAAAACACCAAACCTCAGGCAATAAAAGCAAAGCTTCTTGTTACTTGCTTCTCAGATCTCTTGCGTACAACCTCAGGACTCCCACACTAAGGATTTTCCTTCCTTCAGGCTCCAACGAAGAGCAGAAAATGCCTCCGTTAAACACTCAGGCTATGGACTTCCCCAGACAAAATGGTGTTCCTTTCCTCTGAGGATCCTTATCCTCTTAGTTGGCTCTCCAGTCTGTACAGAAGGGAGCTCTCTTTCCTCCTTCAGCAAACCCATAACTTTCATACTTCAGCCCTTAACTCCTTGAGCTGAATGCAGGCCTCCTCTGTCTACAGACACCTCCATAGCTTCCCTTTTCTCTGCCTTGTTCCTCATGGGAAGCACCTTTTATAATCCTCCCAAGACCCTGACCACACAGGGGTCCACATCACTGCCTGTAGTCTGAAAGGGCTTACAGAGTGGCCGGAGGGCTACCTCCCTGACACCAGCAAGGGCTGCCCTCCTAACACAGTGGCACAATGTTAGGTTCCATATTAAGTGCTACCACCCAAGAAAGAGATCTAGGCGTCATAGTGGATAACACATTGAAATTGTCGGTTCAGTGTGCTGCGGCAGTCAAAAAAAAGCAAACAGAATGTTGGGAATTATTAGACAGTGAATGGTGAATAAAACGGAAACTGTCATAATGCCTCTGTTTCGCTCCATGGTGAGACCGCACCTTGAATACTGTGTACAATTCTGGTCGCCACATCTCAAAAAAGATATAATTGCGATGGAGAAGGTACAGAGAAGGGCTACCAAAATGATAAGGGGAATGGAACAACTCGCCTATGAGGAAAGACTAAAGAGGTTAGGACTTTTCAGCTTGGAGAAGAGACGACTGAGGGGGGATATGATAGAGGTGTTTAAAATCATCAGAGGTCTAGAACGGGTAGATGTGAATCGGTTTTTTACTCTTTCGGATAATAGAAAGACTAGGGAGCACTCCATGAAGTTAGCATGTGGCACATTTAAAACTAATCGGAGAAAGTTCTTTTTCACTCAACGCACAATTAAACTCTGGAATTTGTTGCCAGAGGATGTGGTTAGTGCAGTTAGTATAGCTGTGTTTAAAAAAGGATTGGATAAGTTCTTGGATGAGAAGTCCATTACCTGCTATTAATTAAGTTGACTTAGATAATAACCACCGCTATTACTAGCAACGGTAACATGGAATAGACTTAGTTTTTGGGTACTTGCCAGGTACTTATGACTTGGATTGGAAACAGGATGCTGGGCTTGATGGACCCTTGGTCTGACCCAGTATGGCATGTTCTTATGTTCTTCATAAGGGGGATCCACAACAATGACGTGGAGATCAACAGGGAAGTGAGGAGCATGGATGGTACCACTCAGGTACAAAATCAAAGAGTGAGGAGAATGTGGAGTAACTGGACTGAAAGTATGAAAAATGGGGATTTCACATTAACACAGGCTAACACTAGGCTGGAGTCAGTCTAGTTTGTCTCCAGGCCTGTGGAAATCACCGCTTATTCACACATATGGTGTCATGCATTGGGATTTTTTTAAACCTGGTACAGAAAAACTCCAGCCTCCAAGAAACTGTCTGTATGGAGTGCAGAGAGTTGTGAAAAGGACCTGTGGTTCTAAATGCTGTACAGAACTCAGGGGCCTGTGGCTCTAAAACTATGTACAGAGCACAGGGAGTGCAGGAGTCCATGGTGGTTTGTGAAAGGGTGTGGTAGAAGCTGAACAAAAAAAAAAAACAAACCAAAGTTTTAAAGTTCAGGTAGAGAGGAAACATTGTGTGAGCTTCGTTGCAGAGACAGCCAGAAAGTTTTAGGGTTGAACTGGCTAAAGGGAGCAGCCCTGCTGGGAGATTGATAGGGATTTAATAGTGAGCAAGTTATTGCTGATCAAGCAGGCTTTTTTTTGTTTTTTACTTTTTTGCCTTGAAAAGAAAAGTGAAAGAAACACCGGTGCAGCAGAGCTGTGCTGAGCAGGGTGAATCCCTGGAAAAGCTGCTAGAGTGGGCTGTGAGTGTGGGGAATGGAAGCCGAGCGGGGCCCTCTTCCAGCAAGCAAGCCACTCTGCAGGGAAGGTGTGTAGCCACAGGAAAACCTGAAGTGGAGCAATCAGGGTACTGCAGCAACTGGAGAAGTAAAAGCAGCCAGAGGGCTGGAAGGAAACACAGCATGGTAGCTGGAAAGGAAACACAGGTTTGGTAGCTGGAAAGGCTTGCCACCATAATGAAACAAGGGAACCCACTCCCAAGAGTCCAGGCCAGGCAAAACAGTAAATTCCTAGACTGGCTGGATAAGGAGAACCAACAGCTCATGGAAGAATTAGATGAGTGGTTGACAGAGGTATCCAGTGAGCAGACTGAGTCATGGCAACAGTTTGAGATTGGTGCTACAGATGGTCCTGAGGAAGACCCTGTAGGGTGCCCAAACACTACCTGGAGTCCAGAGATCGCTCCTGTGAGAAGCTTAGAGAAGGGGGCTGTGAAGAACCCTGAGAGAGGGGTCACAGAGAGCCCTAGGGAGAGTGACACAGACTGCCCAGGAGGAGGCAATATTGCAAAGTTGGAAGTCAATGCTACAGGAGGTCCCGAGGAAGACACTGTAGGGTGCCCAAATACTACTGGGAGTCTGGAGACAACTCCAGTGAGAAGCCCAGAGAGAGAGGACATGGAAAGGCAAGTGAAAGATGCCATGGAGAGCCCAGAGGGTGGCACTGCAGAGACCCCAGCGAGTAAGGCTGCGGAGGAGCCAACTACCGGCATGGGCAAGTGGCCAGAGTGTACAGAAAAGGAAACCATGGAGAGCCCAGAGGGAGGTGCTGTTGAGAACCTGAAGAAAGAGTCCACAGAGAGCCCAGAGGATGGCGCTGTGGAGACCCCAGCGAAGGATGATACTGAGGAGCCAAGGAGGGGCACTATACCAGAAGCCAAGAAGCGGCAGCAGCTGGTGATAGAGGAACCAGCCCTGGTGGTTCCCCAGTCAGTCCATATAGCTCCATTGGGGTGAATGTGAGTCCAGAGCCAGCAAAGGTCTGAATTAAAGGACTGGGGATGTGCACTGCGTGAACAGAATACTGGGTGGTGGTCATGACATAGTTGAGGGCAAACCTAGGAGAAGGGGACTGGGAGGTCTTAGACTCTCCTGGATGGAATACAGGAGGGAGTAGGGACGCTTGGCCCAAAGGGTTCGAGTTGACGGGAGGGGTATGTGAAGCAGTGCCCCTAGTGTTCCCCTATTTACCTGTGTGAGACCAGGTTAGACTCCTGGTCCACCTTAAATGCCTTAAAGACAGTATACTCTATGGTGAGATCCTGCAGGGCAGGTGGGGCTCAGAGGGCATAACCAGAGACTGGGGAATAAGATCTGGGATCCAAATGGGGATAAACCAGACCAGGCCCAGGGGTCCGGGAGGAAGGCAGCTCCTGTATGCAATATTGTCCAAACTCTGAGCTGAGATGAAGCAACACACTCTAAGTAAAGAGAATAAGTACCCTATCTAAGGAGAACAGTCTACTATTGTGCGTGTGTGAAGTTGTGAATAAAGAACCTGTTTTAAGAAAGGCTGGAGGCAATCTAGTTTGTCTTCAAGCCTATGGGAATCACACTTCGTTCCCATAAACCTATACTAATGCTGTCTCTGTTCTCCCTCTAAAGATGGACCATTCCGCTTAGCAGGATCCCATAGTGTTCTTTACATTTACATTGAAAGCCTGGCTGCAGGCCCTCTCCTTGCCCACCTGGAATCCTATCGTAATATTGCTTTCAGGTAAGGCAATGAATGGTAATGTACTCCCATCAGCATTTCTGTCAGAGCAACATAGGATGTGGGTGTAGTGCTACGGCTCTACTGTTCTGGCTGGCCTTGGAGTTTGGAGGGATTCTCGGAAAGGTGGGGCCTGTAGCCAGACTTTCAATGTAAATATCCTGGGACGATCTTGAGCACCTTCCATGTAAGATATTTTTAAAATTAATTTGAGAGGTTAGGGGACTGCAGGGGAAGGATCAAGCACTAAGAGCTGATATTATGTGTACATTTTTTTGGTGGGTAGGGAATCAGCACTGCTTCCCTTCTATTACTTAAACATTTTCACTTAACCAGCTGTATTCAGAACATAGCTAGTTAAATTCTAAGTTATCTGAGTAATATCACCCAGATAACTTTAGCTCTGTATATGCAGCAGGAGGCTTGTCCTTTGCCAATCATGGACCTGTTAGAATTATTTAAAGGTGTAAATAAGCATGTGGATAATTTTTTTTTTTTTAATTTGGCATTTTAAAGGGTGGCTGTTGTCCTAATTTGATTTTACTTTTCCGTTTCTTCTATATATTTTATTACAACTATAAATATTGCTTTAATTGTTTTTCCATTTTAAAGGAGGGGTTAACTATTAAATTCTAACACAAAATACTCTTACAAATTCATCAAAGCTATCCCTGAATTACAACTTTAAAAAACCTGTAAAAAAAAAAAAAAAAAAGGAAAACAAACATGAACCACTCAGGAGACTCATGATTGTGAATCATAAATTTTGGACAAGCACATCATCTGAAAAAGAAAAGTAGTGGTCAAGTATATGAATACAGAAATCACAATCCAACCAAAATTAAAGCCATGGATTACTAGGCATTTGATCGTAAACAGTTTAGCCCAGTCATCTTAGTGTTGCTGTACCTAACATAAGATCCAACACATAACTTCCTTATAATGTGGGTAAGCAAGCTCATAAGAAGTCTGACTTTGCCCACCAAACTGAAGTTCTAGGCCTAAGCAGCTTAAAGCTGGAAATCAGTTTTACTTCATTTTTAAATGTAGCTTGTTCACACCTTTTTCACCGGTAGCTCAAGACAAGTTACATTCAGGTACTGTAGGTATTTGAGCTCCCAGAAGGCTTACGATCTTACAGGTAGATTTTAAAAGCATTGCTCGTGCAAAAACAGCTCTATACATGCGTAGGTGGGTGGCGGCAAGCAACACAAATTTTGAGAAACCGTGAAGTATGTGTGTGTATTAAAAAAAAGGGGGGGGGCGGGGCCAAGAGTTACATGCACAAGTCCGAATTTTAGAAAAGCTGACCATGGCGCGCATCGGTGTGTTATCCGCGTCACTTTACTGCTAGTCCTGAGGGGGGGGGCAAATCTGGAGATCTCAAGTTTCAGAGATTTTCAAGACTGTGGAACTACCATATATTCTCAGGGAGAGGGGGGGGAAGAAGGGGGGGAAAGAACACACTGTAGGAGAGACAATATGACACTATATATATCTACCACTGTAAGAGGGGCACTTTCAGCTCAGGATGGGTTTGAATCATAAAAAACTTATCCAGACTTTTTTCAAACTGCCATAACCATATCCTCTGGCAATGAATTCCAGAGATTAATTGTGCATTGAGTGAAAAAGAATTTTCTCTGATTTGTTTTAAATGAGCTACTTGCTAACTTCATGGAGTGTCCCCTAGTCCTTCTATTGTCTGAAAGAGTAAATAACTGATTTACATTTACCTGTTCAAGTCCTTCATTCCCTCCCCCATGGCCAGGGTGCAAGGCACTGTAGTAGAGATGTGATTCGGCCGAACCTTTTGGTTCAGCCTTCGTTATCGGCCCGCCACAGGAAATTTCATTTTCCCGCGGTTCGAGCCGATTTAATTTCGTCTGCCCCCCCCCCCCCGAAATGAAGCCCGAAACCCAGGGGGGGGGGCAGATGGGGGGGGGTTGTAAAAAAACAAAACAACCCCAAACCCAACCCTTCAAATTTAATTAATTGCAACCCCCCACCCTCCCGACCCCCCAAGACTTGCCCGACCGACTCCCCAAGACTTACTGAAAGTCCCTGGTGGTCCAGCGGGGGTCCCGGGAGCGATCTCCCGCTCTCGGACCATCGGCTGCCAGTAATCAAAATGGCACCGATGGCCCTTTGTGTGTGACAGGGGCTATCGGTGCCATTGGCTGGCCTCTGTCACATGGTAGGTGCAATGGATGGCCAGCACCATCTTAAAAAATGGCACCAGTCATCCATTGCTCCTACCATGTGACAGAGGCCGACCAATGGCACCGATAGCCCCTGTCACACGGTAAGGGCAAAGGGCCATCAGTGCCATTTTGATTACTGGCAGCCGATGGCCCGAGAGTGGGAGATCACTCCCGGGTTCCCTGCTGGACCACCAGGGACTTTTGGTAAGTCTTGGGGGAGGGGGGGGTTGCAAATAATTAAATTTGAAGGGTTGGGGAGGGTTTGGGGTTTTTTATGTGCCCTTTCTCCCCCCCCCCCCCCCCAAAGTACGATAAGAAAACCACACGTCTCTATTTCCTATTTTGGTGCAAACAAATGCGCATCCCTAGTCTGTAAGTGCACTGCACCTCCCCAGAGTTGAAAGTGCCCCTCTTACAGTGGTAGATATATATAATGTCATGTTCTCTCTCTCTCTCTCTGACATGAAAAACTGGTTTTCCCCTTGTGTGAACATACGCGTGTAAATGTCATTAAAGCTCTGGTGGCAATTCGCGCGGGACATTTACTGGAGCCACCTTTTAAGATCACGTGCACGGAAGAGATATTTTAAATGATTCGCATGTATGATATAAAATCGCAGCGTATCTCTGCTCGCATGCCAAGACGCACGTTTCTGGGCGCACGCGCATTCTTTTCAAAATTAGCCAGTAAGGCTTTTCTCCCATTCTGTGTCTATGGGAAACTGATTAGCAAATGAGGCTCTGAAGAAACAGAGGTTCAAGTGACTTGCCCAAGGTCGCAAGAGCCAGCAGCAGGATTTGAATCCTGGCTTCCCTGGTTCACAGCCTGCTGCTCTAACCACTGGACTACTCTATATGCTGGTGGTCTTACAATTGGTTAGTTGCATGTGTGTTGTGTACTGGTTGCAGTAATTTGTCATTTACATGTTGAATAGATTCATTAAAGAGGTTATGTGTGGACTTGCTATGTTCTTTGAGAAAGCTCTGTTTAGTATGAAAATACTGCTGGGGATGTTAACTTTCCTTCTGTATTTAATTTGTTGCATTTTACTACAAAGATTTGGTTTATTTACTTCCTGACAAATGCAAGGGTTTTTTTTTTTTTATCTTTTTTCTTGACTCATATCATTGTTTTTAAACTTTGGACCACCTCTCCTGATTCCCCTGTAGCAAGTGTATTCTGAATTATTTGATCTGAGCTTAGTGGATACGGCTGATTTGGTTCATATCAACTTCTGATGAGGGCTGAGGAGAAAGAGCAAAAAAAAAAAAAGCCATGAAGAAACGGTGATATGAATCCTTACCAGTTACCCAGAGCAGACAACATATAAGGAGCAGTTCTGCAGGGGCAGGAAAGGAATATAGGCTACGAAATTGCATAAGAGAAAATATAACCATCAGCAGGATGTCCAAAGGATGGCAGGGGCACAGAGACAGGTATTTCCAAGGGAGACGAAAGAATCGTTTCTTACCCAAGCATTTCATGATGTGATACAACTGATCAATATCAGAGTCGCCAGGGAAGAGAGGCTCTCCTGTCAGCATTTCTGTTATCAGACAGCCAATCGCCCATATATCTACTGCCCTGTCAGAAAAGTCCAGGAGTTACAGTCAGTGGAGCTCTAAAGACTTCTTGTACCAAACAGCAGCCTGAGGAATAGAAACCATGGATTTTGTGCTAGCACTGGTTTATTTTCAATGACGCTGAAAGCTATGAAACCCTGACAAGTCTGTATGCCCCTTTGTCCCCTTGGCTAAATCGTATATCCTCAATTCATTTCACATTATGCAGGACTTACAAAAAGTTCCAGGATTTACCATCTTGTCTTCTGTTGGTGACAGCAGACAGCATCCCTTTATACCAATATTCCCCAGCAGTTTGCATTGGATTGCAGGACAAATTGGTTAGACAAGTGCTTTGTACTCAAGCATATGATTGGTTGATGCTGTTGGCGTTTTTTTGAAGAAAAGCCAGTCTAACTTGCTATTTTGTTGGTCAGTTCTCTGCAGGTGCCCTGAAGAAGAGTTTACCCTTGAAACATTGATGTTGGGATCCAGGCAAGAATGGGGCATTGTGAACTTCTTCTAAACTAAGTACTTTATTATTAAACCATTTTTTGGATCAAATTTGGGACCTCAACATGAGTGGAGCATTGTAAATCATTCTAAATGAAGTATTATGTTATTTATTTATTTAAAAGTTTTTCTATACCGTCATTAAGTTATTTACCAGCATAACGGTTTACAATAGGGCAGAAATAGAGAAAAAAAAATAGCAAAAACTTTATAATGAAGGTGCCATTAATAATCGGTAACAATTGAATTGCTATAAACTATTTGATTTCTGACGTATTTACTAAACTTTGGACCAATTTGAAGTAATGTGATGAACTGATACTTTAAAAGTTTGATGCGAATAATGATTCTTCATTGGATACTTAACATCACTTTTAAATCACAAGATTAAATTTGTGTATGGTATATGAGGATTATGTAGGGTTGAAAAGTGGGTTGAGTTTATACCCATTTTACCCAGTCTGATGCCATGCCTTCACATTAAAAAAAATTTTAAGAATATAAATGGCAAATGGAGATTAAAAATTAAGTAAAAATAAGTTTGTGCTCACTTATATTTTTGCAATTTCCATTGGTTTGAAACGACTGTTTCTTACGTTACATTTATTGACTTTTTCTCCAGAAACTTGTACAAACACCTTTCAAACCCAGATAGGCTAGATGCCTTGACCACATCCTCTGGCAAATTCCACAGTATGATTGTATGTTGAATGAAAAACTACTTTCTCCAATTTGTTTCAAATTTGCTACCTGCTTGTTTTATGGAATGTCCCCTAATCCTAGCACTATTTGAAATATCCATTGCCTGTTTCCCTAGTCCACCCATCTCATGATTTTAAGTAAAAAGACAGAGTAATTGTGAACCCCTAGGTATGACAAGCTTGAATGGTTAAAGTAGGCCTCTACATACAATGGGTTAAGGAGCCTTACATTTAAAACATTTTTATTAAATAATTGCTATGTTGAGTTTGTGCTTGGGTTTTAAGGTTAATTCAGAGCACAATACTGAGCCAGGCATATAAACACAGAAAATAAATGCATGCCAACCTTCAAATCTTCTACAATCTATTTGGGGAAAAAAAGCCAAATTCTTCCATTGGTTTTCCACAATTATCCAGTTACAGTGAAATATCTCCCCTGTTACTACCAGTTACTCCAAATCTGGCACTCTGTAATCCTAAGTACAGTATCTGCAATTCCTCTGTTGTTCTTACTTGCCATACTTGATATCTCCAACCAACAGTTCTGGAGCTCTGTACCATCGTGTGGCCACGTAATCCGTGTAAACTTCACCAGGTGCTGCAAGTGTTCGAGCAAATCCAAAGTCACACAACTTTACAACTCCAGAATGGGAGACCAATATATTTTCAGGTTTAATATCCCTGTGTATGATCTGAAAGAAGCAGCAAATAGCAAGATATCAACAAAAATGGTTTTCATGTTCCTAAATTATTTATTTAAAAATGTATAACCCACTCTACCTTCAATTCTAAGAACATAAGAAGTTATCATACTGGGTTAGATCAAGGCTCCATCAAGCCCAGCATCCTGTTTCCAATAGCGGCTAATCCAGGTTAAAATCACCTGGCAAGTACCCAAACATTACATAGATCCCATGCTACTAATGTCCATAATAGCATTGGCTATTCCCTAAGGGGGTCATTTTCTATCCCTGTCACACGCGAAAAGTCCCTTTTCGCATGTGATAGCTAAATAGGGGTGGAATCGGGGCAGAGTCAGCACCGGAAGAGGAGGAGTCGGGGCGTTGTCAGGGCGGACGCGACGGAAACTTCACTGGCGGAGAAAAGGTAAGACCCCTTATCGCCGCCAGTAGCGCACCCCATAGCACCACCTTTCACGGTGGTGAAAGGTGGTGCTATGGGGTTCGAAAGCCGGCAGCAATAACACCGCAGTGGTGCGATCGCTGCTGGCTTTCGCAGGCCCGCCCCCTGCTTCGCCCTCCCGCCCCCATTACCGTGGGATTCAAAGAGCTCTGCGATATTAGAAAATCCAGCCCTAAGTCAGCTTGATTAATAGCAATTTATGGACTTCTCCTCCATGAACTTAGCCAAACCTTTTTTAAACCCAGCTACACTAACTTCCCTAACCACATCCTCTGGCAATGAATTCCAGAGCTTAATTGTGCATTGAGCAAAAAACAATTCTAGGCGAATGCCAACTTAAAACATCCATAAAATAAAATGCAAAGAATAATTAAACAAAATATACATTTGGAGCCTGATTTTCAAAAGCATTTATACAAATAAAACTGGGTTTAATAAGTGAAAATCCACTTTACCTGTGTAAGTGGGCTTTTGAAAATTGCTACAATATATGCCATTAAATTATCCATAGGATTTACCCATTGTAGCTATTTTCAAAAGGACTTTAAACGGATAAATAGCTTTTGAAAGTTACTACAATAATAAGATAAATTTACACGTGTAAATCCTTTTGAAAATTACCCCAAAATACTATATTAAATAAATAACACATAAATGTTAGTCTAACCACACACAGCACTATTAACACAATAAAATATGTCTGTATTAATTAAATTCCTTGAATACTTGCTCAAATAATTATGCTTTGAGTAACTTTCGGAATCTGAGAACACCAGATTCAGCCTTTAGCTCTTCAGGCAGAGAATTCTACAATGTGGGGCACAACTACTCCAAATAACCTGTCCCTTGACTCAGAAAAATAGACTTGTCTAATTGTCAGCACCTCTAATAGATTTCAAAAGGAGGAATCCAAGACTCACATCGCAGCATTCAGGAACCCTGCATGAAGGTACAAGGATATATAGCTTTGCTCTGCTAATGCATCACCAAGCTCATAACACAAAGCAAACATAGGGGACTATATACTAATATGGGCTTTCATTAACGCCTCTTCCTTTATTGACTCGTGTTGTGGCAGGAACTATTATCTCTTTGAAAAATACTGTGACTACTTTAGGAGGTATTCTTGATCCACAACTCACTATAGCCCATCAAATCTCTTATACAGTATAATGCAAAAGGCTATTTTTAATCTTAGATTCGCCATCTATGTCCTTTATTTATTTATTTATTTAATTTATTTATTTAAAACTTTTCTATACCGTCGTATACTAGAGCACCATCACAACGGTTTACAGACAGGCACAATTATTTCCTGGGGCCTCATAACTTGAAGACTCTAGTTCATGCATTTATTATCAAAAATCTATTATTGTAATTCTTTCTTGTTAAGTTAACCAAACTATCGATTGAAAAGATTACAATTGCTTCAGAATACATCAGCTTGACTAATTTATGGCATTAATAAATCTGATCATATTACTCCTATTTTGTCACAATTGCATTGGCTTCTGATTAATTACCGTATACAATTTAAATCTTGTCTTACTTTTCATGCATTAAGTCCTGGCTTTCCTTTAGACCTCACTAGACTTCTAACCCCTTACACAACTGAGCCCACACTCAGTTATTCTCAGAAAGGTTTATTATTTCTTCCCCCGCCATCTGAAATTCACCTGGCGTCAACTAGGGATTCCTCCTTTAGTTACTAGGCTCCTTTGCTCTGGACTGCATTACCATTTGACATTCGTTCAGAAGCAAATTATGTCAAATTCAGAAAGGCAGTAAAAGCCTGGTTTTTTTTTAACTCAGGCATTTGATAACATCTTACTCTGACCCCAGTTGTCAGTTTTGTCTGTTTATTCTTTGTCTGTTAATTTTAATTATCTCAATTTATTTTATGTTTTTTATATTTTTTAGTTAGGTTTGGATAAGTTATTGGACGAGAAGTCCATTATCTGCTAGTAATCAAGTTGACTTAGGGAATAGCCACTGCTAGGTAATTGTATCCTGGATTGGCCACTGTTGGAAATAGGATGCTGGGCTTGATAGACCCTTAGACTGACCCAGTATGGCAATTTCTTATGTTCTTAGTTGTATTTTGTTATTAGTAGATTGTTTTATTGTTATTGTTAATTTGATTTTATTACTAATTTATGTATTTTTTTTTAATTGTACCCCTGCTTGGCTAACATGATTTAAAACTTTAATAAAGAAATAAAGAAAAATAAATGCATGTTAACATGCATTGACATGGGCCTTAGCTAATTCTCATCTATGAAGCATGTTAATGTGGGCTGTTGGCATATGGTTTAGCATTATCACCCATTCCTCGATAACTTTAAATTATCATGCATGCCTAACAAGAAATTATTATAATGAACTCATTAGGTTGTAACGCTGGATATTCTAATCAGTCTTAATACTTAAGAGGAAGATTTTAAAAGCATTGCTCATGCAAAACGACCCTGAACACTGGGGGTGGGGAGGGAGAGAGAGAGAGAGACAATCTGACACTCTATATATCTCCCACTGTAAGAGGGGCACTTTCAGCTCAGGGTGGGTTTTGGGGGAGCGGTGTTACATTGGTCTACCTAGGGTGCAAGGGTCTAGAGCCCCTTGTAACACTGCCTCTCCCCCCCCCCCCCCCAAAAAAAAAATCCATCTCGAGTTGAAAAGTGCCCCTCTTACAGTGGGAGATATATAGAGTGTCAGATTGTCTCTCTCTCTTCCCTCCCCCCCTCATAGTCCATGTGAGTATGTGCATAAAGTCTCCACACATACATGTGTTAGGGATATTTTAAATGACTCGTGTGTACTTGCACGCATGATATAAAATTAAGCACATTTTTGCTTGCGTGCCTAGTACGCGCGTTTATGGGCGCATATGTTCCTTTTAAAATGTACCTGCATGTGGGTTAAAACAGCCATTTATGGCAGGAAAGATCACTAAACTTCAGGAGATGCTGGTACATTTGCTGGTCGTGGGACCTGCCTGCGATCAGCATCACTCACCACTGAGACACCCTGGCTTCCGGCGCAACCTGGAGGCCACTGCGCTCCTTGTTTTTGGCAGAATGCTGCCAGTAAGACATCTTCTTCCTTTTTCTCTGTGGGCTCTCTGAGATGTGCGTGTGCACCATGCTGCCATTTAAAGAGCCTGCAGTGGGAACCCAGGATGCCGGTGCTGGCTGATGATGTCATGCGACTGGGTATATAAGACCCAGCCTCGCATTGGAACTTTTCCTCAGCAATGGGTCTCCTGCATCTGCAGTGCATGTTGCTTCTGTGTCTCGGTTCCTGCTCATTCCTAGTGCCTTGTCTGTGTTCCTGGTTCCTGTAGGTTCTCTCCACATCCAGCCTCAACCAGCCTTTCATGTCCAGCCTTGTCAAGATTTCCCGTATCATGTCTGTCTTGTCCAGTTCTTCTGTGTATCTTCGTCTATCCTTGGCCTGACTTCAAGATCTTGACCTCTTGCCTGGCTGACCATGATTGCTTACCACCTGGACCTGACCTCTTGCTTGCTATTAACCATGACTGTCCGCAGCCTGTCCCAACCTTGGCTTGCCCTCGACTCCTCAAGTCTGCTGCCTGCCCTGACCCAGGTGTGCTCTCAGACTCTTGCTTACCTGACCCCTAGGGACCCACCTAAATCTTGCCGGCCACCAGAACCCAAGGGCTCAACCTTCGGGGGAGGCAGCTGGTATAGGTAAAGCTCCATCCTGACCTGCTTCAGGGTGTGTTCAGCAGCTGCCGGTGTAGGCCTTGTAGGTTCACCTACGGGATTGCATAAACTATGTCATAGCAACAAGGGCTCACACCCATGCCACCCATCAGTTTTCTGAGGCCATGAGCTTGTTGGACTCATCTCTGGCCTCTGCTATCGCCAGGCTATGGCTGGGTACCTCCAGGACATGGCTGCCAGGTCTGCTCTGGCTTCCACTCCAGCATCCGTGATGGGGCCTACTATTCCCACTCTTCACTTGCCTCGTTCCCGAGGTACAATAGAGATCCAGTGAAATTTAGAAGCGTCCTAAATCAGTGTTGGATGCAGTTCATACAAGCACCTTTGTTCCCAAAGGATCGAGTCAAAGTGACGTATATTCTATCTTTTTTGGGTGGCTCCACCCTGAACTGGGCCTCACCTCTTTGGAAAAGAGATAATCCACTCCTAGAGGACCTGAATTGCTTCTTGCAAGAATTCCAGCAAATCTTTGATGAGCCTGGTCCTTGCTTCCAAGGTGTCTGAACTCCTGCAGATCAGACAAGGCTCTTGGTCTGTGAGGGAGTATGCAGTGTACATCCGCACACTGGCCTCTGACCTTTAGTGGGGCAGTGACAGCCTGATTGCAATCTTTGGGCAAGGGCTCTCAGAGTACCTTAAAGATAAGTTGGCTGCCAGGGATCTACCTGATACATTGCAGGGCCTAATCAGCTCAGCCATCAGTCTGGATCTGAGGTTCCAAGAAAGGTCCTGGGAGAGGGGTTTGGCTCGCTGCCCTGTCTGCCTCACCCCAAATTTTTAGAAACCAGTGGCCTCCTGCTCACCTTCTGAGCCAGGACCAGCAACAGTAGATGACATGCAGATCGACTGCCTTAAGCAGTTGGTGGTGGAGGAGAAGCAGAGGTGCCGTAATCTCAACCTTTCCCAAATTGTGCCCAATCTGGACACTTCGCAAGTTGCTACCCGATTAAATTGGGAAGCTCAAAGACCTAGGTCTGGTGGGAGAGACCACCTTAGGTCATCCCTGCACCTCTCCACAACTTCTGGTACCAGTATGTTTCTCTCTTGGGGAAGTTCTTCTTGACACTTACCTTCTTGGATACTGGTGCTGGCGGCAGATTCATCATGAGGTTTGGTCCATCACTACCGGATACCGACAGTCCCTTTGGATATTCTGCTCTCCATTTCATCGATATAGAGAACCTATATATACGAGAGCTACCATACCACTCACCATGCAAACAGGTATTCTGCATGGAAAGAAAATAAGTCTTTACGTGCTGCTTAAAGCAGTCAAGGCAGTTATCTTGGGCCTACTGTGGTTCATGCTGCATCAGCTCCACATTGATTGGGCCACGTATAGATCACCAAATGGAGCTCTCGGTGTCATGGGCAATGCCTTGCTGAAGTTCCACCTGGCTTGGACAGTTACAAAAGGGCTTCTGGGTCTGCCACCACAATACACAGAGACTGCAGATGTGTTTAGTGAACAACAGGCAGAGGTCCTGAGACCTCATCACTCCTACAACTGTGCCATTGACTTGGTCCCCAGCAAGGTCCTGCCCATAGGTAGAGTATACCTGCTCTCTGCTCCTGAATATTAGGAATTGTGGACCCTTGACCTGAGGTGGGGTTGGCGCAACCTGCGGGGTTCAGCACTGCAGGTCCCCACAGTCAGGAGGTGAGGCTGGCTGGGAACAGAGGCTAACAGGAACTTCACCAGTACCAACCTGCGTTAGTTGGGTGCCTTGGGTGCCGGGGCTGGCTGGTCTTAGGTGGGGCTCTGTGCGGCTGGTCCCAGAGAGACAGCCGGATGAGGGCAGGAAGAGTCTGAGGGGTTAGGTCCAGTCCGAGGTCGAGATGCCCTCGAGGAGGGAGAGAAGTAGACCCCAAAGGACGAGGTGCCACAGCAGTTCCAGGGGTACTGTAGCTGGATCATGTGGACCAGACCCCGTGCAGAAGCAGGAGTTTGGAGGATAGAGTGCTGAAGTAGACTCTGGAGAGCGGAGCCGCTGTAGCAGGAATTTGTGCAGTATAAGCGCAGAGGTAAACCCTGAGGAGTGGCAGCACAGCCTCAGGATCCCATGATGCAGAAGCACCGAGGCAGGCCCCGAGGAGTGGTGGCGCAGAGACAGGGTCCTGTGATGTAGAAGCGCCGAGGTAATCCCTGAGGAGAGGGAGCGCAGAGACAGGATCCTGTGATGTGAAAGCACTGAGGCAGCCTCAAGGAGCAGGGGAGCCAAGACAGGGTCCTGTGATGTAGAAGCGCTGAGACAGTCCCCCGAGGAGCGGAAGCACAGAGGCAAGGTCCCGTGGTGTAGCAGCACTGAGGCACCCCCGAGGAGCGGGAGCGCAGAGACAGTATCCCATGGTGTAGAAGTGCTAAGGCAGGACCCTGAGGAGCGATAGCGTAGTAGCAGGATTCCGAAGAGCGGCAACAAGGCAGGAATCCGTAGAGCAGGAACAACAGGTCTAGAGTACTGGGGTGAAAGCATCAGAGAAGGAACTCAGGAACTCATTGCCAAGTCAACTAGTGGAGCTTAGAGGCTGCCCTTAAATATCCCAGGCTTCTGATGTCATCAGCCAGGGACGACCATGAAGTTCCCGCTGTTGGCCCTTTAAAAGGAGAGCTGATGGCGTGCACACCTAAGGAGGGCCCAGGTCGGAGCTCTGGTCGGTGACGTTCCAGCCGCCACCTGGAGTCCCAGAGGCCCGGCGGAACACGGTGCCAGTGGCTGGCTGCGGCCGCAAGTACACCCGAAGCAAGGCCCAAAGTAAGACATGGGGTGAGAGTAGTGCCGGCAGCAGATTGCCACGGCTGGTGGACGTAACACTGAAACAGAGACTATGACCAAATATATTAAAGAAAACTTGGACCAAGACTTCATTCGCCTCTCTTCATCACCTGCCGGAGCTGGATTCTTTTTTGTAGCAGGAAAGATAGTCAGTACAGGGATGTAATGACCCATCTTGGCCTTAATTCCATTACCAAGAACATCTCAAAGCTCTTTCACTGCCTTCGGGGCACGCAGATATTTACTAAGATGGACCTCTGAGGGGCTTACAACCTGATCAGGATCTGAGAAGGCGACGAATGGAAGATCGCCTTTCAATACCTACGACGGACACGATGAATACCTAGTGATGCCCTTCGTTTGTGCAATGCCCCTGCAGTCTTCCAATTCATGGTCAATGAGATCTTTAGAGAACTGCCCTACTCCGATGTGATGGTCTATCTGAATGATATCATAGTCTTTTCTAAGTCTAAGTCTCTAAGACCGGAAGGCTCATCTACATACTGCTCCCAGCATCCCTCAGGGAGAGGAGTCCAGAGGTCACCGCAAGCGATCCAGGGATTGACTTCCACAGCCCCAGCTTCCAGAGGCCCCACACCCTTTACAGTAGAGGAGGACCGGAAGGCTCATCTACATACTGCTCCCAGCATCCCTCAGGGAGAGGAGTCCAGAGGTCACCGCAAGCGATCCAGGGATTGACTTCCACAGCCCCAGCTTCCAGAGGCCCCACACCCTTTACAGTAGAGGAGGACTGGAAGGCTCATCTGCATACTGCTCCCAGCATCCCCCGGGAGATGAGTCCAAAGGTCACCGCAAGCGTTCCAGGGATTGACTTTCACAGTCCCAGCTTCCAGAGGCCTCGCACCCTTTGCAGTAAAGGAGGACCTGAAGCGCGCGCCGCCCTTCAATTCACTGAGTGAAGATTAATTTAATGGTGAATAAAGAGGATTGGTAAGTATAGCTTTCAGAAATTTTTGGACTTATAATAGTTTGGTGTAAGGTGAAATTGAGGGATATATTCTTTAGAGTTTGTGTGTGTCTGAGGTAATAAGCAAGCCAGAGATAGTTAATTCTAGTGTCTGTCTTTCCCACCCACTCAACCCTTGATTTTTAGGCACGGTATACTTTCTCATTGACAATCAATCAGGGTCTTATCTAAATCATACTATTGAACCAGCCCTTATTGAAAGTTTAACCATCCACTTGTAGGACACTAGCTGATTAATTAGTAAATTCACCTGTAAATTTAAAGTACTCTCATTCCAGCTCCCTTAGTATCCTAAACTTAACTAGGAACTCAATAAAACTAAGATGAAGGAAGCAGTCCAGCAGTAAGAGGGGGGCTTTCCAGTCTTTTGCATTGAGTGTCACATGTATGATTTTTTACTCGCCAGTGAGAGATTATATGTGTTCACTCGGTGCAAAGAGCTCCTGGATCTCAGGGAACGAGTCCGATCTCTTGAGGCTAGAGTAGCAGACTTGGAGGAGCTGAGGCAGACAGAGAGGTACATTGATGAGACCTTCAGGGACATAGTAGCCAAGTCCCAAATCCAGTCTGGCAGCCCCAATGCTGCCTTGGATCAGAAGGGTCTCCTAGTAGGAGAACATCATCCTGGTGTAGTAGGAAGTGATCCTGTAGCAAGGACCTGCTCTCCAGGTGATGTATTGTCCTCTCGCACTGAGGACAAGTCTCCCAGGGCTACTGCCCAGGAGGGAAGGGTTAGGCCAGCCATCATAGTTGGTGATTAAATTATTAGAAATGTAAATAGCAGGGTGGCTGGTGGATGTGAGGACTGCCTGGTAACTTGCCTGCCTGGTGCGAAGGTGGCAGACCTCACGGGTCACCTAGATAGGATTATAGACAGTGCTCGGGAGGAGCCGGCAGTTGTGGTACGTGGGCACCAACGACATAGGAAAATGTGGGAGATAGGCTCTGGAAGCCAAATTTAGGATTTTAGGTAGGAAGCTGAAATCCAGAACATAATTGGCATCACAGAGACTTGGTGGAAGGAGAATAACCAATGGGATAGTGTTATATCAGGGTACAAATTATATTGCAATGATAGGGAGGATCAACTTGGTGGGAGTGTGGAACTTTATGTCCAGGAGGGTATAGAGTCCAACAGGATAAAGATCATACAAGAGATTAAATGCTCAGTAGAATCTATATGGGTAGAAATCCCATATGTGTGTTGGGTAATAGTATAGTGATAGGAGTATACTACCGTCCACCTGGACAAAATGGTCAGACATATGATGAAATGCTAAGAGAAATCAGGGAATATAAGAACATGCCATACTGGGTCAGACCAAGGGTCCATCAAGCCCAGCATCCTGTTTCCAACAGTGGCCAATCCAGGCCATAAGAACCTGGTAAGTACCCAAAAAGTAAGTCTATTCCATGTTACTGTTGCTAGTAATAGCGGTGGTTATTATCTAAGTCAACTTAATTAATAGCAGGTAATGGACTTCTCCTCCAAGAACTTATCCAATTATTTTTTAAACACAGCTACACTAATTGCACTAACCATATCCTCTGGCAACAATTCCAGGGTTTAATTGTGCGTTGAGTGAAAAAGAACTTTCTCCGATTAGTTTTAAATGTGCCACATGCTACCTTCATGGAGTGCCCCCTAGACTATTATCGGAAAGAGTAAATAACTGATTCACATTAATCCGTTCTAGACCTCTCATGATTTTAAACACCTCTATCATATCTTCCCTCAGCCATCTCTTCTCCAAGTTGAAACGTCCTAACCTCTTTAGTCTTTCCTGATAGGAGAGCTGTTCCATTCCCTTTATCATTTTGGTCGCCCTTCTCTGTACCTTCTCCATCACAACTATATCTTTTTTGAGATTCGGCGACCAGAATTGTACACAGTATTCGAGGTGCGGTCTCACCATGGAGCGATACAGAGGCATTTTGACATTTTCTGTTTTATTCACCATTCCCTTTCTAATAATTCCCAACATTCTGTTGCTTTCTTGACTGCCACAGCACACTGAACTGACAATTTCAGTGTGTTTACCACTATGCTGCCCAGATCTCTTTCTTGGGTGGTAGCACCTAATATGGAACCCAACATTGTGTAACTATATCTTGGGTTATTTTTCCCTATATGCATCACCTTGCACTTATCCACATTAAATTTCATCTGCCATTTGGATGCCCAATTTTCCAGTCTCACAAGGTCTTGATTTAGATCATGGAGCTTATTTTCTATTGCTTCAGCAAGTATTTCCAACTCTATCTTTTTTCTGAAGGTAAAGGTAAGCTTATTATCTATACTATTATGGATTTGCTTGGTGAAGGCTATTTTCGCCTTTATTAATTGGTGATGAGACCAGGGCAATATCGTGTGCAAGGTATGATTAGTCAATTACTGGTATTAGCAAATATTAGGTCAAGTGTGACCTGCTTTATGAATGGCTTTCAATACAAATTATGACCATCCCAGGGCTTCCATTGTTTCTAAAAACATTTCACAGGTTAAGGTTCTCGGTGTTTTGACTACATGGAGTTTAAAGTATCCTACAATTAATGTAGATTCTGATGATGGAAACACCCTAGCGAATAATTCAGTCAGTGGTAGGCAATCTTTTTGTAGTATACCTGGGGGACAGTAGACCAGTCCTATGTTTATTTGAGGAGATTTTAGAATTGCATCCTCATAGGGTGGGGTTAATCACTACTTTGTAAAGTACTAGTGTTGCACTGTGTTGTGCTGGAGGTGGACCCTTGGGCCGAGGTGGAGATGGTGCTACCCGTAGGGCAAGCCCTATGGGTCCCTACCGTTGGTAGGCGGAGCTGGCTGACTGATGGAGGCTGGTTGGAGCTTCGCCAATACCAGCCCTTGTTCCCCGCAGGTTGAGCCCTTGGGTGCTGGGGCCGGCTGGAGTTAGGTGGGCCTCCGTCCAATGTCTTCAGGAGGACAAGGGTGAAGTCAGCCAGGGGCCAGCAGTGGTAGGAGTTGCAGGTCTGATCTGGACAAGGTGGAGTCCCAGAGACCCGAGAGCCAAATGGAATGAGAGGCAGACATGAGGCTCTCGAGTAGAAACTGGCCGAAGCCTGAGAGGCCGAGTCCAGACTGAATATAGTAGAGGTATCGTAGAACTAGCAAGAGTCAAGGCAGGCGGCTTGCATGTTAGAATGGAGAAACAAGGCAATGGTCAGGTCCAGGAGATTATCAATAGCGTAGTCAGGCAAAGCAGAGGTCGGGTCCAGGAGATGATCAGTAGCGTGGTCAGGCAAAACAGAGGTCGGGTCAGGGAGTCAACCGTAGAGCAAGTAGGATCACACAGGAACAAAGAGAACAACAGAACTTGGAACAGGAACACGAACAAGACAGGAACCAGGAACACGAAGGAGTCACCAGGGAAGAAACGAAGTACACGACCAGTGTGGAGACCTGTTGCAAAGGCAACTAATTGTTGCTGGGCCCGGCCTTACATACCGGGACCCAGTGATATCATCCGGGGCTACGGGTTGGTTTCCCGCTGCGGCCCCTTTAAAGGAACAGGAGGTTCGCGCGTGCGCGCCTAAGGAGGGGCATGGCACCGCGGAACATGGACACCTGTAGCTGAGGCAGGAGCATGGACGTCTGTAGCAGAGGAAGAAGCATAGGCACTCATAGCAGAGGCAGGAGCAATGGGACAGGTCCGAGGTCGCAGGCGGCGGCCCATAGCCACAGAAGAGACAGAGCAGGCAGCAGAGGGTAAGAGGGCCTGGCCGCGGGCCTGCTGTGGCTGGCACACGCAACAACTAGCTTGAGTTCTTTTTTTTTTTTTCAAATTATTAATAATCCCCCACCTTTTCATTTGATTCTTGGAAAGTGAAATATATCACAGTTAGCATTCAATTTTTGGTTTAGGAACACATTATCTTTGTCATTCAGCCAGATTTCAGATATGCAAAAAAATAGAGTGATTTAAATATTCTAGCAGATCGTTAATTAGCAGGATTTTTTTTTTTTTTTTTTAAGAGAGATTGAACATTCAGTAGGAGCAGAGTAAACATGAAGCAGAAAGAAAGCAATAAAGAGTTGTTTGCTACTTATATATATACACCATACATTACGAGATAAGACTTAACCTAAGTATTTACACTTTGGATGGGGTTACAGAAGGAAGAGTATGATACACACATGTAAGAACCTGTAAGATATAAATAATACATAAGGGGGCAAGAATTTTTCAGATGAAAGGAAGTTCTAGAGCAAGGGGTCATTGATTCCGTCTGTAAAGGTATAACATGAGGGCGTATTTCATCACAGAAGTGTGAAAGAAGAAAAAATGTATAGAATTCAAGAAGGTAATTTCCTTAGATAGGACTCTAGCTAGTAGGTTGTAGACAGTGTGATGGCACAGTGTGCATCTTTAAAAGGGACACAGATTGACCTGTCAGAAATGGTCTACAGTAGCAGGACTGTTAATATCACCCATTTGGAGATGATGTGTATGTGGGTGTAGGGGAAGATTATTTCCTGCCATTTCAGCACAGGAAGCTAAATTCTCTAGCTACAGTGCTTGCTAGAAATCAAATATGGTCTGCAGTAGGAAGAGAAAACAAATAGATTAGATGGTCAGTGTCATTATTATCTGCCATTGGGGCCGATGCAATACAGTGTGCTTAGCCGAGCGCACTGTATAACCCGCAGTCGGACGCGGGATAAATAGACGCTAATCCACCCCCTAATGCAATAGGGGGATTAGCACCTATTTAATGCACGTCAGACACAGAGTGAATGAGATAGCGCTCATCACATGCAAATGCATGTGAATGAGCCTATTACTCATTCACTCCGAATGGAGCAGGCATTAATAGCTGAGCGCATTGAAAAGAAGTACAGAAAAGCAGAAAAAAATGCTTTTCTGTACTTTTTTATTAAAGTAAAAAAAAAAAAAAATAACTCGGCAGACCGCTGAGTTATGAAGACTGACGCCGGTAAACTCAGCGGCCGTTTTCATTACTGGCAGACAGGCAGGTTATGAAAACCGAGGCTGAGTTCACCGGCGTCGGTCTTGATAACTGGCAGTCGATGCGGGTTGCGTTAGGAAGGAGGCGCTAAGTCAGCACCCGCTTTCAGCTCACGTAATTGCATCATCCCCATTATACTTTGTGTTTCTAAGAATACTGATCAATTATCTTATCCTATTTCTAAAATTCACAAGACAGTGCTGTGCAAACAAAGGTACAAAATATCAGTATTTGCTAAGTTTTATCCATAAATCCCTAGGAAATTAATGTATTAGGATATGAAAATATTTAAACATGTTTTCTCCTATGTTCCACATGCAATAAAAGAAATATGTATTCATTTACAAACAGAAGAAACATGCTGTACTATCTCTTGGTTTTCAGAGTTCAGTGCCTCAAGGCAGCAACAAACTGGATGACCATAAATCTACTTTTATTAAACATAGTTAACACAGACATCTTATGGGTGAGCAGTTCTATGACTTGATAATACCCACCCCCTTGCTTTGATTGATATTATCCTACACCGTTGGTATGAGGTCAGAATCCTTGTCTCTGCCCTTACCATGGAGAACCAAGTATCCTCATAGTAGAACAACTGCACCCCTTCCTGCAACCAAACAGCCATGCAACCAGTAATACTCTCCCACCTAGATTAATTCATCAACATCTACATCTCAAAAGTTAATTACCAAATTACAGACACTTCGAAATGCTGCTGCCAAAACCATCACCAATAGCAGACACCCTTACTGAATCTCTCTGCACTGGCTTCTATCTCTCTGTGCATTAAATTCAAAGCGTTCAATGTTCAAAGACTTGTTGAACAGGCTAATTTTAGCCGGCTACCTTTAGGGAAATATTCAGCTGAACTGAACCAGCTAGGTTTTCAGCTGAATGACTTAATATTATCCTAAATCTATCCAGTCAAAATTTAACTGGCTAGATTTAGTACAATTGGGTTCCTAGCCAGCTAGTGCTGAAAATCAGGCATTAACCGGCTAAGTCTTCTTTATAAAAAGAAACAAAAAACCCCCAGGGACATCCAAATTGAAAAAATGCTACCCCCACCCGAAGCTGGAACCCTCATTTCCATCCTCTAGTCTTTTCAATTTAAAAATACATGGCCTGGTTGCGTTTCCCCTTCCTTCCCCACTCTGTATATTTGAGAAAAACAGCTCACAGAAGAGGGATCCCCCCTCCTTCCCTGCTGCCTTAAAAAGGAGCATGGCTAGGGATCCAGCTCCCTCCTGTTCACAAAAAAATAAATCCATCCAGCAGGAGGATCCTAAGCCGCACAGAGCAGCAGAGAAAGAGGAGGTTAGGTGTATAATCTGATTTTGCTCATATTTATACATTTTCAGGGGCAGCAGGGATCAAACTTGGAACCCCGGGTGTTTAAGATCAGAGGACCTTGCACTGGAGCCACATTAGGTGTATCACAAATTGACGGCTGGATATAAGGACCCTAGCCTGACACACCTTTGCTGGTCCAACAGTCCTCATAGTTAGGCCAACGCAGAAAGGTGCATTCAGGCCAGAACACAGCTTTACCTGCTTTTGATTGCTCATAATCAGGCCGATTCAGAAGAATAAATAAATGTACTAGAATACAAAACATCACCACAGCAAGAACAAACAAATAGCTTGTGACCAAATCTTAATCATCACAAATGTACTTGTCACATTCCTAGGACATCTATCAAGGTTTGATGCATCCCCTGTAAATAAAAATATAAACTACAGAAGGACTAGCCTGATGGCTCAAAATATTAGCTCAACTGCTTGACTCTCTACTGCTGCCTCTGCCCCTCTGGCCTTGATTACGGGACTTCCTTTCACTGTTGTCCTGATATAGCTTACTTCTTATACAGGCTGAGGTAGATCTTCAAAACATATGTGAGCGTACTTTTGTTCGCGCCACCGGCGCGAACAAAAGTACACCAGATTTTATAAGATACGCGCGTAGCCACGCGTATCTTATAAAATCCAGGGTCGGCGCACGCAAGGCTGCGGAAAATCGGCAGCCTGCGGCGCCGAGCCGCGCAGCCTGCCTCCGTTCCCTCCGAGGCCGCTCCGAAATCGGAGCGGCCTCGGAGGGAACTTTCCTTCCACGTCCCCCCACCTTCCCCTCCCTTCCCCTATCTACCCCAACCCCCAGCCCTACCTAAATCCCCCCCCTACCTTTGTTGGGCAAGTTACGCCTGCTTGAAGCAGGCGTAACTTGCGTGCGCTGCCCCGGAATCCCCCGGCAAAGGCCGCAGTGCTGGGGGACTCGGGACTGCCCTCCCTGCCCGCCCCCGAACCGTCGCCACGCCCCTGGACCCACCCTTGACCGCCTCTGCCCCGGACACGCCCCCAGACACGCCCCCTCCTGCCCCTTTTACGAAGCCCGGGACTTGCACGCGTCCCGGGGCTTTACGCGCGCCGGCGGCCTATGCAAAATGGGGTAGATTTTAAAAGAAGCGCGATCAGCCTACTTTTGCTTGCGCATCAGACTCAAGCAAAAGTACGCTGGATTTTAGTAGATACGCGCGGAGCCGCGCGTATCCACTAAAATCCTGGATCGGCGCGCGCAAGGCTATCGATTTTGTATAGCCTGCGCGCGCCGAGCCGCGCTGCCTCCCCCTGTTCCCTCCAAGGCCGCTCCGAAATCGGAGCGGCCTCGGAGGGAACTTTCCTTTGCCCTCCCCTCACCTTACCCTCCCTTCCCCTACCTAACCCACCCACCCGGCCCTGTCTACACCCCCCCCTTACCTTTGTCGGGGGATTTACGCCTCCCGGAGGGAGACGTAAATCCCCGCGCGCCAGCGGGCCTGCTGCTCGCCGGGCCGCGACCTGGGGGCGGGTACGGAGGGCGCGGCCACGCCCCCGGGCCGTGGCCACGCCCCGTACCCGCCCCCAAAACGCTGCCGACACGCCCCTGCAACGCCGCACGCTCCGGCCCCGCCCCCCGACACGCCCCCCTCCGAGAACCCCGGGACGTACGCGAGTCCCGGGGCTCTGCGCGCGCCGGGAGGCCTATGTAAAATAGGCTTCCCGGCGCGCAGGGCCCTGCTCGCCTAAATCCGCCCGGTTTTGGGCGGATTTACGCGAGCAGGGCTCTGAAAATCCGCCCCAATAGGTGCGCCGGCGCGCAGGGGTTTTAAAATCTACCCCTATGTTTTTACCTTTTTCAGAATAAAAAAGGTACGACTTGTTATTCTGGTCACTCCGCAATCTGAAGGTAATCTCCTTCCTCATACTCACTCTTAGGGACGGATTTTGGTTATTGTTAACACTAGGCACTTTTGGTGTTGTGGCTCCCCCCGCCCCGGCAAATGAAATTAACATTGACCAACTCGAAACAGAAATCAAGTAATAAATAAAAATCTTTAAGAAAATATACAACGCTGCAAATTATATAAACAATTTACTTATCCTACTGACAAGTCCATGTCCAAAGCTGCTTGTGCCGTGCTGTCTGCTCAGCGAAGCTGTTAATATTATCATATATAAATATGAGAGTGAAGTCTGGAGTCTATGCATGCAGAGATGCTTTAACCACTTTTGAGTATGGGCCCCCTTGTGTTTTTCTCATATTGATCTCGCCCCTCTGTAAGGAACAGAGAAACTTTATACATAATTATCACAAAATTAAATAAGAGATCTAGAAATAGAACAACAATATATGTAGCTATTCTATCTCATGCTTATTCACTTCTCTTTACATCAGCCCTAAAAATATCAATACACCTCCTGTTAGGAATCCAGAACAAGTCAGGCTACTATAGATCCCTCCACAGAAACTACATGCCAGCAGAATACCTCACCTCGATCACATATGCAAAACACAGATCGACCTTCACCAAATACAGAATAGGGAGACCATAAAGCATAAACAGTATGTGTAAACAAAAACTGCTGGAAATAGCAACAAGCCAGACTCTGTACACAGTGTAACTATGAAAAAGCAAACATCATCATTCCTCATAAAACAATACAATCAAGAAATATATTACATCAATCATAATAGTAAAACCATACTAATAAAAAGAATAAATATTTTAAAACAGCTGATGAACAGAACATCCAATAATTAAAAGCTTGTACAATTGTTTTTAAATTTCCCAAACATCAATACAATATTTCAAAACAGCACACACAACAAACAATACTCAATAATTAAAACTAGTAAAGATTTTAAAAAATCCCCTGCTCTCCATACCTGTCACCTGACAGACCCTTACCAAAGACAGAATAAGAAAGCAACAAACAATAAAATCGAGAAATATAAAACATCAATTATAATAGTAAAGCTGTACTAATAAGAATAAACATTTTAAAGCAGCTACTGAACAGAACATTCAATAATTTGAACCTCATAAAAATGTTTATAAATTTCCCAAAACATCAATACAATATTTCAAAAACAGTAGACACAAACAACATCTAATAATAAAATTAATAAGGAATAAAAAAATCTCCCATTCTCCGTTCCTGATCTTTTTTTTTTTTTTTTTTTATTTCCAGCCACTCTGTGATTTTTGTGGCTTGGGGAGGAGGACGGGGAAGGTTGGCACAGAAACTTTACTCTCTCTCTCACACACACACATACATACGAATACACAGTTACACACAAAAACACAGGTTCTCACACAAAACCCCCTCATCCACATAGGCTTTCACTCACAGACTCTCATACTCACACATATGCAGGCTCTCATACTCACCCCCACATACACATATACACACACTCTCACAGACTCCCTCACTTCCACATCCTCTCTCTCACAAACCAGCTCAAATTCCTTCAGGTTCCCTCATACACACACATTGGTTCTCTGTGTCACAGATTCTCTCATATACACATACAGGCTGTCACTCTTACATGCTCTCTAACTCCCACAGGCTCCTTTTCACAAACCAGTTCTCACTCCCACTGGCACTCTCATACACATACAGACTCCCTTTCACACATGCTCATGCTTTCTCTCACACACACCCCTCCCAGGTAGGCTCCCATTTCATTTTCATCCCCCAGGCAAGTTCCAATTCTTGTACACCTCCCCATGACAAGCTCCCATTCATGTACACCTCCCATGACAAGCTCCCATTCATTCACACACACAGTCTCCCTCAGGCAAGCTCCCATTTATTCACACCCCCAGGCCAGACAAGCTCCCATTCATTCTCACACTCCCCCAGGCAGACTCCCATTCATTCATACACACCCAAGGCAGGCTCTTCTCTCTCTCTTTGCCAGAAGCTTCAGAGCCTCTCTTGCTCCTTTGCTGCTGCTGCATGCCAACTGGAAAGTTGCCCATTCTGTGCTGTCCTCTGTGCCAGCCCCATTGTATTCAGAATTCATGGGGCTGGAATTTTCTCAATGCTGATCTCGTGTATTGTGAGATCAGCATAGAGGTCGTGCTATCCCCGTGCGTTTTGAATACCGCGGGGCCGGCTTAGCAGCAGCAGCAGCAGAAAAGACTCCCTCAGACCTCTTCTTTTCGTCATTGCTGGTGGGATGAGGTCCACTGGTGGTCACATGGGCCTCTCGCCTCTTTTTTTTTTTCGACCGCTGGTGGGATGGGATCTACTAGTGGCTTCCCCATCGAAACACCTATGTTAGCTGTCAATGCCTCCCCTACAGGCTGGTGTCCAGGGGCATTGGTCCCTCCTTCTCAATATACACTGGGCAGTTATTCTAGTTACAGCACTGAGTCTGACAGCAGACAAATATAGGGTTGGTCACAGCAGAGGCTTTTTCTTTCACTGCGTGAGGTAGGAAATTCTTTTTCTCTGCCTGCCACCCCCTGATATTTGCCACCCTAGGCAGAGGCCTAGTGACAAATCTAGGCCTGCTTGCTCTCTAGCAGCTCCATCTGTAATCATACTTTTCATCTCTCAGTGTGCTACATGGCTTTGACCAATGCCAGCAAAGCAGCACTCCGATTAATTTATAATCCTAATGATAGGGAATGGTTCAGTGCGAGGAACTTTCTAACTTTATAATACTAATACCAAATCAAAATGGAAAGTGAAACTAGCATGGATGGAAAAGTTTATATTCACTTATTTCCCTCTGTCCTAAAGGCAGCCATAGCTCAATGCCCCACTGAGAGTTCCTCATTTCAAAATGGAAAGTGAATGGATGAAGTCTGATATAAGGGAGGAGGATATAGGGAGTCTGATATAGGGAGGAGGAATATATAGGAGTCTGATATAGGGAGAAGGAATAGCCTAGTGGTTAGAGCAGTGGACTATTAACCAGGAGACCAGTGTTCAAGTCCCGCTGTTGCTCCTAGTGACCTTGGGCAAGTCACTTTACCCTCCATTGCCTCAGGTACAAAAACTTAGATTGTAAGCCCTCTGGTACTGATTGTAAGCCCTCAGGTACTATAGGTATTTCTATAGGTAAGCCCTCAGGTACTACCCTATCCTAGGGATAGGGAAATACCTATAGTACCTGAATGTAAACCAGTCTGATATCTCAGATTGAATGTTGGTATATAAAAATAATAAGTAAAATTATAGTACAAAAATAAATGAAACCAGCAACTCATGGCCCAGCAGTTTCCTCCTAACTCCTTCAGGCTTCCAACTCATTTGGAACCAGGTCTGGGAACTGGCACCACAACCCTTTAATTCACAACTTCCCAGGGATTGTATTCCTTTTTCATATCTCCCTCCCCTCTTAGTGTACTTTAATGCAGTCATTGCAGTGACAGTGCATGCACCAGTGCGCCTTCCAGGACCCTGCAATCATGGCCACTAAAGCCAGCCACTAGGTGTCACTATTGCACGATGACTATGAATCCCTCCCTCCCAGGGGCTGTGAGCCCTGCCTCTGCATCATCCCTAGCCCTGGCTGACGCGGGGAGCAGAGGACCCGAGCCAGGAATCAAACTCAGCTCCAGCCCACCCATCAATATGTTTTAAAGCTGAAGAGATGATGGATCCATTGTGAGCTCTCTCACATGGACCCTGATCTTCTAGAACCTACCTGGCTGTCTGCTTCCCCACTCTAACTCCCATTTACCCTGGCCAGGTTTTCCTAGACCTAGATTTGCAGGGGGAACAGCAGCAACACTGCCACTACAGAAGAGAAGGCCAGGCAGCACACATCAAGGGACAATAAAAATGCTGCAGCCATATGGCAGTGAGCACAGTGCTTTTGCTGTCCCTGAGATTCTGATGGTACTGATTGTATACTAGGGAAAGGCATAAAGGAAAAAAGATTAAAAGAAGGAGCTAGGAAAATGGACAACAACAGAGGGAGTCACAGATGGAGATATGCAGAAATGGGGAAATCCATGGATAGGGAAGCCAGAACAGGACAATGTGGAGGGCTCAGACTGAAAGAGAGATCTTGGATTGGGCAACAGCAGTGAGAGACTGTAAGCAAAATGGGTGGGAAGGAGCGAGATAAATGGAAAGACATTAGGAGGCATTAGGGGTGCGAGATTAAGAAGAAAGGCATGGGAAGAAGTGAGAAAGGGGAAAGAAGTGAAAAGGTAGTGTAACCCTGACCTGGGGAATCTTTAAGGAGCCACAAGGCACACTCAGTGTCATGGTTGAGTCTCTGTTACCAATCTGTCTTTCTCTATTGTTTCCCCAGCTGGAGGGTCCTCCAAAGGGGAAAGGATAAACCTCCAAGACTCTTAGGTGTTAGCTCTGCTGTCCTTTTTGTAAGCACAAATAACAAACAATGGACATGGTGATGGTGTTGCAGAATAGATTTTATATGGGTACTTGTCCAATACTGATAATCTGACACATAATGCACTGTCTCCTTGGTAAATCCGGAGTCCAAAACATAAATAAAACATACCGTAAATAAAACATCAACTGTTCTCTCTTCTCGGTGACTGGGGCCCAGCCGTTACCCTTTTTAAAATTAGATATTCCTAGGCCACTGTTCAAAGCTACTCCCCTCCAATTTAAGGTTCCCATATACGGTACCTGAGTCTTTTTGATGTTTTGCCTGATCAGAGATGGATTTAGGATTTTGGTGGCCCTAGGCACTGTTGGTGCTGTGGCCCCCTGTCACCCCTTCCCCCCCCCCCCCCCCAACTGAGGTTGAACAAAAGGGAGCAGAAGGTCTCTTAGACACAATCCCCTAGTTTCCTGAGGCGGTTTGGGGTAGATTTTTTGGAAATGTTTAAAAATTCTAAAACAAAAACATTTCTATTTTTTATATTACATTATAAAAATAAATTCGTTTTACAGTATACATATTAGTATAATTTATTGTATTTTTATCGATGAAGAAAAGTAATCTCAAGTATCAGTACAGGGAGGAGAACTCAGAGATAGGGAGAGCAAGGGAGAAAGATCAGAAATGGGGTGAGGAGGAATGAGAGAAGGAAAGAGGACTAGGGATGGGGAGGATGGGAGATGGGGAAGATTAGGAAACTGGGATGGTGAAGAAGAGAGAGAGAAAGGAGGTTCTTGGACTGAAGAAGAGGAGGAGAGAATAGGAAGGGTTGGAAGTGGGTTCCAGGATCTGGGGAGAAGGAAGAGGTAGGAAGGGAATTTCCAGGATTTGGGGGATAGAATCTAAGAGGAGGGAGGTGTCTTCACCATGCTCTGGTCCTGCTCCTTCTTGCATCTCCTCTCTAGCCCTCCACCCAATATGACATACACTTTACACTTCGCACCAATCCCTTCTCTCTCATACACATGAGCACTGGCCCCTACGCTTGTTCCCCCTCTTTCCCACACAGAGACGTACATAGCAGCCAGTCCTCTTCTCATCCCTCAGCCTTTCTTTCCACCCTCCAATTATCTCTACTTTGCCCCTCCCAATGTCCCCAAAATGATCCCTTTTGGCTCTGTCTGCTGCAGGTTCAACCCCCTCCTCTCCTGGTTCCCTGAACACTGCCTGGGAGGGGAGGAGCCGGAGTAGGAAGCAGAGGGCTGTTCTCTGCTGAGTGAGATTCAGCACAGCTGAAGGCAATAAATCATCAGCCAGCCTGCTGCCCCAGGCACAGGCCTAGTGTGCCTGGGGCAGCAGGCACACTAGGCCTGTGCCTGGCACACTAGGCCTGTGCAGGCACACTAGGCCTGTGCCTGATCCTGTCTGTTTCCACGCCTCTCTTTTTTTGTTTTTCTACTGTACTGGACAGGCACCTCCTTTACTTCTCCTCTGTATACTGGATGGGTATCTGCCTTGGATTAACACCTGGAAGGTACCCCTCCTTCTCTCCTCATACACTGGCTACTGGATGAATATCCTCTCCTCGACAATAATTTTGTCATAGAGGCACTGTTTCTCTCTTTAAGAAGGGAATAGGTGGAAAAACTTTCATTCCCTTCTCAAAAGGTAAAATCAATGAGAAGTTCTCTCAAATATCTAAAAATCTTAATTTCCCCTGAGCTGTACACCCAAGGTTTCTCCAAAAAGAAAGGGAACTAAAACAAATACACTCTTTTCCCTTAGAATTTCAACACAAAAATCCACAATTCTTCTAGGAGTTGCCAATACAGACCAGTGGTGCTCACCCAATGTGCCATGGAAAAGTTGCTGTTGCCTGTTGCTCAGGTCCAGACCAGTGCCCAGGCTATGCTCTCAGCACCTCGTACAAACAAGAGACGCCAATGGTGGCTCTCAAACAGGCGCGAGCTCCTTTCTGAGCACACGTGTTATTTATGCATGCCTCTCCTTCCTACCTACAGTACAAATCTTGGAGCGTGAGAACTGAAGGGTAGCATGCAGGGCGAGGAGAGCTAGGCCCTGCTTAGTGTAGCACTTAGATTGCACAGCCACATAGCAGCAAGGAGGAGTCCATGTGTGCTGAAGTGCCGAGGATAGGGAAAAAGCAGTAAACCACAGATAGCGAGTTTCCAAGAGAGCAGAAGAACCTGCAGGATAAGGAGTTGGGAGAGGTGGACAATATGCCAGGGTGAAGATAGCTGAGAATGGTGGAAGTGAAGAAGAGAGCAGTAGAGGGACAGAGTAGGGGGGCCCCCAGGGTGAGACCCCCCATCTCTGTACAACAGCCTGGCCAAAATGCAGCTGAGGCTCCAGAAGTGTTACAGAAAAATGTGCTGAAGCTGTGGACAACCCACAAAAGCAACTTGTACATCATCCTTGAATTCCAGAGAAGCCCTGACAGCAGAGGAACAAAACCAGCAGCAGCTGTCTGTGCACTGTGTGTTTGAATGTCTGTCTTTCTCTCTGTACTCATGTACATGTGTGCTGGTGTATGTAAGCACATGCACTTAAAGTTGGTAAGCGTGCATGGGCTGGGGGGAGGTGCGAAAGCCTTCGGTGCAGATACAGGTATGTCAGTCAGTTTCAAAAGCTATTGAAATGCTGCTCCATTATCAGGGCTGGATTTACCTCTCAATCACTTCTGTGCACCAGTTGGTAAATTTTAAAAGGAACGCGCGAGCAAAAATATGCCTCATTTTATAAAGTATGCGCATAGCATTTAAAACATTGTTGCCATGCATACTTCTACAGCCTTTACACAGAGAGAGACTGACTCTGTGTAGCATCAATTTGACACTATATATCTATGTACCATTCTAGAGGGGCACTTTGAATCAGGGTGGGTTATTGGGAGGTGCTGTTACAGACACATTCAGAGGAATGCATAGTAAAATTGACATCAGTAAAGAATTATAGCCCTTATAGGTGATGAAAAAGAGTAGATTTGTACAATGCAGCTAGCACTGCAGTGCCAAATCAACTCCTCTTGTTAGACTTTTCATCAGTTAAAAGGACTATAATTCTTTACTGATGTCAATTTTACTATGAATCCCTCTGAATGTGTCTGTAATCACAACCCACCTCCCGAAAACCCACCCTGATTCAAAGTGCCCCTCTAGAGTGGTACATACATATAGAGTGTCAGACTGATGCTACATGGTCTCTTTCTCTGTCTCTCTCGTGCATACTTTATAAAATGGTGTATTTTTGCTCGTACATTTATGGGAGCATGCACTTTCCTTTTAAAATTTACCCGATATTGGATAGTTCCTACGCCTGGAGCTAGTTGAAATAGGCAGACAAGACAAACAAAGAAAAAATAAGAGGCTTTAGTTAAGACAGCAACTTCATGGTTGAGAAGAATTAAAATAAATTATGGATGGAATTAAGTATCATGAAATATGATGGAGCTATAACATAATTCATAAATAACTCTGGTTATGCCTCTTATTTAATGTAAACGGGTATAGAATATTCACTCCTGTTCTATGTAAGAACCTGTGAAATTGACTCCCAGTCTAGATCCCAGATAAATGAATGTTTCCATAAGCAGGAAGAATTAAGGTTTAGGTAATGAATACATAGGAGACATTATGTTCTAATTATGAGGCCTCTGGGGACAGAGCTGATGTGGCTCTCTTATTTCCTGATAAACCAGCTTTCTCAATCATGCTTGCATTTGGGCCTAGTTAAAAAATATTGCTGTGCATTTATTTATTTGATTTTTATGTTCCACCTACAAGCTGGAATTATATCTATACTGATGTCTTAGTTTAGTTGCAAGTTTACTCATAGCTCTTAGATGAATTAGCATCTAAGTGCAAAAGGAAGAGAGATTGTTCCAACCTGGTATTCTCATTTACATTTTCTAAAGGGCTGATATTATACTCACATTGTGATTGTGACAAAATCCGATTCCTCTCACGATCTGAAATAAATATTTACGCACTCTGTTGTAATCTAGACCATTTGGAAACTGTTCAAGGTCATCCAAGACGGTGTGATCTACAAACTCAAACACCAGGTACCAGCGCTTCTTTTTCTTGCACACTTCCAGAAGGTTCACCAGATTCTCATGTCTTAGTTGCTATGAGGAGAAAATAATAATAATAATAGTAAATACAATATAATAAATTCCATGGTAAAAACTTCTTCATATAATTAGTTCCATAAGGATGTTCTGGGTAATGAGAATACAGTGGAACGAAGGAAATCTGTTGGACAAGTTTATTTTCTCTCACTTTTATTAAAATCTGAATGGGACAAATACAAACTGGGGCCTACTTAAATCCCAGTTCCATACCATCTTCTCCAAACTCTGCTTATACCTCGGCAACTAATAGTTAAATCTTTCTTTCCTGCCTATGATTCTCTCCTTTCATTGCAGAAGACTGTTGTTGACTGAAAAAATAAATCTTAGCCTGCTGTCTTCCCATTTCTAGAAGTTTTGTAAATATGTTTGTTGTGTGGTTTAAGAAAAAAAAGCAGACTCACCTGCAAAACTACAAAATGCAGGCATATTTAGAAAGCATCAAGAAAAAAATAAGAATCCAGCCCAATAACTACACACTTTAAATGAATAATGTCATAACCTTTCCCTCGAACAAGGTCTCCTCCCGGATTCCCTAAAAAGCGCCGTGGATTCTAAAGAAGCCTCAACTGGATCCGACCATCCTGTCCAATTACCGACCCATCTCTAACTTGCCTTTCCTGGCCAAGGTCATCAAGAAAACAGTTAACCACCAACTCTCAGAATTTCTGGAAAACCAAAATATACTTGTTCCTGCCCAACACAGTTTCAAGAAATTTCACAGCATCGAATCACTACTACTCACCCTCACAGATACAATACTTCGAGGGTTTGACAAAGGTACTTCCTTCCTCCTAATACTTCTTGACATTTCTGCTTCATTTGACACGGTCAACCATGAGATCCTAATCCACAGACTACGAGAAATTGGTCTCAATGGCACCATTCTCCAATGGTTTCAATCATTCCTGTCCAACAGATCATTTAAGGTAACCTACAATAGTACAACATCAGACTTAATACCCCTATCATAGGGTGACCCACAAGGCTCATCCCTATCCCCCACCCTCTTCAATGTTGATATGCTGCCATTATGCAACTATTTGGACAAAGCAGGCCTTTCCTATTTCCTATATGCCGATGATGTACAGATTCTGCTTCCCATCAGAGATAGCATCAATAACACACTAAGCCGATGGGAAACATACCTTACTGATATAAAACGTATCCTCACCCAAATGGCACTCACGCTCAACCAGAACAAACCGGAAATTCTTTGCCTTTCGAGCAAAACTTCAACTCCCCCCACTGACCCTACATCACCGTTCAAATACAAACTGCTCACAACAGTTAGAGATCTCGGAGTCACCTTGGACAAGGAATTAAATTTTAAATATCATATCAACACTCTGATAAAAGAAGGATTCTACAAACTACAAATCCTTAAAAAAGTCCAACCCTTGCTACATCCTCCAGATTACCGGACAGTGCTACAATCCCTCCTCTTTGCCAAGTTAGATTACTGCAACTCCCTCCTAATAAGCCTTCCCGCTGCCATCCTCAAGCCCCTCCAGCTCCTTCAGAATGCAGCCGCAAGATCACCAAATAATAGCAAAAATACAGATCACATCACACCCCTACTCAAACAACTCTACTGGCTACCTGCCCCATTCAGATCTCAATATAAGACCCTCATGCTCATCCACAAAGCAATCCACAATGACAAGACCAGATGGCGCCAAGAACCACTGCACCCCTGCATCCCTACAAGGAATCTCCGCTCATCCAACACAGGTTTACTTACAACTCCCTCCATTAAGGAAGTTCATCGAGTCTCCACAAGAGAACGCGCTGCATCAATAGCAGGGCCCCCACATCTGGAACAACCTCCCGGCTCCTCTCAGAATTGACCCCTCTACACCTTCCTTCAGAAAGAGTCTCAAAACTTGGCTCTTTAGAAAAGCATTCCCTCCAGAAAACTAACTCCCGGCTCCCTGTCCCCCTTCCCTGGCACTGCCAGCTGCCCCCCCCCCCCCTGCCTCTGTACATAGCAAGTTTAAACTCAGAACTTATTTACTGTTAGCAGAGTTATTATGTAAAGCAAGTTTTTCTTTATATTTACTCAGTTAATTTGTTATACTGTATCATGTCACCATAAGGCTCGCCCTTTGACATCCTGTTGTATGTAAATCGGTGTGATATTTCGAATCGAATATCGGTATAGAAAAATAAATAAATACATACATACATACAAATATAGTAGGGTGACAATTTTGTCCCATTATGATAACCTCTCCCTCCTCCCCCAAAAAAAAGAACACGATGGTCTCCTCAACAATATTCAAGATAGAATTGTTACCTCCAGAGACCATATTGCCCTTTGGTTTCACACTAAAATATTAAATCGGTCCATTATTATGTCCTCCTTGGACTTTTCCTCTACAGTAATTTACATATGAAAAATTTGGATGACCAACCAGGAATTTTCACAAGCTTCCTGCAGATTTTAGGAGCACGGATTAGAATAAATGCCCTCCACTGAGATATTTCATTTTTTTCCTTAACGGTTGTGTCTTAAGGGAAGCTAAAAGTATGTAGGTAAGAAGACATCTTTCATTGTAAAACATTTTTTGGAAAATTAAAGCAGCAACACAAACAAAAATTAAAATGAGCAAAACCATTAGTACCTTCTCTTTTTCATTTTCTTATTTTTGTTTCATTTACTAAGGAGATCAAAATTTCTCCTTCCCTATACCCCCAAGATATCTCTTCTTCCCCCATCCCCAAGCCAATCTCCCTTTCTCCCTTCCCTGCATCCATCACTAAGATCTCTTTTCTCATATCCCTAAAAAAGAATAAATTACTTTATAAAGTGAAATATAATTTACATTATTTAATAGGCAAATGTGCCACAGATTTGCTGTCATTTGTCAGAAGCTTTCCATAGAATCTACCCCTGAGATGAAACAGGAACCTGGGGACTATGTTTATTACGCATATTCTGTAGATGTGTCCCTCCTGGCAAAAAAATGTTTGCATATCTATAATTTTTGAAGGAGGAACATATCTATAGAGTGTTACTTTGTTTTATTTTTAGGGATGGACTTTGGGCTAACAAGGGTGATATATTTTGTTTCATCATTATAAGGGATATTTTGTTCCTTTATTGCAGGGCTCAGTTTTTAAATAGGTTTTGGTGGGTGTATCTCTGTGTGTGAGTGCTTATGGGGGGTGGTTTTAGGTAGCTGGGATCTCAATAACATTTTAATAAAAATAAAGTTGTTGTGTGATTAAAGATTTTGAAGATATAAGAAGAGTTTTTTTATCTGGCATTTATATTTGTGTGTGCAATATTTGTGCAGTAAGGGTATTGGGGCTTCTTTGCATACTCTTCTTATATCTTCAAAATCTTTAATCAAACAACAACTTTATTTTTATTAAAATGTTATTGAGATCCCAACTACCTAAAACCACCCCCCATAAGCACTCACACACAGAGATACTGACACCCACCAAAACCTATTTAAAAACTGGGCCCTGCAATAAAGGAACAAAATATCCCTTATAATGGTGAAACAAAATATATCACCCTTGTTAGCCCAAAGTCCATCCCTAAAAATAAAACAAAGTAACACTCTATAGATATGTTCCTCCTTCAAAAATTATAGATATGCAAACATTTTTTGCCAGGAGGGACACATCTACAGAATATGCATGATATATATTTGCATATAAAGAAGGCAGTGTATGCAAATACATCTCATGCATATTCATTGTGGCAATCCTTAAAACCCAACTGGGTTTGGCTCTCAAGGACAGAGTTTGAGGACCCTGTCCTAAATGAATAATATTTTCTGGATCCCATTAAGTTTGAGTTTAGGGAAGGCTACAACACAAACAGTATTGTTTGGGTTTACAGAGGATTTTGGATAGCGGTATAGATTCCCTGATGGAGCTCCTGGAATTATGTTCTGCCTTTGATATTGCAGATTACAACATCTTAATTGATTGTCTGAAAGTCCTTGGTATTGGAGGCAGCATGTTGCAATGGTTTGTCTCCTTTCTTGGAGATAGATCTCATACAGTTAAATAGGCGATTCGTTGTTTTCAATGTGGATGCCATAGTTTGGAATACCACAAGGCAAAGTTTTATTGCCTTTGTTATTAAGAACATAAGAACATGCCATACTGGGTCAGACTAAGGGTCCATCAAGCCCAGCATCCTGTTTCCAACAGTGGCCAATCCAGGGCAATCTACCTCCTGCCAAATGGTAGATTAATATGTGAGCAAAACATAGAGAAGATAACTTTCAAACCAATGCACAAAAGACATATACACGCATCTATGGTCGTGCATAACTTTACTATAGCACATATGTGTATTTTATAAAATATACATCTTTACCCTGCAACATACATGCTTATGTAGGTTTATGTATGAATACATGCAATGCGTTGAAATTATTGAATGTATTCACTAGAGGAGACGCTAGGCATGTGGGGATGGGGGTGGGGACTGTTAAGGGTGTGCAGGGGTATCACTGGGGGGGGGCACAAAGTGGCATACAGGTAGGGCAAGAAGCAATAGTTATGTATGTATACTGTAATAGAATTATATTCTATTAACGGCATGATAAATGTACGTTTCAAATTTTATATAATGCAAGAGTAAAATAGTTAGGGGTGACAAGGTATGAGAAACTGAACTTTCTCTGAGACATGTAACAGATTTAATGGTGGCCACTAGAGCAGAGTAAACCACTGTCCATCTTCCAGAAGGGAGAGATGCGGCCCTGCCATACAGTTCCAGTAACTTCCCAAAGCAGTGTGTGCTCTCTGAATTCTCAGAACTATCCCTTATAAATGATCATTTATCCGAAAGGAGTATTCTGATTGTCTGGACTAGCCAGCTAGTTCCCTCATGAAAATGGGTCCCATGGCTCATGGATTGTCCCTGTTCTGGTGTTCTTTCAGACCTGGTGGCAGGACACCACTTTTAGGTCTTGGTCTTTTTTTTCCTAGGTGCATTAGGGGACTACAAAAAGTCATACCACTAACTCCAGACTTCTGCTGAAAACATAGAAATATACCAGTATGGATGGCACACTAGCAGCAACAGTACACACTAAACTTTGTGTTTCTATTTCTCTGTATAGACGGAGGACCTGAATAAGGCGGCCTGGGAGCTGTGCAGAAAACACCGGAGGAGGCTGGATCAGCTGCCTGCAAGGTGGGATGGGGCCAGATTTAAATTCATGATATGGCAATTAGGGAGATTAGAACATGCATGTTGCAGGGTAAAGATGTCCAGAAGCAGTGGAGTGCTAATTAGGAAGCCTAACTTTCTAACTAGGGAGGTCATGAAGCTCCAGCATATCCCGAATGACCCCCAAATACAGGAGAGTGGGCTCATACAGGAAGGAGAGCACGTGGGAAAAAAAATCCACCAAAGGCTCAATGCAGTCTTTCACAACAACTGCAGTGTGAAAGACCGGAGCCATGAGTGATGGGACCTCTGACATCTGATAAAGCGGAAGCAGGCCTGGATTGAGGGCCGAGAGGCTTGCCAACCAGATCACCTTCCCTGCAGCTGCACAGATGATGCTCAGCACCATTTTCAATGCAGCTATGAGAGGGCTAGGACCCTGGATACCTCACAAACTGAAGGCCATCCAGATGAGCTATTTTTACTGTAATTTCTTTTAAGGAGCTTGTATATATGTAATTATAACTATGTAGAGTTCCACAAATTTATATAAGTGGTCCCTGCCAGGGAAGTTCCTGGGCACATGGACACACATGGAGGAAATTGGGCCTCAAAGCCTCATGACCACCCTGGGTTCCAGCACAGGGGGAGGGGGGAACATTAATATTTTTTTTTTTGCCAATAAGTTGTTGTCATCATTGTTCTATCTCGCCATTAAAATACTGTGCATACCTGTGCACCAGTAAAAAATGAAATGCTTTACTGGGGCTGGGAAATGAATAGTTCAGCAAGAAAGCCCCCACAGCTCTGTACTACATGATGCCTCTCTGGATGCGGACACCACCAGCCTTGGCAGCACCACCACTCTGGATAGTGCTTCCCAGGCTGAGGTCCCACCTGCCCCGTGGGATGCACCACCTATTCCTCCATCACCACCCCATTGTGCAGCAACCTCCTGTCACCACCACCACCACCAGAAAGGGTTGCTCCCCACTCTCTATGGGCATAAGTGGCTGAGGAGGATAGGCCCATCACTAATGCTGACTTTTCTTTGCAGCTGCCTCAGAGCCCTGTAGGACCTGCCAGAAGCAATGTGATGAGCCACTGGTTCAGGTCCCAATCCCTCCAGGGGCAGCATTAGCTGCGATAAAAACCCACAGAGGAAGAGCATAAGGCTTTGCTTCCCACACCTTGAAAAAAAGAGGCTGACCAAAGAAGCCCAGAATAAAGTGAATGTATCTATGATCAGCACATTGAGCAATCCATGTAAAGGAATGCACCTTCACCTTAGATATAATCTTTACACACCATGTAAATGAATGTACCTTCACTTTCTAAAATGCCTTTGAATCAGAGTGTTCCTTTCTTGTATAGCCTGTTGACCCTGGTGATGTATCCACTGCATTCCTCCTGACTTAGCTCTTCCTCCTTCTCTTCCTTTTCATCTAGGTGATCTTCAAGTCCCTCTGGAGAAAGCAGGCCACTGGTTCTGGCCAGGTTATGAAGCATGCAGCAGGCTAGAAATAGACTTTAGGGGGGTTGTAGAGAAGACAATCCCCCAGATATGACTAGACAGCTGAAACATCTTTTGAGTAGGACGAAGGTTTTCTGATGACTGCCCTGGTCTGCCAGTGGATCCTGTTGTAGTAAGCCTCTACTATACTCTGTGGGTTAGCTAGCAGAATCATAAACCAGGTTTTGAGTAGATAATCTATATAACCTATAAGAAAGAAGTCAAAAAGATCAGAGTTAGATATCCTTTAGTATTGGGCAGGGGGGCAGTTTCACGATTAAGGTTGGAGAAGTCTTCCTGGACCAATGTGGTAAATCCACCTAGATATGAGGTAGACCAAAAGAAGAGGCTATTTGCTATGTGGTGGTAGTGCTAAGTGCATTCCTACCTAGAAGCCAGCCCCTGGTGATAGAATTAGTCATGAATTCCTGACTGTGAGAAGATGTAGGCATTGTGACTAGACACGATGTTGAAGATGCTGCTCTTGGCGTTCCAGACCACATGCATATTGAGGGAGTGGAAGCTCTTGCAATTGTGGTAGTTGGCCTCATTGTCCTCTAGTGCCCTTATAAGGTTAAGAGTTCAATTGATAGCTCCCAAGACAGAAGAGAAGCATGCAATGTTGTACAAATCAATCATTATTTGTTGTTGCTTTCTGCTTCGAAGAAAAGATATATATTATTGAGTTTTCCTGAGAAGGGCAACCAGAGCTGCTGAATATATATGGAGGTGGCAGACTAGCTTAATCAAGCTCTGACACCTAGAGGTGTGTGGAAGATGCTGGTGGCCAAAAATGCCACTACTGCAAAGCGCAGAATTTGCACAGAATTCCCCGCATATGCAGAAAATGGCAGAGGAGACGCCAGTATGCCCCGAACAGAGCAAGCTAAGATGAAAGCCCTGGTGTTCCGTTTGTGGCAAAGATGAAGGCCCCTGTGTGCCGCGGGACACGCTCCGCTCACAGCGAAGATGAAGGCCCCAGCGTGCCATTCGCGGTGAAGATGAAGGCCCCCATGTGCCTCGAACGGAGTGTGCTCCACTCATGGCGAAGAAGGCGGCCCCGGTGAGAATGAATGTGTATGTGTGAGAGGAGAGGGAGAGGGGTGTGAGAAAGGGGAGGGGGTGTGAGAGAAGAGAGGGAGAGTGGGTGTGAGAAAGTGGAGGGGGTGTGGGGGAGGGAAGTGAGAGAGGGGAGGGGAGCAGGGGGTGAGAGAGCATGGGAGGTTAGAGAGCGGGAGGTGCTTGAGTATGGGTGCAGAGAGAGGGAGATTGTGAAGGAGTATGTGTGTATGAGAGAGATTGGGAGCTCGTGTGTATGAAAAAGGGATTTTGTGTATGTGAGGGTGCTAGCCTGTGTGAAGGGATTTTGTATGTGTGAGACAGAGGCTGTGTGAAGGGATACATGAGAGAGAGACATAGGTAGCCTGTGTGAGGATGTATGTGTGAGAGAGAAAGGGAGCTTGTGTGGGTGTGTATGCAAGAGAGAGAGCCCTGTATGAGGGGATGTGTGTGTGTGTGTGCAAGAGAGTGAGGGAGCCTGTATGAGGGTGTGTGTATGTGTACTAGAGAGAGATGGAGCATGTGTGTATGAGAGAGGGAGGGACAGAGGGAGCCTGTGTGAGGGGCAGTACTGAGAATGGGGTCAAATTCTGGGACTGGTGATAGAGTGGAAGGGGTTGAGCCAGTTAGACAGTCATTAGCAGTGATTTGTTGTCTTTTTGACTGATACCAAAATCTGTAACAGGGTAGACAGCCAGGAAGGCGTGGAAAACATGAGGAGGGATCTAGTGAAGCTCAATGAATGGTCTAAGGTCTGGCAGCTAAGATTTAATACTAAAAATATGCAGAGTAATACATTTAGGGTGCAAAAACCCAAGGGGAAGGTACAGTATTGAAGGTGAAATTTTTCTAAGCATAAAGGAAAAGCGAGATCAAGGGGATCTTAAGTTGGCCAAACAGGTAGCTAAAGCAATGGCAAAAGCCAGAAAGATGCTTGGCTGCTTAGAGTAAGGAATGGTCAGCAGAAAAAGGGAGGTGATATTGCCCTTGTATAGGTCTCTGGTGAGAACTCGTTTGGAATACTGTGTACAGTTCTGGAGACTGCACCTTCAAAAGGATATAAACAGGATGACGTTGGTCCACAGGGTGGCTACTAAAATGGTCAGTGGTCTTCATTCTAAAGCATATGAGGATAGATGTAAAGATCTAAACATGCATACCATAGAGGAAAGGTGAGATAGGGGAGATATGATAGCCATTTAAATATCTCAAAGGTTTACATGCACAGGCAGTGAGCCTTTTTCAATGGCGAGGAGGCTCTAGAACCAGGGATCATGAGGAGTACAGTTAGGAAATATTTATTTACAGAGAGGATGGTGGATGTAAGGAACAGCTTCCCAGTGGAAAAAGTGAAGACATAAAGATTAACTTAATTCAAGAAATCATGGGATAAATACAGGGGATCTCCAAGGAAGTGATGAGAATTACAATGTTAAATTAATTGGACGGATGGGCAGACTAGATGGGCCATATGGTCTTTTTCTGCCGTCATGTTCCTATATAACATATTTTTCTGCTCTTTTATTTTACATGTAACTTTTTTTTTTTTTTTTTTTTAAACACAGATGAACCCGGGTACGTTTTTGTACCTGGGAACAGTTCATGCATCATTCTCATGCTTTCCTGAATCCTGAATATATTAATAATGGTTATGTCTTTCACTGTGTGCTTGTCACAGTCAGAGAAAAGGTGTTCAGCAGAATTCAGAGATCTGACAGGTGTTGCAGTGAGAATGCTTCTGCTATGGCCCTTGGAGAGGAACTGAGACCAACTTCTCATTTCATATTGGTCACTTTAGCTGGGATTTGAACTGGTGGCTTAGAAGTAAAAGGCTCTGTAATATTGTGACCATCTTCCTGAGCCATCCAGTCCCAGTAATTCAATATGGGATGGTTCTTTGGTAAACTCTCCAGCTGTGAGATATAGGGCCTTATTCTAAAAAAGACCGTTTCCTATCTAAAGATATTTTCTATATTAAATAAATACCAGAGTCTGCTGGAAAAGGAATGTTAATAATTCATACTATAATTAATGATGCATTAAAATAAATGATCCATGTCTACAAGGCACTTATTTTTTTAAACTGCACATTTCATAACCAACAAATCATGTTTAAATCAATTGAAGAACAGATTCACCCATCTGGAGCAGATTGCAGCACTGAATTGTAAAGCCCTGGTGAACAGTGATGGATTTAGGAATTTTCTGCCCCTGGGTACTGTTGGTGCCATCACCAACCCCCCCCCCCCCCCCCCAATCAAACAAGATCAGATCACAGGGATCAGAAGGTCTAAGGCTGAGCAAAGAAGAGCTACTCTGCTCTGCAATCCAACCTCTCCTTTCCAGTTATTAAGGAACTGGGGGGGGGGAGGGCACAGGAGAAAGCCTGGAGCAGACAGAGAAAAGGGGGATCATTTTGAGGAGGTTAGAAGGCCCTGAGTGGGTGATCATTGTGGGATGAGAGTAGATCAGGGGTGTTGGTGTGTCAGATTGGGTGAGAGGTTAAAGAGGGGAATTCAAGGGGGATCAACACCAAAATCCTAACTCCGTCACCGATTCTGGCCCACTAGGGATGTACAGATGCAAATTTTCATTTCGGTTTGTTATTTTGTTTTATAGGTCATCTGTGTTTGTTTGGTTCATTTCAAACAAAAATAAATTCATGTTTTATTTGTTCATTAAGTTACCATTTAAGCCAATGGAGGAAGCACTAATCCTATTTTAGGTGCCAAAATTGGAGTTTTCTCAGCAATTCTAATGAAACTTGTAGAAAGACATAATCAGAAAAGGGAAAGAACTCCAAGGCACCTAGACTATGGCAAAGAGGCACCAAAAGTGGCGTGAATAGCCTAAGACACAGTAAAGAGGCAAAGGGATAAGCAGCAGTGGCAGGAGTTCTCCAAGGCACTGTCAGAGGAGCAAAAAAGCAGCAAGAATGGAAGGAACACACAGCAAGGTGAATTTTCAAAATGCGACAGGCAAAAATATGCTCTATACACGCATTTGAGACACAACTGCATGCAATCCATATTTTATGAATGGGTCACATACGCACATATATCAGCCTTCGCTCGTAAAAAAAATATGAACGGAGAAAAGGAGTGTGTTAGGAGCATGGTTAGCATGTACATGTGTCATGAGCTACTTTAAAAGTGACATACACATGAATGTCATCAAAACTACACGAGTACCTTTACTACTGCTCATTCACAATCACTGCAAACTTTCCTGATGTTCTGCCACTTGGTGTTTGGTGAGCTGGCTTCTCTGGGTGAGTTAATATGGCAGCAGGCTAGGGAGCGGCAAGGAGTGTCCCAGGGACAAGCAGGGCTTTGCTGGGGGATAACTGAAGACTACTATCAAGGTTGGTGATTTAGTCTGGCGCACACATTTTACACACAAGACGTGGAAAGACCCGGTAGACTGGGTTAAACTGAGGGTGGGAGCAAGTGTATATAAGACATACATGGCTATACTAGGGGGTGGAAGTTCATGGTGGACGATACGTATCCAGAAAAACTCTAATGGGCTTATGGGTAACTCCTGTTATAATAGCTGAGAAGGGAGAGAGAACAGAGGAGGAGGAGGAGATACCCCTTACAAAGAATATAAAGGACTAGGGCACAGGTTTTTGATCTGTCAGAGGAGTAAGTCTTGTGTAGATTCACATTTAACAAGGAAAGCTTTCTGTACCTAAAGTATGCCAGCAGTTAGAGGAGGACCTGCACCCTTTCACCTACAGGGGCCATATCTTACCAATATACATCAAGGTCACTACCACTCTGGCATTTTTGGCCACCGGCACCTTTCAGGCACTTCTAGTGGTCACAGCTGGAATAAGCCAGTGTGCTACCTCCATGTGTTTCAAGCAGTTCCTGTTGGAGGACAGCTCCAACCTCAACAGGGAACTACTCCCCTGCCCTACACTTAAGGCACTGTCTCTGCTCTTCTCTGTGCTCTCCCCTACAGTAAGAAGAGGATATGCACTCCGAAACTGACTGATGATCCTGCTAGCTAACCTACAAATCACTGCAGAGGCTCGCTACAACAAGGCCCACCGGAAGACCAGGGCAGTCATCGGAAAACCTTCAACCTACTCAAAACACACTTCTGATGCCAGGACAGATCTGGAGGATCTGTGAGATCTTTCTAGTCTGCTGAATGCTTTATAATAGGGATGTGAATCGTTTTTTGACAATTTAAAACAATCGCCAGATATATTTTAAATCGTCAAAAATCGTTAGAGCCGCGATACAATAACAATTCCCCCGATTTATCGTCAAAAAATCGTAAATCGGGGGAGGGGGAGGGCGGGAAAACCGGCACACCGAAACAACCCTAAAACCCAGCCCGACCCTTTAAAACAAATCCCCTACCCTCCCGAACCCCCCCAAAATGTTTTAAATTACCTGGGGTCCAGTGGGGGGGTTCCCGACCCGTATGACATAGTGAGGGCCCGTATGACATAGTGAGGGCAAAAGTAGCGCCGGCACCATTTTAAATATTGGCAATACGGCGCGAGTGCAGGAGGTCGCTCCCGGACCCCCGCTGGACTTTTGGCAAGTCTTGTGGGGGTCAGGAGGCCCCCCCAAGCTGGCCAAAAGGCCCTGGGGGTCCAGCGGGGGTCCGGGAGCGATCTCCTGCACTCGTGACGTCGGGTGACAGGAACCAAAATGGCGCCAGCGCTACCTTTGCCCTGTCATATGGTAAGGGCAAAGGGCCACCGGCGCCATTTCTATTAACGCAGCCGTGGCCCGAGAGCAGGAGATCACGCCGGGACCCCCCCCACTGGACCCCAGGTAATTTAAAACATTTGGGGGGGGGTTCGGGAGGGTGGGGGATTTGTTTTAAAGGGTCAGGGTGGGGTTTAGGGTTCTTTTGGTGTGCCGGTTTTCCCGCCCTCCCCCGATTTACGATTTTTTACGATTTAAAAAAAACAACAAAAACATGACGATCAGATTTCCCTCCCCCCCCCAGCCAAAATCGATCGTTAAGACGATCGATCACACGATTCACATCCCTACTTTATAACCTGGCTGAAACCAGAGGCCTGCTTTCTCCACAGGGACTAGAACAGGGGTCGGGAACCCATGGCTCGCGAGCCAGATATGGCTCTTTTGAGGGCTGCATCTGGCTCGCGGACAAGTGTCGCCACACTTCGCGGTTCCCCGCTGACCCAGCTGCTCCCCGGTCCTCCGCCGCCCGGGCTTAAAATGCTGTCAGCCCGGGCGGAACGCGGCAGGACAGCTGGAGTCAGCGGCACCGGCGTGCTCTCTTCTCCTCCCTCCCCCCCCCCCCCCCCCGCGGCCCGGAAGAGGAAGTGGAGAGCATCGGGTGCCTGCGCGGGAAGAAGAGACCGTGGTCTCTTCTTCCCGCGCAGGCACCCGATGCTCTCCACTTCCTCTTCCGGGCCGCGGGGGGGGGGGGGGGAGAAGAGAGAGTCAGCGGCACGACTGGAGTCAGCCGGGTGCCTGCGCGGGAGTCATCGGGTGTCAGCCGGGTGCCAGCGCTGGAGTCATCGGGTGCCTGCGCGGGAGTCTTCCCGCGCAGGCACCCGATGCTCACCACTTCCTCTTCCGGGCCGCGGGAAGAAGAGAGCGCACCAGCGTGCTCTCTTCTTCCTGTGGCCCGGTAGAGGAAGTGGTGAGCATCGGGTGCCTGCGCGGGAAGAAGAGGCCACGCTAATGTCCGACGGGAAGAAGACTGCAGCGCGGCTCGGAGGAAAATGAAGAGTTTCAACCGCGACCGATGGGACTCCGCCTTCGCCTCCGCGAGGGCTGAAAATGAAGGAGGTTAGCGTTGGGAAGAGGCTGCTGCTGCTGCCGCGAGTTCCCGGGGTGGGGGTGGGGGAGAGTGATAGTGAATGAGCGAGCAAGCATGTGTGTTTGAGATCCTGTGTGTGTGAGTGAGAGATTGCATGTATGTGAATGATTGAGAGCCTGTATATGTGAAAGAGAGTATGTCTGTGATTGAGAGCCTGCCTGTGAGAGAGAGCATGAATGTAAGTTTACCATTGGGAACCTGTATGTGTAAGTTTGTGATTGAAAACCTGTTTGTGTGAAAGAGTATGTGTGTATGATTGAGATCCTTTGTGTGTGAGAGAAATCATGTGTATGTATGATTAAGAGCCTGTGTGTATAAGTAAGAGAGAGATCATGTGTGTCTGTGTCTGATTGACAGCTGGTTTAGGTGATGGAGTATGTGATTGAGAGCCTGTGTTTCAATGAGAGAGAGAGACCATGTGTGTCTGTGTGTGATTGAGAGCTGATTTAGGTGAGGGAGCATGTGAGTATGTGATTGAGAGCCTGTGTGTAAATGAGAGAAAGAGAGGACATGTTTGTAAGCATGTGAATGAGAGTCTGTGTGTGAGAGAAATGTGTGTGATTGAAAGCCTGTGTGTGTGTGTAAGCGTGAAAAGATAGACAGCATGTGTGTAAATGTGTAATTAAGAGCCTATATAAGTGAGAGAGAAAAAGCATGGGTATATGTGAGTACTGAGAGCATGTGTGTATAGGTGTGTCATTGAGAGCCAGTGTGAGAGAGAGCGCTGGTATGTGACTGAGAGAGAGGAGAAAGTTCCAAGCAAACCACCCCGCCTCCTCCTAATTCAGAACAATCTCAGGACACCTGGATATCAAACGTTCCCAGGTATGCAGAGCAAAAAAATTTTTGTATCCTTATTATTTTTCATTACTGGATCTTTGTGTCTGCTATTTTGAAATATTTTGTTGGTATCTGGAAATGTTTTATGAGTTTTTAATTATTGGATATTCCACTCATCAGCTGTTTCGAAATATGTTCTTTTTGTTAGTACAGTTTTAATGCTGATGATTTTATATTTCTTGATTTGTTTTATAAGGATGGGTGATGTTTCTTTTTTCCTTTGTTACACTGCATACAGAGACTCTGGCTTGTTGCAGTTTCCAATTCACTTTTTTCTGCATGCTTCTTGTTATGCGTTTTGGTCTCTTTATTCTATGTTAGGTGAGGGACAGCACGTGATTCAGGTGAGGTTTTCTGCTGGCGTGTTGTTTCTGTGTAGGACTCTATAGCAGCCTGACTTGGTCCGTTTTCCTAATAGGAGATGTATGTATTGGTGTCTTAAGGCCTGGTGTAATATTTTCAGAGACTTATTGTACATTAAAAGTGTGATCTTACATAAAATGCACACATTTACTTGTATTTAGTTTTAAACATATTGTATGGCTCTCATGGAATTACATTTTAAAATATGTGGCGTTTATGGCTCTCTCAGCCAAAAAGGTTCCTGACTCCTGGACTAGAAGATCATCCAGATGATGAGGAGATGGCACCTGACCTGAGTCATTAGGAATTACAGGAGATACAACTGCAGACACCGGGCTATACATAAAAGGAACACTGATACAGACATTTTAGACAGTGAAGTTGCATTTATTTACAGAATGTGCAAAGATGAAAAAGGTGTATTTACTTACATGGAATGCTCAATGTGTTGATGAATAAAATGAAAGATTTCTGGACTTCCTTGGCCGGCCTCTTTTTTGGGGTCAGAGAAGCTCTGGTACATTGGCCTGCCCAAATCTTGTGCTCCTCCACAGCAGGGTTCTATTACAGCTTACACTGCCCTCAGAGGACTAAGGACCTGGGAGCAATTACTCATCTGAATAACTGCTGGAGGGCTCTGAGGCACCTGTGAGGATGGGCTGGCAGCAGTGATGAGTCTATTCTTATCAGCCACTTGTGTCCTGGGGGGGGGGAGGGAGACTCTCTTTCTGGGTGGTGGTTTTTGCTGGTCAGAGTACCCTCAGTATGGCAGAGGTATCACTAGACCAGGTCTGTTAGATGACAGCTTAGTGTTATTATGCAATGGTGGTGCACCATTCTCCCACTGGGTGAGGTATCTTGACTGAGGGGTAGCATAGGGACTGTAGTTTTTCAGATGCGGCTCATAGGAAAATTTTAAAAAAGATTTCTAGGAAAAAACTTAAAGAAAGTGTAGAAGACATAAGAAAGAGGTTCCCACAAGCTAAGGACTAGTGTACAGGGAAGTGCTAAAGGTAAGGTATCCTGCCTTGGAAAGCTCACCAGAATCTGAGTCAGAGTCTACTAAAATCTGTCCTACACTGGGTGGAAGTGGTACCTGTCCCAAAGCCCTGACCAGTATATTAGGTGTGGAGGTGACAAGATAGTGAGTTCTAGTGGTTACTGTTTGAATACAGATAGTGTGTCAACAATATACAGAAAAAGTTCCAGGTTAGACATTCATTTTTTCAGTCATCACTCAATAAAGCTTTTCATTTTCTACCATTGCACAGGTGTAAAGAGTGTTTTAATGAAGAGATTGCCTCCTGAGCAGGAAAAGTCTCTGTGATGACAATGTATAATGGCAAATAAATTACTCTGGTTTTCCCCACTGTGCAGGAATCCCAGGAATTCATGAGGCCTTGGGTGATTCAATGACTCTCCCTGTGTGCCCACATGCCCAGAATCTTAACTTAAAGGGGAACACTTATATAAATGTATAGTACTATATATAGTTATAATCAATATATACATACAAGAACTTTATACATAAAATCTTATAGAAAATGCTCACCTGCAAGGCCTTCAGCTTGTGAGGTGTCCAATGGCCCCATACCTCCAGCAGCTGTATCCAAAATGGTGCTGAGCACCATCAGCTCTGCTGCGAGAAGGTGATCTGGCTGGCAGGCCTCTCAGCTTTCATCCAGGCCTCTTGCTTTACAAACCATCGGAGATCATACCACTTGTGGCTCAAGTCTTTCACACTTGCAATTGTTGAGAAAACTGCATTGAACCTGTGGTGGATCTTCTCCAACATGCTCTCCTTCCTGTATGAACCTGTTCTTCTGGATTCAGGGCCATATAAGACGTGCTGGACCTTTGTGATCTCACAGACAAGAAAGTCCACCTTTGTGATCTCACAGACAAGAAAGTCCACTTCCCTAAGTAGGAAGTTAGGCTTCCTCAGTAGCGCTCTACTCCTTCCAGACATGGTACACGTAGAAAGACATGCACGGGAAGCAAGCCCTTTATACCTGCATACAAGTGCAAATTGCACATACAGTATTTGCACATATATAGTGGTGGGATTTATGTACGTAAATATTACACACAATTATAATTAAAGCAGCTAGGAAATATACGAGTGTTTGATGTTACTACTGCGAAGTGCAGAATTTGCACAGAATTGAATTTTTTCATGCAGAATTTGAAAATGCTCAGAGGGCCACAAATTTTAGCTCATCCTGCTTGTGGTTGAAGTCGAGGGAGACTTGGTGGGCCACGAGCGCAGCCCATCCCGCTCCTGGTGAAGATAAGCAGGCCCGGAGGCAGAGAGGCAAGAAAGCTGAGCTTGTGAACCTGTGTGACAGAGAGAACGTATGCATGTGAAGATATGTTTGTGTGTGTGTGCGCGCGTGTGCATGTGTGTGAGAGAGCGAGCCTATGTGAGGAAAGATTGTGAGTGTACAGGTGAGTGAGAAACTGGGATCCTGTATGTGTGTGTGAAAGAGAGAGAGGGATTGTGCATGTGTGTGTGAAGGAGGGTGGGTGTTTGTGTGTGAGAGAGAAAACCTGTGTGAACGGGTGTGTGTGTGCGGTGAGCAAGAGTGGGAGCCTGTGTGGAAGTAGGGGTGTGTGTGTGTGTGAGTGTGTGTGAGAGAGAGAGAGAGATTGTTTGAGGGGGTGTAGGTGTATGCAAGAGAGAGAAGGAGCCTGTGTGAGGGTCTGTGTGTGTGTGTGTGTGTGTGTGTGTATGAGAGAAAGAGAAAGGGAGGCTGTGTGAAATCGTGCATATATGTACAAGAGAGAGCACCTGTGTGAGGGTGTATGAATACAAGAGAGAGAGAGGGAGCCTGCGTGAGGGTGTGTGTGTATAGAGAGGTCCAGAGAGTCTGTGTGATGGTGTACACGTGTGTGTGTGCGCAAGAGAGGGGGAGCCTCTGTGAGGGGGGGGGCTGTATGTACAGGAGACAGAAGGAGCCTGTGTGGGGGGGTGAGTGAAGTAAAGCGATACAGTATGTATCCTGTGTCTTACAATATATCAAGCCAAGAGTTTCTAATGGGACTATGTCCCTTCTTCTACCTTACCAAACCTTTGTCCTCTAATTTATGTTTGGATGGGAAACAACTGATGAAAACAACAGTTCTGAACCAGCTTCAGGTGATAAGACAATTCCTATGAATCACTGGAATACATTTAATATTAGAGAGCTTATGGATTACTGGTGGTGGAGGTGGGAGAGGGAACGAGGAAATTGAAACACCAAGGCCATGGAAACCCTGATTCCTCGCAGCTAGGTGTTTTGTGAGAGTCCTTACATAGCACATGATCCTACATGTACTGTAGAACATAAGCAAAAGTAATCTTCTTGCAGTAGATCTCCATTGAAGGGTAAGTCTTTGAGAGACAGAAGTGTTGTTAACTCCAAGAAGGGATTGGCAGATGGGAACTGGGAGCCTTCAGGAAAGAAGCAGGTCACTCCCTGCAAAGATAGCATGGAGACGGGTAGGCTGGGTGCTGTACATATATTAGACACCTGTATTAGACACCTGTATTAATGCAGGTAGGCCTTCATCTCTGTAGTGTATATAGTAGCTCTTTTCTGTGACATCTGAAGGTTATGGGACATTGAGATGACTTAGTAGACCTTGCAACAGCAGCCAGTTTCATTATCTCCAACCTGAACATCTATATAACACCTCTTCTGTGTTGCAAAATGTGCTGAATCAGACAGGGCCACTTCATAAGGGTTCCTAGTCTTCCTATGGACACAAAGTTTTTTTCCTATATAGTCTAAACCCCTGCTTGTGGCTTGGCTACTCTATCTGTAGCTTTTTGGAAGAAAAGAGATAAATACCTATGATTTGTGGTCTCCCTTACTGATTACTGTTTCAGGGGTGCAAGGAATAGACAACAAAACCAAATCAATATGTTGATGTAAGAGTACATAATGGGAGGATAAAAATTAGTGAACAAACTTGCATGGAAAACAACATGCAGGGCTATGTGTGGGTCAGAGAGATATGGCTATAGAATGCCCTTAAAGGGACTTTACTGTAGAAGGAAATGAACCATAGCATGCAAATAACACAGACACACACCCAAACTGAATAATACAAATAAAAACTTTTATATAAAGCTTTAAACTTTTTTAAAAGTCAGAAACTATTTACATATTAACAAAAATTAAATTGGGCAGGGGTGGGACAAGCTAGGGAATAAATTACTTACATCAAAAAATGGCCCAGGTACCTTGGGAAGCCAGGTCCTGAAGGCCTAGGGAGCTGATGGTGCTGGCCTCATGCCCATCAGTTCAAGAGCTGCCGTGTTGCTCTCTTGAGCCTTGGCTAGTTGCTCCACTCACTCTGATCTGCCTCTTGAGTTCTGACCACTTACAAACCATCCCACCATCATCCCCTGGCCAAAAGCCTCCTGAAAAACTGATTCCTGGCCTGGAGTGGGTGCCTCAGCCACTAAGCCAGTAATTGGCAGGGCTGCTGAGGATGGCAGGGGGTGTTGAAGGGATTCTTGGTCTCCCATGGCCAGCAAAAGCTGGCCAGTCTGAGGAACCTGCATCCCGAGGTCTCAAGGCAGAATGGGGAGGAGAACCTACTGGGAAGGAGAGAGGGATATAACAGCTCTGAGGCTGGCCTGGGGCCACCATTCTCCCACTGGTGGTGGTGGTGATGATGATGGAGTGAGTGGCAGCGGTGCTGTCTGCTGTTCCCCTGCAGTGGCTGCAGCTGCGTCAGCTATAGGAGTGGCAGGGTGCTTGGCTGCCTCTTCCTCCTCCTCCTCTTCTGAGCTGGTAGAATCTGTGAAGAAAGCAAACCGCACTGTTATTCTATCAACTCATAAGCTCCAAGGTGTGATTTGCAGCTTCATATGAGCTGTTAAGATTGAATAGCATTAGTGGGAGAGATGGAGACACACCCATGTCAATATGTAGTGGCAAGGCCATAGATAAGTTCCCTGACATACTTGAGACATCATTATTGTAGCATTTTAGAATGGTGCTTAGATATTAAAAGGGACATGGAAGTTGGCTCAAATTTTGGATAGTTAGCGTAGGGCTGTGGTCTAGAGATAAGTCATCAAGCGCCAGAATGCAGCACATAGTGTATGGGTGTTTCAAGGATGGGGGCATTTACTTTCCATGGTGAGATTTGTAGGAGTAGGTTCTCTTACCCTTTTGAGTTATATACTTATAGAAGTCATATTTCATCACCGTGCTGGACATTACCCAGGGAATAGGCAAGGACAAAGCCAATGTGTCTTAGGGTTTCTTTTTTTAAAAACTTTTTATTTAAAGACACATCAATACATAATCATGAACAACAGGATTAGCCAATGTAAAATAAAATGAGAGGGCATTTTTGATACAAAAAGATCATCAGCACATCAAGCAAAAGATAAGAGGTTTTTCATAATAGGCTATAAGTTAACACACCTCCATTGCTAATAGACCTCCCATATAGTCTCATATTTTTCAATTTTATCATGAAGAGCAAAGGAAATACTTTCCATTATTGCAATATCAGTCACCACAGTTCTCCAATGGGTAAGTAGTAGGTTAGATTTCCAATAATAAGCTATGGTGGTAATATGGGCTGCATGTAACAAATGTGTAATAAGTATGCGAGGTGGCCCATTCAGATCTTATCTTCCATCTTACCCAAGAGAGATAGTTAAGTTGTGAATTGTACAGTAGTAGTCGTAACATCTAATATAATAGATTGTACCTAATCCCAAAAATGTAATAGATTGTACCTGATCCCAAAAATCTTTGACTATTACGCAGTCCCACCACATGTGCAAGTAGGAAGCAGAAATACCACACCTCTCCAACATAATGGACTAGCTGTACTAAATCGAGCAAAGTATAAAGGATATCAATATGTTTGATGCAATAGGCCAATTCCCGAAACATGTTACATTTCGACAGTTTAAGAGTCACATGCCAAATATCTCTCCAATCATCCTCATCCAAAGTTAATGATAAATTATTATTTAATTTTTGTATAAGAGAAGGATTTGTTTCAAGTTTTTTAATCCCATCTTGTAAGTATTTATAAAAGTGAGAAATGAAATTGGAATGAAAACTTGGTTTCATGAGAATTGTTTCCAAACCTGTGCAGGATCTCAGCAGTGCTACATCCCATCTAGTTCTAAAGACATCTTTTTGTACTTGGAAGAAAACATAATGAGTGTGATATGATATACCAAATTCAGCTTTGAGAGTATCAAATGTTTTGAAGTGATCACCCCACCAAATTTAGTCCAATAATCTCAAACCATGATCAGACCTGCCCCTCATCTCAATAGACAAGAATGGACGCAGATAGTTGGGGGTTATATCAAAGAAGAGATGAAGGAAAATCAATAGGATGTTACTCTTCACACGAGTGACATCATCAGATGGCGCCCAGCACAGAAAACTTTTGTCAAAGTTTCTAGAAACTTTGACTGGCACACTGAGCATGCCCAGCATGCCACTAACTAGGCATCTATATGCGGTCCCTCTTCAGTCTCGTAATATAGAATTATGAAAAAATAAAAAATAAACTAGGAGAAACCTAACCACACAGGGTGGCGGGAGGGTTTCGTGAGGACTACCATCCTGTTGTCCTGTTACAGGTAAGCAACTCTGCTTTCTCCTAGGACAAGCAGGATGGTAGTCCTCATACAAGGATGAATCCCTAGCTACAGGCTATTCCCGAAACCCAAGCAAGACGAACAGGCACCTAACCATGTACCAACGGGCACAACAATAAGGTGCTGTTAGTAACAAGGAGACAGCCTGAACGCGAACAATGGGCCCTAGGCAAGAAGAGTTGGGTTCTACAGTTGAAAGAGATTCCAAAGACGGATTGGCCAAAACTGCTATCGTGTCAGCCATCCTTGTCCAGACAGTAGTGAGAAATGAAAGTATGGATAGAACTCCACGTCACAGCCTTGCAGATCTCATCCATGGGGACCGCACACAAGTGGGCCACCAAAGACGTCATGGTTCTGACAGAATGAGCCTTGACATGGCCTCCAAGCTGATCCGCCTGAGCGTAGCAGAAGGAGATACAATCTGCTAACCAGTTGGACAGTGTCTGCTTGGTGATAGCGACTCCCAATCTGTTCCTGTCAAAAGAGATGTAGAGTTGCTTGGACTGCCTGTGTCCTGCTGTCTGCTCCAGGTAGAAAGCTAAGGCCCTCTTGCAATCCAAGCTGTGCAGAGCCCATTCGCCCTGGTGCGAATGAGGCTTGGGAAAAATGGTGGGTAGGATGACTGACTGGTTAAGATGAAAACCCGTCACCACCTTACGCAAGAAATTAGGGTGTGTGCGCAGGACCACTCTATTGTGAAAGAATTTCATGCAAGGTGGATACAAAATCAAGGCCTGAAGTTCCCCAACTCTGCGCGCTGAGGTGACCATTACCAAGAAGATGACCTTCCAGGTTAGGTACTTCAGGTCACAGGATTTAAGTCTATGAAAAAGAGATGCAAAAACTCCTCTGAGTAACCAGCAATAGCTCAGTGCCATATAATGTTTGTGCAATATAAACTTGTTGGCCATCATCTGGGTCATGAAAAGCTCTGGAAACAGGAAAAGCTAGTGCTTTACTAATCAGTATACAAGCATCCCAGCTCTTAGTATTAAATGAAGAGGCTATCACAGTACCTACCCAAGCACTCGCCAATATTTCATTTTCAGTTTTAGACATATGGGTTTTTTGAAGAAACGCCAAGTAAATCTTTTGCTTTTTAAGATACTATAAAATCCTAGCCCATTTAATAGGCTTAGAGAAAAATAGACTAGACAAAGACATCTAATATGTCAACAAAATAGTGTAACAAGTCCCAAATGAAGATAATATAAAATGAAAAATTGTCTTCCCGTTATAAATTTTCCACAATCCTACCATTCAAAATAATAAAGTCAAAAAACATTAAACTGTATCTACGTTTTTCTGTTATTCCCAACTTTTTACACACTAGAAGAAACCAAAAATAAACTTCAGACTAGTGTGATGTATGACAAACCATATTACTAAACCAAACCTTCCACCCGCCCATCTGTAAGCATACATTTTCCAACTTAAATTTCCACCTCCTTCTACCCTTAACTCTCCCATTTACCCTTCAACTGCTTATAATTTATAGCAACGCAAAACTGTTGCAATGATGAGTAGGTACAAACCCCAAACTTAGAACTCATACAGTGTACTCTCAAGAGAAAATTAAAAGAAACCTATAGTCGAGGTATCTGGAATCCAAAATACAGTGGCTTGCAAAAGTATTCAACCCTCTAAAAAAAAATCAGCAGATTTGTGTGGGTTACAGATGACACTTACACAGATTGTTCCAGACAGTATGTTTATTGCAAACCAGTATGCTCTTAAAGTAAATTTTCAAAACAACAATTCATTATTTCTCTGCATTTTTTGTAAACTAATACTAAAAACTGAAAAATGCTGCTTACGTAAGTATTCCCACCCCCCACCCCCCTTCAGACTAATACTTGGTAGGAGCACCTTTTGCTGCAATAACACTAAGTCTGTTGGGGCTAAGTTTCTACCAGCTTTGCACACTGTATGGGAGTGATTTTTGCCCATTCTTTCTGGCAGATTTAGTGCCATAAATTCTCGATTGGATTGAGATATGGACTTTGACTTGGCCATCGCAAGACATTCACCTTTTTTGTTGTTCAACCACTCCTGTGTTTCTTTGGCCTTGCGCTTAGGATCATTGTCTTGCTGAAAGGTGAACTTTCTCCCAAGTTTTAGTTTTTTTAGCAGACTGAAATAGGTTGTCTTGCAGTACCTCCCTGTATGTTGCACCATCTATCTGTCCTTCAATTTTAACAAGATGCTCAGTCTTCCCTAAGGAAAACCATCCTCACCACATAAGAACATGCCAAACTGGTTCAGACCAAGGGTCCAACAAGCACAGCGTCCTGTTTCCAACAGTGGCCAATCCAGGCAATAAGAACCTGGCAAGTACCCAAAAACTAAGTCTATTCCATGTTACTGTTGCTAGTAATAGCAGCGGCTATTTTCTAAGTCAACTTAATTAATAGCAGGTAAGGGACTTCTCCTCCAAGAACTTATCCAGTCCTTTTTTAAATACAGCTACGCAAACTGCACTAACCACATCCTCTGGCAACAAATTCCAGAGTTTAATTGTATGTTAAGTGAAAAAGAACTTTCTCCAATTAGTTTTAAATGTGCCACATGCTAACATCATGGAGTGCCCCCTAGTCTTTCTATTATCCGAAAGAGTAAATAACTGATTCACATTAACCCGTTCTAGACTTCTCATGTTCTTAAACACCTCTATCATATCCCCCCCTCAGTCATTTCTTCTCCAAGCTGAAAAGTCCTAACCTCTTTAGTCTTTCCTCATAGGGGAGCTGTTCCATTCCCTTTATCATTTTGGTCACCCTTCTCTGTACCTTCTCCATCGCAATTATATCTTTTTTGAGATGCGATAACCAAAATTGCACACAGTATTCAAGGTGCGATCTCAGCATGGAGCAATACAGAGGCATTATGACATTTTCCGTTTTATTCACCATTCCCTTTCTAATAATTCCCAACATTCTGTTTGCTTTTTTGACTGCCGCAGCACACTGAACAGATGGTTTCAATGTGTTATCCACTATGACGCCTAGACCTCTTTCTTGGGTGGTAGCTCCTAATGTGGAACCTAACATTGTGTAACAATAGCATGGGTTATTTTTCCCTATATGCATCACATTGCACTTATCCACATTAAATTTCATCTGCCATTTTGATGCCCAATTTTCCAGTCTCACAAGGTCTTCCTGTAATTTGTCACAATCTGCTTGTGATTTAACTACTCTGAACAATTTTGTATCATCTGCAAATTTGATTACCTCACTTGTCGTATTTCTTTCCAGATCATTTATAAATATATTGAAAAGTACGGGTCCCAATACAGATCCCTGAGGCACTCCACTGCCCACTCCCTGCCACTGAGAAAATTGTCCATTTAATCCTACTCTCTGTTTCCTATCTTTTAGCCAGTTTGTAATCCACGAAAGGACATCGCCACCTATCCCATGACTTTTTGCTTTTCCTAGAAGCCTCTCATAAGGAACTTTGTCAAATCCTTCTGAAAATCCAAATATATTACATCTACCGGTTCACCTTTATCCACATGTTTATTAACTCCTTAAAAAAAGTGAAGCAGATTTGTGAGGCAAGACTTGCCTTGGGTACAGCCATGCTGACTTTGTTCCATAAAACCATGTTCTTCTATATGTTCTGTGATTTTGATATTTAGAACACTTTCCACTATTTTTCCTGGCATTGAAGTCAGGCTAACCGGTCTGTAGTTTCCCAGATTGCCCCTGGAGCCCTTTTTAAATATTGGGGTTACATTAGCCACCCTCCAGTCTTCAGGTACAATGGATGATTTTAATGATAGGTTTCAAATTTTTACTAATAGATCTGAAATTTCATTTTTTAGTTCCTTCAGAACCCTGGGGTGTATACCATCTGGTCCAGGTGATTTAATACTCTTCAGTTTGTCAATCAGGCCTACCACATCTTCTAGGTTCACCGTGATTTGGTTCAGTCCATCTGAATCATTACCCGTGAAAACCTTCTCTGATACGGGTATCTCCCCAATATCCTCTTCAGTAAACACCGAAGCAAAAAAAAATCACTTAATCTTTCCTCGATGGCCTTATCCTCTCTATTTGCCCCTTTAACCCCTCGATCATCTAACGGTCCAACTGACTCCCTCACAGGCTTTCTGCTTCGGATATATTTTAAAAAGTTTTTACTGTGAGTTTTTGCCTCTACGGCCAACTTCTTTTCAAATTCTCTCTTAACCTGTCTTATCAATGTCTTACAATTAACTTGGCAACGTTTATGCATTATCCTATTTTCTTCTGCTGGATCCTTCTTCCAATTTTTGAATGAAGATCTTTTGGCTAAAATAGCTTTTCACCTCCCCTTTTAACCATGCTGGTGATCGTTTTGCCTTCCTTCCACCTTTCTTAATGTGTGGAATACATCTGGACTGTGCTTCTAGGATGGTATTTTTTTTTTAACAATGACCACGCCTCTTGCACACTTTTTACCTTTGTAGCTGCTCCTTTCAGTTTTTTTCTATTTTTCTCATTTTATCAAAGTTTCCCTTTTGAAAGTTTAGCATGAGAGCCGTGGATTTGCTTACTGTCCCCCTTCCAGTCATTAATTCAAATTTGATCATATTATGATCACTATTGCCAAGCGGCCCCACCACCGTTACATCTCTCACCAAATCCTGTGCTCCACTGAGAATTAGATCTAAAATTGCTCCCTCTCTCGTCAGTTCCTGAACCAATTGTTCCATAAAGCTGTCATTTATTCCATCCAGGAACTTTATATCTTTAGCATGTACTGATGATACATTTTCGTCTGGACTGGCGTCTCAACCGACTTGAAGTCTGAACATGTTAGCCTAGAAAAATATGTTTTTCTAGGCTAACATGTTTTTTTAACGACTGGAAGTATGGAATTAAGAAGAGATACTTTTCCTTTTCCCTCATCTACTTGACGTCATGATTGTTTGTTTTGACATCCCCATTTGCATAGAGTGACGTTCTGTTCCCGCTCTTGGCATAAACAGGATATTTAAAGAGACGCTCTCGTTAGCCTCGGTTCCTCCGTTCAGACTGCAAGACGGTTGAGACGCCAGTCCAGACGAAAATGGTAGCCTTCTACTCAAGATAAGTATTGCTGTATATTATTGATGATCTTTGCATATCTTATTGAAATTAGTTCTTTTGCTACATTTTTATAGACACGATGACAGATTCGTTTAAATGCCCCTGAAGAAGCACTGCTTGTGTGAAACACGGCCGTGTTGAGCGCTTGAAAATTCCTGGACTGTGGTTAAAAACTCTTTTTATATAAAAAATTCTATAGAGAAAAAAATCCAAAAAAAAGCGTATAGAATAAAATGCTATTGAAGGTGAATGATTGAGAAAACCGGTTGGTTTCGGTAGAAATAAAACAGGCTTGCTGACACCTTCATTAAGGCTATTTAGAAAATTGATTTTTGTGTTCCCATTTTTTGATTGATTGGGGTAATTGAAATCTCCCATTATTACCGCACTACCAATTTGGTTAGTTTCTCTAATTTCTCTTAGCATTTCACTGTCCGTCTTACCATCTTCACCAGGTGGATGGTAGTATACTCCTATCACTATAGTCTTCCCCAACACTCAAGGGATTTCTACCCATAAAGATTCAATTGTGCATTTAGTCTCATGCAGGATGTTTATCCTGTTGGACTCTATGCCATCCCGGACATAAAGTGCCACACCGCCTCCTGAGTGCTCCTCTCTGTCATTGCGATGTAAGCTTTCTACCTAAGAGCCTAAATTTGGCTTCCAGAACCTCCCTCCCACATTTTCCTATGTCACTGGTGCCCACATGTACCACGACAGCCAGCTCCTCCCCAGCACTATCTAAAATCCTATCTAGGTGACGCGTGAGGTCTGCCACCTTTGCACCAGGTAGGCATGTTACCAGGCGATCCTCACACCCACCAGCCACCCAGCTATCTACATTCCTAATAATCAAATATGCCACCCTCATATTTTACTGCTGGGGTCATGTTTGCTGAGGAATGCATAATGTTAGATTTGCGTCACATATAGCGCTTTGAATTATGGCCCAAAAGCTCTGTTTTTGTCTCTTCTCACCACAAAATCTTATCCCACATTTTAGCTGGGTCACTCTGATGCTTTTTGGCTAACTCCAGACGTGCTTTAATGTATTTTTTCTTCAGTAATGGCTTCTTTCTAGCCACCCTCCCATGCAGGCCAGTTGTATGCAGAGCTCTTGATATGGCTGACTGGTGAACCTCCAACTCCACTTTTGGCCACTGAACTCTGTAGCTCCTTCAGAGTGATTGTTGGCCTCTCTGTGGTTTCCCTCACAAGTCTCTTTCTTGCTCTGATGCTGAGTTTTGAGGGATGGTCTTGTCTAGGTAGTGTCTGGGTGGTATGATGCAGCTTCTATTTCCTCTCAATTGATCCAGCAGTGCTCTCTGGGATATCCAAGCACTTGGATATTATTTTGTAGCCTTTTCCTATCTTGTGCATGTCTATAACTTTATCTTTAACTTCCTTAGAATGCTCTTTGGTTTTCAATTTCACAGCTTTCCTTCAGATTCACAGTCTGACCAATGGTATTGGAATTAGGGGGTCTTTTATCCAGAAAAGCTGACCTTTTTAATGATTTACAGGTAGAGGCCAATTGTAAGCCAATGGTTAGGGCAATATTTTTCATCTGTGTAAACTTGGAGCTTCCACAGCACAGGCGTTGAATACTTATGCAAGCAGCATTTTTCAGATTTTAATTTTATTTTGCAAAAAATGCAGAGAAATAATAAATTGTGACTTTGAAAATTTACCTTAAGAGCATACTGGTTTGCAATAAGTATATTTTCTGGAACAATTTGTGTTAAGTGTCATTTGTAATCCACACAAATCTGCTGACTTTTTTTAGGGTGTCAAAAACTTGTGAAAGTCACTAAATATACTGGCCATTTAAAAAGGGAGCATTCTGCCAGACCAAATAAACAAATCTCCTCCAAAGCAATAACACAAAATCACAAAAAAGACAAAAGAATTGCCCGTGATAATGCCCAAAATAACAAAGTTCACTAAAAGATATCTTCAGAGTTATTAGGAAAAACATATGAAGAAATGTTGTTACTATAAAACAGAAAAGATCCTATACTAAAATGTTAAAAGTATAGTGCACAAACATTAAAGATGGTCCCCAATCCAGCCTCAAACAAAGAAAAGGTCCAACAAATAACAATGTTAAGAGTCAAAAAGAACAGAGAGTGGATCACATATTGTATCAATCTTCCTAACACTACTCAACGAAGAGATGACTCCTACCCTTGTAGTTTAGCTGGCAATGTTAAACAAAACATTACTCCAGAGAAAAGTCTCAACCTCTTCTGGTGATTGGAATACTCAATGCTGGCCATTTTCCAGAACAAAAAATGTTTTGCCGGGTACAACATTGCATACTGAAGGCCTCTCTTCCATAGGGTATGTTTCACCTTGGCGTAACTTTGCCTTTGTTTTTGCGCTTTCGCTGAAAAGTCTGGATAAAGAAAAATTGTCTTTCCCTGATAGAAGAGTTCCTTCTTATGCCTTGCCGCATCCAGAATCTTTTGTTTATCAATAAAATGATGTAGCACGAGGTCTGCTGTTCGGTCCTTGTGGGGGAGCCAATGTTCTGTGAGTCCCATCAGTTTCAATACAGCCCCTCTGTATTGTTGACGCCAACATATTCGGCAGCCACTTTGAAAAGTGCCATTGCATCGCATCCTTCAGCTGATTCTGGTAAGCCAACCACAGTCTATTATTATGGCGGCTTCTATTTTTGAGGTCCTCAGTTCTGTCTGTCTTCGAGAGGTTTAAGAGATTTCTCCAATGTATCTATTTTCTTGCCATATTCCATATAGCCAGGCTCTAAATCACATACCTAAAGGTCAATGCTCTCCAGTTTTTCCTCCTATTCCTGTACTGAAGCCACTACATTAGCAACTTTCTCTGCCACAATAAAGTTTAACATCAATATTTTGAGTCATTTTGTCAGGAAAGATATCAAAATATATTTTTTTAAAGTGTCTTCCACCGCTGTTAACACTTGTGAACCATCTCTATCTTCCTCACCAGAAGGCAAACTTCCATTACGCTGCTAACTCCCATATCTGAGCCAGTCTTACCAGACATTTGTTTATTTCAGTCTTGGCTGCTCAGAGTTTAGCAATGGAATGTTTCTGCAACTCGTTAGAGCTCATGGCGGTGCAATTAAAAATACACTATTAATATGAAAAATAATAAATGAAAAGGATCAGGCAGGAGCTCTATTATTTAGCTGCAGTAAGACCTAGAACATCACATGGTCCCCTGCCAGTTTGCTGATGCTTTTTGAGATACAGGGTCCTGCTGATTGGCAGGGAAATAGTGGGGCCGGTGATTGAAGCAGAAAATACACAAATCATGTAAGCATCTCCTGATGGACATATAAAGAGCATACCTCTGGCCTCCTCCTGCCTTGCATGCAGCCACTCCAGCCACTCCCCAAGCTTGAGAGACAGCTCAAGGGCCTTCTTTTTCAGGTCTTCAATCTATACAGAAAAAAAAAGGAATACAAAGTATTGTGTTCAGTGTTGCTGGTTCTTTGACCTCCAGATTACTATGTTTTTATTTTTTCTACTAAAGTCTTGAGTCAGTAGAAGGGATCCTTGCTCTCCCTTCATGTAGCGAGATGTGGTGTCCTGACACCTGGCCAGAAAGTTCGCCAGAAGAGGTACAATCCATGACCTGCCAGTTTGCGGAGGAAACAAGAAGGCCAGGCCAGCTATTCTGAAAACCTCATTCTGAAAACCCCATTCTGAAACATTATCATTGAAAAGGGATATCTCTGGTACAAGAAAAAGCACACAGCTTTGGGTCTTAAGTTAAACTGTATGACTGGTCCAATTCTCTCCTTTCTGGAAGGAGGACATTATTGTGCTCTGCCACAGGCACCAGCAATATAATTTGTAACTCATCCCAGAGGATGTTTTTCCTCTTACTTGGTTCTTTCCTCTAAATATGACTTTTGGCGCAAGTCATCCTTTATTATTCTAACCTTTTTTTTTTTTTTAACTCATTCAGTACAACAGTTTAGGATCACATGCACATTTTTTATGCCATTAACGACATATAAACCTGTAACAGCTTCCATATATAACCTATTACCTCTTGCCTTACTAGAAGGTGACATTGTCCCCACTTGTAACCCTCCCTATAGCTCTACACCATTCTAAAAGCCCCCCATAGCCTTCCATACCCACTCCTAACACCCCACCCCATAGGTTACCAACATGTTCCCCTACACCCACACCCATCCCTCTACTAGTACCCACCTTCTAAGTTCCCACAGTGTACTTACCCCACGAGGGGAGGAAACATCTCTGTTATAATCTGCCTGGAGTCCCCTCCAGGCCTTCCTCATTCACGGGCAGTTCCTGCACAGCCTATAGATGGAGAACAGGAGCTCCTCATTTCTCACCACCATGGAGGCCAGCCGTGCCATGTCTCTAGTGGTGAAGTTGAGTTTTCTTGCTGGGGGGGAGGGGCATCTTGAAATGAGCCTGCCCCAGAGGAACTGGAAGTTTGCATGCATCATGAAAATAAATGCGTACATACGTGCGTATGTAACCACGTGCACGCAAACATGAGCGCAAAGATTTGCATGGCTAGAGCACATTTGTGTGTATATTTTATATAAAAGATGCACAGATTTTATAATCTGTGCATATGTGCTTGTGCAGATTATAAAATATGAGTGTACATGTGCACAAGCCCATATATGAGTGTTTATGGGCTTGTGAGCAGTAGTTTAAAAGTTATCTTCTCTGACTTCAAAAGAAGGCACCAACAAGAATGGCATGAACTCTCGAATGCAGCAAGAGAAGCAAGGTGGCACCAAGAATGACATCAACATCCTAAGGCACCAAGAAGGGGAAATGAGACAGAAAAGGTTTGTAAAGGAGTATGGGTTAGACTGTCCTTAAAAGTCCAGGATCAGACATTAAGCCTGCTCTACATTAAGACAGTCCACAAGGAAAACCTGGCTAGAGCAGGCCTCAGACAAGAGCAGAAGAAAGCAGGAGCTATGCTAAACCAACTTAGATGTAAACTGCTGCATTTCTTTTTCCAGCAGTTTTGTTTGTTAATTTGATTGTAATTAATAAAAACTACAAAAGAATAGCCAGAGTACAGAAGAGAGTCTGTCCTTCAGTAAGCCAAAGATCACTTACGGTATCACATATGAAGTTAGAAGTGGGATTTTGTGCTAAGTGCCTGCACATGCAGAGATCCATGCCAGTAGGAGATTTTTTTCTGGGGCCTGGCTGCAACAGAAGCCCAAAAGTTAATTTACAGCAGGCTAAGGAGGCTAGCTTCATCTAAATAGACAGAACTAACTCAAATAGAGCCAAACAGGCTTGGATTTTTTTTCTATTTTCTTTCAGAAACAAGGAGTATTTGCATTTATGTGGTCCTGGACAAAAAAAAAGTAAGGAACTGCACAAACAAAAGCCTCTGTGGTGCTAAGGCTTATTATCAATAAGGAGCAATTAGTGCAGACCCTCGCTGAAGGGCAGCAGCAACTTCAGAAAATGGTTCAAATTCTACATGAATAATTTAACTAGCAATAAGGGGTACTGACAAAGCAACAGAGTGCACTGACTAACAGACCGATACAGTAAAAGTCATGGGAGAGCGCCTCTTTTTGGACAGGAGCGGCGGCTGTCAGCGGGTTTGACAGCCGACACTCAATTTTGCCGGCGTCGGTTCTCAAACCCGCTGACAGCCACGGGTTCGGAAACCGAATGCCGACAAAATTGAGTGTCCAGTTTTCAACCCGCGGGCAGATTTTAAATTTTTTATTTTTTTAATTTTTTATTATTTTTAACTTTTGGGACCTCTGTCTAAATATCGCCATGATATTAAGTCGGAGGGTGTACAAAAAAAAAGTTTTTACTGCTTTTTTGTACACTTTCCTGGTGCTGAGAGAAATAAACGCCTACCTTTTGGGTAGGCGCTAATTTCTGAAAGTAAAATGTGCGGCTTGGCTGCACATTTTACTTTCTGTATCGCGTGGGAATAACTAATAGGGCGCTATTAGTTTCGCTGGGATTAGACGTGCGTTTTCGACGCGCTATTACCCCTTACTGAATAAGGGGTAAAGCTAGCGCATCGAAAATGCACATCCAAACGCGGGTTAACAGTGCGCTCCACCGGAGTGAACTGTACTGTATCGACTTTAAGATAGTCCAAGCAATGCAAGCCACCCCAGCATGGCCAGCCCCATTGCCTCCAGTCTTGTTTAAATTGAACTCAAAACCATACAAAGTGACATATATTTTCTTATTCTTTATTGCATAGAAAAAATATTACAACAATCTTTAAATATTTAACATATTACCCACAAAAATTTGCATCTAAAAATTCTCCCTCCATTCATACATCATACATACTCTTACATACTTCTACTATCTTCATAAAAACTGTCCCAATCCTCTCAGATTGAGTTACATGCCAAAACTTCCTTTCTTACAATATATTATGAATATGAAATACAATTTATTAAATAAGCAGAGAAAATCCCATTTATCATAAATTATCACTCAAGGGACTTTGTTTCACTTCATGTCGGCATCCGTTTGAATGTTACGAAGGTGGCAGTGCGCTAAGATTTACAAGATATGGTAAATCACAAAGGAAGGGTGGAAGAAGTGTTTAAACCCAAGCGTCTGGGCAAATACTTGTTGAAAAAACGTGGAACAGCATGAATGGAATGGTATACTAATATGTACGTCTAAGAGAAATCTTTTTGAGGACGTACAGATGAGATCCTTTCAGAAATATGTGATGAGCATGAACAGATGAGCAGTAGGAGATTTGTTTATATATCTCCTGAGGAAGCCTGTGGGCGAAACATGTTGAGAGAATAAGAAAGAATAAAAGAACAATTAAGAATTTGTTGTTTTCTAAATGAGTGATAATTTATGATAAATGGGATTTTCTCTGCTTATTTAATAAATTGTATTTCATATTTATAATATATTGTAAGAAAGGAAGTTTTGGCATGTAACTCAATCTGAGAGGATTGGGACAGTTTTTATGAAGATAGTAGAAGTATGTAAGAGTATGTATGATGTATGAATGGAGAGAGAATATTTAGATGCATATTTTTGTGGGTAATATGTTAAATATTTAAAGATTGTTGTAATATTTTTTCTATGCAATAAAGAATAAGAAAATATATGTCACTTTGTATGGTTTTGAGTTGATAGTTGTGTGATATATAATTTAAGTAGCCAAAATAATTATATCTTGTTTAAATTGAAGACAGGAAAAGATCTGGATGTGTTCTTAAGACATTTTTAGAGAACCACCTGCACGGATGACTGGTCAGAAGTCCTAGACACCGATAACAAATATAGCAACCATCAGTGATGGACATCTTTTTTACCACAGATACAATCTTTGAAGTCATTGATGGTGGGCTTCTTAACGGCAGACATTTTCTGAGAAGAAATTGTTTTTGTTATTCATATAGCACTAAAAAGTGCTGTTTGGGGGACAACAAAATAATTTAAAAACTGAAAATATTTAGAGATATCATTTAAACAAAAACAGAGAGATAGGGTATACATCTGTGCTGCTACTCAGATGGAAAAAGACTGTGGGGCTCACGAGGCAATGCCCGCATGGGAATTCCTGCACATGTCATGGCTAATTCAACCCTGCCTTTCGTCAGAGGCAGCCTTAAGAGGGAGGAGGGCAGGTTGGAGTACTGTAAACTGCTGGGCACCTTATGGGGTACCTTAAATGTGTTGCTGCAACCGAATGTTTTACCGCAATGTTTGTATTTATACGAGTGCCTTGAAAATATTGCTACAACCTATTGTTGTGTTGAGATATTTGTATTCTTATTTAAATAGTTATGTTGATTAATTTCTAGTCCTGTTCTACATTTTACCTAGTTTAGTCCTATCATTGATCTATATCAAATTTAGTCCTTACTAAAGACTCCTTCAGACTGTATGTTACCTTTTGAATATGTTGTACCCTGCCTTGGGTGAATTTCTTATTAAAAAGGTGGGTAATAAATCCCCTGATGCCGTGTTCAGTTGAGCCCTCTTCCGTGACAGGATGCAGCCAAGATGCTGCATGTACAGCGAGATGCCACCATGATCACCACCGCTCCTGGCCATCCCTCTAGACCAACGATGGGCAATTCCAGTCCTTGAGGGCCGCAAACCGGTCGGGTTTTCAGGATATCCCTAATGAATATGCATGAGAGAGATTTGCATGCACTCTGCCTCAGTCATATGTAAATTTTTTCATGCATATTCATTAGGGATATCCTGAAAACCCAACCGGTTTGCAGCCCTCGAAGACCGGAATTGCCCACCTCTGCTCTAGACGCATGTCTGACTGACCCGAAATTAAAGGGCCTGTGGCAGGTATAGGACCATGGCGCTCGCTGATGCCATCACTGCCTCAGCTCTATATTAGGGCTCTTCAGACTCGCTGTCCTTGCCTCAGCAACAGGTATCCTGGCATCCTCCTTGCTCCAGTGTGTGTTGCTTCTCCTGTGTCTGTCCTTGCCTTGCCTCCATCTTGCCTTCTCCTGACCCTGTACATGCCTTGCTTCGGCTTTGTCCTGTTAGTCGTCCTTCCCTGCCTTCCTAGCCCTTGCCCGGTCCCTCTCTGTCTGTTTGCTTGTATTTCCTTGTCTTGTTCCCTTGACTTGATTCTCTGGTTGACCTTGGCTTAAAATCAGACCTTGCTTGTCTGCTGCCTTGACCTGACCTCACCTGTACTCTTCTTGTCTTGACCTCTGGCCTGTGCCTTGTTCATGCTATCTGCCATCTGCCCCGACCTCGGGCGTGTATTTCTTCCTGCTGTTTGCTGCCTGCCTCGATCCACGCATATCTGAACTCTCATCTTGGATCACCCGAGCGACCCACCTAAATCTTGCCAGCCCCTGGAACCCAAGGGCTCAACCTGTGGGAATGGGGCTAGTATAGGCAAAGCTCCAGTCGATCCCACTACCGGGCCCTATCTGTCAGCCGACTAGGTAAGCCTAATGGGTGTGATCACTAGGCAGCATCAACCACCTCTTGGCACAAGGGGTCCACTTCCCCAAAAACATTACAAAAAGGCCATGGAGGAAGAGTAGCAAGGAGAAAGGAGGGAAAGCATTCAGGACAGGCCTTCAGGGAGAAGACCAGGGAAGAGAACACAGGAAGGGATAACAGGATGGAAGGCACTTGAGAGGGTAAAGGGCAGGAGGGTGGGCCCTCAGGAAAAGTACACAGGAGAAAGGCAGGAGGGACAGAACCCGAGAAGGGGCTGCAGGGAGGAAAAAGCAGAAGGGAGAGCACTCAGGTTGAGGGAAGTAGATGGAAGGAAGCAGAGGAAGAAAGAAGGTACTTGGGAAGGGGCAATGGTGAAAGTAGGGCATAGCACTCATAAAAGGGGCTATAAGGGAGGGCAGGAGGGAGAGCATACTTTATATAAGAAACGATTTCTCATTAATATTATGTTTTCACATAAATGATTCTGGTGTGCATATTACAGTTATTAATCAGTTTTCTGTGTGGCATTTAACCATGTAATATTTAAAGAGATCTACCTGTGGAGATCTACAAACTTTTTGGAAGTCTGGAAAGGGGCCCCACGCTTCCCAAAAGGCTAGGAACTCCAGCTCTAGTGAAATTTCATCAGCCTTTGCAAGAGCTATATTTCTGAGTCAAGTCTACTCTACTGAATAAGTGCACATACTGTATTTGGTTTTCACTATCCTAATTCATCCTCTCCCATGGGAACTGATCCTTCCTAACAGTGAACAAGATTACTAGGAGTGCATAAGGAAAAATATTTTGTTTCATTTTGTTTCCCATTCATTTCATTTTCTTATTTCATCTATTTTATTTGTTTGGTTCATTTAGATTTTAGCATATACTATTTTATTCTTTATAACACATATTTTTGAAAATAGTTCATCCTAAAACACTTTAACATGCACTAAACAACAAATGACAAAATATTTTGTTGTATTTTTGTTTCATTTCAGATGGGAAGCATCATAAAAAGGATTACACAATTGTTGTTGTTGTTTCCCTATCATTTTAAAACAGAACATCTAAAACCACTACTATTTCTATTCATTTCTATAGCACCGCTAAATTATGCATTGCTGGCTCCTCCCCTACAAGTTAGGGAGCAGACAACAATATTTCCTGCAGGACATCTTTTTCTGATTCAGCACCAGAACATTGTCCACACAGCAGTTGTGACAAACAGCTAAAGAAGTGCCCTATTATCAGGTCTTCCTACACCTGTCTCAGTGACCTCATAGCCAGTCAAGCTGTCAGGATATTCACAATGAATATGTATGAGATCAATTTACATATGCTGAGTCCCCTACTGAGTGTAGGGGTCACTAGAACAGGTTTGGGAAGTCCTAGTCCTATGCATATTGAAGGCTCATGCACAATATCATCTTTAGATAACTCAAATATTGGTGCAATAAAAGGTTATTGCAACTTGCAAAAAAAAAAAAAAAAAAAAATAATTGTTAAAATGAAATATAGCCTTGCTCCTAAATTTATATACCCCTGGTAGAATTTGTAAGATGTGTAGTATTTTAAGAAAACATGAGTGATCAGAAAAAACATGTCTGTTATTTTTAATGTGTTTCAAATTAAGCAATTATGCATCACAAAATACACCATCATTAAACAAACCATAGCAATAAAGGAAATAATAAAATGGTCCTGTTCAAAAGTTGACATACCCTTTTTATGATAGTTATGAATGAGGACCTTTATTTTCTTATGTGGTAAAGCTCCCCATTCCTCTTGGCAAAAAGTCTCCAGATCCTGTAAATTCTTTGGTTGTCCAGCATGAACTACATGTTTGAGGTCTCCCAAAAGTAGCTCAATGATATTGAGGTCAGGAGACTGTGATGGCCACTTCAGAACCTTCACTTTCTTCTTTTACAACCACTGAAGGGTCGACTTGGCCTTATGTTTCAGATCATTGTCATGTTAGAAAGTCCAAGCGCGCCCCATGTGCTGCTTCCTGGCTGAAGAATGCAAATTCTCCTACAATATTTTCAGATCAGATGCTGCATTCATCCTGCCATCAATTTTGACCAAATTCCCTGTGCTGCTGTAGTTCACATACCCCCAGGACAGCAGATATCCACCTCCATGCTTCATGGCAGGGATGGTGTGCTTCTCTTCATAGCATTTATGACTGTGACCATAAAGTTCAATTTTGGTCTTATCATTCCAAATTATTTTGTTCCAGAAATTTTGAGGCTTCTCTAGGTGCTATCTGGTGTATTATAAGCAGGCTGTTTTGTGGTGTTGGTACAGCAATGGCTTTTTTTCTGGGAACTCTACCATGAAACCCATTTCCTTTTTGTGCATGCTGAAATACCCACACCACTTTGTTTCAGAGAAGCCTATATTTTAGTAGAAATTGCTTGTGGGTTCTTCTTTGCATCCCAACAAATTTTCCTGGCATTTGTGTCTAAAACCTTTCTTGGTCTACATTGGTATTAACAGAATCCATAATTTTCCACTACTTAATCAGAGTTTGATCAGTACTGATTGGCATTTAAAAATTTTTGCATATCATTTTATATCCTTTTCCTGATTTATAAAGTTGAACTGTTTTTGCTCGCAGATCCTTTGACAGTTCTTTTGCTTTCACCATGCTTCAGTAACCACCAAAATCAGTGCAGCCCTGGATGAAATGCACAAGGTTTCTCTAGAGCTACGAAAATCATTGACTATTTATACACAGACAATAATTAAATCAAACAAGGCACAGGTGTAGATACCTACCCTTCATTGACATCTCAACCTGTGTGTATCAACTTAAGTATATATTATCAGCCCAAACATTCAAGGGTATGTAAACTTTTGAACAGGACCATTTTATTATTTCTCTTACTGCTATGCTTTAATGACTGGGATGCATAACAGTTTTAATTTGAAACACATTAAAAATTACAGACGTGTTTTGTCTGATAATCAAGTCTTCTTAAAATACTGTACATCTTACAAATTCTGCCAGGGGTATGTTATCTTATGAACATAACTGTAGGTGATGTCAAGTTTTAGAAAGCTCCTTAGTCATACCCATTCCTCTTAGCACTGTATAAGTAAATCAGAGTTCAGCTTCATTTTACATTTGAAACACATTGTAAAATAAGGGGCGCTCAGCCTAGCGCATGGGTTTACTTGCGGTGGGCATGCAATAATAGCGTCCAATGCAGCAAGGAGATTAGCCTGTCTTATATGCGCACCTTAATAAAAGCATACCAGATAGCACCCATTACATTTAAATTTCTTGTAGATGAAGACATTAGCTATTAACGCCTAATGCAGAAAAATATGCGCAAAGGCTGGGCACCTAATGCACATTTCTTTTAACACGAGGGATTTAATTCCAGCTCCAGAGGTAAAGTTAACTTGCAGTCAAAGGCTCATGAGAAACATAAAAAAATATGGTCCACTGTGTTGCGATAACTTTGTCCTCCTTCATAGTATCATCCTAAGAGTAATATTCAGTCATTGGCCAGATTGCAAAAATAGCCAGATAAACTTATCGAGCTAATTTGGGGCCAATACAATAAAGTGCACCTAGCCTAGTGCATGGATTTACACGCGGTTGGATGCGCGTTTTGGACGTGCTAGACTAGCACTCGATGCAATAAGGAGATTAGCACATCCAAAACACGCGCCCAAACAAATGCTGATAGTGCCCATTACATGTAAACTTCATGTAGATGAAGCTATTAGCTATTACCCCCGATGTAGAAAATCACTGGGTGCCCAACACACATTTTTTAACGCTGTAAATTTAACTCCAACCCCAGGGGTGGCAAAACGTCAATCCGTGAGTCAAGGGCTCATGAGATATTTAAAAATATAGTCCTCTGTGGTTCCTCCTACTTAGTACGTTGTGATACTTAAATTTACTGCTTGCGGTGTTGAAAAAGAAATGTATATCGGCTTGATTTAAAAAAAAAAAAAAAAAATTCTTCTGAACACACACCCATAGCAAGGGGTGCTTAGCTATGGGTGTCTTCAGCAACCTCAGCAAAATCGGCCAGAAGAAACGGGATAAAAGCACACACTCATATTGAGTGCCCGCTGCAATTGTGGGCGCCCGATGCTTTTGAGCACTAGGGATACACAATTCTCCCCTAGCGCAGCCTTTTTTATGCAGCCACCTCATTTAAATACTGCATCAGGTACTAAAGGGATGTGGCAGCGTGCGCATTAGGAAAATGGGCGCTCAATACAAGTGCCCATTTCCAACACACAACTTATTGCATCGGTCCCTTTGTAGAGATATTCAGTGGTGTAGCCCGCAGTATTGAATATAGCCAGACAAGTTACTGGCTCCATTTAGAACCACTCTATCACATGACCAGAGTTAGCTGACTAAATTATCTGGCTAACTCTGAATATCTGAGTTGGCTAGATAAATTAGCTGGCTAAATAAATTCCACCCCAGAACACCCCTACATAATCCATCTAAATTTGAGATGGATAATAAGTTACCCAGCTGGATAAATGGGGGAAATAATGAAAAATCAGCAATTAGCCAGATAATTTGTGAGCTGACTAAATGCCACTGAATATTGACCCCTATGTATACAAAACTGAGCATATTCTTTCATTTTCAGAAGTCAAAATGAAGAAAATATTAGAGAATTTTAAATATAGCTGCCCTGGAATTGATATAAGTTTTTTCACACACTGTTGGGGAAAAAAAAAAAAAGAGTCCAGATAAGGATGCGCAAACTTTAAAATGTTTGTTTTGTGAATGAATCTGCATATTTTCTGTACCATTTGTGAGTTGTTAATTTATTCATGGAACAGATAAGAGGGTAAAATTCTTTATAAAAGGCAGAAATTTGCATCAAACTATATGTAAGGCAACAGAAAAGGCACTGCCTGGCAAAATTCTATGTAGACCCATGCTAAAAATCTGCCAACTACTGGTGAATTTTGCATGTTTCACACCATCAAGAAAAAAAATATGGTACTGATTTTCTTTTTCTTTTTTTTATAAAGGGTGATGTGAGAGTGAGCCCTTGGTGCTGCGGCAGAGCTGACACAGCTTCATAGGCAAAACTACAAGGCCTACATCAGCAGCCAGTGGACGCGCACTGTAGCAGGATAGACTGGAGCTTCACCTATACCAGGCATCTTCCCTGCAAGTTGAGCCCTTGGATGCTGGTGGCTGGCAGGTCTTAGACAGAGAGAGAGAGTCCAAAGGTATGCAGGGGTTAGGGCTAGCAGCAGACAGGAATGGAGGTAGGCCAAAGTCAGGGCAGATGGCAGACAAGTGGTCAGGTCTGAGCAAGAGGTCAGAATCCAGAAGTCTGGCCAAAAGGTGGACGGAGACATACTAAAGGCACTGGAAGAGGCAGACAAGGAAGATTGGACAAGGCAGGCGAGGCTGGACAAGGCTGAAGAACACAAGAGAAGGCAGGAGAACATGCACTGCAAGACAGAAAACCCATTGCTGAGGCATTGAGTCAGTGTTTTAAGAGGCCTTAAATATTTCAGGTGTGTGATGTCATCAAAGGGCGCCACGGGGGCTTTTCCCGCCACAGCACCTTTAAATACTGATGCGTGTCATGTGCACATGTCTATGGGGCCTAGAAGCGGTGCCACTTGATGGTGGCATCCGAGCCGCAACAGAGGTCGGAGTCAGCATGATCATGGCAGTATCAGGCGTGGAGAGTACAACGACTTGCGGTGCCGAGCTGCGAACCACGAATGCTAACATTTTTATTGGGAACTGTGGCAAAATTTATGAGATTTTCTTATGAACTTTGTTTCTGTGGTAAATGTATTCACACATAGCTATTCCAGACTGAAGTTAATGTTTATGCTCTTCTCTTGTCAGGACAGTTGCTGGACACAACACTGCCCAAGGCAAGGGCTGCTTTCAACAACCCCTTCCTTTCAGGCTCACTGCTCACAGACTCAGTCAAAAGGATGATATGCCACCCCCACCACCAGAGTTTGGTGCCCAAGATGGTTGCCCCTTCTTGCCCACTCTTTGAAATGGCCCTAGTTCTGGTGATAAAATCTGTATTAATAGCAAACTGACAGAATGCAAGGTCTGTATGTAGTATCAACATCTGAAGAGTAATCTCAAAAGGGCAGCTGATAAGACTCTAAAAGTGTGAGTTGTTTTACATAAGTACATACTAGGAGCTACCCCAATGGCTCCGCTTTAGCACTGAACACTGCTGGGCAGGCACCCAGATTTGACTCCCATACCTGACTCTTGCTATTCAGATCTGCTGGGGCGGGAATGATGAGCAGTAATCGCAAACCTAGAATGGACAGGGTCAAACTCTAGGATAAAAAAATAAAGTGGGAAAGAGAAGTACCTACTACTGCTTTTTTTTTTACATTCTTCTACCCTCAACCAGGCATGCCTTGGGAAAACATATTTATTTTTACCTGTATGTTCTCCTTACTCCCTGTTTGAAATGCACACAATGTTGTAATATTACCTCCTTATAATTACCCCCTTACTATTAACATGTTGTGGGGGTAATTTTATAACAGTCTACCTAAATTAAGTGGCAAATACGCGTGTAAGTTACGCCCAGTTTTAAAGGTGGACTTACATGCTTCAGTACATGTTGAAAGATATCCCACCAAATTTACCTGCACAGAATTACACTCACTTTATTATGTATGCAGAAAATTTTCAATCAAATGTATGGGCATACTGTGAAAACACAGAAGTATGTGGGTAAGTTCGAACTGCTCCCCAATCCCACCTCTCCAGCAATACCTCTGCTTGGGTCAGATAAACGTATGAGTGAAGAGGCAGCACACACACGTTTTGTTTATCTCACATATCGGGGGGCGGGGGTGCAATTCAATCAGAGGCCATTTCTATTGCTAAAACACTTTTTTACCCGCTGAAATGCCTTTGAAAATTGTCCCCTCTATGGTGATTTTGGCAGAAGGTTACAGACATCGATAATCAAAATTTATCCCTCTTGGAGAATGCTTTCATTTCAAGAGGGCGGAGACAATTTTCAAACTCCCTGTCCAGATGAAAAGTCCATGGGTTACCAGCTTATAACTAATTTTCAAAGGGAAGATATGCACACACTTTCCCTTTAAAATTGTTCACGGGTGCAAAAGACTCAAGGACTTTGTAGTTGCTTTTTTGTATGGGTAAAATTTCGATGGACGACAGCATGCCTACATCGGACAATTCTACCTGTGTGCATTATTTTCTTCCCCTGATCTAAAATATGCCCCCAGGAAGGCCTCCTTGCAGTCGGGCTATAAATGTGTGCGCTATGAAAAAGACTGCAGGATTGAGGGAGGGCAATTTTGCTTGGGTAAATGGCTTCAAATATTGCCCTCTATAGCAGGACCTGGAATGAGGAATGATTGAGGCTGTATTCTTTTTATTTTTAATCTGCTTGTTTTTATCTCCCTTTTATTTGCTTTTAATTATTTAACCTCTGTATTATTGTATTGTAATTTATTTTTATCTGTTATTATTATTATGTATTTTATGATTCTAATCTATTTGTTTTTTATCTGCTTTTATTTGTTTACTTTGTAAATGGTTGTGATTGGTCACAGAAGGATGGTATATAAATACAATAAATAAATAAAAATAACCGCACATACAAGACCAGCTGGGTCAGAGGACGTGGTGGGAGGACAGAGGGTGGGAGGGGGGAAGGTTACTGCCTATTCAGTTCCAGTATAGCTGGTTTCTTGTGATTTCTTGTTTGTATATTCCAGCCCTGTAATACTTGAACAAGGTAGCCGAGTGACAGTAAAACTGCATAGGCCAACAGATCAAAGGAGTTTAAACAATAGAGCAGTGGGAGGCTGAATGCAGGAGAGTTCAGCAAGAGGGGAGGGTATCAACACCTTGATGTCAGTTAAAGTTAGACAAAAGAGGGCCAGGCAGGAAGGCAGCCAGTAGGTATTTGGTGGTTTGTTGATTCTTTCATCAAGTGTACTGCAAAAATGTCTGGGCCCTTGGATCTAACCATTCTTTTAACTAGAGTGATTTCGATGGGGCTTGACTTATTGGCGACAGCCACACTAGACAATTCTGCTGGAGATGCGCAGTTGAATGGGAGGGATATAGACTAAGAAAGTAGAATTGTTCAAAACTGCATTTTACATGGCTCCAAGTTCAACAGTTTAAAAGCTATACACTGACCAGTTATCTCCCTTTCCATATAAGGGAAATTCAAGAAAAAAAGCAGGGAATGATTTGTCACATTGTGGAAGAGAATTAGTCTTTAGCTAGAAAAAGGAATAATAATAATAATATGCATTAGTATACGGCTAGAGGCAAAATAGGGGGTGTAGAAAAATGTGTATCATGTATAGCAGAGATGTGATTGGGGTGGAACTACTTGGAGAAAAACAACAGCACAGCTTACTTAAAAGAAAGTGGGTACACACTCTCCAGACTTGTAACAGGAGGTGGCTCAAAACAATTTGCTCCCTGAGGAGAGGAAAGAGATGGTGCCTCCCCCCCCCCCCCCCCCAAGGTGTGGTCCAGGTCAGACCGGCTGCAAAATCAGTGATAAAGCAAAAGGTAGGGGGTCCCCCATGGAAATGCTGGGAAATGGGGGGAGATGGGGTCAAGGCTCCCAGAGGAGAAGCGGATAGTGATATTTCTAGGAAGCTGGAAACCCTGTCACAGTCCCAGGGGAAGTGGGAGATGGATGAATGGTGGCAGGTTCTGTGTGTGATACACTCTCTCCAGGCTAGAGCAAAAGTATCAGGCACCCTGGGCAAACTTTATAGCTTTACACACAACTCCTCCCCTGTCCCTCACCATACACAATTTAAAACATTATGCATTTATAAATTTCAGATTTTACATAAAAAAGAACATTCATAGCACAATCTTCTGAGGTAAAAACACTACTTACAACATGTATATTATATTTACATGCACTGTCGTGGTGCCAACCAGAAAACCCTGCCAAAAAGCAAAAAAACCAAAGACACTTGGAACCCATATATTATTAGGCCTATTGTAAAGTGCATGCTGGGCCAGATCTTAAAATCTACGCCCGATTTTATAACATTCGCACGCTACCGCTAAGTGAGAATTGGACACTCATTAGGTGGAATTGTTTTGAGAAATAAAAGTTGGGATTTGAGAATATAAATACATGGGGATACTTGGAAAGATCGTTTGAAAGATATGTGTTGCGGTTCTGGCCGCGAGCGCTGCGACCAGACCCTTACCTCCATGCTCCTGGACCTACTCCCGCTTCTGGAGGCCTTGTTTGTGCCCTGTTTGGCAGCGTCCTTGTGGGGGCCGCGCCGCCGGGAAGCTTCCCATGGATGCCCTGCTTCTAGGCGCGCGCGCGCCACTTGGACGCTTTTCTAGGCCGTTTCCCACCAGTGGTGATTCCGCCCAGTTCCTGACGTCAGACGCCGTGGCCTTGATAAGCCGGCCGCAGACACTCAGTCTTTGCCTTGCAATGGGCTTCCCTCCTGGTTCCCTGTTGCGTCGTGCCCCGGAATGAGTTGCCTTGCTACTCGCTCCGTTCCTGCTTACCTGCTACAGTACCTGCTTGGTTCCAGTACCCGAGTCTTGCTACAGTTCCTGCCTGGTTCCAGAACCCGAGTCTTGCTACAGTTCCTGCCTGGTTCCAGTACCCGAGTCTTGCTACAGTTCCTGCCTGGTTCCAGTACCCGAGTCTTGCTACAGTTCCTGCCTGCCTGGTTCCAGAACCCGAGCTCTGTTACAGTACGTATCTACTGTCCTAGTCTGGTTCCAGTTCTCAGTCTTGATCAACAACCCGCCTAAGTCCCAGCAGCCGGGCCCCTACAGGCTCCTCCCGGGGGGGCTTTGGCTTCCTAGGGTGAAGCCGCCTAAGTCCCAGCGGTTGGGCTCCAACGGGCTCCTCCCGGGGGAGTACCAGCTTCCAGGGTGAAGAGCACCTCTACGTCCTGCCTGAACATCTGCCTCCTGGTCTGCCACATACTAGAGACATTGACCACCTTTCCCAGTCTCCTGCAGGTCGGCCTAAGGGTCCACTAAACTGAGACTCCATAACAGATTGCAAGGCCATGGACTCGGCGGATGAGCCCGCTCCCTCGGATCTGCCCGGGATGGCCTGGCAGATGCTACAGCACCAGAGCTGCATTGATACTCTGGCAGCCAAGGTGGAATGGCTATCCTCGCCTCCTGCTGGCGGGGTCCCCGAGGGACACAGCTCTTCTGTGACTCAGCTACCGGCACCCTCCCGCTATGCTGGGGATTTAAGGACCTTCCGCGGCTTTCTGAACCAATGTTTCGTACGGTTCTCTCTGTTGCCTCGGCAATTCCCCTCGGATGCGGTGAAAGTGGTGTATATTCTGTACCTGCTTGATGGGAAAGCCTTAATATGGGCTTCTCCCCTTTGGGAAAACCATAATCCTTCGCTAACGAACTTACAACAGTTCATCTCAAACTTTCGACAGGCCTTTGATGAGCCCGCCCGAGTAGCCACGGCTACATCTGATCTGCTGCAACTCCGTCAGGGGGCTCGCTCCTTGGCAGATTATGCTATGGAGTTCCGGACTTTAGCCCAAGAAGTAGGTTGGCAAGCTGGCAGTCTTAAGGCCATCTTCTTGGAGGGTCTGTCCAGATGCATAAAGGATGAGATTGCTGCTCGAGATCTGCCGGAGGACCTCAACGCCTTGATAGAGATAGCCGCCCGCATTGACTGCCGCCTACAACAACGGGCCAAGGAGCAGCGCTCCTCTCGCCACAGTTCTGTTGTTGGGCTGGCGAGACCTGTGCCTTCTCCTAAGAATTCTCGTCCAGATGCTCCCACCTGCGTACCCATGCAGCTGGGACGGGTCCCGCTCTCTGCTGAAGAGAGGCAACGTCGCCGTTCATTGAAGTTGTGTTTATATTGTGGTCAGAAGGGCCACTTCTTGGCACGCTGCCAGGAGCGTGCGGAAAACGCCAAAGCCTAGGAGGTCGGGAGGAGCTCCTCCAAGGCTATGCTACAGCTTCTCAATGTATCGTCCCTGTTACCCTGGAATACCCTGGAGGGTCCATTGAGACGATTGCATTCCTGGATTCTGGAGCCGGAGGTAATTTATCCTGCAGGACTTAGTCTCCCAGTTGCAAATCCCTATGCATAGACGGGAGGTCCCGTTACGAATTACCTCTATCCAGGGGACGCTCCTTCCCGAACCTGCCCTGATGTCCACGGCACCCATTACTGTCCGCACCAGGGCGATCCATTCAGAGGAGATAGCCTTCCTAGTGTTGGATAAGGCTGTCCACCCCATGGTGCTAGGGTTGCCGTGATTACAGAAGCACTCGCCCACGATTCAGTGGGATACTCTACAGATTGTCAAGTGGAGCCCTTTCTGCCTAGCTAACTGTATGAAAGTGCCTAGGACTCCCGCACTTCCGTTGATGCACTCTGGCCTAGGTCCTCCTGCATCTTATGAGGACTTTACGGACGTATTTTCCAAGACCAAGACGGAGATCCTTCCGCAGCATCGTCCGTATGACTGCGCTATAGACCTGTTACCTGGTACTATGCCCCCCCCGAGGAAGGGTGTATCCCTTATCTTTACCTGAAACCTGGGCCATGTCCGAGTATATTTCAGAGAATTTGGACAAGGGGGTTCATTCGCCCGTCCAAGTCGCCTGCAGGGGCAGGCTTCTTCTTTGTCAGCAAGAAGGACGGCTCGCTGAGACCGTGTATAGACTATCGAGGCCTAAATTCCATTACTAAGCAAGACCGTTACCTGCTCCCATTAATCCCGGAGCTCCTTGATAAGCTCCAGGGAGCGAAGATTTTCACAAAGTTGGACTTACGAGGTGCTTACAACTTAGTCAGAATTTGTCCCAGAGATGAGTGGAAAACCGCTTTTAATACCAGAGATGGGCATTACGAGTATCTTGTGATGCCTTTCGGCTTATGTAATGCTCCGGCGATGTTCCAGCACCTTATGAATGAGGTGTTACGGGACCTTCTGAACACCTGCGTAAACATTTACCTCGATGATGTGCTAGTATACTCCCAGGACCTGCCTTCACACCGTCAGCATGTCCATCAAGTGCTCCAAATACTTAGGGAGCATGGTCTGTACGCGAAACTGGAAAAAAGTAGTTTCGAGAAGACGTCCCTGCTGTTCCTGGGCTACATAATCTCTGCAACAGGCTTTCAAATGGATCCTGAGAAAGTGGTGGCAATTAAGAACTGGCCCCGGCCGAAGGGCCTTAAAGCGTTGCTACGCTTCCTCGGCTTTTCCAATTTCTACCGTCACTTTATTCCTAACTACTCCCGTATTGTGGCCCTGTTGACAGCCCTCACCCGAAAGGGGGCCAACGCGGTGGATTGGCCTGTTCCTGCCAGCCAAGCCTTCAAGGCCCTTAAGGCAGCGTTCTTGTTAGACACCTGCCTTCGTCATCCGGATCCCAGCAGGCCCTTTGTGGTGGAGGTCGATGCCTCCAATGTAGCCATGGGGGCCGTGCTGAGCCAGTACTCTGATTCTGGACAATTGTTACCCTGTTCTTATTTCTCAAAGAAATTCTCCCCAGCAGAGAGCAACTACTGTGTTGGTGATAAAGAGTTGCTAGCCATGAAACTTGCCCTGGAGGAATGGAGACAGTGGTTGGAGGGAGCCAACCATCCGGTTACGATTTACACCGACCACAAAAAACTTAGCATTCTTGAAGCAAGCCCAATGCCTGAACCCAAGGCAAGCCTGGTGGTCGCTGTTTTTTTGATCGGTTCGACTTTACCTTACGCTATCGACCCGGCTCTAAGAATGTTCGAGCTGACGCGCTCTTGCGCTCCTCTGAGGTTGAAGAGACTCCTGACACTCCTCAGTATATTTTGGATCCTGTAAAAGTGAGCCTTGCAGCAACCTTGGTGTCCTCCCAAGGGAAGACTGTCGTTCCAAGTCGCTCCCGGAGAGCAGTTCTCACTTGGGCCCATGACTCCCTCACTGGGGGCCATGCTGGCTGTAAAGGGACCTTAGACTTGTTGAACAGATTCTACTGGTGGCCGACGGTGAGACAGGACGTCCAAGCTTTTGTGGGCTCTTGCCCTACCTGCGCTGTTCAAAAGCCGCTCATCGGAAGGCCCAGGGGCCTCTTGCAACCTTTGCCCATCCCGGTGGAGCCTTGGTCACACATCTCCACCGACTTTGTCGTGGATCTTCCTGTCTCAAGAGGTAATTCGGTCATTTGGATGACTGTAGACCGATTCTCCAAGATGGCAAACTTTGTACCCTTGCCAAAGTTGCCTTCCGCACCTGACCTAGCTAACCTCTTCGCTCAGCATATCTTTAGACTTCACGGTCTCCCGTAGGATAAGGTCTCCGATCAAGGACCACAATTTACTGCTCGATATTGGAAAGCACTTTGCAAACGCTTCAATGTGCAACTTAGTCTTTCGTCTGCGTTCCATCCCCAGAGTAATGGGCAAACGGAACGGACTAACCGAACCTTGAAGAGTTTTCTCCGTTCATTCGTGAATGAACGACAAGATAATTGGGCCAAGCTACTCCCGTGGGCGGAGTTCTCGTATAATAATCACACGCATGTGTTACTGGAAGTTCGTCTTTCCTCGTCGTCTATGGGAAGCAACTTCGACTGCCCTTGCCTTCGCCTGAACCTAGTGCACTCCCGGCAGTGTAACTTTCAGCCCGAAAGCAAGATCCATAAGGCTGCCCAGTCCGCCAAGAAATGGGCGGATAGGCATCGTCAGCCAGCGCCCATCTTCCTCCCAGGAGACCGCATCTGGCTTAGTACACAAAATCTACAGCTACGTATTCCGTCTCGAAAACTAGCTCTGAGATTCTGTGGGCCTTTTCGAGTCGCCGAACAATCTCATACCGATTACGCCTACCCTCCTCCATGTGTATACATGACGTGTTCCATGTGTCATTGCTGAAGCCTCTTGTTTTATCCAGATACCACTCCCGGGCTCCTGAACCATCGGACCCTTCAGTACCGGACGAGGTTACGTATCAAGTATGTGAGGTCTTGGATGTCCGGTTCCATCAACGCCGCTGGAAGTACTTGCTTGCCTGGGAGGGTTGCAGACCCGAGGATAATTCTTGGGAACCGGCCCGTAACATCCTCGACAAGGACTTATTACGGTAGTTCCATCTGGACCACCCAAGTAAACCCGGACCAGCTAAGAGGGGGCGTAAGAGGGGAGGTACTGTTGCGGTTCTGGCTGCGAGTGCCGCAACCAGACCCTTACCTCCGTGCTCCTGGACCTACTCCCGCTTCTGGAGGCCTGGTTTGAGCCCTGTTTGGCGGCGTCCCCGCGGGGGCCGTGCCGCCAGGAAGATTCCCATGGACGCCCTGCTTCTAGGAGCACACACCACTTGGACGCTTTTCTAGGCCGTTTCCCACCAGTGGTGACTCCGCCCAGTTCCTGACATCAGACGCCGCAGCCTTGATAAGCCGGCCGAGGACACTCAGTCTTTGCCTTGCAACGGGCTTACCTCCTGGTTCCCTGTTGCGTCGTGCCCCGGAGTGAGTTGCCTTGCTACTCATTCCGTTCCTGCTTGCCTGCTACAGTACCTGCCTGGTTCCTGCTTGCCAGCTACGGTTCCTGCCTGATTCCAGTACCCGAGTCTTGCTACAGTTCCTGCCTGGTTCCAGTACCCGAGTCCTGCTACAGTTCCTGCCTAGTTCCAGTACCCGAGTCTTGCTACAATTCCTGCCTGGTCCCAGAACCCGAGCCCTGTTACAGTACGTATCTACTGTCCTAGTCTGGTTCCAGTTCTCAGTCTTGATCAACAACCCGCCTAAGTCCCAGCGGCCAGGCCCCTACGGGCTCCTCCCGGGGGGGGCTTCGGCTTCCTAGGGTGAAGCCGCCTAAGTCCCAGCGGTTGGGCTCCTACGGGTTCCTCCCGGGGGAGTACCAGCTTCCAGGGTGAAGAGCACCTCTACGTCCTGCCTGAACATCTGCCTCCTGGCCTGCCACATGCTAGAGACATTGACCACCTTTCCCAGTCTCCAGCAGGTCATCCTAAAGGTCCACTAAACTGAGACTCCATAACAATATGGGTCCAGTAGTGAACTGAAACAGTCTCTCCTGAAGAAGCCTGTGAGAAGGCAAAACATGTCAGGAGAATTATAAAGTCTTGCAAAGAAGGATAAAGAGAGTTTTCTCAATAATAACAACAGATAAAAATAATTTCACTATGAGAGAGATAATCAATAAGTATTTTTAATGTGTGTGTGGATGGATGTGTGAATGATTTTTTATCTAATTATTTTTTGGAAATATGTATTCCTTTGTATATTCAATATGTAAATTATTGTGAAAAGATCTTTATTAAAATATTTTTTGTAATTGAAATAAAATTTACAATATTATATGTCACTATATGATAAATTTTGATTGGTGGTGTGATATATTGTTAAAATTGCCAGGATTGTGTATCCTTGTTTATTGAGGCAGAGCACAGCCATTTCATTGACTGTTTGGATAAAACTCTCATTCTGAGGAGTGTGTGGGAGAAGAATCTGAGGGCATACCAAATGGCTTTAAATTCCAACAAATTGATACCACAGCAGAATTTCTGACCTGGGCCATGTTCCTTAAGAAGGAACAAAGCCAGGATATGCATCCATGCTCATTGGCACTTGGTACGGCAATAGCTGTAGTGAGAGACTATTTCCAGAACCTCTCATCATGTCAGTTATGGAGACTGGAAGTAAGAGGGGCTGAGTTAATTGGTCCCAGTGGAAAGAAAGAACCCCATTAGAGAAATATCATGTTGAGACACACGAGAGGCACTACATGGGCCATACGGCGTAGCATCATCAGGGTGGTACAAATTGGAGTTTGATGACATTGTGACAAGTCGATGGCCAAAGACCTCAGCTGAACATCCCTTTTGGCTGGCAGGAATGCCTTATCCTTGCCCCAATGAATTTGATTCAATCAGATGGGATTAGGTTCAACTTAAGGTTGATTGTGCAAGTCCTAAGCACTAAGAACTGCTTCTTGAAATGGATCCATCACCAGTCAACATCCAGGTGTAGAAAGGCACAATTGTAATGTAAGAATGCAACTATTACCACCAAGCAGTTTCATGGAGACTCTTGGGGCCGTTGAGAGACTAAAAGGAGACTTTGTACTGATAGAGGGATCCATCCAGCACAATCAAAGAAACTTCCAATGTGCCAGATAAATCGGAATGTTGATGTACGCATTATTCAGGTCATGGGTACATATCCAATCTCCCTGGTGACTGAAGGGGAGGATGGTGGTGGAGGATGTTCATCTTCAAACTTCTCCCATAGTAGGCTCCCAGTCAGCCTTCATAAATCCAGGATAGGTCTCAAGTCTCCCAACTACTTGGTTATGAGTGAGTGGAGGAGTAGCCTAGTGGTTAGAGCAGTGGGCTATGAACCAGGAGACCAGGATTCGAGTTTTGCTGTCGCTCCTTGTGACCTTGGGCAAGTCACTTTACCCTCCGTTGCCTCAGGTACAAATTTACAGGCCGATACAGTAAGGACACGTAAGAAAGAGTGCGGCAGTGCCGGGCACACCCTCATTTGCCGTGCGCACAATTTGGTTCACATACCACCCGATACAGTATTCAAATGAGACACAAATGCAAGCGGCGCCCAAAGCGCGTCCATGAAGTGGTAGGCGTGCGCAATCCATTTTACTGTATAGAGCGGTATACAGCGCCTATACAGTATCCTGGGTGCGCTGGTACCTGTCATTTCAAATGTCATTTGAAATGTCATTCCACCAGGAAAGTGGATGGTTCTCCTACAGACCCCGCTGCCTTGAACACCCTGCTGGACGTCCAAGCCGGAAGTCCAAGGTCGCAGCTTGGACGTCCAGCCTGGGCGCTCAAGGCAGGGGGAAGGCCCATGAACGTCTGTCGGCATTGAAGCAAGTACCACACACTAGTTACTCACCAAAATACTCTTTCTTCATGTGCAGCACCAGCTCCTTCTCTAATTCCAGGGACTGACCCACAGGCTGGAGCGTGGACTGGCCCGCGGTGGGCCAGTGCCATCAGCCTCAGGGTCGCCCGGGGCCCCGTAGCGCGAGTCCAAGTAGCTGGAGCGAGGGCCGATGAGCCGCTGGTCGAAGCCCATGCCGATGCCACTGTACCGGTTGCTGCTGGGCTTGCTGCCGCTGTCGTAGCCGGTCAGGGCGTGGCGTGCGTTCATGCACCTTCCCGCTGCCTTGAGTGCCCAACTTGGACGTCCAGGCGGGTGCTCAAGGCAGCAGGAAGGTGCATGAACGCACACCGTGACCTCGGACGACCAGCCGGGCACTCAGGTTGCGGCGTGCGTTCATGCACCTTCCCACTGCCTGCAGGGCCACTTCTGCCCAGATCCACAGTCCAACTCGTCAGGAGCATCCCTTTTGCCTCTACATCAGGTAAGCTGCAAATTCCTGACTTGCTCCCACCAGCCCGATCTCCAGTAGGGTTCATGCTAACGTGGCAGCTGCACATGGCATCCGGGCCAGGATGGCTCCCAATCCCAGCTTTCTTTCCCTCGGCTGAGCGGGACAATCTGGGCTGGGGCTCGCGGATTCGACGCTTCCAGCTTCGAGGACTCCGTCTCAGTTTCTAGCGCTGGGGTGCGCCTTTCTGTACGGGCTTGCTGCCGCTGTCGTAGCCGGTCAGGGCGCAGTGTGCGTTCATGCACCTTCCCGCTGCCTTGAGCGCCCGCCTGGACGTCCAAGTTGGGCGCTCAAGGCAGCGGGAAGGTGCATGAACGCACGCCGTGACCTTGGACGTCCAGCCGGGTGCTCAGGTCGCGGCATGCGTTCATGCACCTTCCCGCTGCCTTGAGCGCCCGCCTGGACATCCAAGTTAGGCGCTCAAGGCAGCGGGAAGGTGCATGAACGCACGCCGCGACCTGAGCGCCCGGCTGGACGTCCGAGATCACGGCGTAGGGTGTGTAGGGATAGGGCCTGATAGGAGCTCGTGCACACTGCAAGTCAGTGGCGACAAGGAGCCCAGACCCACGAGAAGGCCAGAGGAGCCCCCGGAAACGGTGTCCGTTCTTCCCTACGGAACCGAAGTACTCTGAGGTTAAGCGCGGTGGTGCCAGGTTGGGTTACTTTTTTCTCCCTTGTGCGAGAAGCATTTTTTTCTGTGGATTGGGTTGGTTTAGGACTGGGCGGCTAAGTTCACCATACTAACACCACACTAACGCCAGGGTCAGGGTAGGCGGTAAATTTGCAGGTTAAAGACGTGGCAAAATAGCTGGTTAAAAAGGTGATAATCTGGGCGCACGTTACTGTATCTGAGGGAATAGCTAATCTGATCATTAACATATCATATACATGCGGCGGACGGAAAGGGATACGCGTCGATTTCAGTAAGCGGTAAGGACGCGTAAAACCGGATACTGAATCGCGGGTTAGACATACGCGTCCAAAATGTGCGTACAAAGCAGGTTAAAAACAGGGGAACCGCGGCCGCACTTTACTGTATAAGCCTGTTACATTGTAAACTCTCTGGGGATAGGGAAATACCTACAGTACCTGAATGTAATCCACTATGAAGCACTGAAAAAAGTGCATAAAGCGGAATATTTAAAAAAAAAAAAAATCCAAATAAATAAATATGAGGAAATATTAGGAGTTAAACCCCTGACCATGCTCCTGCAGTGGAATAGACTTATTGACTACTAGTGAAGTAGTAATTCCACTTCCTGGTATAGCAGAATTGAGTGAGATGAATCCAAACTGAAGACTGGAAGTTGGGAGTAACATGGGCTCATCAGAAACCCAAGTGGTAACCACACCCCTCAGTTTTTAGAATCCATCAGTCCTTGGTGATTTCTTTCCATTCATTTAAGCACTGCAGCATCCTGCCCTAAACTAGGGCCTCATTCCAAAACTAGGACCTAACCTCGATTAGGTATGCTGTTCCATATTTGATTGGTATTCTTCACATGGGCATCCACACTTTGGCAGCTGGTGCTGTGGCAGAGAAGCAGAGATCAGTCAGGTTAGGAAGAGTAGAGGGGGCCAATCCTGAAATGAAGGCCATCTAAAGAAAGAAACAGACACCTGTTATAGTTAGTGAGGTTTTGGGTGGAACCTTGGACACTGTGGCAGCTGACCACGCCCATGGGGGGGAAGTCCGTGAGGGGTCACAGGTCAGGCTCAGCTCTGGACACACAAACACAGATAGTTCTTTATTTAGACAGTTTGAGAAGCCACCAGAGGTGGCAGTAATGAGTAGAAGATGTAGCTCGGCTGGGCTAGTATTCCCCAGGGCGCTGGAACAGCGGTTTCTCTGGTAGCAATGCTACAGTGGAGAGAACTGAGAAAGTGAGTACAATAGAACATGCACAGAGTCCCAAGTATGGAGAAGCCCCGAGATAGGGAGAGTTGGCCCTCAAGGAGTGAGTACCAGATCCCTGGAGGTAGAGAGACTTGTTGGCAAAGTACTCACACAGCGGTTCCACATAAGAGATGGCACTGGCGCTGGAACGGGGGCAGGCCCTCGAGGAGCGAGTACCTGGTTCCAGGGAGACAGCTCTGAGGAGTAGATGATAGCAGTGCTCACTGATGGTGTCTGTAGCGAATTCCTCCAAGTAGAAAAGGAGATAGGTGCAGGCAGCGGGTCAGGGAACATGGGCCCTCGAGGAGCGAGTGCCGGTTACCTGGCAGCGACCTGAAAGAAGCAAAGAGGCCCCCGAGGAGCGGGTACCCCATTAGCAGAAAAAATCCAATAGAAGTTGGAAGGCAGAGTAGCTGGGTACGGAGAGCGAATCCCATCCATAAGAATACCCTTGCTATCTCAACGGCTAGCAATAAACAGTAGGCTTAAATATCCGGGCAGCATGACGTCATCACAGTGGGACGCCCCTGAGGAACGCGTCAATGAGGAAATAAGAATGAGGGCCACGCGGCATGCGCACCTTAAGGTACCTGGAGAGCATGGTGGGAGGCAGCGCACAAGCCGATCCGGGGACGCCGGAGAGGATGGCAGACGGACGCCGCAGCAGCCAGGCGTCCATCAAGAGGAGTTGCCGCAGTCAAGGAAAGATAGGCGGAGTGAAGCCATCGGGCAGCGACGGTCGCAACAACATCTCAGCTCAGACAGCTATTCTGTCATTCCTGGGAGAGACTGGATGGTTGCATACTGCCCCTTGACTTGGGTATTGCATCCTCGCCTTTACCTCCAAAGAGATTGGGTCCTGTACAAGAAAAATCACACAGCTTTTCAAGAACGTTCACTCACAGATGTGAGTTGAGATTTCCAATAAGCTCCAAGGATTCCCCCAAGGATCTGGAGGTTGTATTGAAGGAATAAAACACAGAACAATTGAGATGGCACTGACACTCTTCTGCATTCAAGAGAGCCTGATGATATCCTTTCTACTTTCCCTCCAGGAGGAGTACCAACTGTTTCAACTTCATCACACCATCATGTAAGTACTAAAGTTCTTAGGCTGTAATGTGAGAATGCTTCCCAAAGTCAGTGCACAGACTAGGGTCATTACCTGGAGATGAGTTGGAAACAATGTAGGTCTTCATAGCCCACAGCAGAGGTGGCTCCACAACCACAGACTAGTGAGGAAGCTAGTACACTTCAAATCCCAGGGCCTCTAGCACCCCGTACTTAAGATTCAGTTTTCTAGCAATCAGTAGACAGGAACCTGGGTATCTGTACTTTGGTTTGAAGGCCTGCTGACTCAAAGGGAGGATTCCCGAGTCTGAAGGCAGTCCAATATGAATACCCGGTCCATTTTGTTAAGAGATGTGGAATATAAGGGGGTATCCAGCGAAGCTGAGGGCACTGGTGGGTCAAGTAAGGTGTCTGCTGGGATTCTCAAAGACCCCTCTTTTGAAACATCTAGTGTGACACTGAACCAAAAAGAGATCCCATCCCTGCAGATCCACCCCAGAAGGTGGGTGGCCCTGCGCCCGAAGGGGGAGGTTATCTAGATTAAATCAGGTTAGATCGCCCTGCCAGGGCAGATGGAGGCCCCTGCAGCAGTGAAAGCACTTCCCTTGGAAGTCAGAACCCCTAGAAGGAACAATTAAAGAGTAACTTATTTGCCGTTAGTCATTGGCTAGTTAAGGTCTTGGCCAACTCTGAAATCAGGCTCACACACTACAGTGACCTGTAGATGAGCACTGGAGAAGATACATCTTTCTCTGAAACTAAAACCAGGACATCCCTCTCCTGGGACACACCTGGGGGAAGGGGTCCAGGAAGCTCTAACATCTTAAAAGCCCCAACAGCTGCCTGCCACCATAGGTGTGTTACACTGTAACAATAAAAGAAGCCACTTCTAACTTTGTATATAAAAAAAATTAGATTTATTTTGATTATGAACATTTAAAAAAAACGATCATTGTTTTGGACATCAGATAATGTATTCTTAAACAAACTTTATAACAGATGACAAGACGTAAACAAGCCTTATATTATTATTACAGTTTACATAATGTATATTGTATAAGTAGCTTCTCTCATAATATTGTCTAGGGATCATTAAGAGTAAAATAGTGGTAATGTGGAGCAATTCCAAATTCTTGTCTTTTATTTTTGCACTGACACATACTCTGAGTCATTCTGATGGGCCAAATCAGGAGCTTCGGGATTGTAAGTGGATGAATATGCAGAGATGTCTTCTTCCTTTAATCTTCTCTTTGTGTCCGATGATAAAATATTAACAGTGCCTTTTATAATTTCTCAATGCCTTGAAAACGATGTTGAGAACAAGTGTTTTTTTCTGACTGGATGTATCTTCCAAATTCTCTCTCATAAAATGTCTTCATGTACAATATCCTATAAGAAGAGCCAAGCTATATGATGCTGGTCACATACAGTCATGGCTATTTTCTAGTACTTAGCAACAAATGTCCATCATATTTTTACAATCATTGTCTCTGCAGTTTCTTCTGACTGACGACAACATATTGCATGCTATTTAGATCCTCAGCAAATATTGTCAATCTCCAGCATACCATTGTCTATTGTATTTTATTTGAACAAATGCAGAAACATCAATCAAAATCTTCAGCCCTTTTTGTTATTAAACAGTCATTTTCAGTATCTGCAGTGTCAATGCAGCAAACACAAGAAGCAATTACTCCTTCATCACTCTACAACACTATCAATTGTAAACAATACTCCAAGCCACATCTGGCAGATTAAAATCTCCAACGAGCAACACTTCGTCCTTCTTTCCCACTTTTTGGAAGTCTTCGATCAGATCTGTCTAGTTCTTCTGTTTGAGTCCTAGGCCCATGGACCACACCAATATAAATGGAAGTGACATCTTCGTTTTTTAGCACAGTCCATAATACTTCTTTGCTGCCCATTGTCCCTTGCATTTCAGTTGCTTGGATATTGTTTTTGATATAAAAAGCTCTCTCTCTCCCCTTTTCTGTCCTCTCAGTCCTTCCTTATCAAGTTATAGCCCAGGATGGCCATATCCCAATCATGAGACTCAGAGAACCATGCTTTCATTACAGCAACAATATCCAAGTCCACCTCCAACATTAAGGCCTACAGCTCTGGGATTTTATTGCCCAGACTACAGGCCTTAATGGTGGAGGTGGGCTTGGACGTTATTGCTTTGATGGAAACATGATGCACCATCTTTAAGCCTTTTCCACTAAAAAGAAACAGCAGAATTACAAAATCAACATTAGGAAATATTTCTTCACAGAGAGTGTGGTGGAGGCCTGGAATGCCCTTCGGAAGAGGTAGTGAGGATGAAAAGAGTAAACAAATTCAAAAGGGCATGGGATAAACACTATGGATCCCTAAAGACTAGAGGCTGGAAATGAAGAATAGGGTGCATGGAGGTAAGGCGCACAGAGCCACCAGTTACTTCTCTTAACTGAAGATATGGGGATTACAACCCTTAACCAATTAGCCTTTCATTGTGATAACATCGCTCTCTGCTTCAACAGGGTGGGGGGGGGGGGGGGGAAGAGGGAGATTGGATTCAGAAGACAGCCAACGCTGGGCCCCAACTTTTATGGTCCAGGATACTGATACACAGACATTAGGGATAAAGCACAGGACTGGTTCCATAGCCAAGTCCAAAATCAAAGCACGCTCAAGCAGCATTATCTGAATTATCAAGAAGGCTGCTCACCCAGTAAAAATGTTGCTTGGTTTTGATTGTAAATATTGCTACTCAATATAAAACTTGGGGATGGCTAGCATGAAGCGGCAGTTGCTACCCTTGACATAAGGCTTGGGGAAACCTGCACAGAGCAGCCATTACTACCTTTAATAGAAACACTAAGGTAACCTGCATGAAGCAGTAATTACTACTAGGGAAAACTTGCTGAGCAAACTGGATGGATCATTTGGTCTTCTATCATCATTACTATGTTACTACGTAAGACAACAGTGCACCAGCATCAAAAATATAACAGAGAAAGATACTTTTCTTACATAAACCATCACATAATTTCAGTCTTACTGACTAACTCCAATCAGCAGGATAGCTCTTATCAGAGACAAAATGATAGTGGAAGGGGCAAGAGGCATGTTTTTCTAAACATAAGAAATTGCCATGCTGGGTCAGACCAAGGGTCCATCAAGCCCAGCATCCTGTTCCAACAGAGGCCAAACCAGGCCACGAGACCTGGCAATTACCCAAACACCAAGATCATCCCATGCTACTGATGCGAGTAATAGCAGAGGCCATTCCCTAAGTCAACTTAATTACTATGGGCTGTACAATTGTGACATTCTGTTGATGTGAAATCAGGTAAAAATATGGCACATCCCAAATACATCACTGCGATTCTTTTGGTCCATCAATACCTATTCTTAGTTATTTTGGCCCCAATGTTCCCACTTCTTTTGAATTTCAAAATGAAAAAAGGTACAAAGTTTTAATGACAGAAAAGAAATACACAAATCTAATAAATGAATAATAACAACATCATCAAAAGAAAGGTTAACAGGAAAGAAAACTAACAGAGGGAGGAACAGTAGCAAGGAACAGGTAAACTAAGGAACACGGGCGTCTCTCTGACTTTAAATAGCAAGGCAGACTAATCAAGGCACAAAAAAGTCTAGGAGGCACTGATGAAAAATAGCTGGCAGTCAGGAGGAAATGTTTGTTTGTTTCATACAGTATAAATTATTCACTATCCTTACTGGTTGCAATCAGCAGCCTCACACAGAACATGTCACAGAAGGTTACTGCTGGTGAGCACAAATAGCTTAACCACCTGGTTAGTTTGCAAGGTATAATTTTCTAAAGGTTCGCGGATCAGATGACCAGACGTGGTTATTCTTTGTATCATTCTTGTCATCAGCCTCTCTTATCAAAACAACACAGGGCACCAAGATGAGAAAAAGGAATAGTTTCCCCCCTCCTAACTCAATCTATAGCAATGCTGGATACATAGAAAGAAGTGTTTCAATGGGCTAGTGCTCAATGGGGTGCAACTGACAGAAAGGTGCAGAGCCATATATGAGGAAAATACAAGGAGCTAACAATCGGGCCGATACAGTACAGTGCGCTCTGATGGAGCGCACTGTTAACCCGCCATTGGACGCACGTTTTCCCTTACCCCTTATTCAGTAAGGGGCCGAAAACGCGCGTCCAATCCCCCGAACCTAATAGCGCCCGCAACATGCAAACACATGTTGATGGCCCTATTAGGTATTCCCGTGCGATTCAGAAAACAAAATGTGCAGCCAAGCCGCACATTTTGCTTTCAGAAATTAGCGCCTATCCAAAAGGTAGGTGCTAATTTCTTCGGGCACCGGGAAAGTGCACAGAAAAGCAGTAAAAACTGCTTTTCTGTGCACCCTCCGACTTAATATCATGGCGATATTAAGTTGGAGGTCCCGAAACTTTCCAAAAGTAAAAAATAAATAAATAAATAAATTTTGAAGTCGGACCGTGGCTGTTGGGTTGAAAACCGGATGCTCAATTTTGCCGGCGTCCAGTTTCCGAGCCCGTGGCTGTCAGCGGGCTCGAGAACCGACGCTGGCAAAATTGAGCATCGGCTGTCAAACCCGTTGACAGCCGCCGCTCCGGTCCAAAAGGAGGCGCTAGGGACACGCTAGTGTCCCTAGCGACTCTTTTTACCTGGTTTTACAGCTGGGCCTAATTAGCATACTGAATCGCGCGCACAGGAGAGTGGCCTATGCGCGCGCCGGGAGAGCGGGCATTCGCCCGCTCTCCTACGGGCTTTACTGAATCGGCCCGAATATAAGGAGGCTTTTAGGAAGTGAAGTAAACAGTAACCACTACTGGCAAAGTAAACTTAACATGATTTTACTCTAATTATTATGTATGTTAATGGTGCTATAGGCAGACCTGGAAGCAAAACTAGGTTTATTTAGGGAGGAAAGATTTGTAACTTTCTCCATCCTGTTAACAATTAAGCTGCTTGCGGCAAGGATGTGAAATACACAGGCTGAATGTCTAACTTGTACATGTCAAAACCTAGTTAATCTATGTCCATACATCATTTGATTGTGTATCTGGCAGAAAAGATAGATAAAAAAAATAAAACAACCACCAAAGTTGACAAGTGAGTTATCTGATTATGGATTAAGCAAATAAATCTGTGAGAACACTACATTATAACAGTGCCAGATGTCTGGTCAAGACAAATACTTTTGCTACAGAACACTAATTGAATATGTGGTCTCATCTTTAACTGAAAATGGATGTCTTCAATTTAGCTCCTCTTATTATTTTTATGATCATCTCCTGCTGTCATTAATGTTCAAAGGTGGTTTCGCCCTCTGCTTTCACTGGATTTATGACATTACTCTGCAGGACCCTAATGCCTATAGTGAGAAAAGAACAGGCAGACATCAAAATACATGGCCTTCCTAAATAAAATTCTAGCATTTTTTTTTTTAAAAGAAAGAAAAAAATTAAAAAATGGATTAACTTAGAGAGCTCATCATTTCCATTTAGAGTCTTGCATCCCATGCCACAAATAACCCTGCAAAATGGCACCCAACAGCACCACAAAACCCTAAGTCTCTCCCGTGTCCAATGAGAAAGAGCCAGGAAAACCTGCCACCAGGAATTTTCCTGCACATGACTCAGTAAAACCGGGCAGCTGCCCAGATCAGGCACTTTCAAGTTTATCAGATGAAATTCAAGGCACAATGTGATGATTGGATTGGCATTTGGGCATGGTGAAGGAAGGGGTTATGGAGCGGGAGCTAAGCTCGTAGGAGCCAGGCTCAACACCCAGCTCAGATTTGGTGGCACTTCCCACCGAAGAAGATGCTCCAAGAGTCCCAAACTCCAAAACAGTTCCTCTCGGTGCGAGAAACTTGCAGGGCAGAATAGAGGCTTGGGGTTGAGCAAGAATGGTCAAGGGGATCCCGTAACATGGCAGGTGTCAAGCTCGCTTGTTGGCTTCATTTATGTTAGCAAACATAAATCAAAATGTGCCTTTTGGAGGCCCAAAGTAATAACCAAAGGATGACTTTTCAGGACTGAAACCGAGCGGCAGAAGGTTGCCCCCTCATGAAATGTACATCCCACCAAACGATGACAAAACCACTTCTAGCAATTTTGCAGGTCCTAAGATGACCCATCTTATCTTATTTTTATTTATTTATTTTATTTGTGTTTTTTTCTTGACCGACCATCATCAGAGATATCATGCCGGTTTACATGTAACAGGGGTAAAAACAAAGTAGGAAGAGAGCAGTTACAAAAAAAAACAGGTGAACAGAAAACTGTTCACCTTATCTTATCGTTTAGAAAGTGACTGCCTGAGAAGGATCCGCTCATCATTTTGATGGTACTAAGTACTGTTCTACCCACCTAAAAGTGATACTTTATCAAGTGCTTCCTTTGCTGGTCAAGACACAGCTCCAGCTGTTGGCCAGACGAGGACACTGTGGGGCACACAAACTTCTTGCGCTACCATTGCTGCTTTAAAATATGGAGCCCAAAAAACTGCTCCATGCTCTAGGCACGGTCTCACCTTCATATATGTGTGCATTTACTTATTTCCCCCATACTTCTTACTCTCTTCTTGTGACAACGTAATAGGTTCTTTCATCAGAACCCTCATCCCAGGCAAAGAAGTTGGGCGTGGGGGGGGGGGGGGGGGTGGCCACACAGGTCAGACTCCTGAGGGAATTCTGCACACAAACATAAAATTCTGCGAAATTCTGCATATTTTATTTTGGTCAAATTAACACAAATTACATGACAGTCAGAAAAAAGTTATTACTTAGAGATGCAGAATTTTAAATATTTGGAGCAGAGTTTCCCTAGAAATTCACTGTAAGAGTGTCCCTTCCACTCGCTCTCCCTACTCCCCTGGCCACTTTGCCCTCTCAGGCCCCAATTCCTCCACCTGCCAATATCTCTCCCCTCCACCTCTAGGCTCAACCCCTTCCCCTCTATCGCCAGTCCCAGAGTTTGACCCCATTCTCAGTACTGCCCCTCACACAGGCTCCCTCTGTCCCTCCCTCTCACACACATGCTCCATCTCTCTAGTACACATACACACACCCTCATACAGGCTCCCTCACTGTCTTGCACACACACATCCCCTCATACAGGGCCCTCTCTCTTGCATACACACCCACGCAAGCTCCCTTGCTCTCTCACACATACATCCTCACACAGGCTACCTATCTCTCTCATGCACCCCTTCACACAGGCTCTGTCTCACACATACACAATCCCTTCACACAGGCTAGCACCCTCACATACCCACGATGCCTTTTTCATACACACAAGCTCTCAATCTTTCACACACATACACACTCCTTCACAATCTTCTCATATAGGCTCCCTCTCTGGCCCTCACACTCAAGCATCCCCCCCTCCCGCTCTCTCTCCCTCACACACTCCTGCTCTCTCACCTTCCCTGCTCTCTCTCACTCCCTCCTGCTCACCCCTCTGCTCTCTTTCTTACACCTCCTCCCCCTCCCTCCCCACTCTCCTCACTCCCATACCCCTCCTCCTCCCACACACACACACACACACACACATTCATTCTCACCAAGACCTTCATCTATGCCGCGAGCTGGGCGCGTCCCACAGTGGCTTTCATCTTCACTGTGAATGCGCACGCTCCATTTGCGGCATGTCGGGGCCTTCATCTTCATCGCACATTGCGCGCCGGGGCCTTCATCTTCACCACAAATGACACGCTTCATTCACAGGACACCGGGGCCTTTATCTTCTATGCCATTTTCTGCGCAGAATTTGGCAATTCTGCGTGCGGGGGGGAGGGGGAGGGGAATTCTGCGCAGGACTAAAGTCAGACTAAAGGCAAAGGCAAAGGGTAATGAGAGTAAGGTGAAGCCCATGGCTGAGGCGCCCTTAATCTGTCCCTGATCCCATGCTAACCCATCAATTTGACCTTAGAACAATTTTGTATAGGATTAAGCAACTTCCCCACCCCTTTCTTCAACTAAACCAATTCTGAAATGAGCTCACACCTCAGATATCTGACCAGCAGATAGCAGGCAGGATACAATTTTTATCAGGGGCAAAAAAAAAAAAAAGCATCCAATATGTTCCATAATTTTCTTTAAAAAAGTCAGACTCTTCTGCAACATAGGTCCTAAAGGTTAAGAAGTGTACTTGTCTAGGCTTGTTTCTCCATGCCAGAGTGATCATTACTGGAAAAAAATAAAAAAGACACTGATCTGACATTCCTTTGCCAAATCATTAACTAAGCCAATAATGAAACCAAGAATTACTGCTTTAACAAGTTTAAAAAAAAAAATCTAAAGTACAGAAATTAAAGCAGCAGCTCTGCTAACTGAATTATTTTGTAGCCGACATGAACTTATCAGTTGGTCATACTACTCATATTTGTTTTGGCCCAGCAGCTTCATCCCGATCCTTTCAGCCTCCAGCCCAACTGGAACCGGCCCTCTGCTGGGCTCTCTCTCCAAAAGCCTTCCTACACAACTACACAGGGGCTTTCCTCTGTTTCAAATCACACACACACACACACACACACACACACACACACACACACACACACCCTCCAGGACTCTGCAATCACGAGTGCTAACTCTGGTATTTATTAATTTATTTATTTTTAACTTTTCTATACCGACGTTCCTGTAAAAGATACATATCACATCGGTTTACAATGCAACTGCAACATTCGCTCAGGGGCGATACAAAGAACAGGGGGGGACAATTAACCATGGAACAGGGTCATAACAGATTAACAAGAACAAATGAGTTGATAACTGAAAAAAAAAACAAACCAGAATCATTGAGCTAGACTGTAGTGTCCGAGTGGAATGTCAGCTTGAAAGTGTCAAGCTGAAAGTGAGGAAATATTAAGTGTCCGGGAAGGCTTGGCTAAATAGCCATGTTTTAAGTTTGTTTTTTTTTAATGTTGATGGGCAAGGCTCTTGCTGGAGGTCAGGAGGCAACGCATTCCATTGATGGGGTCCTGCTGTTGATATGGCACGCTTTCTTAAGGATGTTTTCGCTTGGGGGCATATAGCGTATCTTTGTAGGCACTTCTGATTTGTCTAGATGAGGTATGTGGTCTTAGTTGTATAGATGTGTTGAGAGATGTGAGGTTGTGTTTAACTTTATGTATGATCGTGAGAACTTTGAAGAGTATTCTGGATTTGATGGGTAGCCAGTGGAGGTTCTGAAGGGTGGGGTGATATGTTCCCTTTTTTTGGTATTGGTGAGAATCCTGGCAGCTGAGTTCTGAACCATTTGGAGAGGTTTGATAGAGTTGGCCGGGAGACCGAGAAGAAGGGAATTGCAGTAGTCCAGTTTCAACAGGATGATGGATTGCAGTACCATTCTGAAGTCCTGAATGTGAAGGAGTGGTTTTAGCTTTCTGAGGACTTGCAATTTGAAGAAGCACTCCTTGGTGGTGGTGTTCACAAATTTCTTAAGGTTGAGTTGGTTATCCAGGATAACGCCTAAGTCCCTAACAAATGGAGAGTGATTTATGATTGAGTTGGCTGATTGGGAAGAGGACGGTGAGACAGGACGCATGGCGAGGTCTTCTTGAGAAATGATAAGAATCTCTGTCTTGTTGGAGTTTAGGACCAGGTTGAGAGTGGAAAGAAGGTGGTTAATTGATTGAAGGCATTTGTTCCAGTGGTTAAGAGTTTTTTTTGTACAGATTCTGTGATCGGGATGAGTATTTGGACATCATCCGCGTACAGGTAGTGGTATAGTTTTAGCTTTGTAAGTAGGTGGCAGAGTGGTAGAAGGTAGATGTTGAAAAGTGTGGGTGAGAGGGAAGATCCTTGGGGAACACCCAGGTTGGAGTGGACGAGGAGAGATTCTTTATTGTTTATCCTGACTTTAAAGCATCTGTTGGACAGGAAGGATCTGAACCAACTGAGAGCAGATCCCTTGATGCCTATTGTCAGTTAGACGTTCTAAGAGGATGGCATGGTTCACCGTATCAAAAGCGGCAGATAGATCGAGGAGTGCAAGTAGGTAGGTTTGTCCTTTTTCCATGTTTATTAGGATGGTGTCTGCAAGGGATATAAGAAGTGTTTCTGTGCTTAATGTTTTACGAAATCCATATTGAGAGGGGGAGAGAATGTTATGTTCCTCCAGGTATTCTGAAAGCTGTTTGTTAACTATTTTTTCCATGATTTTTGCAATCATGGGAAGGTTAGCTATTGGGCGAAAGTTGGCTGGGTCCGTTGGAGACAAGTTAGGTTTTTTTAAGGGTACGGCTGCCAGATCCTCAGAAATCGCCTGCGGCGCTGGGGTGTCATCTGAGCCTCCAGGCTCTCCATGGTCATCATGAAGTGCAGACTGTTCCGCCAAGACCAAAAGGAAGGGGACTCAGCAGACCGCCACGTCGAGAGAATAATCTTCTTTCCCACCAAACAGGCCTTGGAGAGAAGCAAACGTGAGCCAGGGTCCCGAATCCGAATCGGGGAGATGCAGCCAAAAAGTAGCCACAACGGAGCAATAGGGAAAACAACATCCAGCAGGTCTGCTAGGGCAGGGGAAGGAGGAGAGAGGGGGGGGGGAAGGGGGAGAGAGGGGGGAAGTTGTAGAAGCGAGGCTGAATGATTGTCTGGTTGGTTGGTACTATGGAATGAGTGTTTCCTTTGAAATGGGGGTGTATGGATGTTGGAAGGTGGGGGCCTTGGCTGGGAGGGTCCCTACCCCTTTGAGGTGGGATACGAGGCATTCCTGTGGATGTTGGTTTTTCTGGTATGCTTAATCTTACACGGGTGATATCATGGAATGTCTGTGGATTACGCTCCCCGGTTAAGCGTTCTAAAGTTCTCACTTTACTGAAACGTAAGCAGGTGTCGGTGGCATTTCTACAGGAGACACATCATGCGGTATCGGAACTTAGGTACTTGAAGCGGGACTGGGTAGGAGAGATTAGAGGGGCAGGGGGGTCCTCTAGATCAGCAGGGGTTGCTATTTTAATACATAAAAACTTACCTTTGCAGATATTGAAGGAAATCGCAGATCCTCAAGGGTGATATATTATTCTCATTGCTGAATTGTATGGGCAAACTATAGTGCTTTGTAATGTATATGCCCCTAATACCTATAACCCCCATTTTTTCAGATGTTTATACTCATATTTGCTACCACATTTGACTGACATACTTGTAGTGGGCGGAGATTTCAATACAGTTAAAGATGGAGAGTTGGATGCTCGACCCGCGAGACAGAGGGAGCATGGAATGGGGAGGGGTCCTGTAATGTTGGAAGATAAACTGCATTTACTAGACGTGTGGAGAACTTTGCATCCGCTGGAACGCGACTTTACCCATGTCTCGCGGGCGCACGACTCGCAATCCAGATTGGATTGATCTGTGCTGTTATTGTATAACCCAATAAAAATTGTTTAAACACCAAAAAAAAAAAAAAAAAAAAAATAGGTTTAAGAATGGCGAGCTTTAGTTGGTCTGGTACTTGGACTTGCATTAAGGAGAGGTTAATGATTTCCGAGATTGGCTTTGAGATGGTGTTTGGGATGTTGAAAAGAAGGTTGGGCGGTATTGGGTCTGAAGGATGCGAAGCTGGTTTAAGTTTTTTGAGGATATTTTCTATTTCCAGGGAAGATGTTGGCTCGAAATCTTCGAGCATTGAATTGGAAGTTTAGGGGAGCCTAAGCCATTGTGCCTTGGTAGCCACAAGGCACAATGGCTTAGAGTCCCCTCCCTCTGAAGGGTGGTGAAGACTGCCCCTGCAGCAATCCCATCCTCGGATGACTTAGGGAACAGAAGCCTTGCCCCGTAATCAAACTCAGGTAACCCTTCATGGCAATGCAGAATGCTTGAAACTCAGCTACCAGACCAAACGCCATTCACTTTTAGGTACTGCACAGCTCCACCTTGGTACCCAAGATGTTTTTTGCCTTTGCCTTCAGTAATCTCAGCACCAGGTCTTTCCTCTCGGTGGTCCCCCCAGCCAGGTACTAGCCATGCCTGGTCCTGTTCAGCTGCTAAAATCCAACACATTCACACTCTCCCAGGCCAGGAATACTGGAGAATGCAAATTTAGTACTATCAAAAAAAAATAAAATAAATCATTTGAATTTAAAACTAAATGTTCTAAGTTCAGATATTTTAATGCCATTACAGGCTTAGTTCAAATTTTCAGCTGGTTTGATAATTGGAATTTACAAAAAGCACACATTTTCCACCTTGTACCTTGCATGAGGCAAGGGAAATCTGTAGCCTGTGTCAATAATACTTTACTTTGTCATCATTTCAGTTTTATATACACAGACGTCCTGCAATCCACCAGATGTGCTGGCACAGGGGAGAGCAGAGAGGAAAACGATGGTCTTAATTCACCCAAATTCATTTTGATCTCTGAAGGGGGAATATCAGGAGATATTAGGGCTTTGCTGGCATTTTTTTTTTTTTTTATGGTTTGTCACTTCTCTCTGGACATGTTGGTATCATAAAAGCTATCACAGTCTGCAAAGAATATGACTATTGGAACAATGCACTGCAAAAACAAACAAATGAAAACCCTCCTCAAGGCATCCTATGACTAAGAGGACTGATAGGAACTGTACCTGCATTAATCATTTTCAATTCTTGCTTTGCTTTGCAGCCTTCCCCCTTGGGAACAGTCAAGGGAACGCACAACGCTGCAGGTGCTTCAGGCCAACCAACTGCAAATCCAGGACACAGGCAGCGCTCAGCTGAATGGAAAAATATCTCCAAGGTGACGTGGGGGGCAAAGGAATCCTTCCACTGGTGGAAAACCGCTACAGTACAAGTGGTGTCAAGAGCATCAGCCCTCTGGAGAATCAGGCAGTGGTTAAAGGGATGTGCCTGCCCCGAGAGTCAGTGTGCTCTGCGTACACAGCTCTATATGACGCACTTCCAGAGAAGACAGACGTGGGAGCGAGAGCAACGTCCAAAGCTCGCCAGCTCCTAAAATATGGGTCTCCAACCTGCTGAGCCGCATCCGACGGCAGACACACAGACCATTGGCAGGGGTCAGGATTGTGACCCTACATCTAAAAATGTGTGACTCACCCGCTTTTAAATTAAGGAAGGAAATGGTGCTTTGGTCCAACTTCTGCCGCTGCTTTCTAAGCTCCGTGATCCTCATGCAGCCTTCAGGGGACCAGAGAAGGTTGCACTACGCCAGTGCCCAAGTCTCTATGGCTCTGCCCTTGATCAGCGAGAGGACAGGTGTTTCACCCCAGCAAGCAACTTGGTCACACGTCATTTCCAGGCCACAAATGCTTTCTAACAACACGCCAACACTAATGCTAAAAGCACATATTTGCCAGGAAAAGAATCTACTTCCATTTTCTTGCAGAGGATAATTTACAAATGAACCTCTGTGGGTAAAACGGCGTTTTCCAAGCAGAAATGGCCTCTTATGAAAATGCCCGCCCGATACGTAGGGAGAACCGTGTGTGCACAAATTTGCCTGGACGGAGCAGAGGTGCTCCTGGCTGCAGAGATGGGGACCGGGTTTGGACCTGTGCACATACAAAACCTGTGCCTACATTTTCTGGGAAAAATTGCGTGGGTGTTATGGTAGGTGGAACTCGTGCGGGTAGATTTGGTGGGCTCATTTTCAAAGCAGACTTTTGCATTTACCGGTAAGTCTGCTTTGAAAACTGGAGCAACTTAACCTGCATTTCTGCCAGCGTTTCTTACTCAGGCTGTTTGAAAATTGAACCCCCCTCCTCCCCCCATAATTGTACTGTGCCTGCTCTGTGACAGATCAAGAAATGTTTCCTTCATACAAAATGGGTCTTCCACATAGGATTTCAAATTAAAAAAAAAAAAAAAGTTATCCTATGTAATACAAAACATAAACAACCCCACAAGATATCTCAAAGCTGCAGCACGAGCTAAATCCTTTACAGTATTGGCTTGCCTGGCTTCTTGGCTCCACACTTTTTCTCTAAGTATCTCTTTTTTTGACCCCCAATCTATTTCATTTCTTGTATACATACACTCTTAGGATAGGAGATGTGAACATTTCCTTGTGGCTACCTCATCTGTTATTAAAAATCTCCTCTTTGAATCCCCTCTCCAGTATTGAAGCTTTGCATGCCAGCCGGGCCTTCTGATGAGGGTCAGCAAAGCAGTCCTAAGATGTAAATTTATAAAGGTTGAGTGGGCTAAGGATTGCTGCTTTAAGCTTTGTAATTACAATAGAAAAAAAGGTACACAATGAAATAACCGGCTTAAATTCAGCATTTGTCTCTGAGCTACTGCACATAACTCACCTTCAGTAGTCTGATCTCCCGCATGGCAATTTTTTTAACCATTTTGTCGTCTTCGCTTTCCAAAAATTTCTTGACTGCTACTATCCTTCCACTGTCCTTGTTTCTGCACTTCATTACCATGCCATAGCTTCCTTCTCCCACAAGCCCAAGGTTCTCATACTTTTCCATGTCAAGTAGAAATCCACTGGATCTTTGTGCCAGAAGCTGCAAGACAACACCACATGCATTCAATGGGATGCCCAGACACACAGCCCTGCAACAACGGCGGCAGCGGTACCCACCGGTTCAGCAATCGCACAATTCTACTGAAGCTTTCGCTATATTCTGCCGACAGCATTCACCTTCATCATCCTCCCTTACTCATTGAAAACTAGGCAGTTCTTTTACTTAACCCAGATTTTGGATGTTTTTATCTTACTTCCATAAACATCTCCAAGACGTTTCAACAGAAACTGATTTGGCTTCTGAAAACGAAACATTTGACTATTCAATTTACTTTTTTTTTTTTTTTTTTTTTTAATGATTTTTTTTTTTTTTTTTTTTAATTTTGCACTCCTAACTCTACTTGAAAACAATGGCAAAATATCTAAATAAATGTTGGTCAAAGGCAGGGTTAGCTTAATTGTCAGAACATAGGATCATGGGCCTAAAAATTCTACCTTACTTCCCCTGTCCACTTATGTGACCCTTGAGCACAATACTTTTGCCTCCCCGCATTCAAAACTCATATGTGACCTCTTTGGCTCACTGCAAACAATCAGTTCTCTCTCATATACTCAATGCATTGATACTCTGTTAGCAATAATTATTATTACTGAAGAGTACAAACGTGCTACATCACAACTGAACACCTAACAACTACTCCTTAAAACAGAAGCACTATACTCAAAAGTCAACAGTTGAGGTTTTTGTCTTCTTTTTAAACCAGGGCTCAGCTCAGCTCATGACTATTGCTGCAGGAACATACACAAAAGAAGCCTTGTCCTAACTGGATAGTATCATCCCCACTACTTACCAAATGCAAAAACTATTTCCTACTATGAGAAGAACATAGTGTGGTTGCCATGTAAGTCCACTTGGCAACATAGAAAGAAAGGGTCAACTAAAGTTAGTCCAATAAAAAGATATCGCCTAAAACTCTTTCGTTGACCTATATTCCAAAATGAAGAAATCCAAAAACATTCAGGACCACCAAATTACGGACAAGGCCTGGACATTTGCTAGGGAAGGCGTTTGTTAACCAATGCCAAAACCCATTAAAGAATACTGTCAGTTGCCAAGGCCTGACATTTTGAAAAGCCAAACAATAAGTGCTAAGTATGTCAGATACTGTACATTACTTAAACTTTGCCAAGAAATTACTGATTTTATTTGGGAAAAGAACTGGGTAAACTTTCAGATTAAAAGCTAATTGCTAATATTGTTTGGACCAAATTATGAGAAGATATTTCCTTTTCTTTCATATTATGTCTCATAAGTTCTCTCATTGTTTCTGTGCAAAGTTTATTTTTTGTATTTATTTTGAAAGGTGTAAATAAATAATTAAAAAAAAAAAAAAAAAGGGGAATTGCTGATGATATCCGCATCTTTTTAATAAAGAGTGTCATTCACATTAGGCACAGTTTACCCAAACTCAGTAGTCAGAAAATGTTCTTCTATATAATGTGCCTCCGGCTTAGAACTATTTGATGAAAATGTTCTTTCATGTTTAAACATACTATTTCTACTTACACCCTGGGCTTGACCTTCAACGGCTGTATGTAATGCTTTTTACTATGCTGATTTATGGCTGGATCTTGACCTGTACACTACTTGTTCATCTTTTATAGTTACATTGTGCCAAGAAAATTTATAAATAAAAAAGTTAAAAAAGAAAATGTTCTTCCAGAAAGTTATTTGCCAGCTTTGACTCTAAGGCCTCCTCCTGCATCTCAGAAAGACCAAACAAATTCCCTCAGACCAACTACCTGCTCTGACTCGCTGAATATACTATCAACTGTAGTGCTACCTGTATGAGCTCCATTATCCTCTTTAGACATGCAGAGTCACTCTGCTGACGTCAGCAACATCTGTATTTTAGCAAAGGAAGCCAACGAGCATATTCACTTTTTGTCGTCATCACAAAGTAAGAATCAGAAGTGCCATGCTTCAGTTACCACACTGTCTCATTCAGACATGCTCAAAAGCATTTAAATGACACTACTACAGAGAAATGTGTGCGGGGGGGGGGGGGGGGGGGGCAGGAAGAAGAGATAAAAATTAATGGTAGAAATGTATTTTAATGTTTGTATTGAACTTACAGAGAATGTTCATCATCAGTTTGTGAAGACTCACATACAATCAGAGGTCTTTGATATGGTCCTCCCACCTTCTTGGAAGGTCCTCAAAAGTAAGCTGCTTGCCCTTCACCCACAGTGACCCCTCGAGGCCTCTCTGGCCCAGAACTCTGGCAGGGAAATTTCTTCTGTATTTGCATCTTTTATCCTGCAGCTCTCTCTGGGCACTGCATCCCCCTGAGGTACCACTAGTCTGCTCCCCTTCCCATTCTAGGTCTCTGGAAGGTCTTGGACATTCCCTCTTCTTGAGTTCCATTCCAGAACACCCTTTTTTTTTCTGTTACTCTTTTTTTTTTTTTAAACTCTTGTAACTTTATTTACAGACGCTCGCCTTTTGTTCCTGGGTTGATGGTTGTTGCTTCGGTATGTCTGGATTGCTTGGCCTTTTGTCTGCATGATTCACAGTGAGTAGAAATTCTTATCACACCTCTTGAGAACTTCTCATATAAGCAATCCTCTATAGCAGAGATTCTCAACCAATCTGCTATGGTACACAAGCTCAGGTGTGCTGTGAAATTTTTCCCCCTCCCTCCACCCCTGCCAAAGAAGAGAAGATAGGAGTGGACGACAGCTGCCTGTGCTGCTTCTGGCAGCAAAATCATCCCCTCTCCCTTTCCCCTGTCATGGCCTACCGCCAGCAGCAGAAGTCAACGAGCAGAGTGCCTTAACTGTTTCTGCTTTCTCCTCCTTCCAGCTTCCCGCCAAAATCAGAACTTTATGGGGCCAAGGGATCTCCTGAGATAATGGGGGGTCTTGCGCAGGTCTGACTTCAGTGGGAAGCTGGCAAAGCAGGAGGCAGCGGGAGCAGGTAAGAAGTGTCACTCACCTGACGGAGATGATTCCAAGAGGAAAGAGGAAAAGGGTAATGCCAGGGGATGGGGGGAGGGGAAGGGAAAGGGAAAGGGAAAGGAAGGTAGTGAGGCTGGGTGGTGCTGCCAGTGAGATGGGAGGAGGGAAGGGTTGCTTCCAGCGGAGAGGAAAAGAAGGAAGTTAAGATGGTGTTGCCAGGAGTATAGGGGAGGGAGAGCAAGTGGTGTGGAAGAAAGGGATGGTAGTAATACCAGAGGATGGTGGGAGGGAAAGGAAATGGTGATCCCATAGGGAGGGGTAGTGAAAGTGGTGATGCCAAGGGGTGAGGTGAGAGAAGGGAAAATGGCAATGCCAAGAGGGTAGGAGAAGGTGAGAAGGAAACTTGTGAAGCTAGGGAGTAGGGGGGAAGGCAAGGGAAGGTGATGCCAGAGGGGGATGGAAAGTGAAATAATGTCAGGGTATGGGAAGGAGGAAGGGAAGGAAAGGTGATAATTCCAGGGGGTGGGGATGCCAAGGGATGGGAGGGAAGGAAAGGTGATGCCAGGGGATTGTGGGGAGAGGAAAGATGATGGCGTGCTATGATAAGGTTTATTGTAAAGCCTGTGGCTGAATTACTGTTTGCTGTAAACCGAGGTGATGTGCATTATGTGCTGCGGTATATAAAAAACTTCAAATAAATAAATAAAGGTGAACCCAGCACTGGGTGTGCAGTAGCATAAAAAAAGTTTTGACCCATTGCATTTAGAAATCCTTTATTCCATCACCTGAAGCATCTGTATAACTTGAACATGGGTTCTCTTAAGCGCCATCGTTGTGGTTCTCATGCTATGCCTATCTTGTTATATTCCCCAAGACTAATTTTCTGGGGACCAAAGCTGTCCAATTTCCTCCAACTGATGCTCTTGAATGAATGTTGGGAACCAGAGGGAATATCCTGGAGATCTTCTTACCCATCCCCTTAACAACTTAACTTTTCTCTCACATCTTGGATGGCAAGGTATTTGTGAGTGTTTGTATGATGGTCGGAATTTATATATTCCTTATGTGTGCTACAGCATTTGTGCTTGCTTGTATTGACAGTCTGTGTGCACAGGTTTCAGTGTACAAGCAGAGCTCCTGGTTTTCTATGGTAGCTCAGGGGCAAAGATTTTTTAAATGCTTTGACAATTCTGCTGCATTTCCATCAAATTTACTTTGCTTAGATGTTAAACATTAAATTATAGAAAAGTAGTTTTCCAACCTTCCTGTGTTTGAGTATTTTGTTATTTTTCTTTTTTGATTTTCTTTCATTCCTTTCACTATTGTAGTTTTAGCTCTTCTTTACTTTTCATTGCTTTTTTCTCCCCCTTCCTGTTTATTCTGTCTTAAGAACATAAGAAGTTGCCATACTGGGTCAGACCAAGGATCAATCAAGCCCAGTATCCCGTTTCCAACAGTGGCCAATCCAGGCTACAAGTACCTGGCAAGTACCTAAACATTAAATAGATCCAATGCTACTAATGCTGGTAATAAGCAGTGGCTATTCCCTAAGTCAACTTAATAGCAGTTTATGGATTCCTCCAGGAACTTGTCCAAACCATTTTTAAACCCAGCTACACTAAATGCTTTAACCACATCCTCTGGCAATGAATTCCAGAGCTTAATCGTGCATTGAGCAAAAAATAATTTTCTATGATTTGTTTTAAATGTGCTACTTGCTAACATCATAGAGTGCCCCCCTAGTCATTCTATTATCTGAAAAAGTAAACAACCGATTCACATTTACTGGTTCTAGTCTTATCAAGATTTTATAGACCTCTATCATATCCCCCCTCGGCCGTCTCTTCTCTAAGCTGAACAGCCCCAGCCTCTTTAGCCTTTCCTCACAGGGGAGCCATTCTATCCCCTTTCATCTTCTCATCTCCTTTTCTATCATACAAATACAGACTCTTTTTCCTAAAGGTATATTTTCTTTTGCCATCTCCACCTCTCTATTATTTTCCCCTTTCTTCCCAAACTCCCTCTTCTTCCCACTCTATCCTGTAATTTTTCCTTCCTCCAGTCTCTCATCCTTCTGTCCCCCCCGTTTCACCCTTTACCTTTCTTCTCATGCAGCCTGATCACCCAACCTCTCGTCCCTCCTTCCCAGGGCTGGCCCCAGAGCAAATAGCACCCTGGCTGAAAAGTGTGAAATGCGCCCCCACCCTACTCCATACATTCTCTTCCTCTTCTCCTCCTCCCACTAAGCATTATGTCTCTCCTCCTCCTCCCCTTCCTCCAGGCATTCTCCCCCTTCTCCCTTCCTCTATGTACTCTTCCTATTCTCTCCCTGTACCCCCCACCTCCCCCTCCTTCTCCAACCTCCAGACAATCTCTCCCTCCATCCAGACATTCTCTTCTCTTTCCCTTTACGTATCACCCCTGTCCAGGCATTCTCTCCCCCTTCTCCCTCCCCTCCCTCCAGGTATTCTCTCTCTAACATTAATATTGTCATTTCACCTTATTTCTCCACCTACTTACTCACTACTAGAGCTCATCCTCTCCTTCTCCCCTTCCAGTTCTCACTGCCCCAGTTTTTCACCTCACTAACTCTCTTTTCCATTAACCTTCTCAGCCTTCCATCTCCTCCTCATCATTTTCTAGATGTCCAAATCCATTCTCCTTACCCCCTCCATTCTTTCTTTCTGACCCCCTCATTCTTCACTATTCCCAGCTGATGCTCTCTAACTTTCCCCCTTCAAGCTCTCCTATACCCATCTCTTCACCTTTTTTCCTTGCCATTTCTCCACATCTTCTATTGTTTTGCCTCCTCCTTTATCTCTTTCCATCCTACCTCTCTATCTCTTACTCCACTGTCCTTCCTGGTTCTCACAATCTCCCTATTTTCATCTCTCACCAATTTATTCTGCCTCCCAAACTCACCTCCTTCCTATTCCCCCCTCTTTCTCTCGCTTACCTCCTCTCCTTTTCCACAGGCTCCTGTTTCCCTCTCTGTCTTTCACCCACTCTCTAGTCCCCCATTTCCACCCTTTGTATTCACCCCATCCCCAGCCCTCGTCCACTTTCTTCTGCCCGTCATCCCCTCACCAACTCAAGTTCCTTCCCTGTTGCTCACCCTCTCCCCTAGCTCCAGGCTCTTTCTTCTGCCATCTCAGGTCCTCTCTCCCTCTTCAACCCCGATCCCTAATCACCTCTCCAGTTTCCTTTCTCTCTCTGCACTCTCCCCCCCCCCCCCCCACCCCTCATCTCCAGATTCAGTCTGCCCCACCCTGATCCCCTGTACATTCTCAATATTCCTCCATACAAATGTGGTGTTCTTTTCCTCTCTGTTTCATCAGTCCAACTCCTCTCTCCCTTCCCATCCTCAGGCCTAATCTCTCTAACCTGGATCCTCTCCCCCACTGCCCCCATCTTGTGTGCGCCCATCCTTTCCCTGCCATCCACCTCATTTACAGACTCCCTGTCTCCCCACCACCATGACCTTATGTCGTTCTCCCTGCCCCCACCAACACCTCATTTAAAGTCTCCTTCTTCCTGTCTACACCACCCCATTTGATGTAGCCCATCACTTTCCTCTGCTGCACAGGGCCAGTCTTACGGTTTGAGCTGCGAGATCCTATAATCTCATGGCTCAGAGTGAGATTGGCCCAGCACTGTAGAGGAAGCTGATGCGCTATTAAATGCCACTCTTCCTGCCAGCCAGGCATGGCGGGGGGGGGGTGGGGCATGGAGACAGACCTGGCCCACTTGCCTTTGGAGAGAATTAGCCTTCTCAAGCCTCATCTTATACTGTCCCACCTATGATCACAGCTTCTGCTCAGTCTCTGGCTGAGCAGCCCAATGAATGATGCTGGCAGCTCCCAAGATGCCCCAGGCAACCATCGAGCTTGCTCTACCCATACTTCCCCTCCCTCTCCCCTATTTTTTTTTCTATCTCTACCCCTGCCAATTTCTCAGCCCTCCTGGTCTCCCCCTGCTTCTCCCACCTTCAACCCATCAACCTCTCTCCCTCTGGCCCTTTGCTTTTCTCCTCCAAGAACTTATCCAATCTTTTTTTAAACACAGCTATACTAACTGCACTAACCACATCCTCTGGCAACAAATTCCAGAGTTTAATTGTGCGTTGAGTGAAAAAGAACTTTCTCCGATTAGTTTTAAATGTGCCCCATGCTAACTTCATGGAGTGCCCCCTAGTCTTTCTACTATCCAAAAGAGTAAATAACCAATTCACATCTACCCGTTCTAGACATCTCATGATTTTAAACACCTCTATCATATCCCCCCTCAGCCGACTCTTCTCCAAGCTGAAAATCCTAAACTCTTTAGTCTTTCCTCATAGGGGAGTTGTTCCATTCCCCTTTATCATTTTGGTCGCCTTTCTCTGTACCTTCTCCATCGCAATTATATCTTTTTTGAGATGCGGCGATCAAAATTGTACACAGTATGCAATCCAATGACATCACCCACGTGACATATCTAATTCAGCCCTGCTTGTCGATGTAGAAATCTTTTTTAAAAAGGTGCATGCTGCAATTCCCAGAAGTAAAAATGATACTGTTCACTTAAAAATGACTTTTGTATGAGAAAAAGGTTTAAAAACATGGGAAGGTCGTTACTTTTTTTGAGGGGTTGTTATCTATAGAGTAAAAGAGTTTCTTATAGCTTTGCAGTTTTTCTGCCCGCACAAATCCTGCAAAGGTTAAGTCTTTGGGCAGGGACCTTGACATTCCTCCAGGAGAGAAGGGTGTGAAGGAAGGCCCTCTGAATCCTCAGTGGGTCATAAGGGACAAAGGTCTGGGTATGCCGCAAGGCCAAGGCCTCGCGGGCAGCGACGGCCCCGATGGACCCACGGGCAGCCCCAGTAGAGCCGGCCAGGGAGCAAGAGGGCGCAGCAGCGTCGCCTGCCTCAAAGGGCCTTCCTCATCCGAGGCGCCATGAACTAGGATGGCATCGGGCCAAAGACGTGATGGTGCCCCGGGGGCATTGACGGCCACAGGGGCACCGGAGCCAGCTGAGTAGGGAGGATACCAAGAAGGACATCGAGGTGCTCAAAACAGCGGCTCCAGCAGGGAGGTTGCAGGGCTCGATCCACTGCCAACTGCACCCTGCCCTCCAGCTCCTCCGCGAAGATTGCAGATGCCAGAACCGGCTGCGCAGGAGGAGGGGGGGTGTCACAATCTTCCTCAGCGCCTCGAGGGAGGTCAGAACCTGGCACCGGAATCAGTGGGGACTGCATTCGGGGGCATCTCGGTAAGAACTGCTGCCATCCCGAGCCCTGCTCCATGCGTCGAAGGCAATCGATGTCAATACTTTTTTGATTTCCCATGGTGCTCGGCCCAGTCTTTCCCCAGCGCCGAGGTGGAAGGAGAAGATCCAGACGTCCTCGACCTAGAAGAGAGCGAGAGGCTCGAGATCCCCAGCCCCCCTGTTCCTCCGGGGTTACCAGTGCAGAGTGAGATGGCAAGGGATTGGTCCCCATCGGTTCCCCTCGATATCGAAGACGCCGACGCTGATGGCTCGGACCTCTTAGGGCTAAAAAGCTTCTCCATCTTGTCGAGGCGGGCCCGCTGGACCTTGGGGATCATCTGATCGCAAAGCCTGCACCCCCCAAACGTCGTGGGATGCCCCCAGGCAGAGGATGCACCTTTCGTGTGGATCCGTAATAGACATGGTTTGAGGGCACTGGGGGGGCACCGACAAAAACCTGACACTCCATGTCGAAAACAAGGCTGGCAAACAGTCGATGGCCTGCGGGCCCCAAAGAACACTGCTACAGGGGAACCAACCACGAAACGAGAACTTACCGCGCCGCAGGACTAACTAAAGGCAGGGAGAACCGAGAGGGACCCAGTGCAGGAACAAGGTAAAAAAGTAGCCTAAAAGTGGAAGTTTTCCAGAAATAAGAGCACGAGCTCCAAGACCGCGAGACGACAGCTCTGCGGGAAAAAAAAAAAAAGACTGAAGAGGGACCCCGCATGGACGCATGGATTAGGGCATGCTCAGTGTACCAGTCAAACTTTTGACAAAAGTTTTCCGTGCCGGGCTCCATCTGATGATGTCACCCATGTGTGAGAACTACCATCCTGCTTGTCCTAAGAGAAAACTAGATACTTTGTATGTAGCAGTCAAACGTCTCTCCCTTTCTCTCTCTCTATTTAAAAAAAAAAACACTGTCCAAGGACTCCTTGCTTTCTGTTGCTGTTAGTGGGATCATGACATGAACTGGTGTCTTTCCAGTGACCTCTTCCTGCACTGGCAGAAGCCCACAGTATAGATAATATACTATTAGTCACCCAGGAGTAGCTCAAGGCAATCTGCTACCTGAGGCGAGGGATGAGATGGCGTCCCCCCCCCCTCACCCCTCCTCCCCTCTCCCTTTTACACACACACACACACACTCAAGCTGCATCCCTGCCCCCAAAGCTAACTGCCATATACACACACACAATTTTCTTCTCTCACGTGGAGCCTCTGCTCATTCTTCAGCCGCCACAGCATGGCCTCCAGCAGCATCACGCAGCAGCGTCCTTGCTCTCTTCAGATGCCACCAGCCTGGCCTCCAGTGGCGGCCCGTGGCAGCATCCTCCAATCTTCAGCTGCCGCCAGCCTGGCCTCCGGCAGCATCACGCAGCAGCGTCCTTGCTCTCTTCAGGTGCCGCCAGCATGGCCTCCGGCAGCGTCACGCAGCAACGTCCTTGCTCTCTTCAGGTGCCGCCAGCCTGGCCTCCTGCGGCAGCCCGCAGCAGCATCTCTCCTCTCAACAGCCACCACCGGAATGGCCTCTGCTGGCGACCCACGGCAGCGTCCCTGCTCTCTTCAGCTGCCGCCAGCCTGGCCTCCGGGGCAGTGTCCCTCTTCTCTTCCGCCGGCGGCCTGCAGCGTCACTCCTCTCTTCCGGCGCCGCTGGCCTGGGTCTGCAGCCACGGCAAGGGCAGGCAGCGTGAGGCAGAATCCACAGCGGGTTTCTGAGAGAGGAATTTTTTGCCGCCTCAAAATTCTGCCGCCTGAAGTTGGGCCGCCTCACCCTGCCTCATTATAGAACTTCTCCTGCAGTCACCCTTTTACGGCAGTGCAAGGTACTGTCTGAAAAAAACTCTGTGAATAACCATCACTAGATCTCAAATAATCTCCCCTTTCTATACATAATTTAATTTACTTAAGTTTTCCATTAACAATGAACCCAGTTGTTTTTGGTCAAGTATGCCCTTACAAACAAGGGCGACAACACTGAATTTCTTTTCCCTCAATTTAACAAGAATAACAATTTACCTGGCTTTGTTTCGGCAAGGACCTTTTTTTTCTAAAGAGTACCTTCCCTCTTTATCATTAATCTGAAGTTACATTTTTACATATAAACAAGCTGTTGCCTGGCACCATCTTGGCTGTGCTTCCAGCCTGCACAGAATCCCAAGTCATACTCATGACACTTTACTGCTTTTTAAAAGGCCTCTGTTTGCCCAAAAGTAAGAAGCCTTTTCTTAAGCTTGGGGGCTTGACATTCCAGCCATGGCAGAGCTTCAGTGAACGTTCATTTTGAAACAGTGTATTATCTGGAAAGGATCAAATGCAAAAATGCTCAACAACAGGACATTATAGGCAAGGTGCTGAAAGGTGCTCAGGGGAAAAAAATGTGTCATTTTGATTTTTTTTGTTTCACGTTTTATTTTTAATGACATTTTGTTTTGCACGCATTAACAATTTAGAGGTCGATACAGTTATGCCGCGTTAGAAAGAGTGCGGCAGTGCCAGGCGCACTCTTTTTTGTGTGCATTAACGGCACATGCAAAATGTTTTAGTGCACACTAAAACATTTAGCAGCTACTAAACAAAAAGAAATAAAACAAATCATGATGCATCCCTATACACTGCACATCTGTTTGGAGCACAGATAGAAGATGGTATGCAAGGCAACCTGGCCTAGAAGGCAGTATGCCAGCCAAATATCTAATGGTTGCGTGACAGAAGGTATCATTGACTCCTATGGAACTGGAGTGAATGTTTTGGAAAGTATGCAAACGAGGCAATGTGGAGATTACAGAGTGGGCTTTATGCCCTTAGATAACAGTAACATCACGGCTAGGAAAGTTGTAAGTACAAACAAAGAAAAAAAAATACCTTGAAATGTATGTATGCAAATGCAAGAAGTTTTAAAAAAATAGGATGAGAAAGTTAACATGTAAAGCACTTAATGAAGAGAGAGACATAACTGGCAGCATTTGGTGGAAGGAGGATAACCAATGGGACAGTGTGATGCCAGGGTACAAATTATATTGCAATGACAGGGTGGATAAAATTGGTTGGGGGGGGAGGGGGGGTTTGCTGCATGCATAGAGTCAAACAGGAAAAAGATCCTGCAGGAAGCTAAATGGTCTGTGGAATCTTTATGGATCGAAATTCCATGTGTGATTGGGAAGAGTATAGTGATGGGGGGGTTACTGCCTGGCCAGAATGAACAGACAGATGATGAAATGCTAACAGAAATTAGGGAAGCTAACAAATTTGGCAACACAATAATAGAAGATTTCAATTAGCCCAATATTGACTGGAAAAGTGTCACATGAGGACATTCTACAGAGGCAAAGTTTCTAGATGAAATAAATGACTGCTTCATGCAGTATGTGGTCCAGGAACCCACAAGAGAAAACAGGATACTGGGCTTGATAGACCCTTGGTCTCACCTAGTATGGCGGCTCTTTTGCTTGTGACACTATTGAATGCAGTATTTCAAGCTGTAACAGATGAGGGCGCTGTGCCAGAACAATCAGGAAATGCAGTCAGGGCCATGAAACCATCACTCAGGCACAGGTGTCCACACCATCAAGGCAAGCAGGCACCTGAGAGCATTCTGCTGGTGAAACGCCATCCAGAGCACTAGAGCTGGCCGCATGCGTTGAGCATGCCCAACACAGCAATCAGTAGAGGGCTCTGTGGTAGGAAATAGCACACAACTGCAAGAGCCTGGGAGCTGTATAACATAACAGCGCCAGTTTCAGGTTGACTGGCAGCCATTTTGAAAACCCCAAGCTGCAAGGCAGGAGAAAATGGGGATCACTCCTGGCCATGGATGGAGTGTGAAAGTTTTTATTTTTTCATTTGTTTGTTTTGGATGAATGGAAGAAATGAAAACCAAACGAAATGAAAACTTAAACAAAATGAAAGCATTTCCAGGGCATACCCCTATTCCAAATGAAGTCTCAGAGACTTACAGACAAATGATCACCTCCTTTTGCCCCACTGGCTCTCTCCCTATGCACTCAAGCACCCTTCTGGCTTTTGCTGTTGCCTCATCTACCTATTTATCCATTTTAAGATTATCCGATATGATCACCCCTGGATCCTGCTCTTGTTTTGTGCATAAAAGAAATTCACCCCCCTCACTCCCTTGGGTTTTTTCAACCCAAATGCATGACCCTGCCTTTTTAAGCAATAAGTCTTAGCTGCCAGACTCTAGACTTTTCCTAAAGCTTCACTAGATCCATCCTCATGCTATCCACACTTTCCTGAATGTTTACCTAATAACAGATTTTGGTAGAAACCACAAAATGCCAAACCTTACCCAATAGCCCTTCCCCAACATCACTTATGAAAATACTGAAGAGAAAGGGACCGATTCCTTTGGCAAACCACTGCTGCCCCTCCCTCAGCATCCTCGGTCGTTTCCCACTCATTCCGTTTCTAATCCAGTCACTTACTTTAGCACCCATATCAAGGGTGCTCTGTTTATAAGTCACCCTTGCCAAACACTGTCAAAGGCTCTGCTAAAATCAAAGTACACAACATCTAACCTTCTAGTCATCCAGTCAAAGAAATTGATTAGATTTGTCTGACAAGATCTACTTCTGTCAGTCACTTTAGGTCCCATACCAAGGACGTTCAATTCCTTTATAAGTTTCCTATGCAGAACCGTGTCAAAGGCCTTACTGAGATCCAAGTACACTACATCTAGCGCTCTGCCTTGATCCAGCTTGCTGGTCACCTAATCAAATAAAATTGATCATATTCACCTGACAAGATTTACCTCTGGTAAAACCATACTACTTCGGATTTTGCAATCAATTGGATTCCAAAAACTGCACTATCCTCTGTTTTAGCAAGGACACCTTTAATTTGCTTACCACTAACAGGTCTATAGTTTCCAGCCTCCACTTCAATTTTTATGAATATGAACCATATCTACTCATCTCCAGTACTCTGAGACTACTACCGACTGTAAAGAAGCATTGAAAAGGTCAGCCAGTAGAGCTGCCAGGACATCTCTAAGTTCCCATAGTACCCCCTGGATGTATCCCATCCAGCCCCATCGCATTATCTAGTTTAAGTTTAGGTAGCTCCTCACGAACACACTGTTCCGAAAATCAATTGAGGTTTACCTCACTTCCAATCTTATTTGTTTTCATTTTTCCACAGTGAACAACGAATAGAAATATTTTTTAAGCAATTTTGCTTAAGAACATAAAAAAGTGCCATCTTGGGTTAGACCGAGGGTCCATTAAGCCCAGCATCCTGTTTCCAACAGTGGACAATCCAGGTTACAAGTACCTGGCAAGTACCCAAACAGTAAATAAATCCCAATCTACTAATCTGGTAATAAGTAATGGCTGTTCCCTAAGTCAACTTGATTAATTGCATTTTATGGACTTCTCCTCCAGGAACTTATCCAAAAGATTTTTTAAACCCAGCTACACCAACTACCTTAACCACATCCTCTGGCAATGAATTCCAGAGTTTCATTGTGCACCGAGTGAAAAATAATTTCTCCAGTTTTTTTTAAATGTTCTACTTGCTAACTTCATGGAATTCCCCCTAGTTTTTGTATTATCTGAAAAAGTAAATAATCAATTCACATTTACCTATTCTAGTCCTCTCATAATTTTATAAACCTCTTTCATATCTCCTCCCAATCATCTTCTCCAAGCTGAACAGCCCTAACCTCTTCAGCCTTTCCTCATAGGGGAGCTGTTCCATTCCCTTTATCATTACTTTCTCCAGTGCAACTATATCTTTTTTGAGATGTGGTGACCAGAATTGCACACAGTACTGAAGGTGTGGTCACACAATGGAGTGATACAGAGGCATTATGACATTCTCTGTTTTATTCACCATTCCTTTCCTAATAATTCCCAACATTGTTTGCATTTTTGACCACTGTAGCACACTGAGCCAACAGTTTCAATGTATTGTCCACTATGATGCCTAGATCTTTTTCCTGAGGTAACTCCTAATAATGGAACCTAATATCGTGTAACTACAGCATAGATTACTTTTCAATATGAGCATCACTTTTCACTTGTCCAAATTAAATTTCATTTACCATTTGAATGCCCAGTCTTCCAGTCTCGCATAAGAACATAAGAACATAAGAAAATGCCATACTGGGTCAGACCAAGGGTCCATCAAGCCCAGCATCCTGTTTCCAACAGTGGCCAATCCAGGCCATAAGAACCTGGCAAGTACCCAAAAACTAAGTCTATTCCATGTAACCATTGCTAATGGCAGTGGCTATTCTCTAAGTGAACTTAATAGCAGGTAATGGACTTCTCCTCCAAGAACTTATCCAATCCTTTTTTAAACACAGCTATACTAACTGCACGAACCACATTCTCTGGCAACAAATTCCAGAGTTTAATTGTGCGTTGAGTAAAAAAGAACTTTCTCCGATTAGTTTTAAATGTGCCCCATGCTAACTTCATGGAGTGTCCCCTAGTCTTTCTACTATCCGAAAGAGTAAATAACCGATTCACATCTACCCGTTCTAGACCTCTCATGATTTTAAACACCTCTATCATATCCCCCCTCAGTCGTCTCTTCTCCAAGCTGAAAAGTCCTAACCTCTTTAGTCTTTCCTCATAGGGGAGTTGTTCCATTCCCCTTATCATTTTGGTAGCCGTTCTCTGTACCTTCTCCATCGCAATTATATCTTTTTTGAGATGCGGCGACCAGAATTGTACACAGTATTCAAGGTGCGGTCTCACCATGGAGCGATACAGAGGCATTATGACATTTTCCGTTTTATTCATCATTCCTTTTCTAATAATTCCCAACATTCTGTTTGCTTTTTTGACTGCCGCAGCACACTGAACCGACGATTTCAATGTGTTATCCACTATGACACCTAGATCTCTTTCTTGGGTTGTAGCACCTAATATGGAACCCAACATCGTGTAATTATAGCATGGGTTATTTTTCCCTATATGCATCACCTTGCACTTATCCACATTAAATTTCATCTGCCATTTGGATGCCCAATTTTCCAGTCTCACAAGGTCTTCCTGCAATTTATCACAATCTGCTTGTGATTTAACTACTCTGAACAATTTTGTGTCATCTGCAAATTTGATTATCTCACTCGTCGTATTTCTTTCCAGATCATTTATAAATATATTGAACAGTAAGGGTCCCAATACAGATCCCTGAGGCACTCCACTGTCCACTCCCTTCCACTGAGAAAATTGCCCATTTAATCCTACTCTCTGTTTCCTGTCTTTTAGCCAGTTTGCAATCCACGAAAGGACATCGCCACCTATCCCATGACTTTTTAATTTTCCCAGAAGCCTCTCATGAGGAACTTTGTCAAACGCCTTCTGAAAATCCAAGTATACTATATCTACCGGTTCACCTTTATCCACATGTTTATTAACTCCTTCAAAAAAGTGAAGCAGATTTGTGAGGCAAGACTTGCCCTGGGTAAAGCCATGCTGACTTTGTTCCATTAAACCATGTCTTTCTATATGTTCTGTGATTTTGATGTTTAGAACACTTTCCACTATTTTTCCTGGCACTGAAGTCAGGCTAACTGGTCTGTAGTTTCCCGGATCGCCCCTGGAGCCCTTTTTAAATATTGGGGTTACATTTGCTATCCTCCAGTCTTCAGGTACAATGGATGATTTTAATGATAAGTTACAAATTTTTACTAATAGGTCTGAAATTTCATTTTTTAGTTCCTTCAGAACTCTGGGGTGTATACCATCTGGTCCAGGTGATTTACTACTCTTCAGTTTGTCAATCAGGCCTACCACATCTTCTAGGTTCACCGTGATTTGATTCAGTCCATCTGAATCATTACCCATGAAAACCTTCTCCATTACGGGTACCTCCCTAACATCCTCTTCAGTAAACACCGAAGCAAAGAAATCATTTAATCTTTCCGCGATGGCCTTATCTTCTCTAAGTGCCCCTTTAACCCCTCGATCATCTAACGGTCCAACTGACTCCCTCACAGGCTTTCTGCTTCGGATATATTTAAAAAAGTTTTTACTGTGAGTTTTTGCCTCTACAGCCAACTTCTTTTCAAATTCTCTCTTAGCCTGTCTTATCAATGTCTTACATTTAACTTGCCAATGTTTATGCTTTATCCTATTTTCTTCTGTTGGATCCTTCTTCCAATTTTTGAATGAAGATCTTTTGGCTAAAATAGCTTCTTTCACCTCCCCTTTTAACCATGCCGATAATCGTTTTGCCTTCTTTCCACCTTTCTTAATGTGTGGAATACATCTGGACTGTGCTTCTAGAATGGTATTTTTTAACAATGACCACGCCTCTTGCCTTTTATCACAATCCGCTTGTGATTTAACTCCAAATAATTTTCTGTCATTTGCAAACTTGATCACTCACTCACGATTCCCCTTTCCAGATCATTTATAAAAATATTGAAAAGCACCGGTCCAAATACACATCCCTAAGGCACTCCACTGTTTACCTTTCCTCCACTAAGAAAACAGACACCTGTTCTCGGTTTCCTATCTTTTAACCAGTTTGCAATCCACAAAATGACAATGCCTCCTATCCAATGACTTTTTAATGTTCTTAGGAGTCTTTCACTTTGTCAAACACCTGCTGAAAATCTAAATACTCTTACGGGCAGATTTTAAAAGGCCCGTGTGCGTAAATCCCGGGGTTTGCGCACATGGCTGGGCCTGGCACGCGCCGCGCAAATTTTCAAAGGGGCCCGGCCATGCGTGCACAAGTCCCGGGCCTCTTCAAAGGGGTGGGCCGGAGGGCACGCTCTGGGCGGGGTGGAGTGGGATGGAGGCCAGCTGGAACAACAGCCATTAAATGCTGCCCTGGGGTAGTGTGCGCCGGCAGCCGGCCGGCGCGCGTAAATTACTTCTGCTCCCGAGGAGCAGCAAGTAATAAAACAAAAAAATTGAGCCAAGGTAGGTGAGTTTTAGGGGGTGGGGAGGAGAGGGGAAGGGGAAGGAAGGTTAGGCAGGGGGTTAGGGAAGTTCCCTCCCAGTCCGCTCCTTAATTGGAGCGGACTGGGAGGGAACTGGGGAAGGCCTGATTGCGTCGCCACACAGAGTTTGCGAAAGTACACCCCTCCCCTTGCACGCCGCACACATGTGCGAATTATAAAATCAGCGTGTCCGTGTGTGCGCATCATGAAGCGCTCACACGATACAAAATCTACCCCTAAATATACCAGCTAACCTTTATCCACAAGTTTATTAATCTCTTCAAAAAATGTCGCTAATCTGTAAGGCAAGACTCCCTTTTGGTAAATCCATACTGAGGGTGTCCCATTAAACTATGTCTACCTATAAACTCTTTGATTTTGTTCTTTAGAATAGTTTCCACAATTTTTCCCGGCAATGAAATCAGGCTCACCAGTCTATAGTTTCCCGGTTCACCCCTGGTGCCCTTTTTAAATATTGGGCTTACATTGACCACCCTCCTGTCTTCAGGTAGAATGGATGATTTTCATGATATATTAGTAGTAATTTGTAACCTATCTTCTGGTTAATGTTTTAGTTCCTTCAGATCCTGGGGTGTGTACCATCTGGTCCGGGCAATTTGCTACTCTTCAGTTTATCAATCTGCTCTACTAAAGCTTCCAGGCTCATCATGATTTGGTTCAGTTCCACTGATCATCACCCTTGATAATTGTTTCAGGAACGGGTATTTCCACAACATCCTCATTAGTTAACACTAAAGCAAATAATTCATTTAGTCTTTCTGCAATGGCCTTATGTTCCCTAAGTGCCCCTTTTATCCCTCGATCATATAATGGTCCAACTGACTCCCTTACAGACTTCCTGCTTTGGATATATTTTTAAAAGTTTTTATTATGAGCTTTTGCTTCTATAGCCAGTTTCTTTTCAAATTCTCTCTTAGCCTGTCTTATTAATGTTTTACATTTAACTTGCCAGTGCTTATGATTTATCCTATTTTCTTCAGATGGATCCTTCTTCTGATTTTTGAAGGAAGTTCTTTTGGCAAAAATAGTCTTTTTCACCTCACCTTTTAATAATACCGTCATTTACCCTTCTTTCCACCTTTTCTAATGTGTGGAATACATCTGGACTGGGCTTCTAAGATGGTATTTTTAAACAATGTCCACACCTGTTGTACACTCTATAGCTGCACTTTTCAGTTTTTTTCTATTTCCCTCATTTTATCAAAGTCTCCGTTTGAAAGTTTAGTGCTAGAGCTGTAGATTTACTTAATGTTCTCCTTCCATTCATTGTCAAATTCAATTATGTTATGGCCCCACCGCTGTTACCTCTTGCATCTGAATTCCACTAAGAATTAAGATTTAAAATGGTTCCCCCTCTCGTTTGTTCCTGAACCATTTGCTCCATGAAGCAGTCATTTACTCCATCCAGGAACCTTACCTCCCTAGCATATCCTGTTACATTTACCTAGTCAATATTAGGGTAACTTAAATTTTCCATTATTGCCCTGCCAAATTTGTTAGCTTTCCTAATTTCTCTTAGAATTTCATTTTCCATCTGATCATTTTGTATAGGTGGAAGGTAATAAACCCCCATCGCTATACACTTCCCCAACACACATGGGATTTCTACTCAAAGATTCTACAGGATTTTAGTCCTGTTGGACTCTATGCCATCCCCCCACCAAGTTGATCCGCCATATCACTGCAATATAATTTGAACCCTGGTATAGCACTGTCCCATTTATCCTCCTTCCACTTCATCAGCCTCTACATATTCCCCCCTCTTCACCTCCGAATCTCACAATGCCACTTTTTCACTTCCTTCTATCATTAACATATTTTTTAAAAGTCTTGTCCTTCTATTTTACCATTTTGGCTATTTTTTATTCTATTTGAATTTTTGCATGCCTGACTGCTCTCTCAGCTTCTCTTAATTTTTCCAGATAGTGTTGCCTGTCTTCCTCTTTCTGTGATCTCTTGTATTTTATGAACGCGCTAACCTTTTCAGCCTCTTCTTTAGAAAACCATAGTGGCCTTTTTTTTTCCTCTTCCCTTCATTTACTTTCCTAAAAGAAGATTAGTTGTCCTTATATCTCATTATAACTTTGCCTACTGTACGTCTACTTCTCCTAGATTTTACCAGCCAGTTTGCAACTCCCCCATTTTAAGCAAGTTAGTTTTCCTTATGTCTAGGACCCTCGCCTTTGAATGAACCTTCATCTCTTGCACCCTAATCAGTGGATCCCAGATGATAGTCTAGTACAACATCAGAAATACTGTCCCTGTTGGTAAGCACCAGGTCCAGTATCTCCCCCTCCCGTGTGGGTTATGTTACCGGTTGACAGAACAGTTCTCCTTGCAGAGGATCCAGGATCTCCCTGCTTCTGGAAGACACTGCAGCGAGAATATCCCAATCAACATCCGGCAGATTGAAATCCCCTAGCAATAGCACCGTCCTTTTCACAGAAATCATGTGAATATCCCCTATTAAATCTTCATCCATTTCTTCTGTCTGTGATGGAAGTCTGTATATTACACCAATATTTATTTATTTTATTTATTTTAATTTTTTATATACCGGCATTCGCGATGGGAGTCGCATCATGTCGGTTTACAATTAACAGGGTGTGACAAGAGGAGAAAAACTTAGAACATTAACATGTGATATAAGAAGAAATAGCAGTTACAATAAAACAGGGACATAAAGTAACTTGGAAAGTAAGGAAAGCGATAGAAAATTAACAATGTGATAAAAAGAGTAACAAGGTAATATACCGTATATAATAAATTTATATAATATAATATAATATAATATATAATATATAACATACCGTATATATAATATACCGTATATAATATACCGTATATAATAAAAGCAAAATAAAAAAGCAACATAAAAAAAGCAACATAAAAGCAACATAAAAAACATATAAACAGATGTTCCATTCCCTCTTTCTATATTAACCCACAGTGCTTCTTTCTTAACTCGTAAGCCTAGCAATGCTGTTACTTTAATATTGGGGGGGGGGGGGGGGGGTTATATATATTGCCATGCCTCCTCCTTTCCTTCCTAAATAGAATGCAACCTAATATAACTGTATGCCAGTCATAGTTTTCCATGTATAACATCTCCGTGACAGTTACTATAATCTAAATCAGCTTCTTCCACAATTGCCTCTATATCTGGGACTTTGTTTCCCATCCTCTGAGAATCAGAGTACATATCTTTCCAAATATTGCCCTTTTTCCCTATATCTCGGATTTCTATAGGAATATTTAATGTTTTACTTATCTTAGGCTTTTGTCCACCCATTCCCAATGATTCTAGTTTAAAGCCCTCCTCAGTAGGTTTGCCATTCGGTGTTTAAAGACACTGTGCCCCTTCCTCAACAGGCGGACCTCTTTCTCTGCTCATTCCTATTTGTGGAAGGTTTCTATGGTCCCACTCCAAGCTCTTCCCCAGTGAATACTGAACAGATATTTGTTAAACAATTCCACTTTCTCCTTGTCATATACTACGAATTCCTCCCTCTCATTAACATATCTAAAAAAAAATAAAGAGAAATCTTCCTGTTTTAACTTTATTAGCTACTTTTTCTTTCATTTACACCTTTGCTTTCCTGACTACTTTCCCAAAGTATCTTAGCTTTCCCAGATATTGTCGTCTGTCTTCCTCTTCCTGTGACCTCTAGCAGTTTACGAATGCTAACTGTTCTGGCAAATGGTAACAGAATCAGCCCGTGACACTGAACCTGGTGCTTACAAATGTGGAGAGTGTTTCTGATGTCATAATAGAGGCTCACCTGTTATTCAGTGACCACCAGATGGTATGGTTCAGTATTAGAGCACAGTCAGTGGTGGTTCATTTAAAGACAGGGGTTAAATGAGGTAATTCAAGAAGTCATTAATTGGGTAGAAAAAACAAGGGAAGTAGAAGAACAGTTGTCAAAACCGAAAGAAGGTATTAGGGCAAAGAAGAAATTTTTTGCTAAGAAAGTAAATAAAATTAAAAGGAAAGAGGTCACTGCAGTTTTCTAAAGAAGTGGCTGAAAAATAAGAGAAAATAGGTTCTCCCTGTTTCTAGATGACACCACAAATGTTCCAATCAAAACCTGGCAGACTGAAATCACCCACCAATAGCACCTCCCCTTTCATAGAAATTTTGTGAATGCCTTCACCTAAATCTCTATCCATTTCTTCTGCCTCATAAAGTCTGTATAACACACCAATTTAATGGATGCTCCATTCCCTCTTTCCTGATTATCCCAAAGTGCCTTCTCTTTATTTAATGTTTTAGATTCCACTTTTCCATTTACACTAGTTTGTTCTAAGCTTACTTCATAAGCCCTGCATTTCTGTTGCTTTAAAATATATATATCTATATATGTCACTCTTCCCCCTTTCTACCTACACTATCCTTCCTGAATAGACTATAGCTTGATATAACCTCATCCCAATCAAGGTTCTCTGTGTACCATGTTTCTGAGTTTGCCAGTGTGTCCAAGTCAGCCTCTTCCATGACTATCTCCAGAAACAGAATTTTATTTCCCGTACATCAAGCCGATTCAGTAAATCGCGCAGGCGAGCGCCCGCTCTCCCAACGCACGCCCAGGCCACTCTACTGGGCACAAGATTCAGGCAAATGAGGGCCCGCACTAATAAGGAGGCACTAGGGACACTAGTGCGTCCCTAGTGCCTCCTTATTGGCGGAAGTGGTGGCTGTCAGCAGGTTTGACAGCCAACGCTTAATTTTACCGGCGTCGGTTGTCAAACCCGCTGACAGCCACGAGTTCGGAACACGGACGCCGGCAAAATTGAGCGTCTGTTTTATAACCCGCGGGCAGATTTTTTTTTTTTATTTTTTAAGATATTTTTTTTTATTTTTAGGGCCTCCGACTTAATATCGCTATGATATTAAGTCGGAAGGTGTACAGAAAAGGTGTCTCAGAAATTAACTCCTGAGGAGTTAATTTCTGAGAGTAAAATATACGGCTTGGCTGCACATTTTACTTTCTGTATTGCGCGGGAATAACTAATAGGCTCATCAACATGCATTTGCATGTTGCGGGCGCTATTAGTTTCGGGGGGGGGGGGGGGGTTGGACATGCGTTTTCCACGCGCTATTATTACCCCTTATACAGTCAAAAACGCACGTCCAAACGGGGGCTAACTGTGCGCTCGGCCTCAGCACACCGTACTGAATCGGCCTGTATGCGCATAAGGGTACATAGCTTTCCAAATGCTTACCTTTTACCCCTTACCCTAAGGGCTTATGTTTTCCTGAAGGCTTAATATTTCCTGAAAGCTTAATATTTGTACAGCGTGACACCCTTAACAAACTAATAACCTACTCAAGAGTCTGCTGCACTCTCCCAACCTCTGAAAAGCCTTAAGAGCTAAAAGAAAAACAAAAACCAGGTTAGACTTCACAGTCATTTTTTGTGGGGGAGGGAAAGGGGGGAGGGGAGGGAGTGTGGCAACATTGAAAGGTTCGTTCTGACCTTATTACACCTCAGACAGTACCAGGCACTGAAAGAAGATCTAAGACACCTTGGTACAAAACAGATCCATGGTTCTTCACAAGCTTAAGCAGAGCATACAAATAGCCCTAGGAGTTATTCAGTAGAGAGCAGATTGACAGATCAATTAAATCTGCTCTTGCTCTGTCTTGAGATAATACAAAGTCACTTGATTTTAGCTGCTCATAACTTTCAGGGATAAACCCGTTACAGACATAACAAGTACATACATATTTAAAAAAAAAAAAGCTCTCAGCACCTGGACATAGTGAAAATATGTGTTGTGTGTGTTCAATCAGGTTTAATTATTTTACAACAAGAAGCAATCAAATCAACAACATGAACAGTCAATACAATTATGTACAAATAGTATACATTTGCAGCAATTAAAAATGAACAGAAAGAGGTATTTATAAAACAAAACGATACATGGGAGCCCACATATTACACAACATTAAGAGACCACTCTTTTTGGCAGCAGCAACCCCATATTTGTATAACATTACAGTATTCCACCATATATCCATTTTTACATCTGAAGTGTCTTTTCAATGATTCAAAATTAATTTAATTTCCACAGCTAGTAAAAAATCTAAACGTCTTCTAAGAGGCCTTTAATTTTATCCTTAATGCCATTTGTTTTCCAAATAACGAACCTATCAGATAGATCCCCTGTTAAATTAAGAGCAGCACAAAAGCTGTTCCATAAGGAACTCCAGTAGTTTTGCAAATTCTTACAGTAAAACAGCATATGATAAAAGTGCCCACCTCCATATGGCAAGACCAACAGTTATTTTTCCCATTCATTAAAAATCTGGTTATTTTTTACAGGCGTCCAAATTGCTCTGTGTAACACAAAGAATAAAGACTGGATTATAGAGGCTAATAACGACATACGATTTGATTTCTCCCAAATTTTAAACCATTGGTTTTCATCCAGCTCTATATTTCCATCCCAGAACATCTTTTTTTTGCAGATCCATTTTTAATAATTTATAAAAGTTAGAAGATTGCTTAGGTAACGACATTATATTTACATAAGAACATAAGAACATAAGAACATAAGAAAATGCCATACTGGGTCAGACCAAGGGTCCATCAAGCCCAGCATTCTGTTTCCAACAGTGGCCAATCCAGGCCATAAGAACCTGGCAAGTACCCAAAAACTAAGTCTATTCCATGTAACCATTGCTAATGGCAGTGGCTATTCTCTAAGTGAACTTAATAGCAGGTAATGGACTTCTCCTCCAAGAACTTATCCAATCCTTTTTTAAACACAGCTATACTAACTGCACTAACAACATCCTCTGGCAACAAATTCCAGAGTTTAATTGTGCGTTGAGTAAAAAAGAACTTTCTCCGATTAGTTTTAAATGTGCCCCATGCTAACTTCATGGAGTGCCCCCTAGTCTTTCTACTATCCGAAAGAGTAAATAACCGATTCACATCTACCCGTTCTAGACCTCTCATGATTTTAAACACCTCTATCATATCCCCCCTCAGTTGTCTCTTCTCTAAGCTGAAAAGTCCTAACCTCTTTAGTCTTTCCTCATAGGGGAGTTGTTCCATTCCCCTTATCATTTTGGTAACCCTTCTCTGTACCTTCTCCATCGCAATCATATCTTTTTTGAGATGCGGCGACCAGAATTGTACACAATATTCAAGGTGCGGTCTCACCATGGAGTGATACAGAGGCATTATGACATTTTCCGTTTTATTCACCATTCCCTTTCTAATAATTCCCAACATTCTGTTTGCTTTTTTGACTGCCGCAGCAAACTGTACCGACGATTTCAATGTGTTATCCACTATGAAACCTAGATCTCTTTCTTGGGTTGTAGCATCTAATATGGAACCCAACATTGTGTAATTATAGCATGGGTTATTTTTCCCTATATGCATCACCTTGCACTTATCCACATTAAATTTCATCTGCCATTTGGATGCCCAATTTTCCAGTCTCACAAGGTCTTCCTGCAATTTATCACAATCTGCTTGTGATTTAACTACTCTGAACAATTTTGTGTCATCTGCAAATTTGATTATCTCACTTGTCGTATTTCTTTCCAGATCATTTATAAATATATTGAAAAGTAAGGGTCCCAATACAGATCCCTGAGGCACTCCACTGTCCACTCCCTTCCACTGAGAAAATTGCCCATTTAATCCTACTCTCTGTTTCCTGTCTTTTAGCCAGTTTGCAATCCACGAAAGGACATCGCCACCTATCCCATGACTTTTTACTTTTCCTAGAAGCCTCTCATGAGGAACTTTGTCAAATGCCTTCTGAAAATTCAAGTAAACTATATCTACTGGTTCACCTTTATCCACATGTTTATTAACTCCTTGTGTACTTTCAGCTCATCTGACAATGAAGACAGGACAATGCCACTAGAAAATATAGTGTCTCAATTGTATCCATCTAAAATCAAATTGGGAAAATCAAATTCTTTTTTCAAATCAAAAATGTGTCTTCATAGATACAGCTGGGACCACTTAGAGATCGGTTCCTGCCTAACTTTAAATAACTGTTGAGTATTCTCTCTATGGTATCTTTCAATGTTCTTACAAACAAACCCCTAAATATTGCAAAGCTACATCCGTCCAATTAAAAGTATAGATCTCTAAATCTGTTTTCATAGTGTATTTAATCAATGGCATCACTCCAAACTTTGACCAATTAACTTTATAACCTGAAACTCCAGAAAACTGCTCAATAATAAGCAGTAACCTAGGAATGGATAAAAGATTTATATACACCACAATATCATCGGCATAAACTGACAGTCTAGAATCCTGCTGATTATATCTCACCCCCTTCAAACTCCAAATCTTGCCATATAGCAATACGTAAAGGCTCCAGAGCTATATTAAATAATAGGGAAAATCCTCTAAAGTTAAATTGTTGACAAATAACCTTGCCTTGGGCCCTATGTACAGAATTTTACACCATTTTAATAAACAGAGGACCAAACCCGAACTGTTCTAAGCACATGCTATCAAAGACTTTTTCTGCACCTATAGATAAGAGTGATCAGAAGATTTGCTTGAGTATCAGCCACCAACAAAACGTTACAAAAATAGCCTTGCGTTATCTGAGGTCAAATGAAATAAAGCCATTTTGATCTCTGTGAATTGTGACTCCAAGAACCTTGTTCAATCTCAAAGCTAAGATTTTTGCAAATATTTTGCAATCCACACTTATAAAAGAGATGGGTCTATAATTAGATACAAGTTAAGAATCTTTATCAGACTTTTCCAGCACTATAATTCTACCATAAAGGAGCCTCAGGGACTAACTGAATCAATAAACTTTTGAAATAGTTTTAAGATTAGGAATCAACTGTTCTGAAAATGCCTCATAAAACTCTATGGAAATGTCATCTTTGTCTGGGACTTTCCCAGAGGACAAAGACTTTATTGCCAATGAATTTTCTCCAATTTAATAATATCTTCCCTCCAGCTTCCATTTATCCTCTAACAAAATAGAAGGATGAAGTAGATTACCCCATTTTTAAAGACATTCAGTAGGAGGAATTTCTGAAGTATAAAGCCCCTCATGACAGTTTTTAAATTGTTGCAATATTTCTTGACCTTTATATAAATTTGTACTATCCCTCCTTTGTATATGTTGTAGTTCTAAATTTTAATCTCCTAATCCAAAATCTCCAGGTCTTTACTTCTCAATTAGACTTTACTTGCAAAATAATTAAATCTCTACCTACTGGATGTTGCAATCTCCATGGTTCTGACAATGCCAAATCTTTCAAAATGGAATGTAATACTACTCCTGCTTTCATTTGCCTTGCTTTAAAATTTGACCAATGATCTAAAACAAGATTAAAATCTCCATTCATAACTATAGGGAGATTACCCAATTCTGTTAAAACTGATACCAATTTCTTTTAAAAGTCTGGTGAACCCATCATAGTTGCATAAATATTAAGAAAGGCCATTTCATTACCATCCTGCTCAACAATAACTTACCTCTCTACCTTCGTTTTCAGATTCCGGGGAAACAACATTAAAAACTAAAGAGCTTTTCAATAAAATTGCCACCCCGTTTTCTTACCCAATGCAGGGGGAAAAGCTTGAATCACAAAGCCGCAGACTGACAGCGTTGCTGATTCTTTATAATTACGATGAGACTTAGGAAAAAAAACACATTACCTCGGGGTGCTTTCTTTTTTCTTTTTAATATAACAAAACCTTAGGGGATTATTCAAAACTTTGACATTTAAAGAGACAAATGTCTCTTTAGAGCTTAGACCCTATTAACCGGTAAAGGGAGTATCTAGAAGCAAAAATCCCGCTTGAACCGCTTACATTAATCATAACCTAAACCACTGTAAACCGAAACTGCCAAAATTCACCTATACATTTCTCTCCACACTATAGCTGTAAAATGCATTGATCCATCATAGGAAAATATATAACATACATAAACCAAACCTGCAATAAACAGGACAAGCATACCCGAGTTCCCGTCAGCAACATCCAGACACCATCAGAGAGTCAAAGCAGTTCTGCGATTTCACACCCCAAAACACTTCTTTCATAATCTTGTATCGCTGCACTCACACCCTCTTCAGAGACAAATCCCTACTACAGCCACCTAATGAACTGCACGATCTTCTTAGAAAGACAAAAAGCAAAGGCACTCATTCTTACAAACAATACCAGCTCTTTCCCCAAAAGAAAGACCAAACAACTCTTTGTCATTTTCTTACCTCAACAACAGGCACACCTCTAGTATCAACAGACCAAGCTGCAAACAAACCTCTCTCAATAGACACTGACACTAACATGTGACCTCACAGAGCACAGACCCACATCAGCATCAACAACTTTATTGCACAGACATTAACGCCAGCGATAGCAACACAGCCGGACTACCAAACACCTCCATAAACAAATACTGCGAAGAAAGTATCAAATTAGATCTCTGCAAGGCAAATCCAAGCCAGTCTTAGAAATTCCACAGATGAAGAGAGCTCAGGGGTTAAGATTGAATCAGGCTCATTTGATTGCCATCGAGGCTCCAGGTAACGCTGCTGGATCTTCAAAGGTTTTCGTCATATTCTCGGTGACCCTCATCCTCGCTGGGTAAAAAAAAAAAAAAAATGACGATAACAAGCATTTAGAGCTTTCAGCTGACTCATTGAGAAAAATTATTTTCGCTGTTGCACAGTCACTTTGTTAACATCAGGTATGATTAAGATCTTCAAACATAATAATTTGTATTTCTTAGGTCTCAAACAACCTCAGATTCTATAAGAAATAAAGATATCTGATGAAATGGAAATTATAGGAGAGGGGAGAACCTCGGTTTCGAGATGGTATGCTTTTTTGCAAAAGCAGCTTTCAAGTCGAAGAATTAGAGCTTCTGGCCCACTACTGGCAAAAACAGTTAGGAACACAAATGAGCCCTGCAAAGATTAAAAATTTGTTTCTTGCAGCTCATAAGCTCTCTGTCGATAGCCTTGGGGAACTGCAATACACAATTTTACACCATTCATAGATAATCCTAAGCGTTAAAGGATGGGGTTATCAGATATTGACCTTTGTCACAAATAGCATATGGAGAGTAGCGCGCATAAAAAATGTCGTTTTTGGAGGAATGTAATATCTGTTTTAAACCAATGTGCAGGAATTAACTTACCATTTCAAGGAGATGTCTTGCTTCTGGGTGATTTGTATGCTAGTACCATTACCAAACTTTCTTTTTCGTATGGCCATAAATGTTTTGTGAAAGTGAGTCTCTTGCTGGCACATAAATGTGTATTACACTATTGGGTGGAGGAGTCTGCATCTTCCATTGCATTGTAACAGGAACGCATGTCTTTCATAATGCATATGAAACTAAGGATGTGCACTTTTCTCTACACGAGGTACATACAGACTGGATTGAAGCCTGGCAAAAATTCCACACTCTGCTGACAGAAAATAGGAAGAAAACTCTGGATGAATTAAGGTATACAGTGTCCTGGTCATGACCATTACTGTTAGCTGTCTGAGGAATGCATGAGGGGAGAATGGGGTGTGAATGATGGAAATAGGTGATGAGTGCATGCTTGTAGGATTGAAGAGGGGATGACATTCTACTTTAGAATGTTTACATATTTGTTTTGTTCTCATTTGTATACTACTTAGAAAAATGGATATGGCACTGTTAACTCACTTTTGCCTTTAATATTGCTTATGTCTTGTAATACCCCTTTGAAATCATTGCTCATCTGTTTTCTTGTTATGTCCAAATTGTGCCTTTCCAATAAACAGATTTTTGAAAAAAAAAAAAATCTTCCCAACTTCAAAACTTTGGGGCGCATACGCAGTCACAAATGCAGAACATAGAGGGATTGACACCAAATACAGAATAAAGTATAAAAAGAAATGTGCAGACAAAAACTGAACTGCAAACTTCAAGAAGCCAGACTGTATATAGTGCAACAATGGAAAACAGAACACCATCATTCTTCATAAAACAATCATAAAATCAAGAAATATAACATATCAATCATAATAGTAAAACTGCTAAAAGAAAGAATAAATATTTCCAAACAGCTGATGAATAAGACATCATTCAATAATTAAACTTTTTTTTTAAAGTTCTCAAAAAGCAATAAAATATTTCAAAACAACATTCAAATAACACTCAATAGTTAAATCTAATAAGAATTAAAAAAAATATCTCCTGCTGTCTATACTTGAGATCTTTTGATTTCCAGTCTCCCTGAGATTGTCGTGGATTGGAGGAGAGAACATAAGTTATGCCATATTGGGTCAGGCCAAGAGTCCATCAAGTCTGGTATCCTGTGTCCAACAGTGGCCAACCAAGTTACAAGTACCTGGCAGGTACCCAAACATTAAATGAATAGATACCAAGCTATTAATCCTTATTGATTAATAGCAATTTATGGACTTCTGCTCTAGGAAGTTATCCAAACCTTTTTTAAACCCAGTTACATTAACTGCCATAACCACATCTTCTGGCAATGAATTCCAGAGCTTAATTATTCATTGAGGGCCGGATTTTAAATGCCCTGCGCGCGTAAATCCGGCCGGATTTACGCACGCAGGGCCCTCGCGCGCCTATTTTGCATAGGCTGCCGGCGAGCGCACAGCCCCGGGACAAGCGTAAGTCCCAGGGCTTCGTAAAAGAGGCGGGGGAGGGGGCGTGTCCGGGATCAGGGGGCGGTTCGGGGCAGGACCGGGGGCGTGGTGCCAGCCCGGGGGTGTGGTCGAGGCCTCCAGACCAGCCCCTGGGTCGGGTGATGTCGCGCCAGCAGCCCACTGGCGCGCAGATTTACGTCTGCTTTCAGCAGGCGTAAATCTGCCAACAAAAGGTAGGGGGGGGGGTTTAGATAGGGCTGGGGGGGTGGGTTAAGGAGGGGAAGGTGCGGGGTGGGTGGAAAGAAAGTTCCCTCCGAGGCCTCTCTGATTTCGGAGTGGCCTTGGAGGGAACAGGCAGCGCGCGCCAGGCTCGGCGCGCGCAGGTTGCACAAATGTGCACCCCCTTGCACGCGCCGACCCCAGATTTTATAAGATACGCGCGTATCTTATAAAATCCAGCGTACTTTTGTTCGCGCCTGGTGCGCGAACAAAAGTACGCGCTCGCGCAAAATTATAAAATCTATCCCTGAGTGAAAAAGAATTTTCTCCGATTTCTTTTAAATGAGCTATTTGCTAACTTCATGGAGTGCCCCCTAGTCCTTGTATTATCCAAAAGAGTAAATAACCAATTCACATTTACCCATTCAAGTCCTTTCATGATTTTGCAGACCTCTGTCATATCCTGCCTCAGCCTTCTCTTCTCCAAGCCGAACAGCCCTAACCTCTTTAGCCTTTCCTCACAGGGGAACCATTCCATCCCTTTATCATTTTGGTCGAACTTCTCTTTACTTTCTCCAGTGCAATTATTTCTTTTTTGAGATGCAGTGACCAGAACTGCACACAGTTTAAGGTGCAGTCTCATCATGGAGCAATACAGAGGCATTATGACATCCACCATATTATTTGCCATTCCCGTCCTAATAATTCCTAACATTCTGTTTGCTTTTTTGACCAACACAGCACCCTGAGCCGACGATTTCAATGTATTATCCACTATGATGCCTAGATTTCTTTCCTGGGTGATAATTCCTAATATGGAGCCTAACATTGTGTAACTATAGTAATGGTTATTTTTCCCTATATACATCCCCTTGCTTTTTCCACATTAAATTTCATTTGCCATTTGGACACCCAATCTTACAGCTTCATATGGTCCCCCTGCAGTTTATCATTCACAAATTTAAGCACCTTACTCATCGTGCCCCTTGCCAGATCATTTATGAATATGTTAAAAAGCACCTGTCCTAGTATTGAATCCTGAGGCACTCCACTGTTTACCATTTCCACTGTGAAAACAGACCATTTAATCCTGCTGTCTGTTTCCTATCTTTTAACCACTTTGCAATCCACAAAAGGACAATGCCTCCTGTTCCATGACTTTTTAGTTTTCTTAGAAGCCTCTAATGAGGGACTTTGTCCAGCGCCTTCTGAAAATTCAAATACACCACATCTACCATTTCACCTTTGTCCACATTTTTATTCACCCCTTCATAAAAATGTTGGAGATTTGTGAGGCAAGACTTCCCTTGGGTAAATCCATGCCAGCTGTGTCCAATTAAACCATGTCTAAATGTTCTGTGATTTTATTCTTAACAGTTTCCACAATTTTTCCTGGCACTAAAGTCAGGCTCACTGGTCTATAGCTTCCCAGATCTCCCCTGGAGCCCTTTTTAAATATTGGGGTTACATTAGTCACCCTCCAGTCTTCAGATGCAATGGCAATTTTAATGTTAGGTTACAAATTTTTACTAATAGGTCTGAAATTTCATTTTTGAGTTCTTTCAGAACCCTGGGGTGTATACAATCCAGTCCAGGTGATTTACTACTCTTCAGTTTGTCAACCTGGCCTACTATATCTTCCAGGTTCACCATAATTTGGTTCAGTTCATCTGAATCATCATCCTTGAAAACCATCTCCAGAACGGGTATCTCCCCAACATCCTTTTCAGTAAATACCGAAGCAAAGAATTCATTTAGTCTTTCTGCAATGGCCTTATCTTCTCTAAGTGCCCCTTTAACCCCCTCGCTCAACTAACAGTCCAACTGACTTGCTCTCAGGCTTTCTAATTCAGATTCTTTTTTAAAAGGTTTTTAAGAGTTTTTGTCTCTACAGCTACATTCTTTTCAAATTCTCTCATAGCTTATCTTATCAGTGTCTTATATTTAACTTGCCAATGCTTATGCATTATCCTATTTTCCTCTGATGGATCCTTCTTCCAGTTTTTGAATGAAGATCTTTTGGCTAAAATATCCTTTTTCAATTCACCTTTTTAACCATACCGACAATCATTTGGCCTTCCTTTTATCTAGTCTGTGCTTCTAGGATAGTATTTTTAAACAATGTCCACGCCTGTTGCACACACTTTACCTTTGAAGCTACACTTTTTTTTTGTCTATTTTCCTCAGTTTGTCAAAGTTTCTCCCTTTTGTAAGTTTAGTGCTAGAGCCATGGATTTACTTACTGTCCCTCTTCCTGTCATTAATTCAGACTTAATCCTCTCTCTCTCTCACACACACACACATACAACCAGGCTTTCACACACACTCACACATATATACAGGCTCTCAAACTCCCAAACCACACACTTACTGCATTTAGGCTCTCTCAAACACTCACCCACACATACATACAGGTTCCGCTCACACACAGAGTCACATATGCATACAGGCCATCTCACACATGCACACACATACAACTCACACATGAATGTAATGTAGGTTCTCACTCATTCACACATGCATAAAGGCTCTCATTCACACATTCATATAGGCTCTCATTTTTACACACACACATACAGTCTCACACTCACAGGCACTCACACACAAATGCATGTGTTCAGACGCTGACTCATGCACATTTACACATGCAAACAGGCTCTCACACATGCTCACACACATGCATACAAGCTTTCCAACAATCGCGCATACACACATGCACTCTCATGGCCTCCCCTTACACACTGTGCCCAGTTGGCCCTCCTCTTTCTTTGGGCTGCAGCAGGATGGGTTCTGCCGCAGCCCCACTGGGCCTCTTTTCTTCAGGCCATAATTGAATGGGTCTGCCACAACCCTGTGGGCACTTCAGTAATCATGTTTGTAGCAAGGTGAGACAGCCACCGTGTGTTTTTGGAATGCACTTTTTGTTGCTTCCAAAATTTTGTTGCCTGAAGTGGATACCTCACTTTGCCTCATGTTAGAACTGCCCCTGCTTGTGTGTGTTCAGCAATGCCAAGATCATGGATGTCGTTTTGCCTGCTTCAATGATTTTAAGTCCTCTAAGATCCTTTCTAACAACTGAATCTTGTTTACTTTTGTTGAAGTTCCATTATCTTTTCCTTGTTTATCAGAGTGTCCTGTTCCAGAGTGCCCATTTGCAATTGCATATCAGCAAACTTGCTCTTTAGATCTCAAATATCAAATCCAGTTTCTGCCAGCTTAGCTGAATTGTCTTTCAGCATTTCTTTAACTTGCAGCATTTCAGACATAATAGACCATAAGGAAATCTCAGACTCCTTTCCCACTACTATTTTGCAGGCCGATTCAGTACGGTGCGCTCAGGCCGAGCGCACTGTTAGCCCCCGTTTGGACGTGCGTTTTCAACAGTAAGGGGTAATAGCACGTGGAAAACGCGCAGCCACCCCCCCCCCCCCCCCCCCGAAACTAATAGCACCCGCAGCATGCAAATGCAAGTTGATGAACCTATTAGCCCCGTGCGATACAGAAAGTAAAATGTGTAGCCAAGCCGCACATTTTACTCTCAGAAATTAATGCCTGCCCAGAGGCAGGAGTTAATTTCGGCCGGCACCAGGAAAGTGTACAGAAAAGCAGAAACAACTGCTTTTCTGTACACCCTCCGTCCTAATATCATAGATATATTAAGTCGGAGGCCCCAAAAATAAAAAAATCTGCCCATGGCCCGTGGGTTGGAAGATGGACGCTCAATTTTGCCGGCGTCCATGTTCCGAACCCGTGGCTGTCATCCGATTCGACAACCGTCGCCAGTAAAATTAAGCATTGGCTGCCAAACCCGCTGATAGCCGCCGCTTCTGCCAATAAGGAGGCGCTAGGGACGCGCTAGTGTCCCTAGCACCTCCTTTTTACCGCGGGCCCTCATTTGCATACTGAATTGAGTGGCCTGGGCACGCGTTGGGAGAGCGGGCGCTCGCCTCGGGGCGCTGGCTCTCCCGCGCGTTTTACTGAATCGGCCTGTTTGCTGGGGATGTTGGAGCTTGTTTTATGCATCTCACTGCTTGCTGGATTCTCAAAGAAGAATCTACTTGATTTGTTTGTTACCATGATCTTCGTCAAAAGCTCTTAGGGTGGAAAATCTAATATAGGATAGAAAATACAATATTTTAGAGAACTCAGGGAGTAAGTTCTTAGGTGGCAATCTTGTGTGCTGCTTACTAGCCACCCCCCCATGGCCGGCGCTTCCATTAGGTGAACTTCGGCGGTTGCCTAGGGCACCGAGCCCTAGGGGGCGCCGAAGAGCAGCCACATTGTGCCGCAAGCAGGGCCTATCCTGCTCACGGCAAAGAGAAATAGAGACTGTGTGCTTCACAGCGCCGAAACAGGTAGGGGGGGCACGCCCGGGGGGGGGGCAGCGCAAGGGTCGCCTGGGGCGCCCAGTACCCTTGCACCGGCCCTGCCCCCCCCCCCCCATTTTCACTATGTCTTTTAATGATAAATGGAACACTGAAAAGAGCAGTTTCTGTAAATAATTACAGCAAGCCCTGTTCAGCATCCCCACACCCAACCGATTATAAGATAAGCAAACAACACAAGGCATGCTGATGTACAGCTAGAACACCATGTTTCCTCATGCTTCATTGTTTCACATACTAACATTCTTTAGCGATTCCAAACCACTAAAATAGGAAACTAATATATTCTACGTTTCTAAATAATAATAAAGCAGAGTTGCTTACCTGTAACAGGTGTTCTCTGAGGACAGCAAGATGTCAGTTCTCTTATCAGATGGAGCCCGGCATAGAAAACATATGTCAGGGTTTCTAGAACTTTGACTGAGCCTCATTAAGCATGCTCACACATGCAGTATACCATGTGTTCAACTGAACTCTCAGTTGTAAACCTCTTAATACATTCTCTTCACTCTGAACTCATCCAACCTAATAATGCTCTCTGGACTTGATATCCTTATTTCTGATATTGTTCAAATTGTTTTTTTTTACTGTTGCACAACTGCTAAGAAAATGTATAATGTTCACATTGTTTTTTCTGTTACACAACTGCTAAGAAAAATGTATATTTTTGTAAACAGTTATGATGGCTCTACCGAATGACGGTATTTAAAACTCAAACAAACAAATAAATAAATAAATGTGGTCCCCTCAGTCTTATAACATAGAATTCAAGAGAATAAAATAATAGAGAAAAAAAAACCACGTAGTGGAAACCCAACTCTGTGATGTGGCAGGCAAGTTTCATGAGGACTGGCATCCTGCTGTCCCTGGAGAACACCTATTACAGGTAAGCAACTCTGCTTTCTACGAGGACAAGCAAGATGGCAGTCCTCACACATGGATGAATCCCTTGCTACAAGCTGCCCCCCAGCAGAAAAAGGGGGCCAAAAAACCCCCCAAAACACCACAATAAGTGCCAACAGGCACAAGAACCACTTTTGTTGGTAAAGAAAGGAGTGGGCAGCCTGAACAAAAACAACAGGCCCTAGGCGGAAACAGTTCTACACCTCAAACAAATTCCGAAGGATAGATTAGCCAAACCTGCTGTCGCGTTGGCCATTCCTATTCAAACAATAATGTGATGTGAATGTGTGGCGAGACCTCCATGAGGCAGCTCTGTAGATCTCCTCCATGGGAACTGCTCACAAGTGGGCCACAGATGCTGCTATGGCTCAAACAGAGTGAACCTTGACATGGCCCCCAAAATGCAGTCCCGCCTGGGCATTACAGAAGGAGATGCAGTCTGCTAACCAATTAAAAAGCGTCTGCTTGGTAATGTCGATACCCAACTTATTCCTATCAAAAGAATCAAAAAGTTGGGTGGACTGTCTTATGGCTTATGTCCACTTCATATAAAAGGCTAAGGCTCTTTTGCAGTCCAAACTGTGCAGGGCTTGATCACCTTAGTGCAAATGGGGCCTGGACGATGGACTAGTTAATAAGGAAGTCCAACCTCACATTAGGCAGGAACTTAGGATGCGTACATAAAACCATCCTGTCATGAAAAAAACTTAGTTGTTAGGAATTGTGGACTCTTGCCCCGAGGTGGAGTTGCACTACCTGCGAGGTTAAGCCCCGCAGGTCCTCACCATTGGGAGGCTGGCCAGGAGCAGAGGCAGACAGGAACCTGGCCAGTACTGGCCCTCATTCCCTGCATGTTGAGCCCTTGGGTGCCGGGTTCGGCTGGTCTTAGGAGAACCTCTGTGTGGCTGGTCCAGGAGGGAACAGGTGGCTGGAAGCAGGGAGTGTCAGAGAGGTCAGACTCAGTCCAAGGTTGAGGTACCCTCGAGGGAAGAGAGAGAGAAGGCCTCAAGGGATGAGATACTACAGCATTTCCAGAGATAGCAGAACAGGACCACATAGGACTGGCCTTGAGGAGAGGAAGGGCAGGAGCAGAGGCCTGTATAGTGGTATGCTGAAGCAGGGCTAGAGCGGGGAATCCGCTGTAGCAGATTCTAGTAGAGTAGAAGCGCTGAGGCACTGCCCGCGGTGCGGCAGCGCAATAGCAGGAACCTGTGATGTAGAAGTGCTGAGGGATGCCCCGAGGAGCGGGGGCACAGAGACACAGTCCTGTAATGTAGCAGCACTGAGACAGATCCTGAGCAGGAGTGTAGAGACAGCGTCTCGTGATGTAGCAGCGCTGAGCCAGGTCCCGAGGAGCAGTAGCACAGAGACAGGATCCCTGAAGTAGAGGTGCTGAGCCAGGTCCCGAGGAGTGGGAGCGCGTGGCAGGATCCAGATATAGAAGCGCTGAAGCAAGCCCCGAGGAGTGGGAGCGCCGAGACAGGGTCCTGGATGAAGAAGTGCTGAAGCAGACCCCGAGGAGTGGGAGCGCCGAGGCAGGGTCCCAGAGGTAGAAGCGCTGAAGCACGCCCCGAGGAGTGGGAGCGCCAAGGCAGAGTCCCAGATGTAGAAGCGCTGAGCAAGGCCCCGAGGAACGGGAGCGCAGTAGCAGGATTCCAACAAGAAGAGCATAGATCCGTAGAACAGGAACAACAGATCCGGAGTACTGAAGCAAGCACCAGCTAGGAACCAGGGAACTTGTTGCCAAGTCGGTTAGTGGTGGAAAGAGGTAGTCCTTAAATATCCCGGGCCGGTAATGTCATCAGTTGCGGACAAGCCTGAAGTTCCCACCATTGGCCCTTTAAAGGAAGGACAAATGGCGCGCCTAGGGAGGCCCAGGTCGGAACGCTGGTCGGCGGTGTCCTAGCCACCACGTGGAGCACAGAAAGCCAGGAGGGACACGGTGGCAGTGGCTGGCTGCGGCCGCGAGAGCACCGGGAGAAAAGGGCCAAGCCAGACATGAGGTGAGTTGAACCAGCCACTGGTAGCCACAGCCAGTGGACATAACACTTAGTGTAAGGTAGATAAGTCACTAAGGCGTGGAACTCGCTGATTGTGTGTGCTGAAGTGGCTGCCACCAAAAATACAACCTTCCAGGTCAGGTACGTTGAGATACCAAGATACAGTGGGACACCTTAGGGGAGGCTTCAACTGAAGCAGGCCCTACATGAAACATACAACTATAGGCTGTACAGAGATGGGCATACATCGACACCACAGTGATATGCGCCAGTTGCTCTCACATGTACTCTAATAGAGTTGGTCTTCAAGCCAGCTTCCAATAGGTGTAGAAGGTAGTCAGTTTTTGGGTGGAGTAGAAGAAAGGATCTAGATCCTTCTGTTCATGCCACATGGAAAACCTCCTCCACGTTAATCCATAGGACTTTCTAGTGGCAGGCTTTCTGGAAGCCACCAGGACCAAAGACAAATTTCCTGAGAGATCGAGTGGTTGCAATATCAACCTCTCAACATCCAGGCTGTGAGTGACAGGGTCTGTAGGTTGGGATGGCACAACCTGCCTCGATCCTGAATGAGGAGTAGAAACCAGACCTGTCTCTGCCAATGAGGGGATATGAGTATCATAGTTCCTCTGTCCTCACAAAGCTTCAAGAAAATTTCCACTACTAGTGGAGCTAGAGAATACTCAAACAGGAGATTCTCACCCTAATGGTGGGCAAAGGCATCTGCATGTCTTGTACAGGGGAGCAGAACTGAGGAGCCACCTTCTTTGAAGGCACTTCCACATCCGGGCTTCCCCAGAGGTGGAAGATCCAATTGTGAGGGCTGAAGGCACGATTCAGTCTGTTCGCTGTCACATTCTCTGTTCCGGCCAGTTACATGGCCCTAAGAACATAAGAAGTTGCCACACTGGATCAGACCAAGGGTCCATCAAGCCTAGCATCCCATTTCCAACAGTGTCCAATCCAGGCCACAAGCACCTGGTAAGTACCCAAAACATTAAGTAGATCCCATGCTACCAATGCCAGTAAAAGCAGTAGCTATTCCCTAAGTCAACTTGATTAATAGTAGCTAATAGACTTCTCCTCTAAGAACTTATCCAAACCTTTTTTAAACCCAGCTACACTAACTGCCCTAACCACATCTTCTGGCAACAAATTCCAGAGCTTAATTGTGTGTTGAGTGAAAAAGAATTTTCTATGATTGGTTTTAAATGTGCTACTTGCTAACTTCATGGAATGCCCTCTAGTCCTTCTATTATGCAAAAGAGTAAATAACTGATTCACATTTACCCGTTCTAGATCTCTCATGATTTTATAGACCTCTATCATATCCTCCTTCAGCAGTCTTTTCTCCAAGCTGAACAGCCCTAACCTCTTTAGCCTTTCCTCATAGGGGAACTATTTCATCTCCTTTACCATTTTGGTCACCCTTCTCTCAACCTTCTGCACAGCAACTATATCTTTCTTGAGATACAGTGACCAGAATTACTCTCAGTACTCAAGGTGTGGTCTCACTATGGAGCAATACAGAGGCAATACATTATGGTTTGTGGGTTTCATGGATCCTTGGCCCCAGGTGAGAGTTGGTACTGCTTGTGGGGAGGAGCCCCAGAGGTCTACACCATTGGGAGGCGAAGTCAGGTACAGCTGGAGCTCTGGGAGAGAATCTGTGGGGAGGCCCCGAGGAGCGGGTGAGTGACACAACAGTGAAGAACTCCACAGTAAGCAGGTTGGAGAGGAGAATAGTAACTGGGTGGAGACTTCCGAGAGGGTGGCACTAGGCAGGCCAGAGGAGTGGGAAGCGCGAGGTAGGAAGAGTGGGAGGTATACTGCAGAGGCAACCTCGAGGGGTGGAGCTGCGTAGCGAGGAAGGTACAGATGAGATGCCGTAGGCTAACCCGCGGAGCGGGGAAGCCAGAGTCTGGTCCCCAGGTAATGATATAGGCAACCCTGAAAAGCAGGATAGCCTGGACAGTCTTTGGAGTAGAACGTGAGCACTGCCCCAAGGAGCAGGGAAGGGTGGAGATAAGTCTCCCAAATGGTGAGAGTTTCCCACAGGCAACTCCGAAGAGCGGGAAACCAGCGAGTAGGACTCCTGGGAGGCGCAGGGTTAGCCCGAGGAGCGGGGGAAGCCAGGAGACTGGGTCTCTGGAGATAGCGCACACAAGCCCCAAGGAGCGGGTACCTGAGCCAGTGTCCAGAGTCCAAGAAGGGTCTGGGACGGTCACCACAGGTCCAAGGAGACAGGAGCTAGTAGAATAGCGATGGAACTCGTTGCTAGTAGGGGGCGAAGGCGGTGCTTAAGAAACCTGACCCAGGGATGTCAGTCAGGGATGCCCCATAGATTCCCACCGTAGCAACTTCAAAAGAAGGCCCGGTGGCGTGCACGCGCACCTAGGAAGGCCCAGAGCCGGCGTGGATGGCAGCGGCATCCCAGTCGCCACGAGGAACCAGGAGATATGTGGCAGTGGAGGCTAGCCCCAGCCGCGAGCAGACCCAGAGAGGGAAGCAGGGCAGTACAAGATGTAAGTAGACATGGTCGCAGCCATCTGCGACCGATGGTCATAACAGTACCCCCCCCCCCTCTTAAGGCCCCCCTCCCAGGGGTTTGGGTTTGCGAGGATGCTTGGCATGGAACTGCCGGATGAGGTCTTTGTCTAGGATACTGGCAGCAGGTTCCCAACTGTTCTCCTCGGGCCCAAAGCCTTCCCCATGACAGAAGATATTCCCACTTTCTACCACGTTTTCTAACGTCTAGGACATCTCGGACTTGATATGTGATGTCTGCTTCCGAGGACAGTGGTTGATGCTCTGGTGTTTTTTTTTTGTTTTTTTTAATAAAGTATCCGGAGAGCACCAAAGGTTTTAGTAGAGAAACGTGGAAGGCGTTGTAAATCTTAAGTGAGGAAGGCAGCTGGAGTTTGTACGTAACTGGACCCAGACGGCGGAGCACAGGAAAGGGGCCAATATGCCTGGGAGCGAAGCGAGCCGAAGGCAGTTTGAGTCTCTGGGCAGCGTGCTTGAGCAACTGTTGGATTTTGTGTCTCAATTGATGCAATTCTTGAGCGGTTGATTGTGCTGCTGGTGAGGCCATGGACAGAGGACGAGGAAGTGGTGGCAAAGGCTGGCATGCATAGACCACCTGGAAAGGAGACGAGCCGGTGGAAGCAGACTGTTTAGAGTTTAGAGCAAATTCTGCCCATGGAAGGTCGGCCCAATCATCCTGTAGTAAGCTCACGTAGGGCCGCAGGAATTGCTTTAAGGTTCTATTAGTCCTCTCAGATTGCCCATTGGCTTGGAGATGGTAAGTCAAATTTCTTGCAGAGAGATTTCCAGAAGCATGCAGTGAATTGAACTCCACGGTCCGAGAGGATATGCTTGGGGAAACCGAGAAGCCGGAAGACATGCCGGATGAACAGCTTAGCAAGCTGTGGTGCAGAAGGGAGACCAGGTAGAGCCACAAAGTGGGCCATTTTAGAAAAACGGTCGACGGTGACCCATATGGTGTTGTTGCCATTGGAGACAGGCAGATCCACAATAAAGTCCATCGCGATATGGGACCATGGTTCACTCGGAATGGGGAGGCTTATGACAGGCACACGTGGGACAGGACTCTATGTAAGCTTGTGTGTCCTTTCTTATCGTGGGCCACCAATAATACCGCTGGAGTCTAGAGAGAGTTCTGGATTGGCCTGGATGTCCCGAGATCAAGGAGTCGTGAGCCCATCAAAGAACCCTCCATCATAGTGGGTGAGGGACCACCATCTTCCCTGGTGGGACTGGAAAGGTGGCGGACAGGATAAACTTGGCAGGGTCTATTATGTGCCGCGGGGTATCGGGTACATCCTCTGCGAAGAAGGTTCTGGAGAGAGCATCAGCACAGCCATTTTTATTGGCTGGACAGTAATGCAGCAGAAAATTGAATCGGGTAACGAAGAGGGCCCAACGGGCCTGGCGATGGTTTAAACATTGAGCATGATGTAAATACTCGAGGTTTTTGTGATCCATGTATACTGTGATCTGGTGTTGGGCTCCCTCGAGCCAAGGTAGCCATTCCTCAAAGGCCAGGTTGATGGCCAGCAATTCTTTATCCCCAATGGTGTAGTTATGTTCCACCGAAGAGAAGGGAAAAAAAAAGAACACGGGTGTAAAGTATGGGTAATTGAGTATTGGCTCAGAACGGCTCCTACGCCAACAAATGGCCACGTAGGGTCCGGATGGCAGAGACATGATTCCTTGAGAAAAGTGGCTTTAAGGTCCTGGAAGGCTGTCATGTCTTCAGGCGACCACTGAGAAGGGTTGGCCCCCTTGCGAGTCATAGCCGTGAGTGCACGGTCAGGATAGAATAATGGATAAAAGAGCGATAGTAATTGGTGAAGCCAAGGAATCTTTGAAGGGCCTTGAGGCCCTTAGGCTGAGGCCAGTCACGGATGCTCTTCAATTTCTGAGGGTCCATCCTGAACCCTTGGCTGGACAACACGTAGCCAAAGAAAGGAACAGTCTCTTGCTCGCAGGAGCAGTTCTTGAGTTTGGCAAAAAATTGGTTATCCCGCAGACGCTGGAGAACACAAGAGACAACCTGTTGGCCCCTGAATGAGAGGTGCTCATGACCAGCCAATCATCCAGATACGGGAAAATGTGAACTCCCAAGTCTGCAAAGGTGCACCACCACCACAGCTAGACATTTTGTAAAGACACATGGGGCTGACGCAAGCCCAAATGACAAAATGCAATACTAGAAATGCTGCTGTCCCACCACAAATCAGATACTTCCGGTGACATGGGAAGATCTTGATGTGAGTGTATGCGTCTTTGAGATCCAGGGAGCATAGCTAGTCCCCTTTTCACAGGAAGGGGATCAAGGTGCCCAGGGAAACCATCTTTAACTTTTCTCTTTGAGTAATTTGTTCAAGGCCCTCAGGTCTAGAATGGGACAAAGCCCTCCCGTTTTTTTGGTATCAGGAAGTACTTGGAGTAAAATCCCCCGCCCCCTTTGCCCTGGTGGAACAAGTTTGACCTGTCTGGCCGTTAAGAGGGAGGAGCACACCACTACTAGTACTTCCTGATGCACTACTGGGCCCCAGAATGGGCTCAGGAGACAATTTGGTGGGGTACCCAATAGATTCAATTTGTACCCCTCGTGAATGATGGAGAGAACCCATTGGTCTGAGATTACACTGGGCCGTTGGTTCGGAAAGAACTGAAGCCTTCTCCTGACTGGCAGGTCCATTGTTCCAGGTACAGGCGACTTGGCTATGTCCCCAGAGATCCAGTCAAAACCCCATCCCTGGAGTTGAGTGAAGTACTGACTAGGGCATCGGGGCTCATTGTTGCCTGGGACAGCCACGAGAGCCCTGATGTGACTGACAGGAATGAGGTGGCAGAGGGTAGTACTTCCTCAGGCAGAAGAAGGATTTCCTAGGCCCAGACCTCGATGACCTCCTGGATGAGGAGGGCTGGTCCTGAGTGCCAATGGAGAGCTGCTGAAGGGTTACATGGTGGTCCTGCATTTGAGCCGCCGTGTCCGTGACCTTATCTCCAAAGAGATTATCTGCTGCATACAGCACATCAGCGAGTCACTCCTGCACCTCCGGTCTGAGATCAGAGGCCCACAGTCAAGCGAACTATCAGGCACTGATTTCGCTGCAGAAACCCTCAATGCTGTCTCGAAAACATCATAGGTCAAACAGACCCCATGTTTTCTGCACTCCAGACCCTTATGCACTAGTGACAGGAATGTGTCTTTCAGCCACTGAGGCAGTTGCTGAGCAACATCCTGCACCCGCTTCCAGATGTCTCGCATATATTGGTTATCTAGAGCTGGTAGGTTGCTATGCGGACAACAAGCATAGTGCCCTGTAACTCCTTTCTCCCAAGAGCAGCCATTGTTCTGTGGTCCTCCCATTTGGCCTTCTTGAGAGCAGATTCAACTACCACCGACTGGTGGGGCAGTTGATGCTTGTTGAATCCGAGAATCTTTTGGACAAGATAAATCACATCCACCTTCCTATTCACAGGAGACACTGTGAGGGGGTGTTCCCACATCCTCATCAGTGATGGAGTAATGGACGGCCGGTGCCATCGAGTGCTCCTACCATGTGACAGGGGCCGGCCAATGGCACGGATACCCTGTGACATGGTAAGGGCAAAGGGCCATTGGCGCCATTTTGATTAGTGGCAGCCGACGGCCCGAGAGCGGGAGATGGCTCACGGGACCCCCACTGGACCACCAGGTACTTGTAAAAAGTTTTGGGGGGTTTGGGAGGGTGGGGGAAGCTAAGGGAACAGTTTTAAAGGGTCGGGGTGGGTTTAGGGATTGTTTTGGTGTGCCATTTTTCCCACCCTCCCCCAAAACGATAAGAGAACCCCAGGAACAAAATTGTGGGGTTCTCTTATCGGGAGCCCCCGATTTCTGATGCTTTTGAAAATATCGTCTGATATTTTCAATCGTCCGAAGCCCGATTCACATCCCTACACATCATGCACTCCGGGTCATGGTCAATCCCCCGCCATATGACCACAGTAGTAACATCTCATTTGCTGTGGGCACCCCTCCAACCTAGCTACGGCCATATCTAGCAACCACTTATGCTGCCTAGTGCTTTAAAAACTCTTAATGCTCTTGTTCAGTATCTTACCAAAAAAACATACTGCTCTGTAGATAGCACCATCCCTGGGAATTGGTAGTCCTGAATCGCCCCAACTGCCCAGGGTCCACTAAGCTCATTTGTAGAGCATAGACGAATAGCACTAAATTGTCTAGTTTTTGATCTGGAGACTTTGCAGTAAGGGATGTAAAGTATTGTATAGTGCAAGGTTGCAAGAGCCGGAAAATTAAACAGAAGAACTTATAACCAATAAACTTAGCAAATGTATTAGCGAACTCTGGGCGATTACCATCCTATAATATTTCAGGGTTACTTTCCCAGGGTCCTTCAAAGGCTATTGTGCATATGCTAGAGACTAGATTATAGGCATGTATAAACCACCATTTCAGTCACTTGCAGTAATGAGGAAATTAACTTTGAGTAGCCCCATGCTGTGCAAGCTTTGATACCACCTTGTGAACACTAGATGAAAATATCCTACTTGGACAACAATCGCTCATTGGCGACGGCTCCACACATGTTCACCAAGGTGACTATGCTGGCAGCAGTGTTCAGAAGGAAAGGGGTATTGGTACACCTGTATCTGGACAACTGACTCATCCAAGCACAGTCATCAGATCTGTCATCAGGCAGTACAGAGGGTCCTATAAAGTTTGAGGTCTTTGGGATGGATGGTGAATTTAGCAAAGAGTTACTTAACACCACCCCAGTCACTAGAGTACCTGGGAACTCATTTCGAAATGTTCATCTTTAATGAGCTGCTGAATCTGTGGACTGTCAAACACACCGGCCTTTATCCTTTCAAACGACAGGCTAGGAAAAGCCAAAATGAGATACTTGAAACAGTCTCCTTCAGTTGGCAAAGTTTTAACAAATTGCTTCATGAGATCCAGTTTTATGTGCAGAGGTGAGAATATAATGTTTTTTCTGTCAACAAGTGGCTCATGTAGAATGTTTGGATCACCAGGTTTGAGGTCAGATTTTGGAGGCCAATTCGACTGCACCCAATGCTTCTCACGAGCTCTGCTGTCCCACATACACAGAAAACAGGGATACTTGCTGTATCCACGTTGCTGACCAAGAAGGAAGCAGACCATTTTAAGGTTAACACAGATGATGCAATTGTGCTTGTGATAGTGCAACAAAATTAAGCAAACTACTTAAATCTCAAGCGGATTGTGAGGCTGGAAGATTGGGCATCCAAATGGCAGATGAAATTTAATGTGGACAAGTGCAAGGTGATGCGTATATAGGGAAAAATAACCCTTGCTATAGTTATATGATGTTAGGCTCCATATTAGGGATTACCACCCAGGAAAGAGATCTAGGTGTCATAGTGGATAACACATTGAAATCTTCAGCTCAGTGTGCTGTGGCAGTCCAAAAAGCAAACAGAATGGTAGGAATTATTAGGAAGGGAATGGCAAATAAAATGGTGATGTCATAATGCCTCTATCACTCCATGGCAAGACGGCACCTTAAATACTGTGAATAATTCTGGTCACCTCATCTCAAAAAAGATATAGTTGCACTGGAGAAAATACAGAACATAAGAACATAAGAAAATGCCATACTGGGTCAGACCAAGGGTCCATCAAGCCCAGCATCCTGTTTCCAACAGTGGCCAATCCAGGCCATAAGAACCTGGCAAGTACCCAAAAACTAAGTCTATTCCATGTAACCATTGCTAATGGCAGTGGCTATTCTTTAAGTGAACTTAATAGCAGGTAATGGACTTCTCCTCCAAGAACTTATCCAATCCTTTTTTAAACACAGCTATATTAACTGCACTAACCACATCCTCTGGCAACAAATTCCAGAGTTTAATTGTGCGTTGAGTAAAAAAGAACTTTCTCCGATTAGTTTTAAATGTGCCCCATGCTAACTTCATGGAGTGCCCCCTAGTCTTTCTACTATCCGAAAGAGTAAATAACCGATTCACATCTACCCGTTCTAGACCTCTCATGATTTTAAACACCTCTATCATATCCCCCCTCAGTCGTCTCTTTTCCAAGCTGAAAAGTCCTAACCTCTTTAGTCTTTCCTCATAGGGGAGTTGTTCCATTCCCCTTATCATTTTGGTAGTCCTTCTCTGTACCTTCTCCATCACAATTATATCTTTTTTGAGATGCGGCAACCAGAATTGTACACAGTATTCAAGGTGCGGTCTCACCATGGAGCGATACAGAGGCATTATGACATTTTCCGTTTTATTCACCATTCCCTTTCTAATAATTCCCAACATTCTGTTTGCTTTTTTGACTGCCGCAGCACACTGTACCGACGATTTCAATGTGTTATCCACTATGACACCTAGATCTCTTTCTTGGGTTGTAGCACCTAATATGGAACCCAACATTGTGTAAATATAGCATGGGTTATTTTTCCCTATATGCATCGCCTTGCACTTATCCACATTAAATTTCATCTGCCATTTAGATGCCCAATTTTCCAGTCTCACAAGGTCTTCCTGCAATTTATCAAAATCTGCTTGTGATTTAACTACTCTGAACAATTTTGTGTCATCTGCAAATTTGATTATCTCACTCATCGTATTTCTTTCCAGATCATTTATAAATATATTGAAAAGTAAGGGTCCCAATACAGATCCCTGAGGCACTCCACTGTCCACTCCCTTCCACTGAGAAAACTGCCCATTTAATCCTACTCTCTGTTTCCTGTCTTTTAGCCAGTTTGCAATCCACGAAAGGACATCGCCACCTATCCCATGACTTTTTACTTTTCCTAGAAGCCTCTCATGAGGAACTTTGTCAAACGCCTTCTGAAAATCCAAGTATACTATATCTACCGGTTCACCTTCATCCACATGTTTATTAACTCCTTCAAAAAAGTGAAGCAGATTTGTGAGGCAAGACTTGCCCTGGGTAAAGCCATGCTGACTTTTTTCCATTAAACCATGTCTTTTTATATGTTCTGTGATTTTGATGTTTAGAATACTTTCCACTATTTTTCCTGGCACTGAAGTCAGGCTAACCGGTCTGTAGTTTCCCGGATCGCCCCTGAGAAGGGTGACAAAAATGATAAAGAGGATGGAACGGCTCCCCTCTGAGAAAAGGCTAAAAAGGTTAGGGCCGTTCAGCTTGGAGAAGAGAAGGCTGAGGGGAGATATGATAGAGGTCTACATGAAAGACTTGAACAGGTAAATGTTAATCTGTGATAGGGATGTGAATCGTTTTTTGACGATTTAAAATATCGTCCGATATATTTTAAATCGTCAAAAATCGTTAGGGCCACGATACAATACCAATTCCCCCGATTTATCGTTAAAAAATCGTAAATCGGGGGAAGGGGGAGGGCAGGAAAACCGGCACACTAAAACCCCCTAAAACCCACCCTCCCGAACCCCCCCCAAATGCTTTAAATTACCTGGGGATCCAGCGGTGGTCCAGAACGGCGGCGGTCCGGAACGGCCCCCTCAATTGAATCCTTTTGTCTTCAGCCGGCGCCATTTTGCAAAATGGCCGCCGCAAAATGGCGGCGGCCATAGACAAAAACGATTCGACGCAGGAGGTCGTTCCGGACCCCCGCTGGACTTTTGGCAAGTCTTGTGGGGGTCAGGAGGCCCCCCCAAGCTGGCCAAAAGCGGGGGTTCCGTACCGCCGCTGAACGACATCCTGCAGTCGATCTCCTGCCGGCGCCATTTTCCGTACGGAAAACGATTCGCGGCAAGAAATCGCTTCCTGAACCCCGCTGGACTCCCAGAAACTTTTGGCCAGCTTGGGGGGGCCTCCTGACCCCCACAAGACTTGCCAAAAGTCCAGCGGGGGTCCGGAACAACCTCCTGCGTCGAATCGTTTTTGTCTATGGCCGCCGCCATTTTGCGGCGGCCATTTTGCAAAATGGCGCCGGCTGAAGACAAAAGGATTCAATTGAGGGGGCCGTTCTGGACCGCCGCTGTTCTGGACCACCAGGTAATTTAAAGCATTTGGGGGGGGGTTCGGGAGGGTGGGGGATTTAATTTAAAGGGTCGGGGGTGGGTTTTAGGGGGTTGGCTCACGATTTTAACGATATTTTTAAAACCCAAACGGCAACAATACGATTCCCTCCCCCTCCCAGCCGAAATCGATCGTTAAGACGATCGAGGACACGATTCACATCTCTAATCTGTGATTTACGCTCTCAGACAATAAAAGAACTATGGGGCACTCCATGAAGTTAGCAAGTAGCTCATTTTAAACAAATCGGAGAAAATTCTTTTTCACTCAACGCATAATTAAGCTCTGGAATTCATTGCCAGCGGTTGTGGTTATGGAAGTTATTGTAACTGATTTTAAAAAAGTTTGGATAAGTTCCTACAGGAGAAGTCCATAAACTGCTATTAATCAATAAGGAACAGTAGCTTGGGATCTATTTAATGTTTGAGTATTTGCCAGGTGCTTGTGACTTGGATTGGCCACTGTTGGAAACAGGATGCTGAGCTTGATGGACCCTTGGTCTGACCCAGTATGGCATGTCTTATGAAGATTCGGAAGAGCTGATGGTGGATTCCCCAGTTACAGAGTCCGAACCAGAGATGTCTGGTCTGGAGGAGGTATAGGTAGCTGAAGGGGATGATCCTAAGGTGATCAGGTTGTTTCAAAAGAAGGAATTGTGGCCCTTGATTCCACATGTGCTTTCAGAACTTGGCATTAAAGTATCACAGCAAGAGTCCGACCAGGAATGAGTAGGACCTGTCATGGATGGATTGAGAGGTCCGGAAAAGGCCTTTCCATTCCCCAAGTCGGTGAAGAAGTTGGGCTGAAGATCAGGATGAGGACAGCAAAATATTGTACCCATTACCAGAGAAAATATGCTTTTAATACTTCTAAAGGTGGATGCATCGGTCGCTATAGTGACCAAGAAGACAATCAGTTCAGTGGAAGGGTCTGCAATGCTGAAAGATGTGCAGGACCAAAAATTGGAGGTTCACCTCAAGATAATTTTTTGAGGTCTCATCTTTGGGCATCTGGACTGCTGTATGTAGCAGTTTTATGCAGACAGAGAAAACGAGGGTTTCTTCGTCAGCATCCTCCACTAAGCGGGCTGGAATCAGCAGTGGCCTATATGACTTGATTAGAACATCTTCCAGGATCATGACGTCAGTGGTTTCAGCCAGGCAGCTGCTGTGGTTGAGAAACGGGTCTGCGGATGTTTATTCGAAGTCTCAGTTAGGGGACCTATCATTTAAGGGCAAGATCTTGTTCGGAGGGGATCTGGAGCAGCTGGTAGAACATCTCAGTGAGTCCAAAGGATATAAGTTCCCAGAGGACAAATCTAATGGGGGAAAGAGATCTTTTCTGACTTGGTCACGCTTCAGGGATAATTGGAGATTTTGACAGAACAAAAGCTCTTCTTCATCGCAGAGGCAGGTCTCAGACAGGTTCCAATCCTTCCGGAATGGTCAAAACCCTACCTGCAAGAACTCGCGCCGGGGGAGCTAAGTCTTCACAATGAAACAAGGCTGGTCCACTCTTCTCTTCCGGCTGTTGGGAGGGCGGTTAGCCATCTTTTATGAAGAGTGGGCCAAGATCATTTCTAGGGATGTGAATCGGGCTTCAGACGATTGAAAATATCGTTGATATTTTCAAAATAGTCAGAAATCGGGGGCTCCCCCAAAATGATAGGAAAACCCCACGATATTGATCGTGGGAGTTCCCTTATCGTTTTGGGGGAGGGCGGGAAAAACGGCACACAAAAATAACCCCTAAACCCACCCCGACCCTTTAAAACTAACCCCTTAGCTTCCCCCACCCTCCCGACACCCCCAAAAACATTTTACAGGTACCTGGTGGTCCAGTGGGGGTCCCGGGTGCGATCTCCCGCTCCGGGCCGTCCTCCCGCTCCCGGACCGTCGGCTGCCACTAATCAAAATGGCACCGATGGCCCTTTGCCCTTACCATGTAACAGGATATCCGTGCCATTGGCCGGATCCTGTCACATGGTAGGAGAACTGGATGGCCGGGGCCATCTTGTGCTCCTACCATGTGACAGGGGCTGACCAATGGCACCGGTAGCCCCTGTGACATAGTAAGGGCAAAGGCTATCGGCGCCATTTTGATTACTGGCAGCTGACGGCCCGAGTGCAGGAGATCACTCCTGGACCCCCGCTGGACCACCAGGGGCTTTTGGCAAGTCTTGGGGGACCCTCCTGACCCCCACAAGACTTGCCAAAAGTCTAACAGGGGTCCGGGAGCGACCTCCTGCACTCGGACCGTCAGCTGCCAGTATTCAAAATGGCGCCGATAGCCTTTGCCCTTACTATGTTACAGGGGCTACCGGTGCTTTTGGTCAGCTCCTGTCACATGGTAGGAGTACAAGACGGCGCCGGCCATCCAGTGCTCCTACCATGTGACAGGGTCCGGCCAATGGCATGGATACCCTGTCACATGGTAAGGGCAAAGGGCCATCGGCGCCATTTTGATTAGTGGCAGCCGATGGCCCGGGAGCGAGAGGATGGCCCGGAGCAGGAGATCGCTCCCGGGACCCCCACTGGACCACCAGGTACCTGTAAAAAGTTTTGTTGTTTTTTTTTGGGGGGGGGGGGGGGGGGGGGGGGTCGGGAGGGTGGGGGAAGCTAAGGGGTTAGTTTTAAAGGGTCGGGGTGGGTTTTTTGTTTATGGGCTCGGGCGCAGCCGATAAACAAAACCACGATCGGGCCCGATGCAAAAAAACCCACATGTAAATCGGACCCGGAATCCGAACAGATTCCGGTTCCGATTCACATCTCTAATCATTTCCCCTTTGAAATAGCATTTTGCCAAAACATGGCTACATTGTTTTAAATTAACCACACAATTTTTGTTTTTGGCAAGAATCAATAATGATGACGGACAATTTTCAAACTTCTTGCATTGCTGCAGAGTACATCCATATGTTCACTTTGAAAGTTATCTAAGGATAAAGTACCCACAGTGAGCTGAGCTTCCTTTTTCTATCTGAAATTATGCACATAGTATACTTCTCAATTTAACACCACCCGAGGAACTCCTCCACTACAATGCAGGTAAAAGTAAGAACCTTATGTCTATAGGCATACTTTTACCCGCATCCAAGGTGGGCAATTTTTAGACAAGCAATTTGCACAGGTAAAATACTTTTACCTATAGGAAACCCTTTGAAAATTACCCTCTTAGCTTTTAGATTTTTTCCTTTCTTTTACAGTGTTTTGGCATTTATTGAGCTAGTACATGAACAATGATCCCTTACCACATTTAAAGTTATTTTAACTGCAGGCTAGTGAGCTATAATATTTGATATGGTTAATTACTGCATTGATACAGATTTCTGTAATTTCTAGTAAACTGAGGTATATGGCTAACAGTATGATCCTTTTCTTTTTTTGTTCCGGCTCTAGTGCTGCTGGGTAGAAGCAGATCCTAGGATCTAGGCAACTGGAAGTAGAATGCTTGAGAAAGAAGGGAAATATTTTTGTCCAACTTCTACCGTATCTTGCAAAAGTTTCCAAACCCTTGTACATTTTTCACATTCTGCTTTGTAAAAAAATACAAATCAAAATGCATTAAAGTAGGAGGTTGTTTCACGATCTAAATAACATACTGTAAACTTTCATCATGAATGAACAATTATAGAAATATACCAACAGTAATTAAGAACAGAAAACCAAAGTCTTGATTGAATAAGTCTTCACACCACTTGATTCAAAGGAAACCCTCTTTTGCAACAATAATAACCAAGATTCATTTAGGATAAGTGTTTACCAGCTTTGTACGGCTTTCTTTGGGTGGGAGGAGGTAGGTGAAGACCTATCTCCACCATCCTTCCTGGTGCTCAATGTTGATGGGTATCAATGCCTTCCTGATATCAACGCATCGCCAATAGATGATGCAGCTCTTGGGTCACTTGCATCAGTGCCTCAGCTGCTGCTGTCAGAAGGCTGGGCTTAAATATCCTGAAGAGCTTCTCCACGAGTTCCAGCCACAAATGACATCTTTTAAGGCAGGGCTTCCCAAACCTGTCCTAGGGACCCCACAGCCAGTCGGGTTTTCAGGATATCACAATGAAAATGCATGAGATACATTTGCAAGTACTGAGTCTTCATGATATGCAAATTTCTCTCATTCATATTCATTATGGATATCCAGAAAATCTGACTGGTTGTGGGGTCCCTAGGACAGGTTTGGGAAGCCTTGCTCTAAGCTCATAGTCTCACAGGGAGCAGCCCAAGACATGGTTGGCCCCCAGGGAAAACCCATCTAACATAGGCTTCCTTTACTATTTCTCTCTCGACAGAATTAAACATCTGATTAGAAGCATAAAATCAAGCTAGATATATTTATGAAGCTCCCAGTTATCCCATTTTTTATGGATAAATGAAGACTGACTTGAAATTTCAATTTCATCTATAATGCATATTTTTAGATAGAAAGGATGATGACACTTTTGACTATTGTAATATTATTGGACAATACATAATGACTATTGTAATATTATTGGATGATTTGGGGTTACTTTTTGGCACTGTTTGTATACTTATATCTTCCTGATTGCGCATCACTTTAACTTATACAGAATTAGTATAAAAAGTTTTTAAAATAAAAATAAAACATGATGCATTTGAACAGGGGATTCTTATGGAAGGCGCTGGTCATCTTCGCCTTCTGAGGTCCCTAATGAAAACACATAAGTGAGATGAAATCAAATGACTCAATAGCGAGGCAAAACACAACAGATGTTGCTCCGGAGCACTGGATCTGGTGCACTGCGTGACTCACAAAAAAATAAAGGAAATGTAGAACCAGTTGAAGAACCTACCTAAGAGCACTAGAAGCAATGAAGTCTTCCACCACAGCAGCTGAGAGAGAGAGAAAAACCACACATGAAAAGCTCCATGGAAAAGATGAGACTGAGGGGCCCTGCATAGGATGCAATGGTATGTCAGGGCTGCACATACCTAGTAAGGTATGCTCAAATCTTTGAAGTCAAACTTCTGTCCAAGCTCTATCTGATAATGTCATCCACATGTAAGGACTGCCATCTTGCTTGCCCTTGGAGAAGATGCAGTTTTTTCCTATTCTTCATGGCAAAATAGTTTAAGCTAATTCAAATTGAGTGGGGATTATCTGTGGACTGCAAATCTTGCAACAGATTTTCTATTTGATTCTGGTCTGGGCTTTTCTGGGCCATTCAAGGACATTCAATTTTTTCTTACTGAGTGACTCCATTGTTGCTTTTGCTTTCTGCTTAAGATCATTGCCCTGCTGAAAGATGAATCTTCTTCCTAGTCGCAGGGCTATGGCAAGGCTAGAACAGATTTTCTTCTAGTATGGGGGTGGCCAACTCTGGTCCTCAAGAACCACAAACAGGCCTGTTTTTCAGGATATCCATAATGAATATGCATGGAAGAGTTGCATACAGTCTCCATTGTATGCAAATTATCTTATACTTATGTATTGTGGATGTCCTGAAAACCTGGCTTGTTCATGCTTCTCGAGGACCAGAGTTGGCCAACCCTGCTCCAGGACTTTGCACTATCATTCCTCCCCACACCTTCATCTTCACAAGCCTCACTGTTGCCCCTGCTGCAATGCACTCCCATAACAATGCTACCACCAACATGCTTTAGTGTAGGGATGGTGTTATCTGGATGATGTGCTATGGTTGTTTTACGCCACATCTATCATTTAGGATTGATAGCAAAAAGTCCACTTTGGTCTCATCAGACTACAAAACCTTATATCACATACATAGTGTCCCCCGAGGTGGTTCTTTTGCAAACACTCTGCGGCACATCGTATGGCTTTTCTTCAGCAGGGGCTTCCTTTGTGTGGCCCTAACATACAGGCCATGTTTGTGGAGTAATCATAGGTATCCCTACAAGGTGGCCAGGGCCAACCCAAACCAATTGCTAGCCACCTCAATTTAATATATTGTATTGGGTAAAGATAAGCCAAATTTCTGCTTGATAGATACAACACCTCCTCCCCTCTCTTGCACTGGCAGGAGCAGGAGTTGCATATAAGTCTCTCATCTCCTGCTGCTGCTGCTGCGTGGCCAGCCTCACAGAGCGAGACCAGTCCCATGGCAGCAGCAGCAGATGTTCCTAAAATACAACACCATGACACAGTGATCACCAGCAGACTGCATCCCATTTAAAAACAGTTAGAGGCCTAGCAGCCATCTACAAAGCCCATCTCACAGAGGTCAAAAAGGAAGAGGGTACCCGACCCAGCAACTGCCACCAGATTCCACTGGTGGCTGAAGTAAGAGGGCTGGCAAGCTGCCAACATATCCCATTCCAGTGGCAGCAGAAGAAGAGACCCAGAAAAAGAAGAAGGCCAGGAGAGAGAGCGTGTAAAGTGTATGTTTATGAAAGAGAGGGTGTATGTATGAGTGAGAGAGGCTGTGTGTGAGAGGCAATGCGTGTGTGTGTGTGTGTGTATGTGAGAGAGGCTGCGTGTGTATGAGATAAAAGTCTGTGTGGGAGGGGCTCTGTGAATGTACACGCGCATATGTGGGTGAGAAGCTCTGTGATTTGTATGTGAGTGGCTGGGTGGAGGCTGTGGATGTGTATGGGAGAGGCTATAGGTATGAGAGAGAGACTATGTATATGTGTGCACCTGTGGCGGGGAAGAGACTGTGTGTGAAAAGGAGTGGCTGTATGTGTGTGTATGGAAGAGAGAGAGGCTATGAGTGTGTGTGTCTGGAAGAGCATGGGAGATTGTGCGCGTGGGAGAAAGGCCGGGGGTGTGTATGGGAAAGAGAATATCTGTGGGTGTGTACATAAGTTTGTGATAGAATCTGTGGGTGTAGGTGTGTGTGTGATAGGAACTGCGTATTTGAGAAAGAGGTTATTTGTGTGTGTGTGGGTGAGAGATAGGCTGTGTGCGTGCATTGGGGGAGAAATACTGTGGGTGTGGGTGTGTTTATGAAAGAGAGGGACTGTGTTTTGTGTATGTGTGTGTTTGAGAGAGAAACTGTGTGAGAGTCAGAAGCTGTGTGCTTGAAAGAGAAAGTGGAGAAGTGTGCACCTTCCCTGCCTCTCCCACACTAATCCATGACAATCTCAGGGAATCTGGAAATCAAAAGCTCCAAGGTATGGAGAGGGATTGTTTTTTATCCTTATTTGGTTTAGTTTAAGCTTAGAGGTTGAATTGTCTACTGTTTTGAAATATTTTATTAGTATTTGGGAAATATTGGATATTCTATTCAACATTTTTTAAATACTTTTTTTATGAGTATGATTTTATTAGTATGATTGATATTTGATGAGGAATGTTGATTTTTCTATTTATCACATAATCAAAAAGAGGAAAGTTTTATAATTTTATTTATATTCACAAAAACATATATTCACAATGTGTCCATAAATAAAAAACCACATACACACTCACTCACTCATTAAAATCTTCACACTGAGGGTACACAGCAGGTCAGCATATACTGATAATCATACATTTACTAGAACATGATAAACACATTTCCCTGTGGAATTTTCTATTTATCCATAGTTGTTCCATATACAGAATCTGGCTTATTGTGGTTTCCATGGCAGTTTGTCTGCACATTTCTGTTTATATTTTCTAGTCACTTTATTGTATATTTGGTGGGGTCTGTCTGCATTCTGCATGTATGACTGAAGGAGAAATTACTACTTACCTGATAAATTCCTTTCTTCTAAGGAAGACAGGCCAATCCCCACAAGTGGGTTATGCACCTCTACCAGCAGATGGAGACTGAGTAAAAGCTGACATCACACATATATAGCTCAGCCCTGATAGCCCACCACTATTCTCTGGAAAATCCAAACTGTGGACAAACTGATTAGACTTGAAATGATTATTAACAATCATTCATGCTTTCAACCAACAGAGAACACTGAGTGTAGATCAAAGAATTAACATTTACCTGGTCCCTCCAGTTTAGTGAAACACTTACCTGTCTTCCAACAAATAGCAGGAACATTACCCTGCAATGTCCACATCTAAATAGCAAACAAAAGCAAAAGCCCGGCAACTGAGGACGGGTCAGGGATTGGCCTGCCTTCCTTAGAGGAAAGGAAATTATCAGGCAAGTAGTAATTTCTCCTTCCTCTGCACTCAGGCAGGCCAGTCCCCAAAAGGGGGATATACCAAAGCCACTCATGAGGCTGCCTGTGGTCCAGGTCAGACTGCATGTGGGAAAGCTGTGCCCTGCAGAGCCCGAATGGCCAAGCAGAAGACTTGGGAAGGAATTCAAGAAAGACCACATCACTATCTAGGAAAACTTGGCTGGAGAAGATAATCAAGGCTCCACCCACAATAGCACCTGAACCCTAGTGGAATGCGCTCTAAGTCATTCAGAGAAAAGAATCTCTGCAACCACTGATGGCCATGACAACATCCTTTTTCCAACAGGCTACTGTTGCCCACAATTGATCGGACTTCCTGACATGTTTAGTAGCATCCACACATCTCAGATGCTGCTCGCCATCCAAGATATGCAAGAAACAATCACCGATTTCTATTCCTGCCCAGCACAGGCAGGAGAAATAGACTGATTCAAATGGAACGTCAAAAACATTTTCAGCAACAGAAGGTACAGTCCAGAACTGCATCAGCCCCGGAGTCACACATAGAAAAAGCTGTCCTTAAGGAAAGTAGCTTCAAGGAAAAGCTACGTAGTGGTTGAAAGGCAGGAGCCACCAAGAATCCAGAACTAGATTAAGGTTCCACAAGGGCACCAGTAGCCATTAGGGAGGACAAACATTTTCAGCTTCCTTCAAGAATAGAGACTCATCTGGAGGGGGAAGACCAAGGCCCTCTATTGACTTGCCCCCCTAGAAGAGGCAAGAGCTGCCACTTGAAACTTAAAAAAATTAATGGAATTTCCACTTTGGGAGGCTGAGAACCTCGCATCAGATCTTGAAAATACTCCAAATGCTAACATTGGCCAGAGACGTAGAAAAATCATCTCAGCCCAGCACAAGGTGAAACCACTGCAGCAGAATAACGATGCTTCAAAACAGACTAGATACAGAATGAGTCGTTGCATAATAGATCCAGCCAGAGTGGCCACTTGATAGGACCGCCAACCAGTAGCCTTTGCAGATCAACCTACCACAGCCTCCAGGCCAAGCCAGAGCCACAAGAAACATGAATTTAGGTCTGTCTTGTGATTTTTCGCATGACCCTGTCTAATAGTGGCCATGGCAGGAAGGGATATAATTCCATGCTCCATGGCGCCTCTGGAACAAGAGCATCAATATGCAGAGCTTTGGCCCTGCCTGTGACTGGAGGACCTTGGAATCTCTCATTGGCTGACATCGCAAGCAAGGTCAGAAGGGTGACCCCAGTGCATCACCAAAAGCAGAATGGCCTCGGCTGACACTGCCCATTTGCTCTGACACCTGAGGGCTCTCGGTTCTGGTTTGAGGAAAGAACTATGCCCACCATGGGCACATTGCCTGACATTGTCCTGACCATCTGAGCCTCTAGAAGCTCGATGAATCACAAGCACGCCAGCTAAACTACACCTGTTTCCAAATGACAAGCTCCTCGGTGCCCCAACGATCCATTCTACCATTTCGGCGTCTGCAAGGAAACTCCTTTCCTGAGAAGATCCGCTTGCAACCACCATTGTAAGTGGATGCTCACCTTCAAGAGTAGCTCTGCTTCCTATCAAACCTCACACCCAGATATTCCAACGACTGAGATGGCTGAAGACTACTTTTGGCTAGGTTCACCACCCAACCAAGCTCCTGCAACAAGGAGACAGCTTGCGGGTCACCAGATGGCTCTCTTCAAAAGACTTGGCCCGAATCAACCAGCCTAAATATGGGTGTACAAGGATCCCATCCCTTCTCAGTTCTGCCGCCACTGTCCCCATATCCTTGGAAAAGGTTCTGGGAGTGGTGGCTAGACCAAAAGACAGCACCCAAAATTGATAAGGGCACCCTTGCACCAGAAGACACGGAAAGCTTTGTTGGTCTAATTGGATAGGAACATGGAGGTACACTTCGGACAGATCCAAGGTTAGAAATTCCCCTGACTGTATGGCCATTATCACTGAAGGCAATGTTACCATGTGAAAATGAGACACCCACAAATGACAGTTGAATCCTTTAAGATCCAGGATGGGACAAAAGGAGTCCTCTTTCTTGGGCACAATGAAATAAATGGAATATCGACCCATATTTTCTTGAGATATGGGTACTGGAACCACAGCCCTCAGACTGATGAGCCTTGACAGCGTACTCTTGACTGCCTGCTTCTTCTGCGGGGAGTACAGGGAGACACCATGAACACGTCCCGAGGAATACTGCGAAACTCCAGCACATATCTTTCTAGTATTACCTCCAGGACCCACTGATCCCATTAATCTTGACCCACCTCTCATAAAAGAGAGAGGCGTCCCCTTATCTCCTGTTCCCGGGGATTGCTCGGCAAACCTTAATTGGGTGCTCAGGAGGTTTCACTACCCGAGACCATTCCTCACTTGGGCTGTCTGGGACGAAAGGACTGACCTGCCAAAAGGCCGTCCTCTGAAGGGTTGCCCCTCTATAGGACAAAAATGCCTGGAAGCCCTGAGCTGACCCCTCATACCAAAGGGGCACGGTGACTGCTTCTTAACCTCTGGCAATCAAGGAACCGGGGATTCACTCCACTTACTGGCTAGCTTCTCCAATTCATTCCCAAACAAGAGCGAACCTTTAAAAGGTAATTTCATAAGATTAGCTTTTGAGGTCGCATTAGCCACCCAATTTCTCAGTCATAACTGACGCCTGGCTGCTGTTACCGAAGCCACTCCTCTGGCCAAGGAGCAGACCAAATCGCAGCACACATCTACTAAAAACGCAGTGGTGGGTTCCATAACTGCCCTGGAATTCACACCAGTCATCAACCTCCTGAGAGAGAAGCAAACAAGAGAGTGGGCCACCAGGGTACAACAGAAAACTATCTGCAATGCCATTGCCACTGCTTCAAATACTTGCTTAAGGATGGCCTCAATCTTTATATCATGCACATCCTTCAAGGCCGCTTCTCCCTCCACAGGGATAGTCCATTTAAAGATAGCACAGACAAAAGCATCCACATTTGGAAAAAGCAGACGTTCTCCCACCACTGGATCCGGGGGGTAAAGGCCCACCCCAAGGTCTGACCCTCTTTAAAATTTGAATCCAGGGCATCCCATTCAAGATCAATCAGTTCTTGAAAGACTTCCATAACCAGGAAAATACAAGAGGCTTTATGCAAAGAAACCAAAATAGGATTTCTCTTTGGCTCAGACATGGAATCTGCCCCAGGGACTCACAGAGTCTTCAATGCCTGGGAAATCAGGGCTGGTAAATCATCTCTATGAAAGAACCGCAACAGTTCTATATGGTTCCAACCTTGGGGGATTTCTCCATCCTCCAGTGAGTCAGGATCTGCCTCATCATCAGTGCCATCCAGATGCTAGTCAGGTACACCTGCAGCTCAAGGTGTACTTCGACACTTAAACACCGCACCAGGAGAGGGGGAGACCACTACCTGAGGATCTGAACCAACAGGCTTGGATGGCACTGAAGACTGCACCTGAAGAAATAATTGCAATCCTTGAAAAAACTCTACCCAAGAAAAGGCAGAAGGATCCATGCCAAGACCAGGAGGCACTTGCACGACACCCATGAAGCTGCCGTCCCCTGCTGAGGAACCAGTCAAGGGAGTTCCAAGGTCAGGCATCGCTCCTGACATATCCTTAACCAGGCCATCATCAGGCTGAGAAGACCCAGGCTTAGTAAAATCAGATGAAGATAGTTCTCTCTGAGACTAAGCAGCGCTGGCATAAGTTAGAAGTTACTCCAGGCTGAGATGCCCTAATATGACAAGCAGCACAAAAAGAAAGGTGCTTAGGTTTCTTAGCCACCGGCGCCATTAATCCATCAGTACGCTTAACAGGCGACTGAAGATGTGTGTCCAGCTTAAGCCCCGCTGAAACAAAATTTATGCACATAAATTTTATGACCACAAAATTTAAGCATCCCAAGTTTGTGCGCCAAAAGGCTAAGCGCATGTCATCACTCCAAACCTTGGCGCACAACTGATATGTGTTAGTGCACGCGAAGGTCACATGCACAATTCAGACGTACTTGTGCATACTGACCATCCATAGAGGGCAGCTGACTGTGCAGAAAAAAAAGCGTGAAATGCCACGGCGGCCTACAAAAAAGATGCCTAACAGCAGGTCCTAGCCCAACTGGGCCACTCAACCCACCAGGCTACCCAGGTCCTGTAACCCCCACGGGAGCGGGAACCAATGTGGGGGTTACAGGACACCGAGCACAGAGACCAGAGGAAGTCCTAAACGAACCCCTCCACTCTGTCCGTTTCTCTTTTTTTTTTTTTTCAAAACTTACCTTCCCGGCTGAGTACGGAAACAGTCTCCGGCTGCAGGTGTGTGGGGGGGGGGGGGGGGGGCATTTATCGTCACCGCTGCACTTGGCTTCCTGCATCCACAATCAGCTGCTTAATCAGCTAAGCCCACACCAGCCTATAACCAGCTACCAGATCAAGGCACTCATCTGAGGGATCACAGAAATCACCTCAGGAATTCTCAAATGGGGGAAGAACCATTAGGTATCACTGCAGGAGAGCGGGGCAATCCAAATCTCCAATTAATTCTCCTCTAAATTTGAAGCAGTCCCCAGTAGGGAAATGCACATCCACCATCTGCTGGAGACAGAGAGTACTGGCAGGCTGATGTCACTGCAGGGGTATAAATATTGACGTCAGTTTGCTCTGTCTCCCATCTGCTGGTAGAGGTGCATAGCCAACTGGTTCTGGATTCATCTGTCTGGATGCTAAGAAATGGCAGGCTGTTGGGGCAGAGCTATATTATCTGTGATGTCAGCTTTTACTCTGGCTCCATCTGCTGGTAGAAGTGCATAAACCACTTGTGGGGATTGGCCTGCCTGCGTGCAGAGATAGTGTGTAATTCTGCTAGTGTAGCTTCGGAAAGATCTGTTGCACTATAGAACTTATTGTTTCCCACATACTAGATAAAGTGTTGCTCCTGATCCAGTGTAATATTGCAGTGCTGCCTTTTCCTAGGTAGGGTTGTTGTTTGAATTCTGGGAATTAGTGCTGTTATAGTATGACACATCTATATATCTATATCGTCACTTTGGCTTGCCCTTTCCCTTCCCTCAAAATAATGCTGTCTAGAGTTGCCATTTGGAATAATCCTGAAATTGTTGAAGTCAACATTTTTCCCAGTTTCAGCCACTTTAGCTCTTTTCAAAAAATCTTAGGCCTCACAGTGACCTTCTACAGCAGTTTCCTTAACCCATGGCTACTGAGTTTGGAGGAAAGCCTGATCACAGTACTGTCTTCCTGATGCCAACTTGTTTCCACATTACAATGATAGACCTGGCAGTATTCCATGGGATATTCAAACATTTTGAAATTTTTATAGCCATCCCCAAATTTGTACCTTTGACAAAGTCCCTCATGAGAGGCTTCTAAGAAAACTAAAAAGTCATGGGATAGGAGGCGATGTCCTTTCATGGATTACAAACTGGTTAAAAGACAGGAAACAGAGAGTGAGATTAAATGGTAAATTTTCTCAGTCGAAAAGGGTAAACAGCCTCAGGGATCTGGAAAGGAATACGACAAGTGAGGTTATCAAATTTGCAGATGATAAAAAATTATTCAGAGTAGTTAAATCACAAGCGGATTGTGATACATTACAGGAGGACCTTGCAAGACTGGAAGATTGGGCATCCAAATGGCAGATGAAATTTAATGTGGACAAGTGCAAGGTGTTGCATATAGGGAAAAATAACCCTTGCTCTAGTTACATGATGTTAGGTTCCATATTAGGAGCTACCACCCAGGAAAAAGATCTAGGCATCATAGTGGATGATTCTTCAAAATTGTCGGCTCAGTGTGCTGCAGCAGTCAAAAAAGCAAACAGAATGTTAGGAATTATTAGGAAGGGAATGGTTAATAAAACAGAAAATGTAATAATGCTTCTGTATCGCTCCATGGTGAGACCGACCTTGAATACTGTGTACAATTCTAGTTGCCGTATCTCAAAAAAGATATAGTTGCAATGGAGAAGGTACAGAGAAGGGCAACCAAAATGATAAAGGGGCTGGAACAGCTCCCCTATGAGGAAAGGCTGAAGAAGTTAGGGCTGTTCAGCTTGGAGAAGAGACAGCTGAGGGGGGATATGATAGAGGTCTTTAAGATCATGAGAGGTCTTGAATGAGTAGATGTGAATTGGTTATTTACACTTTCGAATAATAGAAGGACTAGGGGGCATTCCATGAAGTTAGCAAGTAGCACATTTAAGACTAATTGGAGAAAATTCTTTTTCACTCAACGCACAATAAAGCTCTGGAATTTGTTGCCAGAGGTTGTGGCTAGTGCAGTTAGTGTAGCTGGGTTAAAAAAAGATTTGGATAAGTTCTTGGAGAAGTCCATTAATGGCCGTTAATCAAGTTTACTTAGGGAATAGCCACTGCTATTAATTGAATCAGTAGCATGGGATCTTTTTAGTGTTTGGGTAATTGCAAGGTTCTTGTGGCCTGGTTGGCCTCTGTTGAAAACAGGATGCTGGGCTTGATGGACCCTTGGTCTGACCCAGCATGGCAGTTTATGTTCTTATGTTCTTAACTTGATGTTTTTACCTTTGCATCTAATTCATTTCATGAAAAAGAAACAGGTTGAGTTTTCATGCAGAATTATTCTAATCAGCTAAACTATTTTAAGTTGAAACAGGTCAGCTCTATTGGAGAAATTACTTATCTGATAATTTTGTTTTCTTTACTGTAGACAGATGGACTCAGGACCAATTTTAAAGCTGACGTCACTCTACACACACCCCCCTACAGTAATCGCAGCCCTTCAGTATTCTTTTCAAAAGCCACTGTGAACATACTGTTGAAAAAACTTGATTTAAAATGATTAAAAGCGAATTACCGTCACTGTACTCAACCAAACAGTAAACCCCAGTAAGAATATAGATGCATTGATCCAGGGACTGGATGACGGCTTACCCATAATCTCTTGGACTTGATATCCACTCCATGGGTGAATCCTTGGCACTGTTCTTGGGCCACCATGGGTGGGATACTCAGTCCAAGTGTCTACACTAAGGAAAATAAAAAAGCAAGTTTGCTTACTGTAACCGGTGTTTCCATAGATAGCAGGATGAATTAGCCATGCTGTCTGGGAAGGGTCGCGACCTGAAGTAGGCAGAGTCTCCTCAGCTAGTAACAGAGCTTTGACTCTGCAGCTGCGCGGTGGTATTCCCGCGCGATTCCCTCTCTTCTTCAGTTTCTTTGTAGCCAAGTGAGAGGTAAGGTGCGGTAGTGTGTCCTGTAGTTGACTGTCTAGGGAGGAGGGAGGGAACGCATGGCTAATTCATCCTGCTATCTACGGAAACACCATGAAATGCTACTATAGCACTAATGTGTACTCTGACTGAAGTAGTAGCTAAACCCACTTCATAGAGGGTGTGTAGATACTGTAGTAATTGAGAGGTGGTAGCAGAAAAAGGATTGATGTTCCTAGGAGTGCACCAGGTTAGATAGCGATGCCTGTATAGTTACGTCTGGTGGAAGGTTTCCTGGATGCGATGAGGATGTCTTCCACATATGTGGGTAAATTAAGGTGATTTAATTCTTGCCATTCAATCTCCATGCTGTGAGATGAAGCGATTGATTCATTGGGTGAAGAAGAGAGCCCCCTTCTTGCGTTAGAAGATGTGGAGGGTTTTGAAGCAGTATTGGTGAGCGAATGGAAAGATGCATCAGATACGCATACCATGGCTGCCTTGGCCATGCTGGAGCGATGAGTATCATGTCCGCCACATCCTGTATGCACTTCTGAACTATCTGAGAAATTACTGGAATGGGAGGATAAGCATACATCAAGCCTGTCGTCCATGGAATTAGGAAGGCATCTGGGGCGAACCGTATGCTGCTGGGATAAATGGAGCAGAAGGTTTGAACTTGTCTGTTGCTTTCTGTGGCAAAGAGATCTATTGACGGAAAACCCCATTGTTGAAAAATGTTTTTTCCACCACTTCTGGTTTCAGGGTCCACTCGTGTGGATGAAATACTCGGCTTAGACAATCGCTGTTATATTGTCTAGACCCGGAAGGTAAGTGGCTTGGAGTGAAATTTGGAACTTGAGAGTCGAGTGAAGTATCCGAAGTGCTTCCCGACAAAGTATCCAAGAACCGGCCCCTCCTTTGTTTATGTAAAACATTGCCACTTGGTTGTCAGTATACACCATGAGGTTTGAGTGTTGGATTTGAGTGGAGAAGGTTTGAAGTGCTTTCCAGATCGCTCGAAGCTCTAAGAGATTGATCTGGTACATAGATTCTTGGGGAGTCCCGAGACCTTGTGTTTTCAGATCGCCTAAGTGGGCCCCCCCAACCCTTCCTGGACGCGTCCGTAGTGAGTGTGAGCTGATGTGGAGGTAGACGGAAGGGGGCCCCCGTTGATAGGTTGGAAGGAGAGAGCCACCAGCGAATGTCCTCCTTCATTGTGTTAGTAATGTGAATCTTGGAGCTGAATGGTTGTAGAAACTGAGACCACTGTGTCTTTAGCCCCCACTGTAAGAGGCGCATGGGAAGCCTGGTGTGGGGAACTATGTAGATGGCTGCCGCCATATGTCCCAGAAGTTGAAGGATTTGGCATGCAGATGCTTGAGTTTTGTTGATGAGGCTGTGCGCTAAAGTCATAAGAGTGCACATCCTGTCTGGTGGAAGATGGGCCTCGTATTGATGAGAGCACCTATAAATTGAAGTATCTGTGTAGGTTGGAGTTGGGATTTTTCGAAGTTGACCAGGAATCCCAATGCTTGAAGGCAATTTATCGTGCATAAAGTGTGCGCCTTGAGAGTGGATGGATCGGAAGCCACTATTAACCAATCGTCCAGATAAGGAAATATTTGGATCAAAAGTTGTCTGAGATGAGCCACCACCACTGCTAGACATTTTGTGAATACCCTTGGGGCTGAAGACAGACCAAAGGGGAGCACCTTGTATTGGTAGTGTGAACTCTGAACTTGAAAGCAGAAGTACTGCCAAGAGGAAGAGTGAATTGGTATATGTGAATAAGCATCCTTCAGGTTGATGGAACATAGCCAATTGTGGGGTTGTAGCAGAGGTAGGATATTTTTGAGAGAGGTCATTTTGAATTTCTCTTTCTGAATGTATTGATTTAGGAGGCAGAGATCCAGTATAGGACGGAGGCCTCCCGATTTCTTCGGAATGAAAAAATATGGGGAATAAAAACCCTGATTCTGATGTTGAAGAGGGATTGTTTGAATAGAATTCTGGAGTAGGAGGTTGGATAACTCCGTCTGGAGGGATGATGAATGGGTGAGTGTATCTCGTGTTGGAGACAGGTGAGGAAGGGGTGGAATGTTTTTGAAATTTAGATGGTAACTTTCCCTGATGATGTTGATGACCCATTTGTCTGAAGTGATCAATTCCCAATTTTTTAGGAAAAATTGGAAACTACCTCCTATGGAGGCTGGGGGTGGTGGTGGCTGGATTGTACTCAAAAAGACGATTGTTGTTTTTGCTGTGATGCTGGTGTTTGCTTGTGTTGTCATTGCTGTCTAGGCCTTCCCCTTGACACAGTTTGAGGTGTAGATCTGGGGGGAGCATATGGCTGTGGTCTATACTGAGAATAAGGTCTGGAATATGATCGTGGGTAATACTGACGACGGTAAGGTTGATAAAATCTCTGCTGATGCTTGTGTGATTCTGAGGGGAAGGTAAGAGATGGTATGGCTGCACTTTGTTCTTTCAAACGGGAGACGGTGGGGCCGATTTTAATTCCTACGCACGTGGGGTACATTTGTGCACGCTACCCGGCACGCGCCAATGTACACTCGATTTTATAACATGCGCGCGCTGCCGCGTGCATGTTATAAAATCCGGGGTCGGCGCGCACAAGGGGGTGCACACATGTGCACCTTGCGCGCACCGAGCCCAAGGGGAACCCCGATGGCTTTCCCCATTTCCTCCAAGGCTGCTCCGAAATTGAAATCGGAGCAACCTCAGAGGGAACTTTTTTGGACCCCCCTCCCCCCCCACCACCTTTCCCTCCCTTCACCTATCTAACCCCCCCCCCCGGGCCCTACCTAAATCCCCCCCTACTTTGTTCGATGGAGTTACACCTGCCTCTCGCAGGCATAATAGGACCTGGCCAGCCGGCGCGCGCAAGACACAGGCCGCTGTGTCGGGGCACTCGGCCACACCCCAGCACTGCCCCGGACTGCCCCACAAAATAGGCTCGGCGTGCGCAGGGGCATATTTCCTCAGGTTACGCGTGTAGCCTTTGAAAATCTGCCCCTGTGTCTGAATTGGTCACCAAAAGATTGTCTCCCATGCATGGAATGTCCACCAGTTTGTCATGGACATCAGTGCGAATAGTGCTTGCCTTGAACCAAGCAAGCCATCTGGCGGCTATGGCCGAAACGGAGGCTCATGTAGACTACTCGAACAATTCATAAACTCATCTGAGTAAATATCTAAGTCCCTCTTCCAAAACCAAAAACGGTTGTGGAAGGGTATTATGCTCTGAAATACAAAGTGGGCACAGTTTTTGAAGAGTCTCGAAGAGATATTGAGTAGTGTAAAACTGGTGGTGTTGAATTCTAGATGTCAACATGGAGGAATGATAAACTTTCTTTGTGAAGTCATCCAAACATTTATGTTCTCTATTTGGTGGAGCATTGGAATGCAGTTTTGAGCATTTTGCCTTTGCAAGAGCTGACTCCACTACCACTGAATGATGAGGAAGTTGAGGAGATTCGTAGATTGAAGCGTTGCGAATCTTATATTTAACGTCAATCTTCCTGGAAGTTGCGGTCTTGGAAAAGGGTGTTTTCCAATTTTTTTAAAAGGCGGTTTTGTAAGACTGAATGCGGCAGTAGGGCAGTTGGTTCAGCAGGGGTTTCAAAAATTTTGAGAATGCCCATCATTTCCGTTCTAGGATATGAGATTTTACCTGTTGGAACCTGGAAGAGCACCTACTTTCTCAATAAATTTAGAGTAGGTTAAGTCTTCAGGAGGAGAATAAGGCTCCTGTGATCCCTCTGGGGGATCCAATGGTAATCCCGTAAAAGAATTGGATGAAAATGTAGATACTTGTGAAGCAGGGCTCACTGGGTGGTGCTCTGGTTCTGAGATGGGGTCCCCCGGAATGGGATCCGGTGAAGGAGGTACAGAGGTTTGTGGAGAGACCACTGGTGGTAAATGACGACCTTGTTCTAGGACTTGAAAGAATGTTGATAATACTTCTGATATTTTTGACATTGCAGAGGCTGCAAGGGTTCCTTGCGGAGGGATATGCAATTTTTGTCTTTTATGTGGAGGATGAATGCCAGGTAGCACAATATGTTCCGGTGAAGTATTCTCACCATGAATGCTGGGATTTTCATGTGCGTGTTTTGGTGTCGGTAGTGCAGATACTGTTGAGAGAGAATGTGCACTAAGATGAGATTGTTGTGAGGAAGCTGATTCTGCAGCGTCAGAGAGAAGTTCCACTTCAATTTCTTGGCTAGATGTGGAGGAACCAGGGGAATGCTCCTGATGCTTCCTCTTTGCTGTCTTTTTGGAAGGAGTATGTTCCAAAAAGGAAGGATGTATTTTGCTATGAGACTGTGTGACTGAAGCATGCTCCGTAGATGTTTCGTGGTAGATGTTTCCAGTGTTGACATATGCTTCGAGTATATGGCCTGTTTCGCACCGTGGCTCGAAGAGATGTCATCTTCTAAATGTGCAGTGTGCTTCATGGTGGCACCGTGCTCGTGATGGCATCTTGCATCATAGCAGCGTCCTGCTTCGAGGCAGCGCCGTGCATAGATATAGGATCTTGCGTCATAGACGCTTGTCTCTTTGGCGCAGAATGGTGGGGTTCGTTTGGCTTTAGCAGCCTAGAACCCATCGACGCATCTCCCTTGCCGTATGCCTCTCATTCCTCTTCCGGAGCCCCGGTATGGATCGAGGGTAGTTGGGGTTTTTGAATGCCCGGCATGCTTCACTCCTCTTCAGAGGGGCCCAGGGAGAAAGCCCATTTTCTATAGGCCTTACCTGTCTTTGCCGGTCCCGGCGAAGAATGGGCCGATGTAGGTGGGGCATAGAAGCCCATCTTCAGGCGCTCTATTTTTGCTGCTTGGTGGCATTGGGCCCGGGGAGACATGCGGCCGCAGTTTCGACATGACTTTTGGTCGTGATCTTGGCCTAAACAGAGGTAGCAATAATTATGTCCGTCGGTAACGGACATAATTTTGCCACATTGACAATATTTAAATCTAGACGGCATCAGAGCCATCTGGAGATGAAAGGATGAAAAACGGCAAAAAAAAAAATCACTGAAGAAAAAATCAGTGAGGAGAAAAATGTGTGAGGAGAAACCCCACGTGCGATCGGCTCGCGGAAAAAAAGAAACCGAAGAGGAGAGGGAATCGCGCGGGAACATCACCGCACAGTGTCAAAGCTCTATTAATAGCTGAGGAGACTTCGCCTACTTCAGGTCGCGACGCTTCCCAGACAGCATGGCTAATTCAGCCCTGCTATTGACAGGAAATTATCAGGTAAGCAATTTCTCCAGTTCCTAGCATGTTGCCAGATGGACTCAGGACCAATGGGATGTACAAAAGCTACATCCCATGGGCAGCCTCCCGATTGGGGCGGGAGGCTGCCCATGGTCCAGTTAACACCACCCTTGAAGAGGCTGAATCCTCTCGGGCCTGTACGTCTAGGCGATAGAACCTGGAGAAGGTATGCAAGGAGGACCACGTCACTGCTCTGGAGACAGCAATCTAGCATCTGCCCATGAGACCGCCTGAGCCTTACTGGAATGACCTGAAAAGGTAATGGCTTTCCTGCCTCCACAGAGGCTCCTGTGGCCACCTCCTTAATCCAGCAAGCTATAGTAACCCATGAAGCTGGTTTGCCCTGCGTCCTTCCACTGTGCAGGACAAACAGTTGGCCTGTCTTTCGGTCCAGTTCTGAAACTGCCAGATACCGCACCAAAAGTCTACAGTCATTCAAATGACAGAGGAGACTGTATTCTTCCAAGTCCTTGTGCTTATCTAGGGATGGCAACAAAATGGACTGATTCAAATGAAGCTCCGAGACCTTGAGCAAGAAGGATGGAACGGTACGAAGCTGTAAGGCTCCTGGAGTCATCCAGAGAAACGGTTCCTGACCTGACAATGTCTGTAGTTCAGAGATTCTACGCGCCGAGTATATAGCGACCAAGAACACTATTTTCAAGGTTAATAAACGCAAAGAAAAACTGTGCAGTGGCCGAAAGGAGGCCCTGCCAAAACTTCTAATATTAGATTAAGATTGCACAAGGGAACCAGCCATCGTAGGGGTGGCCGGAAGTGCTTCACCCCTTTCAGAAAAACGGGCCATGTCCGGATGAGTGGACAGATGGGTTCTGTTCACCTTGCCCCTGAAACAGGAAAGAGCCGCTACATGGACCTTCAAGGAGTCGACCCTTTATTCAAGCTGACCTGCAAAAATTCCAGAATTAGTGGGATTTTGACCGTCCGAGGGGGGACACCACTTTCCTCGCACCAGGCCTCAAATACTCTCCAGACCCGCACATACGATAGGGAGTGGAGGAAGGTGGCAATTACTGCCACAGAATATCCTCACTTCATCAAGCGAGCCCTCTCAAGGGCCAGACCGCAAGTCAGAATGGAGTCGGATTCTTGTGAAGGCCCAGTCCCTGCTGTAGCAGGTCCCTGGCAGAGGGTGTGTGTGTGTGTCTCTGTGTCTCTGCATACCTCGGATGCCTGGGCCAATCTGGAGCTACTAGTAGGACTAATCCCCTGTGGTGCTTGATTCTGCGAATGACCCTGCCCAGCAGGGGCCATGGAGGGAAGGCATACAGCAACTCTTCTTCCGGCCAGGTCTGAACGAGAGTGTTGATCCCCAGGCACCACTGATCTCTTCTTCCTCTAAAGAATCGTGGAATCTTCACATTGTGAGATGCGGCCAACAGGTCGATGGACGGGAGACCCCAGCAATCTACTATCAGCTGAAAGGCTCTCTCAGACCATGCTCTCTCCTGGATCTAGACTCTCCCTGCCTAGAAAATCTGCTCTGAAATTGTCTTTTGCTTTGATGTGAGAGGCAGAGATTATCTGTAGATATATTTCCGCCCATTCCATAAGGAGTTCTATCTCCTGTGACACTTGCTGACTCTTGGTTCCACCCTTGCCGTTGATGTAGGTTACAATCGTTGGATTGTCTGACATTACATGGACCTCTTGACCAGAGACTGTGACTGAATTGTAAACACTCCAATCTGACTGGCTGGGCTTCCAGGCGGTTGATGTTACAGAGGGCCTCTTCCTCGGTCCAAGGTTCCTGGGCAGTTTGGAACGACAGTGAGCTCCCCAGCCCTGGATGCTTGCGTCTGTTGTGAGGTACAGCCAGTTTGGAGAGGATAGGGGTACAACCCTGCTCAGATGAGCTTCCTGCAGCCACCACTGGAGCTGAGAGCATACTCCCATCAGTAAGTGGAGGCAAATCGAATAAGTTTTGAGACTGTGGGTTCCAACGTGACAGTAGTGAGCATTGAAGTGGTTGCATGTGGGCCCTCACCCATGGCACTACCTCCAGGGTTGCCGCCATCAAACAGAGACCTTGGAGATACCTCCACACCATCAGGAGTATTGTGCTCATCGACTGACGCACTTGGGACATCAACTTCTTTATCCAAGTGGTCAGAACGAAGAGCTTGCCCTGCTTGTTGATGAACTGGACTCCCAGATATTCCAAGGACTGGGAGGCTTGAGACTGCTTTTGTCCAGGTTTACGACCCAACCGAGCTCCTGAAGCAAGGAAGTCACCCGGATCAACCAATTGTCCAAGTCCGAATACACCAGGATTCCCTCTTTTCTCAATGCTGACGCTAAGACCACAATAATCTTGGAAAATGTTCTGGGGGTGGTGGCTAGACCAAAGGGCAGTGCCCGGAACTGATAATGGCGACCCAGTACCGCAAAGCATAGGAAACTGTGTTCTTGATGGATTGAAATATGTAAGTAGGCCTCGGATAGGTCCAGGGAGAATAAGAATTATCCCAATTATACGACTATTATTAAGGAGCGTATGGTTTCCATGTGGAAATGATTCATTTGTAGAATTCAGTTGACGCTTTTGAGGTCCAGGATGGGGGCGAAAGGAACATTCCTTCTTGGATACGATGAAATAGATGAAATAATGCCCCGTATTTTCCTGGGACGCAGGTACTGGGATTATAGCCCTTATCCTGAGGAGCCTGCTTCTTGTGCTGGGAGTGGCAAGGAGACATCATGAATATGTCCCGAGTACTGTGAAATTCCAGCGCATATCCTTCTCGTATGACCTCCAGTACCCGTTTGTCCAAAGTGATCTCGATCTACCGCTGGTAGAAGAGGGAGAGTCGCCCCCTTATCGCCTTGTTTCAAGGGTGGGTCGGCTAAATTCCACGGGGGGGTGGGGGGGGGGGGTGGGTTCGGGACAAACCTGAACCCGAGCCTGCCCTTTTCTTGGGCTGTCTACTACAAAAGGGCCGAGACCTCCCAAAGGGCCAAGATATCTGAAATGTCGAGTTTCTGTAAGGGCAAAAGCATTGGGAGCCCCTGAATCGATCCCTCAAACGAAAGCAGTTACAGCACCCCTTGCCTGTCTTCTGGTAGCTGGGGAACTGGAGATTTGCCTTATATTCTGGCTAGCTTTTCCAATTCGGTTCCAAAAAGGAGTGATCCTTTAAAGAGCATCTTTGTAAGACTGCCTTGGAGGTTGCGTCTGCTGAGCAATTCCGCAGCCACAGCTGTCTTCTGGTCGCTACTCCTCTGGTCGAAGTACAGACTAGATCCAAGACCGGGTCAACTAAAAAGGCGGTGGCAGGTTCCATAACTGCTCTGGAATTTACCCCCATGTCATCCACCTCCTGAGAGAGTAGGCACGAATGAGCTACCAGGGCCCAACAAGGAGCAATCTGTAAGGTCACTGCTACTGCATAAAAGGCTTGTTTAAGAATGGACTCCTTCCATCTATCATGAGCATCGTTTAAGGCCGCTCCTCCTTCCAGTGAGATAGTTCGCATCCACTTTAGGGAAATGCAAAACACTCTCTCACTGCCGGATCCAGTGGGTATAGAGCTTCTAACACTTGTCCACCTTTAAAACTTGCTTCCGAGGCATCCCATTCCAGGTCAATCAACTCCTGGATGGCTTCCAGTACTGGAAAGTAGCAAGAGGCTTTCTGTAGGGAAAATCAGAATGCTATTCTTTTGTTCCATCAGAGTCTGCCCTAGGAACTCCCAGCATCTTCAGGGTCTGGGAAACCAGGGCCAGCAGTTAATCTCTATGGAAAAACCGTAACATGGTCCGAGCCTGTAGCTCCGAGATGCGACGAGCCGAAGAAATTGCCACAAGGAAAACCGTCTTCATAGTGAGGTCCTTGAGGGAAGCCTCCTGCAGTGGCTCGAAAGGAGCGCCCGCCAGAGCCCGGAGAACTAGGTTAAGGCTCCATGACGGGCAGGGATCTCGAACCGGAGGCCGAAGATGCTTAACCCCCTTCAGGAAACGAGCGATATCCGCTTGGAGAGGTAGAGAAACCTCTGTCTGTACCAGGGCATTCAGGGCCGCCACTTGTACTCGGAGAGAATTGTATGCCAGGCCCTTATCCAATCAGTCTTGCAAAAACTGAAGGATTAGGGGAACCGTTGCTTCCGTCGGGCGGGTCCCATGACCGACACACCAGGACTCGAAGACCTTCCACACTCGCCCGTAGGCAACAGAGGTCGAGGGCTTACGAGCCCGGAGCATCGTTGAAATCACCGCCTCCGGATAGCCTCGGCGGCGGAGTCGACGTCGTTCAAAAGCCAGGCCGCAAGACAAAAGAGTGCCGCCTGCTCGAAAAATACCGGGCCCTGATGCAGGAGCCGGGGAAGATGACTCAGCCGGACCGGGCCGTCCACCGCCATGTGGAGTAGATCCGCGAACCAAGGCCGACGCAGCCATTCCGGGGCCACTAGGATTACGGGACCGCAGTGGTCTTCGATTCTTCGGAGGATCTTGCCCACCAATGGCCAGGGAGGAAACACATAGAGGAGCTGACCTGTCGGCCACGGTAATACTAGAGCATCCACCCCCTCCGCGCCGCGCTCCCTTCTGCGGCTGAAGAAGCGCGGGGCCTTGGCGTTGAGGGCTGTAGCCATCAAGTCCAACCGTGGCGGTCCCCAGCGTTGAACCAGAAGGTCCATCGCCTCGGCGGAGAGAGACCATTCGCCAGGGTCCAACCGCTGACGACTCAGGTAATCCGCCTGAATGTTGTCTACCCCGGCGATGTGTGAGGCTGCGAGACGTACAAGATGGAGTTCCGCCCATGCCATCAGGAGCGTGGTTTCCGCGGAGACCTGCTCGCTCCGCGTCCCGCCTTGACGATTGATGTAAGCCACTGTCGTTGCGTTGTCCGAGAGAATTCGTACCTCCCTGCCCCGAACCAGGGGGAGGAAACGCTGAAGCGCCAAACGTACCGCCCTGGTCTCCAGACGATTGATCGGCCACCTTGCCTCCTCCGGGGACCACATCCCCTGTGTGGCGCTTCTGCCGCAGACGGCGCCCCAACCCACGAGACTGGCGTAGGTCGTCACTACCACCCAGGAGGGGACTTCGAGCGAGACGCCGCGGGCCAGATGAGCTGGAACCAGCCACCAGTTCAGACTTTCCCGAGCCGACTGAGGGAGGGGCAGAACTACCTGATACTCCTGCGACACAGGTTTCCAGCGAGACAGCAGGGACGCCTGCAGTGGACGTAGGTGTGCAAACGCCCAGGGCACCATGTCGATGGTGGAAGCCATCACTCCCAGAAGCTGAAGATAATTCCACGCTGTAGGGTCCGACAAGGCTGCAAAACGATGGATGTGTTCCCTCAGGGAGATAGCCTTGTCCGGACGCAGGAACACCATGCCCAGATGTGTGTCGAAGGTTGCTCCCAGGAAATCCAAGCGTTGAGATGGAACGAGGGAACTCTTGGGGAGGTTCACCACCCAGCCCAGGGAGCGGAGCACCTCCAAGACCCTGGCCACCGAGTCCTGACCATGCGAGAAAGACTTTGCCCGCACCAGCCAGTCGTCCAGGTAGGGATGCACTAGTATACCCTCCTTCCGAAGGGCCGCCGCCACTACCACCATGATCTTGGTGAACGTCCGGGGAGCCGTAGCGAGTCCGAAGGGTAGGGCCCGGAACTGAAAGTGTTGCCCGAGAATCTTGAAGCGTAGGTAACGCCTGTGGTCCGGACGTATCGGGATGTGCAGGTACGCCTCCGTCAGATCCAGGGAAGCCAGGAACTCGCCCTGATGAACTGCGGCAATCACGGAACGCAGCGTTTCCATGCGGAACCGGTTGACCCGCAGTGAGCGGGTCAAATCCAGTATGGGCCGGAACGAACCGTCTTTCTTGGGCACCACGAAGTAGATGGAATAATGGCCCGAGCCCACCTCGCCGATGGGAACGGGCACAACAGCCTCTATGGCCTGCAGCCGGTCTAGAGTCTGTTGAACCGCCACCCTCTTGAGGTCGGAGCCGCAAGGAGAGAAGAGAAACCTGTCCCGAGGGGGGCGGACAAACTCCAAGGCGTAACCGTATTGGATGGTGTCCAGGACCCACTGGTCTGAAGTAACCTTTGCCCACTCCTCTGCGAATTGTGTGAGTCAGCCTCCGATGGTCGGGCAGGAGGAGTGGGCCGGTCTGGCATCATTGAGCAGATTTGGCGGGGGGGTTCCCCTGCCCCGAGCCCTCCCTCGAGGGCCTCTGCCCTCGAAAGGAGCGCGACCACGGCTGCGGTCTACTCGAAGTTGTGCGAGAACTTGGCTGCCGGTACGTCCTGTAGCGCCGCTGCGCCCGAGCCCTGGTTCTGGTAGAAGCAAAGGCTCGGTAAGGTCTCTGCCGATCCTCGGGTAGACGATGCACCGAGTTTTCCCCCAGAGACTTGATGATCTGATCCAGGTCATTTCCGAAGAGGAATTTCCCCCGAAATGGAAGGGACCCCAGGCTCGACTTGGAGGAGGTGTCCGCAGACCAATTTCGGAGCCACAGGAGTCTACGAGCCGCCACCACCGACACCATGGACCGGGCCAGGACGCGAAAGAGGTCATACAGAGCATCCGCCCCGTAAGCGATGGCAGATTCCAGGCTGTCGGCCTGAGCGGCTTCATCCGGCGGCAACTGCTGCGACGTTAGGAGCTGCTGGACCCAGAGAAGACTGGCCCTCTGGGTCAAAGAAGTGCACATGACGGCGCGCATCCCCAAGGCGGAAACCTCAAAAACCTTCTTGAGGAACGTCTCCAACTTGCGGTCTTGCGTGTCCCGTAGGGCCGTTCCGCCAGTAACTGGGATCGTAGTCCGCTTAGTCACCGCCGAGACCGCCGAGTCCACCTTTGGGAACCGAACGAGATCCAGGAAATCCTCCGGCAGTGGGTACAATTTCTCCATGGCCCGGGCGACCTTCAAAGATGCCTCCGGGACGTCCCATTCCCCGGTGAGGAGCTGAAGAAACGACTCATGGACCGGGAAAGCCTTAGCCCTAGGCCTGAGGGCCGCCAGAACCGGGTCCCCTTTTTTGGAGCACGTCGCAACCGCTGGGGCCACAGGTGCCGGGGGATCCGGCGGAGGGTCCAGATCGAGCTCTTGCAAGGTCCGTTGTAGTAAGTCCTCCAATTCTTCCTTGTGGAAAATGCGCAGGGCTCGCGGATCGTCGCCTTAGGCCTGCCCCTCCGAATGCGCAGGATCCGGAGGGTCCGAGGGGTCAGGGCCCGAAGGGAAAGCCGCTCCCACCGCAAGCGACTGGGATGGCAAAGCTGAGAATCCTGTGGCCGTCCCAGGTGGAACCAGGGACCCGGGGGCGGGGACCGCGAGTTTGGCGATCTTGGGTGCAGGAGGTCCCGCGGGAGCACCCCCTGGATCCGCCAGGCCTTGTAAATAGGCCGTGTGCATCTTCAGGATGAAGTCCGGTGAAAAAAACGGCAGCCCAGGCGAAGGTGCAGCAGCAGGATCCCCTTGTGGGAGCCGGCAGACAGGCCCTCCTCGGGGCCCCGGTGCAGGCGGGGGGCTCCCTGAACTGCGTCCTGCTCATCCGGAGCGCGGTCCGCGCTGAAATCTTCATCCAAAATGGCCGCCGTTCCCGCCATTGCCGAGAACGTGGCCGGCCCGCGCTTCCCTGGCTGTGGAGAGGGGGGCGCTGGGCGCGAACCCGAGCCGTGCGCAGCGCCTTCCCCGTCGGGGAGGCAGCGTGGGCAGACTCCCTCGTTAGAAAAACGAGTCCCCGCCTCGCCGCAGGTCTCGCAACGAGACCCGCGCGGCATAAGGAGAAAAAATGCCGCCGGAAGAAGCCTCGGGGGGGGGGGGGGGGGGGGGGGCCGATTCGAAAAAGCAGCGCGGGGGGGCCTGAAGGCCGACACAACCCGCCCGAGTGGTCCCCAGGCGCCGGCAGGAAGAACCGCTGCCGGCGCGCCCAGGCCCGAGGTAGAAGTCGCCGGGCCGAGGGACCACTGAAAAATGTGTGCAGGAGCCGGCAGTCCCGGCAAATGCCGAGAACAAGCAGCTGAAAGGCAAATAAAACACACTTACCCCAGACGCAAGTGAAACAAGCTGCAGGAGGAGACAGAACACAGAAAAAGCACGCCTCCTCAAAATTACTGACAGGAAGATTTTCTCTACTAATTTTTTTTTTTTTTTTTTTTTTTTTTTTTAACAAACTTGATCCAAATTGTTAATATCAAAGGAAATGACAGGAGAGAGACTCAAAAGAGCAAAATAAAAACTCAGAACCTGTCACCTTGGGGAAGCACTGATTCCCCAACTCACATCTGCTGGAGTCAGAAAGATACTGAGCTCCAGTAGAGGGTGCGCTGGTACAGGAGGCGGTGCCCTCGAGCTCTGTTCTGACTCCATCTGCTGGACGGGGGACATAACCCACCGTCTGGACTGATCCTGGTACGTACAGGGAACAGACTGTGAAGCCCTCTCATATGACGAGCAGCGCAGAGAGAAAGGCGATTATATTTCTTGGCAGCTGGAGCCATTGGTGGCAGTAACTATGTATTCTGTCAGCTCACGCTTAAAATTTTATGTGCAAAGATTTTGGGTGCCTAGGCGGGATGCGGCAAGGCATACGCACAGCCCGTGCGCCCAGCTTTACCTGTATTTTGTGCTTAATAGATTGTGCATGTATGTGTGGGCATAGCCGACATACTGCACGTACCAAGGTTCTATGGAGGGCAATATGGCACGCACAAAGATGTATGCAAGATGGTGCCGTCATGGCCTACCATGCATTGTGCCAACCAAGCCTAAAGCAGGGCCTAGAACACTAGAAGGCCACTCAACCCGCTCAGAAGCCCACTTCCCCTTACCCCAATGGGATCGGGAATGTTGGTATGGTAAACAGAGCAAGGAGATTGGAGGAAGTCTTACTGAAACCCCCTCCAAATGTCTCTGAACCGGGAGGTAAATTTATTTATTTAATTTTACTTACCTGGGGTCAGCGCTTACTGGCTGAGTATAGAGATGGTCTCCAGCTGCAGGGGGAAAAGGCTTTGGCCATCACTGCTGTACTTTGCTTCCTGCACCTGCTGTCTTTCAACTTAAGTGGCTAAGTCCAAGCCAGGAACCGGCTACCTGATCAAGGTACACCTCTCAGGGATCTCGGAAATCGTCTCAGGAATTCTCAATTGGGGAGGGACCTTTAGCTATCACCAAAGGAGAGGGGGCCTCAATTTTTTTTCTCCAACTTAAATGTAGAATTTCTCCTTCCAAAATGTACAGCAATCCCCACAAGGAGAGGTACATCCACCATCTGGTGGAGACTGAGAAATACAGGAGAGCTGAATTCACTACAGGGGTATATGTAAGGCGACATCAGCTTTGAAATCTGACAGTCTCCATCTGCTGGCAGGGAAGCATAACCATGGGTCCTGAGTCCATGTGGCTACATGCTAGGATATTGCTTGAGGCCCTTAAGGCAATTTTTTTGAATCAGAGTTAATTTGTGTTTGCTAAGACAAGAGATGTAAAGACTGACACAATCAAGACAATTTTTAAATTCTTAATTACTTTTGGAATATTTCAGTAAATTGTTCTTTCACACTGAAAGTGTAAAGTATGTTATGTAGATCAGTGAAAAACTTCTACTTCAATGCATTTTGATTTGTATTTAGTCATCAAAATATGAAAAATGTACTAGTGCTTTTCAAAAGCACTGTTTATTTATACACCAAATGAAAAACAAAGTGGTTTAAAATCAAAGTTTAAAAAAAAGTGATGAAAATAGTATTGCTTATGGTTGCTGGGGCGTTGAAAGAAAACATAAGAATATAAGAAATTGCCATGCTGGGTCAGACAAAAGGTCCATCAAGCCCAGCATCCTGCATCCATCAGAGGCCAAACTAGGCCACAAGAACCTGGCAAGTATCCAAACATTAAGATGATCCCATGCTACTGATGCCAGTAATAGCAGAGGCCATTCTCTAAGTCAACTTGATTAATAGCAGTTAATGGACTTCTCCTCCAAGAACTTATCCAAACGTTTTTAAAACCCAGCTACACTAATTGCAGCAAGCACATCTTCTGGCAACAAATTCCAGAGCTTAATTGTGCATTGAGCGAAAAAGAATTTTCTTTGATTAGACTTAAATGTGCTACTTGCCAAGGTCATGAGGTGCCCCCTAGTCCTATTATCCGAAAGTGTAAATATCCGATACACATCTACTCGTTCAAGAGCTCTCATTATTTTAAAGACCTCTATCATATCCCCCCCCCCCAAGCCATCTCTTCTCCAAGCTTAACAGCCCTAACCTCTTCAGCCATTCCTCATAGGGGAGCTGTTCCATCCCTTTTATCATTTTGGCCACTGTTCTCTGTACCTTCTCCATCGCAACTATCTTTTTTGAGATGCGGCGACCAGAATTGTACACAGTATTCAAAGTGCGGTTTCACCATGGAGCGATACAGCGGCATTATGACATTTTCCATTTTGTAAATCATTCCCTTCTTAATAACTCCTAATATTGGTTGCTTTTTTTTTTGTCTGCTGCAGCACACTGAGCCGATGATTTCAAAGTCTTATCCACTATGGTGCCTAGATCTTTTTCCTGGGTGGTAGCTCCTAATGTGAAACCTAATACCATGTAACTACAGCAAGGGTTATTTTTCCCCCTATATGCAACACCTTGCACTTGTCCACATTAAATTTCATCTGACATTTGGATGCCCAATCTTCTAGTCTCTCAAGGTCCTCCTGCAATTTATCATAATCCGCTTGTGATATAATTACTCTGAATAATTTTGTATCATCTCCAAATCTGATAACTTCAGTTGTCATACTCCTTTCCAGATCATTTATAAATATATTGAAAAGACTGGTCCAAGTACAGATATCTGAGGCACTCCAGTGTTTACCCTTTTCCACAGAGAAAATTGACCATTTAATTCTTCTCTGTTTCATGTCTTTTAACCAGTTTGTAATCCACAAAAGGACATTGCCACCTATCCCATGACTTTTTAGTTTTCTTAGAAGCCTATCAAGAGGGACTTTGTCAAACGTCTTCTGAAAATCCAAATACATCTACCGGTTCACCTGTATCCACGTTTATTAACCCCTTCAAAAAAATGATGATTTGTGAGGCAAGACTTCCCTTGCATAAATCCATGTTGACTGTGTTCCATTAAACCATGTCTTTCAATATGCTCTGTGATTTTGGTCTTTAGAATAGTTTCCACTATTTTTCCCGGCACTGAAGTCAGGCTCACTGGTCTATAATTTCCCGGATCATCCCTGGAGCCCTTTTTAAATATTGGTTTTACATTGGCAACCCTCCAGTCTTCAGGTACAATGGATGATTTTAATGAGAGGCTATAAATTTTAACAGATCTGAACTTTCATTTTTTTAGTTCCTTCAGAACCCTAGGATGCATACCATCTGGTGCAGGTGATTTGGTACTCTAGTTTGCAAATCTGGCCTACATCTTCCAGGTTCACAGTGATTTGGTTCAGTTCATCTGACTCATCACCCTTGAAAGCCATCTCTGGAACTGGTATCTCTTCAACATCCTTGTTAGTAAACATAGAAGCAAAGAATTGTCTTTCTGCAGTGGCCTTATCTTCCCCAAGAGCCCTTTTAACCCTTCGGTCATCTAAAGGTCAAATTCCCTCACAGGTTTCTTGCTTTGGATATATTTTAAAAAGTTTTTATTATGAGTTTTAGCCTCTATGGCCAACCTCATTTCAAATTCTCTCTTCGCCTGTCTTATCAATATTTTATACTTACTCGACAATGCTTATGCTTTTTCCTATTTTCTTCAGATGGATCCTTCTTCCAAGTTTTGAAGGATGATTTTTTGGCTAAAATAGCCTCTTTCACCTCACCTTTAAACCATGCCAGTAATCATTTTGCCTTCCTTCCACCTTTAATGTGTGGAATACATCTGGACTGCATGTCTAGGATTGTATTTTTAAATAATGTCCATGCTTGTTGAACACTTAATGTTTGCAGCAGCACCTTTCAGTTTTTTTCTATTTTCCTCATTTCATCAAAAGTTTCCCTTTTGAAAATTGTGTTAAAACTATAGATTTACTTATTGTCCCCCTTCCAGTCATTAGTTCAAATTTGATGATGTTATGATCACTATTGCCAAGTGGCCCCACCACCATTAACTCTCTCACCAAATCCTACATTCTACTAAGAATTAAATCTAAAATAGCTCCCTCTCTCGTTGGTTCCTGAACCAATTGCTCCATAAAACTGTCTTTCATTCGATCCAGAAACTTTATCTCTTTAGCATGCCCTGATGTTTCACTTACCCAGTCAATAGTGGGGTAATTGAAATCTCCCATTATTACTGCACTACCAGTTTGGTTAGCTTCCCTAATTTCTCTTAGCATTTCACTGTCTGTCTCACCATTTTGGCCAGGTGGATGGTAGTATACTATCAGTATTCTCTTCCACAACACACAAGGGATTTCTACCCATAAAGATTTGATTGTACATTTAGGCTCATACAGGATCTTTATCCTGTTGGACTCCATATCCTCCCAAAGTGCCACACCCCCCACCAAGTTGATCCTCCCTATCATTGCGATATAATTTCTATCCTGATATAGCACACTGTCCCATTGGTTATCCTCCTTCCACCAGGTCTGTATGATGGCAATTAGGTCAATCTCATCATTTATTGCTATACACTAACTCTCCCATCTTACTTCTTAGATTTCTGGCATTGGCATACAGACATTTCAAAGTGTGGTTTTTGTTTTTTTTTTGTATTAGTAACCTACTTTTCAGGTGATAGGGATAATTTGGAAATCTTTAGCTCAGGTGATTTTTTACATATAGGTACATGGACTATGTTTGCTTTTATTGGACCCTCTGTTGGGATGCCCTAACTAACCTGTTTCATTAGTATCCTTCAAGGATACATTCCTCTGAATCATGCTCTGCTGAGTGACTGTCTGCTTTGCCCCTTGTGTTTAAAAGCTTGCAGGACTTGTTCTTATAACAGCAGGAGTAGCATTCCCATGTACATTTGTATGAGCTGCTGAACTCTTAAGCAGACAGGAATCCTCCTCTGATACAATCTGCTAAACGTTTGCTTTCCTAGGAGACAGATTGTAAGGGTTGGAATAGGTGGACTAGTTCTGAGACCCCAGATCCAACAGGGCTCCTAAGATGACATGTATGGCATTTTGCATCAGGAGAGTGAACTAGATTTACCATGGTTAGTAAGGTGATAGCGAACAAACATTTGTCCTTCTTGAATATGCTCCTAGATCAAATGGCTGATAGCTTCTTATTTAAGACTGTTGCACATAGATTCACCTTGAGTATCTCCTAATTCAGGAAGAATTTTTTCACCAACTGTTGTCCTAGGAAGCACTTGTGAGGGTTTAACAGGTTCAAATAAATGGCAGGACAAGAAAATTATCACACTGTCTACAAGGACATCAAGGATCAAGCCCTAAGAAAATGCTCAATTCCATACCTTTCAGATAATATAACAAGGTTGATCTCTATTCTCTTGGCCGTTCAAAGAGTACACATTCAGTTTAAACCAGGCCAATTTTGTTCACATGAATTCTGAAAGCCTTTGCATATTCAGGACAGCATGTAAGCTCTAAACAATTGATAGTTTATTTGGTTCTCCTAAAGGGACAAGATCCTGGATTCAGATTTCTTGCAACTACTCAATCCAGAGTGGATCATCCTGAATCAAACAATTTGATAAGGAATTTGGGAGGTAACAGCCATCATACCATAAGCTTGTAAATGAGCTGTATGCAATCCTGAAGATGTTGAATGACCTATAATCACCGTGATCTCAGAATAGTCTACTCTTATTCAGTCGCATTCTATGAAACTGACTTGCATAGCTATTATCCCACACAGCATCCTTAACATGGATAGGTGCCAAGTTAGTATTTTCCTTGCAAAAACCATACCTGAAGCTAAGACTCATCTTACTAATACAAAAAGTGATGTCTTGCAAAACACTTGTGAATTCTAGTTGAAGTGATGGGGTAAAATGAGATTTGGCATACTTTGTGAACCTCTGTGACCTCAGTGCATGGGTAGTAATCCACAAAGCAATCTTGGCAATAACACAAAATAAGGGATAGCCATGCCCTTTAAAGAGGGGATTCGGACTGATCAGTGCACAGTGTTAGCCACAGCAACCTATAACATATGTAGACCCCTGACTACAACAGCCATAACAGAAGGTAGGGCTGCTGGCCAACTCACTATATACCAGAGTCCTCTCTGCTTAGCACCAGGCATTTAGATTTGCAAGCTTGGCAGGTATTTCAACATGCTTGCACTCTCTTAAATTTACTGTTTCAAAATACTAAATAAATTATTTAAGACTATTAATGCAGCTAAAGACTACTTTGGCAGGACCCTTCAGCCAGATTTTTTCATGACTCTAGAGTCAACTCTGAGGAAGTTTGTTCTCCTTTGCTAGGAAAGAACAGAATTATATGAGTCTGGTCTTAACAGCTCACAAATATATCATTGAGAAGATTTCAAATCAGGTCATGTTGCTTCTGGCCCCAGGCCTCTTTAGCAAACATCATGGAAGACCATTTCTTGAAGTTACTACTTTACTCCAATAATTTCATTGATACCCTACTTCCCCAAAAAACAAAACAGAAGCAACATTGAGATTCCACTTCCTTCCTTTTAATCACTGGACATTTTTAAGAGCAATTGAACAGTTGGCTGTATTAAGTGCAGTGAGGAATAGACCAGATTAACATTTGATATCCCTGGCAACCTTATGATTTTATTTCATGATTTACAGACGCTATAGAAGCAATAAAACTGAAGAAATTATGATTTAATACAGCTGGAAAAGCCTGTAACACATCCAATGCATCAAATACCTTTAAATAAAAGTAGGCCTAGCTACACAAAATAGCTGAGAAGAAAGTGACACTAACAGGTCAATGGACAGAGTGGTTCAATCTGACTTTCTTTGGATAACTACAAACATGTGAATGCCACTCTTGTCAGATGCCAATGTGCATTCAAAGTTTGAATACATGTCAAAACAAGTGTGATCTTATCAAAAGATCCAGGTGAAATATTTAGCATAAGTAAAAACTTTAGGAATTCTCTGGCTAGAAAAGGGGAGAGTTAGAAATGGTAAAGCAAGGTGGTAAAGAATGCAGACAAAAAATGGGCAGCTAATAAAGAATAAACTAGGTAGTACTGTTGTTTTAAGGGTTACAAACAGTAATTCTTAATATTGATGCTATATTTAATGCACCAAATTCCTGACCATATTAAACGGGAGAATCTAAAAATATGCTGCTAAAGCAGACTTCAGAGTAAGATTGGTATGCTCAAAACTTCCAAGTCAATCCATTCCAAATATCTTAATATCCCAGATTATTCCTCTTGTCTCAAAATAATTGTTAAACCTGAGAAAACGTCAAGCACAGAGGTCTTAAGATAAACTAAACTATGCTTAAAGGACTACTACCATCTTATTCTTCACCATACTACATAAAAAACTTGAGCCACAGTGTTCACTCCTAAAACTGTGTTCATGCAATTTAATACCAAAAGCAATTCCTCAGATTTTCACTTTAATCTTTTTTTAAAAAATCAAAATTAAAGAAAAAACTAAGTTTGCTTATGTGAACACTGTATGAAACACTCAAAGTCAAACATGAAGAGAAATGTTAGTACAAACTCAAAACATACAGGTATCCAAAATAAGTTTATTGTTTAAGAACCATATTTGCAAAATCAGTTGAAGTGACCAATTTACTATTTGGCAGAATTGGTCAAAAACGTATTTGTCTTGAAAGTTAAAATACTTATACTTCTGAAACCACAGTACAACAAAATCAAACCTATTTGACACACCTTGAACTATCAAAACAACCATTTTTCCTTGTCAACACTACCAATTACTATATGGTGAGACCTTTGTGTGGCCTTACCATATTAACTCGAAATGATGCTCTGTCGCCTGAAATTTTCTTGCATTAAACAGTAATTCATCAGCAAATTCCAGTCACTGATGGCACAAAAAATGGACAAGTTTGGCTAGGAAAGGCATTGTGACATACCTTCACAATCTGAAGACAAACATTCAAACTACACCTACTTCATTAATTTGGTTAGAAAGCTCCTTATAAGAATTAAAGTAAATATTTCAGAACAAATGGCTTTGAATATTTTGCATAATATTTTAAAGCAGCAATTAAAAATCAAAGAAAAACACTGTCATGTGGCAGGAATCCATACTGCATCATAACACTATCAGAGCTTCATTAAGAGAATTAGGGACAGTGATCAATGCTGCAGACATCAGTAGTTTATTATTGTATGTTAAGTCAAACATTCAAAATGGAAACTTGTAAAGTAAAAATATATTTTCCACCTGCAATAAGTGACTAGATTCTACTAGCATATAATGCTTAACACATTACAGCAATAAAGATGGTAAACCATTGTCTTCTATACCTACTAAAGCCAAGATGGTAAGCCACTTGTGTCAAAAGGGTCGCAATGATAGTTTACTACCATCAACAAATTAACGAACAATAACGCTGGAAAAACCTGTTAGTTCGCTTCATGAGGTACATTTACTAAAAAAACAAAACAAAAATAAAAGACAGGGACAAGAACACTTAAAAGTCCACAGTAAAGTAGGTGAACAATCACCACGTAAACTTCTCTGAATAATGTTCCAATGTTTATTCATGGCAATTAAGTAGTAAGCCAAAAAGCTTAACAACTCTGTAGCTCTTCTAAATTTGCTTTTATAATTAAATTTGTGATCAGTTCTGGTGCCATTTGCCATAACAGTTCAGATGATGACAGTGTTAATAGTATAATAAAGTAAAAAGAAAACAAAAATCACACCAGGAAAACTGCTGGCAAAATGCTTTCTGAAGAGCAATTGGAATGAAGGTTAGAAACCAGTCCAAGGTTATGTTTTGTGTAAGGTCTTCAAGTACAATACTTCCAAGTAACATATCTGGGGAAAAAAATAAAGCCAAGATAGAAAATTATAAAAAAAAATCTGTGTCCCAGAAATGTATGAAATAGTGCAAGACTTAACCAACACGGAAGACCTCAAGATAAAAAAAAAAAAAAAAGAAATAAAAAGGAAAAGAAAATGCAAAATCTCATTTTGCCATGTAGATCAACTTGTGCAACATCTGCCAGTTCATTAGAAGTTCAGCAAACAGTTGCTTAATGCTACTATACCAAGTGCATTTTTGCTATCAGTTGCAGTGAAATGAGGTCTTCCATGCTTACAGCAGCTTTAAGTGGTCACTTTAATTTCCTCTTGATGCACCAAAGCTTGAATACTTGAAATCTACAGCACTAGGTTGGACAATACTTGCTACATTATTTGCAGTTTACTGGCAAGTAGCCACCACAGGCAGACAGTCATCCAGAAACTGCAAACCTCTGTAAATTATTTAAAGACTTACAACAAAAAGGATACAGCTCCCCTACCCTTAAACCCCAAAATACAGGGGTATAGACATTGGTTTTATAAGAATTGTGCAAAAATAAAAGATTAAAAAAATATCAAAAACTGGAAAAAGCAAACACTTGGAGCTGCTGTTCTTTTCTCTGAAAATTGCAGTATCCTCATCTTACAAGCTTACAGTCAAAGAGTACTTTAACAGTTAATAAACATGCACACTTCAAGGGCTCAAACTAGAGATGCTGCTTTCATCTCAATGTGCATTTATTCCATTTAAAAAAAAAAAAAAAAACCCAAACAAAAAAAAACCAAGTTACTGTTTAATATGTCTTCCTCCTACTACCCTCTTTCCACCATCTCTTCTCCCTTCATGAATACATATAAAGTTGATAAAGAGTTGGTATTTTAGAATTGAGGTGAATATGTACATTCTAACAGCTTTTTACTGATGTAAGATACTGCAATTTTTTCTACATTTTTCAATGATTCTTTAACATTTTGCAGCAGTTTGGCTTTGCAGCACAGCAATCCATTCATTATACAAAAACCACCAGCAAGACTGGAATGATGTATTAATAGAAGGCACCATCATGCTTATTACATTACCAGAGAACCCAAATAAAAAAAAATTCACTGTATAAAGCTTAAAGGAAAATCAGAAAGAACAAGAAGAGCTTGCTGAGCAGCTAGCCGTCCCTATACTGGTAGAAACAAATCTTAAAATATGAGCTACCAAAACTTTGTCTAGTACTCAGGACCATAAACCTTGATGTTCTGGATAACTTTTCAGTTCAGAACTAGATCTGCTGTCTTCTGGAACATAAGATTTCTATGTGTGCGTGTATCAGTCAGTGCAAGCAAATCAGATGCCTGCATCATTTCAAAAACTGTTCTCTATCTGAAAGAGGACAAAGGATTCTCTTTTAACCCCCTGCCTCCTACTGCAGATGTCAATGTAAATGAGTTCAGAGTACCACTTAGTGCATTTAGATGAGTGCATAAACGCAAGTTTGTGTGAGGAGGGAGGGGGGGAGGGAGTTTGAGCCAAGAGTTCTAAAAGGAAAAAAAAAAGGCAAGATTCTCAGATTGCACAAATTGCAACACTTTTGTTCCCAACAGTAATATGCAGAAACACTAACACTTTAATACAAAATGTGCAGCAGAGGGTTTTGTCTGAAAGGACCTGAATTCAATCGGGCATGTCTTTTTTTTTTTTTTTGCAGTGTTTTAGATAATGGTCATTTCTCAGGCCTTAATTCTTCAAGTCTAGATTTATAAATTAACGGAGTGAATCCTGTTGTGAAACCGGGGAAACAATGTTCACCTCAATTTAAACTCGTAACCAAAGGATGCTTTTCACATCAAAGAAATGATCAAAAAAGGCTGTGTCACATTCCAAAGCCAAAAAAATTAACAAGAATGCAAACACGACAAATAATGTAACCACTGCTGAGACAACAGTGGCTTTTTTTTTTTTTTTTTCTCAGCGACGTCCTGTGAAACGGCCTTCCATCTGCCCTGTTCCTCTTCCAGAGCCCAATTTCTGTGCCATGCCACCCCTGGGTGGAGGTCCTCTTCCATCACGATCCCGCATCATTCCGCTGCCCACAATTCCACGGGGACCCCCAGGTCCTCTATCATTGCGTCGAATATCCCTGCGGTCATCTCCCCCTCTGGTCTCTCTCTCACGAGCTGCTCTTGTTTTCTTCTCTTCAACGTTAAGGCGCACTTCACCACGGAACATAATTGGCTGTAGGAATCAGACAATGATAGACAAGGTAAAACAAAAAAGGATTTCACCACAGTTTAACTTAGAATGTTAGACAACATGACAACTGGTATTACTGCAATTTGTATTAAGTTATGGAAATGACAATCTCAAATACTGGTATTTCTGCTGTTTAACCTTTAATTATAAGCTCTGGCTATTCACTTCAGTACTAATCAAAAGATTCCCTTCCTATGGATGGATATGTTGGCTTCTTTGGTTCTTTGAAAACTTTATGGAAAGAACTGAAATATAAACTGTCACAAATGTTGCTAGAAACCATCACAGTCACTGCAACATTAAAAAACTAAAAATTTTAAGTCAAGATATCCCAAATCTGTCCTAATGACCCCACTGCCAGTTGGTTTTCAGAATATCCATGAGATAAATTTACAAACATTGTAGATCCACTATAAGCATATTTATCTCATGCATCTTCATTTTGGGTATTCTGAAACTCAACTGGCTGTGCAGTCACCAGTAAATGTTTGGGAAACTGTATTAAGTACTAGCATATATTTATATGGAAATATATTCAACTATAATACTGTATTATGGAAAAATACATGATAACTTTTAAACAGGTGCGCAGGTGAACATGTGTGCGTTTGCAGGCTCATGCCCATGGACGCGGCTATTTTGTAACATACATGCGTATATGTGTGTGCATGTTATAAAATAGGCTGAACTTGTGCACATGTGCATGCAAATCCCGCTTCCACCACATAAGTGGGAGGATTTTAAAAGAGACATGTCCACCCCACTGGCCAGTTTCACCAGTTCTTTCCTAGTTTGCCCAGGTAAGGGATAGGACTTCTAAAACCCCCCTAGTTTAATAACCAACCCTTAAAAACCCGCTGACTAGCCTAGATATTTTTTATTTTATTGCTTACACGCCATCCGAAACAGTAGCAAATTTACGTAGTAGGGGACCCCGGCCCGCGTGCACCTCTTGGCCTTTCCCAGACATACCCATGCACCGTCCAGTACACACCCACACCCTGCCCCCTTTTCAAAACTTTTGACTTGTGCACATAGCAGGAGATAATGCGCGTACATGGGTGGCTTATAAAATACGCTTAGCACGTGCTGACCCAAGTTTGCGTGTATCTCCTGGCTTTTGCGTGCACAGCGCTTTTAAAATTCATCTTTTCTTTATGTGATATATTATAAGATAGAACAATTACAGTAAAATAATTATCCTCCACAGGTAGCGACTGCATGAATTCACGATGATAATATGACTTGTTGCACACTGCTCAGTTATGAGTTCTAGAATTAAAATTGTTTCAGACCAGTTTCATAAACAAGAAGGAACAGTTGTACACTGTTTCTATTGATATACAAGTTAAGATAATAAAGGGGATAAGCCCACATGAACATGTCACACACACATGCCTATCAAGGATCTGTCCCCTTGCACCTTGGTTTATGTGGACACGGAGTATGAAATTCTTTTATCAGTATAGCATATTAGTATGCTATCTAACTAATCTACAATGCCTGCATATTTAGAACACTTTATGGCGCAAACAGTATTAAGTGGCTGTAGGATTATCACTATAGTGGTTCATTTTTATGCAACTACTCCATTCAAGATATATACCAAATCACAGGATGCACCGCAAACAAGCGCAACAAATCTCAGTGTCTGCAGTCTCCCCTTACACAGTATTATAGTGGGAATATTGTAAGAAAAATAACTTTACATATTTTAAGCTTATAAAATTCCAACCCACAGCAACCTGACTGTCCAAGGTTTAATACTTATGTAACAAGATGTCATCTTGGGATCCCATCTGCAAATCCTCCATAATATAGCTTTGAAACTCAACCCATAGGCAAAGAAATATTGAACATATGCAATATGGGATTAAAGTAAAAAAAAAAAAAAATAGACAATGATCACACCACCATCTCATACTATCTACTCAATAGTATGAAGCTGGTTACCTGTAACAGGTGTTCTCAAAAGACATGTTGTAAGTCCTCACAAGTGGGTGACATCATCTAATGGAGTCTAGGCTGGTGAAGTTTACTACATAGCTTCTAGAAGCTTTTGGCACAATGAGCTTGAGCATGCTGTCACATGCTACCACCAGTTCTTAATATCACTCAAGACATAGTTGGCCAGCTCCAAGGGGAGATGGATGGGTTTTGTGAGGAAATGCATTCTGCAGTCCTCTAGGAACACCTACTTACTTGTTAAAGTTAATCAGTTTTCACTTTCTTAGAAGACAAGCAAAATGTTATGTCCTCACAGTTGGGGAATCCCTAGCCACAGGCTGCCTCCGACAAAAGGGGAAAAACAGAAAAACACCACCAATAGGCAAAACTATTTTTGGTGGCAACAAGCCATTTTTTTTTGGTCACTATTTTTTGAGAAGACAACTGGCCCTGGTAAGATGGAGTTGTGTACTAAACCTCAGCTAGACCCCACAGCACAGATTAACCAAACCTGTTGTCATATTGGAGAGTCTGTCTAAAGAAAGAGACGTGAAAGTGTGGACTGAATTCCATGTCACAGCTTTGCAATTCTCTTCCATGGAGGCCAATCTCAGGTGGGCCATCTTAATATTATGAGACTTAACATGCCCATCCAGTCAAACCTATCTGGCCATAACAAAAAGATACAATCTACTATCAGATTAGAAAGGGTGTGCTTGGCAACAGTTCCAGGTTTGTTAGTGTCAAAAGAAATACAAAAAGCTAAGTGGACTTTCTAAAGGCTTTATTAGTCTGCTCCAGATAGACGGCCAAGGCGCATTTGTAATCCAAACTGTGTAAGGCTTACTCACTTTCCAGTTTGGATCGCAAATGAGGAAAAACATTGTAAGGATGATTAACTGGTTAAGGTGCAAGTCCAACAGTACTTTAGGCAGGAACTTGTATACACAGAACCACCCTATTAAAATAAAAAGCCCCCCAAAAACAAAAACTTAGTATACAGCAGATAAGTCACTAAAGGCCTGGAGCTCACTGATTCTGCGAACTGAAGTGACAGTTACCAAGATCAGGTATTTCAGCTTACAGGAGTCTAATGACTCAAAGAAAACTTTCATCAATTGGGTAAGTACCATGCTGAGATCCTGAAACACCATGGGAGGCTTCAATAAGCAAGATCTGCATGAATTTGACAACTAAAGGCTGCACTAAGATGGGATCACTTTCTATATGTTGGTGATACACACCAATTGCATTAAGATGAATCCTAATGAAATTAGTCTTCAGATCACACTCTGAAAGATGTAGAGGGTATTCAAGCACTTAATTTGAACAGGAGAAAGGGTCTAGAGCAGGGGTCGGCAACCTATGGCATACATTCCAGTGGTACGTGAGGACATTTTTAATGGCACAGTAGCAGCGGTATGGCACTGAATAGAGCTAAGCAGAAACTCCATCCACCACTGCATCAAGCAGGCAGCTTGCTACGCATTGCAACATTCCTCCCGTGTCACCGCTCTTATCACAAGAATGGCCCTGCAACAGCAGATGACATTTTGTAACTTGATTCCTGCTGCCAACCACTCCAAGATAAGACGGGCCACCGCAAAGCCCATCCCGTGGCAGCAGAAAAGAGAGAGGACCTGGAAGGCAGTTGAAGACGAGAGAGGCCTAGCAGGCTGCTGCAGAGCCCATCCCGCAGCAGCCGAAAATAGGAGGAGGACCCAACAGCTGCCAACGGACACCATCAAGTGGCGGCTGAAGAAGGGGCCCAGGCGCGACTGCGTGTGGGAGAAGGAGTGTGCGTGCGCGACTGCGTGTGGGAGGAGTGTGCGTGCGCGACTGCGTGTGTGTGACTACATGTGGGAGAGAGCTTACAGAACACCCTCTCCCCAATCTAGGGAGTAGGCATCTGAGGCTAATTTGCCTTGTCCCTCTTCTGGAGCAGAAATTGAGACCTTTTTGTTCAGAGGAGTTCCAAACAGATCCATCACAGGTGTTCCCCACTCACAGAATATCTGGTTTGCTACTCTCCTGTCCAGGGATCTTTTGTGTGGTTTTTAGATCTGACTCAATTCGTCTGCCAGAACATTCTTCTTGCCTGCCAGGTATGTGGTCCTTAGGCCCATTCCCTGAGAAAATGGCCCAATCCCACATCTGCAGATAACAAAGAATAGATGCCCAAGGGTCTTTTTCCAAATCTTTAATTGGTGGAGACGTATTGATTAATTAAAAGTGCCCAACTCGTGCCGAGTTTCGCCACATTCCAGTGGCTGCCTCAGGGGCTATGAGTAGACATAAATATGAATATAATAAATCATAAATACATTAAAAATCATAAAATAAGTCAAAAAATAAATTAATAAAATGCAAAACATTTAAAATAGTCAATAAAGTTAAAATATAGTAAAATGAACCTCAAATAATAAATCAGAACATACATTGATTTTTATATTTTAGCCACGCGTATCTTATAAAATCCGGGGTTGGCGCGCGCTGCCTGTTCCCTCCGAGGCCACTCCGAAATCGGAGTGGCCTCGGAGGGAACTTTCTTTCCACCCCCCCGCACCTTCCCCTCCCTTCTCCACTCCCCCGGCCCTATCTAAACCCCCCCCCCCCCACCTTTGTTGGCAGATTTACGCCTGCTGAAAGCAGGCGTAAATCTGCGTGCGCCAGCGGGCTGCTGGCGCGCCATCACCCGACCCAGGGGCTGGTCCAGAGGCCTCGACCACGCCCCCGGTCCCGCCCCTCCCCTTTTACGAAGCCCCGGGACTTACGCGCGTCCAGGAGCTGTGCGTGAGCCGGCGGCCTATGCAAAATAGGCGCGCGAGTGCCCTGCGCACATAAATCCAGCCGGATTTACGTGCACAGGGCTTTTAAAATCCGGCCCAGTATGCAGCGCCATTTGAGAATGGAACCGGGAGAAGCTTAAGCGTTACATTATTTATTCAAGGTGTGCTTTATCTATCCTTTTTCCAAGTTTTCTTCTTTTTCCTTTTTTTCCCCTTTTTTCTTTTTAAATTTTGGATCTGATTAATTGTTTGATTTCACAGATACGTCTAATGTGGATGTTGTTGGAATTAACTAATAGTTATTCAGTGTGCTCTCATTTAAGGTAAAGATTTTACCTTTCCTAAAATACATATAGGTCTCCTATTGTCTAATAATAGTTTTTAGATTGATGTTGCTCACATGCTGGGTTTTTTTTTTTACTCAGTTATTAGTCTGCTTTTTTCACTCAGTTATTAGTCTGTATGTCATGTTTATTCAGTTAGTCTGTATGTCTTTTCTTATATGTATGCTATATTGATTTTTACATGTTACATTGATTTTTATATTTTAATGTATGTTCTAATTACTTATTTATTATTTATATGAGGTTCTTTTCACTATATTTTAACTATTTGTTTTAAATGTTTTGCATTTTATTAATTTATTTTGACTTATTTTATGATTTTTAATGTATTTATGATTTTTATATTCATATTTATGTTTACTCATAGCCCCTGAGGCAGCCACTGAAATGTGGCGAAACTTGGCGCGAGTCTGGCACTTAATTAATACATACGTCTCCACCAATTAAAGATTTGGAAAAAGACCCTTGGGCATCTATTCTTTGTTGTTATCCTCGCAGCATTGTTTGATTGCCTACCTTGCTGTTTTCTGGGCCCAATCCCACATCTGGACAGCATCCTAACAACTAAGGTATGAGAGCCTGTTCCTTCCTGCTTGTTTACATAGAACATTGCTACCTGATTGATAGGGTCATTCTTTAAACTGCGATATGCTGTTATCACGTGATTATGGCCTTATCGCACGTGATATTAGCCGCATCGCAGCAGTACAATTTAAATTAGGGGAAGGGGAGGAGTGAGGGTGGGGTTATGGTCCAGCAGCACTGTGGGCGATAATTTTTCCATATTGCCAGCAGTACCACGGGAAATAACACCTTTTCCCGTGGCACTATGGGGGCGAAAGCGAGCGGCCCAGCTGCAACCACGGCAGGTGAAAACGCACCACCGTGATGCGGCCGGCTGCATATTTTCACCCCCCTGCCTCTTTTTTCCCCCCACAGGCCATCATTCTGCTATATTTATAGCAGAATGATGAATCCCGGGGTGAGTTAGCACAATTTTGTTGGCTCTTAGCTCTGAGAAATTTGATGGATCTTTTCCCTGAGTGGACAAGTTGGATGCACTCAGAATAATCTGAGTGGGAGAAATTTGGAAGGAGATTCCTCTGGCTAGATTTGTTTGAATCAGTCAGCTATTTGGTGATGTGGATGCTCTAAAAAATTAAAAGTGACTTCAGTCCACTATAATCGTGGACTTGTCTCATGTGGAGACATGCCATGGGTGTTACATATATTGTTTATGCCTGCTGATATTTCTTCTTCTGTGGACACAAGCATCATGATTCTTTCTTGCAGGAGAAAGGCTTTTGACTAAGTTGTATCTAGCAGAACTCCTATAAATTCCAACTGAGGTGACAGGTTCAAGTGGGATTTGGGATAATTTATGACTAACTAACAACTCTAGCATCTAGATGGTTTTGCTCATTGATTCTATGGCAACTCTTTGTGATGAACTCTTGACCAGCCAATTGCCCAGGTAGGGAAATATGTGCATCTCTAATATGCATAGGTTGGCAGCCACCACTGCAAGACATTTTATGAACACATGTGCCACCGATGCTAAACCAAATGGAGGTACACAATATTGGAGGTGAGGTTTCCCCATTACAAATCTGAGATACTTCCTGTGACCAGGAAATATCAGTGGGTGTAAGCAGCCTTTAAATCTAGGAACAGCCTCACCTTTTTCCATTAAGGAAATCAAGTTGCCCAGGGAAATTATCAAGGTGTTTTGTTTTGGGGTTGTTTTTTTTAACCAGGAATATGTTCAAAGCCATTAAGTCTAGGATGGGATGGAGTCACCCTGTTTTCTTTGGAATCAGGTACTTGGGAAAAAAACCTCCCAATCCTCCTTCCCTGGTGGAACAGGTTCAACTGTATAGACCTATAAAGGGAAGAAGAGTTCCTTTTGCAGCAGTTCCTGATGTTGAGCAGACCAAGAGCTTCTCAGAGGATAGTTTGGGAAGGTTTCCAATAGATGTAATATATATCAATTTTTGATTATACTGAGAACTCAAATGTATGAGGTTATTCTGGATCTATGGTTTAGGTAAAGCCTTAGATTTCCCTCAACAGGAAGGTTCTCCAGCATGCATACTGGGATTTTGGCAATGGTTTCCTGATTGCAATCAAAACCACTGTCTCAGGTTTTGGCTAGGTTGCTAGCCTTGGTTTTGGGGCCCTCTGAGAAGGGAGCAAGGTCCCTGCTGTTGATGGGAACAAGGAAGTGGGGGGGTAATGCCTCCTCATATCATAGAAGGGTCTTCTTGGCACTCAACTCAAATATCTCTAGAGAAGAAGTCTGGAGAGGCAGTGGCAAGATCCTGGAGTGTAGCACACTGGTCCTTAATTTGAGTCACTGCTTCCTTGATGTCATCTCCAAAGAAATTCTCGTACTGCATGGTATTTCAGCGAGTGTCTTGCAAATTATGACCAAGGTCCAAGGCCTGAAACCATGTGAGCCTGTGGAAGATAAATACCCAATGCAGAGATTCTTGATACAGTTTTAAACACATTGTATGTCAACCAGACCATATATTTTCCTCCCTCCATACCCTGACACTAATGATTCTAAAGCATCAAGCCTCTCTGGAGGAAAATGCTATGTGGGTATTTAATATAGTACCCTTATAAAAACTTTTCTCCCAATAAAAGATCAATATTATGAGAATCCTTCCCCAGAGGTATTGAAGAGTGGTTTCCAAACCTCTTTGCCTGTTTAAGAACAAATGTAACCATAACGGAATGATAGGGCAATAGTTGTTCAAATCTGGGAGCTTTTTGGACACTATTTATTGCATCCACTTTCTTGTTTACCAGTGAAAGGGGAGGGGGTCTCTCTTATTCCCATCTGTCTCCGCTGCAGGATCTCGTGAATGGGCAATGGCAATCACCTTTAGGTGGAATGATCCACGAACTGAAGAATGTCAAGCATTTTTACCCTGGATTCTTCCTCCTTCTGAAAATTAAATGGAATGTTTCTCTACATTCTCTTCACAAAATCAGCAAATGAAAGATCATCTGGGATTTTCTCCTTTTTCTATTGAGGAGCAGAATTCAAGAGGAGATGCGTTGATGTCTCTTGATCAGCACGGTTCTCAGATCTGTAGGCATAACCCCAGGAATAGCCTGACACTGAGCCAGTATCAAAGGCTGGCAGTGTGGTCTGAATGTGCATCTGACTAGAAGACTGTTTGTGAGGGTACCCCCTTTGTTGCAGTCTAGACCACCATTGAATTTCTGTGCCTTGGAGAAGCTTCTTCTCTGATATACTATTAGTTCTAAGCAGCAACAACATCCTCTGGAGGACATCTTCCCAAATGTGGAACACCCTAAAAAGTCATGGCCCTCCCCCAAATAGAGCATACATCTGTTGTATGGGGTCTGTGAGAGACATGATGCCTGTGCACAGGGGAGGCATTTAATGATGCTGTAAGTCTTTTCTGTGACAGACTGAAAAATGAGGCAAAAACCAAACTCCTCGATTTTTAAAGGAAAAACTGGATTGATACCTCCAAATACTTGGATATCTATGCATGTGGCAGCAACTGAAAAACAAGGAAATTTGAAAATGACTAAAAACCTACCTAATCAACCAAGGAGGTTGAAAAGGACACAAACCAAGATAGTCCACAAAACAATTTTTGAAGAATTCTCCTGGGGATGAAAACATGTGACCATTGGGTGCACAGAAAACGAAATAAGTGGCCTAATGCAACATCTGATACAGGATGGCATGCACATGCTCAATAGTGTGTGCCAAAGCTTCTAGAAGCTTGCAGTAAACCACCTGCTGGGCTCTGTCTGATGACATCACCTACCTTTTAGGATTTATCATCCTGCTTGTTCTTGGAGAAGGGTTCTATCCTTCTTTACCTAGTATCAAACTTACTTTGGCAAGTAAAATCCTTTGAACTGGTTCAGAGTCATCAAAAACCACAAAGCCAAAGTTTGGCAGTTTTCCTCCAACACCCTTGGTATTGATGCGAAGTTCAACCACATTCCCATAACCTGGTGAGAGAAAAAATTATATGCTACCAATGGTGACATGGCTATCCCACACTATTTCAAAAATCCTCTCTGAAATAATTGTATTTCAATAATCAGGTAGGTGGATCAATTTCTGTCCATTTCAATTATCACTGCCTCCCTACTTGTGGTAGGATTCATAAGGACAACTTTTTTTTTTTTTTTTTTTTTTTTTTTTTTTTTTTTTTACTACCAAGGTCACTTTTTCACTCCCATAGAAAAAAATCCATACAGTTCTAGCCAAATTCACTGGAAAGAAATAGCCAAGCAGGTCCAGTATTTCCCTCCTCTTCTATTTGTCATGTCCAATCAACAAGTGGACTCTTCTGATGTGACAATTGGGTGGGAGTATGGAGCATGACAAAAAGAAAAGGGAAATAGAGCCCAATTGTAATTTTCTTTGCACCCAGTTAATTTGATTGAAATGGAAGAGCTTGTTTGTTTTTAAAGAAACCATTTTAGAAAAAAATTGACCCATGCAGTTCAACTCCATGACAGAAAGGGCAGGCCTTATGGCAAATTTTAATTTTTCAATGAGTAGAAGATACTGCAGCTTTAAACAGCAAAAGCTTTACTCCTGGGGGAATTCTGTGCAAAACATTTACAAATTCCACACCCAATATTTTAAAATTCTAGACAATTTGTTTATATAACACAATATAATAATGGTCTTTGACTAATAGTTAATTTATAATGCAGTACAGAAACAAGTTATTTAAAGATACAGGATTTTAAATTTTTTGTGTGCAGATTTTAGCCCCTCCAGTTGCTCTCCCTTCCCTTAGGCTCGGTGACCCTCCCCCAGGTCTCCCCCCCCCCCCCCCCCCACCCCACCTTTATGGCTTCAATTCCTTCCCTATGCTTGATCTCTCCTCTCCCTCAGTCATCCATCTATTTCACTTGCTACCTCCCCTCCGGGCTGATTCCTCTCTTATCCCGGTCCCCCTCCTCCAGATTTTTCTCCCTGCTCCAAGCAGCTCAAATCCCCTCCCACATTCTCTCCCCAAGCCTTGAACCCCTTCCTCAGCTCCCCTCTACAGTTCCCACCCCTCAACTCTAGCAAGACCCTCTGTCTACCCCCCCCCCCCAACAGGGCTTGACTCCTTGAGGGGGAGGGGGCAAACAAAGAGATCCCCCTTCTCCAGTTCTTTCCCCTCACCCCGGTAAGACCCCTTAGTTTTCTGTCTGCCATACCCTCTTTAGCAAAACCCCCAGCTCTCTCCTACCTTCTCCCAAGTTCACTGTCTACCTCATTCATTCAGGCTCCCCCGGAACCCCACTGCCCCCTCTCCTTTGTTTGGGCTGCACAGGCCAAGGTTGATATAGGCTCATCTCTTCTGGCTGGGGTGGGCCACTTCTGACTTTCTCAACTCTTCTGGGTCTGCATAAGCCAGCCTGCCACTGATCCTCTCTCATTTCTAATTAACAAATGATGTTCCTTCCTCTCTTTTTGCCCACACGGGCTTCATCTGCCATTGCTACTGCTGCTTATAGATTCTCATATCCAATTCTGTGAAGCAAACAGAATTCTGTACAGGAGCGTAATTCTGCCCAACTGCGTAATACAGAGAGTAAAGATAGTCTACCATATCAGCTTCAAATAAAGTTGAAACAGTTTTAAAGATATCTTCTCTTGAAATCATTTTCAGCTATTTATTCCATAAACAATCTATCAATGCATCATGATAGAATCAATATAAGTTCTAATGAGAAGCACAACAGTCTCTACATTTACACTTTTAAACGATGGAAAGTGAGAGAAGCTTCCAAAATGTTTGTTCCTGTTCATACCCAGATCAGTCCAGACAAGTGAGATTTGCATCCCTACCAGCAGATGGAGACAGAACAAACCTTTGAGGCACTGCTACATATCCGAGAGTGCCACTTATAGTCCCTCAGTATTTTTCTGTCTCCAGCAGATGGTAGAGGAACAAACCTGCACTCTGACAAAAAAAAAGCAAGAGAGAATGAGAAGTTAAGAAGTTGGACTGAGGCTCCCTGAGGTGTTAGGTACTTTCTTGGACCATCCCTCAGGTGGAGCCAGGCAACCTGGGGGGGGTGGAAACCTCTAATCTGGCTGTAGCTTACTGCTTTCCGGAGGTATTGATAGCCAGGGAACTGGCTCCCTCGTGGCCTCTGAGGTCTCCTCCTGCAAGCTGCCATCCTCTTCAAGGGAAGTGATCCTGTTCTCTAACTTTGTATTAAGTTTTTCTGGGGAAAAAAAAGTTAGCAAAGCGGTTTAACAAGAAGGCAGGAGCTTCAAATCTGGGCAGCATGGTGGTTGAAGCGCTTTAGGTGGCTGGAACTGTTGGCGCCAGCTGGAGCGGGAGAGTGTGATAGGAGCCGCTTTTGTCTTCCACCGGGGGATCCAGGTGAAAGGAGGAGGTTTGCCACGCGTTGCTTGGGCTGGCACAGCAGTGCCTAAACCATGTGGGCAGCCTGTTTTTTTCTTCAGCGCGCTCAGGCTGAATTTTTTGGCTTTTGGCGACTGCGTGGATTATGGTGCTGAAACCGCGCATGGCAGCATGGAGAGCATGTGGTCTCTGTTCCACGAGACTCAATACATGTTCCCTCAGTACCGACTTTGTCGGGGGAAGAGGGAACCTCCACGGGAGTGGAAATAATGGAAGGCTTTTAGGTCTTCGGGGGCCGTGGCTGCAGTCCTGAGGGGAGGGGTCCACCTGGTGCAGCTGTGCCTGTGGGAGATTTCCCTCTGCCTTTCACCTGTGGACCAGAGTGCCAAGGAGGATCGGGGGGGGGGGGGGGGGGGGGGGGGCGAGGGAAGGAGAGTCTGATGAGAGCCTGCTCGGTCAGGGGGCAGAGGACCTGGAGGAATTTTCTCCGGAGTTTGTCCTACTCCTGCATAAGGCCCTTCCTGGCAAAGAAGGGAGCAGCCCAGAAAGAAGCAGCCATGTTGCTCTTCCAAAAGATCACAAGGAGTTTTTCTTCAGGAGGCTCTGGAGACCTGCTAAAACGCTTGGGCCTGGGTCGAACAGGAACAGAGGCAGATCCCAGGGATTTGGACAATTCTGATGACCTGCAGGAGGATACTGCAGACCCTCATGGGGCAGGTCTGGTTGTGGATGCAGATGCGGCTCCAAATGCGGATCCTGATGTTAAGGATGACCCTGATCCGGATGAGTTACCGGTAATGGAGGATGATGATCCTCAGGTGGTCTGCCTGTTTAAGAAGGAAGAGCTGCAACACCTCATGCCCCAGGTGTTGGAGGAATTAGGGATTAAGGTGGCTCAGGAAGAGAGAGTGATAACGAAGGGGTGAATCCGGTCCTGGATGGACTGTGTGGTCCTCCTAGTGCCTTTCCCTTGCCTACGAAAATTCAGAAACTGGTGAACCAGGAATGGGAAAGGTCAGCAGGACTACGGCTAAGCTTTACCCGTTGATGGAAGAGACCATAGAGCTCATAAGGGTGCCTCAAGTGGATGCTGCGGTTTTGATGGTTACCAAGATGACCACCATTCCAGTGGCTGGTTAAGTTACTCTGAAGGATATGCAAGACCGCAAATTGGAGATTCAGTTAAAACAGATGTTTGAAGTTTCAGCCTTTAATCTCCTTCTGCAATTTGTGGCAGTATGATTCAGTGGTGCTGGGTTTAGAAAGCATAGGAACAGGCCTCATCCGAGGCATTCAGTCCATGAGGTCTGCGCGTTTGGAGGCTGGAGTGGCATATGTGGTGGATGCAGTGCATGACTTGGTGCGCGCTTCGGCCAGAAGCATGGTCTTGGCGGTAGTGGCCTCCAGGCTTTTGTGGTTGCGCAATTGGTCGGCTGACATGTGGTCCAAGTCCCAGCTGTGCAATCTTTCCTTTAAAGGGAAACTCCTGTTTGGAGAGGTTTTGAATCAGTTGATGAAGACTTTGGGGGAGTCAAAAGAGAACAGGTTATCTGATAAGAGGAGCAGCAAGAAGGTTTTCCTGTACTGGTTCCGTTTTTGGGATTCACGATGGTTCCAGACAAGCAAGAGTTCCTCAGTCTCAGGACCAAAGCAGTCTTTGGGACTACAGCAGTCCTTTCAGGGCTCCCACAGATTCTCTAGAGATGTCACCAGTCAGGAGACTGGAGGAGGAAAGTCAGCACAATGAAGCCAGGGATGCCCAATCTTCCACACAAGTGGTAGGGGGCAGATTGTCCAGCTTTTACTAGGAGTGGGTCAAGATTACATCGGACCGCTGGGTTCTGGAGGTGGTACGAGACAGCTATTCTTTAGGATTTTCACGCCAGAGAGGCATTTCTAGAGTCCCAACTACTAGTCTTGAAGCAAGTGAGAAGCAGTGAGAGGGACTCTACAGAGGTTTAAGTTTAAACTTAGTTCCACAGTCCTGTTGGTCGAGCAGGGACAGGGGAAGTGCTCCATTTATTTCATGGCCCCCAAAAAGGAGGGCATCTTTTGACCCATTCTGGATTTGCAAAAGGTGAACGTAGCCTTGTGGGTTCCAAGTTTTCTTATGGAGACTTTGTATATGGTCATAGCGGCAATGTGCAGAGGAGAATTCTTGGTGTCTTTGGACCGGACAGAGACTTATCTCCATATTCCATTTGGATGGACCATCAGATGTTTCTGCGGTTCATGGTGTTGGGACAGCATTTTCAGTTCCAGGCTCTTCACTTTGGCTTGGCCATAGCACCCTGAACCTTCACAAAAGTGATGGTGGTGGCAGCCTTGAGGCAGAGGATTTTAGTCCATCCGTATCTGAACAATTGGCTCATTCTGGCGAAGATGGAGGAGTGTGTTCGATCCATCCAGCAAGTTATGGACACCTTGAGTTTGCTGGGTTGGGTGATAAATGTGGCAAAGAGTCACCTAGTTCTGACCCAGTCATTGGAGTATCTGGGAGTGCAATTCGATACCCGAAAATGCAAGGTGTTCCTAACTGCAGACAGATTGTCGAAATTATAGGCACAGGTGACGCGCTTGCTATGTCTGTCGGTACTAACAGTCTGGGATTATTTGCAGGTCCTAGGCTCCATGGTTCTGTGAGCCTTTTCGCACATGCGACCTTTGCAGAAGGCGCTCTTGACCAGGTGGAATCTGTTGTCAGAGGAGTATCATCTGCCTTTGCCTCTTCTACGCAAGTCCAGGTCCAGTCTCCTACGGTGGCTTTCGTGCCAGAACCTGGAAAAGGAGTGGATCTGGAGGCCCCAGACTGGGTGGTAATGACCACAGACGCCAGCCTCAATGGTTGGGAGGCGGCGTACTTGGAGCAGTCTGCCCAAGGTCTTTGGTCAACAACAGAGACGTCCTGGTCTATCAACCAACTGGAGACAAGCGCAGTCTGCAGGGCCCTGGAGGCCTTTCCACCTCGATCAAAGGTTGGATGGTTCACTTTTTTTGGACAATGAGACAGTGGCGTACATCAATTGTCAAGGAAGGACAAAGTCACGCGGTGGCTCTGGAGGCTCAGCAGCTGTTTGGGTGGAATGTCACCTCGAGGGAATAGCGGCATCTCACGTCGCAGGAGTGGATAATGTGCAAGCGGATTTCATCAGCAGGTAACAACTAGATCGGGGGACTGGAAGCTGTCCCTAGAAGCTTGAGATTGCATTTGCGCCAGTTTGGGCGTTCCCCAGTTGGATCTCATGGCAAGGCGTGCCAACGCAAAAGCAATAAGGTTTTTCAGTCGCAGAAGAGAAAAGTCTGACCGGAAGGTCTGGATGCTCTAGTGTCTCTGTGGCTGACAGGAGTTCTCCTGTACATTTTCCCTCCTTGGCCACTCGTCGCTCGAGGCACGTAGAATCGCATCCAGGGAAGGTGCTATTGCTGGCACCAGAGTGGTCGCAGCGACCATGGTTTGCAGATCTGGTGCATCTCATGATAGCGGAACCCCTTAAGTTAGCAACCTTGGCAGGTGAGTTTTGGCAGGGTCCCATACTTTCGGATCAGGAGGATCACTTTTGTCTTGCGGATTGGCTTTTGAGAGGTGGTAGTTGCACCTGAAAGGATATTCGGAACTAGTTATTTCCATATTACTCCAGGCTAGAAAACCCTCTACTTCTCTCACATACATCAGAGTATGAAATGTGTTTTGAGTCTTGGTGTCTAACAGTGACTGGATCCCCTGACTGAATGCTCCTCACATCTTAGCCTTTTTGTAGCAAGGGTTGTCTAAGGGTCTAGCCCAGTGGTTCTCAACCTTTTTTCTGTCGGGATACAGCTGACAGATGGTTCTCACATGCGTGACACACTGAACACATGACTGTCACGGGGCTAAATGTAAACATATACTCTGTATCTACAGGATCCACCCTGACCCCCAACAATGGCTACAGAACAGAACTAGGACATTCCTCGTTCAATTTACCATACAAAAAAGATGTCTGGTGTCATCTCCGTAACAGAAACAAACACTCTCCTACCAGGTGCAATAGCCCTCTTTATGAAAAAAAAAGAGTAATTTACCACCTATGCATGTTCTATTGAGAAAACAACAAATAATATTGATACAAATGCCTACATGCTAGTAAAATACTTCACTTTGGTCATACACATAGAATAGACCTTCACCAAGTACAGAAAGACCACAAATTACAAATATGGAAACAGAAACTGGAATGGAAACCCAAAAAAGCCACTCTGCATTATGTGCAAAACAGAAATATAGCACTTAACAGACTTCCAGGATCTGCAATAATGTACACAAACTAATGCGCACAAAGTTACACCTGCATTATGGAACTCAAACAGTAATAACCCTACCTATGAAAAGGCAGCACTGCAAAAATTACACCAGGCCCTAAACACCAATAAACCTCCTATTAGGAAAACAGAACAAGCCAAGCTGCTATAGATCCCTACCAAGAAACTACAAGCTTGCAGAACACCCTTAGCTGGGTCACAAACTTAGAACACAGACAGACCCTCACCAAATACAGAATAAAGTGATCATAAAGCTAATGTTTGTGTGTTTCACTGCATACAGAGTTTGGCTTCTTGCTGTTTCCAATTCAGTTTTTGTCTCCACATTTCTATTTATACATTCCTCGAGAAATATAAAATAATTCTAAAACTAGAATATAATAAAATGTTTCAAACAGATAAATGGAATAACATCCAATCATTAAAAATTTTCAAAATTAAAAATTCTCCAAACACCAATAAAATATTTCTAAAAGCAGACATCACATAATACCCAATAATTAAAATGCCAGTCAATCAAGAAAGATAAACTTAAAAAGCCACCTTTACTTACCCTCTCCAGTAACTCTCCTACTCCTTTCCTTTGTAGGCCAATAGAACATACCAGAAGCAGCAAGGGCTGCTGAAACTCTGTCCTCACGCTCTTCTTCCTTATGGCCCATGACTAGTCTATTTCACACACACTTTCTCTCTCACACACCAGTCACCTCCCTGACCAATGTCTCTTTCTCTCTCACACACACACACACGTCACCTCTCTGAAAAATCTCTCACACCAGTCATGTCCCCGACCAATCTCTTTCTCACACACACCAGTGACTTTCCTGAGCAGTATCTTGCTCTCACACGTTTTCTCTTACTTACACACATGCTGGCTCACAAGCAGAGTCCTGACAGGCTAGAAACTGCAGCAGGAATGACCTCCCCGCCCCGCAGTGGTAAGAAGGCAGCATTCAGCTGATTGCTTATGCTATCACGGCACAGAGCAGTCAGCCTAGAATGTAATTATGTTTTTTCTTCTCCCTACCCCAGCCTTTTATTTTTTTTTGCAGTTTGATTATGTTTTCTTGCTGGTGTCACGCTGGCAAGAGAAGGGGAGGTCAGAGTGGCCAGCCAACACTGATCTTCAGCTGCGAGCAGCTGATGGACGGCTTTCCCCAACAGCCGCGCGGCAGGAAATCTTGGCGGCCACATTCTCAGCTGACTGCTCTGTGCCGCGATGTTCGCAGCACAGGCAAACTGCTGAGTGTAGCTGGGCCAGGGAGAGTCTTGGGATGTGATTGCTACCTCATGGCCTTTTCTTCTTCCCGTGTTCCCGGTAAACATCACTTTCTCTTCCGGACCACAGGGGCGGGAAGAAGAAAAGGTCATGTTCCTATTGCCAGCTTTCACCAACACTGCTGCCATTCCCCCTTGGGGCTTGAATGTGCTGATAGCCCGAGCAGGAAAAGCAGCAGTGTTTGTCTCGCTGAGGTGAAGGGGGGGGGGGGGGGGGGGGGGGGAGGAGAGCGGCAAGTGCATGACACACCTGCCGGTACTTTGTGACACACTAGTGTGACACGACACACTGGTTGAGAACCACTGGTCTAGCCTATAGTTTGCTCTGCATTCAAATTTCTGCCTTGGGCTCCCTTAGGGGAAAATTGAGGGGGAGGTTGTTGGGCTCTCATCTTGATGTAGTTCAGTTCTTGAAGGGAGTCAAGCATTTGCATCCTCCAATTCGGAAGTTATGTCCGGACTGGAACCTCAACTTAGTTCTGTGAGTGCTCTGTGGAGCTCCTTTTGAGCCTTTAAGGGGAGAGTCTTTGAAGGTCCTGACATTGAAGACCATTTTTCTGGTGGCTATATGTTAGCCAGATAGATTTCGGAGCTTCAGTCGCTGTCTTCCAGGGATCCTTTTTTGCGTATTTCTACTGACAGGGTGATGTTACAAATGGCCCCCTCCTTTTTACCGAAGGTGGTTTCCTTCTTTCATATAAATCAGATGGTAGAGCTTCCGGCTTTTCCAGAGTGGTCTAGGGAATGCCCACAGGATAGGGAGTTTCATCTTTTGGATGTTTGGCAGACCCTGTTGCAGTATCTGAAAGTCACCAACAGATTTCTGCAACTGGATCACCTTTTTGTGTTCAGTGGCGGGAAGAAAGAAGATAAAGCTTTTAAAGCCATGATCTCATGGTAGGTGAAGGAGACCATTTGCATAGCTTATAATTGTATCAGTCGTGAAATTCCAATAGATCTAGCAGCGCATTCTACCAGGGTGCAGGCAGTCTCCTGGGCAGAGTGTCAGTTGGTGTCTCTTCAGGGCTGCGGCGTAGTCCTCGCTTCATACTTTCATCAAGCATTGCTGATTGGACATTCGGGCGCAGGAAGATGCGACTTTTGGTGAGCGTGTTCTATGCCCGTGTCTTTCAGGTTCCCGCCCAATCTAGGGATGCTTGGGTATACCCCACTTGTCTGGATTGATCTGGGTATGAACAGGAAAGGAAACCTGGTTCTTACCTGCTAATTTTCGTTCCTGTAATACCACAGATCAGTCCAGAGACCCACCCCTTTGCTGCCAAAAGACAATTTCCTGGCAGTTGGTAAACCTTATTGCAGAAATTTTGCAAATTGTAAATATGTTGAGGGTTTTATAATTAAGCAGTTAGACTATTTTTTTCCTCTGGAAGAATGAGATGCTCCAGTTCAGGAGGTTCCAACCCCAAGTTACCTGTTTGCCCTGGAAAGGGGATTAGTGTCTACTTTTTGGCTTGGGTACAGGTCAGTACTGAGGGACTGCAGGTGGCACTCTTGGATATGTAACAGTGCCTCAAAGTTTTTCTCTGCCTCCATCTGCTGGAAGGGATTCAAATCCCACTTGTCTGGACTGATCTGTGGTATTACAGGAATGAAAATTAGCAGGTAAGAACCAATTTTCCTATCGCACACTTTCCCATCTCTTCATAAGAAACTTTAGTATGCATGTCAAAATTACATCAATGCCTTGGTATCTATATACTGGACCTTTAATCTTCACTTCAAAGCTTCCTGCTCAGGCAACTTCCATATATTTTGTTACCCTAGCAAAATCTGTCTTTCATCCTCTTATCTCCATTGCCTGCTATCTTTAACTTGCTACTTTGACGACCTCCTGCATCTATTCCTTTCTCACTTACAAAACTTTTTCCATCCACTCATCTATTTCCCTCACCACACAGGAAGTGCCTTTTCCTGATCTATTTTTTCAAGTACTTCCTTTGCACTACTTTCTTCAAGATATCTAACACAAACTCTAAGTCACCTTACCTTTAGACCCTGCTTTTACCTCAGTCCTTCATATGAATCTGTCAACTTTTCTTCCTGATCCTCTTAATCCCTTTCTCGCTCATCTGGTACATTCCCTGACATCTTCCCATATTGAATTCCTCCCTTGTATCTAATTAGATCAATCTCTGATCTTCCCTTCCTTTCTAAAGCAGTGGAACGAGTGGTGCACAGGAAAACTTGGATCTCCTGCCCCCCTTGCCATAAAAGCATTTCAATCCGTGCTCAGACTGCTCCACCCTACACAGTTCTGCTTCACCTCTAATGAACACCTTCGCTTCTCTCTCACCTTCCACCAATTCATCCTTGCTCTCCTCACACTATCTGCTGCCTTTGAAATAACTAATCACTCTACTTCTATCTACCTTTTTTACATACAGGGGATTTCCGTACAGTGTTACAGGCACTTATTTCACCGAAGTTGGACTACTGCAATGCCCTTTTGTTGGAAGTTCCAAATTCATCTTTACGCCCTTTACAACTATTACAAAAATGCAGCAGCGCGCTTATTAACCAATAAGAGGAAATATGACCACATTTCACCCGTTTTGAGAGAGCTGCATTGGCTGCCAATCCAGTCAAGAATTCAATACAAATGTCTATTATTAATACATAAAACATTATATGGCAGCAATACCAAATGGTTAAACGCATCTCTTCGTATTCATACCCCAGCCCGTAATTTAAGATCTTCAGGGAAAGCACTGCTTACGATTCCGTCACCAAAAATAGCACATTTGAGTTCAGTCAAAGAGAGGACCCTCTCCCTGGCTGGCCCAATAATTTGGAATGCACTACCACTTGACATTAGAACAGAACCAAGTATTCAGAAGTTTAAAAAATTAATAAAGACCTGGCTATTTGAGCAGGCATTTAATGAAGTAAATTGAGTCAATAGTTGACTTATACAGCTTATTAAGATACGAACTTTTAGCAAGTTTTTAGTTTATGGCTTTATTAGTAAGAGGATAAATTCCATAATATAGGGTTAGGAAGGTGAGGGTAGAATCCTCAAAGCCAAGTAATTCTGCAAAATTCTGAGGGATTAATGTTAGAATTAGCTGCCGAAATATTGGGCATAAATGCATAGAATTGTGTTAGGAACTAATTTTAGGAATTAATTTTATGCTTGTTTTATTATTTTAATGTTTGCATATTTTAGGTTTATTTTATTGTGATTCAATTGAGATGTAATTGTACTGTACTGAGATGTTATTTGTCGTATTGTTAACAGACTTGATATCTTTTGAGGAAGGTCAGTATATAAAAATGAACAAATAAATAAATACATACTCTCTGTTCTTGGCATCTGACACTGTCCTCACTGTTTACTTCTTCCCTGTCCTACAGGTCTTTTACTATCCTGATAAAAAAAAAAAGCCACCTCAGTCCTCAGTGTCTTACAAGGCTCTGCTCTTGAATTATTCCTCTTTTACAGGTACAACATCTCTGAATACCCTTTATTTTCTTAGCTTTCATATTACACTGATGACACTCAAATTCCCTCTTATTCAATAAATCTTCTCCTCCCTTCCCAATGTTGTACCTGCCTCACTGCTTTATAAATGACCAGAGACAAGTGGGTAAGGGACAAATGTTAGTTGGATTTGGACTGATTGAGAAAAGCAGCAAGAGATTGATATTGCAAGGACAGAGAAAACTTGGAAGGGTAGAAAGTTAAGATCCAAAATACCAAAATTGTGGTTTGATAGTTTTTTTTGGATAGACAAAACAGGTTGGCGATTTTGTTTAGGCTTGTAGATAGGAGGAAAGCAGTAAGCAAATTAATGAAGGCGGGGAAGGGTGGTTAGAAATATGTTTATTGAATAATTCTATTTGAGTTTTCTTATTTAATGTATGTTTAAACCCTGCAAGTCCTATATCTAGGGACAGTTGTCTATAAGTAATAAATAAAATGAAATCTGCCTCATTGTTGTATGCATTCCCATTTCCTAATGTTAAACCCACCAAAACAGAGGTTATCTACTTTCTTGCTTCTAAAGCTTTTCCCTATGTCCCACTTGAATTCTTCTGTGGACTCTCCATTTCTGATTCTATGACAAGCCTAGGAAGTCCTTGACCTGTCCCTCTCCCTCTCCCCATGCAAGTCTTCCCTTTGCACTTCCCTCCACTTTCAACTGTTTAGTGTCCATAAAATACATTTCACTCTTTTGATATATGTTGTATCCTCCTTTATGATCTCTTACCCAGGCTAGAGTACAAAAGCCTTGGGTTCTGGCTTAACTATAACATCCCACAGAACTCTGCAAATCTTCCTTCTCTACTGTCTCCCAAGTTACTCCCTTGTTTCATGCACTATTGGCTACTCATTAAATACTACATAATGTTTAAGCTATTAACCTTTAAATACAAATAGCCTTGTTCCTGTCTACCTTTTCTCCCGTTTCCCCTTGTCCAGCTCGCTTGTTACATTCCTAATCTTGCATCCATCTCACTATTCCCCCACACTAAGCAAACCACTTTTTCCAAGCCTTCCCCCCCCCCCCCTTTTAATTATCTAAGATCAGCCTCCCCCAGATGTTCAGGATGTCATTGCCCTCTCTACATTAAAAATTAAACTTAAAATTCACTTATTCTGTCTGGCCTATCCTGATGAGTAACTATTCTGACCCTGTATTCCATTTAACATACAATTTTGCACTCTTATGTTGTACATGTGTTACTTTAAAACACCCCAGACGGAATACCATACAAAAACCCATTTTTAATAAAATGTAACCAGATTATCTTCATTTTCTCACCTTTGACTTCCTTCCTCTTACCATTCAAGACTTTCCATTTGCTGGCTAAAAGCTGGAAATGCTTCCTCTGAAAGTTCAACCTTCAGCTTTGCATGGACACCAGCAAAAGCAACCTTGCAAAAGTGAACGTTAACCTCCCTCATTCTCTTCTAGAGTGAAGCACAGTATCTCCAGACTTAAACTCTGGGTTTTCTCCATCATAACATGCAGTGCAACTGCCAAACAAGGCTGCTGTGTTTTTTTACCAAAACAGGTTTATAGACAAACCTCTTCTTTTGGTACTAAAAATTGTCCTTGGATTAATTTAAATTCTCCCTCTTCCTTTACTGAAGAGACTTTGTACATTGTCTTATCAGTACGTTGTACTTTGTACATTGGTAAATGCAGAGCAGATGAATGAATTCCAACATCTTTTATTTAACTTTAGCTACTATTGCTTTAAAAGATAGTTTCATGTTTGATTTTTTTTCTTTCAGCAAATCAAGGGGGTAGCCCATGGGGGCTTCCATGGCTCCTGACGTAGCTAATTTAATGTTGGAAATTTTGAGGAGGTTTGGCTCCCACGGTGCCCATGTCACCATTTGGCCCTGTGGAACGCTATATTGATATTTTCCTCATTTGAATTGATTTATTTATTTTATTTATCGTTTTTTATATACCGTCACTCAGAGATATCACGTCGGTGTACAGAGAACATAATAAGAATAATAATAATAAAAAATAATAATTGATGATAGTCTTTTCTGATTTTATGATTTGATTGAACTGTGATAACTTAAAATTTACATACACTACTAGCAAACAATGTGCATCTTACTTGGACATTAATATTCAGTTACTTGGAGATAAATTTGAATTTTCAATCCATAGGAAACCTGATAGGAACACCTTACTGCAGTATACTAGCTGTCATCCACAGAAGTTGTAAGAATTTGCCACACAGCCAATTTTGGAATTTAAGGCGCTTATGCTGTACATTTCATGAATACAAGCCTAAAGCAAAAGAAAGGAATGGGTATTTTCAACAAAGAGGGTATCCTGAAGGGCTTATCTGCAGAGCATATAAATGAGTGCAGTGGGCAAATAGAGACCTGCTACTACAATCCAATTAAAAGCCGATCAACAGCCATCCAGTGTGTGTGTACTCCCACATTCTCTTTTGATCTATAACACTGGTCTAATTTGCAACTTCACACTTTTTGATGAACCACCTCTGTGTTGAGTCTGGGACACATTAGGGATCTTGTATGCTCAGAGTTTGACAACATTACAAATGACAATATCAAAGAGGTAAATGTGGTCATTTCTCGTTTACTCTCAATCTTTTTCCGGATCCAAGTTGCCTCTAGATATTCTGTCAGTTTTCTTAATCAATTTCACTCCACTTGTCATTCAGTTGGAGTCTTGTACATGATACGGTGGTGCCCATGTGACTTGATTTAGGTGGGGAAAACAAAATGTAGGCTTAAAACAAGCAAATGTTGCTTACCTGATGTAACAGGTGTTCTCACAGGACAGCAGGATGTTAGTCCGCACAAATGGGTGACATCGAGGATGGAGCCCAACCACGGAAAACTTCTGTCAAAGTTTCAGGAACTTTGACTGGCCCCTACTGGGCATGCCCAGCACAGCACTAACCCTGCAGCCAGCAGGGGTCTCCCTTCAGTCTTGTTTCAAAGCTACAGGCAGTGCCGAAAAATAAAATAAAAACGAACCCAACACCGCGGGGTGGCGGGCGGGTTTCGTGAGGACTAACATCCTGCTGTCCTGTGAGAACACCTGTTTCATCAGATAAGCAACATTTGCTTTCTCACAGGACAAGCAGGATGGTTGTCCTCACAAATGGGTGAGTACCGAGCTGAGGATGTCCTAACATGCACCAAATGAACCCAACGGCGTGCAACAGGCACAACAACTGGGGTGGAATTTGGGAGAGGGCATTCGCACCCTACCGGGAAGGTGGAAGGGTGTTGGTACATCAGGTTGGAAAAAGGTTACGCAAGACAGATTGGCCAAAGATGGAATCCTGTCTTCCAGCTTTGTCCAAACAATAGTGGGCTGCAAATGTATGGAGGGAACTCCAGGTTGCAGCCTTGCAGATGTCAGGAAGCGGCACCGATCGAAGGTGTGCTACTGAAGTCGCCATGGCCCTCACAGAGTGTGCTTTAACACGGTCTTGAAAAGGAATGCCAGCTTGCTGATAGCAGAAGGATATGCAGTCCGCCAACCAGGAGGAAAGAGCCTGCTTACCCACAGGTTGCCCTAACTTGTTAGGATGGAAAGAGACGAATAATTGAGTGCTCTTCCTGTGGGCAACTGTACGGTCTAGATAGAAAGCTAGAGCCCGTTTACAGTCTAGGGTATGCAGAGTCTGTTCCCCGGAGTTGGAGTGGGGCCTGGGAAAGAAGATAGGTAGTATGATGGATTGATTAATATGAAAGTCCGAAACTACCTTAGGTAAAAATTTAGGGTGAGTGCGGAGTACTGCCCGGTCCTGCAGTTTAGTGTAAGGCGGATAGGTAACTAGGGCCTGTAATTCACTAACCCTGCGAGCTGAAGTGATAGCCAAAAGGAATAATACTTTCCATGTGAGATATTTTAAGTCACAGGAGTAAAGAGGTTCGAAAGGTGGTTTCATAAGGCAACCAAGAACCAGGTTAAGGTCCCAAGATGGGGCCGGAGGACGTAAAGGTGGCTTCAAATGGAGCAATCCTTTAAGAAAACGTGTAACAAGGGGTTGTACTGAAATAGGGACACCCCCGATACCTTTATGGAAGGCGGCTACCGCACTGACATGCATTCTAATGGAAGAGGTCTTTAGACCTGGTTCTGATAGATGCCAGAGATAGTCCAATAATTTAGAGATTGGACAGGAAAGGGGATCAAGGGACTGAGAAGTGCACCATGATATATACCTTTTCCATTTGTAGGAATAAGATTTTCTTGTGGAAGGCTTTCGTGAAGCGATCAGGACACGAGAAACTGAATCTGAAAGGTTAAATGGCTGAAGGACTAACCTTTCAACATCCATGCCATCAGGGACAAGGCTTGGAGGTTGGGATGGAGGAGGCATCCGTCGTTTTGAGTGATCAGATGCGGGTCCTTTCCTAGAGGAATGTGCCTGCGGATGGAGAGATCCTGGAGTATGGGAAACCACACTTGGCGTGGCCAGTGCGGTGCTATCAGGATCATAGTTCCCCTGTCCTGACGCAGCTTCACGAGAGTCTTCGACAGAAGAGGAAGTGGAGGGAATGCATAGAGCAGACCGGTTGTCCACGTGAGGGAGAATGCATCCCTCGGCCGAGAGTGTTGGCTCCGAATGAGAGAGCAGTAATTGTCTACTTTGTGGTTCTGAGAGGACGCAAAGAGGTCTATGTGGGGATAACCCCATTTGTGAAACAGAGAGGTCGCTACCAAGGGATTGAGTGACCACTCGTGTGGTTGGAAGACACGGCTCAGCTGGTCTGCCAATACATTGTCTACTCCCGGCAGGTAGGTGGCCCTGAGGTACATGGAGTGGGAGAGGGCTTCTGCCCAAATCTGCGCAGCTTCCTGACACAGAAGGAAGGAGCCTGTGCCTCCCCGCTTGTTTATGTACCACATGGCCACCTGGTTGTCCGTCTGAATTAAGATTGCGTGGTTCGATAGGCAATCCTGAAAAGTCCTGAGAGCATAGCGAATTGCTCACAGCTCCAGGAAATTTATCTGGTGTTTGGCTTCCTCTAGTGACCAGAATCCTTGAGTTTGTAGATTGTTTACATGGGCTCCCCAACCGATGTTGGAAGCGTCGGTGGTGAGGATTACCTGAGGGTCTGGTGGAAGAAAAGGCAAGCCCTGTAGGAGGTTGAATTGATTTGTCCACCAGGCAAGAGACAGACGGAGTGCATCGGTGATGCGAACAATGGAGGACAGAGGCTGAACAGCTTGGGTCCATTGCAATCTCAGAGTCCATTGTGTGACTCTCATGGCCAGACGGGCCATGGGAGTCACAAACTGAGGAGGCCATGTGTCCCAGTAGAATGAGGAAGTGGCGAGCTGTAGCTGTAGGTTGAGACTGCAGCTGGCGAGCTAGGGACACAAGGGTTTGAACCCGTGGATGAGGAAGGAAGGCTTTTGCCTGTAAGGTGTCCAAGTCTGCCCCAATGAAGGATAAGGTCTGAGATGGGACTAAGTAGGATTTCTCGTAATTGACAAGAAACCCTAGAGAAAGCAGAGTTTGAATTGTTAGGGTCAGGGAGGACCGAGCAATTTGCTGGGTAGGGGCCCTGATTAACCAATCGTCCAGGTAGGGGTAGACGTGGACACCTTCCTTCCTGAGAAAAGCTGCAACCACAAGGCATTTGGTGAAAACTCGTGGTGCGGATGCCAGGCCGAAAGGGAGCACTCTGTATTGGTAGTGATTTCGGCCTACTAAAAAACGGAGGTATTTGCGATGAGACTGAGCTATCGCAATGTGAGTATAGGCATCTTTTAGGTCTAGAGAGCATAGCCAGTCCCCTCTTTGCAGCAGAGGGAGAAGCGAGCCCAGGGTTACCATCTTGAACTTCTCTTTGTGAAGGTACTTGTTGAGGGCTCGTAAGTCCAGGATTGGTCGAAGTCCTCCTGACTTTTTTGGGATCAGAAAGTACCTGGAGTAGAACCCTAGTCCTTGTTGTGAGGGAGGAACGGGTTCTATAGCGTTTGACTGGAGGAGAAGGGAAACCTCCTGCTCTAGAATAATAGAGTGATCGGTGAGTCTCCACGCCTGCAGGGGTGGGGAGTCCGAAGGGAGAGTCAGGAAGTTGAGGTGGTAACCCTGTGCAATTATCGCTATCACCCATTGATCTGTGGTGATATGCTGCCATTTTTCTAGAAAGTGGCTTAACCGACCTCCTACTGGTATAGTTGGAAGAGGGATTTGGCATCTGCTCTCTAATTGAAAGTCAAAAACCCGATGCAGGGCCAGGTTGTGGAGCTGTTGCGGGTTTTTGTTTTCGAGACTGACGAGGCTGAGTTTTATGGTAAGGCCTCGCAGGCCTAGACTTGGCAAGTGGGGGATAATACTTCCGTGGACGGAAGAATGACTTTTTTTGAGTCCTTCTTAAATGGTTGTTTAGAAGGCAAGTCAGAAGGAATAGATGAGAGCTGTTTAAGTGTCTCATGATGATCCTTCAGTTCTGCAACAATTTGCTGAATTTGCTCACCAAATAAATTATCCCCTAGGCAGGGCAAATCAGAGAGCCTGTCCTGAACTTCCGGGCGAAGGTCAGACGACTTAAGCCAAGCCCAGCGTCTGGCAGAGATGGCCGTAGCAGAAAGTCTAGTGGAAGCATCAAAGATGTCATAAGCTGTTCTTATTTCATGCTTCCCAGCTTCAAACCCTTTATTTAGTAGGGACTGAAGCTGTGGCTGGAACTGCTCTGGTAAGGCATCTGAATACTCCTGCATCTGTTTCAGGATGACCCTATTGTATTGGGTCATATACAATTGATAAGAAGCTATTCTGGAAATTAACATAGCTCCTTGGTATACTTTCCTACCTATACTATCTAGGAATTTATTTTCCTTAGTAGGAGGTATGGAAAAATGTGGCTTTAATCTTTTAGCTTTCTTTTGAGCTGATTCTACCACAACAGAGTGATGATCTAATTGTGGTTTCTGAAAGCCAGGTGCTGACTGTACAAGATAAGTAGAGTCAGCTTTTTTGTTCACTGGAGCAACAGAACCAGGAGATTCCCAATTCTTTTTTAAAAGGTCCAGAAAAACCTGATGAATTGGAATAGAAGTGATGACTTTAGGGGCATCCAAGAATTGGAGCAACTCCATCATCTGGTGCCTGTCATCTTGTTCTGATTGAAGCTGAAAAGGGACCAACTCCGACATGTCCTTCACAAAATTTATGAAAGAGAGGTCCCTCAGGGGGAGAACGCTTTCTACTCTCCGCAGGAGAGGGTGGTGAAGGTAAATCATTGGTGTCAGTAGAGGTATCATCACCCCAGGTGTCATAAGGATCAGGCTGCTGACCTGTAGGACCATGAGGGGGCTGTATACCTGAAGGCCCCGGTTGAGGCTCCGAGAGATTCGAAGGAATCACCAGGGGCATCGAGAATTTCCTCGATGGAATCGGTGCCGGCATCGAAGGAATCGGTGGAGCTGATGTGTGTATCGCCCCCAAGGAATGTATTTGTGGCGAGGGACGACAAGGCACCGATGGAACTACCCCCGAAGGGGGAATTCGGTACGGTGTTTCTCCACCTGATGAGAAGGCTGTCAGTGACCCGGGTGTTGCCGGTGGAAGGGCATTCATAAGCGCTTCCATCCGAGCAAGCAGCGGTGCCAGTGCTGCTGGAATCGGGTCGGTGACCGGTTCCACTCTCAGTGCCGGGGTCGGTGCCGAAGGAGTCTGGAACCGTAGCATCGCCTTATCGATGGCCTCCTGGACCAGCCGGTCCAGTTCTACCCGGAGACCTGGGGTAACAAGACCCGGCTCTACGGATGAGGGAGGCTGAGGCTGAGCCGGAGGGACCACCGTCACTGGTGGAATCGCGGCTCCCAAACCCCGGAGGGGTGAGGGTTGCCTCGGGGTCTGCGAGACAGGAGTGGACGGTGCCACTTCTGGTCGAGACTTCTTCAACGGAGGCTCGGACAGCACGGAGGTCGATGACTTCGATTCCTCAACGGTCCGAGACTTATGACGTCGATGGCGATGTTTGTCTTTCCGATCCCCTCGATCTTCGGGGGAAGGGACAGGCGTCGATGGCCGGACGGTCACCGGGAGGCTGTCGATGACGATGGGACTTAGACTGTGCCGGTTCCGATGACGTCGATGCAATCGATGGCGTCGGAGTATGAGCATGGAAAAGGAGTCCCATCTTCTCCATTCTAGCTTTGCGACCTTTTGGTGTCACTAAGGCACATTTGGTGCAAGTCAGGACATCATGCTCACTCCCTAAACACAAAACACAGACTCTATGTGGGTCTGTGATGGACATAGTACGTGTGCAGTCCGGGCACCGACGGAACCCCGACGCCATGGCCATAGGCCAAAAATTTAGCTGCGGGACGGTCGACTGCCAACAGGCCTCGAGGGCCAAATTCGACCGTAGTCGACAAAAACGACGGCAAAAAACTTACCGAAGTACCGCGGAGTAAAAATTGAAGAAGGGAGACCCCTGAGGGGCAATTTTTTCTTCAAGAAAAAAGTTGAAGAGATTCCTGTCAGGAATGTGGTAAGAGCTCCTTAACCGCGTGGCAACTGCTATGCGGAAAAAAGAAGACTGAAGGGAGACCCCTGCTGGCTGCAGGGTTAGTGCCGTGCTGGGCATGCCCAGTAGGGGCCAGTCAAAGTTCCTGAAACTTTGACAGAAGTTTTCCGTGGTTGGGCTCCATCCTCGATGTCACCCATTTGTGAGGACAACCATCCTGCTTGTCCTGTGAGAATGGATGATACAACACTGTAGTTTCATTTCGCAGGACATCCAAGAAGCCCCTGTCATGCATTGTGCAACTATGCAACACATTTTCTGATTTACATTTTGTCATCATTGAACATCTACAAAAGCGTCATCAGGGAGGAGACTTATACTTTATTATTGCAGCTTGAACAAAAATGGATTTATAAACTCTGCTCTGTACAATCAGGTGGTTTTAACAAGGGGATTAAGTGGTCAGCATTGCTTTAATTGTATATTGGGTCGTAAGTAAGCTTAGAGGCTTGTGAGGTATAGAATGTTTAAATATTACTGTCTTTTGTTATACTTACATCTGTTTTTGTTGTTGTAGAATTGTGTGAATCTGGACTCCTGAAGAAGGTGGGAAGACTACTGAAACATTGGCCATGTTGGGCAACAGGAGCGGATAGCATTGGTTATTTCATTAAAAGTTGAACAACTGTTTTTTTTAATTGAGATAAGTAACTGTTACAGATCATATTTTGGTGAAGGTCTTATTTCTTCAAGAGTGGGAATGTGTTGTAAAAATATAAGCATGCTAAGAATAAGTTAAAAAAAAACAAACAAGTGAAAAAATGAGTGTATAAGTATGAAGAAAATGGTAAATGATTTTACAGCCACTGCTTTGTCTGAATCCTGTCTGAAGCCTATTGCAGGCAAAAGACAGGGGATTAACCTGACAGCATTTCTTTTTGTTTCTGATACCATTTCTTCTTTAGTGGTTTTCAGTAAGTTGCATGGATATTCAATATAGGTATCTTATTGGGTTTTTTTGTTTTCAATAATAGTTTTCTTAAATGTCATGTTTTTGTATATCAGTTCATTTTCAGTATGGTATGCATGTTAGGGTACCATTTTGGGGGGAAGAATAAACGTGCTACACAATCTATTAGTTTGGTATCATTCTTCAAATGTATATACATTTGAAGTATATCTGAACAAATGGCTTCCTCCACCACTTACCACTCACATTTTCCAGCCACCCACCTGAATTTCACCTCAGTATGTGTCTAACACCATCCCCATTCATATAATCACAGGCTGGAGTAAATACTCCATTATACTTCGAACACTTGCAAAGATACGATCCATGCTCTTCCACCCTTGAAGAGAAACAATATTCAGAAACTAAAGACTGCAGCTGAAACACCCTTTACAAGCTCCTGTTCCCAGAACACCAGATCCATCCACAAAAACCTAGAATTAATTCATGATTTACTCACAGACCACAGATATCATGTGCCTGATAGAATCCTGGATAGGAGGCAGACTCCTCTCCTCCATTTCCTTCAAATCTGCCTGCAGGGTTACTCCTTTGCCCATTCTCTGAACCAAATAGAGTATGGCGGGAGGATTGCAATACTCTTCAAAGAAATCACTGGCCTAACCCACACCTTCACCAGAGAACTGATGGCATCGAAACCAAAATCCATTCTGTCAAATATTCTAAATGAGGGCTTTTCCTGGTTTACCACCCAACATGATGCAACAATGAGACCCTCTAGGAGCTTCTAAAAATAATGTACAAAATAATTGTGTATCCCAGAACACACATCTTGGGTGTCACATGGAATGATGGTATATAAAACATCTAACTAAATAAATCAATCAACAGGAAAATTGGTTCTTACCTGCTAATTTTCGTTCCTGTAATACCACAGATCAATCCAGACAAGCAGGTTATGCATCCCTACCAGCTGGAGGCAGAGAACAAAACCTTGAAGCACTGCTACATAACAGAGTGCCACCTACAGTTCCTCAGTATTGAACTGTACTCAAGCTAAGAAATTAGAAACTAATTAAAACCCCTCTAGGGCAAACAGGTAAAGTAGGGCCAGAAACCCCCTGGCCCTGGAGCCCCCTCTGATCTCTATAAAACTCTACAAACTTAATCAGAAAGGTGCAACTATATTACGACTACCATCAGAAAACAGTCTTTCAGCAGTGAAGAGGAGGTTCTCCTGACTGATCTGTGGTATTACAGGAACAAAAATTAGCAAGTAAGGATCAATTTTCCTTTCCTGTACATATCCAGATCATTCCAGACAAGCGCTTAATTTCCAGATCCTGGAATTAGTTCACCCTATTTTTACCTGTAGTCAACCATCAGGATGAATTGCTATGAAACATTCAATCCCCCAAGTGAATTTCTTTAAATGTAAACTCCTTATCATGTACCATATTATTCATAATATTGTTTGTTACCGAATAGTAATGGCACCATCCATGTAAATTATGATCTTTATTTTTCTTTGATATAGGTGCCCTATTGTAAACAGTTATGATGGTACATAACTTAATGACGGTATATAAAAACTCTTAAATAAATAATAAATAAATACCCCTAGACTGGGCAGGAACCCGAAAGACCCGTGTGCAAGACACCCTTACTAAATGACGCATTTTGTTGGGCTGGCACGTCTAAAACGGTAATGTCTGGTGAAAGTGTGCAGCAAAGACCACACCGCCACTGCAAATTTCCTGAGGAGAAAGTAATTGACACTTGGCCCAGGAAGCTGCCTGTGCCCTGGAAGAATGCGCTTTCAGTCCCTCTGGAACCCTACGCCTTTTACTAATGTAAGCAGAGCAAACAGCCTCCCTAAGCCATCGTCCAATTGTGGCCTTCTAGGCCTTATCTTTCTTCACTCCTCCAAACAATACAAAAAGATGATCTAAGCATCGAAAGGAATTTGTGACCTCCAGATAATGCAAAATAACTGGTGTACATCTAACAGATGCAGTTCCCTCTCCTGAGGGGAATCCCTGGACCACTCTGGAAAGGCTGGAAGATCTACCGTCTGACTCACATGGAAAGAAGACATCACCTTTGGCAAAAAGGAGGGAACTGTTCGCAATGTAACTATCATTGGAAATGCGCAAAAAGGGGTCTGCACGACAGAGCCTGCAACTCCGAAATCCGCCTAGCCGAACAAAGTGCCACCAGAAAAACTGTCTTAAGGTCAGATCCTTCAAAGTTGCCCTTCGCAAAGGCTCAAAAGGTGGCCCATAAAGAACCCGAAGAACCAACCCGAGGCTCCAATTGGAACACAATTTCGGCACCAGCAGGCACAAATGCTTCACTTCTTTCAGAAAATGAACCACATCTGGATGGGAGGCTAACCACCTCCCACACACCTTGCCCCTAAGGGAACTCAAAGCACCTGTACACGTAGTGAATTGTAGGCCAATCCCTTGGACAAGCCCTCCTATAAAAAGGATAAAATATGGGGTACGTCCACTGAAAGGGGATCTAGGTGGCGCTGCAGACATCAGGAATCAAAAACCCTCCAGATTCTGGCTCATTAATTATGAATTTGAATTTGAATCAGTTATTTGTTATTATGCCTCTCTATCCGCTTTATGTAAACAGACGTGATGTCCCATACGAACTTCGGCATATAAAAGCGTTAAATAAATAAATACGCTAACGAGGTCGAGGGTAGAAATCCTGACCCAGAATTCACTTGGTTTAAATCCTCTTTCCACAATTATTCTAAAACCATCTACATTGGACAGGCCTCCTCTCACCCATATCCCCCCGCCTATGTGGTGTGCCACAAAGCTCAATTCTATCCATAACACTATTCAACATTTACTTGGCCCCACTTGGCAAACTGTAGATTTCCAAATTCCCTATCACTCCTATGCTAAGGTTATTTAGTTACTGTGCCACCTAGCCTCTGACAGGATCAAGCAATTACAAATTTAAATAACTGCAAGCTGGTTGTACCTTAAACTAATGATGTTTAACTCCCAAAAAATGAAGGTGCTATGGATTGGAAAAACTGACCATACCCATTTCCACTCTAAAGCACCCTAGAGGGATCTCTATAGCCACCAAGTTGGAAGCCTAGACTTCATATTTAGATGCCGCTACGAGCAGTTTGGGTTATAAATTTATTAAATAAATACAGATGCTCAAATACTGTTACAAAGTCAGTCAATTCTGCCCTTTCATTAATGGCATCGCCACTGCTACAGTTATCGAGGCCTGTGTAATTTTCTACTTGGACTACTGCAATTACCTTTACATTGGTCTGCCAAAAAAGCTAATCACAATCTGCGGCTCATACAGAATGCTTTTACAGGGAGCCTGCTCAACACCAGCAAATTCGATCTGGTTACCCTATTCCTAAAAACACTACACTGGCTCCCAAAATTATACTGCACCACCTTCAAAATCCTAGTCCTGGCTTTCAATGCACTCAAGGGCTAGGCATCACACTACCTAAACAATCAACTCTCCCTGTATTATTCCTTCCTGCGTTCTGCTCACTCGGCTGACAGTATCAAACCCAAGGAAATGCAGCTCTCCACAAGAAAGAGAACCTTTGCTGGATCTGACCCTGCCCTTTGGAACTCTACTTCGGGACATTAGACTTGTGCCTTTATCTTACCTCCAGGAGGGGGGAAAAAAACCAACAAAAATACCAACAAAAAACTAAAAATCTGGCTGTTTGTAGAAGCTTTGGACCCATAACAGTCCCTCCTGTCTTCAACTTAAGCCACCTAAGCTTACCACTCTAGCTCTTCTGTGTTGCGACCCTAAATTCCCCTGTATTCAGATCTCACTGTATGTTATGTTACCCCAGTATATTGCAACCTTAATCTACCTCAACTTTTCCCAACTTCATTCAGCCTGTATATATTGCTTCTCCTCCCCTGTTCTATTAAGTACATCCTGATTTTTTTTTCACAGTGGTATAGACTGCCTCACCTCCCCCCCCCCCCCCCCCATTTAAATAATTTTGATATAATTTTAAGTTACTGTTGAACTTTACATCTATTCTTACACATTGGTTGTTTATTGTAACTTTCACTTTATTGTGAACATGGTGGTCTGTTGTGCACCATTACCTTTTGGAGACCCCTCTATTCTGTAACATGCTCTGAACTCATCCTCTGGAAGAGCAAGAGATAAATGATGGACTTGGCCAATGTTTACTTTTAAAACATCCTGTTAACACTGATTTTTAAGGACAAACTGTAAAACCACTTACTCATGAAGAATTCTTTTAATTCACTTTCATCGATGTCATGTGGCAAGTTGCCAACGAAGAGTTGGTGACTGTCTGGGTAGCGAATTATGCGACGGTTATCAGATTCGCCCTGCTCCATGTCCCCTCTGCCTAATGTCCATTTAAGACAAGCAAGTTAGATTTGAAAAATTTAAAACTAAAGAAACTTGCACACATCTATAATGGAACTCATCTTGTAAAGACTGTGTATGGTTTAGAGAATATTACTGGTCCTGGCAGTGGCTTTTCCAAGCAAAAAACCCTAATTGCAAATCTGGTACAGATACAAGACAATGCTCTAATCTTAACCATATCAAGTCAACTTACCCAATAAATTTACCAGGTTTTGTAGTTAGTTCACTGGTAGAGAGGAATCCACGGCAGAACTAGGGAAGGGAATGGTGGACCATTTCTTTTTTAAGGTATTGATTTTTCTCAGTTTAATATTAATGTGCTATATAAAGGAAAATTGGTTCTTACCTGCTAATTTTCATTCCTGTAGAACCACAGATCAGTCCAGACTCCAGGGTTTTGCCTCCCTTCCAGCAGATGGCGACAGAGAAAGCTTTACTGACACTAACGTAACCTGGTGTGCCATATGCAGTCCATCAGTACTGACCTGTACCCAAGCTAAGATGGCAAATACCAAAACTCAACTTAACCAAACCCCATCCCCCACCAAACGAGCAGGGGGAAGAGAAACACACTGAATCTGAACGAGCTTTACAATCAAATAAAACAGAATATATGTCAACAGCACAGATCTAGCAGACTCTAAAAATCCAGACAGTGGTCTCGACTGATCTGTGGTACTATAGGAATGAAAATTAGCAGGTAAGAACCAATTTTCCTTTCCCTGTACGTACCCAGATCAATCCAGACTCCTGAGATGTACCAAAGCTTCCCTAAACCAGGTGGGACTGTGAGAGTCCCGCTCAAAGTACACTCTCCAAAACTGCTGGACTCTGGTGTCTGGACATCAAGACGATAATGCCTGAAGAAAGTGTGTAAAGATTTCCAAGTAGCCGCTCTACAAATCTCTTGTAGCGACAATGACATTCTGCCCAGGATGTCAACTGTGATTGTGTCCAGTGAGCTCTCAGACTCTGAGGCACCGAACAGCCCATGCAAATGTACACCATAAAGATGGCCTCTTTCAGCCATCGTGCTATGGTTGCTTTCAAAGCTTTCTGCCCCTTCTTCGCACCATTCCAAAGAACGAAAAGATGATCGGAAACTCTGAAACTGTTAGTGACTTCCAGATACCGTAAGAGCTTGCTTCACATCCAAACACCTTAACTCCTTATTCAATGCAAGTGTCCTATCCAAATTTGTGAAGGCCAGTAAGTCCACTGTCTGGTTCAAGGGAAAGGAGGAAACAACTTTTGGAAGGAAAGAAGGCTCCGTTCACAAAAAAAAAAAAAAAAGACACCTGAATCCAAAAACCTGAGGAAAGGTTCTCTACATGATAGGGCCTGTAGCTCTGAAATCCGCCTAGCCAAATAAATTGCCACCAGAACAACTTTTAAAGTAAGATCCTTCACAGTTGCCCTGTATAGCTGTTTGAACGGTGCCCTCCACAAAGTTTTAAGAACTAAGTTTAGGCACCATGGAGGACAAGCTTTCTACACCAGGGGATGCAAATGTTTGACACCCCCCCCCCCCCCCCCCGTAAAAAAGTACCACATCCGAATGCACAGCCAGAGATGCACCGTGCCTCTTGCACTTAAGGCACCCAAGGCAGCCACCTAGACTCTTAACGAGTTGAAAGCCAAACTTTTTGCCAAGCCTTGCTACAAAAAGGACAAAATGTGGGCTACCGAAGCCCAAAAGGGATCCATATTTTGCTCCTTGCACCAAATCTCTAACACCTCTCTCACCTGCACGTAAGCTAGGGAGGTGGACTTCTTCCTTGCTTGTAACATAATGGTAGCCACATCCTCCGAATAACTCTTCTCTTAGGCGCCTCCTCCTCCCAAAAGCCAAGCCGCGAGAGAGAAGCAAGCCGCCTGATCCAAAAACATAGGACCCTGGTGAAGCAGATTGGGAAGGTGAGCCAGACGTAGTGGGCCATCCACTTGAGACTGACTAAATTCACGAACCACGGGCAGCAAGGCCTTTCTGGTGCTACCAGAATCACCTGCCCCGGATGAAGCTTTATCCTTTGCAAGACTTTGCCCACCAGTGGCCATGGCAGAAACACATATAGGAGAATTCCTCATGGCCACAGGAGGAGCAAGGCATCAACCCCTTCTGCCCCGTGCTCTCTCCTTCGGCTGATGAATCTCTGAGCCTTGGCATTGTTGCACGTTGCCATGAGGTCCATGCAAGTACTCCCCACCTGTGACGAATCAGGAGCATGGCCTCCGCTGACAACTCCCACTCCCCAGGATCCAACTGTTGGTGACTGAGAAATCCACCTGAACATTGTCTAACCCTGCTATGTGGGAAGCTGCCAGCATCTCCAGATGGTGTTCTGTCCAGTGGACTAACTCCGGTGCCTCCTGCGCCACCGCCTGTCTCTTGGTACTGCCCTGACAGTTGATGTAAGCCATCACCATTGCACTGTCTGATAATACTCTCACTGGCTTGCCCGGAACAAGAGATAAGGCCTGCAACACCAGACACACTGCTCTTGTCTCTAGAAGGTTAATGGACCAAGATGTCTCCACCAGAGACCCTGCACCACTTGAGTCTGACACAGCCACCCAACCGGATAGGCTGGCATCGGTTGCGACCACTATCTAATTTGGAATCTCCCAAGGACATCCCACAGTTCAAACTGCCCTGACAGCCACCAATCCAGACTTGCCCTGGCGCATTCCGTAAGAGGCAGTGGTAGATGAAATTGCTCAGAGACTGGATTCAACCTGGAGAGCAAGGCCACTGAAGAGGCCGCATACGAGCCAAGGACCAAGAGACCAATTCCAAAGTGGAAGCCATAGAACCAAGAACCTGTAGATAATCGCAGACACTGGCAACTGGATTGCTTACCAATCTGTCCCTAGATCTTGACAACCCGCTCATCGGTGAGAGAAACTCTTCCAAGCCTGGTGTCGAAGTGTGCTCCCAGGAACTCAAGAACTTGAGATGGCACTAGCTGGCTCTTGGGGAAATTCACAACCCAGCCAAGGGACTAAGGGTGGCAGTACTACTGTCACCCACCGATGACAGAGGTCCTCTGATTTTGCTCAAATCAACCAGTCATCCAAATATGGGTGGACTAGGACACCCTCCTGCCGAAGAGCTGCAACTACCACCAACACCTTCGTAAAGGTCCTCGGTGCTGTTGCCAATCTGAACAGCAGGGCGCAAAACTGAAAATGATTTCAGAGGATCATAAACCTGAGAAACATTTGATGGTTTGGACGAATCAGAATGTGCAGCTAGGCCTCAGTCAAATCTAGAGAAGCCAAAAACTCCCCCTTGCGTACTGCAGCAATCACCTACCTCAGCGTTTTCATCCGAAAATGATGTAACTTAAGTGCCATATTTATCTTCTTTAAATCTAGAATCAGATGAAAGGTGCCGTCCTTCTTTGGGACCACAAAATAAATGGAATACCTTCCTAATCCTCTTTCTTCAATTGGCACTGGTACTATGGCCCACAGACGTAGGCAATTGATGGTTTCCCAAACCACTAACTTTCTGCTCATAAGTGCAAGGGGACCTCGAACAAACCTTTTAGTGGCTGAGCAAATAAAGCGTAACAGTGTTCTATCACACTTAGGATCCATTGATCAGACGTGATCTTGGCCCACTCCAAGAAAAGATGTTAACCAACCTCCGATGCGTAGAACCAAGGAGTGGGCCAGCCTTGCTTCATTGAGAGGACTTGGCACCAGGGGCTCCCTGACCGGAGCCATTTCTGATCGGTCTCTGGACTCTAATAGGACTGGGTCCAAGACTGTTGCCTCCCGGCTCCTTGTCTCTGACCTCAACCCGAAGGACGAGACTAATGGGAACGCCGGCTCAACCAGAAACTAGACCGTATCGAAGAGAAGCGTCTGCCAAACCTCTGCTTGTCCCCTGGCAGCTTGTGCCCTTTAGTCTCTCCAAGAAGCTTCACTAACTGCTCCAAGTCCTCTCCAAAAAGCAACTTCCCCTTAAATGGAAGCGATCCCAGCTGAGACTTAGACCAACATCTGTAGACCAGTTCTTTAACCACAGAAGCCTTCTGGCGGAAACCGCAGACATCGAACAAGAGGAAGTGCGTATAAGATCATACAAGGCATCCGCCCCATAGGCTACAACGGCCTCTAGCCATTCGGCCTGCTGTGCGTCCTTCTGAGAAAATGACTTGGACTGCAACTGCTGCACCCAGCGCAATCCGCTCCGGAGCATAAAACTGCTACACACAGCAGTGCGAATGCCCAACGCAGACACCTCAAAGATCTTATTGAGATGCACCTACACTTCCTATCCTGCATATCCTTAAGTGTGGCCGAACTGGTTACTGGGATCGTTTTCTTTATCACGGCAAACACCGAAGCATCCACCTTCAGCACCTGCAAAAGATCCAACGTGTCTTCAGGCAAAGGACACAACTTCTCCATGGCTCTGCCAACCTTCAAGCTTAGATCTGGAATCTCCCACTCCCGAAGTACTAATTCCTTCACCGACTTGTAGAAAGGAAACATTTTGGCCCGTTCCCTCAGACCCCACATGACTGGATCCACTTCCTCATGGTCCAAATCCACTTGAGGCTCTTTAATACCCAGTTCATTAAGAATACACAGTATTAAGGGCCACAATTCCTCCCAGCAAAAGAGGCGGACCACTTTCGGATCATCCCACTCCACAGGGAGAGCTTGATCCTGTGCCTCATCCAGGTCAGTGCAATCCAAACGAGGATCTACCCCAGATGGATTTGCCGCCAGGGATTCCTCGGCCTCCGAGCTCTCTGAGCTATCATTGGCCTTCCCCTGGGGCAACTGACGAGCCAGAACTCTCCTAACTCTGGTTGCTCCACTAGTGGCTTGAGATGACAATGTACAGCTGCCCTTTTCGCCAAAAAAGCTTTATGCATTATCAAAATGAAATCTGGCGAAAAATCCCGATTCCTGAGGATCTTCATCCTCACCCCCCCCCCCCCCCAACAGAGAATCCTGGGGCCCCTCTGGGAGCCTTCAATCAGCCAGCTACAGTGGTGGGGGCAGAGCAGCATCCCTGCAAAGCCTGACAGTCACAGCAGCAAAGGAAGACAAAATGGCCACCGTTCCTGCCAAAACCAGAAAGGCACTGTCAGGCTGATCTGTTTCTCCCATTCTAAATGCAGAGGATCGCTGCCTGCTAGCAATTCCCCCCCACTCTACGTGCTCCCCAAGCTGCCTTCCCCTACAGAGATGCAACGGGAGCAAATGCCGGCATGGGAGAGGTGCGCATGTGTCTCCACACACTGCGAGGCTTCGTGGCAGAAAACTTCGGGGACCTTTCTCCTGCCTGTTTTTGTTTGTTTAAACAAACAATCCCCTGGAGCTGACCACGCCGCTAGCAGCTGATCTGCAGCATGGCCGACGACCTGCAGAACACTGAGAAGCCAAAGAACCCAAACGGCAAATAGTGTTTTGTTTTTTTTAAACTTTATACTTGCTGCTTCAGGCTCCGGCTGTCCACCTGAGGTGGGAGGGGGGGGGGGATGGAGAGGAACTGGCCCCATCAGTTATTTCCCCCCTCAGCGGGTAAAGGATCTGGGCAGACTTAAGGGTTTCCAACCCCTTCCCGCATGTGAGCTCCTCCACCTCAAAGGATGGCCCCACCAGGGCCTACCGACCTTCAAGGAGGGCTAAGAAACAATCAACTCTGACACCTCTTTCCTCTCTCTCTTTTAAATCGCTTCAGATTTCAGGATCTGCACCACCTTCCATCTGCTGGAGACAGAGAAATACCGACGGACTGCAGGTGGCAGTAAAACTCTCTCTGTCTATCTGCTGGAAGGGAGGCAAAACCCAGGAGAGTCTGGACACGTACAGGGAACATGCCTGAATTTCTCTCCATATATCCTATTCTAATTTTCTACAATTGAACACATGCTACACATGGTGAAAACACTGATTTGAGTCCATTCGGCCCAGCATCCTGTCTCCAATAGTGACCAATCAGGATCTCAAGGAAGTATCCAGCAGATCCCAAAATGTAGATACATTTCTTGTTGCCTACTCCCAGGGGATAAGCAATGGCCTTCCCCAAGCCTCTGTAGTTAATTTATGGATTTTTCTTCCAGTTAACCTGTCTAAACGCCTTTTAAAAAAAAACTCAGCTATGCTAGATGCCTTGATCACATCCTCTGGCAACAAGTGCTAGGAGTGAAAAAAAAACATTTTCTCCAATTTGTTTTAAATCTTCTGTTTTTTCATGGGGTTCCCACTAGTCCTTGTACTATCTGATCCTCTGGGCACCTGCACTTCTTGATGGTCATCAATAGGAGTGCTATTTTAATTTCTGCTCTCAAGGGGACATTTGCAGGTCAGTTTAAAAATATTTGTGAAAAGTACTAATATCCAGCTTTCTGCTAAAGTAAGTTACCACAGTGTATACTACCAATGAAGAGAGGAAGATGTATACTAGAAGATTTAAAAACTACCTGATGTTGATCCATGACAACTAGGTAAGAAACTGGACTTACCAGAACAGCTAAACATTTATATGAAGAACTGCATTAAGTTTTTGACCCCTATCTTAGGTCTATGAGAAAACCATTTGCTAAGCTAGACTTTTGGTTGTAACAACTTCTAAAACATTAGCTTCATTCTCCCTGCCTTTCTCCCCACTTTTAAAGACAAAGGGGAGCCCATCTGCAAATGAAGAGACTAGGCCAAGTAAGTGGACATCAGTAAAACATCTGGTTTATGTAACTGTTATTCCAATGTCACTTGCTGCTGTCTATTTAATTATAGCTTGCACGTCTTAACCATTTTAATTCACATTTTAAAGTTTTAAAGATGTGCCACATTGGCTATAGCTTAATTTGTACATCTGTGGTGCAGCTGAAGATAAAAAAAAAATATATATAATTTCAGTAGAAGCTCAACAGGATCTAACTTAGCAGAACAAATCAATATTATAAATTCAATTTACATCTGTTTCAAGAACTGCTGGAAGGTGTTTACAATTCTGGTGGAGGGGCAAATTTCCATTTTAATCAGCCCTAACAATTTCCTTCCAGTTTATTGCACATTTGCACAAGATTTTCATTTCTTTTTTAAAGGTTCTCTAATTGCAATCTATAGAATATTACAAATTACCTGGCCTCAGTCCCCGTGGAGGAAAACTTGGTCGCTCTCGAGGACGCTGCTCCCGCACACGAGGAGGCTGAGCCTGAATTTCAGGTTTACTTTCAACCCTTGGCTGGAACAGCAGGAGAAACCATTACAGAAAAATACTATTTACAAAGAGAAGATGAATTAGGCAAAACCTATAAAACTAGTCCCTGGCATGAGCAATCTTAAAATGAGAAGTTATCATTATGAAAATGCAAAGTGTCCTATGAAGGGAAGGCACACCAGCCTCTGTTTTTAATGTTGGAATATTTGTGATCTTCTATAGGAGCTCACTCATAGAATGAGTAATTAATACTGCCCAGTTGTAAATGGTGTTCCCTGTACTTACCCAGATCAGTCCAGACTCCTGGGTTTTGCCTCCCTTCCAGCAGAGACAGAGACATTTTTGCAGCCACTGGTATATAACCTGGTGTAGCACCTGCAGTCCCCTCAGTATTTCTCTATCTCCAGCAGATGGAGGAGGTGTAAAATCTGCAGTTTTGAACCTAAAAATAAATAAATAAAAAAATAGAAGAGGGACAGAAAGGCAGGAGGATATCATGTGGCTTTTTCTCCACACCAGCTGTGCAGAGAAGAGCTTTGGGGGTTAGTTTGATTTTTGCTCTACTGCTTTGCTTCCCTGGCCCGCATGGTCGCCGCTGGGACTCAGGATGTTTCGGGAGCTCCGATGTGCCGTTTGTGGGTCTGCTTCCTCATGCTTGTCATGTACAGGCTGCTGTGTCCGATACCTCACCGGTGGTGAGGCATGTCGGGGGTGGGTGGGGGTTGTCCCGCGGTGTCATCTCCTCGTCAGCGCCGGTCTGGTGGATCGAAAGCTGCACGGGGTGAGAATGAAGATCCGTTGCTGCTCAGTGCGGGAGCAGCAGCCATTTTGGACCTTCTCGTCTAAAGCACAGATCACAGCAGGGGGAAGGGGGGGGGGGAATCTCTCACCCACGCTTTCGCCGACCGATTTAAGCCCCAAGGAGGCCCGGGGGAGGGGGCATCCAATCCTCTGGATGAGGATCTGGATTCTTTCTCCCCTTTTTCACCTGAGTTTGTGCTCTTGATGCACAAGGCTTTTTTAATCCATGAGGCTGCAGGGCGGCTTTCGCAAGCACCGGGCTGCTGATTCCCCAAAGGGGAAGAGATCCAAGCTCTCGGGGGCCCTGGGAGCCACAAAGGTTTGGCGGGTCCAGGAGCCTCCGAAGGCTGGTAATTTGGAGGGAGTCTCCTCCAAGGAATCTGAGGGGGAATTGCTTCTGGTGGTTGGCGTTTCAGACACTGATCCTGATAAGAATTCGCAGGACCCGTCCGAGGAAGTGGAGTTGGTCCCATCCGTAGAGGGCGATGACCCCAAGGTGCTTTGCCTTTTTCACAAGGAGGAGCTGGGTCCCTTGATCCTGCATGTTCTGGCGGAGTTAGGCCAGGGCATGCATGTGGATTCGGACCACGAGGAAGTAGACCCAATCATGGCGGGCCTGCGGGGTCCAGCCAAGACTTTTCCTTTTCTTAAGTCAGTGCAGCAGTTGGTGGTTAGGGAGTGGGATACTCCAGACACTGGCCTGAAGGTAAGCAGAGCTATGGACAAACTGTATCTGCTGCCCGAGGACACTTTGGAGTTGCTTCGGATTCCGAAGGTGGATGCCTCAGTTTCGGTGGTTATAAAGAGGATGACCATTCCGGTTGCAGGGGCCGCCACTCTGAAGAATGTGCAAGATACAAAGCTTGAGCTGCATCTTAAAAAGATTTGAGGTGTCAGCGCTGGGCATTTGGGGGCTGTCTGTAGCAGTTTTATGCGTCGAGCATCTCTGTGGTGGGTGCAGCAGTTACAAGAAAGTGCAGATGTGCCACCTAAGAACATAAGAAATTGCCATACTGGGTCAGACCAAGGGTCCAACAAGCCCAGCATCCTGTTTCCAACAGAGGCCAAACCAGGCCACAAGAACCTGGCAATTACCCAAATACTAAGAAGATCCCATGCTATTGATGCAATTAATAGCAGTGGCTATTCACTAAGAAAACTTGATTAATAGCAGTTAATGGACTTCTCCTCCAAGAACTTATCCAAATCTTTTTTGAACCCAGCTACACTAACTGCACTAACCACATCCTTCGGCAACAAATTCCAGAGCTTAATTGTGTAGAGTCTCAGAAGGCAGAGCGTCTGGAAGTTGCGGTTGCGTATGGTGCTGACGCCTTATATGACTTCATTCGTACTTCATCCAAAATGATGGTTTCCACGGTTTCCGCCAGGAGACTTCTTTGGTTGTGGAACTGATCTGCTGATGTTTCCTCAAAAGGCTCAGCTCAGGGCATTGCCATTCACTTTGAATGCATATACAGCGTTGCTCTCTGCTTCAATAAGGAAAAATGTGGAAAAGAGGATTTACCATTCAGACAACATCCAACAAGGCATTGGTCTGTGCAGTCTGGATAAACAAGCATCGGGGTAACTTGCTTGATGCGGCGGTTGCTACCATTAACCATTAAGTCTTATGCTCACCTTTGATGCAACTCCAGCTTTACTCTCTGCATCAATGGCAGGAAATTTTAATCAAACAGTTACCAGCAAGGGCCCTGAACTTGGTGGTTGGTGAAACAGCTAAGTATGGGAAAAAAAAGCGTGGGAGCTTGCTGGGCAGACTGAATGGCCGATTGGTCTTTTTCTGCCGTTATTTCTATGTTTCTATGTAAGAGCAAGCTTTTTTTTGGTGAGGACTTGGATCACTTGATAAAGCTGTTGGGAGAGAATAAGGTTCACAAATTGCCGGAGGACAAGCCCAAGGGGTCTAAGGGATCCTTTCAGTCTTGCTCCCGGTTTTGGTGGCAGAAGCGCTTCAGGCAGAGTAGAGCCCCGGTTACTGGTCAGCGGCAGGCTTCGGGGAGGTCGCAGTCCTGGAATTACTCCTTTCAGACCTGCAGACAGGGAATGAATGGCTCCAGCCAGGGTTCTGGAGGAGCCAAACCCTCGCAATGAAGCGAGGCTGGTCCACTCCTCCATCCTGTTGACAGGAAGTTGTCTTACTCATTTTTATGAGGAGTGGGCCAAGATCACGTTGGACCAGTGGGTTCTAAGCGTGATAGAACACTATTACGCTTTAGATTTTGCTCATCCGCTGAGAAGCCTCTTCATAGTGTCTCCCTATGCCATGATGGAAAAGAAGCAAATCATGCTTCAGACTCTCGATCGTCTGCATCAGCTGGGGGCCATAGTTCCAATACCTCCGCAGGAGCAAAGAACAGGTTGTTACTCCATTTATTGGTGCCCAAAAAGGATGGGGCATTCCATCCAATCTTGGACTTGAATAAGATGAATCTAGCTCTAAACGTTCTTCGTTTTCAAATGGAAACTTTGCATTCCGTCATCACAGCTGATTGAAGAGGAGAGTTTTTAAGCATCCCTGGATCTGACGGAGGCGTATCTGCATATCGGAATCCATCCGGATCAGAGGTCATCTTGTTTCATGGTCCTAGGACAGCATTTTCAATTTTGTGCCCTTCTGTTCAGCTTGGCAACAGCTCCCCGGACTTCACCAGTGATGGTGGCGGCTCTCAGGAAAGAGGGCGTGCTTGTACACCCAATATCTGGATGACTGGCTGATTCGAACAAAGTCTGAAGACCTGTGCGAGCAAGATGCGCCACTTGCAGTCAGGCTGGGTAGTGAACTTATCCAAGAGCCAGCTTCTCCCCTCCCAAGTACTGAATTTTCTGGGAGCATGTTTCAATAACTGAGTGGGGAAGGTTTTTCTCTCTGAGGAGCATATGCTCAAGTTATAGGTGTGGAGTCTTACAGGCCTGTGTGCTCAGGGTATGTGCTCAGGGTACTTAAAGGCATTTACCTTGGAACTCATTCCCTGGGCATTTGCTCATATGCGGCCCCTTCAACAGGTGTTGCTTTCCTGCTGGGATCCAGTATTGGACCAGTTTCACCTTCTCCTACTGCTTACCGATTCAGCAAGGTCCAGTCTGTCATGGTGGCTTTCTCGCCACAACTTGAGCCGTGGGATGGACTTAAATGTTCCTCAGTGGATAGTGGTGACTACCGATGCCAGCCTCTCCAGTTGGGAAACAGTCTGCCAGTCCCACTCTATCCAAGGTCAATGGTCAGAGGAAGCTTCGTGGTCCATCAACCATCTTGAGGTGAGTGGTGCGGTTAGCCCTCCAGGTTTTATTACCTCTGTTGCAAAACCATCTGGTCAGGATTCTGTCCGACAATGCGACAACAGTGGCATACATCAACCACTAAGGGGGGGTCCAAGAGTCTGGCAGTTGCTCAGGAAGCAAAGATGCTCATGTGTTGGGCGGAGCTGCATTTGTCTTTGATAACAGCCTCCCATATTGCGGGGTCTGACAATGTGCAGATCAACTTTCTAAGTCAGCAGCAGGTGGATCCCGGAGAATAGGAACTCTCGGAAGAAGCGATGCGTCTCATTACCTGCAGTAGGGTGTTCCTCATATGGATCTAATGGTGAATCAGCGGAATGCCAAGGCCCCTCAATTCTTCAGCCATGGGAGAGAGCGAGGAGCGGAAGGGGTTGATGCCCTGGTTCTTCCTTGGCCAAGCAACATTCAGATCTATGTGTTTCCACTGTGGCCGCTGGTCGGCAAGATAGTCAAGAGAATAGAGGTACATGCATGAAGAGTAATCCTGGTGGCTCCAGAGTGACCTTGGAGACCTTGGTTTGCAGATTTGGTCAATCTGGTGCTGGACGGCCCTTTCAGGCTGAGTCTTCTTCCAAACCTACTACCATCAGGGACCCATATTTTTAGATCAGGCAAATCGCTTTTGTCTAGCAGCTTGGTTTTTGAGAGGCAGCGATTAGGAAAGGATATCTGGAGGATGTTAATTCTACTCTGCTGCAGGCTCAAAGGACTTCCACTTCTCTGGCGAATGTCAGAGTGTGGAGGATTTTCGAGTCTTGGTGCACTGATCAAAAGATCGATCCACAGCAAGCGTCGGTAGGGCAGACCCTGGCTTTTCTGCAGAAAGAGTTGACAAAAGGTTTGTCTTTCAACTCCATAAGAGTTCAGGTTTTGGCTCTGGGCTTTTTCAAGGCCAGATTCATGGAAAGCCTCTGGCATCACATCCAGATGTGGTGATTTTTCTCAGGGGGGGGGGCAAAGCATTTGCAGCCTCCTAGGTCAGTGTGTCCTTCTTGGAGTCTGAATTTGACTCTCAAAGGCATGTGTGCAGCACTGTTTGAGACCCTTAAAAAGGGCTGCCTTAAAGGATCTCACTTTGAAGGTGGTTTTTCTTGGTGGCTATTTGTTCAGCCAGAAGGGTCTCTGAACTTCAAGCCTTGTCCTGCAGGAAGCCTTATGGATCTCAGATTTGGGGGATCTCGTTGAGGACGGTTCTATCTTTTCTACCCAAGGTGGTTTCAGCATTCCATTTAAGTCAATCTGTGGAACTTCTGGCTTTTCCAAATCTGGAGCCTGGGACACCTCATGCTAAGGAAGTAAGGCGTTTGGATGTCAGATGAGCCTTATTACTCTACCTGGAGGTTACTAACAGTTTCAGATTGTTGGATCACCTTTTCGTGCTGTGGAGTGGTGCGAAAAAGGGTCAGAAAGTTCTGAAAGCCACGATTGCGGGTTGGTTGAAGGAGGCCATTGTCTCCACTTACATTTGTTGCGGTCGACCTGTCCCGGAGGAAGTACAGGCTCATTCAACCCAGTCCCAGGCAGCCTCCTGGGCAGAATGTCAGCTAGTGTCCCTGCAAGAGATTTGCAGGGCAGCAACTTGGAAATCTTTGCATACCTTTGCTAGACACTATAGATTGGGCGTTCAAGCGCTGGAAGTTGCTAGTTTTGGCGAGAGCATCCTTCAAGTGGGACTCTGACAGTCCCACCCAGTTTAGGGAAGCTTTGGTACATCCCAGGAGTCTGGACTGATCTGGGTATGTACAGGGAGAGGAAAATTGGTTCTTACCTGCTAATTTTCATTCCTGTAGTACCACAGATCAGTTCAGAGTCCCACCCAAGGGGTGTGTGCTTTTGGAGAGTCTGCTCGATCTGTCTTTTTATCTGTTGTCCTTTTTGTCTGAAGAATGGCACAGGCTTCTTTTTCTCCGTGAAGTATTCAGATCGTTTATGGCTGTATGTTTTTTCCTCCGTTCGTTTGAGAGGGGTTGATTCTAAAATTTGTTAGGGGTGTTTTTACTGTATTAGCTTGGGTACACAGTAATACTGAGGGACTGCAGGAGCTACACCAGGTTATTTGCTAGTGGCTGTAAGAATTTATCTGTCTCCATCTGCTAGAAGGGAGGCAAAACTCAGGAATTTGGACTGGACTGATCTGTGGTACTACAAGAACAAAGGTTAGCAGGTAAGAACCAATTTCTCTCTCATTTTCACATCTCAAAAATGAAAGATTGGATTCACCTGGTTGAAAACTGGACCCATGGAATTCAGTTCTAAACAGTCACAATGTCTCTCAGCAAAATTATTCCTTCAAATAAAACTACTTTCATACTTGTGGCTCCTAAGCACCCAAATCAAAGGAACAAATAAGTCCTTCTGTTACTACTCAGGTCTTTTAAGTGATAGATTTTTTCATCTCATTAGGTATGCCTCATGTGATCATCATTTCACTTCAGTGGACACTAGTAAGGAATATGCTTGTGGATCATTTCCATTACAATTACTATACTTTCCAAGATACATCAAGATTACACATGCAGAATGCATTGATAAATCCCACGATTTCACCATTAACAAGGGAACATCACAACTGTGTTATGGCCCAGGAGGAATCAATCAGTAGTAAAGCATTACAAAATGAACAGGGTGGTTAGTACCTTCATTTTTGGTCAGATTTCCAATATCATGCCATAAGAACCACACACAAGTCTAGTTTCCTGGCAAATATTCATAAATTTTGACATATAATTGTACTAATTTAAATAAGAAAACAGTTAATTTATATAACTCTGGTTAAGGCAAAAAACCCAAACCTTTTTTTGCAGCCCTTGAGAACTAAAGTTAGTCATTCCTGTCCAAAGCTTTCTCCTTATAAAAATTCATTATAGGTGGTACTGCATAAGACCAAGATGTCTTCCCTCTCCCTCCTTAAATGTTTGCTCTGATAAAAATATGTATGCTTCAAAGGGCAGGTGGGGTGAGAGAACAGCAACTACATACATTTAACTTGTCACTCAAGTAATTACTGGATTTTGCTTCTCCTCTGCCCCTTCAGTAAAGCAAAGTGCATGGAAATCTATTAAAATAGCAGGTAGAATGCAACATGCATTTCCTGTAGTTCTCCACCGCTTGTCATGGTGTACTTATGAATGCTGCTGTATGCAGTGAGATTTACAAGTTTATTTAAATAGATCATTGTAGTTTTACAAGATAAATATTTTACTTAAAATGCAAAAATCTCCCTACAATTCTAGAATATATAGCTTTATCCATGGTTGAATCACCTTGTGTCTGCAAGGACCTTTACATCTGTTTCACTATGGCAAGTTTATCAGTATTACACTAGAAAAAAAGTTTAAGAAAGTTTTAGTTTTGCTTTTAAGGAGAGGTCATTCTCTCCCTATTCTTACTATTGTGAACTTGTATAATTCAGAATAGCTAATTAAATACAATTCACACTCAAGTTCAGTTCCATTATCTGCCTGACATTAGACATGACAAACTTGTAAAAATGTAAGCAATTACAATCTCTGTACAAATAGCTTTAAGCAATTTGTGGAGGAGACAATCTAATGCATTCACAGATCAGTTACCTGTGAGGCTGGTGCTTTAACAACATGGGGTGGAATTCCAGAGGAAGACACAGTACCACTAGGAGGCAGGTTTTTACTAGTCACTGAAGCCCAGGAGAAAGCCTGCAGGAAATGCAACAAACTTAGGCTACTACTAATGAAAAAACATTCATGTAGGGAAACTAGATTTGGAAGATGCACTGTGTGATTTCTAGCAGCTTTTAGTGAAACACTAATAGCTAGTGTAAACCTGTATATGCGCATGACTAATACATGCACAACCAGCTTGTAAAGGTGATTTTTCTCATTAATGATGTAGCAGGCAGCTGTATTTTAGTTTGTCAAAATATTCCAAGAAGACATTCAATCATTAGGTCATGCAAATGAAATGTGGAGTTTCCACCTCCCCTATCCTTTTTACAGCAAGCTTATTCTTTTCTCTTTTAAATTGTTTTACTTATCTAGAAAACACTTTACAGCATGAATTAATCGCCATAAAAGTATAAGAGGATCATCTCTGGTGAGTTGGTTATGCCACGAAATGCTAAGGGCCATGCAACAACTTGGAAACTAAGCACTCTCCATTCCCCAAACACCAAGCACTTCAACTGTTATAACCTGAAACCTAGGGTCATACTTACTACCTGCCATGGTTTTGACCTTGTTATCCAATCAGTATGTTAACAGTATGGGGAACACTTGATGTGGGTGTACAGCGAAACCAAATTGAGCTCAATAATTTATACAGCAGCCATCAGTAAAGGACTGATATTTTTTATAAAGCTGGTCATTTTATGACTATCAAGCATGACATTAAAAAAGTATACCACTACAAATGGGCAAGTGTGATAATTATCATTGTGGTGTTTTGAGGTGACCTTTAACTTAAAATCAAATCCCTTACACATATGGATTATGGAGTGTGGGCTGTCACATTCTAGGGGTGGAGTTTGACATACTAAACAGACAAATGAAGAGTCACAGATCTTAATTTTGTATTTTCAAAGTTTATCTGAATTGCCAACTTGTGCTGGCTTGGCTCCTAATGCCAACACTGCAAAAACAAGGTGTTTTCAAGAACTATTGCACTATCAAACAAGGATCAAAATTTTTTTTGTAAGGACCTGCAAATTAACTTAAGCAGTCCCATATTGGGTATATTTTATGAATTCAAGTTAGGTTTATGATTTAATATAAATTTTCCCTTTAGCATAAAGTACATTTACATTTTGAACACATGATCGCATAAGCCTTAGGTTTTAGGAAAATGAAACTGGATGCTCATCTAACCTTTGGGGGTTCTTGTGGTAAAGAAACAGTTTCTACAGGAGGTGGAGAAGGCGACTTCTCCTCCAGCTCTTCCAAGTTCTTTTCTTCCACTTCACACTTCAACTCCTCTGACTTTGGTTCCAACTCTGGTTCAGGCTCAGCCTCATGAACAGGTTCTTCTAAAGACTCTTCCACACCATTACTGTAAGAATCACACTGCATTTAGCCTACTAACCGGTTTGAAATAATTATACTAACAATTTATTTTGTTGCCTAAGGCAAGTTTACTCCTTGGCAATTAAAACACCCTCCCCCACTAACAAATATTAGCTAGCTAGTGACATACATCAATAGATATAATCTGTAATCTTAGGATACTAGTTCGTATACCATAATTCTGTCCTGAAAAGTGATGCTTCGGGGTGAGTACAGATCTCCAGACTGTCATGTTCAGTTAGAGAGACCAACAGCAACCAAACAAGATGCCAACAGGCATAACACAATTGCGGCACTATGAGTAACAGGAGACTGGCTGGTTCTCACAAGAAGCACGGGCACAGAGTTGGGTTCAGGCCTGGAACAAGTTACGCAGGACGGACCGACCAAAGGCACTGTCCTGATGACTATCACTGTCAAGGCAGTAGTGAGCCGCAAACGTGTGGAAAGCGCTCCAGGTTGCGGCCCGGCAAATTTCCACGACGGGGACAGCACGCAAATGAGCCAACGCTGCCATAACCCGCACAGAATGAGCCTTCACTCTGCCAGCCAGCTGAAGGCTCGACTGCACGTAGTAGAAGGCAATGCAATCTGCCAGCCAGTTAGACAAGGTCTTTTTTCCCACTGCCATTCCCAGCCTGTTAGAGTCAAACGACAAAGAGCTGGGTGGATTGCCTGTGGCTCGCATATGATTAAGCGTGATTACAGTCCAGGGTATGGAGAGAGCCCGTTCCTCTGAGTGGGAATGAGGCCTTGGAAAAAAAGGGGGGTAAAACAATCGACTGATTGATGTGGAAATCAGTCATGACCTTGGGCAGGAACTTAGGATGGGTACGCAAAACCACACGGTCGTGGAAGAACTTTGTGTACGGTGCGTACGTTACCAGGGCCTGAAGCTCACTGACCCTGTGAGCAGAAGTGATCGCCACCAGGAATATGACTTTCCAGGTGAACTTCAGGTCACAGGACTGCAGTGGTTCAAAGGGAGGCTGCATCAGTCTTGCCAGGACAACATTGAGGTCCCAGGACACTGCCGGTGGCCGCAGAGGGGGCTTCAGCTGGAGGAGACCCCCCCATAAAATGGCCAACTAGGGACTGGTCCGAAATGGGCTTACCAGCGACACCTCGATGATGCGCGCTGACAGCTCTGAGGAGCACCCTAACAAAACTAGTCTGAAGTCCAGACTCTGATAGGTACCACAGGTAGTCCAGCAGCCGGGGGAGAGGGCACAAGAAGGGGGTCTAACCCATGCCCTCCACACGAGATGGAAAAACGCTTCTATTTAAGCTGTAGGACTTCCTGGTCAAAGGTTTCTGGGACTCTACCAGAACCCAGGAAACAGAGCTGTAATGGCTGGAGGATTATGCACTCAACATCCAAGCTGTGATGGTCAGTGCCAGAGGTTTGGGTGGCGCAGGGTGCCCTGGTTCTGTGATATGAGGTCAGGCGTGCCCTCATCCCCAGCAGGATGGGCGCATGCACAGGCAGGTCCTGGAGAAGTGGGAACCAAACCTGTGGAGGCCAGGAAGATGCCAAGGATCATGGTCCCCCCGTCCTGCTGAAGCTTTGACAGAGTCTTCAAGAGGAGTGATAGAGGGGGGTACACATACAGGAGGCCCTGCCCCCAGTGAAGGGAGAAGGCATCGTAGGCCAGATGGCCATTCCCCACTACTAGGGAGCAGAACCTGCTCGCTATGTGGTTGAGAGGGGAAGCGAACAGATCCACATCTGTTCGCTTGTCCTGTGAGATAGCAACATTTGCTATCTCACAGGACAAGCAGGATGGTAGTCCTCACATATGGGTGAGTATCGAGCTGAGGATGTCCGAACATGCACCAAATGTACCCAAGTTGTCCAACAGGCACAACAACTGGGGTGAAATTTGGCAGAGGGCATCCTGAACTGCAAATAGTACTGCCTGCAAGCTACAGAATGCTCCCACTAAACCAAGAGCGGAGGCTACAGAAGAGCTCTCAAAATATTTCCTGCTGAAATTCAAAAGTTGTTTTTTTTTTTAAATCAGACTTGATCCATCCAAAACAAAAGAAAACCAAGGAGAAAAGAGAAAAATTCCTAAATTAGCTTTCTAGTCATCCCAGTGGGGAAGAAAATCCACCACTGTCATCTGCTGGAATCAGGAGAATACTGAGGATTAGCAGAGGGTGCACTGCCTTATAAGGAAGCACCCTTCGAAGTTCTCTCTGACTCCATCTGCTGGAAGGGGGACATAACCCATTGTCTGGACTGAGCCCAGTACGTACAGGGAATGGGAAGAGAAACCCTGGCCATATTTCTGAGAAGGGACAAGTTTGACCACCTTACCTCAAAGCTTGGCAGATTGAGAAGCTTCTGCGCTGAAGACTGAAATCTGTTGGGTCAGAGAGGGGCAAGAGAAATGTCAGTGGTAGCCATACTCTGCAATTTTCAAGACCCAGCACTCCTGGTGATACACCACCACTCCAGGAGGAAGAACTGAACCCTTCTCTCCACCAAAGGAGGCAGGTGTCAAAGTCATCAAAAACTGGTACTAGAATTAAGACTGCATCTGCTGCTGAGCCTTTGTTGATACCTTTTCCTCTGACAACCTCAAGCAGGCAGCTGCTGCTGAAGAGTGGGAAGAATTTGATGCTGAAAAGAACAGAAAGGATGTTTCTGGAAGAATGGATGTGTGTAGGAAAAACAAGAGCGGGCTAGTACCCCGCTGCAGCTGATACTGTAGGGTAAATTGATGCTCCTTAATCACATTCATCATCTCTTGAATTTTATCACTAAATAATTTGTACCCTGTGCAGGGAACATCTGTAAGATGATCATGCATTTCCTCTTGGAAACAGCTTGTTTACAACCATATGAGCATAAGAACATAAGAATTGCCATGCTGGGTCAGACCAAGGGTCCATCAAGCCCAGCATCCTGTTTCCAATAGAGGCCAAAACCAGGCCACAAGAACCTGGCAATTACCCAAACACTAAGAACCACCCATGCTACTGATGCAATTAATAGCAGTGGCTATTCCCTATGTACAATTGATTAATAGCCATTAATGGACTTCTCCTCCAAGAACTTATCCAAACCTTTTTTGAACCCAGTTACACTAACTGCACTAGCCTTTTAGCTCCAATGAAAGTGGCTGAAATCCAGGCCTCAGTATTAAAAGGCATCAAACAGAAAGGATGAAATGTTTCTTGCATTCCTCCATGTCCTCCACTGCTTGACAAAAGTACATCTGCTTAGGGTCAGATGATTCTGTCAAAAGCTTTAGCTTTTGCATATATTTGTGCAAATACTGCACCATGTAGAGCTAGTATGCCACAATCCAGGCATTCAGTATGGATCCTGGAAAGCCTTTTTCTGCCAGACATCCACACTTTTGGATCTTTCCCATTAAGTGTGTTGGAGTGATCATGATATTGCGAAGCATGTTTCAATGCTGATTCTGCCACCACAGAATAGTGAGAAGTTGGACCACCCCAAAACCAGAAGTCTGTACTTTAAGTCCAACTTTTGGACCACCAGAAGGCAAGATGCTTGTGTTTGCCTCATTCTCATCTGAGGATGTGAACTGGGATAGCCACAGAATCTGCTGGAGCTTGAAGGAACAGAAAAAGTCAGAAGACATTTGCTCCTCAGGTTCTCTTCCTTTTGTAATGGACAGTGTTTTTACTAGCTTATCCAAGAAACTGGAGTAGCAGAGATCATACAGAGAAGTATGTTGTTCAAAGTCCTGCAGAGAATTTGATAGATTCTCCATGGAATCTTCTTCCTCCCCTCCACCACAGGGGAACATCATGAACCCTTGTTCCTTAATTCCAATTGTTTCTAAAATGTTCAATGGTTTATATGCACCGTTTATTGTATCGCCTCCTAGCGAAAGTTAAGTTCTTTGTAAACCGGTGTGATCTATATCCTTTATAGGAATATCGGTATATAAAAATTCAAAATAAATAAATAAATAAATAAAACCCAACGATAAGGGTGACTGAAGAGGTGATCTCAATTGGTCCAAGGGGAAACATCCAGTAGGAACTCAGAACAAACTGATCCCACTTTTTCCCCTTCTGATTTTTGAAGGGATATCCCTGGAAAAGGAGAATCTGTCACCTCATGGTAAAGACTTACTCCCATCACTGGCTTGAGTAGAAGTAACTCACTGGTGCAGGACTTTGGGCTGAGTCACTGTATGGAAAAATGTCCTCTATCTTGAACAGGAGACAATCTCCCTCTTTGATCTTCAGGTTTTAAGAAGGCAGAGACATTCTGCACTAACTCCAATAGCTGGGATCCCAATGGCAAAGGGACCCTCTGTGCCGGAGTTGGAGGAGAAATTGGTTTAGTTAAAAGGTGGGGGAAAAAAGTGACTGAAAGATAGTTATACATTCTTGGCTTCCTGCTCTTTACGCCAGACAACATGCCCTTTATTTCATCCTTCCATATTCTTGATGTACATATCTACTGGAGAAAAGAATGGATAATGATGGGAGAAATTACTGAAATGAGATTGAGAACGTGTTCCATAGTTCTAGATTAAGCAAATATGAGATCCCAATGCAAGACTCATTTACCAAACAGCTCGAATTCAGAGGTGTAACTTACGGTACAGGATGAGCATCATAGTAAGCACTGTTCGTGTTCTCCTGCACAGGCTCAGGAGATGGTTGTCTTTCCTCCTGTTCTTCTTCTACCTCCTCTTCAGATTCTGACAGAACACAAACACAGAGCAACTATGTTCACTAAATGTCCTGTGTAGTAGCTGAAGAAAATCTCTTGACATGCATACACTAAGATATTCAAAAGATGGCTCTCTAATACATAACTGCTCAAAATGTTTGCTATAGCGAGGTAGATATTGAACCCCACTGTGCAGCTCAGATAGTTAGCTGGATAACTTAGGCCATATATTCAGCAGTGTGGCTGCGCCACTGAATATATCCAGTTATCTGGCTAACTTTAGGACAGCCCTATGGGCGAACCTCATTCGGCTAAGTCAGCTCCTCCCTGGAATGCCTGTGCCCCGCCCACCACTTATCAACTATCTATTGTACATCGCTTTCATTTATGTAAGAAAAGTGATACATCAAATAAAATAAATGTATCCATCTAAATAGCGCTGAATATTGCCCACAGTGCTGTTTTATCAAGGTCCATTCTAATGTTCAATTTCTAATCCTACCCAATTATATAAAAGCAGAAATTTCAAATTCTAAGTTGGAAATCAATACTTGCCTATTACCCTTAAAAAATGAAAGAAAATGTAAAATCCCTCTTTTTCACATTTATATTCATTTTCATTCCACATTTCTTATGTAAGGCATAGCAAGCTGGAGATTTACAGTGACTTAATATTCTCTGTTCATCCTGATGCTGCTTCAAAGCAAAATAAAGCTGGTAGGTATGCTCGCCAGAACAAATTGTATTGTAGTTCCCTCAAAGTTGCATTCCCTATTAGCCTAGGAATCCTACAAAATGCACTGCGGAACTGTTTCTCCGTCACTTGCAATGGGAGCTCAGCCCTCCATTTTGCCAATAGAAGTCTAAGTGCAGGTGGGTCTCAAAACACCACTAAAAAGCCTTGTAAAAGCAAGACACCCATTTTCCACCCGTCACCAATTTGAAAGAAATCCTCAATTTGACCTGAAATTCATCCCTGAGATTACCACTAGAAAGAGACCACCAATAATGGCGAAGTTCATTATACGCAAAGCGCTGCCCTGCTGTTATGCCAAAATGGGGCTCTATGTCTTGAGAAAAGTATTCCCATCTGCAGAAACTATCTGCACCACATGAGACATTCCATTTCGCTCCCAGTCTACAAAGGATTTAGTTTGTAATCCTGGCAGGAAGTCCCCATTACCTAAGAGGTAAAAAGATAGATTCCCGGTAACTATGGCGAAATCCAATACACAGGAACTGCCAAACCCAACAGATAGACAGTATAATCCAATGGGTCTGTAAATTGCCTGTTAGGGCTGAGGTCTCTGCATACAAAATAAAACGCAATGCCAGCAGCACCACCCATCCTGCTTCCCATGTCCGGGGTGTATACAGAGAAGCATCAAAGAGCCAATCCAGCAAATGTTGCAATATACAAGCTACATTGCACATTTCAATTTGGGACTCCCAAACCCGCTTTACCCCAACCGTCCAGTAAGTGCGTAAATGAACACGCTTGCATAACATAACTCAACCTTGTCTCTTTTCTGTAATAGAATTGGCAACACTTGTAACACAAAGCCACTGAGGCCAAAGCATCACCCTAAAAAGATTAACACGTCCAGACACTGAAAATGGCAAAGAATTCTATTTTTAAAACTTTTTCATTCCCTGCAACAGAAGTAAAACATTCAGATCATAAATGCGATGCAAATTCAACGAAAGAAAAATCCCTAAATAAACAAAAGAGCCAATAGTCCATTTTAAGGGAAATGCATTCCCCTATAGAGATTGCACTTGGAGATCAGACGCCAAAGCTTCAGACTTCTTCATATTGAGTTTAAAACCCGAGAAAGATCCAAAAAGCAGACATTACCCTAAGCACCACTGCCAAAGACTCCAATGGCCTAGATAAATAGACTAACAGATCGTCAGCAAAAGCCACAATTTTAAAGACCTGTGTCCCAATTGGTGTGCCAGTTATCCTGTCATCCTCCTACACAGACCGCAGTAGGGGTTCAAGTGTCAGAAGAAAGAGCAATGGCGATAGGGGGCAACCCTGACGTGTCCCTCTCAATCTCAAACTCTGTCATTTGTCCATTAACCCAGACTCGTGCCGTGGGAATAGAACATAACTACACTACATCAGAAAAGATCCCAGAAAACCCAAACTGCTCCAGAATGAAAAATAAATATTCCCAATCTACCCTGTCAAATGCTTTCTCAGCATCAAAATTGACAAGAAGAGAAGGAAAATGGGCAGATATACTTCAGGATACAGAAAGCATTATCTTACAAATATTAAAAGCTGCATGCTTCCCTCTTACAAACCCCACTTGATGTTCCACTATCAATGTTTTTACCTCTAGTTAAATTTTGTCTTTGTCTTTCTACTTCCTGGCTACTCTAGCCCCCAAGTTCAATCTCCTTGTTATTTGTAACTTTGCTTCGGCTCTCTGGTTTGGTTAATTAGTTAATCCCTAAGTTCTATGTAAAACGGTTTGATATGAATCCCTTAATGAAAACCGGTATAGAAATATGTTAAATAAATAAATAAATAAATAAATAAATAAATATAAGCAGATGAGCAACCAAATGGTCTGCAAATATTTTAGCCTGAAATTTGATTGAAATTAAGCGAAGAAATCAGTCGCTAGGATTCTGGAAGCATCAAATCCTTCCCTTTCTTTGGAAATACTTTAATCAAAGCCTTATTAGTAGGGAAATGGAACCGTTGCATCTTTCAGCTGCATAAACAGTCTGTAGGGAGGAGGCAACTCGCTCCTTCAGAAGTTTATAAAATTCTCCTTCATAACCATCCAGTCCAGGCACCTTAAATAGAGCAGCATGTTCAATCTGAACTTGGACCTCCATGGATGTTATAGGTGCATTCAAATCTTCCAATTATAAGGGAGTCAGCCTAGGTAAGGAAAGACAGCGAAAAATCCTCCCTAGCCCCCAAATCTCCCTTTTCTCCAGCATACAAAGATTCAAAGAAATCTAAGAATACAATACGTATATAGCAGGAGCAGAATTGACTGCCTTACCTTCAAGTATTCTGGATTGCAGCTATACAATGAATACCCTCCCTACGTTTAACTAAGGAAGCCAGCAGCTTACCCGATTTATCCCCAAATTTAAACAGTTGGAATTTGTTATAAAACAGATTTATAGGCTCTCTGATGTAAAAGAATTCAACTCCACCTGGAGTACTGCAAGCAGTCCAATTAGTGGGCATAGGAGAAGCAACAAACGATCACATCTCACCTGTTTCTCTAATGCCAAGAGCCTTTTATCTAACATCTTCCACCTCCAACTCAAATAGGCTATGACTTCTCCCATCATAACAGCCTTGGTGGTTTCCCAATAAAGGGTAGGGTTGGAAATATGGGCCTGATTTTGTTCATGAAAAACGTCCCACTTTCTTTCTAGGAAGGACCTAAATCCCACATCGTTATACAAGCAAGCAGGAAACCGCCACCCCCTAGGTCCCACAATTCATTTCACGCCAATGAAAATCCACCCAAATGAGAGCATGGTCCGAAGTTTCCATAGAACCAATAATCACCAGATTAATCTGAGAAAATAGAGAAGAGGCGGCCAACAGGTAATCAATCCTGGATTATGTTGGCTCAAGAAACATGGGTATAATCCCTTTCAATGGGATGCAAAACTCGCCATGCATTCTAAAGATCCAAACTATCACAGAGTCAGGAGACAGTTTTGTTTTTCATCAATCTCTCTCCAGCTGGACAATGGGACTTATCAAGAGTAGGGTAAAAAACATTGTTCAGATCTGTCCCACCAAAGTATAACCCTCCCTCATGACCTGTAGTTTACATAGAAATCTGGAAAAAGGTACACATTAGAGGCATAAATGTTACACAACAATAAGGGCTGCCCATTCAAAGACCTCCTTAATATTAAAAACCTGCTGCCTGGGGGTCACATGATATGGTGGGCTCTGTAGGACATGAGCTGCAGAGCTCCGGGTGCTGCCGCCTCGAGTTTTACTTTTCTTAGCATTTACCCTGCGATCATAACATTTTGCTCTGGGCTGTGACTGCTGAGTGCTCTTGGCTTCTGTCTGGGTGTGCTCTGGTGCGTTTACATTTTGCTATGTTGCTCCAATTAGTAAAAAAAAGTTAAGGACCCCAACAAATCTGCATCCCCCAAAATGGTAGATGGGATGGGTTCGGTATTGGCAGAGGACATGGATACCACTCTGGTAACTAAATTAACAGGCAGTTGTTACTGCTTTAGATGACTGTCACTCACATTTCTACCCAACTAGAAGAATTTAAATCTTCTTTCTCCGAATTGGGACCATGGCCTGATCACGCTGAAGAGTGGATCTTAGTGGTAGAAGATTAAGTGTTGCAGTTGGAGATGCAGATACATAACTTGGAAAAAGAAATGGCAGAGAAAAATGATAAACTGGTTGATTTTGAAAACAGGGCACAGAGGAAAAGTCTTTGGTTTGTTGGTGTTTGAGGATTACACCACAGATCTAGGCACTATCCTGGAAAACTGGTTGCTAGACGAGTTGGGCTTACCTGATTTAAAAGGTAAAATGATCTTTGAGAGAATGCATCACATAGGGCCTAAAACCTCAGGGAGAACTAGGCCCAGAATTATCATGGTCAAAATTTCTCACTATGCCTTTAAGGGAATGATCCTGTGAGCGTTTCAAAAAAAAACAAAACATACTCTACAAAGATAGAGTTCTTATATCCAGGATTTTTCCACCCGAATGATGCTAAAACGTAAAGAATTATCTCCCATTTGTACCAATTTGGCTAAGAACAACATCTGATTTGCTCTGCAGTATCCAGCTTACCTCCATATATGGCATCAAGGTAAAAGCATGATTTCCAGGTTTTAGAGGAAGCAAATCAGTTTGTCTCGCATCTATTAAAAGAGTGATGGTACCTGCAGGCACGTTGTGCCTGAGTACTTCATTTCAAGCAGTGATTGGACCGGTTACTTATTGGCTGAAGGATCATTGCTTTATGAGGCTTTCCTGGATCCACTTGGACCATCCTTGACTAGAACTGTATTCCAGCGGCTTATTTCTTTGACTTTCTTATGGATTTTTCCTGGTCACCGCAATATTTTGCTTTGAAGCACAGTTTGCTGGCTTTTCTTCTACATGATTCTGAGAGGAGATCATGAGCTGCATGCTCGTTGCAAGGATTGTGGGGTTCTTTTTTTCTTTATATATACAAGTAGGCATTGCCTTTCTTGCACTGACTAATGATAAGTTCTTGCAGGCACTTTGGCATCCGCGTCATGGGTTCATTTTGTGTTTGTTTTGATTAGTATTTCAGTCAACTTATACTCATGTACCTGCTTTTTTTTCCCTTTATGAAGGCTGTTTGACATTTGGTTGATCTTTGGCACATTCCAGTGGATGACAGAGGAGAGGATCACCTTGCTGGTGGCTGAAAGGAATTAGTAAGTTTTTGCTTGGGACATTGTCTTTTTTAAAAGTATTGGGGCAAAGTTAACTATTTGGGAATATTATTTAGTGTGTTTGTGCTTTTAATAGTCAGTAAGGCAGTGAATTAACAAGTTAAAAAAATACAGTCTAATATGAAAATTTTTATTGATTTTATAAAAGATAAAGGGAAAGTGGTGTGGTTCTGAGCCACTCTCCGATACACAAAGTGTCATGAGAATACATAAACTCCACATGTCCCCTAACCACCCTCCCACCCCAAACTACAACATTATAACCTCCTGGTAGGGTCCAGAGTCCACTGAGGGATCCAATCATAATTCAGCGAATAAGATAAAAAGTCCTGGAATTGAAAAAATAGTTACTCATTAAGAACAGAACTGCGGACACTCTGTGGGAGAGATTGTAAGTATGCGCCCCACACTTCCAGAAATCGCTTCCGGTGGCGTGGAGAGAGTCGCATTGCTGCCGCATCCATGAGCATCATACAGTGAAAAAGGTTGCGCCAAGTCCAATAGGAAAGGGAAGATGCATCTCGCCAATGCAATTAAATAACTTTCTTCCCCACCAAACATGCCTTTTGAATTAATAAGCGGGATCCCATACCACGAATACGTAATGGAGAAATGCAACCAAAAAGAAGCCACAGGGGAGACACAGGAATATTGACCCCAATAAGGTCTCTAGATATCTAACCAGTCTAACCCATAAATTATATATAGCTGGGCATTCCCTAAAAGCATGAGATAATGTTCCTCTTGCGTTCCCACAACACGCACAGGCTGGGGATAAGGAGATTCGCAAGTTAAAGGCCCCCCTTGTGCTGAAACATAGCTCCTGCGCAAAAATTTATATTGCATTTCTCTAAAATACAAATTCACTGATATCTGGGAAATTCGTCGAAAACAGGCTTTGATTATATAGCCATTAATGACAAAGACCCCATCCCCATTCCATCTGTCAACCAGAACAGAGCAAGTATCCACAACATTCAGCTGAGGCGTTTGTAATATTGAGATAGTGAAGGCGCCTGCTCCTTTTCAAATGAAAAAATAGTATCCAATGTGTGAAAGTGGGAGGCCTGCCAGACAGAGGAGGGAAGAGAGCCCACATAATGCTGTAATTGCAAGTATGGAAATACCTCAGTAGGAGATATGTCATTATGCTTCTGTAGGTCTGAGAAGGCCACAATGGTACCGTCCGGAGTCAAGACATGACCCAACAAAGTAATGCCCTTAGCCAGCCATCGCTGATAAACCACTGTTTGGGAGCCTGGGGTGAATTCCGGATTTCCCTGGACCGGTAAAAAATAGGCACAAATATTTGGAATCTGCAATAAACACACAAGTCGCGTCCAAGAGATCCTAAGGGGTTTAACAAGAACATTCTGCACTATAAACGTAAGGCTGTAGCTGGAGCTTGCAGAACAAATCTAAGGGAAAAGGAGGCAGTTAATTCCACATCTGCGGATAAGTTAAGCACAGTTGATTTGTCCAGCAACCAATCTCTCATCAGGCATAGATTACTAGCTAAATTATAAAGAGCTAAATCAGGGACTCCCAATTCCCCCCTCCCCCAGCGTTCAAGCATCCACGCCAACGAGACCCGGGATTTTCCCCCCTTCCAGTAAAACCGGCGTTGAGCCCTATCCAATTGCCTTAGGTCTACCACGCGCATATGGAGTGGCAAATTCTGAAAGAGGTATAACCACTTAGGTAGTATCATCATTTTAAAAAGATGGACCCTACCACCCAACGCTAGAGGGAGCCGTGCCCAAGTGAGCAATTTATCCTGAGTGTACTTTAGTAAAGGGGTCACGTTTAGTTTATATATATGGGACAAATCCCAGGGTAGGACAATTAGACTGTGTGTATTTTTAAAAGTCTGTAAGGCAGCTAGTAAGCAGAACTAAGTGTTTGTATTTAAAAAAAAAAAAAAAAACCCACAAAAAAATCCCCCCAGAAAGTAGCCAGAAGCTAGAAATAAGCTAGGAGCAGTGTATACCTAAGTAAAAAGGCTGAAAAGTTCAGCTCAGTAACTCACCTTGGAAAGGTATTGAGGTAGTGCGATTTGGTTTGAATAGGTACCAACATTTATTAATCAAGAGAGCAGTGAGTCCCTCTGGCTGACTAACTGAAGTTAGACTGTTTGTATTTATAGTACTCCCTGACTTTGAAAAGTGACCAATCAGTGAGCTCGTCAACGACGTGCACCACATATTTACGTAAAACTCTTATTCAACTAATGGTTAACAACATCTTTAGCGCACGTAACGTTCTTACGTGAAACTTTTATTTGACAAATAATTGACAGCTGACTGCAAAATTTCAAAATGTCATTCTTATATATGTCCTGATGTTATAAATGGATGTCCAACCACTCAAAAATGATTACAGTGGAATTCTGACTACTTCCACTCGATCTTACTATTAAGACCTTTTGGACTGATTGGTCACTTTTCAAAGTCAGGGAGTACTATAAAATAACTATAGCAGCAGTTGTTGGCATTATGAAGCCCGTATGTTGAAAGACTAAGAGTTACGTGAGTACAAAGACTGTAATAAGAAAAAAGCTGACATCGTAATTAATTTTTAATTTGCATTATGTCAACTGCATTATTTCACAGAATCCGCCCTGAGGAAGCATTAGGCGAAACGTTAACGTTGGCGGTGGCGTGCAGCACAAACTTGTTCAACATGAAGGAAAATTATAACAAGTTTTAAGATAAGTGCTTTACGATGATATCTGGCAAAGAATTACTGAAATTGGAGACATGTTAATTCTGTTTTAGAAAAAAAAAAAGACACTAAATTGATGGGCTTATAGCAAACATAAGTTATCGTGGCAGTAAACAGCGAGAATATACATGCCGTCAGTGTGACAATAAACGGCGAGAAGAAAACATGCTGTTGAAAGCAGTCAGCATATAAGGCTTTTGGACTGCTGGGACATTAGCCAATACATCGTGCTATTCAGTACGCTGCAACATTGATAAAGTTTGTTGCAACAAAACAAGCGATATCAGTTGTTTATACACAACGGGAATTGAAAAGCTGCTCAATTATAAAGAGTCAAACATGTTTTTATAAAAAAAGAAAAGAGACGTAATCAAGACCTATGATTGAACTTACTGGTTATAAAATTCATGGTCAGCCAGACCTTTTTTTTTGCCAGTTCTGAGGTCTTTGTCTCAAATAAAAAATAATTGGTATTAATAACTTTCAATAAAGTTTAATAAAGTTTATTTTTAACAGAGTTTCAGAACATATGATAACTTATGTAAGTTGTTACAGTTAGTTTTTGAGTATACTTGAATTGGATACTAGCTGGTCCCTTTTTTTCGTTTATCAAATTTGAATTAATGACTGGAAGAGGAACAGTATGCAAAATCCACGGCTCTCATGCTAAACTTTCAAAAGGGAAACTTTTGATAAAATGAGAAAAATAGAAAAAAACTGAAAGGAGCAGCTACAAAACTAAAAAAATGTACAAGAGGCGTGCTCATTGTTAAAAAATACCATTCTAGAAGCACAGTCCAGATGTATGCCACACATTAAGAAAGGTGGAAAGAAGGGGAGGTGGACCAGGGACAAGCCTCTCGCGAGGCCCCGAGGTGAGCAAAAAAATAGAAAGAAAAAAAAAAAACGCGGCAAATTTAAAGCAGGAAGCAGCAATTGGAAGGGCACCGCTAAGCCCTCCCTGGAAGCCCCAACGCCTCCCCAGAGCCCTTTAAAGGGCTGAAAACGGCTGCAGGCGCTCCCTTTTCTTCGGCGCCGCCGCCCTGCACTGCCCCCTCGGTCCGGGTCGGCCCTCCCTGCGCGGTCGGCGTCGGCCCATCAGGGCCAGGGGAGGTGGACCACGGACAAGCCTCTCGCGAGGCCCCGAGGTGAGCAAAAAAATAGAAAAAAAAAAAAACCACGGCGAATTTAAAGCAGGAAGCGGCAATTGGAAGGGCACCACTAAGCCCTCCCCGGAAGCCCCGACGCCTCCCCAGAGCCCTTTAAAGGGCTGAAAACGGCTGCAGGCGTCGCACGCCTAGCGTCGCGCAACAAAGGGGCCTGCCCCTTTGTGCGCACCAACACGTAGAACAAGAAGCTACCTGTGCCATCTTATGCCTATCCACCCTCTCCATTAATCCTACCGCCCTAAAGCAGTTTCTCCTCAAGCATTCTTCCAGCTTCTCCAGGATTCAGCATCCAGCATTCATCCAGCCACTCCAGCACCCAGCACCCATCCAGCCACTCCAGCACCCATCCAGCCACTCCAGCCACTCCAGCACCCATCCAGCCACTCCAGCACCCAGCACCCATCCAGCCACTCCAGCATTCATCCAGCCACTCCAGCATTCATCCAGCCACTCCAGCATTCATCCAGCCACTCCAGCACCCAGCATTCATCCAGCCACTCCAGCACCCAGCATTCATCCAGCCACTCCAGCACCCAGCATTCATCCAGCCACTCCAGCACCCAGCATTCATCCAGCCACTCCAGCATCCATCCAGCCACTCCAGCATCCATCCAGCCACTCCAGCATCCATCCAGCCACTCCAGCATTCAACGTCATTCAACATCCAGCTTTCAACCAGCCCGTCTAGAATCCAGCACCCAGCATCCATCCAGCCACTCCAGCATCCAGCATTCATCCAGCCACTCCAGCATCCAGCACCCAGCATTCAACGTCATTCAACATCCAGCTTTCAACCAGCCCCTCTAGAATCCAGCACCCAGCATTCAACCAGCCCCTCTAGAATCCAGCACCCAGCATTCAACCAGCCACTCCAACATCCAGCAGTCAGCCAGCCTCGCCAACATGATCAACATGATGCAAACCTTCCCTATCCCTATCATCCTGCACTCCTCCCTCAGAGTTAATTCACCCTTTCCCAAGATACAACGCTCTAAGAGATCCCTGATCCCCATCATGATCTCCCCTCTAACCCAATTCCTAGGCCTATTCTTAATCACACTAACCCTCCTCAACTCCCAATCTCTATCAAAAAAATCTCACTTGCTCAATGACTACCTACTGGACACCCAACCGGACCTGTGTGCTATAACTGAAACATGGTTAAAAAACACGGACACACCACTAATCAACCAATTACCCACACATCTTTACGACTTTTTCTCCATCCCTAGAACAAAAAAAAAAAAAAAAAAAAAAAAAAGAGGGGGAGGATTACTGCTAGCTGCCAAAAAAGAACTTAGACTAACCCAGCATGCAATTAAAACTTCAACTAAACTTGAAATCGGGCTATTCAAATCCAATCAACTCCAAATCTGCCTCATCTACGCCCCGCCTGGGCTCCTAGACTCCGACCCATCACCCCTCATAGAACTTATAGCCAAACACATCAATACCAACTCACCAGCGATCCTGCTAGGAGACTTCAACATTCATGTGGACTCCCCATCTCCCTCAGCTAACTGCGAAGCCCTCCTCTCATCCTTCATGGCCATGGGCTTTAAACAAATTATTAACAAACCCACGCACAAAGCAGGACACACACTAGATTTAATATTTACGAATGACCCGATCTCGACCACTGCTCTTCCTACCTGCTCCCCCATCCCTTGGTCAGATCACTCAATTATAGAAACGGAAATAGCCATAAAGAATAAACCCACCAACAACATCTCCAAATCCACGATCCAATTTAGAAAAACATGCTCCATGGAAACTCTCAGCAACACGCTCACCAAGGAACTAACTAACCTGGACCTCACAAATGCGGACACCGCCGTGAACTCCTGGCTAATCATCACCCACGCAGCAGCTGATAAAATATGCCCCTTGACATCCAGAAATATTAATCCTGCCCGTTCTAACAAAAAACCCTGGTTCTCATCAGAATTAAGAACACTTAAAAAAAAAACCTTCAACATAAAGAACAACAATGGCGGAAGAACCCCACTAATACTGCACGGGCCTCCTACAAAACCACTATGAGCTACTATAGGGCCACTATTCTTCGTACCAAAAGAGACTTCTACACCAAAAAAATACACGGCTTCATATATGACCCAAAAACACTCTTCTCATATGTTGCCACACTCACCACCCCTATTCGTCCTATCATCCAGGAAGAAGCACAAAACAAATCCACCGAGCTGGCAGTCTTCTTCGACAACAAAATAAAAAATCTACTTAGCCCGCTAACATCCTCCAACCCCATTCCTAACCCCATTCACAACTCCCAGCCGCCACCGGACCAAAACCACACCCCTTCAACACACAAACGGTCCCTAGAATCTTTTGATACCACATCATCCCTGGAAATAGAATCTATCATCAAAAAAATGAAGCCCTCATCGCACCCAGTAGACCAAATTCCGACCAAACTCCTTCTTACAATTCCTAACATCATCGCCAAACCATTGGCCGACATTATAAACTGTTCACTCACAAACGGAACAGTCCCAGACACTTTGAAAACAGCCTCGCTGAAACCTTTACTAAAAAAAACCCAACCTGGACCCATCTAATCCCACAAATTTTCGCCCTATCGCTAACTTACCTTTCATAGCCAAGCTAATGGAAAAACTGGTCAATACTAGACTCACAGACTACCTCGAATCCCACGACATCCTATATCCATCGCAATTCGGTTTCAGAAAACGCAAAAATACAGAAACTCTCCTACTCTCATTAACTGACAACATCCTGTTGGGTCTTGACAAAGGTCAATCATACCTTCTAGCTCTGCTAGACATCTCTGCAGCGTTCGACACAGTTAACCACACAATCCTCATCGACCGTCTCATGGAAATAGGTATCTCAGGTGCTGCACTCCTCTGGTTAAAATCCTTTCTAAGCGACAGATACTACAAAGTAAAAATAACCAACAAAGAGTCGCACCCGGTAGCTGCCAAACAAGGAGTTCCCCAGGGTTCCTCGCTCTCACCGACCCTATTCAACATATATCTTCTCCCCCATGCCAACTCCTCGATAACCTCAACCTCAGATACTTCATCTATGCGGACGACGTGCAGATCCTAATCCCCATCAAGGAACCCGTCTCCGACACGCTAAACTACTGGAATAGCTGCCTTCACGCCATTAACCTCCTTCTCACAAGTCTCTGCCTCGTTCTCAATATGTCCAAGACCGAACTGCTAATCATTTCCCCTAATGATAACATACTAGCCATCAATAATAACACACCTCTAGTAAATCAAGTGAGAGACCTTGGAGCCTTCCTAGACTCCAGAATGAACTTTAAAAAATTCAACACCACCAAAGAAGGCTTTTACAAACTACAGGTATTAAAACAACTAAGACCTCTCCTTCACTTTCATGACTACCGTTCGGTCCTTCAAGCCATACTATTCTCAAAGATAGACTATTGTAATGCGCTGTTACTTGGTCTCCCGGCCTCTTCTACCAAACCTCTTCAAATGCTGCAAAACACCGCAGCCAGGATCCTCACAAACTCCCGCCGCATGGACCACATCACCCCGATTCTAAAAATACTTCACTGGCTACCCATTCGCTCCAGAATTCTCTTCAAGACACTTACTATTATCCACAAAACCTTACTTCAATAATCCTCGCTCCAACTTAGCATACCCCTCAAACCACACTCCTCTGCAAGACCCACCAGATCTGCATATAGAGATTCCCTCCAGGTTCCCCCCAAAAAATCCGTTTTTCACAACTCTATTGAAAAACGGGCACTATCAATTGCTGGTCCGCATCACTGGAACTCCCTCCCGCCAGATCTCCGCCAGGAACATTGCCATATCACGTTCAGAAAAAAATTAAAAACTTGGCTGTTCGCCCAAGCTTACCCCTGAAAAGCCTCAGGGTCACCCACACAGTCTCTTACCCCACGGATGCGTCCATTTCCGCAACACAAAGGAACTGTTGTCCAACTAATTGTACTCTCTTATAACTTGCTTAATTCATATACACTATGTAAATTTGTACATAATTCTTATCCTGTAAGCACCCTCTCCTGCTTTTGCCCTTCTCTCCAGTTAGAATTTGTTTAAACTATCTTTTCTCTAACAGCCTAGTTCCACATTCCCTGTTATAATGTAACTTTTGTTTGCTCTGTTAACTGGTTCCCCCTAGTTTATTGTAAACTGGTACGATAAGACCTGGTCTTGAGCATCGGTATATTAAAAGAATTTAAATAAATAAAATAAATAAATAAGGCAAAACTATTACCGGCATGGTTAAAAGGGGAGGTGAAAGAAGCTATTTTAGCCAAAAGATCTTCATTCAAAAATTGGAAGAAGGATCCAACAGAAGAAAATAGGATAATGCATAAACGTTGCCAAGTTAAATGTAAGACATTGATAAGACAGGCTAAGAGAGAATTTGAAAAGACGTTGGCTGTAGAGGCAAAAACTCACAGTAAAACCTTTTAAAAATATATCCGAAGCAGAAAGCCTGTGAGGGAGTCAGTTGGACCGTTAGATGATTGAGGGGTTAAAGGGGCACTTAGAGAAGATAAGGCCATCGCGGAAAGATTAAATGATTTCTTTGCTTCGGTGTTTACTGAAGAGGATGTTGGGGAGGTACACATACTGGAGAAGGTCTTCATGGGCAATGATTCAGATGGACTGAATCAAATCACGGTGAACCTAGAAGATGTGGTAGACCTGATTGACAAACTGAAGAGTAGTAAATCACCTGGACTGGATGGTATACACCCCAGAGTTCTGAAAGAACTAAAAAATGAAATTTCAGACCTATTAGTAAAAATGTGTAACCTATCATTAAAATCATCCATTGTACCTGAAGACTGGAGGATAGCTAATGTAACCCCAATATTTAAAAAGGACTCCAGGGGCAATCCGGGAAACTACAGACCGGTTAGCCTGACTTCAGTGCCAGGAAAAATAGTGGAAAATATTCTAAACATCAAAATCACAAAACATATAGAAAGACATGGTTTAATGGAACAAAGTCAGCATGGCTTTACCCAAGGCAAGTCTTGCCTCACAAATCTGCTTCACGTTTTTGAAGGAGTTAATAAACATGTCGATAAAGGTGAACCGGTAGATGTAATATACTTGGATTTTCATAAGGCAATTGACAAAATTCCTCATGAGAGGCTTCTAAGAAAAGTAAAAAGTCATGGGATAGGTGGTGATGTCCTTTCGTGGATTGCAAACTGGCTAAAAGACAGGAAACAGAGAGTAGGATTAAATGGACAATTTTCTCAGTGGAAGGGAGTGGGCAGTGGAGTGCCTCAGGGATCTTTATTGGGACCCTTACTTTTCAATATATTTATAAATGATCTGGAAAGAAATACGACGAGTGAGAATCAAATTTGTAGATGATACAAAATTGTTCAGAGTATTTAAATCGCAAGCAGATTGTGATAAATTGCAGGAAGACCTTGTAAGACTGGAAAATTGGGCATCGAAATGGCAGATGAAATTTAATGTGGATAAGTGCAAGGCGATGCATATAGGGAAAAATAACCCATGCTATAGTTACACAATGTTAGGTTCCATATTAAGTGCTACAACCCAAGAAAGATCTAGGCGTCATAGTGGATAGCATATTGAAATCGTCGGTTCAATGTGCTGTGGCAGTCAAAAAAGCAAACAGAATGTTGGGAATTATTAGAAAGGGAATGGTGAATAAAACGGAAAATATCATGCCTCTGTATCGCTCCATGGTGAGACCGCACCTTGAATACTGTGTACAATTCTGGTCGCCGCATCTCAAAAAAGATATAATTGCGATGGAGAAGATACAGAAAAGGGCTACCAAAGTAAAGGGAATGGAACAGCTCCCCTATGAGGAAAGACTAAAGAGGTTAGGACTTTTCAGCTTGGAGAAGAGATGGATGAGGGGGGATATGATAGAGATGTTTAAAATCATGAGAGGTCTAGAACGGGTAAATGTGAATCAGTTATTTACTCTTTCGGATAATATAAAAGACTAGGGGGCACTCCATGAAGTTAGCATGGGGCACATTTAAAACTAATCGGAGAAAGTTCTTTTTTACTCAACGCACAATTAAACTCTGGAATTTGTTGCCAGAGGATGCGGTTAATGCAGTTAGTATAGCTGTGTTTAAAAACGGATTGGATAAGTTCTTGGAGGAGAAGTCCATTACCTGGTATTAATTAAGTTGACTTAGAAAATAGCCACTGCTATTACTAGCAACGGTAACATGGAATAGACTTAGTTTTTGGGTACTTGCCAGGTTCTTATGGCCTGGATTGGCCACTGTTGGAAACAGAATGCTGGGCTTGATGGACCCTTGGTCTGACCCAGTATGGCATCTTCTTATGTACCCACGGGGAGAGGGTATTTTGTTGATTTTTGACCCTTGGGATGGGAGGAAGTGGCAGGGAGGAGCAGCATCCCAACATATCTGATTCGAGTATGATTGGGACGACGTGTTGGGTTTCATATTCTTGTACCCAGTAGTTTTATTTGTGGTTGGTGGAGCTTTTACATAATTTTCTTCCCTAAAGATAAGCATTCTAACCATGCTGATGGTGTGCTGGAGCTGTGGGTGTTTATCTTTCCCAGTTTTTTCTGGCTGGGTAGGTTATCTCTATTTCTCTTTTTACAATTGGGGGGGGGGGTGTCAATTTTATTACTTGGATAGTAGTAGGCTTGGGAACGCCTTTTAAGAGGAGAAGGTGCTATCTCACTTAAACAGACTGAAATGTCATATCACATTTCTACAGGAGACATGATGGTTCCTGAATATTCTAAACTTCGCAAGTGCTGAGTGTCGCAAGGTTTTGCAGCACAAGGGACTTCTATTAAAAAAAAAAAGTGGTTGGCCATCTTGATCAACTGTAATGTGACTTTTCAGTTATCCCAAACCTGTATTGACCCTCAGGGCCGGTATGTGACTATTAGTGGCTCTGTTTGGTAGACCGGTTCGACTGGCATCTATCTATGCCCCAAATCTCTATGATCCTAGTTTGTTTGTTTTTTACTAATATAGTTACGGTATTGGACTCTTTGGGGATGACTCCTTTAATTTTGGGAGGGGATTTTAATTGCATAGTCTATGGGACATTATATAAATAATTTCACACCCTCCCCCCCCCCTTCCCTCTTTTCTGCCTTGGGTGCACATAAGGGTATTCCCTTTCTCAGTGAGCAGTTACATTTTTTGAATTCTTGGCACATATTACTACCAGGGGAGGTGGGGGTACACATTCATATAGCTAGGGCTCATGACAAATTCAGAATTGATTTTCTGTTGGTATCTGAGACATGTTTCTTATTTACAGTTCTTCAGATATTGGCCTCATTGTAATTTCAGATCATGGGCCTGTTTCTTGTATATTAGCTACCGTATTTTCCGGCGTATAAGACGACTGGGCGTATAAGACGACCCCCAACTTTTCCAGTTAAAATATAGAGTTTGGGATATACTCGCCGTATAAGACTACCCTTCTGTGTCACTACATAACCATACTGTATGTGGTATCCAGTATACAACAACCAGCCAATCACGGCAAGCGATGTACCTTACCAGCGATTGGCTGGTTGTTGTATACAAATCCTGCTTGGATTGGTCAGCTCTCTCTGCTTGCCCAGCCCTCCCTGTCTCCAAGACTATCAGAGCAGTAACACATCCCTCTGGCCCACCCTTGTATCCTATTACCGGTACCTCCTTCTCTGCCTCTCAGATCTCGCTCCTGAGGACTGCAGTGAAGCAGCGCAGACATGCATGTGCGAGATCTGAGAGGCAGAGAAGGAGGTACCGGTAATTGAGATGTGAATCGGAACCGGAACTGGTTCTGATTCCGGTTCACATCGTGTTTTTTTTTTCGTCTGGCCCGATCGGGGGTTTTTTTTTTTTGTTTTTTTTCGAGCCGATAAACAAAAAACCCACCCCGACCTTTAAAACTAATCCCTCAGCTTCCCCCACCCTCCTGACCCCCCCCAAGACCTGCCAAATTAATTCAATTAACCCCCCACCCTCCTGACCCTCCAACACCTGCCAAATTCCTCCCCTTTCATATCCAAGTTATTTTTCCATGTTTTTTGTAACTTTCTCACATCCAAAACATTGTTATAATATTTGTTAAGTTTCATACCATATTTGTTCTTGTATTGGGAAATGTTCTTTACTTTGTTACTCTCTGCCTTTACTCACATTGTTAATTGTAAACCGGGTTGATGTGATTCCTATCATGAAACTCGGTATAATAAAAAAATAATAAATAAATTAAATACAACCCCCACCCTCCTGACCCCTCCAAGACCTGCCAAATTAAATACAAACCCCCACCCTCCTGACCCCTCCCACAAGATCTGCCAAATTAATTTACTGCAACCCCCACCCTCCTGACCCCCCCAAGACCTGCCAAAAGTCCCTGGTGGTCCAGCGGGGGTCCAGGAGCAGTCCCGGGAGCAATCTCCTGGACTTGGGCCGTTGGCTGCCAGATGGAGCCGACGGCCCTTTGCCCTTACTATGTCACAGGGGCTACCGCTGCCATTGGTCGACCCCAGTGACATAGTAAGGGCAAAGGGCCGTCGGCGCCATTTTGATTGCTGGCAGCCGGCGGCCCAAGTCCAGGAGATCGCTCCCGGACCGCTCCTGGGCCCCCGCTGGACCACCAGGGACTTTTGGCAGGTCTTGGGGGGGTCAGGAGGGTGGGGGGTTGCAGTAAATTAATTTGGCAGGTCTGGGGGGTTTTGTTAGATTTTTATTTTATATTCGCTCCATAAGACGCAGACATTTTCCCCCCCACTTTTGGGGGAAAAAAGTGCGTCTTATGGAGCGAAAAATACAGTAATTATTCGCCCTATAAGACGACCCACGACTTTTGAGAAGATTTTCAGGGGTTAAAAACTCGTCTTATACGCTGTAAAATACGGTAATCTCACTTCTTTTTCAGGAAAGGTGGAATGGAGGATACCCAGATGGTTAGCCCTAGATAAGGCATTTGAGGAATATTTGTCTAACAAATGAGGAAAATAACCAATTTCACAAGGATGATCCAGTTCTTTTTTGGGAAACCGCTAAGGCGGTTTTGTGGGGTGATATTAGCTATACGATAAAATGGAAGAAAGAGCTTGACAATGATCTCATCTCTCACCTGTAGATTGCAGTTTCTCCAGAATTGCCTGGCTAGTGACCGATCCCCACAAGCTAAACGATACTTCTGGGCAACCTCCAAACTTTTAAATGATAAATTACATCAAAGGGCCACCTCCTCTCTTTCTAATTTATGCCATATATTTTTCTTATATGGAAACAAAGTGGGGAGAATGCTAGCAAACTCTGTGAAAACCAGACATTCCTCCTCATTTGTCACCCATATTAAAGACTCTGGAGGCACTTCACTTACTTCCTCTTAGATTCGTACAAGCCTTTGGGAAATATTACCAGCACTTACATTCAGCTGAGGCTAGTAATATTGAGGCTATGGAATCCTTTTTGGGACGTATAAATTTAACTGTCTCCAGTACATGTGGAATCTTGGAATAAACCCATACATATCCAGGAAATTCAGCAAGTGATAGCAGAGCTTCCCCTGTTGAAATCCCCAGGTCCTGATGGACTAACTGCCCAATTTTATAGAATTCTTAAAGGGAGAGTGCCTGTGGTTCTTAAGATGTTGATACACTGGTTCAGCTGAAGCGGATGCCAGATTCCCTTAAGAATGCCAACATAGATCTGCCGAAACCAGGGAAGTATACCTCCTTGGTGATGTCTTATCGCCCCATCTTTCTTTTGCATTTAGATAAGTTTTATGCTAAATTGCTTGCCAATAGACTTAAAATGATTTTACCTACTTTAATTAACAAGGGGCAAGTGGATTTTGTTTATGGCAGATGGGCGGTTTTGAACGTTAAGTGGGTTCTTACTTTGCTGGAAAATTGGAAAAGATGGGGAGTTGTAGACCCTGTCTTAATCAGTTTTGATGCAGAAAAGTGTTCAATAGAGTCTTGTGGAATTTCCTGAAACATGTTCTACCTATGTATGGGTTTCAAGGTTTCATGTGGAAGTGATTCAAGTCTTTTATACTCTAATCCCACCAACCAGAGTGTGGGTGAATAATTTATTTTCTCAATTCTTTCCTTTAACTACAGGTACCAGACAGTGGTGTGCCCTTTGTCCCTTTTGTTTATTTTGGCCCTTGAACCTTTGGTATTGATGCTTACTGATATAATAACTGCAAATGAAGCCTTATTTAAGCTTCCCTTTCTTAAAGTAATATTTGCAGAAATTTTACTTTTTCTATCTAGGGCTCGGGTGTATCTGCCCTGTACGTGAGAGATATTTGCCAGATTTTGCAGTTTCTCTGGCTTATGCCTTAATTTGGATAAATCGGAGGTGCCTGATCTTTCAGGTACTCTACAGCATCTTTGGCAGGACTTCCCTTTAAAGTGGGCCTCAGGTACTCTTAAATATCTGGGTCCACATAACCAAAGTGACCCAGTTATGTGGTATTCCTTGAGTATTCCGCATCTCATTTCCCTATTTCCTTTATGAGTCGTATCACACTCAAAAAATGATGCTTCTTCCTAAAGTGTTGTTTATATTACAGATGCTTCCAATTATACTCTCCCATAGGGATATACTGCAGATTTCCTGAATCTGGTTGAATTCTGTTTGGAAAGAAACCCAGGATGTCTCATGTAAACCTTTGAAATTACCACGGGAGTGGTCATTTTTAATGCTTAGAGGCAACATTGGGTTCCCTTTCAGGGATGGAGAGACCTTTTAGAGAGATCTTGAAAGGGCTCAGTTTTGCTGTTGCACTTTATTAATTTGAGCACTAGGAAGGTTAATGCATTCTCTTCCTATGTCTCATTTGGGGCATACATCCCATAATTTTCTCCAGTATTTGCAAATCCGAAGCTATATCATGTCCAATTTTCATTTACAAACTAACCAGCATACTTCAGGAGCTTTCCACTTTTATTTGATGTGTATCAACAAAAAGCATACCTTGTCAAGATTGTATACATTTAGTTTAATCGTATGAGTTGCTGGCCTCTTTGGTACATAGAGCTGGGCATTTACAGATGAAGATGACTTGTTTATCTGTGCTTAATTCCCTCTATTGATTTCAGAGGAAGTAGTATTTAGAGAACTTCCGTTTAAACCTCTGAACAGAATGATATATTCTTCTGATCGTGCTTTTAAGGCTGGAATCGTTGCTCATAACAGGTGTCTTAAATGTGGTCATGTGGCAGCCAAGTTGAGCAATGGATTTTGGGAATGTCCTCTTATTCAGAACTTTTGGGCAGCTATATTTCATTCTGTGGAGAACTGGTGGGAAACATCCATCCACAGTTCGGCAAAGATATGTCTTCTGGGAATGCCTTCAGAGGATGGGGGCTTGGGGGACAGAAGGTAATATTTTTCTTTTTAAAAACGGTCTCTGGTGGGGAAGCAATGTATTCTCCTCAGGTGGCTGGAGTTAATTCCTCCCACTAGAGACCTTTGGTATAAAAACTTGATTGCTTTATGTTTGGAATCCAAATCCATTAAACTGAAATCTTTTTCATATTTGCGGTGATTCAAGGCTATTTGGTCGTCCTTTCTTTCCACTTTACTCTCTGATATTAAGGCTGTTGTCACCCATGATATGACTCCAATTGTTAATTAGGACTCCCATTGGCTTCCAGAAGTATGTAACAGATCTATCACATACATTGCATGTCTTAAGGATAGACTTATTTGTTAAGGTCCTCAATTTCTATGTTTTTCTCTTTTTGTCTTTCCTCTTCAACCTGGTCTTTTAGGCTTCATATCCACCATTTAGTTGTTTCCCTGTTTGTACTGGGCTAGGATGAGTGGAAGGGCTTGACATTTACATCTCTTTGGTGAGAGCACTATCATTGGCAGGACCATTATTATGGAACACATTACCACTTGAGCTAAGACTAATGAAAGATTTAAAACTCTTCAAAAAAGCATTCCACAGTGAGGTCGCTGAAGGAACAACAAATACATTCAGCTGAAAGTCACCTATAAAAGCAGAGTTGTTTGTTTTTATTATTTTGCTCATAATTAAATATTAATTTAAAAACAGTATGCACATATACGATTAGCCTGGCAATCATAAATAGCATCTCCAACCCACTTTTCAATTAGAATATATTATTGAACAATGTAACCGTAAAATATTGGCACCGCTTGGATAACTTAGAAAACTATCAAACCTATTTCGTGCCTAAATGTAAACCGTTGTGATGGTGCATTACTAAACGACGGTATAGAAAAGTTTTAAAATAAATAAATAAATAAAATATGGTATCCATGTACTTTGATTACCAAATGTTTTGATTTTTTCTTTGTATGAGACCATGGGTTAGCATTGTATTGTACTGTAAATAAAAAAATCTTTATGGAAAAAAAATTATACCACCTGGATCCTTAATCTGCTCTTGAACAGTAAATGTAAAAGTTTTATAAATTAGAATATCCTCCCCAGCTTTTTTGGAACCTGAGGATGCCCAACAGGCAGTGCCTACCCACCATCTAGCCAGCTTTCCATGCTCTAGGTCGCTCAGGTGGGTTTCCTGAAGCAGTGCAAAACCTGCCTGTCTTGCTAGGGCTTTCAATATCTTTTGCCTCTATCGGCAAGCCCAAACCTGCCACATTCCAAGAAGTCACTCTACTGCCATTCTTATTCATAAGACTCAACAGTAAAATATCTAAGACCTCAACAAGCATTATACTATAGGAGCTTCTCCCACCAGACTAGAAGGAACCCCACCCTTTCCATGAAGCTATCTTCAGTCAGGCCCCTAACAACCAGCCTGCAGTGCAAACCCAAGAAATACACCCCCATGCTATACAACCCCCCCCCCCCAATCCATCAAAACCATTTCCCCACCCAACCCACAGTTTCCCCTACCCTATTTGCTTCCTCATCCCTTACTGACCCCCCCCCCCCCCCCGCCTAGCTCCAGCTAGCAGAGAAAACACGTGTGAATTGCAATTGGGCCCACCCATTACCCACCCTCCTATACAGGGTCTATATATAAAGCATGAAAAGACATCAACTCCCCTGTAGCCCTCAGATAGGAATAAAGATAAAACAAACAGCACTACACCAACCTCTGTTCATAAGCTATAAAAAATCAGTACAAGAAGGGGGACCCACCAAGAGTATCCACCACAGGGCCCAGACCCGGGCCTGCACTTGAATGATATTAAATCATATTGCTCCTGCAAATAGCAGTAAAAGGAAAACAAACTGTGCCCATAGGCTAAGTTCAATCTCCAGTTCCCCATTTAGGGATACCACTATTCACCAATGCAGGCAAGAAGTCCACAAAACCCAGGGCTTCAATGGGCATAGAAAAATTGTGATTTACTCTCAGCTTCGCAGGTTTCAACAAAGCAAAACAAGTTTTACGGGCATATAGGAGAAAAAGCCCATCTGAGGCCCAGGAGCTTCACCAAATAGTCCTGGAAAATTAATATTTTGCGATCTGCAATCTTTGGCTGTAAATCTTTGCGAAAAACTTGTAGAACAGCCACTTTATGCTGGAAGTTAAAAAAAAAAAACAAAAAAAAACCCCAAAAAACGAGCGATCACTATGCGAGGTCTCCCCCGAGTGTCTGGAAATGATCCCAAGTGAAGTGTCCACTCAATCACCAGGCCCAGATTAGAATCCAGCTGAAGTTCCTGCGTCAGCCAAGACACAAAGTTCGTGAAGCTCCGTATCAGAGACAGATTCAGGGATTCCCATAAAATGCAGATTCTGTAGGACTTGTTTTCCAGGTTCTCCACTCGATCATCCAGTCGTCGTGTCACCGTGGCGTGCAAGTCTTGAAGAGTGGCCTCCGTTATCCATGCGCCACTTCGGCATCCGACACTCGTCCCACCGCACTCATCCTGTAATATCACTGTCCATGTGGCAAAAATCACATTTTTTGAAAACCTGCTCGAATTTGGCATCCAAGGTTTTCGAGATTGCTGTGGATGAGCTATTTCCCAGCTGCCAGTTTTTGACCTGCTCCACCATCTTGGGGTCGCCGGGTTTCACCTTTTCTTTTTTGGGCAATTTTAGAAGTTATCGCGATTCCCGAACCAAAACTGGAAAAGTTACCCCAGAACCATAAAACGAAGAAACTTTGATGTTCTTCCCAAATGAGTATGTTCAGATACGCTTCCGTCAAGTCCAGTGAGGCCTGAAAAACTCCACACAAACTGCTATCACCATCCGCAACGTTTCTATACAGAAAAAACAGGGAACTCGCAGTATCACATTTCACATTTTGTAGATAAGAGGATGGAATGAAAGGCTCCCTCCTTTTTCAGCATGACACAATCAAGTACCTCCTGCGACTGTGCTCCTTGGCCTCCACCAGTACTATCATGCCAGCAACTGAAGGCAACACAACATGTCCCGAATCGCTGCTTGTCTCTGAGACTGCAATATGACACCACGAAAGCTTCCTTGATGGGGCAAAAAAATTCTAAAGCACAGCTGCCCCTTACTACCTCTAGGACCCATTGGTCTTAGGTAATCCTGTTCCACTCTTCGTGAAACTATGATAGATGGCCTTCCACCGCCATCTCAAGAGTCAACCAGCCTGGCTTCATTGTGAAGCCTTACCCCCACCAGCCCCCTCAGGGAAGTCAATGGGCACCTTGAAAGGACTGCTGTCTACCGGACACCTGGTTCTGCCCTGAAGACAGTGCAAAATCCTTATTGAGACGAAAAATGCTGCTCCTCCCGAAAACTAGAGCGAGGCAGAAGAGACTTCCTGACTGTCATTTTATCCTCCAGCAGCTTATTTCCTTTAGACTTCCCGAAAACCTTCGTCAATTGTTTCAGGTCTCCCTGAACAATTTTCCTTCCTTTTAAGGGAAGATTGCAGAGCTGAGATTTGGGCCACATATCAGCTGACCAATTCCACAACCACAGCAGACGTCACACCGAGACCACTACGACCACATTCCTGGCCAAAGTCCAGCTCAAGTCAAAGCGCATTAGCCTTATATGCAATCCTGGCCTCCACCCAAGTTGCCTAGTTATCATCAGCATCTGAAGACTTCTCCTGAGACTTCTGGACCCAGCATAAACAGGTCCTCTGCATCAGACTTCCAAAGATCGATGTTCACAGGCTCAGCACAGAGACTATAAACATTTTCTCTCAATGAATCTCTAGCTTATGGTCCGGGTGTCCTTTAACGCTGCCAAACCCACAACCAAAATGGTCATTCTTGTTAGTGACCGCTGAGGGCAAAGCATGCACTTTCAACAATACCAGCAGCTGCAAGATATCCTCCATGAGGGGATACAACTTTGCTATGGCTCTAGCTACCTTAGGGCTCACCTCTGGGAAGCTCCATTCCTGGTTCACCAGCTTGATCCTTTTAGAAAGAAAAAAAGGCTTTCAGTGAGCCCCAGAGTCCAACAAATACCACATCCACCCCTTCATTGTCAAACTCCTCCTGGACCACCTTAATACCCAGTTCCTTCCGAACATGGGAAATAAGGGGCCTCAACTCTTCCTTATGGAACAGACAAACCAACTGTGGATCATCTCCCTCCGTTATCGGGACCCTCTTCCGGATCAGCCATGTCCTTATCCAACCTGATAGACATCCACTGTGAGATCTGTTGGGTTATCCTGATCCACCCCCGGACCAACCCTAAGATCATCTTCTGGGGCATCCACATCCGAATCATCTTAGCCGCCAGGCCCCTCAGCATGGTCCAGCGAAAGAGGTCCCCTGGCCAAGGAGCCCCTCAGCCTCTTTGCAGCAGGACGAGACAGCTGACAGAAATGCCCTTTTATAGCTAGTGCTTTTCCTGATTAAAAAGGCCTTATGCATAAGCAAGACAAATTCTGAGGAAGACTCTACATCATCTGCTCCCCTATCCGGCCCAGAACTTGCATCTCCTTCACCCCCCAAAATTGCTAGAGACAAGGGGGGAGGGGAGTCCCTGGGCTCCAGGGAGTTCGACAAATTCTGAGCTGCAACCCTTTCTCCTGCCTGACAGGTTGTTTAGGCTCCCAGTATTGATCCTGAGAGGGCCTTGGGAACCTGTGGCTCTCCTATCAGCCTCGTTGCCCGCAGAGGGCCCCTCCCCTCCAGAAACACACACAACCTCATTTTTGTTAACAATTCTCTCTCTTCATGCACAGTCGCTGCTTCTCAAAAGCCAAGCCATGAGACAAAAAAGTGATCCTCCCAATCCGAAAATATGGGACTTTGCACAGCAACCCCTGCAGATGAACCAATCGAAGAGGACCGTCCGCGAACCACGGATGTTGCAGCCACTCCGGTGCCACCAGAACCACTGACCCTGGATGCGCTTCTATGCAACAAAGCACTCACCCTATGAGTGGCCATGGAAGAAACATACAGAAGGATCCCCATCGGCCATGGGTACACTAGAGCATCTAGTCCCACCAAATCAACTTCTCTTCTGTGACCGAAGCACCTTGATGACTGTGTTGGCCCCCGTCACTTAGGGAATGCCTCAGCTGGATCTCAATCTGACACAAATGCGATTCCAGGCCTCTGGGGACAGTTCCCACTCCCTAGGATCCAGTTGATGCTGACTTAAGAAATCTGCCTGCACGTTGTCCACTCCTGCTATGTGAGAGGCCGCAATCCCTTCAAAATGACGCTCGACCCACACAAACAGCAGCTGATCTTCCAAAGCCACAGCATGACTCTGTTCCTCCTTGGCAGTTGATGTAAGCCACCTTCATCGCATTATCTGAAAACACTCGCACCACTGGACCACCGGCAGAAACACCTCCAGAGCTCTGCGAACCACTCTCGTTTCTAGGTGATTGATGGACCAGGCCTTCTCCAGCATCGACCAGAGACCCTGGGCTGAACATTCCAGGCACACTGCTCCCCAGCCCTTTAGACTGGTATCTGTGGTCAGCACCACCCAATCTGGAACTTTGAGGTCCACTCCCATTTCCAAACTGCTAGACAGCCACCACGCCAGGCTGGACTTGGCATCCATCCACAGAGGCAAGGGGACAAAATACTTCAGACTTCGGATCCCACTGGGACAACACCACCATCTGCTGTGGCTGCATATGAGCAAAGGCCCACGGAACCAGGTCCAACGTCGAGGCCATGGAACCCAGGACCTGCAGGTTATCCCAGACCCTCAGAAGTGGGAGATGTAGAAGTTGAGAAACTTGTTCCTGCAACTTCACCAACTTGTCTGCTGTCCGATATACCTTGCCCCTCCGAGTATCAAAACAGGCTCCTAGGTGATTCCAGAGATTGAGATGGGACCAGGTGGCTCTTTGCCACATTGATCACCTATCCCAAGGAGGTAAGGAGATGCTTCACTCATTGTACCGAATGAGCACACTCCTCTTCCATCTTCACCCTGATGAGTCAATAGTCCAGGTATGGGTGAACCAACACCCCTTCCCTCCTCAAGGCCACCACTACCACCATTACACCTTCATGAAGGTTTGAAGTGCCATGACCAGACCGAAGGGAAGGGCTTGAAACTGGAAATGCTGACCCAGCCCCTTGAACCGCAAGAACTTCAGGTGGTCCTTTCAAATGGGAATATGCAGATAAGCCTCAGTGAGATCAGACGCCAGGAACTCTCCTTTGCGGACTGCCGCAATTACCATACGCAGCGTCTCCATCCAGAAGCGCAGAACCCACAAACTCAAGTTCACCTTCTGCAAATCCAAGATCCTGCCCTCTTTTCTGGCACCACAAAATAGATGGAATACCTTTCCTGCCCCTGCTCGCTCAGAGGTACCGGAAGGATAGCCTCCAAGCTTATCAACTTGTACAGGGTTCCTCCTATCGCTTCCTGTTTGCTTCGAGAATTACAGTGCAACTCCAGGAAGGCATCCCTGACCGGGCAAAAAAATTCTAAGGTGTAACTGTCCCTTGCCACCTCCAGAACCCACCAATTGGAGGTCATCTTAACCCACTCCTCAAAAATGGGACAACCTGCCTGCGACCGAGGAGTGGGCGAACCTGGCTTCATTGGGATGGCTTACCTCCTCCGACCCTGACTGGACCCGCCGCTGGAGGACCTGCTGGCCCCTTGAAAGGAACGCTGACAATTCAACAACTGCTTAGGCCCCGAGGAAGGACCTCTAACCGGACCGAAATTTCCTCGACTCTCGGAAGCGAGGACAAGCAGGAAAGTTCTTCTTAACACTTTTCTTGTCCTCTGGTAGCCTATGGACCTTGGTTTCCCCAAGGGACTTCATGAGCTGATTCATATCCTCCCCGAAGAGAAGTTTTCCCCGCTGACCAATTGCTCAGCCACAGAAGGCACCATACAGTCACTACAGAGACTATTCTCCTAGCTGCAGTGTAGACCAGATCATATAAAGCATCTACCACATAAGTCACCCCTGCCTCCAGACGAGTCACCTTTGTGGGGACAGGACTCTTGGAGACTCCTGTTCCTGCAGCTTCTGGATCCAACATAAGCAGGGGCGCTGCATCACGCTAGCACACACTGTAGCCCGGAGACTCAAAGCTGACACCTCGAACATGCGCTTCAATTGAACCTCCAGCTTGCAATAATCCTGGATATCCTCGAGAGCAGCAGCTCCCACCACCAGAATAGTGGTCTTCTTGGTCACTGCCAAAACTGCCGTATCCACCTTAGATGTTTTAAGACGATCCAAATTATCCTTCAAAGGATACAGCTTTGCCATTGCTCATTCAACCTTTAAGCCTGCTTCCAGGGAGTCCCACTCCCAGCTAATAAGCTTCTGAATCTTCTTAGGAATGGGAAAGGCACTAGGTGGACCCTGCAGACCATCAAGGACCAGAATGACACCCTCGTTGTCAGACTCCTCCTGAGCCAACTTTACTCCCAATTCCTTCAACACCTGAGGAATAAGAAGCCACAGCTCCTCTTTTTTAAACAGGCGTACCACCCAGGGGTCATCACCATCTGCCCCAGCTTTTTCAATGAGGTTTGGTTCATCCTTGCTCCCATCCAAGTCCAGGTTCTGCTCCGCATCTGGATCTCCCTCCAGATCCGCAACTAGAGAGAGAATGCCACATCCTCTTGTGGCTCAGAGTCACCCAAATCTCTGAGGTCCAACTCTGAACACATGGTCCAGGACCCGCGATGCTGGTCTTCCCTCCCCGAGTGTGCCCCTGAGGTTGCCTGAGATCTTTTGGATGGGCCTGAAGACTTCTCCTTGGGTCTCTGCTTAGCTGCCTTCCTTGCCAGAAAAGCCTCGTGCATAAGCAAAACAAATTCGGGAGAAAAACCTCACAGGCCCACAGCTACCCTCTCAGGGCTACTGGGATCTGAGACTGGTCCCCTCATCACTATCCTCGTGACCCTGCCCTGCAGGAGAAAGAGGCAGAGGGGAGTCACCAGATTCATGGCTTGTCAGGGCCCCCCAGACTGCAATCCCCCTTGGGAGCAGTGAAGATGGATACCCCCACCTTAGATCCTCCTGCAGGCCCTGCTGGGCTTTAGAACCCTTAGCGGAGGGCACAGAGAGAATGTAGGTGGGCCAGCCAAGTGCTGCAAGCCCTACAGGCCTCCACACGCAGTTTCTCCTTCCAGACCACGTTGGCTCAAGCGTGTTCTCCGTTCTGAGATAGGCTGCACCGTGTGGCCAAACTAGGCCTTGTCACTGCACAAACTCCAATGGTGCGTAGTGGGATTGTAAACGGCTGCGAAAATCCAAGACCACAGCACACTAAAGGACTGATCCCCACCGGGGAGACTTCCCTGATGTGAGGCTGGATCAGAAGTGGCAAGAAAACAGGCGCGCTAAAAAGAAGAAACAAATGCCCGGAGCAAAGTCAAGCCACAGTGCAGAGGAACGAACAGATCCCTGCTGGGGAACTCACAGAAATCTCGCCGGCACATACAGCTCCTACTTCTTCAGGTACCCTGACACTTATGGATGTCGACTGCCCCAGCACCGCGCTGCAGGCCTACTCTCCTGGCTCTCCCTCTGTGATCCTTATAAGAAAAAATTAAATTTTGTTTTGTTTTGTTTTTAACAAAACTTTACAAAAGGAACAAAAAGGCAAGAAAAACTCCAAAGGGGATACTTTCCTAAGGGAGCCACTAGTGGATAGGAGGGGAGCTCGGGCACCAAGAGGGAGCCAGTCCCTTGGCTATCAGGGGCCCCAGAACCAGCGGGCAGCTACAGCCAGGGTATCCAACCCCCCATTCGCAAAGCACAACCCAAGGGATGGCCCACTAAGGAACCTGGCACCTCGGGGAACAGCTCCAAATCTCCAACTCCAGATCTGTCAGGACTGCAATTTTCCATCTCTACCATCTGCTGGAGACAGAGAAATACTGAGGGACTGCATGTGGCCCACTCAGTTATTGTAGCAGTGCCTCAGTTTTTGTTCTCTGCCTCCATCTGCTGGTAGGGATGCATAAACCTACTTGTCTGGACTAATGTGGGTATGTTATGGAATGATCATTTATGTGAACATCTTTTCTCTAAGAATAAGAATTATTCAGATATAAGAGATTCCAATACTGCGATTAAGGAATTGGACTTAAGCTCATTTTGATAGTATACTTTTAAGATTAACCAAAACAAAAAAATATGGGAAATAAAAAAAAGTATTTGAATAAAGGATGTGAGAGGAGGCTTTTTTGACCTGTGACTTGTTTGTTGAGTTCTATTCAAGTATTAGCAGTTTAGACAATTGTGAGATCTTTTCCTACTTTTTAGCTCTAATGTAAAATAAAAATTTTTTTTAAATAAAATCAGGGACTTTGGAATATTTTTCTTCCTTTTGAGTGATTTTTAGGTTCCAATATTGTGTTTTTGTTGATTTATTATCTGGGATTAGGGCTAGCCATTGGACTCAAACTGGAATTTGACATGGATTTATGGTTATTTTGACTTGACTTTAATTTTCTATTCTTTATCTTTATTAAATGAACAAAAACTACAAAAACAAACAAAACAAGCCAAAAAAACACCCCCCTCAAACAAGCTTGCTTGGATAAAAAAAAAAAAAAGGCTTCAATGACAATGTAAATATCTTAAACAGGTCAAAGACTGGAGATTTTAAATCCACAGTACAAAATCCCAGGAGTAGTGAGCAAATTACCTAGGAGTTTGCCTGAAAAGAAATGTTTTCAGGATATTTTTGTCCCCAAACCTATAATGTGAACTATTTGCAGTCATACTAACATTTTTATTTTGTATATTCTGTTAAAGCTTCCTCTATGCTTATGGCCAGGGACATAAGAACACTTAATCTTGGCAAATGTTTTCAAAATTGTATAATTAAAACAAACAAAAAAAAACCCCCCCCAAAAAAAGCTCTCCTTCCTCACCCCAGAGACTGGCAAAAAAATAAAAACAATGAAAAAAAAAATGAAGAAAGCAAAATTAAGAAAAAAGTTACATGAAAATTTGGCTAAGAGCCAAAAAACATGTCCATTTGCACAAATGACTGAAAAAACTGAGAAGGCTCACGTAGCAGGCAGCTGCAAGGAAAGGTCCATACATGCTCAGAAAAATTTTCTGAGCACAGAGCTTTTCTGTCTTGGCACCATCAGGATGTCACTACCACTTGCGTAGCCGTCATTTTCCTGCTTGTCCATGGAGTACAATCATTTTAAAAATACAACAATGCTTGCGACTGAATAACTATCACCTTATAATTAAGATGGTGTGGTATTGAAAATTATAGGATATGCCACCAACTAGTCAGAAGCTTCAACAGCAGATTACAACAGGTCAAAAGTCAATAGAATAAAATTAGCCAAGAGAAGTTTAATCCACAATTATGCCTTGTTTTAGAAACAAAATTGCTAAATACATGTCAATCCCTCAACCAAACAAAAAAACAAAACAAAACACTAAAGGCAACTGAAGACTAATACAAAATGAATCAAATTCAACCAAAGGCTATTTAATAGGAAGAGAAACTAGGTCAAATAGCAGGTCCTACTCATATAGATGATGTGTCTCTACCTTCATCCAGCTCAGCTTCAGAATCTCCAAACACCTCATCTTCATAGCGGAAAATGTCATTATGGACATAGAATTTGTTTGGAACAGATCCCTGCACAACACAAAACAAAAAGTCAAGGCTCAACAGCAATTTTGTTACAATAATTCTGCCCTGTTCACATGAGTAAATATGACCAACTATTTGGATGTGTGGGGCCATAGTCAGCAAGCCTAAAAATTGCATACAAAGAAGCCAGCAGAGAGCACCTACAATATATAGCAGAAAAAAATAGTAACACTCTTAAAACAGATGCCTGGTGGTAATTAAGTAACCTAACCAATTTGCTAGCACAACTAGCATAAGCACTGGAATACATTGCTGGAGAGAATAAAGATGCTTACTTGTAACAAGGGTTCTTGATAGACAGGATAAAATAGGTCAAAATTAGTGATGTTATCTGATGACACAGACATGAACCCAGCTCTCAGAAGTGTTTGAGAATGTGCAGGATTTCCAGCACGCAGTGGTGCTCCATGAGCCCCTCAGTCTTCTAGACTAAGGTGATTCCCTAGGGAGGCAGGCAGGCTGGTAACATTCTACTAATTTATCCTGCTGTCTGCAGAGAATACCTGCTACAGATAAACAACTTTGCTTACTCTTAACAAACAGGATGAAATCAGCCATAACCAGTGGGGAGTCCCAAGCTGAGCATTTGTTTGAGGAGATGCTGACAGGCAACCTGGACACCACCCTGTGGAGAATGGACTACTAGTTGAACAGGATGTGCAGAACTTCTAAGCCAAAGTTACTGTCTCTCGGAACATACTGTCCAGACAGTAGTAGAATGTGAAGGTGTAAACAGATGACTAAGTGGCAGCTTTGCATATGCCTTCAATAGAAGTGGTCCTCAGATGAACAACTGAGGTTGCCTTTACAGAGTTTGTAAGCTGTAATCCGGCCAGAGCACAGCAGTATGCTATACAGTCTGCCAGACAACTGAAAAGTTCTTTTGGCTACTGCCCTTCCCAATTTCTTGGGATCAAAGGACACAAACAGTTGAGAAATTTGACAGAGAGGTTTGAGTCCTCTACAAGTAATACACTAGGACTCTATGCAGTCCAAGAAGTGAAGAGCCCATTCTCCTTTGTGTGCATGCAGTTTTAGAAAGAATTTAGGAAGCACAATTGTTTGATGTGGAGTGCAGATACCACTTCCAGAATAAACTTAGAGTGAGATGAAGCTTTGATTTACTTAATTGTGAATCTGTTGAGAAAATATACAAATTAAAAAAAAAAGAAATTTAGGGAGAGTGTAAAGAACTATTGTGAAAAATCTGAAGGCATGGTAAATAGACTGTATATTTCACTCACTCTTTGTGCCAAGGTAATGGCCACAAGACCATCACCTTGCAGGTGAAAAACGTCAGGTCTATCGACTCAAGAGATTCAAAGTGAGGTCTCATGAGTTAAGCCAAGACCACCCACTGAGGTCCCCACAGCATTGGTAGTTTACTGACTGGAGGCTTAGGATTAGTATAACACAATCTTTTCATGAACTTTGAGACTAAAAAGAGGGAGAAGGATATCTTTGATAAATCTTGACCTCAAGCTTCTGGCGCGAATCCTAGCGGAACGTTTAAAGGCTATTTTGCCTGGCTTGATACACAATGATCATGTTGGCTTTGTTCCACCTCGAATGGCTAGTGATAATATTCGCAAGGTCATAGATATTATTGACTGGGTTCGGAGCAAGCAGATCCCCGCGTTGTTGTTGGCTATTGATGCTGAAAAGGCCTTTGACCTTGTTCATTGGCCCTTTTTGTTCAAGGTGCTAACCAAAATGGGTTTTGGACAATACTTTCATAGATACAGGCTCTATATGATTTCCAAATTTGCATTGGTATCATGGGGCAGCCATCATTGACGCTTACCGTAAGATAGATACTAAGCAGTGGGTCTGCCTAGAGCAGGCAATGATAGGAGCTATGCCGATACAGGCGCTATTCTGGCAACCCAAGACTACCTGGCGACCTATAGATTTACCAGTTTCTTTACAAACCACACTTAATGTATGGTCCCCCAGTGGAGGGGTCCAATGGTGGGTTCCTTCACCTACTACCAACTAACGCATCTCTTTCATAATATCTGCTTCCCAGCTGGCCTTCACTCCCGGGTTTTCCCATACATGGGTGACTAGGGGAATAGCCACTGTTAGCAACTTTTGGTAAGAGGGAGACTTAATGTCCTCTCATGCTTTACAGGCTAGATTTAGGGGAGATTTACAAGATATTTTTTTTTTTGGGGGGGGGGGGGGGGGGTGTCGCACAAGTTCGCAATTTCCTGCAGAAGATTAGGGATACCCAGGCGGTCCGCCCTACTAAATCCTTGTTCGAGTCATATTGTGACCATGCTGTTAGGATCAAGGGGATTATCTCTAAATTATATTCACTCCTAAACACGCACTCTCCCTGTGTATTTTCACATGTAAGGGCCTGGGCAGGTGAGTTGGGAGATACATTAACTGAAGATGACTGGGACATTGTCTTTCAGAGGATAGCAAAATGTTCTCTCTGCAGCCATTCAAGAGCACTGCTACAAGTTATTATATAGGTGGCATTTAACCCCGGTAAGACCACATACTATGTATCCACATGTCACTAATAAATGTTGGCGGCAATGTGGGCAAATGGGATCATATATTCACATCTGGTGGTCATGTCCTGTAGTGCTCCCTTTCTGGGATAGCATACGAGGCTGGCTGAGGGAATTAATAGCTTTGGACATCACTTTACTTCCAGCCCAGGTTTTATTGAATCTACCCAGCGATGCTTTGGTTAAAACAACGCAAGCATTTGTTTCTCATGTATTTATAGCAGCTCGCTGTGAGCTAGCTAGAGCCTGAAAAATACCAACTACACCACCTTTGCCTGCTGTGATTCATAGACTTCACTCTTGCTATCGAATGGCACACCTCACTGCCATACGATGAGATAAATTACCCACTTTTCATCGAATATGGGAACCCTTTATTAAGTGGCTTACCACTCAATCAGCTGTTTCTGGCCAGTAAGCAGGCTCTCCTTTATCCAGTTTACATCACAGCCCCAAGGGTATTCACTTGGAGAAATAAACACCAGGAGTCAAACTTGTGTCTCAGAGATTTATTTTCCCACAGAGTTCCAACAGACTATCGCTTTGCTGCTAGCGACACGCTGCTTTAGACAATACTACTCCAATCAGTATACTGAACACCCTTTTTCTTGGATCATTGACAACGGTTTTAGAGATAAGAGGAGACGGGGGGGGGGGGGGGGTGTTATGAGAGCTGTTATGTTATTTGAGAATGTTCTTTAATTAACTGTAGTTCTCTAAATGGAAATAGCTTTGACCTCAATGTTTTACTGTATTTATAAATGTTTCTTTGGGTCAATAAAAAATTTATATGCAAAAAAAAAAAAAAAGGAGGAGATAATTACTCAGTCCATCTGCTGGTGATTAACTGCAACGGCACCACAATTCACCTTGACTAAAGTTCTGAGGCCTGATGAGAACAGATATCGAAGGTGGTTTCTTGGACCACAAGTGAAGGGGTCCAGATGACTTTTCACACCACACATGGAACCTCTTTCACTTGAAACCATAAGACCTCCTAGTGCAAGGTTTTCCAGCTGAAATTAGAATATCCTCCACATTCCAGGGAAGGAGCAAGGAAACGCTACTGTGCACTCAATGCCATGAACACAAAGGATGAAAGATTCAGATGGCAGAGTTTTCCATCCTTCAAAATGAATCTAAAACACACCCAGCTAGATTGGAGACTGAACTGAAACTGAAGAGGAAAGGATACTGCACATGATGAGATCAAGCTGGGCCGTGCCCTGTCCTGTAGGATTATATGGACAATGAGTGGAATTGCGGGGTATGTTTAGAGTAGACAGACATTCCAGTCTAGCATGAAAGCATCAGGAGTGGACCTGCAGCTGCTCGATTTCATGGAACAGAATCCTCAGATGCATAATCCATAATGGAAAAACAGAACATCCATGACCCTCTGATCTAAAAGCCACTTATGAGGCTGCAGGACCCTGCCGAGCTGGTCCACTAGTGTATTCTGGACATCTGGAAAATAAATCACTTAGAAATAGGAACTGACAGGTCTACAACCAAACCCTTAGGGCAAACTTGCAGAGTGTACAAACCCATACTGCTATGAATGTTTCTATATAAAACACAGTCACCCTATTGTCTGTCTGGATCAAGATTCTTTTGTCCAACAATAGGTGGGAAAAAGTTCATAATGCATACCAAATGGCTTGCAGTTAGAGAAGCTGCTTGTGTTCACACTCCCCAGATCCACAAAGCACTAGTGTGTACTCTCCAACCTTTGCCAGAAGCCTCAGTAAGCAATATTACTTGATATGCTGGTGGTACTCAGACATCCTAGGGCAAGAACTTCTGAGTTCTTCCGCCACTGCAGAGATGCCCACCATCCTGGGAGACACAGATAGCCGGTGAAATATTAGCTGAAGCAATTGATCCTACTGATTCTTGAGGGCCCAATTAAGACTACGCATCGGAAGGCAAGCCGGAGGAACTATGTGAACTACTGCAGTCATGTGACAGAGGAGACTAGGATTGATCTTGCTGATGTAAGGCACCATTGCATAGGGGACCTCAAAAGTCCCACTGACGTCTCAGCCCTCTTGAATGGTAGGAAGCTTGAACCCATGCCTGTGGAAGTTCTATGAGATGGCATCAATGGGGGGGAGCTTTCCCAACAGACATGGGAAGAAGGGGTGTCTGACTCCCAGGAACCCAAAGAGGGCTCACTACGGTTGCACCAAGGGTTTGGAACCTTCCTTGATGTCACCTTCCATAGCATTTCCATCTTCCAGATGTACTTCTGAATTGCTCATGGGGCATCCTGCTTCAGCTAGGACAAGGAGACATCAAAGTCCAGACCCAGGCAGCAATGGCAGATGGTATAGGTGTCTGATGACCCAGAGCTTACATCAATAGGCCTTAACTCAATAACCAAGGGTTTTCTTCAATATTTCCATGGCAAAATCCTTTTTTGTTAAAGAACAGAACTTAAAATGTTCTTTTTGAGAGGTTGCAGAGACAACGGCCTGAAAAGAAAACTTGCAATTCAAGAACAATGAAAAGCACCAAAATTAAGAATGGGAAAACCATCCATGTGGTAGCTTGGACGAAGAAAGACTGAGGGGCTCATGAGGCAATGGCCATGTGTATGGCCAGAAATACCTCTGAGCACAGAGAACTGGGTCCGTGTCAGTGCTGTTGGATGATGTCACCCACTAGTTATGGCTAATTTGTTTCTGCTTGTCAACTAAGAAATATTATGCAGATTAAAGACAGCAACCAAGAGGTGAACATCTGTACCACTGTAAAGAATATTCCAAGCAGCATTAAAAAAGAAAAAGCCAAAAATATCCCATATGGAAGAATTTCTGCAAAGTTACTTACTTCTGGAGCCAGAACAAAAGTCTGCATAAACTTCCGCATCGGCTGCCCACTATTCGACAGCTCTCCCATGACCTGTACAACAACCCCATCACTCAGCGTTGCATGTGCATCCACATGACGGATCTTGGTGTGGCATTCACTAAATTGTAGGGACATCACCTTCTTGTGAATCTCCTTAGGTAGAAGAGAAAAAAAAAAAAGCAAACTTACTGAAATACTTCATCTTACTCATGTCTGTCAGGAAGCCAAACATCGATAAATCAGTAAACCCTGCCACAGTTGCATGCTGGCTTGTGTAACCTTCATCTGAAGTCACATTTTACTCTTCTGATATTGTTCTGATATCTTAGTATAGCAAATGTTGCTTACCTGTAACAGGTGTTCTCACAGGACAGCAGGATGTTAGTCCTCACATATGGGTGACATCACAGGATGGAACCCAATCACGGAACACTTTTGTCAAAGTTTCTAGAACTTTGACTGGCACCTACTAGGCATGCCCAGCATGGCAGTAAACCTGAAGCCAAGCAGGGGTCCCCCTTCAGTCTTGTTTAAAGCTAAAAGAAGGGACAAAAATAAAATAAGAAAACGTAATGAACCCAACACCGCGGGGTGGCGGGCGGGTTTCGTGAGGACTAACATCCTGCTGTCCTGTGAGAACACCTGTTACAGGTAAGCAACATTTGCTTTCTCACAGGACAAGCAGGATGGTAGTCCTCACATATGGGTGAGTACCGAGCTGAGGATGTCTGAGTATGCACCAAATGTACACAAAGACATGCAACAGGCACAACAACTGGGTGGAATTTGGCAGAGGGCATCCTGAATCCTAACAGGCAGGAGGAAGGGTGTTGGTACATTAAGTTGCAAAAAGGTTGCACAAGACAGATTGGCCGAAGATGGAATCTTGTCTTCCAGCCTTGTCCAAACAATAGTGGGCTGTGAAGGTATGACGAGAACTCCAGGTAGCAGCCCTACAAATATCAGGAAGCGGCACAGAGCGTAGGTGCGCTACTGAAGTTGCCATGGCCCTGACAGTGTGCGCTTTAACATGGTCTTGAAGTGGAATGCCTGCTTGCTGATAGCAAAAGGATATGCAGTCCGCTAACCAGGAGGAGAGAGTCTGCTTGCCTACAGGCTGCCCCAGTTTGATGGAATGGAAAGAGATAAACAATTGAGTGCATTTCCTGTGGGCAGCTGGACAGTCTAGATAGAAAGCTAGAGCCTGTTTACAGTCAAGGGTATGCAGAGCCTGTTCTCCTGAATTGGAATGGGGCCTGGGAAAGAAGGTAGGTAGTATAATGGATTGATTAATGTGAAACTCTGATACTACCTTAGGCAAGAACTTAGGGTGAGTGCAGAGTACTGCCCAGTCGTGCAGACGTTTAGTGTAAGGTGGATAGGTAACTAGAGCCTGTAACTCAACAACTCTGCGAGCGGATGTGATTGCCAGGAGAAAAATCACTTTCCATGTGAGATAACTAAGATCACAGGATTGGAGAGGCTCGAATGGTGGTTTCATGAGCTGACCCAAAACCAGACTGAGGTCCCAAGAAGGGGCTGGAGGGCACAGTGGAGGCTTGAGGTGGAGCAAGCCCCTCAGAAATCGTGTTACCAGGAGTTGTACTGAAATAGGAACATCCCCGACACCCTTATGGAAGGCAGCTACCGCACTGACATGCATTCTGATGGAAGAAGTTTTAAGACCTGATTCTGACAAGTGCCAGAGATAGTCCAGAAACTTTGTGGTGGAACAGGTAAAAGGATCCAGGGATTGAGCAAAACACCATGATTTAAATCTGTTCCATTTGTAAAGGTAAGATTTTCTCGTGGAAGGCTTCCGTGAAGCAATCAGGACACGGGAAACAGGCTCCGAAAGGTTGAGTGGCTGAAGAATTAACCTTTCAACATCCAGGCAGTCAGGGACAAGGCCTGAAGATTGAGGTGGCATAGGCAGCGCCGTTCTGAGAGATCAGAAGCAAGTCCTTTCCCAAGGGAATGTGCCTGCGAATGGAGAGGTCTTGAAGGATTGGAAACCACACTTGGCGTGGCCAGTGAGGTGCTATCAGGATTATGATTCCCTTTTCCTGACGTAGCTTCACGAGAGTCGTTGAGAGAAGCGGAAGTGGAGGGAATGCATATAGGAGACCGGTTGCCCATGAGAGGGAGAACGCATCTCTTGGCTGTGAGTGTTGGCTGCGAGTGAGAGAGCAAAAATTCTCTACTTTGCGGTTTTGAGGTGACACAAAGATCTATGTGGGGATAACCCCAACATTGGAATATTGAGTCCGCTACTGTGGGGTCGAGGGACCACTCATGTGGTTGAAAGGCGTCGACTCAGCTTGTCTGCCAACACATTCTCCACTCCCGGCAAGTAGGTGGCCCTGAGGTACATCGAGTGGGAGAGGGCCTCTGCCCATATCTGTGCTGCTCCCTGACTGTAGGTAGGAGCCTGTTCCTCCCTGTTTGTTGATGTACCACATGGCCACCTGGTTGTCAGTCTGAATTAGGATGACTTGGTTGGACAGATAATCCTGAAATACCCTGAGAGCATATCTGATTGCTCATAGCTCCAGGAAATTGATTTGATGTTTGGCTTCCTCTGGAGACCAAGCTCCTTCGGTCTGAAAATTGGCGACATGTGCTCCCCAGCCGAGGTTGGAAGCATCGGTGGTGAGAATTATTTGAGGGTCTGGAGCCTGGAAGGGTAGGCCTTGGAGGAGATTGATCTGATTTTTCCAGCAGGCTAGAGACTGACGAAGTGGGTCGGTGATGTGGACAACGGTCGATAATGGTTGGACGGATTGAGTCCATGGTGACCTTAAAGTCCACTGCATGACTCTCATGGCCAAGCAGGCCATTGGGGTAACCTGTACTGAGGATGCTATGTGTCCCAGCAGGATGAGAAAGTGGCGTGCAGTCGAGCGGTGCTGAGACTGTAGCTGGTGTGCGAGAGAAATGAGAGTGAGAGCCCGCTGTCGAGGCAGAAATGCCTTTGCTTGAAAGGTGTCCAAGTCTGCCCCTATGAAGGACAAAGTTTGAGATGAGACTAAGCAGGATTTCGCGTAGTTGATGAGAAATCCTGGCGAAATCAGAGTGTGTAAGGTGAGATGTAGGGATGACAGAGCAGCTTGCTGAGTGGGAGCCCTGATCAACCATCGTCGAGATAAGGGTAGACGTGAACAACTTGAGTCTTGAGGAAGGCTGTTACTACTACGAGGCACTTGGTAAAGACTCATGGTGCAGATGCCAGGCCGAATGGTAGCACTCGGTACTGCTTGGGGCCTACCAGAAACCTCAGAAATCTGCGGTGAGATGGAGTTATCGCAATGTGTGTACACATGTCTTGGAGGTCTAGAGAGCAGAGCCAGTCTCCTCTTTGCAGAAGAGGAAGGAGGGAACCCAAGGTTACCATCTTGAACTTTTCTCGTTGAAGGTACTTGTTGAGGGCACGTAGGTCCAGAATTGGATGAACGCCTCCTGATTTTTTTGGGGATTAGAAAGTACCGGGAATAGAATCTTAGGCCCTGTTGGGAGTAGGGCACTGGTTCTATTGCTCTGGACTGGAGGAGGAGGAGGGAGACCTCCTGTTCCAGGAGTGATGAGTGGTCGGATGTTCCCCACATTAGCCGAGGTGGGGAATCTGGTGGGATGGAGAGAAAGTTCAGGCGATAGCCTTGAGAGATTATGGCAAGGACCCACTGGTCTGAGGTGATTGTGTGCCACATGTTGAAATGCACAATCGACCTCCTACTGGTATCTGTGGCAGTGGAAGCTGGCTGCTGCTCTCTATGCAGGAGCCAAAAACCGGAAGCAGGGCCCGGCTGAGGAGCTGCTTGCGGCTTTTGTTTCCGAGGCTGACGAGACTGGGCCTTCTGGAAAGGTCTCGTGGAACGACAGACGGTGGTGGATAGGACTTCTTTGGACGGAAGAATGACTCTTTAATAACCTTCCTGAATGGCTGTTTGGAGGAATACTCAGAAGGCATCAGAGAGAGTTGGCGAAGGGTCTCATGATGCTCTGAGTTCCGCCACCGTCCTCTGGATCTGTTCGCCAAACAGATTGTCTCCTATGCAAGGCAGATCAGACAATCTGTCTTGTACTTCAGGGCGCAAGTCCGAAGATTTAAGCCAGGCCCATCTTCTTGCAGAAATAGCAGCTGCAGATACCCTGGAAGATATCGTACGAGGACCTTATTTCATGTTTCCCTGCTTCAAAACCCTTGTGAACCAGGGTTTGTAGCTGTTCCTGAAATTGCTGAGGCAGGGACTCTGCAAAGTCCTGTATCTGCTTGAATAAGACCCTGTTATACTGGGTCATACACAGCTGGTAAGAGGCAATCCGAGAGATGAGCATTGATCCCTGGAAGACACGCTGGCCAATGGCATCCAGGAATTTCTGCTCCTTACCTGGAGGGGGGGGGGGGGGAAGGAGGAGTGGGGTTTTGAGCATCATGCCCTCTTTTGGGCAGATTCTACAGCCACAGATTGGTGATCCAGCTGAGGTTTTTTGAACCCTGGGGCTGACTGGACCAAGTAAGTGGTATCTGCCTTTCGGTTGACTGGAGCTACCAAACTAGGGTGTTCCCAGTTCTTTTTGAGAAGATCCAAAAGAACCTGATGAATAGGGATGGAGGTTATTTCCTTGGGAGCATCCAGGAATTGTAACAGCTCCATCATTTGGGGCCTATCATCTTGTTCAGTCTGTAATTGGAAGGGCACCAACTCAGACATTTCCTTCACAAAATTTATGAAGGACAAGTCCTCTGGAGAAGAACACTTCCTGCTTTCAGTAGAAGGTGGTGGCGATGGTAAATCATCCGTGTCTGGAGATGAATAGTCAGTCCAGGTGTCATAGGGATCAGCACCTGTCCCTCTAGGAATATGAGGATGGGACGATTCCCGAAAATCCTGGTCTAGGCTCTGAAGGCATCGAGGGAAGTACTGGAGGCACCGATGAAGGCATAGAGGGCATCGATGGATGGATCGGTGGCGCCAAAGGCCACATCGGCTCCCGATGGAGGAAGACGGAACAGTTTCTCCTCCCGATGAAAGAGTAAGTGGAGAAGGCACCGGAGCCATCGGTGATCAGGTATCCATCGGTGGAAAGGCAGCTATAAGCGCTTCCATCTTCGAAAGCAGTGGTGCCAATGCTGCCGGGATGGGATCGGTGGTCTGTTCCGCAACTGACACCGGTTTCGGCGCCGGGGGAACTTGGAATCTGTGTACTGCCTCATAGATGGTCTCCTGAACCATCCAATCCAGTTCTTCACGGAGACCTGGAGCAATCAGCCCCGGCTCCGGAAGGGGAGAATGAGGCAGAGGCATAGCCGGAGGGACCACCATTAAAGGCGGAGTTGCGGCTCCCGATACCCGTCAGGGTGAGGGTTGCCTCTGTGACCAGGTGCCAGAAAGGGGCAATGCCTTTTCTGGACGGGGTTTCTTCGATGGCAGCTCAGACGATGGCGAAGTCAATGATTTTCCTTCATCGATGGTCTGAGGCTTCCGGTGTCGATGCCGATGTTTCTCTCTATGATCCACTTGGTCCTGAGGGGGAGTAGAGGTAGTCGATGGCCGGTAAGTCGTCGACGCCGGACGGTCACCAGCCGGTGTCCGATGCTGGCACGAAGTGGACAGTGCCGGTTCAGACGACGTCAATGCAATCGACAGCAGAGTTTGAGAATGGAAGAGAAGTTCCATTTTCTCCAGTCTGGCTTTGCGACCTTTTGGTGTCATTAAGATACATTTGGTGCAAGTCAGGACATCATGCTCGCACCCAAGGCACATTACACAGACTTTGAGGGTCTGTTATGGACATGGTGCGAGTACAGTCAGGGCACCGACGGAACCCCGACGCCATGGCCTTTGAAAAATTGAGCCACGGTACGGTCAACGGCCAGTAGGCCACAAGGGCCAAACTCAACGGAAATCAACCAAAAACGGGTAAAAGACTTACCGAAGTACCGCGGAATCAAAAATTCGAAAGGGAGACCCCTGTAGGGTATGAAAGTTTTTAGTAATTCCGTGAGAAACATTCCTGTCAGGAATCTCTGTGGAGCTCCTTAACCCATGTGGCTACTGCTACATGGAAAAAAGAAGACTGAAGGGGGACCCCTGCTGGCTGCAGGTTTAGTGCCATGCTGGGCATGCCCAATAGGTGCCAAAGTTCTAGAAACTTTGACAAAAGTGTTCCGTGATTGGGCTCCATCCTGTGATGTCACAATATGTGAGGACTACCATCCTGCTTGTCCTGTGAGAAAGAAGGAATAATACACAAGATACAAATGTATTTCAGCACATATCCCCCAATGTACTGTTTGCAATAGGATCAACAGCACTGAAATCCAGAATCGTGCAAACGGTAACCTTAAAACGATACTGTACTTATAAAATGTTCTGAAAATGAAGGCGTGCCTTTCCGCTTTCAACTTAATTGTTGCCTTTTAATCCCTTTTTTCCTGCATGATCAAGTATTTTAACTTTCACAAATGCTACAGCACCCTGACATCTATTACAGTTAAAGCTTCCTACCCATTGGTTATTAGCTCACTTTGAACATGCTTTGATAGTTTAATACATTAGTCTAAAAGGAAAAATTAAAAAAATTAAAAATAAAAAACACAAGTACTTGGATCCCAGGATATATTATAAGCTGAACAGAACACTGGGGTCCTATTAAAAAGGAACACACTTTCCAGGCACTGAAGGAATAAATACATTCCATGAGTGTGCATTTAAATTCTTAGAATATACACTTATATCATTGTTTACTTAATGCACACAAAAGAGGGAGTAAAAATGCGCACACATATAGAGCAATGCAACGTAACTAATACGTGGCGGACATCAATCACTGGTAAATACATCTCAGTGGGAAGGACTTTTATTGTAGAGACAGACATAGTGGTGAACATTGAAAAAATACCATGGTTTATAGTGTGATTACAGGGACCCCGACATGGCCATGTTTTGCATCAGAGCTGCGTCAGGGGGCCCGGACACTGTGGAAATCTGTAAACAAGAGACAAACATATATATATATATATATATATATATATATATATATATATATATATATATATATATATATATATATATATATATATATATATATATATATATATATATATATATAGTATTGAGCAGGATGGCTAGCACTAGAATTGAAAACTGTTCAAAAAAAACAAACTGAAGGAGGAAAGACTATTAAAAGCAAAATAATTTTATGTTTTCAATGTACACCACTAATGTGTCTGTCTCTACAATAAAAGTCGTTCCCACTGAGATGTATTGACCAATGTTTTATTGTTTACTTAATACCAAACAAAAGGGGAAATCTTTCTTACCTGTTAATGTCCTTTCCTTTAGTCCAGTTACACCAATCCAGAGTAGTGCGTTGTTTCCCCCGGTCACTTTTTCTTGTGACATCTCTATTTTTGTGGTGTAGCCCAGGAAAATCCCATTATTCTAACAAAGCACTAAATGTTTATTTTATTTTTTTATTTTTTTTAACTATTTAAACAATCGGCAGACAATACAAGTAGAAGCAAAATGTACAGCAAAACTACTTGGTACCTCAGCTCTAGACATAGGCTTTCTGTCACAAACTTAATAGAAGAATAGACAGTATCCCTCCATTCAAGCACTTAGAATCCAGGCCTATTTTGTTTGAATGTCAGAGGCCCCTATAGATGTTATGCCCCTCCCCCTCTCTTCCAAGAGCTGCCAGTAAGGCCCCCCCACACCTTATTATAAAGAAAGGACTTCTTGCGTAAAGCAAATATTTTTTCAATGATAGTGATATCCTGTATTTGCTTGTGCTAACGTGAGAACAGAGGCAGTATTTTCCAGTTTGTAGCAACTGTAAATCTAGCAGCGAGAAGCAGACGATTTCCTAGCTACACAAAGAACTTGCAAGCGCCACATCTGACCAAAGCCCCAGCAATCACAACACTGGACTGATTCTCACCTGGCATCCCATTATGTCTATCATTTTAACTTACTCGCCATTCCAGAATTCCTCTACTACTGGACAGGCACACCATGCATGGAGGTATGATCTGTCCTCCCCTCAACCCCTCCAACGCTTCGCCCCTGGGGAAAACTTGGAATAGTATAAAGGACATCTATAAGTTAGCCTAACCAGTTTATACATCAGCTCCGTCCTACGGCTGCATATTGATATTTTATATACCTTTTTCCAAATACCCCGCAGTCCTTATCTATTAAGTGAATACCCAAATCAGCATTCCATTGGACTATCAATTTGGCATTAGACTCCCTTCCCTCATGTGTTCTAATAATCACCCGATATAGTAGCTACACCCCTCTTTCCTACTCCTACCATCATAAACACTTACTCTACCTTTTAAGGTGTCCACCTAGTCTATTTTACCCCCTCCATCTGAGTCATCTGGGCCTTGAATCTGTCATTACTTCCCCTAGACCCTTTGTCCAAGTCATACTCAATTTGCAAATCTTCATAAGGAGAACCAACACTCTTCATCCCATTTCTGTTCTAAATATTGTAGCCCCAGTCTACACCAAATTCGAGTCTGCATGAAAGGTTTGTATTGAAAGGTAGGGGTTTTTCCACAGCACAGCCATCGGTGTATGAGTATCCATAACCACTCCCATCCCCTTACACACTGTCCAGCAAACCCCGAGCGTATGCGCAATTATGGGACAAGAGAGGGTAATCATCCTAACCTGCGCCGACATGGCAGGGCAATATCTATACACCCAGTCACACCTGCTTCCAGCAAATACCAGGATTGTGAACAATCCCGAATGATCCATGCTCAGACTCACAAGACGCAAGACCCAATAATACCCTAAAAAAAGGGTAGTGCCATCCTACCACTATGTTTAGATTTTCATAGCACACAATTTCACCCTGGGAGCCTTCCCCTGCCAAATAAACTGATAAAGTTGCCCATTGAGATTATCAAAGAATTTTCTAGGCAAATCCACAGGAAATAAGTATATAAGCCTAGGAACAATGTTCATTTTGATTATTCCTATGCAACCTGTCCAGGTAAATCAGAAGTCCAGACCACCTCTGTAGGTCTTCTAGTATTTTACTGTATACAGGAGCATAGTTCATCTCACTAAATGTTTATTGAACATTAGAAAGTAGCATACTGACAAATTACAAAACCAGGATCCTTTGACACCATCTCTACTCAAGAGAAAGGGAGACAGGATACAAACAAATGAACAAAGAACAGATAGAGGAGCATAAACATACCTCAAGTTAACTCTGCATATATACACAAATATACTCTCTGGAAAGGTATGCACACATCTTCGTGGCTTGCTTAAGCTTAACTTCCTGGTTGGGTCCTTGACTGGTGTAAATTAACATGTATGAAAAATTTCCCCTTCCTTCTCATCCTGTTACACCAGTCGTAAGAACATATAAGATAAGATTTGCCATACAGGGTCAGTCCAATGTTCCATCAAGCCCAGTATCTTATTTCCAACAGTGGCCAATCCATAAGAACGTGGCAGGATCCCAAGAAGTTGATAGATTCCATGTTGCTTATCCCAGGAATAAGCAGTGGATTTCCCAAAGTCCACCTTAACAATGGTTAATGGACTTTTCTTCCAGGAACTTGTTCAAACCTTTACAAATCCAGTCACATGATGCCGTGGTGCTAGACAGTCGCAGCTTTCCTCTGCTCTTGGCCCCATGACCTTAGGACAACTCTATCCCCCCAGTTTATTCCAGACATCCATACAGAAATCCCTACTGATGCTCTGGGGAGATCAGACCATATCGGATCTGCCGAAATCAGCGTCTGATCAGGTGGTCTATAGTGAGGAGCTTGGGTCCAATGAGGACAATTATGGTGGATGGATCACTTCCCGTGGACATTGCGGAGGCCCCTGCCATTAACCAACTTGGTGACAAAATACACTCAAGTCTGGAAATAAAACTAGAATCGGTAGTGGACAAAGTGTTGCAAGTGGTATCCACAGTGGGCGAGACTACAGCATGGTCAGATAACCTTACAGAGCGAGTGGAGTAGCTAGAGATGTCGCTCACTATAGCACAGCAATGGTTGGAAGTCCTGGAAAGGGGTCACAAGCTGATGATCAAAAAGCAGCATGACCTAGAGCACCAAGGCAGTCGTAATAATTTACGAATCATTGGTGTGCCGGAGCAGGCTGAAGGTTTTGAACCTGTGGGGATTTCCTCTACATGGCTGCTATCACTGCTAAATGCCATGTTTAAGGGAGGCAAAGTGAAGCTAGATTGGGCCCACAGGGCCTTGGCGCTGGCCCCCAAGGCAAATGAACGGTCGTGTGCAGTAATTGTAAGGGTGCATAATTACAGGGACAAGTGCCGTCTTCTGAAAGATATCAAGTTTAAGGGCCAATGCATATTCATTTTCCAGGACTATTCAGATGTGCAACAGCACAGAGTTGCGTTTGTGGAAGTTACAGGAGTTGCGCAATCTGGGCCTGAGCTACGCTATGTTATACATAGCATGCTTGCAGGTGCTTCACAGCAACAAATCGGAGATATGTGGCTGTGCAAGCTACATGTGCACTGATTCAGAAGATACGAGCTGCAGTGGCTGTTCCAGTTGAGGCTCCTTGAAACTCCACTTGGCCTTATATCCTTTTTTCTTACCCTACATTAAAGTGTCTCTGCAGCTGTATTTTCATATTCCTGCTTGTTACCAGGAGCAGCAATATGCCATCTCCTGGAGGGAGTTGAGTTGTCTTGCACAATTATGTTGGCTGCTGCTTGTTCTCTCAGTTGCGGGGCTGGGAGGGGGGGTGCGGGGAGGTGGGGTTTTTTTCCCTTGTTTATTTCCTCCCAGATAATTTTGCCACTCAGAAATCAAGACAGTGGGGCGTTGTCCGCATTTCTTGGACTGCCTTACACCGGAAGTGCATTCCTTTTCTACAGACCAGTATCAACAGTCTACCTTGGCAATTCATGGGACACCTATTGTGGCGCATTGATAGTGGTGTTTTGGCGTCGGATGCCATATTGTGGACTGGAGTTGTCTGACTTTTTGCTACAGAGGTTATGGATGTTGGGACATTTTGCTGTGGAGGAGTGGGGCGAGTTGTGTGCAGGCTTTCTGTTTGGAAAGAGGGAAGGTCTCAGGTGTTCTCCCCACTTGTCCTGGTTTTTCCTGGAGAGGTTGTGGGGTCAACCAGGTCATCCTATGGGGAGTCTTCTATGGGCACTGGGATGGTTTTGTATGTGGTTTTGAGGGGCTAATTGTGTTTATTGGGATTGTTTTTATTTATTTGAGATTTTTTATATACCGAGGTTTAGCAATAAGCCTTCACCCCGGTTCACAATAGAACAACTTGTTACATTGAACGGTCAAAAAAAGAACAAAGAAAGGTTACATATAACGGTAAAAGGAGAAAACAGAGGTTAATGTGACTTCGAACTAATTGGCTAATAGTCAGTGATTGAACTTAAACATTTGAGAAGGGATGCGTCAAGAGCAGAATAGAAACTTTGCTAGCTCAAGTTGGAAACTGAGAGAACATTGCTAGCTCTGGGAAACTGGGAAAGAACATATGTTATTATGTACAAGATTATATGTCCGGGGGGGGGGGGGGGGGGGTGGTGCATAAAGGAGCAGAGGGGAGGAAAAGGGAAGGAGGGAGCGTAATGGATTCTTGGTGTGTCTCTCTTGTATGGGTGATGTTGAAGATGGTATTATGGGATTAGCCTATGCCGTCTCTGAATGTTTTTGTGAATAACCAGGTTTTCAGTTCTTTTTTGAAGGATTTGTTGTCGGTTATTGTGCTTATGTATTGTGGTAGGGAGTTCCAGATGTGAGGTCCTGCGATTGAGAAAGCTCTGTTTCTTGTGCACGTGAGCTTAGCCGAAGGCAGTGTTGGTATTTCCAGTAGTAGTTTGTTGGTGGATCTTGTGAGACGTTGAGGTTTCAGTAGGTTTATCATGCTGTAAAGTGAGTTGTTTTCCGTTTTGTGTATGCCGTTGTGTACTAGAGTAAGGGCTTTGAATTCGATTCTCTGATCGATTGGGAGCCAGTGAAGACTTTTTAGAATGGGGGTGATGTGATCCGATTTTTTCTTTCCTGTTAGGATTCTGGCAGCGGCATTCTGTAGAGCTTGGAGTGGTTTTAGTGAAGATTTGGGTATCCCTAGTAAGAGCGCGTTGCAGTAATCGAGGCTGTTGAAGATCAGTGATTGTAGAACAGTCTGAAATTCCTGATGGTGTAGGAGTGGTTTTAGATGTTTCAGGACTTGCAGTTTGTAGAATCCCTCTTTGGTTTTGGTTGCGATGGTCTTTTAAAATTGAAGTCTTTATCAAACCAAATTCCGAGGTTCTTTGTATTGTTTTTTATCTGGATGTTGATGTTGTCTATTGTAAGGGAGTGTGTAGTGATGGTTTGTTCTGGGATGTTTCTTCCTATGAGGATGCATTCAGTTTTATTCATGTTCAAGCATAGCTTCAATTTGTTTAGCATGTTTCTGATTAGTATTAGATGTTTTGCTGCAGTGGAGAGATTGAACTTGCCCGAATCAACTTTACCAATAATTTCTAAATTATATTACTTGCCACCAAAAAAATAAAAATAAAAAAATCAGTAGGTGTAAAGATTGTTGGGAATTTGCAAGTTGATGAGTTGCAGGAAAGACAACCCACAGTGGATAATACTATTAACATGTCTGAGATCTTGGAACAGTCAGAAGAGAGTTTAGCAGTGCCCTCTACATTGATAGTCTCATTCATGTTAGAATCTGACAGAAAGTGGGTTAAGAAGTATTTTGTCAATAGGTCTAAAGAATTAATGGGTTGCAGGGTCCAACTTTTTCCAGACCTTGCTCCTTCAACCCAGAATCATAGGAAACAATTTTTATTATTAAAAGTACAAGTGATACAAATGGGGATGTACTTCATTTTGAAGTACCCCTGTAAATGTATAACAAAGAGTGAGGGTAACACTTGTGTTTTCACACAACCTATGCAACTAACTCATTTTAATGAAAACAGATTAAGGCCCACTTTGAGTTCCACACCTGGGACCACAGGATAGAGCTGTTTGGATGTGAAACTGTCTCTCATAAGTAAATAGATAACATTTCCCAGGTTAGTAAACTGATATGTTTAAAATTATCAAGGATTTGGGTATCTTGGAACCTGGAATAGTGGGCTTGAAAGACAGGTTTTGGGATTTTTTTTTAAAAGAATTTATAATTTAAAGAGATTTGATGGAGGAATGGCAATATGTCAATTAATGGAAATATATTGGGTAATGTTTATCTTTAATTGTAACCTGTATAAAATTCAAGATATGTATGCTTGATATGTAAAAATAAAAATATAAATAAAAATTTAAAAAAAAAAAAGGGCTTTTACTTGCAGTTACTTAGGCTGATAGAAGCTTTCTCTTCTCATCTTCTTATTCATAGAGGAGACTGGAATGTTGGGTTGGATCCTGGTCTGGGCAGGACTTCGGGGGGGGGGGGGGGGGGGGGTGTCAGACAGGAGGCATAGTGGATACCCTAAAGGATATGATGCTGCCTCTAGACTTGGCCATTTGGAGGGAGCAAAATCCAACCGGTAGATGATTACACCTGTTTTTCACCTCATTTTCATTCCAGTAGCAGGATCAATTTTTTATTTTTAGATGTATTAGTTCGTTTATGGCCCCGATAGGATTGGCGGATATCTGACCTGCTGTTATTTCTAATCATAACCCCATTTTGTTACCAGTGCGCTTAACTGGCAGTCCAGTGGTGGGGAAGGATGGCAGTTGAATGCTTCCCTGTTGCGTTTAAAGCCTGTGTTTGATCCAGGATGCAGTGAAGGAATTTTTTTGAGATACATAACTAGTGATTATTCCGTCTTAATATGGGAGACACTAAAATCTGTATAGCAAGGGCGGATTACTAATTTGCTTCTCAATATAAGAAGGATGGGGCTCGTTGTGAACATAACTTGGAAACTCAGATTGAGCAGTTATGGAGGATGCCATAAGCATACTGGCTCTTATCGCACCTACAGGGCGTTGGAAAGGAGAAGGGCAGCTCTCCGAGAGTTGCAGCTGGAGGACGTGGAAAGGGTTTCCCAATATTCCCGGCAGAGAGTTTATGAGTTCAGGAACAAAGCATGGGCCATGCTTGCCTACTTGCTGCAGTGTAGGTCACAGAGGACTTTAATCTCTGACTTATGGCAGACCAATGGTGCAGTAAAATATTCTGACAGTATCGATGCCCAGTTAAAATTATTTTTTACAGTTATACTCTGCAGACGGGCCTACCTCAGATGAGGCAATTTCAGAACACTTAGATGGCCTACAGATGCCCGTCCTGACTGATCCTCTGAGAGAGATAGCAGAGTTGCTTACCTGTAACAGGTGTTCTCCCAGGACAGCAGGATGCAGTCCTCACATGTGGGTGAAGTCACTGGACGGAGCCCTATCATGGAAAACTTTTCTGTCAAAGTTTCTAGAACTTTTGACTGGCATACAGCTTGCTCAGCATGCCATGATCCCTGGAGCCACAGGGGTCTCCCTTCAGTCTCATTTGTAGCAAAAGGTGCGAGCAAAAAAATAAAACGTTTCAGACCAGACTTCACAGGGTGGCAGGTGGGTTTCGTGAGGACTACATCCTGCTGTCCTGGGAGAACACCTGTTACATGTAAACAACTCTGCTTTCTCCCAGGACAAGCAGGATGGTAGTCCTCACATGTGGGTGATTAGCAAGCTACAGGTTGACTCATATTTGTTTGGACCACCAGAGTACAACTTGTGCAACAGGCACAACAACTGGCGTACTGTTGGGAAAAATGAGGCAGCCTGAAAATCACAGACTGGATGTGGATGGAGTTGGGATTATACTGGAAATAAGTTCAAGACGGATTGGCCAAATGCAGAGTCTTGACTTCCTTCCTTGTCCAGACAGTAATGTGCTACAAATGTGTGAAAAGAGCTCCATGTTGCAGATTTGCAGACGTCAGCAAATCTGCACTGAACGAGTGTGCTACTGAGGTTGCCATGGCTCTTACTGAGTGCGCCTTCACTAGTCCCTGGAGAGGAAGGCCTGCTTTTTCATAGCAGAATTCGATACAGTCTGCTAGCCAGTTGGAGAGAGTTTGCCACTGCAACTCCTAGTCTGTTTTTGTCAAAAGAAACAAAAAGAGTTGGGTGGATTTCCTATGGACTGCAGTGCGGTCTAGGTAAAATGCAAGTGCACATTTACAATCCAAGGTGTGTAAAACTCTCTCGCCCTGGTGAGAGTGAGGCCTTGGGAAAAAGGTGGGCAAGACTATAGGCTGATTCAAGTGGACGGCAGTAACTACCTTGGGAAGGAATTTAGGGTGAATACGTAGGACCACTTGGTCATGCAGGAACCTGGAAAAGGGTGAGTATGTAACAAGTGCTTGTAACTTACTAACCCTTCGAGCAGATGTAATGGCTACTAGGAAAAGAACTTTCCATGTAAGAAATTTAACATCGCAGGAGTGCAAAGGCTCAAACAGGGATCGCATGAGCCTTGTAAGTACTACATTTAGGTCCCATTCAGTGACTGGTGGCCGTAGAGGGGGCTTGAGTTGTAGTAGGCCCCTCACAAATCTACTGACAAGGGGTTGCGCTGTTACCGGGGCATCCCCAACGCCTTTGTGGTACGCTGAAATAGCATTCAGATGTACCCTCACTGAAGAAGTCTGGAGACCAGAGTCTGAAAGGTGCAAGAGATAGTCTAATAGAGAATAGCATGGGGCAGGAAAAAGGGTTGATACCTTTTTGCGTGTACCACATGGTGAATCTTTTCCACTTAGAATGATAGGATTTTCATGTGGAAGGCTTTCGTGAGGCTACAAGCACTTGAGAGACATCAGCTGAAAGGTTGAGCGGTTGCAGGATCAAGCTTTCAACATCCAGGCTGTGAGGGATAGGGTCTGAAGGTTTGGATAGCGTAACATGCCTTGGTTCTGAGTTATGAGAGTGGGTACTGTGCCCAGGCGAAAGGGTTCTCTGATCGAAAGGTCGAGAAGCATGGGAAACCATACTTGTCGAGGCCAAAACAGGGCCATGATTATCATTGACCCTTTGTCCTGTTGTAGCTTCACAAGAGTTTTGGCTATCAGCGATATCGGGGGATACACGTATAAGAGGCCTGTGTTCTAGGGGCGAGCAAAGGCGTCCATGGTTAACTTGTTTTGTTGCCTGTGCAGGGAACAGAATCTGCCACTTTGTGATTCAGTTCAGATGCAAAGAGGTCTATTGTTGGTTGACCCCAGCGTTGGAAGATTCTGGTCGTTACCACAGGATCCAGAGACCACTCGTGGGGATGGAACCGTCGGCTGAGGTGATCTGCTACTACGTTCTGCGTGCCTGCCAGATAAGTGGCCCGTAGATACATGAAGTGTGCAAGGGCCCAATCCCAGATCTGCGCGGCTTCTTGGCAGAGGCGTTAAGAGCCTGTGCGGCCCTGCTTGTTCAAAAACCAGATTGCAACTGTGTTGTCTCTTTGAATGAGAACAGTCTTGTATGAAAGGCAGTCCTTGAACGCATATAGAGCATAATGTATAGCTCGAAGCTATAGGAAGGTGATCTGAATTGTTGCTTCGAGCTGTGTCCAAGTACCTTGGGTTTGAAGATTGTTCACATGAGCTCCCCAACCCAAGGTGGATGAATCTGTGGTCAAAGTTATCTGTGGAACCGGTTGCTGAAAGGGTAGGCCTGTTATCAAGTTGACTTTGTTCGTCCACCAGAGAAGGGATAAACCTAACTGGTGGGTTACTTGAACCTGGGATGAAAGTGGTTGAATGGCTTGGAACCATTGAGATTTCGAAGTCCATTGAGTTATTCTCATGGCCAATCTGGCCATAGGAGTGACGTGGACCGTGGAAGCCCCGTGTCCCAGTAACTAAGAATTGATGGGCTGAGGCTGTTTTCTTTGTGTGCAGAGATACAGCTAGTCTGGAGAGTGTGTCTGTGCAGTCGTTGGGCAGGAAGGCCTTTGCCACTGTGGTGTCCAAATCTGCTCCGATGAAAGTCAGGAGGTGAGATGGAGTCAGGTGGGATTTTTGATAGTTGATGAGAAATCCCAGAGAGTGTAGCAGATTGATAGTGAGCTTGAGAGCGTCGAGAGCTCCTTGCTTGGATTGGTTCTTGATGAGCCAGTCGTCCAGGTAAGGAAAGATGTGTATGCTTTTCTTGCGTAGATGGGCCGCCGCTACTGCTAGGCATTTTGTAAATACATGGGGTGCAGAGGCAAGTCCAAAAGGCAGGACCCGGTACTGAAAGTGTTGATGTCCCACTAGGAAACACAGGTACTTGCGGTGATGCGGGGATATTGGAATATGAGCGTAAGCGTCTTGAAGATCCAGAGTACAGAGCCAATCTCCTTTTTGCAGAAGGGAAAACATGGTGCCCAAGGACACCATCATCTCGCCGAGATAGCAGCTGCAGATACCTTGGTAGCAGTGTCAAAGATATCGATGATCTGATCTCATGCTTGCCTGCCTCAAAACCCTTGTTTACTAGGGTTTGGAATTGATCTTGAAATTGCTGAGGCAGGAAGTCTGTCAAGTCTTGTATCTGCTTAAATAAGACCCTATTATATTGGGTTATATAGAGCTGATAAGAGGCAATTCTGGAGATGAGCATTGATCCCTGGAAGACATGGTGACCAATGGCATCTAGGAATTTCTGTTCCTTGCCTGGGGGAAAGGAAGTATGAGGTTTTTATCTCCTTGCTCTTTTCTGGGCAGATTCTACAACCACAGATTGGTGATCCAATTGAGGTTTGTGAAAGCCTGGAGCTGACAGTATGAGATAGGTGGTGTCAGCTTTCCTGTTGACTGGAGCAACAGAGCCAGGATGTTCCCAGTTCTTTGAGGAAATCCAGAAGAACCTGGTGGATAGGGATGGAGGTTATTTCCTTGGGAGCATCCAGGAATTGCAGCAACTCCATCATTTGATGCCTATCATCCTGTTACATCTGTAATTAGAAGGGAACCAATTCAGACATCTCCTTCACCAAATTTATAAAGGAAAGGTCCTCTGGAGGAGAACGCTTGCTGTTTTCAGTAAGTGAAGATAGTGAAGGCAAATCATCGGTGTCTGGTGAAGAATCATCAGTCCAGGTATCATAGGGATCAGCACCTGCTCCTCTAGGGACTAGAGGAGGACAAGGCGGTGGGATCCCTGTAGGTCCTGGTCTAGGCTCCAAAGGACTCGAAGGAATAACTGGAGGCACCAGTGCAGGCATCGAGGGCATCGACAGATGATTCTGTGGCGCTGATGGACGTAGCGGTACCGATGGATGGATCAGTGGCACCAGACGTATCGGCATCGATGGCTGAGGCATCGGCAGAACTCCCGATGGAGGAATGCGGAACGGTGTTTCTCCTCCCGATGACTAAGTAAGCAGGGAGGGCACAGGAGCCATCGGTGACCCAGGGTCCATCAGTGGAAAAGCGGCCATGAGCGCTTCCATCCTCGAGAGCAGCGGTGCCAATGCTGCTGGAATTGGGTCAGTGGTCGGTTCCGCAATCGGTACCGGTGTCTGAAGAACTTGGAGTCTATGCATTGCCTTGTCGATGGCCTCCTCAACCATCCGGTCCAGTTCTTCTCGGAGACCTGGAGCAAGCAGCCCCGGCTCTGGAACAGAAGGAGGCAGAGGCATAGCTGGAGGGACCACCGTTAAAGGCGGAGTCGTGGCTTCAGATACCTTGTCGGGTGAGGGTTGCCTCTGTGACCCGGTCGCCGAAAAGGTCGGTGCCTTTTCTGGATGGGGTTTCTTCGACGGCGGCTCAGACAATGGCAAGGTTGATGATTCTGCTCCCTCGATGGTCCGAGACTTTCGATGCCGGGTTTATCTCTATGATCCCCACGGTCCTGAGGGGGCGTAGAGGGTGGTAAAGGCAGACAAGTCGTTTATGCCGGATGGTCACCGGCCAATACTGGTGCGAAGTTGACTGTGCCGGTTCTGACGACGATAATCGACGGAAAACAGGTAAAACAACTTACCGGAATACTGCGACTTGAAAAAGTTGAAGGGGGGACCCCTGAGGGGTAAATTAAATTTTAGTAATTCCATGAGGAAAATTCCTGTCAGGAATCTCTGCAGAGCTCCTTAACCGCGTGGCTACTGCTGCATGGAAAAAAGAAGACTGAAGGGGGACCCCTGCTGGCTGCAGGGTTAGTGCCATGCTGGGCATGTCCAGTAGGGACCAGTCAAAGTTCTGGAAACTTTGACAAAAGTGTTCCGTGATTGGGCTCCATCCTGTGATGTCACCCACATGTGAGGACTACCATCCTGCTTGTCCTGTGAGAATCAAAGTTACAGCCATACAACCTAGTAACAGGCCGATTCAGTAAAGTCTAACTTCAGTTAGTCAGCCAGAGTGACTCACTGCTCTCTTGATTAACAAATGTTGGTACCTATTCAAGTCACACTACCTCAACACCTTTCCAAGGTGAGTAACTGAACTGAACTTTTCAACCTTTTTACTTAGGTATACACTGCTTCTAGCTTATTTCTAGCTTCTGGCTACTTTTTGGGGGTTTTTGTTTAAGGTTTTTTTTTTTTGTTTGTTTTTTTTTTAATACATTCAGTTCTGCTTACTAGCTGCCTTACAGACTATTTAAAAATACAGTCTAACTTGTTTATTCACTGCCTTACTGTTAAAAGCACAAACACACTAAATAATATTCCCAAATAGTTAACTTTGCCCCAATACTTTTAAAAAAGAATGTCCCAAGCAAAAAAAAAAAAAAAAAAAAAAAACTTACTGATTCCTTTCAGCCACCAGCAAGGTGATCCTCTCCTCTCAGTGCTCCCACTCTGTTTGAAGCCGCAACATTTTCTTGATAAGATCTTGCCCTAATTAGTCAATCATCCAGATAAGGCTACATCATAATCCCTTCTTTCCTTAAATAGGCCACTATTACAGTTATGACTTTGATAAAAATACTTAGTGTCTTGAACAAGCCAAACGAGAGTACTCTAAATTAAAAATGCTTCTTCAGAATTCAAAAGCAAAAGATACCTCTGATGACTCTCCCTGATGGCAATGTGAAATCCTTCTCAAACCACTGCAAAAACTAACTACAGTGTCTCCATTCTGAAATGGAACATACAGACTGCTGTTTACCCCCTTTATATTGAGAATAGGCTTATCCTTCTTGGGAATTATAAAATAACTGAATAACATTCACAAATCTGAACATCGCACAGAACTGAAGTCACAGCACTCAACTTCAGGAGCTTCTGAAGCATTGCCTGAATCGCCAGCTTCTTGATGGGCAAGTCACAAGGAGAAACCATAAACGCATCAGGAATTGAAACAAAATCCAGAACATAATCGTATTTAACATCTAGAACCCACTGATCTGTGGTTATGTGGGTCACTCTTGGTAAAACTGTTGCCCGCAGAAATTACCAAAGAGTGAACACACCGCACTTCATTGGAGAGCATGACTTCTCAGAAGCAGCTGTTGAGTCAGATTTTGGTTTCCTGAACCCCTGAAGGACAGGTTCTTCCCCCTAAACCTAAAGGCTTGGGAACTAGAATGCTTGTCCAATCTATATCTTCGAGTCTCAAAATTGACCATAACCTCTATCTGCTTGATAGAAAGAGTGCCCTTTATCTTTAGGAAGTCTGAGGACTGGGATTTCCTAGGATCTTGACCTACAGATGCTCTCCAAACAGTAATTTCCCTTTGAAGGGTATCTAGCAAAAGCAGGTTTTGGGCCAAGTATCTGCTGACCAGTGCTGAAGCTAAAGCAGTCTCCTAGATGCTACAGCAGATGCTACTGAAGAAGCCCTTAGAAGATCATACAAGGAATGTGCTAGGAATATAGCTCCCGATTCCATCTGGGCAGCCTCTTCACTCTCTGGAAGATGCTGAACCGACAATGCTGCCACAAACAGCACTCTACTGAGAGAGCCATAGACATGAAAACATGCCTCAGAGGAATCTCAGTCTTTCTGTCCTGGGGATCCCTTGAGTGAAATTCCTCCCTCCGCTGGGATAATAGTTCTTCTGGTTACCACTAAAACCAGTGCTTACCATCTGAAAATGTTTCATGGCATCCTGCAAGATAAGATATAGCTTACAGAACTACTTCACCCCATGAAGCTTGGACTCCAGAAATTCCCAATCCGACACCATTTATTCTACTTCTGAACGATGAGGAAAAAGATGACTTAAAGGCACCTTTCGTAAATGGATCCCAGTCAGGAGCCTCTTCAATCTTGGTATCTGAGATCCTTAGGGATATCACAACCTTATCAATGAGGGATGCTACATAATTCTTATGAATTATCCTCAGAGGGAACTTCCCCCTCCTCCAGAGATTCAAACCTCCTCAGGATCTTTGGGCATTAAAGGAAGACATATCCTTTGAACCCACGGCCAACCTGGTTCACTTAGCAACTACCTCATCAAAAGCAGCTTCCTAAGGGAAAAGCACAAAATTGAAGACCCCGGAAGCTACTCCCTTCAACAAGCCTCTGAGTAGCACAGAAAGTTTGGTGAAGGAACCTAAAATCTGTAGAAAAATCACTAGATGCAGGCACAGAAGGAGTTAAAGACATAATAGAGGCCCATCCTCCAACAGCAGACATCTGCACTATATGAGAACAGCCCAAAATGGAAGACATTCCCACTGAATGCAAAGTTAACCACCCTGCATTTAGAGCAGGAATTGGAAGGTGCCCCCACTCTCACTGAGGCCTATTCTGTCACAGCCAACTATGCTCCACTGGAAGACTCTCTCTGCATCTCCCTACTCTTTGAGTGGGCTGTGCAAAAGTTGTCTGCAGAGGCAGCAGAGTACCTGCATCCACATGCACCCCGGAGATGGTCCTGCTCCTTTTCAATCACTGCGCTGAAAAGACATTGTGGCCAAGAAGTGCTCCAAGTAAGAGCAAACAGAACCCCCCTAAGTGAAAAAACACTTACTTCCAAATGCTACTGTACCCACCCTACTAGTGAAACACTCACACTGCCTCAGAGCTTTAGTTGCATGCAAGCCTTCCTGCTGCTTCTCAGAACAGTTCTTTTTTTATTTTCAACTTTACAAAAGACTTGATTCAATATGGCAGGGGTGGGGGGGGGGGGAAGGGGATCTTCCTCCCCCCCCTTCCCCAATTTAAGCTGATCACTAAGACCCGTCAGGTTCTAACAAACCCCCTTTTTGATGTTGGGAGATTCAGCAGCAGATCATGATAAAATGGGAAACCAGTAGCCTGCCTGCAAATTGCAGGGAACCAAGTCCCTGCCTTACCACCCAAAGGAGAGCCAGGTCCAGAAGAAAAATCCTGCTGTTACACAGAACGTCCTACCATCTATTAGAGGCAGAGAATACTGGGATTTTTCCTTGGCTGTACCACATATAAGTAGTAATAGTAACATCACAAGAAAAAAACTGTGTATTCTGGCTCCATCTGCTGGCAAGGGTGGGGGAACAACCCAATAGTCTGGTGCAGCAGGATGTGAAGGAAAGGAAAATTAACTGAAAATGGAAATTTTGTTCTTGTTTAACAGACAGTAAAACTGACGGAAAGGAGTTAGGCTTATATAACACAGAATGACTATGATGCATTTCTAATTACGAAAGAAATAGGACACAATGTTGTACCACAGTTTTCCCACAATTTCCAATACCAACTTTAACCTGTACAACATCTGCACTTCCAAATCATTCACTATGCTTTCCCCCTTTCCTCCATCTACTAAGTACAATGGGGCAATAGCATGGAAACAAGCTCTTATAGCCTAACAGAGGTAATAAGAGGCACTTGCTTGAGAGCATCATTAAGTCCCTTTCATGTTTTCTTTTATTGTTTTTATAATTATGATTTTTGGATTTTTAGCCCATCTTTCCAAATGATGCTCAAGGTACAATTCAGGTACAATAAGTCCCTTCCCAAAAGAGCTTACAACCTAAGTGGGTACCTGAGGCAACAGGAGATAAAATGACTTGCCTCAGCTCATTAACATCTTTTTGGGAAGCAGGATTTGAACCCTGTTTCCCAGATCTTCAGCCCATTGCTCTAAGTACTAAGTTACACCTCCTTGCAGAGCTGGAAAATATTTGAGGTGAGTTCAAATCGGGGACTTATGCAACAGCAACAGCAATATTACCTCCCTTTTCCTTCTGGTGTTCCTCACCTTACACACCCAAGTATATGGCTAGCTTCCACTGTTCTTTATTGTACTGAATGGAAACCTTTGGGTCATCTGATTTGATCATTCCTAGGTCTTATTTCTGCTTGACAGTTGCTAAGTTATCATCCTAGTAAGTAGCTAATGGGATTTTGCTCTCTAGGCGCATAGTATTACATTTGTGCTTCCAGACCCTTGGCCATTCTTGTGAGTCAACAATTTTTCCACCCCTCTATGTGACTACCCCATTACAGATGTTTGTCTGCAAACAACTTCATGAGCTTGCACACCTTCCAATGGCTAAAAGAGCAGAAGGCTATTCAGTATATAAAGTTGCTCATAGCCACTACCAGAATGAAGTACAGAGTAATGCAACTAGCTTCTTTAATCTCTTGAGATCTGTGAGAAAGCAAAATTGCTTACCTTGTAATAGGTGTTATCCCAGGACAGCAGGATGTAGTCCTCACATATGGGTGACGTCACTGAACGGAGCCCAGGCGGGAAAACTTTCTGTCAAAGTTTCTAGAAACTTTTGACTGGCCCAGAGAGGCCACTGAGCATGCCCAGCATGCTATGATATTCTCTGCCACAGGTGTCTCTTCAGTCTAGTGTGTAGCAAAAGCATTAGCAAAAAAGAATAAGAAAAATAGAAGGCCCAACTCCGCGGGGTGGCGGGTTGGTTCTGTGAGGACTACATCCTGCTGTCCTGGGATAACACCTATTACAAGGTAAGCAATTTTGCTTTATCCCAGGACAAGCAGGATGCTAGTCCTCACATATGGGTGATTAGCAAGCTAGAGGCTGAGCCATTTTGTAATGGAATGTTGTGGTTGAAATGAGTCAGCCGAGGATTGCAGCACATTGGATGTAGAAGGAGTTGGGTTTAAGCTGGAAACAAGTTCTTTAAGACAGATTGTCCATAGGCTGAATCTTGTCTTCCTTGCTTGTCCAAACAGTAATGAGCTGCAAAAGTGTGAAGTGAACTCCATGTTGCTGCTTTACATATGTCAAGTATTGGCACTGAACGATAGTGTGCTACTGAAGTTGACATTGCTCTTACTGCATGTGCTTTTACTCGCCTTTGGAGAGGAAGGCCTGCTTGTTCGTAACAAAACTGTATACAATCTGCTAACCAATTGGATAGAGTATGTTTACCCACTGCTTTGCCTGGTTTGTTTGGGTCATAGGAAACAAATAGTTGATTAGTTTTTCTGTGGACTGCAGTGCGGTTTAAGTAGAAAGACAGAGTACGCTTACAATCTAAGGTGTGTAAGGCTCTCTCTCCTTGGTGAGAGTGAGGCCTTGGAAAGAATGTGGGTAAAACTATAGATTGGTTTAAGTGGAATTCCGTAACTACCTTAGGGAGGAATTTAGGATGAGTACGGAGAACCACTATCATGTAAGAACTTAGTGTAGGGTTCATATGTGACAAGTGCTTGTAACTCACTAACTCTTCTAACTGATGTAATGGCTATGAGGAAGATAGTTTTCCATGTAAGAAATTTTAAGTCACTGGAATCAATGGGTTCAAAAGGAGAACGCATGAGTCTAGTTAAAACCAAATTTAGATCCCATTGTGTGACTGGGTGTCTAATTGGTGGTTTTAGGTGAATTAAACCTCTCATAAACCTGCTGACAAGAGGTTGTGTAGAGATAGGTGCATCTGCTATCTGATTATGATAAGCTGAAATTGCACTTAAATGTACTCTTACAGATGAAGTCTGCAGACCAGATTCTGAAAGGTGGTACAAGTAGTCCAGTAAAGACTTTGTAGGGCAAGTGAAAGGATTGATGTCGTTTTGCTTGCACCACAAAGTGTATCTCTTCCATTTGGAAGCATAGTTCTTTCTTGTGGAAGGTTTACATGAAGCTATAAGAATTTGGGATATGTTGGATGAAAGATTGAGTGGTTGCAAGATCAAGCTTTCAACATCCAAGCTGTCAGTGATAGGGATTGAAGGTTGGGATGTCGCAACCGACCCTGATCCTGAGTTATGAGAGTGGGAGCTACTCCCAGTCGAATGGGATCCTTGACTGAGAGGTCTAGAAGTGTGGGAAACCATACTTGTCGAGGCCAATATGGGGCTATGAGAATCATGGTCCCCTTGTCCTGTTGTAGCTTCACTAGAGTTTTGGTTATGAGTGGTATCGGAGGATACGCGTAGAGTAGGCCTGAGTTCCAAGGGCGAGCAAAGGCGTCCTTGGATGGCCTGTTGTTCAGGTTGTATAGGCAACAATACCACTTTGTGATTCAGATGTGATGCAAAGAGGTCTACTGTTGGTTGTCCCCAACGTTGAAATATCCTGGTCACTACTGTGGGATCCAGGGACCATTCGTGTGGTTGGAATTGACGACTGAGTCTGTCCGCCACTACATTGTGAATGCCTGCTAGGTAAGTGGCCTTGAGAAACATGGAGTTGTTCAAGGCCCAACCCCATATCTGAGCTGCCTCTTGACAAAGGAGATACGAACCTGTCCCTCCTTGCTTGTTGATGTACCACATGGCTACTGTGTTGTCTGTTTGGATCAGCACAGTCTTGTTTGTAAGGCAGTCTTTGAAGGCATGCAGAGCATAACATATAGCTCGAAGTTCCAGGCAATTGATTTGAAATGTTGCTTCGAGCTTTGTCCATGTTCCTTGTGTTTGGAGATTCCCTATGTGAGCTCCCCAACCCAAGGTGGATGCATCTGTAGTCAGAGTTATTTGTGGGACTGGTTGTTGAAAAGGAAGGCCTTTGCACAAATTGTCCTTGTTCACCCACCACAGTAGAGAAGAACGTAGTTGGTGGGTTACTTGAATTGGAGAATAAAGTGGTTGAATGGCTTGGATCCATTGTGATCTTAAAGTCCATTGAGTTATCCTCATTGCTAGTCTTGCCATAGGAGTGACATGAACTGTGGATGCCATGTGGCCTAGTAATGTTAGAAACTGATGAGCTGTTGCTTGTTTCTTGGAGTGAATCGAGTTTGCCAGTAGAGACAATGTGTTTGCTCGATTTTCTGGTAGAAATGCCTTTGTGAGGTTGGTGTTCAAATCTGCTCCTATGAATTGTAGGAGATGGTTTGGAGTTAGATGTGATTTTGGATAATTGATGAGAAATCCCATGGAGTGCAGTAGAGCAATAGTTCGGTTGAGAGACTGTATTGCTCCTTGTTGAGATTGGCTTCTGATGAGCCAATCGTCCAGATATGGGAAAACATGTACACCTTCTTTGTGTAGTTGTGCAGTTATTACTGCCAGACATTTGGTGAACACTCTTGGGAGCAGAAGCTAGTCCGAATGGTAGCACTCTGTATTGGAAATGTTGAAGGCCCACCATGAAGCGCAGATACTTGCGAATAGGAGGGTATATTGGTATATGGGCGTAAGCATCTTGAAGATCCAGAGAACAGAGCCAATCTCCTGCTTGAAGAAGTGGGAGTATTGTGCCTAGGGAAACCATCCTGAACTTTTCTTTCTTTAGAAATTTGTTGAGATTTCTGAGGTCGAGGATGGGACGTAGGCCTCCAGTTTTCTTTGGAATGAGGAAATATCTGGAGTAGAATCCCCTGCCCTGCTGAGACCTGGGCACTGGTTGAATAGCCATGGCTGTCAGGAGGGTGGATAATTCTATTTGTAATTGAATTATTTGGGAATTGTGTTGTGGGTAGGAAGTTGGTGGGAATTCTGGAGGAATTGAGAGAAAATTTAGTTTGTAGCCGTGAGCTACAATGGAAAGTACCCATTGGTCTGAAATAGGAAATTCTTCCTCCCACTGGTATGTGTTTGGGGTTTAGGAGGGAGGGCCTGTTCTCTGGACTGTTGTTCAAAAACCCGTAGCTGGACCAGTCTGTGGAGGAGGCTGGGTACGGGCTGTTCTTGGTTGCCTGGCTTGAGAGCGCTGGGTAGGCCTAGAAGGTCTAGCCCTGGTAGGCTGATTGTAGTACCTTCTTGGTCTGTAGTATGGTCGTCTAGGTTCTCGACGAGGAAAACGCCTAGGGGCCTGAGTTGTTGGTTCTTGTGGTAATTGGGACAGCTGTCTTAAGGTCTCTGTGTGATCCTTAAGTTGTTGGACAGCATCCTGTACTTTTTCCCCAAACAAATTATCTCCACGACATGGCAGATCTACAAGCTTGCCTTGCACTTCAGGCCTGAGGTCTGATGCTTTCAACCAGGCCCATCTTCGTGCTGTAATGCCAGCTGCTGCTGTTCTTGAGGCTGTGTCAAAATTGTCATAAGCAGCCCTTACCTCATGTTTCCCAGCCTCCAGGCCCTTGGTAATGATGGTTTGTGCTGATTCTTGGAATTGTTCTGGGAGAGAATTCGTAAAGTGTTCCATTTGCTTCCAGAGATCCCTTTGATACTGTGTCATATACAGTTGATAGGCGGAGATTCTGGAAGATAGAAGTGCACCTTGGTACACTTTTCTGCCAAGGGAGTCTAGAAAACGATGATCCTTCCCTGGAGGAGCTGAAGAATGTGGACGTACCCTTTTAGACTTTTTCTGGGCAGATTCTACCACAGATTGATGTGGTAGCTGTGTCTTTTGAAAGCCTGGTGCTTGCTGCACTAGGTAGGTAGTGTCTACACGTTTGTTAACTGCTGGAACCGTGCATGGGTGTTCCCACACAATTGTTGTTGTAGGTCCAACAGGACTTCGTGGATAGGAATTGCTAAGACTGTTTTGGTGGGTCCACAAACTGTAGTACCTCTAGGGTATGTTGCCTTGAATCTTCTTCTGATGAAAGCTTGAATGGTATTGTATCTGCCATTTCTTGGACAAAACTGGAAAAGGATAAGTCCTCTGGTGGGGATCTTTTCCTTACTTCAGGAGGTGAGGGTTCGGACATGAACTCCTCAGAAGAGGTGTTTGATCTTTGATCATCCCAAGAATCTTCTTCATCTGGTTCTTGATAGGGAGTTCTTGGGGTTTTTCTTAAGTTAGTGGAAACACCTGATGGTCCAGGTAAAGGTTCATCGATAGAAATCATTGGAGGAATGTTTTCAATGGTTTTCTGAGGAGTTGTGTCTGACTTTTTGATATTTTTGTAACAGACGTTGAAAAAGTGCTAACTCCTGAGGGTCACTATCATCTGGGACTGTTGTCATCGATGAAATGATAGGTGGCCTCGACGTCGTTGTCGAGGGTGGTCCTCTCGGTGTCGATACTGTCGATGGTGGTATCATCAAAGTCATCGGTATCGATGAAAAAGATGGGATTTGAGCATATATCGACGTCGATGACGTAATAATCTTTGGTGTCGACGTCGAATCCCTCTGTACCGGAGTCAAGAATGACCCCGGCATCAGTGTTACCACCGGCATCGGCAAGTTTGCCGGCATCGATGTAGTAATCATCGGCATCGACAACGAAGTCGGTACTGCAAGTTGTTCCTTCAGAGCCTGTGAAATCGCTTGTCGGATTATATCTGACAATTCCGGCCGCGCAACCGTTGGGATCAGAGTGGTTGAGGGCGGTGGCGTAGGCTGAAGCACAAGTTCCTGAGACGTACCTTGTGTTGGATCTGGTGTTGGCAATGGAGTCTAGGTAGGCCGAGGCGTTGACAACTCAGACATCTCCTGAAGTCTAGGCCGCTTCGCTGTCGAGGCTTCCTGGGAAGCAGGATCGGACAACGAGGGGCTTCGATGCCGGTGTCGATGTTTCGACTTCGATTTTTCTGTCGATTTTGTCGACGTCGAGGACGATGAAGGGGACGAATGATCCCCCGACGGTCCCAGGCGAGGTTTTTTAAGGACTATGCGCTTAGTCGCTCCAGCCGGAGACGACTTCGATGACTGTGATGGAGAAGGTATAAGTTGCAGGCTGAATAAATGCTCCATTTTTTCGAGCCTGGTTTTTCGGGTTTTTGGCGTCATCTCCACGCATTGTGGACAGTTATGAACATCATGTTTATCTCCCAGACACATCACACATTCGGTGTGTGGGTCTGTAAGAGACATTTTTCTTGTACAAACAGGGCATTTTTTGAACCCTGTTGACATTGTGAAAAATCGACAGCCGTCGATTCGACTGAGGAGAATCTTTTACTCCTTGAAACAGAAAATTTAAGACTGGGTTACTTACCGGCCGGCCGGCAAGGAAAAACACCGAGAGATTTTCTGTGAGAGAGAATATCAAACTCAAGACTATTAAGTCGAGAGAAAAACAGTTGAGAAACTCAACGGCTCCGGACCCGCGATGCTAACTGCAGCGCGGAAAAACGAAGACTGAAGAGAGACACCTGTGGCAGAGAATATCATAGCATGCTGGGCATGCTCAGTGGCCTCACTGGGCCAGTCAAAATTTCTAGAAACTTTGACAGAAAGTTTTCCCGCCTGGGCTCCATTCAGTGACGTCACCCATATGTGAGGACTAGCATCCTGCTTGTCCTGGGATAATTACCTTCATCATATTCATAACTGTTCTGAGGACCAAGGGGCTCAGAATTCAAATCATCAATATGGAAACAAGCTGTGTAAACAAATGGGTCTTCAGGCCAACCTAAAGTAAGACAATGTATTTTTTGTCAGAATCTCAATTAAAAATGCCCCTCTGCATTTTCCCTCATTAAGCACACCCCTGATAAGGTAGGCACATAGAGGAGTGGAAACATTAATGGTGACTCACAAGAATAGCCAAGGGTCTGTTTGTTTTTTTTGCCAGAATCTGTTAAGACTGCACCTCCTTGCTATTTTCCCTCATTAAGTACACCCCTGATACCATGCCTAGATGATACATACCTTTGTTGGTCAAGAGGACTGGAGGAAAAATCTCCTCAGAAACAAAGTCAGTGAATTCATTTGACCAGCAAGGGGTTGCTAGTATAGCAATAGTGATCTTCCCTCCCTGGGACTGAATGTATTGCCCCAGTCAGCTCTGGACAAAAGATCTAACCACCACAGTGAGCCAAGCAAAAACAGTTTAAAATGTTATTTTAAATGAACTGATACATACAGCTTGACCATATACAGCTTCCTGGGGCTTCCCACTGGCATCTAGTCCACCATGTACATAGGAAGAATTCCGTCCATAAAACCTGAAAAGATATTGACATTTTAAAAGCAAACACACTCATTCAGGGTACACTAAACTTGAACTTTAGCAGTTTTCTGTTGCTTTACAACTTTTCAGTTTTTTTCAATCCATGATCTCCAGATGATACTTACTTTATAACAAAGATTTATATCACCATAGAAAACATTTCAGAACCCACAACCAAAGTGGTTAACAGTCATAACAGCTCAACATCTAAAAGTAAGTTCTTTGAGAAGAGAGATCTTAGAACTGTTTTTGGTACAATACAATGAGCACATACAATTCTCCATAGTTATCCCATGGAATACTTAATCAGGATTTGTATTTATTTATTTAAAAATGTTTATAAACCACCTTTACAACAAATGTTTGTCAAAACGGTTTACAATGATTAAAATGTACATAATACATATCATAAAATGACAAAAATAAACATACAAAAAACAGTAAACATTAACAATTTTGTGATTTAAAACCTGGAGGCAAGACTGTCTCAGTGTTCATTGATGAGCGGATGGATTAACCTTAGAAGTGTTATTGAGAAGTAGACAGTGATCCAAAAGCTAGAGAGAAAAGGTATGTTTTTAGGTCTTTCTTATTAAATTTTTGTAAGATGTTATCTGCCTTAGGTAATCTGAGATGAAATTCTAGAGTGAGGAGCCAACGACTGAGAAGGCATATCATCAAGCCTCACAAGACAGACAGTAGGGACTTCCAGGAGATTTGTATGTGAAGAGCATAATTGCCTATTATATTGTTATAGTATACTGTATTGAGGCTTACCATTTTCCTTTCAAATATTTTCAATAATATGGATACACAATGTAGATAAAAAGGATAAATAAAACAAGTTCTTTCTTTAAACAGTTGCTAATTAATATAAGAAGCACTGAGCTACTAATGAAAAAGGCATGAGCTAAATAAATGAAAGCATACCAGGCTCCAGCAATCTCACAGATGACTAAAGCTTGAAAAACAGAAACCTTGCCTATATTCAGAATCCCCAGTTTCTATAGCAGCTCAGGTGTAAATTCTGCGGCAAGAATTCAGACATTCTACAGCAATTCTGTGGCACATTTGAATGAATATACAGGCAGATGGAACACTGGTGCACGGAACACAGGTGCCCATGATTGAGCGCCCGCTCTCCTAATGAGTGATCAACCGCTCCGGGTGCCCGATTTAATATTTAAATCAGAGGCTGCGGTAAAAAGGAGGCGCTAGGGGAAACTGTGTGCCCCTAGCGCCTCCGTAGCAGCGAGTGCCCAGAAGAGGTGGCTATCTGTGCATTAGGAAAACGGACGCTCAGTTTTATGAGCATCTGTTTTCCTAACCTGATCGCCAGCACATTTTAATTTTTTTCTTTTTTGGACAGTTCTAATTTTTCAGTGAATCCACTTAATATCCCCACAATATTAAGTCGGAGTAAGTACAGAAAAGCAGTATTTTCTGTTTGCTGTACACTTTTTGGGCTCCTTAAAAAGGAATGCCTGCTCCAGGACAGGCGTTAATTTTGGAGAGTAAAAGGGTGTGCATTGGGTGCACTTTTTTTTTTTTTGCATTGGGTGGGGGGGGGGGGGGGAGAGCTAATTGCCTCATCAACATGAACTTACATTATTAGCTATTAGCTTTGAGGGGGAGGGGGGGGGGGAATGTTGGACGCGCATTTTGGACCTGCTAATCTCCTTATAGCATAAGGGGTTGTGGATGCGCGTCCAACCACGGGTTAACAATGCGCTCTATTGAGCGCACTGTATTGCATCGGCCCCATAGAGTGGCTTGCACAAGTGTTTGACCCCTAAAAAAAGTCAGCAGATTGCAAACCAGTATGCTCTTAAAATAAATTTTCAAAATCACAATTCATTATTTATCTGCATTTTTTGTAAAATAAACTAAACTGAAAAATGCTACTTGCATATCTATTCAACCCGTATTGTGGAAGCTCCAAGTTTACACAGATGAAAGATATTGTCTTATAAATTGGCTTACAACTGATCGCTAACTATGAATCATTAAAAAAAAAAAGGTCAGCTTTTCTGGATAAAAGATACCTTAATTCCAATACCATTGGGTCAGTAAGTTTAAAACCTTTACAACTACTGCTCAATGCAGCCGCGCACCTCATTTCTGGAACCAAATGACGGGATCATATCACACCCATCCTGATGGATTTACACTGGTTACCCATTAGCAAACGTATTAAGTACAAAATCGCAGTTATTACTTATAAATTTATTTCTGACTCTATTCCTTCAAGGGGCAATGCTTTATTACATCTATATTGCCCCACTCAACAACTTCACTCTTCACAAAGAGGCCTTGATGTACCTTCCCCATACCATGCAAGGCTATGTCCAGCCAGGGACGGTGCTTCTTCTGTTCCGGCACCAATTTTGTGGAATATTTTCCCAGTGGAACTGCGACTAGCAGACAGCTTAAACACATTCAAATCCCTATTAAAAACATGGCTTTTTAAACAGGCTTTTTATTAAGCTATGGCATTATTGCAAGCATCTCCTGATTTGGCCACTGTCTGTCCATATTGAAGTATATTTCCTGATACATGTATGCAATGAATTATTTTATTTATATTTATTTATTTATATATATTTATTTATTTATTTTTTTAAAGAATTTTATTGATTACAAAGAAAAACAGAACAGTAATAGAACCAAATACAGATAGCTTCCTTAAAAGGAACAGTGATCAAATACAAAAAGGAGCTATCACTGTGACCCACTCAAACCCCCCTAAGGCATTCACAACAAGTTAGCATACAACTTCACAAAAGCCTGGGAGCATGGAATCAATATACAGAACTACAGAATTCACTAGACTAAGTCAGCATCAGAATCAAAATACTGGGTATAAAGATAACGGGAAATTAGGTAACAGCCACAGCCGAGTTGAGCTTGAGAGAGCCACAAATGTGAAGAGGGAAGGTCTGGCCCATCAAGAAGCTAATAAAATCTTATGTAGAAAAAAAATCAAGAAAAGCTTTCCAAACAGCATGAAAGGAAGCCATCTGATAGTTCTGCACGGCAGCTGTGGAAGCCAGTCAACAGTGAATATGTAATCTATCCCAAACCCTTTGAAAGGAAGGCATTCCCTTCTTGTTTCCAGCCATTTTATGTATGTTTTTATGCTGTACATCGCCTAAGTTTTTTTAGGCAATTAATAAATTTTAAAGATAAACAAACTGTGAATCTGAAGGAAAGCTGTGAAAATGAAAACCAAAGAGCACTCTAAGGAAATTAAAGTTATAGACAAGCCCAAGATAGGAAAGGCTTCACAATAATATCCAAGTGCTTGGATATCAGTACCTGAATATAAACAGATGTGATATCTCAGATCGAATGTCGGTATATAAAAATAATAAATAAATAAAAATATCTCAGCGAGCACTGCTGGATCAACTGTGAGGAAAAGGAAGTTGCATCATACTACCTAGACAAGTCCATCTCTCAAAACTCAGCATCAGAGCAAGGAAGAGACTTGTGAGGCAAGCCACAGAGGCCAACAATCACTCTGAAGGAGCTACAGAATTCAGTGGCTGAGACTGGAGTGGAGCTGCGCCAGTCAACCATAATCAAGAGCTCTGCAAACTGGCCTGCTTGGGAGGGTGGCTAGAAAGAAGCCATTACTTAAGAAAATCTACATCAAAGCACGTCTGGAGTTTGCCAAAAAGCAGAGTGACCCAGCTAAAATGTGGGATAAGGTTTTGTGGTCGGATGAGATAAAAATTGAGCTTTTTGGCCAAACTTCAAAATGCTGTGTGGCAAAACCTAGCACCACCCATTCCCACAGTAAAGTATGGGATGGCAACATCATGTCGTGAAGATGCTTTTCCTCAGCGAGGACTGGGCATCTTGTTAAAATTGAAGGATGGATGGATGAATGGATGGAGCAACATACAGAGAGCAACTGCAACATACATAAGATGACCTGTTTCAGTCTGCTAAAAAACTAAAACTTGGAAGAAAGTTCACCTTTCAGCAGGACAATGATCCTAAGCACAAGGCCAAAGCAACACAGAAGTGGCTGAACAGCAAAAAGGTGAATGTTCTATAATGGCAAAGTCAAAATCCAGATCTCAAACCAATCGAGAATCTGTGGCACTATTTGAAAATTGCAGTCCATAAGCGTCATTCAACCAACCTGAAGCAAATCTGCAGGAAGAATGGGAAAAAATAACTCCCAGTGTGCAAAGCTGGAAGAAACTTACCCCAACCAACTTAAAGCTGCTACTGTGGCAAAAGGTGGTTCTACCAAGAACTAGTCTGAAGAGTTTGAATATTTATGCAAGCAGCATTTTTCAGTTTTTAATTTTATTTTACAAAAAATGCAGAGAAATGATGAATTGTGACTGAAAATTTACTTTAGAGCATACTGTTTGCAATAAATATACTGTCTGGAAGAATGTGTAAGTGTCATTTGTAATCCACACAAATCTGTTGACTTTATGGGCTTGAATACTTTTGCAAGCCACTGAACATAAAATTTATATTAATAAAATTTATATTAATATGTAAAGCTATTTTACCTTATAAAAACAAAGAGCTTTTCCAATCTTTCTGGTGTGTCTGGATATTTGATTTTATATTTCTCCATTTCAGTTTCAATTGCTTTCTTTGTCCTCTATTCTATCCTCTCCTCATATAGCTTGTCACTGCAGCCTATCTTCCTCCCTCAACCTCAGGCCAATCTTTCTCTCTTCTTCCTCCCCTTGGGATGATGCTCTGCACTCTCTCAGCCCTTCCGACCCCAAGCCATTTCTCTCCTTTCCTCTAATTTGGCAGAAGGGTAGCATCTGCCTTTACCTGCTACCTGGATTTGACTGCATAAAACACAGTAGTACTAGCATGTGGCTCAATGGTTCAATTGGGTCTTGGCTTTATAAGGCAGACGCAGAAAGAACCATCGCTCCTGTCCTCCACTTCCTGCCATCATCTCTCTGCACAAGGGGTGTTGGGGGTGATCCAACAGCCACTAAAGACTTCTGGTTTCCCACAATTCCATGGTGGATTCCTCTCAGGGAGAGGGGGGGGGGGGGGGGGGATTCTGCAGCCCTTGGCATGTCCATGGGAGACCAGAGCCTCTACCAATGCTATAGCATATGATGCCCCAATAAAAAAAAAAGATATCCCAGAGACAGAGAACTCAACTTTGATTTTTAAACAAAGTACATGGCTTTTGCAAAGAACTTCCATTTTTCTAAATCTGTAAAGCAAGTTTATTTACCCTAAGCTCCATAGACAGCAGGATGAATGATAGGTGATGTCATCCAACAGTAAGGAACAAATCCATCTCTGAGTATGGAGGTTCCTGTCTGTTGTCTCAAGAGTCCCTTGGTCTATTGTAGAGTTTAGTTTTAGATATCTATTCACCAGAAATACAAGTGACTAATAAGAATGACCAATTCATCCTGCTGTCTACAGAGAACCCAGTTTATGTTAAGCAAACTTACTTTTTCCATCGACAAGCAGGACTGAATTAGCCATGACATGTCGGAAGACCCAAGATGAGGTATGCATACAAAGCAATACTGGGGGGAAAAAAAAAAGCAACCTGACCCCACCAGTGAAGAGCCTTCCCATTATGAAATAGAGGAGAAAGTATAGAGACTGGACTGAATGTGGTGCCTGAATGAAGGGGATTCACCCTGGCTGCAAGTGGAGACTGGAGGATGTAAAGGATATGAGAATTAGAGGGAAAATAATGGAAAGAGGGGACAGGGGTGTAATTGGGGAGGAGGGAGCTGGGGCTTCCCTCCTTCTCCATTTCAAGTCCTCCCTCACTCCTTATTCTCTTCTTCATCCCAATATTTCACCATCAACAAACAGGCCTGAATTAGCCACAACACATGGGTGATGTCATGCAATGGTGCCAAACGGACCCTTCATTCCTAGCACATAAAGCTTTTGATCAATTGAGCATGCATGGGAGTTCCTGTACACACTGCATCATGGGTTCCTCAGTCTCTTTGTCCAAACTTCCACTCAGATTTGTACCCCCCCCCCCCCCCCTTCTGATTTGGTACTTTGTAGTTTTCTTTCTTCTTTTAACTTGTTTTGAGTTGACTTGCTGCCTCGGCAGCCCCTCAGCAGCAATTTCAGTGTTTCCAGGAATGTCTGGCTTCAAGGCAGCTACTTCTAGTGTGTGGCTAAAAGATATCCATCACTGATGGCAATATTTGTTACATATGTTTGGGGGCCAGATCATGACATAGCCAACTGCTATGATTGTGGCCTCATGTCAGAGATCCCAGAGGAACTGGGTCTGGAAGATTGAAGAACTTTGCAAGTCAGTAAAAAGCTGACATAATTCCAATGATTCTTCATTCTGGGTCAGTGAAGACAAATAATTTGAGGTGAGTTTGTTTTTTTGTATGTTTAAGGTGTGTTGATATTTTCTGAGATTGATTTGTGGTTGCGTCTATTTTATGTTTTTAGAATAGCAGAACCAGTCCCCTGATGCAGGCAGCTAATTGCTGCTGAAATGCTGCAGTGCCAGGTGATGGCTATAACTGCGTTTGCCAGATTAAGGGTTCCTTTAAGAGCAGTCCTAGAACAAATCAGAGACGAGAAATGGGACCTGAGACACAAACTTGGGGATGTTATGCAGACAGTTTACAGCTTGACCCGTGTTTTGTAGCTGTTGCCGCTAATCTTACACAATCACAGAATCGGAAGCGGTCAAAGGTGGGGATACAGACTCTGCTAGGTCAGACCAGCTTAGAGCATATGAGATTGAGTCCGATAAGAACAGAATTGGGACGAAAAAAACTGTAGGATCCTCAAGGATAGAGCCTGAATACCACTGCATTGGGACTATTGCTACAGCAGCCAGGACGGCAGTGCGGATTAAATAAAAAGTGTTCTCATTTGTTGAACAGACATTACTTTTTTTTTTTTTTAGTTTGAGATTTATACACATTTATGTGCTTTTTCCCTTTTTCGTCTGGGATATATATTGGGGTGCGAGTCGAAGTGATTGTTGTGTTTGTATTTGTGTTAGTCTGTTGTGTATTGGGTGGGTTTGTTTGTCTGTATTTGTGTTAGTCTGTTGGGTGGGTTTGTGATGTAAGGTTAAATAAAGAAGTCATAATAGAAAATTGTTTTATAATAATAAATAAATATCAGACCTTAATAATGAGGAACACATGTATTTTTTGGATGTCCTTAGATATTACTGTAGGTCAGTGATGGCCAACCTTTTGAACTCAGTGTGTCAAAATTCATAAAAAAAACCCGAGCATAACTCGGGCAGTGTGTCACTTCTAGAAAAATCCATAATTTTGTGATATTTGTAGCTCTAATTAATAACAAAGTTATCATTTTAATATATGTACTGTATTTATTAATAAAGCAAAAACAAATAATTCTTTACCTTACCTGCTTAGTGACTTTTTTGTTGCTGAATTTCATTGGCTAAATCTTCAATTGAAGGTTGGTATTTCGTACACTTCAAGCCCAAGCAAGCGTTACAAACTTCATCTGTCAGTCTGTTTCTTTTAATGACTCCCATTCATTTTCTCACACTACCTCCCGATCCCCCAGGCATGCACACATTCATTCTCACACACACAGACCCCCAGGCAGGCACCCATGCATTCACACACATACACCCCCAGGCAGAGTCCCATGCACACACTAAAGGCAGACTCCCCTCTCTTTCTTTTGCCAGCAACCTCAGAACCTCTCTCATTCCTCTGCTGCCACTGTCACTGCTGCCACATGGCTATTGGGGAGGTGCCAATTCCTGCTACTGACACTGAAGTCCATTCTGCTGCCTCCTCTGTGCAGGCCCTGTAGGCTTCCACTTTCTCCATGCTGATCTCGTACATTGTGAGATCCGTAGAGAAAGTGCTATTCTTGCACATTCACAAAGATTACATGTGCCAATCACTAAAAAGTAATCTATATTTTTTTTTGCCTTTGCTGTCTGATCTTAGTTTTCTAATTGGTTGGCCACAGGCTTTTTTTTTTTCCACTTTCCCTTTCTTATTTTTTTTGCCAATTCCTTTTATATTGCCTTTTTTTCTGTTTCTTTTCTCTCCATCTTCTTCCCTCAGGGGAAGAAGATGGAGAGAATGAGTCAGGTTCTCATTCTCACATGCATTTCTTTCTCTCACACACACACAGGCTCTCACTGTCACATGCTCTCTCATACAATCATTCATACACACAATTTCTCACTGGCACATGCTGTCTGACTTACACACTCAGGCTCTCTCTCACTCACACATGCTCAAGCACAGGCTCTCACTCTCACATGCTCTCTCTCATACAATCATTCGTACACACAGTCTCTCACTGGCACATGCTGTGTGACTCTCACACACAGGCTCTCTCTCTCTCACATGCTGTCTTGCTCAAGCACATGCTGTCTCTGCAAACATTCAGGTCCTCACTCTCAAACACAATCTCCCAACTCATCTCATACACGCACGCACACACACACACACACACACACACACCCTCTACAGACCCTCAGCCTCTCTCTCACCTCTGGGCCTCCTCTTCGCGGGTCGCCGCAGGATGGGCCCTGCAGCGGCCCTGCTACCGGGCCTCTTCCTCTTCTCGGGCCGCTGCAACTTGGAATTCGCGGCGGCCCGTAAGCATAAGTGCTACTCCTCTTCTGCACGCGCTGATGCTTCTTCTCCTTCTGCCCACGCGACTCCGGCAACGTTTACTTCCGGGGCCGCACAGGCAGGAAGGAGGAGGAGCATCAGCGCGTTTAAATGCGATCTGTTTCTTCTGGCCGTGGTGATGTGAACCTCACCACGGCCCTGCCAATCACTGCGCCGAATGAGCCTCCCTGCGCCCGGGGGCATTGGGGAGGGGGGTGGAGGGGTCCGGAGGGTGGGGGGATACTAAAAAACAAATTTTAAAGGCTCGGCACAGCCGATAAAAAAAAAAAAAAATTCCCGATAGTCCATGAAATGCTGCGCGTGTCAGCAAAAACGTCTCGGTGTGTCACCTCTGACACGCGTGTCATAGGTTAGCCATCACTGCTGTAGGTAGACAGTCATCAGCAGTAATTTGGTGCTTTTTTGTGGTTCCCACTAATAAGACCTGAAAGAATTACAATAGTTAACTCTGGTTGCTACGAAAGCAAGCACCAAAGTTTTTAAATCATGTAGCTCCAAAAAAATGCCATAAACGATGTATAAATCTATGATAAGCTGAAATTTAAGATGCCATACGGTCCGATACAGTAAAGCGCAGCTGTGGTTACCCGGTTTTTAACCCGCTTTGGATGCACGTTTTGGATACGTAAGGCATATCCGCGATTCAGTATCAGGTTTTATGCGTCCTTACCGCTTGCCGAAAAGGACGCATATCCGTTTCTGCCCGCCGCGTGTATATATATGTTAAGTTAATGATCGGATTAGCTATTCCCTCCGATACAGTAACATGCGCCCAAATTATCACCCTTTTAACCAGCTTATTTACTGCGTCTTTAACCTGAATATTTACCGCCTACCCTGTCCCTGGCATTAGTGTGGTGTTCAGTCAGCTTCGTACCGAACAGCGCCATGGACAACATGTATATACTGGCTCTGGTGATATTTTTTATTCGGTTGAGAAGCAGAATGAGAAATGCTCGATTGAGAAATGCTCAGCAGATTGGAGAGGCAAACAGGGGAGCCCAGCAGCAAGGAGAACCCATCCAACCGGAGTACCCAGCAGCAAGAACGGTGAACCCAGCAGCAAGACCGGAGGAGGTATGTGCTCTGTTTCGGTTCAACTGTACCATCCATCTCTGGGCGTCTCTGAGGCTCCGGACATGGACGCCTCTACGGACGCCGGAGAGATGGGAGCCGCCAGGCTAGGGTTAAACTGTACGTCTCTGAGGCTCCGGACATAGACGCCTCTACGGACGCCTCGCCTTCCTCCTGCGTCTAGAATAAGGCTGTAGTAGACGCTGAAATAAGAATGCATAGCTGAGTTGAGAATACAAACTTGAGAATACACAGTGTTGCAGATCCATGTATGTACGGTTAAATAATTTTTATGTGCTGCCAAACTGTACACCAGAGAATCCACAGTGTGGCATATCCATGTATGTACTGGGAAACTTTTTCTATTTGCCCTGCTATTAAATCTATATGTGCACCCGAGAATCCACAGTGTTGCATATCCATGTATGTGTTAAACGATTTGTGTGTTCATCTATTAATTTGAATTTCGTGTGTTTGCCTCTGTTGTATTCCATGCAGGCAGAGCAACGTGCCATCGGCAGGCCAGGCCATCAGCAGGCCAAGAAGTTTCATTCGCACACTGACAACTCTGTTTGGCATGTGTATCCGGGCGTCCATGATTGGAGGCCCCGCTGCCTTGAGCGCCCGGCCGGACGGGTCGCGGTTTGGACATCCGGCCGGGCGCTCAAGGCAGCGGGGCCTACAGGCGGGAAGGTCCATGAACAGAAGCAGTGACCTCGGACGTCCAAGGTCGCGGTGTCCGTTCATGGACCTTCCCGCCTGTATCCGGGGCGTCCATGATCGGAGGCCCCGCTGCCTTGGGCACCCGGCTGGACGTCCAAGGTCGCAGCTTGGATGTCAGCTGGGCACTCAAGGCAGTGGGGTCTGTAGAAAAGAACCATCCACTTACCTGGTGGAATGACATTTGTAATGACAGGTACCAGCGCTGCATACCGCTCTATACAGTAAAATGGATTGCGAATGCCTACTGCTTCATTGACGTGCTTTGGACGTTGCTTGGATTTGCGTCTAATTTGAATACTGAATCAAGCGGCTTGTGAACCAAGATGTGCACACGGCAAACAGGCAGGCGCCCAGCACTGCCGCACTTTTTCTTACACGTCCTTACTGTATCGGCCTGATAGTAAGATGTGAATCCAAAATAACACCCAACATACATACAGTATCGTTCAATGGAATATTAATTCCAGCCAGCAATAGAATCAATGGAGAAAGAGTAGTTCTAAGCTTAAACCAAAGTTTCAGATTTAGCCGGATTTACTTGCAAATGATTTGTTAGCCAGAGATCAACAGAATTCAAACAGGAATTTAAAATATTAACTTCAAATTTAGAACAAGTTTTAACAAAATGTGATTTGAATATCTTCTGCATAATATGGATGCAGACAACCATGAATGATCTTGAATCAGAGAAGTCAAAGGTGAAATGAAAATATTAAATAATGAAGAATAGAAGCCTATGGAACTCCCGCTGGCAGGCTCTTAATACTTGATTTCTCATTAGCCCAATCCATTTGAAATGTCTGATCCGTGAGATGGTATTCTTAACTGGTTTATATCCTATCTGCAATACCTATTTCAAACAATCTGTTTATAAGTAAAGAATGATTAATAGTATCAAAAGCAGTAATGTCTAAAAAGACAGTAATAGCAGTATCACCCAAATCAGAATGATCTGTTAATGACAACAAAGCAGATTCTTTACTATGATTAGTACAAAAACCAGATTGGTTGGGATCTAAAACATTGAGAAATTACTACTTACTTGATAATTTCCTTTTCTTTAGGATAGTCAGATGAATCCAGAACAAGTGGGTTATGCACCTCTACCAGCAGATGGAGACTGAGCAAACTGACATCACAGTATATATACCCCATGCAGTGATATCAGCCTGCCAGTATTATCTTCAAAAGACAACTGTGGACAGACTAGTAACGATTGCCTGTTTTTACCGCCGGGCCTAATTTGAATAGTGAATCGCGCGCACAGGAGAGTGGCCTGTGCGTTCGCCCGCTCTCCTGCGGACTTTACTGTATCGGCCCAATTGACAGAAGATATAAACCTAACTTCTTCCCATGACACCGCCTGAGTCGTAGTGGCATGAGCTCTAACCTGACTAGGTAACAGCTTGCCAGCATTAACATATACTACCATGACTTACCTCCTTAATCCAGCAAACTATTGTAGCCCGCAAGGCAAGATCTCTGTTTAGTACCGCCGTGAAAGGCAAACAGGAGATCCATTTTCCGTAAAGGCTCAGTAACCTCCAGATACCGGACGATACATCTCTTGACATCCAAGGGTCACAACAGACGATACTCCTCTACTACTCTCTCTCTGTCCAGAGATGGCAGGGAGATGGACTGATTCAAGAGAAATTCAGTGACCACCTTTGGCAAAAAGGAACAGCACACAGCTGTACTGCTCCTGGAGACACTCGGAGGAATGGCTCCCAGCAAGACAAAGTCTGCAGCTCGGAAGCTCTGCGCCCAGAACAAAATTGCCACAAGAAACACAGTTTTCAAGGTCAGAAACTGCAAGGACAGGTTATACATCGGTATAAATGTAGGACCCATTAAGAATTCCAAGACCATGTTAAGACTCCATAAGGGTACCGGAAACCGCAAGGGAGGATAAGGATGTTTCACGCCTTTTAAGAAACAAGTCACATCAGGAAGAACTGTCAAGGGGCCACCACTTACCTGGCCCCTGAAACAGGTGGGAGACGCCACTTGTACCTTTAAAGAATTAAGGGCCAAACCTTTAGTCAAACCATCCTGCAAAAATTCCAAACTGAGTGTGATCTTGGCTGAAGAGGAAGAACACATCGATCCTCACACCAGGCCTCAAACACTCGCAAAACCTGCACATAAGCCAAGGAAGTAGATAACTTTCTAACTCTAAGCAAAGTGGAAATCACTGCCACAGAGTATCCACATTTCAGCAAGCAAGCCCTCTCAAGGGCCATACGATAAGACAAAAGTCAGATCTTCATGAAGAACCGGACCCTGCCTTAGCAGGTTCCTGTGCACAGAAGTCGAAGCAAAGAGCCCCCAAGGAGCCGCTGCAAATCCGCATGCCACAGCCTCCTGGGTTAAGCTAGAGCAACCAACAGCACCATCCCCCTCTATGGCGCTCTATCCTTTGGATCAATCTGTTCAACATGCGACTGAAGAATCGTGGAACTTTCGCATTGCGAGAAGTCACCGGCAGGTATAGAAATGGGGGACCCCAGCAATCCAGAATCAGCTGAAATGCCTCATCTAAAAATGCCCATTCTCCTGGGTGCAGACTCTCTCTGCTGATAAAGTCTGCTCTTACGTTGTCTTTTCCTGCTAAGTGTGAAGCTGAGATCTGGAGATACACTTCTGCCCATTCCATAAACTGATCTATTTCAAGCGACACTTGCTGGCTCTTTGTTCCTCCCTGCCGATTGATGTAAGCCACAGTTATTGCATTTTCCGACATTATCCAGACAGACCGATCCTGCAGCCTGTCGCTGAACTGCAAACATGCTAATCTGACCGTCCTGGCTTCCAGCTGATTGATATTCCAGAAAGACTTCTCTGCATTCTAGCACCCTTGCGCTGTCAGCTCCTGACAGTGAGCACCCCAACCAAGGAGGCTTGCATCTGTGGTCAGTACTAGCCAGTCCAGTGGTGTTAGGAAGACTCCTTTCCTTAGATGATCCACCTGCAGCCACCACTGCAGTTAGGAGGAGCTGAATCAAATAGTCCAGAGGCTGCAGGTTCCATCGAGCCAGCAGGAAGCACTGAAGAGAATGCATATGTGTCCTCGCCTAAAGGATCACTTCCAGGGCCGCCGCCATTAAGCCAAGTATTTTCAGGTAAGACCATACGGTTGGGCACAGTGTTCAGATGTAGCCGTGTCGTCAACTTCTGAATTTGAGCTTCCGGCAGGAAAGCCTTGTCCTGCTTTGTGGCAAACTGTACCCCGAGGTATTCCAAAGACTGAGCAGGCTGAAGGCTGCTCTTGGCCAGTTTCACCACCCAGCCAAACTCCTGCAACAAGGAGACCACCTTGCAAGTCACTCTGCAGCTCTCTTCCAATGACTTGCCTCGAATCAGCCAGCCGTCCAAATACAGGTGTAAGAGGATCCCATCCTCTCTCAATTCTGCCACCACTACCACCATTACCTTGGAAAAGGTCCTTGGGGAGATGGCCAGCCCAAAGGTCAGGGCCCAAAACTGATAATGGTGATCCAGAACTGCTCCAGTCAAATGGGAATAGGAAGATATGCCTCGGACAGATTCAAAAAGGTCAGAAATTCCGACTGTATAGAAGCTAGAGTAGCAGACTTGGAGGAGCTGAGGCAGACAGAGAGGTACATTGATGAGACCTTTAGGGACATAGTAGCCAAGTCCCAAATCCAGTCAGGCAGCTTCAGTGCTGCCTTGGATCAGAAAGGTCTCCAGTAGAATATCACCCTGGTGTACCAGGAAGTGATCTTGTAGCAAGGACTTACTTTCCAGGTGATGTATTGTCCTCTCGCACTGAGGACAAGTCTCCCAGGGCTACTATCCAAGAGGGAAAGGTTAGGCCGGCCATCATACTTATAGAAATGATGGCAGAAGAAGACCAAACGGCCCATCCAGTCTGCCCAGCAAGCTTCACATTTTTTTTCTCATACTTATCTGTTTCTCTTAGCTCTTTGGTTCTATTTCCCTTCCACCCCCACCATTAATGTAGAGAGCAGTGATGGAGCTGCAACCAAGTGAAATATCAAGCTTGATTAGTTATGGGTAGCAGGGGAAGTAACCGCCGCAATAAGCAAGCTACACCCATGCTTATTTGTTTTACCCAGACTGTGTTATTCAGCCCTTATTGGTTGTTTTTCTTCTCCCCTGCCGTTGAAGCAGGGAGCTATGCTGGATATGCGTGAAGTATCAGTTTTTCTTCTCCCCTGCCGTTGAAGCAGGATATGCATTGAAAGTGAAGTATCAGGCTTATTTGGTTTGGGGTAGTAACCGCCGTAACAAGCCAGCTACTCCCCGCTTTGTGAGTGCGAATCCTTTTTTCTTCTCCCCTGCCGTTGAAGCAGAGAGCTATGCTGGATATGCGTGAAGTATCAGTTTTTCTTCTCCCCTGCCGTTGAAGCAGAGAGCTATGCTGGATATGCGTGAAGTATCAGGTTTTCTTCTCCCCTGCTGTTGAAGCAGGGAGCTATACTGGATATGCGTGAAGTATCAGTTTTTCTTCTCCCCTGCCGTTGAAGCAGAGAGCTATGCTGGATATGCGTGAAGTATCAGTTTTTCTTCTCCCCTGTCGTTGAAGCAGAGAGCTATGCTGGATATGCATTGAAAGTGAAGTATCAGGCTTATTTGGTTTGGGGTAGTAACCGCCGTAACAAGCCAGCTACTCCCCACTTTGTGAGTGCGAATCCTTTTTTCCACATTTCCTCTTGCTGTTGTAGCTTAGAGCGATGTTGGAGTCACAGTAACCATGTGTATGTTTATTGAATAAGGGTATTATCTCCAGGCAGTAGCCGTCATTCTGGCGAGCCACCCACTCTTTATTGACGGCCTCTTGATTTTATGGATCCACAGTGTTTATCCCACGCCCCTTTGAAGTCCTTCACAGTTCTGGTCTTCACCACTTCCTTCGGAAGGGCATTCCAGGCATCCACCACCCTCTCCGTGAAGAAATACTTCCTGACATTGGTTCTGAATCTTCCTCCCTGGAGCTTCAAATCGTGACCCCTGGTTCTGCTGATTTTTTTCCTACGGAAAAGGTTTGTCGTTGTCTTTGGATCATTAAAACCTTTCAAGTATCTGAAAGTCTGTATCATATCGCCTCTGCTCCTCCTTTCCTCCAGGGTGTACATATTTAGATTCTTCAATCTCTCCTCATAAGTCATTTGATGAAGACCTTCCACCTTTTTGGTCACCCTTCTCTGGACCACCTCCATCTTGTCTCTGTCTCTTCGGAGATACGGTCTCCAGAACTGAACACAATACTCCAGGTGAGGTCTCACCAAGGACCTGTACAAGGGGATAATCACTTCCCTTTTCTTACTCGATATTCCTCTCTCTATGCAGCCCAGCATTCTTCTGGCTTTAGCTATCGCCTTGTCACATTGTTTCGCCGACTTCAGATCATAAGACACCATCACCCCAAGGTCTCTCTCCTGCTCCGTGCACATCAGCCTTTCTCCCCCCATCGAATACAGTTCATTCGGATTTCCACTCCCCATATGCATGACTTTGCACTTCTTGGCATTGAATGTCAGCTGCCATGTCTTCGACCACTCTTCCATCTTCCTTAAATCCAGTCTCATTCTCTCCACTCCTTCCGGCGTGTCCACTCTGTTGCAGATCTTAGTGTCATCCGCAAAAAGACATACCTTACCTTCTATCCCTTCCGCAATGTCGCTCACAAAGATATTGAAAAGGACCGGTCCCAACACCGATCCCTGCGGTACACCGCTTTAAAACCGCTCTCTCTTCAGAGAGAGTTCCATTTACCATCACACATTGTCTTCTGTCCGTCAACCAGTTTGCAATCCAGGCCACCACCTCGGCACTCACTCCTAAGCTTCTCATTTTATTCACCAGTCTCCTGTGCGGGACAGTGTCAAAAGCTTTGCTGAAATCCAAGTATATGACATCGAGTGCTCTTCCTCGATCCAATTCCTTGGTTACCCAGTCAAAAAAGTCAATCAGATTTGTCTGACAGGATCTTCCAATGGTGAATCCATGCTGCCTCTGGTCCAGCAATTCTCCCGACTGTAGATAGTTCACTATTCTCTCTTTCAACAGTGACTCCATTACTTTTCCCACCACCGAAGTGAGGCTAACCGGTCTGTAGTTACCAGCCTCTTCTCTGTTCCCACTCTTGTGAAGCGGGACCACCACCGCTCTCCTCCAATCATTCGGCACCACTCCCGTTTCTAGGGATCTATTGAATAGGTCACACAGCGGACCCGCCAGCACATCTCTGAGCTCCCTCAGTATTCTGGGATGAACTTCATCAGGCCCCATGGCTTTGTCCACTTTCAGTTTCACCAGCTCTTCCCATACATTTTCTACTGTAAATGGAGTTACATCTACTCCATTCCCCTCCAGTTTCTTGTTAACAAGGGTCGGTCCTTCTCCAGGGTCCTCTTTAGTGAACACAGAACTGAAGTATTCATTTAATATTTCTGCCATTTCTTCGTCTCTCTCCACACATTGATCCTTTCCACCTTTCAATTTCACTATACCACTTTGAACTTTTCTCTTTTCACTGATGTATCTGAAAAATGTTTTGTTACCACTCTTTACCTCTTTGGCAATCCTCTCTTCCGCTTGACTTTTTGCCATCTTGATTAATTTCTTCGTCTCCCTCAGTTCTACCAGATATTCTTCTTTGTGTTCCTCCTTTTGGGATTTTTTATATTTCTTGAACGCTGTTCTTTTAGCCTTTATTTTGTCAGCCACCTCCTTTGAGAACCAGATAGGTTTCATTTTTCTTTTGCTTTTCTTTACTTTTCTAACATATAGATTAGTTGCCTTGGTGATTGCTCCTTTTAGATTGGTCCACTGTTGATCCACATCTCTCTCGTTTTCCCAGCCTTTTAGTTCTTCCTCCAGGTACTTCCCCATTTCATCAAAGTCTGTGTTTTTGAACATCAAAACTTGGGTTTTTGTGCTTCTTTTCCGTGTCCTTTTTGTGATATTAAACCATACCGTTTGATGATCACTGGTGCTGAGGTGGGCACCCACCTGGACGTCTGAGACATTATCTCCATTAGTGAGCACTAAGTCGAGTATAGCTCCTTCTCTCGTGGGTTCCATTACCATTTGTTTGAACAAAGCTACTTGCAGGGCATCTACTATTTCTCTACTATTATTAGATTCTGCAGATGGGATTCTCCAGTCTACATCTGGCATATTAAAGTCTCCAACGATCACCACTTCTCCTTTCTTTGCTATCCTGTGGATGTCTTCAATCAGATCTCTATCCAGCTCTTCCTTTTGGTTTGGAGGCCTGTAAACCACTCCAATAAAAATGGATGCCCCATCTTTTTTTAAGTCGGCCCATAGTGCTTCTTCTTTGCCCCATCTTCCTTGCAGCTCAGATGCTTGGATATTGTTTCTGACATATAGAGCCACTCCTCCCCCTTTCCTATCCTCTCTGTCCTTCCTTAACAAGTTATAGCCTGGTATTGCCGTATCCCAGTCATGATATTCCGTAAACCATGTTTCCGTGACAGCAACAACGTCCAAGTCCGCCTCCACCATTAGGGCTTGCAGCTCTGGGATTTTATTACCCAAACTACGAGCATTTGTGCTCATAGCTTTCCAGCTTTCTTTACTCAGGTTACTGCTGTTCCTGGACTCCTTTTGTGACCTATTTAGTTGAGTTTTGTTATCCACTTTTCTCTTTGCATTTGTGCAACGGAAGAGATTAATGCCTCTGATGACAGAGTCATCCATCACTGTGAGCTTTTTCCTCTGGTTTCTGATTTGGAATTTCTGTATGCATTGGGTTTTTTCTCTCTTTTCCGATAACATTTCAATCTTTTTCTCAAGGACTTCTTCAGAATTTAATACAGAGAAGGCATTTTGTACTTGTTGCACTTGATACAGTGTGTGTCTACGGAACACAGGTCTTATTCTACCAGAGCCCACTGAAATACTTTTAAAGTTCCTTAATGGCCTGTGTGAGTGGTGGGATAGAGTTGTGGGTTGCACAGCTTTCAATAATGGGTGTCTGTGGGTTACAGGTCTTATCCTACCTGAGCCCACAGTAAATCTCTTTTTTCTTGAGTTTTGGTTATTCAGTGGTAAGTGGAAATTATTTCCTGAATAATGTACCGTGGCTGAGACTCTCTTTATTGAAGCTAATTCAGCTTTAAAGTCATCCAGCTCCTTTTCCAAGGTAGAGAGTTTTGAACAAAAGGGGCAAGCCTTAAGTTTCCATATGATTACCCTCAATATAAAGGCCCCACAGCAGTTGCATTGAATAGTACTCATTTAGGTAAGTTATTTGATTGGTGCACCTAAGGAATAATCAATTTACTAATTTATCTGGTTGCCTATTATGAAGTTAGGATGACTACATTAGAAATACAAACCTAGGGGTGGGTGGGCAGAGGGGTAGGGTGGGAGGGAGTTAAACAGTTTATACCTAGGTCAAGCTGGGTATATATATATATATACTTGGTGATTCAATTATTAGAAATCTAGATAGCAGGGTGGTTGGTGGACGTGAGGACCACCTGGTAACTTGTCTGCCTGGTGCGAAGGTGGCAGACCTCACACATCACCTAGATAGGATTATAGACAGTGCTGGGGAGCCGGCTGTTGTGGTACATGTGGGCACCAACGACATAGGAAAATGTGGGAGAGGTTCTGGAAGCCAAATTTAGGATTTTAGGTAGAAAGCTGAAATACAGAACCGCCAGGATGGCATTCTCTGAATTGCTTCCTGTTCCACATGCAGGTCCCCAGAGGCAGGCAGAGCTCCAATAGGTGGATGAGACGATGGTATAGGGAAGAAGGATCCAGTTTTGTAAGGAACTGGGGAAACTTTTGGGGAAGGGGAGACTTTTCCCGAAAGGATGGGCTCCACCTTAACCAGAATGGAACCAAGCTGCTGGCACTAACTTTTAAAAAGGAAACAGGAGCTTTTAAACTAGAACAAGGGAGAAAGCTGACAGTCACTCAGCAGTGCATGGTTTGGAGAAATGTATCCTTGAAGGATACTAATGAAACAGGAGAGTTAGGGCAGTGGTCCCCAACTTTTTTTGCACCAGGGACCGGCTTCAAGCAAGACCATTTTTCCATGGCCCAGCAAGGCAGGGTGGGGCAGTGGCGGGGCTTTGGTCATATGGGGGCGGGGTTATGGATGGGGTTGGATTTTAGTGCATACTTATTTAATTATGACATTTATAATATGACTCAACTCACCATAGGTTCAGAATGTCCATTCTCTCTCACACATACACTGTCACATACATACACATTCATGCTCTTATACCCAACCATTAGCTCTCGCTCTCACAGACACTGACACACTCCCCGTCTACCCCCCCCCCCCCCCAACACACACACACTCTTAATCCCCTGGATTTTCTCATACACACTCATGCTCTCACTGGCTCCCTCCCAACCTCAGAGCCTCTCTCATTCCTCTGCTGCCACTGTCACTGCTACCGCGTGGCTATTGGGGAGGTGCTGATTCCTGCCACTGGCACTGAAGCCCATTCTGCTGCCTCGTACATTGTGAGATCCGCATGGAGAAAGTGCTACTCTTACACATTCCCAAAGACTACATGTGCCAATTAGTAAAAAGTAATTTATTTATTTATTTTTACATCTGCTGTCTGATCTTAGTTTGCTAATTGGTGGGTCACAGGCTTTTTTTCCCCCCACCTTCCCTTTTATTTTTTTGCCAATTCCCTTTATATTGCCTTTTTTTCTATCTCTTTTCTCTCCAACTGTCTTCTTCCCTCACACACAGTCAGGTTCTCATTCTCACATGCTTTCTGTCTCACACACACGCTCTCACTCTCACATACTCTCTCTCATACAATCATTCATACACACAGTCTCTCACTGGCACATGCCGTCTGAGTCTCACACACACACACACACACACACACACACACACACACACACACACACACACAGAGGCTCTCACATGCTCTCTGCAAACATTCAGGTCCTCACTCCCACACAGTCTCTCAACTCATTACACCCACACTCTACAAACCCTCAGCCTCTCTCACCCCTCTGGGCCTCCTCTTCACAGGCTGCTGCAGGATGGGCCGCAATGCTCCTCTTCTGCACGCGGCTGAAGCTCCGCCTCCTTCCTGCCCGCGCAGCTCCAGCAACATTTTTCTTCCGGGGCAGGAAGCAGTGGCTGAAGCTCCTCCTTTTTGCCTGCGCGGCTCCGGCAACATACCTGTGTCAATCCAACATAGTTTTGCAAAGGAGTGCACCCGAGCTGTCTAATCCCTAAACCTTTAAACGCTGAGTTTAGGCGTGAAAAATCGCACCAATAGCTGACCAGACACTCTACCCAATCAGCGTCAGCTTAGCTTGTGACGTCAATGACCTTATAAGGAGACTGCAGCAGGGAACCCCGCTCGCGTCTGAACTGTCTCAATAGAGCTGAACCCTACAGCTAACACTGCTCTGTCTGACTGTGAATGGTGCAGCTCGGGTGCACTCCGTTGCAAAACTATGTTGGATTGACACAGGTATGTTAACAATATAATGTATATGTACACTATCTTAATATATGTGCACCATTAGCTACAGTCTGTCTGCCACCTACCCTTTTGTTTCCTGGTAGTTATTTACTCTTTTGCATTTACAGATTGCCGTTGTTAAAATTAATTCCTCCCCGAAGCAGCTGCATAGGCGAAACACGGGACCGTGTTGGGGGGCTTTCATGCAAGTTTCTGTGCTTGAATTGAGGAGTTGCCTGAATAAAAATATAACTGTTACAGCCAACCTTTTGACCAGGAATCTGACATATCTTGCACTTGTCGTGTATACTAATGTCTACCTTAGCCCATGTGCTCAACCTATGATGTTCATCAAGGGGGTGAGAGGATGACCAGGCTGCTGTCTTGAAGATTCCTTCCAGCAGGGCCAAGCTGTCTTCTGCCCAGGATGAGGCTTGTGCCCTTTGTAGAGTGAACCTGGAGCACTACCGGGAAGGGGGGGGGGGGGGGGGGGGCGCTGCTGACCTGACAATAGGCCTTGATTCTTTTGACTATGGTGGCCTTCGAAGCTGCCTACCTTTTTCAGGCGCCACCAAATACCTCGAACAGCTTCTCTGTTCTTCTAAAATGTTACTTACAAATATGTCAAAAAAATCTGATGTACACATAATAGTCACAGTTTGCTATTTTTTCCCCAGACAACCCTACTGCAAAGGGCTGGAAGAGATTGTGGTTAATTTACAAGGAGTGCCTCTACTAATTTGGGCAAGAAAGAAGAAACTGGACCTTGTGAATTTCCTCACCAAGGATCTCTACAGATCAAATTCTGCAGCTCTGAAAAGAGTTAACCAATCAGGTTTTTCAGAAATATGCCCTTATTGGATGGTCATTTTAATAGCTCAATGAGGTCATCTGTCTAAGGCCTCTAGCATCTTTTTGAGATCCCACTGGAGCACAACTGGATAGAGTAATGGCAAAATGTGAACTATCCCTCATAGAAAACACTATATCAAGCTGCACTGCTACTAAAATGCGTTTAACTCTACATACAAACGCTGCTACTTAGGTCTTTTGTACGACCAAGTGTTAGCCCTTTGTTCAGGCCCGCTTGTAGGAAGTCTACGTTTGTGGGATGACTGCTTCCTAGACGTTAAGGGTCTTGCTTAGCGAAGTAATTAAAAAAAAAAAAATTTTCTCCAGACCTGACACAGGTTAGGGAAACAGAGCTTCCGTTCCTCTAATCTAGTTGGATTTATTGAGGCAGAATGACCTTTCTTTCACCTGTGCCTTTTTCAGGACCAGACCACAAAGGGATTTTTGGACGGCTCTTCCATTGGATATGGACCCTGCCAGATAAGGCCCCATTCCTTTAGGTAGATGCGATGGGGTAAATGTGAACAAGAACTTTGACCAGATAGACATGGCTAGTTCACCGCCTTCCTTATTTTCCAACCTGTAAGTGGCTATAGTAGAACCTAGAGTAGGCTGGGGCTCGGTCATGGACATGTCCATCTCTGGGTCTTGGCCCTGTTCTATGACTTCAAAATATATCTGCTTTGGTGTTTGCATATGTTGCCATTAGGTCTGTATGCAGGAGTCCCCACTACCTATCATCTGAAAAGCAGTTGGACCTAATGTCTAGCTGTTTCTGCTGGGGAATTTTACTTTTAGGTTCCTCTTCCCTCCTATATAGGCTGCTTGAGGGAATGTTCTTTCCTCTACTCGAGTGGCGAAGCTGCTTTCTGCCCTAGTGTGGACTGCTAGTGGCCCCTTGCTCATGTCACCACTATGGCCTTATCTGAGGAAGTCCTGCCTACTGTTTCTCTTACTAGTAGATGGAAGGATCCAGGTTAACCTGATGGCTCTTGTTCTTATGCACCTGGGTCATCTGGCCCTATCAATGTGCATCCTACCCCTTCTGAGTAGCATTCACTGCGACCACCATCCCAGAGGGTTCTAGAGTCATCCCCTCCTGGAGGTTTGAGGGTTAATGCCACCTTTTTAAGCTTTTAAGAACTTTACTACCCAGCCTGACTGTGGGAGGGGGGAGGGTGGAGTACTATCCCAGGGGCCTGACAACTCCTTTGAGCTAGCTGACATGGCCCTTAGAACATTCATCTAGATACAGGTGAACACTAATGCCCCGTGTCTGTAGGCTGCTTCTCACACTAGCCTAAACCTTGGTAAAGATTCTGAGGACTGTCATGGGCCGAAAACTTGCTCTTCAAAATGGAAATAAGCTCCTGCTGTGTCCAAAGACACAAAGTGCTCTCCCGGCACTGTTGGAACCAAGGCATCAACCTGGTGCAATTCTCAGACCATTCCATTCTTGCTGCATTCAGGGGTAATTCTGTTAAAAATTCTTCCCCTTCTTTGCCCCCTTTTTAGGGTAATCCAATCAGTAAGGACAATATATCTAATGACATTATGCAAGAGCAGAACCTTTGGTTGCTTCCTAATACCCTGAAGGGAATGATCCCCTTCCATTAGGTCTTTAGCAGAGTCATTGCCATGCCTACAGAGGGGTTCCACACTGGGAGTAAGGATGCCAGCTCCTTTCCAGAACTGGCGTAACATGGTGGGATTGACTTTATCTGATGACAACGCCCCCTCTTCCTCAAAGGCCCCTGGAGTAATTTTCTCCCAGATTAAGTGCTTCACTGAAAGCCTAGGAGCTTAAATGGGCTCTAAAAGGACAAAGGGAAACCGTTTTGTCCCTTAGTTGCTGTTCTTAGGGGGCAACAGTTAGCTCTTAGTGAATCAGGCATACTAGGATGTATGGTTAACTGATATTTTATATATATCTTGCCCTCATGCAATCTGGAGCAACAGAACCCTGTCAAGGATCCCTGCTGCCCTCCTGGATCTCTAGCAGTGGCAATCCCCTCCTGGATCTTCCCCCGGGGCTGTTCCTTCATATGCCTACAAAGGGAGGAGAGGATTCACCTCCTCATAAGGACCTGGCAATTCCCAGATTCTGCTCCTGATTTGCTGAGTTAAACCCTAAACCAGGATGAAAGAACCTGTTGGCTGAGTGTCTGCTTGGCTTTACAGTTGGGGTAATACCAGGCAAGAGGAGCCTGCAGGGCTGCAAAAAGTCTGCTTGCCTCCCTAGGCAGAGCACTACCATTCAAGAGGAGCCTGCAGGAATGAAAAACCTCCTTGATCCACAGAGCAATACCATTTAATGGGAATTTACAGAGGTGAAAAACCTGCTTGCTCCACAGAGTATTATCATTTAAGAGGAACTTGCAGAGACAGAAACCTGTTTGGTTTTACAGTCAGAATTACCTACTCGTATGTGAAACTATCACTTGAACATTTCAGGGCTGCAAATCATTTTCTTATGGGCTACTCAGATTGAAGGTCTATGCAGAATGTGTGGTCAGGCAGCCCAACTGAGGCCTTTCCTAATAGATGGGCCATCAGTCATGCCCTGCAGCTGGAGTTAAGCTTGCTCTCCCCTTTTTTCTTTTGTCAGCCTCCCACTTTTAGGTAAGCCAGGAACACTAAAATAGATTTGCTTGCTGTTAGTTTTGTCTATCAGATCCTTAAACAAACAAGCTTCAGGTTCTGCTCAAAGGTATTGTGTTAGTGCACCTAGGCAATAGGAGGCAAATGTTTGAGCCACTCCCCCTAAGGAGTTTTTAAATCTACAGCAGTATAATATATTGAGCAGGGCTATTGTTACCTAAGGATTTATAAATTCTAAGATTGCAGCCTTCTAATCTGGCTTACTCTGCTAAGCACATCAAAAATAGTCAAATCATGAGAACCACATTGGCAGCCCCTGAGGCAGCCGTGGCGAAACGTGATATGTCAGGCTTTGCCAAATGGGGGAAGTATCTCATTTTTTACTAAATATTAAAAACTTCTAAAAAAGTTTTAAAAGTTCTAAAAAATCAAAAATTATTTATTTACTGGACCAATGATTAAAGTGTACCTCGAGCAGTGAAAACACCGGAAGGCATAAGAATCTGTCCCAGTATCCGCGGGGTGGTATGATGGTCCCTATATAATATTATCTAGAAACGTTCTCCGTCTTCTTTAATTCTTGAAAGATATTGTTGCAACATGTTTTCAACAATTAATCTGCTAAGCATCATCAAACAATGTGCTTTCATATTGTCCAGTCTTTGGAAACAGACACAGATGTTTAACCTTGCAGTAGTTCTTATGGCTTTGCCCAGCCTGAACTTGGCAAATCTCCTCAGGATATCATATTATGTGCATAAATGATGACACACCAGTATTACAACCAGGAAAAACAGCCCAACTGTGTTGGGGGGGGGGGGGGCAGTTTCCCTTCCCCTGAGTTAAGTGAGCACGTTCAGCTGCTGTCCTCTCTCTGTCGGATGCATATTTCCACAAAGAAAAACGGACCAGCCGCTACTCACCACCTCTGGAGAGCCACTGCCTGCTGATAGCAGACCCAGCTTCTACTTACTTCTGCTGCTCCATCACCTGTGAGAGAGAGGAGAGGGAGAAGCAGGGGTAGAGAGAGAAAGAGAGAGTGTCTTTCAAGCCCTCATTTTTTTTTTTTTTAAAGGGCTGCCAGGCTCCTGAGAATTCAGGAACCACTCTCTGATGGTACCACAGACCCCCAAAGGGTATTGTGACCACCTTTGTGCTCTGGAGACTCCACAGACCCCAAAAGGTACTGGACCAAGCACTGTTTTCTGGAGGCTCTACAGATCCTCAGGGGTACAGGGGCAAACTTCCATGAGCTCGACCAAGGCAGAACCTGGAGACTGCTCCCACTGGGAGAAGTAATCCTTAGGGGAGTTGTCCTAGGAGCAAAAAGGACTCAACCAGGCCAGGGCTGCACCCTGGACTCTGGGAGCTGCATCCACTTGTCCACCATTGCCAGAGACAAAGACTACTGGTATTGGACCAGGATTACACCCCCTTTATAGCCAGAGTGAGGTCAGGAAAGAGGTGTATCCTTGGTCTGTGTTAAACTGTGGAGGAGGGAAAACCCCTAGAGTAATAGACTGGTCTAGCAAAAGAGAAGGAATTATAGGTAACCAGTTACACCTAAATCCCCTTACCCTTCATCTCTTACATAATTTTTTCTCAGTCTGCAATCACCTTCTCTTAGCTTTCCATACATCTATTTTGCCCCATCCCTTCATTAATCCTAACTTTCCTCAATCTTCAGTTCTTGCTCTGAATAAACAAACACTCATTTCTTCCTGCCCACCATCTCATCTCTTCTCCATCTATCCATCATCTTTTCCTAGTTTGTACTCATTTTTCTTCTAAGGAACTCTGCTCTACAAAGATTTTTTTTTCTTCATCTTTGTCACTCTGTGGATGGAATACCTAGTCTCCAACTCGAGTGAAAAACAGTGACTTCCAGATGGTGCTTAAGAAAAGTCCAATAAAAAAAATAAAAAAAAACAAAAGTTATTCTCATCACATAGCATAGAAGGGTGGACACTATGACCTTCAATTCAATGAAGAGTATCACACAAAACCAGCAGCACTTCAAAGAATTAAAAAAATATAAATAAATGTAGTTATATTTCTAAAATACAAAATGAAACATTGGTATTTTTTAGAATGCAATTATAATGGAATTTGCTTCCAGCCAGAGAATCTCTTGCTTGTTTGAATAAAGGACATGATAGTTGTCCTTCTGCAGAACAAAATAGTTTAAATACAAAAGATTAAATTAAGAACCCAGTATATCCTAGTATATTGCAGTAGTTCAAACCTTTCACCCTAGAAGTTGTAGGATCATATGAGTTGTGATTATCTGTATTGATAAGAAAGTGCCAAACCAGAATTTGTTAGTAACGTTTGCATTTATCTCAGATAAAGATAATATCATGAAGTACTTCTTTTGAAATAGGTCTAAAACCTTTTATGGTTACAAGATCTGGATTTATCCAGATCTTATAAAAACTACACAGTCTAGGAGAAAGAAATTTCTCGATCTAAGACATCAAGTAATTGAACAGGGTGGTCAATTTTTACTTCGCTACCCCTGCAAATGTGTAACTAAAATCAAAGGTCAGACATATTATACTGATCCAGAACATCTCAAAGCACTCCTGGGGATAAATCAGATGGCGGGTAAAGGTAATATGGAGAATTAACTTACATTTTCAAAGTTTATATTATTTCATTAGGTATTGTTCTAGATAGATATACTTCTCTAATTTTCTTGCAACGATCACAGAAAAGTTTGAGTAAATATCCCGCTTATTTTATTTCATTGTTAATGTAATTTTTTTCTGTAATTTCTATACTGCAAGTAATGCTTGTATTGTATTTAAAAATTAATAAATAAAGAATTGAAAAAAAAAAAAAAGAAAGTGCCAAACCTTGCTCCCACACTAGACTAGACTAGAGTACTACAAAGTGTGATTCCCAATCTACTCTTAGGAGCTTATATACAATTTATACCATTGCTGATAGCTAGACAGCAGAATGGAACAGTAAAATTGGAGAAATTACTTACCTGATAATTTTGTTTTCATTAGTGTAGACCAGTGGTTCTCAACCGGTGTATTGCGACACACCAGTGTGTCGCCACACTTCCCGGTCCCCCACTGACCCAGCTGCTCCCCGGTCCTCCTCCGCCCGGGCTTAAAATGCTGTCAGCCCAGGCAGAACAGCTGAAGTCAGCGGCACTGGCAGGGTCTCTTCTTCCCGTGGCCTGCCCCCCCCCCCGCGGCCCGGAAGAGGAAGTGGTAAGCATCGGGTGCGTGCGCGGAAAGAAGAGACCATGCTAGTGTGGTCAGAATCGGCCCGAAGAACAGAAGAGAGGTGCGGTCTGAAAAATGTGCAGCACGGCTCGAAAGAAAATGAAGAGCGTCAACCCCAGCGGCCGATGGGACTCCTCCTCCGCGAGGGCTGAAAATGAAGGAGGTTAGAGTTGGGAGGAGGCCGCTGCTACCGCTAGTTCCCGGGGGGTGAGGTAGAGAGAGTGAATGAGCAAGCATGTGTTTTGAAATCCTGTGTGTGTGAGATAGCATGTATGTGTGTGATTGAGAGCCTGTATATGTGAAAGAGTATGTCTGTGATTGAGAGCCTGCCTGTGAGAGAGAGCATGAATGTAAGTTTAGGATTGGGAACCTGTATGTGTAAGTTTGTGATTGAAAACCTTTTTGTATGAAAGAGTATGTGTGTATGATTGAGATCATGTGTATGTATGATTAAGAGCCTGTGTGTATAAGTTAGAGAGAGCATGTGTGTCTGTGTGTGACAGAGCTGGTTTAGGTGAGGGAGCATGTGAGTATGAGATTGAGAGCCTGTGTGTAAATGAGAGAGCGAGCATGTTTGTAAGCATGTGAATGAGAGTCTGTGTGTGAGAAAAAGACAGCATGTATGTGTGTGATTGAAAGCCTGTGTGTGTAAGCGTGAAAAGATAGACAGCATGTGTGTAAATGTGTAATTAGTGAGAGAAAAAGCATGTGTATATGTGAGTACTGAGAGCATGTGTGTATAGGTGTGTAATTGAGAGCCAGTGTGAGAGAGAGCGCTGGTATGTGACAGAGAGGAGAAAGTTCCAAGCAAACCACCCCTCCTCCTGCTAATTCAAAACAATCTCAGGACACCTGGATATCAAACGTTTCCAGGTATGCAGAGCAAAAAAAATTGTTATCCTTATTTTTCGTTACTGGGTCTTTGTGTCTGCTATTTTGAAATATTTTATTGGTATCTAGAAATTTTTTATATGAGTTTTTAATTATTGGATATTCCACTCATCAGCTGTTTCGAAATAATCTGTTCTTTTTGTTAGTATGGTTTTATTGCTACTGATTTTATATTTCTTGATTTGTTTTATAAGGATGGGTGATGTTTCTTTTTTCCTTTATTACACTGCTTGTTGCAGTTTCCAATTCAGTTTTTTCTGCATGCTTCTAGTTATGCGTTTTGGTCTCTTTATTCTTTGTTAGGTGTGGGTCAGCACATGTGATTTAGGTGAGGTTTTCTGCTGGTGTGTAGTTTCTGTGTAGGGCTCTATAGCAGCTTGACTTGGTCTGTTTTCCTAATAGGAGATGTATTGGTGTCTTAAGGCCTGGTGTAATATTTCAGTGTTGCCTTTTCTTAGGTAAGGTGGTTACTGTTTAAGTGCTGGAAATTGGTGCTGTTTTGGTGTGGAATGTTTACTATTTATGCAATTTCTGTTCAGACAGAATATATATCTTTTCCTTGTGTCATTTTAAACAATAAAAATAATTACCAGACCTTTACGTTTTATTTCCACCGTGAATTGTAATGAGCAGTGTGTCACACATGTGAGCTTGGCCTGTCAGGTGTGACACGATGGGAAAAAGGGTATAGTGTACTCCTGATAGCAGTTGGAGATGGAGTTAGATTTCAACGCTGACGTCAGCCTACATATAACTGTGGAGGAAGCTTAGCTCTTCAGTATTCTCCTCAAAAAGCAATTGTGGATATGTATGTGTATAATAACTTTTTTAACATGGCTAACTTGATTAATAAGGACTGGTTCAACTGATTTCCAAATTGGAGACCGCCAGTGCACTCAACCGAATAACGCCGACACCCGGCAACTATGGGTGTCTTGAACTAGGGGTAATACCTGGCTTACCTGTGCCTTTCTTGTTCTCAGGGATTGCCATCCAAGTTTTCCGGATTCCGGGGCAGCCGTGGGTGGGATGATGAGTCCATCTGTCTACACTAATGAAAACGAAATTATCAGGTAAGTAATTTCTCCATTTCCTATCGTGTAGCAGATGGACTCTGGACCAATGGGATGTACAAACGCTACTCCCGAACTGGGTGGGAGGCTGCCCGTGGCCCACTTAGTACTGCCCTTGCAAAGGTTGTGTCCTCCCGGGCCTGGACATCCAGGCGGTAGAACCTGGAGAAGGTATGTAAGGAGGATCATGTCGCCGCCCTACAGATCTCAGCAGGCGACAGCATCTTGGTTTACACCCAGGACACTGCCTGGGCCCTTGTAGAATGGGCTTTGACTTGTACAGGTGGAGGTTTCCCTGCCTCTACGTAGGCCGCCTTGATAACTTCTTTGATCCAGCGGTCTATGGTTGCCTGCGAGGCTGCTTCCCCGTTTCTTCCCGCTGTGAAGGACGAATAGGTGGTCCGTCTTTCGTACAGATTCCAATCTTTCCAGGTATCAGACTAGGAGTCTGCAGACGTTTAGATGGCGAAGGCGGCGTAAGCCTTTCGAGTCCTTATGTTCGTCTGGAGATGGCAGCGAGAATGTTTGGTTTAGATGAAATTGAGAAACCACCTTCGGGAGAAAGGAGGAGACAGTGTGTAGCTGTATGGATCCCGATGTGAACCTGAGGAACGGTTCCCGGCAGGATAGCGTTTGAAGTTCGGAGATGCGACAGGCTGAACATATTGCCACTAGGAATGCAGTTTTCAAGGTTAGGAGCCGTAGTGACAGACCACGTGTAGGTCTGAAGGAAGCTCCCGCTAGGAAGTCTAGAACTAGATTGAGATTCCATAGGGGCACCAGCCACTTTAATGGTTGTCTGATTTGTTTGACCCCTCTCAGGAAGCAGGAAACATCTGGATGGGTTGATAGACTGACGCCATCCACTTTGGCTCTAAAACAGGCCAGCACAGCCACCTGAACCTTGAGGGAGTTGAGAGACAACCCCTTCAAGCCATCCTGCAGAAATTCCAGGATCATGGGGCTTTTGACTGTCCAAGGAAGGATCTCGCGGTCCTCACACCAGGCTTCGAATACTCTCCATATTCGTAAGCTAGAGACGTGGAGAACTTACGTGCTCAGAGCAAGGTGTCACTGCCTTCGAGTATCCGCTTTTCTTCAGGCGAGTCCTCTCAATGGCCAGACCTTAAGAGAGAATTGAGTCGGATCTTTGGGGAGGATCAGTCCTTGCCGGAGAAGGTCCCTGTGTGGAGGTAGGCACAGAGGGTTCCCCACAAGAAGTCTTCGCATGTCTGCGTACCATGGCCTTCTTGGCCAGTCCAGAGCCACTAGAAGTACTAGTCCCGTGTGGTGTTCTATCTTGCGGATGATCCTGCCCAGTAGTGGCCATGGGGGAAAGGCATACAGCAGGTCTTCCTGTGGCCAGGTCTGGACAAGGGTGTTGATTCCCCGGGAATGCGGCTCTCATCTGCAGCTGAAGAACTTGGGAACCTGAGCGCTGGATCTGGTTGCCAGTAGATCCATGGCTGGGGTCCCCCAGCGGTTTATCATCAACTGGAAGGCTGTGGTCGACAGCATCCATTCCCTGGGTCTAGTCTCTCTCTGCTGAGGTAGTCTACAGAGATGTTGTCTTTTCCTACAATGTGGGCGGCTGAGATTCCTTGCAGGTTTGCTTCCACCCACACCATTAGGGGGTCTATTTCCAGGACACCTGTTGGCTTCTGGTTCCTCCCTGGCGGTTGATGAATACAACTGTTACGTTGTCCGACATGACTGACAGATTCTCCCCAGAGTCTGTGGCCGAATCGTAGGCAGGCTAGTCTGACTGCTCGGACTTCCAGTCGGTTTATGTTTCATCCCGACTCTTCCTTGTCCCATTGTCCCTGTGCCGTCAGTTCCTGACAGTGGGCTCCCTACCCTCGCAGGCTCACATCCGTGGTGAGCAAGATCCAGTTCGGTGAGGATAGCCTTATTCCTTTGCCCAGGTGGCCCTCCTGTAACCACCATTGGAGCTGCGTTCGAACCTCCAGTGGTAGCTGGAGGTGCATAGAGTAGTTCTGGGACGTCTGATCCCATCGTGACAGTAGGGAATATTGTAGTGGGCGCATGTGGGCCCTTGCCCATGGAACGACTTCCAGGGTTGATGTCATGAGACTGAGGACTTGGAGGTAGTACCATACCTTAGGGCGAGCATAGTTCAGCAGTTTTCGCAATTGACCCATCTGTTTCCTTCTCCTTGGAGGGGGGAGGACAACCTTGTCTTGCTTGGTGTCGAACCAGACTCCCAGGTACTCTAGCGACTGGGAGGGCTGTAGGCTGCTCTTGGCTTTGTTGACGATCCACCCAAGATTCTGCAGTAGATTCATGACTATGGTGATCGCCTGGTGACTTTCCTCTGGAGATTTTGCCCTGATCAGCCAATCGTCCAGGTAAGGATGTACGAGGATTCCTTTTTTCCTTGGTGTTGCCGCCACTTCCACCATGATTTTGGTGAAGGTTTGAGGGGCAGTAGCTAGCCCAAAGGGTAGCGCTCAAAACTAGTAGTGATGGTCCAGTACCGCAAAGCGTAGGAAGCGCAGATGGTCGTGCGTTCCGGATGCGCCGGTGATGTGCGTGCAGGATGCATGTGCAGGCTACCACTTTGTGCTCCTGTGCGAGATGTGAGCGCTGCTGTGTGCACAGATCTATTTATGCGTGCCGCTAGGCACCCGGCACCAATGCGCGCACCTGGCTCGTCGCTGTGCACACGGATCAGTTGTACAGACAATCTGGCAATCAAGGGGGGGGAAATGGCGCAGACAACCACATGAGCAAGATGGTGAAACACCCCCCCCCCCCGGAGGGTCTCCACGTGTGTGGACCCTCGCACCAGATCGGACCCTCGCACCAGCCCGGACTGGGCTGCTCAACCCAATTTTACAGAGGCCGGAAGGGACGATCTGTGCGGCAATTCGAGCCTCGGAGACCGGAGACTTAGAAAAAGTTTTCTACCTTACCTGGTCTTGGCGTTTCCCAGCTCGTGCCGGGCGGTCTCCGGCTGCAGGGGGAGAGGGAATTACCTTCACCGCAGCGCTTGATTCAACACCTGCTGCCTCTAAACCACCCTAGGGCTAAGTCCACGCCGGAAGCCGGCTACCAGACTGAGGCTTACCTCTGAGGGATCTTGGAAATCACCTCAGGAATTCGACTGGGGGAGGGACCCTTAGGTATCACCGCAGGAGAGCAGGGCTAGTCTTCTTGAGGTAAATTTTCTCTCTTCTTTGTTTTAGAATTTCTAACACTATTCTAGTGTGTGGATGTGTCCCTATCTGCTTAGGAGACTGAGAAATACTGAAGAGCTAAGCTTCCTGCACAGGTATATGTAGGCTGACGTCAGCAGTGAAATCTGACTCAGTCTCCCATCTGCTATCAGGAGTACACTATACCCATTGGTCCTGAGTCCATCTGCTACACGATAGGAAAGTTCTCTTTTCAGGCATACCTGTGAATCTCTTTTCATATAGCATCCTGCCGCTATCTGGAAGCTACAACTTCTTAGCAAATTAAAATATGAATATACAGTTTACTTATATACAAATATAAAAATTGTGCTCCTCAGCTGCTGGATGCACATGATGTGGGGACTGACCTGTTTCGGAGGAGGCAAGGTTTGAGAGCCAGCTAAGGAGGCTAATTCTGCCGCTAGTGAGGTCTATCGAGAACGGACCCCGGAATTCCCGGTGAGGAGGAGGGGCGTGACGTCACTTCCGCCCCCACAGAGCTTCTGCCTATAAAATCCAGCGTACAGCGGCGTGCTGCCTAAGCCGCGCGTGCGGCTTGGTAAAGAAATTGCTCTACAGCTGGGAATTATTTCCTTTTTTTAACATTCGAATAAATATATCATTCACTCCGAAGCAACAGCCCTCACTGAGAGCCCATTGGGAATAATAGAAAGAAGTCGGTAAGCGGAACCTTATTACTTTGTTAGTGATTTATTTCCTTTTTTAAACTATGCCTCATTCGAAGAGAAAGGGGAAGGTGAGGGAGGGAACCTCGACCCCACTTTTACCTTCCCCTGCTCAAACAAAGATTAAGGAATTTTTTGCCGCGGTAGGGGACACCCCTGGAGAGTCAGCTGGGACTTTGGTTTTGGAGCAAAATCCAAATCCCCTCAATGAGATATCTTTGAGCCCAGGGGCTCCTGAGACTCCCTCACCCCCGGTCCATAATAAATCAACTGATTCTACTGCTCCCATGCGACCAGAGATGTCACAATTGAGAGAGGTGTTACTTTAGAAATAGTCAGACATTTTTTGGCCAGAAAGTTTGGTGTTACCAAGACTTTGTTAAACAAACACAAATAAGGAGAAAAAACTTTGAGATGAGAGGAGAAGCAGTGCAGAAAGGAATATCATTTAAACTTCAATTTCCATGTAAATGTTGTTTGGTATATCAGGGGAAGAGATATGTCTTTCAAGATCCCTCACATTTGAGGACCTTTCTGGATTCTCATCCTAACCCCATATAAACAGGCTGTTTAGTGAATAGAGAGTATAGCAAAGATACCGCTCACGACACATTCTGTTCAATATAATTATATTTTCTTTGTATAAAACGCTCCTTTGTTAAACTCCCCCGTTTTACTTTTATTTAACTACAGATACAGAATGTTTATGTTTCTTTAATGTATATCTTGTGAGATATTTACCATAATACTGTATGTAGTATATTCTTGTACAAGTGGAGTCTTGTAATAATTATATAAATCAATAAAGAATTAAAAAAAAAGAGATGTCACAATTGAGAGAGGTGTTCGAGGGAGAAACAGCTGATGTAAAAGATGGACAGAGTCAAGGCGAGAAAGTTTTGATCGCCTTGAAAGAATTAAACATCGGGACACTAAGTGGGACTGGCAAGTTGAAGTCACTTCCCACTGAGGGGGGATGACACATCAGATAAGGGTTGTCTAGGAGATGTTTCTTTAAGATCTACGTTTAAAATACCTGAGATTACACTGTTAGAGAAACCAGAAGTTGTAACTTTAGATGCATTATGGAGTGCTGTGTTGGTATTTGAAAAAACAATGATTTCCTTAACTCAAGCCTTTCGAGGTTTTCAAGATCAAAATGCAATAGTTAATCCGGTAGTACTATCTAACTCTAATAAGTTACAAGAAATGGACTCTCAGGTAGCTCAGATAAAAGTAATTCAGTCAAATTTGATCCAGGGTGAATCTAGAACAGACTCAGATACAATAATCTGAGAGTGGTAAATTTTCCCAAGTGTAAACTTATCTCCCCTAAAGAACAACTAAATAATTATCTCCGGGAGATGCTAATTTTTTCCCCAACAAATATGCCTAATATAACTAAAGCATATTTTATGTCTGATACCTAAAGAAATCTGAAGGGGAAGATATTCTGGGTGGAGATATTCCTAAAAGTGATCTTTCATCAGTTTCCCCTTTAGAAGATCTATCGGGGTTTTTAGAAACCTCTCAAGAAAAACAGATAGAGAAAAGGGGTATACTGTTGGTTACTTTTGCCTCCCCCGTTGAGAGAGATAATGTATTAAGAAATTTCCTTAGGAATAGGAATAAACAATATTTAGGAGAAAAGGTATGGATATATCCAGACGTAGTTAGAACAACGCAAATATGTCGTAAAAAATTTCTGAATCTGTGTCCAAGAGTTCGTGCCCTGGGTGCGCAGATACTGATTGAATTTCCTTGCAAATGTATAATGACAATAGATAAAGTACGATTTGTATTTTTTGAACCAGATCAATTAGAAAAATTTTTGCTTTCAAGAGAAATAACTTAAACCTGATGTGTACTCAGTAGTAATGTAATTACCCGTACCACTTTCTAATATGATAAAATGGAAAGTATGGTTAATTATATGCTTCAATTACTTACAATGGTCTCCCAGATTTTCATAGTAAAATGAGGACAGCATAAATGATAAAGTTTATGGAATATAATGTTAAACTTACTCATATGGATGTATAATATGTAATGCTATTCCTTATGGTAAGGTACGTAATCCTTATTTGTATTATTTTGAAAAATTTAATAAAGTATAAATTAAAAAAAAAAAAAAAGATGTACATGATGTCAACTCATCCCCATTTCTAAAGTGAACTAATATCGCTGTTTGAGCAGCAAAATAGCACAATTTTGATATAGACTAACTTGCAAGGTACCTTATTTGTTTTGGATAATAAACAAATACCATCACAAGACTGGATGCTATGGACGGTGTAAAGTACATAGAAAAACTATGACAGCAGATAAAGACCATCTAGTCTACTCAATTTAACACCTGGCACAGTGCCATAGACTAGCTGATTTATGGCTTTCCCCTCACTTCTTCACAACCAGGCAATCCATGTACTTAATCCTATGCTTTCCTGAATTCCATTACTGTCTCTACCATCTCCAACGGGAGGCTATTCCTTATATCCATCACCCCCTCCCTCCACAGCTTCTTCACCTCCTCCAGGATAGATGTCCTTTAAAACGTTTCAACACAGTGTCTCTTATCCAATTGGCATTATACAATATCAACATACATTAGAACCCACAACTTAAAAAAAAAAAAGGTAGAGACCAGTTACATGGAAACATGATGGTAAATAAAACTAAATTGATCTTGTGGTTCTTATGCAATACTGCAGAGCTTACAAGAAGTAGACCTCAGATGCTCTACTTGCATTCTAGGATTCGCAATGCTTATCCCTGTGCTTTCTTTAAATCTGATATTTTAGCCTCTAATCTCCAGTAGAAGGCTGTTCCATGCATCCACAACCCCTTCCTAAGAAAAAAAACTTCTGATGAAATTCATAGACATTTTTCATTTACTGATGACACTCTAGGAATAACATTGCAGGTTATGAATATTTGCTACTACTCAGTTACCTGTGCAAGAAGTCAGGTGCTTTGTTTAGCAAAGTATAATACTGCCTTACGAACTCCCGCCCTACAAGCAGGGGACTTGGCTTCTCCATCACCATTTCTTTGGTACAGAATTTTAAATGCTGAAATAAAAGAGAAACCAATTATGCATTAGTGTAAAGCTAGGTTGAGTATCATAAATGGTAGAAAATCAAGCCCTATCTTATATAAAATGGGTAGAAGACATTTAGTAAGCTAACAAATGTTGAAAGATGAAAACTGTTAAGACTACTGAAGTTCATGCCTATCACCAGAACACTCTTGTGGAATTTCTTACACAAAATTATTGCAAATTAACAGAGCTTATAAGAGTGGTAACTAACATTTGCCAGTATTTACTCTAACAGTTGTTTTCAAACAACTTCACACTGTCCTATCCATTTAAGCAAAAATATAAAAACATTTTCCTATAGCTTCATTGATATTAAGTGGTGCAATTACTACTTGCAAGTTTTTTTTTTGTTTTGTTTTTTACTAGTTTTTCCTGCAGTCTCAGTACAACTAGAAGAAAATTTTTTGTGATTGCTGCACAAACAGATGTCGACAGAAAGACTAATTGGTCCACAGAGATCTTCCAATTTGTATATCTATTATAATGCCACAAATCCCACACTAATCCTTTCCACCAAGGTCCCTTTCTGTCTGAAAATTTGCATCTTATCTTCTTTTCCGCTCCTTTCTTTTGATGTTCTTTTTTAGCTCCTTCACGCTAACCATATAAAAGACATAGTATAGACCTTGCACTATTTTGTGGGCCTTCCTTTGAATTGCCTCCACCAACGTTTTTCTGCAAATGTGGTCCTCCAGAATTGAACACAACATTCAATGTAGGTTTTCATCAGAGAGCTGTACAGATATATTGCTTCCTCTTCCTACTAACACCATGCCTTACACACAACTAAGCATCCTATTTGCTCTCCCCATAGCTTTATAGCACTATTTGGTCCTTGGACTTCTGCAGCCTAGAGGTTAGAGCAGTGGGCTACAAACCAGGAGACCAGAGTTCGAGTCCTGCTGTCGCTCCTTGTGACCTTGCGCAAGTCACTTTACCCTCCATTGCCTCAAGTACAAACTTACGGGCCGATATAGTACAGTGCGCTCCAGCGGAGCGCACTGTACTACGTCCAACGTGTCAAACGCACGTTGGACGTGCGTTTGACACGCTAGCTTTACCCCTTATTCAGTAAGGAGTAATAGCGCGCCGAAAACGCGCGTCCAACCCCCCTGAAACTAATAGTGCCCGCAACATGCAAATGCATTTTGAAGGCCCTATTAGGTATTCCCGCGCGATTCAGAAAGTAAAATGTGCAGCCAAGCCGCACATTTTACTTTCAGAAATTAGTGCCTACTCAAAGGTAAGCGTTAATTTCTCTCAGCACCAGGAAAGTGCACAGAAAAGCAAAATTGAGCGTCCGGTTTTCAACCCACGAGTCCATTTTAATTTTTTTTTAATTTTTAACTATTTGTAACTTTTGGGACCTCCGACTTAATATCATGGCGATATTACAAATAGTTAAAAATTAAAAAAAAAAAAAAAAGTAAAATGGGCCCGCGGCTTGAAAACCGGACGCTCAATTTTGCCGGCGTCCGGTTTCCGAACCCGTGGCTGTCAGCGGGTTTGAGAACCGACGCCAGCAAAATTGAGCGTTGGCTGTCAAACTCGCTGACAGCCGCCACTCCTGTACACAAAGAGGCGCTAGGGACACGCTAGTGTCCCTAGCGCCTCTTTTTACTGCGGGCCCTAATTTAAATAAATTAGTTTACTGAATCGCACGCACAGGAGTGTGGCCTATGCGCTCGCCCGCGATTTTTACTGTATCGGCCAGTATGATTGTAAGCCCTCTGGGAATAGGGAAATACCTACAGTACTGAATGTAACCCACTTTGAAGTGCTGAAAAAAAAGTGCAAAAAGCGGAATATAAATAAAGTGTCATAGCCAAACCACTGACCATGCTGCTAAGCTTTAAATTATAGTAATTGTCCTATTATCTGGATTACCCTGGGACCTGAAGTAAATTGAATAGTGGGAAGAGTCAGATATCTGTACTTATAACATATGATGGCTACCAGAGTAAGACAGAAGAAAAAACAAGGCAGAGTGAAGGATAGAATATTTTTTAAAATGAAACTGCTTAAACATGCCAAAAGAATCTGGAACCAGGAAATGTGTGTGAGTGTGTAGGAGACAGGCTAAAGGCAGTGTTCACCAAAAATTTTAGATATCTTTTTAAACCGCAAACATCACACTAACATAAATGTGCATGTGTGTCCAATCATACTGACATTTTTGCCTCCTTTTTACCTGCATTAAAAAAATATTACAACAAACTTAGGGCCAGAAATATGAAGGGTTTTCTCCCATTCTGTCTCTTTCAGGAAAATGCTCAGTATTATGGCCTTTACAGCACCATTACGCTACAAGGACATCCTAGATGGAGTGTTTTTTCTGTTTTCTTCCTAGTGTCTGCTCAGTTTTGTTTGTTTTTGGGGTTTTTTTTTTGGGGGGGGGGTTGGGTGTTTTGGTTTTTTTTACTTACAAACTTTCAAGATATTACATCAAAATAACCTTGAGTACAATAGAGGATGTATACTTCACAATCAACAAAAATAAAAAAAATATATATGACTCCAATAAAAAGACTACCTCAAATGCATCCATCTAGCCCACAACTAAGGAGGGATTCGAGCTACACAAGCTAGTGAGGGACTGGCACCAAATGAAAATTAAAAAAATAATAATAATTGTCAAATCTACAACTTCTATAGTATATTGACTAGCAGAATCTATACCTCACCCACCATCATATGGCTACCCAAATTGCCCAACTTTTTTTGCATTTAAACGCAAAGCTATGCAAGTTTTAAAAAAAAAGTTTAAGAAAACATTTATACAGATAGCGAATTATAAAATATGCACCTAGAGATAGAACCTACAGTCTCATTTTAAGAAACTGCTTCCTATGATGCTGGGTTTTCTTACAAACAACCGGAAACAAGTATATTTTTCACCCGAAAATAAAGTTGCATGATAGAGACTTTTTCTTGTGCAAACACAAGAGTCACCAGCAAAGTTGCTCTCTTGACTTCTTCCTCTCCTGATCTCTCCAACAATGCAGTTAAATCCAGGCTATCAAGAGATAACTCTGCTACTGCTTGATCGCCTCTCCAATCCTCCATGCTCTTTCTTCCCAGAAGATAATAGATCTTACTAAGAAGTGGGATTGCCTTCTCTGGCACTTTCAAAATCTCTTATGTAAGTCCAGGGCAGGAGAAGTTGCAGACCTGAATCCAATTAAGAGGTAGTTGGGGGTCGCAGCAACACTCACCTATGAAGAAACAGCCTCCTTTGGCAATATTGACACAAAACGCCACTCTTCTGCCTTTCCTGTCGCATTCCAGAACTGGAATTGTCACCCTGAAATGCACAGCTTCAGATCTCCCAGCTCTTGCAGCAGCAGCAGCCAAATCTTCACTGACATCACGTGTTCTCAGTTGCCCAGTGTCACCTCCCTGGACAGCTGAGGAGTCTATTGAAGAATGGAACTAAGGACGTTCTCTGTCCCAGAGCATGCAGCCATCCCCCTCTGCCTCATGTGCTCCCATTGACCTCATTTGGTTATTAGATTGCATGAAGTCCATAACAGTTGTTTGACAAGCCATGGAACCACCCAAGGACAAGGGGGGGGGGGCTCCCCAAATCTTCCCCTTTCACTTTCTAACTATTGAGGAAAAGAAAGAAGAAATAAGGGACTCTCGTAAAGACCAGGCTTCAGCGTAACTTCACGCTGTAGTCATCTTGAATCCCTCTGGATCTCATATGTATTCAGGCTTTGTCAATGCGAACAGACTACATCACCTCAAACCTCCCTCATACTACAGAATATGAACAAAACAGAACACAAGATCTATAGATCTTCCAAATTCATGAACTCAAAGCAATCTGGTGTTAAGATTTGAAAGGAGTAGTCATACTTTCTTTTAAATATTACTATGAATCAATGCTTCTTTTTTTCCCCACTGAGACTAGAGTTCAGTATGAGTCCTAGCTCCTTGGTCAGTTCATCTACTCTAAACCTTAGTTTCAGGCAGCTGTGCTAGGCCCCTGCCCCTTCCTCCGTGCATCTATACCCCCTCAGCCTTTACCCCACCTTAATCCCAAGCCCATTCCTTTCTCAGTGATGCCCAACATTTCCACGCTGCAAGTGAATACAGCAACTATGCAAAATGCAAGGGTGCATTTAAGTCTGCTTCTTTTAAGCTTTCGTACCAGCTAATGAAGGATCAACTGTAAGAAAATTAATGCTTACATATAAAAAAAATTAATTTTAATCCAAAAGATACTACAAAAATGTCACTTTGTTTAAACAAACTTAATATAGATATAAGATCTTTTCATGTTGCTTCAAATACTTTTATTTTTAAGTCACTATTAAATGCCTTAAGTCACTCAAAAGCACACTTAGTACAATACACAAATAACAAAGATATGGGCTAGTCTAAGAGTAAAGTGAAAGAATTAGAGCCCTCAAAATATCAATTTGTTTATAGGCTCTTTTCAACTTTTTTCCTCTTACTATTTCTAACATTTATCTTTTACACTTTTTGAATACAAAATATATTTATGACTGCTACATACATTATTTTTAAAAATGTCATTTCCCAATTCAGTTCATCTTATATTCTTAACTCATATCAGTATGATGCTTGCCTGAGAATCTAGAAAACAAGTGTGCTGTGCTAACAGAGCAGTTGCCATGAATTAGGATGAAGAAGTTGGGACCAAAAAGTATGTGCCAGTCAAAGCTAAAATTCTGCAATTCAATTCATTCTACATCCACAGACTATAAATGAAAATATATATGGATGCATACAAACCGGCACGTTGGCAACATGAAAAACAAGTACATAAGGGCATGGTTTGTACAAAAAGCTTATAGAACTAAAAAGCCCTGAAAGATTTATTTCTATTCTAAAACTGAAATAGGCAATAAAAAAAATTGCTTACCTATAAACAGGTGTGCTCTGATAACAGCAGTATGAGATACATGATTCAATCTCATGGCACAGAATGTTTCTAGAGCTTTCTAAGAAACTTTTTCAGGCACATGCAGTTTTACTTGCATTGCCAGACTCACAGCCAGTCAGTCATCAATTAGCTGAGAAGCTTAGTAAGAAGAGACTATGAAAAGAACTCCTAGGGGAAACAGACGGATCTTGTGGCTCGCTGCACTGCTATCATCACAGTACACCTAGTACCAGGGCCATTTTCATTTATACCAACAGCTTTCTGGCATAGGAGATATGATCTTGTTCCTCCCTGCACTGTTCAGGTAGAACATGACCACCAGATCGTCTCTCCACTAAGGCAATTTTGTTGGTTACCCAATTCCTGAAGGCCTTAATAGTATTCAGTACTGTCCTCATACCCAAGACATTGCTAAGAAAATTTCTTGCAGAGAGAGCAAGAGTCCTGAGTGTGCAAGTCCTTTAGATGAGCTCCATAGCCTAGGCTGGATGCATGATAATGCACATATGGTATGGATGAATCTGGAAGAGAAAATCCCAGCTCACAGTGGAAGGCCCACCAAGAAAGACTCTTAGCTCTTGTTACTAGAATGCAGTTCTGCAGTCTGTATGGTCCAAGTCCCATGTTCCCTAAAACAGCCACAATGTCTTGGGCTCTCATCAGGAAGATGTGTTTAATATTTTTTTGATCTTATCGACTGATTTAGACTGTAATCCACCTCAAGACTAATTTGGAAAAGGCAGAAAATCAAATATTTATAAACACTTCCCTTAAACGCACTCTACGAGAAGGCCCACTGTATTAAAGAAATTTATTAAAACCATATTGCCCGACACGAGCATTGCGTTCAGAGAACAAGCTATTGTTGACTTCTTCAGCCAAAGCAACCCCATTGCAAGAGACCAGATGTCATGCTTTCACTTTTGCCGCCCCTTTGCTCTGGAATGCTCTCCCGCTGGAGTTGCATAAAATCACAGATTACAGATGCTTTAGGAAAGTGATGGTTAGGCTTGCTTTTAATTGAGATGTTTTATGTTTTAGCTTTTTTAGTGTTTAATTATTTAATTTTACCATTTGTATTTATCGTATTTGATATTGTTGTAATCTGCTTCAAACAAAAAATGTTTTGGTAATGATGCAGAATAGAAATTATTGTAAATAAATAAATGAGAAAACAGTGCAGAGGGAAATTGAACTATTCCCTTTTTAAGAACTATGCTGAAGTCTCATGGGTCTAGGATTGGTCTTAATCCCCCTGGTTTTCTTGGGAACCAAGACCACCTAGAGTAAACAACACTCTCTCCCCTATGGTCTGAGCAGGGCCTGGTGTAAAGCAGGCCTCCTTATCCTTTTGGGCAATTTGGAGAAAGTTTCTAACAACCTTTAACAATCTAGGATCCAACTGTTTGCAATTACAAAAGACCAACAGTTTATAGAGGTTATTTCATCTCCTGGGCTGAACCATCAACAGAACTAATCAGCCATGGTGGTATATAGGAAACATGTCAAGACTCTACCAAAATCAAACTACTGCTAGTCCTATGGATCCTCTGCATGAGTAGGGAATAATTTGCTCAAACTGAGCCAACTCTATGATAAGTCAAGAGAGCTGGATACAAACAGGGCAACACTGAAGCTTCCACAAGGTACCTCTAAAGCCCCATGGTTATTACATTGCATAACTATCATATTTATCATTATATCTGTTTAGATTGTTAAAATTTTTAAGTCTTAATAAAGGTGTCATGGGTCCTCCTGAGACATCTAAATCTGCACAAAAGTGGGAAAAGAAATATCTTCATGAAAGGATATATTTCATGCCAGATGCAGAGAGAACTGAGAGGAAGGCTGGAGTGTAGGCTTCAATATTACTGTTGACAAATTGGGTTCAGGGACCTTGGACTCCCACTCCTCTAAGAAATGAGGAATTAACAGGCTAGACTAAGCATAACACAAGTAAATGATCAGTTATTGACTAAACCTTCGAAGGATTGAAATCAAAATGGTCACTGATGTAACACCTTACATCTTGAATGCCAGTACAGACCCAGCATCTATGCAAATGTGACTGGAGGAGGGTTATTCGATACGCCCACTGGAATCAAATTGCTCATTGAATGTGACTTGATGTACCTGAAGTGATCAAATGTTTCTGTAATCATCCTATCTCCATTCAAAATCATATAACAGCTGAGGAAGGCCTTATAGAGGACTGAACATCCTTAAAGACTATTCCTCACTGTCCCGGCGCACGCAAGTTACTTCAGGTCGGATCCTAAAGTAACTTTCAAAATAAAAGGTAATAAAATTTAAAAAAGGGTTTTAGAGAGTGGGGAGGAGAGGGGAAGGGAAAGGAAAGGGAGGGCAGGGAAGTTCCTGATGCGTCGCTGCACAAATTTGTGAAATTCTACCCCCCCTTGCGCTCGCTGACCAGGATTTTATAACATGTGCGTGCATGTTATAAAAGTGCATGTCCATGTGTGCGCACCTGATAAAAAATCATGAGGAAAATAGACAAACATCTCCTAAACCCTGGGATGCTTTTCCAAACATGTCTTGAAGCAGAAACAAAAAACCCCTCTGATAGCCAGTCACTCATGTTAGAGTAACAAACATTATTTCCAGAGCAGTTTTTAATATGTTGGGGAATACACACTCCTTTCTGAGTCACTGTTGCCTGTCTTTTTACTAAATATTGAATTAGTTCATATTACTCTTAAAAATAGTTTTATATATTAAATAAATGTGGTTGCTCCTTAACTAAAAGGTGTATGCTTGGAATTTTGCTGTGAACACATCACATTTATAAAAATCTCATGAACAGCGAGAATAAACCCACCTAACGTAAAACCATTCATTTTATGCCATATGTGAATGGAATTTTCTTGTAATAGATTAACACCTTCTGGCTGTTGAGACTATATATGACTTAAATTTAAAAAATGCTTTTGTTTTGTGGGTTTAACCTAATGCTTTAATTTGAAGATTTTACAGTTGCAATGAAACCTTCTAAAAGCACAATGAATTGCTAAGAATTACCATGGCAACATTATATGTTCTTGCCTTAGGCCTGGTCATATAACTCAGCATTGACTACTGCTATGAAATTTTAGCTAGAATGAAAGTCTACTGGCAAGAACAAAGCTTTGAAACAGGGACTCTGGCCTTGCTAAAACCATCAATAACCTGTATTCAATTTGACCTTGAGCAGATCCCCCCCAATTTGCTCTGGATCAGGCATTTCTCTACTAAGACAGAGAGATCATTTAGTATTTTATTACTGACTCTGCAATAAAGGTTTAATGCAGTTTTGTTTTTATGCCACAGTGTGCGGCATGTTTCCTGTTTCAGTACTCAATATACCTTTCATCATAGTGCAGTGACTGCAGCCAGCATACAAAACAGGATAATGAATATTGCAACATAATTTTGAGTCTATGGGGAAGAATCTTAGTAAATGTTGCCTTTAACTGCATTTCCAACTAGGCATTTGGGGACTGGAGAAAGAGGAAGAAGCTAATCTGTCACATCAACTAGTCTTGAATGTTCATATATGAATCACTATCTCACCACCATTTGCCTTAAGAGTTAATTCTCAATCATATCTAATAAAGGATATGTACACCTTATGGCCATATCAAAAACAGCATTAGTAGAACCTGAGAGCCTGTAATAGAAAAATAGAACGTAATTTATAGCTCCGTTCTTTGTGTGTTGGGCAACCGGATAGATTAGATCTGTTGAAGAGCACTTATGTACAACATTTTAAAATTGAAATTAATGGGCAAAATCACTAAATGTTTGAAAAGACAGCCTATCGAATGAGTACAATCACTGTACTTAAAGTGCACAAGAATCAAGGATCCTGAATGTTTTCCCAACAGTAGCGAGGCAAGACTGCACCTCTATAACAACATTTAAGGTACGACCTGCACACAAGAACCCTCTAGTGCATTATCAGGATAGGTGCAGAGAAGCACGACACGGGAGCAAAGACAAGGTGTTTTTATTTTTCTCTAAAATGGGAGCCGTAGCTCGGTTTAAATAGTAACATGCCCAATTCATACCTTGGCAAAACAATCTTTTCAGAGAAAGGAGCGCGCAGAACCCCCTTGTTAAACCGTACATCCGTCATGGGTGAAGTTAAACAAAGCAAACAAAAAAAGGATCAGCAGATTCCAACGTCGGCCAACATTTATGTCGAGCGATGACTGAAACCACAAAAGATTAACAGTGCGAAAACGATGGACATAATCCGCGTTTCGTGCAGACAACTCTTTACACTGAAAATGTCAGACGTCAAGAAAAAAAAAATTTGCTTTAAGGGGGAACAAAAAAAAAAAAAAAAAATAGGCATAAACTTCCGGGGCACGAGAAATAAACAGAGTAAGAGGGACTGGTGCGTGTGTGAAGAGGCCGGCCTGAAAGCTTTACATCGACCCGCCTCGGAGAGGAGTCCTCCGGCACATTCCGGTTTTTGTGAGGTGGGGACAAACAAAGAAAGAGGAGCAGGAAGCGGAGGGCGCAAAAGAGCGAGGCAGGAGACACCAGCAAACAGCCACGGCGCTACATTTACTCAGAGACAAAGACACACACACACACCACCCCCGAGTTCCTCCCCCGGGGGGGGGGGGGGGGGGGGGGGGGGGGAGAGAAACCATAAAATGACAATAGAAAAAAGTAAAACCGGCTGTAAAAAGCAGAGGCGGCGCACCGTACCTGGGGCCCACAGCCGCAACTCACCTAAATCAGCAGGTCACAGGCAGCCGATCCGGCGCGCAGACGAGGCCCGGGGAGGCCGATGGCGGCTTCCGGCACCGCGCGCGCCGCTGTTATCTGTAAAGATTATACCTATCTATCTATATATATATGTGTGTATATATATATCTCTGCTTAAGAGTGCGAATATGTATATATAAAATAAATATATATATATGTGTGCTGGTATGTATCTTTCCACAGTCCTTATAGCGGGCCGCGCTCTCAGCGCTCATGTACATATGACAGCAGAGCGCTGCTGCTGCTGCTCGTGTTGATGCTACTGCCGGCAACACAGCTCGCGGATGGGAACCGTTCCTGCCGGGCGAGTGCTCGCGCCCTCAGTCACTGGCTCGTGCACCAGCCGACGCGCCGCTATTAAAGGCGCAGTTCCCTCCTCAAGTCTTTCTTATTGTTTCGCTTCTGAGGCCCCCGCCCCTGCGCTCGTCTGTCGGGAGATTCCGTCGGCAACCGCAGCCAATCCCCGACAGCTACCCTGCTGCCGAGCCTCTGACGTCAGAGCGATGCCTTCCCGCCGACCTTCGCAAGGCACCGATTTTTTTTTGGCCGACTACTTGACGTCATACCCACCGTGAACGCGCGCTTGCGCTTGCTTCTGCCGGCGGTTGGTGGGGCATGGAAGATCCGGAAGTGGACGATGCTGCGCTCGTAGGGAAAGTCATGTACCAGCTCGTGAGATCGAGTCTCTTTCGGGAGATCACAATAATATTTTTGCCTTCATGTCCTACAGGACTTATTTACATCCATTGCATTATAAACAGTATCCCTACTGTAATATCGTATTATCATTCAGAAAAGTGATCCAAGAATATACTATTTGCAGAATGCTGGAGGAAAAATACAGCTTTCCTCAACTTGGAGTGGTTAGCACAGTGGGCCATGAACCGGGGAATCTAGGGTTCAAATCCTACTGCTGCTCTTTGTGACCTTGGATAAGTCACTTTACCCTCCATTGCCTCAGGTACAACGTCAGACTGTGAGCCCTCCAGGGACAGGGACATAATCATCCTATTTGAATATAAATCACTTTAAAGTGGTTGAAAGGCAGAATATAAAAATATTATACATAAAAAGTGCTACTTAATGACTTATCCATAAGAGTAAAATATTAGTAAATTCCAGCCTCATTCAATATTACATTTAAGTTCACAGGGTGATTTTTAAAAATATTTTAAAGAAAAGTTGAGACTATACCAAACATTTACTTCAGGAAATTTCTAAAATGACACAGAAGCTCTTGAACCTTATAGATCAGAAACAATGCAGATATAAGATCCAGGGCACTGGCCCATAAACTCTCTTTTCCCCCTCCCCCTGACATTTTGAGAATTAACTCAATCACAATTAGCTGCTTCCCACCCCAAGAATAATCCTATAAAACACATAATTGGACATTACACAAATCATCTCTGTTCTACATTCACATACAGCTGTCATCAGTGTCATATAACGAGACAGAGAAACCACCCTGTTAGTTCGATCCTGCAGGGGTCCAATGGCTCTGTCCATACCTGCCTCTTACCAAATTCTGTCCAAGCAAAGACAGGACACCCCTGCTCATAAAGCACTAGACACCGCTAGAAACATTTTGAACTATTGTCTCAAGGTGCTGGACTTACATGTCAGAGGCATCTTTAAACAGAAGTACCTTCTAAGTCAGGGGTAAGCAAACATTTTGAGCCAAGGCCCCCTTCCATTCATGAAATTCGTTGGGACCTTCCAAAGATGGGTTATTATATATATGTGTGTGTGTAAAAAATAAATACACACACACATACATGAATATTCACCAGGCAGCCACACTGTCAACCAGTGGCTCAAAGTCCCCATTTTGTTTGTCTTCAAGTTGCTGAAAGGCGTAAGTTCACACATACACATAGGCACAGAGGCAGACACCCCATATCCAGGCCAACCGACATCCAAACACAGAAATGGAGACTCCACACCTAGACAGACATAGTTGCCCAATATCCAGACAGACAGAAACAAAGACCCCCCAAACCCATACACAGACACCCCACAGAAAGACAGAAACCCAATACCAGACAGGCACAGATATAGACAGAAACCCACAGACAGACACAGAGGCAGGCATAGACACACCACACCCAGACACAGAGAAAGACACCGGCAGACAGATAACATCACACATAGAGACATAGACCACACGAACAGGTAAAGCATACCAGACAGGTACACACACTCCACACCACAATTAGACACACAGACCACACAGCACAATGGTAAGGGCTGAAAAATGTTTCAAAAACTTAAGTGCCAGCCAAAATTCTTTAGGAGCTAAATAAAACTCCATCCCACTCTGCCCAACTTTTTTTTTTTTATTGCTTTTTTGTTTTCACTAATTAATCCTCTTTTTCTCTCTCTTTTTGCTCTTTTTTTTCTTATTTCCTTATTTAACTTTTTTTTTTAATACTTATTGCTTTTATCCTTCCTTCCCACATCCTCCCTAATGCCTTATTCACTCAGGTCTCTTTGCCCATTCCTCTTCTCCTACCTCACCATTTCTTTTCACCTAGGCAACAGCTGTGATCTTTTTCCTTGCGTAGGGATCTGGCAGCAGCAGGAACTCCTCCCAGCTGAGGCCTGAAAGAGTTGGTTCTTTCTGGATTGTGGAACACTGCAGTGGCTCCTCTCATTTCCAGTTCTGCCGCAGAGTAAGAAGCTCCTTCCGCACCGGGGCCCACCACATTAGAAGCAACTCCTCTCCCTCGCCACAGAAAGAGACTCATGACTAAGCCATGGCATGCTTACGAAGATGTCAGTACATTCTTGCAGCCCCTTACCTGATGAGCTTGCAGTGCCTCCACAGCACAGGGACTTCACAATATAGCCATTTTCTTCTTTCTTGATTGGGCCCCCTCTTCAGGATTGTTCAAGCTCCGCCTGGGGGGCCTGACCCCCCAGTTTGCTCACCCCATTCTAAGTAACAAAGAAACCCCTGGCCAGTTTCAACATTGTAATAAATCAACCACTAAAATTATTCGAGAGTTAAGTCTGGGAGGATAGGACAGAATCCCAATATAAATCCAAAACCTTAAGTTCTACAATACCCTGTGTTCAGAGACATTCTCCAACAAAGGGAGTAGAACAAGGACATTTCCCCTTATCACTCACCATAGAAAAATAATATTCAAATTCAGGAGTTACCTCAGTAACACTCTCTTCACAACTAGGAACATTACGTAATAATCCTAAACCCTGCAAAAAATGTTTTCAGGACCTATAGTAAAAACTGCCATATCATAACACACTAACTGCCAGACTCAAAACAGTAACAACCCTTCATATGAAAAGGCAACACTGCAAATATTACAGCAGATCCTAAAACACCAATACAGCTCCTGTTGTCATATACAGACATACATGCTCTCATACACTCCTCTCACACACATGCTCATGTACACACAAACATGCTCTGACACACATGCTCTGTCACAGGCACACACACACACATGCTCTTACAAATGCTATCTCACACACTCATACATTCACTCTCAGGCTCTTGGGGCTTTCACCTCAGCCCACAAGGCCTCTTCTTGGGCTGCTATGGGATGAAGGCCATGGCAGCCCCACTAGGCATCTTGGGATGCAGCGGGATGGGGACTGTTGCAGCCCCTCTGGACCTCTTCTTGGGCTTCCGTGAGATGGGATCTGCAATGGGCCTGCCAGGCCACTTCTTGGGCCACTGTGGGATGGGGTCTGTGGCGGCCCTGTCGGGCATCTCCTTGAGCTACCACAGGTTGGGATCTGCAGCAGCTGAAGCTTTCTGTTTTGCTACCCGACAGCTGTTGGACCCCATAAACAAGCCCTTCAGTACTTTATGTAGCTACATTGACAATACCCAGGCATGCACCTTTCAGTAATTTCAGCGGCCACATCAGACACCCCCAATAAACAAGCCCTTTGTACTTTCAGAGGCCACATCAGACACCTCCATAAACAAGCCCTGCAGTACTTTCAGATGCTACATCGGATCCACCCCATAATAAGAACTAAAGTAGTTTCAGCGGCCACATCGTACCACTACCAGGCACGCATCCTTCAATACTTTCAGTGGCCACATCGTACCACTACCAGGCACGCATCCTTCAATACTTTCAGTGGCCACATTGGACACCCCCCAGGCAAGCATCCTTCAATACTGTCAGTGGCCACATTGGACAACCCCCCATGCACGCATCCTTCAATACTTTCAGTGGCCACATTGGACACCCCCCAGGCACGCATCCTTCAATACTTTCAGTGGCCACATTGGACACCCCCCATGCACGCATCCTTCAATACTTTCAGTGGCCACATTGGACACCCCCCAGGCACGCATCCTTCAATACTTTCAGTGGCCACATTGGACACCCCCCAGGCATGCATCCTTCAATACTTTCAGTGGCCACATCGTACCACTACCAGGCACGCATCCTTCAATACTTTCAGTGGCCACATTGGACACCCCCCATACACGCATCCTTCAATACTTTCAGTGGCCACATTGGACACCCCCCAGGCACACATCCTTCAATACTTTCAGTGGCCACATTGGACACCCCCCAGGCACGCATCCTTCAATACTTTCAGTGGCCACATTGGACACCCCCCAGGCACGCATCCTTCAATACTTTCAGTGGCCACATTGGACACCCCCCATGCACGCATCCTTCAATACTTTCAGTGGCCACATTGGACACCCCCCAGGCACGCATCCTTCAATACCTTCAGTGGCCACATTGGACACCCCCCATGCACGCATCCTTCAATACTTTCAGTGGCCACATTGGACACCCCCCAGGCACGCATCCTTCAATACTTTCAGTGGCCACATTAGAACCCCCCAGGCATGTGCACTTCAGAACTTTCAGCAGCCGCTGAACACCCCACATAAACAAACCCTTCAGTTATTTTTGTGACCACATCAGGCACCCCCCATAAGCAAGCACTTCATTAACTTCAGTGGCCACATTGGACACTCCCCATAAACAAGCCCTTCAGTATTTCAGCAGCCACATCGAACACCCCCCCCCCCCCCCCCCCATAAACAAACCCTTCAGTTATTTTTGTGGCCACATCAGGCACCCCCCATAAGCAAGCACTTCATTAACTTCAGTGGCCACATTGGACACTCCCCATAAACAAGCCCATCAGTTTTTCATCATGCACATTGGACATGCCACTTAAAAACAAGATATTCTGTAATTTCTGTGGCCACATCAGACAACCCTCAGGCACATGCCTGTCAGTCATTTCAGCGGTCACATCGGACATCCCCCATAAAAAAGAGCTCCAGTACTTTCAGCGGCCACATCGTACACCCCAGATAAACAAGCCCTTCAGTACATACAGCGGCCACATCAGACAGCCCCCATAAAGAAGAACATCAGTACTTTCAGTGGCCACATTGGACACCCCCCATAAACAAGCCCTTGAGTAATTTCAGTGGCCACATTGGTCGCTCCCCCATAAACAAGCCCTTGAGTAATTTCAGTGGCCACATTGGACACTCCCCCATAAACAAGCCCTTGAGTAATTTCAGTGGCTACATTGGACACCCCCCATAAACAAGCCCTTGAGTAATTTCAGTGGCCACATTGGTCGCTCCCCCATAAACAAGCCCTTGAGTAATTTCAGTGGCCACATTGGACACTCCCCCATAAACAAGCCCTTGAGTAATTTCAGTGGCTACATTGGACACCCCCCATAAATAAGCCCTTGAGTAATTTCAGTGGCCACATTGGACACTCCCCCATAAACAAGCCCTTGAGTAATTTCAGTGGCTACATTGGACACCCCCCATAAACAAGCCCTTGAGTAATTTCAGTGGCCACATCGGACTCCCCACAGTCATGCGCCCTTCAGTACTTTCAGTGGCCACATTGGACACCCTCCATAAACAAGCCCTTGAGTAATTTCAGTGGCCACATTGGACACCCCCCATAAACAAGCCCTTGAGTAATTTCAGTGGCCACATTGGACACCCCCCATAAACAAGCCCTTGAGTAATTTCAGTGGCCACATTGGTCGCTCCCCCATAAACAAGCCCTTGTGTACTTTCAGCGGCCACATTGGACACCCCCATAAACAAGCCCTTGAGTAATTTCAGCAGCCACATCGGACACCCCACAGTCATGCGCCCTTCAGTACTTTCAGTGGCCACATTGGATACCCCCCATAAATAAGCCCTTGAGTAATTTCAGTGGCCACATTGGACACTCCCCCATAAACAAGCCCTTGAGTAATTTCAGTGGCCACATTGGACACTCCCCCGTAAACAAGCCCTTGAGTAATTTCAGTGGCCACATTGGACACCCCCCATAAACAAGCCCTTGAGTAATTTCAGTGGCCACATTGGACACCCCCCATAAACAAGCCCTTGAGTAATTTCAGTGGCCACATTGGTCGCTCCCCCATAAACAAGCCCTTGTGTACTTTCAGCGGCCACATTGGACACCCCCATAAACAAGCCCTTGAGTAATTTCAGCAGCCACATCGGACACCCCACAGTCATGCGCCCTTCAGTACTTTCAGTGGCCACATTGGATACCCCCCATAAACAAGCCCTTGAGTAATTTCAGTGGCCACATTGGACACTCCCCCATAAACAAGCCCTTGAGTAATTTCAGTGGCCACATTGGACAATCCCCCATAAACAAGCCCTTGAGTAATTTCAGTGGCCACATTGGACACTCCCCCATAAACAAGCCCTTGAGTAATTTCAGTGGCCACATTGGACACCCCCCATAAACAAGCCCTTGAGTAATTTCAGTGGCCACATTGGACACTCCCCCATAAACAAGCCCTTGAGTAATTTCAGTGGCCACATTGGACACCCCCCCATAAACAAGCCCTTGAGTAATTTCAGTGGCCACATTGGACACCCCCCATAAACAAGCCCTTGAATAATTTCAGTGGCCACATTGGACACCCCCCATAAACAAGCCCTTGAGTAATTTCAGTGGCCACATTGGACACTCCCCCATAAACAAGCCCTTGAGTAATTTCAGTGGCCACATTGGACACTCCCCCATAAACAAGCCCTTGAGTAATTTCAGTGGCCACATTGGTCGCTCCCCCATAAACAAGCCCTTGAGTAATTTCAGCAGCCACATCGGACTCCCCACAGTCATGCGCCCTTCAGTACTTTCAGTGGCCACATTGGATACCCCCCACAAACAAGCCCTTGAGAACTTTCAGTGGCCACATCGGACACCCTATTCTCTGTTGAGTGAGATTCAGTACAGCAGGAAGGCAGCAAATCTTCAGCCAGCCTGCTGCCCCCTCCAGATTTTTGCCTCCTTAGGTACAGGTCTAGTGTGCCTATTGACAAATACAGGCCCTAGTAAATAATTCTAATAACTTAAAGTTCTGCATGTCCAGGAAGAAAACCTATTGGTGAGATCCATGGATAAAAAAACTAAATTATGTAGTGCAAATGTAACCAGTGATTGGCAGTAAGAAAGAGAGTTTTGATTGGATACATTTCAAATACATATTTGAAAAACGCCAGCCTTGATTCAGTATTGCTGGTCTAGCCCCACAGAATACATTATATGGACATCTCATGCTGAAATGAAAAAAGCATGAGTGAGTGCTAATAACGATGCAAATTTTAAAATAAAATGTAAAAAATGTTATTCGTTTACTAACATTGAACATTGTATTTTGTAGATATGAGCTCTTGCCCTGACGCAGCTTTTCTGTGAACCGTTGTCATCGCTGATGTTTGCTGAAATTGGCGTTCATTGAAAACATTGTAAAATGGTGGTTGGAACAGATTGTGTTATAAAGACTGTGTCACAAAGATAAGTGAAGTCAAAGAAATTGTTTAACATCTATAGCCGAGTCGTTGGAAATCTATTGAAAAGTAGAATGCAATGTGCTGAAGGAAATATTCTAATAAGCTAGTTGATTCAGCAAGATATGTAATGACAGTACTGGGCATACTTCTGCTTTTAAGAGAAATTCAAAAACATGGAAAAATAATTACAAATAAAAAGAATATGTTTTGTGTTTATAAAAGTAAAAAAAGAGAGAGGTTTTTCAGACTGGTGACTGCACCAACTGGTGTGGGATTTAGCTACGGCATTTTCCTCCAGTCCTGATGTCTTTTTTTCTCAGTATAAAATTGTGTGTTTTTGAAGTTTGAATAATTGAAATATTTATCTTCATATGCAGAAGTAAGCTATTACATTTTGCACTGGCTCACATGTTGGACCTTCTGTAATAAACCGGTTTTTCCCCTGATATAAATTATAAGAAATTTGAGAGTCATGAAATACATATTCTCCAACTATACCTAATTTGTAGGTCATCTAATTTTTGATACTAGGACTGCTATTGTATTTTTTGGGGGTGTTCCATGGGAGTGAATGAGCATCGCACACACAACCAGTCTTCCCTGGTTATTTTTCTACTGCCCCCCAAGCTCTGCTCTCTGGAGTGACTGTACAGTGCAGAAGCACCTCCATAAACATCTGTTCTGCTGATCTGTTCAGGATTGCCAATGGCACCTAAAATTTAGAGGCTGCCCATTAATGGGGCAATTTTCATATTTGCCCACCTAGTTACAAAGTCTGCCAGTATTTTTACCCATGGGCTTTTCAGCAGTTCTAATAGGGAAAATATTACTTTCCCCTTTTGAAAACTGTCCCAGAGATTTGCACCTGCTTTCTCCGCTGGTACTTTTTCCATGGAATATAACATATGTAGTTTGTGCAGTGCTGCCTCCTTCGACCTAACCCCGCCCAGGGAACACCTCCGCATAATGCAGGGAAACAAACATATATTGTTTCATGACACGTGCTTATTTAGCCAATTGGTGGACGGGCAATTTTCAAAAAGCTGTTTTACCCAGGTCAATCAGTATTTTTTTTAAATTCTGTTTCTTAATTTGTCAAATCAAATTCCATAGAACATACAGTGTGTTGTGTCCATAGGTCTCAGATGGCTTCGACCTCTGTGCCTCACCTTTCTTCCTTCTCTCTCCTCAAGCCTTGGTAAGATGGCTGCTGCTGCGTCTTCATGCCGCTCTCTCTGGCGTCCCTGGAATGGCAACGGCGATGGTGTTCGCCATGTTTCTCCTGAGGGCCTCTTAGGGTGCACGCGCACACGCCACCCACATCTTTATCCACGTCATGGCGGGAACCTCGGGGGCGTCCCTTCCAAGTGATGTCACGCCATCCAGGTATTTAGCCTGCCCTTCGTTTGCTAACTGAGTTAGCAAGGACTGGAATGCCTCTGGTCTAAGCTGCTCTGCCGCTTCGTTGCTGCTGCTGGAAGCTCTTTCTGCCCTTCGAGGGTCATCTCTAACCTGGGTACCCGTTCTTTGGGGGTCCTTGTGCTTTCTTTCAAGTACCTATCTGGGATACCGGGTACTTGCTCCTCGAGGGCCTGCTCGCCCTACCTTGGTGCCTACAGTTCAACTACTTCTGCGTGCCAGGATCTTCATCAATACAGCTATCTACTTCAGTGAGTAATTAACCTTGAGCAGCCTACCATCTACCTGAGCGTGGACTGGTCTTCTCTGCTGAGGACCCCTGGACTACTTCTACTGGGTTACCTCATGTTGTAAACTGTGAGGTTTGGGCGGACCCTTGGACACTGTGGCAGCTGACCATGCCCACGGGGGGAAGTCCTGTGAGGGGCACAGGTCAGGCTTAGCTCAGAACACACAAACACAGAGTTTGATCTTTTATTAGACTGTGTAAGGAAGTCACCAAAGGTGGCAGTAGTGAGCAGCTGGAATAGCCCGGCAGGGCTGATATCCCTTAGACACTGGAACAGCAACTCCTCCGGTAGCAGTGTTGTAGTGGAAAGAACTGAGAGAATGAGTACTGTGGAGAATATACAAGACCCCAGTATGGAAATCCCCAGGGTAGGGAGAGCAGACCCTCGAGGAGCGAGTATCTGAACCCTGGGAGCTGGGAGGCTTGGAGATGATGTACTCATGCAGCGGTTCCACGGAGATGGCACTGGGGCTGGAATGGAGACAGGCCTTCGAGGAGCGAATGCCTGGTTCCAGGGAACAGCTCTGAGGTGAAGATGGTAGTACTCACTGATGTTGAAGATTAGCGAATCCTTCCAGGCAGAAGAGAAGGTAGGAGTAGGCAGCGAGTCAGGGAACATGGGCCCTCGAGGAGCGAGTACTGGTTTCCTGATAGTGACCTGGAAAGCAAGTGAGGCTCCCGAGGAGCGGGTACATCGTTAGCGTTAGAGAGTCCAATAGAGATTGGAGAGGCAGAGTAGCTGGGTATGGAGAGTGAAATCCCATCCGTAGGATTCCCGTAGGATTACCCTTGCTAACTCAAAGGCTAGTAAACATTGTAGGCTTTAAATATCCGGGCATCATGACGTCATCACGGGGGGACGCCCCGGAGGTTTGCGCCAAGTAGGAAATAAGAAGAAGGGCTGCGCGGAGCGCGCACCCTGTGGTACAAGTGGAGCATGGCGGGAGGCAGCACCCAATCGGTCCCACAAATCTATTTCTTAATAAAGACGTTTTGCCATAAACTAAACCTGGGTATTTTCAGCTCTCACTGTGTTGCTTGGTACTGTGCTTATCTGCTACTGCTGCATTTCACTGAACAGTCTTTTATCTCCCTAACTATCAGCAGGCTTTAAGTGGTGATCTTATTCTCTAATTAGGTTTTATCTCCATCTTTCATTCCGTATTTCTCAATGCTACTTCTTATCTGACTAGTAGATGGGAAGGCTGTGGGCTGTGAAGGGAGTGCTATAACACAGTAAGTTTTACTGAGAACTCAAGCACAAAGCGACATTCTATCATAACTATATTTCTCTCTCATAAGGAACTAAATTATATTGGATAATGAAGTGGTATCTGAAAGGAAAAAAGAAACCTAATGCACAGAGAAATTCCATAGTACAACCAAAAACCATAAGAAAAAGCTCATTGTGCTCAGTCATCAGAGGCATTAATTTGAAAACTCTTTTTGAGGGGAATTCAATAGTTAAAAGACTTCTGGGATCATCAGCTGGTAGAAATGCTGATCAGATATAGTCAATGCAATCAATGAAGAAAGTAAGGACTCTGAAGTTGATATTATCATCCATCTAGAAACCAATGACCTTGCTAGAAACAATATCCAAGTGGTACAGAGAGATTTTCAGACTCTGGGGAAGCAGATTAGTCACATGGCAAAGACTATTGCCTTTTCAGAAGTGTTACATGTTCATTGAAAGGGGAAAGATAGGCTAAGCCAAATAGATAACTTCAATGCATAGCTCAAAACCTGGTGTAAAGAAGAAAGTTTTGGACATATTGGGGGCTGGGGGCCATGTATGGAACAGTAAAAGGTTCTATGTCAAAGATAGCTCATATCTGTCTATGGCAGGAAAAAATATAAAATTCAAAAGCTATGCCATAAGGCATTTTTTAAAAATAATTTTCTTTTTATTGACTTTGAAATAACAAATAAGGATAATGTCATATACACAAACATTAGAAGTCAGAACACGTTTTATCTAATAAAAGAAAATAAACCCCCCTCATGCTCTCAGTGTCATCACTAATCATATGACAAGGTTGACAGAATCTGCCATAAGGCATTTAAACTAGAGGACAGGGTGGTAGAAGGGTACTGGAATGTCACCCTCAACATCTCCAAGAAATGGGCGAAGAAAATAACAAAAGTTAGCTGAATAAAGTTGAAAAGTAGTCCAAGAAGAGCAGTAACCTGAAGGAGAGAAACAGGAAAGCTACAAGCAAAAATGCTCATAGTCTGGGCAATAAAATCCCAGAGCTGCAGGCTCTAATGGTGGGAGTGGACCTGGACATCATTGCTGTTAGAAAAACATGGTTCACTGAGTCACATAACTGGCATATGGTCATCCCAGGCTATAACTTATTAAGGAAGGACAGAGAGGACAGGAAAGAGGGGGAGGGGTAGCACTTTATGTCAGAAACAATATCCAAGCAATTGAAATACAAGGGACGTGAGGTAGGGAAGAAGCATTATAGGCTATCCTAAAAAAAGATGATGATGCTTCCATTTACTTCGCTGTGGTCTACAGGCCTCCAATTCAGACAGAAGAACGGGACAGAGATCTGATCAAAGACATAAAAAAGATGGGGAAGAAGGGAGAAGTGTTGCTCGTTGGAAATTTTAATCTGCTGGACATAGACTGGAGTATTCCTTCTAAGGAATCTACGAGGAGAGATAGTGGGTGTCCTCCAAGGTGCTCTGCTCAAACAAATGGCAATGGAACCCATGAGGGAGGGTGTGATACTCGACCTGGTGCTCACAAATGGGATAATGTCTCTGATAATGGGATAATGTCTCTGATAATGGGATAATGTCTCTGATAATGGGATAATGTCTCTGATAATGGGATAATGTCTCTGATAATGTCTGGACAGGTGCCCACCTGAGTACAAGTGATCCTCAGACGATATGGTTTGATATCATGAATAAAATGCAAAGAAGTCACACAAAGACCTGAGTTTTGAATTTCAAAAAGATGGACTTTGACAAAATGGTGACGTACCTGGAGGAAGAACTAGAAGACTGAGAGAAAATGGGTGAGGTGGAACAACAGTGGGCTTAATTAAAAGGAGCTATTACTAAGGCAATAAATCTATATGTTAGAAAAGTAAACAAAAGTACAAGGAAAAAGAAACTAATTTGGTTCTCAAAGGAGGTCGCTGCAAAAATGAAGGCAAAAAGAGCAGCAATCAAGAGGTATAAAGGATCCCAAAAAGAGGATCACAGGGAACAAGACCTGATGAAACTGAGGGAGATGAAGAAATCAGAGAAGCAAAAGGTCAAGAGGAAGAAAGGATTGCCAAAGAGATAAAGAGAGGTAACTAATCATTTTTCAGATATATGAGAAAGAAGAAAAGCCCGACATGGCATAGTGAAACTGAAAGGTGATGAGGAGCAGTGTGTCGAGACAGACAAGATAATGGCAGAAATAGTAAACAAATATTTCAGTTTGGTGTTCACTGAAGAAGACCTTACAGCAGGACCATTACTGGTTGACAAGACCGTAGAAGGGAATGGACTAGACACAACTCCTTTTACAGCAGAGTATGTATGGGAAGAGCTAGGAAAACTGAATGTGGACAAATCCATGGGGCCGGATGAGGTACATCCCAGGATACGAAGAGAACTCAGAGATGTCCTAGTGGGTCCGCTAAATAACCTGCTCAACAGATCCCTGGAACTGGGAGTGGTGCAGTGAGAATGGAGAAGAGCGGTTGTGGTCCCGCTTCATAAGAATGGTAGCAGAGAGGAAGCTGGAAACTACAGGCTGGTTAGCCTTACCTCGGTGGTGTGAAAATTTATGGAGATCTGCTGAACAAAAGGATACTGAACTATCTACAATCCGGTAAGTTGCTGGTCCTGAGACAACATGGATTCACCAGAGGAAGGTCCTGTCAGACAAATCTGATTGATTTTTATGATTGGGTGACAATAGAATTGGATCAAGGAAGAGAGCTCGATGTCATCTATTTGGATTTCAGCAAAGCTTTTGAACTATGCCACATAGGAGGCTTGTGAACAAAATGAGAAGCTTGGGAGTGAGCGCCAAGGTTTTATGGTTATGAGGTGTTGAAGTGGATTCTTGGGTACTGCGGTGATGGCCACTCCCACGGGGAGGAGCCCCATGAGGAACTGCAGTACTAGGCTAGACTCTATACACACAGACACAGAGAAGTAGTATTTATTGTACAGCTTGATGGTACTGCCCGGGGCAGACAGCAGTGAAGGTAGTCCAGTGAAGTAGTCCAGGGGTCCTCATCAGAGGTCTCGGATATAAACCCTGAGTGCTGAAGCTGAAGATGAGACAGACTGAAGTAGTACTCACTGAGCTGAAGCTGTATTGTAGAAGGTCCTGGCAGGCAGAAATTGTTCAGTGGTAGGCACCAGATTAGGGAGAGCAGGCCCTCGAGGAGCAAGTATCCGGTATCCCAGGATAGGTATCTGAAATAGAGTAGAAGGGCCCCAGATGAGCGGGTACCCAGGTTAGTGAAGAATACCCTGAAGGGCAGAGAGAGCTTCCTGTGGCAGCTGGAAGCAGCAGAGCAGCTTAGACCGGAGGCAATCCAATCCTTGCTAAATCAGTTTGTTAGCAAACGAAGGGCAGGCTAAATACCAGGATGTGATGACATCACTCGGAGGGGACGCCCACGAGGTTCCCGCCATGACGTGGATATAGATGTGGGTGGCGTGCACGCACGCACCCTAGGAGGCCCTCAGGAAAATCATGGCGAACACTGTCGCCGTTGCTGATCTGGGGACACTGGAGAGAGCGGCATGAAGCCGCGGCAGCAGCCATCTTCCCAAGGCTTGAGGAGAGAGAAGGAAGAAAGGTGAGACTGACAGACGCAACACAAGGTAATAGTATGGATTAAAAACTGGTTGACTGATAGGAGACAGTGGGTAATTTTAAATGGAACCTACTCTGAAGAGAGAGCCATGTTAAGCAGAGTGCCACAAGGATCAGTATTGAAACCGGTTCTGTTCAGTATCTTTGCAAGCAACATTGCAGAAGGGTTAGAAGGCAAAGTTTGTCTATTTGCAGAAGATACCAAGATCTGCAATTGAGTGGACATGCCTGAAGTAGTAGAGAGAATGAAAAGTGATTTACAAAAGCTTGAAGAGGGGTCAAAGATTTGGCGGCTGGAATTCAATGCCAAGAAGTACAGAGTCATACATCTGGGATGCAGTAATCCAAAAGAATTGCATGTTATGGGAGGGGATGGATCTTGGGGTGATAGTTCTGGTGATCTGAAGATGGCGAAGCAATGTGACAAGGCAAGAGCCAGAAGAATGCTGGTTTGCATAGAGAGAGGAATAACCAGTAAGAAAAAGGAGGTGGTGATGCTCTTGCACAGATCCTTGGTGAGGCCTCACTTGGAGTACTGTGTTCAGTTCTGGAGCCTGTATCTCAAAAAGGATAGTGACAGGATGGAGGCAGTCCAGAGAAAGGCGACCAAAATGGTGTGGGGTCAGTATCAGAAAACCTATGAAGAGAGACTAAAGGATATGAATATGTATACTCTGGAAATGAGGAGACACAGAGCTGATTTGATATAGACCTTCAGATACCTGAAAGGTTTCAAAGATGTACAAATATCAAACCTTTTCCATTGGAAAGAAATCAGTAGAACTAGGGGTCATGAAATGAAACTCCTGGGAGGACATCTCAGAACCCATGTCAGAAAATAATTCTTCACAGAGAGGGTGGTGGATGCCTGGAATGCCCTTCCGGAGGAGGTGGTGAAAACCAAAACAGTGAAAGAATTCAAAGGGGCATGGGATAAATACTGTGGATCCCTAAAGGATGGAAATGAAGAAAAGAGTGCATGGGGGTAACTTGCTGGTGTGGCAGTTACTACCCTTAACCAATAAGCCTTGATACTGTTGGTGCAACTCTATCATGGCTCTCTGCTTCAACAGCAGGGAGAAAAAGGGAATTGGATTTGTACAGCAACCAACAAGGGCCCAACCTTTTTGGTCTGGGAAAATAAATAAGTATAGGGGTAACTTGCTGATGCAGCAGTAACTACCCTTAACCAATAAGCCTGATACTTTGATGCAACTCCAACATTGCTCTCTGTTTCTATGGCAAGGCATAATGGGGAAGTAGATTCAAACAGCAGCCAACGAGGGCCCTGAGTTTTACGGTGTGGGAAACTGATAAGCATGGGGGTAATGGAGAAGTAGATTCAAACAGCAACCAAAGAGGGCCCTGACTTTTACGGTCAGGGAAACGGATAAGCTTGGGGGTAACCTACATGGCGCTGCAGATACTACCATAAGCTTGCTGAGCAGAATGGGTGGACCATTTAGTCCTTTTCTGTTGTCATTTCTATGTATATGTTTCTATGTTTAAAGTAACCCTTCACGTGATACATTGAAGTAACTTCTGTAAGACTGTCCCTTTACTGCTAATACAACTGCCCTTTAATAAAACCCATCTGGTCTGCTTGAATTAGTGAAGAAATAATATTTTCTAAATGAATCTGGAGAATTTTAGCTAAGATTTTCAAGTCTGCATTCAAGAGGGAGCTGGATTTGTACCAGCTATACTCCAAAGGGTCTTTTCCTAGTTTATAAAGTAAAACAGTCACTGCATCTAATAAATTCCAGTCGAAGAATTCACTATTCTTAAAGGATTTGTTACGGCACCGGGCTGTGCCCCGGGTCCTCCACTTACCTCGAGGCTGGCCCGGGCCGCTGAAGTGCTGGCTAGGCCTGGCCAGGCCTTGGCTGCAGCGCTCCCTCCTTGAGGGAGACGCCGGCGTTCCGTCGCATCTGGCTCCGTCCCCTAGGCGCGCGCGCATGCGCGCGCAGGGGCACTGAATTTAAAGGGGCCAGCGCGGGAACTCTAGGACAGCCCTGATGGTGACGTCAGACACTGCCGGGTCATTTAAACCCTGCAGCCACCTCTAGACCTCGCCTTGCAATGAGGTTCACTCTTCTGAGTTGCTAGTTGCTGCTTCAGATTCCTGCCTGTCTTCGGCTTCTGACTTCTGACCCTGCTTCATCCATTGACTCCGGCTTCAGCTTCCATTCTTGGTTTTGGCTTCTGACTTCTGGCTCCTGACCCTGCTTCGTCCATTGGCTCCGGCTTCAGCTTCCTTTCCTGGCTTTGGCTTCTGACTTCTGACTTCTGGCTTCTGACCCTGCTTCATCCATTGACTCCGGCTTCAGCTTCCATTCTTGGTTTTGGCTTCTGACTTCTGGCTCCTGACCCTGCTTCGTCCATTGGCTCCGGCTTCAGCTTCCGTTCCTGGCTTTGGCTTCTGACTTCTGACTTCTGGCTTCTGACCCTGCTTCGTTCATTGACTTCGGCTTCAGCTTCCGTTCCTGGCTTGTCTTTAGCATCTGACTTCGGACTTCTGACCTTGGCTTGTCCCTGGACTCCAGCTTCAGTTCTCATCTCTTCTACAAGTACCTGGTTCTTCGTTTGCCTGGAGGATTCTCCTAAGTCCCAGCGGCTCGGGTCCTCAAGGGATCCTCTCGGGAGGACCGCGGGCTTCCAAGGGTGAAGTCTCTTCTGGCCTCCTGGGCTCTACCGCTTCCGTCAACTACCTCTTCGGCTGCTTCTCTGGTCCTTCATCGCATAGGATCACACCTAAGTCCAAGAGGCCTGGGTCCCTACAGGCTCCTTCTGGGGGGACCTCAGGTTTCCAGTGGTGAAGCCTTCTTCGGAACACCTCTTCAGCGCCGCCTCCCAGCTGCGACGCCCACTGTGGGTCCCCACAGTGCAACACCATCAGTCTCAGCCGACCCAAGGGTCCACTCCCCGTAACAGGATTATAAAGATAATTTAGCAAGGAAACATAAATATCTGGAAAAGCTTTATAATAATCTAATGGAACCCATAAGGTTCAAAGCTCTTATTAACAGACAATGATTTAAGTGCATGCAGGACTTCCAGTATTTTATTGGCCCTGACAAAAAATCTCTCATCTCCTCTGTAAGATTAGGAAGATTAATTTATCCAGGATATGCTACTATCACTTTGTCACTAACCTATTCAATAGTTTTATACAAGTCAGCAAAATATTCCTTAAAAATATCAACAATTGATGGGGACAATGGCAGAGAGAGCCCCTTGGATCCCCAATTAATCAATTAATATTGGAGGATTTACTGGATTTAACCAGTCTGGCCAAAACATTACCTGATTTGTTTCCCTTTTCATAATATTTCTGTTTTGTATATCTCATAGATTTCTCAATATTAGAACATTGTAACGTAGCTAGCTCATTACTAGCCAAAAAAAGAGCTTTTGAAATTTTATGAGAACCATCTTTTTTATGTTGTTCCTCCAAAGACTTAACCCAGCCCATCAATTCCTTCCGTGATGCTAGGCATTGTTTGTTTTTAAAACTAGTTAGGGATTCTATCCTTCCTCCTCAGGACTACTTTTAAAGTTTCGTATTGTAATAATGGGGAATACTCCTCCACAGGTTGAGTAGCCTGAACGTTTTTAATCACCTTCCTGATCATCTCTGTAAAATCTTTCTGTCTAAGCAAAGCCAAATTAAGATGCTATCCATCCCCCGAACCCATTAAATATCTGTATGGTAAGGCTAACAGGATGATGGTTGGAGAGATGTGATGATAAAATATCACAATCCAATATTTTATTTATTTATTTATTTATTTATTTATTTAAAAAGTCTTCTATACCGATGTTAGTCGAAACATCACCTCAGTTTACATGGAACAAAAGTAACGGAAATTACAAGTAACAGGGGAAGGGGAAGGGGTACAAAAAACCAATAGGAGAGCAGAGAAACATAGGAACAAACAACAAGTGAACTATATTCTGGAAATAAGGTTTTTACTACATAGAAAATAGTCAATCCTGCTATGATTGATACCTTGGAGAAAATCATGTGTAATCCCTTCCACTAGGATACCACTCCCTCCTTATATCTACCAGGTAATACATTTGCATTGCAGTAGCAATAGCCGCAGGCACTACAACTAATGCGGTGGAAAAATAAAATCTATCCAGGGCAGAATTAAAATAAATATTCTGGTCCCCACCAATTATTATAGCAGTGGTTCTCAACCTTTTCTTGGTCAGGACACACATGACAGATGGTTCTCACATGCGTGACACACTGAACATGTGACTGTCACGGGGCAAAATGTAAATATACATTCTGCATCCTCGGGAACCCTCTCGACCCCCAACAATGGGTGCAGAGCAGAACTAGGGCATTACCTGTACAACTCACCATACAAAATAAGATATTCTGGTTCTGATGACATCTCAGTAAAAGCAAAACAAACTCCCTTTACTGGCAGACACAATACTCCTCCTTATGAAAAGACAGTAATTTACCACTCTTGCATGTCCTGTTACGATTCCTGCCCGTGGAGCTACCCTTCGCGAGCAGGCCTCTTACCTCTGACGCCGCTGGGAAGCCGCCGAAGTTCTTGCGGCCTAGACCACTGCGCTGCCGGGCCCTGCCTTCATCTTCACGGCCCGGTGCCGCCATTAGCTCATGCTGCCGATTCCTTTTTAAGCGGCAGGAGCCGCAGCCGAGATCCCCTGCCTTGCAGCAGGGAAGCCTCGAACCTCACCTTTCTTCGCGGCCTAATGCCGCTGCCGACCTGTCTTGCGGCCTTGGGCCGCGCCTGAGCTGTCCCTTGTGGCATGGAGCTGCCCTGCATTTTCTTCATGTGCCAGGGAAGCCGCCTCTCCCCATCGGGGCCTGCACAGAGGCTTGTTCCTTTGTTTTGCTCCTGCGTGCGGGCCGCCGCTGTCCATGGTGCTGCTTCCTGTTCCTGCCTGCCTCTAGGCGCTGGCGCGCGCCTCTTCACTGTGTTTAAAGGGCCTGTGGCCGGATATGCCCCAGGTCCCACCTGATGACAACTTCCTGCTTCAGCCCTATATAAGGGCCCTGTCTGCCTTCATCCGGCGCCTTCGGATCGGGTTCCACAGTCGCCTATGTCTTCTCTTCGATCCAGGTCCTCCATGGTCTTCTCCTGCTTTGACTGCTTCGACTTCATGTTCCTGATGTCCTTCATCCATGCCTCCAGTTGTCTTCAGGTTCCTGATGTCCTTTGTCCATGCTTCCAAATGTCTTCGTATTCCTGATGTCCTTCGTTTGTACCTCCTGATGTCCGATGTCCTTCCTGACGCCTTTTGCCTTCGCCTCTGCCTTCATGCCTTGGTTTCATGATGTCCACTTTCCCGGCATGCCATTGTCATGGTCCACGACCAGCCCATGGGTGGGCTCTGTAGGGCGCCTCACGGTACAAGGCCATCTTCTCCTGCGCAGTGCAAGCCTCCGGAAGACTACTGCTTGTCTCCTGAAGTTTTGAATCCCGAGTTGTCTGAAGAATCGTGTATTTTGAATCCTGTGTTTGAATCTTGTCCTGGTCTTCAGAGCCCCTTGCATTTGCGTCCTTCCATGCCAAAGACTCTGTTTGAACCTGCTCCACACCAGCGTGGTCCACGACCAGTCCCGTGGATGGATTGTGTAGGGCGCGCCCGGTGCAGGCCTCTTCAGTACCTTCGCCATGTTCCAGTATCAGCTTCCATTATCGCTCCTAGAGTCTGCTTCGAGCCCAGCGTGGTCCGCGACCATTCCTGCGGGTGGACTGTGAAGGGCGCGCTGTGTCGCAGTCTTGACCCAGCACTTTGATCCTATGCCTTGATCTTGCTCCTGTATATTCTTGCTGCCGTACCTTGCTCCTGAGTCTTTGTCTACAGTGTCCTCGCCTGAGTCTTCGTTCAAAGTCTTCCATGTTCCAAGGACTCTGTCTGCCCTCGTCCTCTGTCCTGCCTGCCGCCTATTGACGTTACCCAGAGGCAGGTCCAAAAGGGCTTGGAACGGTCGGAGGACTGTTCATTGATCAACATTGCGTTGTTGGTCATCCAGGTCCAGTAGAGGGTCAGACCTCTTGTCTCCTTGTCTTCGTTCCAGCCTTGTCTTGCTCCTTGTTATTTGAACTCGCACCAGCTCACCTCTCGCGGTATGTCTTGGGGCTCCTTCCTGAGTCGTGCAGTGGTCCAAGGGCTCACATCACCTGTTCCTAAATGACCGCACCTCCGCGCTCGTAACATGTCTTATTGATGAAACATAGCAAATAAGAATGATACAAATGCTTACATGCTAGTAAAATACCTCACATCGGTCACACACCCAGAACTGACCTTCACCAAGTACAGAAAGACCACAAATTAAAAATATGGTGACAAACTGGAATGGAAAACCAAAAATGCCACTCTATATGCAGTGCAAACCTGGAGAAATGGAAAGAGAAATATAGCACCTAACATAATAATGCACACAAACTAACCCACACAAAGTTAAACCTGTATTATGGAAAACACTCAAACAGTAACAACCCTATCTATGAAAAGGCAACACTACAAATATTTAACTGGTCCCTAAACACTAATACACCTCTTATTAGGAAAACAGAGCAAGCCAAGCTGCTATAGATCCCCACACAGAAATAATTGTAAAGCTATACTAATAAATATTACAAACAGCTGATGAATAGAATGACATCCAGCAATTAAAAACTCATAAAAATTATTAAAAATTATCCAAATATCAATAAAATATTTCAAAACAGCAGACACATCACATAATACCCAATAATTAAAATGGCAGTCAATCAAGAAAAATAAACTTAAAAAACCACCTTTACTTACCCTTTCTAGCAACTCTCCTACTCCTTTCCCTTGCAGGCAATAGCACTCACCAGAAGCAGCAGTGGCTGCTGAACCTCTGTCCTCACGGTCTTCCTTAGGGCCCACAACCAGTCACTCACACACAGTCTCTGTCTCACACAGACCAGTAACTTCCCTAACTAGTCTCTCTTCCTCACACACACATTCCAGTCACCTCCCTGACCAGTCACTGTCTCTCTCTCTCTCTCACACACACACACACACACACCAGTTATTTTCCTGACCAGTCTGTCTCTCTCTCACAGAAACACATCACCTTTAACCAATCTCTCTCTCAATCACACACAAATGCTCTTGCTCCCGTTCTACCACAACCCACTCACGCACCCAGGCATCCATTTTACCACACACACACACAAAGCTGCCACTCACATATCCATTCTACCACGCATATACACAAAGCTGCCCCTCATGCACCCAGGCATCCATTCTACCAAACACACACAAAGCTGCCACTCACACACCCATTGTACCACACACACACACACAAGCTCTCACTCACGCACCCAGGCACCCATTCTATCACACACACACAAAGCTGCCACTCACGCACCCAGGCATCCATTCTACCACACACACACACACACACAAAGCTGCCACTCATAACACACAAGCTCACATGGAGCCTCTTCTCATTGTTTGCCCTATAAGCCTGGCCTCTGCTTATCAGCCTCCGCTGACCTGGCCTCCGGCGGCGGCAATCCCCTACCAACTGCATCAGCCCCTGGAGAGAAGGGAAGCACAAGTGGGGCAGTGGGACACCGGGAGCTGCGACACACCTGCCGGTGCTTGGCAACACACTGGTGAGTCGTGACACACCGGTTGAGAATCGCTGCTCTAGGGTTTTAACTTCAAATCTGGTAAGTCACTGGTTGTACTGGTATCTTACCTGGATCCCATACTTGCTATGGGTATTATCTGCCGCCTTCTGTAAATTCCGAAACTTGGTTCTGTAAGAATCGGTAATGACATAAAGGTTTAGTAAGACTTTGTGCACCTTCTCAACCTGGGAGCATGTCTCTATGGAAAGTCCTTGGAATACCTCGAGCACTCTCCCAGTAAGCTTTCCTCCCAAATACAACATCCAGTCCTTCTCAGGAACTCACTGAGGTGGCAAATTTTCTGAAAAGCAGTTAGATACCTATTAGTGTCACCTCAGATGTCATCAAACTGTGCAAATAAGTTGGGCCCTATCTGCTTTGTGGCTCCAGTCTCTGCCTTCTGCACAAAGGTTGAGCTGGAGCTTTGGATGTGAGTCATTTCCATCTCTGTGGGTCCCACCTCTTTCTCTCTCCTTGGAGAGGTCTGACCTTCCCACCAGCAACTCTGGTCAATGCCACAGGTCTTGCTTCTTGCTCTCCTCTGGCAGGGCCTGTCAGCACCATGGGTTCTGCTTTTTCTTGTTCCCACTAGTAGCTTTCTTCAGCCCTTCTACCCAGTGGTGCATTAAAAAAAAAAAAAAAAAAAAATATATATATATATTGGTAGTGAGCTGGATCCCGACACACCAAGGAAAAACATGGTGGATCGGCAAAATCAGGTCAGTGGGCCGTGACTAGTCCACGGGCCTTAGTTTGGGAACCTCTGTTGCAAACTGTGAGGTCATGATCCGGGAAAGCCACCAGCATATTGAGAATTTGAAGAAATTGTACCAGGCAGCCTGAAAAAAATCAATGATTTTAACAGAAATAAAGCTTACAATATACTTCAACCAGGGCCGGCACATCCCAATAGGTGAACTAGGTGGTTGCCTAATGCATCAGCCATTAGGGGGCGGCAGAGTAACCATGTGGCACCGTGAGTGAAACCCATCCCACTCATGGCCGAGGAGTACAGACTTGGTGGGCCACGAGTGGAGCCTATCCCGCTCGTGGCCGAGAGGAATAGAGATGGCATGCTGCGAGTGGCCGAGGTTTGTGGCCGAGAGCAGCAAAGACTTGGTGGGCCACGAGCGGCACCTCTGTTTGTGTGTATGTGTGTGAAAGGCATTGGGTCTGTATGAGAGAGCAATTGTGTTAGTGAGAGAGAGAGAAGGGGGGCCTGTGTAAGAATGCATGTGGTGAATGAGACGAGGAACTTAAGTCTGTGTAAGAGAGAGGGCCTGTGTGAGTGAACGAGGTCGGGGCTGAAGCTGGGGCCTTGACCAGGGGACGAGTGAGAATGGGCACAAAGCAGAAGGTTTGCCTAGGGTGCCTAATACCCGTGCACTGGCCCTGGTTCAATGTTTGTGAAAATTCTCTCCCAGAAGATCAATAGACCAGTGGATATTTTGGGCAATTTTAGTTTGAAATGCACTGAATTGTAACATTTTTTCATCACTTCTTCCTTAAGGCACTTACTTATGGACTGCTTGGTTGACCTACCTAAAGCATATCTAATTTGGGATTCTAAACATTGGTAGTCATGAAAATATTTATTTAAAATATATTTTTAATATATAGTTTTCTGTAACTTATTTAATATTGGAGAAATTAAAAACTAACATTTCACATTGTGTTTTAACTATTTACCTTAAAATGCCTTCCATAACTAGGTCTGCTCAAAATCACTCATCAGGGCCTTTACTTAAGAAAAACAGGGCATCCCTTTTTCCTGCTCTCCAGTCAGGGGTGCTGGAACAATTGTTATAGTGGGAGAGTGGATATCTGTTTTGAACTCTCAGAATGACATGCAACTTTCCCCTCTGCAAGTTCTAGCGTTTATCTATCTCTCCAGTAGCCGAAGACTTAATCTTTAAAAATAGCATTAAAATACAGTTGGCTGAAAATTATGTACCTATTGTATTATTTCCTCTTTGGACTGAAGTTTGTTCTAGGAAAACGGTCTAGAAATGTAACATAAATAGTGCTACAGTAGCTAACTGCAGGCCTTCACAGGATTTTGATCCAGTCCTAGTTTTCTCTCAACACAATATTTGATCCTTGTAAACCTCTCCCCTATTGTGGGAAGGGCCACAAAAATAACTTCAGTCTTCAGCTGTGTGTTTAGGGACAGAAACATGTAATGCACCCACACAACTAAAGAGTCTCCCAGGGATGGGGAGGAGAGGCTGGAGCAAAGAATAGAACAATAAGTGATAACATAAAACCCACCTTATGTAGCAACAGCAAATATTGCATATAAAATCAGTGCATGCACAGTTACAAAGCGCATTAGGATTCTTATACTCTATAACAAACACAGACAAATGGCAATATAGTAACAAAAGAAAGAAGATTTTATTAACATGGAAAAGTGAGGAAAATCAGGTTGCAAGATATAAAAGAAAATCTCTAGCTCTACTCTCTATCTCGGTTCAGTTCACTTGCAAAATACTTTAAACTCCCACCTAAATTCTGGCCAGAATAATAACAAAAGTTCTCAGTTAAGTCTCAAGTGAGTTGTTTTCCTTTTCTTTAGACAAGCTGCTCTACTGTGCTTGATGAAGCTGATGCAGAAGCTTGAGATCCTGTGGCTGCAATGTCCACTTGCTTCAGATTAGAGGTCCTGGTTCTCACAAAAAAAAAAATATATAAATTTCTACTCTGCTCTATATAAAATCGTGACAAAGCTTCCGAATTTCCCTGCAACTAAGTCAGCCTGATACTGAATGTATGCAGATACAGGCTGATTTAATAAAAGCTGCGGGAGAGCTGGTGCTCCGAGTTGAGCGCCCGCTCTCCCGACGTCAACTAGGCACCTCTCCTGGGCGCGATTCTGTATTTAAATGAGGCCCAGCGCTAATAAGGAGGCACTAGGGACAATAGGACATCCCTAGCGCCTCCTTATTAGTGGAAGAGGCGGCTGTCAGCAGGTCCGACAACCGGGCATCGGTTTTCGAACCCGCTGACAGCCACGGGTTTGGAAAACGGACTTTGGCAAAATTGAGCGTCTGTTTTTGAACCTGCCAAACGGCAGGCAGATTTAAAAACTTTTTTTTTTTAATTTTTGGTTCCTCTGACTTAATATCTCTGGGATATTAATTCAGAGGGTGTACACAAAGGCAGAATTTTCTGCTTTTCTGTACCCTTTTCAGGGTAGCTTCCAACTTAACGCCTGCTCTTGGCAGGCATTAATTTCTGAGAGTAAAATATGTGGCTTGGCCGCACATTTTACTTTCAGTATTCCGGGCAACTAACTAATAGGCTCATCAACATGCATTTGCATGTGATGAGCGCTATTAGTTTCGGGGGGGGGGGGGGGGGGAGTTTGCCGTGCGTTTTCCATGCGCTATTACCCCTTATACTATAAGGAGTACTAATAGCGCATCTAAAATGAACGGCCAAATGGTGCGCTCGACCGTTGAAACTCACACTGTTTTCCCTCACTACAAAATAACAAACTACTGCTTTCTTGGCACTGCTATATAAATACTATTCTACAGACTATGGCTATGAAGAATGCTCCTATATATCTGCAACTGCTCTTTCCTTTGTGGTAGCAGCCATGTGGCTAGGGTAGGAGCCTCACCTCATTGCTATGTCCTTCTGTCTTTTCCTTGCTCTGCCTGTCTGACTGTTCACAAAGACATCCTTTCTTTCATACCTAATTAAAAAAGTTCATTAGCAATCGATCCCCTGCTCCTCATTGGCTCTGGTCCGGGATTACGCCCCAAATTCTGATTTCAAGAGCTGCCATAGGTCCATTCAACTCTTTTCTTCTGTGGAAATATACATTTAATGCTACCAATTGTAGCCAGGTCCATGTGGTGTCACTGCAGTTTGGCATACCACTGGCTTCCAGTCATGAATATCAGCCCACCGTAGTGGAGCCAGAGGGTAATTTAACATTTGTATAGGTGAGAAGGACTTCTGTAGGCTTCAAAGGAAAGCATTTGCATTGGCCAAGTAATTCACCTCACCTTTACTTCAAACAGAGAATGAACAGGGGGCCCTCCCCTTTGCAATTTAATTCACCTTTGCAAGTCAGAGCAAGAACAACATCTTAAGCTTCTGGCTTACACCCAGCATGTAGTGATTTGGAAACCCGGAAAGAACTATTAAATAACCAATTTCAACATAGGGAGTTTAGGTTAGTCTGGGCCTCCTGAATTTTGCAACCTCTAGCTCTCATATCAAACATATGGAGCAGTGGGATGCGCGTTGACTAAAGTTCCTTCAAGCACTTGGCGCACTGACAGCTCCGATCAAGGCCGAATCTACAATATGCACGTAAGCAAGTCCAACCTGCTGATGTACCAAATCTTATGTATTTATTTTTTTATTCCTATTGTTCATAGCCAAGAAAAAACAACAACAAGCAACCCAAGCTTTTCATTCCCTCCCCTATTGCGCCTCCGAGAACTAGAGCCAAGCTTCTTGCCCTTCGCGCGGCCACGTCATGCCACGTTTCGACGCATGCGCAGTTCCCCCAACGTGTCGCCGGCTGTTTCCGGGGTCGATGTGGAACCAGTGAGCGCTGAGTGCGGCCGCCGCTGCTGCTGCTGCGGGAGGGGAGCGGGGTCCTTGCGTTTGTTTTAGTGAGGCGGGACGCGGCGCGCGGGGACAGAGGGAGCGCGTGCCTGTGGCAACCGGAGCCGGGGTAGTGCGTGTCAGCGGCGGGGAGACATGTATTTGCTGCGAGGAGTGATGGGGGCGCATAGCGCCGGGCCGCAGCCCTCTGGCGCTGAGACGGTGAGTGCAGAGCCAGTCTGGGCCAGGGCCAGGCCCAGTCCGGCGTGGGGGTGAGGTCTGTTGAGTTGTTAGGCATGGGGGGGAGCCTAAGCCTTAGCCTTTCCCCCTTCTCGCTGTGTGCGCTCTCCGTGCTTTCATAGCGTCCCTCCGGATGGTATGGGAATAAAGCTTACCAGAGGAAACTGTTATCTGCTTTTAAATGCTTGGAAGAGTGTTTTTTTTTGTTATGAGGGTCATCAAAATCAAATTGTAAACGCTTTGGCTGCTGAAAAGTGAACGGTTGGTACTTTGAAACCAGGTTCCCGTCTGCCTGTTGCATGTTTCTTTTAGAATTATAAAAAATGTATTACGGGTTTATTATAAATTCAAACAAGAAAATCTACACAGAGTTGTTAAGTCTATTTTCCGGGACTCAAATTTACATTCATGTACCTTCCCCTCCCTCCCCCCCCTCTCCCTCCAAAAAAAAGTTCTTCCGTCAGAATCCTGACATGCCTCTTGACATGTACTGAAGATTTGTTGTGGATAGAACACCAAATAGAGAAGTTATTAGGGGGTACACACACTCCCACCATAAGTCTTCCCTTTGAAAAGTGGGCTGCTCATAATAATTCTAAAGGGCCTTGTGTAAAAGTGTGCATCCAAACTGGGTGCCAGTTTTTTGTGTTTTTTTTTAATGCATGCACAGCCAAGACTCCATGGAGCCCGATGCAGTATGGAAAGATGCCATACTGCATCGGGTGCTGCGCTAAAAAAGATGCGCTAGGGATCAATTGTATATGCCTAGTAAGTCCTTGGCATTGGGCATCCAGGAGACATGGCTGTCCGCACAGCCACAGATTAGAAAAATGGATGCTCAATTTACGAGCTTCTGTTTTCTTAACCTCACACAGCCACGGGTCAGGAAAATGGACGTTGATAAATTGAGTATCCGTTTCCTAAGCTGACTGCTGTCAATTTTTTTTTTCATGTTGCTGCTTTCTGTGGTTCCAGCTATTTAGTATCAGGGTGATACTAAAAGGAGGAGGAACCACAGCAGGATTTTTTTTCTTTTTTAGTGAGCCCTTGATGCCTGGCAAGACTTAATGCCAGCTCTGGGGCTGGTGTTAAATTTGTTGTGTTAAAAAGTGCGTGTTCAGCGCATGGCAATTTTTTTGCATCCTGGGTAATAGCTAATAGTCTCAGCAAATGACATTTACATGTGACTAGTGCTATTAGCTCTGCTTGAGTTTGGATGTGTTTTTTGGACATGCTAAACCCCTTATTGCATTGGGTGTTAGCCTAGTGAGTCCAAAACACATGTTCAGTCACTGATTAAGCCCCTAAATGTGGCTGTAGGTCCTACAAAATTGTCCCTGGTCTGTGAGCACAAGTGTTTGGGTCACAAGCCCATACACTTTGGCTGTTAATATGCAAAACCTCATTCATCATAAAGTTTTTTTTCCCACCATAGGCACAGTGTGGCAATTAAGCCCATGATTAAAATAAGTGCATGCCTTACATTTTTCATCATAAATGTTGGGCCATGCACGCAATAAAGCAGCTATATATTTTGTTCAAAGAAAGTCTGTAAATGTAACATAACATATTAGGTGTTAATAGGTGACATTGCCCATGTTTAACTTTCACCGCAGGCTGGTTTGACTGCATGGTCAGCCAAACCACACACAGTAAGCTACAGGTACACAGCACCCTTTAACTTATGATAAAACACCTACATTGTTACATTTGTAAGGGCTCTAGAATAATTTTGTTTTCAGGTTGGATAAGTGCCATGGGGAAACATTTGTCAGCAGCTTCCAATGGCATGGTACAGCTGCTGTTCTGTGTGCACTGACACAATGCAGAGCTGGTAGAGTCTGGGTAACTTGTGCAATTTAATTTGCTGAACACCTTCAGGTGCTTTATAATGGGTTGATATGCTACAAGTTCCCAACAAGGCAAAGTATATTCTCAGTTCCTACTAGCACTTCCAATTAGGACAGTAGTGAGACATTTTGGCACTCTGCAAAAAAGAAGATCTATTATGTGCTCTTCTCCAAAGCCCTTTAAAATGTAGGTATTAAAACATTTCAAAATGGTGGAGAAAATACAAATATATAGTATTGGTACGATATTTGTATCTTCCTGTTAAAAAAATTTACCATTTTGCGTTTCAAGTTTGTTTACAGTATTTCACAATTTTAATTTAATACATTAACATAATTGTTTCCAGGGCCAGATTAAAGATGAGGGTGCCCATAGGCAGAGGACTTTGGCCAAGGGATTCCCTCCTTCTCTCCCTGGAAATCAGAGAGCAGCAGGGGGAGTCCAAGTTCTTGGGCATATTCAGAGTTTGGCATCCAAGGCATGTGCCTATGTTGTCTATGTCTAAATCTGATCCTGCCGGACCCCATTTGAAACCTGAATTGTTCTGCTTTTGCTACATCATGATCCTAGTTGAAACTGAATCAAGTCCCACTAACTTGACTAGATGGCACTTTCTTACACCTGGGCTCAAGCACTTTGTCATGGTTGTGTAGCAATGGAATGTGCAGCTCTCGCAGGTGTGCTGCTCACTTTTACTTTATCATAACTAACCTTAGACTCTGGCTTTGGACGTGTTCTACATGATAGAACAGGAGAAAGCCTTTTGAGAGTTGGAGGCCCATTGTGTCTGCCTCAGAGACATTTCCTTGCCAGTGATCTGAGAGTTGTGACTCCTACCTATATCAAAATTATGCCTGCTGTTGGCAGGGTTCCTATGCACTGGTTGGTGAAGATGTAAGAGATCTCATTTCCCTCGTAACTATAAGTGCTGCTTGTTTTATCTGTATATTATGGCAGATAATCAGTTATGCTTTTATTAGTTAGTGTTTATGAATACACAATCTTAATTCCTAGCCAAGTTTATTGTTTGTAATTTTTTTTTTTTGGTAGGTGTGGGTACTTTGCATCTATCACTATAAAGAAATAGTTTCCTTAAAACATTTTGACTCTAGACAGAATACAAAGTGACTTAAAAAAGCCTGAAGAATGGTCCAAATCCTGGCAGTTAAATTTCAGTGTAAAATAGTGCTGGATCATACATTTGGGATGCAAAAATCCAAAAGCGCTGTAATGATGGGAGGCGAGGAGAGATGCTAATTTGTACTGATGAGCAGAGAGTGATAGTTTCTGATGAACTTAAAGTGGTGAAACAGTTTGGTGGTTATGGCCAGATGGATGCTAGGTTGCATAGAGAGAGGCATAACTATTAGGAAAAAAAAAAAAGGGATGTACAGCTCATTGGTAAGGCCTCACTTAGAGTTCTGTGTTCAGTTCTGGTATCTGTATCTCAAAAATGATGGAGCTATGTAACCAAAATAATATGGGGACTGCACCAGAAGACTTCAGATGAGACTTCAGGATTGGAACATTTATACTTTAGAGGAGAAGAGAGATTAGAGGGGGATGTTTGAGACAGCTATCTAAATACCTGAAAGAAAATACACAATTGAACATTTTGAAGCTACAAGGCGTAGACCAAGGAACAACAACAGAAAATATTTTTTCACAGAAAAGGTGGTGGATGCATGGAATGCTTTCCCAGAGGAGGTAGTGAAAACAAAAACAGTAGTACAATTAAAGAAAGCATGGGATAAACACAGAAGATCCCTTATTGGGAAGAAGATGTAAAGAAAATAGAGGGGCAATATACATGGAGCATTGGTTCAACAGCAAACCATGTTGAAATGATTATTATGCTTGTAAGAAAGGCATGAGGTAATCTGCACGGAACTGCTGTTACAACTCTAAACAGAAATCATGGGGATAACCTGCATAGTGTAGCAGTTACAACCTTAAGTACCATGTTACTGTGTTAAGCTTTTTACATAACTACACATTGGGACTTTTTTGTCAGGCTGGAATAGGCCAACATACACAGTCCAGATATGGTATTTATAGCCATGTTGGATTACCATGTAAAACATTTGAATTGTATACTTGGAATGTCTTGGACCTTTTTTTTTGCCTTCCATAATGGGTATCTTAGAGCAAAGGGGGTTGCTAACAAATTTAAAATCTTATGCCAAATGCTTTATCAATATATCACATTCGAAATTCTTAACATTTTTTTTAACTTATGTATTTGGAAAACACATTTTTGTAGTCATCTGTATTATGATGCCTATGCATGTGCACATAAAGAAACTGCATAGTCTTTGCATATCTAGAAGAAGAAAAATTTAAAACTAGTTCTTTGATTTCTTTTAGCTGTTTCCTTTGGAAACCAGCCTTTTAAGATTATCATGTCTATCCCCACCCACCTGCAATAGATTTTGAGCTGTTCATCTGATTGCATTCAAATTAGATTCTGATAGTAATGCACCCAGTGAGTGAGTCCCGGCTCTCATTTTTCATTTTCCCAAACTGTTTCTTTTATTTCCTATAGGGAAATAGTTCAGTTGACCTCTTAAGGAGGTTGGAGCTCATTGTGATGTCATTGAGTATTTTTAAAGCTGCTCTATGTTGGTTAGTTCTGTGGTCTTCAGATTTCATGAAGAACATAAGACTTGCCATACTGGCTCAGACTAAAGGTCCATCAACTCAGAATCCTGTTTCCAATAGTGGCCAAGCCAGATCACAAGTACCTGGCAGGATCCCAAGGAGTAGATAAGAGTCCAAGCTGCTTATCCCAAGAATAAGTAGGGGTGATATGATTCAAACTTTCAGATACTTGAAAAACTTTAACGATCCAAAGACAATGACAAACCTTTTCCAACAGAAAAAAATCAGCAGAACCAGAGGTCACGAGCTGAGGCTCCAAGGAGGAAGACTAAGAACCAATGTCAGGAAGAATTTCTTCACGGAGAGAGTGGTGGATGCCTGGAATGCCCTTCCGGAGGAAGTGGTGAAGTCCAAAACTGTGAAGCACTTCAAAGGGGCATGGGATAAATATTGTGGATCCATCAGGTCCAGAGGACGCATATAAAGAGCAGGTAGTAAAATACTGCACGGAGCGGCAGTAGCCACAGAGGCATTCACGGAGCGGGATGCCAGTGGCCAGTGGTAGGTGTCCACCTTCATGGAGCGGAAGGATGTAGGGCTGTCATCTCCCAATTAAATAAAAAACAAAAACAAAAAACAAAACAGGGATGGGATCCATCAGGTCTAGAGGACACATATAAAGAGCAGGTAGTAAAATACTGCACGGAGCGGCAGTAGCCACAGAGGCATTCACGGAGCGGGATGCCAGTGGCCAGTGGTAGGTGTCCATATAAAGAGCAGGTAGTAAAATACTGCACAGAGCGGCAGTAGCCACAGAGGCATTCACGGAGCGGGATGCCAGTGGCCAGTGGTAGGTGTCCACCTTCACGGAGCGGAAGGATGGAGGGCTGTCATCTCCCAATTAAATAAATAATAAAAAAACCCAGGGATGGGATCCATCAGTTCTAGAGGACGCATATAAAGAGCAGGTAGTAAAACACTGCATGGAGCGGCAGTAGCCACAGAGGCATTAACGGAGCGGGATGCCAGTGGCCGGTGGTAGGTGTCCACCTTCACAGAGTAGAAGGATGAAGGGCATCCATCTCCCAATTAAAAAAAGAAAAGAAAAAAAGAAAAAAAAACAGGGATGGGTTCATGGGCTTATAGGTATTACCAATTATTAGGCTTTTCAATATTTGATGATAGTTAATGTGACTTTCAAGGCATTCTTCACTTTCGGTGCATGTCCGACATGACTCCTTGCTTCAATGACAGGGGAAAAGAAAAACTGATACTTCACACATTTCCAGCATTGCCCTCTGCTTCATGGCAGAGAGCTATGCTGCCGCTTACCCAACTAATCAAACTTAATATTTCACTTGGAAGCAGCTCCAGCACTGCTCTCTACATTAATGGTGGGGGTGAAAAGGGAATTAGAACATAAGGTTACTAAGAGCCAAGAGAAACAGTTAAGTATGAGAACAAATGTGTGAAGCTTGCTGGGCAGACTGGATGGACCGGTTGGTCTTCTTCTGCCGTCATTTCTATGTTTCTATGTTTCTATGTTTCTGCAACTTTACCTTAATAATGGTTAATGGACTTTTCCTCCAGGACCTTGTTCAAACCTTTTATTAAACGCAGCTGCACTAATAGCTTTCACTGCTTCTCTGGCAACGAATTCCAGAACTTAGTTTTGCATTGAGTAAAAAAAAATATTTTCTTATTAGTTTTAAATGTATTACCTAGTAACTTCATTGCGTGTTCCTGGTCTTTTTACTTTTCGTAAGAGTAAACAACTGATTAATGTTTACTCGTTCCATTCCACTCATTATTTTATAGACCTCTATCAAAACTTCTTTCAGCCGTCATTTCTCCAAGCTGAAAAGTCCTAACTTCTTTAGCTTTTCTTCATGGGGGAATTGTTCCATCCCCTTTATCATTCCTTGTTTAGTTTCCTATAGGTAAAATCAGTCTTTAGTATTTAATGAAATAACTATTTTAAAAAATATTTTAGTTATGCAGTTTTCATTTAACAAACTTCAAGCTACAAAATCTTCTTAAAGAAAAAATAACAAGGGAACTAATTACAAATTCCAGTTAATTAAAACCAGACACAGTCCCTTGTCATGTAACATCCGCAATATGAGGGCCCCATCACAATTTAAAGAAACATGCAAGAAAAAGGGAAAAAACGAAGGCATTCCTGTTTCTAGAGAGAAATCATTGTTGGAAATTAACTGGGGATTAAGCAGAAATGCTAACTCAGGGCTTCCCACACTGTGGGTTGGGATCACAAATGGAGTCACAAAACATTCAGTTGGGGGTCACAAGTGCCTCAAATGGCAGCGCTCTTCTGGTGCCAGCAGCATTAAAGGAAGTGAGGTGGGATCAGCCAGGGGAATGTGAGAGGGTTGGAGGGGAGAATGTAATGCTGAGAGGTGAGAGAGGAGATGGAGGTTGAGAATGAGGAGGGATTGGGGTTAGAATGAAAGGGAGGGAATGACAGAGGATTAGTAGTGGTATCTAAGAAGGTCTTGGGGTAGGAGAGAGGATCTGCTAAGTGGATGTGAAAAGGGGTGGATGGACTGGAGAAGTGAAAGGACAGAGGTTGAGAAAGGGATCTGCTGGAGGGGAGAAGGTTAAAAGTGGAGGTCCTCTGAAAGGACTGGAGGATGAGTGAGCGGATCAGCTGGAGTGTGGGGAGGGTGAAGAGTGATTGTTGGGGGGGGGGGGGGGGGGGGGGACTGCACCCCTGCCAATTTTATTTTGGTCGTCCTCTGGAGCCATGTGAATTTTTAAGTGCTAAAATGGGGTAACATTCAATAAAAAGTTTGGGAAGCCCTGTGCTAAATATACTTATTACACAGAAATTCACATAATAGATGCTGTGTGCAATGAAGGAAATCTAGGTATCATGAAATGTTCATACATTTCCTTGGTATTTTATTTATTTATTTATTTATTTATTTTGTGTGGTTTCCATGCAGCCTCACTAGGTCCCATCAAATAAGACCATGCTGATCAAATCCTGCAGAAAGCTGCTCATTGTGGGGAGAGGAGATAATTCTGGCAGTTTCAGTTTTTTCCATATTTGCTGAGCATTATGGTAGAGGTGATCTTTGGTTGACAGCATTGTAATTCTGCTTTAAATATGAATGTTTGATCTCATGACGCCAGAATTATGATTGTGCAGATGTCCCTCTGCAGTGTGGAGGCTCCATATATACAGTATGATGGCAGATGAGGACTGTTGCAGTATCGACCCCCACTTTATATCTTGCTTTACATTAATATCTTTGCAGTTACGGATTATCTCATACCTTCTTGAATTCTGTAAGTTCTTGCCTTCATGGAGAGACTATTCTATGTATCTAATTATGTTCTACTCCTGATGGAGTTGCCTGCTTCCTGATGGACCCTGTGTATTAAGTTTAAATTGTTATACCATCCTTTAGATGGATCCGCATTATCTAAACAAAAAACTTTCCTTGTAGCACTGTTCTCATGCTTTACATCGAGCCATGCTTCTAGACTTGTGATATCTTCTTCAAAAATACTGCTTCTGATTATAATTGGGGAGAAGGCCTTCACAGGAGTGGTGCCCAGTGTGTGGCATTTACTTTGACCTTGAAGGAAATAAGGGTATATGCATTGTTTAGGAGAAGATTTAAGTCCTGGTTATTTAATTAGCAGAGTTTATTTATTTAACATCTTTTTTTCTATACTGTCGCTAACTTATATACCATCACAACGGTTTACATGTAGGCACATAAATGAATATAGGTGAATGCGTACTATAGTACATTCTAACAGGTGCCACAAAAGGTTCAGTTACAAAATATCGTTAAAGACAATTGTTTAGTGAAGTAGGTCATGACCAGGTGTACCTATAAGGTACTGTTCACGGGTAAAATTCATATTCATAGTGTTTACAATTGTTTATTGTGATATAGAGTTCATAGACTATTTTAATGCACATTCTTAGAATGGAGGGGGGGAAAGGGAGGGGGGTGCTAGGGTGTGAATGTGGAGTGACTGTGGTGCTGTGGGGCTTGGGGCATGGTACAGGGAGGGAGGTAATGGGGAGAAAAAGGAAAATTAGGGGAGGCTGGTACAATGGGACTCTGGCTCAACGCTGTTCTTACTGTTGTTGCAGTTTACCTGTTTTGTATGGTTCTTTAATTGATTGGGCGATGTTACCGCCCTCCTGTTAATAAAAAGTATTTTGACAAAAAAAAAAAAGAATGGTGCTGTGTGCTGGTGCACTTCTGCCTATTCCTGTATATTTTCTATTCTCCAGTCTCTTTACAAAATTCTTGTTCCCTGTACGTACCAGGATCAGTCCAGACTGCTGGGTTATGCCTCCCGTCCAGCAGATGGAATCAGAGAGAAACTGAAAAGGCACCACTGATATACCCTGGTGCGCCCCCTGCGATCCTCCAGTATATCTCTGACTCCAGCAGATGAGAGAGCATAACCTTGCGGTCCTGATCTCCTGTAAATTGAATTGTGAAGGGATTTCCCTATCAGGTTTGACTTAATATAGAGGAGAAATCCTGTGACTAGATCAATTAGTGATTTGTACCTAATTTGGTAATAATAAGTGGAGCCATAGCAGGCCAGGCAGGGCACTGCCCTACAGCCTTTTCCCGGGGTTTTTTCAGTCTTACCCAGTGAGAGGAGGGGAGGATTAATCGGTGGGCCGGTCACTCTCCCTATCCGCCTCCTGAGAAGTTTCATTCCTCGGAGAAGAAAGTTCAGTCGGGTGTGCTACACCCCCTGCAAGCTCCACCAGCCACTTGTCTGTGAGGTACTTTAGCTGCCGGTGGCAGCGCTATTAAAAAAAAAAAAATAAATAAATTTAAAAACGAGGTAATTGTGTCCACGGCCTGCGTTCCTCACTGTGGTCTCCGGAAGGGGTGGCTTGTCACCCAGCCCTTACTCGCGCCGTTTTTCGCGCCAAAAAAAACAAACAAACCATGCCCCGAGGCACTGTTTGTACGGTATGTGGGGAGCTGTGCCGTCGGCTCTCCCGCGAGGGCCTTTGCTCCCGGTGCCTTCCCGGGGGTGAGGGTTCCTCGCGGGGGTCAGCCACGGCCGGGAGCTCCCCTTCCCCGTGGCGTGGGGCACGGCCAGCGTCGGCCAAATCTCGGCGGTCCGCGCTGCCGATACCGGGGGCGGCGGCCATTTTAGAAAATTCGGTGGCCATTTTAAATGACTCGGATCGCGATGCGGTTTCGTCGGAAGAAGGGGATGACTCCCCCCCCCCCCCCCCCCTGTCCCCACCGGATCTTAGCCCCCGCGGGTTACCAGGGCCTGTTAATTTGCCATCTGTGGGAGCAAAAGGAGGTTCTTTGAAGAGGCCTCATCCCTTTTCCTCACAATTTGTACTTTTGCTCCACAAGGCTTATATGGAGGCCGAAGCGGAATGGGAGCAGGGTACTCCTGCCCCAGATAAACGGGGGAGACTTTCTACTGGTCTCTTTGGCTTGGGGGATGCAGCCCCGGCTCCTCCTCAACCTCCGCAGCAGGCTGCTCCAGCTCCTTCGGCTCCCCCTCCAAAACCTCCTCAGCATGTAGCTCCGGCCCCCCTTTCACAGGATCCGTCCACGCCGGATCCTGATATGGATGTAGGGGGTACGGACCCGGTTGAGGGGGATGATCCTCAGATACTCCGCTTATTTCATAAGGAAGAACTGGATCCCTTGATTGCCCATGTTCTTCGGGAACTAAAGATTCCAGTACCCCAGGTTGACTCCAATTCCCAGCCAGGGGATTTTGAATTAGACGGGCTCCGCACGCCTGCGCATGCCTTTCCTTTTCATAATAAACTGTTTCAGCTTGTATCCCGGGAATGGGATAATCCGGAGGCAACTCTTAGGGCCAGCCGCGCTATGGATAAGCTTTACCCTCTCCCTGCGGATTCCTTGGAGCTCCTTAGGGTGCCAAGGGTGGATTTGGCGGTCACTGCCATGGCTAAACATACCACCATTCCCGTAACAGGGGGTACGGCCCTTAAGGATCTTCAAGATCGGAAGCTGGAGACGTTGCTTAAGCGCATCTTTGAGGTTTCGGCCTTGGGAGTACGGGCGGCCGTTTGCAGCTGCATGGTACAAAGGGCTACCCTTCGTTGGGTACAACAGATGTTGACATCTCAAGATCTGCCTCTGGATGAAGCAGAGCAAGCAAACTGTATAGAATCCGCGGTGGCTTACGCCGCGGATGCCTTTTATGACCTCCTCCGCACTTCGGCCCGGTCTATGTCTTCGGCTGTGTCGGCACGGAGGTTACTCTGGCTGCGTCATTGGGCGGCGGACTCTTTCTCCAAGGCCCAACTCGGTTCCTTTCCCTTTCGGGGCAAGTTGTTGTTTGGCACAGAGTTAGAAGACCTTATCCGATCTTTGGGGGAGAATAAAGTGTTTAAGTTGCCAGAGGACAAGCCTAGATTTTTTCGCCCTTCGGGTACCTTCCGCGGACGGTTTCGCGGGCAACGCCGTTTTCGCTCGGGAAGGGGGTCCTCTTTTGCTACCCGACAGCCGTCTCCGCGTTCCCAGTCATGGACTCCTTCCTTTCGTGGTAGAAGGCCGGCACGCGCAGGGGCGTCTCATACCTTCGCCACCTCTAAGGCGGCTCAATGAAGGGACGCCGGTCCATTCCTCCGTCCCGGAGGTAGGAGGACGACTCTCTTACTTTCGGGAGGAATGGGCCACAATTACCTCAGACCAATGGGTCCTCGACATTATATCTCACGGCTATGCCCTAGATTTTGCAAGGCCCCTGCGCGATTTGTTCCTTATCTCTCCCAGCGGTTCTCAGGTAAAGCAACAGCGAATTGCTCAGACCCTGGAGCGATTGCAGGCGCTGGGTGCAATAGTGCCTGTGCCGCCCGCCGAGCAACACACAGGCCGTTATTCCATCTATTTCATCGTTCCCAAGAAGGAGGGCACATTTCGGCCGATTCTGGATCTCAAGCGAGTCAACAGGGCATTGCGCATACCGCGGTTTCGGATGGAGACCCTGCGCTCGGTCATAGCGGCGGTACACAAAGGCGAGTATTTGGCTTCCTTAGATCTCACGGAGGCTTACTTGCACATAGGGATACAAGAGTTCCATCAAAGATTTCTGCGCTTTATGGTCCTGGGATCTCACTTCCAGTTTTGTGCTCTTCCGTTCGGTCTGGCGACAGCTCCGAGGGTGTTCACCAAGGTAATGGTGGTGGTGGCGGCGAGTCTTCGGAGAGACGGAGTGTTGGTACACCCGTATTTGGACGACTGGCTCATCCGAGCAAAATCGCGACGTCTCTGCGAAGATGCGATTCAGGCAGTCCTTCACCGGCTCCACTCCTTGGGGTGGGTGGTCAATTACACCAAGAGCCATCTGTTCCCCTCCCAGAATTGGAATTTCTGGGCGCCTCGTTCGATATGAAAGTGGGAAAGGTTTCTCTCCCACAGGCAGGGGTGGAGCGTCTGATGGCGCACGTTCGCCGTCTCCTCGCCCTTCCCCTGCCTGTGGTATGGGATTACTTACAGGTTCTTGGATATATGGCATCCACACTGGATTTGGTTCCGTGGTCATTTGTGCATATGCGGCCGCTACAGAGGGCGCTTCTGTCTCGTTGGGACCCCAAATCGGAAGAGTTTCAGATACCTTTGCCACTCTTACCCCCAGCAAGGACCAGTCTACAATGGTGGTTGGATCCGGTCCACTTGCTCTAAGGCACCGATTTGGATCCGCCTCAATGGATCATTGTCACGACCGATGCCAGTCTGACGGGCTGGGGAGCAGTCTGTCAGTCTCAGTCCGCTCAGGGACGTTGGACGCCTCCTCAGACCAAGTGGTCGATCAATTGTTTGGAAACAAGGGCGGTTCGCCTAGCATTACAGCACTTTCTGCCTTTGATTCGGGACAGAGCAGTTCGGGTTCTGTCCGACAACGCAACCACGGTAGAGTATATAAATCGGCAAGGCGGTACACGGAGTCTACCGGTAGCAACCGAAGCCAGCCAGTTGATGGTGTGGGCAGAGCAGCACCTGTCTCGGATTGCAGCGTCCCACATCGCAGGAGTCGACAACGTTCAAGCAGACTATCTCAGCCGGCAACGACTAGACCCGGGAGAGTGGGAACTATCTCCCGAGGCACTCAGACTCATCTGTCGCCGGTGGGGAACTCCCTGGTTGGACCTCATGGCATCTCGTTTGAATGCCGAGGCAGCTCGCTTCTTCAGTCGCAGAAGGGAACACGGGTCGGAGGGCGTAGACGCGCTAGCTCTTCCCTGGCCCGCGCACGTTCTTCTGTATGTGTTTCCACCGTGGCCGTTGGTGGGGAAAATATTGCGTCGCATAGAATCCCACACGGGACCCGTCATTCTCGTAGCTCCGGAGTGGCCGAGGAGGCCGTGGTTCGCTGACCTCATCAATCTAGCGGTGGACGGCCCCTTGCGGCTCGGTCATCTGCCTCGACTCCTTCGGCAGGGTCCAGTATTTTTCGACCAGGCCGATCGCTTTTGTCTAGTGGCTTGGCTTATGAGAGGCGGCAATTGAGAAGGAAAGGATATTCCGAGTCGGTCATTACTACTCTTCTGCAGGCTCGTAAGCCCTCTACCTCGGTTGCTTATGTCAGGGTATGGAAGGTTTTTGACTCCTGGTGTCAGGGTCTGGAAGTGCCGTCGCGGAAGGCTACGGTGTCTCATATTCTGACTTTTTTGCAAGAGGGTCTAAAGAAGGGTTTATCCTATAATTCTCTGCGTGTGCAGGTAGCGGCCTTAGGCTGTTACCGCGGTAAACTTGACGGAGTTTCCATTGCCATGCATCCGGACGTTGCACGATTTTTAAAGGGAGTTAAACATTTGCGACCCCCGGTGCGACCTATCTGTCCTTCTTGGAGTTTAAATTTGGTTCTCCGGGGTCTTTGTACTTCTCCGTTTGAGCCTCTACGAAGGGCTACTCTCAAGGATCTCACTCTCAAAACTGTTTTTCTCGTCGCTATTTGTTCAGCTCGCCGAATCTCGGAACTTCAGGCGTTGTCTTGTAGGGAACCTTTTCTCCGTATTTCTAATTTGGGGGTTTCTCTACGTACCGTTCCTTCGTTTTTGCCTAAGGTAGTTTCCGCCTTTCACGTCAACCAGACGGTGGACCTACCGGCATTTGCGGTGGACGGGGCTGAGGCGTTGCGGCAACCGGAACTTCGCAAGTTGGATGTTCGAAGGACGCTCTTGCGGTACCTGGACGTTACCAACCCCTTTCGGTTGTCTGATCATCTGTTTGTCTTGTGGGGTGGTCCAAAGAAGGGAAATAAAGCTTCAAAAACTACGATCGCACGCTGGTTGAAAGAGGCGATTGTGTCTACTTACATTTCCCAAGGTCGCGCCGTTCCGGAGGGTCTTAAGGCTCATTCTCTGCGCTCCCAGGCGGCGTCGTGGGCAGAGAGTGGGTTTATTTCCTCGCAGGAAATTTGCCGAGCGGCTACTTGGAAGACATTGCACACCTTTGCGAGACATTACCGTTTGGACGTGCGCGCTCCGACGGTGGACTCATTCGGCAGTGGTGTGCTTCGTGCGGGACTGTCAGGGTCCCACCCCGTTTAGGGCAGCTTGGGTACTTCCCAGCAGTCTGGACTGATCCTGGTACGTACAGGGAAAGGAAAATTAGGACTTACCTGATAATTTTCATTCCTGTAGTACCAAGGATCAGTCCAGACGCCCGCCCATTTCAGTGAAGAGTGTAGAGTCCCGCAACTGTTGTTTTTTCGTGTTTTTCGGGTTCCGTTTTTTACGGGCACTTGCTTGTTTTCATGGTTTCCTCGTTTTTTCCACATGTTCATATACTTTTCATCTTTATATTGAGCTAGTCACAGAATTTGCCATTGTTTTCTAATTTCATAATGCTTTGTATGGATTATACTGGAGGATCGCAGGGGGCGCACCAGGGTATATCAGTGGTGCCTTTTCAGTTTCTCTCTGACTCCATCTGCTGGACGGGAGGCATAACCCAGCAGTCTGGACTGATCCTTGGTACTACAGGAATGAAAATTATCAGGTAAGTCCTAATTTTCCTTTTAAAAAGTCATGTTTTTAAACTTTTCTTAAAGGTTTTGAGATCTCTTTGTAATCTGATCTCTAGAGGCATTGTGTTCCAAAGTGTGGAGCCTGCTAAAGATAAGGCCCTTTCTCTCACTTGGGTTAGTCTTGCTGTCTTTACTGAGGGAATGGTTAAGAGTGCTTTATTTGCCGATCGAAGGTTTCTGTGTGGGACGTGCACTCGCAATGCTGTGTTTAGCCAGTCCGATTTTTCATCATGTATTCGTTTATGTATGGTACATAGGGCTTTGTAATTAATTCTGTGTTCAATAGGTAGCCAATGTAATTCCGCCAGGATTTCAGTTATATGGTCCCTCCTCCTTTTTCCGGTTAGTATTCTAGCTGCCATGTTTTGAAGTATTTGAAGTGGCCTTAATGTTGTATTTGGGAGTCCTAATAGAAGGGCATTACAGTAGTCAGTGCTGGAGAAAACTAGTGCCTGAAGTACTGTTCTGAAACCAGTTAGTTTTAGTAGTGGTTTTAGTTTTCTGAGTACCATGAGTTTTGCATAGCCTTCTTTTACTTTTAACGATATGTGCTATTTTAGATTGATTTCAGGGTCCTTTATTATTCCAAGGTTTCATACTTTTTCAGTTAGTTCAGTTTTCTGGTTGTCTTTGAGGATTATTGGAGTTTGGATGATTTCAATATTTTTCCGTTCTAAGTGTAGGAATTCTGTTTTTTCAATATTAATCACAAGTTCCATTCGGTTTAGTAGTTGTTTTATAATCTCTAGGTACATGTTAGCTAGGTTTAACGTTTTCTCTAATGTGTCATCTATTGGTAGAATTAGTTGAATATCATCTGCATAAATGTAATGTATGATTTCTAGTCCTGCAAGCAGATGATATAAGGACAGCATGTATATGTTAAAGAGGGTTGTAGACAGGGCTGATCCCTGCGGTACTCCTGATTGACTTTTTCTGATAATGCGTTGTTGATCTGAACTTGGAAGAATCTATTATTTAGATATGAACTGAGTTTATTGTTTTGCTGTGTAATCCGATTTCTTCTAGTCTATTTAGTAGTATTTTATGGTTTACTGTGTCGAAGGCTGCTGCTAAGTCTAGCATTATTAGAATGTAATGTTTACCGCTATCAAAACCTCTTAGAATGTTATCTGTTAGCGAGAGAAGTAGTGTCTCAGTGCTGTAGTGTAGTTCTTAATTTTTTGGGGCTTTGGTTCTTAAGTATTTCTATGATGTAACCATGGTAAGGCCTTGTTTTTGGCTTTTTATGTTTGCTTGTTTTGCTGAGGTTTAATTGGCACAGGGCATTGTTTATTCTTGGAGTCTAATGTTTACCTTGCGCTGTATATGTGCGTGCAATGATTTTTAAGATATTGGATAATGGTGTATGTGCTGATGTAATTCATAATCTATACATTTGCAATTAATGCCTATGTTTTGAACAGGTTTTGATCCACCTTGTACAGGTGAATTGCAACCTGCTCAAAACATAGGCATTACAATACAATATACTGCAGAATTTGTGCTGCATTCTCCCCTTCCTCCCATTGCAGAATTCATGAAGAACCCGCTTGCGTGAGCAGAGTAACGCAGAGTCAGTGCCGTGAGCTGACTGGAGGAGCAAAAGCTGGTGTAATTGTCCTTGCAAAAAGAGCTAGGTTCACTGAACCGGCAAGAGGAGGAGAAGCTGTGCAGCAATCTCTTGCATATAATGTAAAGACCTGGCTCCATGAGCTGGTGAAGATGAGGAAAAATTGGTGCTGTTATCCTCCCCCATTGGCAGCTTTCTGTGCAAGTGAGGAGGTGCCCCAACTCCCATGATGTTCTCACAAGAGCAGTGCAGGATTTTGGGGCACTGTGTAGCTTGCACTTTTGAGAGCTGCACAGTGCAGGATGAAGTCAGCTGTTCAGGGGGCAGTGCCTACGGCGCATGTCAGGAGGTGAGCATGTTAGGGAGAGATGGGGAAACAGGCTAGATTTGATAATGCTTGATCAGATGTTGGGCAAGTTCAAAATCAAGTTGCTGGGCATGACCAAATGATTAAGAGCAATACCCAGAGGATCTCCTCAGTAGAAAAACAGTATGATTCTTTGGAGAAATGTGATTTGGCTCTGATTAAGGATCAGGATTTCATTCAGCTCAGATTGGAGGCATTAGAGTATAATTCTAGGAAATTAAATTTGAGGATATTTAATTTTCCTAAGTCCTTAATGTTCTCTCCAATTGAATTAGGACATTTTGTGTAGATATGCTTAAAGTTCCTCAGGATTCTGTTCCACCTATCACTAGGGTCTTTAATCTGCCTTCTAGACAGTGACGTCCCTGTTACTACTTCCCCTTTGCAATGTGTAATGCATTAGAAAATGTAACTGCTTTGCTGCAAGAGTCTCAGATAGAAATTCAGGGTACTGCTACTTTCCTGCTTGTTTTTGCTATGGAACTTGATCGTATATGGACTATGAAAATGGTTTTTTCGTGTCTCTAAGTGTTTCCTTGGCCAGCAACTGGCATTATTTCCTGATGTTGCTAAGGCGACTCAACTGAGATGGAAGGCCTTTTTAATTAAAATGCAATGTGTAATTGATCCTGGAGCTTTATTTCTTCTTCAGTTTCCCTGTAAATATATTGTAAAACTAGGTATAAATAAATACCTTTTCTTTGATCCTGCCCTGTTGGAAAGGTTTTTTTTCAAAATCGAGAGAGACCCTTGACAGTTCCTTCTTGGCTTAGCAATCCTTTTGTGTTAATATTATAGAGAATTATTGTAAAATATTCTTGTGCTATATTTCCTTTCTAATTTTTTTTATACCTGACTTAGGGCCTCATTTTCTAAAGTATCGCAGGCCTGTGATACTTTAGAAGATGCGGGGCGGGGGGCCGAAACGGGGGGCGGGCCTGCGCTGCCGGATTCGCACTCAATAGCGCCACCATAGGAGGTGTAGCTATTGGGAGCGAAATAGGCAGCGAAAAGGCACCTACCTTTTCGCTGTCCGCGGTGTTGGCGCAGAGTCGGCCCTGGTGATGCCCCGACTCCTCCTCTTCCGGGGCCGTCTCTGCCCCGACTCCGCCCCCATCCTGGTATCACACGCGATAAGGGACTTTTCACGTGCGAGCGGCTTGGAAAATGAGGCCCTTAGTCCCCCAATTGGGTTCTTAAGTGGATGAACATTTCTGTTTTTTGAATATATTGTGTTATGGAATGTTTGTTTTCCTTTTTGTCATCCAATATGTTTTTTTTTTTTTTTTAATTCTAAAAATTTTGAAAATAAAAAAAAAAAAGTGCTAAAAGGAGACCCAATATTGACTGCATACTGAGGCCCTCTAAGGCATTCCCAGTCCATTCAGCTATAATGGAGATGCTGGGAATGCCATGATGCAACATTTAAATGCTGAAGAGCTATGGAAAAATTGTACTTGCTGCAACCGAGAGAGAAGTTATTCAGATTGCCTAAGGTAGAATGCTGTGGCAGCAGTGACCAAGAGAACCTCAATTCCAGTTGAAGGCAGAGTAGCGCTTAAGAACCTACAGAGTAGGAAGATAGAATCCACTTTGAAGAAATCATTCAGAATAGCTAGCCTTTCACTTCAGGCAGCCATCTGTGCAGGATATGTAGCAAGGCACTGTTCATATGGATGCAGCAATCTTCCTGGGGCAAGGATCCAGAGATCTCACAATCCAGTGGCATGCATATAGCATTGCTAGAGTTGGCAGCGGCCTTTGTAGTAGACGCCTTGTATGATTTGCTTAGGGCTTTGACCAAACAAATGGCAATGACAATATTGGCCAGGCGCTGTCTGTTCTTGGAAAATTGGGCAGCACATTCAGACTCTAAGGCCAGATTGGACTGACTCCCATTCAATTTAAAATATTATTGAAGAAATAAATCCTTACCACTAACTGACAGAAAGGACCTTGTTGCTATACTATCATTAAAGGTCTGCAAAAACAAAGATGCATTGGAACTATTTATGGAAGCAAACTGCATCTTTGAGTATTAACTTTTCTGCAATACATTTTAAATTATTTTGACCAATATAAAGTATGCAGAATTTTGCAGCATTTGAAATTTTTATGCGCAGAATTCCCCCAGCAGTAAGAGATGGCAGTGAGAAACCAAGAGCAAGTCAGTGACTCAGAGTAAAATTTAAGGTCCGTTTTGAAGTGTCACGAAAGGTGAAATATTAATAAAAACCTATTATTTTTGTGAATCTTTAAAATTAATTGGAATATTCATCAGTCATATTAACCACCATAGACGTGTCTAGCTTTTTGTTTTTTGCTAAAATTTCTACAGTTATTACATTGCTCATATTTCAGGGGAGAAAACCAAATGTTGGAAACTAGTGATTTTTTGTTTGTTTTTTTTTAAATAAAACATACCCACTTACACTTCTTGTGTTTTGTTTTGTTTTTTAAATTCAAGTCTGAAAATCTTTCAGGTGGATTCCTGGGATGAGGTACTGAAAGGACTCTCTTCAGCAGGAAATTTAATAGTAATAAGGCAGACTGGCAAACGGTAGTTCCTAAAAGATTTTAAAGATGTTGCATCTCACTTTCAATGTTTATATGAAAACCACCATATCTGGATTAGAATTTTGAAGTCAATTTGAATTTTTATTTATTTTTTTTGCTATGCTCCAAGGGTTTTTCTGTAACTGACAGGTGGGGCCCCAAGTGGGAAGATTTGTGGGCCATAGATTTAATCTAGATCTAAAAAAAAAAAAAAGAGGGGGGGGGGGGGCGACTGGGATGGGATGGTGAGTGTTCCTGTATGCTGACAGCACTGGTGCAAATGGAGCTGGCAGGCTTCCTCTTGGAATTTGTTTTACCTGGCTCTGCTGTAGTGCTTCCACTGAGCTGAGGCTGGCAACTTCTTATTGTTTGGCTTGAAATGTGGACAAATGTGTTCATGTGAGACTGCCAAATTCATCTTATTCATCTTATAGCAGTCAAATTCTTCAGATATTTTTTTGTATTTATAACTTGCATTTGTGAATCGCCCAATCTCATGAAACTCTGTGTGATGTGCAAAAACTCACATGAAACATAAACAAAATATAAAAAAATAAAATAAAAATGAAACTGTGGCAATCTAAACATGCAGTAAAACAAAAATAAAACCAGAATTATCTTAAAAAATTAAATTTTTTCTTAAGCAATAACCTGGCAAAACAATGTCTTACATGATTTCCTAAACAGCATGGTATTCCCTGTCTCTAAGTTCTAAAGGAAGTGAGTTCCTAACTGTTGGACCATAACACGAAACAGATTTTTTTTACTAGTATGAACCAGCTTGACTTTTGCTAGCACCTCTAATAAGAAAGCATGTTACATTTACCAACACAGCGTCATCCCTTCATAGCCACTTAAATTTATTTTGATAAAAATCCTGATATTTCTCAGAAGAGCAATATGAGGCTGATGAGTTCTTAGTCCTGCTGCATCCTTAGCAGGACACTATCTGGGAAGGTATTGATTAAGGTTACTAAGGTTCATCTACCATTCTTTATCACTTTATTCACCTCTTGTCTTTAGGGTGTTTTGATTGATGTGAGTTTGGTGTTGTGTGGTTTTTTTTTTTATTTTTTTTAATTGCAGTATATTTCTGTTACAGGTTCAGAAGCTTTGCGATCGAGTGGCTTCGTCTACACTACTGGATGACCGAAGGGATGCTGTGCGGGCTCTCAAATCGCTATCAAGGGTTTGTGTCATTTGAGAGTTAGCCCAAAAAGAAAGCTTAATGGTTGATTTTAAAAGGCGAACACATGCACATGGACGCACTTGATTTTATAATATGCGTGCGGCATGTGCGGGCAGCTGCCCCATTCGCGTGCCCGAGGCGGGAATTTTTTAATTGCTTGTGGCGACACGATCGGCATTTCCCAGTTTCCTCCCAATCTGCTCCAATTAAGGAGCGGACTGGGAGGGAACTTCTCTAACCCTATCTAATCCTATCCTTTCTCCCTTTTCCCCTCTCCTCCTTGATCACTAAACCTACCCTATCTATCCCCAATTTTTTTGTTTTTATATTTACTGCTCCGGAGGAGCAGAAGTAAACTCCGTACGCCGGCCATCTGCCGGAGCGTGCTTCCCCAGGACAGCATCTAATGGCTTTGTCCTGGCGCACTATCCCACCCCTCCCCGCTCAGACCATGCCCCCGGCTCACCCCTTTTAGCTGACCCAGCATTTCAGCGCATATCGGGGGTTACATGTGTGGTTGGGCCTGGCCATGCGCATAACCCCCATATTTTGCACACGTGGGCCTTTTAAAATTCGGGCTCTAGTTAGTGTGCTGTGTAAGAATGATGGTAGAAATATGGTGCCTGTTTACAGTAGGTCCCCTGAGGTACAAGCTTAAACTGTTTATGACAATTAAAAGAAACTTGGTAGTTGAAGATTTTAGATGTAAATATTTAACATTCAGAACTAAAACTTTATAAGGTAGGTATGTTCCAATAATTCTGTAAGGAACAGAGGTTTTGCAAACCATGCGAAAGAATATAGCCAGCAGGGGGAATATTGTGCAATGCTATCATGATTTTAATACATTTTTTACAAATGTTTAAATTGAACCAGTAAGATGACATCAGCTCTATAGAAAAATAATGCTGGTATCAGAAATCTTCTATGTTTTTAAAGATCCACCTTTATTTTGTTTTCAGAAATACCGCCTGGAAGTAGGCAGCCAAGCTATGGAACATCTTATCAATGTTTTGCAGACAGACCGGTAAGTGTTTTGTTTTGTTTTTGTTTATTTAATTTTCTAATTTATTTTAAGTAGGAGTTGAAATTGATCAGTGAGTAAATTATATTTTTCTCCAAGGTGAAAATCAGCAAAGCAGTTGAATGATAGCAATGAAACCTCAAACTATAAATAATGAGGTCAATATTCAAAAGCATTTAGCTGACTAACTCAGAAGTTAGTCGGCTAAATGAATATTTGTTCATGCTTCTGGCTAAATACTAGCTGGCTAATGTTTGGAGGCTAGAATTTAGCTAGATAAGTTAGGGGCGTTCCAGGGGCATAACTTGGAGGAGTTAAGTTAGCTGGCAAACTCCGATATTCAGGGTTAGCTGGATGACTTAGCTGGCTTTGTCTGGTTGGTCCAAAGAGCTGTCCTAAAGTTAGCCGGCTAGCTTTAAGATGGCTATATTCAGTAGTGCGGCAGCAATATTGAATATACTTCCAAAGTTAGCCGGATAACAAACCTAATGATATGCTGCAATGCCAAATAATGCTAAGCAACTTATTAACTTTACAGCACCAAAATATGTGCAAAAAGACTTTTTGCATACTGTTTTCACAAAATAAGAAAACCTTAAGTTTACTAAAAAGGATCAGTGTACAATATTTAACTTGAAAATTACACCAAACAAAAAAGATACATATAATCAAAAATCTTTCAAATATAACTTATACAAAAATGTTTTTATATAATAAAAAAATGTTTAATCAATTCAGTTTTTACAAAACAATAATAAATCTGATAATATAATGCACATGAAAAAAATAAAAAGCAAAAAAACAAAATAAAAAGACAGCAGTTGATCCTTGATCTCTCTGTTTCTGGCTTTTGGAAATAGTTTTTGGGAAGAACATGTGTGATCAACATTGCATTGACTAATTGAAAACAATTTTGTAGAGGGGTGTGTTCATGGTGTAGATATGGGTTGTTTAAATTTGTTGGGCCCTTCGTTTTATTGTCTTATTTATTTTGTCATGTGCATTATGTTGTATTATCAGATTGATTATTTTTTTGTAAAAATTGTTTGAATTGAATAAAGATTTTTTTATTATATAAAATTTTTTGTAGAAGTTATATTTGAAAGATTTTTGGTTATTATATGTATATTTTTTTGTTTGGCAAAATAAGAGAACATCTCATTTGTGAAAGTGAGTTAGGAAACTTATAGGCATATGTTTTCTACTGGGTTTATTTGCATTTGTGTTCTAGTAGAAAACTTGCATGTGGTATATCATAGAAACATAGAAATGACGGCAGAAGAAGACCAAACGGCCCATCCAGTCTTCCCAGCAAGCTTCACACATTTTTTTCTCATACTTATCTGTTTCTCTTAGCTCTTTGGTTCTATTTCCCTTCCACCCCCACCATTAATGTAGAGAGCAGTGATGGAGCTGCATCCAAGTGAAATATCAAGCTTGATTAGTTAGGGGTAGTAGGGGAAGTAACCGCCGCAATAAGCAAGCTACACCCATGCTTATTTGTTTTACCCAGACTATGTTATTCCGCCCTTATTGGTTGTTTTTCTTCTCCCCTGCCATTGAAGCAGAGAGCTATGCTGGATATGCGTGAAGTATCAGTTTTTCTTCTCCCCTGCCGTTGAAGCAGAGAGCTATGCTGGATATGCGTGAAGTATCAGTTTTTCTTCTCCCCTGCCGTTGAAGCAGAGAGCTATGCTGGATATGCTTCTCCAGTTCATGGTCCTCGGGAGGCATTTTCAGTTCTGGGCTCTCCCATTCGGTTTAGCGACTGCTCCCTGCACCTTCACCAAGGTGATGGTGGTGGTGGTGGCAGCCCTCAGATGGGAGGGAATACTGGTTCACCCTACCTGGACGACTGGCTCATTTGAGTGAAATCGGAGGATCTCTGCAAGCAGGCGGTACATAAAGTCTTACACCGTCTGCGCTCCCTTGGTTGGGTCGTCCATCAGTCCAAGAGCCATTTTCTTCCTTCTCAGGTCCTGGACTGCTTGGGAGCATGATTCGATACCCAAGTTAGCAAAGTCTTTCTCATGGAGGAACGGATAACTAAGCTGTCATCACAAGTTCAACATCTCTTGACAGTTCCTGTATTTAAGGTTTGCGATTACTTGCAGGATCTTGGCTCCATGGCATCTTCTCTGGAATTGGTCCCGTAGGTGTTTGCTCATATGAGGCCTTTGCAGAGAACCTTGCTCTCCCGCTGGGATCTGATGTCTGAAGAATTCGAGGTTCCCATACCACTCACAGAGTCCGCCAGGTCCAGTTTTGGTTGGTGGCTTGCCCTCGACCAATTGAAGTGCCATGTGGACCTCGAGGTGCCTCAGTGGGTGATAGTAACCATCGACGCCAGCCTCTGCAGTTGGGGAGCAATGTGCCAATCGCAGTCGGCCCAGGGCCAGTGGTTACAAGAGGAGGCGCAGTGGTCCATCAATCGCCTAGAAATGAGAGCGGTATGCTTGGCATTGCAGAAATTTCTTCCTCTCGTCTGCAATCGGGCGGTGTAAGTTTTGTCCAACAATGCGACGACAGTGGCCTACATAAACCGTCAAGTAGGAACCAAAAGTCGCCCAGTAGCCTTAGAAGTGGAGATACTGATGGCCTGGGTGGAACAGCATTTAGCCCTGTTGACGGCCTCTCATATTGCAGGGACCAACAATGTGCAGGTGGATTTTCTAAGCCGTCAAAGGCTGGACCCTGGAGAATGGGAGCTGTCTTTGGACGTAATGACGCTCATCTCTCGCTGGTGGGGCACTCCTCATTTGGACTTGATGGCGACTCAGAAGAATGCCAAGGCACCACGGTTTTTCAGTCGCAGAAGGGAACATGGGGAGGAAGAGGTAAATGCCCTGGTACTTCCTTGGTCCCATGACGTTCTTCTCTACGTGTTTCCTCCATGGCCTCTAATAGGCAAGATTCTGCGATGAATAGTTCACCCAGGGACAATAATCCTAGCAGCTCCGGAGTGGCCTCATTGAACATGGTTTGTGGATCTAGTCAACCTGGCTGTAGACAGTCCTCTGCGCCTGAGTCCTCTTCCAAACCTGTTGCGTCAGGGTCCTGTATTTTTTGACCAGACGGATCGCTTTTGTCTAGCCTCCTGGCTTATGAGAGGAAACAGTTGAGGAAAAAAAGTTAACCTGAGGAGGTCATCACCACTCTGTTGCAGGCGCAGAAGACCTCTACTTCTCTAACTTATATCAGAGTGTGGGAGGGTCTTCGATTCTTGGTGTCGTGAGCAAGGGGTCTTCCCTCGTCAGTCCTTAGTGGCACAGATTCTAGCATTCCTTTAGAAAGGCCTCAGCAAAGGGTTATCCGTTAACTCCCTCTGGGTACAAGTAGTGACATTGGATGTCTCAGAGGCAAGATTGAGGGTGCGACTCTGGCAGCGCACCCTGATGTGGTACGTTTTCTTCGAGGGGCAAAGCACTTGAATCCTCTGGTCTGTTCTGTATGTCCGTCGTGGAGTGTTAATTTGGTGCTCAGTGTTTTATGTGAACCTCCTTTTGAGCCCCTCAAGAAGGCCACCTTAAAGGATCTAACTCTAAAGATGGTGTTTTTGGTTGCTATCTGCTCCGCTTGGAGGGTCTCCGAAATTCAAGCCCTCTCCTGTAGGGAACCCTTTCTATGGATTTCTGATTCCAGGATTTCGCTCAGAATGGGTCCATCTTTTCTTCCAAAGATTGTCTCAGCCTTCCACTTAAATCAGTCAGTGGAGCTTCCGGCTTTTCCTGCTATCAATTAGGATGCCCCTCACGCCAGAGAATTGAAGCGTCTGGATGTCAAGAGTTCTCTTGCGTTACCTCAAGATCAACAATGCCTTTTGGATTTCAGATCATCTTTTTATTCTATGGAGTGGCACTAAGAAAGGTCATAAAGCGTCAAAAACGACCATTGTCCGTTAGTTGAAAGAGACCATCGCTTCCCCTTATATTTGTTGCGGACGGCCTGTTCTGGACGGTTTATAAGCTCATTCGATCCGGTCATAAGCTGCTTCCTGGGGAGTGGGGGGCCATCAGCTCCCTCAGTGTCGATGACTGCAGGGATCCTGGAGATAGGTCATCGCCCAGGTCCTCCCAGCTGAAGAAGGGATCTGGTTCCTCCTCTCCGGTCTTGGCACCAGGGTAAACCCATGCCGAGCATTGATGGAAGCTGAAGAAGCATCAGCATTAGTCTCCGCTGATTCACAGTGCCGAGCATGGGGACGGTTTGGCTGTGGCTGAGAAACCTCTTAATATCCAAGTTATCTGGGGATTCGCCACGGCTTCCACCTGTCTTGATGTCAGCCAGTGATCTTCCTCTTGGTTCCGAAGAGGATGTGGCTATGCCTTCTGCCTCGCAATCAATGTTGGCATTGGCTATCTTCGAGGAGGAGTTGGAGAAATGAGTGCAGCTAGCTGTGGAGAAGGAATTGCAGGACCTCTGTGGGAGAACCATGGAGAGCACTGTTTTTCTTCAAGCCACTACTTGACTCCTTGTAGCCACTCATCAGCATATTACTGACACTGCCATCAGAGTCTGTGCCTGCTACCTCACCAATGCCCAAAGGGCATTTGGCTATCCCAATGATCATCCTGTGTTCCTCTGAAGAGGAAGCTTCCCCGAGGGATTGTGGGGACCCTCGGGGACCAATCCCCAACGGCCAGCTGCTCTGGTCACCCCACAGTTTGAACTGCAAGAGAGCCTTAGCCTTCTGCCTGGAGAGGACAGCAGGCCATAGGCAGTCCATCTCTTTTGACAGGAACAGATTGGGTTGCTAAGCAGACTCTGTCCAACTGGCTAGCGGTTGCATTTCTTTCTGCTATGTGCAGGCGGGTCTGCAGCTTGGGAGCTTTGTCAAGTCTCACTCTGTTTGTTTGAGCTATGGCAGCTTCAGTGGCCCACTTACAGGTGGTCCCCGTGGACGAGATCTGCAAGGTTGCGACATGGAGTTCCCTCCACACCTTTCCCTCGCACTACTGTCTGGACAGGGACGGCCGACATGATAGCAATTTCGGCCAGTCTGTCCTCTGGAATCTCAGATGAAAAACCCAACTCTTCCTACCTTAGGCCCTTTATTCGGGTTCAGGTTGATTCCTTGTGTTACTAACATCACCTCGGTTGTTGTGCCTATTGGCACCTGGTTAGGTGACTGTTGATCCCCTTGTTCGGGAACAGCTTGTAGCTAGGTATTCACCCATCCTGCTTGTCCTAGGAGAAAGCAGAGTTGCTTACCTGTAACAGGTATCCCCTGTATGTACCTGGATCAGTCCAGACCGTGGGTTATGCCTCCCTTCCAGCAGATGGAGACAGAAGAAAACTTGTGAGGTGCCCCCTATTACCCTAGTGCGCCCTCTGCGTTCCTTCAGTATTCTTCTGTCTCCAGCAGATGAAGGTTGTAGAACCTGCGGTCCCCACTTAAATTTCAAACTGGGTTACAAGGAAAGTTAGGAGACTAATTTTTTCTTCCCCTTTCCTTTCACAGTACTTGAGTCTTTTGAATGGATCAAGTTTAAAAAAAAAAAAAAAGTTAATTTAAATTCACACAGCAAAGTGTTGTAAGGCTTTCTAAATTGCCTGCTTTACAGCTCGCATTTGTACCTGGCTTTGAGAATAGGCATTTATTTCTCAGGTAGGTCCGGGTTCTTTTAATCTTGGTTTATCTGTTCCTGGTTCCTAGGGGTGCAAGCTGGTGGTCCAGCCGCTCCCCCTGCCCTAAGACCGACTGACCTGAGAGGCGGCATTTCTCGGGGCTGTGATTGCTGAGAGGTGCCATTCTTCAGCTTGTTTATTGAAAAAAAACAAACAAAAAAACCCACCAAGCTTAATCGGTCGTTAGGGGCGAAGGTTTGGCTCCGTTTTACTTTCCCTGCAGCTGTCAGGGACCATTCCAGGGGTAAATTTTGTTCAGTGGCTCAGCTGTTCACTTCCCCCATGCCGCATGGGACGCGATGCTCAGCCTGCGGGAAGCCCGGAATGCGGATCTCCCACGAGGGCATTTGTACCAGATGGCTCCCCTGCAGGGAGAGTTCCTCGAGGGCGGATAGTCGGCCAGGAGGTATTCTCAAGCACGTCTTCACTCGGGGGGTGTCGGCCCCGATCCCATCGAGCGTGGGAAAAGCGACCATTTTGCATTCGGATCTGTATGATACAGCGCAGCCACAGGGCAGGCTCGATTTTGATTTCTCTTACCCTCCACCTGTTTTGTCTCCGGAGGAACCCCCCAGTGGACCCCTCAGCCTCGGGGGCAGATTCAGGGCACAGCTCTTTTGCTCCTCCGGATTGGGCCCATCCTCCACCTGCCTTTTCAGCAGATTTTATACTGGTAATGCACAATGCTTACCTGGCCCGTATGAATCAGCAGGATAGCTTTCCTTCTGGGCCCCCTCCCCCTAAGGTAAGCAGATTTGATGGCTCCCAGGATGTTTCTGGGATCCCCTCAGGCTCTGCTCGTGTTCGAGTAGTTCCCATTCCAGTTTTTCCGGACTTGTCTCCTGTTGATCTGGATCTGGACCAGGATGCTGCTGCATCCAGCATGCACGTGGAGGGGGATGATCCCAGGGTCTTGCGACTTTTTAAAAGAGATGAGCTGGAACCACTTATTCCCCATGTGCTATTGGAATTGGATATAGATGTGCCTGGTGGGTCCTGAGACGCGAGTACAGGGGCGTCAAAGGGTAATCCTGTTTTAGCGGGACTACGTCCCCCTGCGAAAACCTTTCCTTTCCACCCCATGCTACTTCAGCTGCTGTCCAGAGAGTGGGATTCTCCTGACTCGAGCCTGCGAGTGGGACGAGCTATGGATAAACTCTATCCTCTCCCGGAGGAATTCTTAGAACTTCTCAAAGTTCCAAAGGTGGACGCGTCTGTGTCGGCGGTCACTAAGAGGACCACCATCCCGGTTACAGGAGGGACAGCTTTGCGCGACCTACAGGACCGAAAACTGGAAGTCTACCTCAAGAGAGGCTTTGAGGTGTCAACCTTGGGAGTCAGAGCAGTGGGCTGCAGCTCTCTAATGCAAAGAGCAGGTCTGAGATGGGTACAGCAGTTGCTCAGTACACAGGAGCTGCCACCTGGAGAAGCTCAACAAGCAGAGCGCCTGGAGGCAATGATTGCTTATTCGGTGGATGCACTCTGTGATCTCTTGAAGGTCTGCAGTCTCGGCTAGACGTCTCCTGTGGCTCTGTAACTGGTCAGCAGACTCTTCTTCCAAGTCGCATCTGGGTCCTCTTCCTTTTAAGGGTAAGTTGTTTGGTGAGGATTTGGAGCAGATCATCAAATCCCTTGGGGAGAACAAAGTACACAAGCTCCCAGAAGACCGTCCGAGGAATTTCAGAACCTGTTTCAGAGGGCAACGGCATTTTTTGCAATCGAGATCTGTTTCCCAACGTTCTCCGTCTGTCAGGTCTCAATCCTGTTCACATTCCTTTAGTGGCCGCAGATCCCCTCGAGGGGGCTTGCCACAATGATCCGCTTCCAAGTCAACCCAATGAAGGGTCGCCGGCCCACTCCTCACCACCCAGAGTAGGGGGACGTCTCTCCCTGTTTTACGAGGAGTGGGTCAAAATCACATCGGATCGGTGGGTCCTGGATATTCTACAGCACGGTTATGCTTTAGTTTGCTCAGCTCCTAAGAGACAGGTTCCTTTTCTCCCCCTGCGGACCATTACAGAAGCAGCTAATCGTGCGTCAGACGCTCAACAGACTCCTAGACCTTGGAGCTATTCTCCCTGTACCGCCGAAGGAGCAAGGCGCAGACCACTATTCAGTCTACTTTGTGGTTCACAAAAAGGACAATGCTTCAGGTCGATCTTGGATCTCAAGACAGTCAACCGAGCCCTCAAAGTTCCGCATTTTCGAATGGAAACGCTATGCTCAGTGATAGCGGCGGTATGCAGCGGGGAATTCTTGGCGTTCTTAGACCTCACAGATGCTTATCTCCACGTCCCCATCCACAAAGCTCCTCAGATTTCTCCGGTTCAAGATTCTGGGCCAGCATTACCAATTTCAAGCCCTGCCTTTTTGTCTGGCGACCGCTCCCCCGCACCTTCACCAAGGTAAATGGTATTGCTGGCAGCGGCTCTAAGGAAGGAGGGAGTCCTGGTTCATCCCTACCTGGACGACTGGCTTATTCGGGCGAAGTCCAAGGATCTTTGCAAGCAGTCGGTCAACAATGTATTGAATCTCCTAAGCTCTCTTGGATGGGTTGTCAACGTTGCCAAGAGCAGTCTTACTCTGTTGCAGACTCTGAATTTCTTGGGGGCTCATTTCGACATCAGTGTGGGCAAAGTGCTCCTGCATCAGGATCGGGCGCTCAATCTCATTTCCCAGATTCATCGTTTCCAGCGCCTGCCACTTCCCACGGTATGGGATTATCTCCAAGTGCTAGGATCAATGGCCTCCACTATAGACTTGGTACCCTGGGCTTTTGCATATTTGCGACCTTTACAGAGAGCGTTGCTCTCCTGTTGGAAAACGGTGACGCAGGAATTTCAAGCTCCCTTGCTGCTCCCGGATCTTGCCAAAAACAGCCTGGGCTGATGGCTCAGTCTGGATCACTTGCTCAGCGGAGTAGACTTGGAAGTGCCGCAGTGGGTGGTCATCACCACGGATGCCAGTCTCTCCGGCTGGGGGGCAGTGTGCCAAACTCAGGCAGCGCAGGGCACTGGTCATCGGAGCAAGCAAAATGGCCGATTAATCGCCTGGAGACCCGGGTGGTCCGTCTGGTGCTGAAGCAATTTTTCCCTTTAGTGCACGGCATACCTGTGTGGATTCTGTCCGACAACGCTACCATGGTGGCATCCATCAATCGACAAGGGGAAACGAAGAGTTGGCACGTCTCTCGGGAGACAGACAAACTCATGGCATGGGCAGAGCGACATCTAATGCGACTGGCAGCTTCCCATATTGCGGGAGTGGACAATGTGCAAGCGGATTTCTTAAGCCAGCAGAGATTGGATCCCGGAGAGTGGGAATTATCCGGAGAAGCAATGGCTCTTCTGGTCCGGCGGTGGGGGTCTCCCCATCTCGACTTGATGGCCACTCTAAGGAATGCGAAGGCACCCCGCTTTTTCAGTCACAGAAGAGAGCTCGGTGCGGAAGGAGTGGATACTCTGGTACTGCCCTGGCCTCACGATGTTCTACTTTACGTGTTTCCTCCATGGTCTCTGGTGGGAAAGGTCCTACGGCGGATAGAAGCCCATCGCGGAGCAGTGATTGTCATGGCGCCAGAGTGGCCAAGAAGGCATGGTTTGCGGATCTAGGAAACCTAGCAGTGGACGGTCCGCTTCGTCTAGGCCATCTTCCTCGGCTTCTTCATCAGGGTCCAGTGTTTTTCGACCAGGCCGATCGCTTCTATCTTGTGGCCTGGCTTTTGAAAGGAGAAGACAGAGGAAAAGAGGCTATCCGGAGGAAGTCATCTCTACGCTTTTGCAGGCCAGGAAAACTTCCACCTCCATTTTTTACGTTCGGGTCTGGAAGGTTTTTGATTCATGGTGTGAGACGGGAGGGATTGCTCCTCATCGTACTTCTGTGGCTCAGATCCTCTCCTTCCTGCAGAGGGGTCTAGGCAAAGGCTTTGGCGTACAATTCTCTTAGAGTTCATGTGGCAGCCCTTGATTCGCTCGTAGGGCGTCTCTGGCATCATATCCAGACATCGTCCGCTTTTTGAAAGGTGTAAAGCACTTGAGACTGCCGGTCCGGGCCCTGTGTCCTTCGTGGAATCTTAACCTGGTGCTACGTGCTCTGTGTGAACCACACTTTGAGCCGTTGAACGCTACTCTCAAAGATTTAACCCTGAAGACAGTCTTCCTGGTGTCTATTTCTTCAGCCCGTAGAATTTCGGAGCTTCAGGCATTGTCTTGTAGGTATCCCTATCTGCACTTTACGGATTCGGGTGTCACCCTGACCACAGTGCCATCTTTTCTACCGAAAGTGGTGTCCGCCTTTCATCTCAATCAATTGGTTGAGCTACCAGCATTCCAGGAAGAGGTCTCCAGGGAGCTGCGGTGGCTTGATGTTAAGCGCTCTTTATGTTGTTACCTGGAGGTTATCAGCTATTTCCGTTTTTCGAACCATCTGTTTGTCCTCTGGAGTGGCCCCAAGAAAGGACACCAGGCTTCAAAGACCACTATTGCTCGCTGGTTGAAGCAATTGCCGCCGCGTATATCGACTCGGGTAAGCGCCCTCCGGAGGGTATTAAAGCGCATTCACTCCTTTCACAGGTGACTTCCTGGGTGGAAAGTCAGGCGGTGTCTCCTCAGGAAATTTGCAGAGCGGCTACCTGGAAGTCACTACACACTTTTGCGTGTCATTATCGTTTAAATCTACGACCACCGGGGTTGGGTTCGTTTGGCGACCAGGTCATTCGAGCAGGGCTATCTGGGGGCCATCCTATCTGGGGAAGCTTTGGTACATCCCACGGTCTGGACTGATCCGGGTACGTACAGGGAAAAGAAAATTATTCCTTACCTGCTAATTTTCGTTCCTGCAATACCACGGATCAGTCCAGACATCCACCCGCTGGTTCTTGTTTATGATTTCTTGGGCAATATTTCTATTTTCAGCATAGCTAGCCAGCTCGACAACGCTACTACGAAGCTGTAAGGATTCTCGAAAGTTTCGGGATTTGCATTTGCAAGTTGTGGGCTACAGAAACTATATGGCCTAATGACAACATGTATATAGTTCCATGATCAGTTGGGATTTTTGCTTGATCCATTCACCAGTTAGTTCTGTGTTTTTTCTGCTTTGATATTCTTAATACTGAAGGGGAAGCAGAGGGCGCACTAGGGTAATAGGGGGCGCCTCACAAGTTTTCTTCTGTCTCCATCTGCTGGAAGGGAGGCATAACCCATGGTCTGGACTGATCCGTGGTACTACAGGAATGAAAATTAGCAGGTAAGAAATAATTTTCTTTTCTCCTAGGACAGCAGGATGTTAGTCCTCAGAAAACCCACTTGCCACCTTGCGGAGTTGGGTTTTCTCCTATTTTTTAAATTTTTTCATAATTCTATATTATGAGACTGAAGCGGGACTCCGCGTGGATAGTGACATGCTGGGCATGGTCAGTGTGCCAGTCAAAGTTTTCTGTGCTGGGCTCCATTTGATGATGTCACCCACTTGTGAGGACTAACATCCTAGGAGAACACCAGTTACAAGTAAGCAACTCTGCTATCTCTATAGCTGGCCCGAGACTATGAAATTCTATGCCTAAATTTCTAAGAACGGACACCAAGTCCTTAAGGAAAGCCTTAAAAACTTGGCTTTTTCAGTAGCCTTTGATATCAAATAATCATGAATGCCACTTGGCTGACCCAGAGAAGTATTTATGTATTTGATTTATGTATTTGATCATTTATTTTATGTATTGTTCACATTTATACTATGTTGTTTTATACTATGTTTTATACTATGTTTTATACTATGTTGTTTTATACTATGTTTTATACTATGTTGTTTTAACTCTAAAGGATGGTATAGAAATACCTGTAAATAAATAAATAAAATATCCATTCTCCAGAAATGTCCTGTCAAATCATCTCTTCATCTATCCTTGATATGGTTATTATATGTGCTTCTTGCAGACTGTAATTGTACAGCATGTTGAAATATTTTTCGAATGAGTTGCTCTATAAATGCAAACTATTTTCACATGGTTTTGTTTCTGCTTGCAGATCAGATGTTGAGATAATTGGTTATGCTTTGGACACGCTGCACAATATAATGTCTAATGAGATGGATGAGTCTGGTAAGTTTTTTTTTTTTTTTTTTTTTTTTTAATGTCCTTGTTTCAGACTTAAGCAAGTTCAAGTTGAATGTGTAAAGTTTGACTTGTCTACATGCATTTTTTGTTTTTTGGTGCTGTATTGACACAAATGGGTTGTTGTTTTTGTAAACAGGGAGGTTTAGTCCCTTTGCTTTCATCCATGGTCATAACTTTCATGTCCCCAGTGGGGGCTGGGTGGCAGAGCATCAATCTCCCACATTGTAGAGATTTTTAATCTCTGCTAAGGAGGGGGCCATCCTCTGCTCATAGCTCAGACCTTACACTTGATCTTGAGGCCGAAAAGAGGCCAAGAGAGAACATTTCATTTTTTTACCTGGCAATTAATGGCTTTATTCACTACTTCACTACAGTCACAAGAAATTGAATGCTATTCTCAGGGTGTGTACAGTTTCAGTACTGACACATTTCCTAGGTGTTTAATTATAATTTGTAAAGTATTTGGGAGGTTTTTTTGTGTGGAGATGGGGCATGTTATACTCTTTTAATAATTTTGTTATTGCTCCTTAGACCAAAGTGAGAGTTACTCTAACTGCATTCACATGGTACATATTGCAGTTGTTGTCTTGCAGGACCTGATATTTCTCCTAGGACAGCAGGATGCTAGTCCTCACACATGGGTGATGTCATCGGATGGAGCCCAGCAAGGAACTTTGATCTCAAAAATTCTAGAACTCTCAAACATGCCCTATTGAGAATGTGCAGCTGTAGTTATCACCCTGCCCCCTAGGTGGAATCCCTAGTCTTTTATAACGTGCGCGCCGGTGCGGCATGTTATAAGATCAGCGGGCCGTGCGCACATGTGTGCTGGATTTTGCAATGTGCGAGCAAGGGGGGGAGGGTAGATTTTTGCTAGTTTTGTGCGGAAACGCATCGCGGCCTTCCCCAGTTTCTTCCCAAGGCGCTCCAATTAAGGAGAGGACTGGGAAGGAGCTTCCCTACTCCCTACTCAAACCTCCCTTCCCCTTCCCCTCTCCTCTCCTCCCCAACCTCTAATTCCCACCTTTTCCTATTTTTTTTTTTTTGTTAGTCTTCCAAACTACTTCAGATCCCAAACTGAAGTAAGTTGCGCACGCCTGCACCGGGACAGCTATCAATGCCACTGTCCCAGCCTGTGCTCCCCGGCCCGCCCCTTGCAGGAAGGCCGCCGCTTATGGGTGCACTGGCCTCTAAGCGCATGGCCGGACCTTTTTGAAAATAGGCTCGGTGCACGTAAGGCCCAACCACATGCGTAAAGGCTGGATTTTATGTGCGTGGCTTATTTAAAATCTGCCCGTAATTCAACTTGATTACTAGCATTTAATGAATTTCTCCTCCAAGAACTTATCCAAACCTGTTTTTAAACCCAGCTGCTCTAATTGCACTAACCTCATCCTCTGGCAACTGGGAGAAAATGGGTGAGGTGGGACAAATTGAAAGGAGCTATTACAAAGGCAACAAATCTATGTTAGAAAAGTGAAAAAGGAAAAAGAAATCAATCTGGTTCTCAATGGAAGTGGCTGAAAAAGTAAAGGCAAAAAGAACAGTGTTCAAAAATTATAAAGAATCCCAAAAAGAGGAACAGAAATTGAGGGAGGTAAAGAAATCAGGAAAGCAAAAGGTCAAGCAGAAGAAAGGATCGCCAAAGAGGTATAGCGAGGTGACAAAGCATTTTTCAGATATATCAGAGGAAAGAAGGAAGGTCCAAAATGGTATAGTGAAATTGAAAGGTAATGAAGAACAATGTGTGGAGAGACAAAAAAATGACAGAAAATTTAAACAAATACTTCTCTTCAGTGTTTACTCAAGAAGACCCTGGAGAAGGACCGTAGCTGTTAGATAAGTTTGTAGATGGGGATGGGATAGATGAAATTCCATTTACGTAACAATATATGGGAAGAGCTAGGCAAACTGAAAATGGACAAGGCCAAGGGGCCGGATGAGGTACATCCCATGATACTGAGAGAGCTCAGAGATGTGCTGGCGGGTTCGCTGAAGAACCTTTTCAATAGATCCCTTGAAATGGGAGTGGTGGTGCTGTAAGTTTGGAGAAGAGCGGTGGTGATCTCACTTCACAAGAGTGGTAGCAAGAGAGGAGACTGGAAACTACAGGCCTGTTAGCCTCACATTGGCGGTGGGAAAATTAATGGAGACACTGCTGAAAGAAAAGATAGTGAACTATCTACAATCTGGTGGATTGCTGGACCTGAGGCAGCATGGATTAACCAGGGGAAGGTCCTGTCCTGCAAATCTGATTGATTTTTTTGATCGGGTGTCTAGAGAATTGCTCAATGTGATCTACTTGGATTTCAGCAAAGCTTTTGATACAGTCCCTCATAGGAGGCTTGTGAATAAAATCAGAAGCTTGGGAAAGAGCACCAAAGGTGGTGTGGATTACAAACTGGTTAACTGATAGCATGTAATAGTAAATAGAACCTACTCTGAAGAGAGAACTGTGTTAAGCAGAGTGCCACAGGGATCGGTGTTGGGACCGGTTCTGTTCAATATCTTTGTGAGCGACATTGCAGAAGGGGTCAAAGGTAAATTATGTCTATTAGCGGATGATACTAAGATCTGCAACAGAGTGGATACACCTGAAAGAGTAGAGAGAATGAAAAGAGATTTAAGAAAGTTTGAAGAGTAGTCGAAGATCTGGCAGCTGAGATTCAGTATCAAGAAGTGCAGAGTGTATGTACAGTGTGTGCATCTTGGATAAGGTAATCAAAAAGAGCTATATATGATGGTGGCTGAAAGACTGATGTGCATGGACTAAGAGAGGAATCTTGGGTTGATAGTGTATGGAGATCTGAAAATGGTGAAGCAATGTGACGAGGCGATAACTAAAGCTAGAAGAATGCTGGGCTGCATAGAGAGAGGAATAACCTGTAAGAAAAAGGAGGTGATGATGCCCTTGTACAGGTCCTTGGTGAGGCTCACCTGTAATGCTGTGTTTGTTTCTCGAGCTCATATCTCAAAAAGGATAGAGACAGGATGGAGGAGGTCCAGAGCGATGAAAATGGTGTGGGGTCTGTATCGGAAGACTTATGAGGAGAGACTGAAGGATGTGAATATGTATACTAGGGATGTGAATCGTTTTAGGACGATTAAAATTATCGTCCGATAATTTTAATATCGTCTTAAACCGTTATGGAACACAATACAATAGAGATTCTAACGATTTATCGTTATAAATCGTTAGAATCGTGAGCCGGCACACTAAAACCCCCTAAAACCCACCCCCGACCCTTTAAATTAAATCCCCCACCCTCCCGAACCCCCCCCCCCAATGACTTAAATAACCTGCGGGTCCAGCGGCGGTCCGGAACAGCAGCGGTCCGGAACGGGCTCCTGCTACTGAATCTTGTTGTCTTCAGCCGGCGCCATTTTCCAAAATGGCGCCGAAAAATGGCGGCGGCCATAGACGAACACGATTGGACGGCAGGAGGTCCTTCCGGACCCCCGCTGGACTTTTGGCAAGTCTTGTGGGGGTCAGGAGGCCCCCCCCAAGCTGGCCAAAAGTTCCTGGAGGTCCAGCGGGGGTCAGGGAGCGATTTCCCGCCGCGAATCGTTTTCGTACGGAAAATGGCGCCGGCAGGAGATCGACTGCAGGAGGTCGTTCAGCGAGGGTTCCGGCGCCTCGCTGAACGACCTCCTGCAGTCGATCTGCCGGCGCCATTTTCCGTACGAAAACGATTCGCGGCGGGAAATCGCTCCCTGACCCCCGCTGGACCTCCAGGAACTTTTGGCCAGCTTGGGGGGGGCCTCCTGACCCCCACAAGACTTGCCAAAAGTCCAGCGGGGGTCCGGAAGGACCTCCTGCCGTCCAATCGTGTTCGTCTATGGCCGCCGCCATTTTTCGGCGCCATTTTGGAAAATGGCGCCGGCTGAAGACAACAAGATTCAGTAGCAGGAGCCCGTTCCGGACCGCTGCTGTTCCGGACCGCCGCTGGACCCGCAGGTTATTTAAGTCATTGGGGGGGGGGTTCGGGAGGGTGGGGGATTTAATTTAAAGGGTCGGGGGTGGGTTTTAGGGGGTTTTAATGTGCCGGTTTTGCGATTTTACGTTTTTTTGATTTTTCACGATTTTTCACGATATTTTACCCCCCCAAACGGCAACAATACGATTCCCTCCCCCTCCCAGCCGAAATCGATCGTTAAGACGATCGAGGACACGATTCACATCCCTAATGTATACTATGGAACAGAGGAGGTGCAGGGGAGATATGATACAGAACTTTAGTTATCTAAAAGGTTTCAATGACGTATAGGCTTCGAACCTTTTCCATTGGAAAGAAAGCAATAGAACTAGGGGTCATGAAATGAAACTTCGGGGGGGGGGGACACGGACGGACTCAGAACCAATCAGGAAATATTTCTTCATGGGAGAGGGTGGTGGAGGCCTGGATTGCCCTTCTGGAGGAGGTAGTGAAGAAGAAAACAGTTAAAAATTCAAAGGAACATGGGATAAACACTGTGGATCTCTAAAGGCTAGAGGACGGAAATGAGATAAGTGTGCAGGGGGATAACTTGCTGGTACGGTGTTTACTACTTTTAAAAGAAAGCATGGAGATTACTATCTTTAACCAATATGCTTTGAGGATTTTAATGCAACTGCAACATTGCTCCCTTCTTAGATGGCAGGGGGAAAAGCGGAATTGGATTCAGGTGACAATTAGAGGGCCCCAACTTCCAGGGTCTGGGATATTGATATGCATACATAAGGGGGAAAAACACAGGACTGCCTAAAGGGAGCAAAGAAAGTGTGCATGGGGGTAAATTGCTGGTGTGGTGGTTACTACCCTTAACTAATACGCCTTCATATTTGTGATGCAACTCCAACATTTCTCTCTGCTTCAGTGGCAGGGGAAAAGAATTGGATTCAGGCAGCAACCAATGAGGGTCCTAACTTTTACGGTCTCGGGAACTGATAAGCATGGGGGTATCCTGCACAGAGCAGCAGTTACTACCCTTGACAGAAGGCATGGAATACTACCCTTAACCAATAAACCTTGATGCTTTTGATCCAACTGCAACATAGCTCTCTGCTTCGAAGGGTGGGGGTGGAAGGAAGAGGAATTTGGATTCAGAGACAACCAACACGAGCCATGACCTTTTTACAGTCTGGGGTATTGATGTGCAGACATAAAGGAAAAAAAACAGGACTGCTTCTATGGTCAAGTCCATAAGCAAAGCACGTCAAGCAGCACTGAATGTTCTCCTAGGACAAGCAGGATGTTAGTCCTCACACATGGATGACATCGTCGGATGGAGCCCAGCAAGGAATTTTGATCTCAAAGATTCTAGATCTTTCAAACACGCCCTACTGAGCATGTGCAGCTGAGACATCACCTTGCCCCCTAGGCAGATTCCCTCAGTCTCTTTTTTTTCCCATGGAGCCATGTGCTCACGATATTCAGCTGTGCTCTCTTCTCACAGTTTTTGTAAGTGATTTTTTTCTAGAGCTGCAGCTATTATTTCCTTAAGGTAGTTTTATTCTTTTCCTTTCCTTTTCTTTTCAGCTGTCTGCTGGCCACATGGTGGGTTTTACCCTGTACAGCCTGGCAGAGTCTGTTACTATTTAAAAAACGAAAATAAAAAAGGAAAACTGCTTATGCAGTTTTGTATCTGTGTCCTCTCCTTGCTCTGTCTCCTTTTTCTCGGTGCTGACAGGACTGACTTATGCAGTCTGTTGGTGATCCATGTAGGCCACTGAGCCTGCGGATTCGCTGAGTTCTACCCAGACTGGAGTTCCATGTCATTTCATTAATCAATCAGCATTGATGGATTTGGATGTTGCAGGGATCGAGGACTATGCCGTTCTTGTGGGGAGGAGAACTTATTCTCCTCATATTTCAAGGAACTAGTCTCCACGGGTGGGAGCCCTGGAAAATGTGGCCTCCCCTCCTGCTTGCCAGTCTTGGCAGTGCAGTCGTCTTTGGAGAGAGGGTGAGCAGGAACCTGGGCTAGCAACTTGCTGTTGCACCTCTGTGCCATGCCTCGTAACGGTTGCCCATGCACAGCTGTGACCAGCACACCATTCGTCTGACGGATCGATGTCTGGACCATGTCGGGGACCAGGCCCACCATTGTGCACCATGGTCACCCTTGACACCATTAAGATGCAGGGACACCCTTGATGCCATCGAGGTGCGTGACCGCCCATAATGCCATAGAGGCTTGTGCCATCGGCATCAGTGGAAGTGGAGTCTCGCTGCACTGGCTTGGGCACTGAGGTGACAAAGTAACAGCACAAACAGATGCCATTGATTGAGACAATGCTGCCCTTGGTGCTGTGGTGCCCCTGGTGCTGCGGCATCATTGATGCCATGGCACCCTCTGTACCATTGATGCTGTGCCGCCCTTGGTGCCACGGCACCATCAATGCTGTGCTCACAGTACCATTGATGCTGTGGTGCCCTCGAGGCCTGCGGTGCTATTGATGCTGGGCCACCCTTGGTGACACGGTGCCATCACTGCTGTGCCCACAGTACCATTGATGCGATGCCCTTGAGGCCCGCGGTGCCATTTATGCCATCAATTCTCTCGATCCCATCAGGGTGCGTGCCTGGCCACCCTCGAGGCTGTTAAGGTCGAAGTGATGGCCGGCCCTTGATACCATCGAGGTGTGTGGCCTCAAGGTCGCGTTAGCCCTCGATGCTGTCAAGGTGTGTGGCCTCGAGGCCACCCATTAGATCATCGTAGTGTGTGGCTGCGGCCTTGATACCATCGTGATGTAGTGCTGCTTCGATACTATTGAAGTCCTCGAGGCTTTCAAGTTGTGGGGCCACTAAGGAGACTCTCAGGTCACTGATGCCTCTTGTTCCCGCCTCGACTATGTCGAGCACCATCGACCAGGCACTGGGTTTGCTATTGAGCCCACTGGTCGTTCCTGAGGTCCTTGACCGCTGGGGCTCTTGGAAGGCCCCCCCCCCCCCCCCCCCCCCCCGCGTGACCCTGCAGCCCTCGGGTGTTAGGGGCTTTTTGGCCTTGAATGGATCAAGCACAGGGTTGCCATCTACTCAAGACACCCTGGTACCCTGGAGTATCCGAGTGCAGTGGTCCCATGCACGTGAGGCTCCTTGGTGGTGACCTGTACGAGGCACTGAGGAGCTCTTTGCTGTCCCTTCATGGGCTATGGCTCTTGGAGTCTTAGTGCTTGCGAGACCATCAAGCTTGCCACATTGATGCCCTCGGGTGTATAAGTGAGCTGTCTTGGGCATCGGCGATCTGTGTATGGGTTGCATGGTCTCTCCCTGCAGATGCCCATAGCCTCCTTGATGCCTTCTGGTACCGGAGTATCCGTTGGGGCCACCGGGCGGTCTGTGTCCACGGGCGCCTGTGGTGCCGGGGGTGGTGCTATATGCCATTGAACATTTTATGGGTCGGTCAAGCGCCATCCAAGCCCTGGGTGCAGAGTCGCTGGGTGCCCTTGTTGCGGTTTTGCGTTGATCGCAAAAACGCCATGGGCCTCGTGTGAACATTTACCGCTTTAGGCACCAAAGGCTGCAGTCGGAGGCCGCAGGACATGACCACAGAGCCCCATGTGCACCTTCGATTGCCAGGGACTTTGCTGCTGTCATTCCCTGAGGAAATCTACAGTGAGCCATTCCTGACATAGTTAGAGGGCCCACCTCTCGCAACATTTCCAGGTACTGGAGGGGGAGACGCCATAGACCGCCACCCTTCACCTACCTTACCTAGAGCTCCACTGTTATTCACTCCGCTGGAGTTACTGTGAATTGGGTGCACAACATGCTTGGTTGGAAAAGGCGAGGCATCTACTCCAAGTGCCTTGGGCAATGGCAGTTGGCATTTTCCCTCTCTCTTCAGTCCTCAGCCATACCAGGGTTCTACCATCATGGTCTCGGCCTCCTTGTCAGTTCTGCATCGCACAGTGCTGAAGAGCACTGGCAGGGGAGGCATCATCACACACTCTGTGCTTTGTCGTGGGGCAACTTGTATCCACCGACTGGCACGTGGTGCCCTGTCCTCGCTGTGGTGTGGGATTCTGCCCACAAGCACGGCGCATGGGATCATAGGTGTGCTGCCTTCCATAGGATGGGATAGCACTGCATGAGTACCACTCCACGTGCTTTTACAGTAGAGGGCTTATTCTTCCGGTTGACCTCTGCCATCTGGGCATCTATGTGTGTGTGTGTGTGTGTGTGTGTGTGTGTGTGTTTCCCTCCAGGCGGACACAACAGGTTGTGTTCCACAGCCACAGGACTGACCTAGGACTGTGTTCCTGGTTGGACCCTGCGGGTATTACACATCGGGAAAGTGGTTTGGGAGTCATCTCCTCCCTCAGCAGAAGAATGTCTTTCGGCCTGTCCCGTGTCCAAAGCTCCTGTTTTGTGGGGAAGCCCCTGAAACTCCGGCCCTGGCAGGGTTTTCTCTGAACCGGGTCCTTGATTCTTGAATCTGTGTGTCTTGGAGGCCAGGGCCGGGAGTCAGCAGTGGCAGTCTTTGGACCATTTTCGCTGGGGCTTTTCTGTGGATTACGGTGATGACCTCCCTCATCGAGGCTTTCTGCTTGTGGCAGGTTGGTCGCTTCGGCACCTCAGTAATTAGCAATTATGCCTCAACTCTTCTCTGGGGACTTGACAGGTCTTTCAGGATCGGGAGGTCCCAATCCTGTTGCTTCCCTCTCCCCTCTGGAAGGGGAGATTTGACTGGGTTCCAGGGCAACTGTTATGGGTTCCCCTCTGGACGTCAGACTGTGCATCCCTTTGAGGAGTGTCCCTCATTCCTCCATTCCTGGAGAAGGGTTGGCTTTGCTCCCTCTGGCGTTCGCTCTTGGTTTCTTGCCAGCCCCGAGAACCGGTCAAGTGGTGGTACTCTCCCTTGGTCGCTCTAAGACGTAGCAGGTCTATTCATGAGGGAGCCCATCCAGTGTTGCTCCTCAGTGACCCTCCAGGGTCTCACCTGTTCAGGAGTCTCTTTGATACCTGTTGGCCTCTGTGGGTGTCTTTTCTTAGGGACCGCTATTGCCACTTATTCTTGCCTGTGGGACCCTCCTTTGTGTGGAGAGTTCTTATCCATCAAATGGGTGAGCATGCCTTTCACCCTTTCACCATGTCCATGGCTGAGGGAGATGGGGGCCAAGTGACCCCACAATAGAGGTGCTGCTCTTGCTCACGGTAGCATGCAAGTTATTCTTCCCCTTATCAGGATCACCCTATCTGCGGATAGGGGAGTCCTGGGTCATGTAACGATTGTCCATTGCTGAACTACATGCTTCCTTGGGGGGAGGTGGGAGGAAGAATATAAACTCATGGCTGGGTATTGTACCTTAGCTGGGTGCATGGCAGTCTGTTCTGAGATCACCCTGGGCCTTCCCTGGTGCCCTTCGGGTTTTTGGCCCGGTAATGAAAGAAACCCTGTTCTACCGGGGTTTGCGCATGTGACTCTCCAGCTTGCCATCTCCTAGTGGAGTTTCAGGATTTCTCTCCTGGGGCATTCGCTCTGTATCCATGTTCCAAGCGGGCTGAGGGCTTTATCTTGGTGGGTAGGTAACTCCCTGTAGGATTTGGCAGTGAGTTGTTCACTTGGGGTTCATAGATATCCTGGTGACTTGTACTTGCCCTGGCAGTCCACTGGTCTGCCTCCCTATGTTCTTCGCTCCTTCCAACTTCCAGTTAGATTGTCGAGGGGAGGACAAGCTAAGGCACTCGTGGTATATCTTCTATATACCTGCAGAACAGGGTACACCATGATTTTCAATATATTTTAGCCATGCTCTGGCCAATACTGCTTTAGCTTTTCTCATTTCTCTAGGCCTTCCTGCTCCCTTGTGCCATCTTGTGCCAGGATAGATTAACCTGTTCTTGGGTGCTCTTGAGTGAGTTTCAAGCCTATTTCATCTCCCTGCTGTGGAGATTTTGGGCTACAGGCCTGTTTTGGGATAGCTCTTCATTCCTTGAAACCCTTGACGCTGTCCTGCACGGTCAGCTAGGTCTGTTGCTTCGGCATGCAGTGTCTGTTCCGGCTCTGCCGTGATTCACTGCTTGTTCTTCCAAGCATTGCTTGAGTTTGTTCTGCCCATTGTGCTTACCAGTCAAACCTGGGCACCCTTCTGCAGAGACATTCAGTCCATCGCATGTCAGCGGACCACAGTTTCTCTCTGGGGGCTCTCGGGCCCCAGTGTTTTTCGGTTGTCTTTTAGCACCAATGGAATCTGTATGGTCTTCTTTACCCTCCATTGCCTCAGGTACAAACTTAGATTGTAAGCTCTCTGCGGATAGGGAAATACCTACAGTACCTGAATGTAATCCACGTTGAAGCACTGAAAAAGTGCAAAAAGCGGAATATAAATCTAAATAAATAAATGTCTTTCTCTTGTCTACACCTCTGGGTTCTTCCTGTATCCAGGAGATTCTAGACCTACTGTTGTTGTCAGGGTTTACTTATCAGGGACCCTGTTCGTACTGTTTTCCGTGATGCAGAGTTTTCTTCTGCTTGCACTCATATCACTTTTCTGCCTTAGGCACCCCTGCAGAAGGGTTGGTGTCTGTCTTTTCTATGGTTTTTCTTTGTAGAACCCAACTCTTCTCCAGGCTGGACCCCTGGTGGGTCGGCTGCCTCACAGGTAAGGGAGAGAGGTGGTGCTTTCAGCACTGTGTGGTTTCCCGCTTTGTCCTGCTCGGGCAGCCTATAACTAGGGATTCACCCATGTCTGAGAATTACCATCCTGCTTTTGTCCTAGGAGAAAGCAGAATTACTTACCTGTAACAGGAGTTCTCCTAGAAAAGCAGGATGTTAGTCCTCACAAAACCCACTTACCTCCCCTGGGAGATGGTTTCTCCATTTGTTAGCTATTTCATGGACCGAGGGACTCTGCCACACATGCTCAGTAGGGCATCTTCGAGAGTTCTAGAATCTTTGAGATCAAAATTCCGTGCCGGGCTCCATCAGATGATGTCACCCATGTGTGAGGACTAACATCCTGCTGTCCTAGGAGAACACCTGTTACAGGTAAGCAACTCTGCTGTACCCGGGGGCAACCTGAATGGCGCGGCAAATACTAACATGGGAAGCTTGTTTCACAGACTGTATGGACTATTGGTACTTTTCTGCGGTCGTTTCTATGTAAGCTGTGTTGGCAGCCCTCCCTGTAAGAGTTGTGGGACCTGACTATTTCTGCAATCACTTAATACATTTTAGTTAATTTTATGGTTTGAGCTTCCATTTTTCAAATCTTTACCAATTATTACATTTCTGCAAGGCTGACCCTCCAGTTCAGCTACATTGAACTGGCTAGTTTGAGTACATTATGTTTAATGTCCTAACCATATCCTGGGCACCCTGCTAGTGATTTCGTAAGGGAAGGGGTATTTTTCGTATGTTTTAATTAGTTGCTGTTCCCTTCCCCAAAGAGCAACCTCCTTTCTCTGCTCCCCACAATTGCTCTGTCCATTGCCAGATCTCGCACCCTCTTCTCTAGCCAGCGGGAAGAGAATGGCACTTACCTGCTACTGCCTCCTGTGCTGACCATCTTCAGTCTTGTGGTTCGACACATGTGGTGCCGGAAAATTACAACAGGCTGTGTAGTGCAAACCACCAGACTGAAGCCAGTCAGGAGAGGAGGCAGGAGGTAATCTCCACATTCCTCCTGCTGGCCAGGGAAGAGGAATAACTGGTAGCTCATCACTCCTAAAATCCAGGAATGGAAAATGGTAGTTTTCTAAGTAGCTGCCAGTTCATGGAACTTTTAATCCACCCTTTTTGGAAAGCTAACTGCTTCAGGGAAAATTGAAACACAAAGTCTTTTGCATATTTTCGACATTTGCTTATGGTATTTTTAGTTTTTCAACTACTGATGCACCTGAGGGGCTTCTAAACCCCGTTTTATTTGGGTACGTGCCAGGAACTTATAACCTGGATTGGCCACTGTTGGAAACAGGATGCTGGGTCTGATGGACCCTTGGTCTTGATACATTATGGCAACTTCTTATATTCTTATGAGATCCTTTTCTGAGATATTTGATTACTGCATCAAGTCAGGATTAAATTGCAGTAGATAGGCTGCCTTTAGTGTTGGGCATGATTTCTAGCATTGGAAAGCAGAGATCCATAGCTTTCAGGTAACACGAGACACATTGGTCTAACAGATGAACCTCATGAAATTGTTACACAAAATGGAAGCACAACCCTTAGTCCTTGAGAGTCACCAAGCTTTGCAAATTAATCAAGCTTCAGATGAAATGTATACGAGCCTACTGGATTGAATAATCATTGTGGCTGTAGTGGAATTCATACCTGTTTGTGGCCCAGAGAACCAGGGCTGTGTATTGCTGTCTTAGAAAATCATTATGGGAGCAATTTTCAAAATTCTGTGGGCAGGTACAAAGTCCACGGGCACTTTTCCCCCCTGAAGACTTTGCACCAATTCTAACAGGGAAAGACTTTTGCTTTGAAAATTGCTCAAGTTAAAAAAAAACCCAAAAAAAACCAGTATCCACAGGGATTTGAATCTGCTTTTGCTATGGGTACATTTTCCATGACAAGCAGTGTGTGTAACTACACCTCGCACCCATCTTCTTTTTCTTGCAGGTAAAAAAGCACACGTGTTGACCCCTGTGTACAGGGCAAGCAATTTTCAGTCTACTTTACCTGGGTAAATGGCATCTGAAAATTGCCCTCTGTGCTGTCAGAAAACAGTAGAGATTGGAAGTGCTTAGCCTTTTCTGGTACACTGCAAAGGAAAGAATCAGCAAATGCTTTAACCCTAGGGAATGGAACTCATAAGCCCCATTTTCTGCATCAAACACAAGGTCTAAATAGCAATGGTTTTATTCAAAGTAATGAACACATTAAACATGTTACAATGCATTGCTTTTAGCTTTCATTAAAACTGGGCAATTTGTGCACAACTCTGAGTTTTGACCCTATGCCTCTCAAAACAGGGTGTGCATGTGTCTGTGTGTGTGTACATCTTTGCACATTCAGCCATGAATAATGAGGCACAGCTAGATTGTCCTTGTCCTGCGTGGCTGTTATTCTCTGAATTAAACAATTTTAGAAATTAGAGCTCATTTGTTCATCTTATGATGGATACCTTTTAAAGTTATAGTAATAAAACATAACCTTGAATACACTGAATGTTATAATCTTCATGTGAATTTGGTGGTTATTGCAGCTATTGAGAAAATCACTTATTGTTACCCCCCTCTACTTCCTTGTCCTCCCCATCTCCCCATCCTTGTTACTTCCTGCCAACACACACAAGTTAGCCGCTTTCCTTCATGGAGTCTCCTTCCAAGAGGAACAGGTGAATTGATGCATCTGCTGCCAAGACCAGTGCTGCTGCTTGGCTGGCTGGCAGGCTGCTTCTACTGGTCCTGTACAGCACTTGCATGTAGTGGGCTGTGAATTTCAGGCACTACCTTTGGTGCCAAGCTCAGAAAGATGCTTTGTTTATGAAAGATGTTTTTTTTTCCTTTTGTTTATGGGGGGGAAAATGGTGACTTTTCATTCTTATTTTTAATTGTTGCATGGATCTGTGTAAAAGCTAGAAGCAAGTGTCATGTCCTAATCCTAATGCAACTAAACCAATAAAACACGGATATCTGTTACTGCAGGTAATGATGTAATTCTTGGACTTGTAAGTTTGCTGTATGCCATAATTAATGGTGCTTTTGTAGAGTGCTACAGTGACAGTCTGCTCTCTTGCTGAACCACATTTCTCTTTTTCTTTGTCCTCTTTGCAGATGATTCTGAAGGTAAAGAGCTGCTGTCTTATGTGCATGCTGCATCTAGTCATCACCCTTACCTTACTATGAAGTAATGCATGCTATGGATGTGGCCTTCTTCTGTTAATCATATTAATTTTTTTTTTTTATAACTGTTTATTTTTCAACCGTTCATAAACATACGAAGAAGTATACCCTTTTTATCAAACCATAATACACTGTCAGTGAAGGTATTATGTTAAGGAATATCATTCAAGTTCACTACAGGAAGCTTTGTCTCCCATGGTAGATTGACACTTAATTTTCATTGAGAGACAGCGTCCATTCCCCTCCAAGTCCAGCAAGGTTCCCACACTGAGCTGTAGATGTCTGCTTGGTCCCGGAGCACGTGGATTAGCTTTTCCATCTGTGCAACGTCAGCTACCTTGCTCTCCCAGCAGGTTACCATCAGGGCTCGCTTCCACAGATGTGCAATTGTAAATTGTGAAGCAGATAAGAGATGACCAGTCATTTTACGATGCCCCCTCATAATTAATCTATCTGGCCATATTTCCATAATATACAAAGATGGGCTTATTCCCAAACGTTGCCCACAAATGTCAAAATTACATTCAGTAATCTCTTTTCAGGAGGCGTAAACCTATCTACAATCCCACCATATATGCATATACGTTCCCTCCTTCCCACATCCTCACCAGCATTCTGTCCCCGAAGTACTAAATTTAGCAAAAATAAATAAATAAATAAATTGAAGTACAGTACATTTGATGTAACAACTTATACAATTCTTATCCTTTGTTACAAATCATAATACAACGTGACACTTTTAGATTTCCATACTTTATTATCCCAGTCGGTATCTAAATCAGTATTCTATTGCTGTATTAAGTTAGAAGTCCAATGCACGCATAAATACTTCTTAAAATATATATATAATACTGAATCCAGGTGTCTGGCTCTATTTTTATAGCACAGCACTCCCTCTATCCCCCTCACATTCCTCCACTTCAGGATCTAGTGCTGGGGTCTTTATAAGATCATGGTGCAGCTGTAAATATAAATATCTGCTTGAGGTGGGAATCTGAAACAACTGTACCAAATTGAAAAATGGTTTGATTTCCCATCCTCTAGTATTTGACACAGCCATCACAATCCTGCCTCCTCCCACCTCTGCATATCAGGGGAGAATGTGCATTGAGATACCTGTGAATTTTTCCAATGATGTAATATATCATTTCACTTCCATCCAGACCTGCATTGTGTGTGCTATAAGTAAATGTTCTCTAAGAATTGGCCTGAGTAAGTTAGAGGAAAAGGGCATATGCAACAGAGACATTAAACTGTACCCCTTTGTTGCTTCTTTCTCCAACAAGAACCAGGATTGTGGGACTGGAATTCTGGTAGCCCCATTTCTGCCATGTGTCTGTGCTTTACAATTCTCTGTATTTTAGTCATGAAGTTCTACTACCCCATATAAAGCTAGTTACTTCCTTAAGAGTCAGAAAGGCAGTTACTAGGACATCGCGCAGTAAGTGCTTTGAATGGGAATTCTAAGCGAGGTAGTATTCCCATCTTTATCAGATTAACTCTACCTATCGGAGAAATTTGAAAAGAGGTCCAGTTGCCCAAATCCTTTATTTTTTGAAATAATGGGACATAATTATCTTTGTATAATTTTGAAAGATCCCTTAGGATCCATATACCAAGATATTTAAAGCATCTATGGGTTCTCTGAAACCAATCCACTCCTCTCGGGTTACCTCTCACTTCTTCAAGGGCAAGCAGGATGGTAGTCCTCACACATAGGTGACATCATCAGAGAGAGCTTGGTATGGAAAACTTTTGTCAAAGTTTCTAGTAACTTTGCCAGACACATTGAGCATGCCCAGCATGCCACTAACCACGTGTCCACATGGGGTCCCTCTTCAGTCTTTTTTTCCGCGAAGCTGAAGCCCTGCGGTTGTGGAGCTTGCGCTTTTTCGATGAAAATTCTCTTCCACCGTTGCATAGGGTCCTTCTGTGTTTTGTGGGTTTTTTCTTCATCGCTTTTGGTAAGGTTCTCTGGAATTTGCGGTCAATTACAGACAGTGGTGCCCTCCAGTGGCCACCGGCCATCGACTGTGCATCGTGTACTTTTTGATATGGCATTATCCAGCTTTTGCCAGTACCCCCAGTGTCCCCGCACCATGACCATCACAGACCCCCACGAGGTCTGTGTCCTTTGCCTGGGGCATTGCACAATGTCTGTGGTTACGATCTTTGCGCCCGATGACCCCCTAAGGCCGTTGGGCACGGTTAGACAAAATGGAAAAGCTGTTCGGCTCTAAAAAATCTGATGTCAGCATCTAGTACTTCTACTCTGCAAGGGAAAGGAGTCTCTGCATTGATGCCCCTTGGTTTACTCTCTGCTAGTGCTCCTCAATCCCGAGGTGGGGGCGGGGGACCGAGTGAGATCCATATCCTCTCGGTCCAGTTCGGATTCCTCGACGTCTCGGGGAAGGACTGAGGTGAGCACGGCGAGAAGTCAAGGAAACACTCACGCCGCCTGTCCTCTTCGAAGTCAGACCATGGAAAGGCATCGACCACATCGACTCCTCCCCCGAAGCGGTCTCGTATGGAGGAGGGTATTCCCTCTGGTCCTCCCGAGGACTCTTGGCAGTCCCCACCTGTGCCAGTGGAAGGTTCATTTCCACCCTGTGACCCCGGGGTCGATCCGATTCCATTGCCGCCGCCTTCTCATGCTGTGCTATCCTTGGCAGCCTTTGAGGAGGAGTTAGAGAAGCGTGTGCGGTTGGTGGTCGGTTGGAGTGGCTGGACTTATTGCTCTGTGTCTTACCGACGCAGCCAGCTCAGATGTCCCACGTCCCTGAATGGCCACTCAGATGTCCCACGTCCCTGAATGGCCCGCTGCTGCTGCCACTGGTTCCCATTCCGGTGAGCGATTCCTCAGATGAGGAGGTTCCATTGGGGTCGATGGCGCCTCCATTGCGCATGGCACCCCTATATCCTCTGGCTCTCCCGGGGCCTCCAGGATCGATACCCTCTGTGTCATCGATGCCACTGGTGCTCTTGAAGCTGGGGATCCGTTGATGCCCATGTGGCCCCGGATCCCACCAATGTCCTCTGTTTCATCTTCGGTTCCACTGAAGGCCCTCTGGCTCGAGGCATAAGGCCCAGGTGGGTGCTCCACCACTCGCATCTCTGGACGTTCACAGCGAAGGAGAAGCCCCCTATGATCTCTGGGAAGGTGAGGCATCTTTTTCCTCCACGGAGGACTTGCCTTTGGAACCCTCTCCACTGGAGGAGAGGCGAAAATCCCCTCCAAAGGATCTTTCTTTCACTGGTTTTGTTAAGGCCATGGCGAAGCCGGTGCCTTTCCAGCTTTTGACAGAATAGCATTTTTGTTACAAGATGCTGGAAATCCAGCAATTTCTGGATACTCCTAAGGAGTTGGTGGCTATTCCAATCCATGGCAACTTTAAGGAGCTAATTGCCCGACTCTGGGAGCACCCCATCTTCGTTCCTCCTGTAAACCAGAAGATGGACGCAGTCTATCTGGTGAACCCACCAAGGGGTTTGAGTGCAGTCAGCTTCCTCACCAGTTAGTAGTGGTGGAATCGGCCCTAAAGAAAGCTCCCATGTCTCAGCACACCAGTTTTTACGACTTCTGGGTCACTGTGCATGTTACTCCATTTGCTCGGCTTCACATGCACAGGGCTCAGTGGACATTACGTTCCCAGTGGTGTTAAGCCACCCATGATCTTCAGGCTCTTGTCCTGATCACCACTCTCCTCTGACAGTCCCTCATGTGGTGGGAAACCCTACCCAGTCTGGAGTAAGGGATGCCTTTCTGGGACCCGCAGCCCCAGATTGTCCTCATCACAGAAGTGTCTCACATGGGTTGGGGAGTCCATGTTGCAGACCTCCACACTCAGGGCATTTGGTCCTTGCAGGAGAAGAAGTCCCAGATAAATTTCCTGGAGTTACGGGCGATCCATTACGCCCTGAGGGTGTTCAGAGAACGCCTGCGCAACAAGTGGTCCTGGTTCAGACCGACAATCAGGAGGCGATGTGGTATCTGAGCAAGCAGGGAGGAACAGGGTCATAAGCCCTCGGTCAGGAAGCAGTCCAGATCTGCTTGTGGGCCCTCAAGAACGGCATGTTCCTCCGGGTTCTGTAACTCTCCGGGACGGACCATGTCCTAGTGAACTCCTTGCGACGGACCTTCCGACCCCAAATGTGGTCCCTGAATCAAGAGGTAGCGAACCACATCTTTCACTTGTGGGGGACCCCAGATATGGATCTGTTTGATTCAGTCAAGAACAAGAAAGTGGATCGATTCTGCTCACTAGAACGGGCAAGCAGGGGATTAGTGTCGGATGCTTTTTCACTTCACTGGGGCACCGGCCTGCTGCACGCTTATCCTCCCCTTCTGCTAATCTCAAACACTCCAAAAGCTCCAACAGGACCGAGACCCCATGATCCTGGTCTCACCTTTTTGGCCTCTCCAGGTCTGGTTCCCACTTCTACGGGAGCTGGCCTTGGGCCCTCCAATTCAATTGGGGACTGCTCTGAACCTGATCTCTCAGGACTGGGGTAGGCTTCGCTACCCCAACTCCAAGCCCTGTCTCTCACGGCTTGGATTTTGACTGGGTGACCATACAGGTTCTGGGCCTTTCGGAAGGCATATCTTGAGTCATCTTGGAGCCCAGAAAACCCTCCACGAGAAAATCTTACAATCTCAAGTGGAAGTGGTTTTTGGCTTGGTGTGTTGGACACGGTCTGGATCCCTTCTCTTGTTCCTCACTGAAGCTTTTAGTCTACCTATTGCACTACTCCGAGTCTGGTCTGCAGACCACTTTGATGAGAGTTCACTTTAGTGCCATGGGAGCATACTATCAGGGGAGAGATTGTGCCTCCATTTCCACCCATCCGCTTGTGGGACAGTTCTTGCAGGGCTTGTTGCAACTTAGCTCTCACTCGGCCTCCAGCGTTTTTCTGGGACCTCAGTGTAGTCTTGTCCCAACTCATGAAGGCTCCATTTGAGCCCTTGTACTCTTGCGATCTGAAGTACCTATCCTGGAAGGTCATCTTCTTGGTAGCAGTTACTTCAGCGCGCAGGGTCAGTGAGCTGCAGGCTCTAGTGTTGTACCCCTCTTATACCAAATTTTGTCATAAGGTGATTTTACGTACACATCCGAAGTTCCTTCCTAAGGTTGTCTTGGAGTTCCATCAGTCAGTCCATTGTGTTGCCTTCCTTTTTTCCAAGGCCGCACGCTCACCAGGGTGAAAGGGCTCTGGTCTTTTACCTGGAACAGATGGTTCCTCGCTGCCTGTCCACTCAACTTTGTCTCCTTGGTCAAAACAGGTTGGAAGTTGCAGTGTCTAAGCAGACCTTATCCCATTCGCTAGCGGACTGTATTTCTTTTTGCTGCGTGCAAGCAGGCCAGCAGCTTGAAGATCACATCAAGGTTCATTCCGTTTGACCCATGTCTGTTTCGGTGGCTCATTTGCATGCCGTCCCCATTCAAGAGGTATGCAGGGCGGCGACCTGGAGTGCCCTCCAGACATTTGCCTCTCATTATTGTCTGGATAAGGATGGCCGATGTGACAGTCATTTTGGTCAGTCAGTCCTCCATAATCTTTTTCAGCCTTGAAACCCCAACTCTTCCTACTGTGGGCCCTTTCCTTGGGTGCAGACTTGCTCCCCTAGTTCTAGCAGCTCTAATTGTTGTGCACGTTGGCATCTGTTCTATGCTCACGTGTTGGGAGCAGCCTGGAGCTACAAAATCACCCATGTGTGAGGACTACCATCCTGCTTGTCCTTGGAGGAAACAGTTGCTTACCTGTAATAGGTGTTAGTCCTCACGAAACTCGCCTGCCACCCCGCAGATTTGGGTTTTCTCTTGGTTTATTTTATTTTTCGCGAACCCTGTTATAAAACTGAAGAGGGACTTCACGTGGTTAGTGGAATGCTGGGCAAGCTAGTTTTCAGTGCCAGTCTTCATCTGATGATGTCATCCAAGTGTGAGGACTAACATCCTGCTGTCCTTGGAGAGCACCTATTACAGGTAAGCAACTCAGCTATCTCCCACCAGCATCAGCGCAGATTTAGAATAATTGACTACATATCCCGATAAAGACCCATATTGTTCTAGAAACTTCTACAAAGCCACAAGAGCACCTGAAAAGTTTAAGTAAAGGAGAGCATCATCTGCATATAAAGAAATTTTGTAACTACCAATTTTGAAACTTTGATTAATACGATATCTGCAGTTTGCTTGGGCCAGGACCTCAATCACATGATCAAACAGTAATGGGGAAAGAAGACACCCCTGCCTTTCCTCCACTCTAGCAGAAGAAATCAGAGAGAACCCTGCCCGTAATTACTCTAGCCTTGGGCTCTGTATACAATGCCTTTATTCAAAAGATAAAGGACTCAGGAAAATGAAAGTGTTTCAGCACTGCAAACATAAAGGGCCACGAGACCCGATCAAACACTTTGACAGTTATATGGAAGACTGCAGCCCTCTCCTGAGGGAGACTTGGCAGTCTCAGCAGCTCCAAGAAGGAGAATGTCTCCCTCCACAGGTGTGGTTTGCGCTCCATAAAAATTAGAAAAATGGGAGGTAATCAACTTGTTAATATCTGATGGAAAGTTTGATATTCCCTTGTGAGTCTCCAATACTTAATCGCTCTCGCTAGTCAGGGACCAACCTTCCTCCCATGTTCATAGTAAGTTTATTTCGTCAATCGCAATGATTTTTCTATATTGAAAACTTGCACCTGTTTTAATTCATCCCTTGCCAAAGTCACTTGTTTAAGTGTTCTGTTAGAACTATTTGGTTTATGCTGATGTTCAAAGGTTACCATATTTGTTTCCAACTCCTTCTGCCTCTTATTTCTCTGGCGGTTAAGATAACTATTGTGAGATATTATATCTCCCCTAACCACTGCTTTTAGGCTTCCCATCTTAATGCAGGATTATATTCCGTTGCAGGACTGTGAATCTAATAATTTTGGATGACCTCTCGTAGTTTGTCTCTGAAATCCCTCCTATTCAACAAGAAAGTATTCATTCTTTATGACCTGAAAAAACCTATAGACTTGCCGAAGTGAAAATAAATAGCCACTGCGTGATGGTCAGATATTGTGCAAGATAATATTTCAGTTTCTAGAACTGTAGCAGATAAGGGTCCATTATACAAAAAGTAGTCTATCCATCTAGTGCCTCCAGACATCCAGTAAGTTAAATATCTGCACCAAATTTAAGGCCATGGCGAAGCCGGTGCCTTTCCAGCTTTTGACAGAATAGCATTCTTGTTACAAGACGTTGGAAATCCTGCAATTTCTGTTGGATTTGAAAAATTGAAAACGAGCGCAAAAAAGTTAATATGCATTGAGTTCCCACTAAGAACTCTTAACAAGACAAACCCCATGATTATATGTAGTGAGGAGTTCACTTATTCTTGGAAAAACTGATTCTCAACAGTGATCTCCTCACTACATATAATCATGGGATTTGTCTTGTTAGAGTTCTTAGTGGGAACTCAATGCATATTAACTTTTTTGTGCTCGTTTTCAATTTTTCAAATCCAACACTTTTACAGACACAGAAGAAAGCCACTTATCTTAATTATGCAGCATATGTAGGCAGCGATGAATTTAGCCTCCTGCCTTTTTTGTGAAAAAATGCCATGAGTGAAGGACTCGCTGAAAGGAGCTCAAATTTACAGACAGACACTATTGCAGCCAGCCCCTGATGAAGCTGTCATAACGAAACATGCGCTGTGTCGGGTGTACTGGGCAGGACCTTTAAAAATTGTTACTGCTTACCAGAAATCGCAGGCAGGACGCTAAATTCATCGCTGCCTACATATGCTGCAGAATTAGGATAAGTGGCTTTCTTCTGTGTCTGTAAATTGTTGGATTTGAAGAATTGAAAACGAGCACAAAAAAAGTTAATATGCATTGAGTTCCCATAAGAACTCTAACAAGACAAACCCCATGATTATATGTAGTGAGCAGTTCATTTATTCTTGGAAAAACTGATTCTCAACAGTGAACGCCACGAAACACGTTGCAAATACGTGCAAGTTGGCTCACATATGAGGGTTGTCTTAGGCACAAATATTTATTCGTATAAATATATGATTTTTTTCACATACCACGTGGTTTAATTATTTTGACACTATTTTATTCAGCAAGAATGAGAGATTTATTTCAAAATAAGTTTTGCTTTCATTGAATTATAGACGGGATGATCTTCATTGGGTAAGAATTTTAAATTGCAGTAGCTGTAACTTGAAGAATGAGGTCATAGGTCTAGTAACAAATGGCTATATATACAGTTCTGTGCCATTTTAGGATTTGTATTTCTGGAAGCCAAAAGGTGTTTTTGAACCTGGTTCTTGATTCTTTTCTTTTTGTCTTCTCCCATCTGCTGATGTTTCTTTCTCCCCATAATAGCAGGGGTCCCCAAACTATGGCTCGTGGGTTGATCTGGCCTGTAGAGCAATTTCTTTCCAGCTCACCAAACATTTTGAATTGGCCTATGGAGCAAGGTTTTTTTTTTAAGTATAGTGGTAAGATAAGCACACAGTGCTGATGGAGTCTCAAACATCCTACAGCAAAAGAACAAGTCTTGCGCGATGACAAAAGAAATAGGAAGTGCAGGCAGGGTCCCAAATTCTCCCCAGCAGAGAAGTTCCAGAAGAGGAGAAGCGGTTGGGTGTGAATGAGGACAAGAGGAGAGAGGAGTGTGAGTGAAAGAGAGAAGCAGTGAGAAGAGAGGACAGAGTCCGAGACCAGAGGGAAGAAGCCAGCAGGAGCATAATGGGGAGGGGGGATGTGCGAGGGGGAGTGTATCAGCCACTTACACATCACCTCTGCGCTATCTCATGGGACAGATGCAGATACTGAAGAAGGTGGGGAGGCAGGTGGTAGGGTTGATAACTTGGTAAGAATATTTTCCTGACACCCTAGCGGCCATTTCTCTGCAGGAACCCTGCCATCTGCCTCCCTTCATCTACAGGACTTCAAATCACTAAAAGGGTCAGACCCTAAGGGAGGACGCATCACTGCTGCCTCTCCCGCCTGGGCCCTGTTGGTGATTTGGAAATGTCACATGCAGCCTTTCATTTAAAACGTTTGGGGAACCCCGGGTGTAGCAAAATCCCAAAATGTGTTACCCTTCTAACTAGCCCTTCTCTTTATAGATCTCTTTGTCTAGTAGTTAGGGGACCTTGTTTTGTTTCCGGTCAAATTCGTGGTGCCTCCCCCATCTCTTCTTTGCTCATAGTGCTTAGATGCAAACTGGAATGGGAAACTTCTGCTTGAACCTTCCCATTCTCTCTCCCATTCCTCACAGTACAGTGATAACTGCTACGACACTGCTTTAGCCTCTTTGTGTTCCCGCTGCACCACCCCCACAAGTTCCATTTCACCTCCATTCTCTAGCTGATAGGCCTGAGGAGGGTCTAGATTCTTAGCTAAATGAGAATGGGAGCAGAAACCTCCACTAAAGCAGAAAGCCTCACTGGTTTAAGTCAAAAGGAGGGAGTTACTCTCTGTGCCATGCTGCATCGCTGCTCCTCCCTTCCCACCATCGTGGCCACTGTCTGCCAGAGGCCTAAGTGCAGGATCTGAGATCTTCCCAAACTCCACAGGTACCATTGGATGAGAGAGACAAACTCTAGTCTTTTGGAATTGAACTATCCCTGCCGTTTTGTCTGTAAATATTTGTTTTTTGTTGTCATTTTATCAGCAATTTAATTTTGCTTAGTATTCTCTAATTCTTATGTTTACTAATTTTCTAGATGTATTTCTAGGTGTATTACCACCACCATTATTCACAACTAACAATCAAATTAAGCCAATATCCTCTGTCAATCACACCAGAAACCTTGGAGTAATAATTGACGATAACCTATCTTATAATAACCACATTACCACCAAAATCAAAGAAGGTTATCACAAACTCCTAATTCTACGGCGGATAAAACCTTTTCTAAATTTAGTAGATTTCAGAACAGTTTTACAACTAATTATCTTCTCAACCATTGACTACTGTAATTCCCTTAATGATTGGCCTTCCATATATCAACTTCAAGCCTTTACAGATTCTTCAAAACGCTGCAGCAAGAATTTTAACTGGAAAAAAAAAGAATGATCACATTACCCCTGTATTATCTTCACTACTCTGGCTCCCTATTAAATCACGAATTGATTATAAGATTTTAATAATTATAAACAAATTAATTCATTCCGATCACCACAAACAAACAAGCTTAAAAATCACGTTACAGAACAACAACAGGAATCTTCGATCAAATAATACCTCTCGTCTAATAATTCCACCCATCAAAGATGCTCATCTTTCAACAACAAGAAATAGAGCTTTCTCCATTGCCTGTCCTAAAAAATGGAACTCCTTACCACCTTATTTAAGAACTCAAACGAATATCAGAACTTTCAAAAAAGATTTAAAGACTTTTCTTTTTCATAAAGTCTACGTTAATGATTATTTCAACAATCTAATTGTAACCAAGACTACCAACCATACTCATGCAAAAGAGATAATGAAATATCGTCTGGCAACGACCATCATAATAGCAATATGAACTTATAATTAACAACACTAGAAGACCATCCTGAATATGTTTAAATACCAATACTGTTACCACTATCCTTTTCCCTTCTTTTCCTTATGCTCCTTTTTCACCACCAACCTCTCTCCGATCCCTTCTTCTTTTCCCCTATTAATTTATGCATCAATGTTTTTAATGGTTTATTCTCTGTTTGATTTTTGTAAACCGTTATGATGGCTGAACCGAATGACGGTATATAAAACTAAATAAATAAATGAAACATTCAGCATATTTTGTCTAAATAACTCAATCATTTTCTCTGAGTAGAAATTAAAAAAATGCAATACAAAAAGTTACTGCTTGAAGATACAGAATTTTCATTTTTTTTAACTTTATTTTTATTTGAATTTAAACATATTCAAATATTCATATATTTGAAAGAAAAAAGTGAGTTATACAATCTTTGTAAATATACAGGTATATAGAAATAAAAAAGAAAACAAAAAACAGAGTATAACCCTAAAAGACCTCAGATAATGGGGGTGGGGGAGAGTAAAAGGTCTTGGGGTCAGACCTACAGCGCTAAAAATACATTCACAGAATAATTATGGTTAGCCTGAGCATACATTGCCTCCTCATAAAGAGTCTTAACGCACTAAGAGGGCTGAAAGGTAGTGCCACGTCTAACATCGATGAAGTCTCTTAGCTACATTGGATCAAAAAACCATATCTAGCTGCATTTAAAACTACTAAACATTTGCAAGGGTGTCTAACTGAAGAGGAGGCATCCAAAGAAATGACCTCTGATCTCATGGCCACGAATCTCCTCTGCTTCTGCGTCGCCTTAGCTAAGTCAGGAAATATCCAAATTCTCTCACCCTTAAAGAAGGCCTCTCGATGGAGATCACGTGACGCTGTGAGGGAGAGCAGATGTGATTCTCCTTCTCGGACTCTCATCCGGCCTATCCAGCCCCATCCTTTGCATTTAAAATCCTTACAATACCAACAAACCTTGGGATTAAGACGGTGAGCTCTCTCTGCATTAATTGAGTGTAAAATGTCAACCCGGATGGCACGGAAAGATAAAGAAAAAGAGAAGGAAAAGGGAAGGCCTGCTGAGATGGCATCTGATGAAGAGCTGGGGTTGTCTGAATCCCCGGTCCCCACAAACTGGGCGGATATCAAAGCTGCCGTGGTGGAGGCACTAGAACCAGAATTAAGAAGCTTTCCCACCAACTTGGAGACCTCACGGCTTCTATTGCAGGTTATGAAGCCAGATTCGGAGAGTTAGAACACAGAGTTTCGGAGACAGAAGATGGCCTGCATACAGCACAGACAGAGCTAGCCTCTCTAAAGAAAGCGCTGGCGTCTCAAACTGATCGTATTGAAGACCTAGAAAATAGATCCCGACGATCCAATCTTAGATTTGTGGGATTGCCAGAATCACTTCCTGAGAGGGAATTATCATCATGGCTGGAAGCCTGGCTCATTAAAGAACTCGCTTTAAATTTGCAGCATGGGCCCCTGAGGGTAGAAAGGGCCCATCGGCTGGGAATTAAAAAACCACAGCAGGACAGACCTAGAGTGGTCATAGCCAAAATTTTAAACTATGCACACAAAGAAGAGATTCTGAGAGCAGCAAGGGGCACTGGAGACTTACGATATGAGGGTCAGAAGATCCTTATTTTTCAGCAGCCCTATCAGCCCAACGGCGTACCCTGGCACCATTGTGTTCCCAGCTACATAATCTTGGTCACCGAGCCCTGATTATTTATCCAGCACGAGTTCGAGTTACTACAGCGACCGGTCCCCGCTGGTTTACCACTGTCAGGGAACTACAGGAATTCATTAAAACACTTACCGTTTCGGAGGGGGACTCCAGGAAAGCAACAGACAATCACAGAGCCTGATCACCACGTGGGTAAGATGGCTGCCGGCGTCTTCCCGAGTCAGGCTCATGAAATGGTAATTGGCAATTCGAACTAAACAAAAAAAAAAAAAAAAAGGAAATGGAGCCTAATTAACATTCTTAATTGTGACCCAGCCGTCCCACCTATAACCCCGGGCTATTTGCTTTGTCCCCCGGAGAGTGGAGAGTCTGTTCAGGTAGGAGAAACTACTATGGAAAAAAAAAAAAAGTAAACCAGACAGTCAAACACTGAATCAACAAGGAGGTGTGCCTCTTGTTTACCCGATTCCCACGGGCATAATCGGGGTCAGCCTAACGAGGGGTGGCTTGGTTGGGCTCATGGAAAGTGGCGGCTGAGGGTGAGAGACTCGCACCTCTGGGCATGGTAGAAAACGAATCGATCCTGCCTGCCAGATTCCTTTGCGAAGATAAAGGTATACTACAATCGTGGGACTTTTCTTGAGCTGGATGGACGTGGTGAGGGGGACAGACTTGGTCACTGGCTCCAGTTCCGGGGCAGAAGGATATCCAAACACTGACAGTGAAACAGCCGGTGAAGCCAGCTTCAAAACTGACAATAGTTTTTAATGTTGTAATTTTTTGTGCGTTGTTTTTTCAATTTCATGGTTTCCAGTTTTTTTTGACCTATGTGCAATCAATAAGGATCAGGTTTCAGTAAAAATTACACAACTATAGAGCTTTATAAGCCTGAGAATCGAGAGGGCTGATTATACATAAGTTTAGCTCTGATTGCGACTGGGAAAATAGAGGGATAAGATAGGTTAAATTGTTTTAAAGTTTATCACATTCTATAATATGGCAGGGCCGTTAGGGCTCTGACATCCGGTTAACTAATCGGTGGAGACACTGGTTTTGCGCTGCTTTCTACCCATCCCTGTTTCGATGGGGAAAACAATGCTAAACAAAACTACATTGTTGGGGAGTGTTCTGATTTAGGTGGGCTGAAGACGGGGTGAGAGTTGTAAGTGTTACGTCGTGATCTTGGGACTGGGGTTGATAAGATTAATGTTCGGGGATTTAGAAATAGGAGGGACTAGGGAGAGTGTTGGGGGGACGGTAGGGGGGGGGGGCTGGAGGGAGGGGGGTGGGGGAAGGTATTAACAAAGAAGTACACTTGCGCCCCTGCGGGAGTGAAAAGAGTTCATGTTCTGACACACTAGGTATCACACGAGTGGAACCAACACGGTGGTTCAGGGGAGGGTCCTTGCTGGGACGGCCCTCTCTTGTTTTCGATGGATCATTTACACATGGGGAAATTCAATTTTGGGTGTCCGATTATGGTTAAAACAGGACATAGGGTAACATCCTGGAATGTCTGTGGTATCCATTCACCGGTTAAAAGATATAAAATTTTGCAGGCTCTAAAACGTAATTCCACCGACTTGGCGTTCCTGCAGGAAACTCACTTATCAGATCTAGAACACTTAAAACTGCGTCAAGGATGGGTGGGAGAGGTACATTTTGCATCAGCTAGTTCCCGATCAGCGGGAGTAGCGATTTTGATAAAAAAGAATTTCCCTTTGCAGGTATTGAAAGAGTTTAAGGATCCTGAGGGGCGGTACCTGATTTTGGAGGCCGAATTACAGCAGACTCCTATGGTACTATGCTGTGTTTATGCTCCTAATTCTCAACAAGCGGGGTTTTACCGCAGACTCCAGCAAGCACTCCTTCCTTAACTAGATAAATATTTAGTGATAGGGGGAGATTTTAATGCCTTAAAAGACCCGGCCTGGGATAGACTAGCGGCTGGTCCGCTGGCTGGACGGCCTAGCAAGGAATTAAAGACACTAGAGGCAACATTACATTTAGCGGACTCGTGGCGGACATTGCACCCCTTTGAAAAAAGTTTCTCCCATTTCTCTCGAGCACATGCAACCCAATCCCGCATTGATTACTTTTTTGTAGGTACCTCCTACTTTTCCCAAGTCACTGAGGCAGATATTGGAGATGTCCTCATTTCTGACCATGCGCCCATATGGCTAGATTTGAAAACCAATCAAGCTCAGCCAAAAGAGAGGCACTGGAGGTACCCGTATTTTCTTGCGGAGGATTTGGCTTTTCAGCAGTACATACGAGGGAGATGGGAGGAATTTGCCTCGCTGAATGCGCAACATCTGGGAGATCCAGTTCTTTTCTGGAATACGGCCAAAGTAGTATTGAGAAGCGATATAATTTCATATATAGCTCACTGGAGGAAATCCACCGATCAGAGGTTGCTCCTTCTTAGTGCACAGTTAAAGGGCGCAAAACGAGATCTTGTAGCGCAACAGTCAGGATCTTGTCGCGCCGCCTACCTAGCTCTGCAAACAGCGATTAACTCCCTCTTGCACCAAAGGGCCATCAAAAGTATTCATTATTATAGATATAAATTACATCAATTCGGGAATAAATCAGGGAAAATGATGGCAAATTTGGTGCGATCAGTGGGTGGCTCCCGACATGTTACAGCATTGCGAACAAATAGAGGACAGATTGTAAATGATACCCCTGATATTTTAAAGGCCTTTCAAGAATATTATACTGAACTCTATAAGGCAGGGGGTTGGTCTCCTACAAAATGGGAGTCATTCTCTGCTCGTGTTAAGCTGCCATCCATCACTGTGGCCCAGCAGAGATGGTTAAATGAGCCGATCCGGGAGGAGGAGGTTAGTAAAGCCATTCGGGCCGCTAAAAAATTAAAGACACCTGGACCGGATGGATATAGTGCGGAATTCTACCAGTGTTTAATAGAACCCATGAAGGGCCTTCTTCCCTTGGTGTTTCAGAGTTGGATCACGTTAGGCTCCTTCCCTCTACTGGGTAACATGGCACACATGACCCTAATCCTGAAACCAGGCAAGGATCTGCTGGAACCAACAGCGTATCGTCCCATCTCACTATTGAATGTGGATCACAAATTCCTGGCTAAAATTCTAGCAGATCGCCTGGGCACAATTTTACCTCACCTCATCCACCAAGGCCAGGTGGGATTTGTCCAAAAGCGTTACGCCCTAACCAATATTAGGAAAGTAATGGCTGCGATGACACTTTGTGAGCGAACTGATATCCCCTTTTTACTGGTTAGTCTAGACGCAGAAAAGGCGTTTGACTGAGTCGAATGGGGATATTTGTTCCAGGTACTCACTGAAATGGGGTTTCAAGGGTTTTTCTTAGAGGCGATTCAGTTGCTGTACAGCGCCCCCTAAGCTAGATTGCTAATTAATGGAGTGTTGTCCTCCCCTATCCCAGTACTACGGGGAACGCGTCAAGGTTGCCCGCTATCTCCCCTTTTATTTTTACTGACTCTAGAGCTGTTGCTCATGGCACTGCAGGAAGCTACTTTGATACGAGGGGTGCAGTTCTATTCGGGTGCAAAGAAAGAGATTTTTAAATATGCCGCTTTTGCAGACGACATCTTAGTCTTTCTAACATCCCCAGCCCGCTCTTTACCGACGCTACTAGCGCTCTTTAAAGCTTTTGGAGAGTTTTCCGGACTGAGCATCAATTGGGATAAATCAGAGGCGTTGGGCTTTCCTTCCACTTTGCGGGTAGGTTGGCAGGATCCATTTCCATTACACTGGGCCGAATCTGTGCTTAAATACTTGGGAGTTTTTCTCTCTACAGATTTGCGATCCATTTACTCCCTTAATATTACCCGACTATTGAACTTGACGAAAGAAAAACTAAATCATTGGAGGGGGCTTCCCTTATCTTTGGGAGGGCGTATTAATTTGTTTAAATTAATTATCCTACCTAAATGGCTTTATGTAATACAGAATCTCCCGTTTCTCCTTAGCCGGAAGGATATGGGGACTTTGGACAAATTAATTCGAACCTTCATATGGAAGGGGAAGAAAGCCCGTATCCCCCTGCGTTGGTTAAAAGTGAAATGGGGTGAGGGTGGTATGGGAGTACCGGATCTGAACAGTTATGTGGTGGCGGCAAACTCACGCCTGGTCCGAGATTGGATCTCGGGAGACTCTACCTTACTTAGCCTAATAGCGGAGCAAACGTTGGTGGCTCCCCTGGATATACGATTTGTACTAATGTGTCCTAGTAGGGAATTGACCGACGTAAAGCGAAACCCCCTTATAGCACCTCTCCGACAAGCCTGGCAACATTTGACAAAACATCTTGGCCTTCCTGAATGTAATGCGTTTCTGATGCCTATTGGAGGTAATCCACAATTTACTCCAGGGTCCCAAAATAGAGTGTTTCGAGAATGGCAGCAAAGGGGTATAACTATGTTGGGCCATGTAACGGACAAATTTGGGGTCCTTTTTCCTTTTGAAACCCTCCAAACTCTATATGGCTTGCAGGATACTCATTTATTTGGCTACATGCAGATCCGTCACTATTTTACCTCACTTCCGGCTTCTTGTAAAGTTCTTGGCCACCTCCAGGCTCTTGAGCGGTTTTTTCAGCTGGGTCGGACACATGGCCCCTCACTTTCAGAATATTATCAGGTACTTACTAAAAGTTTGGCCCCTGAAGCTTGTATTCGTGCGACGGAGTGCTGGAATAGGGATGGACTGTTTCAGGTACCTCCTGGAGTCTTTAAGGCTTCGATGCGAACGTTATCAACTGTTACAAGTAATATGTATTATAGAGAAATGCAGATCAAGCTGTTATATCGAGCATATATTACACCACAAATTGCCTTTCATGCGCACCTTGTGCAGAATGCATCCTGTCCAAAATGTTCATGTATTAAGGGGACTTTATCACATGTTTTCTGGGAATGTCCGGGGATTCATTCTTATTGGGTGAGGATTGTGCATTATCTGAGTGAGTTGTTGGATGTGAAATTGCCTATGTCCCCATATATGATCTTATTTGATTGTATCCCCCGACCCTTGATTAAGGGCCAGGAATTTCGATGGTTTCTACGTAAAGCCTTTGCAGTGGGGAAAAAGATTGTTTTACTTAATTGGAAGGAAACTACGAATCCATCTTTCTGGACGTGGCGAATACATCTCCATCGCCTGATGCAGCTGGAAAGCTTGTCTTCCAAGACAGACCCGCAAAGGCGGAGACGCTTTCTTCGAATCTGGAATGGATATATACAGGCATTACCTCATCGAGCTCGGAGTTTGATTCTTAACTGCTGAATGGACCAATAGACGAGATAGTAACCACTCGTGTGTTCTTACCTGTAATAATTAATGACATGAACTGGGACTTGTAAAAGGGGGGTGGGTAATGGGGACAACTGCAGAATATTATGTTAATGTGGTTAGGAGTTGGGATATAGAAGAAACTACATATCGCTAACTCCCGATGTATTGTTGAAACATTTCCATAATAATAAAATTGTTTACAACAAAAGAAGGCCTCTCGATGTAGAAAAAATAAACGAAGAACATTATTTCTATCCTGTAGAAACACAAACAAAACCAGCAAAGTAGGTCTAGAGAAGGCTGGTGACCCAGAATTTTCCAGAAGATCAGTTAAATCATAGGGTGTGTTCTGCTCTCCTCTATCCATTTTTTTTTCTTAGCAGATGGTAAATAAAAAAAAAAGTTTTGGATCAGAGGCAGCGCTGATTCAGAAATTTGCAACACTTACAATTTAAACATATCAATGGGAGAAATCATTGGAGTTTGAGAACAATTTAGAATATGCAAATTCAAATTCTTTAAAAATTTTTCCTTGTTTTCCAACCTTTGTGAGATTGATGTTAAGTCACTATTTGTTTAACTTGCAGTTCTTTAATTTGATAAGTTTAAGCCTCCAAATTAGTGACTTTAGCTTCTCAGGAAGATAAACGATGATCTTGAGTTTGTAACTTAGCATGAATGTCAAGAGTAATAGTTACCAACGAAGAAACTGACTGCTTAATAGTTGCCATTGCAGTCCAAAAACTATCCAGCGTTACAGAGGGAGGTTTACATAATGCAGTTCTAACCTATAAAGATGAAATAACTGCTAGAACCTCCTGCGAAGAAGCTCCCATGGCTTGCAGCAATGAAGAAACTTCACTCGACACTGAGATTTCAGCTTTCAGCCTGCCTCTCTGGCCCCTTAGAATGTTGGCTGCATTTCACTCACAGCGGAGAACAGGCGGGTGCCGACCGATGACATGATGACAGTGCCAGAATGGCAGACATGCTCCGGCATTTCAGCCATCGCATGGGCAACAGCACCAGGAGGCCTCTGCATTGACCAATCAACAGGGCTTAGCAAAGCTTCAGCCATTGACAGGCCAGCATCCCCAGAGCCAGCCAATTCAACCTCTGATGTCAGCAAAGGTAAAATGGATGAGTAGTCCAGCATAGTGGTTTGCCATGCTATTCCCGCCGAAGGAAAAATCAGGTGATGCCCTTCCTCTTGCCCATGGCCACCTAGGAAGGAGTATACAGCAATTTTTCAAAGAAAAGCAGGGAAAGTCTAGGAGCTTGAGTTCCTGCATCTGCTCAGTGTGCCATCTTGATACCCCCCAATAATTTTAAATTTTTGATGCATATTTTCTCCCTCTGGTTCAATCCCATCCTCAGGTTTGATCCTGCAGTTTGCTCAACCCCCCCTTTTTTCCCCCATCTCTCTCTTGGCTTGAACCCCAGGCTTGATCAACTTTCTCCCTAGGGTTGATGACCCAGCTTGTTCTCTCTTCCCCTCCCAGCTCAACCCTGAGGCTATATTTCACTCCCCCACAGCACTCCTCCTCTGTCATAAGAACATAAGAACATGCCATATTGGGTCAGACCAAGGGTCCATCAAGCCCAGCATCCTGTTTCCAACAGTGGCCAATCCAGGCCATAAGAACCTGGCAAGTACCCAAAAACTAAGTCTATTCCATGTTACCATTGCTAGTAATAGCAGTGGCTATTTTCTAAGTCAACTTAATTAATAGCAGGTAGTGGACTTCTCCAAGAACTTATCCAATCCTTTTTTAAACACAGCTATACTAACTGCACTAACCACATCCTCTGGCAACAAATTCCAGAGTTTAATTGTGCATTGAGTAAAAAAGAACTTTCTCCAATTAGTTTTAAATGTGCCTCATGCTAACTTCATGGAGTGCCCCCTAGTCTTTCTATTATCCGAAAGAGTAAATAACCGATTCACATCTACCCATTCTAGACCTCTCATGATTTTAAACATCTCTATCATATCCCCCCTCAGCTGTCTCTTCTCCAAGCTGAAAAGTCCTAACCTCTTTAGTCTTTCCTCCTAGGGGAGCTGTTCCATTCCCCTTATCATTTTGGTAGCCCTTCTCTGTACCTTCTCCATCGCAATTATATCTTTTTTGAGATGCAGTGATCAGAATTGTACACAGTATTCAAGGTGTGGTCTCACCATGGAGCGATACAGAGGCATTATGACATTTTCCTTTTTATTCACCATTCCTTTTCTAATAATTCCCAACATTCTGTTTGCTTTTTTGACTGCCGCAGCACACTGAACCGACAAGTTCAATGTGTTATCCACTATGACGCCTAGATCTCTTTCTTGGGTTGTAGCACCTAATATGGAACCTAACATTGTGTAACTATAGCATGGGTTATTTTTCCCTATATGCATCACCTTTCACTTATCCACATTAAATTTCATCTGCCATTTTGATGCCCAATTTTCCTGTCTCTCAAGGTCTTCCTGCAATTTATCACAATCTGCTTGTGATTTAACTACTCTGATCAATTTTGCATCATCTGCAAATTTGATTACCTTGCTCATTGTATTTCTTTCCAGATCATTTATAAATATATTGAAAAGTATGGGTCCCAATACAGATCCCTGAGGCACTCCACTGCCCACTCCCTTCCACTGAGAAAATTGACCATTTAATCCTACTCTCTGTTTCCTGTCTTTTAGCCAGTTTGTAATCCACGAAAGGACATCGCCACCTATCCTATGACTTTTTACTTTTCCTAGAAGCCTCTCATGAGGAACTTTCTCAAACACCTTCTGAAAATCCAAGTATACTATATCTACCGGTTCACCTTTATCCACATGTTTATTAACTCCTTCAAAAAAGTGAATCAGATTTGTGAGGCAAGAATTGCCTTGGGTAAAGCCATGCTGATTTTGTTCCGTTAAATCATGTCTTTCTATATGTTCTGTGATTTTGATGTTTAGAAGACTTTCCACTATTTTTCCTGGCACTGAAGTCAGGCTAACCGGTCTGTAGTTTCCCGGATTGCCCCTGGAGCCCTTTTTAAATATTGGGGTTACATTAGCTATCCCTCCAAAAAGACCTGCAGTGCTTTCTTGCCTCCTCCTGTCTCACTCTTAGTGTATTCCTTCCCAGTTCTCTGCTCCCCAGCAAGATTCCCCGGCTTGTGATCTAGCTCCACCCACACTGCTCCTTTCTCCATCATGGGAGGACACTGCTACTGCAGCCTCCACAATCGTCCAGCTACTGCCACCTCATCTTGTCTTTTGATCAACGACACAAATGCCTTGTCTGTGTTCTGTCCTGTGTGGACCACCATCACGTCATCTGTCTTCTGACCTGCGTGGCAGACTCTGCCACTTATGTCTACTCTAAACGATTCTGCTGGTTCCTGTCCCTGTGCAAAAATTCTGCATGGGAAGGGAGCTCTGCACAAATTCTGTGCTGCACAAGTGTGCAGAATTCTCCCTGGAGTAATTAACTTTTGAGGTCTGCTTCAGAGCAAAAACTGCACAAACATGAAATGAAAGGAAACCTTCATGCCATAGATATGTTAATTCACTTTTTAATTTTTATTGTATTTTTGGCTCTGCCATTCCTCTTGCTTCTTTTGGGCTTTCAGTTCATTCAGAATTTGAGTCTGGGACTCTTTTGGGCCTCGGAGCCATAAGCCTTTATTTTCAACTACCTGGGGATATTGCCTTATTTTTGTAACATTCAACTTAGCCCAGCCATTACTGTGACTGTCCTCAGCCAGAAGCCGAAGACCAAAGCTCCCTCTGTAACCCAGTACACGTGCACCCTCAATGTTGCCGTTGAGAAGTGGCTGAGATTCCTTTCACCCCAGAGGCTGTGACCGTTTATTCCAGAAGTGTAATTTTGAGAACAAACCCCCAAACAGCTTCATTTCCAAGATATCCATTTGATTGGCGCATTTAGCACCTGCTATTTTTCTGTTTGTTTTATTCGCCTTTCCCTTCACCAGTTAAGAGAGTAGAGTTGCTTTCTGATTCCTCTGTTGCGCAAGGCACAAAAAGAAACCTGTCTCTGACTGATTTCTCTTCTGTGATGTTATTAGCATTGTTCCATACCTGTGCTTGCTCTGTGTTTCCACTATGCATGAGCTAATGTGTACATAATTTTCTTTTTCTTTCAGCATTTCAACTATTGAGGAATATGTTACTTTACATGGACAAGAAGTAGTGACATGTAACATAGTAACATAGCAATGATGGCAGAAAAAGACCAAAATAGTTCATCTAGTCTGCCCAGCAAGCTTCCCAAGGCAGTCCCTGCCGCTCTGTGCAGGTTACCCCCAGGTTTCTCTTAAGGGTATTAACTGCCGCTCCGTGCCGGTTAAGCTTTATTTATTCCCATCCTCTAGCCTTTTAGGGATCCACAGTGTTACCTTTATAATATCCCCCCCCCCCCCCCCAAAAAAAAACCCAAAACCAAACAAACCATAGGGCAATATTCCAAATATTTATTGGTGTTACAAAGATTTCACGTGCCAGGAGAACTTGCTTCAACTGCATCAAATATTTGTCATGCCCCCTAGCTGATTAAAGACCACTTCATCCACTCAAATTTCCCTTTTATTTTTTTATCTGTTTACTGTGCTGCTGCAGATTTGTTTTCCTGCCTCTGAAGTCCATCTCTGTCTGTCCCATGCATGCTCTTGTGACCACTGGTTTAGGGGCTTGAGCGCCAGCACATTTTTTTGCTTTTAATTGTACTACTATTCAGTAAGCATGAAGCATTGTACTATGTGTAATATAATCCAGTACTATTTCTTTATGTATTTAAGATGTTTGTGGTGATATTGGTTATGTGGGTTGGGTTTTTAATATTTTATTTTTGTGGGGGAGGGACCCATTGTTATATCTTAATATTTTATTTTTCACTTTTGCAGAAGAAAATTCACAGTCGCAGGCTGATGATTTGGGAAGCCAATTTACAGAAATTTTTATTAAACAACAAGAAAACGTGACTCTTCTCTTATCCTGTTTAGAGGTAAGTAGTGTGAAATTTAAATATATCTTTGTCAGGTTATTTGAGTGTCAGGAGAATTTGTTGGTAAGGGGACTAGGCCTGTGGATGTTGTAGCAAGGCCTGACTTAAAGGTTTGGAAATAGCTGAGGGACTTATGTTATCCTGTAAAAAGTAATCTAATCTTGTGGAGGCTGTAAACTACTAAACTGCTTTCTCTTGAATGAAGATCTTGTTTATCTTAGAGATTGTACTTGCAAGAGATTTTGAAGGCAGACCTCTTGAATATCTTCTCAGAATTCAGTTAAAAACTTTTGTGTGATAGTGTTCCATTGAGAGAAGAATTTAGAGCTTCAGTTCATAGATATTCATAGATGTGGGGTCAGTCCTCCAGTAATTAATGATTGGATGATCAGGGTTTAGAATGGATACACAATGGAAAAGAGAACATTTGATATCAAGGGGTCTCCTGAGCTAGTGCGGGAAGTATGGAGGCCTTTTTTGGAGATGGTAGATAACACATACTAGGAAATTCGATATAAGCAGAATTATTTAATAAAAGATAATTTAATGCATTCTCCCATTAAACCTCATTTATTGATGTAATTTGAAGTTGTAAAGACAATACTTTTTTTAAACATGTTTATTGAAACATACAAAAAACATTAGATATAATGAGGAATTGTGATAACACTGGCCAGAAATATAATATTTAAACAAAGGTACAAATCTTGCTAAAAAGAGACAAGATAGTAAAAAAAAAAAAAAAAAAAAAAAGTGATTATAAATGCACTGACCCCCTTGGGTATTAGCAACCTGGTATTAACTTGTAGTCTTGAAAAAAAAAAGACACTGGTCTTCTCTTCATGTATTCCACATTCACACACATTACTTTTTTTTTTTTTAATTTCATAGTGCTGGTAAAATCTGAATCACAATTCACTGTAAACACTGGGTCACAAATCTCAAAATTCCGACATCAGCCAATGTTTTGGGTGCCAGACTGCATCGGGGAAGATTAAGAATACATTTTTTCTGAAAGCAATGCTCTACTGCGGACAGAACATCTCATGATGCGTAAGATAATCACTCTTCCGATCCATATACTATTGCATCAGGTGTTCCTCAGGGTTCTTCTCTGTCCCCTATTCTTTTCAACATTTACTTGTTACCTCTTTGTCGCATTCTTGCTTCTTTAAATTTACAGTTCAAAATTTACGCTGATGATCTCCAGTTTATGGTACCCTATAGCATTTCTTGGACACACACTCTGTCTTTAGTATTTCTATATCTTACAACGATTGACACTTGGCTTTCCCACAACCGGTTGAAACTAAACCCAGCAAAAACCGAAATAGTTCATCTCACTTCTATTACAGATTCATCTATAGGTCCTCCATCACATTTTCTATTTAATGGAGTTTCCATTTCTATTTCTAAATCAGCCAAAAATCTAGGCTTAACCATTAATTCGGATCTGTCACTAAAGCAACACATATCTTTGGTTACTAGAAATTTATTTTACAAATTACAACTCCGGAAGCATCTCCTTCCTTTATTATTTTTTCATGATTTCCGGACTATCCTTCAATCACTTATTTTTTCTGGGCTTGATTACTGCAATTCTTTATATATAGGTCTTCCAGATAATGCACTCCAACCACTTCAATTGGTCCAAAATGCGGCCGCACGCATTTTATCAGGTTCTTCAATTAAAAATCATATCACCCCAGTACTCCAGTCACTACATTGGTTTCTGGTCAAATACAGAATACAGTTCAAAATCCTAATCATTATACATTCTCTTATCCATAGTTCTAATTCTACTACTTTATGCTCTCTCCTTCGTATATATAAACCTTCCAGACAGTTAAGATCAATGAACAAAAATTTGCTAGACGTACCATCCCCCCGACAGGCTCGTCTAGAGATTACCAGGAAAAGAGCCTTCGTGGTTGCTGGCCCGATCCTCTGGAACGCATTACCAGACTCACTAAGATCCATACCCAACTTGAATCACTTCAAAAAATCCTTAACACATTTCTTTCAACTTGCATTTAAAATCACACCTACTAAATAATTAAATTTTGTAAAAAACTATACTTACCAAAATAATTCAAATTATTTTTTGTTTAACCACAATGGCACCATATTACCATCTTTTAGTGCTATGTTAGTTGTCTTTGTAGTTTAATAGTTTTTTAATTTCTATTATTTATATAATCATACTTTTTGTAATATTATGTTTTTATTTTTTCATGCTTTTTTAATTTTTATTTTTTAGAATGATACTTTTGTACACCGTTTTGATTAAACAATGTTTGTAAAAGCGGTATAAAAACACTTCTAAATAAATAAATAAAGATAAAGTCCATGAACCGTATCCAAAAGTGTAGTCTGCAGATAACCTCAATCGGGTGATGTCATCAATATGCAGTAGCATCTGTCATTCAGAACTGAAAAGCGTAACCCGTCAAATAATGCTCCAGCAAGTGAATCTTACGTAGGGTAATATTCACAAAAAACAAGATAAACCCAACTCCAGATTCAAACCAGCTGAAGCCCCATAGTATTGAGATGATAGATCCAAAACTGTTCCTTCTGTAAAAATCTCGTTGGAGTCACCCTCACCCTATCCAGATTGTACAATATCTATGACACAATTTTAGATCATTAAATGAATGACTCAACTCAGTGCAATGGGGTACTAAAGGGGCTGTTAAGCATTGATTCTTAATGAATCTCCTGTGTTTGGTCATTCTTGTGCCTACTCTTGTTTTGCCTGCATAGACTTTATTGCACAGACAAAAACTAATGTAAACAATCTTCGATGTCTTGCAGTAGGAACTATAATGTAATTTAATAAACTGTCCAGATAAAGGCACAAAAATTGTGTCCATGTGTAAAGACACACTGAACACATGCCACAAGTTTGATGTTAGTTTAAAACCTCCAAGTCTCTCCTCTCTCTCTCTCTGTTTGCTGAAATCAGATTGGATCAATTTATTTCTGAAACTCATTCCACTCATTCCACGGGTGTATGATATTCTAGGAGGATCTGAAAACATGGAATGTTGAATAGCAGTTTCATGAAAATGAGCTGAAAAATTCAAAACATATGCAAGAATACAGTCATCCCCTGATGATCGTGGTAAAAATAACTAGTCACGATGACAGGGGGAAGTTAGGATTTAATTTATGTATGATGTATTGAAGATATGATATGAGGTAACCCGGATCCTTAAAGAATATTCAATTGGAATGTTGAATATATGTAACAATTGAATTTTATTTGTAATTTTGCAAAAAAGTTCATAAATAAAGAATTAAAAAAGAAGTGACTTTCTTGAAAAATGCTACTACCTAAATAAACATTAGGATAGAAAACACTGGGTCAACCTATAGTATCTGGTCGGGGGTCCCTTTTGAAACCAATTTTGGCCCCATTTGTTTCTTTACCACCCTCTCATGTGTGCGACTCTCAGGGCATGATAGTACAATTAGAAGCTATACATTGTGATATGTGTGACACACTTTTAGCCACTCTTGATGTGGATTTCCTTTATTAAACATTCCCCAGCATCGCGCAATTGACGTGGCTTCCTCATTTTTAGAGCAACGTCAGCATCCGCATCATATTCGGCTGATTTTTTGACACATTTATTAGTCATTGCAGTAACTTAAAATTTTCTTTGCTTTTGACAAATGCTTTTTTCAACAAATGGTGGCACCCATGGCAGTACCCTCTATGGCAGGGGTGGGCAAGTCCGGTCCTCGAGGGCCGCAAACCAGTCGGGTTTTCAGGATACCCCTAATGAATATGCATGAAATAGATTTGCCTACAACTGAGGCAGTGTGTATGCAGGTCTCTCTCATGTATATTCATTAAGGATATCCTGAAAACCCGACTGGTTTGCAGCCCTCGAGGACCGGAATTGCCCACCCCTGCTCTATGGTCTCATATCTAGCAATTTTAAATGTGGGCCATTTTGAAGCCATTTGGAGAGGGAATCATCCATTTCAAGCACAACTGCGCATTGGGATGCGTTTTATTGACAATGTTTTTATTTTATTTTGTATTTATTTTATATCTGTGTTTAAATTATAACTTTGACAAGACTGAAACCATTATTGGAACCACTCAATTTTAGATCTGTTCTCCAAGTCTTACTATTTGCCAACATAGACTATTGTAATGCATTGCTGTTAGAACTTCCTCAGTCTACCATTAGACCTCTACAAGTATTCCAGAATGCTGCGGCTCGAATCTTGACAGGAAAAAAGAAGTGTGATCACATCACACCAACATTGACAGCATTACATTGGCTACCGATAAACTCTAGAATATTATATAAAACTGCGTGCATAATACATAATATAATCTATGGAGAAAAGACCGAATGGTTAAATACTGCGCTATAGCTGCATACTCCGCAAAGAAATTTGAGATCAGTTAATAAAGGACTTTTATCAATTCCCACAATTAAATCAGCACACCTCAGTCAAGTAAGAGAGAGAGTGCTGTCAATTGCAGGATCAAAACTGTGGAATATGCTACCAACTCAATTAAGGCTGCAACAGGAAAAAAACAAGTTTAAAGCTGAACTTAAGACATGGCTGTTTAACGCTGCTTACACTGAAAATGAGAAATAGGCATGCACTCAAGTTTAATATCCACCGTTGTTTTCTTTATTTTTTATCTTTTAAAAATGCTAGAAGTGCTATATTTATGCTTTTAGTATTTTTACTGATTTAATACTTGTTTTATTATATTTTACTTTTTAACAGCTAATGTGTTTTTTTGTAACTTTCATTCTTTTAATTATTTTAGCTGTTAATTCTTTTATAACTGATTGTAGTTTCATCGCTTTTATATATTTATTGAAATGTTAACTGCTGTGAAAGCTATGCTTAGACAACGGTATATAAATGACAATTAAACCTTAAACAACTTTTTTTAAAGTGGCTTAATTTGAATTTTAAATTTACAGCTGCCATTCATGAGTACCAAATTGTATTCTTGCATCTCCTTTTTGCCAGTCATCTTATTCTCCCCCTCATCCCCATACCCATGATTGAGTTACATAAGTCCAAATGCTGACTGAAGACTGGAGAGGAAGTCTCCTATAATTACTTCATAACATTTCTATAATGCTACTAGACATAGACAATGGAGTTTACAGTCTAGTTGCCTCTTCTGAGTCTCAACTTTATGTAGCTACTCTTGTCTAATAGCGGTCTACCTGCATTGACTGTTCTCCTTTCTTTTCAGCACATACATGCATCAAAGCACAAAGTGTATTTACTGTTATTTCTACATAGTTATTGTCTCATTTGAGGCAACATGAGCATCCTCAGAATACTTGCTTGCCTGTTTCTTGGTTCTCCTTCCTTAACTATAGAACGATATTTTTAAAAGCCAGACAACTTTTTTGGGTTTGTTTTGCTGGATTTTTAATTCCATAAATGTTTTGCTCATAGCTGTGGTTGAATTACTAGGAGCTCATCCTGTTTGTGAAATGGGTGAAGCTCTTTTAATATGGTAAGCCCTGCCTCCCTTCACATATTTTCTGGAATCAATGATGGTGATAGATGGTTGCCCATAGTAGTCCTTCTTAGACAGGATGACTATATATCACTATGTATGTAGTTATTAAGCATCTGGAAAACAAATTTGCATGGAAACGTTTACTAAAAATGGTTCCAAAGTTTCAGACTTTCTTTGTTAACCTTAAAAATAATAGTTTAAAAAACTTAAAGGATGCTGAGTCACCTGGAGTAATCCGTTGGGAGTTACTGCGGGAGTTTCATTATAGGGTCATTATTCTAATCAGAGAGATTATACAAGATTGCTTAGGCACTGGTAGCTTGGAATTTGAAAGCAAAGCAAAACAAACCAAAAAAAAAAAACCCCCAAAAGATGTGAAGCTATTGAAGAAACTTATTTAATTTGAGAAGGAAGTACAGAGATGTGTTGTATAAACCTTTTAATTATATCTTCACAGGAATTTGATTTCCAAGTTCGCTGGCCTGGAGTAAAACTTGTCACTACACTGTTAAAGCAGCAGGGACCTGTGGTGCAGCAGATTATTCTAGTCAGTCCCAGGGGTAAGTGCTAGTACCTAGCCTGTAAAATCAGTAATACTGTCCAAGACCACACTCCGCTAATAGTCTTTCTAGCCAAGACATTTTTATAAAATTATTCGGTGACCATCAGTCTGATTCAGTTGTTTTGATGGTTTTTTTTCAAAACCATGATATAGCAGTTGTTAAAGTACAGAAGCCAACCATAAATTACATTTACTTTATTTTGAAAGGCTGACACCATGGTGACAGAAATCTTGTGGTAAACGACCATCCAAGCAGCTGGTTTGGTTATCAGTTTTCTTCAGTTAGTGGCTGTGTGGCCAGTTAGCATGAGTGTATTTTCCTTGCCAGTATGGATGACTAGGTGCTTCCATAGTAATTTGAAGCAAAAAGGTCAATATTTATATCACAACATTTGTGATCCAGAAAAGATAAGGCCCCATGAGGGTGTTTTCCAGGGATAGTGTTTTTAATTTTGGTCATGTAGATATTAATGATATTAAAAATTGGGGTAAACTTAACTCATTTTCTGATGTTATGGGGAAACTAATCATATATACTGTGAACTTTATCAGATTACTAAATTCAGTGGAATCCCTCCATTTTTTTTTGTATTACATTTCAAAAATTGTTCCCTTATTGGTTTGGAAACCAGTTTTCATGAGAAGACTGAACATAGGCTAGTTTTACCTCTCTAGCTGATAAGAGCAGTAACCTCTTGAATTGAATTTTCATCTCTGCTAAATGTTAGTCTAATAGATTTGGGTTCATCTTTCTGAGACATTCCATCTGATAATTCACTAATAAGGACCCGAACCCCAAATCATCTCTTAATGGAACAATATCATCATCATCTGTTATTTTATTCTGAGTTTTGTGTTTGTTTTTTTTTTAAAAGGTGTCTCAAGACTGATGGATTTGTTAGCTGATTCTAGAGAGGTGATACGCAATGATGTAAGTTTTACAGCTGCCTCAGAATGTCTCATTCTGATCTGTTTTCATATTGGCAAAAGGAGGTTCAAGTTGAACCAGCAAAAGAGAATTTTCTTTAAAAAACAGTTTTTTTAGTGCCCCTGGTATTTTCTCTTGATATTAACTTATATTCTGATGATATACAATACAGCTGCATTTTTATGGGAAATCTGGGGCACCCACTGAGCCATTTCTTACTGTTGCTTTGCTGCTTCCAATACCCATAGTTTAAATTTTAGCTGTTCTCTGCTGCTTTTTCAGCTAGATTAATTTATAATTCCCCATTGCCCCATGGTTGTTACCTTGTACTCATAACTTTCTGTTAAATACAACTATTTTCTCTTTGACTCTTAACTTGGTGTTTCAGGTTGTTGTCTTCTGGAAATGCGGTGTGTTTATACCCTTTCCCTCCCCTCTACTACTCTCCTCCATGCCTTCACATCATCTGAATGATGGAATATCCTGTGCAAGTTATTCTTGAGAGGCATTATTCTTTGTTTTAACTTAAAAGTTTATATTAAAAGCCCAATAACAAACTACAACACTGTCAACAGCAGTAAACATTGAGTTTTACATTTTCCCTATCCTCCACCAATCCAATCCCCGCCCCTCCCCATGTTGGACACAGTCATGTCAGGGAAGAAGAAATTGAGAGACAGTACAACCATCATCCAGTAAAGTAAGTAAAATAACAGTAATAACCATGGAATCAAGAAAAGACAATTCAGGAAAAGCGAGTTAGCATCCATCTTGAATAAGGTTCCTACAGGGAAGTTTCCCCGTATAAAAGATATAACCCAACCACTGGCATACTGTTGTAAACATTGGCATGAAGAGGCTCTTCCAGAAGGCCACCAGTGCTCGCCTGGCCATTAGAATAATCTGCATTATTAACACTCGTAATGAAGACTTCACATTTAGAACAGAAAAGCCCAATAAAAACGATTTAGAGTCTTTCTTTACTGAAGTGATATCCCTTATTAAATCAATAATCCTGTCCCAGAAACTTTGGACCAATAGACATTCCCACCAAATGTGACAAAGGTACTCACCTCACCACACATATGCCAACACTCATCCTTAGCCTCTGGATAAATTTTCTGCAAAAAATTAGGGGTAAGGCACCATCTAAATAGTAACTTATAGCCATTTTTGACCAGCTGGGAGGAAATAGAACCCCTCTCAGCTAATATAAAACAAAAATCTCGATTGTTTGTCTAAGGTCTTCCCCCAAATTGGATTGTCAGGCTATCAAATGTCTGGGTTTAGTAGTCGAACTACTGTTAAGAAAAGCATATAATTTAGAAATAATCCCCCTAATAGTACCAGCCTTGTCACAGTAAACCTCAAATAAAGATTTCCCTCTAATAAGGTCATTGTTAACCCTTTTTGAATCCACAAAATGTGTCAGCTGCAAAAAGAAAAAAACATGTCTTTATTTAATAACTGAAACTTATCCTAAGAGGCATTATTCTGGCACTTGATATTGTGCAACCGTTATGTCATCAAGTCTAGCGGACAGCTATGGGCAAAAATACTAATTAATGGCAGATTTCCAGAAACCACTGTTGGAAATAATTTTATGAATATAAGTGGCTTACCATTCAGTTTACCTGCTGTCCAGAAATCCCTTTTATAACTGTTTAAAATAACACCAAAAACATAGTTAAAAATACAACACCCATTAAAAGAAAGCTGAGGAAATATTTCACCTCTCCTCCTTTGTGCAGAGAGAAGCCCAGGGACTCAAGTGTAGCAAGGCAGTTCCTCATACTGCTTTCTGAAATTAAGCACTGGATAAAACTCTCATTCTTTATTTCATTTTAATGATGCTGTCCTTTTCAGATGGCCTTTTAAGAGTCTTTCAATAAAATATTAGAAAATATTAGAAATTAATAAAATATTAGAAAATATTAGCTTACTACAAAAAACTTATCCACAATGCAAAGAGAGAATTCTACTCACACAAAATAAATAAATTCCAACATAACCTCAGAATGCTATTCGCTATCGTACAAAACCTCACCAAATCCCCAAATGAGCAGAAAACACCACTTTCCAAGAACAGAAGCAACAAATTTGCAGATTTCTTTAGTGAGAAAATAAACAACCTAATCAATAACAACCTCAATGGTAACACTCCAAAACATTAAATTTCAAACTAAACAAACACCAAACTGGTCCGACTTTGACGCAGCCTCCTCACTGGAAATCCAATCAATCATCAAAAAAAATGAATCCAGCAAATCACCCCATCAACAATATACCCATACCGACAATCAAAGCATCGAATCATCACTAACCAAAACTATAACCGACATTAACTTAGCCCTCGCAGAAGGAAATTACCCTGACTGCCTAAAATCAAAAATTATTAAACCCGTCTTAAAAAAAGAACAACCTAAAACCCAGACAACCCACTAAACTACCGACCCATATCTAACCTACTATTCATTGCCAAAATCATTGAAAAGATCGTGCACTCCCAACTCACTGACCACTAGAAAGGAACAACATCCTTTTCCCTGCACTTGGTTTCATGAAACACCTAAGCACGGAAACACTACTCCTCTCATTAAATGTCACCATGCTCAGAGGCTTTGACAATGGCCAAAGCTACCTTCTAATCCTCCTAGACCTACATTTGACACGGTCAACCACACAATCCTTATTGACTGTCTGACCGAAATAGGATCAACTGGGAAACTCTACAATTGTTTTCTTCATATCTATCATATAGAAGTTACCAGGTTATAATCAACAATATCCTCTCGAAAAAAATAAACCTAAACCCCAGAGTTCCCCAAGGCTCAGCACTATCCGTGACAGTCTTTAACATTTACCTTCTTCCGATATGTCACCTTCTTGCTGATCTTGGGCTCACCCACTTCCTATACGTGGACGATATCCAAATACTACTCCCAATACATAATACGTTGGAAGAAACCTACAAAAAAACAGCCATGTATCTCACCAAAATAAAGCAACTACTAACCAACATGAAACTCATAATAAACATCGAAAAGACAGAAATAATCATCCTGGATAGAAAAAAGAACCCATTACCCCCCACCACCGCTCAAAATAGAGAATCAAAAGCCAGCAATTTCCCCTGTCACTCATGCTCGCAACTTAGGGGTCATCATCGACAGTGAACTATCCTTCAAGAACCACATCACTACTAAAATTAAGGAGGGATACCACAAATTACTAACCCTAAGATGACTAAAACCTTTCCTAACTCCAGACGACTTAAGAACAGTCATACAACCTCTCATTTTCTCCAACCTGGACTATTGCAACTTCTTATTATTTGGCTTACCACTCTCCACCATCCACCCACTCCAAATCTTACAAAATGCAGCCACCAGAATCCTCACAGGAACAAAAAAACACAAACATATTACTCCAATTCTTATATCACTACATTGGCTCCCAATAAAATTCCGAATACATTATTAAATACTGACCATACTACACAAAATAATACACGAAGGACAAACTGGTTAAGCACAATGATAAAACTCCACACTCTGCAACGAAACCTCCGCTGAACCAACAAAGGCCTCTTGAAAATTCCACCTGTCCGATCCAAACAACTAATCTCAACTCGTGATAGAGCCATAACCTTCGGAAACTCCAAACTCAGGAACACACTCCCAACCGAACTAAGAACACAACCAAATTTAAAAACCTTCAAGAAGGAACTGAAAACCTGGATGTTCACCAAAGCCTACTAAAACACCCATTGACATCTACACATCCTCCTCACAATATACCATGACACTGGACCTCTAAATGTCCATTCCTATCAACCTTGTTAATCTTTAGGCTTAAACTTTTCTGTGTAACTACTTGCAACCATGTGAAATTGCATATTTAACCTTGTTAATTCTCTGTCTGGAATCTGTATTATAATGCCTCTACTAACTCATTAACATTTTTTATTAATCAAAACCTGTAAACAGTTATGATGGCGAAACCGAATGACTGTATATAAAACCCGATAAATAAATAAATAAAACAGTTTTGTTATTAGAACATTCATGTCATTTCTGGATTTCCCAAAAATTTACTCTTGACAAAATTACCAGATGATGCTGTGAAAGCATAAAAATGAGAATTGGCTATAATGCACATGAAAGGTTGAAATATTAAATTATACAAGCATTTCTTGAGAAGTTGCAGCAGTCATAGAATATTAAAATGCAGTGCTGACCTGGTGGCTGAGTGGTGGTACTGTGTACCTCTGTGTGGTGGGCCCTGGTTCAGTTCCTAAGTTGTGTCTTCCATTTCTCATGTTAGCGGGGGAGAGTAGGGGGCACGTTGTGGTTTATTGTTAAGGGTGACACCTGGTGTCTGGATTTAGAACCCACGATACATGGTTCTCTCACATGGCTCCTGGCCTTGGGGACCATTGCTGCAATGACCAGACTAAGAACAATGGGAGGGTCTAGTAAAAAAGGAAAAAAAAATTCCCTCTGTATTTGCAGATGAACTGCAAATCGTGCCAGTATCTAAATACTGGTTCTGACTGATCTGGAAGAAAAAGGAGAAAGAAGGAAATACTGGGCCAAAAAAACCCCAAGAAAATCAAAATGCAATCTTAGGAACTGGATCATATAAGATCTTAATTTAATAGTAGTAGTTAGCACATAGTGCCTGTTATGTGCCCACATGCCAAGATTTTACCTGCCAAAATTTTACCTCTGAGAAACAGTAGTCCAGAATCTTCCCTGTACGTACCCATATCAGTCCAATAGTGCAAAACTTGCATTCCCTGTACGTACTAGGATCAGTCCAGACAGTGGGTTATGTCCCCCGTCCAGCAGATGGAGTCAGAGCAAACTTTGGAGGGTGCTGGCATATAAGCCGGTGCGCCCCTCCTGTATCCTCAGTATCTCTCTGACTCCAGCAGATGTGAGGAGGGGAACCTATTGTTCTCCCTACTTAGTGGCTTGTCACTCTTTTTCATTATTCTATCTTTTTTCTGGTGGATCAAGCTATTAGCAAAAAAAAAAATAAATTAGTAAAGGATTCAGTTTTGTTCCTTTCTGTGGCGGGCCACCTCGGCTGGCTTCGCCTTCATACTTGCCATCTGGACTGCCTCTTCTTTCCCTCTCTCCTGCTTTCTTACTACCTCGAAGGGGTACAGGGTAAGTGTGTTGGGGGAAGATTTTGTTTTTTCTTCTTGCAGCTTCCGTTTGGTGTTCTCCGGAGGTGGATGCTGGTGGGGCCAGCCTCTCCCCTCACCCTAGTCGCGGTCTCTCACCCTCTCCCCGCGGTCCCGCGACATCACATTCCCCGGGACCGCAGGCGGCATGGACGGCTCATTCCCCTGCCGCCCTCGGGGCTGTTGGGGCTGTGCTTGAGTCGAGCTTGGGCGCGGACGGCCCGCTCCTCCCGCGGCGAGATTTCTCGTGGCTGCCTCGGGTGCCTTGGGCCCCCCCCTCCCCGGACGCTTGCTATGCCGCGCGTCCGTTGCTCTGCTTGTGGCGGCCCGGGACAAGCCGCATCGAAGGACGGTCTCTGCGGCAGGTGCCTCCCCGGGGGGGGAGACTAGCACCGCTCCCTCAACTGCTTCTCCGCCACGCTCCGAGCGCTGCGGGCCTCGAGGGTTGGCCCCGCCCTCGTCTTTGGCGGGAGCGGTGGCCATCTTGGAATTGGAAACTTCTGACGCCGAGGAAACCACGGAGGATTTTTTGCCACTGGCGCCCCCGAACCTGGATCTGGGACCTCTTCCCTCCACCTCCGGGCTCTCTAGGGACCCCCTTCCCACCCCACCAGCGGGGCCGCCCGGTTTCTCGGCGGATTTTGTGGTGATCATGCACCAGGCGTACCTGCAGAGCCTGAATCCCCAGGGGGGCTCGGTCCCCGCGCCCTCCCCCGCTAAGGTTCCAAAGGTCGCAGGTGTGTCGGTTGCGGGATTGGGAGCCGGGGGAGGCATCCCCAGGGCTCCCCCGAGCACGCCTGCGCCCCTGCCGGGCCCGGGGGGCGACCCGGCGTCGCTGGCGGACGACGAGACACTTCTAGCAGCGCACCTGGAATGCGACGACCCACGGGTTCTGCGGATCTTCCGCAAGGAGGAATTGGCGGATCTCATTCCCCACGTGTTTCAAGAATTAGACCTTGACCCCCCGGTCGAGCCCCCGGGGCCTCCAGCGCCTTCTGTGGCCTCCGCTACTTCTAAGGGAGACCCTGTCTTAGCGGGTTTACGTCCCCTGGCGAGAACGTTTCCGATTCATGATTCGTTCCTACAGCTCCTCGTGAGGGAGTGGGATAACCCGGAGGCGTCCCTTCGGGTTGGCAGGGCCATGGATAAACTCTATCCCCTCCCGAGCGATTTTCTGGATCTTCTGAAGGTTCCCAAGTTGGACTCTGCGGTCTCCGCCGTCACAAAAAGGACCACGATTCCGGTCACGGGGGGTACTGCCCTCCGTGATATTCAGGACAGGAAGTTGGAAGTCGCCCTCAAGAAGATTTATGAGGTCTCGGCACTGGGGGTCCGAGCGGCCATCTGCGGTTCCCTTACCCAGAGGGCCGGTCTTAGATGGGTCCAACAGCTCCTCACCTCCCAGCAGTTGCCACCGGATGAGGCGGCCCAGGCTGACCGGCTGGAGGCGGTCATTGCTTACGGAGCGGACACATTACACGATTTGCTGCGGGTCCTGGCGAGGACCATGGCATCGGCGGTGTCCGCCAGGCGCCTCCTGTGGCTTCGGAATTGGTCGGCGGACGCTTCCTCCAAGGCTAGCCTGGGAGCTCTACCCTTCAAGGGCAGGTACCTCTTTGGGGAAGACTTGGATCAGATTATCAAGACCTTGGGAGAAAACTCTGTCCACAGACTGCCCGAGGACCGTCCTCGGTCATTTCGTCCGTCCGCAGGGACTCCTAGGAACAGGTACCGCACTCAGAGGCGCTACAGGGGTTCCAGACAGCAAGGTCCGAGGACACCGTCAACCCGGTCGCAGTCTTGGACTCTGCCCTTTCGGGGCCGCAGACCCTCCAGAGACTCCTCGGCTCAGGGAGCCCCCCGCAAGACAGCACAATGATGCCAGGCCGGCCCTCTCCTCGCTACCCCGGATTGGAGGTCGCATCGCCCAGTTTTACGGGGAGTGGGCCAACATCACCATGGACCGCTGGGTTCTAGACATCCTAAGACACGGTTACGCGTTGGAATTTGTCCGGTTGCCCAGGGACAGGTTCATCTTTTCTCCCTGCGGCTCCAGCGTCAAGCGGCTGGGGATACAGCGGACGCTGGACCGGCTCCTGGATCTAGGAGCCATTGCGCCCGTTCCCTCAGGAGAGGTGGGCTCGGGACATTATTCAATTTACTTCGTGGTTCCCAAGAAGGACGGTTCCTTTCGCCCTATTCTGGATCTCAAAGAGGTCAACAGGATGCTGCGGATCTCCAGGTTTCGTATGGAAACGCTCCGCTCCGTCATCGCGGCGGTTCATCAGGGGGAGTTCCTAGCCTCCCTCGATCTCACGGAAGCATATCTTCATATTCCGATCCGCCCGGACCATTGGAGGTTCCTTCGCTTCAAGATCTTGGGTCAACACTTCCAGTTCCAGGCGCTGCCCTTCGGTCTGGCAACCGCGCCCAGGACCTTTACCAAGGTCATGGTGGTTGTGGCGGCAGCACTACGGAGGGAAGGCATTCTGGTCCACCCTTATTTGGACGACTGGCTCATCAGAGCGAAGTCCTTGCCGCAGGGGCGGGCGGCGGTCGACAGAGTGGTGTCCTTCCTACAGTCTCTTGGCTGGGTAGTGAACTTCAGCAAGAGCAGTCTGCTACCGTCCCAACAGTTGGATTTCCTGGGAGCGCGCTTCGACACGGAACAGGGTAAGGTCTTCCTGCGGCCGGACAAGGCGCAAGCCCTGAGGGAGCTCATCGTCAGGTTCTCTGCTCTTCAAGTGCACACGGCGCGGGACTACCTTCAGGTCCTAGGCTCCATGGCGTTCGCGATCAGCCTCGTCCCCTGGGCCTTTGCTCACTTGAGGCCCCTGCAAATGTCCCTTCTCTCGAGATAGAAGCCGGTCTCCCAGGACTATCAGGCGATTCTTCCTCTCCTTCCGGCCGCCAGGGCCAGCTTGCGGTGGTGGCTGGATCCCAGGAACCTATCCCAAGGATGCCCCCTGGAGACTCCGGACTGGATTGTAGTCACGACCGATGCCAGTCTGTCAGGCTGGGGGGCAGTGTGTCTCCGGAGCTCGGCGCAAGGCCTGTGGACGAGGGAACAGGCGGCCTGGCCAATCAACCGCCTGGAGACTCGGGCGATACGGCTGGCCCTCGTGCAGTTCCTGCCCATGCTCAGAGGACGAGCGGTCCGAGTTCTCTCGGACAATGCAACTACGGTGGCTTACATCAACCGGCAAGGGGGCACCAGGAGCAGACTGGTGGCGCTGGAAGCGGCTCGATTAATGGCTTGGGCGGAACGTTTCCTGGAACGTCTGGAGGCCTCTCACATCGCCGGAGTGGACAACGTCCAGGCGGACTATCTGAGTCGTCAGGTGTTGGATCCGGGAGAGTGGTCTCTCTCCGACGAGGCGATGGCTCTCATTGTCCGACGCTGGGGGACGCCCGCGTTGGATCTCATGGCGTCAGCGGTCAATGCAAAAGCTCCTCGGTTCTTCAGCCGCCAGCGGGAGCGCGGCGCGGAGGGCGTCGACGCCCTCGTCCTTCCATGGCCTCCTCAGCTCTTGCTCTACGTCTTTCCCCCTTGGCCCCTCGTGGGCAAGGTGCTACGGAGGATCGAGAGACACAGTGGTCGAGTCATCTTAGTGGCTCCGGAGTGGCCGCGGCGCCCGTGGTTCGCGGACCTTCTTCGCCTGGCGGTGGGCGAGCCCCTTCGACTCTCGCACCTCCCACGTCTGCTCCGCCAGGGCCCGGTATTTTCGGAGCAGGCGGAACACTTCTGTCTTGCGGCGTGGCTTATGAGAGGAGGGGCCTCCTGCGCAAGGGCTACGCTGGTCCCGTGGTAGATACGCTCCTCCAGGCGCGGAAGACCTCAACCTCGGTCGCGTATGTGCGGGTATGGAAGGTTTTTGAGGTCTGGTGCTTGGCGCGGGGTGCTCTCGCGACAGCGGTCTCCCGTCATCAAGTGCTGGCGTTTCTACAGGAGGGGCTGGAGATGGGCCTCTCCTACAATTCCCTGCGAGTTCAGGTCTCGGCGCTCGCCTCGCTGGCTCGTGCTTCGGGAAGGCCTGACCCGTCGTCTCATCCGGACATCTCGCGGTTCCTCCGGGGAGTTAAGCACCTACGCCCGCCGGTGCGCCCGCTCTGTCCTTCGTGGAATCTCAACCTAGTGTTGCGGGCCCTAGGGGGGGCACCCTTCGAACCGCTGCGGCAGGCTACACTCAAAGACATCACCCTGAAGACGGTCTTCCTGGTCGCCATCGCTTCGGCGCGGCGCATCTCCGAGCTGCAAGCTCTGTCGCGCAGGGAGCCCTTTCTCCGGTTCACGGACTCCGGGGTTCACATCCGGACTGTCCCTTCGTTCCTGCCTAAGGTGGTTTCCTCTTTCCACGTGAACCAGGTAGTGGAGCTGCCGGCCTTCCCGGCTGATGCCCCCATGTCTCTTCAGCGACTGGACGTGAAGCGCTCCCTTCTACGTTATTTGGAGGTGACCAATGAGTTCCGGGCCTCCGATCACCTTTTCGTGCTTTGGTCGGGGCCTAGAAAGGGGCGTCAGGCGTCCAAGACTACGATTGCGCGCTGGCTCAAGGAGGCGGTGACTTCGGCGTACATCGGTTCCGGGAAAGAACCCCCGATGGGTGTCAAGGCCCATTCTCTCCGTGCCCAGGCCGCCTCCTGCACGGAGTCCCAGCTCGTCTCTGTGCAGGAAATCTGTCGAGCGGCGACCTGGAAGTCTCTTCACACGTTCTCCAGACATTACCGGCTTCATGTACAGGTGTCTGAGTCTGGTTCCTTTGGGGACAGGGTTCTTCGAGCAGGCTTCCCGGGGACCCACCCGGTTTAGGGAAGCTTTGGTACATCCCACTGTCTGGACTGATCCTAGTACGTACAGGGAAAAGAAAATTACTTCTTACCTGCTAATTTTCGTTCCTGTAGTACTATGGATCAGTCCAGACGCCCTCCCTGGTCGTTTCTGGGATCTGGGGGGAACCTGCTCGCTCATCTCTCCTGTCTTACTGTTCTCATGGGTCTTCGCCCTTTGGGGCTTTCTGACTGCGAGTTTGTGTTGTTTTTATATGTTTGGACAGTTCTTATTGCACGTTGCATAGTTCTTCACTGTTTACAGTTTATTATTCCGGGATTTGCTTGATCCATCTGCCTTGTTCTGTCCAGTATTCTGCCTTGGCTTTGATATTCTCGATACTGAGGATACAGGAGGGGCGCACCGGCTTATATGCCAGCACCCTCCAAAGTTTGCTCTGACTCCATCTGCTGGACGGGGGACATAACCCACTGTCTGGACTGATCCATAGTACTACAGGAACGAAAATTAGCAGGTAAGAAGTAATTTTCTTGTCTCAGTTTAAAAAAAAAAGTGGAATAAAATTTGGAGAAATGTCAAAAGGGACCTCCTGGGGAGTTGTGAGGTCTTGGTGAGGCTATCCTCTCTGGTTGAGGCGGATGAGCAGGGGGTTGATAACACTTCTTTAGCTCACTCCTGTGTTACCGTGTGTCTGACATCTGGTGGTCCAGATCCCTCAGCTTTCACGAGGCAGCGCTGTGACCCGTTGGCGATCTTGTCCGCTCCATCAAGGACACAAGGAAGTATCTTATATCTTTTGGCTTCCCTTCTTTTTTAGGTAAAGTTTTCTTTAAAAAAAAAAAAAAAAAAGTTGTTTTTTTTTTTTTTCCTTTTCTCTGCCTCTGTTTTGCTGCTTATTTCAGGGAGGACAGGTGACTGAGGGTGTGCAGTTCAGCAGGTGAGTTGTTTCCCGATGTCTGTTTTTTTCCGCGATGCTGTGAGGGACTAGTTTCAGGGTGCATTTTTGGTCATGCCATGTGCTGCGCTTTCCCAGGCCTGTGGGGAGCCGTGTTCGTGGCTCAGTTGTTTCAGTCTATGTGCCAGGTGCGCTGCTGATGGGGAAGGCGTGTTGGCAGGGCAATCCCCTCATTTTTTTCGGTGCGCTGTGCCAGAGTTTCTCCTGGGGCTTCTCTCTCCAGTGCAGGGGGAAGGTTGGCGGCCATTTTGGATGCTGCCACATGGCTGGCCATGCGGTCTCCCACACTTTTGGGGGAGCCCTAGCCTTTTCCTCTGTCTCTCTTCCCAGCTGCTTCGGGTCCTGGGATAGTTCAGGATGACCTTGAAGGGGAAGATTTTCCTCTGGATGCAGGGCCCCTGCGCATGTTGGATCTCCTCAGGTTTTTCCCTCTGAGTTTGTTGTCCTGATGCACAAGGCTTTTCTGGCCAGGAAAGGGTCGGGGGGCAAGATAACTCTCGGCCTCAACCACTAGGGTGTCTAAAGTACAAATACAGTCTAATCTTCCTAAGAGTCAATGTGTTGAGGGACCTCTGTGCCTTTTCGGCTTGGCTTTGGGTTAAAGGGACCCCCACAGTATGATATGGATGATTTAGAGGATCAGCAGGAGGTCCCTGGGGCGGTCCCAGGAAAGACTCCACTGCAGGACGTGTCAGACTTGATCCAGGATCTGCAGGAAGTGCCTGTGGCTGAAGGGGATGGCTGAAGGTGGTTCGCCTCTTTCGCGGAGAGGAACTTGGACCGCTGATTCTTCAGGAGCTTGGAATCAAGGTGCTGCAGGAAGAGTCAGACTTGGAGGGCACAGATCTGACTTTGGATGGCCTGAGAAGGCTGGTTAAGGATTTTCCCTTCTACAAGTCTGTGAAGAAGCTGGTAATCAGGGAGTGGGAAACTTCTGAGTCTGGTCTGTGAGTCGAAAGCTCTGTCTTTTACTAGAGGACACCTTGGAGTTGTTGTCTTCCCAAGCTGGATGCCTCAGTGTCGGCTGTCACCAAGAAAACTGTTATTCCGGTAGCGGACTCAGCAGCATTGAGGAATGTGCAGGATCAAAAGTTGGAGCTCCATCTCAAGCAGATTTTTGAGGTTTCTGCTCTGGCCATTAAGGCTGCGGTGTGCAGAAATCTGGTGCAGAGTGCGTGCCTCTGGTGGGTCAACAATTTGCAGGATAGGGATAATTTGGAATTCTTTAGTTCAGGTGATTCTTTACTTATAGGCACATGGACTTTGTTTGGTTTTATTGGAACCTCTCTGTTGGGATGCCCTAACTCTCCTGTTTCATTAGTATCCTTCAAAGATACATTTCTCTGAACATGCACTGCTGAGTGACTGTCGGCTTTCCCCCTTGTTCTAGTTTAAAAGCTGCTCTGTCTCCTTTTTAAAAGTTAGCGCCAGCAGCCTGGTTCACTCTGGTTAAGGTGGAGCCTGTCCTTTCGGAAATGTCTCCCCTTTCCCCAAAAGGTTTCCCAGTTCCTTACAAAATGGAATCCCTCTTCCCTGCACCATTGACTCATTCACGCATTGAGACTCGGGAGCTCTGCCTGCCTCCGGGGACCTGCACGTGGAACAGGGAGCATTTCAGAGAATGCCACCCTGGAGGTTCTGTATTTCAGCTTTCTACCTAAAATCCTAAATTTGGCTTCCAGAAGATTCCGTCAGCCCAAAACTTCTAGGGGGCCGCAGTACCAGTTTTTCTGCAAGGACCTCGTCCTGGGGGCAGTCCTTTCGAGGGGGCCGTAGAGCCACCAGGGACAATTCAGGGACAGGTTCAGGAAGCGCAAAGCCTTTGCAATGAAGCAAGGCTGGCCCACTCTTTGGTTCCAGCTGTCTGTGGGCGTTTATCGCTTTTTTTCAAGGAGTGAGTCAAGATTACTACAGACCAGTGGGTACTCAAGGTGGTAAGAGAATGGCTATGCTTTAGATTTTGCTCATCCCATCAGGGATGCCTTTGTCATTTCCCCTTTCGGTCTGCTTGCAAAGCAGTTGGCAGTCCGAGAGACTGTGGATCGCTTGAAACTTCTGGGGGCAGTAGTGCCAGTTCCTGTAGAGGTATTTCATCTATTTCGTAGTTCCAAAGAAGGAAGGGTCTTTCGGACCCATCCCGGATTTAAAGAAGACAAATTTGGCCCTCAGAGTTCCAAGCTTTCGCATTGAAAACTTAAGGTCCGTCATATGAGGAGATGAGTTCTTGGCGTATCTAGATCTGACAGAGGCTTAACTGCACATAGCCATCAGGCAAGACCAAAGGTTTCTGCAGTTTATGATTCTTGAGGAACATCATAAGTTTTGAGCCCTTCCCTTTGGCCTAGCATCGGCACCGTGTATGTTCACCAAGGTGATGATGGTGGCGGCTGCATTAAGAAAGGAAGGAATGCTAGTGCATCCGTGTCTGGACAATTGGCTCATCAGGGCAAAGTCAGAGGATCTCTGTTGGTGGTTGGTGCAAAAGGTGTTGGACCGATTGCAGTTGCTAGGCTAGGTGTGAATCTTCCAAAGAGGCAGCTTGTTCCCTCTCAGTCCCTGGAGTATTTAGTGGCATGGTTCAACACAAGGAAGGGGGAGAGAGGACAGGTTGCAAAAGCTTCAGGGTCAAATTTTTCGCCTGCTGGGGCTGTCAACACCCAGGGTTTGGGACTTTTTTCAGGTCCTGGGTTCCATGTCTTTAACTTTGGAGTTGGTCCCTTGGGCATGTGCACATATGCAACCTCTCCAGAGGGCTTTTCTCTCCTGATGGAATCCTTTGTCGAGAGAATTTCAGGACCCTCTTCTGCTGGAGGGGGAAGGCAGGGAACAATTTCTCTTGGTGGCTACTTTGAGCCAATCTGGAATCTGGATTGGGTGGTGGTCACTACTGATGCCAGTCTCTCAGGCTGAGAAGCTGTTAGGATCAGGTGGCCCAGGGCTGGTGGTCGAAGAAAGAGGCTGCTTGGTCATTAATCAGTTAAAGACGAGAGCAGTATGATTAGCTTTATGTGTGTTTCTTTCAAGATTACATGGTCATTCAGTGAGAGTTCTGATGGACAATGTGACTACGGTGCTTATATCAACCACCAGGGTGGAACCAGGAATCGAGTAGTGGAACAGGAGGAATAGTCCTCTGGGCAGAGCAGCATTTGGAGAGGATAGCGGCATTGCACATTGCCAGGATACACAGTGTACCGGTGGCCTTCCTGAGTCACAAGTCATTGGATTCAGGAGAGTGGGAGCTGTCAGAGGCAGCGATGTCTCTAATTTGCGAGAGGTGGGGGACCGGCTCATATGGACCTAATGGCAACCAGAAGAAACTTGAAAGTGCTGTGGTTCTTCAGCTGAAGAAGAGAGCACGGTGCAGATGGCATCGACGTTCTAGTCCTACCGTGGCTTCATCACATGCTTCTATATGGTTTTTCCTCCATGGTCTCTGGTGGGCAAGGTGATAAGGCGGATAGAGAAGCATCCGAGAGATGTGTTTCTAGTGGCTCCAGAGTGGCTGTGCTGTTCTTGCTTCATGGACTCGACAACATGGCCATAGACGGGTCCCTGAGATTCAGCCATTTAGAGAATCTTCTCCATCAGGGACCCATATTTTTGGAACAGGCGGCTCACTTCTGGCTCGCAATGTGGCTTTTGAGAGGAGGTGATTAAGCAGAACCGCTTATTGCTACCTTACAACAGGCCAGTGGACTTCCACATCTATATCTTATGTGCAGGTCTGGAAGGTCTTCAAGTCCTGGTATATCGGTTGAGTTGTGCAGGCATTGCAGGCATTGCAAGCTACAGTGGTGCATATTTTGACATTTCTGCAGGAGGGCTTGGTTAAAAGGTTTAGCCTTTAATTCTTTGAGGGTACAGTAGCAGCTCTCGGTTGTCTTTGTGATGAGTACAAGGTTATTTTCTGTCCACTCGTCGGAATGTTGTATGTTTTCTTTGTGGGGCGAAGAACTTACGACCACCCATGAGAAAGCCAAGTTCATCTTGGAATCTGAATTTGGTGCTACAGCTTTATATGTGCCTCCTTTTGAACCTCTGAAGAGAGTGACTTTGAAGGACTTCAACGCTTAAGGTGGTTTTTCTGGTGGCCATTTGTTCAGCGAGGAGGATTTTGGAATTAGACATTATCTTGCTGGGATCCGTTTTTTGCAGATTTCGGAGGCAGGGCTGTCGTTACGCACAGTGCCCTCTTTTCTGCCTAAGGTAGTCTCGGCAAAATCAGACAGTGGAACTTCTGGCCTTTCTGAATCTGGATTCCTCAGCTCTTCATGCAAGGGAGCTGAGACTTTTGGATGTCTGCCGGGCATTTTTAAAATATCTGAAGGTCACTAATGATTTTCCTACATCGGACCAACTTTTTGTTCTATGGAATTGTCCAAGGAAGGGGTGTCGAGCTTCCAAACCTAAGATTGCATATTGGCTCAAGCAGGCGATTGATTCGGCTTATATTTCTAGGGCCCGGTCTATGCCTGAAAGATTGAGAGCTCGTTCGATGTGTTCACAGGCAGCCTCTTGGGCTGAGGCCCAGCAGGTGTCGCCGCTGAAAATATACAGGGCAGCAACTTGGAAGTCGTTACACACTTTCGCCAGATACTATCCGTTGGATGTCTGGGCTCTGACTGTGGCTGCTTTTGTGAGAATGTTCTGAGAGTGGAACTGCCCAGGTCCCACCTAATTTAATGGGCTTAGGTAAATTACAAGAGTCTGGACTGATCTGGGTATGTACGGGGAAAAGTAAATTGGTTCTTACCTGATCATTTTTTCCTGTAGTACTACAGATCAGTCCAGACACCCGCCCGTGTTATAAGGGGAAAAGTTGTCTGCTCATGTTCATAGTTTATGTAGGAGTTAACGCAGAGTTGTTAGCAGGTCACTGAGCTGTTTTTTTTGTTTTTGTTTTTTTTTTAACTCTACTCTGGTTCTTTCCTAGCATGTTAATGTCACCACCCTCTTGTTCGTGGGAATTAGGGTGGGCTGTTAAAATTGTTTGAGTTTTGGCATTTTGGCTTGGATACAGTTCCATGCTGAGGGACTTCAGATGACACTCTACGTTTTATATAGCAGTTTCAGTAAAACTTTATCTGTCTCCATCTGCTGGCAGGGTTACAAAACCCAGGGGTCTGGACTGATCTGTGGTACTACAGGAATGAAAATTATCAGGTAAGAACTAATTTTCCTATGTTGCTGATACCTGGACTAAAAGGAAAATACATTTTCCAAAAGGTATTTGAGAGAGAGAGCAAAGGTGATTATTGCTTTATAAAACAGACTTCTAGTGAAATTGTGAGGTTTTCTTTTCTTTTGATAAGTTCTCTGTGTGAGTTGTCTCTATTCTTTTTTTTTTTTCAAAGGGTCTCTTGTTACTGCAGCAATTGACAAAAGGCAATGCAGCAATTCAGAAAATTGTTGCTTTTGAAAATGCCTTTGAAAGGCTCCTCGACGTTGTAACAGATGAGGGAAATAGTGACGGAGGTATGATCAGACATTCAGCCCTTTTCTACATAAGTTATATTCCTTCAGAATCTGTCTGTTCATTTCCCATGAAGATCTCCAAATTTTGTATCATCCATAGTTTTCTGTGAGCTATGGTTCAAGGTGATAAGTCTGATGCTGGGAATTTCGCAGCCCTTGTGAAATGTTTGAGCAGCTAGTCTTTGGTGGAAGTGTAAAGTGAACGTAGTATTAAGGGCACTTGTTCACAATTGTCCAGATGTAGACACAAACAGATTTTAAAAGCATTGCTCACGCAAAAATGGCCCTATACACATGTATGTGAGCCTCGCACGACCAACGTGAATTTTAAGAAGCCGGCAAGTACGAGCGAACATACCTGTGCACGTGTCAAGAGAAAAGGGGCGGGGTATGGATGTTTTGGGGTGGGGCCAAGTCTTACACGCATAGCCCCCGAATTTTGCAAGGCTGAACATGGCAATGCGTGCTATGTTACCTGCGTAACTTTACTACTGGTCCTGATGAGGCACAGGTCTAGAGATTTTGAGCCAGACCGGGGGGAGAGAGAGACAATCTGATACACTATATATCTTTCCTACTGTAAGAAGTGCAGCTTCAACTCAGGGTGGGTTTTGGAAGGGGGTGATGATAACATTGGTCTTCCTAGGATGCAAGGGTCTGTAAAGCCTTGTAACACTACCCCCTAAAACCCACCCAGAGTTAAAAGTGCCCCTCTTACAGTGGTAGATATATAGAGTGTCAGAATGTCTCTCTAACAGAGGCTCTCTCTTTCTCTCTCTTCCTCCCTCTCCCCCCGCCATAACCCGTATGGTCACTAGTGTGCAACTGCATGTGTAAAAGCTGCACACACATGCGCAGCAGGGATATTTTAAATGATACACGTGTACTTGCATGCACAATATAAAATTAAACATATCTTTGCTCGTGTGCCCAGTGCATGCGTTTATAGGCGCATGCGCATTCCTTTTAAAATTTACCTGAAAGTGAGTAACAATTCTTTGGTACATCATGCCCATAGACTGCTCCGAGAAGACTAACTTACTTCAGAAGTGCCATTACAAGAGCCTCTAATGAGAATGGCGGGCGGTCAGTCACTACCCTGCCTGAGCTTGGTTTATGGGATTCTTTGGGGGTAATATTCAAAGCCATTTATGTTGCTATTCTAAAATTGACTGGAATTCAGTGTGCGTAACCTGGCTTTTGGGTGAATTTTTAAAAAGTTGCATGGATTAAAAGGCTTGCATATATGCGAGTAACTTATATTTTAAAATGGCCTAATTATGCACTTATATACTGTTGTACAAGCAACCCAAAGTGCAGAAAAAAGGGGTGGAATTAGGGTGTGTCAGGAGCAAACATTTACACGAATAAATACAAATTTTAAATCCCAAGCTCGCAGTGCGTGTCAGGCTGTTACCCATGCTTATTTGCTTCTGCTCGATGAGGTGTAAGTCTGAAGAAAACTCATTTTAGGCCTAAAACGATTGGGTGAGGGGTGTGGGTAAACTGAGGGGGCGTGCAGACTGAAGAACCAGAGGGTCTGGATGACCTAGAAATAGACTGGGCCAACTGGTGGACTAAAGTAGTCAAACTGGTTATTTCCTTCACGCATGCATGTGTTAAAATCTGCTTAGCTGTGTGCGTTAAAGCCGACAATTTCCTAAGGAAGATGCGCGATTGCTTGAGTAACCGCTTAAAATTAGGAGCACGCATAAGCATGCTAGGTGTATTTTAAATAATACATGGACAGTTGTGCTGGTGGTTTAAAACTCCTGCATGTGTGTGCTCGCACACTTGTTTTAAAGTTACCGACTCTGTGTGGAAATGGCTATTCTAAAATTGTCTGGGACTTAAGCGCGTGTAACCTGGTTTTGATGTATACTTTTTACTGAGGAGAAATGTTCTGGAGGGGCAGGGGGCGGAGTTGACATTTACACACTTTTTGATTTCAAGTATGCACATAACTGTGCATAAGTTAAACTAGTGAATGTCATGTGTACTCCAATTATTTGAGAATTTTGAAAGTAAACATTTGCTGTGTGTGCGGGCTGTTTGAAAATGACTTTCACCAAGATTTAGAAAAAAAAAAGGCCGCGTGCCCTCAACTCTACAAAAAAAAAGGGGTGTATTAATTTATTTTAAATATTTATAGCTTGCATAACTCCACAGTTCATAGCGAGGTACAAAATTTAAATTATAAAAACACATCCATGGATTGACTGTTCACAGACAAAACAAACAAAAAAAAAAAAAGACTATTGGCACATACTGAATGTAATCTAAAGCAAAATCGACTGCTAGCCAAAAATGTTACCTAAATAAAAATGTTAATCCCCACCTGAATTCCTAATTCTGATGCTTCTCGACAAATGTACGCAGAAGGCAGCTCAAAATGGTGCAACAGTAGTTCCTGTTTAAACTCTGTGCAGATCGAAGTAACTAATAGCTCTCTGTAGATGTGTTGCTATCTGTAGCATTGCTATTTTGCTTGTTGGCTTACCATGCTTATGTTAATCTTTTTCCTTATGCTTTTTTTGGCTTGGGTCTCTTCAAATTTATGAGGACTTGGTGAAACAAATTTAATTTTACTTCTTTAGTGATTATTTTATAAACTGCTCACAGCAATGCACAACATAATTCTGCAAATCGTAAACACAGATGTAAAAATTTTGAATAAACTTGTATAAATAAAGGGTATACAGTATATGCATTAATAAAAAAAATAAATTGTTGCAAAGGAAGTATAGGTTCATTTATACTTTAGCATAAAATATACTTTGTATAGTTAGAATGTATATTTTCACACAGTAACATTTTTTTTCTAAATTGAACATGTTGTGTAATTTCTTGCCCACTCAAAATTGATTGCCTTTTAAAAGTGAAACTGCACCTCGACTATTTTGCATCTGTCTGAAAACTCTTGGAAAGGTCCAACTGGTTCCTGAGATTGTATGTAAAGTGCCTTTGGTCACCTCCAAAATGATACATTTTCAGCACATCTGTCCTTGCAGGTATTGTGGTGGAAGATTGTCTGATTTTGCTGCAGAACCTCTTAAAGAACAACAACTCCAACCAGAACTTTTTTAAGGAAGGCTCATACATACAGCGTATGAAACCTTGGTTCGAGGTTGGAGATGACAACTCCGGTTGGTCTGCGCAGAAAGTGACAAATCTACATCTGATGCTGCAGGTAAAACAGAGAGGAGTACGATACACTGTGCTATAATGCATCCCCTTCCCCTGCTCATGTAACCACTCGCACCTCTCCCTACATCTCACCGTCAACTGTACATCTGTTGTATGTCAGAAGGAGACAAGGGAGGACCAAGATAACACATAACTTTCTCTCCACGCAAACATTTCTCCCTGTTCATTCTGTTTCTTGCTGTCATCATGGCTAATGTTAGTGTTCTTAGTACTCAAAGTAAAATATGATCTGGGAGTAAATATGGGAGAATATATGAACATTTTTAGAAGAAAGCATTTGTGATCCTTCAGATTAAATTTGTTGGAAGAATATTTTTAGAAGGGAGGATTACTTTGGTTCCTACTGCTTATTTAAAAATTGTAAAATATTTTTTGCCTGGCATCTCTTTCCTTTATCAGCTGCTTTTGTGCCTCATTATTGACAAACTGGGGTGTAAGAGCTCTACATAAAGGTATTTTGATTATGCTTTTGCTCCACAGTGTGCACGATTGGTCTATGTGCTGTTCATCCATATCACTCTAAAACTGATGAAAGATACGTATTGTCAAGCAGCAGAATATATACTGTATTTATCTGAACATTAACCCAAATTTGTTTTACCAAAAAAATAAAATGTGACTTAAAATTTCCCAGTGGTCTGATGGTACACCCAGCCCCGCAAAAGGGAGATCTGGAGTGGCGGCAACACCCATCTCGCCAGTCTACTCCTGCTGAAGACTACAGACATGCAGGAGCCCTCCCACCTGCTGAAGGCGGAGGTGGTGGCTTGAGGTGATTGTAGTGAGGAGGAGGTCCTGGTGTGGGATTGAGGAGAGAGAGAGAGGTGTTCCTGCCTTTGGCTACTCTCATCATTTCACTGAAATCCTTTTTTTGCATCTCAAAACCTTAGTGTATCTTAGTTTGGTAAATATATTTCCTGTTCATACCCCAGATCAATCCAGACAAGTGGGTTTTGAATCCCTACCAGCAGATGGAGGCAGAGAATAAAAACTTTGAAGCACTGCTACTTAACTGAGAGTGCCACCTGCAGTCCATCGGTACTGGCCTGTACCCAAGCCAAACTGGAGTGAACAAGGGGAACTCATACCTCCTGCACCTTTTGCTGATTTCGTGCCTGTGGCAACAGTGGTCATATTTGATTTTTGCTTCTAGTTTGGCTGTGAGTCCCTCATTTCTAAGCTCTTCCTAGTCCAAGCCCTCGGGTCCTCCTGTGTTGGCTTTTGAGGTAGAGGTGCTCTGGGAGCCTCATGGAGCTTTTCTTTTCCTTCCCAGGCTTAAGCTGAATGTGTTGTGCACCAGTATTTCTGTGCCATGCAGAGGCCCTGATGGGGGAGTAGTCTTTGAGACCCTTTTCTCAGCATTGGTACGTAGGGGTTTAATGTCTAAGCATCCTCACCTATCTTGAGAGCCTTTGGACTTGTAGGCATGGGGAGGTCTGGCTTCCCTCGGTTCTCCTTTGGGATCAGTAAAGAATGAGGATGTGGATGCTAACACTCAACTGGGAAGTATAGAAAAGGGTAAGTTGTCTTTTGAGATGGAGAATTCTTCTGTCAGGCTTTTTCAGAAAGGAACTTAACTTTTTTTTTAATCTCCCATGTGGTTTCTTCGCATCAAATGTCAGATTCCAATGTTGAGGAGGCTCCTGAATGGGACTCTATCCTTGAAGAGGTCAGGAAACTAAAGCTTTTTCTCTCCACAAGTCAAAGGAAGATACAGTGATGCTCCTCAAAGCAACAGTGCTCTGTTTAAGTTCCATTGTCCCTCCAGAGGTTTAAAGTCAGCTAGCCAGTACCTCCTTGACAAACCTAGTCACCATTTAGTCAGGCTCAATGAATCTGGAGAGAGGCTTCTGTATGTAATGGGCCCAACCTGGTGGAATTAGCTTCCATAAAGAAATCTGTTTTAAGACTTTCAAGAGGCTCCTGAAGATCTTCTTATTTAAGAAGGCCTTCTCTCTTGGGTAATCTGTAACATTAGCAGCCTTTATGAATTCCATCTATTAGATGGTTTGCAGCACCATATTTCTGGGGGGGTCTTGGATTTTTTTTTAGACAGTTTCAAGTTTGTTTTAGCGATTATTTAGGTTTTTGGGTTTTTTTGCCTTTGTCCTTCTGAAGCTCTTTGGATGGATTGCCTTTGCTTTGACCTCTGAGCCTTTTTCTCTTATCTCCCTGGCTCAATAAACAGATTTCTATGATAAGTGTTTTTATTTCTTTTTTTTTTTTTTTTTTTTTTTTTTACTATTTCTTGTGTGGCAATGGGTCTCTATTTTACTGCCTTGCTGAAACTCAAGAAGTAAGGGGTGGTTATGGTATAGGGTTAGGTTATAGTATAGTGCTGATAAGGGTTGGAATCCCTTTTGGATTAAGTTAGGTGCACCTGGTAATTGGAAACTCCCTGCTTTAGCTGGCACAGGGAGGTTATCCTCCCTGGGGAAGAGGAGTACAAAAGGGTGGTGATCACCCGTTTGAGGTCCCATTGCCTGGGTTGCAGTCCTAGCTTGGGGTCAAGTAGTATTTTAAACACTGGGCAATGGTATCTTTGGGTTTTCTTTCTTTTTAGTCTTTTAAGTCTTTATTAGTATTTGTTTTTGCAAATAGGGAAAAGTGGAGCCACAGAGAGTGGGAGGGGTCCTCTGGGTGACCATTTCCAATTGGCATTTTTAGTAGGATGCTGAATATCTTGTGGGGGGGGGGGGGAAGTCTGTGAAATGCTAGAGAATGAATCTTGCAGTAGGCTTTTACTGCAGGAGGTGCTGGGTTCTTGGATCCCAGAGCTCCTGTCAAGCACCAGTATATTTTTATGGCAGCAATATAACCACTAAAATTGTCCAATACCATAAGAAATCAAATTTCTATATTAGAAAAATTAGAATACCTCAATGGAGATTAAAACTAGAATTGAACATCTAAAGCAAATCTGGGTGTGGTCCTTACCTGGATAGTTCTCTCACTATCATACCTGAGTATTTTCCTACTTTGTTGTTCCTGGTAAGGTTATTAGAGTGCTGTGTGACTTACCTAGGCTGACCTGGTGCACTTACTACCTCTGGCACACAAAATGGGTACCAGCAATGTGATCCTTGCTACATGTTGAAGCTTGTGTTGCACCTAAATTCATACCTGTCAGATTCCCCCTACAAACCATTAGAAAGAATGTTTAAATCAACTTTGACTCAGGAAAATCTCTAATCTGAGAAAAGAAAAAAAGCTCAGAGAAAAAAAATATAAATTTCTTCTGTTATTCTGTAGCCTTCACAGGGAAAAACAAAGTACCTGGAAGTCAGGTGTGAACTCAGTATCAAGCTGAAATTTCTGTGATTATAAGCCATCATGAGAAGAAGAAGCAATTTTCTTTTTATATCAAGTTTTATGTGGAGTTAGTAAGATGCCGAATAATTTGATTTTCTAATGCTTCCATGCTCATTTAAATCTTGGTTGATTAGAAAAAATACTCAGGAAGTAGCTTTCTGTTCTGGAAAAAAATGCATCATATATTGACTATATTATTTTCTTTATATTTCTAGTAATTACCTGACAGCTTCCTTTTTCTATAATTCTTTTTATAAGCAAGGAAACTTTCAAAACTTTATTTTCAAATAAACTCTATAAATGTCAGAAAAAAGAAAAAAAAAAGTGGAAGGAATGTGCATGTAGTATTGTAGACAATCTAACATATATATGTAAATTCCTCAACTAACAAATTTCAGGATAAACTATTTTTTTTAGAAGCTGGTAGTGAAAACATAATTACACCAAGATGTAAGTTTCAAACCAGAGTGTGGGCGCACATGTGTGCATGTTCGTTGCCCACACCCAGGGATGCAGCTATTTTAAAACGTGTGCATGTTATAAAACAGTCTGGCTGCACACATGCGCACCCCAAATTTTAAGTAGATGAGCACAGGTGCACGCAAATGTCACTTCTACTGCATAAATTGGGGGATATTAAAACGGCCACCATTTCCAATTCACCCAGTTAAGAGAAAGATCCTCCAGCCCCCCTTACTTTGATAGCCTTCACTCTCCCCTGTTAACTTCGACCCTTAAAGCCCTGAAGATCTATCTAGATTTTTTTTATTTTATAACTTACATAGCATTCATAACAGAAGTAAAATTATGTGGCAAGGGGCCTCGGCATGCACCGGATCGTGTAAGTATTTACGCGCACATCTCAGCTAGCTCTCTTGAGAATCCTGACAGGAATTTTCCTCACGGAACTTCTTTAAAAATTTTCAAAAATGTTTACCCCATAGGGGTCCCCCTATCAATAGCAGTACTCTGCGTCTAAAGGTAAACTTTTACCCTTATTGCGGTCGATTCCCATCAAGTTTCCCCTTCGGGGCCTACCAGCCATCGACCGCACCACGGCTAAATTTTTGTCGAGGCCATGGCGGGTTTTCGTCTGTGCCCCTATTGTCCTCGGACAGTGTCCATCACAGACCCGCATAGAGTTTGTGTATTGTACTTGGGGGCCAATCATGATACCCTAACTTGCACCAAATGTGCCCAAATGACACCGAAGGGTCGAAAAGCCTGTTTAGAGAAGATGGAGTTTCTTTTTCATTCAAAACTCCTGACTCCATCGACCTCTCACCAGCAACGAGACACCGGTGCTGCTCGACCGGCTTCGACTACTCCTAAGGTGTCGACTTCTTCCTCATCGCCTCAGCAGGACCGAGGAGAACATTGTGAAAAGCGTCGACATCGGCATTGGAAGGCTCAGTCGGCCGATCCAGGCAAGCCCTTGGCATCGGCGTTGACAGAGCCATCGACAAAGAAATCCCACTCAGAGAAGGCCCCATCCTCCTCTGCGACCGGATCACCGAGGCGTTCCCCACCTTCATCGGTGCAGGGAGCCGCGATTCCACTGCGTACACTGATTTCACTGGTGGACCCTCCGGCTATGCCAGTGCTGCCTCTAACTCCGGTGCCGGGGTTCCACGCCCCAGGCTTCCATGAGGAATTGGATCGGATGATCCAAGAGGCCATCGGTAAAGCACTGCAGGGCTTCCAGCCTCCATTGATACCGGTCCTCGAGCCGGTCACCAATCCGATTCCCATGATGCTCGCACCGCTACTGGGTAGACTGGATTTGTTGCTCGGTGCCCTACCACTGCTGGAACCGAGAACACCGGTATGTCCTCTTCCTTCGATGCGATACCTGTGTCATCAGAAGATGACACAGGTATCGCATACCACCAGAAGATGACAGGCAGGATCCCATACCACCATCTGGGATCCTGCCACAGACTCATCCATCGATGTCATCGGTTCCATCGGTGCCGCCATCGGTGCCACCTCCGGTGCCATCGATGCCTAGGCCTGGCTCTTCGGGATTAACACTATTTCTCCCTTCTGAAGATCCTCAGGGAGCTGGTGATCAACCATATCAGAACATAAGAAATTGCCATGCTGGGTCAGATCAAGGGTCCATCAAGCCCAGCATACTGTTTCCAACAGAGGCCAAACCAGGCTACAAGAACCTGGCAATAACCCAAACACTAAGAAGTTCCCATGCCTCTGATGCAATTAATAGCAGTGGCTATTCCCTAAGTAAATTTGATTACTAGCCGTTAATGGACTTCTTTTTTGAACCCAACTACACTAACTGCACTAACCACATCCTCTGGCAACAAATTCCAGAGCTTTATTGTGCGTTGAGTGAAAAAGAACTTTCTCCGATTAGTCTTAAATGTGCTACTTGCTAACTTCATGGAATGCCCCCTAGTCCTTCTATTATTCGAAAGTGTAAATAACCGATTCACATCTACCCATTCAAGACCTCTCATGATCTTAAAGACCTCTATCATATCTCCCCTCAGCCATCTCTTCTCCAAGCTGAACAGAAGATCCTTGGACTGATGATTCTCCCCAGGTTACCAATGATCTGCCTTCAGAGCCCTCCCCTCCTGAAGAGAGAAGGTGTTCTCCTCCAGAGGTCCTGGTTTTACTCCCCTGCACGCAGGTACTTAGTCTTATTTTCTGGGGGAATGCAATATGTAAATCAGAATAAGTCCCAGCATGCAATGGGGTAAAACCAGGACCGGATCAACTTGTTCTGAAAATCCAAAGTTGGTTGGGAGCTCTAAGTTAGAATAAGAAACTTCCTCATTTACAAAATTAAGGCAAGTAAACCAAAGATGTCGAATAGGTAGAGCTAGCTAGGGTAAATAAATATATATATTCTTTGGTATCCATTGTATTACCATATATAGCAATGCTTAGAGTTGTTTACTTCTTAAAGTTGACTGTTAAATCACATAGGCAACACATAAGCTTATGCTCGAAGCTTATACTAAGTTTATGCTTCTGCACTGAATAAACTGTGCTTATTTTGTCTCTTGTCCTCATCATGGGCAAATGCTGTTAGGTTTTGTGAAATTCCAGCACGTTTTTAGCAGCAGTCTCCAACACCCTTCCCCAACCCCACCACCAAGCACCACCTTCTCTTAATAGACACTTCTGATGAGATGTGCAAGGGAAAGAAAAAGGACAGAGTGACATGAATGGTCCCAGAAAAAGCCTGTGTGTGTCTGATGTCTGAGATGACAGTACTGAGATTGTTTCTCCATTGACAAGCAGAAGTGAATTACCCATAACGCCTTGGTGTCATTGTCTGATGGTGCTGACATGGACCTAGCTCTCAGAACTCAGTAAATACTTTACTGAGCATGCATAGGAGCCTTCCTGCAAGTGTGCTGCCTTGTGAACTCCTCAGTCTTGTTTTGCCGGAGCTAATGCATGCACATGTTCCCAGTCTCTCTCTACAATTTTTCTGACCTCTCTTATTGGCCCCATTTTTCTGCCTCATTGCATTGTTTGCTTTTTCATGTTGTTGCCTCAGCACCCCATCAACAGACTTAATTTTTCAATTCTACAAATAAAATAAAATAGTGTGAAATGGAGAAGTCTGAGGCCAAGAGGACCGTGGTCAGTGGCTTCAAGTCCTGCATAATGTAGGTTGCTGGATAGCCATCACAGATTCTCATTTGGTTTGCTATTGTTGCCTGGGACTGAATCATGACTGCCAACTGCTGCAGTTGTGATAGAATGTCCCTGTGAGCACAGCAACACCACATCTGGAAAATGGAGGCCATGCAGAAGGCCTGCTCTTGGATGATCGGGCAAAGCTCCTCCCTCCCACCACTGCCTCTTGATGCCGGTTCTCATCAGTCTCTCAGCTCAGCTTCTGACTCGTCACACAGGAGGGTGACAGACTCTACCATTTGAGTCTGCCTTTGCTTTTCCTCATGATATGGATGTTGAAAGTGCACTAGTCTCTTCCTTACTCCTCCTTTAGGCTCCTGATTTTGGCTAGAAAGCTTTTTACCAAATCTTACAGCTTCAAGTAGCAGAAGTTCTCAACTTAGTGAGATCTTTCTCCTGTGGCACAAGGGACTTGCTTCAATATCTGTTCTTCCTCTTGTTCTCAGACCTATGAAACTCTTCAGTCCAAGCTCATATAAGTGCCATTGTGCATATCATCAGAAGGTGGAAGGAGCACCGATCTCTCTTCACCCAATAGTATACAAATTCATGTAAGGATTGTGACATTCCAAGCCTCCAGTCAGTAAACCTCCAGTGCCTTGGGATCTCATCGTGGTCATTACTCAACTTATGAAACATCCTTTTGAGCCTCTCAAGTTGGTGGACTTGAGGTTTTTCATCTGGAAAGTACTGTTTGTTATTACCATCACTATGGGCCTCATTTTCCAATATCGCAGTGGTAACGCATGAGGGGGCGTGTCCTATGCAAATAAGGCATTTTTCGTGCAGTGGGGAAACATCGCTGCACGCGATGTTTTCGCCATTCGCGGAACTGGAGTCGCAAATCGCGAAAACATCGTGCACCATGATGATTCATTGGTTGTTTTATCGCGGTGCACGATGTTTTTGTGAAAGTGTCCAGTCCACGATATGCCCAGACAGCCCGTTTCAGTATCCTGCAGGCGTAGAGAGAGAGAGAGACAGAGACAGACTTCCTATAATGCCTATGCCCTAAACAGGTATTTGTATCCCTATGGGAGGGCCACCTAGTAACTCGAGGTGGGGATTAGGTATGAGCGTAGGGGGTTGTGGGCCACTTTCACATTCAACATGAGATCTATGGAAAGAACAGTGGTCTCTAGTGAAGATTTGCTGGCCGTCGGAGTGAGGAAACTCACTCCAAGAAGATATTTGGGCAACGTTCTCTCCACCTAGCTTGTTGTTGCCCAGGTAGAGTGTCCATCAAGCTAGGTGGAGAGAACATTGTCCATATCTCATCTTGGAGTGAGCTTCCTCACTCCGAAGGCCTTCAAATCTTCACAAGAGACCACTGTTCTGTTCGTACGTCTCACGTGGAATGTGAAAGTGGCCCCATGGCACAAAGAGCAAGTGAATTACAGGCACTTACAAAGAGTAAGCAAATTACAGTTCTTTTCAAAAATGGTATATGCATTCCACATCAAACTATTGTGCTACCTGCTTTTTCAAAGACTGCATGCACACAAACGAGCACTTCTTGTACTGCAAGAGAGCCCTAGTGAATTACTTAAACAGGATACAATCTCATCGTCAAGCTGCTCAACTGTTTCATATTCTTTAATCCCAAGGAATTGGGACAGGCAGTTGCCAAAAGAACTGTAATTGGCTATTTACAAAAAACCCTTAGATTGTAAGCCCTTTGGGGATAGGGAATACCTACAGTACCTGAATGTAAACTGATGTGATAAATAAAATAAATATTGCATTCTCTTTTGTGCTGGCTAATTTACAGATTACAGACTCTGTCAAGTGAGATCCACGGCAACTTCAGTGACTCATTGCAGGGCCACTTCCATTGAAGACATTTGTAAAGCTGCTACTTGGTTGTCAAATCACACCTTCACAACCCACTACCATTTTGACAGGATGTCTCAAAGAGACAGTAAATTTGGACAAGCAGTTTTGCACAGCCTGTTCACCCAGTAGTCCATTCTCCACTGGTGGGGCCGGTTTGCTTATTTCAGTAATTGCTCCAGACTGCAACCCTTTGTTTGGCACTCCACATGCATTATGGCTAATTCATGCCTGCTTGTTGACAGAGAGAGCATGTTTGCTTACCTATAACCAGGATTTTCTATAGACAGCTGAATGAATACTTATTTCCCCCTAATTTCTCTGGTGATTTAGCTACCTCACTGAAGGTTGAGCTCTGGATGAGACTGAGCGGATCGTAACTTAACATGCACATGTAGGAACTCCTACACATCCTCAGTCTTTACTGAGCTCTAAGAGCAGGGTCCATGTTGACACTGTCGGATGATGTTACCCCAAGTGTTATGACTAATTTTTTGCTGTCTATGGAAAACCCTATTCACAGGTAAGCAAAATTGCCTTCTATTCATAAGAAATACTTTAAAATAAAAGGAAAAAGTAGCAGTACATTAACATCTATTCTGTTACAGCTTTTGGTGCTAGCGTGGCTCTGAAGCTATTCTTGATTTTGCTATGGTTGGCAAACAGTCCGTAAAATGTTTCCTTGATAGTTTGTTCTTTACTAGTGAATTATTTATTTATTTATTTATTTATTTACTATTACTGAAGACAGGTAGAATCTATGGAGATTATACCCAGAATACATACTTCTAAGCTACTTTTACAGCATGGGAAGTCTTTGCTTTTAGATCTCATGCAGACATTGCTTTAAGATCTGTTTTCTGTAACGTTTAATCCTTTATTTAAAAAAAAAAAAAAAAAGCTGATAAAAATTGAGTATTTTGATTTTTTGAGCAGCACTGTGTAATGATTCAGGCCTGGTTACATTGGAGATATATGTTCATCTTAGCCACAAAGAGTTAGAGAATGCAATTCTCCCATCATCTTGGAGACTTTTTCCTCAGTTGCTTTGTATGGTTGAGTTGGTGTTTCCATCCTATGTATTTTTTTTTTTTATCATGATGCATTAAATCTTAGTTTGTTATATAAATAAACCCCAGTGTGACTATATCATCCTCCTTAATATTTTAATGCTTTTTCTTTCCTGAGCTTTCTTGATGGCACTGTGCAACTAGGTAAAACAACCCCCTCTTTCCTTTTCTGTATTCCTTCTTTGTCGTCCCTTCCCAAAAGACTGGCGAAGTGCAACTTGAGTTCTCTCAGAGGGGTGGCGGTAAAGTCTCACTTGAAACTGAATTGCTCAGTATTGGTCTTCTGCTAAATGGAGTCACTTTCCCTCTCACCTAGGACTTATGCTTTTTCTTTTGTGACTCATCCAAGCCTTGCCACACTGGAGACTCAAATATGGATCCTTCTCCTCCTGCAGCGCTAGTAATGTGCACAAAAATAAAATCTTGTTGGTATTTAATTTTTATTTAAATAAAATTTTTTACCAGCTTTAGAGAGTACAGAAAGATTCAGTTGAGACTGCTTTTTATTGTGTGCTCATACCTTATGATTTCAGCTTAAAAATTCAAATATTTAAATGTTTTTGTGTTTAAGGTACAGTAAAATACTTCAAGATGCTGAGACACTTAACTTCATAATGCTTATGGAACATGTGTTGGGATACATGCTGTCATCCATCATTCCTTACCTTAGAATGCATTTATAATCTAATTTCATTAAGCACTGGTTGGTATTATGGAAAAATTGTAAAGATTTTTGGATTTCCAGATTACCATTTTTTTTTTCACTTTTGCCTCATGACATATATTAAACGTCAGATGTTGAATGCTTTCTCCCTCCTCATATATGCTGTTTCCTTTCCTTTTTTTTTCTTCTCTGTCCTATTCACAGCTTGTGCGGGTACTGGTATCTCCTATGAACCCTCCTGGCGCCACCAGCAGTTGTCAGAAATCCATGTTTCAGTGTGGTTTGTTACAGCAGCTTTGTACAATATTGATGGCGACTGGTGTCCCTGCTGATATTTTGACCGAGGTAAGTCTTAAAAGTAGAGAATTATTATTTTCGAAGCAGGATAGTATAAATGAATGCAAAGCTAGATTTTGTTCTGTCTGTAGCAAGAATCAAGCTTGAACTGCTAGAGATGAATCATTTTACTCTGAGTGTTTGAAATTATGTGCGAGTTTTCATTCTTGAGGGTTATGAACTTTGTGGTCAAAAAACTGAGAATTTTGAGAACAAGGGAGTCATGGTGTGAAGCTGGAAGGAGGAAAGTTCAGAAGAAATAAGAGAAAATAAATACTTTATGGTGATGGTGGTAGTTGCATATAGGGAAAAATAACCCTTGTTGTTGTTACATGATAGGTTCCATATTAGGAGCTACCACCTAGGAAAAAGATCTAGGCATCATAGTGGATAATACTTTGAAATCATCTGTTCAGTGTGCTGCACAAGATCTAGGCATCATAGTGGATAATACTTTGAAATCATCTGTTCAGTGTGCTGCAGCAGTTAAAAAAGCAAACAGAATGTTAGGAATTATTAGGAAGGAAATGGTTAATAAAGCGGAAAATGTCATAATGCCTCTATATCGCTCCATGGTGAGACCGCACCTTGAATACTGTGTACAGTTCTGGTCGCCGCATCTCAAAAAAGATATAGTTGCAATGGAGAAGGTACAGAGAAGGGCAACCAAAATGATAAAGGGGATGGAACAGCTCCCCTATGAGGAAAGACTAAAGAGATTAGGTCTGTTCAGCTTGGAGAAGAGATGGCTGGGGGGGAGGGGGATATGATAGAGGTCTTTAAAATCATGAGGGTCTTGAATGAGTAGATGTGAATAGGTTATTTACACTTTTGGATAATAGAAGGACTAGGGGGCATTCCATGAAGTTAGCAAGTAGCACATTGAAGACTAATCGGAGAAAATTCTTTTTCGCTCAATGCACAGTTAAGCTCTGGAATTTGTTGCCAAAGGATGTGGTTAGTGTACTTAGTGTAGCTGGGTTTAAAAAAGTTTTGGATAAGTTCTTGGAGGAGAAGTCCATTAACTGCTATTGATCAAGTTTACTTAGGGAATAGCCACTGCTATTAATTGCATCAGTAGCATTGGATCTTCTTGGTGTTTAGGTACTTGCCAGGTTATTATGGCCTGGTTTGGCCTCTGTTGGAAACAGGATGCTGGGCGTGATGGACCATTGGTCTGACCCAGCATGACAATTTCTTATGTTCTTCTGCCTGGAATAACCTACCAGTGATCCCTGGAAAATGCCTCCCCCCACCCCATGAATCCTGGTATGATCCATTTCCCTCCCTCCCTCCCCCCATATGGCCCAGCTTGTGCTCCTTATCTTCACCATCTCTGGCTGTAAAGAGGAGTGGTGCTTAATACCCCAGCAGTTTCCTATGTCCCCTCTCCCAAGTGTTCACATGCCTCCTTGACTTTCTGCATTATGCCCAACTCTTGCATTGCACTAACATCTTCCTCCCCTTTTAACTGTAGCAGGCACTGTGTAGCAGAGAAGAGCCCTGTACCCCAAGCAGCAAGTGAGGGTGGGATGGAAGGGGGAGGGAGTGAAGCAGAGAGACTCAGCTTCATTGCTGCTGGATGAGCTACCTGTTCCAGCTCCTGCCCTCTTCCGCAGTGCTACCTGGTTGCCATGAAAACAGGAGGGCAGGTCTGGAGCAAGAAGCAGGAGATTCGGGCTCTGTCCAAAAGAGTTGGGGCAGGGGCCAAGGGGAGTGGATCAAGCTGATGCTGCCACCACAAAACACAGGAAGGACTTCCCCACTGCACATCAGTGGAGCAGCTCTGTTATAGAGGACAGTGGTAGGAATAGATTTGGAAGGTTTTAGTATTGCAGATACCCCACCCTTCACCACCTGGAAAAGTAGAGGTGATAAGGAGAAAACAGATAAAGGAAGCATGGCCTATAAGCCATGGGGTAGCAGAGTTGGAACCAGCAGACTAGAACTCTCCAGAAACCAACAAGATCTATGTCAACAGACTGGTGATGGCTGGATACGATCCAGCAAGACCATGGATCTTAGGAGGCTAAATATTTAGTTAGTAACTTTACTAGCTTGGGTAGCTGTTTAGATTATTACAAAACTTGATGGTAAAATGAAATGGATAGGATAGCAGTGTTGAATTAAGTATAGCCAATATGAGTACATACTTTAGATTTACCTTTTTTTTCCCCCTACTGTATTCTTACTTAACTGTTAATAGTATGACACTTGCAAGGGGTTTTGATGAGGATCAGCACCGCAATGCCCTTGACTTAATTAGTTTGGTAGTGGCTTAAGTTAGGAGGAACTTTCAAAAAAATGTCAAATATTAATTTCTCCTCAGGAGGCAAATAAGACTTAATGTAAATGGAAGTGTTTGTTTTTTTGTTTTAAGTTGTTACTTGAATTATCTTTAAAAAAATAAACTAAAAAAACTAATTTTTCTGCTTGATTATGGTGAAGTGTTGAAATGTATTCTTTTATTAAGCCTAGCTACATTTATTTTTTTTTCCATCAACAGACCATCAACACTGTATCAGAAGTCATTCGAGGCTGTCAAGTAAATCAGGACTATTTTGCTTCAGTAAATGCACCCTCAAATCCTCCAAGGTAGGCTAAGGGAATAATGGGTCAATAGGATAATCTGTTTTCAGGAAGCACTGTGTAAGGAGGCTGTTCTGTAGGGACTTTTTTTGCCAGTAGTATTAGAAAGTCTTTAATGAATTGGGTTGTTTTAGTGCAGTTGGGTATTACATTTTGAAAGGGAGGGGTTTCATGATTATTTTTATATTCCTTGAAAACCATCTGGCATGTTCATATTTGACCTCATTGTTTTAATCTCCTTTTCATCAAAGTTCCTGTTGCCTCCTTTCTGAGTATTCATGTTAATTTAGCTATTTGAGGCCTTTGTGCACAAGGCTTTTGGATTGTTTTAGGGCAGGCAGAAGTAGTCATTCCTTTCACCAACAGAATTGGAAGTTTCTTCTGCAGTACCATAAAACTTGTAAATGTTTTAGGTTGTTTTCCTTCTCTGCAGCCAAATATAGGCACCTTCACAATTTCAATAGTTCTGTATAAATTGTTGCACCCCACAATAGTTATTATGTCTTCAGTACTTTCATCTCTTGTGTCTACATTCATATGACACCCCTCCTTATCTCCATGGAGAGCAGTGTCATCTACAGTGCATCATGGGAGTTTGAAGCCCTTAGAACCTGAGGTGGCCACTCATCTGGCCTATTTCATTATTTTAATTTCTTTTTATAAATCAAGCATCAAACAATCTAAATACCCAAGAGTTGAAGACTTTTTATGTGTGTATTTTGCCTTGTGTTTTTGTGAGATGTACCATTCAAAAAGGAGGCAGGGCAACAAAGTGAACATTTACCCATCTTTTATGGCTTTTAACATGTTTTTCTGCTGTCTAGGCAGGTGTAAAGTTGAGGCAAGTTCATCATTGCAGGGTCTTGTCATGGGGCTGGAAGTGAGGTGGCAGGTATGTCTGAGAGGGGCTGGAGGCAGACTATGAGCTGTCAAGGGGAGGGTGCCCTTGGAAGCAGCAAGTATGGGTGCCCCTTTGAGCATAGAGCCAGCGCCAGTCATCCCATTCACCATGTTCTAGGGCCACCCTGGATTTCTGTTAAGCCTCAGGTTTGCTCTTGCTCTGCCCCAGGTCCACTATAACATATCTTAGTGTTCGGTTTCCTCAAAAGCCTGTGGAAAAAGTTAAACTCAAGGAAGCACAGGGAGGAGCATCACTTTCATTTGTGTGAACAGAGACATTTTTGTGTGTTTATTTTTTTTTCTCGTGCTCTTTTTTTTATATTTTTCTAAGACTTCCAGCTTAATCAGAGCAGTGGTGTGAGCTTTAATTCACTACTGTCCTCGGAAATTTTCCTCTCTTTATGTAAATCAGCCCAGCCATTGCAGCAACCATCCTTGGCAAAGAGCTACAAGCTGCAATACCTTTCGGAACTCAGCTAGCAGAAATCCTGTTTACCCTCTAGGTAACAAGTATTCACTTCCAGTCCTCTAGGGCTGCAGAGAGATCATCTTTTTAGGAAACCCCTTATGAATATGCATAGAATAGATTTGCATGCACACTACTTCAGTTGTATTCAGATCTGTCTGAATTCAGTTGATTTGCATGCACACTACTTCAGTTGTATTCAGAAATATCCTGAAAACCTGAACGGTTTGTGGATCTTGAGGACTAGAAAGGAATACCATTGCTCTAGGTGTTGCTGCTTCACATTGCCCGAGACCTGCTCCCACCTTGGAGCTATAAACCTTGCTGTTGCAGCATCTACATTTCTTCTGCTGATCGAGGAAGGAAAAACCATACCCAGGAATCAAACCCAAGTCCTCTGCATGGCAATGTGCAACATCATTACTGAGTCACTGGGCTGGCCCTGAATTTAGAGACCTTTGATGTTTTCCTATGAAATCAATTATTTTATTTCTCAAATTTAGAATGCTTATAAAATGAAGCCTTAGGTTACCTCATTTGATTCCTTCCTTTACAAATGTGGTCCAGGCTTTCATAAGAAATTATGTAAGCCACAATTTAAAAAATTCTATGGTATCCTTCATGTACTCTGCAGTATTTTAAAGTACTTAAAGCAATGGCTAAGAAGAATTGTCATCCTATATTCTGGTTTACTGTTTAGACCAGGTGTGGCCAATTCCAGTCCTCAAGAGCCATAAACAGACCTGGTTTTCAAGATATCCATAATGAATATGCATGAAATATATTTGCATACAGTGGAGAGAGTGCATGCAAATCTGTCTCATGCATATTCTTTGTGGCTATCTGGAAAACCTGACTTGTTTGTGGCTTTACAGGACTGGAGTTGACTTTCCCTGATTTAGACTTTATAAGGCTCTACTGCCCTAGCAACAGCCATATTAGCAGAGAAGTTGAAAATATATAAATTGTAGACTAATAGCTGATTGATGCATGCAGTTTATAAGGTCATATTTGGCACAGATGTCCATAGAGACCAATTGGATCTCATTTCTATGATATAATATTTGACTCTTCCAGTCAGGAAAGCAACAAAAACTTTTAAAAATAGTGACATGTCAAAACATAATTTAAATGCAGTAAATAAATCTAGATTAGTGCATCCTATTTGAATGCAAAGTTAAATAAAATCAGATTTAAACTGGTGTAGAGATGATTTCCCATCCCTGGCTATGCATCTCCTGATTTACAGTCTTTACTGAATTTGGTGAAATATATTGGGTCCAATAGTTTAATCCATTGTATAACAGATGGCATGGCTTTTTTTTGTCTTTGGTTTATGTTTGAACAGACCTGCTATTGTAGTGCTGCTGATGTCCATGGTGAATGAGAGACAGCCATTTGTTCTGCGCTGTGCCGTCCTTTACTGCTTCCAATGTTTCTTATACAGAAACCAAAAAGGACAAGGAGAAATTGTAGCAACACTTCTTCCTTCAACCATTGATGGTAAAACAATTAGTAGAATTTTATTTAGGTTGCTGTCTAATGTTTATGTGAGATGCAACAAAAAAACTGCCATTAAACTGGTGATAAAATGTCAAATATTCAAAATTAACTTTTAATCTCATACAGGCCGATGCAATATTTTCGCATGGAAAACGGGGGTGCTCATGATTTGAGCGCCCTCTCTCCTAGCACACTTCAGTCTACCTCTCTAATATGCAAATGGTCTGCTGCAGTAAAAAGGAGGCACTAGGGGAAATTGTGTGCCCTTAGTGCCACCTCCTCAGCAGGCACCAAGGAGAGGTGACTGTCAGCAGGTTAGGAAAATGGATGCTGGTTAATTGAGCGTCCCTTTTCCTAACCTGACTGCTGGCACACTTTTAAAAAAAACCAAAACATTTTTTTAAATGTTCTTCTTTTTCTGTTTCTCAGACTTAATATCACCATGATATTAAGTTGGAGGAAGTACAGAAAAGCAGTATTTTCTGCTTTTCTGACAACTTTTTGGGTGCCTCAAAACTTAACACCTGCTCAGGACAGGCGTTAATTTTTGAGGGTAAAAATGTGCGCTTCGGGCGCACATTTATTTTTTGCATCAGGGAAATAGCTAATAGCCTCATCAGCATGAATTTACATGTGATGAGTGCTATTATCGATGTGCGTTTTGGACGCGTTAACTCTTGTTTTGCATGGGGGGGGGGGGGTTTATATGCGTGTCCAAAACACGCATCCAGTCACTTGTTAAGCTGTGCGCTATGCACGGTATTGCATCGGCCTGTCAGTCTTTTACAACATGCTTTCCTATTGGAGTGCTGCAGATAAATGGTTGGCACTGTCAATATAAATCTTTCCTAGGTCCAACACCGATTAATAGTGCCCTATAAAAGTAAGGTTTGTGTTTCTTAACATTAAAATGTTAATTCTTGAAGCAGCAGCCTGAATTGGAAGACAAGATTTTTACACTGCATAGAAGAGGCACTGCTAGTATTGTGGATTTTGTTTGCTTATGCTGTTGGGTTTTAGAAAAGGAAACCATTTTTAACCAGAAACAGAGGTCTGCATGGCACCTCAGTCTTCCTCCTTAACTACTTCTGTATCTTACCTTGGACCCGACCCCTTCAGTGGCACCAAAACGCATGCCCTGTTGGATGTACTAAAATGTCAGCCGTGTTCTTGATTGTTTTTTGCTTTGTTCTGATTTTTTTTGAGCAATAACTTTTCTCTTATTTATATATATATTTATTTTGGATTCCTTTCTCTGCCAGGGCAATTTAAACATGCATTAAATGGCACATTTTAAAAAATGTTGGCAATAAAAAAAACTATCCTGAAAGGATGCTTAACAGATTATAAAATGTAAAATGAGTGCCTTCCGCAGAGACCATACGGTCCAAATGTGTATCTGAGGCAGTATGATATGAAGTGACTTCCATGGCTCATAACAAGTGGCAGAAGCAGGATTCAAACCCAGTTGCTTGGTTCCCTGCCTTTGCTCTAATTGCTAGGCTATCTGCTATTTCCTGGTGGGGTCCTAGCTGCGATTTCCTTAGTGCTTAAAACTGTCTTCCTACTCCTGGTTAATTTCTGCAAGGAAGAAGCCCTTCTGTTGTAAGGGGTTCTGCATTATATAGTTATTGGAGAACATATCACATCCCAAGTTATTTTGATGGGGGGAAGGGGAGGGAAAGGAGATTTAAACAAATGTATATCCAAGTTGATGTGTAGTGGTGAGAAAAGGTTTTTGCATTGGGTATTGCTGGCATTTCTCTAAACATTGCATTTGCTGAAAGCATGCTTAAGCTCTAGATAGGATATTTAGTTTTCAGTTTAAGCTTATTTTCACCCATAAATTCCCAGATTTTTCAAAAAGTGACAGTTGGTTTAAATCGATTTTCACCTAATTTTAGACTGATTAAAGAGTAGCTCCAGAGCTGTATATGCAGCATCTCAAGGCCTTCAGCAACTCTTGGAAGCCAGTGCGGGCCAAAACACCTGCAGTGTTTCAAGTCCTACCCCCACCAGCATATGCGCTTGCCCTCCAGTGCCACTAATATGATGATTCAAGTCCAACCTTCTGTCCCACCAAGCAGTCAGTGTCTGCTGCTTGGTACCGCCAGTGTAGCATTTAAAGTGGGCCATACTCACCAGAAGCATTTTCCAGCAGCGTCCCTGGCCACACACACACACACGTATACACGTACACACGTACACACGTACACACGTATACACGTATACACGTACACACGTACGCACACACATGTACGCACACACACACGTACGGGAGCCTCAGCAAGCATGCTGCCGAAGGGGAGAGGAGATATCTGGAGCCACCACTAGTAAAGATGAATGCTGTTGCAATGGAGGGAAGGAGGGATCTTGTTGGATGTGTGGGGAAAGAAAGTGACATGCTATGCAAGGGATGGGGGTAGAGATAGTGATGCTGCTGAGTGAGTGAATGGGAGAATCTGCTTAATATTTTTATTGTCTTGGCTTCTGTCCACATAATAAACTCGTATATTTACTCAGAAAAACAGTCACCTGTCCACTAATTTTCTTTTATTTTTATTATCATATTGAACCCTGATAGATTCCCAGGAAAACTAACTAAATAAATAAAAGGTCCCTAGCTATAGGTAGATTGATATCCATGGGGAATGAGAGAGAGCTATTTGTTCTATGCTGTGCCATTCTTTATTGCTTCCAGCTTTTCTTTTACAGAAACCAAAAAGGGCAAGGAGAATTTTTAACAATTGTCTGCCTGTTAGGGGAATTTGTGTGTTCAAAATTTAGAATATGTTTCTCCGAGGACAAGTAGGATGGCAGTCCTCATACATGGAAGATGTCATCCGATGGAGCCTGGCACAGAATTTTGATTTCAAAGATTCTAGAGCTTTTATCATGCTCTACTGTGCATGTGCAGCTGTAGTAACCTCCTTGCCTCCCTCAAGTTTCTCCCCCCCCCCCTTCCCCCATAGAGCCTGTAAGACATGGTTCTTTGATCTCTCCCTCACAGCTACTGGAGTGCTAGTTCTGAAGCTACAGAAGCTGTGTTTTCTAACAGGGCCCTAGGAGTTTGTCTTTTTCTTACAGAACTTTCAGTAGGCCTTTGTGGTTCTTATTCATGCCTGGATCAGTCCAGACTCCTGGGTTTTGCCTCTCTTCCAGCAGATGGAGACAGAGAGAGTTTCACTGACACTGGCATATAACTTGGTGTGCCACCTGCAGTCCCTCAGTATTTCTCTGTCTCCAGCAGATGGTAGAGGTGCAATCCCTGTAGTCCAAAGAAAAAGGGAATTCTGAAGATATTTAAGGTATTCCTCCCAGGAGGGTTGGTAGGCCCTCGTGGGGCTGTCCCTCCTGGTGCTGAGTCTTTTGCATCGAGTGTCACATGTATGATTTTTTACCCACCGGTGAGAAGTTGTACATGTGCATGCGATGCAAAGAGCTCCTGGCTCTCAGAGAACGAGTCCGATCTCTGGAGGCTAGAGTGGCAGACCTGGAGGAGCTGAGGGAGACAGAGAGGTATATAGATGAGACCTTCAGGGACATAGTAGTCCAGTCCCAACTTCAGACTGGCAGCCCTGGTGCTGCCTTGGAGGAAGAAGGTCTCATAATGGGAGAGCACCAACCAGATGTAGCAGGAAAGGATCCTGTAGCAAGGACCTGCTCTCTAGGTGATGCATTGTCCTTTCGCACTGAGGATATCCCCCCAAGGCCTACTGCCCAGGAGGGAAGGGTTAGGTCGGCCGTCATAGTTGGTGATTCGATTATTAGGAATGTAGATAGCTGGGTGGCGGGTGGGCGTGAGGATCGCCTGGTAACATGCCTACCTGGTGCGAAGGTGGCGGACCTCACGCGTCACCTAGATAGGATTTTAGATAGTGCTGGGGAGGAGCCGGCTGTCGTGGTACACATGGGCACCAACGACATAGGAAAATGTGGGAGGGAGGTTCTGGAAGCCAAATTTAGGCTCTTAGGTAGAAAGATTAAATCCAGAACCTCCAGGGTAGCATTCTCTGAAATGCTCCCTGTTCCACGCGCAGGTCACCAGAGGCAGGCAGAGCTCCGGAGTCTCAATGCGTGGATGAGACGATGGTGCAAGGAAGAGGGATTCAGTTTTGTTAGGAACTGGGGAACCTTTTGGGGAAGGGGGAGTCTCTTCCGAAGGGATGGGCTCCACCTTAACCAGGGTGGAACCAGACTGCTGGCGCTAACCTTTAAAAAGGAGATAGAGCAGCTTTTAAACTAGAACAAAGGGGAAAGCCGACAGTCGCTCAGCAGCGCATGGTTCGGAGAGATGTATCTTTAAAGGATACTAATGATGCATTAGAATTAGGGCATCCCGACAGTGAGGTTCCAATAATTAGAAAAGTAGTCCAAGTGCCTGTAACTAAAAACTCACCTGAGCTAAAAAATTCTAACTTATCCCTATCAATTAAAAAGCAGAATAAAAATACAATCAAAAAACAAACTTTCAAATGTTTGTATGCTAATGCCAGAAGCCTAAGAAGTAAGATGGGAGAATTAGAATGTATAGCAGTAAATGATGACATAGACTTAATTGGCATCTCAGAGACATGGTGGAAAGAGGATAACCAATGGGACAGTGCTATACCGGGGTACAAATTATATCGCAATGACAGAGAGGAGCAGTCGGGAGGAGGTGTGGTGCTTTATGTCCGGGATGGCATAGAGTCCAACAGGATAAACATCCTGCATGAGACTAAATACAAAATTGAATCTTTATGGGTAGAAATCCCTTGTGTATCAGGGAAGACTACAGTGATAGGGGTATACTACCGTCCACCTGGTCAAGATGGTGAGATGGACAGTGAAATGCTAAGAGAAATTAGGGAAGCTAACCAAATTGGTAGTGCAGTAATAATGGGAGACTTCAATTACCAACAAAACAATAGAGCAAGTTACTGTCCTCGGGGGGGGCAACTACAATGAACAACTTGGACGCATTGAACAGAGATGGATCTTTCAACTTGATTCAGTTACTCCTAATGGACTAAATCGGGAATTAGAGTGGCATCTTTTTACTTAGAATCCTGTCAGGGCCACCTAGTTTAATTGCTGTTTGCACTGCTAGTTGCGCCTCAGGAACGGGGGCAACTGTGATTGGCCCCGTCTGACCATGTGATCTGTCAACCTGAGTTCGCGCCAACTCCGTGGGTTTTAAATACCTGTCTGCATCTAAGATGGACGCGCTCCCTGCCAACTTTGAATTCCTTCAGCATTCAGGTATGTGTGTAATCACTTGTAATTTATGTCGACTATTTGCCATTCTATGTCCTTACCGGTGTACGTTTTATTTACAGTGTCTTGTGAAAACTCTTGCTCCCTCCCGATGCAGCCCTCGGCGAAACACGGGACCGTGTCGGGGGACACATTCTAACCTGTTGCTATTCTAAAATTATGGAGTTGCCGCCTAAAATGAATAAAAATCTACTTGCTCTGTAGAGCTTTGATGAATCTTCACGGTTTGGACTAAATTATTTTTCTGCACTTATTGCTGGGAGACTTCAATTACCCCAATATAGACTGGGTAAATGTATCATCGGGTCACGCTAGAGAGATAATGTTCCTGGATGGAATAAATGATAGCTTTATGGAGCAATTGGTTCAGGAACCGACGAGAGAGGGAGCAATTTTAGATCTAATTCTCAGTGGAGCACAGGACTTGGTGAGAGAGGTAACGGTGGTGGGGCCACTTGGCAATAGTGATCATAATATGATCAAATTTGATTTAATGACTGGAAAAGGAACAGTGTGCAAATCCAAGGCTCTCGTGCTAAACTTTCAAAAGGGAAACTTTGATAAAATGAGAAAAATTGTTAGAAAAAAACTGAAAGGAGCAGCTACAAAAGTAAAAAATGTCCAAGAGGCGTGGTCATTGTTAAAAAATACCATTCTAGAAGCACAGTCCAGATGTATTCCACACATTAAGAAAGGTGGAAAGAAGGCAAAACGATTACCGGCATGGTTAAAAGGGGAGGTGAAAGAAGCTATTTTAGCCAAAAGATCTTCATTCAAAAATTGGAAGAAGGATCCAACAGAAGAAAATAGGATAAAGCATAAACATTGGCAAGTTAAATGTAAGACATTGATAAGACAGGCTAAGAGAGAATTTGAAAAGAAGTTGGCTGTAGAGGCAAAAACTCACAGTAAAAACTTTTTTAAATATATCCGAAGCAGAAAGCCTGTGAGGGAGTCAGTTGGACCGTTAGATGATCGAGGGGTTAAAGGGGCACTTAGAGAAGACAAGGCCATTGCGGAAAGATTAAATGATTTCTTTGCTTCGGTGTTTACTGAAGAGGATGTTGGGGAGGTACCCGTAATGGAGAAGGTTTTCATGGGTAATGATTTAGATGGACTGAATCAAATCACGGTGAACCTAGAAGATGTGGTAGGCCTGATTGACAAACTGAAGAGTAGTAAATCACCTGGACCGGATGGTATACACCCCAGAGTTCTGAAGGAACTAAAAAATGAAATTTCAGACCTATTAGTAAAAATTTGTAACTTATCATTAAAATCATCCATTGTACCTGAAGACTGGAGGATAGCAAATGTAACCCCAATATTTAAAAAGGGCTCCAGGGGCGATCCGGGAAACTACAGACCGGTTAGCCTGACTTCAGTGCCAGGAAAAATAGTGGAAAGTGTTCTAAACATCAAAATCACAGAACATATAGAAAGACATGGTTAATGGAACAAAGTCAGCATGGCTTTACCCAGGGCAAGTCTTGCCTCACAAATCTGCTTCACTTTTTTGAAGGAGTTAATAAACATGTGGATAAAGGTGAACCGGTAGATATAGTATACTTGGATTTTCAGAAGGCGTTTGACAAAGTTCCTCATGAGAGGCTTCTAGGAAAAGTAAAAAGTCATGGGATAGGTGGCGATGTCCTTTCGTGGATTGCAAACTGGCTAAAAGACAGGAAACAGAGAGTAGGATTAAATGGGCAATTTTCTCAGTGGAAGGGAGTGGACAGTGGAGTGCCTCAGGGATCTGTATTGGGACCCTTACTGTTCAATATATTTATAAATGATCTGGAAAGAAATACGACGAGTGAGATAATCAAATTTGCAGATGACACAAAATTGTGCAGAGTAGTTAAATCACAAGCAGATTGTGATAAATTGCAGGAAGACCTTGTGAGACTGGAAAATTGGGCATCCAAATGGCAGATGAAATTTAATGTGGATAAGTGCATGGTGATGCATATAGGGAAAAATAACCCATGCTATAATTACACGATGTTGGGTTCCATATTAGGTGCTACAACCCAAGAAAGAGATCTAGGTGTCATAGTGGATAACACATTGAAATCGTCGGTTCAGTGTGCTGCGGCAGTCAAAAAAGCAAACAGAATGTTGGGAATTATTAGAAAAGAAATGATGAATAAAACGGAAAATGTCATAATGCCTCTGTATCGCTCCATGGTGAGACCGCACCTTGAATACTGTGTACAATTCTGGTCGCCGCATCTCAAAAAAGATATAATTGCGATGGAGAAGGTACAGAGAAGGGCTACCAAAATGATAAGGGGAATGGAACAACTCCCCTATGAGGAAAGACTAAAGAGGTTAGGACTTTTCAGCTTGGAGAAGAGACGACTGAGGGGGATATGATAGAGGTGTTTAAAATCATGAGAGGTCTAGAACGGGTAGATGTGAATCTGTTATTTACTCTTTCGGATAGTAGAAGGACTAGGGGACACTCCATGAAGTTAGCATGGGGCACATTTAAAACTAATCGGAGAAAGTTCTTTTTTACTCAACGCACAATTAAACTCTGGAATTTGTTGCCAGAGAATGTGGTTCGTGCAGTTAGTATAGCTGTGTTTAAAAAAGGATTGGATAAGTTCTTGGAGGAGAAGTCCATTACCTGCTATTAAGTTCACTTAGAGAATAGCCACTGCCATTAGCAATGGTTACATGGAATAGACTTAGTTTTTGGGTACTTGCCAGGTTCTTATGGCCTGGATTGGCCACTGTTGGAAACAGGATGCTGGGCTTGATGGACCCTTGGTCTGACCCAGTATGGTATTTATTTAAGGATGAGCAGGGGGTCTGGGATCCTTGCCTGGCTCGGTCTTTTGCCGCTGGGGGTGTATATCTGGTGGAGCCAGTTCCCCCCCCCCCCCCCCCCCGGAGAACGGTTGGAGTCCCACAGCTCTTCTGCTACAAGCAAGTACCTTTTGTGTTTTCCTTTGGGCTTTTTGTTAAAGTTAAAAAAGAAAAAAAAAGTAGAGAGGCAGTATTATAGAAGCTGCGGGTGGAGCTTGAGCTACTCGGTAGCTGCTGGTTCAGGCATGCTCAGGCGGCAGAGCTTGTCGTCTGTGCGGCATGGTGGTGGTTGTTTGCCATGCAGTCGGGCCTCCTTTTGCCGGTGCGGCACTTTTTTGTTTTTCTGAGATGGTATGCAGCAATGCTTACTGCTCATGCGGCGATGTGTGTGCGTGGCTTTCTTGCTTTGGGCTGCCTCTCTGGTGGAGAGGGCGGGTCAGGGCTGGCAGAAATCATGCTGGAGCGGCAGCCTAAGAAAAAGACAGTCATGGGAGCGCCTTTGAAGTTGGCAGACCCTCTCCCACTGGGCATGGGAAAGGCAGCCATGTTTGCTGGGGCTGAAGGTACTTCCGGGCTGTTTCGGGGGTTTGAGAATCTTCCGCCTCCTGTTGTCTCCAGTAGCTCAGGGCTCCGCTAATAGGAGGGAGCCCGATTCTGATGAAGAGGGGGATTCTTCTGGGGATGGTTTGGAGGATCCCGCAATGTTTTGTTAGTTTGTGCTGCTTATGCATGAGGCATATTTAGCGAGAAAGGCAGCTGGGAAGCAGTTGGACCGGGCTTAGGGGCTCCTTGGTCCGCTTCCTGGCAAAAGACCTAGAAGCTCTAAGGATGAGGTTCCTCGGTGAACTTACAGGGTCCTCTGGATGAGAGAAGGTCCTGGCAATCCTGATGTTGATTCTGAGGATTCAGGGGATGGAGTTCCACAGGTATCTCCTTCGCTTGATCCAGCTGCTCCTGATAATAGCCTGGATGTACCGGATCCAGATGGAGGGCTGAGCCAGGTGCCAGTTGCTGAAAGCGACGACCCAAAAGTGGTGTGTCTTTTCCGTAAGGAAGAGTTTTGGCCCTAAATCCCTCATGTTCTGGAAGACCTGGGGATCAAGGTTCCTCAGGAAGAGTCTGATCAAGAAGGAGTACCTGGTCATGGATGGCCTGATGCGTCCAACGAAAGCCTTCCCTTTTCATAAATAGGTGAAAAAGCTGGTGGTCACGCAATGAGACATTCCAGAAACTGGCCTGAAAGTAGGACCGGCGATGGCGAAGTTGTATCCATTGCCTAAGGATACGCTTGAGCTGTTGGCGCTCCCAAAGGTGGATACATCGGTGTCTGCGGTCACTAAGAAGACCACCATCCCTGTGGCTGATTCAGCGGCGCTGAAGGATATGCAGGACAGGAAGTTGGAAATTCATCTCAAGAAGATATTTGGGGTTTCTGCACTTGACATACGCCCTGCTGTGTGCCGTAGCCTTATGCAGAGGGCCAGCTTAGACTTGGTTCAGCAGTTGCAGTCTACAAGAACATTATCTGTGTCTCAGGCTAAGCAGGAGGACTGTCTGGAGGTGGCAGCGGCTTATGTCGCGGATGCCTTGTATGACCTCATCAGAACTTCTTCGAGAATTCTGATGTCTGCGGTCTTGGCCAGACGTCTCCTTTGGTTGAGGAACTGGTTGGAGGATATTTGGTCTAAATCTCGATTAGGAGCATTACCTTTCAAGGGAAAGCTACTGTTTGGAGAGGACTTGGAGGAGCTTGTGAAGATAAGCCGAAAGGAATCGAGTTCCTTTGAGCTGTCTCATTCCCGGTGAATGGAAGGTTTCTTCAGAGTAGGCCTTCGTCAGGAGCCCAGAGTCAAGGAGCCGGCAGGCAACAATCCTGGAGCCAATCCTTTTGAGGGGGCAGAAAACCAGGCAGAGAGGGTATCAGCCAGGGTTTTGATGGAGCTAAGTTCTCATGGTACCAAAAAAAGAAGGGTTCTTCCATCCAATTTTGGATTTGAAGAAGGTGAATGTGGCTCTCAGGGTTCTGCGTTTTCACATGGAAACTCTGCATTCGGTCATTGCGGCAGTGCACAATGGAGAGTTTCCGGCTTTGCTGGACTTGACCGAGTCGTACTTGCATATAGCAATCCATCCAGATCATCAATGGTTCCTACGGTTCATGATCCTCGGAAGGCATTTTCAATTTTGTGCTCTGCCTTTTGGTTTGGCGACAGCTCCACGTACGTTTACCAAGGTGATGGTGGTTGTGGCAGCAGCACTCAGGACAAAGGCATTTTAGTTCATTCATATCTGGACGACTGGCTAATCGAGTGAAGTCGGAAGCCCTATGCAGTCAAGCAGTATCTCAAGTCTTGCAGCAGTTGAGGTCCCTAGGCTGGGTGGTGTACCTGGTGAAAAGTCAGCTCACACCATCCCAGATTCTGGAGTTTTTGGAAGTGCACTTTGACACCAGGTTAGGAAAGGTTTTTCTTACCAAGGGTCGCAATCTCAAGCTGCAGAAGCAGGTGCATAGGCTGTTGGATATGGTGGTGCCTAGGGTCTGGGACTTCCTTCAGGTATTAGGATCCATGGCCTTGATGTTGGAACTAGTTCCTTGGGTCTTTTTGCACATGAGACCTCTCCAGAGGTCTTTTCTTTCTCACTGAGATTCTTTGTTGGAACAGTTTCATCTTCCACTGTCTCTCGAGGAGCCTGCCAGGTCCAGTCTTTCATGGTGGCTTAGTCAGGATCATCTAGGTCATGGAGTGGACTTAGAGGTTCTGGACTGGGTGGTAGTTTCCACTGATGCCAGTCTTTCTGGTTGGGAGGCAGTGTGCCAGGGTCAGTCGGCCCAAGGGCAGTGGTCCAAGGAAGAGGCGTCCTGGTCTATCAATCGTTTGGAGAAGAGGGCGGTGTGTTTCGCATTGCTTGCCTTTCTGCCTCTGTTGCACTGTAGCCCTGTACATATCTTGTTAGACAATGCAACCACTGTGGCTTATATCAACCGACAAGGGGGAATCAGGAGTCAGGAGGCTCAGGAGCTGGTTCTCTGGGCAGAGCAGCACCTAGTATTGTTAGCAGCATCTCAGATAGCTGGGGTGGACAATGTTCAAGCGGAATTTCTCAGTCGCCAGAAGCTGGACCTCCGGAAAGTGGGAGTTGTTGGAGGAGACAATGACTGCTGTGTCGACGGGGTGTTCCTCATCTGGACTTGATGGTATTTCAAAGGAGGCACCTCGCTTCTTTAGTCTCAGAAGAGATTACAGGGCAGAAAGGGTCGATGTCTTAGTCCTACCTTGGCCCTGAAGGATTCTTCTTTACGTGTCTCCCCCCAATGGCCGCTGGTGGGAAAAGTAATAAGACAGACAGAAATTCATCCCGGATAAGTGATCCTGGTAGCACCAGAGTGGCCACAGCGCCCGTGGTTTGTGGACCTAATCAACCTGGCAGTAGACGGTCTGTTGCAGCTTGCTCATTTGCCAAACTACCTTCGGCAGGGTGCAATATTTTCAGATTGGGCAGATTGCTTTTGTATCATGGCTTGGCTTTTGAGGGGAGGCGTTTGAGGGAGAAAGAATATCCAGAGGATGTCATTTCCACTTTATTGCAGGCTAGGAAGACTTCCACTTCCTTCTCCTATATGAGGAGCTGGAGTCTTTGGGTCCTGGTGGTATGGGTCAGGGAGTAAAACCTTCTCAGGCCTTGGGGCTGTCGAGCATCATCTTAGCCTTTCTGCAGAAAGATTTGGTGAAGGGCTTGACCTTTAACTCTCTCAAAGTGCAGTTGCGGCCTTGAGCTGCCTTCATGGCAAGATACATGGAATGTCTTTGGTTGCGCACCCGGATGTGGTTTGCTTCTTTCGGGGGCAAAACATTTGCATCCTCCAGTGCGGAAAATATGGCCCTCATGGAATCTTAACCTGTTTCTGAAAGGAATGTGTGTAGCTCCTTTTGAGCCTCTAAAGAAGGCAATTGTGAAGGACCTCACTTTGAAGGTGGTTTTTCTGGTAGCAGTTTGACCAGAAGAATTTCGGAGCTACAGACTTTTCTTGTAGGGAGCCCTTTTTGAAGATCTCGGATTCTGGGATCTCTTTAAGGGATGGTGCCTTCCTTTCTCCTATACAGGTTGTGTTCCATCTGAGCCAGATGCTAGAGCTTCCGGCTTTCTCAGATTTGGACGTGCCCACTCTGCATGCTAGGGAACTGAGATGTCTGGATGTGAAGCGGGCTTTGTTGCGTTACCTCAATGTCACCAATAGCTTTAGGGTGACTGATCATCTCTTTGTGCTATGGAGTGGACCTAAGAAGGGCAGAAGGTCTCAAAGTCCACAATAGCTAAGTAGTTGAAGGAGGCAATAAGCTCATTTATGTTTGTAAGGGGCATCCTATCCTGGTGGGATTGAGAGTTCACTCGATTCGGGCTTGGGCGGAGTGCCAGCAGGTGTTGCCGCAAGAAATTTGTCGAGCGGCTACTTGGAAGTGGTTGCTCACTTTTGCCAGACATTGTTTGGATGTCCAGGCTCCAGAGGCTATGGGCTTCAGTGAGAGTGTCCTTTGAGCGGGACTCTTGCAGTCACACCCTAATTAGGGAAGCTTGGTTACTTGCCAGGTGTCTGAACTGAACCGGATATGAACAGGGAAGGAAAATTGGTTCTTACCTGCTAATTTTTGTTCCTGGAATACTACGGATCAGTCCAGAGTCCCACCCTGCTTGAGGGAAGAGTCTGCTCGTATTTCTGTCATATTTCTATTGTATATAGGCTGCAGAGCTGCTCAGGATTTCAGGTTTGTTCTCCTGGTTCGGAGTTGTGAAGAAAAGATTTGTTCTAGGGTGGGGTTCTGCCTTTTCTCCTGCTCATTGTGGGAGGTTGTTTTCTTTCATTAGGATTGTTATGGGATGAATTTTGGCCTGAATACAGGTCAATACTGAGGGGACTGCAGGTGGCACACCAGGATATATGCCAGTGTCGGTGAAACCTTTTGGTCTCCATCTGCTGAAAGGGAGGCAGAACCCAGGAGTCTGGACTGATCTGTGGTATTCCAGGAATGAAAATTAGCAGGTAAGAACCAATTTTCCTTTATTTCTATTTTATTTTTCCTTTTTTCAAGATTCTCTTGGCCTGCCGCATGGCAGGCCTAGTGCCTAATGCAGCCTGGCAGAGGTTTCTTCTTTCCTTAATAAATAATGCTGTGCCTCCAGCTTGTTTGTATTGCTCTCTTCTTCAATTCATCTGTTTTTGTGCCTTTGTCTGTGCCTCATGGGACCCACAGTCTGGGGTCTGTGTATGATCTGGGTTTGCCTCTAGCATGGGGGCTTGCTTGAGCTCCTATCCAGGCAAGTGTTCCCTGAAGTTTTGTCCAACCACTGGGCATCAATGGAGGCTCAGGCAAAACAAATCCAGGACTGGAATGTTCCCATGGAGAGGAGAGCTCATCCTCCCCACATCCCTGGGAACTAGTCTCCATGGGCCCAAATTAATCTTCACCTCTGGTGCCCTGGGTGATATAACCTCCCCTCCTGTTTGTCGACTTGCACTGGCAGAGCAGTCTCCTTGGAAGAGAGGGTGAGCATGAGCCTGGGCAATCAGCTGTGCTGCTGCTCTTTTGGTGCAGTGCCCAACATTGGTTGCTCATGCACATCCATTTGCAGAGCACTGATGGTCAGATGCTGGGCTTTAGCCCAGGAATGCTAGAGCTGCTTAGTGTTGGTGCCATTGAGGGGCTGTCGAGCATCATAGACACCATCGATACTGTTGAATTCCGTTGATGTCACCGAGCGCAGTGGATTCTGTTGATATTCTGGGTGCCGTTGATACTGTCGAGTGCCATGGCACTATCAATGCTGTTAAGGCCGATGGCACTGGGGATGCTGTTGAGCGTTATGGCCACTATAATCACTGTCGAGCACTGTGGGCACCGACAATGCTGTCAAGCGCCATGGCTGTTTTTGCCATCAAGCTCTGGAAGCCTGTAGGTGCCGTCTGGTGTTGTAAATGCTGATGAATGCCGCATGCACCACTGAATGCCATCAAAGGGCACCATTGAGCGCCACGTGACATAAGGTGCAATCTATGCCTCCAGGTGCCATGGAAGCCACTGACATCATTAGACAGTGTGAGCGCTGCCGACACCATAGGGTGTCATTGAGGAAGTAGAGCGCCGCAGGCGCAGTTGAGGCCAGTGAGTGCTGGTGGGCATCAATGCCACTGAGTGCTGTGGGTGCTGACAGATGCTGCCAAGGCCATCAGTACCAAAAAGTACCAGAGGTGCCATGGATGTCTGTGTCACTACAGGTGCAGTCAGTGCCATTGCTGTTGTGCACGTCAGGGACGCTTTTCCACTATTGAAATGATAGGTGCCATTAGGGGTGTCAAACATTGAGTCCCATTGCCACACGCGCAATGAGTGCCTTACAACAACATTGGGCCACCCAGGCCAAGTGCGCCAGTGCAGAAGCTGCGCCGTCCAGTTCCCTTGCATGCCTGGTAGAATGCAGCATTGATGGGGATCAGTGCCATCGCACACATCATGTTGATCAACTAGCTACTGTGCAGTGAACCACCATAGGTACTGGTTCATGCTGTGGCATGGAGCATGCTGTGTTGTGGGCTGCAATGCCAATGTAGAACTAGGTGGGCATTTCAATCTCTGGTGCATATGTACCACTGTTGGGAAAAGTGGAGCACCATTGCACAGTTGTAAGGCACTGCAGTAGCAGTGCTAAGGTTAAGCGTTGAGGCACCACCATTATTCAGTGCTCTCTGCTGTGTGTCAAAAAAAAAAAAAAGTTAAAAATAAATATTGGTTTACACTCTAGATTCCCTTCATTGAAAAGCTTCCAGGGCACATTCCATTGCAAGTGCTTTGCTCTTCCAGGAGCTATGCCTCTTTGCAACTCTTTATATCCTATAATCCTAACAGACTGGGCATAGCAGTCACCAAACATACATTGTCTAACTGGGTAACATACAGCATCCAACATCACTACACATCAGCAAGCCTACAAATTACAGACTCCTTCAAAACTCATCAAGTTAGAGCTATGGCCATCCATTGCTCATCTGCAAGTAGTACCTCTTGAAGACATCTGCAAAGCTGCAGCTTGTTTGTCAGTACACACCTTTACGTACAATTGCTGTTTGGACAGCCTCTCAAGGCGCGACAGTAAATTCACACAAGCAGTTTTTGCATAGCTTGTTCACCCATTAGTCTGTCCATAATGGGGTCTGGGTTGTTTATTGAGTAAACGTCCCTCTGCAACCCTCAGCTTGGGACTCCCCACATGTCAAGACTAGTTCAGTCCTGCTTATCAACAGAAAAAGCAAATTGGCTTATTGTAAACTATGGTTTCCATAGCTAGCAGGATGAATTAGTCATACTTAAATATCCACCCTCCTACCTGGAAAGTCAACTACTACCGTGTTTCCCCGAAAATAAGACAGTGTCTTATATTAACTTTTGCTACCAAAGATGCACTAGGCCTTATTTTCAGGGGATGTCTTATTTTTCCATGAAGAAGAATTCACATATATTGTTGAACAAAAAAATGAACATTTATCATATTCTGAATAGTTGTCTGGTTATGCTGGTTTGTGATGACAACTAACTGTGAATCCTGCAGGGTAAAAAAATCACAGCTGCATGCTCTGGTGTTCTGTGCGACGGGCATGCTCCCAAATAAAAACTTTGCTAGGTCTTACTTTCGGGGGAGGTCTTATATTTAGCAATTCAGCAAAACCTCTACTAGGTCTTATTTTCGGGGGATGTCTTATTTTCGGGGAAACAGGGTAGCTAGATTTAGCTCTAAAATCGATTGAAGAGGCTCATGAGACAATGCCTGCGTGGGAATTCCCAGACATGCTAAGAAGAGCTAAAAGTTCTACTAGCTAGGACAGACAAGTCTATTCGGTGATGCCAGATGATGTCACCCAAATGTCATGGCTAATTCATCCTGCTAGCTATGGAAAACACTGTTTACAATATGCAAACTTGCTCTCTCTAAGGTGTGACAGATAATTCAATTAATAAAGTAAAGCAGAAAGAGACGAGACTAAAAATACCTAACAATTTTAGTATTAAAAATGTCAAATTCCAGTAATTTTATGGAAATGAGATTTTTATGATTGGAACTTCTGATTCTTCTTTTTTGGACCCCTAGACTAGGGTTTTATTTTCAGAATTTATATTGAAGAATAAAGAAAAACCTGTGAGAGCTTTTTTCAGGGAAAATATTTGCACCATGGTTTAAAAACAGTTTAAAAAATGTTGATGATGAATTGCACCATTTTGATAGATGCACTAAGGTGTTCCTGTGAGTGTCCATTATATTCACTTCAGCTTGATCCCTCCTGAGGAAGCCGTCTGGCGAAACATGGCCGTGTTGGGGGCCTTAGTCGATACTTCTTCTGTTTGGGAATAAAAAGTGTTTGAAGTGCTTAACCCAGAGCTTTCCAAAGTGTGTGTCGCGACATTTTAGCGTGTCGCCTGTAGTGTGCCGCTCAAGCTCAGTGCACGTGACGGGGTGGAGCAAGTGGTAAACCGAGGGGAGGTCGGGGAGCCAATGCGCCGCCGGTGGACCTCATCCACTGGCGGCCGCATTCGCTGAGCAGTGAAGTATCGCTGTGCTGTGCAGCAGGAAAATCGGCAGGGCCGTGGTGGAGCTCTCTTCACCACGGCCCGAAGAAAAAGGTCGCGTCTAAATGTGCAGATGCTCCTCCTCCTTCCTGCCCGTGCGGCCCCGGAAGAAAAATGTTGCTGGAGCCGCGCAGGCAGGAAGGAGGAGGAGGAGGAGGAGCAGCATCAGCCACGTGCAGAAGAGGAGCAATGTTGTTGCAGCGGGCTGAGAAGAGGAGGAGGCCTGGTAGCAGGGACGCCGCCGCGGATTGGGCTGAGAAGATCAGGGCCACCGCCACGGATAGGCCCGAGAACATCAGGGCCACCGCCGCTGCGGATCGGTCTGAGAAGATTAGGGCCGCTGCAGAGCCCTTCCTGCAGCGACCAGTGAAGAGGAGGCCCAGAGGCAAGAGTGTGTGTATGAGATGAGTGTGTGTATGAGATGAGTTGAGAGACTGTGTGGGAGTGAGGACCTGAATATTTGCAGAGACAGCATGTGAGAGCCTGTGTATGTGTGTGAGAGAGAGAGAGCATGTGACAGAGCCTGTGTGTATGAATGATTGTATGAGAGAGAGCGTGTGAAAGTGAGAGCCTTCGTGTGTGTGAGAGAGAGAAAGCATGTGAGAATGAGAATCTGACTGTGTTTGAGGGAAGAAGATAGATGGAGAGAAAAGAAATAGAAAAAAAGACAATATGAAAGGAATTGGCAAAAAAATAAGAAAGGGAAGGTGGAACAAAAAAGCCTGTGACCAACCGATTAGAAACTAAGACAGCAAAGGTAAAAAAAAAATAAATTACTTTTTAATGATTGGCACATGTAATCTTTGGTAATGTGCAAGAGTAGCACTTTCTCTATGCGGATCTCACAATGTACGAGATCAGCATGGAGGAAGTGGAAGGCCACGGGGCCTGCACAGAGGAGGCAGCAGAATGGGCTTCAGTGCCAGTAGCAGCAATCAGTGCCTCCCCAATAGCCATGCGGCAGTGGCAGCAGAGGAATGAGAGAGGCTCTAAGGTTGCTGGCAAAAGAAAGAGAGGGGGTCTGCCTTTAGTGTGTGCATGTGTATGCATGGGTGTCTGCCTGAGGGTGAATGTGTGTGAATGCATGGGTGCCTACCTGAGGGTGTGTCTGTGTATGAGAATGAATGGGTGTCTTCCTGGGATTTGTATGTGTGCGAATAGGTGCCTGCCTGTATGTGGTGTATGTGTGTGTGAGAATGAATGTGTGCGTGCCTAGCGGGTGGGGAGGGAGTGGTGTGAAAATGATTGGGAGCTTGCCTGGGTGTGTGTATTTGTGTGAGAATGATTGGGAGCTTGCCTGGGTGTGTGTGTTTGTGTGAGAATGATTGGGAGCTTGCCTGGGTGTGTGTGTTTGTGTGAGAATGATTGGGAGCTTGCCTGGGTGTGTGTGTTTGTGTGTATGTGAGGGAGTCAGTGAAAGTGAGAGCATGACTGTGTATGAGAAAATCCAGGGGCGTAAGAGTGTGTGTGTGTTTGTGTGGGGGGGGGGGGGGGGGGTGGAGGGGGAGAGAGTGTCTTAGAGCCTGAGAGTGTGTCAGTGTCTGTGAGAACGAGAGGTTATGGTGGATATAAGAGCATGAATGTGTATGTATGTGACAGTGTTTGTGTGAGAGAGAGAGGATAACCTCCTAATCCTCGACAATGTCAGGGTGACTGGAAATCGAGCTCCCACCTATGGACAGCAGGGGCTTTTTAAAATCCTCATTAGTTTTAATTATTGGGTGTTATTTGATATATGTGCTGTTTTGAAATATTTTATTGGGGCTTGGGAAATTGTAAAAAAATGTATATGATTTTAATTAATAGAAATTCTATTTATCAGTAGTTATAAAATATTCTTTTATTAATATGATTTTACTATTATAACTGATGCTTGATTTTATTTGTTTTATGAGGAATGGTGGTTCTGTTTTTCCATTGTTACACACAGAGTCTGGCTTCTTGGGGTTTCCATTTCAGTTTTTGTCTAATTTGTGCTCCTTTATTTTGTATTCTGTATTTGGTGAGGGTCTGTCTCTGCTGTGTGTGTGTGACCATGATGAGAGATTCTGCTAGCATGTAGTGTCTGTATAGGGCTCTATAGCAATCGGGTTTGTTTTGTTTCCTCAGTAGGTGGTGTATTGGTATTCTAGGACCCAGTGTAATATTTACCCTTGCTTTTGTTGTTTGAGTCCTTGGTGGTGTTACTTTTATTTTACGATGGGATTGCAGTATAGATTTTTAGTGTCTTTTTTTGCGGGGTTTTGTGTTAGTTCACAATGTGCCTTGCAGTGGAAGCTGTTTGTGCTGCTGTTAGGTGTGAGGTAACACCAGAATTTGAAAATATCTTTAGTATGATGAGCTGTAAGGGAAAACATCCAAGCTCCATTGTTTGGGGGAATTTCAGTGATGCACAGAGTTAGAGAACTGGAGGTGCAGGATTTATATTGACATTCTGTCCCTTCCTATATATTCTAGACTTCACTCTCATAGCCATATAGAATTAGTTGAATGAGGCTATCAAATAATTGTATAGTGTGAAACTGGCCAGCTTTTGGACTTTTTTTATTAACACCAAATATTGTATGTGTGAGAATAGGTGCCTGCCTGTATGTGGTGTATGTGAGACAGCTGAGGGGGGATATGATAGAGATATTTAAAATCATGAGAGGTCTAGAACGGGTAGATGTGAATCTGTTATTTTGTCTTTCAGATAATAGAAAGACTAGGGGAGCACTCCATGAAGTTAGCATGGGGCACATTTAAAACTAATCGGAGAAAGTTCTTTTTTACTCAACGCACAATTAAACTCTGGAATTTGTTGCCAGAGGATGTGGTTAGTGCAGTTAGTATAGCTGTGTTTAAAAAAGGATTGGATAAGTTCTTGGAGGAGAAGTCCATTACCTGCTATTAATTAAGTTGACTTAGAAAATAGCCACTGCTATTACTAGCAACAGTAGCATGGAATAGACTTAGTTTTTGGGTACTTGCCAGGTTCTTATGGCCTGGATTGGCCACTGTTGGAAACAGGATGCTGGGCTTGATGGACCCTTGGTCTGACCCAGTATGGCATGTTCTTATTCAAAAGCTGTGTTCATCCCATCAAGCTCATACATCTCATTAAAGAGGTAAATTGAATAACAAAATAACTTTGTTTTATTATTGTTACTCATAAATTATAACAATAACATTAATCTTGGAGTATTATATATTTTTAATATAAATGAAAGGTTTTCACAAGATAGGTTGTGTCGTGAAACATTTTATTTATGTATATATTTAAGGAAACATACATAAATTGTCGAAATACATTTTGTTTGTTTAACCTTTAACCTCTGGTTTGTTAGTAGACTGAATTACTGTGTCGTGAAATTGTTTGTCTAAAAAGTGTCACCAACATGAAAAGTTTGGAAAGCTCTGGCTTAACCAATTGGAACACTGTTAATTTGAGAGATTTAAAAAATTAACAAAAGTTATTTTTGAAATTTGTACTGTTGGATATTAATAGCTGTACCTCACACTTTTTTGCTATCTTTCAATATACTAGAGATTTTCTACCCATCCTGACTTTTGTTTGGATTGCTGTCAGATTGGCTAAATCATCGTCCTATGCTTTATATTAGGCCAAAATAAGATTTTCTTTAATATAATTTAATTTTATTTATCTTGAAAACATACATTTTTTTAAAATGAAAACCTAACTGACCAATTATTTGTTGTTAAACATTTTTACAAAAATTTAATTTCTCTTATATTCTTTTTTGTTTGTTTCCACCTTCCCTAGCAAATTCAGTCTCAGCTGGCCAGCTGCTCTGTGGTGGTCTTTTTTCCACAGACTCCCTCTCCAACTGGTGTGCTGCTGTGGCTTTGGCCCATGCTTTACAGGGGAACGCTACCCAGAAGGAGCAGCTGCTAAGAGTCCAGCTTGCCACAAGTATTGGTAACCCGCCCGTGTCTTTGCTCCAACAGTGCACCAACATCCTTTCACAGGTACAGTTGTCACGTCATGATGCCGCCACCTGACGTTTGCGTAGATATGTAGAACATGATGGCAGATAAAACAATCAGGCCGATACAGTACAGTAACCTGCCCTTGGATGCGCGTTTTCCCTTACCCCTTATTCAGTAAGGGGCAGAAAACGTGCGTCCAACCCGCGGAACCTAATAGCGCCCTCATCGTGCAAAATGCATGTTGATGGTCCTATTAGGTATTACCGCGCGATACAGAAAGTAAAATGTGCAGCCAAGCCGCACATTTTACTTTAAGAAATTAGCGCCTACCCAAAGGTAGGTGCTAGTTTCTGCTGGCACCAGGAAAGTGCACAGAAAAGCAGTAAAAACTGCTTTTCTGTGCACCCTCCGACTTAATATCATGGCGAAATAAAGATATAAATGGGCCGGCGGCTGTCGGGTCGAAAACCGGACGCTCAATTTTGCCGGCGTCTGGTTTCCGAGCCCATGGCTGTCAGCGGGCTCGAGAACCGACGCCGGCAAAATTGAGCGTCGGCTGACAAACCCGCTGACAGCCGCCGCTCCGGGCTAAAAGGAGGCGCTAGGGACGCGCTAGTGTCCCTAGAGCCTCCTTTTGCCCGTTTCTACCGCCGGGCCTCATTTAAATAGAGAATCGCATGCACAGGTGAGTGGTCTGTGCGCGCGTCGGGAGAGCGGGCGTTCGTCTGCTCTCCCGCGGACTTTACTGAATCGGCCTGAAAGTGCAGCTTATCCAGTCTGCAGGGCTGTGGGCAGCTCTTCTTTTAGGAGTTACCTAAAGCTGATTCATATCTTTCAGCATTTCAGGAGGAAAAAAAAGACTTTTTTGAAATAAGTGAAAATGTTGAATCATGCTGCAAGCTGTCTGAATGACTGGAGAAGCACTGCTGTGAGTTTTCTACACAAGTGTGTAGGCTGCTTGTGTAAGAACTGTATGTTCTAAATACAGCAATTAGTTATAACTGTGCTGCCAAGAAGGTACTAGCATTCCCTACTACCTTTGAAAAGCAGGATGTTTGGCATTAGATTGCAGCAGTGCTATTGACAAGGATATAGCCCAAAGTATAGTTTGGACAAGAATTGCATGCTTTGCTCCATTTTTTTTTTTGTTCATCTGTTGGGCAGTAGTTGCTGTTTTATTTTAGTGTTTTGTTACCCATTTATCTGAATTTCAAGGTTCTTGCTCCATCTTTGACTTCCATCTGGCTTGTCGTCTTAATAGAAGGAAGGATTCCAGTCCTCAAAGTGCAAAGTGTTTAAAAAAACAAAACAAAACAGGAATGGATTAAAGGTCCCTCTTGTGGAGCCGGTCAGGCACTGTCACATTCTAAAAATAAAAAGGGGTAATACCTTTCTTGAATCTCCATATGGGTTCGGTTTTGCACATACAATGGCAGGAATGACGCCCTCTCTCATATGCAAGAACCATGATACTTGCAGCCATACTGAATTTTGATAAAAGTTGACAAGAGCGGTTGGTTGTGGAGCCTATGTTTTGAAGAGCTACTTTCATTTGTGCAGTTGATGAATTTTCAGATTTATCTGTCCATGGTCGTATTTACCTGTACACCATAATTGTGGTAATAGAATGATACATCTTATAGATCATATAAACAAACTGAATCATTTTAAATGACTGTACACCCATTACATCTAAAGAGAATCTGTGTCCACATGTACATATACAAATGCAGTTGTAAAATTTCCAAATTGTAATTTTGGACTAATATATCCACATACCCATTTTAGTGTACAAAGCATTTAAACATGATGGGATTTTTTTGTAGTAGTTTAACTTTTTGGCAGTTCTGATACATTAAATTGAACTTTCAATGTATGATTTTCAGGGCGATAAGATCAACAGACGGGTATGTATCTTCTGGCACTGCTTAGGTGTTCTCTGATACAGGAAGGCTTTCCCCTTCACTTTCAGGTCATGGGTGTTTGCTTATTTTTAACAGCTTTGAAGTGATTTTACTCGCACTGCATTTCACTTTGCTGCCAGTTTGTTCCTGCTACTCCCTCTTCCCTGCCCCGACCCCCACCTTGGCAAGCTCTTGCAGAATCTGTAGGAGCTGTAAAGAGCAAACTGCAGGGGATGAGGCTCTTGGGATTAGACTGGTGCTACTTCTTGCTTTCCACCAGGTGGTAGCCTCTACCCAGCACTCTGAATTCTTGCAGATGGATTTTGTGCAAAGAAATATGTTCCTCTTTATGCAATACCCTGTATCTTTTTTCTTCAAATGTAAAGTTTCTACATAATGAGTTATTGTAAATAAGACACTCCCTATTTTTTTAAATCTAGTTTTGCAAATAGCTCAAATCCTGCAATGTCAGTACTCTACAAAATCTTTTTTTTTTTTTTTAATGGGGACAATTTTTAAGACTGACTGTTTTCATTTGGTGAGAAAAAGACCGGCCAGAATAGTAACCAGACGTAATAAAATGTGCATTATACAGAATAGATAGTTTTTCAGTACAAACCCACCCAAGTATCACATAATAGAAAAAGAATAACCTAAATAGTAGAGCATAGCAGCTAGTGTCTGTTTTACCCTAACTCTAGTAGTATCCCACAAGAGCTATACTGTAGTAGTTTAAAAAAGAAAAAAAAGATCAAGGTTTGATGTATATATCTATCGGTAAAAAATATTTTACCATGTGATTGGGTCCTCGCACCTTATTTTATTTAGATTTTATATACTGTCATTCCATGTAATGATCACAACGGTTTACATAAGTAACATTGATTACTATTTATCAACAAATCTTGAAGGTTTACATAGGTAGTATTCAGAAGCAGAGATCAACATATCTCAAATGAAATAAGATGTTCAAATACATATTAAATTGCTTGCTAAACATCTAAGACTTCTTAAGTAATACAGGAAAATAATATAGCATCTTCCCATTTACAAACAAAAGAAATATTTATCAGTGAAATAGCTAATCCCTTTTTACCAATGATATGCATATATTCACAAAATGATGAACAGGTAGGTAGCTATTTGTCAGTTTTGACATAGAAAATCTCATGACCTCTTTATATAGCATATAAAATACTGTATAAATGTGCAGGACATTGTCTATTATTTAGTAAAGAGGATTATTCCACCTTTTGACTTTTGATGGGAAAACCTTTGCACATCTTTACTAAGTCAGTCCAGCTAATCAAAAGAGAGAGAGAGGCCCTTATAAATCATCCTGTTGAAATGAACAGGTGACCGTATGCTGCCAGCTTTCAACGGCAGGTGAATGAGTGTACTGGACTCACTGGATTTCAATGACAGCTAGCCCAGAGATGCACACAGATACTTTGGAAACTCTCCCCAATTTTATGTGGCTTTCCCTATGGCAGGCAAATTGGAGTGTGCATGGAACATATTTGTCCCTAACCCCCTAAGCTAACAGCTGGAGCCACTGCTGTGCTACCAAATCTTTTGCTGTGTGATATTTCACAACACTAGCTCCTAGTCAGCCTGAATGGTGAGTAATCTGTAAACAGTGCAGGATGGAAATGTTAGGCTGCCACTGGAATATTTGCAATGCTGATTTAAAATAAAAAATAAAATAAATATATATATATATATATATATATATATATATATATATATATATATATATATATATATATATTGATTTCAGGTCACACATCCTCTTCAGTGGGCAACTGTCTGCTTTTCTGCAAGTCTTGCTTTCAGCATTCTTAAAAGGCAAATAAATAACACCAAGAAGCAGATGCACTAAGCATTTTTCTCATAGACACAGAATGAGAGAAAACCCTTAGTATGTCTGGCCCTTGAAGTGTTATTTCTCTGAGTTGCTATTCTGCTGTTTAAATATTAAGTAAACTAAAATTGTCATGAAAACAAGGTGCTAATATTTCCACTGCTGTGCCATGTCCCACTAACATATGAACTTGAAGATCCGACTGAGAGGATGTTGGAGTTGTTTCTGAACAGAGCTTACAGGCTTCATTTGACAAACTGACCCTGATTGGTTCCAGTAGTGCAAGGTGGATTTCTTTATAAAATGGGAGTGACTGAAGGTGCTTTCTAATTGCATGTGAACATGTCTCTGCCCTACTATATATATTTGTATATCCATTCTTTTCAGACCTAGATTTGCTTGTCATTATGCTTCATAACCATATGTTTAGAAATGGGAAATCTTATTGGTCAAAGCATCTATCAAAATGTTAAACACTCACCCACAAAAGTTGTAGTTGCCATATTAGAAGATCAAATCAAAGTTTCTTTTCTTTCTTTTCTTTAGCTATTTTTTCTGATTTTCTTTTTATGACAGGTTTGGGGCATACTCAAGGTTTAACCCTCCTCCAGTATTTTCAACTTACTCTAGTCCATCTTTGTATTTGTATAGCTCAGGAACCATTTGTCACACAATTAGATATAAATTTGGGAGCTGAGATTCAAGGCTTTCAAATTATATGTGACAGTCTGATTGGATTTCAAACAAGCCCAGAGAAATCATCACTGGAAAACTGATCCAGGATAAAAATAAGCATTGAAATGGCACAAACTGCTGTTGCTTATTTGCTTTTTATCTGTGAGCTCAGATTAACCCTGTTTTCTGGTTTAGATTCTAAGTATAAAACCACCTTTAAACCTACAAAACAAGGAGAGTCAAAAAGTAAATACAAAAGTAATCCAGTTGCCAAAATTAGCATCCAATTTGAATTCAAGCTTATTTATAATTCATATTTAGTAGAAAACTTACTGTAACAAACACAGACAATGCAAATAAACAGCTGCAAGTTAGTTTTCGGCACAAATTGCCTGTAATTAATCATTGGTCAGTCATTTTAATATATGGAAAGTATCCCTCTGTTCAATTTTTTAAATTTTTTTTTAAATGCAAGTTAAAAAAGGCAACTTCCCTTAGCAGTTAGCAAGGCAGCAGCAATGCTTGTTCCCAATGCACCTGCCATAATGTTATGTGTTGTTCCAACACTGCATCAGGGGCGCCCAAGGTGATATCTGTGTTTTTCTGAAATGTCAAGAAATATGTTAGAAGCTATTTGCATTGTCTGTGTCTTTGGTACAGTTGGATGCAACCACCTTTGACAATAGTTCTAATGGATGAATGTTATGTATTTATTTTTATTGCATTAAGAACATAAGAAATTGCCATGCTGGGTCAGACCCATCAAGCCCATCATCCTGTTTCCAATAGAGACCAAACTAGGCCACAAGAACCTGGCAATTACCCATACACCAAGAAGATCCCATGCTACTGTTGCAATTAATAGCAGTGTTTGTGTTTGCACTGTTTCGATTTATCATTTATGTACTTTAAGTAGCTGAAATGACATAGTTTTAACTAAAACAAATTGTTTGAAATACAGATTTCAATTAAATGACCATATGGTCATGTAAATAGGTATGGCATGAAGAAAAGGTTCAGATTCTTAAAAATGTTTTGAAAAATAAAACCACTGTACAGCATGCATTCTTAGATTAAAAAAAAAAATATTTATAATTTTACATTTACTGTTTACAAAATATGCACTTATTTAGAAAAAGTAAAGGGGAAAAATAATATAAAACTCAAAATGGCATTCTTTTACACTAAAGTCCTCAATCTATGGGAGATGGATCTTACAAATATCAGAGGATACAGATTATGTAACATTTATACAAAGAAACCAATAAGACAAAATCTGAGAAGCCACAGAATCAAATCAAAATGAAGGATTAGACAGGAAAGCAACAACTAAATTATCATTGCATCTGATATAATCTCAGATGAGGGTAGCATAAGAATGGGAGCATGTTTGTTACTGAGAAAAAAGGTTAATTGTGAAGGTTCAAAAAACATACTTATTTCGGTATTTTACAACACTATTTTACATGGAAATTTAAAGAAAATCTATGTGCCTAGTTGTATAACTTTAGGTAAAAGTAAAAGAAATTGCCTTCTGCATTTGTGTAGATCCTTAGTTTCCTGATTGTGTTTAAAGGAAAGTCTAAATATCCAATCACAATCTGGTTCTATTAAAAAAAAAAAAAAAAGTAAATAAAATACAATTAAAAAAATTAGCTGTTAAAGTTGCCAAAGTAACCAAAAAAAATGTAATTAACATTTAACAGTCGCAGAGAGAACTGTCATAATTTAGTCATTCACCTTACGTGAATCAAAAGTGTGGATGTGTCACATTAATCCTCAATCCAGCAGTTAAACAACATAAAGAGATGCACCAGGCGTTGTTCACCAGGCAGGCAAAGCACATGCACAAAATGGAAACTGTGAAAAAAATTTTTAAAACTGTATTATTGCAATCATAATCTATTTCAGGTCTGCAAAAGAAAAGCTTGCTGTAAGGGACTGATAACTACAAAAGATTTACATGCATATGTCCATTGTATTCCATAGGTAATAATAAACCATCCCCCATCCCCCAAAAACACAATTCTAGAATTGCACGAAACTTAAGAATGCAATACAAAATAACTCCCGGACCTGCATAGCTGTATATCACTTGCTCCTGGGTGGATGGATGACTGTGTGTAGAGAGAAGCGGAGTGGTTGAATGGGGTGAGATATAGATGTGTGTGAGGGGGAAGTATTTTAGCTATTCTAACTTTTTATTTCCCTGTACGTACCCGGATCAATCCAGACTGCTGGGTTTTGCCTCCTTTCCAACAGATGGAGACAGAGAAAAACTTTGAGAGCGCTCTCTCTTAACTTGGTGAGACACCTACTACTCCTCAGTATTTCTCTGTCTCCAGCAGATGGAGGTGGTGCAAAACCTGTGGTTTTGATCCAAGCAGAAATAAATTAGGAAAAAAAAAAAGAAATTTAGCATAGAAATTGGTGGAGTCTCCCAGAGGGTTGGTGAGGTCCAGGTAGGACTATCCCCTCTGGTTGTAGGCATCTTCGGACGAGCAGGAGTTGGAAACCCCGGGCTTTCTACTGTTGTCTGTCGGTGGGGATAGCTGGTGGCCTGGCTTCTTTACCCCTTTATAGCTATCATTTGGGTTTAGCTGTCACCATCTTCAGGGAAGTCCTTCTGTTTTTTGTGATTGTTTCTAAAATTAAAAAAAAAAAAAGTTTCATTTGAAGAAAAAAAAAAAGCAGAGGAGGAATTCCCTGGTTTTTCTTCTTGGCGACAGCAGGTAAGGCAGGGGAATCTCTGCTACGTTTGGGGGGTATTTTTGTAATCGGACCGACGGACAGCTCCCGCGCGGCTTCTCTTCTTCCCCTCAGCCATGCCGCGATCCGGCCGGTGTGATCGCTACGGCGATCGGCTTACCCGAGGTCTGTTGGGGACATGCAGCAGGTGCCTCTCCGGCGGAGGGGAGAGTTCTGGTGCGGCCGCAGCAGCGATTCTCGTGCAGCAGCGATTCTCGCGCAGCGCCGGGAGGCTGCTCGCTGCCCCCGAGGCTCCGGAGGACCCGTTCCCGGTCAGTGTGAGAACGGCAGCCATCTTACATTCTTTTCGCGCCGCGAAGGCCAGGGCGCTGGGGATGGGGACCATCCTCCGGCCCTCTCCCCAGCCGAATTGAGCCCTCTGGGGGCTCCCTTATGCAGATTCTGACTCTTTTTAGAGGGCACTTCAGCGGAACCCCCGCTGTTTTTCCCTCAATTTATTGTTTTGATACACCCAGCCTTTTTGGCTAGTGCAGGGTGCAAGCGGGGGACTTTTCCTTTTCAGGAGTTTACCGCCCCACCGTGCAAGGGTCCTAGGAGGGATGTGTTGCCAATGGTGATGTGGATTCGTCTGGTGCAAGCCCCAGGGTCGCGGCCTTCTCCCAGGGAAACCCGTCTCTGATGATTCATATCAAGGGGAAGGGCCGGTGGCTCCCCTCCCTCCTTTGGATGACCCGGACCCCAGTGCCACAGCAGACCAGGCTCCTCCGGTGGAGGGCGATGACCCGAAAGTGGTCCGGTTGTGCCAGAAAGATGAATTGGCACCTTTAATTCCCCACGTTCTGGCTGAGCTGGGGATCGTGGACCCACCAGTGACTCCAAGTCCGGGAACAGTGGACCCCGTTTTAGCGGGGTTGCGCGGTCCTGCTCAAACTTTTCCGCTACATGACATGCTTCGGCAGATGATTCTCCTGGAGTGAAATTCCCCTGAAACGGGTCTCAAGGTTAACCGGGCTATGAACAAATTGTATCCCTTGCCCGAGGACGTCCTGGAGCTCTTGCGCAGCCCTAAGGGGGGGACACTTCAGTTTCTGCGGTTACGAAAAGGATGACTGTTCCAGTAGCGGGAGTGACGGCTCTGAAGGGTTTGCAGGACCGCAAGCTAGAGGGCTATCTCAAAAGGATTTTTGAGGTCTCGGCACTGGGCATTCGTGCAGCGGTATGCAGCAGCTACATGCTCTGGGCGAGCTTGTGATAGGTCCAACAGTTGCAGAGTGCCAAGGATCGTGAGCCGGCAGAGGTGAAACAGGCTGAGCGTTTGGAGGCAGCGGTCGTGTATGGCTCGGATGCCCTCTATGACCACCTCCGCACGTCCTCGCGTACGATGTTCTCTGCAGTTTCAGCGTGACATCTGTTATGGCTGCAGAATTAGTCTGCGAATATCTCCTCTAAGTCGCAATTGGGGGCTCTTCCCTTTAAGGGCCGGTGGGGGTTCTCGCCTGTCCGCCCGCGCTTTCGGTGTCAGAGGCGTTTTTGCCAGAGTAGGGCTCAGAACTCAGGCTACAGGCAAGCCTTGGGGAGGTTTCAGTTCTGGTCCTCAGCTTATAGTGGCCAGCGCGCTCTCCGGGACAGATCTGGTCCGGCTTCCGCGAGTGGCAAGTCCTCCCAATGAACTAAGGCTGGCCCACTCCGTGGATCTCAGTATAGGGGGACGGCTGTTGCTCTTCCTGCAGGAGTAGGTCCATATCACGTTGGATCTGTGGGTTCTTTCCGTGATAGAGCACGGTTATGTGTTAGAATTTGCTCACCCACTTCGTATCCTGTACCTAGTATCTCCTTGCGGTTCCCCAGCAAAGCAGTTGGCAGTACGCCAGACCCTGACGTGCCTCCAAAGTCTAGGGCTATTGTACCGGTTCCTCCGTCCCCAAGAAGGAAGGAATGTTTCGTCCAATTCTGGACCTAAAGAAGGTCAACGTAGCCCTCAAGGTGCCCCGGTTCCGCATGGAGACACTCCGGTTGGTCATTGCGGCGGTGTGAAAGGGCGAATACCTGGTGTCTCTGAACCTGACTGAGGCCTACCTACTACACATAGGTATTCGGAGTGACCACTAGAAGTTCCTTAGGTTTATGATCCTAGGATAGCATTTTCAATTTTTTGCCCTACCGTTTGGCCTAGCCACGGCGCCAAGGACCTTTACCAAGTGGCTTCTCTGAGAAAGGAGGGAGTGCTCGTGGATCCCTACCTGAACAACTGGCTCATTCAGGCAAAATCTGTGGACCTGTGCTCACGGGCAGTAGACAGGGCCTTGAGCCGCCTACAATCCTTAGGTTGGGTGGTCAACTTCTCCAAGAGCCACCTAGTCCCTTCCCAGGTACTGGAGATTTTGTGGGCCTGTTTCGACACCCAGTTGAGCAAAGTCTTCCTTTCTGGAGAAAGATGAGTCAAGTTGCGTGGTCAGATGCAGTCTCTGATGTGGACTTTGGTGCCCAGAGTTTGGGACTGCTTACAAGTTCTGGGTTCCATGGCTTCAACCTTGGAATTGGTTCCATGGGCTTTCACACATATGAGGCCCTTGCAAGCAGCCTTGTTATCCCATTGGAACCCACTGTCGGAGGAGTTCTAACTTCTGTTACCACTTCCGGAAATTGCCAGGGCCAGCCTCTTGTGGTGGCTAGTGCAGCTGCATTTGGAGTGTGGGGTGGACCTGGAAATCCAACCAATGGATGGTAATGATTACCAATGCCAGCCTTTCCGGCTGGGGAGCAGTCTGTCAGGATCAAGCGGCACAGGGCCAATGGTCTCCGGAGGAGTCATCGTGGTTGATCAACCGCCTCTAGATGCGAGCCGTTCAATTGGCTCTCGAGTTTTTCCTTCCCCTGCTGCATCATCGGGCAGTTCGAGTCCTGTCAGACAATGCGACAACGGTGGTTTATATCAACAAGCAAGGGGGAACAAAAAGTCGTCCCGTATCCCTAGAGATGAACCTACTGATGTCCTGGGCAGAACATCATCTAGACAGATTGGCAGCGTCACACATTGCGGGGACGGCGAATGACCAAGCAGATTTCCTCAGACGTCATCAGCTGGACCCAGGAGAATGGGAGCTCTCCGACTTGATTCGTCTGATCTCTCATCGGTGGGGCACACCTCACGTGGATCTCATGGTGACCTGAGCAAATGCCAAGGCAGTTCCCTTTTTCAGTCACAGGAGAGATCACGGGGCGGAAGGAGTCATTGTTCTGGTAGTTCCCTGGCCGTCCGTGCTCCTTTATGTCTTTCTCCTGTGGCCGCTTGTGGGGAAAAGTCCTAAGGAGGATCGAAGTTCATCCCGGATGTGTCATTCTCATAGCTTCATAGTGGCCGCGCCGTCCGTGGTACGCGGATCTCGTGAACTTGTCTGGATGGACCTCTAAGGTTGACTCATTTACCGAATCTACTATGACAAGGTCCCATATTTTTCGATCAGGCAGCTCGCTTCTGTCTTGCGGCCTGGCTTTTGAAAGGTGCAGGTTGTGAAGAAGGGGATATCAGGAGGAGGTAATCTCTACTGAGGGCTCGGAAGACTTCTACCTCCATGGCCTATGTGTGGGTTTGGAAGATTTTTGAGTTCTGGTGTGAGGCTCGGGAGGAGAACCCTCTGAAGGCCTCAGTTCCCCTGATTCTTTTCTTCAAGATGGGCTTCAGAAGGGTTTGTCCTTTATTTCCCTTAAGGCCCAACTCTCAACTTTGGGATGTCTGTGTGGCCGGATACAGGGTTCTTCTCTAGCAACTCACCCAGATGTTACACGTTTTCTTCATGGAGTAAAACATCTTCGTCCTCCGACTCGACAGCTCTGTCCCTCCTGGAATTTGAACTTGGTTCTCAGGGCTCTGTGTGAAACACCGTTCGAGCCCATTAAGAGAGCTACCTTGAAGGACCTCACGTTGAAGGTGGTATTTCTGGTGGCCATTTGTTCAGCCAGGAGAGTTTCTGAGCTTCAGGCTTTATCCTGTAGGGAGCCTTTCCTGCGTTTTTCAGACTTTGGAGTTTCAATTCGGGCAGTTCCATCTTTTTTGCCAAAGGTGGTTTCAGCTTTTCACCTGAATCAGTCGGTGAAACTTCCGGCCTTTATGGATGTGGAGTTGTCGGATCCTTATTCTAGAGAATTGAAGCATCTGGATGTCAAACGGGCTTTATTGCACTATTTGGAGTCTACATCTGTTTGTCTTATGGCATGGCCCGAAGAAGGGACAAAAAGCATCTAAGACTACTATTGCTCGTTGGTTAAAGGAAGCGATAACTTCAGCTTATATCTGCCAAGGTCACTCAGTTCCAGAAGGACTGAAAGCTCATTCTACGCGAGCACAGGCGGCCTCTTGGGTGGAATGCCAGATGGTCTCTCCACAAGAAATCTGCAGAGCAGCTACCTGGAAAACCTTACACACGTTTGCTCGACACTACTGTTTGGATGTCCAACAGGCGGAAGTCAGCAGTTTTGGTGCCAGTGTTGTTCGAGCGGGACTTTCACAATCCCACCCCGTTTAGAAGTAACTTGGGTACATCCCAGCAGTCTGGACTTATCCTGGTACCTACAAGGAAAGGAAAATTGGTTCTTACCTGCTAATTTTCGTTCCTGTAGTTCCACGGATCAGTCCAGACTCCCGCCCGTTGAAGGTTGTTGGGGGCAGAGGAAGAGTCCGCTCGAACTTGTGTATGTCTGTTATGGTCTTTCCTGAAGAATGGTGTAGACTTGTCCTATTTGGCCCTCATTTGTTTAAGGCTGATTTTGTTTGGTCTATTTTTAAAGTTCTGTGTTTTCACCCTCTGCTTGTTAAGGGGCTAAAAGTTAGGTTAAATAATGAATGTTTTGAAATATAAAGTTCTTTCTGCTTGGGTATGAGTAAATACGGAGGAGTAGCAGGTGTCTCACCAGGTTAAGAGAGGGCACTCTCAAAGTTTTTCTTTGTCTCCATCTGCTGGAAGGAAGGCAAAACCCAGCAGTCTGGACTGATCCGTGGTACTACAGGAATGAAAATTAGCAGGTAAGAACCATTTTCCTTTTTGCCTGGTAGTTTCTTCTTTCTCCGCCTTCTAGCTGAGTTGGAACTAGTGTCATCATAAGCTTTAATTTGCAGCTACCTCGGGATTTTCCACTATTTTAATAGACTATCCCACACTTATTTTTTTGTTTAAATATTTGTATTGATTTTTCAATCAAGATAAACACCAAACAGTTTGCAATCCACTCTTTTTTTATTTTTAGATACATCCCAGGGAAAAGAAGACTTTTTCAGCTCTACAAAATATAGTTTTGAGTTGCTTTTCTCCAAATAGTCTGTAGTCTTTGCAAATCTTTTATTTAAACCGCTCCATTTTCTTCACCTAATCTCCCTTTTACACATCTTTACACCTGATTTCTTATATTTTAGGGAATTTTAAATTTATCTGCCAGCCATTTATAAAAGAAAATTGTGCCCTGTTGTATCCTGTGCAGTAATGCGAAAGTAAATATTACACACATTAAAACTTTCCCTTTGCCAAATTAAATATTTTGTGCTATTTTTGTATATTCTTTTACAACTCTCCCACGATTCCTTTGCACTTTTGAGAGTAGCAATGTTAACAGATTTTGCAGTAACTACACGCAGTGTGTAAACCAATCAAATCCTGTTCCTTTGGAAAGTATTTTGTGACACCAATTTTAAACATGATTGCTGCCAGGGGTTGCAAGGGATTTGCAGGGAAACAGTTTAAAAAGAAATGTAAAACAGAATGACAGAAGGACTTTTTAAAATTAATTCAGGGTGTTTTGCTGTTTGTAGTTTGTATTTTTTAAATATTGTACATTATCCAGAGAACACAACTTCCATAATCCTTTAAAAAGCTAGTTTGAGATCCAAACAATGTTCAGTAAGTCTGAATTCTTGCTGTCACAGTAACATAGATTTATTCTGCTTGGCTGAGGTATCTTAAATATAGTTTATGATATCTTAGGCTTGATCTTCATTGTTAGTATTCCATTTACCTGATTGGTATTAGCAGAACAGTTTGTGTGTGTGTGCATGGGGGAAATCTTCATTCACCCATACCAGAGCCACCTCTATAGCGCCACCTTTTTGTATTATAACATAATTTGTGAACTGATTTTAAATAAAACTGAGCATGTGTTGTTGCTTTTATCGTTATTGCAATACATGGCGTATTGGCTTGATTGGTATTTTCTGGTTTGTGTTGATTTGCTGACACGGGGAGTGAAACTGATTGAACACGGAGTGATAATTGGAACCAATGAATAAGGAAGCCTTGAGTTCCCCAAGTGTCTGCAGTAAGACAGATATAATTTTTCAGGGATACATGGAATGAGTGTCGCCACTAGAAAAACTGAGCAAGATTTTAACAGCACATTCACATTAAATAACATTTTTAGAACAACCATTTTATATCATTGAAAACCGAGGGATAGATTGATTTTTGGAGATGTGGCCTATGCAGCAGTCAGATCTTCACTAAATGGTTGTGAGAACTCATCCATCCAGTCGTGGAACTGGTTTTATAACTGCATGTGTGTGTTTGTGAAGTAATGATTTTTTTTTTTTCAATAATTGAAGTGGATGGGATGGAATTGGAGGAAAAGATGACATTAATGTTAAGCATGGTTTATGTTGCAGGGGAGCAAGATACAGACAAGAGTTGGATTATTAATGTTGCTGTGTACCTGGTTGAACAATTGCCCCATTGCTGTCACCCACTTTCTTCACAATCCAGCAAATGTGCCATTTGTATCCTTTTTAAAGTTTGATAAATAATCCAAGAACATGGGCAATAAAATTACAGGGTGGAAACTGAGGCAAGAAAGTGCATTGATTTTGATATCAGTTTTCATCAGAATATTACATATGAGGAGATAACATAGAATAGCATGAGCGTCTTGAAGTTGATGGTCATTCATTATTTTTATTTAGAATTTTGGTTTAGTTGCTATGACCCACCCAATAGAGATCTGATGGTCAAGTTGCGAATCTTCATGGTCAAGTTTTGTTATTGTATTCGCTTTAAATTTATAATATAAACTGTGCCTGTTGTGTACCATGCCTTATTTCAAGAGTACACACTAGAAATAATAATGCTTCCAATCAATTAAAAAAGTCACTGCTAAGCTGTCATTTTTTAAAATCCTCCAAGCAGAATGTTTCCCATACATCCAAGGAGATGTTTTTTTGTTCTCCATGGCCTCACAGTGACCACTCTATGCCAAAGGGAAGAGAACCTCCTCAGATAGCAGACACCAAAGAAGCCCCCAAATTGACTGGAGCAAAGGCACTACTATCAGCCTTAGGCTATCTTCCAAAGCCTGGGCTAGATGTATGTGTACAGTTGTCACTGCCCGCTTCTCCATCGATAACACTGCTGGTGCCTTCATCTGTGAAGCCTTCACTTTCTCAACATTCTGTATCAACAGCATCCCAGATGCAGGAGAGCTAGTTGACAGTTTGGTTTTTGTTTTTTTTTTTTGGGGGGGGGTGGGGGGTTATACCTGAGCTCAATGTCATCCCAAGATCAAAGGAAACCCCGCTCTGCTTGGCACATCATCTCCCTGCATGCACTGATCGCAACAAGTCAAATGTTGTTCATTTGGGTCCCGAACTACATTACCTAGATGAATCTGTGGCTTCTATTTCCCTTAGGCTTGCCCATCTTAAATAAGAAAAAAACAATTCAGTAAAAAATAAGTAGAAGCTGTCCTGAGCCCTATTCAGACATGACAGTCACCTTGACTCCTCACGTGCCTGCATGTCCTGTAGCATGCACTATTGGGAGCATGTTTTTTTTAGAGAGACCATGGTGATTTCCAAATATTAAAATAGAGCCTAAAAATTACAATCAGCAATTCTAATTGCTCACCCCATCAGTAATCTAGTTATCATAGCTAATAACCCTGCAAATCAACGTTAAAATTACACAGATCCAGACTGTATTGGAGATTGTAATTTTACCCAGATACCCTGAGCTGCTTTTATCACAATCTAATAATTTTCTACAGATGAATGTCCTGACAATAGAAGAGATCTGCAGTCATGAACTGAGATATGTTTCTATTAAAATATTGCAATTGATGTTAATAAGCTGGTCCCATATTTTCCCTTGAAAATATGGGTATATGCATGTAAATTTTCTTTTGTGGTCAGAATAGTGATCATCCTGATGTGGCATGAGCCACACAATTTAGAAGAAAGATGTTTCTAGAAAAGAAAGCAAATTTTAGAATTGGGTGCCACTTTTTTTTTTTTTTTTAATTTCCATGCAGGTGTTTTCTTTTCAAGGGAACAGGTCTATATTCTTAGACCCATCTCAGCTGGAACATTTCATGCAGATGTTTAAATGTATTAGACTAAGGAATTTCACTTCCTGCTTATTCAGTTTTATTGTAAACCGGTTTGATATGCATTTTATACAGGAAAATCGGTATAGAAAAACTATAAATAAATAAATAAATAAATGATAAAGTATCATTATTATTTTATTGTTGTGTGTTTGGTCGGGTTAAGAGTTTTGTTAGGATTCATGGTACATTGTAGGTCCATGTGACTATATCTGTTGTTTTAGGAATTTTCTTTTTTCTTGTCTCTTCTCTCTTTGTGAGTTTGTCACAATCTTGTAAATGTGCTTTTCTCAAGTTTTGTGGGTTTTTTTTTTTATAGCTAGCTTGTAAATTTCATTAAATCTGATTTAAAAAAAAGATTAAAAAGACATGTAGATGCACTATGAGCTATTAGTATGTGCTGTTTTCATGTCTGTATATTCTCCCTTCCTCTCAGACCTATGGGGGAAGCACAGTAATCTATAAGATGTTTCACCCTAAGTATCTTCTCCCACATTCCCATTTATGTTGGTGATTGATTGGAAGGACACTTAGTCCAGAGAGCAACTCCCTATCTACCTGGAATGTTGTCATTAAGAACATATGCACAAGCAGAAAAAAAAAACCCAGTGTAAACAGCCAATCCAAACATAAAACCAGGTATAAGAGGGCTGGAATAAATTAGCTTGTCCAGTTTCTTGTTGTTCAAATAAATGAATTTATTCAGTTAATACATGCAGACTTGCATCTTGATTACAAAGATAAAGCTAGCAGTCCCCTGTCATGGGCCATGTTTCTGGAAACAGTGTCAGAGGGGACCAATTCTAGAATAGAAAAATTAAACTAAGTCACAGCGATGGTCAAGTGAAGGCATAATATAAAAACATGTAAAAATTGTAATAAATATAAATAAAAACAATGTTGGAGTACCTTATATGATACAGACCCCAATCTCTCCTTAACTGTGTAGTTTCAAAGACAAAGGAATAGTATATCTAATGGTACTTCTGGGAAGATTATTTAAATAAATCTAAAAGAGTGCAAGAACATAAGAATTGCCATACTGGTTCAGACCAAGGGTCCATGAAGCCTGGTATTCTCTTTCCAACAGTAGCCAATCCAGGTCACAAGTACCACTACAAGATCCCATGTTACTGGTGCCCAGGGATAAGTAGTGGCTTTCCCCAAATTTACTTGGTTAGTAACAGTTTGACTTCTCTTCCAGAAACAATTTTTAAACCAAGCTATTCTAACGGCTTTTACCTCATCCTCTGATGACGAATTCCAGAGCTTAATTGTGCATTGAGTGAAAAAACAATTTTCTCTGATTTGTTTTAAATGTGCTGCTTACTAACTTCATGGAGTGTCCCCTAGTCTTTGTATTTTTTTGAAAGAGTAAATAACCGATTCACATTTACTTGTTCTATTCTACTCATACTTTTATAGACCTCTATCATATTCCCCTCAGTGGTCTCTTCTCCAAGTTGAACAGCACTAATTTCTTTAGCCTTCCTCATAGGGAGCTGTTCCATTCCCTTTATCATTGTCAGCATGACCAACAGAGTGACCAACACACAAATGCTAAGTAATTTATATATATATATATTGGATTTTGTGATATGCCTAGCAGTCATGTGCTTCTGTTTCCTGCTCTACAACATTCCCCCTCCCAGCTTCATAGAGCCTTCCTCACTGCAAGATATTCATAATAGATTATAGCACCAACAGCAGAGATGGGTGGGTAATAACGTTGTAAAATACAGCATGTAATCTTACAGGGGTAGGTGACACCAAGTAAACAGAATGCTAAGGAGGCCCTGTTACTTCCCTCTTTCCCAACCATCTACCTCTCTGTCTCTCACCCTTTACCCCCTCCTGGGCCCTAATCTGTTCTTTTCTGGCTCTTCCTTCCCCTGCCTGACTCTCCTTTCGATTCCTAATGCAGGGACTGTGAAAACACTGTGCTCTTCACTCCCAGAACAGTTTCTATCCATGCTAGCAGCAAGCATGTGTGCAGACTGAGGAGGAGGCTGAGCCTTCAAGAGGACAGTGAGTGCTGCACATTTGCTGTTCCCATGCTGCTGCTAGCTACATTCATGTTGCATCTCTTCAGCTCTTTGCAGCAGTCTTGTGAGCTGGAAGGACTCTGCTGACTGCATACTTGCTCTGTCCTTTATGGTAGCCAACTTATGCTCCTTCACTCTGCATACCTTTGAATTTCTTGTGTGCTCCCAGTTTGAGAAATACGGATATAAACAAACCTGTGATGATCATGAAAGCTTACTGTTTGATCTCAAATTAGACCTGTGGTATATTATTTTAAATCTTTATTGGATGTCATGAGAAAAGAACGTGGAAAATTTTTTTAAAATACATCTATACAGATCCCAGATTTTTATTTAGTGTATTTATCTTACACCTTTTCATTGTAGCTCAAAGTAAGTTACCAGTAGGTAAGAGTTGTTGGTGAGGAGCCCTTAATTACTTTGAAAAACATTTTGGTAGAGCAATTCGGATTCTCCCTGGAACAAACGCCTGTAATTAACAATTGCTATTTTCTCCCAGTAAGAAGGGATTTACCAGGTACAGAGTTGTTTCAGGGTGACCTCTCTAATTTTCTAGAGGACTCCTCAAATAATGTAATAAGTTGGGGTACGCTACTGGTATCTTTTTATTCTACAGCTGATGTTAATGTAGTAATGAAAAAATACTTTAACAAATTTCCAATTTCCTATCTTCAAAAACCAATAAAAGTTTTTCCAGATTTAGCTTTTTCCACCCAATCAAGACGAAAAGCCTTTTTGGCCTATCGTCAGGATGTAATATCATTAGGATTTTCATTCCAACTACGATTTCCCTGTAAGTGTATTGTAAAAAGACAGGATGATATATTTATCTTTTTTGTTCCCGACCAATTAAAGACATTTCTAAATCAGATGAGACAGTCTACTTCTACCCCAGCTGCCAGTTAAGAAAAGAAGGTTCAGGATATGCTAATTGTGTATTAAAATATATTTCTGATAATTTTCTCCCATATTAGAACTAAACTCCCTCCATCTGTTTGATAAAAAGAATGAAAAGGTTAACAAATTTTATCTTATTTTCTTTTTCTTAATTAATATCTTATATGTCTATTTGTTAATTATTCATTGATATTTCAATTATGCAATTCTTGTTTGAATGTATAATAAAAATTGATAAATAAAGAATTTAAAAAAAAAACATCTATACAGATCCCAGATTTTTATTTAGTGTATTTATCTTATACCTTTTCATTGTAGCTCAAAGCAAGTTACCAGTAGGTAATACAGTAGGTATTTTCCCTGTCCCCATTGTGCTCGCAATCTAAGTTTATACCTAAGGCAATGGAGGGTGAAGTGACTTGCTCAAGGTCACAAGGAGCAGCAGTGGGATTTGAACCCTGTTTTCCCTGGTTCTCAGCCCTGCTGCTCTAACCACTGGGCACATGACTGAAATTGCCAAAAGATTGTAAGTACTTCCAAGTCCCTTGTGGCCCAGGGAATGGACAGCTAATGGATAAAACTAGGGCAATTTTAGAAACCAAATAATATGCTGAAAATGTATGTACAAAATATATCCAGTACCACTAAAATTGTTCACAATGGTTGATCTAAGAGTAGCCTGTGTCAGTGATGCAAACCAGGAGGTACATCATTTGGCCTCGTGAACGAGAACTGCAGTATATTTCAGTAGTTTTGTTCAGCTGTGATAAAGCAAGCGAACTTCATGTGAATTATGGGATTTGTACTGTGCTTGCATGCATGTGCACAACTTGCTGTAAAAACTGAAAAATTTGGAAATAGTGTAATTTTTTATATACACAAAACAATTCTTATAGTTGCTGCTTGAAATTTGAATACCATTTCTTGAGTATTTATGAAAAATGTTACTGTCTTGTTTGTAATTGCACATTTTCTGCAGCAATAGAATTATCTCCTAACCCTCCCCCTCAAAAATAAATCAAACTTGATGATCCAACAGTCAAATCTCCCATCTCATAAGCATGACGCCAGAGTTTGGTTAACAGAGAATACAGTCTTAAGTAATACCATCAGACCGTAAGGAGTAAGAGTGAGCCAGGTCCTGTAACAGTGACATCTGATTTGACCAAAGAGCAGTTTTGGATGTAGTTTTGTAGTGAGTAACATCCTGCCTCTCCTGATTTCTGCAGTCCTTTGCTTATATAGAGTTGGGAATTTGAGGAGCAAAACCCAGAAAATAAGACTGAAATCATACATAATTGTCCTCAGTTTCCCAGACGAGGAAAACTAAAGAGCTTTCAGGGGAGGCTAAACTGGACAAGTTTCAATGACTTCTGGGGATTTTGATTTCACAAAGGGTTTTCTCCCATGTTGTGTCTATGGGAAAAGACCTTGATGAATCAGGGCCCCTGGTGTTTTCTGTAAAGACTATGATCACGAGTTGGCACTCCCTTAAGTACAGGAGCAAAACATAAGAGGAAATGAATTGTTATATTTTAAAGGTAAAGCCATAGTTTGTGTTTTGTCTACTAAGTATTTAAAATTTCTTAACAAGAGTTTCAGCTTACAGGACAAATATCGGAAAATCTTGGGGAAGAAGAACAGTTAGTCCAAGGCCTGTGTGCACTTTTGTTGGGCATTTGCATTTACAACAACGATAATTCACTTGAAAACAATACCAAGTAAGAATGATGCACTGTATGCAGTGAAACACTTTCAATACAGTGACACAAATGGATAAGTATTAATGTCACACAAACTGATTCTCAAAGCAGTGCGAAAATAAAATAAATAAAATAATCACCTGTATGTATTAAAAAAAAATGTCTTAATAATGACTTTATTTCCCAGAATTAATCTTAAAGGGGATAATTTTGTGAAAGCCCATAGATTGAATTTAATTTAGTATTTTATTCCACCTTTGGCGCCTGGGCTTTCCACCAGTTTTCAAAGGGAAAGTTTACACATACTTTCCTTATGAAACTTCTCCCACTGTAACTCTTCACACATTTACTCCTGCTAATGGGTGCACACTTTGTTTTTTGGGAAAAAATTTCCGCAATTACTTTTAAAATTGCAAAAGTGTGTCAGTAATTCCAAATCTCACCCCTGACCCCACCCACAGGAACACCGCAAACAGAAAAGTTAGGACAGACAGACACTTGCCCTGATCTCAAAAGGCGAATCTTTTTCCTTTAAAAACAGTTACTTAGAAGTCCTCTTCAGGAAAGGCAAGTAAATCCCTTGTATACCACTTTTTAGGTTTGCCCCTTTTTCTAATCACATAATACATATGTTTTCTGTTCATAGGGGTTCTGTGATGCTTTCTTTTTGAGCAGTTGAACCTTATCTGAGTCTATACTTTAACATATAGTGCTACCTCCTTCTCTGGAACAACTTACTCTGTCATGTCTATACAATTTCTATGCAAGTATTAGGGTATTCCAATGATTGTTAATCCTCCCTCCTATTATATCCATATCTAAAAACCAGGCATTTTAGCTCACTCGTTTTTCAAGTTTTGAGCATTTGCATTTTGTCCAGTGACTGAGTTTTGTGTGTCCAGCTTAACTGGGACTCTGATTTATCTGAACTTCTCATGGCTGCATTCTATCCTATCCTCTGTAAATGGTGATAGGGTTATTGTCTCTGTGTGTTGGCTTTCCCCTAAAATCTGTATTTTATAAATTCATATATTACATTTTGAATTTTGTATGCCAACAGACTGATTCATTTTTGTTTAGTTAGAGCCTTTCTTTCTCGTGTACATTTCCTATAAGATAAAAATTTCCCCAGTTCCTGATGAACTTTAACCTAAATTAAACTTTCTCCATATACTATTGCCTCACCTATTCATTGAAGCTTTACAATACTGCCTATCTTACTGGCTCTGCTCGAGTTGCTGAAAGTATTTCAGCAAATGCTATTGTGGAGTATTTGAATTTTAAAATTCTACCTAACAATTTAAATTTGCTGCTAGGACCTCCCTAACTTAACAATGTCATTGGTGCTGATATGGTCATAACCACTAACTTCTCTCCAGCACTTTTCAGGAGACTATATGTATTGTGTGGTCTGCTACCTTTTGATTCTGGCAAACTAAGGGGTAGATTTTAAAATATACGTGCGTGCGCACATGGACGCACCAGTTTTATGACATGCACATGCTGGCACGCGCATGTTATAAAATCTGTTGGCTGCGCGCACGTGCGCTCTGGATTTTATAATTAGTGCGCAATTCGCAGGCGGCGTACATGGGGGTGGGGGGGATTTTAGCGAATTTCACACGGCAGTTCCCTCCCAGACACTCCAATTAAGGAGCGGACTGGGAGGGAACTTCACTAAATCCCTGCCTAACTTTTTCCCCTTCCCCTCTCCTCCCCACCCCCTAAACCTAACCTACCTTTCACCATTTTTTAAAAAATTTTCTTACTTACTGATCCTCGGGAGGAGAAGTAAGTTATGCGCGCCGGTCAGCACTTCCCCAGGACAGCGGGTAATGGCTGCTGTTCTGGCTGGCCTCCTTCCCTCTCCGGCCAGACCACACCTTTTGCCCTGCTCCCCTTTTTTTTTTTTTTTTTTAGGGATTGGCACTTGTATGCGAATCGCCACTTACGCGCGTGGCCGGACCCTTTTGAAAATGCGCACAGCACACACAGGGCCTGGCCATGTGCATAAGTGGCAATTTTTATGCGCGCCAGGCTTTTAAAATCCGGCCTTAAGTCACCAAGCATTCCCTATATCTTGAGAACCTTTTTGTAGAGGGGCACAGCTGTGTTTGGACAGAAGTTTGGTATGGCGTGTGTGAGGTATATGGAGCTGGTGTTGACGGTTAAGATCATATTTCCCTGGGATTTTCCCACTTCTATCAAGCCACAGCAGTTCCAAGCATGCCTATTAGCCACAGGCGAGACTGGGCTTGCTACAGACCAGTGCAACGCCACACCATGGAAGGGTGTGAGCATCACTGTGCAATGCTTCAAGATGTTCTGAAAAGTGAGAGTTCAAATGTCTTCAAATCCGGAACTCTGGTGGAAATGTATAGCGCAAAACACAAGGCTATATAGCAGCCTGTATTACGCAACATATTATGAATGAAGTTAGAGTGAGTTCTCCTGTTTTACCACGTATCATAAACACTTAGAGTAAATTTTACACTTTTAAGGTGTATTGTCTAGTTCGCTGACCAGTAGTTTTGCTTGGGGCAATTTCTGCGCGCAGCAGGTTGGAGCGTGTAGTTTCATGCCATTATGTCCAATCGCCACAACATCTCTCTTTATTTGCTGTGATCCATTGTATGGAGGAAGATGGGACCGAATGGCTAATGACACATTTTTTGACTAGATTAGTTATCTTTAGAGTTTCATCATCACAGCTGATAATACACAAACTTTATCAATGTTTCCTTTCCTTATAGAGAGAAACTGAAACAACTGATAGAGAAGAGGATTGGAAAAGAAAACTTCACAGAGAAACTGGGCTTCATTCCCAAGCATGAGCTGTATTCCAAAGCAGCTCAGAAACCTCAGCCAAGCTTTTCCAGCCCAGAACACATGGTGTTTGACCACGAGTTCACCAAACTGGTAAAAGAATTGGAGGGTGAGGAAATGTCCTCTCTTTCTGTATTTCAGGGTTCTAGACTCTCAGAAGTTTAGGGAAGAAAGAACATGCCACTTGGCCCTTCAGATGTTATATGTGACACATAGCAGTGGCATGTGAAATTAAAGCTCTGTTTTTAGAGTTAACATGAATGGCATCCGGATAAAGGTAAACATTCCCCGTAGTCTTTTTAGTCCCTGCTTTTTCTGATATACTTGAATTAGTTAAATTTCAGATTTTATGTTTCCTTCTCTCCCCCCCCCCCCCCCCCACCTTTGACATTGCCATTTCTAAAATGTTCGATGCCATTTTCTTTCTAGCATACCTGGAGCTCTTACTCATTTTCATGTTGTTTTGAAACAAGCTTTGCTACTGCTATGGGAGTGTGCTGGCAATGACCCTCAATTAGGGGAAGGAAATTAGCATCAATTTTGTTGAATAAGTCCTTGATTAAAGATTGTTCTTTCATGCTACTGAAACTTTCAGTGTTAAAACCATAGTTCTTGTCTGGCCATAGTTTGGTTACACTGCCGTACCTCCACAACATCACTGTTAACCCGCGATTGGACGCGCGTTTTCGACGCGCTAGCTTTACCCCTTATTCAGTAAGGGGTAATAGCGTGTCGAAAACGCGCGCCCAATCCCCCTGAACCTAATAGCGCCCGCAACATGCAAATGCATGTTGATGACCCTATTAGGTATTCCCGCGCGATACAGTAAGTAAAATGTGCAGCCAAGCCGCACATTTTACTTTTAAGAAATTAGCGCCTACCCAAAGGTAGGTTTTAATTTCTGCCGGCGCCAGGGAAGTGCACAGAAAAGCAGTAAAAACTGCTTTTTTGTGCACCCTCCGACTTAATATCATGGCGATATTGTCGGAGGCCCCAAAAGTAAAAAAAAAAAAAAAAAAATTAAAATGGACTCGCGGGTTGAAAACCGGACACTCAATTTTGCCGGTATCCGGTTTCCGAACCTGTGGCTGTCAGCGGGTTTGAGAACCTACGCTGGCAAAATTGAGCGTTTGCTGTCAAACTCGCTGACAGCCACCGCTCCTGTCCAAAAAGAGGCACTAGGGACGCGCTAGTGTCCCTAGCGCCTCTTTTTGCCGCGGGCCCTAATTTAAATAAATTTACTGTATCGCGTGCACAGGAGAGTGGCCTCTCACCCACTCTCCCGTGACTTTTACTGTATCGGCCCGTTAGGGAGGTAGTAAAAACAACCAGACAACATTTTAAGTTGGTAGAAACACTATAATTGAAATGTCATAATTTTACATAAACAAAATACCTATAAGGATTGCCAAAATGTTATTTCTTCTGCTTTTTGTATTTCTTATTTTATGTATATTTTCGCTCAGAAAGTGTTTTGAAACATGTACTCATTTAACATGCAAACAGAGGATAGTAGACACCTTCAGTAGGTTATATGGTGGCTTTACATTACTTGAGCTTTAGCTACACGAGAACTACACTTCAGATGCACACTTAGAATGTCTTATTTACCCTGTGATTTTTTTTTAAAGTAGTTTTTAAGATGCTACGTATGCTGAATCTTTATCATAATCACCAACTTTGTGTGTTACTATATTTGTAATCCACAGTCCTTATTTATAACAAGTCACAGATAAAGGACCTCTTGATCCATTGTCTACTCATTTGTGCATGCATATAATACTTCCAGAGAATCCTACATGATCTGTGGTCTTCTCCTTCCCTCCCTTCCCACTAAGGTCCTTTGAATCTGTTCTGAGCATGCTTGTCTCTTGCCACCTCTTTTGGAAATCTGTTCTGAGTATCCACCATCCTGTTGATAGAAAAGTATTTTCTTGTATTCCTTTTGAGCTTCCCATCTTTCAACTTCACTTGGTCTTGAGCAGGATAAATGAGAAATACCACCTGTGTTCCTGCCTCTTTCACCTGTTCTACTACTGCCATGTAGTTCATTTTGATCTGCTCCAGGTCATACCTGGCGGATTAGATCCTGATGAATTTCAGCATCTTTTCCATGGTGTCTCTGATTTGGGATCCTAGCAGACAGCAAGTCTGGTCAGCAGATGGGTCCTTCTGTTTCATTTAGTAGGGAGTCACAAACAGCAACCACCATCCTCTTCAGGCTAGTCTCTTGAAGTGCTCTGCTTCCCTTCTTCTGTGTTTGAAGTATGATCCTTCTCTCTTAATTGTAGGGTTGTCAGTTTTGTAACTAATTTAATGGAACTCTGTGATTTGCTAGATCTGATTATTTTCCAGCTTCTCTTCATTTGGGAACTAGCTTCTTTATTCTCTGCATCCTCTGTCATCTTCTCTAGCAACCATTTCATAATAGAATTGGAGATGAATATGCTAGTGATGAGTTCTTCATCTTCCTGGATACACCTCAGGCTGACCACCATATCCTGCAGATCTTACTGTTCCATGAGGGAATGCACAAGCTTACATTTCCCTGTACGTACCCAGATCAGTCCAGACTCCTGGGTTTTGCCTCCCTTCCAGCAGATGGAGACAGAGAAGATTTCTCAGGCATCGCCTTATAACCCGGTGTGCCACCTGCAACTCCTCAGTATTTCTCTGTCTCCAGCAGATGGAGTAGGTGCTGAACCCAAGAAAAAAAAGATGGAGTAGGTTCTGAACCCAAGAAAAAAAAAAGAAGAAAAAGATAAAGGAAGCTGATTTTATCCTCCCAGAGGGTTGTTAGGTCCTGGTGGACCATCTCCCTTGGTAGAAGGTCAGGACGAGCTGGGGTTGGGAACCCCAAAAGTGCTCTGCTGGACACTGGGGGTGACAGCTGATAGTCCAGCTCCCTCCCCTCTAGTGAGGATCCTGAGCAGCTTCTGCTACCTTTCTTCTCAGGGAAGTATTTCTTTCCTTTTTTAATAAAGTTTAAAAAAAAAAAAAAAAAGGAAGAGGAAAATATTTTGTAGTTGAGAGGGGTGAAAGCGTGTTGGCTTGCGATCTGAATCCTTCTGTAGGAGCAGAGGAGTGCGTGTTGGTTTTTTGTAAGTTTCTCAGTTTGCTCGTGGCTCGCTGCTCCGTGCCAGCCATGAGTTCTCATTCAGCCTGAGCTATACTCTGCACAAGCCGCTGCTCGCTTTGTGGAGAGTGGCTCCTGAGTATCTCGAAAACAGACCGTTGTTCCCGGTGGCTCTGTCAAAGTGGCGCGGTCCCGGTTGGGTGCTGGCTGCTTTGGAGGAGGAGGCCGATCCATTCCCTCTCAGCTTGGGAACGGCAGCCATCTTGAAAACTTTTAAAGCTGATGCAGAGACATTGGCAGAGGAGGGGATCTCCCACCAGCATTGTCCCCTGCCGATTTGAGCCCCAATGAGGCCCGGGGGCTCTTGGGAGATCAGTTTGGGGAGGAGCCTGAATCCCTGGAAGGTGATTTGGATGACCCTGTTCATTTTTCCCCTGATTTTGTGCTTTTGTTGCATCAGGCATATTTGGCCAGCAAGCACAAGAGGGCCTCTGCTGGACATACACTGAGTAAAGGGCCACCTATGAATGTGCACAGGCAGTCGGCAACACCGAGGCCATGAGAATCCAGAGAGTGCAGGGTCTAGTGCTAACATTGTGGCACAGAGGACTTTTCCTCGGAGGAGTCTGACCTTTCCTCGGTAGATTCTGATGGGTGATGGTTCTCCTGGCGTCCCTCCTCCTGGAGATAGTTTGGATCAAAAGGAGGAGCCCAGGAAGATTCCTTCTGTGGAGGGGGATGATCCGAAGGTGGTGCATTTATTTCAGTGAGAAGAGTTGGTTCCTTTGATCCCTCATGTCTTAGCGGAGTTAGGTATCGTGGATCCGCAGTACGAGCTAAACCAGGACACAGTAGATCCGGTCATGGCGGGCTTGTGGGGTCCAGCTAAGACTTTCCCCTTCCACAGCATGGTTAAACAGTTGATGGTCAGGGAGTGGGATACTCCTGAGACAGGGCTCAAGATCAGCAGAGTCATGGATAAACTTTATCCCTTGCCTGAGGAGACTCTGGAACTATTGAAGATACCTAAGGTGAGTTAGTCTATATCGGTGGTCACTAAAAAAAAAAAAATCCACCATACTGGTAGCAGGAGTGGTGGCTCTGAATTACAAACCTTTCCATTCATGCTACCTGCACAATTAAGCACAATTTAGCAATCCCTTCGCTTCATCAGCTCACTTCAAAGATTTTCCTAATTCCATCATGTACATAGATCCTCAGCAAGTTTAAACATGGTCTCTTTTCATGTCTCTTTTTTCTTTACCCTATAATATAACTTATGCACCATATAATATATTATGTTTATCCCTTTTATTGTGATCCAAGTTTTTTGCCCTGTTCTATGTAATTGCATTCTTACATGCCTGTTCTCTGAGTTACAATGTAAACCGAGATATGTAAATTGTTACATGAATCCCGGTATATAAAAATGTTAAATAAATAAATAAATAATCCTTGTGCTCCAGAGTGGCCACAGCACCCTTGGTTTGTGGATCTGGTCAATCTAGCAGTAGACTCGGTCATCTACCAAATCTACATCAAGGCTCTATATTTTTCGATCAAGCGGATCGCTTCTCTCTAGCGGCTTGGCTTTTGAAAGTAGTTAATTAAAAAAGAAAGGTTATCCAGAGGAAGTTATTTCTGTTCTGCTACAGGCTTGTAAGATCTCTACTTGGCATATGCCTGGGTATGGGAGAGTCTTCGAGTCTTGGTGTATGGAGCAGTGTGTTCATCCTCACTGAGCATCAGTGTCAGAGATTCTGACTTTTTTGCAGAAAGACCTTGCAAAAGGTTTGTCTTTTAGTTCCCTGAGGGTTCAGGTGTCGGTCTTGGGCTGCTTTTGAGGCAAGATTTATGGTTTGTCTTTGGTTGCGCATTCTGATGTGGTGCGTTTTCTAAGAGGAGCGAAGCATTTGCGCCCCCCTGTGCTTTAGGTGTGTCCTCTTTGGAGCTTTAACTTGGTTCTCAAGGGCATGTGTGAGGCACCATTTGAGCCTCTTAAGAAGGCTACCATAAAGGATTTGACTTTAAAGGTGGTCTTTTTAGTTGTGATCTGTTCAGCCAGGAGGGAGTCTGAGCTTTAGGTTCTCTCATGCAGGGAGCCCTTTTGGCGCATTTCGGATTCTGGAATCTCTCTGAGGACAGTCCTGTCGTTTCTGCAGAAACTAGTTTCAGCTTTCTACTTAAGTCAGTCTGTGGAGCTTCTGGCTTTTACACAGAGACTGATCTGCCTCACGCAAAGGAGTTAAGACGATTGGAAGTCAGATGGGCCTTGCTATGATATTTGGAGGTCACTAACAGTTTCTGGTTGTTAGATCATCTTTTTGTACTATGGAATGGTTCAAAAAAGGGTCAAAAAGCGTTAAAGGCCACAATAGCACGTTGGTTGAAGGAGGCTATCGGGGCGGCCTTATATCTGCCGTGGTTGGGCCTGTTCCAGAGGGTTTGAGAGCTCATTCTACCCATGCCCAGGCAGCCTCATGGGCTGAGTGCCAACTGGTTTTGCCACAGGAGATTTGCAGGGTGGCTACTTGGAAGACGTTGCATACCTTTGCCAGACACTACAGTTTGGATGTCCAGGTGCCGGACGTCAACAATTTTGGTGGAAGTGTCCTTTGAGCTGGGCGCTCACAGTTCCACCCCTGGTAGGGAAGCTTTGGTACGTTCCAGGAGCTTGGACTGATCTGGGTACTTACAGGGAAAAGAAAATTGGTTTTTACCTGCTAATTTTCATTCCCTGTAGTACCATAGATCAGTCTAGAGTCCCACCCGGTGGGTGAGAGGAGATTTTGTTCTGGAGACTCCGCTTGATCTATCTATATATATATATTTTTTTGCTTTACTGAAGAATGGTTAGGTTTCTCTATAATCCTCTTAATTATTAAAAAAAAAAAAAAAAAAAGGGGGGGCTGTTCTAAATTTACCGGCGAATGTTCCTATTCCTCTGCTCATTCTGGGGATAGAAGTTTGAGGAATTCAGTTTTTTGATCTTACATTTCTGCTTGGGTACTGATAAATACTAAGGAGTTGTAGGTGGCACACCAAGTTATAAAGCGGTGCCTGAGAAATTTTCTCTGTCTCCATCTGCTGGAAGGGAGGCAAAACTCAGGAGTCTGGAATGATCTGTGGTAACACAGGAATGAAAATTAGCAGGTAAGAATCAATTTTGCTATCTGCATGGATGCTTTCTTCTTGCTAACTGGAATGCGCAAACCATATTCCCAGCAATCTGTGATCAGAACCTGGGTGGCGCATCCTTTGTAGCATGACTAGCTTCAGTAGGGACTCCAGAGGTATAGGCGGAAGAAGAATTAGCAAGGTTGGATTTAGTGGTTTGGCATCTTCCAGCTATTATACATGTTTTTATTAGATATCTATTGAGATTTACTTTCCCGCTCTTTGAAAATAGCAGCTGTCCATTTGGCTATTACAACCTTATATTAAAGATGCTGGAGCTATTTACTAAAGAGTGCTAACACACAGCATTAACACAGCTAACATTTCAATTTTACTGCACATTAATGCTGTAAAAATGTAAATGAGCTGCTAATAAGCAAAATAAGACAAAGCAATTCATTTAAATACGACACTGACAGCCTTAACACACCCATGTTAATGCTTTAATGCAGAACTTTAACTATACCCCTGGAGGTGTAGTTAGTTTTTTTGGGTTAAATGTTATGTGTTTTTAATGTGCATTGTTGCAGCACATTCAATATATTGGTATATTTAAGGTTTATGCCCTGTAGTTAATAATGTATGCCGAACTCATTTTAGTAAATCGTCCATACACCAGTCAGTAATTGAGGAGCTACAGCAACCAAAAATTCCAAAACTTCCAAAACACAAACTGGTCCACCTCTGACCACTTTTTTTTTTTTTTTTTTTTTTTGCAGTCCCCCTTGAGGATAGTATCACCAAATGGGTTAGTTAGTGCATTCCATGAAAAGTTTTGTGTACTTATCCCTTTGTTGCTTCTTATAACTTCTCAGCTTCATTTAGTCTTATTGTTCCATCATCTGCAACTGTGGACAGCTTTCTACAAAGCACTAGTAAGTTTTAACTATGTCCAAAACAATCCTTAACTAAACACTCAGAAATTTATTCATAATATACACTTCAAGTACATTCAAAGTCAGCAATAGCATCTCACTCAAACCCCTATTTTTGCAGTTTTGTTGGCTTGCTGCTGTGTCTGAAGAGGTTTACATAAGGGGGATTAGTCAGTGAAATTTTCCCTTTTAAAATAGCTAAAGGGAACCTGTGAAAACCAGCTTATATAAGACAGTGAGGCCTTATTCAATAAAGATATTTTCCATAGGTTCAGAATGAGAAAAAATCCTTGGCCCGTTGATTGCTAGTTTGATTTTTAAGTTCGTGTGTTACTGCAGTGGTGGTGTTTATTTTTTTTTTCAATAAATTAGTTATTTGATAATCATGGAAGTATAGAGACAGAATTACTAGTTACTCTGGTTAGAAAGCAATGCATAACTCAGGCTAGGACAGTGCATACAACCCGACTAGTTTAAAAGAAAATTGGTTCTTACCTGTTAATTTTCATTCCTGTAGTACCACAGATCAGTCCATACTGTGGGTTATGCCTCCCTTCCAGCAGATGGAGACAGAGAAAAACTTGAAGGGTGCCCTTAGTTATCCTGGTGTGCCCACTGTATCTCTTCAGTTTTAAGAATATCCAAGCAGAAAGTAAAAATATTAACCATAACAACGAATCAAGCAATAACTGTAATAAACTCAACTTTGCGTATAAGCAACCTGTAGATTTCTTCCTCTTCTGTAGCTATCTGCAATAAACATGAATATGAGCGCGGACTTGTCGAAGAAACCCGTTCATGGGCGGGCGTCTGGACTGATCCATGGTACTACAGGAACAAAAATTAACAGGTAAGAACCAATTTTCTTTTCCCTCTACGTACCTGGATCAGTCCAGACTGTGGGATGTACCAAAGCTTCCCTAAACAGGGTGGGATGATGAGAGTCCCGTGCGAAGAACCCCACTGCCAAAATTACCGACATCTGGGGTTTGAACATCCAAGCGGTAGTGACGAGCAAATGTATGAAGCGTCTTCCAGGTAGCCGCTCTACATATTTCTTGGGGCGATACTAGCTGGCATTCGGCCCATAAAGCCGCCTGAGAACGAATGGAATGGGCATTCAACCCCTCTGGGAAGGTCTACACTTGCCAATGTAAGCAGAAACAATTGCCTCTTTCAACCATCATGCAATCGTTGGTTTAGAAGCTTTCTTAGGTCCGCTCCACAAAACAAACAGATGATCTGAATATCTGAAAGGTTTAGTGATTTCCAAATAACGTAAAAACGCTCGCCGAACATCCAGACGCCGTAGCTCTCTCGCATGTGGCTCATCAGCGGACAAATTGGGAAAGGCTGGCAGCTCTACTAACTGACTTAAATGAAAACTTGAAACCACCTTTGGCAAGAAGGAAGGAACTGTGCGAAGTGACACTCCAGACTCTTTCTCAAAAAAGGATCTCTACAAGACAGTGCTTGAAGTTCCGAGATCCTGCAAGCAGAGCATACAGTGACCAAGAACACCGTTTTCAAAGTGAGATCCTTTAATGTTGCCTTGTTAAGAGGTTCAAACGGGGGATCACACAAGATTCGAAGGACCAGATTAAAATTCCAGGAGGGACATACCGGACGGACGGGAGGATTCAAATGTCTCACTCCTCTGTGGAATCTAACTACATCTGGATGCAATGCTAAAGAACCAGGGAACCTAAGGCCGCCACTTGTACCTGGAGGGAATTAAAGGACAAACCCTTCGCTAAGCCGGCCTGCAAAAATGCCAAAATATGAGGCACCGAAGACTGCTTGGGGAGAATGCCGAGGCCACAACACCATGTCTCAAAAACCCGTCACACCCTGGCATAGGAAAGTGGTTTTTCAGGCTCGCAATAGAGTAGAAATTACATTTTCTGAATACCTTTTCTTCCTCAATTTCCTCCTTTCAAAAGCCAAGTCTTTAGATAAAAGCGATCTGCCTGGTCGAAAAATATAGGACCTTGACGTAGCAGATTTGAAGATGGCCGAGCCTCAGGGGCCTATCTACCGCCAAATTGATTAGATCTGCAAACCACGGCCATCGAGGCCACTCTTTAGCCACTAGGATTACGGTTCCTGGGTGAACTTCTATCCTGCGTAGAACTTTGCCCACCAGAGGCCAAGGTGGAAACACATACAGGAGAACTGAAGAAGGCCATGGGAGAACTAACGCACTGACCCCTTCTGCTCCGAGATCTCTTCTGCGGCTGAAGAAACGAGGAGCCTTGGCATTGTCTTTTGCCATCAAGTCCATGTGGGGAGTCCCCCACCTTTGCACGATGAGATCCATTGCTAGGTCGACAGTGCCCACTCCCCTGGATCTATTCGTCTCCGACTGAGAAAGTCCACCTGAATGTTGTCAGTCCTGGCGATGTGAGACGCCGCCAGTAGAGCAAGATGCTTTTCTACCCAAACCATGAGCTGCTGCACCTCTTCGGCCACTGCCTGACTTTTGGTTCTGCCTTGACGGTTGATGTAAGCCACCGTCGTCGCATTGTTGGAGAGGATTCTGACCACTCAATTGTGCACTAACGGGAGGAAGTTCCGCAACTCTAACCGAACCTCCCTGTTTCTAGGAGATTGCTCGACCAGCTGAACTCTTCTGTGGACCAGGTGCCCTGAACTGAGCAGGATTGACAGACTGCCCCCCAACTGAAGAGGCTGGCATCTGTGGTCACCACGACCCAATCCGGGATCTCGAGTTCTACTCCACGAGTCAGGTTGTGAGGACAAAGCCACCATCCAAGACTGGACCTGGCGAGATCGGTGAGTGGCAGAGGAAACTGGAAGTCCTCCAACTTGGGATCCCAACAGGAAAGTAATGCTCGTTGTAACGGTCTCATATGAGCAAAAGCCCAAGGGACCAACTCCTCCAAAGTGGACGCCATGGAGCTGAGGACCTGAAGATAGTCCCAGGCTTTGGGGAGTGGTAGCGCTAACAAGCGACGAACCTGTTGCTGCAGTTTGGCCACTCGGTCTGGTGGGAGAGATACTTTTCCCCGCCTGGTATCGAACCGGGCTCTTAGAAAGTCCATCGCCTGTGAGGGTATGAGGTTGCTTTTGGCTTGATTGACAACCTATCGCAGTGACTCCAGAAGCGTGATGACAGTGTTGACTGCCTGAATGCAGAGGTCTTTTGAGTTTTCTCGAATGAGCCAATCGTCCAAGTAGGGATGAATTAGAAGTCCTTGCTTCCTTAGGGCCACCACTACAACCACCATTACCTTGGTGAATGTAAGAGGAGCTGTAGATAGACCAAATGGCAGTGCACAGAATTGGAAATTCATGCCCAGAATCATGAATCGAAGAAATTTCTGATGATCTTCTCAGAGGGTATATGCAAATATGCTTCCATCAGATCTAGGGATGCCAGAAACTCGCCCTTGCAAACCGCAGCAATCATGGAATACAAGGTCTCCATGTGGAAGTGAGGTATCTTGAGGGCTTTGTTTACCTTCTTCAGGACCAGAATAGGCTGGAAGGATCCCTCCTTCTTGGGGACCACAAAATAAATGGAATAGCATCCCAACTTCTGATCCTCGCAGGGCACCTCATTTATTGCCCCGAGAGCAAGGAGACGGTCAAGAGTTTGCTGAACGATGTGAACCTTGGTCTGTGAACTGCAGGGGGAGACCAGAAAGAAGTCTTGGAATGGCCGAGCAAATTCCAAAGCGTAGCCTTGTTAGACAGTGCTTAGGACCCACTGATCGGAGGTTATTCTGACCCATGCCTCGTGAAACTGGGATAGACGCTCCCCCTACCTAAGGAACCAAGGGTGGGTTGGCCTGATCTCATTGAGAAGACTTGGAGACAAGGGACGTTGCTGAACTTGCTTCATGAGTGGTTCTGTGTCCCCGAAAGGAAGAATTCAGAATTGCTGGCGGCTCAGAGGTTGCCTTTGCGCTGCAGGCTGAGGTCTGCTTTGTTGGAACCTCTGCTGTCCTCGAAAATGGGAGCGAGTGGAAGGAAAATCTCTGGAAGGTTTCGGTCCGTTCTCTGAGAGCTTGTGGACTTTGTTCTCACCCAGGGACTTTATCAACTGCTCCAATTCATCACCAAAAAGAAATTTTCCCTTGAATGGCAATGCCCCTAACTGAGCCTTGGAGGAAACATCCTCTGACCAGTTACGGAGCCACAGAAGCCGTTGCGCAGAGACCGCGGAAGACATGGTACGAGAGGAAGTCCGCAGGAGATCATAGAGGGCATCCCTTCCATAAGCCACTGCCGCTTGCAAGTGCTCGGCCTGTTCCGCCTCTCCCGGTGGTTACACTGTGGAAATTAACAACTGTTGGACCCAGTGGAGGCTCGCCTGCAGCATATAACTACTGCAGACTGCCGCATATAACTACTGCAGACTGCCGCTTGGATTCCTAAAGCCGACACTTCAAAGATTCGTTTGAGAAGCACTTCCAACTTTCTATCCTGCAGATCCTTAAGAGCCGCTGCCCCTGTGACGAGAATAGTGGTTCGCTTTGTTACAGCAGACACTGACGCGTCCACCTTAGGGGACTTCAAGAGCTCCAGCGAATCATTGAGCAGGGGATAAATCTTATCCATAGCTCTTCCCACTCCTAAACCGGCATTTGGTACGTCCTACTCTCGGGTCATTAGCTGTTGCAGCATGGGATGAAAGGGAAAGGCCTTAGCTGGGGATTGCAAGCCCACTAGAACTGGGTCCACGGAATCCTGCGGAAGAATATCCTGGGGGATATCCATTCCAAGTTTGGATAAAACAGAAGGAATTAGCGGCTCTAGCTCTTCCACTTTAGGGTCGTCACCACCTAAAGGTAACTGCTTTACTAGTTCTTCCTCTGCCCCCGCAGTGGGCAAAGGTGTAGCCAATGTCCGTGCTAGCAGTAGGAACAGAGGCGCCTGCCACGGATGAGCCCGTAACTTGGCGACCCGTAGAGACGCCGGAGCTTCTATATGCTTGGCAAGCTTAGCGGGGGGCTGAGCCAAATGACTGGAACACGGAGCGCCGCTCTGCTGAGTAGCCAAGAAAGCTTTGTGCATAAGCAGCACAAAGTCCAATGAGAAATCTGTGGACCCAGCTCCATCCCCCTCTAGGGGATCGGGTCCATCCTGTAAAACATCCTGATCTTGATCAAAGTTATCCCCTGGGCTTGCATGGCTGGGGAAAGATCGGGAGGGAGCTCCCCTTCCCCATATCCTTTGCCTCAACATCGGCAAAGGTTTTCAAAATGGCCGCTGTTCCCGCGCTGAGGGGGAACGGATTGGCCCAGACCTCACGAGGTGCTGTCCTTTTACTGCATCTCGGGGTTTAGTGAAGCTGCTGGCAGCCTGAAAAGAGCTGCCTCCCCCCCCACCCCCTTCCCGCTGACAATTGTGTAATGTGGATGATGTATGGGACTAGCCATCCTTACTCAGTCCATCACTTTTTGGTCTTTTTCATTAAGGTTATTTGTGTTAGATAATTTAATAAAGCTTATATGTAAAATTTGGGTAACTTTTACAGGAAACATTTGTTTGGTACTTCAAGACTCAATTCTGTTCTAAAACGATTGAATGGAAAGCACGAAACACCATTAGACTAAACTATGATCAAACCTGAAACAGTATTAACATTGATGTTGCTTTATAGCATTTGTAAAATCTCAGATTTCTTAGCATCCAGAGAGATGAATTCGGAACCAGTGTGTTATGTACCTCTACCAGCAGATGGAGACTGAGCAAAGCTGACATCACAGTATACATACCCCTGCAGTGACAGCCTGCCAGTATTCTCCATCTCCAGCAGATGGTGGATATGCACCACTTTCTGCTGGAAATGATGCAAGCTCTGGACATTGTCCTGGGGGGGAGGGAGTTGGCACCACCAGTTGTCCATCCCCAATGGTGAGAAGGACCGAGCCAAAAAGGGTCCCCAACATTCTACATTTCAAAACCAGAAGGGATGGCCCTCACCAGGACCTGCTAACCTTCTGGGAGGTACTCTTCACTCCTAACCTAACTTTAACTGGTTTTTTTTTTGTTTTTGTTTTTTAAATTAATGTGCAGACTGCAGGTTTTGTTCCACCACCATCTGCTGGAGACAGAAATACTGAGTGACTGCAGGTGGCAAACCAGATTATGTCAGTGTCAGCGAAACTTTCTCTGTCTCAGTCTGCTGGAAGGGAGGCAAAACCCAGGAGTCTGGACTGATCTGTGGTACTACAGGAATGAAAGTTAGCAGGTAAGAACCAATTTTCCTTTTTGGTTTCTTTGCATAAAGCCTCTTGTTTTTTCCCTGTTATGGAGACCATTCAAGAATTGATTGATCTTGAATGGGGTGTCCTGGAGGCTAATTTCAAAGAAGGTTGAGTCTTGGAAGGCCTGTACCCCCTGGATCCAGTGGCGAGAGAGCAGTTGCATTTTCTGAAAGTGGACATGCTTGTGTGTCCCTCCTTGTCTATCCCCATGGAGGGAGGAGCAGCCTTGAAGGATGCGCACGATAGGATTGAGACCATCCTTAAGCATTTGAAGCAGAGGCAATGACCTTGCGGATAGCTTCTTATTGATCTCCTGTTTACTTCTTTCTCAGGAGGTTGATGAATCTGGAGTGAATTCCAGGGCAAGTATGGAACCAGCAGCCGCCGTTTTGGCAGATGTGGGCGGCGACTTGGTCCGCACCTCAGCCAGAGGGGGTGGCTGTGGTAATAGCAATCTGGAGTCAGTTATGACTGAGAAATTGGTCAGCTGATGTGACCTCCATAGGCTAACCTTACGAAATTGCCCTTTAAAGACTCGCTTTTATTTGGGAGTGAGTTGAAAAAGATGGCTAATAAGTGGGGTGAGTCTCCGTTCCTTGGTTACCAGAGGATAAGAAGCAGACACTACAGTCCTTTAGCATGAGAGGTCATGCTAGGAGATTCAAGTGTTTCAACCCTACAGAGGAGCAACCTTTCAGAGGGCTTGATCTTTCGGTAGGTCTCAGTCCTTACAGCCCAGACGGGGCACAAACTCGGGTAGCAGAACCTCCCAAGCCTCTCAATGAAGGTGTGCTGACCCATCCCCAAGACCAGGAAATAGGGAGTCCCCTCTCTCTCTTTTATCAGAGGTGGGTCAAAATCACATCAGACCAGTGGATCTTGGAGGTGATATGAGATGGATATGCGTTGGAGTCTCACAGTGTTCCTCAGAACATGTTCTTGGTGTTGCCTTGCCACTACCCACAGAAGAAGCAGGCAGTGGAGTGTACTTTGTAAAGGCTCCTTAGTCTGAGGGCTGTAGTTCTAGGGCCCAAGTCTCAAGAAAATACGGGCCGATAGTCCATTTATTTTGTTGTGCTGAAGAAGAAGGGCTCTTTTCTTCCCATCCTGGATCTCAAAGGGGTCAACAGTCATTTTCGCATGGAAACATTGCGCTCCGTGATAATGACCATGCAGTCGGGGAAATTTCGGCTTCCTTGGATTTGTTCAAGGCGTACCTGCATATTCCCATCCGGCTAGAGTACCAACGTTTTCTGCGATTTGCGGTTTCGGGTCATCAGTTTAAAGCACTACATTTTGGTCTGGCCTCCAAGCCCAGAACGTTTTCCAAGGGGTATGGTGGTGGTGGTGGCAGAGTTGAGAGAGTATGGGATCCTGATACACCATACTTGGACAACTGACTGATTCAGGCCAAGACTCTGGAAGAGAGCCTCCTAGTGACCTGCAGGGTGATCTCTTTGTTGCAGGAGCTCAGCTGGGCCAAGAGCAGTCTTCAGCCATCCCAGTCACTAGAGTATCTCGGTGTTTGGTTCGACACGAAGCAAGGCAGGGGTTTTGTTGCTGGAGGGTCGTATTCAGAAGTTGATGGTGCAGGTGCGTCTGTTGATGAACACAATGTGCCTGACAGTGTGGTCCTATCTATAGTTGTTAGGTTTGATGGCAGTGACCCTGAAAATGGTGCCGTGGGTGAGGGCGCATATGCATCCTCTTCAGCGCTTCCTGCTGTCTCGGATCCCACAGTCTCAGGAATATTTGATTCGGCTCCACCTGTCAATGGAGGTCTGCTCTCAACTACAGAGGTGGTTATAAGCGGATCATCTAAAAAGGGGTTTCCCTAAAATCATCAGACTGACTAGTACGACATGTGAGCCTCCAGGGTTGGGGAGCTCAATGTCAGGAACCGTCAGCGCTAGAGTGCTGAAGAGTCTCTCTGGAACATCAATCAGTTGGAAGCCCGGGCTGTCCAGTTAGCATGCTTACAGTTTGGCAATAGGTTGCAGGGTCGAGCTATCTGGATAATGTCGGACAATGCAACGACAGTGGCTTACATCAATCGGCAGGGAGTAACCAAGAGCCAGCAAGTGTTGCAGGAAATAGACCAACTTATGGAATGGGCGGAAGTTCTTCAGGAGATCTCAACCTTGCATATTGCAGGAAAAGACAATGTAAGAGCCTACTTTCTCAGCAGGCAGAGTCTGGACCCAGGAGAATGGGTATTGTCAGACGAGGCGTTTCAGCTAATGGTAGATTGATGGGGTCTTCCGTTTCTGGACCTGCTGGTGACTTATCACAGTGTGAAGGTTTCTCGATTCTTCGGTCGCAGGAGAGATCCAAAATCATTGAGCATTGATGCTCTTGTGCAGGAATGGCCAGAGGACAAGCTGCTGTATGCCTTTCCCCTGTGGCCCATGTTGGGCAGAATGGTTTGGAGGGTCGAGAGTCACAGAGAGATGGTGCTTCTTGTGGCACCAGACTGGTCCAGGAGACCATGGTATGCGGATCTGCGGAGGCTCCTGGTAGAACCCCCCTCCAGTTTACAGCATGCAAGGTTCTGTTGTGGCAGGGGCCTGTTCTTCATGGAGATCCGTCTCAATTTCGTTTTACAGTATGTTCCTTGAGAGGGCTTGCTGGCTGAAGTGTGGATATTCTGCTGCAGTTATTGCCACCTTGCTATGAGCAAGAAAGTTCTCCACTTCCTTAGTATATGTGTAGGTTTAGTGAGTGTTTGAGACTTGGTGTGAAGATCGAGGGGTGCTTCCTCATTCAGATACCACTCATTTTGGAGATTTTGCAGGATGGATTGAATAAAGGGTTGACCTTTAATTCCTTAAAGGTACAGGTAGTGGCTCTTGCTTGTTTCAGGAGTCAAGTGAATGGTGGACCCTTGTTGGCTCATCCAGATGTGGTCTGTTTCTTGAAAGGAGTTAAACATCTTCATCCTCCCTTACAGTTACCGGTGCCCTTGTGGAGTTTTAATCTGTTTTGGATTTCTTAGCGGGCCCTACATTTCAACCGATGCTTAACTTTTCCTTGCTGTTGCTGACATTGAAAACGGTGTTTCTTGTGGTGATTTGTTCTGCGCATAGAATATCCAAGCTGCATGCCTTGTCTTGCTGGGAACCGTTCCTTTGAGCGATTCCAGGGGTGATACAGCTGCATACTGTTCCTTCTTTTTTGCCAAAAGTGGTCTCAGATTTCCACGTGATTCAGTTCATTTCTCTGCCATTTCTGGATAGGGAAAGAGATGCGGAGTAATATCGCCTGTTGCGGCTCTGAGTGAAGACAGCTAGCTATACCTCGGTATAAAAAAAGCTTTTAAATTAAATTTAAATATCACGAGGTATCTGGAGGTTTCTAAACCTTTCTAGAAGACGGATTGCCTGTTTGTCCTCCATGGTGGAAGTAAACAGGATGAGCTGCCTTTGCAGGCTACAAAAGCTTGCTGGATTAAGGAGGTAGTCACGGCCACGTATGTGGATGCTGAAAAGTCTTTACCTAGTCAGGTTAGGGCTCATTCCACTAGGGCTCAGGCAGTATCATGGGCGGAAATTAGATTGTCTGCTGTCGACACTTGCCGAGCTGTGATACGGTCCTCCTTACACACCTTTTCAGGTATTATCATCTGGATGTGCAGGCCCGAGAGGATGCAGCTTTTGCACGTGCAGTTTTGTCTGGACCGCGGGCAGTGTCCCGCCCTATTCAGGAGTAGCTTGGGTACATCACACTGTTTCTGAATTCATGTGACTGGGTGCTAAGAAATGAGAAATTACTACTTACCTGATAATTTCCTTTTCTTTAGACCAGACAGATGAATTCATCTTCTTGCTCTTGCCTGCCAAATTATTATGCTATGGTCTTCCTGCGTGGCTACGTGTTACAGGGGTTACTGGTGTTAGTCCAGTCCTTAGACTAGTGTTGATACATTCTTTGAGCTCAGTGTTTTCTGTTGGCTGAGTACTGAAATGGTTATTTGTTATTAATCAAGTTTTTGCTAGTTTGTCCACAGTTGGCTTTTGAAGAGAATACTGGCAGGCTGATGTCACTACATATATATATATATATATATATATATATAATATATATACTGTGATGTCAGCTTTGCTCTATCTCTATCTGCTGGTAGAGGTGCATAACCCACTGGTTCTGAATTCATCTGTCTGATCTAAAGAAAAGGAAATTATCAGGTAAGTAGTAAGTTGTCATTATTGTTTTAATTGCAGAAATTATGCTTTTAATATGTTAGAATAACATAATTTCTTTTTGCAGTTGTAATAATAAAGGCTATTTATAAGTCTACCGAGGAAGACAAAAAAGAGGAGGAGGTGAAAAAGACCTTGGAGCAGCATGACAATATTGTGACTCACTACAAGAATATGATTCGAGAACAGGTAAAAGAATGTACATTTAGTATGATGCAGAATAGATGGGCGAACAAACTTAAAAATGCAAAATGTTACCATATAGCAAGATATTCACTATTCTTAGCTGTTCAACCCATTCCAGTGCAAAACATTAATTTTTGTATAATTAAACAATGTGTCTTCTGGCAGCAGAATTTATTTTATTAATTGTGGCAAGTTAGATATCCCAAGGTTCATGCAAGGACAATTATCCAGAAAAGCCTGCTGCCAAGGGCACTATTGTTCCAGAAAAAGGAAACTGGAATTAAAAAAAACAAAACAAAAAAAAGCCCCACCATAGAGCCAGGTTTCAGCAGACACTTTTCTTTTGGCTGCCTATCTGTTTTCTGTTTGTTATGAACCTCATGGGAGTATTGTAGACTGTTGGAATGGCAGTCCTGTGTGATATCAATCACACTACAAACCCACACACACCAACTAGTGTATTCTAGTACACACCACTGTAAACAACTAAAGAAAAAACCATGTACTAGTCATAAATTTAGTATAGCACATATAACGCCAAACAACTTATGTCAGACCCTCTATTCACGGGCAGACATTTTGTATGTACAGCTCGTTTTTCATAGGGGTCACTGTTACTTTAATCATGGTAATCCATAAACTCAATTTTTCGTTTTTTTCAGTCAAAATAAAACCGGGTAATTATCGCACTGAAAAGGTCCCAGGTAACCCGACATGGCCATGTTTCGGACCGCTGTCCTGCTTCAGGGGATGAGAAGGAAACCAATTCAGGTAGTAGTCGAACATTGTCTTCTTCTTCTGGCGTATCCGCTCCGTGCCAATCCTTTTACGAAGAGCAGGCTGCGTTTCAACCCGCTGTATTTGAAACAATGGCGACAACCGGAAACTATTTATGCAGCATAAATAGTTTCCGGTTGTCGCCATTGTTTCAAATACAGCGGGTTGAAACGCAGCCTGCTCTTCGTAAAAGGATTGGCACGGAGCGGATACGCCAGAAGAAGAAGACATTGTTCGACTACTACCTGAATTGGTTTCCTTCTCATCCCCTGAAGCAGGACAGCGGTCCGAAACATGGCCATGTCGGGTTACCTGGGACATTTTCAGTGCGATAAGTACTCGGTTTTATTTTGACTGAAAAAAACGAAAAATTGAGTTTATGGATTACCATGATTAAAGTAACAGTGACCCCTATGAAAAACGAGCTGTACATACAAAATGTCTGCCCGTGAATAGAGGGTCTGACATAAGTTGTTTGGCGTTATATGTGCTATACTAAATTTATGACTAGTACATGGTTTTTTCTTTAGTCCTGTGTGATAACCAGCACCCAATATCATGCTTGTTCATAGCTTATTACAGAGCTTTCTGATCCTGTCTTGGTGACCACTACAGCCAGCGAGATTGTCACAATTTGCACAAAGAATATGCACGAGCAAAGTAAAAATAAAATTTGCTTTGTTTTATAAAACCTTCTTTCAAAAAAAAAAATGCCCAAAACAGATGATAAAAACACAAAATACATAATACAATTTCATAAAATAGAAAATAAAATCAAAGTATACACATCCAGACTTGCATAAACAATATAATCATGAAACAAACAGAATGGAAAAACAAATGTGCACATAAACATATCTAAAATGTAATATAACAAAATCATAGCTAATAAAAGAATAAATGTTATCAACAATCACATACAACTATTATTAAAATGGTCTAATAGCCAACAACATACCCATGAAACTGCCAAACTAAACTTGATAAACTAAATGCTAAAGCAAACAGCCATATTGTGACTAGCTTTCTGAATGTTAGTCCCCAGTTAAACAAGCTTCCTTTGAGACAGCATTGCAAAGCTGGGAGTCATCACAGGAAAAAGGTTTATTTTTGATTCTTTGCAATTTTGCTACTACAAATGAGGGGGAAGCTAGAAAGAAGCTTCCTGGCTTAGAGCTGTAAGTGATCTGGCAGAAGTTAGAACAAAAGACATTTTTGTATGTACTGGGTCTCAGCTGTCTGGAAATCTATTGCATGTATATTCATTGTGGATATCATGAAAAAGACAGGATTGGGAACCACTGAAAAGTTGCTTAAGGGTTTCTTGAATGAAATAATATGATCATTTATATATAGAAATAAAGGTCTGCTAACAAGCTTTAGGTGATAATCGGTTATTAGATTAACTGTACACGTTTGTGACTTGTTTTCGTGAGTTATATTCCTTTCTTTGCACAGACCTCATAAAGGGAGTGTAACTCTGGAAATCTAGTCACTGATGTCTTAGGTTAGCCCAGTAATAAAGTATTGCCTGCAACCTGCTTACTGACTATTATATCTGGAACAGTGCTGGCAGTTTAGCATTGCCTACAATTTGTAGAGATGTGCTTTTGGTTTAAACTAAATAGAAAATGTCAGTGGCATTTTCCGTTTCATTTCTTTTTCTAATTGCAGAAATTATGCTTTTAATATGTTAGAATAGCATAGTTTCTTTTTGCAGTTGTAATAATAAAGGCTATTTAAAATGTTGTCACATAATTTAAAAAAACCAAACAAACAACCCTCTTACACCCCCCCCCCCCCTCAGCAGGTGCCATTTTGAAGAACTGGGGATTGCTCCTGCCTCATTTGGATTCATGGATAGTATAAGTTGAGGGGTTGGGAATCTGAGAAAGTGGTATGGATTTGGGGGTAAGGTATATGTTGGGGAGGAGGGGTGGGCGGTACTCAAGACAATTTTATGCACAGTGGTATCTGGAAGTGCAGGAGCCTGAACCTGACATTTTCTATTTTTCTTTTTTGCTTTCTCTCTGTTTTCCATTAATTTTGTTTCAAATAAACAAAACAAACTAAACTACAAATGAAATGAAAAAATACTGCCCTTCTGCCTGAAACAAAAAATATTTGCAATGCTTTGATGTTTACTACCAAGGATGTTTGGATTCTAGAAATGGTTTTCAAGAGTGATGATTGAGATTAATTCTGCCAAATCACTGTGAACAGGGAAGATGTGGTAAACCAAATTGACAAAATGAAGAGTAGCAAATCACCTGGACCAGATGGTATACACCCCAGGTTTCTGAAAGAACTAAAAAATGAAATTTCAGATCTATTAGTAGTAATTTGTAACCTATCATTAAAATTGTCCATTTTAGCCTGAAGACCGGAGGGTGGCCAATGTAACCACAATATTTTTAAAGGACCCCAGGGGTGATAAGGGACACTATGAACAAATGAGCCTGACTTAGGTGCTGGTAAAAATTGTGGAAACTGTTTTAAAGAATATCATAGAACACATAGACAGACATGGTTTAGTGGGATACAGCCAACATAGGAAGACTTGCCTCATAAATCAACTACATTTTTTGAAGGAGTTATTAAACATGTGGATAAAGTGAGCCAGTAGAGTTAGTGTATTTGTCAAATTTATTTATTTATTTAACACTTTTAAAATATACCGACATTCGTGGAGCACATCAGGCCGGTTTACAAAGAACTTAGAAGGCTGAAAATACAAAAAACGCGGAGGGGGGAAGGGGAGCAGACGATAAGAGGGAGGAGAGGGGGGAGGGGCAAGGAAAGCAGGAAGAATAGGGCAGCAGAGTGAGAAAAGAGAGGAACCATAATAATATACAACAATTTCTTAAAAGTATGATACGCAGAGTAGTTAATTTACATCAATTCCATGATTCCTTTCACAGTGGGGGGACGGAGGGGAGAAGCGGCTATGTCTGTTTGGCATCCGAGTATGCTTGCCTAAAAAGCCATGTCTTGATGCCTTTTTTGAAGGTGTGCAGGGAGGGTTCAAGACGTAGGTAGGAGGGAAGTGAGTTCCAGAGTGTGGGGCCGGTAATGGTGAACTCCCTTTCTCTGGTGATGGTGAGGTGTGCAGTTCTGAGGGGCGGTGTGTACATGGAGCCTGCGAGAGCGGTTCTAGTGGGGCGATTAGAGGTACGGAAACTACTCTGAAAATCCAAAGTCCCCCATAAGAGACTTCTAAAAAAAAAAAAAATTAAAGTCATGAGATGAGGCAATGTCTTTTTGTAGATTACAAATTGGCTACAAGATTGTAAATAGAGAGTAGGATTAAATGGTCAGTTTTCTCAGTGGAGAAAGGTAAACAGTGGAGTGCCTCAGGGGATCTGTACTTGGATCGGTGCTTTTCAATATATTTATAAATGATCTGGAATGGGATACGATGAGTCAGATGATCAGATTTGCAGTTGATACAAAATTATTCAGAGTAGTTAAATCACAAGCAGATTGTGATAAATTGCAGGAGGACCTTGCAAGACTAGAAGGCAGGGCATCCAAATGGCAGACGAAATTTAATCTACAAAGTGACGTCTATATGGAAAACTAACCCATGTTGTAGTTACATAATATTAGGTTCCATAATAGATCTGGGTATCATAGTGGACAATACATTGAAATCATTGTCTGTGTGCTGCAGTGGTCAAAAAAGCAAATAGAATATTAGGAATTAATAGGAAAGGGATGGTGACTAAACCAGAGAATATCATAGTACTTCTGTATTCTGTATTGCTCCATGGTGAAACCACACCTTGAGTACTGTGTGCAGTTCTGGGCACCACATCTCAAAAAAGATATAGTTGCACTGGAAAAGGTTCAGAGAAGGGCGACCAAAATGATAAAGGGGATGGAACTACTCCCCTATGAGGAAAGGCTAAAGAGGTTATGGCTGTTCAACTTGGAGAAAAGACTGCTGTGGAGGAATATGTTAGAGGTTAATAAAATCATGAGAGGACTAGAACAGGTAAATGTGAATCGGTTATTAACTCTTTCAGATAATACAAAGGACTAGGGAGCACTCCATAAAGTTAGCATGAAACAAATCAGAGAGCATTCTTTTTCACTGAACGCACAATTAAGCTCTGGAATTCATTGCCAGAGGATGTGGTTAAGGCAGTTGTGTAGTTGGGGTTAAAACAGGTTTGGGCACGTTCTTGGAGAAGTCCATAAATTGCTATTAATCAAATTGATTTAGGGAGTAGCCACGGTTTATTACTAGCATTAATATTATGGGATTTATTTACTGTTTGAGTATTTGCCAGGTGCTCCTATCCTGAATTAGCCACTGTTGGAAACAGGATGTTGGACCCTCGGTCTGACCCAGTATGGCAACTTCTTATGTTTTTATGTTCTTAATTTGTAAGCCTCCCTTCTCCAACCCCCTTCACTAGCTGTTCACATCTGTGGAGTTACTGCAGTATAACCACAGGTCAAATTTGTTGGCACTCTGAAGAGAATGTTTGAGTTCCAGAAATCTTAAAAAAGAAAAAAAAAAAAAATCGCATGGTTTGGGATTGCCCTGTGGCTCAGGCCATAACACTGTACATAGCTCTGGCTAGATGTTGGCTCCCCTGCTGTGGGACCGTGTGAGCCTGGGGTGGTGTTAGACTCTGGGAGGGAAGAAAGAAGCTGCTGCTATTGAAATGGCCCATGAGTGGTGCTGAACATATGTCTCAGAAGTGCCCCTCCAGCTCTTGGACTGGCAAGGGGCACTGGTAGGGGAAGATGTGTAGCAGAGACTTCAAGAGAAAAGGATAAAGAAAAACAAATAATAATGCTATGGCCAGGTTATTTGGGTTTAAGATTTCCACTAGTTTTAGAACCCGGTGATAGTTATGCATAGAAAAAAAAAGCAGGAAAAGCTGTGACATGGTCAGCCTTTGAGAATTATTTCCCGTTGTGGTAGTATTAGCTGAGCTTACAGTAAATATCTTCTGCCTTGAATATGTATCTGTTGTATTGTCCCCTGTGCATCATGCTTTTGTAGGCCATTCATTTCATTTATTAAAACTTTATAACCTGCTTGTAAAACATGTTACCCAAGCGGCAGTACAACAATTAAAAATAATCATAATCTTCAAAAATAACATAAAAATAAATCATTAATAAAAAAAATTACAAATAACCAGTATTATATAAACAAAAAAAAATGAAGAAATAATTAGCATACTAACATCATTAGAGCTTTATCAGACTAAGACAATTGCCTCTCCAAAGAGATGGTGCTTGATAACTAAATGTGGTTTCTCTGGTGGATTCCAAACAAACTCTACATATTCTTCACAAGCAGGCTTATTCCATGTCCCTCCACCACGAGTAATTTGTTTGGAATCCACCAGAGAAACCACATTTAGTTATCAAGCACCATCTCTTTGGAGCTCTCTTCCTCTCAATATTCATTCCATTCTTGACTACTTAAACTTCAGGAAAGCAGTTAAAACTTGGTTTTTCAGTAAAGAATGACAAGACAATTTGCCTTTCCAGAGGCAATTGTCTTAGTCTGATAAAGCTCTAATGATGTTAGTATGCTAATTATTTCTTCTTTTTTTTTTTGTTTATATAATACTGTTTATTTGTAATTTTTTTTATTAATGATTTATTTTTATGTTATATTTTGAAGATTATGATTATTTTTAATTGTTGTACTGCCGCTTGGGTAACATGTTTTACAAGCAGGTTATAAAGTTTTAATAAATGAAATGAATGGCATACAAAAGCATGATGCACAGGGGACAATACAACAGATACATATTCGAGGCAGAAGATATTTACTGTAAGCTCAGCTAATACTACCACAACGGGAAATAATTCTCAAAGGCTGACCATGTCACAGCTTTTCCTGCTTTTTTAAAATTTAGTTAAAATGGTAAACCACCTGAAATAGTACGAAAAACAAAACATAACACTTTAAATATGATCCTATAGGTAAGTGGCAACCAATGTAGCTGTTTTAAAGCAGGAGAAAGATGATCGCATTTACGAAGATTAAAAAATCAGACTTGGTGTGGTGTTCTCCAGCAACTGAAGGCGCTTTGTGTGTAAGAAATATCAAGTAGTAAAGAATTGCAATAGTCTATTTTGGAGATAAATGCATGTACCAAAAATTTAAAATCTTTTTCATCTAACAATGAATACATTTTTCTGATGTCCCTCTGAGAAAAATTATTTTTGCACGGTGGCTGAAATGAAATTTGCATAGTGAGAGCAGAATATAACTGAAGGCCTAAAGAAGTTACCATGGGCTTTAAAGAGATGGAAATGCCTAACAATGTAGGGGCCATTACGGGGGCAGCAGATCTAATAGTAAACGAGACTGCTTCAGATTTAGAAGGGTTTACCTGAAAATTATGATTTGAAGCCAGTTAGCAACCCTGTCTAAGCAATTATTAAAGGTGTCAGTAGATTCTTTTATGTTTAAAAAAAAAAAAAAAGCAGTTATTTGTAAATTGTTCACGTAGAATGATTGATGAAAACCTAGATCCTGTATTAAAGTCGCCAGTGGGGAAATAAAAATGTCAAACAGCAGTGGTGATAAGATGGAGCCCTGTGAGACTCCAAATAGAAGTTAACCAAATTGGAAAGTTGATTATTCCAGTCATCATGGAAAGAACGTTCTGAAACACAAGACAAAAACCAGGCCGGGGCTACATCTGCAAGACCAATCTCACTCAATCTACAATAAGCAACTGATGGTTAAAGGTGTTGCATGCTGCACTCATGTCTAAAAATTACTGAATTAACTCTGATGTCGATAGCACAAGTAAAGCTGTTTCTGTTCTTTGTGCTTTACAAAAGCCTGACTGACAAGGGTGCAGCATGTTGGTCTTGCAGATGAAGTCACTTAGCTGGTTCAATAATATCTTCTCAATTATCTTTAATAGAATAGGTAAATTGGGTACTGGTCTGTAATTGGATACCTCTGAAGGATCCAATGATTTTTTGTTATTAGTGGCCAAACCATGGCCATTTTCAATTGAGAGGGAAAAATCCCTGTAGTAATGGAACTATTAATCATAACTGCTATTGGAGATGCCATATCTAACTAGGATTTAATAATAATCTAGATGGCAAGGGATCCAATTTAGTAGTACTTAAAATTATTTTAGTAGAAAATTCACAGCAATTGCTGAGATGGGATTAAACATTACTAATGAAGAAGGTGAACTAGGAGACTGATTTGAAACCAGAACCAGCTCATTATGAACAACAGGAAATTGAATTTAGCTCTGATAATTTTTTTGTTTCTTAAAATATTTCACAGGATCTGCAGCTCGATGACCTGAAGCAACAATTAAGTGGTTTAAGAAGTCAGAATGAACAGCTTCAGACAACAGTGACACAGCAGTTGTCTCAGATTCAACAACACAAGGACCAATATAATCTCCTGAAAATAAAACAAGGTATGTTCACCAAATAAGGGTAGTCTTTAGCATACTGCTAGTACATGGCATGGTGCTTGTCTGATGTTTCTGCTGATTCAGGGCTTTCCAAACCCATCTTGTGACCCCCATAACCAATCAGGAGATAAGCAATAAATAGGCATGAGAGAATGTTTATATACTGAATCCCCAATATATTATATACAGATATCTCATGCATGTTCATTTTATTGTATTTGTTGATTTAGAACATTTTTCCAAGGAGCTTTGTGCAGTGTACAGTAAAAATAAGATACTTGCACAAAATGCAAATATAACATAAGCACAGACAGTCAAACGCCCGAAACCAAAAAACACCAAAATAAACATAAAAACAATCTAATAGAATACAACAGTAAAAATTTCATAAAAATTCACTAAATAGATATCCTGAAAATCGGACTGGCTGTGAATTCACCAGACAGGTTTGGGAAAGCCAGACCTAATTTGATTAATTTTCAAGGATTGAAATTCATCTTTATGAATTAATCTTTTTGTTTTAGTACCTTGCTGGATGATTTAAGAAGGTCCTTTTGATTTTTGAAAACTGATCTTCCTCTTTATCCAGTCAGACCAGACCAGTGGGTTATGCATGCCAGCCAGCAAATAGAGACAGAGATCACCAGGCTTGCTGATGTCTCTCCTCATATATCTCCATGCTGATACCAGCCTGCCATATTTTTTGTCTCCAGCAGATGGTAGGCAAGCATTCTGTGCTATGGACTGAGGCCTGGTTAGGCCAGATGAATATGAATAGCATGGCTCCTGAGGTGACAGACTAGCTCTCCCTCCCTCGGTTGAGCATACTTTGGGACAGTAGGAATTTTCATTATGGCTGCTCCTGAAGTGAGAAATTTGTCCTCTCTCCTTCAATGGTGTACACCTGGGCTAGGAAGGCCACCTAGTGGCTTGCTGGATTAGAAGTAGAACTAGAATCTGGTAACCTCTACCTCTTTTTTTTTTTTTTTTTTTTTTTTTTTTCTCTGGGACTGCTCGAATCTTCCTAAGGCAGCTCCTGAGGTGGCAGGGTACATCTCCCTCCTTCAGTGGAGCACACCTGGGCCAGGGGGAATTTTTCCAGTTGCCATATTGGACCTGAGCTGGAGCCTAGGGTCTTGTAGCCTCTAGCTCTCCCCCCTCCTCCCCCTTTCCTCTAGGATAGCAGGAATAATTCCTAAGGCAGCTCCTCAAGTAATAGGATTCTCCTCCCTCCCTTAGTGGAGCATGCTTGAGCTAGAGGGACTGAGGTCAAGTAGCCTTAGCTTCTGTCTTTCTCATTCTCTTCCCTTCTCTCCTCTCCTCCCCCCCCCCCCCCTGCTGCCTCCAGCCAGCCTTCAGATCTTTCCCACAGTTGATTATATTCATGTTAATAAAGTTGACAGAGGACAGCAATGGGCAAGCAGCAGGACAGTGAGTACACAAGCCAGGTGACCAGCAGCAGTGAGTTTGAGGTTACAGTTTTTGTGTGGGGTAGGAAGCTGATCTTCCAGTGGAGTGCAGCAGGTGAGCTGCGATGTGTATTCTGTGAGGTATCTAATGCTGCTGCCAGAGCGATTATGTAATACGTGCTGGAGTTATGTAGCTCTCTGCAGAGAGTGAGTTTAGACCCCTGGAAAGGTCTGCATCGATGAGGACAACTGTTACATATTTTTCCGTTGGTGCGTTGGTAGTTGCTGTGGAAATGGCAGCCATTTTGCCAATATGGGAAAGAGGAAGCTGGGACCTCCTGCTCTTTCTCCTGCAAGATAGTCACCAGATTTTGATGGTGGTGAAGCAGTCTTCAGTGGCTTTTTAGGGTTCAGCTACTGCTTAATGACTCTTCCTTTTTATTCTGGGCTTTGGTGCCCATGGAAATTTCAGACCAGTGTTTCCTTGTAACAGTTCTGTCCTAGGATCCGCTCTGGGTTTTCCTTTGCTAGGTCACTACTTTCAGTTTCAGGCTCTGCTCGTTGGATTAGCCATAGCCCCGAGGAACCTTTGTGAAGGTGGTGGTGGTAGCTGCACACTGCAAGGAAGGCATTTTGTTGGACCTTTTATCTGGATGATTGACTAATAAGAGCAAGGTCCTTTCAGGAGAGTGTTTTGACTTCTCAGCAAGTGGTCCAAATGTCAATTTTTCCAAGAGCAATCTTTAGCATTCTCAGGTATTGGAGTATCTGGGAGCTCAGTTTGCTATGTGGATAGGTCGTATACATCTAGCAGACTAAAACGTTCAGAAGTTGTGTGGCTATATCCAGGCATTGGGGATGGATAGAGTGCATGTGCATCCTATTTAAAGGACTTTGCTTTTCAGGTGGAATCCCCAGTCCCAAGATTAATCCATGAGACTGCCTGTGCCAGAGTAGACAAAACACAGTCTGCACTAGTGACTAAACATCAGACCCTTGGAACAGGGGATTAGATTTGGCAGCACCAGTCTGGATTGTAGTGATGTTGGATGCCAGTCTTATCAGGTTGGGGGAGGGGCGCTGCCCTGTCAGGAGCTGTTTACTCGTGGACCATGGACCCCTAAAGAAGCAAGCTGTTCCTTCATCCACCTGGAAGGCAGTGCAATTGGCTGGTTTTCTTCCTATTCATGCCTCAGGTAATGGGACAGTCAGGGTGATAACGACAATGCCATGGAGGCAGCATACATAAATTATCAAGGGGGAACCCAGAGTCCTCAAGTGTCGATGGAGGTGGACTTGCTTCTTCCTCAGGTGGAAAGGAATTGGCAAGCCTTATCGGCATCTCCCATAGCAGGCACAGATGATATTCAGGCAGATTTGCTCAGTTGCAGTACCATAGATCCAGGGAAATGGTCCCGCTCATGAAGGGCCTTCAGTCTTATTGTACTGGAATTGGGTCTGATGGTGCACCACTAGAATGTGAAGGTGCACAAAAGTTTCAGCTGAAAGAGAGATGCTCATTTGTCAGGAATTGATGCCCTAGTACAGGAGTGGCCGAAGGAGGGGATTTTGTATGTTTTGTTTCCTCCTTGTCTCATGGTAGGTATACTACTTCAGAGGATTGCTGGGCATATAGGACAGGTGATCCTGGTGGCTGCAGACTGGCCTTGATATGCAGATTTTCGGCATCTGCTGTGTGGCAGCCCTCTAAGTCTTCCACCTTACAAGGGATTAATTGTCATGGTCTGAGGTTTCATGGGAATCTGGATGGGCTTTATCTTATGGTTTTGCCCTTGAGAGTGCATGATTAGTGAAGAAGGGTTACTTTCAGATTGTGGTGGCAGTGCTACTGAAAGCTAGAATATTCTCCATTTCCTTAGCTTATGTGCTGGTTTGAAAATATTTTTGAGAATTGATACTCTGGCATCAGTGTGCCCCTGGGGCCATGTGTATTCCATTGATTTTGGAATTTTTGCAGGAAGGCCTCTCTAAGGGTTTGGCTCTTAATACATTGAAGGTACAAGGAGTGTCTCTCATTTTCTCGCTTTAGAAGTTGTATTCAAGCTATACCATTACTTTTCATTCAGATGTTTCTAGGTTCATGAGGGATGTGAAGCATATTAGCCCCTGTTCCATATTCCAGTTCCATTGATTCTGTCTTTCTTGGCGGGACCAGTTTGCTTCTCTTAAGGCTATTTCTTTAGGCTGCTCACGCTGAAGATGATCTTCCTAGCTTGTTGGCTCTGAGTCCAACTGATTTCCGACTAGTTCATTGGCTCTGAGAGTGTCTGAGTTGCAAATGCTTTCTTGTAGGGAGTCCTCTTATTGATTACAAAGGAAAGAGACAAGATTTGGACAGTTCCCTCCTTTCTGCTGAAGATTATATCAGATTTTTAAAAAGTCAGTTGTCTTATCTTCTTTTAACAGGCAGATTCTGAAGACTACTCACTCTTTTGCCCTTTGGATGTGAGGAGACATCCTTTAAGGTATATGGACACTAGTGTTTTTTTAGGTGCTCTGATCATCTTTGTTTTGTAATGTGAGAAGGTGAGGTTGCCTTCTCAGGCTACAGTGGCACATTGGATTAAGGAGTTAATTACAACAGCTTATGTGGATTCCGGCACTCCCTTGCCAAAGCAGATACAGGCTCATTCCACAAGGTGATAAGCCATTTTTTTGGGCAGAATTGCGTTTGCTTTCTCCTTTTGTGATTTGTAAAGTGATGACATTTTTGCATATCTTTTCTAATCATTTCCACCTGGATGTCAGAGCTCGAGAGGAGGCCTCCTTTGGCAGTGTTGTAGGGCTGGGGCTACATCCTACCCTATGAGGGAGTAGCTTGGGTCCATTCCATTAATCTAGCTTAGTCTGACTGGTTGATGAATGTGAAAATTAATTCTTACCTGATAATTTTCTTTCCTTTAAAACAGTTGGACCAGGCCAAGGCCTTCTCTATGCTGCTGGTGTCTTTGGGGTGCTTATGCATTCTGTATCTTGCAGGGGAATTTACTTGCAAGTAGGTAAGAAGAGTTGAAGACCAGAATGACTATATATACTTTGCTGCAGGTGAGTTATTTATGGATTACTGTTGGGAGTTCTTCCTTAGTTTCTGCTTCCTTGTTCTTCTGGAAATCCACTGATAAAAAAAAAAATCAAGATCACTTGAACTAATAATATATTTGATAGTTGATGGTATTGATCTTATCCATAGTTAGCTTGTTATAGAATACTGGCAGACTGGTATCAGCATGGAGGTATATGAGGAGTGACATCAGCAAGCCTATAATATACTTTTGTCTATCTCCCTCTGCTGGTTGGCACCTACAACCCACTGGTCTAGCCTGGTCTGACTATATTAAAAGAGAGGAAATTATCAGATCAGTTATTTTCATCTTCCTTTAGTGTAGCCGATGGGTGGATTGTGAAGATTTTAGTTAGTGTGTGGAAACAAATTCTCCTTGCCAGGAAAAGACAACCAACTTCACAGTTCCCACGGTGAAGGAATGCAGATGAATGGAATTCAGTCTGAGGAAATGATGAGGCTGCGAGAAGAGATGGAAGAATTGAGAAAACAGCAGGATACATTACAAGGACAACTTGCAGAAAAGGAGTGTTTGATTGCAAACCTGGTAAGGGCCACATTTTCATATTCTATCATTCAAAATACAAAGGAAAATGTTGTTAAATGATTTTAATTTTACTATTTGTATTCCTTTTATTATTTATTTTTCTATTTCAGTCCTGTCATCTTTGGTATATAAATCCAGAAAGCCATGTTCTTGGCATCAGTGAAAAGCAATCAAATAAACTTTCAGGAGCCATTGCATGAGCAGCAGTAGTGCTTGCTTGCTCAAAATAGAGTGGGTACAGTGGTTTCTCCCATGACTAAATAGTCTTAGCAAATCTTTAATTTCCATATTTCTCACAATTGGTAGAAAAATATAAATTTTTTTGCCAGAGGATGTGGTCAAGGTTAGTAGTATTAGCTGGATTTTAAAAAAAGGTTTGGACTAGCTTCTGGAGGACAGGCTCATTAAGAGTTATTAGCCAGATAGACCTGGAGATCACTACCTCTTTCTTGGAGGAGTGAGCAACCAGGAATGGATCTCCCCAGTATGATGATCTGGGTATTGCCAAGTAATCTGGATTGGCCACTGTTGGAGACAGGATGCTGTGCTCAATGGCCCACTGCTCTATCTCAGTATGGCCCTTCTTATTCTTAAACATGGTCAAAAACAAATTTAATTCTTTTCCTCCTCCTTCTCCTTCATTAAAATTTTTTATTTTAGAGTATATTTCTTTCAAATCTGCTACCTGTTAGTTTCATATAGTCCATAAGCTATTTGAAAGAGTAAATAACTGTTCCCTATTACGTTATTCCACCTCACTAATGATTTTGTAAACCTTTCTCTTTATCTTCTCTGCCATCTGTTCACCAAGCTGAAAAAGCCTTAAAGGAAAATTGGTTCTTACCTGCTAATTTTCATTCCTGTAGTTAGTACCACAGAGCAGTCCAGACTCCTGGGTTTTGCCTCCCCTCCAGCAGATGGAGACAGAGAAAGTTTTACTGACACTGCCACTTAACCACAAGTGCTCCCTGCAGTTCCTCAATATTATCTATACCCAAGCCAATCACAACAAATTTCAAAAACATCCAGACTTTCAAAACTTACAAAATATGAAAATATTCTCTGCTATAAAAACAGAATGAGCGGACAACTCTCCCTCTCTACAGAATGGGCGGGTTCTGGACTGATCTGTGGTACTACAGGAATAAAAATTAGTAGGTAAGAACCAATTTTCCTTTCCCTGTACGTACCCAGATCAGTCCAGACTCCTGGGATGAACCAAAGCTACCTACTCAGGGTCAGACCTGGAGACTACCGCTCACAGAAAACTTGTGCCAAAAGATGGGGAACCTGTACCTCCCACATCCAGACGATAGTATCTTGTAAAAGTATGTAGCGACTTCCAAGTCGCTGCTCTGCAAATCTCCTGTGGAGAAACAAGCTGAGCCTCCACCCACGAGGCCACTTGAGAACGCGTAGAATGAGCATGCAATCCCTCCGGAACCGGACGACCACAAATAATGTAAGTGGAACCAATAGCCTCCTTAAGCCAACGAGCAATAGTAGCTTTAGAAGCCTGAAAGCCCCTTTTTGGACTGCTCCACAGAACAAAAAGGTGATCTGACCTTCTGAAGTCATTCATTACCTTAAGATACCTCAACAAAGCTCTTACATCTAACAACTTGAGCTCCCTCACATTAGGAGCATACGCATCCATTGTAGGAAAGGCTGAAGCTCCGCTGTCTGACTGATATGAAACTCCAAAACCACTTTTGGCAAAAAGGAAGGTGCTGTCCTCAACAAGACCCCCGAATTCGAAATTTGAAGAAATGAGTCACGACACGACAGAAACTGCAACTCAGAAATCCTTCTAGCTGAATATATTGCCACCAGAAAAACAACCTTAAGAGTCAAATCCTTCAGCATCGCTCTCCGGAGTGATTCAAAAGGAGCCTCACATAAACCCCTGAGGACAAGATTTAGATTCCAGTATGGACAAACTTGCCGAAGCGGAGGACGCAAATTCTTTGTTCCCTTAAGGAGCTGAATAACGTCCGCATGTGCAGAAATAGAGGACAAATCTATCTTGCCACAAAGACAACCTAGAGCTGCCACTTAAACTTTAAGTGAGCTGAGAGACCAGCATTTGGCGAAACCTTCTTGCAGAAAGGACAAAATGTCAGAGACTGGCGGCCTGAGAGGGTGAACTCCTTTAGCGAAGCGCCAGCAGTCAAAAACCTTCCATACCCTTACATAGGAAATATTAATAGACTTTCTCCTGGCTTGCAACAACCTAGTAATGACCGCCTCTGGATAAACCCTATGTCTCAAATGCCGCCTCCCAAAAGCCATGCCGCTAGACAAAAGTGAGCAGCCTGGTCTGAAAATATGGGGCCCTGACGCAGAATACCCTCCAGATGACCAAAACAAATCGGCCCGTCCACAGCCAAGTTGATAAGATCTGCTAACCACAGACGCCGTGGCCATTCCAGTGCTACCAAGACCACTTCTCCCTGATGCTTTTCTATGCAATGCAATACCTTGCCCTCGAGTGGCCAGGGAGGAAAGATGTAATATAGACCTCCCCCCCCCGCGGCCAAGATAGTACCAGAGCATCAATGCCCTCAGCCCCATGCTCTCGCCTCCAACTGAAAAATCGAAAGGCGTTTGCATTCAGACGAGTCACCATTAAGTCCACATGGGGGTAGCCCTACCGCTCACAAATCAGCTACATCGCGGACTCTGACAACTCCCATTCGCCCAGGTCCAACACTGTCCGACTCAGGTAATCTGCTTGAACATTTTTGACCCCGGCTATGTGGGATGCCACTATTTGCTCAAGGTGCTGCTCTGCCCAAAGAATTAAATCTTATGTCTCCCGGGCTACTGCTTGACTCTTGTTTCCGCCCTGACAATTGATATAAGCCACCATTGTCGCATTGTCTGAGAGAACCCTCATCGACCGACCTCTCACTAATGGTAGAAATTCCTGTAAGGCTAAGCGGACCGCTCTGGTCTTTAGTTGATTGATAGACCACACAGACTCTTTCTCGAACCAGACAGCCTGAGCTGACTGGTGCTGACACATTGCTCCCCAACCAGAGATACTGGCATCAGTAGTAATGACCGCCCAATCTGGAACTTCAAGATCCACACCCCAGACTTAGATTGGAAGTTAGAAGCCACCAGGAAAGCCTCTCCCATGCAATGCCCTTGAGTGGTAATTGAAGCTGAAACTCCTCCAAGACCGGGTTCCACCAAGCTAAAAGCACTCTCTGCGGCGGTCTCCTGTTAGCAAAAGCCCAAGGCACTAATTTCAGTGTAGAGGCCATAGAGCCCAGAACTTGCAAAAAATCCCATAATTTGGAAACCTGTAACTGCAACAACTGCCGAATCTGCCCCCGCATCTTTAGAACATGCTCCTCTGAGAGATACACCTTGCTGACTAGAGTGTCGAACCGAACCCTCAGATACTCTGGGGACTGTGTCGGTAACAGGCGACTCTTCGCTACATTCGCTACCCAACCTAAAGACTGGAGCACGGCGAGAAGTGACTGGCGACAAAGAGCCTCTGACTTCGCCCTCATAAGCCAGTCGTCCAGATACGGATGCACCAAAATCCCTGCTGATCTGGTTACGTACAGGGAATGTGTGTAGCCTCTGATCACAGGGGAGCCGTTCCATCTTCTTAATTATTTTTTGTTGCCTTTCTCTGTACTTTTTTTGAAGTGAGGTGACCAGAACTGTACACAATTCTCAAGGTTTGGCTGCACCATGGATTTATACAGAGACATTACATGGTTCTCAGTTTTATTCTTTATTCCTTTCTGAATAATTCCTAACATTCTATTTACTTTTTTGGCCACTGCTTCATACACAACTGAGGATTTAATATTATCCACAATGACACCAACATCCTTTTCCTGAGTGCAGACTATCAGAGGGCAATTTTTGGATTCTCCATGGGTAAACGGATAACTTGCAGCGAATGCCCTTTTCAAAATTGGCCCTCGCTGTGGGAAAGTCTTCTATGCACACTGTCTACAGCATGTATACTTTTCCCTCTGGGGACAAGGGGCTGTGCTGGGGCTATCCTGGAAGGGCTCATTGCCCTCTGGAAGGGTTGTGTCCCCCTCCAGAGGGTAATGAGCAGGGGATAGAGTTCTCCAGAAGAGGAATGCCATCTCCTCCTCAACCTATTCCATTACTACGAGGACCATCACAACTCTGGCCTTCCTGCAAAAGAGAAAGTGATATCGGGGCAGAATTTTGTGGCAATTCCCCTAATTCAACCCCACCCCACCTTCCCTCCAAAGGACAGCTCTGCATCCCAGCAAAATATGTGTGAAGTTTCCTTTTTAATTCTCTACACATACTTCCCTATGGGAAGTTGTACCTCCATGGGTACCTGTGTGTATTCAGTGTCCCTGTTGAACAAGGGATTTTCAAGCACCATGGGGAGTTTGAAAATGGCCTCATTGTGAAACCCAGCATTGTGTACATACAATTGAGATTATTTTTCCATATAGACATCCCTTTGCACTTGTTCATATTAAAATTAATCTGCCATTCAGATGTACATTTCATAGTCTTGTAAGACTCCCAGTCTGGTAATGTTTTAACTATTTTTGAATAATTTTGTATCATCTGCAGATTTGATCACCTCACTTATAGTAATGATTAAGTTAGAAAACACTGGTCGCAGTGCAGATTCCTGGAGCATTTTGCTTTTTACATCTCTATTGTGAACATTGATGATTTAATCCTACTCTTTTTCTTATCTTTTAACCAGTTAACAATCCACAATAGGACATTGCCTCCTATCCCATGACTCTTTAATTTCCTGAAGAGTCTAACATGAGGGACATTATGAAATGTCTGCTGAAATGCCAGATACACTATATTGGTCGGCTGTCCCTGATCTATATGTTTATGTATACCTCTATAGAATTCTAATAGATTAGTAAAGCAAGACTTCTGTATGCTAAATCTTTGCTGATTCTTCAAGATTAAGCCAAGTTTAACCATATACCCAGTTATTCTGTTCTTAATAATAGCTTCCACATTTTAATCAGCACCAGTGTCAGACTTGCTGGTCTGTAGTTGCCTGGATCACCCTGGAACCCTTTACATTGGCTGCCCTCCAGTCCTCAGGTTCAGTGGCATATTTTTATAATAGATTACAGTTAACCAGTAGCAGGTCTGCAATTTCATGTTTGACTTCCTTAAGATCTCTGGAGTGAATACCATCTGATCATTGTGATTTGCTATGATTTAGTTAGTTTGCTCTGATAGTTTCATACAATTCAAGACAGTTCTACTCAATCCAATTAAAATCTTTTCAAATGAAATGTCATTTGTATGCAGCATAAAAACACTGCATGATGTTTGCCCATTATATAAGGTTTTAATATCTGTATTCACCAGTGAAGGGGGGAAGCTTTTCCAGTAGTGGTTGATGGTGTTTTTCCATCGATAAGCAGGGCTGAATTAGTCATGATCTATGGGTGATGTCATCCAGCCGCACTGTCCCTCCAAGCTAGTAGAGCTTTGAACTCTGAGTATGTATGGGAGTTCCCATGCAGGTGTTGCCCCAAAGTCTCCTCAGTCTGTTTTTGTCCTTGCAATTAGTTATTTTGCCTCTCTGGAAGATTTTTTCTCCATAGACATACTTTGCGCGACCCACAAACAGCACTTTTCAGTGCTACTGATCTTCTTTCAAAAAAATCCTGAGAAGGAACAACTTTTTCAAACATTTTTTCCTCATGGCTTTTAAAAAGACCACCAATGGCTTTAAGGCCTATGCGTGCAGATAGATCATGTCAATCACAGACGGTCATAACCAATGTTAATTCTGCCTAGGCCCAGATCATGACCAACCCAACTACCATGCATGTGGAAGAATGTCTCCTAGAGCGTTCAATGTTCCAGAGTGGCTAAGATGGAGACCCTAAGATATGAGCTGCAGGAGGTGTTGACTTCCAAGAGCCACCATTCTTCCTCCTCTCATAGCAGCAAGAGTAAATTTTCTGGTACTGGTTCCCTGCACAGTGCATCAAAGTAGTTGACACTCAACACACTGAAGCTCAGCACATCAGACCATTTGACACAGTGTGTTTATGGAGCATCAGTATGATTGGTGCACAAGCCCTCGACACACAAGACATTGGAAACCTCGATTCACTGTGTCCTGAAGGGACCAATAGAGAAATTTTTGATGCACAAGCAATCAATGTCAGTGCATGCAGTGTCAAAGCACAAGTCTCATAAGAAGACTAATATTCCTAATCCAGATCAAACACAACAAACCATCCCAACTACCTCGGACAATGAACTGGACCTCTTTCCGTTATCTCTCCGCTTTTCTGCATCCAAGGTTTCAAGAAGAGTTGATTACTAATTCCCAGTGCTCCAGTTCACCCAGATGAATGTCAAGCATATGTGATTTTATGGGCAGCATTGCCAACCCAGAAATGTACAGCTTCTGCCTCTTCATAGGCGGAACCCGGGCTACATCTCCCTCCTTCTGCCATAAGTGCTTTTTGATTTCATGACTACTAACCCAAGGCCTGTGCCTTCAGGCTTCACAATCTATATGTACCATCCTTCCATTACTGCCATGCCAACCACCAACTTTGGAACGTGAACTTATTCTTCTTTTGGAAGAAGATGCTTCCCCGCTGATACAAGGATAAAGATCCCAACAAGCCTTGGAGCAGATAGATATAATGTGGAATTTTTTCTCCTCCTTACTTTTTCATGAGGAACTGCCTTCATTCCCACCAGCCTATCCAGTCATCCCGACCTCTCCACAAAAAGAGATTTCAGGTGTTTCTCCATTCCCTTCCTCTTTCTGCTCAGATCAAAAAACAAATTCTTTTACCACTAGGACCCTCAGGTCCTCACAGCCCTCCTGGATTGCCACGTTCCTCTTGGTCCAGTCATCGCTCCCCAGGGGATTCCCCAGGCAGCTCGAAGGATATCCTTGCAAACCCATTTCCTGGCCTGCCTGACTATACTTCTCCACCAGATGACCCCAAGAGTTTGTGGAAAAGATGGGAGTAACGCTTAAGGTAGAGGTTCGGAAGGAGCTAGACCCCAGAATAGAAGTCACTTACTTACTATAAATATTAGATATACCTGCAGAGCTGTCTGCATTACCAGCTCATGCAGTATTGGATACGGTGTTCATGAAGATGTGAGACACTCCTTATTCTGGGTCCGCAGTGGCCTGAACATTGGATCTAGAATTCTGAATGAAAAAAATCACTGAGTTCCGGGCATCGTACAACTACCACATAATTTAGTAGTAATGGAATCTGCAATGAAAACGTCAAAGAAATCTAGTCTTCACTCCAACACTCCTCCAGGAAAAAAGACACCGGATTCTGGATGAAGTTGGAAGAAATGTTTTTCAAGGCACCATACTGACAGACAGAATTACTTAACACCAATTTTATATGGTGCAATACATCAATGAATGTGTCCAGAACCTCAAAGAATTCATTCAGTCAGACACAAGTGAGCAAATAACCTCTATTCCTTTATATGACCTAGAAGAAGCCATCAGACCTGCATTCCTTCTGAGTGTCATATGATACAACTATGCAAGCTTCTGCAGCCTCTATAGGAGCACATCAGATGGCATGGCTCGGCCAGCTGCATCAGAGAGGATGTCATGAAAAATTAGTGGACCTCCCTTGTTTTGGTAGCAAATGTTTTGGAGAAAAGCTAAGGGAAACGGTTTCCCAAATAAAGGAGCAGAACATAGCAATTCAGTCGTTTTCGACATCTGTGGAGCCTCATGTTGCGGGAAGACATCCTTACTTTTCATTTAAGAAGCCACACTACCCGAGAAAGCCATATAGATTGTATCACTATTGGCTGCCACCACTTCAGACTGGTCTACAACAATCTCAAGTGAATCAAATACACGCTCAACCTCATGAGCGACGTCAAAGGAAGCCACAACAACTGCAGCAGCCAGTCAAATCGGTATCGAGTTTTTAACCACACACACTCAGGGGCCAAACCTCCCCAGTAGGTTCCAGAATCCAATATTACTTATCAAACTGGAATCAAATATCCAAGGATCAGTGGGTGTTGAAGTTAGTGCAAGAGGGGTACCATCTCAATTTTCTGAATCAGTTTGTTCTCCCCCACACCTCGGTACTACCTTTTGATCCATCTCATCTATCGCCCCTGAAATAAGAGGTGCATCAACTTCTACTCAACAATTCAGTTCAAGAAATTAGGCAGATGACATCACTTCCTCCCGACTTTTTACTTTTCTTAGAAGCCTCTCATGAGGAATTTTATGAAATGCCTTCTGAAAATCCAAATACACTACATCTACTAGTTTACTTTATCTACATGTTTATTAACCCCTTAAAAAAGTGAACAGATTTGTGAGGCAAGATTTGCCTTGGGTAAAGCCATGCTGACTTTGTTCCATTAAACCATGTCTTTCTATATGATTTTGATCTTGAGAACATTTTCCATTATTTTTCCTGGCACTGAAGTCAGATTAACTTGTCTGTAGTTTCCCGTATCGCCCCTGGAGCCCTTTTTAAATATTGGGGTTACATTAGCCACCCTCCAGTCTTCAGGTACAATGGATGATTTTAATGATAGGTTACAAATTTTAACCAATAGATCTGAAATTTCATTGTTTAGTTCTTGCAGAACCCTGGGTGTATACCATCTGGTCCAGGTGATGATTTACTGTTCTTCAGTTTGTCAATCAGGCCTAGCACATCTTCTAGGTTCACCATGATTTGGTTCAGTTCATATGAATCATTACCCATGAAATCCTGCTCTGGAATGGGTATCTTCCCAACATCCTCTTCAGTAAACACTGAAGCAAAGAAATCGTTTAATCTTTCCGTAATGGCCTTATCTTCTCTAAGTGCCCCTTTAACCCCTCGATCATCTAACTGTCCAACTGACTCCCTCGCAGGCTTTCTGCTTTGGATGTATTTAAAAAGTTTTTACTGTTAGTTTTTGCCTCTACGGCCAAATTCTTTTCAAATTCTCTCTTAGCCTGTCTTATCAATGTCTTAAATTTAACTTGCCAACGCTTATGCTTTATCCTATTTTCTTCTGTTGGTTCCTTCTTCCAATTTTTGAATGAAGATCTTTTGGCTAAAATAGCCTCTTTCACCTCACCTTTTAACCATGCCAGTAATGATTTTGCCTTCCTTCCACCTTTTTTAATGTGTGGAATACATCTGGACTGAGCTTCTAGGATGGTATTTTTTTTTAACAATGCCCACACCTCTTGCACACTTTTTACCTTTGTAGCTGCTCCTTTCAGTTTTTTTCTGTTTTTCTCATTTTATCAAAGTTTGTCTTTTGAAAGTTTAGCACTAGAGCTGTGGATTTACGAACACATCCAAAATGTCTACCAAAAATGGTTTCCACTTTTCACTTGAACCAATCAATCATTCTTCCAGCATTCTACACAAAGCCTCATGCACATGATGGCAAGAAGTTATTGCATATATTAGACTCCAACAGAGCCTACTAGAATTGCAGAACACAAGTCCACAGGAAAGAGACTCAATTATTTGTCTCGTAGGATCCAACGATTGTAATCAAATTAGATAACCAGTTGCAATAAGCACTTAAAACACAGCTGGACTTCATCTTACAAATCCAGTCAGATTCCACCATGAGCGAGCAACAACCTCCTCCATTGCACATTTCAGAGAGGTGCCCATAGAGGATATGTAAAGTGGTCACTGGTCATCTATTTACACTTTCACTTCCTAATATTGTCTGGACGCCTTGGTGGCTGCAGACAGTACACTGGGCCAGGCAGTCTTGCGAGACATAGTTTCTAAGTAGTCTGCTCTTCATGGTGGAGTCTGGGTTGCTGATATGCTGGGTTGTAGCCCTAGGACTCCCCACACATTATGACTAATGCAGCTCTGCTAATTGATGGAAAACAAGCTTTCTTACTGTAAACAATGTTTTCTATAGATAGGATAAATCATAGAAACTTAGAAACATAGAAGTGACGGCAGAAGAAGACCAAACGGCCCATCCAGTCTGCCCAGCAAGCTTTCACACCTATTTGTTTTCATAATCTGTTACTCTGACCGCTGAGGTCAGGGCCCTTATTGGTAACTTTTGGGTTCCAATTCCCTTCCACCCCCACCATCGATGCAGACAGCAGTGCTGGAGCTGCATCTAAGTGAAGTATCTAGCTAATTGGTTTGGGGTAGTAACCGCCGTAATAAGCAAGCTACTCCCGTTTGTTTACCCTGCATGTGCAATTCAGCCATTGTTGGTTGTCTGAATAAAAATCCTCTTTACTTAATTCCCTCTGTTGCTGAAGCAGTGAGCTGCGCTGGATACTTATTCCAAGTCAAGTATCATGCTTAATTGATTCGGGGTAGTAGCTACCGTAACAAGCAAGCTACACCCATGCTTATTTGTTTACCCAGACTATGTAATTCATTCCTTGTTGGTTGATGCTGATATAAATCATCTTTTCTTCATTCTCTCTGCCGTTGAAACAGAGAGCTATGCTGGATGTGCATTGAAAGTGAAGTATCAGGCTTATTTGATTTGGGGTAGTAACTGCCGTAACAAGCAAGCTACTCCCCTGCTTTTTTGTGGATGCAAATCCTTTTTTCCACATTTCCTCTTGCCGTTGAAGCATAGAGTAATATTGGAGTCGCATTAACTGAGTGTATGTTTATTGAATAAGGCTATTAATCTCCAAGTAGTAGCCGTCATTCCCGCAAGCAAGCCACCCCTTGCCTCTTCTCTTCATTCACATCCTCTAGACTTTATGGATCCACAGTGTTTATCCCACGCCCCTTTGAAATCCTTCACAGTTTTGGTCTTCACCACTTCCTCCGGAAGGGCATTCCAGGCATCCACCACCCTCTCCGTGAAGAAATACTTCCTGACATTGGTTCTGAGTCTTCCTCCCTGGAGTTTTAAATCGTGACCCCTGGTTCTGCTGATTTTTTTTGCAATGGAAAAGGTTTGTCATTGTCTTTGGATCATTAAAACCTTTCAAGTATCTGAAAGTTTGAATCATATCACCCCTGCTCCTCCTTTCCTCCAGGGGGTACATATTTAGATTCTTCAATCTCTCCTCATAAGTCATTCTATGAAGATCTTCCACCTTTTTGGTCGCCCTTCTCTGGACCGCCTCCATCCTGTCTCTGTCCCTTCGGAGATATGGTCTCCAGAACTGAACACAGTACTCCAGGTGAGGCCTCACCAAGGACCTGTACAAGGGGATTATCACTTCCCTTTTCTTACTCGATATTCCTCTCTCTATGCAGCCCAGCATTCTTCTGGCTTTAGCTATCGCCTTGTCACATTGTTTCGCCAACTTCAGATCATTAGAGACTATCACCCCGAGGTCTCTCTCCTGCTCCGTACATATCAGCCCTACTCCCCCCATCGAATACACTTCTTTCGGATTTCCACACCCCATGTGCATGACTCTGCACTTCTTGGCATTGAATCTCAGCTGCCATATCTTCGACCATTCTTCCAGCTTCCTTAAATCCCGTCTCATTTTCTCCACTCCTTCCGGTGTGTCCACTCTGTTGCAGATCTTAGTGTCATCTGCAAAAAGACAAACCTTACCTTCTATCCCGTCCGCAATGTTGCTCACAAAGATATTGAACAGGACCGGTCCCAACACCAATCCCTCCGGCACTCGCTCAACACTGCTCTCTCTTCAGAGTAAGTTCCATTTACCATCACACATTGTTTTCTGTCCGTCAACCAGTTTGCAATCCAGGTCACCACCTCGGCATTCACTCCTAAGCTTCTTATTTTATTCACCAGTCTCCTGTGCGGGACCGTATCAAAAGCCTTGCTGAAATCCAAGTAGATGACATCGAGCGCTCTTCCTTGATCCAATTCCTTAGTTACCCAGTCAAAAAAGTCAATCAGATTTGTCTGACAGGATCTTCCCCTGGTGAATCCATGCTGCCTCTGGTCCAGCAATTCTTGCGACTGTAGATAGTTCACTATTCTTTCTTTCAACAGTGATTCCATTCTTTCAACAGTGATTCCATTACTTAAATTTACCATGGGATGCCTGCCCTCCTCTCAGGATAGCAGACTGTCCTATCCTACTAACTTTTGGAGACAGGACTGAGGAGACTCTGGAGCAGTGCCTATGCGGGAACTCCCCCACATGCTCATTAGAGCTGAAAGCTCTACTAGCTTGGAGAGACAGCTCCATTCAGTGCCACCGGATAATGTCACCCACAGATCATGGCTAATTCTGCTATCTAAGGAAAACATTTATGGTAAGCAAACTTGCTTTTACCACTCATGACTAATGAGAATATTTTTTTCCCTAATTGGTAACAGTTTTGTAGTTTGTGCAATATTGGTAGACATCTCTGAGCATTGTAATTCTGTTTTTGCTGGTGGAGGTTTTAAACAAGACTTCCTAGTTGGATAAGTTTTTTTCCTTCTCTTTGTCCACATACTGTTAGAGATCAGCTCAGCCAGAAGTAACAGCAGAGCAGTCCCTGGAAGGCAAGACTGCAGATGGCGGCTCTGATTATGCTGCAGAACTCCACAAGGCAAGGGCTTTCTTGAAATCTGCTTGGTTTTCTTTGTTGCTTTCTAATTAGCATGGGGATTCATCTTAAAGGACTGCTGCATTTTCTTTAGCTATAATGACATAAGTAGTGTTGGACAGCAACATAACTCTGCAGCCAAATAAAAATGTTGCATGAGCAACGCAGACTTTAAAAGCCAGTATTTATGCACATGTATGTATGTGTGCCCCAAAAATACGGGGCAAAAAAGGGGAGGGGAATGGGCATTCTGAGGTGGGGCCAACACTTACATGCATAACTCCATATTTAAAACTGGAGGCCACAGCGCATCAGCTTGCTAGCCAAGTAACTACTGCTGCCCCTGATGTGCACGACTGAAGTTCTGGTGTTTTAGGGTTTACAGGACAGGTTGAGGGATCTGGGTCAACTGGGAGATGTGCAGGATAAAGAACCAGAGGGGCCTGGAAGACCTCAATATTGAATGGGCAAACTGGTAGACTAATTGGAAAAACTGGGCATGTCCTTCGCAGGAACATGTTTTAAAATCTGCTTACATATATGCGTTAAAGCTGGCAAAATCCCATGGAAGATACGTGAGGTAAGTTTGCTCGAGTAACCTCTTAAATTTGGAGCGAGCATACCCATGGTAGGAGTATCTTAAATCATATGCACGTAAGTGAGCACATGATTTAAAATTCCAGCGTATCTGCTCGCACGCCAATATGTTTTAAAATTAGCCTGTTAGATTTTAGTATAATCGGATGGATTTTTTTTTTTATTATAGTCTACTGTCAGTTTAATTTGATCAAATTAAAAGGGGTTTTTTTCTCACTTGTTTTTTTTTTCTCTCTGGAAATATAAAGTCAGTGATACCGCAGGAAGGCAACTAGTTGTCTGTCTGTTAAATTGGATAAATCTATTATAACACTTGAAAAATAGAAAATAATTTTAATTTGATTGTAATGTAATTGTGTATAAAATCAGGTTATTTATTTATTTAACAGATTTATACCTTCAGAAACTGATATTTTTAGCGGTTTACAAAATAAACTTCCTCTACATTCCAAGTTCCAGGAAGTCCTATTGGCAAAGGAAGTATTAACCCCTCCCCCCCCGCCTCTCAGACTCACATGCCCTGTGCTACCTCCAGGGGCCACTCCCGTCAACAGTGAACTCCTAGAACCCAGCTGGCCCCCCAACAAGCCCCGGCTACGGGCTTTTGACTGGAGGCGAGGGAGCTTGAGTCAGCGCATCATACCCCTGGCACTCGATCCTCCAGTGGGAGGCAAACTTCTTTGGTTCGCCCATCCCTGGTCGATCATCACTTTGGACCGATGAGTCCTCACCATAGTTCGTCGGGGGTATCGACTAAATTTCAGAGAAATCCCAGAGAACTCTCCCCCATGTCCATTGTGGGGTTCATCTGCCCAGTAGGACATACTTCTGTCAGAGCTCTCCATCCTCCTAATGGCGAGAGCAGTAGAACCTGTTCCCCATCAGTAGGGTCGAGGATTTTATTCGAGGTATTTCCTGTTACCAAAGAGACTTGGAGGCTTGCGCCCCATTCTCAATCTCAGGGCATTGAACGAATTCCTCCGAAGAGAGAATTTCAAAATGGTTTCTCTGGGCACTCTGATACCCCTACTTTAGCAAGGGAACTGGCTCTGCTCCCTCGAACTCAAGGACGCCTACACCCACATTGCCATCTTCCTCAGACACAGGAAGTATCTTCACTTTATGGTGGGGCAAACTCCCTACCAGTACAGAGTGCTGCCATTTGGTTTGGCCTTAGCCACTCACGTCTTCACCAAGTATCTGGCAGTAGTGGCAGCGCATCTCAGATGCCATGCGGTGCACGTCTTTCCTTATCTAGACTGGCTGGACAAAAGCGATTCACGTGCGGAAGCACTGAGCACTTTGGCCCTGATGATGCAGGCACTGCAATCTCTGGGTTTTATCATCAGCTACCCAAAGTCCAACCTTTGTCCGTTCCCCCAACTGGACTTCATAGGAGCCAGGCTGGACATGGCTCAGGAAAAAGCGTTCTTGCCTTGCGATCGAGCCCTTGCCCTATCCTCTGTGGCAACCTTGGTGCGCAACAGTCAGTGCATAAGTGCCCGTCTGCTGCTTTGCTTTGTTGGGCCACATGGCAGCCTCTGACCATGTTACCCCATTAGCCTGTCTCTGCATGCGCAGAATGCAATGGACATTGCAGTCATAATGGCAGCAGGTGTCCCAGGACCACGAGGCCCATGTCTCCATCACGCAATCTCTGAAGGTGTCTCTGTCCTGGTTGGAGAATCTCTGCAATCTGGAGCAGTGGATTCTTCTCAGGGCTGGGGGGCCCATGTGGACAACCAATGCCTCTTCTCAGGGCTGGGGGGGGGCCCATGTGGACAACCTCCACACACAGGGTCACTGGACTGCTTAGGAAGCTCTGTGCCAGATAAACGTTTTGGAGCTTCAAGCAATTCATTACGCTCTTTGGGTGTTCCAAGATCACTTGACCCACAAAATCCTGATTCGAATGAACAATCAGGTCACAATGTGGTACATCAGCAAGCAAGGAGGCACAGGGTCATTCCTCCTTTGTCAGGCGGCAGTGCAAATCTGATCCTGGGCTCTGTCGCATACTATGTCTCTGCAAACGATAACCATGTGCGAGATGCCGAACATGCTGGCAGACTGTCTGAGCCACTCTTTTCAGACACACAAGTGATCTCTGAACCCAAAGGTGGAAGCCCAGATTTTCCATCTGTAGGGAACTCCAGATGTGGACCTCTTCACATCCCTGTACAACTGCAAGGTGAGCAATTTTTGCCCCCTATTCAGAAAGGACGGCAGTCTACCCCTCCGCCTTCACCCTTCATTGGGGCACGGGCCTCCAGTAGACGTACCCTCCTCTTCCGCTCCTCCTGAAGACTCTTCTAAAACTCCAGCAGGACTGGGGGACCATGATCCTCGTGGCCCCCTACTGGCCCAGGCAGGTCTGGTTCCCTGTCCTTCAGGACCTGTCGATCAGGGGTCCCATCAACCTGGGGATTGCGCCCGATCTGATAACACAGAATCGGGGCACTCTGCACCATCCAAACCTGTGGGCATTGGCCTTGATGGCCTGGATGTTGAGCGCCTAGTCCTTCAGCTACTGGACCTCTCAGGAAAACATCTCAGGTACTGGTGGCTTCCAAAAAGCCTTCCACCAGGAAGTCTTACAGGTTGAAGTGGAAGAGGTTCTCTGTTTTGTGTGAGGGGCATGGATTAGATCCATTTATGTGCCCACTTTCAAGGTTCTTGTGGCACTTTTCCGAGGCATAGCTTACAACCACCTCGGCCAGAGTTCATCTGAGTGTGGTTAGTGCTTATCAGCGGAGTGTCGCTGGCATGCTCATCTCAATTCATTCTTTAGTAGGTCGCTTTATGCAGGGCGTGCTTCAGCTAAAGGCCCCTCTGTGGCCTCCTGTGGTGTCCTGGGATCTCAGTGTTATGTTGGCGCAGCTCATGCATCCTCTTTTTGAGCCTATGAGCACCTGTGAGCTGAAATTCCTCACCTGGAAGGTCCTATTCCTGGTGGCGGTTACTTCAGCTCATTGGGTAAGCAAGCTTCAGGCCTTGGTTACGTACCCGCCCTACATGAAATTCTTTCGTGATCGTGTGGTTCTGCATATGCATCCTAAGTTCCTACCAAAGGTTGTGACTGATTTTTACATCAATCAGTCCATTGTGTTGCCCACCATTGTTCCCAAGTCTTCATTCCCAAAAGGGGAACGGCTCTACATAGTTTGGATTGCAAAAGACCTCTGGCCTTCTATTTAGAACACTCATCGGGCCATAGGCAGTCCACCCAATTGTACATATCTTTTGACAAGAACAGAATGGAGGTTGCAGTGGGCAATAGACCTTATCCAACTGGCTACCAGACTGCATCTCATTCTGCTTTACCCAATCAGGTCTGCATCTAGATGGCAGAGTTAAAGCTAACTCTGAGGGCTATGGCGTTGTTGGTGGCCCACTTACGGGCAGTCCCTGTCGTCAAAATCTGCAGGGTTGCGACATGGAGTTCCCTTCACACGTTCGCGGCCCATTACTGCTTGGACAAGGATAGTCGTCAAGGCAGTAGATTCGGCCAATCTGTCCTATGGAATCTCTTCCAGACTTAAACCCAACTCTACCTACCAGAACCCCTTGGAAGATGACCCCAGGCTGTTTCCCCACCACCCAACAGTACCTCAGTTGTGTTGGTGCCCATGGGCACCTTGTTTGGTACCTGTTGGTCCAGGTTGTTGTGACTGTGAGGACTACCATCCTGCTTGTCCTAGGAGAAAGCGCAGTTGCTTACCTGTAACAGGTGTTCTCCTAGGACAGCAGGATGTTAGTCCTGAGTAAACCTGCCGCCTCCCTGCGGAGTTGGGTTGTCATGCGTTTTGTATTATTTTTTCGCTCGTACTTTTTCTCTATGTTATGAGACTGAAGGGGGACCTTGCGTGGGTGTGCAAATAGTGGCATGGTGGACATGCTCAGTGTGCCAGTCAAAGCTTCTAGTAACTTTGGCAAAAGTTTTCCATGCCGGGCTCCATCTGATGATGTCACCCATCTGTGAGGACTAACATCCTGCTGTCCTAGGAGAACACCTGATACAGGTAAGCAACTGCACTTTCCCTATGGGGTTTGCTTGTGAGTAAAACATAAGGAAAGAAAAGAAGAATTACAAAAAGAGACATCATGAAGACGAGATGTCTGGTAAGCACCGCTTGCCTCCTGAGGTGATACTGTTCGGTCCCTCCCTCAGTAGAGTGCCTTCAGTCCAGTAGCCTTGGGTGGCTGAATTAGTCATGATCTATGGGTGGACTTAAAATTCACCTAGCGGTTGCTGACCAAGAGAGGCTTTCGCCCTTTGCCCCCCCCATAGCTGGGACCCATTTGTGCTCTCAGCCAGGGAGGGCTGAGCTCAGGTAAAAGTTTTTACTTTAAAAAAAAAAAAATTTGAAAAAGGCAGGAGAAAAAGAGGAGCTTTCCTACTGAGTCTTTCCTCTGCATTCAGCCTTCCCACCCTATTCTTTGGGGAGTTCTGTGAGGTGAGGAGATAGTTCAGGTATGGCAGGCTGAGCAGCTTTTTGGTTAGGCCCTGCGCTCAGGCTTCTCCCTTTTTGGTGCATGTTAGGCCACAAAGGTGATTTTGCATGTTTTTCACTATGTGCCACTGGCGCGCGCCTGCATGTCCCAATTGTGCGCCCGTTAATACTGCATCCAAAAGTTGGGCATCTTTGTTTCTAGATGCACATCTTAGGCACCTAACTTGGGTGTTCCTTGAGCATGTATGTACCTGGAAGCCCAGTTTGGGCATCCAGTTAGGGCAAGCGTACCATACGCGTGTAATTGGACGCAGCTTTTACGCATGGGTACCTGACCGCACTTTTTTGTGTATCTAGCTGGGTGCGTGCCTATACCAGACTGAATACATTACAGCCATGGCACCCACAGCGAAGAAGTCTAAGATCTATTTGTGCTGCATGCCACATCAGGGCGATACAGCTGGAACTTTCTTTAAGCCTGTGTAAGCACTGCCTGGATGCTTGTGGGGTTTTACTTCCTGATTTTGCCGACAATGGTCCATCTTCTTTGTCTGATGGGAGTGGGACTAAGGGTGACACGATGCTGGTATCCCCTTCTTCGATTGATCCATGGGCTGAATCCTCAGGGGAATCTTGCTCTCAGGATGTCAGGTTTGGAGCTGTGGACATGTCTTTCAGGGATTACAGGTATTTCTACAAGGGTGGTCTTCTGAGTCAACTATACCTACTAGTTTATCTATGCGCTCAGATTTCTTCTGTGCGTGCCACCACGGTCAAGCGCTGTGGCATAGTGCAACCTGACAAGGCTTGATTGTAGGTGGATTAAGATGACACATGATGATGGTGGTGGTGGCTCTCCTGCTGAAGAAGGGCAGGTTCCCCCAGGTTTGGAGCCACATAGAATTTGTCTCCATTTCTTTCATAGAGATAAGTTGCTGAGTTTGATCTCTCAGACTTGAAGACCCTTGGAGTGGCTGGGGCTGACTACTTGGGGGTACAGAAGGACCCCATTTTGGTCACGCAAGGTCTCGTGTTTCTTTCCCCTCCTGGATGCGATTCAAAGTTGATTGATCTGGAATGGATTTCGCTAGAGGCATCCTTTAAAGGAGGGGTGCGCCTTGGCGGGTTTATATTCCTTGGATCCACAGGCCAGGGAACAGTTGCATTTCCCTAAGGTGGATGCTTTGGTGTGTTCTGTCCCGAAACAAACCACCATCTTGGTAGAGGGAGGTGCAGTTCTTAAGCATGCTCAGGATAGGAGAATTGAGGCTATCGTAAAGCAAGCCTTTGAGGTGGTGGTGATGAACTTGCAAATTGCTTCTTGTTGTACCCTGGTATCTCAAGCTACCTTGCGTCTTTCTCAAGACTCTGGCAGCGCCACTTCAGAAAGCAGACCTATGGTAGAACCAAGGGCTGCCTTCTTAGTTGAAGCAGACTGTGACCTGGTTAGCATAGCTGCCAGAGGAATTGCTTCTGTTATAGGTGCTAGACATCAGCCTTGGCTGCGCAACTGGCCAACAGATACTATTTCAAAGTCCAATCTTACCAAGCTGCCCTTCAAGGGTTCGCTTTTGTTTGGCAGTGAGTTGAAGAAAATAGCAAATAAATGGGAGGAAACCCAGGTCCCTTGCTTGCCAAAGGACAAGAAGCTGGTATCCTGGACTTTTCGGGTAAGTGGTCGCTCTCAAGACTACCGGTGTTTTCGGTCTTATAGGGGAAATTCTTCCCAGAGATTCTGTCCTTTTGCCCCAGAAGGGGATGTATACTCCAGAAGTGGAGCCCTCCGATCTTCTTAATGAAGATTTGCGGGCTCACCTGTTGGTGCATGAAATAGGTGGGCGCCTATCCTTTTTTTTTTTTATCAGAGGTGGATCTAGATTACTTCGGATCAATGGGTCCTCAAGTGGTTCAGGATGGATATGCTCTAGAATTCTTTCACATCCCTCCGAATATCTTTTTGATTTCTCATGCAACTCCCCTCAAAAGAGGGTAGCAATGAAAGCTACATTACAAAGGCTGTTGGACCTGAAAGCTGTGATTCCTGTTCCCAAATCGCAGAAAAATATGGGCCGTTATTCCATTAATTTTGTCATGCCCAAAAAGGAGGGGTCCTTTTGACCCATACTGGATCTCAAGGGCATAAACTGTCATTTACAAGTAACGCATTTCAGAATGGAAATGGTGTGCTCTGTCATAATGGCAGTGCAAGCAGGGGAAAACCTCATGTCTCTGGATCTGACAGAGGCATATCTGCATATTCCCATTCATTGAGAATATCAACAGTTGCTTCGGTTTGCCATCCTAAATCACCATTACCAGTTTCAGGCCTTGCCTTTTGGGCTGGCCACAGTGCCTAGAACTTTTTCCAAGGTCGTGGTGGTGGTAGCGGCGGCTCTTTGCAAAGACAGAATTCTAGTTCAGTCCTATCTGGATAACTGTTTGATTCGGGCAAAGAGTTTGGAAGAGTTTTCTTGCTTCTCGCAAGGTGGTTTCGTTGCTACAGGACCTAGGTTGGGTGGTGAATCTGGTCAAGAGCAATTTGCAGCCATTGCAGACTCGAGTATCTCAGGGTTCACTTTGATATAAGGCAGGGCAGAGTATTTCTGCCAGAGACTCGAATACAAAAGTTGATGGTTCGAGTTCAAAACCTTGATGAACACTGTTCGCCCAACCGTGTGGTCTTATCTGCAGGTTCTGGGGTTGATGGTTGCCGCTTTGGAAGAAGTTTCCTGGGCAAGGGGCACATATGCGACCTCTTCAATTGCTTTGCTTTCTCTGTGGAACCCGCGGTTGCAGAATTATGCAATGAGGCTGCTCCTACCATTGCAGATGAGGTCTCAATTGAACTGGTGGTTACAGGCATATTATCTTAGAAAGGGAATTTCCCTGGAGATGCCGGATTGGTTGGCGCTTATGATAGATGTGAACCTTCTGGGTTGGGGGGGCTCATTGTCAGGAGTTGATGTTACTGGAATGCAGAGGAGCGGCAGTGGAACATCAACAGATTGTGGAAGCATAGGCAGTTTGGTTAGCGTGCTTGCGGTTCGCTGAGCATCTAGAGGCTCGGGGGGTCCAGATAATGTTGGACAATGCAACGACTGTGGCTTACATCAGGGTGGAACCAAGAGTCAACAGGTGTCGAAGGAGATAGATGCACTCATGGTGTGGGCAGAGCAACATCATCTAGGCATATCTGCCTCTCGCATTGCTGAAAAGGACAATATCAGAGCCAACTTTCTCAGCAGGAGAAACTTGGACCCAGGAGAATGGGAGCTGGCGGATGAAGCCCTTCAGTTCCTTGTGAACCACTGGGGGCTACTGGATCTAGATCTGTTGGCAGCCTTTAACAACTTGAAGGTTCCCTGCTTTTTCAGTCACAAATCAGACCCTAAAGCGCTGGGCATCAACGCTCTCATTCAGGAGTAACCACATGGTGCACTCTGTATTCGTTTCCACTCTGGTCTCTGTTAAGCAGTCAAACCAACACCATTCTTATAGTGGCTCCAGATTGGGTTTGGAGGCTGTGGTATGCCGATCTCCAGAGACTACTGGTGGGCATTTCTTTCAGGCTACCATCTTAGAAGGATCTGTTGCGACAGAGGCCCATTCTACACGAGAATCCAGGTCGATTTTGTCTTATGGTTGGCCATTGAAAGGGCTCGGTTGTTGAAGCGGGGTTATTCGACGGCAGTGATTTCCACCTTTCTTCGGGCCAGGACGTTTTCTTCTTCTCTAGTCTATATTAGAATGCGGAAGGTTTTCGAGGCCTGATTGAGGTTCTCATCCTCTCAAGGTGGGTATTACTTTCAGTTTGGAATTCCTACAGAATGGCTTGCATAAGGGCATGGCCCTTAACTCCTTGAAAGTTCAGGTTTCAGCTCTTACTTGTTATAAGGAGAGAGTCAATGGAGGGTCTTTGTCTTTCCATCCCAAAGTGACCCATTTCTTGAAAGGAAGTAAGCATCTTTGCCCCCACAAGCAGATTGTGATAAATTGCAGGAAGACCTTGTGAGACTGGAAAATTGGGCATCCAATCGGCAGATGGAATTTAATGTGGAAAAGTGCAAGGTGATGGATATAGGGAAAAATAACCCATGCTAAAGTTACACAATGTTAGGTTCCATATTAGGAGCTACCACCCAAAAAAGAGATCTAGGCGTCATAGTGGATAGCAAGTTGAAATTGTCGGTTCAGTGTGCTACAGCAGTCAAAAAAGAAAACAGAATGTTGGGAATTATTAGAAAGGGAATGGTGAATAAAATGGAAAATGTCATAATGCCTCTGTATCGGTCATGGTGAGACCGTACCTTGAATACTATGTACAATTCTGGTCGCCACATCTCAAAAAAGATATAGTTGCGACGGAGAAGGTACAGAGAAGGGCGACCAAAATAATAAAGGGGATGGAACTGCTCCCCTATGAAAAAGACTAAAGCGGTTAGGGTTATTCAGCTTGGAGAAGAGACAGCAGAGGGGGGATATAATAGAGGTCTTTAAAATCATGTGAGGTTTAGAACGGGTCGATGTGAATCTGTTATTTAGTCTTTCGGATAATAGAAGGACTAGGAGGCACTCCATGAAGATAGCATGCAACACATTTAAAACTAATCAGAGAAAAATCTTTTTCACTCAACACACAAACTCTGGAATTTTACTGTCAGGGGATGTGGTTAGTGCAGTTAGTGTAGCTGGGTTTAAAAAAGGATTGGATATGTTCTTGGAGGAGAAGTCCATTACCTGCTATTAATTAAGTTGACTTAGAAAAAATAGCCACTGCTATTACTAGCAACAGAAACATGGGATAGACTTAGTTTTTGGGAACTTGCCAGGTTCTTATGGCCTGGAGTGGTCACTGTTGGAGACAGGATGCTGGGCTTGATGGTCCCTCGGTCTGACCCAGTATGGCACGTTCTTATATTCTTATTTACGGCTTCTGGTACCTCTGTGGGACCTTAATTTTGTCCTGAAGTTCTTGGGAGGTCCGACCTTTTGGTTGCTGTGTGCTCTTTCCTTGCGACTGCTTAACTTGAAGACAGTTTTTCTGGTCGCAATCTGTTCAGCACGTTGGGTCTCTGAACTGCAATCTCTTTCGTGTTGGGAGCCTTTTCTGTGTATGGCTCTGGAAGCAGTACAGATTCGGTTTATGCCGCCTTTTTTGCGAAAGTTTGTTTTGGAGTTTCATTTGAATCAGTTCATTTCCCTGCTCACCTTGGACAGGGACAGAGATGAAAGTGAGTACCATCTCTTGTGTTCCTTGGACGTCAAGCGTCATTTGCTGCAGTACTTGATGACTAAATCTCTTCAGAAGTCTAATCACCTGTTTATGCTCCATTATGGCGATAAAGAGGGAGCATTGGCAACGATAGCTAATTGGATTATGGAAGTCATTACGGTTGCTTTGACCAAACAGATTAGACCGCCCTCCACGAGGGCTCAGGCAGAATCATGGGTGGAACTTAGTTTGTCGTCGCTTGCCGAGATTTTCTGAGTGGCAACGAGATCATCTTTGCACATCTTTTCCAAGATTTTACCGCTTGGATGTTTGGACTAGGGAGGACACTGCGTTTGTGCAGGTGTTTTTGACTGGACCGCTGGCAGCCTCCTGCCCTTTTTGGGTTTAGCTTTGGTACATCCCATTGATAGGGATTGACCTGCCAGAATGCAGAGGATGAAGAAATTACCTGATAATTTTCTTTCCTCTGAGGGTAGATCAATCCCAGACCTATCCTAGGCAGCTGATGTTGAAATTATGGTTAGCCTTTTCAGGGCAAGCATTGCAGAGTGTGATTCCTGCTCTTTGATGAAGACTGGTAAGTGGCTTTTTTAGCCTTTAGTGCATATGTTACTTCTTTTGTCTGATCTCATTGTTCCTGTTAGGTTGGAAGCATGAGTAGTTAATTGTTAATGTTCAAGAATAATCCCCAGCAGTGGGTGCATAACCCACTGGTGGGGATTGACCTGCCCTCATTAGAGGAAAGGAAATTATCAGGTAAGTAGTAATTTCTCCATACACAAGTTACAGTAAATAAAACATAGAGTACACATCAAAACTCTTCATAAAAAAATAAAATGCATACATCACTTAACATACCACATCATAATATATGATCCTCTGGATGTTACCAGCAAATCAGTTGTTAAATGCTTTCCTAGACAAGTATCCTTTAGCTGCTCCTAAATCATTCTTAATCTCCTCTGGTAAAGCATTCCTCAGTATTGGTCCTGCAACTCTGAACATACTCTTTCTAAATTGTGACAATCAGACATTTTAATAGATGGAACTTGCAAAAAGATTTTTAGCCGAAGACCGCAATATTCTGGATTGCTGATATTCCGGACTTCTGTTAAAATACATGCATGGAGAGAGTATCTTATGTAGGAATAAGAACTCCCTTTTATAATAGAACTCCCTTTGTGGTACCACCTGTTTTCTTAACTTGATTGTGGTACTGCTTCTGTGATCAAGAAGAATATAAAATGATATCTAATACCTATTCCATCAGTTTCTATCTAGAATTAGAATCTAGGGTTGTGTTCCTCCTGCACAGCCATTCCCCCAGAAGCTAGACACAAAACCTCTGTAATACCGCTAACTTACACAAACCAAAGAAGAAAGAAATCTGAAATTGTTCCAAAACTACAGGCAACCCCATCCCAAACCAGCAGTTAAAGTGTAGTTGCTTCTTTTCACTGCCTTTTCGTGAACAGCGAGGACTGTTGTCTCTATCTGTAGATTTTTGGCAGTGCAGCCTTGTCGGTCATCAATAAGGAATGCAACTTTTTTGTCTTTCAGGAACTTGCCACACTGAAGTCCCAGACACAGGCACAGTCCCTAGAGATTAACAAACTGCAGGCTGAGAAGCAGGAACTGCTGCAGAAAGTCGAAACACTTGTAAGATTTCAAATGTATAAACTATTAATTTTTTACAGTAGTTTTATTTTCAATGTATTGTTGGCCATTGTAGGGTTATTGTTCCTGTGCATATAAAACACATCTTATACACACTGGGTGCACTTTTATTACTTTGTGCTTCATCATTGGTATGTGTTATCCTAAAAAATTATTGTTTTAGTAAATTGAAGCATTTCTTTACATCTTATCAGTTTATTGTGTTCTGGAAAGATCTATAGACACCCAACCAACTTTTTCTTTTAGCCATCTGTGCATAATAGATGCAAAATATTTGCATTAGCAGCAGAAAACCTAGGAGGAGAACAGGTTTTGCATCCCTACCAGCAGATGGAGTTAGAGAAACAAAACTTTCAGGCAGTGCTACATAACTGAGAGTGCCACCTGCATCCCTTCATATTTCTCTGACTCCAACAGATGGTAGAGGTGCAAACCTGCAGTCTAGATTTAGTTTAAAAAAAAAAGTACAGAATAGTTAATACATTTTTCTTTGAAGTAGGTGTAGAGCGGTAGAGGACTACAGAAGCTCCCTGAAGTGTTAGGCATCTTCATGGGCCATCCCTCAGGCAGAGCCGGGCAACCAGGGGGGGGTTAGATACCCCTGATTGGGCTTTGTCTGCAATGTACCGGAGGGTCTGATAGCCAGGGGATCTGGCTTCCTTGACCCTCCGAGGCTCCCCTCTTGGACACTACTGATCCTGTTCAGGAAAGTATTTCGTCATCTCTTCTATTCCTTAATTAAAATAGAAGCGGGAAAGGTGTAGTAATTTAGTACTGCATTTTTCTGCAGGAAAGACTGTCTTCAGGGGTCTGTGGGGTGGAGGAGTGTTTTTTGCTTACGTTTGCAGCCTGGGGCTCCGGGTGAGTGCAGCAAGCAGCGCCAGGTTGGGGGGACGCTGCGCCGCGGTGTGACCGTTCCTCCCTCGCTGTCTTTTCTCTTGTTCGCAGGCCAATCGACGTCCACGTCTTGGGTGAGTGCGTCGGCTGGAGCAAGCTGGTCAGTGTGCTTGCGATCTCATGGTCAGGGCCTGCCCCCACAGTCTAGAGAGTGCAGCCCCATGTTCTGCAGGAAGTCCTTAATGGCGCCTAAATTTAAAATGGCCGCTTGCTGCGCTGTGGTTCTTCCGTGGCGCAGCCGAACACCCAGTCCCTCTTCCCAAATTGTTGCTTGATGCAGGAGGGTTCTTCCTCAGGGGACCGGAGTAGGAAACCAGGCCCCCGTTCGTCCAGGCCCATTCCTAGTCCCGCTGAGGTGCACAATCAGGAGGTTGTGGCTCACCAAGATGATTCACAACCCCCTCTTTCCCCAGTGGAGTTGAGCCTCTAACGGGGATGAGGAGGCTATGGAAGACACCACCACCCCCCCCCCCCCCCAGATTTGGAAGAGGCTGATTCTGGGAATTTCTCTCCGGAGTTTATTCTCCTCCTCCAAGAGGCCTACTTCGCCAGGAGAGGTTCCGAGAGTAAGCGGACGGCTGAGCGCCCCATGGTCCCTCGGATAAGAAGCTTAGGATGACTTCGCAGGGGGCTAGTGGGGCCTACAGAGTCTGGGGTTGCGTTGAATGGATGCTACCGGAAATCTCAGGGCTGGGGAGGAGTCCAGTCACTTGCAGGAGGACGCTCTCGATTTTGATGGGACGGATCTGGATGTGACGCCAGTCCCTGATGCGGACAATTCCAACGACAACCCAGACCCTGATGAATTTCCAGCGTCCAAAGGGGATGATCCGCAGTTAGTGCGCTTATTCAGGCGGGAGGAGCTGCGGCCTATGATTCCTCAGGTCTTGGAGGAGTTAGGCTTGAAGGTTCCTCAGGAGGAGTCTGATAATGGAGTCAATCCGGTCCTGGATGTTCTTCAAGGGTCCACAAGTGCCTTTTCTTTGCCGAAGAAGATACGGAAGCTGGTGATCCGGGAGTGGGATTCTCCGGATGCAGATCTGAAGGTGGGCAGAGCTATGGCTAAGCTTTATTCCTTGATGGAAGAAGCCCTTGACCTGCTGAAACTTTCAAAGGTAGACACGGCCGTATCTGTTATTACCAAGAAGATGACAATTCCGGTGGCGGGGGCTGTCACCTTAAAGGATGTTCAGGACCACAAACTAGAAGTGCAGCTCAAACTGATGTTTGAGGTCTCTGTGTTGAGTCTTCGAGAGGCGATATGTGCCAGTCGGGTGCAGAAGGCTCTAGAGTGTACGGCAGCAGGGGACAGTGCTTCTCTGCAGGCGGCCAGGCTAGATGCTGGGATCGCCATTGTGGCAGACGCGCTGTATGACTTGATGCGTATGTGGATCGCAGTATTGTCTCGGTGGCGGCTCGTAGGCTTCTGTGGTTACGTAATTGGTCGGCAGACTTATTGTCCAAGATTCAGCTCTGCAGTCTTTCGTTCAAGGGGAAGCGTTTTTTCGGCGAGGACTTAGATCAGTTGATGAAGATGTTGGGAGAATCGAAGGGGAACAGGTTGCTGGAGGACAGGAAGCCAGCTAGGAAGGTTTTTCCAGCTCGTGCCCGTTTTAGGGATACTCGCAGGTTCCGGTCCAGCAAGGCCTCTTCTGGCTCTTTGACGAAGCATGGCATTGGATGTCAGCAGTTCTTTCGTGGAGCCCGCACACCGACCAGAGAGGGGTCAAGCTAGGGCTCTGGCGGTGGAAAGTCAGCCCAATGAAGCCAGGGTCCCCACCCCTCATAGAAGCTGTAGGAGGCAGATTGTTCAAATTTTATGAGGAGTGGGAAAAGATTACTTCGGAACGCTGGATGTGGAGGTAATTTGACAGATCAATACTGAGGGACTGCAGGTGACACTCTGTTATGTAGCAGTGCCTCAAAGCTTTGTTTCTCTGACTCCATCTGCTGGTAGAGATGCAAAACCCACTGGTCTGACTGAAATGTGGATATTACAGGAACGAAAATTAGCAGGTAAGAACCAATTTTCCTTTATTTGGACAATATAAAATTCGCAGAATTTTAAAGTTTTGTATGCAGAATTCCTCAAGTAGTACTCTGTGATCTCCTCCTTTCTTCTTATAACCAGACCCCCTACCCTTTCTCCCCAGACCCAGTATATATATGTAAGAGAATGATAGTTGTGGGCGGAGGAGTTGGTGGCAATTTGCATGGATCCCTAATCAAAAAGGCATTTCTCTGCCCCTGCTGCACAACACACCCAGACACACAGGCAACATAACACAAAGGAAAGGGCTGGAAAATTTTTCAAAAACTTAGGTGCCAGCCAAAATTTTTTCAAGAGTTGAGAAACTTTATTCCCTGTACGTACCAGGATCAGTCCAGACTCCTGGGTTTTGCCCCCCCTCTAGCAGATGGAGACAGAAGTTTATAAACAAAAAACTCCGCCTACATATAGGCTGGTGCCACCTACAGTCTGGCAGTATTCTTCTGTCTCCTAGCAGGTGGAGAGGGTGCAAAACCTACAGTCTGTGTTAGGCCTACGTTGGTTAGGCGGTCATCGCGTATAGTGCGGACGCTTTTTATGATCTTCTGCGCACTTCGGCACGGACCATGGTCTCTGCAGTAGCGGCGCGGCGACTATTGTGGCTTCGCCATTGGGCGGCGGATGGTACCTCCAAGGCTAGGTTAGGCTCTCTTCCCTTTAAGGGGAAGTTGCTCTTTGGTAAGGAGTTGGAGGATATCCTAGAATCCTTGGGGGAGAATAAAGCGCACCGTTTACCGGAGGATAGATACCGCTTCCGGGGTGCTCCAGCCGCTCGGTCGCGTTTTCGTGGGGGCCGTAGAACTCGTGCGGCGAGAGGATCGAACTCTTCGTTCCGTCACGGTGCGGCCCGCCAACAATCGTACTCGCAGTCCTTTCGTGGGCGTCGCTTCGGCCGTCCGGGTGCCGGTCAGGCTGTACAGGGCAGTAAGCCAGCACAATGAAGTGAGGCCGGTCCGTTCCTCGGTTCCTACGGTTGGCGGCAGGTTAAGCCGGTTTTACGAGGAATGGACCAAGATTACGTCGGATCAGTGGGTCCTAGAGGTGATAAAACACGGCTACGCGTTAGATTTTTCACGCCGTCCGGCTCCGGCTTTTCTGGTGTCCCCTTGCGGGTTTTCAGAAAGCGCCGGGCGGTGCGGGAGACTCTGGCGCGGTTGCGCGACCTCGGGGCCGTCGTTCCGGTTCCGTCCGGCGAACTCCGACAGGGCCGGTATTCCATTTATTTCGTGGTACCCAAGAAGGAGGGGACGTTTCGTCCCATCCTCGACTTGAAGAGTGTCAACAAGTGTCTAAGGGTTCCGCGTTTTCGAATGGAAACTTTGCGGTCCGTGATCGCGTCGGTCAGAAAAGGAGAGTTTATGGCCTCTCTGGACCTCACAGAGGCGTACCTGCACATTGGGATTCGACGGGAGCACCAACGGTTTCTCCGTTTTGCGGTACTGGGACAACATTACCAGTTTCAAGCGTTGCCATTTGGCCTCGCAACGGCTCCGCGCACGTTCACCAAGATTATGGTGGTGGTGGCGGCGAGACTCCGCCAGGAGGGGCTGTTGGTGCATCCATACTTGGACGATTGGCTGATTCGGGCCAAGTCGAGGACTCTTTGTCAGCTGGCGATTCAGCGGGTGCTGCACCTGTTACGCTCACTGGGCTGGGTGGTCAACCTGGCCAAGAGTCATCTGGTGCCGTCGCAATCCCTGGAGTATTTGGGGGCGGTGTTCAACACGTGTCAAGGCACGGTGGCCCTAACGCAAGAGCGTATCCTCAAGCTACAGAGACAAATTTGCAGGTTGTTGAACAAACCGGTCCCAGTGGTCTGGGACTATCTGCAGGTCTTGGGCTCTATGAACTCCACGCTAGAGTTAGTTCCATGGGCGTTTGCACATATGCGTCCCTTGCAGTCCGCATTGCTCTCCCGGTGGAGCCCGGTTTCGGAGGAATTTTTCCTCAGCCTGCCGTTGACCCAGGAAGCCAGAGACAGCTTGCCATGGTGGCTCTGCCAGGAAAACTTGAGTTGCGGGGTTTCGTTGGAAACTCCGTCGTGGACGGTGGTTACCACGGATGCCAGTCTGCTCGGTTGGGGAGCAGTCTGTCTCGGTCGAGCGGTTCAGGGAACATGGTCGGCTCGGGAGGCGTCGTGGTCCATCAATCGGTTGGAAACTCGAGCGGTGCGATTGGCTCTGGTGAAGTTCCTCCCGCTTCTCCGCGGGCGTTCCGTCAGGATTCTGTCGGACAATGCGACTACGGTGGCTTATATCAATCGTCAGGGGGGAACCCGGAGTCAGCCGGTAGCGGCAGAAGCTCGGTCGTTGATGATATGGGCGGAGGCCCATCTGAGCAGTATCGCGGCTTCCCACATAGCCGGGGTGGAAAATGTCCAGGCGGATTTTCTCAGTCGGCATTGGTTGGATCCCGGGGAGTGGGAGCTCGCGGAGGCCGCCTTCAGGCTCATTTGCGATCGGTGGGGCACACCAGCGGTGGACCTGATGGCCACATTCCGCAATGCAAAGGCTCCTCGATTTTTCTCTCGTCGTCGGGAGACGTTAGCGGAAGGAGTGGATGCACTGGTAGTTCAGTGGCCGAGGGATGTGTTACTTTACGTGTTTCCTCCGTGGCCGCTTATCGGACGGGTGCTGCGTCGCATAGAGCAGCATCCGGCGGAGGTGATCGTGGTGGCTCCAGAATGGCCAAGAAGGCCCTGGTTCGCGGATCTGGTACATCTAGCGGTCGAGGGGCCACTTCGGTTTCCGTTTCTGCCGGATCTCCTCCATCAAGGGCCCGTTTGTTTCGACCTGGTGCATCGCTTTTGTCTAGCGGCATGGCTTTTGAGAGGCAGCGGTTGAGCTCTAAAGGATACGCGCCTTCCGTGGTGTCCACGCTGTTGCATTCCCGAAAGAAGTCTACGTCTCTGGCGTACATGCGCGTGTGGCGACTGTTTGAGACTTGGTGTGTGCATCGCGGCACAGCGCCTACCCGGACGACTATTCCGGATATTCTGCTGTTTCTCCAGGAGGGGCTGGCTAAGGGCCTGTCCTGTAGTACTTTGCGGGTGCAAGTGGCAGCGCTAGGATCTTTTCGGGGGAGAGTGCACGGAGTTTCGGTAGCGCAGCATCCGGATGTGGTGCGTTTCCTTCGGGGGGCAAAACAGTTACGCCCTCCGTTTCGTCCTCCGTGTCCGTCTTGGGATTTGAATGTGGTTCTTAAAGCGCTGTGTAAGGCACCGTTTGAGCCTCTGCGACACGTCACTCTTAAGGACTTGACGCTCAAGGTGGTATTTTTGGTGGCTATGGCATCGGCGCGGCGGATTTCTGAGCTGCAGGCTCTGTCGTGTCGAGAGCCTTTTCTGAGGATTTCGGATTCGGGAGTCTCCTTGCGTACTGTGCCGTCTTTTCTACCAAAAGTGGTTTCGTCCTTTCACGTCAATCAGACGGTGGAGTTGCCATCGTTCGGTCAGGGACAGTCTTCGGATCCCTTAGCTAGGGACCTGCGGAAGCTGGATGTTCGGCGCGTCTTGTTACACTATTTGGAGAGTACTAATGTGTTCAGGGTCTCCGATCATCTGTTCGTCCTCCATGGTGGTCCCCGGCGAGGTAAAGCGGCTTCCAAGACTACAATTGCTCGTTGGTTGAAGGAAACCATTCGCTCAGCGTATCTGTTGGCGGGGAAGCCGTTGCCTGTGGGTCTGAAAGCCCACTCGACTCGCGCCCAGGCGGCATCCTGGGCGGAATGCCAACATATTCCTACAGAGGAGATCTGTAGGGCGGCCACTTGGAAGTCAGTCCATACTTTTGCCCGGCACTATCGTTTGGATGTGAAGGCGCCAGGGCCGTCGGGATTTGGAGAAGGGGTGCTTAGAGCAGGCCTCTCCGGCTCCCACCCTCAGTAAGGGAAGCTCTGGTACATCCCAGGAGTCTGGACTGATCCTGGTACGTACAGGGAAAAGAAAATTAGGTTCTTACCTTTTGCTAATTTTCGTTCCTGTAGTACCGAGGATCAGTCCAGAGTCCCGCCCAGTATTGCGATTGTTTGCCGGGAGAGGATGTGTGGTCTGTGTGCTGTTTTTTGCTGAAATATGTTTGTTTGTTGGTTACCTCGAGTTCGGTACCCAGTTGGGTGGAGTTAAGCGTCAGTTTGGCTTAGTTTGGAGGTAATCTTCAGTGTTCTTTGGGTTATTGTTGCGGGTTATCCTGCTACTTTGACATTCAGTAATACTGCCAGACTGTAGGTGGCACCAGCCTATATGTAGGCGGAGTTTTTTGTTTATAAACTTCTGTCTCCATCTGCTAGAGGGGGGGCAAAACCCAGGAGTCTGGACTGATCCTCGGTACTACAGGAACGAAAATTAGCAAAAGGTAAGAACCTAATTTTCTTTTCCACCCTGCATTAACTTTTTTTTTTGTTTTTTACTGTTTTCACTAATTTTTCCTTTTTTCCCCTCTATTTTTCATATTCTTAGTTTGCTTATCTTTTTAATTTTCTCATGTTTTGATTTGCTTGATTTTTTTAAACACTTTTTGCTTTTATTCTCCCTTCCCCCACCTCCTCATTCTGTCTGGCCTCTCTGAATATTCCCCTCCTCTACTTCACCACATGTTTCTCTCAGGGTGTGCAACAGCTGTAGTCTTTCTCCCTGGGTGGGGAACCTGAAAGCAGCAGAAACTCCTCCTGCACTGAAGCCTGAGGGGGCAGAAGGTCTTCCTGGGTTGTAGAACACTGCAGTGTCCAATTCTACTGCAGAGTAAGGAGCCTCTCTCCCTGACCCACTGAAAGAGACATGTGGCTAAGCCATGGCATGCTTACAATGATGTCACTATGTTCTAGCTCCCTTCTGAGTTTGCAGTACCTCTACAGCACAGAGACTTGATAGTGTAGTCAATTTTTTCTTCCCTGATTGGGCATCCAGTTTGCTCACCCCTGCACTAGAAAACCGTACTGCCAGCCAGCAGGTCAGTGGCCCAGTTTTGGTTCCCCTGAGGCAGAACTGGCACAGATATACCAGTTGCACTCAGATGCAAGAGGGTACATACTCCCCACACACATGGCCACAGTTCATTTCTATGAGTCTAATTTAAGGCTGATTTTTTTTTTGCTTCTGTAATAAGGGTGATTATGTATCTAAAAGCATTCATAATGTTTTGCTGAAACTTGAGGATTTACAGAGTGGTGTAGAGAAGCCTAGGGGTTAGAGCAACAGACTAGGATCCAGGGAAACCAGGGTTTAAATTCCATTGAAGCTCTTTGTGACCTTGGACAAGCTACTTCATCCTCCATTGCCTCTCTCTCTCTCTCCCCCCCCCCCCCCCCCCCCCGGGAGCTTCAATTCACCTAAAATAGGCCTTGCAGGAGACATCGCGAAAGGCGATAAAACCTTACCGCACGGTCACGGCAGCTATCGCACAGCCTAACGCAATTCAAAAAGGTGTAGTTAAAATCGGCGTTAAGTCTGTGCGATAGCTCTTCGCGGACAGGCAAACTCCCCGCCCCTAACTCCTCCTATTTTCCAAATTTGCATCGCACCATATGATATGGTGCTATCGCATGCGGTAAGGGCCTATCGCATGCGTTAACGGGGCTTTTCGCATGCGATAAGCCCTTAACACATGCAGAAATGCCTTAGCGCATTTTGATAAATGGCCCTAAAAGTTTGTAAGATTACATTATCCATGTCTAAAAAAAATACCTTTAAATATTATTCAGTATTGCATGTTGGATCTTTTTGCACATTGCAAGCTCGGTATAAAAATTGTACTTAATACTGGAAGGCACGCTGTAAAAAAGGAAATTACTAAAATAAACTCAGAGACCTCTACTCAGCAAAATGAATCTGTTTTACTGAGCGTGCTTAACTTGATTTGAATACAAATACATGACATGAGTCAATGCAGATAAATGGCAATATGTGAATAAGATAGTGAATATCGTGAAGACATAGTGTATCGCGAGATAGTATATCCTAAAGTGCCCAGTGATCCGATGTGTGTTTGTATTAATCATATGTGAATTACCTCCATATTGTCACAAAGTTTGAATTATTGTTACTAAAGGCAGCAAAACGGGTCGAATAATCAGTGATTAAAAGCTATCGGCTGCATTTTAAATGGCCACGTGCGCAAATATCATCACACGTGTGGCTAGCCCTGTGTGTGCTGCGTGCATTTTCAAAAGGGCCCAGTCCCGTTCGTAAGCGACGATAAACGCATAATTGTCGGGCCCTGAAAAGGGGGTGGGTCATTAGCCGTTGTCCCAGGGAAGTGCGCACCAGCAGTTGACCAGTGCACGCAAACTACTTCTGCTGCAGGGGAGCAGTAAGTAGTGAAACAAAACAATTGTAAGTTTTTGAGACTGGTTAAGGGGATAGGGAGGAAGAGGGAGGGGTTTAGGTAGGGGGATAGGGAAGTTCCCTCCCAGTCCGCTCCTTAATTGGAGTGGACTGGGAGGGAACGGGGGAAGACCCGATTTTGTCGCCATGCGTAATCTACTAAAATCCCCCCCCCCCCACCCCCGTGAGCCGTCCACACATGCCCATGCAGTTTTTTAAATCTGGCAAGCATGTGCGTGCAGCCCACGGATTTTATAACATGCGCATGCATGTTTTAAAATCAGCGCGTCCATGTGTGCATGCCAGGAAGCACACGTACATGGACACGCGCACGCATGTTATAAAATCTACCCCTATGGTTTTAAATTGTATGAAGGAAGTGCAGGTCATCCCCTGTTTATAATCTCTCCCCTCTGCTTATTTACAGCTTGATTCATGCTTTTTCCCAGACTTCATTTGCATCCCATAATTTTTTTGCTGTGTGCTGTCAAAAGCGATGGCTGTGACATGACCCAGTGCCATTTCTGGCATCCACCACCATCCCCACTAAGAGGAAGCCAGAAGGGACACATAGCCATGGCCTGTGCTGTCACAATGCTCTGATAGTCTCTCCTTTGCAGGGCTGCCAAGCTGCTGCACTGACAACCATAAACATCAGTTGGCCCGCAGCAGCCTGTCCCCATCCTTTCTGCAAGGTGGTTGGTACCCCCCAGTCTTAAAGGGTGCTTTGTTTTTCTATCATAGTGAAACATGGACAGATAAGCAGTTATATATTGGTAAATGGACAAAATTTAATATATAGTTTCCCCAGTAATTGTATTGCTTGACCACTCAAAGACTGCACACATGCAGAGCAATCCCCTCAGGAATAATGGCCTTTAAGGATATTACTTTTCTGAGGTCCAGTTCTTACACAAGAATTGTAGCACACCATTGTGGTATGATACCCTTTATATAAACATGTTGTATTATGTTTTCATGCCTTGGTTGCATACATAGTAACATAAATGTTGGCAGAAAGACCAAGTGGCCCATCTAGTCTGCCCAGCAATTATTATTATTATTTTTTTTTTATTATTATTAGGGTAATTGTTGCTCTGTGCAAGTTACCCCAGTCAACACAGGTTGCCCTTTTCTTCATCTCTATCATTTAGCCACAAGGAATCCTCTGTGTTTATTCCATGCCATTACCATTCTTGCCCTCATTTACCTCCTCTGGAAGTGTATTCTGTGTATCCAGCGCACATTCCATGAAGAAATACTTCCTGACGTAGGTCCTGACTTGACACCGTTGGGGTTTCATATTATGACCTCTTGTTCTACAGTTTTCTTTCCATTAAAAAAATTTATTCCTGTGCGTTATTAACATCGTTACGGTATTTAAAAGTCTGTATCACATTATCCCTGTCTCTCTTTCTTCCAGTGTATGCATATTTAGGTCCTTCAACCTCATAAATTTTGGTACAGACCCCCACCATTTTGGTCACCCTTCTGTGAACCACCTACATCCTGTCTCTATCCTTTTTTGAAATATGGTCTCCAGAACTGAACACAGTATTCCAGATGACCAAAGATCTATACAGGGACATTATTATGTTATATCTGTATGGTTTCCTCATTTCTTATTCTTTTCACATTAATATTTAATGCCTTTAGTCTTAAGCTGTTTTGACTCTGTATTTTTTGAAGCATTACAAGAAATATTATTTGATATTGTGTGTTTATGTACATCTATCATATAATGGCAGAATATAGGGAGTAGGGAGAGCCTACATGCAAAGTCTGTATCCTGTATAAGTGCAACTTTTCTTTTTCTTTTGATAGTTGAAAATGTCTAATTCTTTATTTGCAATTTGCAATACACTAAATTACATAAATGCTGCAAAATTTCAAATGTTAACGATGACAGATTTGTTTCTATTCCTTAGACTGCATCTTCGACCCTTGCATCAGGAGACAGTGTCACTGTTGCAGCAGCCAAAGTTGCCGAACTGGAAGAAAGAATGTCAGCCTTGTTGAAAGAGTCAAATAGCTTAAAGGTTGGTCCCTGTTGAAATACATTATTTAACACACACAGCAATGGGAAAATGCAGGAGGTTTGGAACACTACTCTAGGAGCAACAGGGCACAAGATCAACTGATGTTTAAGTGCTGTTATAAAGGTCCAGCACGGTCTGCCTATGATCACATTAAAAAAAAAAATATTGCAGGTAAAAATAATGAAAATTTCCACTTCCCTTCCTGGCATGACCAGTTAACTGTGTAGAAGACCCGGGGTTTTTTTTTTGGCCAGGCCTAGGCCCTACAGCCCAGGCTGACAACTCCACAAAGGCAATGCAGGGTTGGGGGGGGCAAACAAATTTAGGCATTGCTGGAACCTCGATATCTACTAGGTGACTTTAGTGGTACTTGCCTTATTGCAATAATGCTCAAGGCGAGTTACAGCATATCAAATCAACCATTTATAATCAGATTAATCATATATTCCCAATACAGGCAAATTTGTTTTTCTTTTAAATTTTATCTTAAAAACAAGATAAATTATAAAACAAAATCAAAATAAATATGGACATCTAAGGAAAAATGTGTGCCCAATCCCAAAATAATTTAAGCAGTCACTCCATAAATACTTAAGAGATTAGCAAAAAATAGACCCACAGATATAAAAAATAATTTAGCAATTAGAAACATAACATTCTGCAGTCATGCTATCTATCTAAGTGGAACAACGAGTATGTTTACGACTGGAGGTTACCGGCAGCACTAGAAGTTTTCCCAATCAAAAACTGGGTTAACTGAGGGGGATCATAAAAAATATAAGAATTATTCAGATACTTAATCATGCACTTGCATGGAAATTTCAGAAAGAAAATACCCCCTGTTTGCTGAACCTGTGGTCGCATCAAAAGAAATAATCTTTGCCTTTTTTGGTCTGCCTCGAGACATCAGGAAAGACCCTAACTTTACACTGTAGAAATAACTCTGATCTGTGGTGGAAATAAAGACTCAATAACCAATCTTTATCTGATTCAAATGCTAGAGTCACAATAAGCGTAGCTGGAACAGCCAACTCTGTATCCAATATCTCCAACATTGTAGAAAGATCCACACTTGACTGCTGTTTGACTATTGTTTTTTCCTTTGTCATTTTTCTTTGGGTTGGGGATTGGATCTCTCTCTAATTGAAGACTTGTATTGAGGATTTGAGAATGTATAATTTTCCTATTTAGGATTGTAATACTTTATTACCTTTTCTACTCAGTCCCATATTGCTGTTCAAGATTGTCTTGTATAATTTAAAAATGCATAAAAAAAAGAAAGAAAGAAAGAAAGAAACACAACATTGCTATAAACTGAATGCTTGGTTAAATAGCCATGTCTTTAAAAAGTTTGCAGAAAAACACACATTCTGAGGCAAGTTTATATCTTTCAGAAGCATGTACCAAAATCTGGGAGCTAAATACCAGACAACTCGATTTTGGGCCATTGTGTTCATAATTTCCAAAAGGGCTGCATTTTGAGACCTGGAAGACCAAATTGGCATAGAGATGGAGGCACTACCTCATGTACACATTGCCTGTATTATATCAGACTTTGAAGATTAAACAGCCTGTTTTGAAATGAGCCCTGTTAGCTACAGGCAACCAGTGTAGCTTCTCAGTGTAGGGGAAATATGTTCCCTCATGCTGCAACCAACCAGCTCTGGAGGAGCAGCAGTTTGAACCAATTCTTTTACAGCCCAGGGTTAGTTATTCTTACCCACATCCTGGTTACATTACAATTTGACTACTGCAATGCTTTACATATGTGGTTACCCAATTATATAATGAAGAATTTGCAGTTGGTTCAAACTGCTGCTCCTCCAGAGCTGGTTGGTTGCAACATGAGGGAACATTCTTCATAATATAATTGGGTAACCACATATGTAAAGCATTGCAGTAGTCCAATTGTAATGTAACCAGGATGTGGGTAAGAATAACCCTAGGCTGTAAAAGAATTGGTTTCCTGATAAGCTTTAGTTGATAAAAGGCTTTCTGAGACACTTATATAAAAGGAAGCAGAAGGCTCAAGTTTGACTCTAGATAAATACCAAGATTCCACACTTCTTTTTTTTTTTTCTGGAAGAAGAATACCATTCCTTCTCAATTCTGTTGGGCCCTATACACAGGGCCGGTGCAAGGGTATTGGGCGCCCTAGGCGACCCTTGCGCTGCCGCCCCTCCCTCCCTACCTGTTTCGGCGCTGACTGTGTGCTTCTCAGGGCGCTGAGCCGTAGGGGGCGCCAAAGAGCAACCACGTGGTGCCACAAGCGGGGCCTATCCCGCTCGCAGCAAAGAGAAATAGAAACAGTCGGCACCGAAACAGGTGGGGGGGGGGCGGGCAGCGACACTGAGTGCTTCTCAGGGCCACGAGAAGCAGGATCTCTATTTCTGTTTGCTGCGAGCGGGATAGGTCCTGCTTGTGGCACCACATGGTTGCTCTTCGGCGCCCCTATGGCTCGGCGCCCTAGGTGACCGCCGAAGTTCGCCTAAGGGACGTGCCGGCCCTACCTATACAGCCAGCAGAGTCACCAGTAATCAGGATATCAGGATTAATCGGGTTCTCAGAGCCATGTGATGTCAAGTGTGTTTGGCTTGTTTGATGGACTTGATGTGGAAAATGCACATCCCCCTCCCTCTCAAGTTGCCATTAATACTTGTGAAAGCATTTCATCTTCCACTACTCCCTTTACTGACCCCACTAACAGGAGTTCTAAGGAGGGAGTTCCAGGCCTGCAGGGAGAGAGGTACAGGTGGCAGATGGAAAACATGAGAAGTGAGTCTAAGGTGAATTGGATGAGAAAAGGAGGGATTGAAAGACATTGCAGGAGAATGAATGCACCTCTTCATGCTGCAAGACATCCAAGGAACCTAGAAATGCTGATTGCCTGCTCAGCTTGATTTTCTTTTTGTATGAATGTTTTCATTGTTTGTAAGCCTACTTATCTTAAATACTACAACATGGATAATTCTGCATCTTAAGTTTAACTTTTTTAAGACAGATCATCTTAAATAATACTGGAAAGTGAAAGGTGTGAGCTGATGGGAAATGACTGAGAGAATGGCTCTTCCTCAGCCTAGGACATTTGCAACAGGCTGTTTTATTTCAGAGGCTGGACTTTGTAACTCAGCTGTGTCTAACTATCATCAGGATGAAGTGAAAGCCCTGTCTGAGGAAAAAGCAGCACTAAAACAGCAAGCAGACTCTTCTAACAGCACTGCTGCCATCTTACAAAATGAAAACAGAAAACTAGAGAAGGAGATCGGAGATTCTAAGAAAGAACAGGATGACCTTTTGGTGCTTCTGGCTGACCAAGATCAGAAGATAATAGCACTGAAAAACAAACTTAAGGAGCTGGGAGAACTTGTAAGATAGAATTCTATTTTTTCACTACTATAATTTCAATTAGATGTGCTTTTTAGAGGTTTTACTGGAGATTATATGTACAAGTATGCTATAGATATGAATGCAAGAGCTATATATATTATTCAATCAAATACATGAAAACCATGAAAAAAGTATGCAAGGCCATATTCAAATCTTAATCTGCTTTCTTTTTTGGAGGGTTGTTGAAAAGAAAACCATATCTGCTGTGCCATATTTCAGTAGTACCCACCATAAGCAGGGATTGATACTTTCTATTTAAGAATGGTCTTGATAAGTGGTTAGCTTTTGAAAATAATTGTAAGCTTCTCCTGTAATTCCTCTGAAATCTAGAGAAATAACAAAGGCACAAGTTACCTCACACTCATTGGATCTGATTGGTCCATATTAGCTATGATGACATAAGTAATATCCTACGTAGAACATGAAACAATCACATCCTTTTCTATGAGCTAATTTGTGACTCTTATGCGAACACAGCTGCTCCCCTGTAGTTCAAGAGAATTGCAGGAAAATAGCTTAAAAAATGTATAACTGTAAAAATTTTATTAGTACAGAGTAGGTATTCTTCCAGGACAAGCACGATGGTAGTCCTCACAGATGGGTGACATCATCAGATGAGCCTTGTCACAGAACACTTTTTTGTCAAAGCTTCTAGAACTTTGACTGGCACACTGAGCATGCCCAGCATGCCACTAACCCCGTGGCCAGACAGGATCCTCCTTCAGTCTTTTTTTCCATGCAGCGGTTGCCTTGCAGCTACTGGAGCTCTGTGAGAATATTCTTTCCTCAAGGAAATAATTCAAAGTTTTCTCAAAGTTTTTCCCTGCTCCATGGTCCCCCCATCGTGCACTGATTCCTCCGGCATCTGGTAAGTTCGTTTCGCGCTTTTTGCGGTCTGTTCCCAGCTGTCCACCTCTCGGTGACCAGCGGTCACTGACTGCATGCCACCTCTTTTTATCATGGCGACCGGTTTTCGGAAGTGCCCGGAAGGTCTGCAAACTATGTTCATAACAGACCCGCACGACGGCTGCTTCCTGTGTCTTGGGCCTTCCAATGATGTTTGTTGGTGTCCCAGCTGTGCTCAGGCGCCCGCCTGGACAAGATGGATCACTTGTTTGGTTCCAAGCAATCTGCTCCATCGACTCCGGTGCCAGTTGCATCGAGTCGTGGGGATCAGACTGACTCGAGACCTTCCCCATCGAAGCCCCAAGAAGACCGATGAGCAGGAGACCACTCCTCACCGGCATTGAGTCAATCGAAGACTTCGGCATCATCGTCCTCGGCGCCGGAGAAGGACCAGACCGAGCACCGTGGGAAGTATCGACCCCGGCACCAACTGTCGTCACCGTCTGGTGCTGGCATTGACACCGTAGGGGCATCAGCCTTGGCCGAAGCCCCCGAGAGGAGGCCCCATCCTCCTCTGGACCTGGAAGCCCAGGGCATTCCCCACCGATATTGGTGCCGGGCACCGAGCCTCCACGGACCCCCGTGGACACTCCAGTGACGCCCAGCCTGCCTCCTACTCCGGGGTTGTTTTTCTCTGCACCCTCATTTCGAGAGGAATTGGACTATGTTGTCCAACATGCAGTGCTTAATGCCCTTTGGGCCTCCAGCCACCACCGATGTCGTTCCCCATGCCGGCATCAGAACCGGCACCCTCCATATTGGCACCTCTCCTGGACAGGCTGGACGTGCTGCTCAGTGCCTTTACCGACTCATCCCATGCTGGCGAGTCCCCTCGGTGCCCTGCCAACCACCAGTGCCTCCTCCCGTCTTGATCCCGATTCCAGGATCCTCGGAGGAGGAAGATGCGGCTCCTCGCCCATCTCCTCGGGCAGAATCACCAAAGCCGGATCCTGTCCCTGGGCCATCGGGCCTCCTGGTGCCCCAACTTTCCTCGCAAGTCCCAGTGCCCTCAGTGCCGGCACCACCGCTGTCTGTTCCACTTCACTGACCATCTGTGCCCGTGTCCTGTACCCTGGGTTTTAACCTCCCTCCTCAACCTGGGCACTTTGCCGGTGAGGAAAAGACCCCCTGTGACCCATGGGGGGATGCTTCCTCTGAGCATTCCTCAGAGGTCTCCAAAGACCTTCTGTCAGAGCCTTCCCCTCCAGAAGAGAGACGGCACTACCCTCCGAAGGATCTCTCCTTCACATGTTTTGTCAAGGAGATGGCAGAAACCATTCCCTTCCAACTTTCCACGGAAGAGGATGACTGCCATAAGATGTTGGAGGTCTTACAGTTTGTGGACGCACCTAAGGAGGTGATGGCTGTCCTGGTGCATGAGGTTCTTCTAGACCTCCTTCACTGTCTCTGGGAACATCCAGGTACTGTGCCTCCGGTCAATAGGAAGACAGATGCCACCTACCTGGTTCAACAGGCCCTAGGTTTTCAGAAGAGCCAGTTGCCACATCAGTCAATGATGGTTGAATTAGCCCAGAAAAAGGCCAAGAGGACCCGCCCTCACTCCTCCTCCACCCCTCCAGGAAAAAACCAGAGAGCCTTAGACGCCCTAGGTCTTCCAGGGTTCCATGCTTATCGCTTGCATAGCGGCATAACAGGAACCTCTGGAAACAGGTCAGGAGTTCACGGAGACCCTTCCACAGCAATTTCAGGAGGGCCTAGAATCCATCCTCCAAAAAGGATTGGAGGCTGGAAAACACAAGCTGAGAGCGGCCTATGATATTTTTGAAATAGCATCAAGAGTCTCAGTGGCAGGCATTAGAGCCAGACACTGGGCCTGGCTAAAAGCCTCAGACATTCGTCCGGAGGTCCAAGAAAGACTGGCCGACTTCCCCTGTACAGGAGAAAACCTGCTCGGAGACAAGATACGAGATGCAGTGGCCCAACTCAAGGATCACCGTGAGGCCCTGCATCACCTCACCTGGAAGGTCATCTTCCTAGTGGCAGTTATGTCTGCTAACAGAGTCAGTGAGCTGCAGGTCTTGATGACCTATCTGCCTTACACGAGGTTCTTCCACGACAAGGTGGTGCTCCGCACTCACCCTAAGTTCCTGCTGAAGGTAGTGACTGACTTCCACCTAAATCAGTCCATCGTGTTGCCCACCTTTTTTCCGAGACCACACTCCCATCCAGGTGAGCGGGCTCTGCATACCTTGGACTGCAAGCGTGCTCTCGTCTTTTATTTAGACCGCACTGCAGCCCATAGGCAATCCACCCAACGATACAATATTATACAATAATGACAAATGACCTAGGGAGGGAGGAAAATGGGACCTTATGGTTGATAAAACAACAAAATCTGGTATGCATTATGGTTGCTGTTGCCAACTCTTCGACTGATGTATGGATATATAAAGGATGTTATTGTTCTTTATGATTGTAATAAAACTTGAAATTGAAAAAAAAAATAGACTCAGAGTTGCGGTGGGCAAGCAGCCCTGTCGAACTGGTTAGCAGAATGTATTGCTTTCTGCTACCAGCAAGCAGGCCTTCCGCTCGAGGGATGGGTAAAAGCGCACTCAGTGAGGGCCATGGCAGCGTCAGTGGCGCACTTCCGGGTAAAATCTGTAAGGCTGTGATGTGGAGCTCCTTCCACAGCTTTGCAGCCCATTACTGCCTGGACAAGGATGGTCGACAGGACAGCATCTTTGGCCAGTCTATCCTCCTTAATTTGTTTCTGGTGGAAGAACCCAACTCGTCCTATTCAGGTTGCCCCGTTGTTGGCAACAACAACCCCTGTTGTTCTTGTTGCACGTATTGGGTGACTGTTGCACCAGGGTATTCTGGGAGCAGCTTGCTGTTCACCCATCTGTGAGGACTACCATCTTGCTTGTCCTGGGAGAAAGCAGAGTTGCTTACCTTTAACAGGTGACAGCAGGATGTTGTTCCTCACAAAACCCGCCCACCACCCCGCGGAGTTGGGTTCGCCTACGTTTTGTTGTTTTATTTTTCGCTCGTACTTTTCTGCTTTGAAATGAGACTGAAGGGGGACCCAGTGTGTCCACGAGGTTGGTGGCATGCTGGGCATGTTCAGTGTGCCAGCCAAATTTCTAGAAACTTTGACAAAAGTGTTCCGTGACAGGGCTCCATCTGATGATGTCACCCATCTGTGAGGACGAACATCCTGCTGTCCTGGGAGAACACCTGTTACAGGTAAGCAACTCTGCTTTACTGTTTGTTGTAGTTGCATTTAAATATTTAGCAGTACAGCTTTCTTTTCAGGTGAGTTTTTCTGCCGTTTCCCTATTTGTCACCAAGAATATGTAACTTGAAAAGAATCAGTCCAGTGGTGATAATTTTAAAAAAGTAATATTGTGTATTCATTTTACATTTTAAGGTTGAAGATGAAGATGAACTAGAATCTGGAGACCAAGGTGATGAAGATGATATAGAATCTGGAGACCAAGGTGAAGAAGGTGATGAAGATGATGAAGATGAAAAAGAGGAGCAACAAGAGGACTAACTATTCAGCTCTGTTCAACATGCCTGGATAGGAAATTTGCAGCATTGTCTGTTGTAGTTGTTAAAGAGAACACTAGTCAATTCTGGTTTCTAAGTTCAGTGTATAATATACAAGTAAGCTGATGGGTTGAGGGGGAGGGTCCTCCACCAAAGGAAATGTTATTAACCTTCCTGATCGGATGCCATATTTCTAAGAAATCTTCAGTTGAAAGGTGAAATGTTAACCTTGTTCAGAAGCCGCTTTGGATGCCTAAGACCTGCAGTTTTAAAAGCATGAGGTGGCGATGTTATTGCCTTAGTACATTTCTGGTTTGTTTTTTTTTACTGAGGCTCTCTACACATTTTGTCGTTATTTTAATTATGTTCCCACTCACCCCAACTGCACCAGCTTGTAATTAGTTGTGTATTTGGTTAATTATCTGTTGGATGGAATCATTGCTTCTACTTTCAGTATGTGGTGGGGCTTGAAACCCATGGCATTGTTAAACGGCTCTGTGTTAAGGAGAGGAATTGAGGACATTCCCCACTTATTTAGCTTGTTTTAACTCTTAAGAATGAACAGAAGTGTACAGTGTTAGTGCCTTCACACCTGAAATGGCTGCATCCCGTACCTCAATGAAGAAATGCAGGGAAAGCTCTACTATGTTATGCTAATAATGTGGAGCTATTCCTTAAATACTTGTAACAGTGTCTCTTTTTTTAAAGATGGATATAATCTTTCATTTGAGGGGAAAAGTATATTGTCATAACAAACTGGTTGAAAAAAAAGTTTTCAGATTTGACATAACCATTGTATTGTATTCTTGAATAAAATACAGTGACCTATGATTTATATAATTTATTGGTTTCCATGCCGAATAGAATTGAAATGAGAGATTAGATTTTAAGAGCAAAATGTGTACATTTATTGCATTAATTTCATGTTTTAGTAATAAAAACAGATATGATGATGATGCTTTCCTGCTCATTCATTTTTGTCGAACAGGTTTTGATCTGCAGTTTTACATGTATTTTCCATTTAACTGAAAACAGTTTGCTTGAAATTGCAGTCATAATCAATTCTCCAATTAAAACCCAATTTCTCTGAGGATAAGCAAGATGATAGTCCTCACACATGGATGACAGATGGAGCCCAGCATGAAAGATTGATGTCGGTGCTTATAGAAGCTTTAAACATGCTCCACTAGGCATGTGCAGCCTGCTATAGCTCCACCTGGGGCTCCTTGAAACTCATCTTTTCCTCGGAATGCACAACTCATGGACCTTTTTCTCCTGCTCATCAGGGTTTTTCCTCCAAAGATCAGAAATAGTTTGTCACAGGGTCCTGTGATATTTTTTCTTCTCCCCTCGTCACCATAGGTAGGTTTCTTGAGCATTTCAATAAGTTTTCTTTCATTTCCAATCACTACAGTCAGCACCAAGCAGCATCAACTAGGTTTTTGCTTCAAAATCAAGTTGTTTAATTTTGCATGGTTGTTTTTTTGTCAGATGCCCCAAAAGTAGAAAGCCAGCAGCTTCAACAGGTGCCCTCAGTGCAAACATGTCTTTCATAATCCCCTATGATAGATGAGTGCTTTGCTTGGGAGAGGTAATGACATCTCAGGCTGTTCCATGTACAGAACCATGACCCCAAAGGATATTGGACCTGATGAATTCATGGCAAGCTGCTTCGAGATTAAATCCAACTCATCAACGTTAAGAGAGGCAGGAACTGGATTTTTTAGCTTATGCTGAAGTACGACACTTTTTACACCATGCGGAGGTTTCCAGGGACCTTTTGAAAGGTGTTTCACTGCTGGAAAACTTCTGCGTGGCCTTGCGTAGACCCCCTAAATTGATGTCAAAACTATACAAAATTCTGGAAGATACTGAGGTTTACCACGCTTCTCATCTCCGGGTCTGGGCACGCGACATAGGGGGGAATTGGGATAAGGAACACTGGGACAAGTGTTTTTTGAGTTTGGGGAGATATGCTATAAGAACATAAGAACATAAGAAAATGCCATACTGGGTCAGACCAAGGGTCCATCAAGCCCAGCATCCTGTTTCCAACAGTGGCCAATCCAGGCCATAAGAACCTGGCAAGTACCCAAAAACTAAGTCTATTCCATGTAACCATTGCTAATGGCAGTGGCTATTCTCTAAGTGAACTTAATAGCAGGTAATGGACTTCTCCTCCAAGAACTTATCCAATCCTTTTTTAAACACAGCTATACTAACTGCACGAACCACATTCTCTGGCAACAAATTCCAGAGTTTAATTGTGCGTTGAGTAAAAAAGAACTTTCTCCGATTAGTTTTAAATGTGCCCCATGCTAACTTCATGGAGTGTCCCCTAGTCCTTCTACTATCCGAAAGAGTAAATAACCGATTCACATCTACCCGTTCTAGACCTCTCATGATTTTAAACACCTCTATCATATCCCCCCTCAGTCGTCTCTTCTCCAAGCTGAAAAGTCCTAACCTCTTTAGTCTTTCCTCATAGGGGAGTTGTTCCATTCCCCTTATCATTTTGGTAGCCCTTCTCTGTACCTTCTCCATCACAATTATATCTTTTTTGAGATGCGGCGACCAGAATTGTACACAGTATTCAAGGTGCGGTCTCACCATGGAGCGATACAGAGGCATTATGACATTTTCCGTTTTATTCATCATTCCTTTTCTAATAATTCCCAACTAATATGATTGAGAATGAATACAAAATGCTGTATCGGTGGCACCTCTGTCCCGTAACTTTAGCGAAGTGGTATCCGACACTCTCTGACACATGCTGGAGGTGTGGGAAGGACCAGGGCACTTATGCTCATGTGTGGTGGTCTTGCCCTGGTATAAAGGAGTTTTGGGCACAGATACAGAGGGTAGCTAAGGATTTGGTGGGTAGGGAACCTCGCTTATGCCCGGAGTTATGGCTTCTGGGGCTTTGGCAAGAGGAGCAGGAAATAGGTAATATACGCTTACTGCGCTACTTGGCCATTGCTGCGCGGGTGACGCTGGCCCACTGGTGGAAAAAGCCAGAGCCACCGCCTTTAAAGCTGGTTATTACAAGACTCAAAGGCATACAAATAATGGAGAAGATTGCTGCCTATCGGAGGGACAAGGTGGTCAAATATGAACAGATTTGGGATCCCTTTGTTCTATGGCTCCTGCACTACGAAAAGGGGGGGGAGGGCACTTTAGTTGGGGCTTGCATAGAGCTTAACGCTGGGATGCTTTGTTGAGTTGGTTTTCTGGCCCTTTGTTGGTGATTCTCAGGTTGGTGGGGAAGTACTGTCTGGAATGTAATAATTCTTTGGATCTTTGCCTTATAGCCTACTCATACGTGCCTGTAGACGGGTTTCTGTTGGGGATGATGCTGTAGTTTAGTGTACTGTGTGGGCAGGGGGGCAAGGGGAGGGGGGGGGGGGCTTGGTTTGAAAATGTTTGGACAAGAATAGTCCCGCGAGGGACAAAGCTGTATGGAACTTGTTGGCTTGTATATTTATTGATGTCCAAATAAAAATGTTTAATTACAAAAAAAAAAAAAGAGAGGCAGGAACTGCATGGACCACTGATAATGCATAGACATCTGGGAGGAATTGATCCTCTTAGATGTCGAACCTGGAAAGGATCAGATAGGCCATCAACTACCTCCTTTTGCATAAAGAAAATGGAGGATTTTGCTTCTTTAGTACTGGCATCATGGAGTTCCAATCATGTACATCTGGCGAAGGCCAAGAAGCATCAACATTGGTCTCCATCAATGCACAATGCTGGGAGAAGAATTCAAGGCAAATGCCAGAATGTCCCCCCAAAGCATCCCTTTGGTAAGGAGAACTCATCATCAATGCAGGTCTAGGAATTGCGACAGTTTCCAAGGGTCCAGATAACAGCCACTAATACATTTCTGGTTTCCTGGGAAGATTTGACCTCACCTGCTACCTTCCAAGCTGTCTTGACATTGAAAACTTTTGAGGAAGAGCTAGATAGGAAAATCCAGGAGGGTTCTGGTCATAAGATATAGAGCATTAGAGTACCAGCATCAGTGTCTCTGCAGATCAAAGTCCAACAGTTGCTGGAGTCCCTCATGTCATCCAGCTGAAGGCCCTTGATGCCAGTTCCTGGAGGGGCATAAACATTAGATACATTCACCCAAATGCTAATATTTAACGCATTGGGAGGGATGTGGGAAGCTTCCCCAGGGCACAGGATCTAGAGTCCAACAGGTAAGTGCTGCTCTCTCTTAGGCCTTGCCTGCTAGAAAGATGAAGGCCCAGTCCACACCTCTGATGTAACAGTCAGGCTCAAAATCTGCTTGAGAGTACAACTACAGTTGAGGGCCTCTATGATTAGGAGGAGTCCACAGGTCTCCCTTTGGAGTCTTCTCCTCCACAGGAAAGGAGAGGGCGTCTTTCTGAGGATCTTTCCTTCACCAAGTTTAAAGAATGAGTTGCAAAAGGAGGAAGAGTCCAGGGCAAAGATATGTGACATCCATCCTCCAGTTTGTGGATCCCCTGAAGTATATTGTGGCAGTGCCTGTCTATGATATCCTTTAGGATACACAGAATTTGGGAGAATCCCCTAACTGTGTCTTCAGTGAATAAGAATGTGGATGCAATATGTCACATCCTAAAGGCTCCCATATTCAAGAAACAGCACCTATGTCACCAATCAATGGTGATTGAATCTGCTCTCAAGAATCTAAGAAGTACAGAATACACTCCTCACTATTCCCAGGGAGCAATTCCTATACCCTTGACATGCTTGGGAAAAAGGTTAACAAGGGGGCTATGATGAATACCTGCATAACCTTCTAGTAGCTCTTCATTTGCCAGTATATAAGCAGAACATTCTGAAAAGCATGAACAATTTGTCAAGAGTGGCTTCATCATGAACCAGCATGACCTGGAATCAGTGTTGGACTAGGGTATAGAGTGTGAAAAACACATGGTCCATTCAACCTTTGATGTTTTTATATAGCATTGAGAGACACTACTGTGGGTATTGATGCCCTTAGACTTGCCTGGCTGCAGGCCTCAGACCTCCGACAGGATGTTCAGGATAGGCTCACTGATATGCCTTGCAATGGAGAGAATCTCTTGGGAGATATGGTCAAGGAAACGGTGGCCTGAATTAAAATACTGTCAGTGCTTCAGATCCTCTCCACTGTCATTCCAGACCTGCTCTCCTCAGCCAAGAGACAACCAAGTGGGGCAGTGAGGAGACATTTTTTTAGCCGAGGCGACATTTTCCTTTACCCCTTTGGTCCTATCACATGGTTCTTGCTGTCATCCTAGATAGTAGAGGACTCTAAATCCACAGACAGCTCCCAAGCTAAATTCTGGGATAGGGTTTTGACAGGAGTTCCAAGAGCATACTTGGGATCCCAGTATCCATGCAGGAAGACCTTCCTGTTGGAGAGAAATTGAGGTTTGACATAAACCCGAGGTCCACAGTAACTTCAGATATTTGGGACCTCAGCATAATTTGAAGAGGATACAAATTATGGCTATTAGGTGTCCCTGCAAATCACATACAAAATAAATTGTTTGGTTGGTTTCTCAGCCTCAGGAATTGTTGCATAAGGAGCTCTCCTTCCTCTTAAAGGCCAATGCAGTTGAGCCCTGTTAAGCGCCACGCCATTTTTTATGATGCTTATATATCCAGGGATACAAGAACACTTAGATTTTTATTGAAAGCATAATTTTTTATTGTTCACTATAATATTCTTGGGAGATGCTGATGCCATGCCTCTGACAAACAAACCACCAGCATCTCATTGTATACAGGAAGTGATCCTTCTTTTATAGATAACATACAATATTGTACTGGATTAGAAGATTCTAGTATGCGTGACTGTCTTAGAGAATAATTTACATTGGTTATGTCAACAGCATGATAAGGTCATCCCTAAACTGCCCTGATTACTTCTCCCAGGTGGGGCCCATTTACCTCACTCTCTAGATAGTCCTTTGTTCTGTTAGAATCTGCTGGTCAGGGCAATTAATACATCTGAAGTTGTGTTTAAAGATACTTCTGAGAATAGTGTCTCTTATTGTGACAATATAGCCTGAAGTTCCCTCGTTAGCTTCTGCTTTGTGTGACCCTATGATTAGGCATCACCTTATGGAGCCAGCTTGACTGCCTATCCAGATGTCTTATGAATTCTGCAAGTCATGCTCAATAAGTCACTTAGAGTTCATACAGCCAAGGCAGGCTAAGAAACCAGAGGATTCTGGGTCAGTTTCCTTTCTGCATGTTGGTTTTCTGTTCAGGCACACTCCTCAGCCCGTTCCACCAGAAGAAAGAAGGTGGGCATTTTACACCAAGTATTTCCTGATAACCAAAGCAAACTGGGGTTCTTCAACCCATCCTAAACCTAAAGGCTTTGAGCAAGTAACTGGTTGACAAATTCAAATGGTTTCCCAGGGCACCCCAATTCTGTTTCTGGAAATAGGGGACTGGCTACGCTGTATAGAAATGAAGGATGCTTACATCCACAGATAGTACCAGGTCACAGTAGTAGGGACTCTCATATCACATATTGCTTTTGATCTGGTGTCAGTACCGCATGATTTCACGGATTATATTGTGGTGGTTGCTTTGCATCTATGCAACTTGGGAGTGCATGTGTTTCTCTACCTCAGGGATAGCAACTCTAGTCCTCAAGTTCCCAAAACATGTCTGGTTTTCAGGATATCCACAGTGAATATGTATGAGGTAGATTCGCATGCACTGCCTCCATTGTATGTAAACATAGGTCATGCACATTCATTTCTGATATCCTGAAAACCAGACTTGTTTGTGGCACTCAAGGACTAGAGTTGCCTACTCCTGCCCTATCTTGAACAATGGGCTGGTCAAGAGTGTATCTCAAGATAGTGCTATAGAATCAATGAGCAAAACCATCCAGGTGCCAGAGTTGCTCGGGTTCATCATAGATTACCCCATGTCCCATTTGAGTTAGTCATCTCAGTCAGAATTTATAGGATCATTGCTAGATATGATTTGGGTGAAAGCCTTACTTCTGCAAGAGAGGATTATCATATTGATATCTGCAAAGGAGAATGTATAAAAAAAAAAAATCAGCAAGCATCAGTATGGGGCAGGTTGAGATTGGACATTATGGCATCAATAGTCTATGCTACTCCCTTGGAATGTCTTCATATGAGAAGAGCCTAGTGGATGCTTAGCTCACAATGAGATCAGGCCACTAAAGATCTTTGAGATAGCATCCACATTACCCAGCCTCTGAATGACTATCTTGGTGGCTAATTCAGTACAATCAGGCCAGGTGAATACTCTTCAAATTATTTCAGTGTAATTCATCCTAACCATGAATACATCCAACCTGGGCTGAGGAGCTTGTGTAGAGGAGCTCTGCACCCAGGATATTTACTTGGGAAAGGTTTCGTCAGATACATTTTTCTAGAGTTAAGGGCAATATGGTATGCTCTGAATGATTTCAGAAATCAATTGGTCAACAAAATTTTCTTTGACCAAATGAATAAAGTAGCAATGTTCTACATCAAAAAACAGGGAGGAATGGGGTCTTACCTTCTGGGTCCGAAGACTATCCACATTTGGGACTGGGCCTTAGTCACGTATTTGGCAAGTGAGGAGAATGTCCTGCAGACAGTTTGAGGCAGATTTTCAAAGGGGTACGCGCATACCCCTCCAAAAACCTACCCACAACCCCCCCCCCCTGCGCGCGCCAAGCCTATCTTGCATAGGCTGCCAGCGCACACAAGTCCTGGAGCTTTCCTGGGTGGGGTCGTCGGGGGGGGGGGGGGGGGCATGTCGCAGCCAGTGTGTCATTCGGGGGCAGAGCTGCGGGCGTGGTTCCGGCCCGGGGGCGTGGCCGAGGCCTCCGAAGCAGCTCCTGGGCCTGGGAATCACGCGTGAGTTACGCCTGCCTCTGGCAGGTGTAACTTTTAAAATAAAGGTAGGGGGGTTTAGATAGGGCTGGGGGGGGGGGCTGTGTGGCTCGGCGCATGCAGGCTGCCGATTTCGGGCAGCCTTGCGCGCGCCGACCCCGGATTTTAAAGGATACGCGCGTATCTATTAAAATCCGGCATACTTTTGTTTACGCCTGGTGCGTGAACAAAAGTACGCGCGGGCATACTTTTATAAAATCTACCCCTTTGAGTCTGGTCCTGGACCTCCACGAATAGTCCCTGGACAAGAGGGGGGTAGCAAACCAGTCATTCCATGGGTGGAACATACCCATGATAGATCTGTTTGCATCTCCTCTTAACAAACATGTTCAACTCTTCTGCTCCAGAAAGGGGACTTGAGGAAATATAGAATTTGATGCCTTTACTCTTAGTTGGGGACAGGGTATTCTGTGTACTTGTCCTCCAGTTTCTCTAGTGGCAAAGACCATGTTGAAACTCAGAAGAGATTTGGGGAACTATGATTCTCATAGGCCTTATTGACTGAGACAGATTTGGTTTCTACTCCTAAAAGATATTTCCATCTCGAATCCAGTCAGACCGGGGAATTTCCCAACTCTCATTACTCAAGAGCAGGAGCTGTTGCGCCATCCCAACATAGGATCCCTGGCCCTTTAACCCCTGAACCTACCTGAGGAGGTGTCGTGTTCTGGCTTTCAAGAAATATTCAACAAAAAAATCTTCTGGTTGGAAGTGGAGGAGGTTTTGTCTTTTGGCGTGAGGGAAAGGCTTTTTGTCCTTTTTCCTGCTCCACACAAAAACTACTTGTTAGTTTCTATTTCTTTCTGAGTTAGGTCTTAAGATAACTCAGTCAGGATTCAACATAGTAGAAGAGGACCGGAAGGCTCATCTGCATACTGCTCCCAGCATCCCCTGGGAAAGGAATATAGAGGTCAGCGTAAGCGATCCAGGGAATGAATTCCACAGCCCCAGCTTCCAGAGGCCCCGCACCCTTTGCAGTAGAAGAGGACTGGAAGTGAGTGCCGTTATCCTTCAATTAACTGAGTGAAGGTCAATTTAATGGTGGTTAAAGAGGATTGGTAAGTATAGCTTTGGGAAATCTTTGGACTTATAAAAGTTTGGTGAAAGGTGAAATAGAGGGATATATTCTTTAGAATTTGTGTGTGTGTGAGGTAATAAGCAAGCCAGAGATAGTTAATTCTAGTGTCTGTCTTTCCTACCCACTCAACCCTTGATTTTTAGGCAAGAGACACTTTCTCATTAAAAATCAATCAGTGTCTTATCTAAATCATACTGTTGTACCAGCCCTTATTGATAGTTTAATCATCCCCTTGTAGGACACTAGCTGATTAGTAAATTTACCTGAAAATTAAAGTACTCTAATTCCAACTCCCTTAGAGGCATGGTCATTGTTAAAAAATACCATTCTAGAAGCATTCTAGAAGCATTCTAGAAGCACAGTCCAGATGTATTCCACACATTAAGAAAGGTGGAAAGAAGGCAAAACGATTACCGGCATGGTTAAAAGGGGAGGTGAAAGAAGCTATTTTAGCCACAAGATCTTCATTCAAAAATTGGAAGAAGGATCCAACAGAAGAAAATAGGATAAAGCATAAACATTGGCAAGTTAAATGTAAGACATTGATAAGACAGGCTAAGAGAGAATTTGAAAAGAAGTTGGCTGTAGAGGCAAAAACTCACAGTAAAAACTTTTAAAAATATATCCGAAGCAGAAAGCCTGTGAGGGACTCAGTTGGACCGTTAGATGATCAAGGGGTTAAAGGGGCACTTAGAGAAGATAAGGCCATCGCGGAAAGATTAAATGATTTCTTTGCTTCGGTGTTTACTGAAGAGGATGTTGGGGAGGTACCCGTAATGGAGAAGGTTTTCATGGGTAATGATTCAGATGGACTGAATCAAATCACGGTGAACCTAGAAGATGTGGTAGGCCTGATTGACAAACTGAAGAGTAGTAAATCACCTGGACCGGATGGTATACACCCCAGAGTTCTGAAGGAACTAAAAAATGAAATTTCAGACCTATTAGTAAAAATTTGTAACTTATCATTAAAATCATCCATTGTACCTGAAGACTGGAGGATAGCAAATGTAACCCCAATATTTAAAAAGGGCTCCAGGGGCGATCCGGGAAACTACAGACCGGTTAGCCTGACTTCAGTGCCAGGAAAAATAGTGGAAAGTGTTCTAAACATCAAAATCACAGAACATATAGAAAGACATGGTTTAATGGAACAAAGCATGGCTTTACCCAGGGCAAGTCTTGCCTCACAAATCTGCTTCACTTTTTTGAAGGAGTTAATAAACATGTGGATAAAGGTGAACCGGTAGATATAGTATACTTGGATTTTCAGAAGGCGTTTGACAAAGTTCCTCATGAGAGGCTTCTAGGAAAAGTAAAAAGTCATGGGATAGGTGGCGATGTCCTTTCGTGGATTGCAAACTGGCTAAAAGACAGGAAACAGAGAGTAGGATTAAATGGGCAATTTTCTCAGTGGAAAGGAGTGGACAGTGGAGTGCCTCAGGGATCTGTATTGGGACCCTTACTGTTCAATATATTTATAAATGATCTGGAAAGAAATACGACGAGTGAGATAATCAAATTTGCAGATGACACAAAATTGTGCAGAGTAGTTAAATCACAAGCAGATTGTGATAAATTGCAGGAAGACCTTGTGAGACTGGAAAATTGGGCATCCAAATGGCAGATGAAATTTAATGTGGATAAGTGCAAGGTGATGCATATAGGGAAAAATAACCCATGCTATAATTACACGATGTTGGGTTCCATATTAGGTGCTACAACCCAAGAAAGAGATCTAGGTGTCATAGTGGATAACACATTGAAATCGTCGGTTCAGTGTGCTGCGGCAGTCAAAAAAGCAAACAGAATGTTGGGAATTATTAGAAAAGGAATGATGAATAAAACGGAAAATGTCATAATGCCTCTGTATCGCTCCATGGTGAGACCGCACCTTGAATACTGTGTACAATTCTGGTCGCCGCATCTCAAAAAAGATATAATTGCGATGGAGAAGGTACAGAGAAGGGCTACCAAAATGATAAGGGGAATGGAACAACTCCCCTATGAGGAAAGACTAAAGAGGTTAGGACTTGTCAGCTTGGAGAAGAGACGACTGAGGGGGGATATGATAGAGGTGTTTAAAATCATGAGAGGTCTAGAACGGATAGATGTGAATCGGTTATTTACTCTTTCGGATAGTAGAAGGACTAGGGGACACTCCATGAAGTTAGCATGGGGCACATTTAAAACTAATCGGAGAAAGTTCTTTTTTACTCAATGCACAATTAAACTCTGGAATTTGTTGCCAGAGAATGTGGTTCGTGCAGTTAGTATAGCTGTGTTTAAAAAAGGATTGGATAAGTTCTTGGAGGAGAAGTCCATTACCTGCTATTAAGTTCACTTAGAGAATAGCCACTGCCATTAGCAATGGTTACATGGAATAGACTTAGTTTTTGGGTACTTGCCAGGTTCTTATGGCCTGGATTGGCCACTGTTGGAAACAGGATGCTGGGCTTGATGGACCCTTGGTCTGACCCAGTATGGCATTTTCTTATGTTCTTATGTTCTTAACTAGGAACTCAATAATACTAAGATAAAGGCAGCAGTCCAGCAGCAAGAGGGGGGCTTTCCAGCCTTTTTCATTGTGTGTCACATGTATGATTTTTTACCTGCCGGTGAGAGATTATATGTGTACACTCGGTGCAAAGAGCTCCTGGCTCTCAGGGACTAAGTCTGATCTCTGAAGGCTAGAGTAGCAGACTTGGAAGAGCTGAGGCAGACATAGAGGCTTTTTGGGGACAATATGCACATTTCCCATTACATGTTACATTATCCATCACCATCGGTGGATTATACATAGTAGAGTGTACAACTCGGTCTTTAATGTTTTGACCTCTGGAATATGCTATTCGAATTGGATCTTGAAGTTGAGGGTGTATTTCTTGCAAGATTCTCCAGTGCTGCCGGATGGCTCTGCTAATAGCAGGAGCTGCTAGCGTGTGTCTTAGCACTAGAGTCTGTGGGTTCAAATCCTCCTGGTTTTTAGGTAAGAATAAATAGTCACGGTTAGAATATAAAGCTCTGCGATACGCTCCAATCTCGTCTATTCAGACATTCACGGGCAGAATTGAAAATTTGCCTCCATCCGATTGCAACACATCATATGTGGTATACGCAATCTTCTGTCCGAGCCCATTAACTAATGTGGGAATGACCAAACGTCCAATACGCTACAGACTCACAGAACATAAATGCTGTTTAAAAACTGGCAGATTAGATGAGCCCCTAGTTTCACATTGTAAAGACATTAATCATGTCTACTCAGATCTACGATGGACTATTTTGGAATTTGTTGCAGAACATTGGAGAAGAGGCAACAGAATTAAAAGACTTCAACAAGCTGAACAAAAATGGATATTTCAATTACAGTCATTGGCCCCGCATGGTCTTAACAAGGATATCGAGTGGGTTCACTTCATGTGAATCCACACCAGGTTTGCCAAACATACACAGATTTGCCGACTACACACAGGTGAGGCATGATTATAAACATATAAGCAGGTAGAACAGAATGGTTGACTCACGTAGACGCCAGAATAAGGACACGGCGTGAAGCTCGGGTGAGTTAACAAACTGTAGACTTAAAGCCCCTGGGATGTACATGTTCAAATTGCTTGTTTTTAAATTCATGTGACTTAGTATATAAATCTTTGTTCTTATAGAAATATCACAGATGTGGAATTTAAAACGCATTTCTCAAAAGTATTATTTCAGTCCCTGAAGCAGCAACCACTGCGAAACGTACGTCGGACTTCGGTGACTCAGTGCAACGGCACTCAGCCCCGACCTGTGCGGCAGCACCGCAGCACTAGCATACAACGAACGGGAGGTACCCGTGCGGCGAAATAGGACCTCGACAAACAGCGCGGCAGCGCTGATCTTTGAAAAACAAGGAGGCAAGTGCATTGTTTTTGAAACGCTTATAGAAATATCTAAGCAGGACTCAATTTATTTTATTTATTTATTTATTTATTTATTTATTTAAAGGTTTTATATACCGACATTCATCAGAGATATCACATCGGTTCACAGCGTAACATAAAACTAGTGCTTGGAGAGCGCTTTACATCGAACAAGTTTAACATAAGACAAATATAACATATTAAACAGGAGGATAATTGAAAGGGGGGGGAAAATATAAAAGGTGAACATTAAAATAAAATAACATATTAACAAGAGAATAAATGACTGGGGGGTAAAATGAGAAGGAGGATTAGGGATTAAGTTAATCCTGAAATTATTGTAAGCTAAGATAGCAGATATATACAATATATACAGTAATATGAGATAACATATAATGTATCATTTGTGTAGAGAAAGGGAGGGAGGGAAGGGAGGGGTGAGAGGTGGGGAAGAGGAATAGGAAAGGGGTGAGGGTAACACAGTAGTGAATGAAGGGAAGTTTAGAGTATATTTTAGAGGAGGGCCAGGTCTAGCAGGGAACATGTATGGGAGTGAGTAGAATTTACGTGTATGCTTTAGAGAAGAGCCAGGTCTTAAGCTTTCGCTTGAAGGTTTTTAGACATTCTTCTTGTCTTAATTCAACTGGCATTGTGTTCCAGAGGGTTGGCCCGGCGATTGAAATGGCACGAGTTCTAGTGGACGTAAGTTTGTAGAGTTTGGGCGAGGTGGTAGGCATGGTAGCGAGGTGAATCTGTCTGGTGGGTTTATTAGATTGGTGAAATCGGAAGGTGTCATTAAACCAATTCAATTCAGGGTTATATAAGGCCTTATGAACAAGAGAGAGAGCCTTATATTGTATGCGGGAAGCTATAGGGAGCCAATGTAAGTCTTTTAGGACCGGTGTTATATGGTCATATCTGCTTGTGTTGGTCAGAATCCGGGCTGTAGTATTTTGCAGTATTTGAATGGGGTGGATGGCATTGTTTGGTAAGCCGAGGAGAAGAGAATTACAGTAGTCAGTTTTAGCAAAGATGATTGTTTGTAGAACAGTGCGGAAGTCGGGTGGATGAAGTAGAGGTTTAAGCTTCTTTAGGGTGTGAAGTTTAAAGAAACCATCCTTTAGAATGTTACTGATGAATTTCTTCATCGTGAAATGACCATCGAGTATGATTCCCAGATCACGAACTTGTTGGGCAAATGGGGGATGTGAGAAAGCGTAGGGGTTCAGTTGGTTTTGTGGTGAGATAAGCATAATTTCAGTTTTAGTTGTATTAAGAGCTAAGTGGATGGAAGATAGGAGATTGTTTATGGATAGGAGAGTATCCTTCCAGATATCCATGGTTTTTGAAAGGGAGTCAGTGATGGGGATGAGCAACTGAACGTCGTCGGCGTAAATGTAATGAGGGAGGTTGAGACTGGAAAGGAGGTAACAGAGGGGTAAAATGTATATATTGAAAAGGGTTGAGGAGAGTGATGAGCCTTGTGGAACACCTTGTTTGAGGGGGATGGCTTTAGATACATGATTTCCTAGCTGAATTTTGAAGTTCCTATTATTGAGATAGGAGTTGAACCAATTGAGGGCAACCCCTGTGATGCCGATTTCAGATAGCCTCTGTATAAGAATGGAGTGACTGATGGTATCGAATGCAGAGGAAATATCAAGAAAGGCAAGGATATAAGATTGACCTTTCTCGAATCCTTTGAGTATATGATCTGACAAGGAAAGTAGAAGAGTCTCAGTACTGTGGTATTTCCGAAAACCGTACTGAGCAGGTGCAAGAATGTGGTTATCCTCGAGGTATTCTGTGAGTTGTTTGTTAACGGTTTTTTCAAGGAGTTTAGAAATAAAAGGAAGATTGGAAATGGGGCGGTAATTAGCTAGATCAGAAGGGTCAAGTTTGGGTTTTTTTAGTATAGGTTTGACGATTGCCTGTTTGAGGGGGGCAGGTACCTGTCCAGAGTTAATGGACAAGTTGATGATATTGGTTAAGGGTTTTGCAATAAGGTAAGGTATTGAGAGAAGATGTTTAGTGGGAATGGTATCAGATGGATGGGTGGAGGGTTTAGCTTTTTTAATAAGAATTTCAATTTCTAATGTGGAAGTGCAGTCAAGAGAGGAAAGGGTTTTAGTATTGTCGCTAGTCCTTATTTGTTTGACAGGCATGGAGGGGGCATTAGTGAACTTAGATAGCAATTTGTCTATTTTGGTTTGGAAAAAAGTGGCAAGTTCTTCACATTTAGATTTAGCTACATCATCTGGGATGTCTGAGGATGCTGACTTGGTAAGGGAACTAACGTACTCATATAACACTTTAGGGTTGAATTGGAATTGGTGTATTTTGTTAGCGAAGAAATCTCGTTTCGTTGTGTTAAGTTTTTCTCTATATAGATGTAAAGAAGATTTAAATTGTACTTGGTGTTTATGTGATGGATCATTACGCCAGATCTTTTCAGATTTACGAAGGTATTGTTTGAGATCTTTTAGTTCTTGGGAGTACCAAGGTTTCTTTTTGTTATTGTTTTGTGAACAGATGACTTTGGCTTGTAAGGGGCACGTAGAGTTCGCTATATTATTTTGTCAGCATATATCAATTGTCAGCAGCGAAGCGTATTGTCTACACATGCCAGCAGAGGTATCTGAGCAGGACTTGGATGAAAATTTAACCTTTTCCACATACTAATTATAAAAAAAGCAAAAAAGTAAAAAAGTACAAATGAATGCTTGCATTTAAATTTTACAGGACCGATGATTAAAGGTGACCCAATGTGACTGAAAATACAGGCATCAAATGCATGCATGTCACGGGTGGTATGATGGTCCATAATAATGCAGTAAATGAATTATTGTTATAAAAGATCACACGCTAATCTTTAGAAATATTGTTCATACAACGTGTTTTTCAGTAGTGTTTACCTTGTCGTTGTATTTTGCATGAAAGTTTGGATATTTTTGGTAGATTTCAATTACCCCAATATTGACTGGGTAAATATAACATCAGGACTTGCTAGAGACATAAAGTTCTTGGATGTAATTAATGACTGCTTCATGGAGCGATTGGTTCAGGAATCAACAAGAGGAAGCTATTTTAGATTTAATTCTTAGCTGAACGCAGGATTTGGTGAGAGAGGTAACGGTGGTGGAGCTATTTGGCAACAGTGATCATAACATGATCAAATTTAAACTAATAACTGGAAGGGGAACAATAAGAAAATCTACAGCTCTAACACTAAACTTTCAAAAGGGAAATTTTGCTAAAATGAGGAAACTAGAAAAAACTGAAAAGTGCAGCCGCAAAAGTTAAGTGTTCAACAGGCATGGACATTGTTTAAAAATACAATCCTAGAGGCGCAGTCCAGATGTATTCCTCGCATTAAGAAAAGTGGAAGGAAGGCAAAATGATTACCATCATGGTTAAAAGGTGAGGTGAAAGAGGCTATTTTAGCCAAAAAAACATCCTTCAAAAACTGGAAGGATCCACCTGAAGAAAATAGGATAAAACATAAGCATTGTCAAATTAAGTGTAAAACATTGATAAGACAGGCGAAGAGAGAATTTGAAATGAAGTTGGCCACAGAGGCAAAAACTCATAACAAAAACATTTTAAAATATATCCGAAGCAAGAAATCTGTGAGGGAGTTGGTTGGACCATTAGATGACAGAGGGTTAAAGGGGCTCTTAGGGAAGATAAGGCCATTGCAGAAAGACTAAATCAATTCTTTACCTCCGTGTTTACTAATAAGGATGTTGGGGAGATACCAGTTCCAGAGATGGTTTTCAGGGGTGATGACTCAGATGAACTGAACGAAATCACTGTGAACCTGGAAGATGTAGTAGGCCAGACTGACAAACTAAAGAGTAGCAAATCACCTGGACTGGATGGTATGCATCCTAGGGTTCTGAAGGAACTAAAAAATGAAATTTCTGATCTATTAGTTAAAATTTGTAACCTATCATTAAAATCATCCATTATACCTGAAGACTGGAGGGTGACCAATGTAACCCCAATATTTAAAAAAAGGCTCCAGGGGACCAGTGAGCCTGACTTCAGTGCCGGTAAAAATAGTGGAAACTATTCTCAAGATCAAAATCGTAGAGCATATAGAAAGACATGATTTAATGGGACACTGTCAACATGGATTTACCCAAGGGAAGTCTTGCCTAACAAATCTGCTTCATTTTTTTGAAGGGGTTAATAAACATGTGGATAAAGGTGAACCAGTAGATGCAGTGTATTTGGATTTTCAGAAGGTGTTTGACAAAGTCCCTCATGAGAGGCTTCTACGAAAACTATAAAGTCATGGGATAGGAGGCGATGTCCTTTCCTGGATTACAAACTGGTTAAAAGACAGGAAACAGAGAGTAGGATTAAATGGTCAATTTTTTCAGTGGAAAAGGGTAAACAGTGGAGTGCCTCAGGGATCTGTACTTGGACTGGTGCTTTTCAATATATATATAAATGATCTGGAAAGGAATACGAGTCAGGTTATCAAATTTGCGGATGATACAAAATTATTCAGAGTAGTTAAATCACAAGCAGACTGTGATGCATTACAGGAGGACCTTGCAAGACTGGAAGATTGGGCATCCAAATGGCAGATGAAATTTAATGTGGACAAGTGCAAGGTGTTGCATATAGGGAAAAATAACCCTTGCTGTAGTTACACGATGTTAGGTTCCATATTAGGAGCTACCACCCAGGAAAAAGATCTAGGCATCATAGTGGATAATACTTTAAAATCGTCGGCTCAGTGTGCTGCAGCAGTCAAAAAAGCAAATAGAATGTTAGGAATTATTAGGAAGGGAATGGTTAATAGAACGGAAAATGTCATAATGCCTCTGTATCGCTCCATGGTGAGACCGCACCTTGAATACTGTGTACAATTCTGGTCGCCGCATCTCAAAAAAGATATAGTTGCGATGGAGAAGGTACAGAGAAGGGTAACCAAAATGATAAAGGGAATGGAACAGCTCCCCTATGAGGAAAGGCTGAAGAGGTTAGGGCTGTTCAGCTTGGAGAAGAGACGGCTGAGGGGGGATATGATAGAGGTCTTTAAGATCATGAGAGGTCTTGAATGAGTAGATGTGACTCTGTTATTTACACTTTCGAATAATAGAAGTCCTAGGGGGCATTCCATGAAGTTAGCAAGTAACACATTTAAGACTAATCGGAGAAAATTCTTTTTCACTCAACGCACAATAAAGCTCTGGAATTTGTTGCCAGAGGAGGCGGTTAGTGCAGTTAGTGTAGCTGAGTTCAAAAAAGGTTTGGATAAGTTCTTGGAGGAGAAGTCCATTAATGGCTATTAATCAATTATACTTAGGGAATAGCCACTGCTATTAATTGCATCAGTAGCATGGGTTCTTCTTAGTGTTTGGGTAATTGCCAGGTTCTTGTGGCCTGGTTTTGGCCTCTGTTGGAAACAGGATACTGGGCTTGATGGACCCTTGGTCTGACTCAGTATGGCATATTCTTATGTTCCAATGGGTTTTGGAATTTAAATTTTGTTTCCTAAAGTTTTTTGAAGATTTTAAAAGAGATTTTTCTACACAATAAGAAATCAAAACAGCAAAGCAAAGAACAGTTAAGACTATCATCAAACCGGTCACTGAGACAGTGCACCTTATATCTAATGAACATTATGGTCCAATGCATGTTTTTGAGAGTTCTCTGATTGCTTAATGTTTAAAATAGTGGTATCTACCATGCCAAGTGGGGAGTGTTCTGCCTTCGCAGTATCTATAAATATATGTATATATGTTTCCATGTTATGCTACCACCTTGTGTCATCGCATTGATATTGCACGGTTTGGGTTCTCTACATGTTCTAGAGCTCATCCACCTGATTGGTTATCTTTTGAATGCTTCTGAGGTCTTTATTGGATCTTTCCTGTTTTGCTTGTCTCTCTCTTTCTATGCCTTTCTCCTCTTCCTATTGATCCTTTTTCTCATGAAATGCCTGGAACAGTTTGCCTCTGTATTTCCTTCAGTTGGAAATGGGCTCTCTGCAGGCAAGCAGCTCCTCCTGAAATCTGCCTCATGCTCTGTAGAAGCATTGCTTTTCACCATTCATATTCAACAGCTTCTATCTCAGCTCCAGTTGCTTCCTTTGGACTATAGAGCTTCCAGACAGAACGTATCACAGCTGTGACAATCTCTTCTATCTGTGCAGCTATTCTTTATGTTTTCTCATGTTTTTTGGTATTCAAGAACTGAGTTTTCTCTGGAATTTGAAGCTGGGAATAAGGTTTAACTGACTGTCTAATTGCTGAAGCTAAATAATCGAGAGCTGAGGTCAGTACATAAGCTTAATTATGTATATTCTTGTGTTCACCGCTTAGGGACATTTGTATAGGTGGTATATAAATATTAAGAAGTACAAATGCAAAATACACTTGTTTTCTGCTCCCATCTGCTGGTAAGGGATTATAACCTACTTGTCTGGACTAGTCTGGCAGGACTCAAAGAAGGTTAAATTTGTATTTACCAGATAATTTCCTTTCCTTTAGTCCTAGCAGACCAATCCACACCTGCAGGATTCCACTACATGCCAGTAGGTGGAGGCAGAGAACTCTTTTCATGTTTCTTTACGTCATTCATACTATATATTCTGGGATAGCTGGGTGGTTCATCAGTAACCTCTTGCCCTAGTCAATTAGGTTGCTGGCCTTTGTTTCTTAGTCTTTTTTCTTCTCTTTTTTCTTTTTCTTTTTTTTTTATTGGGAGGGTACTTGGACTGGTCTGCTAGAATTAAAGAAAATTATCTGGTAAGTATAAATGTCCCCGTTTGGTTCTGCAGACCACTCCATACTTGTGGTATGTACCCAAGCAATACTTAGTTTGGGTGGGACATGGCCCCCATGGCCCCCAACACCATTTTACTAAACTTCAACTCCTCTTCTACTTGCAGGTCTAGCCTATAATGCTATGTGAATGTACCCCAGGAGGACCAAGTCGCTGCTCTACAAATATCCCTAGGTGTTGCTGCCTTGCTGTCTGCCCATGAGGTTTTCTGTGCCCTTGTTGAATGAGTGCACAAAGCCCTTGGGGCCTGTTTTCCCTATCTAATTTATGTTGCTACTATCACTTCCTTAATCTAGCATGCAATTAAGAGTTTAGATGCTGCCTGGCCTTCTTTGACTTCTAAAAGGACAAGCATCCTGGCTGTCTTTCTGAACTTATTGGTGACCATTAAGTAATGTAGCTGGGGAAGAAGGTAATTCTTATTACTTGGCGGGATACTGAGCCTCCCTCTTACTGGACTTGGCAGATTCATTTTCAGACTGATGCAGATGGAGCAGCACCTCGCTCGCAGTTCGCCCAAATTACGGAAATTATTTCTCCACACTTGGGAATCGTATATCCAAACGTTGCCCCACAAAGCCAGAAGTTTGGCTCTCAACAATTAAAGAAGTCATTTGAGAGAGCATACGATGAATACTTGAGATATCTTCGGTCTCCGGGAGGGGGGATAGGGGGAGGGATTTTCTAGGGGAGGGGGGTATGTTGATGTATTGTTTTCAAAATAGGGTGATAATTCGAGGTTCAATATTCTGCTTTACAATGTATTCTGATTTACAATGTACATAGGCTTCTATGCTGTGCTCTTTCTTTGTCAGTTTCACCCAATAAAAACAATTTATACATAAGATGTGATCTGTATTTTATACAGGAACACCGGTATATAAAAATCTAAAAATAATAATAATAAGTAATGTAGCAGCACCCTTTGGACATCTAGAGGGTGAGGTTTCCCCTCGTTCCTCCTCCATCCGCTTTCATCAGAGCCGGCAGAACAATTTTTTGGTTGAGTAAAACTCAGACAATACCTTAGGAAAGAAGGACAGGACGGGATGGATGACTTTTCTGTCATTATGAATCGACAAGTAGGGTTCCCTACAAGATAGGACCTGGATTTCTGAAATCTACCTAGCTGAGCATATTACTACTAGGAAGTCTGCCTTCAGTGTAAGGTCCTTTAGTGTTACTCTACTAAGCGGCTCAAAGGAGCCTTGGATAAGGCCCTTAACACCACAATAAGATCACATGTAGGTTTACCTGGCATTTCGGGGGCTGTGAATATCCTTTTTTTCTCTAGCCTGTCCCTCTCAAGAGCCAAGCTGTAAGATATCGATCTGCCTTTTCCCAACTGTCTGAGCCCTGCCTGAGCAGGTTCCTTTATCTTTATCTTTATCTTTTATTTAAATTTTTTAATCGCTAAAAAAAACCTAGGCAATGACAGCATAAAACATACAGGTTCCTGGCTTTTCCTAGTCTCAAAGGTGCGTCTTTGCTTAACCTCACTAGATCTACATACCAAGGTCCTCTGGACCAGTCTGGAGCTCCATAATGATCCAGCCCTCCTGTTCTGCTGCTTTCCTCAGTATCCTTGCTTTCAAGGGCTATAAGAGCGATTTGAAGCACTTGGTGTCGCGTGCCGAGAGTCGCACAATGAAGGAGCACAACAAAGGGGAGTGCCCCTTTGTGCGTCCCTTCGTGCAGACCCAAGACATTCAAATTGTTGAACAACAATGCGTCGACCATAACAGTGAAGACTTCAAGAGGAAGATATGCCCCAGAAACCGTAGGTAACAAAAATATAACTCACAATCTGGTCTAACAATAAAAAGGTAATAACTTGTAATTCATATTTGAAAAAGACGATATATAGAATTCTGATGCATATCCCCTTAAAAGATGTTATGACGAATTATTTTTTTCTCTCCTTTTTATTAATTTAATATACAATCGTTATCTAAAAAAAACATGTTAATATCAGACCCATTAACAGATGATAAACCTGATGTTTTGGCTGAAACCCAGTGACTTAGTCACTGTAAATCAGATTACCAATGAAAAATACACTGCTTTTTCACTACCAAAAAAGTACGAAGAGTAGGTGGCTTAATGCTAATAACAAAAAAATCTTTAAATATGAAGCTTGTACCTACTCATATTGACTATCATTATGAAGTAGCTTTAATCGAATCAGAGACTTTACAATTATGTTTAGTATATTGTCCCCCCGGTATCTTGGAACATAATACTTCCCCTAACATTGAGTTTTTTGTTTCTAAATTAAATCCAAAAAAACCTTCAATAGTATTTGGAGATTTTAATCTCCATTTCGATGTTGGCCCTTTTTCACTTCTTTGTCAGATCTTACTTGATGTACTATTAGCATTGGGTTATCAAATAGAGTCAACTAAATCTTCACATAGAGCTGGCCATTCACTGGATGTAATTTTTTCAAACTTTAATTTAGTGAAGGATTTTAAGAACAACTATGTACCAGTTCCCTGGTCTGACCATTTTTTAATTAAAGCCGATGTGACCTTTGATAAGAAAACTGAAGTTTCTGAAAACAAACCGACATCTTTTGAATTCCATCCCCCTTTAAATATTGAAAGAACGCAAGCAGCTCTAGAGATCTGTCTTCCAAAAATAGATATGTCAAATACATCAAATGTGATACAATCTTGGTTTAAAATCATAAATGAAATGACATGATATAAATCCACAAAAAACCAAAACTATCAAAGTAAACAAAAAATGTAACCCTTGGTACAATAAAGCTATTAAAGAAACAAAGCAAAAACTTAGGGTAAAGGAGAGGGCATGGAGAAAAAAATAAATGTACAACAACTCTAACGAATTATCGTGTATACCTTGCCTTCTATAAGAAATGAATTGACAAAACAAAAAAGGCATAGTACCAAAATTAAAAAATTTTCTGGAAATCCCAAAACCTTATTTGAACTAGTGAACCTGCTAATTTTCCACCCTACACAATCCGATACGAACACGAATGTAATTCTGAGTCAAGAACTGGCTTGCTTCTTTAAAAACAAAATTGATCAAATAAATACAAGTTTAGACAAGATTCCTAAACATGAAATAAAAATGAATCGAAAGGAAATATCACCATGGATAGAGTTTAACGAAACAACAATGGAACAAGTTATAAAGCTTATACAAAAGCTAAATCCAGCTGAACATCCTGTGGATGTAATTCCAATATTAACTCTTAAACAGCTGACACAAACAATTGCACCAACTATTTATTCCATTGTTAACTGATCCTTGAAAGAAGGATATTTACCCTTAGAATTAAAAAAAAGCTATTATAAAACCAATTTTAAAAAAGAAAAATTTAGATAGTAAAGTCTTAAACAACTATAGACCAATTTCAAATCTCCCATTTTTGGCAAAAGTAATTGGAAAAAATTGTCATGACTCAGCTAAATGAGCATTTAGAGGATAATGATTTACTATATCATACCCAATTTGGGTTTAGGAAAAACGTAAACACAGAAACCTTACTTTTATCATTACAAGATTCTGTATTAAAAGGCTTTGACGTGGGAAATAAATACTTGCTATTGTTCCTTGATGTGTTAGCCGCATTTGACACTGTGGACCATGGAATCCTGATATATAGGTTAAACGAGTGTGGGATCAAAGGGAAACCATTACAATGGTTAGCTTCTTATCTAAAAGACAGGACTTACCAAGTTAAAATAAATAATGTATTATCTGAAACAATTAATCTTGATAACGGGATGCCTCAGGGTTCAGCATTATCGGCAACCTTGTTTAATATCTATATGACTCCACTCTGCCACCTATTATCAGGGCTTGGTTTAAAAAACTATCTATATGCAGACGATATTCAGATTCTTATACCTGTAAATGATACTATTGAAAAAGCTTTTCAAATGATCTCAATATATCTTAATGCAATTAGACAACTATTGAATCAAATGAAACTAAGTATCAATATTGGAAAAACGGAAATAATGCTACTCGAGAGAAAAATCTCTCCAAAGCACACTAACCTACAGTTTAAATTTGAAGATCTGAAAATGAATTTAGGAACCACTATTAGAGATCTAGGGGTCCACAATAAAGCAAAAGAAGGTTATCATAAATTATTAATACTCGGGAGATTGAAACCACTACTTAAATAAAAAGATTTTAGAACCATACTGCAGGCCTTAATATTTTCATCTACAGACTATTGTAATGCATTACTGTTAGGTTTGCCCTATACCACCATACTTCCTCTTCAAATAATGCAAAATTTAGCCGCCAGAAAACCTACTGGAACAAATAGAAAACAACATATTACTCTCGTGTTGGCTGAACTACACTGGCTTCCAATAGAACAAAGAGTGCAATATAAAGTGTTAAACATCTTACATAAGGCTATCCATAATGAAAAGGTAGAATGGTTGAACGCAGCAATAAGGCTACACGTACCACAGAGAAATTTAAGATTGGCCAACAAGGGCCTTTTATCAACTCAGTCTTTGGTATCTGCCAAGTTGACATCAGTAAGAGAAAGGGCATTATCTCTATCTGGCCCCACAATATAGAATACTTTACCTGCCGAATTGAGATTGGAACCAAATGCAGCACAATTTAAGAAAAAAAATTAGAACCTGGTTATTCCAACAGGCTTTTGAGACTGGAAAAGCATAGTTCCAGGAGAGCAGCAGAAATTATTATAGCAGATAGCTTGTTAAGAACTATGGTATAATTGGCTATTTTAAGAGCTATGGTATGAACTATGGTATGATTAGTTACATGCATGAATGAAGTTTAAATGAAACTTGTATTTTAATAATGTAATAATGCATGAATGAAGCTAGAGATTTTAGTTTTGCTTTTATAGTAGACTACTAGTAACCCTTTTATATTGCTTTATATTATATTGTTATTGTTTTCTACATTGTAAACCAATATAATGGTAATAACCAAATACCGGTATAAAATTTTTTAAAAAATAAAATAAAAATAAATAAAAATCTTCCTACCACTCTTGTGAATGCCTTGTCCGCTAGTTCCCATTCTCCCTAGTTTAGCATGAGTCTGCTAAGGTAGTCTGCTTGCATATTCTCCTTTTCTGTCTTGTAGCTGGCCAACAACCCCATCAGGTTTGGCTCTGTTCCACCTCTGTCTAACTGCCAATTCTGTGTATCTCCTTGTCTGTTTAAATATGATATTGCTGTGATGCTGTCTGAAAAGAACTCTTACCAGCCTTGCTCTCACCCTGGGGCTTAAGTCCTTGAGTGCCAGCCTTACTGCTCTCAGTTCCAAGAGGTTCATTGAGGCCTCTCTCTCCATGGCTGACCATTTGCCCTGCACCATCTGCTCTTTGCAATGTGCTCCCTAGCCAAACCTGCTGGCATCTATTGTTAGAAGGCAATTTATTGTTAGGGGTCAGCTTAGTCCCACCAGGGTGGATCATACTATCAGTCACCAATGCAGGCTGGCCCTGGCCTCAGAGCTTAATCTGAGCCTCTTCCCATATTTTCAACTGCTGAGGTTCCATTTGGAGAGCAATGCTGTCTATAGTGGGTGCATATGAGCTTTTGCCTATGGGACTACCTCTATGGTTTCTGCCCCCCCCAGCACTGCAAGTATTCTCTTGCTGTGGGCTTCCTGATTCCTCACCTGGTATCTTAGCTTGTCTGCTCTGCTCTTTCCTGCATCAGGAATACCTTTGCCTGCTCGGTGTTGAACAGGGCCTCTAGGTAGACAACCTTTGTAATGGCTGAAGAATGCTCTTTGGCTCATTCACTACTCATCCTAATGCCTTGAGGAGCACCTGCTCTTCTCCTCTGACCTGGCCCTGATTAGACAGTCGTCTAAATATGGGTGCACTGGAATACTTTTCCTCCTTAGGACTACTGCCACTACCACCATCACTTTCGAGAAAGACCTTGGTGCTGTAGCTAGTCCAAACTATAGTGCTTTGAACTAATAATAGTCCCCCAGCACCGCAAATCTCAAATACTTCCAATGCGTTTCTCTGATGGGAATGTGTGAATAAGCATCTGCTAGGTCCAGGAATTCCCCCTTCCTGGCTGCCTCTATGACCAACCTCAATGTTTCCAACCTGAACTTTCAAACCTTGAGATCTCTGTTTACTCTCTTCAAATCTAGGACTGGGCGAAACGTCCCTTCATTTTTGGGCACTACAAAATATAGGGAGTAGCAACCTGCCCCCCTCTCTGACACTGGCACTGGAACTATCGCTTCTAGTGCTATCGGCTTGTCTAAGGTTTCTCTGATTGCCTTCCCCTTCTCTTGCGACCTGCATGGTGATCTTAGAAAACATTCTGGTACTGGGGTGGCTAATTCCAGGGTGTACCCTAGGCAGATCACCTCCAGGATCCAGCTGTCCCTCGTGTCTTGGACTCACTCCTTAAAGAACAGTATTAGATAACCACACACTGGTGGAATCTCAGAGTAGGTCCCCAAACCATCACTTAGCCCCCTTAAATCCCCCGGGAACTCTGAGGGCCTTATCTCTGACCCAACCCTGTGGTGCCCGAAATGGCTGCCTCTATTGGGGTCTAAAGCCCTGATTGTTTGGCATACTTACCTGCCTAACTCTTCTAAATTCCTTGGTTTTTAATTTGAATGGCCTTGTTGGTACCCTAATCTAATCCTCTGGAAGTCTCTGCTGCTTTGTGTCTGCTAAGGTGTCTAACTCCTCTCCAAACAGGAGGTGTCTTCTAAAGGGCAAGACGCTGAGCCTGGATTCTGAGGGCGCATCTGCTGCCCAATGCCTTAGCCACAGGAACCTCCTTGACACTACCACAAATGCCATCTGCTTGGCCGAGGTCCTTATTAAATCGTAAAGTGTGTCTGCCAGGAAGTCTGCCCCTGTCTCTATTCTGGCCATTTTGTCTCCTGGACCTCTCCTATGCCTAGAGCTTCCTCTTGATGCTGTTGAAGCCATTTAATTAATGCTCGGCTACATAGTCACCGCACACAGCTGCCTGTAGAGACAAACTGGGTGTCTCAAATGTTTTTTTGTTTTTTTTTCAGAAAGGCTTCTATCTATCCTGTCCATCTCTCAAAGATGTGCCCTCTTCTACTGGAATAGTTATCTTTTTTCACACTGCTGCCACTGGGGCGTCTATCTTCAGTACCTTCAGCAACTTTCCTCATTCTGCTGTAGCGGGTAGAGCGAGCTCATTAGGTATTTTGATTTCAGGGGTGAATCTGGTGCAACCCATTCTCCCTCAGTCATTTCCTTTATAGCAGGGTGGAGGGGAAAAGCTCTTGAAGGCCTCCTCATACATCTGAGAACTGAACCCACTTGCACTGAACCCACTTTTCCACCTCCTTTTCCTTGCCTGTCTCCTGCAGGCTCAATGCCTGCATTATTTTTACTGTTTAGGAGGCTCAATTCTTATTTTCTAAATGGCCTCACCACTACATCTGTCCCTTCACCCCCCTCTTCTTCCATTGCTAATTCCTCAGGGAGTTATATATCACCTAAATCACTATCCAACTCCTGGGGGAGGGGGGGGGGGCTCTCCCTCTTTCCTGGGCTTTTCTGTCCCTGGACTGTGCTGTATTCCTGTAGAGGAAACTAACCCCAAGGTCTCCTCCAGAGCAGCTCCTTTGGCTTTTATCTTCTTTAGGCTTGGTGCATTAACATAAATTCAGTGGAAAACTCTGTTTCCTGCACCCTGTTTTCTTGCTCATGGGGCCTTTGCTCTCCATATTGCATCCCTCCATGAGGAACACTCTGCCCGATCTGACTGTTCCCACGGCTCTATCTGAGCCAGCGTCAGCGGTGGGTCTTCCTGCAGTCTGCCTCTCCCCTCCTCACCTCCTTTCCAGTGTTTACTGTCCGGAGAATCAAGGCCATCACAACAAGGGCACAAAGAGCTCGCAATGGAGCTCTGCCTCCTCATGCCACATTGTGCACATTCATGGCCCCTTTCGGCCATGCTTTGTGCTGCTGGAGGAGGTGGAAAAGGATCAAACTTCTGTGCTCGCTCGTCATCTGCTCCCTATGAAGCATGCCTCTCACCCCCTCCCCTTACCCCCACCCCCGGAAGTGCCTTATGCAGACCATGGCTTCTTGAGGACTCACCCAGGAGAATCTCTTTTTCTTTTTTTTTTTGGCGGAGAGGTAAAGGCGGCGGGGGGGGGGGTCCACCCTGGAGTCCCAGCTCTGCTACTTACAGTCCTGTCCCTGCAACAATCTTTTTATTTATTTATTTTTTTAATAGTTCACAGCTATCTCAGACTGCCACCACCTAGCTGGAGGCAGATAACTACTGAGGAACTGCCCAGACATCCCAGAATATATAGCATGAATGTCATAAAGAAGCATGAAGAGAGTTCTCTGCCTCCACCTTTCCGGTACGCAGGTGTGGACTGGTCTGCAGTACGAAAAGGAAAGGAAAGGCAGTTATCAGGTAAGACTAAATTTCAGCTTACTGTAATAAGGAGCACAGGGCCTTGTCTTGTCAACTTTTAAATTGGGTGTACAACTATCCATGCGGGTCCTTATTGGCATAGTAAAAGAAGGTGGTGGTATCAGGCTTTCCTTAGTGCTTAAATAAGAAACAAAACAAACAAAAGGAATGTACCAGTCTTATTGAATATGGAGGCAAAGAAGACACATCAGGCAGGTTTCATGGCAGGCAGGAAAAGGACTGAGCAGTCCCAAGGGTCCTCTTTTTATTGTACATTCATACAAAGGCGGATGATGTGTCATCACATGATTGGTTCCTTTCCACATAGCAACAGACGTATCACCACACTATTGGCTTGGCTCAGGGGGGGTGTACGGATCATTTCATTGGCTGCTGAATCCTATACCTCCTGACTTTGTCCTGCCTCTGACTAGGGAAAACCCAGCCCTTCTTTCAGGCTATCAGGGTTAATTATAAGCCAGAGAAATACATGAAGTCAGGTATCCTTTCCTAGGCAGAGAGGCTTAAGCACAAGTGATGCTTTATTCAGCGCAAAGGTCAGGGAGAAGGGAAGTTAGTGTTAAACCCTGAAATGGCTTGCTGGCAAAGCTCATAATTCCCACACAGTCTGATATTAATTCACAGTTTGGCCAAAAGAAAATATCTCCACAATATTGATAATTGATTGGGCAACAGCTGAATTAAGATCTGACTGGTACATTCCTTTTGTTTGTTTTGTTGACATTTTGTATGCAGGATTGTTTTTGGCTCTTTGTGGTTGTTTTGTTAAATAAGGAACAAACATGATTTTCCATCATGCACTCTTACCGTACCATTTATATAGGTAAGACCACAGAACAGCACCATTACTATATCTAGGATCTTTATTATAAAACCCATTACAGTGTATCTATTTCTTAAAAGATCACCACGTAAAACCTAGATATAGAACACAGCAGCAAAATAAAAAAAATTTGTATAATAACCAGGAAGAGTGGGCCAGACTAATTCCCTCCATTGTGTTATTTATTTATTTATTTATTTATTTATTTAGTACGTACTCTTATATACCTATATTCTTGTAACAAGTTACAAATCACTTTGGTTTACAAATTTACTTTGGTGTTCTGAGACCTCTGGGTATTATTTCTGTGCTTATGTATTCTGTCAGCAAGTATTTCCCCCCCCCCCCCCCCCCCCAACTACTCAAGCTTTCTGGGCAAGCTACTCAAATCCTTCTTTGATTCATATGTCAATCACTCTTTGCTGTAATAGCTGCTTTTCTAACTATTGGCCTCTAACAGATGACATATCCAGCTAAAGTTAGCCAAGCAAGTTATCAGGGATATTCAGGAGCATAAACATGCTGACTATACTCTAATAAAGTTATTTGGGTAATATTTTCCGGATATTACCCAAATAACTTTATTAGAGTTATTTGGATAACTTTCAAACCTAACCAGCTACGTTGAAATATAAATTATATAGCAATTTGTGGCTGAACTAGGAAAAGAATAATCCTAGCGGGCCTGCAGGCCCAATTCCCCTCCCCACTGAAAAAAAGGAAAAGTAATGTGCGCCATAGTGCCTAAAACTCCTCCTTATCCCCTCCCCCCATGCCCACCATAAGATACAAACTACATTGTAGGCTTATTAGCTGAAGTAGCCTCCCTAAGCCATCCCCTGCCAAATTCATAGAATCTGGAATCCAGTGTTCTTCTTAAGCCCACCTTCCCCCTCGCCATGCCCCAAAGCCCCATGGCTACCAGAAGCTGGGTGTAAGCATCCAGCTCCTGCTGGTATCCAGCGTTGCTATACCTAGGAACTTTTGATTTACAGTCACTCTGAAATGTTCATCGATACACAACATGACCCCCTCACATATACTCCCTCCCCCACCCTCACGACTATCTCTCCCCACCCCGAACTCACCAGCGGCATCTACCTCCTCCTTAGGGCCACTGGGGATTTGGGCTGAGGGTTTAGGTTGGGCTTGGGGAGGAAGGTGGAAGGAACCTGGATTCCAGATTATTGTGCAAATTTGGTCGGGGGGGGGGGGGGATGCTTCTAGATTTTGATAGGCCTGCAACATCTTTTGTATCTTTTGGAGGAAAGGGGTGGGGAGGGGGTTTGATCGCTATGTCACACATTTTTTTCCTCTTTAGCAGGGTGGGGGATTGGGCCTTGCAGGCTCGCTAGGATTATATTCTTTTATTTTGTTCAGTTACTTAAGCAGCTATATAATTTGAATATAGTTGGTTAAAGCTAAAGCTGCCCAGGGGATACGTTCCCGGATATCTTTAGACCTGGCTAAATGTAGCTGGATGCCACTGATATTCACAGTGATCTCCTGGCTAAGTTTTAGCCCCATCCCAGAATGCCTCTTTTTTTTTTTTTTTATCCAAATAAGTTTTAACTGTATAAAGACTCATCCAGTTAAAACTTATCTGTGCATTGGGGAGGGGCAGTATTTAAACCACTGATTGGCTAAGTCTTGAAATTAGCCAGGCAAATCCCTTTGAATAGTGACCTCATGCTGCCTGCTCCCGATGAGGGAGTGTGCCTCTCTTAACAGCTTGATCTTATCACTCCGGCTAGCAAAAACTCTGTTTTAGCCCTGATTGTTTTTAGGTTGCATTATCTGCCCAGCTGTTGGAGACCAGCTCTGCAATGTTTTTGGATGAAATACTAACTTGCTTACTGTAGTTCATCATCGCATGCATACAAACTGCAACACACACCCCCCTAACTTTTAACCCCAATGTCTGAAGCTATAGTAAATGTTGAAATAAAGAAAACTACAATAATATGCATTTAAAACTTTGTGTTTCATGTTAAATACTGGAGAGCACTATGCATACAACTTAATATTCTCAAACCACCAGCTGCATGACTGTGATGTACAGTCTTTATTTATTTATTTAGACTCTTTTATATACCGAAGTATAGCAGTCTGCCTTCACTCCGGTTTACATTTTAAAAAACATAATACAGAGAACGCACAATTAAACCGTGAACAGATAACTTGTTACATTTAAGGCAAAAAGCAATAGTGGATAAACAAGAATTATAGCGAACATCCAAATAAACGGATGTTTATTTGGATGTTTGCTATAAAACGATAGTATTGTGATGCTATCTTATTTGAAGACACAAATTACTTCAGTGTCACACAAACACAAGCATAGTGGAATGAATCCAAGACTCCAAACCTTTTAGCACTTGACATATCTTTAGCATGTATATTTTTAGTGGCCTTAAGTGGAACTCAAATACAGCATGAGTGAGATGAGTTTTAGAACTGAGCTCTTATATTTGAAATGTTAATGAGGGAAGTTGATGCAGGTGCCTTTGGATTAAGATACTGTACATGGAAGTGTCAATCAACAGGCTTTCAAAGATCTGAAAGAATGTCTAGGTGAGGTTGTCTTTCTGTGTTAGGGAAAAGGCACTGATGTAGCTTCTTGGTTCATTATGGACATTTAAACATCACCTCGTGGCTCTGTTGTGGTATTGCTTGTAGTAGTTGTGATAGTTGTACACTCTGTCGTCATGGTTGTAGTTGTGGGAGATGGTGGTGGAGTGGTTGGAGTACCCGCAGTACTAACTGTAGGTGCTGCTATGAAAGTAACTACATTTGCTGAAGGAAACCTTGGTTGGGCAGGAACTGTAGGAATGTAGATGGGCACTCGGATGGCTGTAATTGAAGGAGCAATTCTAGGAAGAGATATGACTGTAGGAGTTAGAAGCACATTGGGGGATTGCATTGCTAGTATACCAGGTGAGTTGTTGGGAATAAATGATCTCATATTTGCTCCTTGAACTGGCTGTAAAATAAAATCATAAAATGTATTATTATTACATGTGATCTTTAATATTCACACACCGTAGCAGCATTATGGTTATGACAAAATATCCAGAGTCAAAGAGTTGGAGATTAATTTACTAGGAATCTGTAGAATCAGTCCCAATTCCTGGGTATTATGATCAAAATAAATGTTTCCTATTTCATATAGCTCATTTCTTTCCAAGATAACTAGCCATATGATACTGTAGATCTGGGATGTCAAGCTCCAGTCTTTGAGGGCCACAAATAGGTCTAGTTTTCATGATATCAAGAATGAATATTCAGGAGGTATATATGCATGCATTTGAATTACAAAACTATTCATCTGAATATTTTAGTTATCCTGAAAACCAGACCTATATGGAGGCCAGAGTTTGAGACACCCTGCTATAGACAGAGGGACTACGACAGAAGTTAATGAAATTTTCAGCACTCTGTGATTGATTCTGTTAACATGGAATAAACTTAGTTTTTGGGTACTTGCCAGGTTCTTATGGCCTGGATTGGCCACTGTTGGAAACAGGATGCTGGGCTTGATGGACCCTTGGTCTGACCCAGTATGGCATGTTCTATTTTTTTTTTCTATTAAGAGTTGCTCAATAGAAAACCTTTCAAAACTACCCTGGGTTACACTTTTGAAAGATTCTTGCCATATAAACAAAATAGAAGATGCTCATTTCTAATATCTTTTGTGTTAAAAAGTTGATGCCCTATTAAACAAAGGGTATTTGTCTTTATTCTTACTTTTCTGGTCAATTTAAAAAGCCTGTTCATAAAATAAGGGTCTATAAAACTCAAATGTTACAGAATGCCTATAACAATTGATCTACCATCTTATTCTATACTGTATTAACTCTTAAAAATGTGGTTTCTTGCACTGAATTAATTTTAATGATAAATTTCTGTTAAAATGGATTCTGCTAAAATGTAGTGGCAATAAATTATAGTTTTAGCACATTTTGCTCATGTCCTAGCATAGCACAGCTGAAGACAGAAGTCAGGCTGCAATAGATGAGAATTAAATCTGTATTTTAACATCTCAATAATTAAATTTAGGATGTGGAAGACTTCCAACCTGTATTTAAAAAAATATTTTCCAGTCTGTAGAGTTATTAACACTATATATTTATTAACACATTTTTTACTAAAACTTAATGGAGCTTTTTCACCCCCTTTAGGATAAATTTTACAGATTTTGTTTTTGTAGAATTTAGACACTGGCCATGACAATTATTTTTCACTTCCATACATCCTACCTTAGCTACTGAAACAGTGAAGATCTGTGGAAATTTTTCACGAACATAAAAGAAAATTTTGTTTTCATTCTTGTGATTTTATGGTTCTCTGCTTTAAGGCTAAGTTTCATACAGGAATCCACAGATTATTTGTATAGCACTATCAAGTGTATGCAGCATTATAGAAACATAGAAACATAGAAATGACGGCAGAAGAAGACCAAATGGCCCATCCAGTCTGCCCAGCAAGCTTCCCTCATTTCTTCTCCCATACTTATCTGTTTCTCTTAGCTCTTGGTTCTAATTCCCTTCCACCCCCGCCATTAATGTAGAGAGCGGTGATGGAGCTGCATCCAAGTGAAATATCTAGCTTGATTAGTTAGAGGTAGTAGGGGTAGTAACCGCCGCAATAAGCAAGCTACACCCATGCTTATTTGTTTTTACCCAGATTATGTTATACAGCCCTTATTGGTTGTTTATCTTCTCCCCTGCCGTTGAAGCAGGGAGCTATGCTGGATATGCGTGAGGTATCAGTTTTTTTCTTCTCCCCTGCCGTTGAAGCAGAGAGCTATGCTGGATATGCATCGAAAGTGAAGTATCAGGCACATTTAGTTTGGGGTAGTAACCGCCGTAACAAGCCAGCTACTCCCCGCTTTGTGAGTGTGAATCCTTTTTTCTTCTCCCCTGCCATTGAAGTTATGCTGGATATGCGTGAAGTATCAGTTTTTCTTTTCCCCTGCCGTTGAAGCAGAGAGCTATGCTGGAAATTTGTGATGTATCAGTCTTTCTCCCATGCCGTTGAAGCAGAGAGCCATGCTGGATATGCGTCGAGAGTGAAGTATCAGGTACATTTGGTTTGGGGTAGTAACCGCCGTAACAAACCAGCTACTCCCCGCTTTGTGAGTGCGATCCCTTTTTTCTTCTCCCCTGCCGTTTAAGCAGAGAGCTCTGCTGGATGTGTGAAGTAACAGTTTTTCTTTTCCCCTGCTGTTGAAGCAGAGAACTATGCTGGATATGCATTGAAAGTGAAGTATAAGAATGGAGTGATCAAGCTAGTTGAAAGACATCAGGAATAGAGGAAGGTGGAGGTAGTAATTTGGATATTTGGTTTGGGGTAGTAACCGCCGTAACAAGCCAGCTACTCCCGTCTTTGTGAGTGCAAATCCTTTTTTCCACATTTCCTCTTGCTGTTGAAGCTTAGAGTGATGTTGGAGTCACAGTAACCATGTGTATGTTTATTGAATAAGGGTATTGTCTCCAGGCAGTAGCCATCATTCTGGCGAGTCACCCACTCTTCATTGGCGGCCTCTTGACTTTATGGATCCACAGTGTTTATCCCACGCCCCTTTGAAGTCCTTCACAGTTCTGGTCTTCACCACTTCCTCCGGAAGGGCATTCCAGGCATCCACCACCCTCTCCGTGAAGAAATACTTCCTGACATTGGTTCTGAATCTTCCTCCCTGGAGCTTCAAATCGTGACCCCTGGTTCTGCTGATTTTTTTCTTATGGTAAAGGTTTGTTGTTGCCTTTGGATCATTAAAACCTTTCAAGTATCTGAAAGTCTGTATCATATCACCTCTGCTCCTCCTTTCCTCCAGGGTGAACATATTTAGATTCTTCAATCTCTCCTCGTACGTCATGCGATGAAGATCCTCCACCTTCCTGGTCGCCCTTCTCTGTACCGCTTCCATCTTGTCTTTGTCTTTTTGTAGATACGGTCTCCAGAACTGAACACAGTACTCCAGGTGAGGCCTCACCAAGGACCTGTACAAGGGAATAATCACTTCCCTTTTCTTACTCGATATTCCTCTCTCTATGCAGCCCAGCATTCTTCTGGCTTTTGCTATCGCCTTGTCGCATTGTTTCGCAGACTTCATATCATTAGACACTATCACCCCAAGGTCCCTCTCCTGCCCCCCCATCGAATACAGTTCATTCGGATTTCCGCTCCCCATATGCATGACTTTGCACTTCTTGGCATTGAATCTCAGCTGCCATATCTTCGACCACTCTTCCAGTTTCCTTAGATCCCGTCTCATTCTCTCCACTCCTTCCGGCGTGTCCACTCTGTTGCAGATCTTAGTGTCATCCGCAAAAAGACAAACCTTACCTTCTATCCCGTCCGCAATGTCGCTCACAAAGATATTGAACAGGACCGGTCCCAACACCGATCCTTGCGGTACACCACTTAAAACTGCTCTCTCTTCAGAGAAGGTTCCGTTTACCATCACACATTGTCTTCTGTCCGTCAACCAATTTGCAATCCAGGTCACCACCTTGTCACTCACTCCCAAGCTTCTCGTTTTATTCACCAGTCTCCTGTGCGGAACCGTATCAAAAGCTTTGCTGAAATCCAAGTATATGACATCGAGCGCTCTTCCTTGGTCCAATTCCTTGGTTACCCAGTCAAAAAAGTCAATCAGATTTGTCTGACAGGATCTTCCCCTGGTGAATCCATGTTGCCTCTGGTCCATCAATTCTCCGGACTGTAGATAGTTCACTATTCTCTCTTTCAGCAGAGACTCCATTACTTTTCCCACCACCGAAGTGAGGCTAACCGGCCTGTAGTTGCCAGCCTCCTCCCTGTTCCCACTCTTGTGAAGCGGGACCACCACCGCTCTTCTCCAGTCTCTCGGCACCACTCCCGTTTCTAGGGATCTATTGAACAGGTCACACAGCGGACCCGCCAGAACATCTCTGAGCTCCCTCAATATCCTTGGATGAATCCCATCAGGCCCCATGGCTTTGTCCACTTTCAGGTTCTTTAGCTCTTCCCACACATTTTCTACTGTAAAAGGATTTTCATCTATTCCACTTCCCTCCAGTTTCTTGTTGTGTAGAGATGGTCCTTCTCCAGGGTCTTCTTTAGTGAACACAGAGCTGAAGTATTTGTTTAATATTTCTGCCATTTCTTCGTCTGTCTCCACACATTGATCATTACCACCTTTCAATTTCACTATACCACTTTGGACCTTTCTCTTTTCGCTGATGTATCTGAAAAATGTTTTGTCACCATTTTTTATCTCCTTGGCAATCCTCTCTTCTGCTTGATTTTTTGCCAACTTGATTGTTTTCTTCGTCTCCCTCAGTTGATACAAATATTCTTCTTTGTGCTCCTCCCTTTGGGATCCTTTATATTTCTTGAATGCTGTTCTTTTAGCTTTAATTTTGTCAGCCACCTCCTTTGAGAACCAGATAGGTTTCAATTTTCTTTTGCTTTTCTTTATGTTTCTAACATATAGAGCAGTTGCCTTGGTGATTGCTCCTTTTAGATTGGTCCACTGCTGATCCACATCTCTCTCGTTCTCCCATCCTTTAAGTTCTTCCTCCAGGTACTTTCCCATTTCCTCAAAGTCTGTGTTTTTGAACTGTAAAACTCGGGTCTTTGTGGTTCTTTTCCCTATTCTATTAGTGATATTAAACCATACCGTTCGATGATCACTGCTGCTGAGGTGGGCGCCCACCTGGACATCTGAGACATTATCTGCATTATTGAGCAATAAGTCGAGTATAGCTCCTTCTCTCGTGGGTTCCAACACCATTTGTTTGAACAAAGATACTTGCATGGCATCCATTATTGCTCTACTATTTTTAGTTTCTGCAGAGGGGATTTTACAGTCTACATCTGGCATATTAAAGTCACCCACGATCACCACTTCTCCCTTCTTACCTATCTTATGGATGTCTTCAATCAGATCTCTGTCCAGCTCTTCCTTTTGGTTTGGAGGCCTGTAAACCACTCCAATATAAATGGACACTCCGTCATCTTTTTTTAGGTCGACCCATAGAGCTTCTTCTTTACCCCAACTTCCTTGTAGCTCAGATGCTTGGATGTTGTTTCTGACATAAAGAGCCACACCTCCCCCTTTTCTATCCTCTCTGTCCTTCCTTAACAAGTTGTAGCCTGGTATTGTTGTATCCCATTCATGAGATTCTGTGAACCATGTTTCTGTGATAGCAACAATGTCCAATTCTGCCTCAGCCATTAGGGCCTGCAGATCTGGGATTTTATTTCCCAAACTATGAGCATTTGTGGTCATAGCCTTCCAGGTACTCTCTTTAAGGTTATTGCTTTTCCTGGACTCCTTATGAGATATTAGTTGAGATTTGTTATTCACTTTACTCTTTCTGTTTGTAGTTGTGCCACTGTTGACAGAGTTATCCATCTCAATTAGATTTTTCTTTTGGTTATGGATCTTGAAATACTGCATGCATTGTGTTTTTTCTCTCTTTTCTGGTAATACTGCAATGTTTTTCTCAAGAACTTCCTCAGTTTTTAATATAGAGAGGGCTTGTTCTTTTTGCATTTGGTACATTGTGTGTCTCCTTATCACAGGTCTAATTCTACCAGAGCCCACTGTAATCCTGGATTGTAAAGAATTTCTTAATGACCTGTTTGAGTGGGAGGGTGTACCTGTTGGCTGCTCATCTGTCAAGAATGGATGACTTTGGGTCCTACCTGAGCCTAATGGATCTCCTTTTCTTGACTCCTGGTTTTTCCGTGATATTGGGGAATTATTATCTGTGTAATGCAATGTGGGTGTAATACTTTTAATTGAAGCTAATTGAGCTTTTATCTCAGTCAGCTCCATTTTCAAGGAAGAGAGTTGTGCACAAATTGGGCAAGCTCTAAGTTTCCAGATGCTTTCCCTCAGAATAAAGGCTCCACAGCAGTTACATTGGATAGTCCTCATCTTGGTAGTTTGTGATTTGTATTTCCTTGACTGTTACCAATGTACTAATTTATCTCGCTGCCAATGGGAAGTTAGGCAGTCTTTATTAGAAAACAAGCCCCAGAGGTGGGTGGGTAGAGGGGTAGGGAGGGAGGGAGTCAAACAGTTTAGCCTGGGACAAGCTGGGTAAAGTAGGGCACTTCTGGACTGTTGCCTTTGCTTTTGGTCAATTGTTTTAAAAAACAGTCTTTATGCCCCAATTTTTAGTTTGAACCGATTTTTTGTGCCAACTAACTCCAAGGGAGAGTTTAAAAGGTGTTTTAAAAGCTGGAGAGCTGTCTACTTGGAGGTTTCTTTTTTTGGTTTGTTTTTTTTTTCCTTCTAGCTTTATTCAAACAGCAAATCAACTTACTAGATTAATAACTTACTATAAAGAAATGAAACACAGACTATAAAGAAAATTAAAAACAGACAGGAATAATCACAGAACCTTTCTACAGTAATAGTAATTACTTTCTACAGTAATAGTAATAACTATAAAGAAATGAAACAGACTAAGAAAATTAAAACCCACAGGAATAATCACAGAACCTTGCAATAATCAAAAACCTTGCAATAATCAAAAAATATACTTAGCCACAATGCAGATTGTACAGAGACATATAAGAGACAGCCCATATTCCTTGAAGCTTGCACTCTAGTTGTGTGCCCTGTCTAGTCAAGACAGACAGGTCACACAACAAAAACAACAAAGAGGCTTTGAGTTAAAACAAGGCCATAATTGGAAAGAAGTAAACCAGACAGGTTATAAGTGGGATTAATTGAGGATGGGCCAGGTTTTAATTGCTTAAAGATACAAGGAATGAGGCTTCTTAGTTGTTTATATATGAACAGCCAGTAGGGTTTTGTGGGTGGGGATCAAGGTGGAAGGAATTCTAAGTGAGACAGATCTACACTCAAAATGCAGCTGCCCACTCCAGCCAGCCCTCCTTTTTCTGATGTTGAGGCCTTCGGTGCCCCTTGCTCCATAATTTGCTTTAAAATAGGGCCAGACCTCCTTTCACAGGAAGGTACATATCTTCCAAGCAAATGGCAAACCAGAAAAAACACTCACTACAAAGTTCTAACCTTAGCCAAGACTTTAATTGCAGAGTTAACACTTTGACCCCCTTGAATAGAACGATTTATTTATCTATTGAAAATGTTTATTTCCCGCTTATAGTGCCCGACTGTGAGATGCAAACCCCATGAAGAAACATTACATCAAATACATATGAATTAAAAACAGTCATTACAACCAACCTTCTCAATAATAATATCCCCAGTAACTATCGTAAAGCTAAGCTGCTCACTTGCAACAGGTATTCTCCATAGTCAGCGGGATAAATCAGCCACACATGTGGGCTGATATCATCTGTTTGTGCTGAGACAGAAAACCTCTCAGATCTCAGAAAAAATAAAACTCCTAAACGTTTTTTTCTGAGTATGCACAGACCTTCGTGTGCAGCTACCTGCTGCACGAGTCTCCATAGGGTTTATAGCAAGCTATTCTTCATCTCTGAGGCGACAAGCGAGAGATTGTGTGGCGGATTTATCCTGCTGTCTCCAGAGAACACTTGTTACAGGTGAACAATATAGCTTTCTCTGTGGAAAAGCAGGATAAAGTCTGCCACACAAGTGGGGACTCTCATGCTAAGGGTTTGGGTATGATTATTTTATTTGTGGTTAGAGTGTAGAGTTGAAGGAATCAAATAAGCTTGTATTTATTTATTTAAAAAAAAATAATCTTGACTGTCTCCACAGTCCACAAAGGGAGCACCAGAGGCAACGTACAACAAAATGATTAAAAAAAAAGCTGCCTGACCAAAATTGCTGTCTTGATATAAAACATTTTCTAGGTAGTAATGAGCTATAAAAGTATAGCTGGAAGACCAAGTAGTAGATTTGCAGCTATCTTCCATGGAATTAGAGCAAAAATATGCCAAGGAAGCTGCTGTATCCCTAATCTAATGGTCTTTCAATTTCCTTTGAAGATGTAATCCTGACTGAGTGTAATAAAAGGTGATTATCAGAAATCCAAATAGATACAGTCTTCTTTGTACTGAAACCCCCTGCTTGACTGGGTTAAAGGACATGAACAGTTGTGAGGACCTTCTATAGGATTCTGTTCTTTCCAAATAGAACAATAAAGCTCTTCTATAGTCCAATGTATGAATAGCTTATTTGCCTTTATGGGTGTGAGGTCTTGGAAAGAATGTTGGCAACATCAGGGGTGGTTCTGTCTTTAGGCTGGGTGAAGTAGTTGCCTAGGGTGGCAAGATTTTGGGGCAGCAGGAAGTTCACCCCATAGTGCCCCTGCAGCACCTGCCTCACGTAAACCGGAGCGCCAACATCTGAAAACTGCAGCAGAGCTCCGTAGTGTTTGAGGTCACCGTAGCAAACAGGCTCACCACACTGTCTGTTCTGCCTTGTGCTGCAGATCGTAACCTTCAAAGAGCTGACAGCATGGTCCCGGTCCCTGCAACTGGCTCCACACCAGTCTGCTCTGTTTTGCCTCCTTTTGCTGCGCCTGCAATCTGCTGCCTGTTTGTAGTCTCCTGGCTTTGCCTGTTCAGAAGAGCCCTGCCAGGAATTCGAGGTTAACATTGCAGTCTAGTCCTTATTTAAATGGTCATTTCACCCTTCTTCTCTCATATCACATGGCGGTGGCTGGCGGGAGAGGATGCAGGGTTCCAAGGAGATGGGAGTGCATATCAGCTGGGGCCAGGGAGGCAGGGGTCCAAGGAGATGGGAGAGCATCAGCTGAAGCAACACCATAGCATTCAGACCAGGGACTAGGAGTGGAGAGAAGACCTCTAGGCAGGTCCCTCTTCAGCAACAGTGCTGCAGGGACAAACTTGCACTTCTGACTGTGGCCAAGTGCAGACTCCAGTTCCTCTCCAGCCTTGTTAGGAGGTGCTCAGAGCCCAGGAGAAGGCTGGCTAGGAGAGAACGTGCCGCACTGGGGCTGGCATTAAAATAACAGAATCAAATGTTTAGATTGTATCAGAAGGGGGTTGGCTTTAGCAATCACTCACTCTCTCTTTCACAGCCAGCGGCAGCATTCATTACTTGATTTACTTATTAGTGTAGCTGCCTTTGCATGCAGCCTGCTAATCTTCCAGAACCTTGATGGCGTGGTGTAAGAGACTGGTATTTTGGGGGTATGACTGTTCAGGGTGTGACTGGTGAGAGACAGCTAGGTTGGGGGTGGGAGCAACTGGTGAGAGAGAGAATGGTCGGAGGGAGAGGGAGTGACTGTTAAGAGAGAGAGTTTCTTGAGTATTGCCACCAAGATTCACCCTGAGTCCTTCTACTGGAAAGCAAAACAGTTTGACACTTCTGCCAGCGAAGGTGAGGTCATTGCTGCTGCTGATCATTATTGGTGGAGATGGGAACTGGGATTAAAGGCCAGGGGAACTGGAATGGAAGGAAGAGAGATTCAGGGTCAGAGTGATGAACTGGTACTGGATGAGGGTAGGCAAGGTAAAAAGCAATTGTAATTGAATAGAAAAATTCAACGTAAAAAATAAGTGAAAACATGATTATCTTTTTAATAGTGAATTTTTCTATTCAATTATTCTGAATCTATAATAATCCAGTTTGTTTTATTTTCCAGTCTATACTTCCCAATACAAACTGTATTGGTGTTATAGGGCAGGGGTTCTCAACTCAGTCTTTGGCACGCACCCATCCAGTCAGGAGGTCCAATGAGAGGGGAGGTGAGTGACTGAGGAAAGAGGTATGAGTGAGTGTGAGAGAGGGGCAGGAGGTGAAAAAGAGTGAGCATGTGTTTGCATGAGCATGTTTGTCTGCAAATGAATGTGTGTGTACATGAGAGAGAAAGAAAAACATTTGTGCGCCCGCTTCTCCCCCTCACTAATACACGACAATCCCAGGGCAGCTGGAAATCAAATGTTTCCAGATACACAGCACAAGACATTTTTTATCTTTATTAGTTTTAATTATTGGATGGTGTTTGTGTCTGCTGTTTTGAAATATTTTATTGATTTTTGGGACATTTGTAAAGTGTTTTATCCTTATTTGTTTTAATTAAATGTTATATTCAGCTGTTTTGAATTTTTTTTCCAGCATAGTTTGATGTTTTATAGTTCTTGATTTTATTGTTTTATGAGGAATGATATTTCTGTTATTTTGCATTGTTGTACTGCATATAGGGTCTGGCTTGTAGTGATTTCTAATTCAGTTTTTGTATACACATTTTTGTTTATGGTCTCTTTATTCTGTATTTGGTGTGGGTCTGTGTGGATTCTGCATTTGTCACTGAAGTGAGATATTCTACTAGTGTGCAATATCATTGTATGGATTTATAGCAGCCTGGCTTGTTCTGTTTTTCTATTAGGAAATATATTGATGTTTTGGGTCTTAGTATAATGTTTGCAATATTGCTTTTTTATAGGTAGGGTAGTTATTGTTTGAGTGCTAGCAGTTTGCACTGTTTTGATATGAGAAGTTTACTATATTATAATAGTTTACTCAAGGCTTTCTGAAACCAAGCAAATGTGGTTTACACTAGGTCTAATATCATATGGGTTGCAAGTGTCTTTTCTGCAGGGTTTTCTGATTGGTACCTCAGCAGTGCATGTAAATATAATATGCATGTTATAAGTAATATTTCTCAGAAGACTGTACTTTGAATGTTTTTCATGTAAAATATCCCTTTTTGTGTTGGGGAATTGGTTAATAAGACATTTTAGAATAAATTTCTAATTGTATGTAGAGAGGGCTGTGTGTAGCTGTAGGGGTTGCCTAGGGTGACTAATAACCTTGCCCCAGCCCTGAGAGAGTGCACCACACACAGACTGCCACAATGCACCCATTTACAATATCACTAGGGAGTAGATGTTAGGGAAGGGCAAGAGGCAGGTGGTAGAGTTCCTGGAATTGTGGCAGGGTTGCCAACTCCCTAAATATATTATTACTGATACTCTATTTGCCATTCCTCTGGGTACACTGGCCCCTGCCTCCCCTCTTCCCAGGTCCCCTCAGTAATTTGACCCATGCTATGCTTTTTGAAGGTGAGGGGCCATCTCATTCCTCACCTCAGGCGCAGATTACTTTGAGCCGCCCCTGGGCAATACAATGAACTGATTTAAATACAACTGAGAAATCACTTTTGGTAGAAATTTGGGATGATTTTCAAAATTACTATGCTGTGAAAAATGTGAGTATAAGGAGAGTATGAGACTAAAGCTTACAATTCGCTTACTATTTGGGCAGAAGTAACAGCTACCAAAAATACATCATTCCAAGCAAGGAATCTGAGATTTGCTGTTGCCAGTGATTTGAATGGAGGCTTCATTAGCTGATCAAGAACTACATATAGTTCCCAAGGAAGGGACAGATCTTTTATTAGAGATTTCAAATTCAAGAGCCATTCATCAATCTGACCAATGTAGGCTGATGGAAAATAGGAGCATCAGCACAACCTTGACCAGAAACATCTGTGGTTAGAATGTTTTGAAACTGTCAATAGAGAAAAAATTGACCTTAGATTGAAGTGATCCAACCACCAGTTTAGAAACTGGATAAGACTGATGGAAATTTTCATTTTGTCGGACATTGATTGTAGATGTTAGTGCTACTGGAACTTTAGCTACCATTGAGCTTGATTCATGTGAAGATATGACTCATTCTCTGAAATGCTCCCTGTTCCATGCGCAGGTCACCAGAGGCAGGCAGAGCTCAGGGATCTTAATGCGTGGATGAGACGATGGTGCAAGGAAGAGGGATTCAGTTTTGTAAGGAACTGGGGAACCTTTTGGGGAAGGGGGAGTCTTTTCCGAAGGGATGGGCTCCACCTTATCCAGGGTGGAATCAAGCTGCTGGCACTAACCTTTAAAAAGGAGATGGAGCAGCTTTTAAACTAGAACAAAGGGGAAAGCCGACAGTTGCTCATCAGCACATGGTTCGGAGGGAGGTATCTTCAAAGGATACTAATGATGCATTAGAATTAGGGCATCCCAACAGTGAGGTTCCAATAATAAGAAAAGTAGTCCAAGTGCCTGTAATTAAAAACTCACCTGAGCTAAAACATTCCAATTTATCCCTATCAATTAGAAAGCAGAATGAAAATACAAACAAAAAACACACTTTGAAATGTTTGTATGCTAATGCCAGAAGTCTAAGAATTAAGATGAGAGAATTAGAATGTATAGCAGTGAATGATGACATAGACTTAATTGGCATCTCAGAGACATGGTGGAAGGAGGATAACAAGAGGGACAGTGCTATACCGGGGTACAAATTATATCGCAATGACAGAGAGGAGCATCTGGGAGGCAGGGTGGCGCTTTATGTCTAGGATGGCATAGAGTCCAACAGGATGAAGATCCTGCATGAGACTAAATGCACAATCGAATCTTTATTGGTAGAAATTGCTTGTGTGTTGGAGAAAAGTAGAGTGATAGGAGTATACAATCGTCCACCTGGCCAAGATGTTGAGACAGACAGTGAAATGCTAAGAGAAATTAGGGAAGCTAATCAAATTGGTAGTGCGGTAATAATATTTACCCCAATATTGACTGGGTAAATGTATCATCGGGACACGCTAGAGAGATAAAGTTTCTGGTTGGAATAAATGATAGCTTTATGGAGCAATTGGTTCTGGAACCGACGAGAAAGGGAGCAATTCTAGATCTAATTCTGGTGCACAGGATTTGGTGAGAGAGGTAACTGTGGTGGGGCCGCTTGGCAATAGTGATCATAATATGATCAAATTTGAATTCATGAGAGGAAGGGAACAGTAAGTAAATCTATGGCTGTAGCGTTAAACTTTCAAAAGGGAAACTTTGATAAAATGAGAAATCTAGTTTGAAAAAAAACAGAAAGAAGCAGCTACAAAGGTAAAAAGTGTGCAAGAGGCATGGACATTGTTAAAAAAACAAAAACAAACAAACCAAAAACATCCTGGAAGCACAGTCCAGATGTATTCCACATATTAAGAAAGGTGGAAGGAAGGCAAAAAGATTACCGGCATGGTTAAAAGGTGAGGTGAAAGAGGCTATTTTAGCCAAAAGATCTTCATTCAAAAATTGGAAGAAGGATGCAACAGAAGAAAATAGGATAAAGCATAAGCACTAGCAAGTTAAATATAAGACATTGATAATACAGGCTAAGAGAGAATTTGAAAAGAAGTTGGCCATAGGGGCAAAAACTCACAGTAAAAACTTTTTAAAATATATCTGAAGCAGAAAGCCTGCGAGGGAGTCAGTTGGACCGTTAGATGATCGAGGGGTTAAAGAGGCACTTAGAGAAGATAAGGCAATCGCGGAATGATTAAATGATTTCTTTGCTTCGGTGTTTACTGAAGAGGATGTTAGAGAGATACCCATTCCAGAGAAGGTTTTCATGGGTAATGATTCAGATGAACTGAACCAAATTACAGTGAACCTAGGAGATATGGTAGGCCTGATTGACAAACTGAAAAGTAGTAAATCACCTGGACTGGATGGTATACACCCAAGGGTTCTGAAGGAACTAAAAAAAATGAAATTTCAGATCTATTAGTTAAAATTTGTTACTTATTATTAAAATCATCCATTGTACCTGAAGACTGGAGGGTGGCTAATGTAACCCCAATATTTAAAAAGGGCTCAGGGAGATCAGGGATTTCCTTTAGAGCAAGGGATAAGGTTGCACAAGAATGGCCCGTCTTTAACCTGGGGAGAAAAAAGGTACGTATTGGGTCCCAAACCGCTCCCATTGTGTAAGCTCCCTGGCCCCACAAAAAAAGAAATATAGTGCTGCAGAGCTCAGGGGCCTTAGACAGCTGCTGCCAAAGGAGAGGGGAGATACCACTAGTAAGGATGAATGCTGGGGCAATGGTCGGGGGGGGGGGGGGGTGGGGGAGGTTCTCGTTGGAGGTGTGGGGAAAGAAAGGGACATGCTAGGCTGGAAATGGGGATAGGGAGGCTGCTGAGTGAGAGAATCTGCTTTGTATTGTTTAATTGTCTGGTTTCTATTCACCAAACTAAACTCCGTTGTTTACTCAGAAAAATGTCACATTTTTTCCCCTGATTTTCTCCTGTTTTTTTCTTGTCCTAATGAACCCTGATAAATTTCTGGGAAAATTTTGAAAAATAAAAAACAAAAATGAAGGTCCCTGCTCATTCTGTATAGATGCCACGCTTCACTCCCATGTAGAAGAATTATTTGAAGATTCTATTGAATAATTATAATGATAATTTTATTGAACGATTCAAACTGTCCAGGGGTTCTTTATTGCATATAAGGCCCTTGGAGCTTTTTCTTGTAATTATCTTTTATAGCCAGTGTAAGGGTGGGAGAGGATGTGATTGTGGAAATGTCACTTTGGCGTGCCCCATTCCATGCCTGGCTTGCCCTTGAAATACTTCTGTCAAGAGACTGCACTGATGGGCAGCTGCATTCTCAGCGTTGTCAGGTGACATCGCCCCATTTGTGTGGCTGACTTTATCCTGCTTGTTCATGAAGAATATAAATAACATTATAACAAGAGATCAAATAAAGTGCAATAAAAACACAAAATTCCAACCCAAACAATACTCCCCAATTATCAATATCATATCACAGTACCCACCAATTTCAACAAATCTACACTGGGTTAACACATCCCCCCCCCCCCCCCCAACAATTCTCACTAATTGCCTTAAGTCGGATGCCCAGAAGAATGCATCACAATCGCACATCACACATCCCTCATAACCACCCAGGCTTGGTTCCCTGCCTGAATAAAAACATACTATAAAATAACGAACCACATGATGAGTAATTTGCATACAGTTTTCATAAGGATTTTACGTTCATATAAGGAAAAATGCTACTATAAAAATGGACTGTAGTGTGACCCCCATGTGACTGATGATTATACCAAAAGATGCGGTCGAATTCAGACCCTGTTACACAAGTTAAAGAGTGAAATCAGTGTCTCACTATATGACGGTCATACCTTGTTATGGATAATACCAATAATTTTGGTGCTTTCAGAATAATACATTTCTTTAGCTGAAACTCTCACTAATGGTGAATTCCTTATGAAAACTGAATTAAAAACATAAGCAGGCTGGGTTATTGGGAGTAGTCAATTGAGGAAAAGAGACAATTTGAGGAAAGCTGTAGAAAATTAGACCTCCTCATTCTCAAAGCTAATATAGGAAAAATACGACATGGGGGGTGGCTGGAAAATAAAGTCCTGATAAATAAACATTTCACCTTCCAATCCTTTAACAGACATGCAAGAAATTCAGGGAAACCTGCAGGTAACCAAAATGTTTTTCCCTTTACATCACTCTCCAAAAGGCCAGAGTTATTTCTTGAAAGAACAGAGTCTCCCATATGTGCCTCAGTGACCTCACACATCTCCAGGAGACGCATGGGCTTATGTGACATGCTTGTCTGATTCACTAAAACTGCACACGTGTGACATGGCAGTCGAGTAGAGATCAATTTATAGAAATACTGCTTTAAGAAGTCTGGTCAAAGTATGAAATAAAATAAAAAATAAAAAAAGGAAAAATACCTTTGGAGGGTTGATAGTTGAAATGTTTGTTTGTATTTTATCATTCATGTATTGGTGCAGACTAGATGGGTCTTATGATCTTTACCTGTTTTCGTGTTCTATTTTTCTCTGCTTCAGATTTCATCCCTGTGCTGCCGTGTTTCTAAATTCCTGTTTCCTTTCTCTTCCTCTCTTATACACCCAACACCCACTCCCCTGCTGTTCTGCACTTTTTTTTGTTTCTGCCCTGCCCATTCATAACTGATCACAGCATCCACGCTTGTCTGTTTGTCTTCAGAGTAGCCGAAGCCCTTATGCCCAAACTAATACACTTGGCTAAACAAAGACATTTTCAGCTGTAAGTTTAAAAAGCAAGAAAACTGCAGGAAATAAAAATAGAAAATAGAATTTGTGTAGAGACTCCTCCGTTCCCTCATGTAATTAATTTGCATATCCCAGCCCACATGGGAGGAGTTTTCCTTTGTTTGAGAGAGGCAGCTGCTTGTTGGCCTGCTCTCTGAGGAGAGTTAGAGGAGAAAGGTGGTCAGCCTTCCTGCTTCTAAAGAGGAGCTTAAGCAAGATAAGCACCTAATATCTGTATTTTCAGAGAAATCTGCAGTTTCAGGGTATCCATTTCTGAGGGGCTGCAGAAATCGCAGATACAAACAGAGATTTGTATGATTTGTATGATTTGTATGATCCCACATTTGTTCCTAGAAGAGTCATGGAGGCCAAAGGGACCCCCCCCCCCCCCCCCAAGAACCATCATTTCTGGCTATTTTTGTGCGTTTTGCTGGGCTGTAATTCTTATTTGATTGTAATTCTGAAAGAAGAAACATTTTGTCTTATCATATGATTTTACCATTTGCATCAGTAAATTTGTATTTGATTGGAACAACACTTTGGTATCTTCCTACCCACTGTAGGAAAATCACTAGGGCCGTGTTGAGTTTTGTCAGAGCTCAGCAGCACCTGAGAGACTCCTTTCACCAGCAGGAGTGGAGAATGGGAGTTAGATTTGATTGGGGGATTTTTTTTTTGAGGGTGCAGATTTCTTGTATTTCTCTGCATTAGAGCAGACGTCATCCTGAGCCATGATTCGCAGTGTACGGATTTTTGAAATAATGATATAGTACAGTTTGTGGTATGTATGAATAGGGTAAATGAAAACTAATACAGAAAAAGAGGGGGAAAAGGCCTACACCAAACAATTATGGAATGATAAAGAAATGAGGGATCCAAAGGCATTGAATGAATAATAATAATAATAATAAAAAAAAGTATCATATAACTTTGCCAAATCTTGTCAGAAACTGATGCATCAATAATTATGTGACCTCTGGCAGAGTTGGAGTTTCAGTTTGAAGTGTCCCCCATGACATTTCTAGATTTCTGCCTGGTCTGTCGCCTGTACGTGGCATTCTGAAATCATTGCTCCGGTGCTTACTGTACGCCAGGAGAAGTTCAGTTGGTCACCTGCTATATTTGATACACTTGGGGCATCTTGGAAGCTAAGAGGCCAACATGCAGCACTGTTTGTCCAGCTAGGATCAGACTTGGCCAAATAAACAGCGGGACTGTAAAATCTCACCGTGCTGACCGGCCCGACATAGCTGGATAATGTGTCATCCAGCTAAAATGTTTTCCCACTAGCTTGGGGGCAAGGCAAGGGGGTATTCCAGGACAGAGCCGGATAAATTAGCCAGTTAAATGCTGATTTGTAAGACAGCTGAAAAGCAGTCCTACGGTTAGCCAGATAAGTTTATCCAGCTAATTTTCCTAGCCGGCCAGTGGCTGGATATGGAGCTCTAAGTATCTGGAGTTTTTTAGTTACATGTATTGCTGACAAGGATTTTATTAGAATGACAGCTCTGTTGAGAAACATTTTAATTGCATTGATTAAAAACAAACAAAAAAAAAGAAACAATGTTATAATAAATAATATATCTTTGTGCATAATTATAATTGTGCACTGTTTTGTCAAATTGACATAAATTTTTTTATAATACCAAAAAAATGGGTTTTATTCTCCTGTGCTTTTGGGTCCCTATGTTTTTTATTATGCCATAGGGTACATGAATGACATTTGTTATGGATATTACTGCCACCCCTATGGAGCTGCTACTATCATGTGGTTTCTCAAGAAATATTTTTTCATTCAACAGGATAAACAAAAATATTTTTGACTCACCAAAACCTGGAACATGCATTGGATTTTCCTGTAGCCAATGCTGCTGTCGCCACTCTCAGATGAAGCAGGAACTCTGTTCTGTATATGCCATTATATAATAAAGATATGAATGGACCTTATCCAGGGGCAGAAAGGGGCATGCTGGTTTTCTTTTGGGAAGTGCATGCAAGAGTTCAGAGAGACATTTTTCATTTTTTGGAAGTCAAAAAATTCCATTCGAATGTGGAAACTATCCCATGCTGTTGCAGTCGGTATATATAAAATTGAAATAAATAAATACCCCAAGTTGTAAGCAAAAAAAACCCCAAAAAACTATTTTTAGGGGAGTAAATAATTTAATTAAGGTTATAGTGGAGAGAATGTGTATTTTCATGATTCTTGTACTGCTGTATTTACTATATCTTATACTGGTCAAAACAAAGAATATAGCTGCAGTTATAAGTCCAGGGGTTACTACAGTATGGGCCTGGGCATGTCACAGCTTTCTCCCCTTGTTTGATTTCTGAACTTGCATTAATTAGTTTTATAATTTAAACCAATAAAAGTAAAGTTGAAACATGGTGAACGCTAAACCTGCCTGGTAAGTGACATGAGCAGATGCTTTAGAAAAGGGAGTGAGCAGGGCCTGGGTATAGATGGCACAGATTGGTGTATTTTATAAATATATTTTTAAGCAAGTGCCAGGGAAGCTCCGGAGAAGAGCAGTGGCAGAAAAATTGTGTTTGAAAGACTCAACTCAATCTGCCATGCTATGTTCCCAGAAACTGTTCAACCTGATTGCTGAATGTTCACAGATCATCTCAAAGGGCTTAAGTATAGGACTTATAAACAGGCCTTGATTGAAGCATTGGTAATATAAGCAACACGCCTCTGGTGCCAAATTTTGAGCGGAGCATTGCCACCACCATCTTGCCGTCATCTAACATATACATAGTAATGACGCCAGAAAAAGACTAAATGGGCCATCCAGTCTGCCCAGCAAGCTTCCCTAGGTAGCAACTGCCACTCCATGCAGGCTACCCCCATGTTTCTCTTAAGGGTAGTAACTGCCGTTTCGTACAGTTATCCCAAGCTTTATGATTACCCATAAAAATTGTGGCTAGCAACATTTTTTACTGGGTAATGAGCTTTGTTGAAAATTCAGACAGTGTTGCTTGACGTGCTTTGCTTATGGACTTGGCCGTAGAAGCAGTCCTGTGCTTTTTCCCTTATGCCTGAGTAGAAGTTGGGGCCCTTTTGGTTATTGACCGAATCCAATTCTCTTTTCCCCCCTGCCGTCGAAGTGAGAATCAATGTTGCAGTTGCATTAAAAGCATCAAAGTTTATTGGTTAAGGGTAGTATTCTCTGTGCCTTCTGCTAAGGGCAATAACCGCCACACTAGCAAGTTACCCCCCTGCATTCTTTCTTCATGTCAGAAAAGATGCACTGCAGGGAGGGGGGGGGGGAAGATGGGAGCTTGGTCAGTAAAGATGTGCTGCTAGGTGTGTGTGTGGCATCTCTAAAGATGCTCCAGGGAAAGGGCTGAGTCACTTAAGATGTGCCAGGAGGAGGACTGCATCGTGAGGGTGGCATCATGCCCGACTTAAAAAAAAACAACACAAAGAAAAAAAAATAAATAAAGGAAATTGGTGAGGGCTGGGGATTCACTGAATCCCTTGAAGGCCTGGACCTCACACCACTGACTCAAATCCTGTATGTTCCAGTATTCTGGTTCCACGCATTCTTGCAGTCCCTCCACTTTTAACTACACCCAAATCTAGTCTGTTCCTGCTGTTCCAGTCCATGCTTACAAGCACTCAGTTCCAATTTGTTCCTGTTCCTTCAGAGCTCCATACCAGCCAGCACCTTGCTCCAGAGCTCTATTCCGGTCTTAACGGACCGCCCATGCCTAGCCTCTAGCCTTGCCATGCTGCGCCACTCCAGGAGGTGGTGTCTACAACGTGCCCTCTACAGCTGCCCTCCACAACATTCTCCTATCAGTCAACCAGTTTTTAATCCACGCCACTACCTTGGCACTTGCTCCCGAGTTTCTCATTTTATTCACTAACCTCCTATGGGGGACCATATCAAAAGTTTTTTTGAAATCCAAATAGATCACATCGAGCACTCTTCCTTGATCCAATTCTTTAGTCATACAATCAAAAAGGTCAATCAGATTTGTCTGACAGGACCCTCTCCTGGTGAATCCATGCTGCCTCGGGTCCAGCAACCTATCCTATTGTAGATAGTTCACTATCCTTTCCTTCAGCAGCGCCTCCATTATTTTTCCCACCACTGAGGTGAGGCTAACCTGCCTGTAGTTTCCAGCCTCCTCTCTGCTACCACTTTTGTGAAGCGGGACCACCACCGCTCTTCTCCAATCACTCGGCACCACTCCCATTTCCAGGGATCTACTGAACACAGGTCCTTCAGTAGACCCGCCAGCACATCTCTGAGCTCCCTCAGTATCCTGGAATGTATCTTATCCCTCCCTATGGCCTTGTTCTTCAGTTTGCCTATCTATTCCCATACATTCTCTTCTGTAAACAGAGTTTCATCTATCCCATCTCTATTTATGGTCTTGTTAACCATCAATGGACCATCTCCAGGATCTTCTTTAATGAATACCAAACTGAAGTATTTGTTTAATATTTCCACCATTTCTTTGTTTCCATACATTCCTCTGTGCCATCTTTCAAATTCACTATACCACTTCTGGCCTCCCTTCTTTCTCTGATATATCTTAAAAATGTGTTGTTACCTCGCTTTACCTCTTTAGCAATCCTTTCTTCCACTTGACCTTTTTCTTTACTTATTTCTTTCTTCTTCTTCCTCAGTTTTAACAGATATTCTTCTCTGTGTTCCCTTTTTTGGGAACCTTTATACTTCTTGAATGCTGTTCTTTTTACCTTTATTTTTTCAGCCACTTCCTTAGAGAAACAAATTGGGGTTTTTTTGTTTTACTCTTGTTTATTTTTCTAACATATAGCTTTTGTTGCTTTTGTAATAACTTCTAATAATTTGGCCCACAATTGTTCCACCTCATCCATTTTTTCACAATCTTCCAGTTCTTCCTCCAGTTACATCCCATTTTGAAAAAGTCTATTCTTGTAAAATTGAAAACGTGGGTCTTTGTGTGACTTCTCTTTATCCTATTTGAGATATTGAACCATACCATCCGATGATCACTGGTGCTCAAGTGATCCCCTACTCAAATTTTAGAGACATTATCACTATTAGTGAGCACTAGATCAAGTTTCACACCCTCCCCTATTATGACTGTGGACCCTTGGACCGGGAAGAGTGATGATACTATCACTGAGGGGTGACCCCCAATGGATCTCGCAACCGACAGGAGCCTCACCTATACCAGCCTGCGTTCCCCACAGGTTGAGCCCTTGGGTACCGGGGCCGGCAGGACTTAGGTGCGGGTTGCCTCGTCAAGGACGGAAGTACTGAAGATGAAGGACAAGGCCAGAGGTCTGGGTCAATGCAAGCAGTAGAGGTGCGGAACGAGAGTCCAATCCGAGGATCTGGGGCAGGCAGCAGACAAGCAAGGATGAGAAACCAGGCCAAGAGTCGAGAAGGGCAGCAGGCAGGCAGAGATGAGAAGACAAGCCAAGGTCAAACCAGGAGATCAAGCCGAGGAAGGAATCACAGGAACTGGAGGACGAGAAGGAGACCAGAAACACGAACGGAGGCACGGGCAGGAAATCAGGAACTGGAACGCCAGGACAGGACTCAGGAACCAAGGACTGGAGCAGGAACGGAACCAGGATCAGGATCAGAATTAGGAGCAGGAACCGAAGATGTTTGGAACAGCAACTAGCATTCCGAGGAGACGACCTGTTGCAAAGGCAAAGAACTGGAGACTGATGCAGGGTTTATATACCCCTCAGATGTGACATCATCCATCGGGGCCGGGCTGAGGTTTCACGCCACTGCTCCTTTAAAGGGCAGAGTCTCCCGCATGTGCGCCCCTAGGGAGAGCCCCGCTGGATGGAGGAGGCCGGTGTTCAGAGCTTCTTAGGAGGCCGCGGTCGACTGGCACTGGTGCAGAGCATGCTGTGTTGGGCAGCAGTGGTAGCGACTGGCAACGAAGGAGATAGGGGGTTCCAGCTGTGGCCTGCCGGGCCGGGAGCCGCAACACCCTCATGGGTTCCAATACCATTTGTTTGAATAGAGTCCCTTGAAGGGCATTCATTATCTCTCTACTTCTTGTAGATTGTGTAGAAGGGATACTTCAATCCACATCTGGCAAATTAAAATTTCCAATGAGCAACTTCTTCTCCCTTCTTTCCCACCATTTCAATGGTGGGTTTCTTTGTCCAGTACCTCTGTTTGGGTCAGTGGCCTAGAGATCACTCCAGTAAAAATGGAAGCACCATCTTCTTTTTTTAGTCCATAATGCTTCTTCTTGACCTTATGTCCCTTGTAATTCAGTGAGGGCAACAAAACAGGATTAGCAGCCAATGTCCAAAAATTGGATTTCTTTATTGCAAGGTAACACGAGTGTGTAAAAAGTGCCCAACTCTGGCCGAGTTTCGCCCTCTTACAGTTGGGCTACATCAGGGGCTCAACTCAATTCGTGTATTGGATGAAAGAAACCAAGTCTTAAAAAAGACTATGCATTAGGTAGTTATTGGATTGGCTTGACTTGAAAAAACTTATTGGCAGCGATATCACTGTTTTTTCATGTATTCATCAACACAAAGGTAGTGAATGTACCGATATGCTTTAAACTTGTGACAGCAAACATAAACGGCAGCATAGCTTTACCTTGTGTTGATGAATACATGAAAAAACAGTGATATCGCTGCCAATAAGTTTTTTCAAGTCAAGCCAATCCAATAACTACCTAATGCATAGTCTTTTTTAAGACTTGGTTTCTTTCATCCAATACACGAATTGAGTTGAGCCCCTGATGTAGCCCAACTGTAAGAGGGCGAAACTCGGCCAGAGTTGGGCACTTTTTACACACTCGTGTTACCTTGCAATAAAGAAATCCAATTTTTGGACATTGGCTGCTAATCCTGTTTTGTTGCCCTCACGGCTTTGTTAGACAGCCTTCCTTGCTGTTTCTTCAGTCCTTGTAATTCAGTTACTTGGATATTGTTTTTGACATATAGAGCTATTCCTCCCGCTTTTCTGTTCTCTCTGTCCTTTCTTAACAGGTTATAGCCCAGGATGGCTGTCTGACAATCATGAGAATTCGTGAACCATTTCTCCGTAACAGCAACAATGTCCAAGTCTGCTTCCACCATTAAGGGCCTGCAGGTCTGGGATTTTGTTGATCAGACTACAAGCATTTGTAGTTAAAACTTTCCAGCTGCTCTTCCTAGTAATCTTTTCTGTTTTTTTGAAATGATTGATTTTGTTACTTTCTTTTCCCTCGTCTTGGTTTGTTTGCGGGTGTCATGCCAAATTCACTGGCCACTCCTGCCACCCCCGCTCCCTAGTTTAAATGCCTGATAATGTATGATCTGAAGTTTTCACTTAGCATCTTCTTTCTTGCTACAGACAAATGGAGACCATCCTTACCATATAATCTTTTATTGCTTCATACACAGCCCCAGCCTCCAATGTCTCCAAAAACACTTTCCTTCACCAGGTTTTGAGCCAGACATTGATATCTATATGGCATAACCTTTCTTTTCCCTTTCCATGAACTGGTAATACTTCTGAAAAGGCAATAGTCTTTGCTGTATGTCTAATCTACTTCTCTAGATTTTGGAACTCTTTCTGTATTTTGTGGACACCATTTCTAGCAAAGTCATTAGTCACCAGATGATATCAGAGTTCTTATTTTCTTCTATAATTGCATTGTCCATCTGGTTTGCATTTCTATTTGCTGAGAATCCTGGAAGGCATTTAACCATTGTACCCCCATCAAATTAAGTTCCCAGATTGGTTGCTCTGATGACTGAGTCTCTCAGCAGAAGCAGCTTTCTTTTATGACATTTGATCATGTTGAAGGGTTTCTGGGTGCATTGGGTGAATACTTCCCTTTCAGACATTACTTCATATTCTGTTGCTGGGGCTTCTTCATTTTCCAATGCAGAAAATAAATTATGTAAGGAAAACATCAGGGAGAGTGGGTGTCTTTGTACTTTTCAGTTACTTCAAATGCTGTCCTCTTCAGCGGGGCCTGTAGAAAGAACTTCAGTAAAAACTCAGTATAGGGCCTGTGAGCCAGAATATCTGCTCCCAGGCCCTTTCCCTTGCAGAAGTCTCTCTGGTAACAGGAAGCCCATATAGAAGGAGGGGGCGGGCCCATGAGCATGCGTTTAGTTCACAGGCTGCAAGCTGATTTGTGCTCAAGTTCTTACTATAGACCTCGCTGAAAGGGACAGTGCTGGTCCCATATTATCTCCGGATGTGAGGGGAGATAAGACTTGGCAAGGGCCAAGAGGAGAAAAAAGGGGCCCCTGCACCCTCCAATCACTTTGGAGGGAGAAGTGGGAATTTCCCTCTCAACCCTGACATTCCAATGATTTTTGGGGGGAGAAGGATTTCCCCCCCATTTTCTGATGATTTCCTGGGTGGGGTGGATGATTCTCTGTCTGCTCCCCCCCCCCCCCCCCCCCCACTGCCAATGAGTGCCCAACATGTTAAATCCAGCCTTGCCTAGAAAACAGATCAACTTAGAGGGTATGATCGCAAACTTCATACTAGAAGGAACCAAAAAATATTTGGTTTGATTTAAGGCAAAATTGAATTTATTTTAGAAATAAAATTAGATAGTTCCCAATGTTATCTATATTCTAAATAGGAATCATTTTGATTTGGTAATGTACTACAACTTTTGGATGGAAATGGTAGAAAACATCAGCTATGCATAGAGAGCCAGATATCAGTCATGATGGCAATGACTGACTAATAGGTAATTGCTGATTAAGAAATGGTCCATCAAATGCTCTCCTAGGTATCAATTTAGGAGCATTGTTCACATGATAAATGACCTAATGCAATGTATTTCAAATACCTTTTGTTAAATGAGTCCATTAGCATGTGTTTGCATGCTAATGAGTTCATTAATATCCTAATCTTTATAAATCAAATAATGTGGCTTACTGAAAACTTTGCAAGCCCTGTTATTTGAACTGAACTAGTTATCTTCCCCTGGGTGCATTGAGATGTTAACATATGTCCCAATGCACTCTCTGCCTAGCCTTAAAGAGGCCGCTCAGCTCTGAGAATGCCCCCCAAAGAAGTAACCCCCTCCCAGAGGTCTGGATAGATCCTCCTGTCCTACATCCTGGCCACGTTCTTTAATCTTTTAAAGAAGGGCTGACTCCACATCCCCCAAAGCTCTCCCCTTTAGTGAAAAAACCCAGCCCTTGCTTAAAAAAAAAATCCTTGATGGTTAAGTGCTTGAACTCTCTTCCCACCTCCTTTACTCAAAAATACCTCCCTGGAGGCCTTAGTGGACCTGAGATCCCCTCTCCTACCCTCCGGATCCCCCTCTAAACATAATAACAGGCATCGGTGGTGCAGTGGAAGCTCAGAGTATCCCTAGCCAGGCCTGTGGTGGCCATTTTCCAAAATGGCTGCCACACAGCCTTTGCTCCTATCACAGTTCTGAGACTGTCATTGCGTGTTAGGTGAGGAATATTCACTATTGTGGTATTTTACCCTGAGGGAAACTACTACAATCCATGGTATTTCCACACGGGGAAAAATACCACAGGATTCACAAAGGTGCAGGGTCATTTATCGAGGCTTTGTGACTCCCGCTGTATTTTTCCCTCAGGGAATGAGGGGGTTAGATTATAAGCCCTCTCTAAGCAAGGATCTATCCTACTGTACCTGAATTGCAATTTGCTTTGAGCATGGCTTTGGAAAGGCAAATAATTAAATCCAAATATATAATATACAGAAATAAAGATCTGCAAACAAGTTGTAGGTGATGCCTTTTTCTTGGAGCTAACCCAATACATTTATGACTAGTTTTCAAAAGCTATATTCCCTTTTCCAGATGACCTTGATATGACTTATTAGATAACCTTCATTTCTGTGGACTAATACAGCACCACATTTACTTTAGCCAAAGAGACAGAACAGGAGAAGTCAGAGGTGGCCAGCTAAGGACTTAAACTTGAAAGTTTAAAACACTCTTGAATGTTAAAATCATTAAAACCAATGCATTTTGCATTCATCAGACCAGATAAATAAAAATACTTACACACAGTTGCTGAGATAAAATCACCTGGATAAAAAAAAAAAAGTGTTTATTAAGCAATGTGAGAGAAACAGCAATATAATAAGTTGTAACTGGACAGCAATTGAGGGAGCATGTCTTTTGGGGTGCAGTGAGGTTCAGAGACCATGGGCTTAGCGATTGGCTACACTGACCAGGGTCATTGGAAATCACGGGGCTCTGGCGCTGGGTGCAATGAGAAACTAACTGGAAAGAGAAGGAAAGTATCATAGTCTGGCACACAGCAGTAATAAACCTTCAAGGCATAATCTTCATCATTTTTGCTTAAGTTTCTGTTTTCAGTGCAGTGTATAATAACACTGCCTGCACAGGACTGCTAGACAGGAGTCGATAATGGTCTAGTGATTAAAGTAGAAAATACAAATTAGAAAAACATCAGGGAATGAATTCAAATTCTTTCATTGCCACTAACCCTGGCCAAGTTACTTGAGGGCCCTATGGGCCTGATTTACTAAACCTTTTTTTCCATTCTGTGTCTATGGAAAAACTGCTTAGTAAATGAGGTCTTGAGTTTGCATTGATACCATTGTGACTGAGTTCTTTGATCCCTCTACTTTTTCTAAGTTTTTATGTTGCTGGGTTGCAAAACATGCTACCAGTTTATCTACCTTAGAGTTGACTGCAGATATAAATGCCATGATTTAAAAATGTGTTGGGCCCCACTCAGGGGTATAGCCTGTGTAGTGATAGATTCCACCTCTGAGAATAAGCTTCTGAGGGGCACCAACAATCACACTGAAATATAACAACACTGCTTTTAATATTGCAGAAACCAGGACTGCATTAGAAGCTGTGCATAAAAAAGTAAAACACATATACAAGTGCAAACATCCATAATTAGTATAAACAGTTTTAGAGCAATTAAACACGTATGCAAGTGCAAACTTTCATAATCATTATGAACAGTTTCACAGTAACATTCTGCCCTTAAAATAATTAACCATGAATATTGTAAATCTTTGTATTTACTGGTACCAAGGCCTGGGATATCTTAAGATTATCAGTGAGCTCACACTTAACCATCTAGGGTATATCACTACACTAATCACTGGGCCCAAGAACACAAATGCAAAACCAAATATTGTTGACCTCCAGTCTTCCACTTGTGTGTGCTTCAATGCTTAATGTCCTTAACACACACAAGTCAGCAGCTATGTGATGTGCCTTTGATCTTCAGAGGGTGATAGGCAATATTGGAACACAATGCTTATTCAACTGGGATAAGCATAAGAAAGTGCCCCTTTTGCCTTTGGGGTACTGTGATGGGACTGGGATTCAAGCATTAACATTGAAACAATATAAAACCTAGTTTCAGGCTTGTGCTAGCAAGTGTGCAAAACCATGCAATTGCATAGAGCGGCACACTCATGGGGACGGCAGCAGAGCTGGCATCTTGGTAGGGCAGGCTGGGCAGTCACCTAGGCGCTGTGAGCTGAGGGGGTGCCTTGGGCACCAGCAGTATTACCCATCCTGCAGTAGTGGAGGAGAAACTCAGAAGGGCTGCAGCGGACCCCATCCTCCCATGGCCAAAGAGAGCCCTGGTGGGGCTGGGGCAGACCTCATCTCACTGCAACCCAAAGAGAGGCCCAGTGGGGCTGTGGAAGACCCCATCCTGCTGCAGCTGAAGAGAGGGGAGGCCCTGAGAAAGAGAGAAAATGTATGTGTGTATGTATGTGTGATAAGAGAGCCTGTGGGCGTTTGTGTGTATATGTGTGAGAGCATGTGTGTGTGCGTGAGTGCTCTCTCTTCTTCTCACACAGATACACACATTATATATATGTAAACATATGTGTATGTGAGGGAGAAAGAGCTTGAGTATGTGAGAGTATGGTTATGTCTATGAGAAGAGTGTGTGAGAGAATGAATGTGTAAGTGTGTGTGAGAGAGATCATGTGAGAGCGCGCTTGTACATGTGTGTGTGTGTGAGAGAGCCTGTGTACATGTGAGTGTATGTGAAAGAGAGTGAGAGCATGGACATGTGTATGAGAGAGAGAGTATGTATGTGTGAGAGAGGAGATAAAGTTTGTGCAACCCTACCTCCCTCAATCCATGACAATCTCAGGATGACTGGAAATCTAAAGATCCCAGGTATGGAGAGCAAGATTTTTAAATCCTTTTAAGTTTTAATTATTGGGTGGTGTTTAATGTTTCTGCTGTTTTTAAATATTTTATTGGTGTTTTAGAAAATGTATAATATTTTTAAATTATTGGATGTTTTGTTCATCAGATATTTTGACATATGTATTCATTTTAATATCATGGTTTTACTATTATGATTCATGATTTATAGGACATGGTAATGTTGCACTGCAAACAGCTTTTGTCTTGCAATTTCCAGTTCTGTTTTTGTCTGCACATTTCTATTTATCTTTTATGGTCTCTTTATTCTAGATTTGTCTCCAACTGTTAAGTGACACCTGTGGGTATATTTTGTGTAATCTATGACATGTTAAATATCATCTTAATATGATCTTGTATCCATTTTCTAAAATTGTTGATGCAATGCTGTCACTTGATTTAACAAATAGGTTTTTTTGGGTGGCTAGAACTGGCCAGGGCTTTCTTTATTGCATATGGGGCCTTTAGAAGTTTTTCTTGTAATGTCTTTTAGCCAACTTGCCAGATACAGTTAATGGCAGGCCAAGGTATGCTCTACTTCTTGGCTATTTAGACAACATTTGAAATTTGGTTTGGAAATTTTTTGGCTCAGTACTGGTGATGTGTGATCCAGAGATACATTTTTATTTTATTTACTTTTATTTCCAAACATTTGATATTCCACTTTTATCCGGACCGGATGCAAAGTGGATTACAATAAATTTGAATAGTTTAGCAGGTCAGTATCAGAGCAGAAGCTCGAGCGTGACCAATGGTACAGAATTATTTTAATTTAACTTAGCATAAAGTATAGATCAAACTTTGACAGACAGAACCAGAACTAATATAACTTAACATTCAGTGTAGTCAAAACAGAAACAGACCAAAGAAGAATAGCATATTTACATCCAGCCAAGTGGTGAGGGCGGCAACACATAATTAAGTAACAACGCAGACTGACTGCAGTATCTACGAGTGGCTCAGAAATACAGTTCTGTATCAGAGTCCAGCCACTTTAGCTGCCCTCTATGGTAAGTTCATGAGTGGTGAAGTTAGATCAGTTTATAAGCAAACTAGGAGAAGGTCTGATCAAATAGCCATACCTTTGCTTTCTTTCTGAAAGTGAAGTAGCATGGTTCAAGTCGGATGAGAAGCAGAACCATGTTTCAGAATTTGGGGACAGAACAGCAGAAAGCCTTCTTTCTTGTGCAGGTTAGTTTTGTGGACATCAGAGGAGGGATGACAAAGAGGTCCATCTGTGTATACAGGAGCTCTTTTGCTGAATGTAAGGGGTAAGAAGAGGTGGGATCTGCGTTTGTATTTGCATTTGATGGTAAAACATAGGATTTTGAATGTCATCCTGGCTTCTATAGGAAGCAGGTGATGATTGTAAAGGATGGACATGATGTGGTCTGAAGATCTGGCGCCTACTAGGAGTCTGACTGCTGTGCTTTGTATGAGTTGCAACTATTTCATGTTTGTCTTGGAGATTCCATTTAGTAGAGAGTTGTTGCAATAGTTTAAGCAAATAGTGATCAGAGCATGAATGATAGAGGCCAGGTTATGCTGATCGAAGTAATTGCCTAGATGCCGGATATGGCAGAGATGAATGAAGCAAACTCTAACTACTTTGGTGATGTGAGGGGTCATCGACAGTTGGATCCCTAGGCTCTGGGCCATTTGTTTGGGATGGCAAGGCATTCCTGGAAGGGAAGGTAGAACAAGTAGGGGGGTGGCCAAGGTGGCTCAACAAGAGGAGTTCCAATTGGGCAGGGTTAAGTTTAAGCCTATGGGGCCGGGGAGAAGAAGACGCTGAGATTTGCTGTGCGATGATTTTCTTATATTTTACCTAAATGGCTCCAAAATGAAAGGGGAAGATGAGAGTTTTCCTCACCAAAGCTACTAACACCTATCTGGCCAGCAAATGATAACATCCTTCGCTTCCTCTGTTTCTGCCAGTTCCCTGCTGCTGGGTTTGAGGAATGAGCATCGGCTCAGCTTGGACAAGAGGTTTCCCTCAGCCCCCGGCAACAATATTTTCTGCTGCCAGCTAGATGCGACTCCTCCCGGGAATCTGCACTAACGCAGGGGAATGATTTTCCATGTCGTCTGAGCAGGAGGGGGCTGAGGAGGTATCGGCATCTGCTTGATCTCTGCAGGAACTGGAGGTGACTCGTAGCAATTCAGAGACCGTTAGCTGAGTGCTAGAGGTCCCGCAGGGTGAATTTTCTGCTACGGCTGCTGCTGCTTCTGGGAAAAGCTTTCTTCCCGGTGAGTTTACTCGGTTCCTTAAAAAACTGGCAGAAGTGATACTGGACTCCTAATGGGAAACGATGGCTAAGTTTAAAATTGGAACCTCAGGTTTCCAGGCTTGAATTGCAAGTCCAGGAAGAAGAGGAACAACTCACTGATATTAAAGACTGTTTGGGGAGAACACAGGGGGTTCAAACTGTTATACTGCAGGAACATGGAGCATTGTCTCACAGGATTGGAGAATTCCACTAAAAGGCTTAATCTTCATATTTTGAACTTTCCTAAAATTACGGGAGAACTTCCCGGGATTACCTTTAAAAAAATATTTAGTGGAAATTTAATTTACATCTGGCTACTGAGTCGCTCCCAGCTGCGAATAAGTTGGTTTTTTTGCCTTCTTCCCCCCAGTCTAATGTTGTGCTTGGTCAAGATGCTCCTGTGGTTTCTTCTTTAAACTTAACTGTTTTTTGGAAACATCTGGCCCAGAAATAATTGAAAGAACTACTTTAGTTGTTTCTTTCCTCTCAGAAGCTGATTTAAACAAAGTGATGGCTGCATATTTTCAAAATTTAAAAGTAGATTTTTGGGACAAAAAGTAAGAATTTTTCCTGATCTCTCATGGCTGACACAGGAAAGCAGCAAGGTTTTCTTGGCCCTCAGAAATGATACTTTGTCTTTGGGATCCTCGTTTGTTTTATGTTATCCTTGTAAATGATCAGAGAATTTTCTTTTTTTTTTTTCCTCTGGATCAATTAAAATCCTTCATAGAGGCTCGCAAAATTTTAACATCTTTTCCTACTTCCATAGGGAACCAGTAGATTCTTGTATTTGATAACAGAAGAAATATCTTGCTAGTGTCTTTATTGTATTTCATTATAGTCTCCTTTATTTCTCTCTTCCCCCTCTCTTCTTATTTCTTTTATGTAGGGAATTGTATTTTTGGAAAAAAATGTTCTTATATTTTTGTTCTGATGTTGTGCTAGTATCAATCCCTTAATTTCTGTAAAATATTTTTTGTGCCTTATTTGAAACCGCATTAAAAATAACATTAAAAAAAAGTTTAAGCTTAAGAATAGCCTAGAAACAGTTTTTTGAGATTGGAGATGGAGGTAGTTTGGTCAGATTCTATGTTGATGATAAGTTGGATATGATCAGTGAACAAGTGGCATTTGACATTGAAACTTTGAATCAGGTCACAAATTGGATGAGCGTAAATATTAAAAAGAATAGGAAAAAAAAACAGAGCTCTGTGGCACACCACTAGTGAGAATCCTGGAGGCAGACATTTTGTAGGCCCACAAAAACAGTCTGAGTTCTGTTTGACAGGCGCTAGATCAGAAGATTGTGATGAACTGTATGGAAGGCTGCAGCTAGATTGAGTAAGATAAGGTTTGAACCTTGGCCTGCGTTAAGATGAAACTCATTTGTGATGTCTAAGAAGACAGATTCAGTTCTGTGACCTGGCCTGAAGCCCAGTGGGTGGGAATGTAGTATGTTCCTTTCTTCAAGGATATCTAGTAGTTGGTGATAGACCACTTTTTTCATCTGTTTTTGTTAGGAAGAGGAGGCTGGAAACTGGGCTATAGTGAACCTGTGGATGTATTTTGTATAAACTGTAAGGTGTTAAAAATCATCTGAATAAGATCTTGTATCCACATGATTAAGAGAAAATAAAAGATGTCTTTTTATTCTATAGATACAGCATAGAATCTTAATTTCCACACACTCCAGCACTGGAGTGTATGCGTGTGTGTGTGTGTGTGTGTAGGGGGGGATGGGAATGGTGAGCGTGCCAAAGTCAGAGGGAGAGATAAAGTGTGCCCACTGCTACTAATCCATATCATTCGGGGGGTGGGGGGGGGGGGTGCAGGTATTAACCCTTCTCCCTCATTTTCCCAGTCTTCCTTATTCTTTGCCCCAAGGAACAGGGATCAGTTGTTGAGCAGGGGCAAAGAATAAGGAAGTTAGACTGGGAAGATGAGGGAGAAGGGTGAACACCTGCCCCCGTGCCCCCCCCCCCCCCCCCAAAGTTGACATGGATTAGTAGCAGTGATCACACTTTATCTCTCCGTCTGACTTCAGCACGCTTGCCATTCCCGTCCCATCTCTTCCCACACACACATTCTGTAGATATAGAATGTGATATCAGTGTATTGTTAGTGTGATAAGGATGAGCACCATTTCCCACTGAGAGGGATGTTAAGGGAGTATAAAACCCCTGCTCTCACCGGTGTTAGAGCAGAAAAGAATTAGATATTCCAAAATCTTGTGCCTTGGTTGGAGTGTGGAAGTATCTCTTCACAGAATAGGACCAGGGGCCTGTTCTTTCACAGAGAATGCTCGGAAGAGTTTGAGGAGGATTCTAGCATAAGAGTTACTGGATGTTCAGAAAGACTGGAGAGTAACGAGGGTTCTGAGGAGCTGGGGACGAGCATACTGGAAGGTGCCAGACGAGAGGTAACCTGCCTGGGAAAGTCCTGCCAGAGTGAAGTTGGGAGCCTTAAAGAGATTTCCCTGGATAGTGTGTGGACCAGTGTACTGGGAGGTGCCCGAGGAAGGACAACCTGCCTGGGGATAGTTCATCAGCGTCAGAGCCTGATTCAGCTAAAATGATCCTGAGATGCAAAGGAGAGAGAGAGAGGAAAAGACCTTGGAGGAATGGGTTACATCTACCAAACAGGTACAGGGAAGGCCCAGAGTAGAAGAGGTTCCTATCCAATAGAGCTGACCTGTTTTGGTGAAGATGTGAAGACTGGATCTGATTTTTGTAATTTTGGACTTTGCACTGTGGATTTATGTACTGTTTTGGACTTTGTTTACCTTGCTATCAGTTCAGTAATGGATTTTTATTTTTGAACAATACCGGTGTGGAAGGTGCCTTTTTTTGAGAGTGCCTGAACTGGTGAGCAGGAAGAACCCCCGTGAGAGCAAAAACCTAAGGGCCTTGAAAAAAAACCTCTAATGTGTACCCCCTGTACGGGAACCGCAGGAGGTCATGTGGCCTTGCATGATCTATGGCTGGTCCTCCCTCTGTGCCCCTTTTGCACAAGATTTCCCCAGGATAGGGGCTGTGCTCCTAAAAACATTGCTCTCAAGATCCCTCCTGGAACCCCCCTGCTAACCAGCTGAGAGTACAAATCCTTTCCTTTCCTGAAGCCTGGAGAGCTACAGGCCTTTGCTGCCTCTCCAAGACTCTCTCGATCGCTAACCCTTCCCAGTGACTCATGCAATTATTCATATAACCTTCACCGAGAGATCCTCCCAATGGGGATAGATTACATGCTTTACTCACTATACACTTTAAATCCTCTAACACACCTACTGCTGGAACTGTCCACATTTTAAGTAGGGATGTGCATGCACAATCTTATTTGGGCCGATTTCATTCATTTTGTTCCTTTTAATGTTGCATTTTTTATTTTGTTTCCAATCATTACTTTATGTCCATACCTTTGGTTTTATGTGCATAAAGTTATACTTCTACACGAAAGTACAATTTTAAGTATATAAAAATATTCACACACACCAAATGAAATGAATGAAATAACTGCGCATCCCTGATTTTAACCGCTGACATCAGACTTAAAGCTCAGCCCTTTTGGGAGATCCATTTATAATACAGGTCATGCTTCTTAGCCTGCTTTCTGAAGGGAAAGAAGACTTAGGAGATTGCTATATTTGAGTGTGTGGGTGTGTATGTCTCCTATAAAGTTTGTGTTCTATCCACATCAAACTTTTAGCATATGTCAGGGGGAATATGAGGATTCTGACAGGGATGTTTTCATTTTGGATCCATGCATATGCGTGGATCATGAACACACATGACCCAGAAAGTAGGCTTCTTTAATTTTGGGTGGAGCTTCTTGTTACAATATCTACTTTATACTGAAATGTAATACATTACCCACGCATATCCTACAGCCCTATACCTGGTCCTACTGAAATAAGCAGGGCTAGAGGAGAAATGTTGCATGCTTTCCAAACATAAGTAGGAAAAGGAGACACCTAAACGTTGTGCAACCTTTTACAGATGTGGGAGCAGATCAGAAAATATCACCAACGCGCACACATACCCCTCTGCAAGTTCTTTTGATATTGCATGTACAGGAAGAATTAGCATAACTGAAAATATTTTAGATGAACAGAAATCACAGAGTACCTGAGAACACTAATCACTCTGGGCCTTAATTTAAAAAGCATGTACTCAAGTACAACTGAGTTTTACTTGAGTAAATGCGGTTTACTCGAGTAAGTGGGCTTTTGAAAATTGCTACAATATACGCGACTGAATTGTCCATAGGATTTCCTTAAGCAAGTGTATTTTATGTTTAAACAGTTTTATTGGGTTTTTGCAATTATAAATAAACAGTACAAGAGAGAGTGGACTCAGATCTCTCCCCAAGCAAACAGACCCAACAATATTTTAACGTTTTCCCCCACAAAAAAAATAGCAAGTGTATTTTATCCAAGTAAATGGCTTTTGAAATTTGTTACATTTACACACGCAACTCCTTTGAAAATTACCCCCTCTATGTACTATCCAGTTTGGTTTACCTGTTGAGGATAGGAGGCATAATTCATGATGCTCGACAACTAATAAAAGAAATAGAAAAGCAGATTTTTAATGTCACATCATTACTGAAGATAGTCTGTGTAAATCGGAACTCAGAACTATAATCCTGTCTTTATATAGGGCACATCACATTGGGAAGCCACACACTTTATGATGATATAAAAAATATAAAATGATGTAGAAAAATATACATAAAGGAGGTTATATTGTACCAAATATAAATATCCCACATTTACTGTTGATGGAATTTTATTTTTCTTTTAACCTAATAATCCTTCAAGTCCATGAACCATGGCCATTGTTACTCTCATCCCCCCTCTTTTATTGCTATTTTTTGGGTTCTCATGTTATGATCTATGGTAACAGCGAAAAGACTATAGGGTCTACTTACTGAACAGCGTTAATGTTAATGCAGGTAATAATGCACATTAAACACTGGCATTACCACTTAATGCATGTTAACACTGCCACTGATGCAGAAATTTTGGTCTTAATGTGCATAAGCAGGGTAAAAAATGTAAATGATAATATGCAAAATTATAAAGTAGCTCATTTAAGTGAAGCACAGACCTAATATTGAAGGAACTGGTAGGAGCCAATATTCAAAACTGGCTAATTAAGTAACTTAGTAGTTAGGACATGTCCGGTTAAGTTATAATGTGTATTCAGTGGCACACCTATGCCACTGAATATACAGGTATAACTGAGCGCTTAGCCATAGAAGCCAAACTGGCTAATTTTAGACCTGCTGTATGGCACATCTAGCTTAGCCCTTTAACTTCTGATGAAGCTAAGCCCAAATATCGGCAGTTAGCCACATAAGTTGTACAGCTAACTTGCTGTGCTCCCATGCGCCCACCACATGCTTACTTCTTATTCGGCTAACTTTTTAGCTACATGAGGGACTAATATGGCTAAGCGGCAGCCACACATACTCAGCGGCTGCTACTTAGCCACATTAATTCCACTTATCTGGCTAAATAGCGCTGAACACCATTTAAATATTGAGCTCATGATATTTTTAATTCTGTTAATATTTTATTATTTGTATGAATTTTATGATTGTTTTGATTTTACTAAAGATGCAATCCACCTAGCATGAATTTTTACTATAGACAGAATATAAGCATTTTTAACTAACTGAATAAATAAACAAACACATCTGTGCTAATGCTGACATAATTGTAGTTAAAGGTTTTGTGTTAAACGTATGTGCCAATGCAGATTTTAAATCAAATAAATCGTGGATTCAAATAGCAGGAAAAAAAGTGATGGAAACACTCAAGTCCAATCAAGGGTGTCATCAACACCGGGTACCCAGAGGCCTGTGCCCCAAATCCAAAGATCAGTACCCTGAGTCTCAGCCACCGCCACCAATAATTTTTTCTTCAATCTGCCCCATTTGTGCTTCGCTGGGTCCCTTCTTACCTTTGTCCCTAGATTTACGCCTGCGAGAAGCAGACGTAAATCTATGCGTGCCAGTGGACTGCTGGCGCGCTGTCATCCGACCCGGGGGCTGGTCCGGAGGCCTCGACCACGCCCCCGGGCCGGCACCACGCTCCCGCCCCCGAAATGCCGCCCCCCGCCCCCGAAATGCTGCGTCGTTCGGCCCTGCCCCCGACACGCCCCCTTCAAAAAACTCCGGGACTTACGCGCGAGCAGGGCTTTTAAAATCCGCCCGTTACATGGCAACCTTAAATAAAACAAAGCACCAAGTGAGACAACACAAGGTTTTAATTGAAGGAATTGCTTCCTTCTGAGCTATGTCTCCCTAGAGACGTCAGGAAATACCATAACTCTGTGACCACAGAATAAAGATCCCTTATATTTAAAGTATTGTTTAAAAAACACTTCTTTATCCACAGTCAAAGCAAAAGAAACAACAAAAGTAGCTCTAGGCGGAACATTATCATCAGAAGACTGTAGAAATAAAGAGAGATCTGGGCTGAGGGCAGGGAGCAGCACATCTGCCTCCCCTGATCCACTACCAGAAACTCTGTTTTTATCAGGTATATAATAATTATTTAACAAAAATTTCTCCTCTGGCAGGAATTGTAGCACTTCAAACACATATTTCTTAAAATATTCCTTGCCCGATATCAGACAGGAAATAAGAAAATTCAACAGATGAAGACTATTAGACCTTAATCTGTTTTCCATGGACTCACCTTTAGAATAAAGAAAAACCCTATCTTTAATTTCTGCCGTTGTTACTGATTGCAAATTGGAAAAAATAGAGGATTAGGCAGACATTTCTGAATCTAAAGAAGATAACCTAACATCAGCATCTTTTAATTTTTTAGCTGTATCCTGAGAAAATTGAAACAATTGAGAAACTGAAGTGGATAATTTAGAGTCTATTCCCTCCACAAATTTCCATCTTTCCTTAAGGGATATATCCCCAGATACTGGCCATGTGATTAGGCTCCTCCGTAGCCTCTCTGGGTAAAACTTGCACTAGAGCCGGAATTGGAATAACTAAATTCCTTTCGCAAGTCTGACCCAAAGTTGAATCGAATGGAAGATTAGCACCTTGTTGCATGGATAATCCACTGGGGAAAGGAGGAGAAGATCTGACTTCAGGACTCACTGAGGCATTCTCATGTTCAGTACTCACGTTATCATGCAGTGTTGAACTAGAGATAACATGATCGATGGGACCACTTATGGGTGTTGAGCTGGAGGCTTGTGGAAAATAGGAAAGTTTCCCCTTACTTCCCTTCCCATTCTTTGCCAATAAAGATCTAAAATAAAAAGCATATGAGGCGTGCCCCTTTGGCACATGATTTCAGCGTACCAGTGGTGGCATGCCACAGGGCGCCTCCTTTAATAGGCCCCCAATGCACTGATTATGTCAGCGTTGGGTGGCCTAGATGGCTCCTGCTCTCCTCTCCGAGGTTGCAGCAAGACAGGCAAATCCACACCTTGCCAGATGGCACCTCTGCTCTCCTCTCCTAAGTTGCAGGAAGACAGGCAGCTCCAAACCTTGCCACAGGGCGCCTCCTTTAATAGGCCCCCGACGTACCGATGACATCAACATCGGGTGGCTTAAATGTCTCCTGCTCTCCTCTCTGGGGTTACAGCAAGGCAGGCAAATCCACAGCTCACCAGATGGCACCTCCACTCTCCCCTCCTAAGTCACAGGAAAATGGGCAGCTCCCAGGAAATGTAAAAAATATTTATATGTTTTTAATTATTGGATATTCTTTTTGTCAGCTGTTTTGGAATATTCTTTTTATGAGTATGATTTTACTATTATGATGTTTTATATTTCTTGATTTTATTGTTTGATGTTTTTTGTGGAATGGTGATGTTTCTGTTTTTCCATTGTTGTACTGCATACAATCTGGCTTGATGCAATTGCCAGCTCAGTTTTTGTCTGCACAAAATACAGAATAAAGACACCTAGTTATAGTGTTTTTATTCTGTATTTGGTGAGGGTCTGTCTGTGTTCTACTTGTACGACCGTGGTGAGGTATTCTGCTAGCGTGTAGTTTCTTTGTAGGGATCTATAGCAGTTTGGTTTGTTCTGTTTTCTTAATAGGAGGTGTATTGGTGTTTTAGGGCCTGATGTAATATTTATAGTGTTGCCTTTTCATAGATAGGGTTATTACTGTTTGAGTGCTAGCACTGTTAGAGTTGTTTTAGTATGGGAGGTTTACTTTTTTAAATTGTAAATCACTTTTTCAAAGGATTCATTATCAATTTGTTTTCAGCATCAAATTAAAGACAGCACAATTTTTAAATGTCTACAATACTGTAACCCAAAGGTAGTATGTAAGTGGCTGTGTTGTTCTGTGCTGTATCTGGGTCCTCAGCCAGCTGTAAGAGCACTTTTTTTTATTTTTTATTTATGCTTTTTAAACAAAATAGACAGCAATTACAGCTTGTCAATGACTGGGTCAAAAATTTACAGCCAAATATGTTGCGCTCGGGGGTGGACCTTTGTCCTGGGGCAGAGGTGGAACACCTCTTGAAAGGGAACAGGGGGTAGCTGCCCCCAAGGGGCGGAGCACTGGAAGAGACAGAGGCTAGGAAGAGCTTCACCACTGGAAGCCCGAGGTCCCCCCGGGAGGAGCCGTAGAGACTCGGGCTGCTTGGACTTAGGTGGACCTTGCAGGGTCTCCTAAGAGAGTGAAAGTCCGGCGTGCCCACGGAGATAGGGGGAGCATGATCGGGTTCAAAGGGGGCTGCTGGTTGGAACAGGGAGAACCAGAACAGAGTTGGTGATGACAAGGCGAGGAACAGAGCCAGAATCTGGTGATGAGGTCAGTGTCCAGAGGTCAGTCTGAGGAGTGGTGAGCAAAGCAGAGGTCAGATACTGGAGGTCAAACGAGGTCAAAGGCAGGCTGAGGTCTTTGAGGCAGGCGGCAGGCAGGTCAGGAACAAGCTGAGGTCAGTACCAGTAAGACAGTAGACAGACAGATGAACACAGGAACAAGCAGGGTACAGGAACTAGGATGCAGGAACAAGTCTGGAACAGAAGGATCCTGGAACGAGACTAGGAACAAGCAGGAACAAGTACAAGCACAGAGGCAATCTCAGAACAAACCGACCCAATTGCCAAGGCAAGGAAGCAGAGACAGGAACTTCTTTATATCGGGTGATCAATCAGGGCGCGCCGCGGAGCTAGGACCTGCCCTTGGCCCTACATGAGTCCGGGCAGTCCGTGAGCATATGGGTGTGGCCAACATGGCTGTGGACGCCGAACCTCGGCGTGAGGCCCGGCACGCAGTGGAAGGCCCGGCGACCGCAGCCGCGGGACGCCGGGGCCTGGCAAGACTGGCAACTACCGCGAGGGAGGTCATCCTGGGACCCGCTGTGGAACCATGAAGGTGAGCAGCCCCACGCGTGGGACGCGTAACCATATACATGATATATATTGGTTATTTAAGTAAAGGTCAATGTATTCTCAACAGGAATAAACTTTAAACCAGAACATTCCATCATACAGTAATACACCCGTTATAAGGAAATAGAGAGATCCAGATACATAATATAACATTAAAGAAAATATAAAGTATTAGAAGGTTGAAGACGTTCTTTTTTCTTTTTCCCCATGACCAAGGTGACGTACTTTTATTTATTTAGAAGAATGTGCATCAAGAAATTTACGTAGCTCGGGCAGGTCAAGAAACACAAATCTCTCATTATTATGTTTAACTACACATTTACTGGGGTAATAAATTATAATCTGAGCTCCGAGGTTTTTAACCTCCTGGCTCATCTGAAGAAAATTTTTTTCTGCGTAACTGTGTAACACGGGTTATGTCTGGAAATATCCAGATTTTTTGCCCAAGATAAGGTTTATCTCTGTTATGAAGAAATAACCTTAATATTTTATCTCTATCTGCTGCATGAAAAAATCTTATGCAAAGAGTCCCACGATATTCCACCTGCTCTTCCATTGTTTATTCTAAGAAGTTTGTGAGGTTACTCACACTTTGTAATTGAGAGACTCTATTTTGCGAGTCATTATCCTTTTTTTTCTACCAGATATCACAAAGAAGATCTTAGCTATTGATGGGATAGCTTCTGGAGTTAATTTTAAATTTTCCAGTATAAACTTCTTAAATTGCTCAAATGGAGAAATGAGTTTAACACATGGAAAATCCAATACTCTTAGGTTCTTATATCTTGCTTCATTTTCCATATTTTTAATCTTTCTCATATTCACCAATTCACCCTGGATTAATCCAGCTGTAAGAGCACTTTAAGAGATTAATGAAGGGAGAGGATGAATGATGCACTCATAATATTTCCTTAGCATTAGGAAAACTTATCTCTGCATCCATAATGCCAATCGGCCACATTTTCGAAGCCTAGCATGCGTAAAATCTGGGGGATACGTGCATGGTCGGGCCTTGCACGCACTGAGTGCATTTTAAAACTGGCCCAGCCTCACGTGTATCTCATGTTACGTGCAGATGTGCCAGGCTTGATGGAAGCGGTGGGCCAGGGGTGGGGTCTGGGCGGGATGGGATAGAGCAGAGGCCAGTCGGGACAGTGGCTATTAGGCCTTGCTCTGGGAAGCATGCGCCAACAGCCGACCAGTGCACCTAAGTTACTTATGCTCGGAAGGAGCAGTAAGTAGTAAAACAAAAAAATCTGAGCTAGCTAGGTAGGGGTTAGGGGTTGGGGAGGAAAGGGGAAAAGGTAGGAAGGGTAGTTAGGTAGATAGGGAAGTTCCCTCCCAGTCTGCTAATTGAAACAGATTGGGAGGGAACTGGGGAAAACCCTAATCGCGTTGCCACGTGTTGTTTTGTAAAATCCCCCCCGGTACGTGCTGGAGAGGCCACCCGCCCACACATGCACGTGCGGATATTTAAAATCTGTCGCGCATGTACACATGGGAATTGTATTTTATAACATGTGCACACTGACATGCACGTGTTATAAAATAGCCGCATCCATGTGCATATACCAGGAACCACGCACACATGGACGCACTTGCATTTTTTAAAATAATCTATCTTTTTGTGCATTCGCAATTAATGGAATACATGTATCCATGCCAATTATGCTCTGACATTCTTATGTTGTTTCAAATTGATTCATGAGTGCATCAATTATCATTGATGGCCCTGCTGCTTTTATTACTCCATTTGTTGATTGTTCATTGCCACTGTTACGGGATATTAGAATAGAAGGAACAAAGGGACAAGAGAGAAGAGACAGGTTCAAGGGTACCTATGCAAATTTATGTAAATTAGGGGAGGTAAGAGTCCCTCTTCCCCACTCCTCAGTTGTTTTGGTTTGTGGAAAAAGTTAGCAACCCTAAGGGGGAGGAAAGGACCTATAGGCCTGTGCCCTGTATCTTTGAAGTACCTAGCAATGCCCCTGAATCCAATTGAATGAACTTCTAAAATTATGGGAATTGACATTCAGAAATGGTGGTAATTTTATCCCTAAAGAAATTGTACTGCCATTTATGAATGCCCATCCCTATTTCTTTACAAGTTCATTCAGTTAGACTTGGGTGTTTCCATCATTTTTGTATGTTTTTTTAAATCCAAAGTTTATTTTATTTTTATAAGTAGTGGATTTATATATATTTTTTTCTTTTTGTTTAGAGCAGATTTTAATGCACAAATTTAATGAATTTATCAAATAAGTCCCATATGATTCAATCATTCCTTGGCAGGCATAAAAGCAAAATAGATATTTATAAACAATTAAACTAAACCAAATAAGTGAATTAGGTAAAAATATTGAACCACTGTATCTGACTTTAATAAATATTTGCTTACCATATTCCTATATTGAGATCCATATCTGTTCATGGGGTGGGTTGCAACTTCCTGTTTGTAAAATAAGAAATTTTTTAGATGCTTCGCTTCATTCTGAGTTTTGTAAATAAAAGTAAAGTTCTAATTTTCTAGTAGAATGTACCCCCAAAAGATCCTACAATATCTGTGTACATGCAAAAAATGCCATGGTCAATGCATGATACAAGAACTTCGGTATATAAAAATTAAAAATAAATAAATAAAAAATAAATGTACCATGTCCTATATACTATCTGAAAGGATAATATACCCATTTACTAGCACAGATATGCTGCTACAAATATGTATCCCTAAACGCTCCCCTCCGCCCTTCCCCAGCACACACATGCTGTTATAAACTCAAAATCATTATTAACATGTACAATTTTGGACACAAAAACAAAATAAGAGAGGGGACCAGATTAAAGGCTTTAAAAAAAGAAAAAATTCACCAAAATAATCTGATCTATTTAGAGTAATATATGGTGCTAAAGCAGGTCAAAAACTAATGCTCATTTGCTTAATGCATAAAGCTGTGTTTAGAAGGGTTCCTGTTTGAGTAATTTACTTGTCACTTATCAACCAAGTAGAACTTGAAATCGTCTCATTTGGAACTACTAAAACTTCTCTCTCCATGACAAGTTCACTTAGGGCCAGATTTTTAAAGGAGCACGTGCGGGGTACATTTGTGCACGGTACCCGGCGCGCACAAATGTACACCCGATTTTATAAAATGCGAGCACTGCCGCGAGCATGTTATAAAATCCAAGGCTGGTGAGCGCAAAGGGGTGCACACTTGTGCACCTTGCGCGCGCCGAGCCCAAGGAGAGCCCTGATGGCTTTCCCTGTTCCCTCCAAGGCCGCTCCAAAATTGGAGCGGCCTTGGAGGGAACTTTTTTTCGATTTTCCCCCCCCCCACACACACTTTTCCCTCCCTTCCCGTATCTAACCCACCCCCGACCTACCTAAATCCCCCCTACCTTATTTGACGGAGTTATGCAACTTGCGCGCGCCGGCACGCCATCCCCTGGTACAGCCGCTGTGCCGGAGGACTCGGGCCTGCCCCGGACCACCTCCATGCCCACGGCCCAGCCCCCGGACCGCCCCTTATTCAAAGCCCCAAGACATATGCATGTCCCAGGGCTTGCGCGCCACCGAGCCTATGCAAAATAGGCTCAGCGCGTGCAGGGGTAGGTTTTCGGGCGTTACGCACGTATATTACGCACGTAACCCTTTGAAAATCTACCCCCTAGAACTGCCTAATCACCCATCTTTTTAGAACCAGGTTCCTTTTCTTTAGAATTCTTTCCCTCTAGATTTACATATGGAGAAGAATGTTATTAAATTTAGGAAATTGTCCTCTCAAGTGTTTGATGATTAGGTTTCATTACTATTTTTTATCAGTTAGGTTTGTATTTTTATTTGCTCATATTAACTCTTTTAATTATGTTTATGTATTTATCTTATTAGTTTTTTCATATTTTAGTTCTGTTTTGCTGTTGCATTTATTTTATTACATGCTGTTTTGATTTCTTTTTAGAAAATCAGTTTATTAAATAAAATTGCCAGTTGCCAATAAACTTTTAAAACATGTTCTGAATTACGTACTGAGACATATGTCTCAAATGATATTTTTGCTGCTCTAACATCTCCTGTTTATACCTCTAGGCATCTTCATATGAAAGACTAGAGCTGGGAAAAGTGTCGAGATCTGAAACTGAGCCCTTAATCCAGTTGGGTAACATTTTCTTGATCATGATCATGGATGAATCAATGCACTTTTTGGACTGAAGCTTAACTGTCAAGCAATCACTCCTCCAGTTTATTGTGGAGGGGTTAGAAGGAAAAGTTTGCCCTTTTGCGATGTTGCTAAGGTCTGCAATAAAACGGACATCCCAAGGGAGTAGACAGAATAAGTGATCTAAGTAAGCTTGAAGAGTAGTTCAGTACTTGGCAGTTATGATCCCATGCAAAAGAGTGCAGAGTCATGCATTTTGGGTGCAGAAATTTGAGGGAGCAGTACATGATAGGAGGGGTGTGTGTGTGTGTGAGTGTGAGTGAGTGAGAAGCTGAAGTGCACCGATTAGGAGGGAAGCCTCAGGGTGATAGTATCTGATGAATTCAATGTAGCAAAACAGTGTGATAAGGCCTGAGGCCAGAACCAGAGTGATGCTAAGGTGCATAGGGAGAGGCATAACCAGAAGAAAAAAGGTGATATCTCTGTAAAAGGGGTGCAGAAATCTGAGGGCGTGGTATATGATAAGAGTTGAGAAGCTGAGATGCACCAACCACGAGTGAGACCTTGGAGTGATAATGTCTGATGATCTCATGGTAGTACAACAGTGTCCCAAGGACCAGATTGAGTACCAGTCATCTAGTTGTTCTCTCTGCTGTCAGGCAGGATCCATTATATCTATATCATGTCAGACAACTGTTTGTTTAACCTGCTCTTAAGCACCAGACCCTCTAAGAAATATGTAACAATTCTTGAATAACCTCACAGAAATTTCTTACAAATATCTAACCTAAATTGTCCCTGCTGTTCTTTGAGGTAAAGGTTCCTCTGTAGACTGCAATGGACAGTTCAACTGCCAGTGCCACAGGAAAGCCAGTGGAGCAATGTGATTGGCTGAGCTTCTCCTATTTTATAAAATAAAATAAAGGTCCCTTCATTAAGGGTCGGTGATGCTTATTTATATAGACATATACAGTAAATGGAAGTTAATTTTAGTTAGTGCTTCCCATAGAAAAGATGACCAAAATCATCAACTGACAACACCACATTAAACAATTAACATAAATACTTACCGCTGGATGGAGAAGAATCCCAAGGAAAGAAGCCAATAAGATTACATGCTTAAGCATGGTTTTTGGGTTTCTGCATTTAGGAATAAATTCTGTCAATTAGTTGGATGATGTTCTGAATGCCCTACCTTCTTTTCATGCTTAATGTAAGCAGAGGCATTGTTAGGAACTCAAAACATTCATGGCTCAATCATATAGGCAGGGCTGGCCCTAGGCCAAATGGAGTTGTATCCTGGGGTGGGGGAGGAATGCCTTCCAAAGAAAGAGGGAGGAGAGGGGGCTTTCTTGACTTAGTCTTTGCTCTGACCAAATAGCCCTCTTTCTGATTCAATGCTCAGTGCATAGTCAGCAAAGTCATAGCATCTTGTCAAACAGAGGGCTACCCAGGCATAGCAGGTATGCCCATGTCTCCCCACCAATGATAAACTCAACAATCATGTCGTTCCCCATCATCAACCACCTCTCCACCCAGTTGGCCACCCCCAACCTGCCCTCCCTACCATTAGTCAACTAACCACCTCTCATCAAATACCCAGCCACTCCCTGCCAGTCTATCAATCTTTCCATCCCCCTTTTCCAGCTTGTTTCAATGCTTCCTCACTGCCACCATTCCCATAACAGATGTTGCTTTCCAGTACTGCGCTACTTCTGGTGAGTTTGAGCCATGTGGTGCCCAGATTCCTATGCTGTTCTCTCAGTCTTGCACATTCATGAGAATAGTGCGGGAGTTCAGGCACCGCGTGGCTCAAACTCACTGACAATTGTGTGGTGCCATGAGCAAGGAATGAGATTCAATGCAGGGGGCCCCCGTGTGCCAGTGCCTAGTGACTCCCGCAATATAAGTATTCATAAGAATCACATAGAAAGCAGGGACCCTGAATTATGCAGTGTGTTGACTGATGATGCAGTGTAGTTAGACCGAAGTGAAGCAGAAGGTACTGGGAAACCTGAACTGAAACTTAAATTAAATAATGGCTTCCTGTATGGACAAGGACCAGTACGATGGATAGGAGTGAGGCCCATAGGTGTGTTTGTAAGTAACAATACATAATCTCATTTCAGCTCTTGCCTGCTTTAGGCACTTCAATGTGTTCTTCTCCCTCAGTTCCCCCTTCCAGAAAAAAAATAGCATTTCATTTTTCAGTGCTTTTGAACAAGGGGCACAAAAGCACTATAGCAGTTACTCCATATGTCCATCTATCTGGAAGGGAGATAACGTCTGCTAAACTGCACTAATCAGCTTGAAATTTGATAAGAAGGTCTACCATGGTCCTACAAGTTATGCTATTGTGCCATGATTTTGTCTGCTATGCAGTCTCCCCGTGTCAAGGTTCTACATGCTGCGCAAACCTCTATCTACCAGGAATCCTCAGCGAGCCTTGCTCATAGCCCTACCAGTTACCTCCTCTCTGGTCACACCATGCCTCAACCTCAGCCCTATTTAACCCAGCCTGCTCAATGTCTCAGTGTCTCTTCATCGAGTCACCTTGGCTCCCTGATCTGGCCACCTTGTCCTTGCTATCCTTTCTTACCATGCAGCCTACCCAGGCCTCCTGTCTCGCTTTGTGGCTTACCCGGGCCTTGTGGCCTATCTGGGTCTTCTGTCTTACCTTGTGGCTTACCCAGGCCTTTTGACCTCTTGTCTTACTCCCTGGCCTCCAAGGCTTCCTTGCCTTGCTCTCTGACCTCCCAGGTCTCCTTGCCTTGCTCTGTGGCTTCCTGTGTTGCTCTGCCTTACCTTACAGCCTAAGGACCTGCTAGGTTCTCCTGGCTAGCCTTATGTCTTTTGAGCTTTCTTTTTTATTGTTGCCTGTCCTGTCCTTGTTCAGTCTTATCCTTGTTCTGTCTTGTGCCACCCTGTCCAGTCCCTTGACTGTTTCTAAGTTCTTGTCCTTTTCCCTGGTTCAGTCTGTGTCCCATATCCAGCCCAGTCCATGCTCTGTATCTAGTCCTCAGCCAGTACCTGCTTCTTGTACCTCAGCCAGTTACCTGCCTTGTCTTGTCCAGCCTTTGACTTATCCAGCCAATCTTGCCTTGTCCAGCCTATGCCTGACCTCAGCTCCCAGTCTGTACCATGATGTTCCTCAGAAAACAAGTCCTATTGGCCTCCAGAACCAAGGCTCAACCAGTGGGGAGGGGATTGGTTAGGCAGAACAGCTCCGGTCCTGCCCTGTAGCTCTGTACTACCTCTGTGGGGGTGCTCCCTGACTCCAGCTTGCCAGACCATGACATATTGGAAATGACTGGAACTTGAAGAGATTCAGTTTTATTGTTATTTATTTATTTATTTAGTTAGTTAATAAGTAGCATTTCTTACCCACCCCTCCAAACAAGTTCTGGGCAGGGTACAGGAAAAACATATATAATGATAAAAACAAATTATTACAAATTTAAAACAAAAACAAAATTACAGTCAAACAAAATATAACAAGATGTTCAAATAATGGATTATTGGAATACCTCAAGGAACAGGTATGTTTTCAACAATTTCCTAAACTGCATGGAGTCGTATGTAAGCTGGAGTAGTAAAGGAAGGGAATTCCACAGAAGGGTCCAAAAATTGAAAAGGAGCATTTCTGTGTAGACGCTAATCTGGCGACCTTGGGGGAGGGGATATCTAGCAGTTGAGGCTGGAAGAACGAAGGGAACGAGTAGGGGTGTGAATCTGAGGGGTAGAGGTAATCCAGGGAGATGAAACGTGGTGAAGAAGGTTATGAATAATGGTTGCAGTTTTATATTTGATGCGTGATGGTAAGGGGTAACCAGTGTAGTGCTTTCAATATGGGGGTGATGTGTTCTCGAATGGATGTTCCAGTCAATAGACTAGCAGTGGAGTTCTGGAGTATTTTTAATGAATGGAGATAATATTGGGATAAACCTGTATATAGGGAATTTCTATAATCAAAAGAAGGGAAGATCAATGATTGTAGAGTAGTCCAGAAATTAGCAGGTTCGAGGAGAGATTTTAAGTGACACAACATTCTAAGTTTGAAAAATGAAGACCCGATAATAGATTTGACATGATGAACCATAGAAAGTGCAGAATCTAAGGTAAGTTACAAATTGTATATGAAAGGGAGCTGGTAGATCCTGCTAATTGAAAAGAGTCAAGAATAGAAAAAGAGTAGGAACGGCCAGGTACAAGTACGTCAGTTTTATCTAAATTGAGAGAAAGTTTGTTGTCATGTAGCCAGGAGTTACTTGAGGTTAGAAACAAACATGCAAATTGGATAATGGCAGACCAAGTAGAGTGGAGTGGAAAAAAGAACTGGATGATGTTGGCATAAATTTTAGATGAAACTCCTAGTTGAGCAAATACATGGCAGAGAGGGGTAAAGTAGATATTAAAGAGTACTGCTGAAAGAGCAGAACCTTGTGGGACTTCAGGGGTGGTAGGGTGCCATGAGGAGGTGATTCCCTGGAAATGAGCTTGTTGTATGTAGTTAAAAATATAAGAAGAAAACCATGTGTGAACAGTGCCAGTGATACCGGCATCAGACAAATGTGATAAAAAACAAAACAAAACAGGATGATCGTGTCAAAAGCCGCAGAAATATTGAGAAGAAAAAGAAGATAACAGGTGCCTGAATCAAAGCCAAGGTGAATGGTATCTAGGCTAGAGAGAAGTTGTCCTAGTGCTGTGGTGAGGACAAACCCAGAATTGGTGTTGGTCTATAATAGAATGCTCATCAAGAAAATGAGAGTTGTTTAAGAACAGAGGATTCAATGATCTTAGCAAAGAAGAGAAGAAATGGGATGATAGTTTGAGAAACAAGTAGAGTCATGAGAGGCTTTCTTGAGAATAGGTTTAATGTATTCCTTCTTCAGAGAAGGAAGAAGGAACCCAGAAGATAAAGATTTGTGACTTAGACGAGATAGGGAAGAATCTCATCAGAGCAACATTTCAATAGAGCAATAGCACAGTAATCAAGAGTGCAGGTTGTGTTATTAATAGAGGAAATAATCTATGATACTTCAAACTGGGAAATCTCAAAGATGTTATCCAATAAGGATAAATTGGTCAGAGAGGATAGCAGTGAAGGGGGAACAGAAGTGCAAAAGGAAGAGCAGAGTTTCTGAATTTTGGAAGAGAAAAAAAAAGGCAAAGCTCTCAGCTAAAGATAGACTTGGAGCCAATGGAACAGGTAGAGAAGAAGGCTTATTTTGTATTAGTGACGTGACAAGTAAAAGAGTTTGCAGGAATGATTAATATGTACGTTTGGCAGAATTGACAGCATAGCAGAAATGGGATAGTGCCTGCCTGTAAAGCAGGAGGGCTTATTGTGATTTGTGTTTACACCAATAGATCTCAAATAGGCGGTTCAAGCATTTCTGGGATTTCAAGGATTTTAGAAAGCCAGATGGCAAACTTTGTATGTTTGGAGTATCAGGTTTTTAATGGGGCTAGGATGTCTGCAACATGAGAGATTGAGTTATGCCACTCATCAGTTAAAACATCTAAGTTGTCTGAAGAGAAGTTTAATAAAGGCAATACAATATCTGAAAATTGTGCAGAGTCAATATGACCCTATCTAGAAACTGAGTGTGAGACAGAAGGGTCATGTGATGTATCTCACTTAGAACCCATGTATGTACAGGTGAGTAAGAAATGCAATCAATAAAAATATAATTCAACTCATTTTCAAGAGGGTAACATTGAAAAGTACAAGAAAATCCATGCATATGCTTGGATCCATCATTTCTGTCTTTTTTTTTTTTAAATAACAACTGTATTTATTGGGTAGGATTTCTTGGTAACAAAACGAGCAAAAAGATGCTAGCAAAAGCACAGCCTGAGTCAGCAGCACAAACGACAACAAAAAGATCAAAGCATTTTATTCCAGAAAAGGTCATTATAAAAAAATAACTTGCCCAATGCATGTTTGTAGTCTACTGTGAACAAATTCTCTATCAAATTCTCTTTTGTACTCGGCAAAAGGAGGAAGCACACTTACAGCACCCATCAGAAATCCTTGGCAGCGGGGCAAAAACCACTCTCAATACCATTTCAGCTTTCAAAGTGTTTCTGACATAATCATATCTTATAATCCTACTTTCAGAAGATCTGCTAATCATATGCATACAGGTAAATGTCTGTTTATAGTGTTACTGTACAGTGTACACCATTTTGCAGTGAAAAAAACAAGATAAGTGAAAGATTTCAGGGACTGCTCCTGGGTCCCACACTTACAGATAGCCTCTGGTCTGTTTTGCCTCCTGCCACAGGCTAAATAGGGAGTACAGACCTAGAAGTATGCAAAATCATACACAGGGATGCTAATGTGAAAACAGGGCAGAAAATAACTAATTTTAAGTTGCTTTTTTTCCTCTTAAGGGATCAGAGGAACATTAAAATGGCAGGGTACACCTGTGAGAAGAGGAACAGTTCATAGTCAATTTCTGGCTGAACTGTGTTCTTGTGCTTCTTTAAGCAGATGCTTACCACAAAATAAATGAGCTTTTTGGAATGTTATAGACATTCATTAACTGCAGACCTTTACACTAATGCTGTCATAGTACATACACAATTCTGATCCTAACCTCTGCTACTTAAGAGGCTGCTTTGTCTGCAAAGAGCTGACCATTGCATCTTCCTTCTGACCTCCATCAGACTCAGATAATATAAGTACAGACCTGAGAGCTCAGGGATGGGATTTATTGTGGGTAATGTGATCAAGGCTAGTAGTAAAGCTGAGTTTAAAAAAAACAAAAAACTTTCAACAAGTTTCTGGAGGACAAGTTTGCTAAAAATTATTAGCCAGATAGACCTGGAGATTTCCATTTCTTACCTCTGGGAGTAAACAAGATAAAATGCACTTTCCTATTAGGATCTTCCAGGTACTTGTAAGTGACCTGGACTGACCATTGTCGGACACAAGATGCTGAGCTCAATGAACCATAGGTCTGACCCAGCTTGGCACTTGTTAATTCTCCGGAATTGCCTTGTCATTTGTGAGCAGAAGGAGGAACAGTAGCTCCCTGTAAGTTAGCTGAGGAAGCTTGATTGATAACTTTTCTTAAGTCTATCTTAGATAGAATATCACAGCCTGGATTTAGCAAGCAGATCTCTCATCTAACTTCAAGTCATCAGGAATGTTTTGAGCCTGTTCTGGATCTTTTTTTCCTTTAATGTCCATCTTTAAGCATTCTAGCATTTCGTATTCTGCTCATTCAACATACAATGAAGAAAATGTCTGGAGAGATTTAAGAAGGGAAAGAGAGTTGAAAGGAGAAGTGAGATGTGTGAGAGAGGCTTGGAGAGTGTGTGGGTAAGGAAGAGTTGTTGAATGTGTATGAGGATGATATGCATGATAGGGACAGTAATGAAACTGCAGGTGTAGAATGGATATACTCAGGTATATGTACCAGCAGGACTGGTGTGTGTGTGTATGTCACTCTGCTTCACACAGATGGGGGATTACCACACATGAAATCCTTCACAGTTTGTCCATATCTGAGAAGTTTAAGAGCTCTTCAGCTTGAAGGGGACTTTGATTCCTAACCCTCCTAACCACAGGTCAATTAATTATATGTTAACCCCCCCCCCCCCCAAAAAAAAATGTTGGTGAAATTCCACTTATCCCTATTCCCAGATTGAAATTTTAGACCTGCTAGACTAGCATAGCATATAAAGATATGCTACTGTCCATGAACCAGATACTAGCATTAATATCTGGCATTACATATATACTGGGTGATTGCATAAGTCAAAAATAGAGACAGTTATCTGTGAGAAGGCATATAAAAGTATGTCTCTGAGTCAGGCAGTGAGAGAGTATAATATGACTGGGTATAACTAGCAGTGGATTTGCAGCATATCCAGAATAGACTCTGAATATCTCATTAGATATGAAATTGTTTGGTACAATATGGTCCAGTTGCTACTGTGACATACTATTACTGCTATTATGTCTGAGTCTAGTAAATGATTAAGCATTAAAATATGACACAGCATGATTTTCTTGGTTATTACACACGTCTGTGTTGCCTTATAAAGTTGATGACAGAATGACTTGGCCACCTACGAAGTCTTCTAATTGTTGGTGTTTAATGCTATTTTGAAGTAGATAATTTGAGCAGATGGTCTTGATTTTTTACTTATCAGAGCTGTAAACTCCCAGCTGGACTTCCTCAACCGTAGTCCATGTCTTCTATGTTCCGAATAAGAACAACTCTCATTAACCACAACTCACTTAAATTTGCAAATTGCTGCTTAGTCAAAGGGGTCATTTACTAAGGGGTGAATTTTAAAAGCCCATCGTGCGCCAAAGCCAGGAGATATGTGCAGAAGTCGGGCAGCTATGCGCTGCACGGATTTTAAAAGGCACCCATGTACGCGCATATCTCCTGGTAGGCACACAACTTTTTTTTTTCTGAAAAGGGGCGGGGCATGGACATTCCAGGATTTATGAATGAAACCAGCATGAAAATACTTACATGCACAAGTGTGCACCGGGGTCCCCTACCGCGTAACTTTACTTCTACTATGGATGGCGTGTAAGTCCTAAAACAAAACAAAAAAAAGGCTAATCAGTGGGGTTTTAAGGGCAGGGGCTACAAAGGTAAAAGGAAGGCTAATTAACTAGGGGGGTTAGGAAGTCCTATCCTTTACCTGGATGAACTGGCAACGAACTGGAGAAACTGGTAAATTGCGTCGACGTGCATCTACTAAAATCCAGCCGCTTATACATAGCGGTAGCATTTGTGCGCTCATGTACATGCGTACAGCCTATTTTATACCATGTGCACATATATGCGCTTATGTTATAATATGGCCATGTCTTGGGGTGAACCGGAATATGTGCATACATGTGCACCCACGCAGCTGTTTCAAAGTTACCATCCAAGGTTTTTCTCCCATTCTGTGTCTAAGGGGAAAATGCTTAGGTCCTAAATCTGTTGTAATACTTGCATTTTTTAGTTATTCAGATTATAAACTAATTTAAATCTGTATGTCTGCCTCTAGAATATTTTAAATTGTAAACCGTATCCTGTACTTGTTGAATTTTGTTGATCACTATATCCTATACTCATTGCAAAGAGTAATTCTGTTATAACACACTTTGGACTTGTTGCTGGAAAAGCATGATATAAATAAACAGTGATAATAAAAATTGTAATTGCTACTTTTATCAGGCATTATATAGTATAGGTGAAAGGTCACAAAAATAATCAAGCAATCAGTTCTTTTATAAAACTCGTGTTCTTGGTATTCTTGACACCCCCTTACCTCCACCTATACCACGGTTAACCATATCTTCTATCGTTTTCTTGTGTAAATTAATAACCTGTCCTTTCTCTTCCTTCTCCGCCAAGTTCTTATCACCCTGTTATATGTAACTGCCTTTTCCGCACCTTTGTTATAGTTTATGTTTACTATGCACCCCTGTTTTATGTGAACCAGCATGATGTGACTGCTGTCTCGAATGCCGGTATATAAAAATCTGAAATAAATAAATAAATAAATCATAGTACATGAGCCAAACTCAAGAACCTCTAGATTGTGCTGTCCTAATAGTTGTAAGGAATGATTGCAACATTTGCCTTTTCCTTACAGCACATCTGATGTTTGCCATTTGAGGAATGACCTCAGAATTTTCTAAATGTTTAAAAATTAGTTTGAACAAAGCGGAACATATTTTTATTCCACTTTCTCAGCCACAAAAAACTTTTGTTGGTTCTCCTTTTATTTCATGCATGTTTCATACTTGTGTGTCAAAGAGTCACATTATCTTGTTGCACTTCAAATATTTAAAATCTTCAACTATTTGCATAAATCCCAATTTGGGATTCCCAAATCAATCTGAGTAAACCCAGATTTAAAAAATCTGAGTTATATTGAACCTAATTTCATCTGATTCTGATTTTGTAAATCTGAATTAGTTGCAGATGTGAGCTGGTTAGAGGAAGATCATCTATCCCAACATAAAGAGACAGGAACCTTCACCAGTCAGTCAATATGTTTCTTCTTCGATCAAGCAAAACTCTGGATGCTGCTGGTAGTATTTCTGAGTTCTACAGGCATCTTATTTAAAAACTGGATGTCCTAATTAACTGCACAGTGATTATAAGAAGCCATTTTATTGAAACAGAACTACCAGGTAGCCTAGTATAGTACCAAGAGTCCTTGTTTAGGAAAGGTCCAAAAATGGAATAGCAGGAAGTACTAGAGGTGGGAAGAAGTAAACATTTAGTTTCATTTTTTGTTTTGTTTTTGGGGGGCTTTCCCCATGAATTTCATTTCATTTAATGTTTAGTCATTTATTTTGTTTCAAACAACAAAATAAATATTTAAAAAAACAAATGAAAAAAAACCCCAAATTAAAAAAATAAAGAAATGGAGCCTCCTGAGGTCTCCTATCCCCACTACCCATCCCTCCCACCTGAAAAAATGATGGGGCCAGGATCCCCCCTCAGCTCCCACTTACCCAGTCGGGAGGGATCTGAAAACAAGGCCTAGATCCAGGCCAAAGCCTTGCATAGGCATAGTCCATGGTAGGTCTTGAAGGCCTGATCACAATGCCAGGGCCTAGGACCTAGATCCAAGCCCAACGCTGAGGCTTTGAATGGAGGCTGGGTTCTGATGCTTGGGCTTCTGCCTAGACCAAGGCCTGAGCCTAGACCTGACATCGAGGCCCGTATGAAAGCTGGGTCCTAACACAGGGGCCTCAGCCCGGACCCAGGCCCAGATGGTGAGTCCCCATTGCCTGAGCCTCAGCTCATGGTCAGTCCCAGGCCTTGGAGTTCTTCTTCACCTGTCTTCTTTTTTCTTAGTTGAGATGACAATGTCTGCTGGGGATGCATTGGAGTTAACTCTGGCACTTCCTTCTTCACTAGTCACCATTTTGGTGTCTGGGCCCAGGCCTTGGGAAGTGTCTTCACTCATCTTCTTTCTTCTTAGTTGAAATGATGGTGTTCACTGGGGATGAACCAGAGTTAATTAACTCCGGCATGTACCCAGTGGATGCCGTCATTTCAACTAAGAAGAAAGAAGATGGGTGAAGAGGACCTCCAAGGCTTGGCTCTGGGCTGAGGCTCCAGTGTTTGGACCCGGCGTCTGGACTGGGCCCCTGGTATTGAGCCTGGGCCAGGGCCCTGGCCTAAGCGGAGGCCCAGGCATTGGGACTGGTCCAAAAACCTGGACTAAGCTAATACCCAGGCATTGGGACCCGGCTTTGAGCTTGGGTCAAGGCCAAGGTCCTGGCATCGGGACATAGCCTCTGTATCAGTTCCTGGCATTGGGTCTGTGTCTGCACCGCAACTCTGGATCCCCGATGAAGCAGGTAAGTGGGGACAATTTTTGGAGGCTTGGTCAAGACCACGGCACTGCAATTAGGTGTAGGCCATAGCGCTTGCGTCGGGCCATGGCCTACACCTAAACAAGTCCCTGCTTCGGGCCTTGGTCTATTCCCAAGGCAAGGTCCTGTCCTCAGGCCTGCTGGATCTTTTTTTTTTTTTGTTTTGTTTTCAAAACAAACGTGAAAACCGACTAAATTTTGTCAGATTTTCAATTGTTATGTTTTGAGAACAAAATGAAGCAAAATAGCAAATTTCATCTCATTTCCTATTTTGTTTCCCCCGAATGCCCACCACTAGGAAGTACTAATAAACTGTTTATGCATGCACGGGGAGGAGCTTCAGTATTTGCCTACAAATGAACATTAACACCAGCCTTTCATTTTCATGACTACCAGCTCTTCCCTCAATGAAATAAAATAAGATCTTTTGTAGGTAATTTGGGAGCTTTAGTGCAATAGGTAACATTTACTAAAAGTTCTGTTGGTAAGGGGTGTTGTAAACGGAGGTAAATGGGCATCAAATTACCTCGTACTGGCTTATGGGCAAACATTGCCTTATGTTGTCTTGTACTACTACTAATCTTACTTTTTTTTTTTTTTTATCATCTTGCTTTAAGGGTAAAAAGCTGCCTCATTTTCTGCTTCCTTTAGTAACACGGCCTTAGATCAGAATTGCATGTCCTTTCTCTCCTCTGGGCTCTTTTTCGCTCTGACCTGTCTTAGTTCCCCAGTCTCTTGTCAGAAAGTGATCCTGCAGCATACTCTATCCGTGGCACAGCTCTCCGTTTTCTGCAACAGCTCTGGGGCAGATTATGCGGCAAGAGTTAGACATTTCTGCAGCTATTAAGTGGCACACTTGCTCCCAGGCTTAATTTCATCCTACCAATCACGCTTCCACTTTTCTTCTTTCGCTCTTTGTGCTCACTTCTCAGCACCCATCTTCCATTCTTGCTCTTCCCAGCCTTTCTCTTTCTCCCACAGTAGCTGTGAGGGTCATACCCCTGTGGAAATTCTGCACTGCATAGTTGCACAGAATTGCCCTCCAAGGCAGAATTCCATATTTGCCCTGGAGAATTCAGCACGGGGTCCAGAAGCCAGCAGTACAGGCTGCGTGGCTAGAAGGAAGGAGGCATTGGTGTCAATGTTGGCCTATGCGGGCTGAAGACGAAAGAGGCTGTGGCCTTGGTTGCTGGCCTGGGTGGGCCCGACAAGAAGAGGCTGCCTCTTGCCTTCCTAGTGTGCTTCCCAATTAGAAATGATGCCTTGAACAGGGACTGGAGGAGGATGGTGATGGAGAATCAGGAGGATTTATCCAAGCAATCATTCCAGCAAAAGAATGGAGAGTTGTCACCCAGGAACTTATCCAGAGAAGAGGATTGGAAGGCTATCATCCAGATGCTTGTCCTGAAGGTGCTGTGGATTGTATATAGGACATGGGTTTGTATCTAGACCTTGGACCATGGTTTAATTCATTGGATATTTTCTTAACATTCCTTTCGCAAAATTGTATGTATGTATGTATGTACATATTTATTTATCTATGAAATGGTATGCCATGTGATATTTGACCAAAAAGGTTTTCTTGCAGGTGCTATGAGAAGAACATGCTATGTTGAAGGATCATCCAATGATGACTAGAACTCCATTTTTGTAGAATGTCATGTCTAATGTATTGGGGAAAAGTTTGTCCCTGTGGTTCAAAATTGTTGTGTGTGGTGTAGTGGTGGGGGGTCCCTTATTAATTACCTGTGTGTCTCCAGTGTAACATATTGATGTCAGAGGAGTAAACTGTGGTATTTTCAGATACTTTCTACTGGACGTGTGCCTGAAGAATGAGAGTAAAGTTCTATATAGCAGAGGAATTCTGGAGGTTCTCTGATCTTTCCTTCTAGTTCTCCTTCAGGGAAGATGACCAAGGCTCAAGGTCAGAGCACTCAGGCCTTCTAGGAGGGAGCACAGGAAGATCCTGAGTTGGGAGAGAATCAAAGTGATCTCTTTGAAAAGGGGACGAGTGACAAAACTCCTTGTCTGCATATCGGAGAATTCCAATTCTAAGAGGTGAATTTGCAGTGTAGAACAGAGGAAGGCATTTAGAGTTTTCCCAGGAGTTTCGACACCAAGAAATGAAAGCAGAGGTTACCCAGTAGTGTGCCCAAGGATTCTCAGAGAAGGAGCCCTCAGTAATTTTGGAAAGGAGATATAATTTGCCAACAGGAGAATTAAAAAGTTCCTGCCTGCAGTGGAAAAATAGGTAACCATGCTTAGGTACAATCCAGGGAAGTTTCAGCAACTGGAGCATCTCTATAGAGTACCCTGCTTGGGGAATCTGCAGATTACTTTAACTGTAAAATGACTGTGTATTGAATTTTTTTCTGAATGGTTTGCACTAGAGTAACTTGCACAGTCAACTTGTCCATGTTTCCCAAGTACTTCAGTAAACTTTATTTTGGAACAGTATTTGTTTGAGTGGACATCGGACTTATTCTCAGCAGAGTGCATGTGTCCTAGCACTTTGGATCTGAAAGTTATTGCTTCCTGTAACTGATGAACCTCAGAGACTGCAGCCTGCTGACTGATGTTCAGTAACCCCCATATGTACCCCTTTGTTCTTGTCAAAGGTGCAATGGGGGTTGCAAACTTGTTTCTGGATGAGTATTGCATCTATTTCTCTGTAACTTACAGGCCGATTCAGTAAAAATGTGGGAGAGTGGACGAACGCCCGCTCTCCTGGTGCGCTCACCGGCCACTCGCTGGTGCGCGCGATTCAGTATGTAAATTAGAAATGGGCTACCGCACCAGCGCGTCCCTAGCGCCTCCTTTTGACCCAGAGCGGCAGCTGTCAGCGGGTTTGACAGCCGACGCTCAATTTTGCCGGCATCGGTTCTCGAGCCCGCTGACAGCCACAGGCTCGGAAACTGGACGCTGGCAAAATTGAACGTCCGGTTTTTGGCCCGACAGCCGCCGGCCCAATTACAATTTTTTTTTCTTACTTTTTACACCCTTTGGGACCTCCGACTTAATATCGCTATGATATTAAGTCAGAGGGTGCAAAGAAAAGCAGTTTTTACTGCTTTTCTGTGCACTTTCCCGGTGTTGGCAGAAACTAGCGCCTACCTTTGGGTAGGCGCTAATTTCTTAGAGTAAAATGTGCGGCTTGGCTGCACATTTTACTTACTGTATACCGTGCGCATACCTAATAGGGCCATCAACATGCATTTGCATGTTGAGGGCACTATTAGGTGCCACGGGTTGGACGCGCGTTTTCCACCCCTTACTGAATTAAGGGGTAAGGGAAAACGCGCGTCCAAGGGCCTGTTAGTCCTGGCATTTCCTTTGGTATTATGTGCATTAGATTTTTGTTGACCTCTGAAAAAAAATCTTGTGGACTTTGCAAAAGGACTGTGGCTCAGAAGGTTGTAGATTTTGCATTCATTTGTACAGAGTCTGAGGATTAGGTTTAAACCGGGCAAAATTAGAATAAAAGATGTGCCAAACGGTAGCAAGCCAATTTGCTAACACAATTTTGAAACTGGCACATTTTATTGTTTTAAGGCTTTCATTTCCTGCAAATTTCAGAAAGGAAAGGCATTCATAGTAAAAGCTCTGTGGGACTGAGACCACATGAGCTAAATTTAAAAATTAGGGAGATGTCCCATAGTACTTTCTGCTTCAATAATTTTTTCTGTAAAATGTTTTTAAATACAATTGTGCAAGCAAATAGACTTTTAATCTGGCCCTGAGTTTCTCCTGAGATACATTACACTCGTCATCTCAGTCTCATTCAGGAAACTGGTTTGAAACGAGCCACTAAATTGTCTTTGGCCATTGTGAAATACATTTAAAATTGACTTGAAATTAAATGAAGACTCTATGTAGGTGTGGGCCTAAATTACCCTTCCACATACTCATTTTATTGGTGTGGAGAGGGATTATCTTCCCGTAATGGTGTCATAATACACCTACTACAGTACCGCAAGTGCAATTTACATAAAAGTGGTACACACTTAAGACTTCCTGCCCATTTTATTATCCTAAAAACCAGTGTCTGGTGTGTCTTGCAAGAGCCTAATAAAGTCAAAAGCTAGAACAGCCACCATTGAAATAATAAGGTGCATGCTTTCCCTGGTAACTTCTTACCTTATATTGAGTGTCCATTTGTGATTTCAAGGTTCAAGCTTTCCATGGTAACACAAAGCCAACATTATGACACTTCTTTCAATTTTGGCAATTTTATTTATTTATTTAATCTCATTTGCTATCTCAGATTTGTTCCATCAATCTCAAATCTTTGGACAATATGAACAAATTAGAAAATGAAAATACATAAAAAAAAACCCCCAACAAAATCATCCATGGCAATTATTAAAAGATCCCCAACAAAAATTACAGAGTACCAATCCCAATGCAGCAGTCCCAAAACTAGGGCAATTATACATCCTGTCCCATCTCTTAATTCAAAAAAGATCCCATATTGGGAGAGATTAACCATATTTGCCTGTTGGCAAATGTTTGAGAAAAATAAGTTGATAAAATACTAAAGATAATTATAACTCTCTTTTTCTCACTCTTCCCTTTTCTATTTCTCTCTATATATTTCAGCACACAGATCAAATATTGATGGTCTTAGCTGACTTAAAGCGAAGATGGAAGAGGTTAACTTTACATTATGCACCTCCAGCAATTCAAGACAATGAAAAGGTAGCAGCTCATTCCAGCAGAGAATGGAATCATACAGTTTGGTTGCTCGTATATCAGCAACAACCAGAGAAATAGGTGGAAACATTTTGAGCCCAATAATAGCATGGTTCAGATGTTGAAAAATAAGCAAACAAACTTATAGCCTTTAACTTTCCGAGGTTTAATTTTGTCCTCCGCTATGTATAGCCTGTCTTTTTTTTTTTTTTTTTTTAAATCCTTCCATTTGCAATTCTGTGATTATTAAAATGGTTTTTTAAATTATTATTATTTGACATGTGCTCACCTGTGTAAAGCAAACAGAGGCAGAGCTTTAGTTGAACTGGTATGTGCAGAGATGGACTACCCCTAATCAGTACCGAAACTACAATGGATCCTATGCCTGTCTGTTTTTTGGCTGTTCCCTTGACAAAAACCTTTACATCTGTTTCCCCAGAAACAATTAAAACCCTGAATAAAGGACCCTGCAGCTTAACCTGACTATAGCCACAGTGTTTCTTAGTCACATTTTGTTTGCTCTCTTGTGTTATTGCTATGTTCCTGGCTGTATATATGGATTCTGAACTGGTGAAAGAGAGACAACGTTTCGAAATCTAGATACCCCCATTCCATATACCGTAATTAAGATGGTTCAATAAAGCGTAGGTTAGAGAAAAACACAGCAAGGAGTGGGGGGAGTCAGAGTTTTATGAGTAGACATTCTGCATATAGCGATTATCCACTCTGTAATCAAGGTGCATCAAAGTCAACAGGAGAAACCAGGACATAAAACAGAAATGAAGCTTTGGCAGCACATCAGCACAGACTGAAAATTATGAGGGGCCAGCAGCAGAATTTTACTGAGTCCCAAAATTATTCTGGTAGGAGGGCCTCAACTAAAGCAATAACATCTACAGCTCTAGTTATCTCTCTCATCTGAGCAAACAACATTTATTGCAATTTTTTTTTTTTTAAATAAAAAAAAAAAAAGAATAAAACTGATAGAGAAAATGAACAAGATAGAAAGTAATGAATACAATCTCAAAAAGACCGCCTCCCTCTCTTCACCAGCTTACCTGTGTCACAGGCATTCAGTAAAAAGTAGATCTCTCTGTCCTGACAGCTCATTCTTCGGAGTGCTAGCAGAGCATCTTGGACTGTTTTTCTGAGGCTCGAGACTCCCTGCTTAGACCCAATTCTGCTCTTTCTCTATCCCTCTCTCTCTTTCTTTCTGTTACATTTACTGCAGCAGACAAGAAGCCTTTCACCCCGCGCAGACAAATATTATGTCAGAAGGTTAAGCTATATTTCCAATAAGCAACTGACTCACTTATTGCTCATGTTACAGGTCAGCCAAAGCATCTCCTACCAGAGTTAATTACACACTGTCGTCTCAACTACAGGATGCATGTAAAGATGAACCATAGTCCTCCCCTGTGCGGTCAGGCCAAATAGTTGCACGTTACCATAATGCAGCAAAAATTAAACATGGAGAATTAAAATCAAAATGAAATAACTCAGCTTCCTTTCAGTGTGATTACTGCCTGGGCTTGGGCTCCACCTTGCCAGACTTCAAGGTGTGGTTTGTGCACCACAGCTTCATCTGAGACTGGTATTTGACAAGGGTGTAATTAATCTGCACTTGCTTTTGTGTTTTGTAAGTAAAAGCAGAAAAAAAAAAAATCTTTCTCCAGTAATAGGTTTTCCGAGCTGTGCATATCATGTCCCTCCAATACTGGATTCTTTGCAGGCTGTGATACCTTTGATTTAAATCCCAACCAATTGGCCCAAATACGCAGTGTACTCCAGAAACCTTAAGTACAAGTACAAAATATCAAAAATGGTTTGCTGGTAACTCTTTATATCAATACAATTGGACACACCAATATTAATTAAATGTAATACATTTTGTAGTTTTGTAGGCCAATACGCAAAGAGTCTGTATGTCAATTAGACCCACCATGGAATGGCCACATTACTTTATTTTATATTTAAACTATTTTTAGATTTTTTTGTATAATGGGGTACATTTTAAAAGAGAGCAGGTGCGCGTACTTTTGTTCGCACATCTTATAAAATCCGGGGTCGGCGCACGCAAGGGGATGCACATTTGTGCAACTTGCGTGAGCCGAGCCCTGCGCGCGCTGCCCGTTCCCTCTACCCCCCGCACCTTCCCCTCCCTTCCCCTATCTAACCCACCCTCCTGGCCCTATCTAACCCTTCCCCCTACCTTTATCAGAAAAGTTACTACTGCCTCCGGGCAGTAGTAACTTATGTGTGCAGGCCGCCATGTGGGGGCACTCGGCCACGCCCCCGGACCACCCACACGCCCCCCCCGAACACGCCCCCAATCCAAAACCGTGCCCCCTGGCCACCCCCTGACCGCCCCTTTTTGCAAGCCCCAGGACTTACGTGCACCGCCGAGCCTATGCAAAATAGGCTCGGCGCGCGCAGGGGGGTTTTAAAAGGGTTACGCGCATACCTTATGCGTGTAACCCTTTTAAAATCCGGCCCATTATGTCTTAAAATGTTCCATGCTGCCATAGGAGACTCAGTGAAAAACAGACTAATAAGTCATTTTGGTCAAATAATCCAGGCGTCAAAACAACCCTAATAAAATATCCATTCAAAAGAACACAGTCACAGTACTTAACTCAAGGTAAGATCCCGACGCGATCACGTTTCGAACCAACGGTTCTGCTTCAGGGGAAACACCAAATGTACGTCGTCTTCAAAGAAATCATCACATCTTGCAGAAGCAATCTTCTCTTAGTGGCATAGACAGTGGCTGTGACTGCTCAAGTTCTTCCTCAGCGGTCTGCTTTCAGACCGCTGAGGAAGGACTTGACCTGAAAGACAATGTCGTATGTGAGCTTCTGATGAAGGGGCCAATGAGACCTTGAGAGCTCAAGCATGATCTCAAACTTGGAAAATTCATATGTTGGTCCCATTTAAAATTATCAGAACCTGCAGAGGATCCAGGGCCGGTGCAAGAGTTTTAGGCACCCTAGGCAAACCTTCAGCTTTGTACTTGCCCCCCCCCCTCCCCCCGAGACTTCCCATACAGCATTTTCTTTGGCAGTAGAACAGCAGCCCCCTCAGTGTCTTCCCCCTTTCCCAGCATATTATCTTCTTCTCCCCCTAACAGTATTCTCCTCTCTTCATGACTAGCATACCAGTACCACACCAATCTCTTTGCTCTCTTTCTGCAGCATCCTCTCCTCTCTATCTTTCTCAGCCCACCTTCATCTGCCTTGCACCATCTCTTTCTCTATCTCTCTCCACCCTTCCAGCTTCTCAGCACCTTTTCTCTCTCTTTCTCCACCCCTCACCCGTGCAGTACTTTCTCGCTTTCTCTACTCCACCACATGCTGTGCAGAGTTTCTTTCTCTCTCTTGTTTGATTAACTAGTGAATGCTTGTGGGAGTATCCTTCATATTAATGAGGAAGCTAGAGGGACACACACCTATGCACTACACCTGATAAATACCAAGGTTAGTGGTTAGGACACACTTTAAGTTCCTTTGTCATGGCTCATCATCGAAGACTGGTTGATGGAACACCTGTCCATTAACGGTGTTCCAAGAGGGACATGAAGAATATGATTGATCAGATACATAATATTAGGAAGGAAAAATACCCAGACGCCTCTGCTGTACTGTGGCCTGAATTATTGACACTCTCTCCATCACATCTGTTCAGCATACCACACTCTCTCACCACCCCACCCATCCAGCATTTTCTCTCTCTCTACACCTCACTCACCCAGTACCATCTCTTGCTCTCCATCCCTCCGCCCCTGCACAGTTATCCAGCATTCATTTCCCTCTCTCTTTCTCTATCCCTTCCTAATGCAGCAGCTCTAGCCACTGCATTCTTCAGTTATTGGTGGGATAGACTCTGCCAGTGGCCCTGACTCCAGGCCTCTTCCTGTTCTTTGGTTGCTGGCAGCATAGGCTCTGCCATGGCCCTGGGCCTAGTGCTGGTGGGATTTTGTCATCTCTAAAAGTTTGGCATTCTAGGTGACTACCTAGAATGCCTAATGGAAGTTTTGGCCCTGAGAAAATCCAGTTTTCTCCAGCATTCATATGTCTACCAGAGCTCGGCATGTCCTTCTAAAATAAATATCTGACAATAACAACAAAAGGAATTTGAAGCCCAGAGTATTAAACTTTCTCTTTATTACTTTTAAAATATCAGATTTAACCTTGAGGAAGATATTTTGATGACAACAATGAGATTTCCACTCCAGCACCATACAAATAAAAACAAAAACACCCCTATGCAATAATATTTAACTCTAAAAAAGATAAGTCCATGAACTGTGGGAGACTGAAGTTCAAACAAGAACAAAAGCCAACATTCTTTCAAGATGATGGAATGCTAACAGAAAGTAAGGAAACTAACAAATTTTGCAATACAGTAGTAATGGTGGATTTTGGGAGTTTCCTCTTTGGAGGTACTTAGGAGCAAGACGCAGGGCCGCTGTGAGATTTCTCTGATCCCCTGAACCAAGCGCGCAACACTCCACCCCCTTGTCGACATCACTGCTGACGTCATCTGCAAGGGCCCTCCGGCTCAATAAAAACTCGAGGCCTACGGCTCTAGAAAATCTTGCCAGAGCTAAAAATCAGCATTTAATTAATTTTCCATATACTAGATTATTATCACCAATTGAAATGTTTAAGAAATATTTGCAAGAGATTCTGTCGTTTTCAGAAGTTGATGTGCCTTTTTATTTCTAAAATATTTTATTTGTCAAAGAAGAAGGGACCATATCAATTACATCAGTCTCATACTTTAGAAAGTCCTGGCCTCTCCACATTTCTTGAGGAATCAGTAGACCTAATAAGTAATAGAGCTACTTGAATTGTTTCTTTTTGTGCAGAGCGGGACAAAGATTTGGAGTTTTATAAAATCTTGAAGAATAAGGATATCTCCTTCTGTGGACAAAAGATATTATTATTTCCTGATGTCTTCCATCCTACACAAGTACATAGGAGACACTTTCTTTCTTTTAAAAAATAAGGTTCTTGCCCTGGGAGCATCCTTTTTCCTCAAGTTTCCTTGTAGATGTTTTATAACTCTACATTCCAATAAGTTTGTGTTTACTGACCCTTTACACTTAGAAACTTTTATTTTAAATAAGAATGCTGGGAAAGGACCAGAAGATTAAGGGTTTTTTTGTTATTTTGGTAAGGAGGCAACAGAGGTGAAGGCCAACATTTTTTATAGTGCCTAGGTAGATCTTCTTTTCTTATTAATAACTTTGTTATTGTAGTGCAATTTTCTGATATCTCCCCAAGATTATAGGGCATATGATTGCTGTAATTTGTTTATTTTGTTAGTAAGAATATTACCTCCAATTGTGTATGTTTACAACAATTGTATTTTCTTTATTTTATTGTAATTAAACAAGAAATTCAATAAAGAAATAACTATAAAAAAATGGTGGATTTCAATTACTCCAATATTGACTTTATAAATGTCACATAAAGATATGCAGGGAAGTAAGGTTTCTAGATGAAATAAATGACTGCTTCAAAGATAGGGACTTTCGTTTTCAGTTTTATTTTATTTTTTTGTAGGAATTTCAATGTTATAACAAATCATTGGAAAAATTACATAAGAAACAGGAGAAAATTCAGTGGAAAAGCAAGTTTTCCTCTGATTTTTTTTGTTATAACACTGAAATTCCCAGAAAAAATAAAATAAAACAAAAAATGAAGGTCCCTATTCATGGAGCAGCTGGTCCAGGAACTGATGAGAGGGGGAAGCTATTTTAGACATATTTCTTACTAGAATGCAGGATTTGGTGTAAGAGGTAATGGTAGTGGGTCCACTTGGTAATAGTGATCATAATGCAATCAAATTTGACTTAATAACTGGAAGTTAAAGAAATATACTGCTCTACTATTTAACTTTCAAAAGGGAAACTATGATAAAATTAAAACAAACTAAAAGATGCAGCTGCTAAGCATAAGAGTTAATATCAGGTGTGGACATTGTTTGAAAATACCTTCCTTGATGCCCAGTCCACATATATTTTATGCATTATAAAAGACAGAAGGAAAGCAAAATAATTGCTGGCATGGTTAAAACGTGAAGTGAAATAGACTATTATAACCAAAAGAACTTCTTTTAAAAAATGGAAAGAGAATCTAATTGAAGAAAATAAGAAAAAGCATGTGAACTGGCAAGCTGGATGCAAAGCCTTGATAAGGCAAGCAAAAAGAGAATTTGAAAAGAAGCTTGCATAGAGGAAAAAACCCATAATAAAATCTTTTTCAAACACATTTAAAACAGGAAACCTATGAGGGAGTCAATTGACCATTAGACGATTGAAGTTAAAAGCAGCACTTAGGGAAGAAAAGACCATAACAGAAAGACTAAGGGGCAGATTTTCAAAGGGGTATGCACGTACCCCCCGAAAACTTTCCCCAACCTCCCCCTGCACGCACCGAGCCTATGTTGAATAGGCTCGGTGGCGTGCGCAAGCCCCGGGATGCGCGTAAGTCCCGGGGCTTTGCTAGGGGGGCATGTCGGGGTGGGGGGGGGACGGGGACGTGACGTTCGGGGGCGTTTTGGGGGGCATGGTGCCAGCCCAGGGGTGTTCTGGGGGCATGGCCGTGGACTCCGGACCAGCCCCTGGACCGGAACATGGCGCGCCGGCAGCCGGGCAGGCGTAACTTTTCCAACAAAGGTAGGGGGGGTTTAGATAGGGCTGGGGGGTGGGTTAGGTAGGGGAAGGGAGGGGAAGGTGCGGGGGTGGAAGAAAAGTTCCCTCCAAGGTTGCTTGGCTCGGCGCATGCAGGCTGCCGATTTTGCACAGCCTTGCACACCCCGACCATGGATTTTAAAAGATACGCGTGGCTACGTGCGTATCTATTAAAATCCAGCGTACTTTTGTTTGCGCTAGTCGCGCAAAGAAAAGTATGCACGGGCGCAGTTTTTAAAAATCTACCCCTCAATGAATTCTTTGATTCTTTGTTTACTGAGGAGAATTTCGGGGAGATACTGGCTGGAAATAGTATTTAATGGTGATGATTCAGAAGAATTGAAACAAATTATAGTGAACCTGGACAGGAGTCGGGTGGCATCTTAAAGGCTAAAGAATTTTTGAAGCATGAACTTATGAGTACAGTGTCCACTTTGTCTGTACAGGAGATGGGTAAAATATATACAGAACAAAGAGAAGGCACTATGACTCAAGGAATACTTCTATACCAACCAACACAGCCACACATGGAAGACGACACTACCACAACTTCTCCACCTACTCAGAACATCAAAAACACAAACTCCCAATAGACATCCTCAGAAGGGCATAACTCTGGACTGGATTTTTACATTGAATCTTCTTTCGATGTGCCCATTTTGAGATAATCAATAAACAGTATCATTTGCCGACAACCTCAGCTACATAGAACGGCATCCATAGCCTTTGAAACAATCCAGAAATCATTATCAAAGAAGTTGACAAAGGAGGATCCGTGGTTGTCATGAATAGATTGGACTACACATGAGAAGTGAAGAGACAACTCCCCAAAACAACATTTTACAAGCCCTTGCCTTCTTACCCCACTGTAGAATACCAGAAGGAACTACACAATCTTCTGAAGGGATTCTCCACTGGAATACAGCATCAGATTTAACTTTCTACCTATTACCCAAAATACATAAACCAGAGAACGTTGGGCTACCAATTGTCTCCAGCATTGACACCCTTACAGTAGGAGTTTCTGACTACATGAACTCCATTCTGAGACCCTGTGCCACCAATACTCCCAACTACCTTTGCAACACCACAGATTTTCTGAGGAAACTTCACTCAATTGGCCACCTCCTAGATAACATTCTGGCAACCATGGCTATTGAATCCCTTTACACCAACATCCCCCACATAGACGGACTCAAAGCCATCAGGAATATTATCTCAGATGCTCCCACATTTGATTTGGCCTAAAAACATTGTTATTTTGTCCTCCTTCAGTTTTGAAGAGGACTTGTATCTGTAAGTCAATGGCACTGCCATAGGTAACCACATGGCTTCACAATACGCCAACATTTTCTCAAATCCTACACCCAGAAGCCACTTCTCTACTGTCATGACAATGCGCCACTCATGAGAGAGGGTCCAACGCTTCTCTGGTCCACCGATCTGTTTCCTCCAGGCGGATCCCCACTGCAAAGACTCAGGAGCGATTTAAATCCCCAGGCCCCGACGTGGGCCTCTGGTGGCCTTGCAGGGCAAGCACAAGTGCTGGAAAATCCCTGGCCACAAGTCCAGCCAAGCTCCCAGCAAAAACAGTCCCAAACTGTAGTTTGTCCCAAAACAGTCTTTTTCTCTGTTCCAACTGTAAACCCCCAGTGGGTTCAAAAACTCCCATTTCACAAGGACAAAAAACCTCGCCTGGCTTTTCAGCCAGCCAAACCACCCTACTCGGGGGTTGCACAACGCTCCCCAACTCCCCTCTGTTGTGCTGCAGGTCATGGTCTTCCCAGTGCTTAAACACAAAAACTCAAACCCAAAACAGAGTCCAAACACACAAAAATCCCCTTTAGCAGTGCCACTCATTCAGTTTCCATGTCGGAGTCAGCGGCTGCCTCTGCCGAGACTTTTGTCTCCATATCCTCCTCTTCCTCTGAGGCGCTCAGCTTTTCTAGCCAGTCAAACATCTCTGGTGTGCCTTCCTGCCCTGTAATCATGGGCTCAGGTGTGTGTAACCCACAGTTACTCTTCTCAACTGCCCAATCAGTTTCCCTTCTCTGCCATTGGCTCAGCTGAGGCTCATAGAACCTGGGAACTGAAGTTTTTTCTCAGCTCACAGGCACCTTCTGCTGTCTAACTCTGCTCCGGGCTCTCCCAGTGGTGATCCGGCCCGGGTTTTCCCCCTTTAAGACAGCCTGCACGTCATCACACTACCTAAGATACTTTGATGACATTCATCATTTGGACTCATGGGCTTGAAGCACTTAAGAAATTCCACCAAGAATTCAACAAACTCCACCTCACCATCTACCTGAGCCTAGAACAATCCACTCAGCAGCTAAAGACTAAAGAGGTTAGGGCTGTTCAGCTTGGAGAAGAGACGGCTGAGGGGGGATATGATAGAGGTGTTTAAAATCATGAGAGGTCTAGAACAGGTAAATGTTAATCGGTTATTTACTCTTTCGGATAATAGAAAGACTAGGCGTCACTCCATGAAGTTAGCATGTAGCACATTTAAAACTAATTGGAGAAAATTATTTTTCACTCAACGCACAATTAAACTCTGGAATTTGTTCCAGGGGATATGGTTAGTGCAGTGTAGCTGGGTTTAAAAAAGGTTTGGATAAGTTCTTGGAGGAGAAGTCCATTACCTGCTATTAATCAAGTTGACTTAGAAAATAGCCACTGCTATTACTAGCATCAGTAGCATGGGATATACTTAGTTTTTGGGTACTTCCAGGTACTTGTAACTTGGATTGGCCACTGTTGGAAACAGGATGCTGGGCTTGATGGACCCTTGGTCTGACCCAGTATGGCAATTTCTTATATTCTTATGTACTTTCTGGACACCATTGTCCAAATGCATGAAGAACACCTAACAACCAAAAACCCACTGACTGCCATGTATGCCTCTAGCTTCAGCTTCCATCTCCCTTCCCCCACCAGGTCTATTGTCTAAAGCCAAGCCCTACAGTACAATCAAATCTTTTCTAACCTCTCAGAGAGGGACTGGATTTGGGGAAAGGAGAAGTGGAGGCCTAGAGAAAGTGATGATGATGCCAGGGGGTGGGAGAAAGGGAAGAGGATGATGATGCCAGGGGAGAGGGGTGATTATGATGCTAAGAGTGGGGGAAAAGGGAAGAGAGAATGTGATGATGCTAAGGGGTGGGGGGAGAGGGAAGAGAAGAGAAAGCGATGATGGGGAAGTGGTTGGTGTGCCACAAGGAAGTCAACCCTGTGCCAGGTATGCCATGAAACAAAAAAGATTGGGAACCACTGCTATAGAGATCCCCCACCCTGGTGCACCTAAGACCTTGGAGGTTGTCCTTTTCCCTGCTGGTGGAACCCTGGCATCCCAGTGGCCAACCCCTTGTGGCAGAAAGAATTAGAAGTCCAGAAAGATAAGTTTGGCCCTGGGCTGTGAGTGGCCCCTGTATTCCAGACATCAGCCAAAGAGGGGCTTACATAAAGGTATATGTTAATGCAGTAGCTTTATTTATTTTTCCTCTGGTGATTATCTCAGATTTGATTGCATTATGATCACTGTTGCCAAGTGGCTCCACCACTGTTAACTCTTGCTCCAGATCCTGCTTTCTGGTGAGCTCTCATTATTTCCAGGACCTTTCGCTCCATGAAGTAGTCATGTATGATCTGATTAAATCAATCATACTGATTGATAGAAAGAGAGCATCCAATGATAAAGCTGTCCTATATGTTTCGTCCTGGTCAGAGGGGTGGAGAGGAAAAGAAAGAGATTCTTTGTGGTCTTTTATCTGAGAGCAGTGTGGAAATCAGAATCCAAATGCAAACTCCTGACATAAATCTTTGACCCATTCCAGTGTAAACCTGTGGAACCTGTAATTAAGTTTTTATAAATTCCTAGTGGCTGATAGTTTGCTGCCTGTAATTATTACCTTGTGTGTTGCATGTTTAAAGGTGTGACTAGATGTATCCTCTTTATCAGTGAGGGGTATTCAGCCTGTGCCAAATCATCATATATTACACTGCCGAAGCCCATGACCTTATATTACCAGACTAAGGGGATTATTTTAAAAAGCGGTTGCAGGTGAAAAGTCCCTTTTCACGTGTGATCACTAAATGGGGGCGGAGTCGGCCCCGGAACAGGAGGAGTCGGGACGGCACAGGGGTTGACTCTGCGGATATATCGCTGGCGGTGAAAGGTAAGGACCCTTATCGCTGCCAGTTTCGCACCAAAAAACTACACCTTTTATGGTGTAGTTATTTGGTGCGAAAGCCGGCAACCAGCGCACCGCAGTAGTGCGATGGCCTCCGGCTTCGCAGGCCCACCCCCTGCTTTGGCCCCGTTACTGCCGGATTTTCTAAGGTCTGTGACCTTAGAAAATCCAGGCCTAAGTCAGCATGGACCTTCCAAGGATATCAGAACCAGGGACTGAAATAAGGGACAATTATTCAGCAACTGCATTCTCTGAATTGAAATCTCTATCTTTAATCAGTTTAGATAAGATGAAATCTGATTCTTTGGAGACTTTAAACCAAAGGGATTTTCTGACCTCTATGCTTTAAAATCCAAATGAAGTCTGTGACTATGATTCATAGTTACCGGAAGCCTTGACTGTATTTCACTAGTTGTCGTTATAACCTGACTGAGCACTATTTACCAGAGAAAGCAAACACAGAAGAGAGCAGGCACATACTTTGATTGCCAGTGGATGCTTTCATTAATATTAAGAATCATAGGCACATTGACCTATAGTCATGTTTACTTTCTGTTTTACCATGACCTCTGCTGGCTACCAGGAGAATAGCATCTAACTTATTTTTCTTTTTTTGTATTGCTTTAATCTCTAATGGTCAGGTAGAATATTGCAGCTTACTTTTATTGTAATACATTGAAAGTTAAACTGATTTGCTTAATTGTGTTTATTACTGCTTATATATTTTTATATTCAGGTTTACCTTTACATTGCATAATATATTTTATGCATTTTGATGATCTCCAGGTATTTTATCTGTCTACTCTTGATACTATTCGTGGTGGTATATACTATTTTTTATAAACCTTTCTCCTTGATAAGCCCCCCCATTAGTGATGCTGGGAAGAAGCAAGATGGGTAGAGGCATCAGCACTAATAGCGAAGAAAAGCAAAAGGGACAGATAGCATCACCAGCTGTAGAACAGAACCCAGGACCTGTGGCACTTCTGAGAGAACAGCAGGAGTGCAACAGGGCTACATATGAATGATATACAAAATATATTTTTACAAAGCTATGTATAAATGAGGAATAAAGATCCAGAAAAATAATACCAAGGAAAGAAAACAACAATCCATAGCTTTCTTAGCTAAGATACACCTTCAGGAGAGCAAGATGGTAAGTAGTTATAAGTGCAAACAAAATGTTCTGCTTCTGCAGTGTATTGCGAAGGAGTATATAGGAGAAAAACCAAGAACACCTTAAAGGACCGGCTCCAGATATCTGGTCTGGAGCACCTTAAGCTCTATAGCAGCAGGTCATCCTGTTCCTGAGTGGTTCCCTAGGGAGAGGGAATGACTAGCAAGGCCAAGAAGGAGGAGAGAAGCCCCAAGGATGAGAAGGAAGCCTAGGTAAGGCCAATATTGCTGAACTGTGAATTACATTGCTGTTTTTATTTAAGAACTGCTAGGGCAAGCAGAACTGCTTCTGTTTTGTTTCTTGTCATTAGTAAAAAGTTTATGAGAGAACAGCCAGAATTCAGACTGAGTCTGTTCTCTGGCCCACCCAAGTCTGCTTATGGTGTCACATACGGTGTCAGGGTACAGGGCCTCTGGAAGCGAGGTCTGTGGAACCTGAAGCCTGGATTCACTTGCAGTGACCTCTGGAGTCCTCTCCTGGGGTTCATTCCTCCTCTGCTGCCAAATGTATTGAAAGATTAAGCCTGAGATTTTAAATTAAAGGAGGAGTGTATTAGAAGTGGGATTTGATCCCACATCTCCATTGGGAGATCAGAACATCCAGCACAGGGAAAAAAGAGCACTTGAGTCTGGTGCCTTAGACTATTCGGCCATCCTATATGCCCCTGTGCTCCCTAATCACCCTTTTTTCCCCTTGTTTTTTCCTATTCTCCTTATTTGAAAGCTGGCAGTTGTCTGGTCTTCCCTGGACTTCTTTAATACATGGAATATAGTTTATCTAGGTTTCCAAGATAGTATTTTAACAATCTCAATGCTTCATGCAAATTTTCCCTAACATCCGCAACTTTTATTTTTTTCTAACTTATTTTCTCATTTTATCATATTCTCCCTTTTTAAAGCTGAATGCTGCTGCAGTAGTTTTACTTGGTATCTCTCTTCCACTGAATATGTCAAATTTGTTTGCATTATGACCATTATTGGCAAGTGGCTCCACCACCTTTACTTCCTGTGCCAGATCTTGCAATCCAAAGCAAGGAATGCACTTTTTTGTACATATGAGTTGGATTTTATTGCTGGTTTCAAAATTATTTGATGTCAATGAAAAAGAAAGTTAAAAATAGAAAAGACCCAGAAGGAGAGACAGAGCTATGAGGCATAGAAAGAGACGTAAAGAAGAGACGGATATAAGTATACCAATGTTATCTATTTGACCCTGATATTTAAAATTTGATAGCCACACTATTGAATATAGCCGGCCATGTTAGTTAGCCCGATAATGTTATCCAGCTAACTTTAGAGCTGCTCTTTAGTATGACCATTCTTAGCCAGATAAGTTATCTGGTTACTTCTGAATATCAGCTAACTTAAGTCTTCTTGTTATACTTTTCATCCATTATAAAATGACTACAAATGTTTAGCGATGTCAGTATTACTATGAATACCTCTGAATGTTTCTGTACAACACCTCCCCAAACCCCACCTCACCTTCAGAAACCCATCCCAATTCAAAGTGTCCCTCTATAGTGGTACATAATATATAGAGAGAGTTTCAGAGTAACTCTAAAGAGAGTCTCTCTCTCTCTTTCCCCCCCCACCCCCCCCTGCACATTTAGCTGCATAACTTCTGAATATGGACCTCCAGATTTCTGTTGCATACAAGAAAACAATAAGCATCTATATTATGTGCAGATAACCTTTCTCGGTTATTTTGTTTTTCCACTGCTTGTCATCTGATAATTGTAAACATGAATAAAAGAGCAATCTGTCAAGCAATTTTTATGTAATTGGCAACCAATTTCTTTCAGTTGGGAACTTAGATGTAATGAGCTAATTTGGATGAGAGAAAAGCTTAGGTGCTGTTTATTGTTTTATGTTTTTGAAAGTTTGTGACATTAATTAGTGCACTGCCCTTGCACTGCTTTTTTGACACCCTGTGTGAAATGAATCTTCATGCCCAATTCTCTTTCTAAAGCAGGTGGACAGTGTCCGAAAAATGTTGTCATTTGTGTAATCATAACACTTAAAAAAAATATAACCTTAGTCAAATAAAGGAAATAGGGTTTATTTTGTAGTGCTTTTAAAAAAAAAGAAATGTTACTCAGAGAACAGCATGAACGCTAAATGTCTTGTGCCTTAAAAAGGTCAGAATGGGCTTTGCTTCCTCTCACAGACAGCCAGGCAGAAGGAAAGCTTCCTCTGATCAGTGCATTCATGATTGGCCTTGGTCTTTGAGAGGGAACCCAGTTTGAGAATTCGTTTATACGTCGCCCCTTCGAGGGGTAGTTGATCGTCTAGCAGTGGATGTTTTTGTTGTCGTTCGTACACGTGTTGTTCTTGCAGTAGTAGCTACAGGTTTCTTGGTCTGTTAAAACAAGACAATAATAACAAAAAGGGAGAAATCATATGAAATGTAGCTGTTGGCATGAAAAAAGAATCAAATCATGTGATAGGAATCTTTATTAACACTACTAGTTTTTATTTCCATCTCTTTTTTTTTTTTTTTTTTGCAGAATTGTAGTTACTGTACACTTTTGTATCCCTGTTTAGGCAAAGAATTAAAGGGTTTTTTCCATTCAGATTTTTTTGTTTTAAAACTATCAATACATTTTTTTCCCTCAACTATTTGACTTTTCATAAGAGATGTCAGAATTAGAGGAATCAAGTATATAATGCAATACCAGATGCATTTCAAATTTGGAAATTTCATTTTTCTTTTTTTAATCATATATTTGTTGAAAGAATGAAACAGTACAATAACCAGAATGAATGGGCATCCTTTTTTTTTTTATCCTAGCTGCAAACAACCACATAAACACAAGACAAACAACCATTCACACACACGTAAATCATACGACAGTGGGGTAGCCATTATAAAACAACCAGTAAATGCATCTTATGTAGGCACATTGGTAAAAAATGTTTCCCATGACAAAACATAATGCCTACAAAGGTGTTTATGAAGCTATTTTGTCTCCAATTCTTCAATTTGCTTCCATTCAGTCATTTGGAGAATCCACAAATGAACAAATAGCTGCTCTTCCTTAATCCAGAATTGCAAAATAACTAATTTTGCTAATAATAAAGCTATCTGGGCAAACCTTAGGAATCCTTTTGATAATGAGAGAACTCAAGTGGTGTCTCCTAATAAAAGGTGCTTGGTTAGAGGTTACTTTTCATATAGTTAACAATACCTCATCCCAAAACGCACATAAAGACGAACTTTAAAAGCCTGGCATGCGCAATAATTTAGGTGATGTGTGCACAAATGGGGCTTACACGTGCCCTCCCTGTTTTCAAAACTTGAAGATGCATGCGTGTCTCGTGCTGCGCGCACGTCTCATGGAGTTTCCAAAAGGGGCAGGGCCAAAAGATGTGCCCGTATCTACCTAAGCACCTGGGGTGCGCCCAGGTCTCTTGCCACGTACATTTACTTCTGCTGTGCAGGAGGCGTAAGTCAGAAAAACTAAATGGCTGTTTCAGAGGCATTTAAAGTATCTGGGGTAACTGGGGGGGGGGGGGGGGGGGGGGAGTGCAGGCTATTAAACCAAGGGGAGGGGGGGGGGGTTGGAGGACCTAGCTCATAACTGGGCAAACTGGTGGATGGACTGTGGAAAGTGGCAATAGCCCAGATGTGTGCCCATTTTAAAATTCCCTGGCTCACATGGCAGACGTGGCATTTATGCATCTAGGCACACGCCAATTTAAAATTGGGTGCACATAGGTGCACACCTACTGTATTTTATCTCAATTATTTTTTTATTGATTTAAATGCAAAGCCAAGAAAGAACGTCGGTTGAACAGGATCGGGTTCTCACTGGGTTGTACTTTCCAATGCCCATATACATCAGGTATATCATTTCCCATCCCCATCAGAAACATTTGTCCCCCCTGACTCCCCCCTTCCCCTTTATTTTATAACAAATGTGCATATGTGTGCGCAACTTATGAAATCTCCATATCCCTGGATACGTGGCGATACACACGCGCCAATGTGTGCCCGCACGCCAGTTTGAAAGTGTCATACATAAAGGAAACTTACGAATCAAGTTTTGCTTCTAAATATTGCATTTCACACTCAAATCAGAAGTTGTGATGCCCATTTTGACCATTCCATCAGAGGCATAATAACTTCCATGCAAAATTTAAAATTGCATCTCTTGTAACTTTGAATTAAGCGTAATCTGATATATATTCTTAAATAACTGTTCTAAGGTATCATTAGAAACAGTGGTGCCAAATTCAGCGGTCCATTTACTTGCAAGTATAATCAACAGGGTTTTAGATGATTTCTCATATCTCAATTTATACCAATGAGGTATTTTATTATTTTTCAATCCTACTATCATTAACAAGATCAAGTTCAAATTTGGTGATAAGCATGTTCAAACTAGTACTATGAGTCAAGAAGATGAGGTAACCATATATCTTCCAAAAAATGGTCCCTAAGATTATCTGAGGTTGGGCACTCTGCATATAGACATTGATAGTACTCACATTTATTTGGAGTATTATCTGCTATGTCTGTAACAAGCACACCATGCACATTACGCATCTTGAGGTAGATTTTAAAAGCCTTCTGCATGCAAAATCAACCACATATATGTGTAAGTGGGCCATGCAGGAGCCTTGTGAATTTAAAATGGCCGGAAAGGGCGTGCATATTAATGTATGCGTGTCCAGAAAAAGTATTGTAAAAGGTTAGGGCACGGGTGTTGCAGAGGTGGAGCCAGCACTGATGCATGTAACCTTGCTGCAGCTCTTCAGTGAGGGGGAGAGAGCCTCTGTATAGGGCTCAGCCTGACACTCAATATATGGACCATTGTAAGGGGGCCCTTTGATTTGGGGTGAGTTTTCGGGAGGTGGGTTGGGGTTTGGAGGGATGTTGTTTACAGACACATTCAGAGGTATTCATTGTAAAATTAACATCAGTAAAGAATTTTATACCTTATAAGTGATGAAAAGGAGTTGATTTGTACAATGCAGCTAGCAGACTGCAATGTACAAATCAAATCTTCTTGTTACAACTCACTGGTAATAGGGACATGTTGGGGTCCCCTGCCGTGTAACTTTACTTCTGCTATGGATGATGTGTAAGTTGCTGGGCTTGATGGACCCTTGGTCTGACCCAGTATGGCATTTTCTTATGTTCTAAAACAATTCTAGGTAAATCAGCGGGGTTTTAAAGGTCGGGGCTAACAGGGGAGAAGGGAGGCTTCTCACAGGTTTCCCAGCAAGCCGTCCCCACTGCAATCTGTCCTAAATTCAGCTGTGCGACTTATCTTTCGCCAAAGTCGCTGTGCTCGTATAACCTCTCTTCTGACGTCACTGCATTGGCTCCCTATCCGCTCCCGCATACAGTTTAAGCTACAAATGCCTTCACTCTGCAGCACCTCACTACCTCTCCTCACTTATCTCACCAAACCCCTCCTCGTGCACTCCACTTGTTGGATAAGTAACTCCTATCTGTGCCCTTCTCCACCTCCGTCAGTTCCCGACTCCGTGCTTTTCACCTGCCTGCGCCGTGTGCTTGGAGTAGTCTTCCTGAAGTGGTGCGTCATGTTTAAATCCCATCTAAAGACCCACCTTTTTTGAAACCACTTTTAAATCTAACTTTCTTTTCTTTTAACCAAGTCTCTTGTCCTGTATGTTTGTCTTATAAGCTTGTAAGCTCTGTTGAGCTGGGACTGTCTTTTTGTATCTTTGTACAGCGCTGTGTATGTCGTGTAGCACTATAGAAATGTTAATTAGTAGTGGTAGTTGTTTGCAAGTCCTATCCCTTATCAGGGCAAATTATGAACAACCTGGGAAAACGGCCAATGGCGTCTGTGCACATGGCTTTTAAAATCCCCTACTTACATGGTAGAAGTGTCTTTTTGTACTCACAGGCACGCGTCCACTTAAAATTGAGCGCACATGTGCATGCAACGAGGCTATTTTATAACGTGTGCATATACATGCATAAGTTATAAAATGACTGTAACCCTCGGTGTGGGCCGACGAACGCACACATCCTTTTAAAAGTTACCGTCCCTGTGAGCATTATATAAAAATAAGGATAAAATTGGAAAGTTCAAAACTTAAAGTTACAATTGTTTGGTTAGTTTTAAGCCCTATCTATTGTTTTAATTATCTCTGTTAGAAATGTAAACCACGTTCATAGTTGGAAAAGTGCTATAGAAATAATGTAAATAAAATAAACAAACATCACTGGAAGTCCAGAAATTTCATTTTTCAATGCAAAAGTTCTGATTTTTCCCACTGTTTTTATTTACAAGAAATTTGCTACAGTTGTTTTCAATAAGACCCTCACACTTGGTATTTGCCCAGTGATCTGAAAGTGATCTGCTGGGTTTGATAATAAGTTTCAGATTCCAATAGGTCTCACGCTATCTCACCTTCTTACTGCTTGTGCCAGAAATCACAGAGCGGTCACATCAGAATTTCACCAGCCTGGCACCCAAAACAATGCTCCCAGCAGTAAGCAGCCCTCTTCAGCATAGCACAGGATCTTTTTGAGCGCAACATGTATTGTCTAATTAGGCGGACACTTGCACTGTCGCTGGCCAGCAAGTCTCCTTGAATGTTGAGATGAGAAAGTTTGCTCTGCTAATCTCCAGGGTTCAGGTGATTTTGTGTTTATAGGTTAAAATGGAAAGATTGCATTGTAGATGGACGGTCTTATTTTTCTATTCTCTTCTTTTATGAATTCCTTTGCATGCTGATGTCGAGGCCTGCAGTCCTTTTGAACACAGCCATCAGCGGGGGATCTGTTTCATGAGAGGAACTGATCGGGAAGAATATCTGTAAACATGCACGTATCTCCCGGTACGCAAATAAAGAAGTTAAGATGAAAAAGAGTCAGGCCTGGGGCGGGATCTGGGCAGGGCATGGGCGAGCTGGAACAGCGCCAGCAAGTCAGTGTCACCAAGAATCTCACGCCGGGATTGGACAACCGCGTAACCTGCTGCTGATATGGACTGTGGGCAAGTATGAAAACAAAAAACTCTAGGGTAGTCAACAGGGTTTTAGGGGTCGGGGCAGGTAGGGTAAAAGGAAGGCAGGTTAGGTAGTGGGTTTGGGAAGTTCGCTCCTATACAGGGGTGAACTGGGAGGGAACTGGGAAAGGAGCCTATTGCATTGCCACGCGTACCTACTAAAATCCCCCCCTCCTTACGTGATTGAGACGGGATTCGTGCACACATGAATGCGTCAATGTAAAATCGTGCATGCATGTGCGTGCGGGTAGCCAATTTTATAACGTGCGCAAAAACAGGTGCATGTTATAAAATTGGCACATCCATGTGCGTGAGCTGGCAACCGCGTGCACATGGACACCTAGGTGCAGGTCTTAAAATCTACCTTTAACCTTTTAGATCCTGGTCATTGAAGGAATTATTTCCTGATGCCCCTTTTTACATATCAGCTTTTGGCTGAACAAGGCTGAGGAGCCGTTGTTCTTTATTTTTGGAAAAGTTTAAGATAAGTATTACTTTTCCGTAGTCAAATGTAGCTAAAAGTTCACGCTTAAAAGAAATTTACCTTCATTAAAATTCAGAAGGAACAATGTCTACACATTTTTGTACTGCACCTTTATTATGTGTTTGGTAAAAAAGGACTCTCAAAAAATTTGAAAAATTCAAAAAAAAAGAGACTTTGGGTTACCCCGTGATTATTTGTACGAGTGCTTGCACACAAAATTTAAAGTGCTTGTATGGTTTAAAAACACCGGTCTCGGTGTATATGAACAGTCACTCAGGTATGAGGGTAAACCCGTCCGTTTATACCTTACATTTTTGTGTGTGATTTCTTTTGATATAGTGTTCATTCTATCACATACCTTACCAGTTTTTTTGATTTTTTTTTGGAGATTGCACTGAAGCAGATCTTACATTATCTGGCTAATTTAGGGCCTGATTGTGTGTGATTTCTTTTGATATCAGTGCAATCTCCAGCATTGAAAAGTGTAAATTAAACTGCATTGAAAGTATAAATTACACACAGTTTACACTGCCAGCACTAGAAGTAAGGACCCTTCTAGCACTGGAAGCGTAAACTGTGTGTGTAGATCACACTTCTAGCGCGGTTTATGACCGAGGCTGTGCTGAAGATCACTGGGAGTGGGTTAGGTTCATATCCTGCTCCAAGCAGGTATTTGTAAGGTTGAGGGGATGGAGGAAGGGTTCCGGGGGGTTGGCAGGTGCCAAACAGTTTTACATTGTAGGGAGGGGGAGGGCCCAGCAGCAGGCATTGGGGGTGGGGGGACCCCAGTACATTATTTAAAAATTTAAAAGGGGATTAGGGGGCTGGTGAATTTCCAAAACTTGCGTGCATATATGAGCGTAAATAGCATATATAAGCCTCACAATACACATATGAGAGTCCGCGAGTACATTTGTGCATGTAAAAAAGGGGTGGGCAGCATTTACACGAGTAAGCTGCTATTTTATAAGCAATTTATGTGTGTAGCTTTGGCAGCTTACTTGCATATATTTCGATCTGCTCTATTTCTGGAGCAAGTGATCGTAAATGCCTTAAAAGTGAAATACTGACTGGGTGGGGGGTGAAATGGGGCGAGTTGATGCTGAAGAACCAGGAGGGTCTCGATAACTTACAGAGGGACTGGGCAAACTTACAGACTAATTGGTAAAACTGGTCAATTCATTTCCACGCATGTTAGAAAATCTACCAAGTTACACATACAAAATCAGACTTATAGGGGTAAATGTGCGTAAATTATGCAGGCAAAATCTCCATGCATATATTTTTAAAGTTAGATGTAAAAATATGTGAGTATAACAGTTGTGCACTATTTATCGAGATAAATTCTGATTTATCCAGCCAAGTAGCAACAAAGCTGCTACTTAGTCAGGTAAGTCTTAAAAACAATACTTACCTGTCTATAGCCAGATAAGTCTGAAAAGTGCTACATATCTGAATAAGTAAGATAGATGGATAAAACTCAATTAGAGCTACTTATCCGGATAAGTAGCAGACTTATTTGTCTATCTTACTTATCCAGATAAGTAGTTTAATTTAAGCAGTTAAATCAGAAGTTGTCTGAATAAGAGCTACTCCATAGCTGGATAAATCAAAACTTATCCAGATAAATACAATATGTATTCGTGTTTTTTTTCATGCATGTGTATGTTGCAAGGTACATTTACATGTATTCATAACCTGTGTATATCATATACACACAGATTATAAAATACAGATTTTTGCGTGCCCTTATACATGCGTATATGGGCATGTGTGCAGCTGTTTAAAAGTTATCCTTTCAGGTTTCAGATGTGATTTTATTTAGTGGTGAGTTCCCTGATATTTCCACAGGTCCTGAATGAGTCTCAGAAAGGCCTCAATTCTACATAATTCCTAAGCCAAATAACCAGAAAGATTTGACCCCTGGCTTGCTTTCTCGTGCTACATAAAAGATATTGGGGTTAAGAAGATGTGTTGCGCTTCCCGGCCGCGTACGCTCCGCGGCCGGGCCTGCTCACCTCGCTAAACCTTCCACCAGCTCCAGGCACGTCTCCTCCATGGTCACTGCCAGCTCGTGGCGTCTCCGGTCCCCATGCGCTCCCACTCCGGACCAGGCCTCACGGTGGGGCTCGGCGTCCTCCTTGGTCCTCTCTAGGTGCGCGCACGCGGATCGCCCAGCCTCTTAAAGGGCCAGCGGCAGTCCCAGTTCTGCGGCGTGCCCTGATTGATCGCTGCTGAAAAGGAAGTGGTCTGACACCACTTCCTTACCTTGGCAATTGGGTCGATCACATTGTAATAGCTAGTGTGCCTTCCTGATCCAGTGTCTTTTTTCAGTCTCCTGTTCCAGTGTCTTGTTCCAGTCTTCTGTTCCAGCGCCTCCTGTTCCAGCGTCCTTCTGTTCCAGCAACCTCCTTTTCCTACTTCTACCCAGGTTGTACCATTCAGACTGTCTTCTCGGTACCAACCTCTGCCTATTACTTGACTACGTTTGATCACCGCCTGGATTTGACCTTTGCTTTTTTCCTTGACCACGTCTGAATGCTGCCTGGAACTGACCTCTGCTTTGTCTATTGACCACGTCTGAATGCCACCTGGAGCCTGACCTTTGCCTGACTGACCATCCTTGGACTGACCACTGGTATTGACACTTGCTTTGGCTGACCATACTATCCTTGACTCTGGCCTTGATCCTCGCTCTTCATTCAGAGACTCTGTTCTGGCCTTCTCTGGCTCCTGGACTACTTGACCTGAACATCGACTGTGCACCCTTATTCGTAGTGGGCACACCCCTGAACTTTATCTCACGGAGATCCTGTGAGGCCCACCTAAGACCAGGCAGACCGGGTAACCAAGGGCTCAACCTGAGGGAACCCCGGGTTGCTATTGGTGAAGCTCCAGCTAGCCTCCGACACTTTCTGTGCTCCGTCTCCTGGTGGCAGGCGCTCTTTGGGTCCGACCAGGGGGCCTACCAATCCTGCACCAGGCCAAGGGTCCACCTCCCGGCGCAACAAGATGTATGTAAAGCTCCGTGCATAACTTTTTTCTTTTTTTTTTAAATCAATTCTATGATTTCAATTTATAACTCACCTTTCCAATAAGCTCAAGACAATACACAACAATCATAAAAGAACAGCATAACAATAGAAAATGACATAATAAAAATGTAAAACAAAGAATAGTAAATTAAACTCTGGTATAAATACAACAATAATCATTAGCAGTCCCATTCAGTAAAGTGTGTTACTGTATTACTGCATGTTAATATGAAATAACACAAATTATGAATGTGCTTTTGTGAATAGGCCCTATTTATTATATTGTAAGCTGTTGTAAAATTATCTGTTTACAATGCATTTTATAGCAGCTGTTTTGGGGTAGCTTAGCGAATTTAGGCTATGAGTACATAAAATAAATATAAAGTCAAAATACTAAATATTAAAACAGTGAAATAAAAAGGGTTACCACTTTACTACATGTAAATTCATATCTCTGGATGTCACAGACCTGAGGCCAAAATGTTGGGAACCATTTGAATAAAACATTTATTTTCAACTCTATCTAGAAAAAAAATATAGCAATATATTTTCAGGATCCCTTTATTTTATTTTATTTTTTTACATTCACGATGCACCTGAACCTTTATCATGTCACAAACAGCTTATAGAAAGAAATGAGCTTAAACTTACACAGGGACGTTGATGAGGGTGACGATGACCAGTAGGAACCTAAAAAAGTAGAAACTGAAATTAACCAATGATGATGCACTTACCAAACTTACAGTTTCTTATTCTTCTAGAAAAAGTGATTGACTTAGTGGAAAGAGTAATGGGCTATAAATTGGGGAACCTCAGTTCTATTCTTCTTGTGCCACTATCATTTGCTGTGACCTTGGGCAAGTCACCATATTTCCCTGTTCTTTTGTTGCTCACTTAAGGCTCTGAGACCAGGCTAAGGCCTTAGGGGTAAATTTTAAAAGGTGCGCGCACACATGGATACACGGATTTTATAACATGCGCGTGCATGTTATCTGCACGCACATGCGCGCAGGGGGGGATTTTAGTAAATTATGCGTGCGACAAAATCGGGCCTTCCCCCATTCCCACCCAGTCCGCTCCAATTAAGTTGCGGACTGGGAGAGAACTTCCCTATCCCCCTACCTAAACTCCTTCCTTCCTTCTCCTCTCCTCCCCACCCTTTAAACCTGTCCCAGAAACTTACAGTTTCTTTGTTTTACTATTTACAGCTCCCCTGCCCCAGCCGGCCTCCGTCCCGCCCCCTCCCCACCCAGACCATGCCCCCTGACCCGCCCCTTTTTCAGGGCCCAGCAATTTTGCGTGTATTTGCACTTACGCACGTGGCTTGGCCCTTTTGAAAATGCGCGTGGCACGCTCAGGACTCGGCCACATGTGTAAGTGTCGATATTTGCGTGCATGGCCCTTTTAAGATCCAGCCATTAGTGAATAGCTGTTTGGTAAAGTGATTGAATAAAAGCCTCTTGACATTCAGAACTGAAATAAAGACTATTGGAAGACTCAATAGTAGCAAATTGGGTGATAATGAGTGTTTATATGATGTATTTGGGGTCCGCTTAGTTCTATTTCATGGAATTCATTATCAGCCTCTTACAACATGCATGACTCTCATTATGCCTTTACTGACATGCAAAGTTGCTCTGGTGACATTGATCTCCTGCTGTCATATTTTTATGTTTCTGCAAAAACACAAATGGACACATGTGGATGCTGAAGAGTGAGTGTTACTATTTATTTTTTTGTCTTTTTTCTAAAGGCAGCTGTTTATGATTATTAAAATGTACAGAATGTGCGTAGGCAGTGCAAACAGACATGGTCCTTTCAAATCCTGGTAATGCTCCATCCTAACAATGGTGTTGGACATAGTGTAATGCAGGCATTGTGGGGCAGATTTTCAAAGGGTTACACGCGTAAGTCCCGGGGCTTTCCTGGGGGGCGTGTCATGGCGACGCGTCATCGGGGGGCGTTCCAGGGGCGGGGCCGTGGGCATGGTTCCGGCCCAGGGGTGTTCCGGGGGCATGGCCGCGGCCTCCAAACCAGCCCACGGACCGGAACATGGCGCGCTGGCAAGCCGGCCCACACATGTGAATTACACCTGCCTCGGGCAGGCATAACTTGTACAATAAAGATGGGGGGGAATTAGTTAGGGCTGGGGGGTGGTGAAGGGAGGGGAAGGTAGGGGGGGGGGCCGGAAGGAAAGTTCCCTCCGAGGCCGCTCCGATTTTGGAGCGGCCTCGGAGGGAACGGAGGATGGCTGCGTGGCTCATCGTGCGCAGGCTGCCAATTTTGCGCAGCCTTGCGTGTGCCAACCCTGTATTTTATAACATGCGAGCGGTAGCGCGCGCATGTTATAAAATCTGGCCCTGTGTGTTCATGTTCATTGCCTGAGTGAGAGCCATGTAGGACAACAGCACTGGTCAGCATTCCTGGGACTCCCTAGCTACCACTTGTCCACGTTTCCGAAGCTGGTTCTCATGGGTTCAAAGTGTAATACCAGACTGAGAGTGAGCTTTTTCACTGTTCTAATCATTGCTTTGCACTTGGTGGATTTAGTCCATTAAAAAGTGCTTTCATTTTTTATGTCAAGATGGATCCATGTGGATGCTGCTTCTGGTCTTGGGATCAGAGTGGCCTATAGTAGAAGGGAGAAGGGTACTTCAACAGCTCATGGAAATTTTTCAGGGATTCTAGGGTCCAGAGGACCAACAAATGGTTAATGGAAGAAATCCAAATCAAGAGTATTTCTCCATACATAATTGTAATTGTCCATCATGGCACTTATTTTATTTATTTGATTTTTATTTATTTCAGGCTCTTCAAGTAGATTACATTCAAGTACTGTAGGGATTTCCCTATCCCCAGAAGGCTTACAGACTAAGGGGTATATTTACTAAACTTTGATATTTTACTGTAGGAAGAGCAAAATATCATGGGGGAGAGGTGTTCCTGTGACATTTGGCCCCTCCCTATGAAAATATAATGGCAGTTTCCCCACAATATTTTTTCTCATGGAAAAAACCTGCGAGAAAAAATATTGTGGAGAAAAGATGAAAAAACGCATGAGTGGTTTGGAATGAGTAAATGTGAATTGGTTGTTTATGCTTTCAAAGAGTACAAAGACTAGTAGACATGCAATGAAGTTATTAGGTGATACATTTAAGATAAATAGGAGAAATACTTTTTTAGTCAATGACTAATTAAATGCTGGAATTTGTTGCTGGAGGATGTGGTATAAGCTGTTATTGTTGCTGGGTTTAAAAAAGGTTTGGACAAGTTCCTGGAAGAAAAGTCCATAAACCATTATTAAGGTGGACATGTGGAAATCTGCTGCTTTTCCGTGGGATAAGTAGCATGGAATCTTTTGAAGTTAGAAATCTTTCCAAGTTCTGTTGACCTAAATTGGCCACTGTTGGAAACAGGATGCTGGACTTGATGGGCACTTGGTCTGACCCAGCATGGCAAAACTTATGTTCTTATGAGTCAAGCATGATAAAAATCCTGCCAATCTTACCAATCTTTTAGAATTTTTCAAAGGTGTAAATAAACATGTAGATAAAGGTAAGCTGGTTGATATAAAGTATTTGGATTTTCAGAAGGCATTTGATAAAGTCTTCCATGAGAGACTCCTCAGGAAATTACAAAGTCATGGGATAGGAGGCAGTGTTATATTGTGTGTTCTATTTAACCCCCGTTATGCGAGTCGCCTTGATCACGTCCACTGCCAACAGATTCCACAGCTTGATCATGCGCTGAGTGAAAAAGTACTTTCTATGATTTGTTTTGAATCTGCTGGTTGCATAAGAATGCAACTGAGCTAGTTTGTGGGGGATTTACACTATTTCTATTTGTCTAGACCAATCTGTAACAGCTGGACTTCTCCTTTTCCCTCCTGAGGGGGGAGGTCAAAGCTTTGCTGTTATTCTTCCACTGGGTCCACAGCCTTCCTGAGGGACCTAAGCTCTGCTACTAGATTGTCTCTCCTTGGGGGTGAGCCAGGGGGCAGGGCACTACAACCAATGATCTGCTGCTGCTATGCCACTGGGTCCACATTCCACTGGAAGGACTAAACCTTTGCCACTGCTCCATGGATAGGTCCATGTCTCTCCTGGGGGCACCAAAACTCTGCTGCCACGCCATCATTGAGTCCGGCTCTTCCTGGGTAGGGGGTGGCAAAACTCTATCCCCACTCTCCTGCTGGCTCCATGCCCCTCCTGGGGAGCCAGATCTCTGCTGCTGGGTCCACACCTGTCCTGATGGGACTGAAGCTCTGCTGCCGCCCCCCCCTTCCTGGAGGAATCAAAGCCCTGCCTTGGCCTTAAAATCTTTCTTTCGGTCTTCCCTAGCTGGGAAAGGGTTCTTTGCCCAGTGATTATAGTTCTGCAAGGCTCATAGCCTGCCTCTCAGTCCTCCTTGGCTGGGAGGGGCTCCTCCATGTGGCATCCCTGCTTTTCTTAGCTGGCACTCAAGCCAGATGGTCAGAAAGGAGGACATGCTCTCTCAGAAAGCTCAGACTGCTAGGCAGAGATGGCTGGCGTGAGTCCACTCCATGGCTACAGCTGATCTTAGCCAAAGGTCAAGAACCAGGATGGTAGAGAGGGAAAGTATGCCTCCCCATCCCCTTCCTCTTTGGATTTTTTTTATCTATGTTCTGAGATCCAGCTGCCTAGGATGTCGGCCAACGGTATGAGGGTAATTTTCAGCCAGTGTACTTTATACTTGTAGACTTTATACTAATTTTCAAAGTGAAAGTACCATATTTTCTGGTGTATAAGTTGCATTTTTTATTTTTTTTTTTAGCAATTTCAATGATTTCAGTTACAATCTCTCTCTCTCAGCCTGTGATGTTAATCTCGCGGTGCAAACAAGTGCGACGTATACAAAGGTGCGATTTATCTACCAACTTTTTCATCAAAATGGCAATTTATAGGGGCTGTGGCTTATACACCGGTGCGACTTATATTCCAGAAAATATGGTATGCAAAACTTGCATTGAAAATTATCCTAGCAAAATACACACACACAATCACATCTGCTATTTGGGGCTTTTAGTTTTGCTGATGGAATTTACACACATTGGTGCTGATTTTCAAAGCCCTATGCGCGCTGGGCCTATTTTATAAAGGTGGACTTTCGCGTGCGATAGCTAGATCAGGGCGGAATCGGCACCGGGGCAGATGCGGCGAAGACATTGCTGACGGCAAAAAGGTAAGGCCCCTAACTGCCGCCAGTAACGCGCCCCAATAGCACCACCTTTCACGGTGGCGCTATTGGTTTGCAAAAGCCGGGGCTTTGAAAAAGGGGCAGTTCAGGGGTGGGGCGGCAGTCCGGAGGCGGTCCCGAATCATCCGCGCACAGCGGCTGTGCCGGAGGTTCACGCACCGGCAGTTGGCCGGCACGTGCAAGATAACGCCCGCAAGAGGCAGGCGTAAAAAAGAAAATAAGGTAGGGGGGATTTAGGTAGGGCTGGGGGGTGGGTTAGATAGGGAAAGGGAGGGGAAGGTGGGGGGACTGAAAGAAAAGTTCCCTCCAAGGCCGCTCCGATTTTGGAGCGGCCTTGGATGGAACTGGGAAAGCCATCAGGGCTCCCCTCAGGCAAGGTGCACAAGTGTGCACCCCCTTGCGCGCACCGAGCCTGGATTTTATAACATGTGCGTGCACATTTGTGCGCGCTGGGTAGTGCGCACAAATGTACCCCGCGCACGTAAGATTTAAAATCTGGCCCACAGTGTGCTGTATGACATTGCCAGATATATCATGTTACACTGAGTTAATAGGATGACCTTGTACTTATATTGCACAATGACTTTTAGCTGTGCAAAAAAATATCATTACAAATTTGTAACTGACATACCAGTCTTGTACCTACTGTATTATTATTTTGAAGAACAAGAAAACTTACCCTTTCTGGAAGCATTCGATTTACTCCAAAGTTGGGATGAACGCATTTTACCTAAGAAAGGCAAAAAAAAAAATAAAAAGAAGTCAGTCTGACCTCTCCATGAATTGTATTAATGTCTGATGCCTCGAATAAATAAGCCTAAATTTTGTAATTGCTATCCTGTGAACTATTTAGACAGTATTCATACAGTTTTCTGCACACAACCATTCCTGTGAAGAAACGATTCAGACCACTTTAGGGCAATGCTATCAGGGCCGATGTCCTTTAGGTGCTAGATCAGGAGATGGTGAGCAACCGTATTGAAGGTTAGGTGCGTAATCAAGTACGACAATGATGTGGATACTGTTTGAGATGGTCAAGAGGACAGATTCTGTACCATCGTCTTTTCTGAAACCGGATTAGTACTGGTGTAGGATATTGTACTTCTCTAAGAAATCTAAGAGGTGAGGGTAAACTACTTTCTCCACCGCCTTGGATAAAAAGGGGAGGTTGGAGACTACTTTAGGATCAACACTAGAATTGTTTAGGATGGGTTTGATAACAGCCTTTTTCAGTGAGCTGGGTAGCAAGCCTTGGGTTAAAATGGCATTTATTACATTGATTAGCCAGGGGGCTAGGTCATGTTTCAGGTTACAGATGACTCTTGGGAGAACTAGATCAGGACTGGCTGACTTGCAGTAGGATCTTTACCTCTTCTAGTGGAGTGATTGTCCTGTTGTCAGACAATAAGGTCAAGTCTGGAGGGAACGGAATAGAATTTGCCTGTGTAATTATTCTATTAATGGGGTGGTTGGTGCCAGGGATGAATGAGGTGGAGGGATGAAAGGAGGAACAAATAGTTTATATTTTTTCAGTGAATAATTTGGCGAAGTCTTCAGCCATGTGACCCTCTGTATTGCTAGAAGGAATTTCGATTTCTAGTTTAGAGAATATTCGTACTAGGTCAAACAGTTTACTTGGGTGGTTGGAAATGTAGTCTTTCTTGTCTTGCCAGATGGCTGCTTTGTGGGGTTTTTTTGGGGTTTTTTTGGAGTGCTTTTTGTAGACACTAAGGTTAATACCAGTTTTCTTTTTCTGCTAAACTTATTCGAATTGTGGGAATTATTTTAGGAGATGAAGACCTTAATGGAATCATGGAGAATTCTTGGGGGCCTCTGGTAGGAACTATAAGAAGTTTCTAAATGTGTACTTCACAGGTATCCTACAGATCTTGCTGAGAATTTTCCTGTGTTAAATGTTGCATTTGAAAGAAGTCTTCCAATTTACTTTAGAAAAAGTGCATGAGCTACCCCTACTTATTTAATGAGATTTTAATAAACTGCAACTAATTTTCACTGCCAGTGACTGTTCCAGCACCAAAAATAGAAGGTGACAATGTGACAAGAACGATTAAGCCACCTTGTTATTTTTATTCAGTGTGAACTTACAAGATAAATTGACTTTGCGGAGATAATTCATGATTATGAATGAAAAGATCCAGAAAAATAAAGCTTTAAAGTGAATTGTTCCATTTATAAAATGTTTGCAACCATCTTGGTTCATTAGAACAAAAAATATATCGGATGGATATTACTATTATTAGGACCAATAGCCCAAAGTTATAAAATAGCAATGCAAAAAAGTAATTTCAGAATTACAATAGACATTTTTCTTTCATAATTCATGAGATAGTGTGTGTGTGTTTGTGGGAAGGGGCTTGCCTTATGAGTCTGTACTGTACCCAAAGAAATGATGCTTGGGTCCTGATGGCAGCACAGGCCCATGTACTATGTATAAGATGTTTTTACAGCAAGAACAGAAAAAACTGTAAAGACAGACAAGTGCAGATTCTTGTGAAGGGACATGCCTGAGAAACTCCCAGCCATCTCTGGTCCTGGTCCTCATTAAGACAGATTCCTATGGGTACCGGGTGGCTCCCAGAGCAGGGGGGCAAGAAGAGGCCTGGGAACTACAGAAGAAGCCAGCTCCTTCCCACAAAACTGTGAGTAGAGCAGGGTATGCGACCAAAGGTAGTGCCATTTCAAGTAAGCACAATTCCAATTAAAATGGCATTTATTTCAAGCTTTGAAACATCAGTTTCATAAAATACAGTCCCCTGATAAGGCCATGTTTCGCCATAGGGGCTGCATCAGGAGGAACCCATGTGAAGCAATTCCCACACACTTTTACAGCATCAGGCTACTGTATACTCGAAAGATTTTGACAAAGTATGTTGAGTCGAGGTGTCCGAAAAAGTTTTTATAAGCAACTTAGGCATCTGAAGAGAAACTATTCTAAAGTGTAAAATTCCACTAATTGTTTCAAGGGGTCAGAATGCCGAGGGGCTACGATGTGGGCACTTTCTTATGTGACACTTGTTTACTCCTCTTTAACTATTTACTTATTTTATGTGACAGATGCACTTTATTTTATTGTATGGTCTATTTATATTTGTGCTTTAATTTTAATTGATATCCTTAGTAATTTGTTGTCATACCTGTTTTATTGTACTATTGCTTTGAGCTTGCAAGACAAGAAGTATAGAAATGCAATACATAAAAAAAAATAGGACACTTTGAAATAATTGCTATAGTACTAATAAGTAAATATCTGAAGAGTGTTTACCTCCGGGATACAGCAGACTGCAACCAAAAGAAAAAGGATGACAAATATTATCTTCATTTTAAAATGTCTGAAAAAAGAAGTGAAAAAAAAAATGTGGATTTGTTTAGAATGAAACCATAACTCTTTTTTTTAACATTTCATTTCAATGAAACAACTTATTGTTTATTTAATGCTAATTTAATATTGAGGGATAAAATATAGTCAAAAGGATATCCAGAAAAAGAACAAAAACAAACAAATAACTGGGGCTGGCTCCATTGCTGGATGGTAGCCCTGCAGTGCAGGAGATGTGAGTCTACTAAGCAGGAGGTGGCAAGGCTCAGGCTTGCTGTGGATGGAAGGCAACTGCTCCAGCTGTGGTGACCTCTGTTGGTTCAAGACCAATGGCCAGGGATAGTCTAAGAGGAGAATGTCTGCCACAGCCTTCTATTCATAAGGGTACTGATCGTGCCCCAGTGCATCATTTGGTGAGGTAGAGGGGAAAGTAGGAAAAAAATTGAAGGAAGGAGGAGAAGAGTGATTGCAGCTACATAGCATTGAATAAATGCATTATGGAGCAAGTAAATTATAGATATTAATGACCAGAATCTGTGACGGAAATAGCTGCTGAAGACGGGAATTACTCTTTATGTCTTGTTAGCTTTGAAATGACTTGTACATAGAGGGGCAGATTTTAAAAGCCCTGTGCGCCGGTGTGACTATAGCCCCGGGACGCGCGTAAGTCCCAGGGCTTTGCTTGGGGGACGTGTCGGGGCGGTGCGGCATTCGGGGGCATTCTGGGGGCGTGTCCGAGGCCTCCGAACCAGCTCCCGGGCTGGGGAATGGCGCGCCAGCAGCTGGCCGGCGCGCGCAAGTTACGCCTGCCTCAGGCATGTGTAACTTTCTGAACAAAGGTAGGGGGGGATTTAGTTAGGGCTGGGGGGAGTGGGTTGGTTAGGTAGGGGAAGATGGGGGGGCCGGAAAAAAGTTTCCTCCGAGGCCGCTCCGATTTCGGAGCGGCCTCGGAGGGAACGGAGGCAGGCTGCTCGGCGCGCGCAGATTGCACAATTGTGCGCCCCCCCTGCACGTGCCGACCCTGGATTTTATAACATGCACACGCGGCAGCACACGTATATTATAAAATCGGGCGTGGATTTGTTCGTGCCGGGTTGCGCGAACAAATCTATGCCCGCGCATAACTTTAAAAATCTACCCCAGAGTATCTTTAACATTTCTAACTGAACATCAATTTAATATTGCAATCCTTGTCTTATTAGGGATGTGCAGGTAATATCTCTTTTGTTTTGGTTCATTTTTTCATTTTGTGTGGGTTTTTTTTTTTTTTTTTTTGCATTTTGGTTCATTTTGTTTTACTGAACCAAAATAAACACTAAATTAAAAAACAAACAAACTCTGAAACATAAAAAGCAAAATGAAACTGTCCATACCTTCCCCGGGACCAAAACACTAAAATTTGCCTCCCTGGGCCTTCCCCCAGAGATATCTAATCTCTTCCTGGGATCTATGTGAACTTGCTAAGCAGAAAGAGGTAGGAGTGATCCCAATTGATCCTGCCCTGCTGGGTCCCTGGTCCAAAATGGCGCAGTCCTCAGGTCTGGCCTGTACCATTTTCAAATGGGGACCCTGCAGGGCAGAAGCAACTGGGGGTCGCTTCTACCTCTTTCTACTTGGCAAGTTTGTGCATACCCCAAAAGAGGTAATTTACCTCTGAGGGGGCTTATGGGGAAGGCCGAGGGCAAGGGCATAGTTTTATTATTTTGATGGCTTTTTATTTATTTATTTATTATTATTGAATGTCTGACATGAAAGTCACTAAAACTGAGTTTTATTTGTTTTTAAAAGGATTGAAACATATTTCTTTGCATTTTTCCTTTCATTTAAAATTGAATGGATATTCCTATAGAACCCGCAAAAAGTTTCATTCTATGTAGATGCGTGGATAATGAAAGGATAAAAATGTTTTCTGGAGCACTTCAAATTGAATGGCTCACATTGTGGCACAAAAAGGAACCTTATGGACTGGATTACACAACATAGAAAACTGTCATTTCCCCCTAGCCATTAACCTACCACTATCCCTCATATTCATCTTTTCACAAATTGACTCAAAAAACTTTCCAAGCAATACTTATGAGGAATAGAAAAACAAGGACAGAACTTTAAAATACAGGTCACAACAATTAGCATAATCATTATGTAGAATATTACCTATCTCAAATGCATGTGTGTAAATCCCAACTTGAGGCCAGAATCTCTAACATAGGGGTAGATTTTTAAAGTTATGCACGGGCATAGATTTGTTCGCCCAACCCAGCGCGAACAAATCTACGCCCGATTTTATAACATGCGCGCGCTGCCGCGCGCATGTTATAAAATCCAGGGTCAGCGCGCGCAGGGGGGGTGCACAATTGTGCAACCTGCGCGCACTGAGCCGAGCAGCCTGCCCCCGTTCCCTCCAAGGCCGCTCCGAAATCGGAGCGGCCTCGGAGGGAACTTTTTTTCCGGCCCCCCCACCTTCCCCTCCCTTTCCCTACCTAACCCACCCCCCAGCCCTAACTAAATCCCACCCTACCTTTGTTCAGAAAGTTACGCCTACCCGAGGCAGGCGTAACTTGCGCGCACCGGCCAGCTGCCGGCTCGCCATTCCCCGGCCCAGGCCCCCGGAATGCCCCTGAATGACGCACCCCTGACACACCCCGACACGCCCCCCAAGCAAAGCCCTGGAACTTACTCGCGTCCCGGGGCTTTGCGCATGCTGGCGGCCTATGCAACATAGGCGCGCTGGCGCGCAAGTCCCCTGCACGCGTAAATCCGGCTGGATTTACACGTGCAGGGCTTTTAAAATCTGCCCCAATGTGTATTTCATAGTGTATTTCATTGATTACTGAAATTTACCTCCTCACCTGTTGACATTTTTGTCTAGCCTGCCTTGTAAGGTCTGATCAGCTACACAGTTTGCTATCAGGCCGATACAGTAAGACACGCGGGAGAGCCAGCGAGCGCCCGCTCTCCTGATGCGTGCCCAGGCCACGCTCCTGGGCACGCGATTCAGTAAATAAAAATATGCAAATAAGGGCCCGCAGTAAAAGGAGGTGCTAGGGACACTAGTGTGTCCCTAGTGCCTCCTTTTTGACAGAAGCGGTGGCTGTCAGCAGGTTTGACAACTGATGCTCAATTTTACCGGCGTTGGTTCTTGAACATGCTGACAGCCATGGCTCCGGAAAACGGACACCGGCAAAATTGAGCATCTGTCTTCCAACCCACGGGCTGCGGGCAGATTAAAATTTTTTTTTTTTTTAAATTTTTGGGCCTCCGACTTAATATCACTATGATATTAAGTCGGAGGGTATACAGAAATGCAGTTTTTTCTGATTTTCTGTACACTTTCCCTGTGCTGGCTGAAATTAAAATGTGCGGCTTCGCTGCACATTTTACTTTCTGTATCGCACGGGAATAACTAATAGGCCCATCAATATGCATTTGCATGTTGTGGGCGCTATTAGCTTTGGGGGGGGGGGGGGGAGGGTTGGCCGTGCATTTTCGACACGCTATTACCCCTTACTGTTTAAGTGATAAAAATAGCACGTCGAAAACACGTGTCCAAACGGGGTTTAACAGTGTGCTCGGCCTGAGCGCACTTTACTTTATCGGCCCGTATGTTGGGCCCGGTTGTACTTCAGCAGTATTCCCAATACTTCCATCACCACCACCACTACTACTACTAATACAGAGGTGGCTTGTTGACTTGTTGACATCATTGATTGTCCTGCCTTGCAAAGCATGCTTAACCTCATGACCACAGCATGGGCCAGGCCAACTGGCAACCTGCTATGCTAGGCCAAGTTGTATTTGAGCAGCCTCTTGATAATACTTTACAGAGGGTTCCAATCTACCTCTACCTCTCTGAGCCCAATGATTTCCAGAAAGTCTCCCACTTTTTCTGTATCTATGTACCGCTGTAGAGTCCAGTTTCAAATAATGCTGCCATTAGCAAATTGGCAGTAACTCCTCACTTGCACTCTGCTCCCCCACTGGATTGTGGCCCGTTCCCTTGCCCCACCATGTCAATCATACTTCCGTTGCTTCTGGAATGGCTAAATTAAATTTGCCTGTGTTGGGGTTCATGAGGCAATCCCCAAATTTATTTTATAAACTCACTTAACTGTTAAGAAGTCTTGCTGGAGAGGAAAGCTCTCCCATTACCCTGTCAAAAATACTTCTGGTCTTATCCAGAGTTATCCTTCTTACCACATACTCTGCTGGAATGATGTTAAGCAGTGATCTGAGTGAGATGAAGTCTGGCTTAGTTTGGTTGATCGAGCAGAAATTATTTGACCTAATGTGTTACCAACCCTACTGTGAATTAACCATGTATCATAGGTGAGGGGGGGGGGGGGGGAGGGAGGGAGGAAGCAGTCATGGTTTTCCAATTTAGTTGGTCTCATCTCATTTCTATAACTCCCATCTAATGTACATGCACACCTTTTGACAGTTTCCAAAGATGGTGAGAACCCAAAAATAAGAAAAAAATGTTATAAAACCATGTGGTGATGCTTCGCCCTGTACCCAAACCCCTCCTCTTGGTCTTAAAATCCCTCCCCCTGCCCCAGAAAAAAACCCTCCCAATAACCCCTTCAGCAGCAGCCCCCACCCTTCTCCCCTGATCAAATTTGACAAAATCCCTGGGGTCTAATAGTCTCTCAAATCCCTCCCCCTACCCCCTATTGGAAAAAATAGACCCTGTTGGTTTATAGGAGCACCTGACCTCCCACCCCAGCAACCCTACCTCTTAGAAGACTCATTGGGGTATACTGCAGGTTTGGAGACCCCCACAGTTCTGGGCCCGGTCATCACCATTTTTCAAAATGGAATCCTCCCTATTGTGTGATAGGGACAAGGTCAAGTCAACACCAGTTTGGAAAATAGCATTGACTGGTCCCAGGGCTAGGGATGCTTCAGGCCCCACTATACCTCAAAGAGTCTTCTTAGAGGTAGGGGGAGGCTGGGCTGTTTATCACGTGTTATACTCATAATGCGGCTTAGTAAATGTACCTTTAAGAGCCCTATTTACTAAGCATTTTTCCTTTTGACACAAAATAGGAGAAAATGTTTAGTAAATAGGCCCCTAAATTTCTACATAAGGAAATGAAGTGTAAAGTGACTTGCTTAGCCACAAGGATTATTAGAAGAAGACATGGGATTTGAACTGCAGCTTTCCTAGATCCCAGCCTACTGCTATAACCACTAGTCTACTCCTTCAACTTGTAGGAAAAATTAAAACATTTACTTATACCATGTTTCCATTTAGTTTACTATCTTTCCACTTGCTGTCCTTCTGCCTCATCGACTCAGGCTCTCCAATGCCCATTTCTCATTGCAACAGGGGAAGATAAAAGTAATTGCTACCACAAATTGAAAAAAAAATTGTTTTCAAATGTATTTGTGTCCTGGCTGGTGGTCCTTATATACTTCTTCATCATATTTGTGAGCTGTAAGTGGTAGCATCTGAATGGAGATCTCTTCAAGCCATAAGGTCTGTCCGAGGTTTGCCATAAACATGTACCATTACAGCAAGCTGGCAGGTACCACCTCAATAACTCTGTAGAGGCCTCCTGCTCATATTTGCCAGTCAGAACCCAAAATTTTCTCTTGAAGCCTATTTTGTCTATAAATGTTTACTGTTGTTGCAGTTATATTGTTGAACTTTCAGCCTTATTTCCCATTTATATTTAATTAATTAATTAATTAATGAAAACAGAACAAACAGTGTAAACAAGAAAGAAAACATGAATTCAGGCCTCCTGCTATGACTTGATCCTGAAATCAGCTGAACATAATGATTTATTCTGCCACTAGCTATGACATATCAATGCTGCTATTTTTCCTGTGTCTTTGAGGATTATATAGATTTTTCCCTGCTCATTCTTTTGTGGGAAGTCTTATTTTCCCTGTCAGCTTTGGGAAATGTGCATCTCTTATGTCTATGCAATTTATACAGTCCAGGAGGAAATGAATTTCCTGTTTTTCCAGTATCTGGATTCTTCGGGTTTTCATTTTAGATTTTGCCTCCAGATTTTTATTTCAAATTTTTGGTCATTTATTCTGTATTTGTTGAGAGTCCATCTGTTCTGCATGTTTGATAGAGGTTAGGTATTTTGTTTGCATATAGTTTCTGAGTAGGGATCTACAGCTTCCTTTGTTTTCCAACCTGCACCTCCTAGTGGCTGTGCTGGTGTTCTAGTGCTTGTTGTAATACATGATGCAAAAAATGTGTTTTTTTCCACATCTATTTTAAAATTCTATGCGTGGATAATTTACGTGCAAAGATTAAGCAGGATTTACTCACGTAAGTCCCTATTTAATTTTGTCGACAAACTTTCAAATATGCGCACATCAAGGAAATTACCAGTTTTATCAATTAGTCCACTAGTCCTTCTCCAGGTAATCGAGACCCTCCAGTTCACCCAGACCTCCCACCCAGCCCATAATACAATATAAACATGGATATCACTTATGCAAAATAATTTGCAGTTGTAAAATTGTGTGTGTAAATTGCCAAATCTACACGAGTGTCTTTTAAAATGACAACTTCTGTGTGTGTATGTTGGCCTTGTCCCAGAACTCCCCTGGACCGCCTCCCTTTTTTTTTTTTTTTTTTTTTACATCTATTTTAGGGAGAACCCTTATTTTCACAAGTATATTTGATGTTTATAAAAATACACATGTATATGTTAATTTTACCACATGCAACATTTGAAAATTTACCTTGTAATGTTTCAATCAACCTACTCACAAGTCTCTTCTTCCATGAGTTTAACCCAATCCTTCTCAGTCCAGTCCTCAAGACACATCCAGCCAATCATATATTCAGGATATCCATAATGAATATGCATGAGATAGATTTGCGTTTGCTGCCTCCATTGCAGGCAAATATTTCTCATGTATATTCATTGTGGATATCTTGAAAACTAGACTGGCTGGGTCTATACTGAGGACTAGGCTGAGAACCACTGGTCTGACCCATGTACTTGTTCATGAGCTAATTCTATGTCACCTGAGCTGATTTATTGGAGTACCACCTTCAATATTTGAAAACAACTTTTCATTATACTGACTGGGCCCAATATTCAAAGATATCTGGTTATCTAACAGGGTCATTCATCAAAATGCATTATGGCATTAACGCACATGATAACACGTTAACGTATGCGATAATAGCAGTAGCGCCCAGCGTGAATGAAAATTTTGAGACGGGGTGGAATTATGGAGGAGTTTGGGCAGGAGTTATGAAAATGAGGGGCGCTATTGCATGGTTTTAATGCCAGAAATAACTACACCTTTTTTCCTGCATTGCATTTCAGCCATTTCTGGGAGGGAGGGAGGAGAGAGAGAGAGAGGCAGGCCTTCACAGTATGCACCTATTTATATGCCTATAGGAGGGACAGCCAATAGCTCGAGTTGAGGTGTTAGTGTGGTTTAGGGATTGGGGCCAGGTTTTCATGCATAGTCCACCAAGCTAGGGTGAGAGAACATAGTAGAACTGTCATCTTTGTGAGACTTTCCTCACTCCAAATGACGTCAAATCTTTACCGAGGTGTACTGTGCTGTTTTACATCTTAGTCTGCATGTAAAACTGGCCCCTAAACTCTAAACCACCACCACCACTTCACCTCAAACTATTAGATGGCCCTCCTGTAGGTATATAAATATTTGACTACTATGAGGGTCTTATAGATAAGTGTGCTCTCTCTCTCTCTCAATTTTTAGCACAAATTCCATTTTGGTCAAAGCGCCAGGAAAAAATGTGTAGTTATTTCTGTCGATAACATGTTATGCTATCACATATAACGTTAAACACCCCTCATTTTCATAAGTTCCTTCCTTTTGATTAAATTTTTAGAATTTGCCTAACACAATTTGATGAATGACCCTGTAATTTGGCTAAGTGGTGGCTGCTGAACATAGCTGGATATTCAGTGGCTTCCACTTAGCCAGATAAGCCCCTACTTATCTGGCTAGGTAGCAATAAATATCGGCCTCTCCTTTATTTGTAACAATTCAAACTTTGTCTGATTCTATATGTGAACAAATTACTGGTATACAAGGGATCAAAACTATTGTACAAATAACATCATATGGTGCTGCCACCTGTTTACAGTTTACTGGGGGTTAAACCTTGAATGCTGCAATTTTATTGTGTTGCATAATATCTAATGCATATTCATTTATTTATGTGATCACATTTCCACTTTATCTAACAATTCTGGTCCATCCAATGGATAGCACAAAATAGCTTTTGAGTGGCTTATCCCATTTAACACGTATCTCATGTCAAATCTTTGGGTTTCCAACTATTTTTTTAATATTTAATTTTATTATTACATCTTTTTCTTTGTCATCAAGCTTTTAAACTCTTTCTAAAGCTTTCAAATTCCCTTTTGCTCGAACTACTGACGACTTAAACAGCTTTCTTCAAATAATATTTTTTTAAGGTTGACATTTTAAAACGTTGTTATGAAAAATATGCATCTTAAGTAGGTAATTACATGTCAATTATTTTTTAAATTGTATCACTTGAAATAACTTGTATTATTATACTCACGACTTTTAGTCAGATCTGATGTGCATCACCAACAGACACAACAGTGGCTGCTGTTCCTTCCCTCCTGCCCAGGATAATCCTACACCGACTCACCACCTTTTATTTGTAGACTGAAGGCACCCTTCTCCCCTCCCATTGTCCCTGTGTCATGCTTGTGCTTGCAAAGCAGGATGACCTAAAGCAGTTGGGGGAGGGTGAGCACACAGGTGCAAAGTTGAGTCTGCTCTAAGTGATGACAGAAGTGACAGTGAGGACAGAAGTTTCCATTCGCTCACTCTCTTGGCAAAAAGCAACCTCAAAGCAAAATACTACCTTAATAGGTTCAATAGTTCTATATTTTCTATTAAAGTAGTATTTGTGTTTAGAGATTGCTTTGCCAGGGGAGTGAGTGCATTGAAAACTCTGCCCTCACTGTCACTTCGCTGGTATTAAAAAAAAAAAGGATTCAAGTTTTGTTGTTAAGATTAATGCTCCTTTTCACATTAACCAATATTTTTTTTCTCTACTTTGAGGTTGCTTTTCAAAGGGTTTAGAAGCCTAATTTTGGGAGTTAGGATCCTAAGGGGGTCATTTTCAAAAGTGATTGCATGCGAAAAGAGACTTTCGCGTGCGATCACTAAATGGGGGAGGAGTCGGCCCTGGAAGAGGAGGAGTCGGGGCGGCACCGGGGCCGACGCTGCGGTGACATCGCTGGCGGCGAAAGGTAAGGACCTTTATCGCCGCCAGTTTCGTGCCGAATAACTGCACCTTTTACGGTGTAGTTATTTGGTGTGAAAGCTGGCAGCCAGCGCACTGCAGTGGTGTGATGGCTGCTGGCTTTTGCAGGCCCACCCCCCTGCTTCACCCCCCAACCCCCCCCGTTACTGCCGGATTTTCTAAGGTCTGTGACCTTAGAAAATCCAGGCCTAAATTGGTCCTTTTGAAAAAGTACTAGGGCTGAGTCCCTAAATGTAGGGTCCTAATTTGTGTGGACTCCTAAATCTAGGACCTAAAAAGTAAGTGGCTACAGGGGACGAATTGGGGTAGGGAAAAAAAGGTAGGCACTTAGCACTAATTTTCAGCACTAGGCATATAGTTTAGGCAACTATATCTGGGCAAAAGAATAACAGTCCTAAATTTAGGTTCTTTCAGCTGAACACAGGCATCTAACTTGGACCTAGATGTATCATTTTGCTATAAATTTCACAAGAATAGCGCCAGTGATTAAAAAAAAGAAAAAAAAAGGATGTGGTTAGGGTAATTTTTGAGATACTGCAATACATGTTAAATTTATCACACCCATGATATTTTCATATCACAAACTGAGAAGTGCCCAGACAGGTTTTCCCCGTATTGGGCATATCGTAATGCCAGGAAAAAAAGTGTAGTTATTTCTGGTGTTAAAACCTGCGATAGTGTGTGTTACACTATTGCAACGCTAAGCACCCCTCATTTTAACGTACTCCGCTCTAATTCCTCCCATTCAGGAAAACTTTTAAAATTCACATCTCGCGATGTGTCATTTATTGCAGGCGTTATCGCGGGCGTCAGGGCCCTAATGCTTGCTATAAGGCCCTAATGTGATTTTGATAAATGACCCTGCTAGGGATCTAAGGAAGCCGATATTCAATACTACTTATCTGACTTAAGTAGTGGCGGCTGAATATAAGTGACGTGCATTCGTTGGGCCATTCATTTCGGGTGTGGGCACATATCTCCTGAACATACATATTTATTTTTTTTTTTGCTGTGACATGGAAGGAAGAGGAGAAGGAATACTTCTGTAAACTTTCTGGTGGATTGAAATGATGTGGGTTGTGAGCTGAGGAGATGCAGAAGATGGGGGGGATGGAAAAATAAAGAAAACTAAGAAAAGGATAGTGGATTTTAAACAAGTAGAATTCTAGTAGCTGCACTGGTTCTCGACAGGGCTGGAGTCGTCAAAGCTTGGGACGCCTTATAAGGAACTGAAGAAATGGGTTGTAGTATTTGAGCTGTTGAGAGCATATATAGGCATTGTCTTCAGAAAGCTCACGAAGCATCTCTTTGTTAGTTCTTTATAAAAGTATCGCAGCCTACAAAGACTCCAAACACGAAGGCAGTGAACGAATGTACTGGGGATTTTCACAGGCTTCAGAAGGACTGTAATTCTGTATAAATATCTAGCAGGTACTGCTGTTTTAAGAGACTCTATGGAAAATTATTTTAGAAACCTAAATACAGTATGAAAGCAACCTGATGGCTTTAAATCCTACAACCCATAAATAGTGCTCTCTAGAGGCAGTGCGAAGATGTCCTAATTTTTTCTTTTGTTAAAATGTGCTTCTTCAAAGAGGGGTAGATTTTTAAAAACTGCGCGATCGCATACTTTTGTTTGCGCAGCAGGCGCAAACAAAAGTACGCTGGATTTTATAAGATACGCGCGTAGCTTCTAAAATCCTGGATCGGCGTGCGCAAGGCTGCCGATTTTGGGCAGCCGGCGCGCGCCGAACCGCGCAGCCTGCCTCCGTTCCCTTCGAGGCCGCTCCAAATCGGAGCGGCCTCGGAGGGAACTCTCTTTCGCCCTCCCCTCACCTTCCTCTACCTAACCCACCCCCCCGGCCCTATCTAACCCCCCCTACCTTTATCCATGGATTTACGCCTCCCAGAGGGAGACGTAAATCCACGCGCACCAGCGGCCTGCTGGCGCGCCGTGCTCCGACCCGGGGGCTGGTCTGAAGGCCTGGACCACGCCCCTGGGCCGGCACCACGCCCGGTCCCGCCCCCGAAATGCCACGCCCCGCCCCAAAACGCCACGTCATCGGGTACCGCTCCCCGACACGCCCCTGACACGCCCCCTTCCGAAAACCCTGGGACCTACGCACGTCCCGGGGTTCTGCGCGCGCTGGCGGCCTATGGAAAATAGGCGCGCAAGGCCCTGCTCGCGTAAATCCGGGTGGATTTACGCGAGCAGGGCTTTGAAAATCCGCCCGAGAATGTACATCTTCCAATAAAGCTGTAAAAATGTTAGTATTATTTTCGGAAACCTGTCATTGCCTGCGGTGACACATTTCCTGAAATATAATGCTATCTGTTTTGTTAAAACGCAAACTTTTTGCTAATCACTGAAGGGATTATGCAAGGGAAACATTGTATGTAAACAGTAGTTATACATGATTGGTTTCGCTGGCTGGCTGCCTGGTATTTTCCAATATTTCCCCATCCAGAAACTAGCTAGACCCTACTTAGTCACAAACTCACATAATGAACAATGAGAACACTATTCCAAATGCTAACCGTGAGCTGAATTCTAAGACAAGTGCAAGATGGATCATAATGGAAAAAGTAATACTGGTTTATGATTAGCTTGTGATGTCAGATTGCTTCTGAGCAACTGCAGTGACTTGATGCATTTTGTCCACTACTTATGTTGCCAGTAAATTATCATTAGGAGGTGCTACTGGGGAAATGATTAGCAGGCACCAAGCAGGGTAGACTTATGTGTGTACAACATAGGAAAAATGAAATGAGCACTACAGACCCTGATGCTCATACCAAACATTGTGGACTATAATACTTGTTTTATTCTGTTAGAGTTATTGAGTGACATATAAATATTTTAAATAAGTAAATATATTATTCTATTCCATATACAATTCTCTCTCTCTCATCCTCTTAGCTTGAATTCCTTGCATCTTGGTCTGAGGTAGTTCTTCAAAATGCCTTTCTGTACTGGAATCATCTTTGCCACCTTGATGTCTTCTTTTGGATCTGCAAGTGGAGGCTAAAGATCTTACGTGGTTTCCTTATTTGGTAGAGGTTTGGTCCATAGGCCAGACTGTCTACTAGTCCATTGGGTGGTCTCCGGGCATGGTGCCTTGCTGCTTCTATAGTAATTAGTGGATCCTAGGTAATGGGATAATGTGCCTGTTATCTGAGTTATTGTTCCTGTATCTGTAATGCAAGACTGGTGCTCTGGAGCTTCCACCTTACTTGTTCACATGCAAGGCTAATGGTGGTTTATAGGGGTGTGAATCGTTTTTCTAACGAATTGAAATATCGTACGATATTTCTAAATTCATTAATATATTGGATAAAAAAAGAAATGATCACTTTTCCCCCCGAATTTTCGTAAAAATCGTTTTTCATGTCTGTCCAGCTAAAAGTCCTATTGAAACTATTACTACTACTTAACCATTTTCCGGCCATCCATTCCTCCTATCATGTGACAGGGGCTGACCAATGGCACCGGTAGCTCCTGTCACATGGTAAGGGCAAAGGGCCACTGGCGCCATTTTGATTAGTGGCAGCTGATGGCCCGGGAGGGGGAGATCGCTCCCGGGACCCCCACTGGATCACCAGGGACTTTTGGTATGTTTTGGGGGGATTTGGGAGGGGGGGGGGGTTGTAATTAAGTAAATTAGAAGGGTTGGGGTGCGTTTGGGGATTTTTAAAAAAATAAATTTGTCCTCCCCCCCCAGCAAACCTGAAAACAAATTTTTCCCGAATTTTGGGAAAATTCTGTTTCGGGATTCGGGTCTCCCGAAACAGGACGAATTAGGCAATTTTGTTGAAATTGCCTAATTTGTTCCAAACAAATGCACATCCCTAGTTTAAACATGGCAAGAGAGGGAACATGACGCACCAGTTCAGGAAGACTACTCCAAGCACCCGGCACAGGAAGAGAACCAGCTTGTTCAGTTGGAGCCTGCACGTGTTTACTTATGTTTTCCTTTCTGAAATCTGATACATTGTGGTGATTGGAATATAAAGCCTTGCCTACACACATATCCGCACCTTCACCTATTACTTAAAAGAGACTTCTCATCCCTATCGGCATTTTTTGACCCTAACTGACCCTCAACAGATTACAGATGCTTTTCACTTTCTTCTCTCCTCAAAATGCCTCTAATCTTATTGCTGTTTCCAAGGCTACTACTTCTCTGCTGGATCCATTCCTTGATTTGGTTTAACAATTAGGTGTGTAGTTATGGGTGGGCCTCAGTGGCTTGTGTCCCCTCACTTCTGGCTCAGGCCCCCACCCCTAATAGCAGGGTCACGTCCCATCTGAGTCAGCCCCCTCCTTAAAGGTGCAGGCGTGAAAGGGCCTGGAGGCATGGGAACCATTGCCAGTCTATGACCTGCTGCAGCTTTAAAAGGGCTTAACTTGAACAAGAAACACCTCTGCCCTTGGGCTGAACATGTAAAAATGTGAAGCCAACAAGTGAAGCCAACAAGTTTCTGTTAACTTCTGGCAGGTAATTATTTATCCTCCCTCCTCTCAGCCCCTTAAAAGTGCAGGAATGCCTGTGTAGAAGTTTATTTATATAATTGCTCCAGCATATTTAGAGAGATTAACTGTTGTATAAAGTAGCTGCCTTATCCAGAGACAGAGCATGAGAAGCAGCAGAGAAAGGGCAGTGAGAGAATGAAGAGAGAAGAGATACAGAGTGTTGCCAGAAATATAAAAGAGTTTTCTAGCCATTGCCCAGAAGACCTATATAACATGGGTTAAAGGGGGGGGGGGGGTGTCTGGCCATAGTCCCCCACCCATGTTAACCTTAGGCCCCTCACCCAAAAAGAAATTCAGTTCTGGCTCTTCCTCTATTTAGGAATATCCATTCTTTCCTCCTACTCATTTACTAAGCATTTTTCCCATAGACAGAGAATGGGAGAAGAACCTTCATAAATCAGGCCCTTAGCCCGCTAAAAGCTTTTGAATATGGACCTCTGTGTCTTTTCTCATAAATGCATTCACATCTGACTCTTCCCCGTATTTCTGCTCTCATGCACCAGTATTCTGCTTCTTCCATGCCCTCAACATCCCTCTCACCCAGCAGACCACTATCCTGCTCTTTTCCCTTCTAGCTCCCTTTCCATGGAACTGATTTTCTTCTGACATTCAAGATGCTTCTGTCATTGGCAGAGATGGATTTAGGAGTTTGCCACCCCTAGGCACTGATGCTGCTGTTGTGCCCCCGCAGGGTAAGGTCAGACTACAGTGAGCAGGAGGTGTAAGGCACAGTTTGCTGCGGCAGCTCAGGCCTAGAATCTGTGGCAAAAAACTGGAAAAGTCTGACGCACATTGGCAAACATTTCCATCTTTCACATTATAAAAATTAAGTAATTTTTCAACCTCGTTTGTGTCTGTATAATTTATTTTTTTATTGGGTGAGGAAAAAGGGATCTTAAGTATCAGTACAGGAAGGAGATCTCAGGGATGGACAGAAGGGAAGGGGAGGTTGGAGGACAAGGGATGGGGAGAGGAAAGGAAAAGAGGAGGACTAGGAATGGAGTGAAGAGAAGGTGACGTGAGGGAGGAGTATGAGAAGGAAAGAGGACTGGGGATGGGGGAGGAGAGGTAGAAAGCACTTGGGATGGGGGAGATTGAGGAAAGGGGAAAATCAGAAATCTGGGATGGGAGGAAAAGAGGGAGAGGGATGGAGGTTCTGGGATGGGAGAAGGACGAGTTGGGGGATGGGTTCCTGGATCTCAAGATAAGGGAGAGGAAAGGGGAGGTTCAAGGATGTGGGGGATAGACGATGAGATAAAGGGAGAGAGAATCTGAATTGCAGTGGGTGGGGGAGGAGGAGGAAGGTATCTCTATTGTGCTCTGATCATGCTCCCCCTTATAACTCCTCTCTAACCTCTCAATCTTGCACCAATCACTTCTCTCCCCACACACACAAATACTGCCTCCTTCCCTCCATCTGATCCACTCTCATCCTTCAGCCTCTCTTCTCACCCCCAATGATCCCCATTTAGCCCCTCCTAATCTTATCAAACTGATCGCCCTTTGCTCTCTGTGCTCCAGGCTTAGGTTTACCCCTTCCCATTTTGTTCCCTGCTTGCTGCCTGGGAAGATAGGGGCCGGATCAGGAAGCAGTGGGCTGAGTGAGATTCAGCACCGCTGAAGGCAAGAAATCATCAGCCAGCCTGCTACCCCCAGACTTTTGCCACCCTAGGCACAGGCCTAATGTGCCTATTGACAAATGCAGGCCTGGTCATTGGTCCTCTTTTGGTTCAGGTGGAATAGTCACCTTTTCAGACTTGCTTATTCACATGCATAAGTCTCCACTATTTGCCACTGCTCTCATGGCCTACATTAACTCTGTACCACAGAATCTGAAATCTATTACGTTTTGTGTTTGATATTCATGAGGCACTCTGTGTAGAGTACCATAGAAAAACTGAAAATAAAATCAAAAAGACTAAACCTATAATATTTGCCTTCACACTTGTACATGTTCCTGGCCCTAAGTACAGAATATTATGTACACACGGCAGTTAAGGTTGTAGGAAATGTGACAGACTAGAATGTCACTTAATTGAAAAGGTTGAAAGAGAACCAAATGCCCTTGAGTCTGACACTTTGCATTACATATCTGTGTAGTAATTCAGTGGAAGGCAAAATACCTTCCTCCTCCATTCTGCCTCTGTGGCCAACTCCTCCTCCAACAAAACATAGGGACTGAATGACTCACGAGAACTGCCACAGTATTACAGAATCTTTCACCTCTAGGGCGGTGGTTCAAAGCCAGCATAATCTGCAGAGACCTTAAAAATCTTTGGTGGTCTCAATCGAATTAGAGGGCCCAAAACAGAAGCATTCACATTGTTGCCTTTGATTCTTGCAGATCTATGAATTCTGTCATATTCACAAATTTGTGACAAAGGTATGAGGAGAAGTATCAGTAAAGAGAGAAACAACAACAACAACGAAAAAAATCCTTCCTAATCCAATATGAGGATAATTCTCAAAAACCCATGTAGACTAAAGTCTATGGATACTTCTCTCCCGCAGATTTGACCCAAATTTTGAAAGCATAAATCTGCTTTGAAAATTGCAGGTGTGTATGAAACTCGATCACAACAGGCGCATGAATATTTACACACATACTTTCATGTAAATCATATCCCCACCACCAACTCAGTCCCTGGCAAGCCTCTATACTGCATGTAACAGTACACGCAAAACCGCTTTTGCACGCACTTTTTTATACACAACCCTGGGGTAATATTTAAAAGGTCAGATATACATATAAAACTGGACTTCAAGTGTGCAAATGACTTTGACAATCGTGTTTTATATGATGATCAGTACAATTGGTAACTTTTCCTAAATAAAGTTTTTTTTCCTAAACTTTAAACGTATCGTCTCACCCACCAACCTCCCTTTTCCATAAGAACTTGTGCAATTTTGCAACGTAAGGTCATTTTCCTGGGCTGCATGACTTGCTAGAGTTATGGTGAATCCCTTATTTTTCTAAAGCCTTCGAGGATTTTACTCTTAATCTCTTTTAAGAGGTGTAAAAAGTGAGTAAGCAGAAGTGAATGCGAGTAGGCGGGGAATTTTTCAGAACCTTTCAGTTTAAGCCAGTTGCACAATTACAGAGCTGGATGTTTGAACTTTCTTGCATATTTGTCTTTCATAGTAAATCTAAATTGTAAAATGGTTTATGAGTGGATGAGAAATGACTGTACATGGTCCTGGTTTTGACTGTAACATTCTAAAATACAATTCTGTGTAAAGAAGCTTTGATAAATCCCACAAAATCATTCTTTTTCAGTAACCTGGGAAGGTTTGTGAGAAAACGTAATTTGTCAATTAACCTTTCCTTGAGATCAGATTATCTTTTTGAGCCAAACTACAGTAATTATCTGAAATTAAAGAACTGTCTAAGATTAGACTAAGCCCTATATAATCAGTCCTGCAAAGTAGGAAGAAGATAAAACTAAAACATGGACGTGTTTGATATTTAGAAATCTATTTGACCAAAGTGACCAGCATTGTTATAGACAACCATCATCAAGATTTTCCTTAATGAATACGCTTCAGTTGATGGTGAAGGGAAACTTGAGTTGTTTGTACAGCCGTTATTACACGTGTACAAACTACTGTATCTGACTCTTTTACTTACCTACTAATATATTCTCTTACAGATGTTGTCTTTACAATTTGCCTGAAAAAATTTTAATGATGTACAAGGCTGCTTAAAGCTGTTCTGTGCCCACACTTATTCAACTGGGCAGGGATAGGGTCTCTGATGATGAACTGAGTTGCTGGGGAATGAGGAAGTGTTGCAGCCTTGTAGGCCACCACAACTCAACTAATTTGAAAGGGACTCTGACATCCAGCTGGATCACCAGAAGGATGAAGTGTCTTCACCAAAGCCATCACCAGCAGAGCCACAATAGAAGAAGAATAGTTGGTGAAGGCCACAATAAAAGAGGTAGCTGTGGCCTTTGGGAAGGAGAGACCTGAGGAATGGCCTTTACAGGCCACCATCATAGATCCCAAGGGATGGCTGCAGTTGCACAGACAGTAGGAAGAGATGGCCTGAGGAGAGTAGCAGTGGAAAAGAAGTGAGAAAGCTTAGCTGACTCAGCGAGAGAGGCAGGGAACTGGACTGAAGACCCAGAGTTTGCCAGACTGTCCCACCTTCCTCCACTTGTTTGACCTTGCAGGTAGTGACAGAAGCTCAGCTTGCTGCATTGTACTACCTAGGCTCCAGATTTCTCCCTCCAGTCCTGTGCTGTGTGTATGTGTGTATTGGGGGAGGGGGGGGGGGGCCAGCTCAGGAAGCAAGGGGCATGGTCCATATGAGGGCACTGGCCATGTTTGGGAGTCACACAGCGGTGGCCATGTTCTCTTGGTCTGAAAGGATAATTAGATCTCAGCTCCTATAGTATATAAAGGGAATTTCATTCAGTAGTTGACTTTGCTATGTTTGATTTGCCATTGGTTGTAAATCTATGAACATAATGACCTAAAATATATCAATGTAATGCAAAATGTGAAGTTTGGAAAGGCTTAAAGTACACATGTAGGAATTAACTGCTGGTATATGTGATTATAATACAAATTATTTGTTGTTTATTTTATATTTTGTTTATTTTAAGCAATGAAATCTGTCTGTATTGAAGTGGAACTCCAGAGATAATAGCGACTTTGTTGCTTATATGAAGTTAACTATGACCTTCAGGTCAGATTTGTTTAGCTGACTGGTTAAAAGTCATGCTCAATTGTTGTGCGGTAAAATCAAAGTAAATCCTAGGATTATCCTTTGAGGAAGTGACACCATTTGGCAATGACATCCTGTTGTCTGCTGATGTCAACTCCTGAGAGAATCATCTAGAGCTTTGCATTCTAATGCAGCAAATCACCAAGAATTGCACTTGAAAGTTGTGTTTCACTGTGTGGTATACTGCAGTTCATCATTTATATCACGAAATAAGCCCATCAAGTACGATGGTATTAGTATTACTATATACAACTGTGGCAGTATGCTCCTCATGCCCCATCCTGGACTGCTGTCAGCTAGTCCCAAACCACCAAGTAGCCAGGTAAACTTTCAGAAACAGTGTCCTTTTCGAGGTCTGCTTCTTCAAAGATATCACAGTTCCTTCTTTCAGACAACAGTGTCCCATACATGTACAGTAGCCATTTATTTAAAGGCATGGGTAAAGCTCTATGTGACAGACTATAACTCCCTTTAAGGCTGTACCCTGCTGCTCTCCAAGTCACACCTCAAGATATAGGACTCCCCAGGCTTCTTGATAGGCCATGCCCACCAGGACTTCTAGCGCTAGATTTATCACAGTCTCTGAGCAGGCCATGCTTCCCTGGCTGTTCTGCCTCCTGGGTAGCCCTTCTGCCCCTTGCAAGTTCTACCTGGCAGCTCCTTGGCCTCTCTTTCTCAGCTGTCCCTTTTCCAGCCTTTCCAAGGGCTTTTTTTTCTTCTTACTTAAATGAAGCCCTAATTGGCCACACCTGCCTCCATAGCGTTCATTCCCCTAGAATTCAATTTTCTCACAGCCTTATGGCTGCAGTAATCTTTCATTTTGGTGATGCCTTCTGCTTTCTTGGTGGGCTATCTACACCTCATCCCTGGTCTATTCCCAAGTGTGCGGAACCTTGGTTTTGTCACACCAACCATAATGCAAAGTTTCAATCATGCTGCAGGACTGATGTAGTTCTGTTGTATTTGTTTTCTATGCATTATTTCTCTTGGTGTTCTAAACTACTTTCATGATGTACATATATATATATAAATACACTCTTCTGAGAGTGGGATACAAGCACTTTCTATATTATAAATAATTTTTAAATTAAGTAAACATGTCTATCACAAAAGTTTACTATAAAACAAGTTTACAATAATTGTTAACCAATAATGTGCAAATATTCACAATGCATTACATACATCCATCATTCTATAATCGCAAAATAATTAATTCTTTACCTAAAACCTTTTTCTCATTTTTTTAGAAAAACCAACCATTCACCCTCATACACAACTACATTCATAACCCATACTCAATCATACATTATAACCAATTAGACAGTAAACATTCACCATCTTTTCTTAAATTGTATCTAACAGTATTCAAGCTACATCCAAATTACAACTTATATAAAAATCTTCTCTTCTAATTAATCTCTCTTCTAATCATTGGTTACAATGTTATTTTATAACCATCAAACCATAGAACTAGTGTTCTTCTAAAATTGTGGAACGATGAAACGAGTGTTCTTCTTTAATCTATTGCCAATGTCCTGACAGGGCCCTTGTTTCGCCAAATGGTTTCCTCAGGGGAATATTCAACTTGACCAGAACACCTCAGTACATGGTGGTACCCGTTCTTTACACTTCCTACCAATTTCCATGAAGCAAAGCTATTTCTGCCATTCTATGAACCTCACCGCTCTCTCAGCTCTTACAAAATTCTTTAAACGGACGGAACCATCATGTTCCTCCGTAAAACTACCTTTTAGTTTTTGGAATCACACTGCTCTCTCAAATGGCGATACCACAGTCTGCTTATCCGGTCTCCCAGCGTTAAACAGCTCTCTCCTGAATTCTACTTTGATGCTCTAATTTTTTGCTTTTTAGACTGCTCCTCTTCCTGAAGTCTTAGCGAACGCTGAATCGAAAACGTTCTATGGTTTGATGGTTATAAAATAACATTGTAACCAATGATTAGAAGAGAGATTAATTAGAAGAGAAGATTTTTATATAAGTTTTAATTTGGATGCAGCTTGAATATTGTTAGATACAATTTAAGAAAAGAAGGTGAATGTTTACAGTAATTGGTTATAATATATGATTGAATATGGGTTATGAATGTAGTAGTGTATGAGGAAAAGGTTTTTAGGTAAAGAATTAATGTTTTTTGGGATTATAGAATGATGGATGTATGTAATGCATTGTGAATATTTGCACATTATTGGTTAATTATTGTAAACTTGTTTTGTAATAAATGTTTGTGATAGACATGTTTACTTAATTTAAAAATTATTTGAAATATAGAAAGTGCTTGTATCCCACTCTCAGAAGAGTGTATTTTTTGATATAACAGTTAAGCACTGGGGTATTTTTATATTGCCTGATTGGATTTGTATATATATATATATATATATATATATATATATATGTACAGTATATGCTGAGCACCTTAGAAGAAGGCGGTTATATCCCATACAAGGTCCAAGTCATGACTGAGTAGGTAAAGGTTATCCAAATTTCCCAGCCCAATGTCTGTCTTTTATCTCTTACTGTTGTGGAAACTCAAGGCCCAGTGAAATAAAAATGAAGTAAAAAATATGTGCTGTATTTCAGCACATATTTTCTTAATGGACTTGCTAAAAAAAAAATCAGCTAATAGTGTGCAAATGCATTGGGAGTTTAAAAACTGCATAAAACTAAAAATTTACACAAAAAGTAAGAATACCGCACATAAAACATGTTTAATGTGCACAGACTATGGCTTATGCTTAGGAAACATGATTTATGTGCAATAATCCAAGATTTAAGGACATAAACCATGTTTTCTGTGCATAAGCCACATATTGGGGGTAATTTTCAAAATGGTTCACATGCTTAAAACTGGGCTTTATACATATAGATGCACTTTGCATGTGTAAGTGGGCTTTTGAAAACCTCTACAGTATATGTCATTAAATTGTCAATAGGTTTTTCACATGTAAGTGTACTTTAAGATGGTAACTTTAAAATGTGCATGTATGCTCCCATTATAAATGTGTATATGGGCATGTAACGAGATGTGCTGGAATCTTATATCTTGCGCGTAAGCATGTGCACATGTTATAAAATAGGTTGGGTGCATGGATACATATTCCTTATTTTGAGTTTGTATGTGCACAGTAGGAAAATGTCTGCTTTGAGTCGTGCAAGTTAAGATATTTTATAACATACTTGAGCCTACAACATGACGAGTTTCACCAGTTTGCCCAGTCTACAGCTAGGTCCTCACGACCCCCTGGTTCTTTAGCCTGCACTATCCTCAGTTGATCCAGCCCCCTCAGGCAGTTCATTTATGGCTAGAAATTCTTTTATTAAGACTTACACCGGCAGTTCTGATCCCCCCACAGCTGGGCCTCTTCACTGCTCCTGATTCAGCCAGCCTCCTAGAGTCTTCATGGCTCACTGTCGCTCAACAATGCGGCAAGATGCCACCAACAGCTGACGACATCTTGCCCTGCTCCAAGGCATGTGCATGCCTGTTGTCTCCAGCTATAAAGTGCCTGCAGCCCGACAATGGCTGAAGAAGCCTCTTCTGGCTTCTAAAAGACCCCTGCGGACTTTCTACTGATGCCTTGGCAACAGGTCTCCCTACATGTGAGTTGCCTCAGCATCTTGTTCTCCAGTTCCTGTGTCTTCATCTTAAGTTCCAGCGTTCATCTTTGTTCTTCAGTTCCAGCGTTCTTCATCCTTTTTCTTTTGTTCATTATGCTTGTTCTTCAGTTCTCATGGTCAATTCTTTAGTTTTTTAGTGTTCCACGCCTTCTTGTCTATTCTTCTATTCTGTTCTTGCTTTCCTGCCCTGCCTATCTGTCTCACATTCCCTTGGATGGTATTGACTTCGCCTTGCTTCCTGGACCTTTCTTGAATGTCATCTGTCACTGACCCCAGCCTGCCTCTGGATTTGCCTGTATGACCCAGCATCCTCAATGGATTTTCCAACTATTAGAAGAGGTCCCCACCTAAGAAACGCTGGCCCCAGCACCCAAAGGCTCAACCCGAGGGGAATTTGGGCTGGTATAGGCGAAGCTCCTGTTGGGCTACTGCCTCATCTGACTACGCCTGCTGATGGTGGGGACCTGCAGGATTCTACCCTGCAGGTTGCACCAACTCCACCTCGGTCCAAGGGTCCATGCCCACAACAAGGACCTTATGAGACTGGAAGATTGGGCATCCAAATGACAAGTAATGTGGAGAAGTGCAAAGTGATGCACATAGGGAAGAGCAACCCAAGTTATTGTTACACAATGCAAGGTTCCACATTGGGAGTCATCACCCAGTAAAGGGATCTAGATGTCATCATGGATAATATGTTGAAATCCTTTGCTCAGTGTGTGGTGGTGCCAAGAAAGCAAATAGAATGTTAGGAATTATTTGGAAAGAAATGGGGACTAAAATAGAGAATTTCAGAATGTCTCTATATTGCTCCATGATGCAACTGCACCTTGAGTATTGTGTGCAGTTCTGGTCAATGCACATTCAAAAAAGATATGATGAAATTAGAAAAAGTACAGAGAAGGATGACCAAAATGATAAAGGGGATGGAACAATTCCCCTGTGAGGAAAGGCTAAAGAGGTTAGGGCTGTTCAGCCTGGAGAAAAGATGGCTGAGGGGAGATATGAGAGAGGTCTATAAATTAATGAGTGGAGTGGAATGGGTAAACACAAATCAGTTGTTTACTCTTTCAAAGAGTACAAAAACTAGGGACATACAATGAAGTTACTAGGTAGCACATTTATGACAAATAGTAGAAACATTTTTTAACTCAGACATAATTAAACTCCAGAATTTATTGCCAGAGGATGTGGTAAAAGCTATTAGTGTAGCTGAGTTTAAAAAAGGATTAGACAATTTCCTGGAAGAAAAGTCCATAAACCATTATTAAGGTAGACTTTGGGAAATCTATTGCTCATCCCTGGGAAACAGGATACTGGGCTTGAAGGACCTTTGGTCTGACCCATTAAGGAAAATCCTATATTCTTATGTTTTTCTGCGGTATCCAGCTGCAATCTATGATTGATAGAGAGAGATCTGTTGATTGAATCAATCATTGTGATTGACAGAGGCAGACCAATGATGGCAAAACTGTTCTGTCTAACTAGCCTTGGGCAGAGGGGCAGGTAGAAGAGGAAAGAAATTCTTTGTGAGCTTTTATCTGAGGATAGGAAACAGAAGTATGAGATTTGGTCAGAAGGCAATGGGGAGACAAACATAAATGTGCGCTCCTATAGTTTGGCTGACTCATTCAGCTCCATACAGTATGAGCTCCTGTGTGTCTGTTAAAGACTAAGAGAGAGATTTTAAAGTGTTGTTTGCGCAAAAGCGGCCATGCAATGCAAATTTTAAGAAGCCGCGAAGTCCACGCGTGTACATGCCCATGCGTGCATCAAGAATAAGGGGGCGGAAAAGGGGCGTGGCCTGGGCGGTTCAGAGCAGGGCTAAGACTTACGCACATTCATTTAAAAAAAGCTGACCATGGCACGGGTCCGCGTGTTATCCATGTAACTTTACTGCAGGTCCTGATGAGGAGCAAGTCTAGAGATCTTGAGTTTTAGGACTTTCAGGACAGCATGAAGGTTCAAGATCAGGTGGGGGGCTTACAGGATGAAGAACCAGAGGGGTCTTGAAGACCTCAGTATCAAATGGACAAACTGGTGGACTAATTGGAAAAACTGTTTTTTTCCCCCTCAGGCGAGCATGTTTTAAAATTTGCCTGCCTACGCGTGTAAAAGCTGCTAAAGCCCTGGCAGAAATACATGCGGGGCATTTACTCGAGCTGCTTCTTAAGATTACGCGTACACATATGCGTGGCAGGGGGATTTTAAATGAGACATGAGATATAAAATCGCAGCACATCTCCCCTTGCGCGTGTGGGTTCCTTTTACAATTACCCAGAAAGGCTGTAAATTTTCCTAAATTCCAAGTGGCTGATACTTCACATTTGGTAATTAAATAGTTGTTTTGAATATGCATGTTTATGGGTAGGACTATTGAGAACTCCCGCTCAGTCAGTGAGTAATGTGCAGACAGTCTCCATTCATCATGTATTGTGCGGCTAAAGCCACAACCCTGCACTGCTGTGAGGTGGTTAGTTTTGGTTCTGCTGAATTATGTTTTTTTATTACCTATACATGCGGCAAGGTGCCAAGAATATGGGGACCTATGGAGTCTACCCTGGGGGGAGGGGGGGGTGTTGCTCCCAGACCCAGAAACCCCTCACGAGGTAAGTGTTCAAGGGGGCGTTACAGAATGATGCCAGCTATTTGGGGGAGATGCTGGCAACAGAGATCAGTCCTCCTACCCAGCTTTGACTGTGTGTGCTCTCACCAGAACATTGGGGCTGCTGTAATCATTTGCCCCTGTTGTGAGAGAGACCGTTCAGCTCAACTACCTCAGCCCCACCAACTCTGTCATCCAGTATGGGGCTTAGTCCATCTCCAATAATGTCACCTATTTGGGGGGTCAGGAATCGGCAGGGGATGCTGGAGGGGGGCTCCTTTGTGCATGCTGAGTGGCGCTGAGTGCTCTTCTGAACTTTCAAACATTGCTTCTGAACTTCGCATGGCTGCTCCTATTCCAATAATTCTTGGATGTAGCAGGTATGGCGATCTAATTTGTTCTGCAAGGAAAAAGTATATCCAGAAGCCCTCTTTTCAGTTTCCAATGGTATTAAAGAAGCCTAGACTACAGGTTTATTAGGTTATATAAGTATACACATGTCTACATGACTATATACATTGTTAATAGGACGTCAAGCAGCGACTTATCTACTCGTGTTTAGTAGTCTCAGTCTTCACAATTATATACATTTCTACAAGGTAGCAAGAACATTTAATATTTGGCAATTTGGGGTTGTTGGCCCCCATATTATACCACCCTATCGAGTAGAAGGGACCTCTTGCATTCCTGCTTACTCAAGCATTATTATTATCCTCCCCCTTTTATCCCGTTTCAGCCATGGGAATAGATGCAACTGGGCTGGTGTGCAGTGTTGGCCTGAGGGTTGGGGGCCTGCTGTATCTAAACCATCTCCTTCTGCTCTGCTGAAAGGTCCATGCCAATGCTGGGGTCCACAACCTCCTGGGGGACCCAACTCTGCCTCCCAGTCTGCCGCTGAGGTCCACATCCTCCTGGGGGATGCAACTCCACCTCCTGGTCTGCTCCTGGGGTCCCTGCCCTCCTGGGAGACCTGACTCCATCTCCCAGACTGCCATTGGGGTCCACACCCTCCTGGGGGACCTGACTCTGTCACCTGGTATGCCGCCGGGGTCCATGCCCTCCCAGGGGGAACCGACTCCATTTACCAGACTGCCGCTTTGGTCCTCTAACTCAAGGGGGACCACTCCACCTCCAGACCTGCTACTGTCATTCAGTTTTCTCCTTCCTTGGTAGGAAGGTTTTCCCTGGCTTGGGTTTACAGCTGCACGAGGCTCATAGCTGTTTTAGCGTTCCATGGTTCTGGCCCTCTGCAGTCTCAGCTTTCAGTGATTTTAGCTCAAGTAAGCTCCTGCCCAGTCATGTGATATTACCCAGCCTGGATAAGTCACCTTCTCTCAGCCTGGCTTTTGCTTTATCTGTTGCCTGACCCTGTATGGGTCACCTCTCAGCCAAATGGCCAAGACCCAGGCAGCACCATAGAGAGAGAGACCATGTGCACACTCCTCTACCCTGCCTGGCCATTCCCCTGTCTTGGATCTTGGTACTTACATCTCTGAATACCCTTGTTAGGATGAAAATCTGTTTGCTCCCTAGGATCATTTTCCAGTACATTTCTCTCATAAATCCCTTTCCCAGTCATAGTTCTGTAGTTTAGGAGTTTGAATCATCTGATTTTTTAGTGATATTTGCTACAAAATTACTAGCAGAAGTTCAGGGGGACTGAGACATGCAAATCCCCTACCTGAATTGTGACTCATCTATTCAATGGTCAGTTAAGCACCTTCAAAGTAAGGGGTATTTTGGGTTTCCTGGGCTGGCGGCTCAAATTACATAGCTGCATTGTTCTCTTTTCTTTCTCTGCTGCAGTTCACTTAAATGGCTGCAAGCTCAAACCTCTGGCTCTTGTGAGCAGTGGTTTCACTTGGGGGCGGGGTAAGCCCCACTCTGGATGACAAAGCCAGCAGGCCGAGGTAGTTGAGCTGAACAGTCTCTCTCAAACAAAGGCAAACGATGACAGAAAATGGTGAAAATTAGTTAATTAATGAGGCTGAAGGCAGACAGTCAGGCTTAAGATGTAAAAGCACTGCAGCCTCAAAAAAGTGAGTTTTTAGATGGGATTTAAACAAGGTGCGTGAGGGACCATAACACACCAGCTCAGAAAGTCTGTTCCAGGCACATGGTGCAGCCAAATAGAAAGCATGGAGTCAGGAATTGCTGGTAGAGGAGAAGGTTTGATGGGAGAAATTTGAATGTTGAGCGGAGTGCACAAGGAGAGGTGTAGAGAGAAGAGAGGAGAAGTAGTGAGATCTCTTGCTCAGGGCTTGCCCAATCTGTCCTATTGACTTTACAACCAGTCATGTTTTAGCATAGCCTCAATTAAAATACAGGAGATAAATTTGAATATACTGAGTCTCCAGTTCATGCAATTTGAGCTCATTCATTTTCATTATGGAAATTCTGAAAACCAGACTGGCTATGGGGTCACCAGGACAGTTATGGGAAGCCCTGATTTAATATTTGTGATATTGCAGTAGGAAGGGAAAATGGAAAGATTAGATGAGCCCTGCAGTCATTGTCTGCTATTGTCTTCCATAGTTCTTTGTTTATGTTTTTCCTATTTGACATTATCATTACACAAAAATCTTAAGTTTTGGGTCATCAAACTGTTAGCACAGTTATGTGTATTTACCAATCACTTTCATGACCAATTATTATGGAAAATATCAGCAAAAACGTTTTCTGTTAATATTGAAAGACATTATAACGTTTGCATCCTATAAATGCATTCATTCAAGGTAAGATAAAGCAAAAATGAATTCAAGAAGATATTCCTCACTTTTTATCTTATTTTTTTTTCATTTCAAAGGCATGAGGTTGTTGGCATGGGTAATGCTGTGATCTTAAAATCAGTTTACTTTATCTGTAAGTGCTCTTGAATTATAGAGACCATAGCATGGGAGAGGCTCCCTCTGCTGGTTTAATTATCACACTTCAAACCCCTTCAAAGTGAGAAAGATGCTCCGCCATAGCATTAAAAAATATAGATGAAATGAACCCTGTAATTAGTTATGCTAGGAGAAGGTGTGATTTTGGAAACATCTGTTTTAAAAATCAGTTCTTGTTTATGTTTATAAGGTGATACTTGTAATTGATTTGAACAACGCTGTAACAGCAGGAACTTGCATTCCTGACTGCACTTCAGAAACTGCAAAAGTAACATCAGGACATCGCAAACATCAGAAGCCAAGTTTCCTTAATCACTGACGCGCATTTCAAAATATAAAAAGGGATCGAATTTGAAAGCACAGCTTCAGCCATAAGAGATTACAGGGTATATGTGCAGCAATATTCTTAAAAAGATAGGCCTGGTAATCCTCCTGTAATTGAATATCACCAGTTGTTTTGCCCAACTGATATAATTTCACAGTGTCTATGCGTATCCTAAAATACTAATTAGAGAGAAATTGTTTCTTCAGAGATCAACCCTGTCACAACGTAAACTACAAATATACAATTTCACTTTTTTATGAATTTAGAAAAGACTACTGGTAGGCAAAATCATTTTATTACATTTTATTCCTTTCAGTTAGGGTGGCAAGATAACTCAGTGCTTCAGTATTTGCAAAAGTCTTTTGTTGATTTCACAATTTCATTTTGGTTAAATAGTGCTTCCCATTGGGTTAAAAATATTCAAGGCTAGAGGTAGGCAAATGCCATTTTGAAAATCAGTGGCAGCAGGGCTTGAGGGAGTCATATTCTCTCCTGCCCTGAATTTCTGAGACCCTTGCTGGAAAGAATATGCAGGGGGGCATCTGCTGGAGGAAAGGAGGCCTACCAATACCTCTTGATTTTGTGTCCTATGAGGTTGTAGGAGGTGAATAACAGTGAGGCATGCAGGCTCCCTGATACTTGTGTCTGGGGGAAGTGGGCGTAAAGGCCCCTTGATAATTTTGCTGAAAGGGTAAGGGGTACATTGGCCATGGAGATAGCTAGATACTTGTGTCTGAGGTGGGGAGTGAGTCAGGACATGGAGTCACTTGATGGTTGTTTCAGGAGGGTGCTGGCATGCTCAGGGAACTATGTGTTGAAGGAGACTCTAAAGGCAGGGCCCTAGCCAGCTTTAAATGTTAGCGTGCCAGCCTTGTGGGATAGTTTATGCATTGGAGTGCCAGAGTTTTCAGGAGAGGGATGTGTAAGGAACACTAGGGTGACAGCTCAAAGAGGTCCATATTCAAAAGTTATCTGGTTAGGAAGTTGGCCGGATAAAAATAACCGGATAGCTTAGCTGGGATATTCAGCAGTGCAGCCACGCCACTAAAAATAACCGGCTATGTATAAGTTAGCAGGATAAGTCTATCTGGCTAAGTTTAGAACTGCTCAATAACAGGTCTAAATTATTCTGTTAACTTCGCTGGATAAATGTAAATATCTCCGCATATCTGACTAAGAGGGCCATTTTTCAAATCATGTTGGGGCCTTATCTTGGGAATTAGGGCCCCTAATGCCCATGATAACGCCATAATGCATACAATAAATAATGCATCGTGAGATGTGTATGCAAATTTTAAAAATGTAGTCAAGTGGGAGGAGTTAATGAAAATGAGAGGCTCTTAACGTTGCGTGCAATAGTGTAACACATGCTATTGTGGGACTTAACACCGGAAATAGCAACATGTTTTTTCTGGGCATTATGCTGTATGTTATGGGCGAAACAGGATTTGCGATAAATATTGCAAATCCCATTTTGAGGAGGGAGACAGGAAGAGAAGGAGAGAGAGAGTTTACTTTACTTATATGAGAGCCTTATAAAGATTCTCTCTCTCTCTCTCTTCAGTAGCCTAATGCAGTAAAATAATTTGCAATTTTATAGCAAAATGATAAATCTAGGGATAAGTTAGCCAAATAAGTAGCCTCACCCTCAAACGCCTCTGTCCGGCCACCACTTAGCTGGATAATTATTTAGCCAGGTATATAGTTAAATAGCCAAGTAGTGGCTGCTGAACACAGTTGAATATATAAATGTCACCACTTAGCCAGATAAATCCAAACTTATCCACTTAAGTGGCACTGAATATTGGGCCCTTAGTTTTCATGGGGATAGCATGCTGGATCATCAGTTGGGTCAAAATTTAGTGTGGCCACTCATTTACACAGAATTTTGTGCTTTTGTTAGCTTAGGGAAATAACTTAATGAGCTTATTTTCTCCATTTGCATAATTTAAGTATGCAGGCATGTTCACTTTTAGCATGGCTTTGATCACGCTGTTTAGCATGGGTTTTCACCGGTTTTAAACTGAATTGATTAGTGAAGTCAGTAGCACCTGTGCTAATGTGATTTATTATGTGTGCAAATGATTATGTTAATTAGGGATCAACCTCATGATTGGCCCAGAGGTATACTTTTTGTTTAGTCATTCAGATGCAATTTCCAAAATATTGTCCATCTAAACGTAATACCTTTAATTTTTTATTTTTTTATTTTTTATTTAATCAGCTTTATATACCGACATTCAAATTAATTTCATGTCGGTTTACAATAACAGAATTTGCTGTAGCAAAATTCAACATAAAACAATTATAATAAACCTACCATTATACATCTGGCATAATTTTGCCTAAACCTAGTAAAATATTTATACTCCATAGTTCTAAATATATCAAACATTAACATTAAGAATACTACTTAATAAAATGACTCCTACGTTAACTAAAATAAATCACTTAAAAAAAATATTACTAATAAAACACCTATGTTAAATAAAACACAACACATTAAGAAAGCTACACTAAATGCAAAAAAAAAAGTTCAAAACAATTTAATATAATAAGGTGTTAGTTGGCTTGATTAAAAGCCTGCTCGAATAGCCAAGTTTTTATCTGTTTCTTGAAGCTATTCATATTTGCCTCTGTGCAAATTTCAACAGGTAATGAATTCCACAACTTTGGTCCCACCAGCGACAGTGACCTCTCCCTCACTAAACCAAGATGAGCTAATTTTGGTGATGGTATTGTCAGTAAAGCTTAGCCAAGCGATCTCAAGTTCCAGGATGGGACGTGGATGCGTAATGAGGCATTTAACCATTCGGTATTATTCCTGTATATGGCTTTATGAATTAAAGTTAAACACTTATATTGAATGCGAAACTAGATTCATCATTCATATGTCTACATATGCACCAAGCATTTAAACATGCAAATAGAAAGTATTAGGGATGTGAATCGTTTTTCAACGATTAAAATTATCGTCCGATAATGTTTATATCGTCTTAAATCGTTATAGAACACGATACAATAGAAATTCTAACGATTTATCGTTAAAAATCGTTAAATCGTGTTAGTGCGCACTAACTCGAGTTAGTGCGCACTAACTCCCCGTTAGTGCGCACTAACTCGATTTAGTGCGCACTAACTGAAAATGATACAAATAAACACTTTCCAGGTCACTGAAGGTCAGTTAGGAATGAATATGAGTTCCTATTGGCTGGCTGCCCTCTTATCTATTGATATTACCAAGGTTACCACTGAGGTGATGGTTGGGGGGGATGGGAAATGGAACTGGAAACTAACGAACACCAACAGAAAATGAAACAAAGTGTTCACACTTCCCAGGTCAGTAAAGGTCACTTAGGAATGAATATGTATGTATGTATTCCTATTGGCTGGCTGTGCTCTTATCTATTGATGTTACCAATATGGTTGGGGGGATGTGAAATGGAAACAGTTGGAAGCTTGACAAAAAAAGTAATGTAATGATCAGCACTCACGTGACTAGAACTTGTTTGTTTATTATTTTTGTTAGCAGGCACCTGAAATGCTAGTGCATGTTGAATATGCCAATCACTGTGCATTTTAGAAAGGTGGTCCTGGCTGGAACTGTACACAGTTCAAATATATGTAATTGATTGTTGGTAAGTGTATTTTTTAAGTAGCCACACTGGCACCAGTATGTTTACTTTTCCTCCTACTTAACTCACTAGCTCAGCTTTGTAAGAAGGGCTTCTCTGCTTGTGTGTTGTTTTTGTTTGGTGTGAGGAGAGCAGAAACATCAGATCTTTATTCAATCTACTACAGTCATCTCTTACAGTGCCCTATCCCTATTAATACCAGGAGTGTTGTGATCTTCCTGCACACAGTGCCCTAACCCTGATACCAGTCTGAGACAGCTCCCTCCCTGCATTACTAGTGAGAGGCTGGCTTCACAGACAGGGGGGAGCTGCCTGACCCTCACTCCTGACTTCCCCCATGTCCCAGCTAGTGAATGGTGTGTGGGTGAGGGGGGGGGGGGGGGAGGATGGTGAAGTCTGAGACAGCTCCCTCCCTGCATTACTAGTGAGAGGCTGGCTTCACAGACAGGGGGGAGCTGCCTGACCCTCACTCCTGACTTCCCCCATGTCCCAGCTAGTGAATGGTGTGTGGGTGAGGGGGGGGGGGGGGAGGATGGTGAAGTCTGAGACAGCTCCCTCCCTGCATTACTAGTGAGAGGCTGGCTTCACAGACAGGGGGGAGCTGCCTGACCCTCACTCCTGACTTCCCCCATGTCCCAGCTAGTGAATGGTGTGTGGGTGAGGGGGGGGGGGGGGGGGAGGATGGTGAAGTCAGAGACAGCTCCCTCCCTGCATTACTAGTGAGAGGCTGGCTTCGCAGACAGGGGGGAGCTGCCTGACCCTCACTCCTGACTTCCCCCATGTCCCAGCTAGTGAATGGTGTGTGGGTGAGGGGGGGTAGGATGGTGAAGTCTGAGACAGCTCCCTCCCTGCATTACTAGTGAGAGGCTGGCTTCACAGACAGGGGGGAGCTGCCTGACCCTCACTCCTGACTTCCCCCATGTCCCAGCTAGTGAATGGTGTGTGGGTGAGGGGGGGGGGGAGGATGGTGAAGTCTGAGACAGCTCCCTCCCTGCATTACTAGTGAGAGGCTGGCTTCACAGACAGGGGGGAGCTGCCTGTCCCTCACTCCTGACTTCCCCCATGTCCCAGCTAGTGAATGGTGTGTGGGTGAGGGGGGGGGGTGGATGGTGAAGTCTGAGACAGCTCCCTCCCTGCATTACTAGTGAGAGGCTGGCTTCACAGACAGGGGGGAGCTGCCTGACCCTCACTCCTGACTTCCCCCATGTCCCAGCTAGTGAATGGTGTGTGGATAAGGGGGGGGGGGGGGAGGATGGTGAAGTCTGAGACAGCTCCCTCCCTGCATTACTAGTGAGAGGCTGGCTTCACAGACAGGGGGGAGCTGCCTGACCCTCACTCCTCCGGGGTATTGTGATCTTCCTGCACACAGTGCCCTATCCCTGATACCAGGGGTGTTGTGATCTTCCTGCATGCAGTGCCCTATCCCTATTAATACCAGGAGTGTTGTGATCTTCCTGCATGCAGTGCCCTATCCCTATTAATACCAGGAGTGTTGTGATCTTCCTGCATGCAGTGCCCTATCCCTGATATCGGGATGTGTGCAAGAAGATCACAACACCCCCGGTATCAGGAATAGGGCACTGTGTGCAGGAAGATCACAACACCCCCAGTATCAGGAATAGGGCACTGTGTGCAGGAAGATCACAACACCCCTGGTATTAGGGATAGGGCACTGTGTGCAGGAAGATCACAACACTCCTGGTATTAATAGGGATAGGTCACTGTGTGCAGGAAGATCACAATACCTCTGGTATCAGGGTTAGGGCACAAGTTCTAGTCACATTGACTGATCACATTACTTGTTTTGTCAAGCTACCAACTGTTTCCATTTCCCATCCCCCATATACTGTCAGTAGGAAACTTGGTAACATGAATAAATAAGAGGGCAGCCAATAGGAATACATATTCATTCCTAAACTGACCTTAACTGACCTGAAAAGTGTCAAATTGTATCATTTTCAGTTAGTGCGCACTAACTCCCAGTTAGTGCGCACTAACTCCCGTTAGTGCGCACTAACTCGAGTTAGTGCGCACTAATCGGAAAAAACGATTTTTAACGATTTTTTAACTAAAAAATCGTGCCTAAGACGATTTTCTTGCCCTGCCACACGATTTCTATCGTTAAGACGATATGGAAAACGATTCACATCCCTAGAAAGTATTTCTTTAATTGCTTTTTTATTTCCAGGGACTATATTTCATAAAAAAGAAAATATGATCAGGTTCCAAAATAGTGTGCACTATGGGGCAGATTTTATAACCTGCGCGCACAAATGTACGCCCGATTTTATAACATACGCGCGCAGCCGCACGCGTGTTATAAAATCCGGGGTTAGCGCACGCAAGGGGGTGCACACTTGTGCACCTTGCGCGCGCCGAGCCCTAGGGGAGCCCCGATGGCTTTCCCCGTTCCCTCCGAAATCGGAGCGGCCTCGGAGGGAACTTTCCTTCTGCTCCCCCCCACCTTCCCCTCCCTTCCCCTATCTAACCCACCCCCCAGCCCTACCAAAATACCCCCCCCTACCTTTATTTCAGGAGTTACGCCGGACTCTGGCAGGCATAACTTGCGTGTGCCGGCTAGCTGCTGGCACCCCATCCCCCGGCAATGCCGCTGTGCCAGAGGACTCGGGACTGCCCCGGAACACCGACCCCCGGCCCTGCTCCCTTCCCGCCCCTTTTTCAAAGCCACCGGGACATACGCGCGTCCCAGGGCTTGCGCGCGCCGCCGAGCCAATGGAAAATAGGCTCGGCGCACGCAGGAGCAGGTTTTCGGGGTTATGCGCGGAACCCTTTGAAAATCTGCCCCTATATGTTTTAAAATAATTTTATAGAAAAAAAATATGCTGGACAGAAATGAGAACAATATCTTAAGATAATACAAAAATGAAACGAGATTGATGGCATCTTGTAGACCAACTGATTTCTTGAGGCATAAGCTTTCGAGGATAAGAAACCTTTATAGCATCATAGATCATAAGACTGAAAAGAACCTCAAGAGGTTATCTAGTTTATTCACCTGCCATCAGCTAGAATATGCTCTCCGTAAATGTATTTATTCATTTGTTAGCACTTATTATTCACAAATACGCACAAGTACTCTAACGGGGTTATTTACTAAAGGCTTATCGCACGCTATGCGGCCGTATCGCATGTGATAAGCCTCTATCGCACGCGAAAAGGCCCTTTTCGCGTGCGACAGCATGCAAATTGGAATCGGGGTGGCGAGGGGGTGGACTTGGCAGTGTCTTCGCTGGCGGTGATAAGGTTAGTAACGTTATTGTCCCCAGTAGCGCGCCGAAGAACACCACCTTTCATGGTGGCGCTATTTGGTGCAAAAGCCGGCAGCGAAGACACCGCGGTGGTGCGAAGTCTGCCGGCTTTCGCAGGCCCGCCCCCCCCCCCCTTCACCTCCCCGCCCCCCATTTTCGCTGGATTCATCATTCAGCGATGAATGATGAATCCAGGCCTTAGTGAGGTAAATAATCACAAAACAGATGTTTTTCTAATCTGTTTTTAAAGACTTCCAGATGGTGATTCCATCACTTTACTAGATAACATGTTCATCTTATTGACTACCCCTATAGAGAGAAAGCACTTTCTAATGTCTAACTGTAAGAAAGTATACAGCTCTCACACTGTAAAACTGGAGAGAAACCAAGAGAAGAGGCATATAAAGGCTATTTCAATCTAGAAGCAGGAAAGTCACCTGGAGCAAAGTTCTGGTAAGAAGCTGAGACAGAAAGCCACATCCCCTCTCTCAGGGCCTGGCTCACGGGAAGGGCCTGAAAGATAGCTGGAAACACCTGGAAAGGAAGAGCAAGGAAGAGGAAGACTTGGTAGTTAAAGCCAGAAGAAATAGTGGTCCAGCAGATGTGCTGACGGCAATCCTGGACTCAGACTATATAATAAGCAGGAGGATAAGAACAGTTTGCCTAAACCAACCTCTGAAAGTAAGAGGCCACAACCGTTTTGCTGAAACAGCCCTCTGCAAATAACAGACTGGAACTGTATGCTTAACCTGCCTTCTGCAAGCAAGAGGCTGAACATGTGTCCAGAAAGTGCTCTCTACTGCTCTCGACTAGAAGTTTTTGCCGAACTGCTTTAGGAGACCCAGGATAGGGGGAATAAAACTGAGGTACCTGTCTGATTCCTGAATTGGTGATCTCCCTGAGGTGCATACTGTTCTGCTCACCATCTCACTAACCTAAATCTTTGATTTAAACCCATTGGTTCTTGTCCTTCCCTTGGCAGAGATAGAGAACCGACTGCTGTCCTTATCATAACCCCACTTTATGGACGTGAAGACTAGCAATTCACCTCTCAGTCTGCTTTTCCATGCTAGATAAACCCAGCTCCTTTAACACAGTGGCATAGCCAGAAAGAACTGATTTTGTGGTGGGGGAGGGGGGGGGGGGGCCGGGGGGGCCGGGCCCCCCAAGGTTAACATGGGTGGGCTATAGGCATACAGGTCTGAGCCCTACTAATTGTACCCTTATCCATAAATAATGGCTTACAGTGCACCTGATAAAGAACTAAGTCGAACAGCTCTTATGCATCCTGGATGAAACTTTAAAATATTTTAACTTATTTCAGCACTTACCAGCATTCAAAATTCCTTATTAACTTGTATAAATTTTATATTTATTGCAGTTTATAAATACACAAGAATATCATGTAAAAAGCAAAGAAAATAAACAGATCCAATCAATCATGTAAAAAAACAAATATCAATGTATTCTTGTATGAATCCTTTTTTTTTTAGAAAGGAAGAAATCATAACTAAAATAAAGTAGCAATAATCAAAATAATTACACAGACGTGCAGAGCAGAACTAGGTCAGTTCACATTATAACGCAAGATGCAAAAATTATATATATTTAAATTCTGGTGTCACCTCAGCAAAACAAAATCCTTCCACTGCTAAACACTTTGGGCCTGATTCATTAAGCTTTTTCCCATAGACACAGAATGGGGGAAAAGCCTTAGGGCCGGATTTTCTAAACTACTGCGGCTTCCTGAATCCTGGCGCGGACGGGGGGTGAAGAGGTGGGCGGCCCTGCGAAAGCCAGCAGCGATCCCACCACCGCGGTGTTATCCCTGCCAGCTTTCGCACCCAATAGCGCCATCGTAAAAGGTTGTGCTATTGGGCGCGCTACTGGCAGCGATAAGGGTTCCTACCTTTTTGCCGCCAACGATATTTCCACTGCGTCTGCCCCAGTGCCGTCCCGACTCCTCCTCTTCCGGTGCCAACACCGGTCTCGACTCCGCCCCTATGAAGCTATCACACGCGAAAAGTCCCTTTTCGCATACAATATCAATAGAAAATGGCCCCCTTAATGAATCAGGCCCTGTGAAATAACACAAACACCCTGCAAAAAAAAAAAAGACATACCTAGAAACTTGCCATACCATAGAACCAAGATACTAACTCTCAGGAATCCAACAGCGCAATTTTTTAATGAAAAGGCAGCAATACAAATAGTATACCAGGTCCTAGAATACTAATACATCACGTTCTGGGCAAAGAGAACAAGCCGGAGTGCTACAAATCCCTACAGAGAAAATACACACCAGCAGAAATACTGCACCTCAGGCACACACAGGCAGAACACAGACTGACCTAATACAGATATAAGGGGCTACAAATGAGAAACAGAAACATGCAGATAAAACCAAAATAGAAAGCCAGAGAAACCAAGCTCTAAATATCGGAACTCTAAAGAGATAGCAAAATACAAAAATATAAGAAAAGTATAAGAAATATATGCATGCTACCAAAGATGGCAAATTCCAATCACTAAAAGCTCTAATTTTATTTTTTTTAGCTTTGTTGTCTGATCTTTTTATTTTTCTAATCAGTTCTGTTTTTTTCCCCACTTTCCCTTTGTCTGTCGTTTCCTAATTCTTTTTTCTGTTTCATCTATCTCCATCTTCTTCTCTTCCTCCATCACACACAAATACATGCTCTCGCTCTGACGTCTTTTTTCCAAGCTGAATAGGCCCAATCTCTGTAGCCTTTCCTCATAGGGGAGCCATTCCACCTGCTTTATCATTTTAGTCTTCCTTCTCTGTACCTTTTCCAGTAAAACTATACATTTTTTTAGATATGGTGGCCAGAAATGTACACAGTACTCTAAGGGGTAGATTTTCAAAGGGTTACGTGCGTACCCTCAGAAAACCTACCCCCAACCTCCACTGCGCGCGCCGAGCGCAAGCCCCGGGATGCGTGTAAGTCCCGGGGCTTGCATGGAGGGGCATGTCGGGGGCGGGGGGGGGGGGGGGGGCGTGTCGAGGGTATGCCGCGAGTGACGCGGCGTTTCGGGGGCGTGCCTTGAGTGTGGTTTTGGCCCGGGGCGTTCCGGGGGCGTGGCCGCGGCCTCCGGACCAGCCCCTGGACCAGGACATGGAGCGGGGCAGCCGGCCCGGCGCGCGCAAAGTTACGCCTGCTTCCAGCAGGTGTAACTTTGCCAACAAAGGTAGGGGGGGTTTAGATAGGGCTGGGGGGGTGGGTTAGGTAAGGGAAGGGACGGTGCGGGGGTTGGAAGGAAAGTTCCCTCCGAGGCCGCTCCGATTTCGGAGCGGCCTCGGAGGGAATGGAGGCAGGCTGCGCGGCTCGGCGTGCGCAGGCTGCCGATTTTGGGCAGTCTTGCGCGCACCTACCCCAGATTTTAATGGATACGCGCGGCTACGCGCGTATCTATTGAAATCCTGCGTACTCTTGTTCGCGCGTGCACAGATTTATAAAATCTGCCTCTAAGGGTGTAATTTTCAAAAGTATTTACACACTTAAAACTGGGTTTTACATGTGTAAATGTATTTTATATATGTAAGTGGGCTTTTGAAAAGTGATACACTGTATGCCATTGAATTGTCAATAGGTCTTACATGTGTAAGTACACTTTACGAGTGTAAATGGCTTTTGAAAATTGTTACGATAGTACGTTTCTTTTAGTCATGTAACTTCGTTGAAAATTACCTCCTTAGTACAGCCTTACCATGGAGTGATAAAGGGGCATTATGACAGTTGTCCTTTTATGCTCCATTCATTTTCTAATAATTCCTAACATGCTATTTGCTTTTTTGCTCACTGCTACAAACTGAACAGTGCATTTCAAAGTATTTTCCACTATGACGCCCAGGTCCTTTTCTTGGGTATAACTCCTAATATGGAACCTAATGTCTATCTTCTTACACACAGGCTCTCTCTCTCTCTTTCACAAACACACACACGCACACACATGCACATGTACACACACTCTCACATGCTTTCTGTTAAGATTCCTGCTTGCGGTGCCCATCCCGCGAGCAGGCCACTCCACCTACCTTTCTTCTGCCACGCCGTCGACTTCTCTCCTGTCTTGCGGCAGGGAGCTGCTGAGACTGCTGCTCCTCCGTGGCCCAAACTGCTGCGCTACCAACCACCCAAGCGGCCAGGAGGCCACTGTTGTTGCTGCGCCTGCGCAGCCCGGACCGCTGCACTTTGAACTATCTATGCGGCAGAAGAGCCGCGAGTCAGCCTGCCATCAGTGCAGGGAGCCTCCAGCACTTACTCGATCCTGCATTGTGGCCTGGTACCGCTGGCTGGACGCCTCCCCCGCGGCTGGAACGCTGCTGCCTGCCTCTGAGTTGCTGGGCCTTCCTTTAGGCGCGAGGCCGCACCTTCTTACCATTCTTAAAAGGCCAGCGGCGGGAAAAGCCCGCAGCCCCACCAGAAGCCAGCTGATCTTCATTTCTTGTTCCAGCCCTATAAAAGGGCTTCTCTTCAGTCACTCTGGGCCTTCGGATCGGGTTCCACAGTTGTCTGTGCTCCGTGACCAGTCCAGGTCCTCCGTGGTCTTCATCTGTGTAGATGGCTTCGTGTTCAGTGTTCTCCATGTTACTGGTCTCCTCGTCCTGATGTTCTGGTCTCGTCTGTCGTCGGAGCTCCTTCGGTGTTTTTCTGATGTTCCAGATGTTCTGCTTGTTCCAGATGTCCCTGGTTCCTGATGATCCTGTCTTGATGTCCTGAACCCCTGGTTCCTTCTCGTCACCTTTTCTGGTGTGCCATGTCGTGGCAGCAGGCCACCTTCTTGTCTGCAGCACAAGTCTCGTCTTGGTCCTGTCTCTTGAATCTTCCTGTTTGAAGCCAAATCTCGTCTTGGTCTTCTGTCCTCAATCTCGTTCTGGACCTCAGATTCCCTTGTGGCTGCTGCCTAAGACTCTGTTTGAACCTGTTCTGCTTCAGCGTGGTCTGTGACCAGCCATGGGCGGCTGTATAGGGCGCGTCTCGGTGCAGGCTTCTTCTGAATCTTCGCCATGTTCCAGCTTCAACTTCCATAAATTCATCTGGAGTCTGCCTCGCATCAAACGTGGTCTGTGACCAGCCCCATGGGTCCGCCCTGAGGTGGGCTGTGTAGGGTGTGCTGCATCGCAGTCTCAACCTAGTCCTTGATCCTGAACTTCCTCATTCCAAGTTCCTCGTCTGATTCTCCATGTTCCAAGTTCCTCGTCTGAGTCTTCCTTGTTCCAAGGCCTCAGTCTGTTCTTGTCCTCTGTTCAGCCTGCTGCTTATTGCCGTTTCCCAGCGGCGGTTCCAAAAGGGCTTGGAATGGTCGGAGGACCATTCATAGACCACCATTGCGTTGTTGGTCTTCCTGAAGCGTGCAGGTCCGGTAGAGGTTCAGAACCTTCAGTCATCCTTGTCTTCGTTCCAGCTTGGTCCTGCTCCACCCGTGCTTGTATCAGCTCACCTCTCACTGTGCTTTTGGGGCTCCTCCCTGAATGGCATGGCGATCCAAGGGCTCACATTTCCTGCTAGAAGTGACTGCGCCTCTGCGCTCGCAACAGTTTCCGAAGGCCTCCGCTTTCGCAACAGTATCCAAAGGCCTCCGCTTTCACAACACTTTCCCTCACAAGCTCTCTCCCACACACGCACAGATTCTCACTCTCAGGCTCCCCCCCCCCACACACAGGCCTCCCATGCTCTCTCTCTCTCTCTCTCTCTCTCACTGTCTCTCTCTCTCTCTCACACACATACACACACACACACATACACACACACGAGAGATGACTCTCACACTCAACTCTCAATGCCCCTGTCCAAGCAGTTTCACAATCACTTTTAACTGCCTCCCCACCCCCAACAGTCTTACAGTCATTCTCACTGACAATGTTGTTCTTGTTCCTTCCCTTGCTCCCTTCTCTCTCACTTACTCACCCCCTTTTCTTCTTACTACCCCTCCCTTTCCTTCTACTCACTCCTCGTCTTTTCCTCTCACTTCTCCTCCATTCCCTTTTCTCTCACTCACACCTCCCCTCACTCACAACCCCCTCCCTTCCCTTTCACTTATTCAGCTCAGCTCCCTTTTTCTCCCCTCCATTTTTAGAAATAAGAAGAGAAGGGTAGGAAGGGAAGCTGAGCACCTGAGGCAGATGGAAATGGAAGGGATGGTGAGAAGAGGCCAAGGGAGTGAGACATTCCCACTCCTCCTACCTTCCCTTTCACAGCCTGCCTCCCGCACCTCCTGAGGCCTTTTACATCACCCGATAAGGTGGTACCCTTATGGGGTGGTCTTCATCAGTCCACCATGGTCCTCGTCAGTCCACAGGGGTGGAACCCTCATAAGGCCTTCACTGCGCCTCCACCATGGTCTTCTTCAGCCTGCGGGGGGTGGAAACCTCACGGGCAGGCCTTTACTGCTCCCAGTAGGTGGTGAATTCATGTTCTACGGCCTGGTGTAATATTTGTATTGCTGCCTTTTCATAAATAATGGTGCTGTTTGATTCCTGAGAGTTAGTACCTTTATTGTATGGTATAGCATGGTTTTTTGTTTTTTTTTTGCAGGGGTTTGTATTACTTTATAAAGGACTTGATTCATTAAGGCTTTTCCCCCATTCTGTGACTATGGGAAAAAAGCTTAATGAATCAGGCCCAAAGTGCATAGCAGTGGAAGGATTTTGTTTTGCTGAGGTGAGACCAGAATTTAAGTATATATAATTTTTACATCTTGGGTTGTAATGTGAACTGTCCTAGTTCTGCTCTGCACTAGTTTGTGTGATGATTATGTTTATTGCTATTTTATTGTAGTTATGATCTCTGCCTTTCTAAAAAGAGGTTTTATGAAAGAATATAGTAATATTTGTTTTTTTTTATGATTGATTGGATGTTTATTTTCTTTGCTTTTTACATGATATTCTTGTGTATTTATAAACTGCAATAAATATAAAATTAATACAGGTTAATAAGAAATGTTGAATGTTGATTAAGTGTTTGAAATAATTTTAAAGTTTAACTAATGATGCTTAAGAGCTGTTGGACTTAAAAGTTCTTCAATCAGGTGCACTCTAAGCCATTATTTATGGATAGGGGTGCAATTAGTAGGGCTCAGACCTGTATGCCTACTGCCCATCCATGTAACCTTGGGCCCCCCCAAAAAAATCAGTTCTAGCTATGCCACTGCTTTAACCTATCCTTATAGGTCATATTATCTAGGGTAGTGTATCTCAACCTTTTCATGTCCAAGGCACACCTACCTTAATCAAAATGTTGTGTGACACACCAACCTCCATGGGACAAGCAGTGCAGACATGGAGAGGTTTCCTGTGTCCAAAAGCACCAGGGGAGCCACTCTCTCTTCCAAAATCCAAAATCAAGGGAGAGGGAGGGTGGAGACACACATGAATCTGTCACGATGTACCAGCTATTGCGGGAGAATGGAGAGGTCAGTGTGGTGTGGGCAGTCAGCTCAGTTGCTTAACCTTGGCTGCCGCATGTGGTTACCATAGCTCCGTCACTGCAGCTGCTGTTCTCAGCACTCAAAGTGAGTCACATTCAGTGCTCAGTGCGCAATCTCTCCCTGTCTTACTCAGCTTGGGATAAGACAGGGGCTTGAAGGACTCCAAGGCAGGGAAGATGAGGAGGTGTTTTGTGCTGCATGGCTGCACAAAGGGAGTTTAAGCTATCTGTGCCCTGTATGCCACCTATTAATTACCACATTCCAGGGATATGCTGTAGCTAGGAAGAAAAGGCATGCATGATTACACATCTCAGAAAGGAGTTCCTATTAGTTTAAGAGCTACCACTGGTACCTCTTTTTGCCAAGGTGGTGAGAGCACAGCCTAGGTGCTGACCTAGATCTGAACATCAGGCAGTGGTGAGTTTTCCATGACATGCTGGTTGGGGAACACTGATCTAGGGCTCTAATCTACTTTCCTCTGGAATTCCAATTTATCTACATGACTTTTTGATCTGTGAGGCATAAAACAGGACTCAGTATTCTAACAGTGATCTTACCAATGTTGAGTACAATGGGAGAATTACTTCATGCACCTTACGGGTAACTCATTTTGAGGTTAAACCCTTCAGCAGAACTTGTGTATCAGCAGTGGTCAAAAGTGACAGTCATATTCCATATCTCAAAGGATTCCACACCCCAGTGACTCCAATGAACAAAATCCCAATGTATTTCCAGACTTCAGACATTATGACATTTGTCCTCCCTTCACAGTATCTTCTTCTTGCTGTAAATGCTGTGAATACATTTAGTACTGGGAAGAAAAACACTGATGGAAAGAAGGTAGACACAAAGCATTGAAATCAAAAGCTAATTTAATTCTAATATAGGGTATGGTTTCCATGGTTACAGATAATCACGTTAAAGTTATATAAAAATTATTAGTCAATGCATGAATACATCTCTGCACAAAAGGTACAAAATATATTGCAATAAAATATAATACAAAGTTCCAGCATGTGATACAACATCCCTATTCAGGAAAATAGTGAATACATTGCACAAGATAGAATGCTTAGTATATAAACTACTTCTCTGCCGCACATGTTAATCTAGAATATCTGAGTTTTATTTATACGACAGATTGAATGAAGAAAGGTCATTTGCTCCAAGGTCAAAAGTTCTTTTACATATGATTATTAACTTCTAGCATTCTTTGCTTGATCAGAAAGGTATAATGACAGCCTATATTCTACAGCAGCATTTTCCCCAACCTTTTCAAGCCCAAAGCACGCATACATTAATAAAAATGTTATGTAGCATACCAATCCCCATGGGCTGGTAATTTGTAAATGGAGAGGACTCATATGGTCAAAAGAAGAGCTGAGGAATCCCTTAAAGTCCCACCGGTCTCTTATCCGAATTTAAAAATTAAGAGAGAAATGGGGTGGAGACACATGAACTCATCACAATGAGTCAATTTCTTCTAAATTCCAGTGTGGAAGAAAGTGTAGAAGGGGGGAAGTCAATCTTATGCGGGCAGCCAGCTTGGTTAGTTACCTTGACTGCTGCATATCACTATCAGAGCTTCTCCTGTGCTACTACTCCCAGCACTCAAAATGAGTCACATTCAGTTCAGTGCATGCTCTCCCTGTTTCACTCAGCCTGGGGATAAGACAATGGCTGGAAGGACTCAGAGGACGGGAAGAAGAGGTGGTACTGTGTGCACTATCGCCCAAATTTTTAAACGGCCACCCGCGTAAAAAACAGGGATTACGCACGTGGAATTTTCAAAGGGGCCTGGCCACGCGCGTAACCCCTGTTATGTGCAGAAGTGCCAGGCCCGGAGGAAGAAGGGGGGGGGGGGGGGGCGGAGAGGGCCGAGGCTGGAGGTGGCTGGTACAGCGGCCATTTGCCACTGTGCTGGGGAAGCGCACGCCAGCAGTTGGCCGGCACGCGCAAGTTGCTTCTGCACGCACGCATGTTAGAAAATCAGCGGGTCCATTTGATAATCTAACCCTATGTGTACAGCACAAAACAGGGACCAGCTATCCATGCCCCCTGCATGCTGCCCATTAATTACCACATTTCTGGGTTCATATTGTAGCTAGGAAGAAGATGCCTGATTACACATGTTCCCAGAAAGGAGCTCACACATGCTTAAGAGCCACTGCTGGTGTCTCTTGTTGCTGGAAGGAGCTGAGCTCAGAGGCTGGTCTGGATCTCAAGATCAATCAGTGGTGACTTTTTTCCTGGCACACACCTGATCAGGTCTGAAGGCACACTGGTTGGGAAATACAGTGTTATGGTACAATGAAGCAATGTGAAAAAATACGGACTCAGCAAACTCAACTGTCAATGTAGGTGGTACCCTTATTGGTAGATCAGGAATTAAATAAATTTAATAAAAAAACAAAACAAAATAAAAACTGTTTCATTAGAAATGCTGGGGAGCAAACTTTTATCGTGCAATGTGAGCTAGGGGCAAGGCTTTTCCTCAGCAAGGCAGAATCTGATTCCATTGCTCCTTCAATCCTTTGGCACATTTTCCTCCTTTCAAGCAATCGTTTCTTCAAGATAAAAAATAGATGACTTATTTTCAAATAAAATAATGTATATAACACTGAAAAGAGCAATTCATCTAATAAAGGCTTAAAGTAAAACATGATTATACTGACATTAGAAGCAGCTAGAGTTCTACACACTGTACAAAACTTTGGAAGACAGCGTATTATTAGATAACTGCCTTTTAATTCTTGACTTTTACTTAGTAGCTTGGGTTGCCATCATTGTAACACCTATGTATTCATGTGTTCCTCTCTTTCCTTTCTAAGAACAGGTCAACCCATGACTGTAAATAGGAATCGGTGGAATTTTCAAGTTTCAGGTTCCAGAGGATTACTGAATTGTTTTCTTTAAATGAAATGTGTTTTTCTGATTTGGAAAGAAGCTTGCTCTCAGACTTTAGTAAGTGCTAAGTTTGGATATCTGTTGTTTTCTATCATTTGTATATCCCAATGGATGATGGGATGGGGATGTATTTTTTTCTGGATTTGGAGGATCACCACTGGCTCTGGTTGCCAAAGCAGGGGTTCTGGTGCTGGGAGACATTAATCTTAACCTGTTTTTAAAGCAATAAAACCATCTTATACTATTTAATAAACGTTGCTTCCTGGCAACATCACTGTCTGTAGTTTTACTTTTCATTCCTGTTGACAAAGATCTTTTTGCACGATTTTTTCTTGCAATGGACAGGCCTGAACGTTGCCTTTTGGAACCCGTTACTTTATTTTGCCTGTGAACTGGATTTGCTTGTGTAATGTTTTGTTTATTATCTTCATTATTGTCTCCCCGAGAAGGAATAGCTATGTTCATATCTAAGCCAAGCACAGGGTGGGGTGAACTGGATGAGCTGTTGCTTTGTTTTAATTGAAGACTTTCTCCTGGACCAGATGTATTTCTTCCAGTGGTAAAGGAGTTGTTTTGTGGAGTGTCCTGATTTTCTGATGAGTAGTTTGCATGTTGTGTGGGCTCTGAATAACTACTGTCAGGAAATGAACTTCCTCTTTTTTCCCGTCGAGAGTCATCTTTTAGTGCCAAGACATTTTCTCTCGGAGGAGGTGGCGAAGGACCATCCTTACAGCACAACTTATTGATTGAAGGATATGCTCTAATCCCTCTGTAATCTGGTGGACTGCTTTCTGGGATTGCAGTTTCCTCACCACCATAGCCCCAACCCCTGCCTTCACGATGGGGTGAATTCCCTCTTATGCCCCCTGGGTAGCTTCTGAAGTACTGAGAATTTTCCAGCTGACCCGCTGGAGCTATATCTTGATTATGAAAGCTCACTTCCCGGTCCCAGGAATTTCTTTCAGAAGGTGGTAACAATCTTTGATGTGCTGGGGAATTACTTTCAATATCCCAAGCATTCCTTGAAGAATATGGTATACTCTCTCTGTGAGCATTTGAACGATATGGTACATAATCTGTTTGCCTTGGGTGACCCATGCCATAATTTAAGAAATGCTCTTCTCGCCTCCAGGTATTCATTCTGTCATACGGCTGGTTTTGAGGGTATGATGTTTGAGAGTCATGTGATAGGTATGGGGAGTTTCCTACGTGCCTTGTGGGATTTAGCATTGGAGAATGACTTCCTTGGTTCCACGGTGTGTTTCCATCATAAGGAGGGTTCTCTCCTTGACTAAATGCAAAGCCTTCAGGATAGTAGATAGTTTCATGCTGATCTGATGGAGTTTTTTGGTTTGCTTCATATCCTGGAAAGTTTGTTCCATAGTCCCATGTGCTTCGGTCAGCATAAGGCGTATGTCTTCTCTGATCAACTGGATCATTTTCAAGGTAGAAGTTATCTTCTGAGGGCATCCCACGTTGCCCTGTGTAACCCCTATAAGAGTTTTCTCTGTTTACCCATGTACTGCTCCTAGGTTGAAATGAATTTCCTTGATCATCATATGGGTAATTGTCAGGATATACATTTCTTCCTCTATATGGTGATAAATTTTGCTGCCTTGGTGGTGCTTCTTCAAAGACTGGGATGCTGCCCCGATTGTCCCAGGTGCCACTTCTATCTGAGGGCATTGTTTCTCGCTGAATGAATGGATCGACTTCTGGATATGGCACATTTTCATGGTAAATAGAGGGTCCTGTCCTAGGAGGGGAAGAGCTTCCTTCTTGACCCCAGTTATTGTGTACATTTTTCATCTGGTCTATTGGATCAATGTCTGGATGAGAAGGGTTTCTATTTTGATCCAAAAAAATGCCCTTTGGAAATTTCTGGTTTGATTGTTGCACTCCAGAAACTGGAAATATATCAGTGTCTTCTCTTGGGTAAAATGAGTTTTCATTTTGCTGGAATGATCTGAAATCAGGAGTGGGATATTTGCCTATTGTATGGGGCATGTTTGTTCTATAATCTGGCATATCCTCTCTGTATGGTGGTGAGATTCTTCTCTGCCCAGTTGGATTAATGGTGGGAAACTCTCTCATGTCTCTTTGGACTGATGGATTCTTGCCAGAATATTGGAAATAATTATCATTTCCTGATGGACCATACCTGGGATTTTGGGATATACCACTTGTTCGGTCTGGGTAATTACTAGGACCTTGTGAATTTCCTCTGCGATTTGAGGAGTTTGCTGTATTTATTGGAGAATTATGGTAACCTGAAGAATACATGTTAGAATATGATGGATTTCCTGTATGAGCTGAAAGCTTAGTTTCAGGAATTATTAGTGGGATATTCCTGGCATTTCCCTGTTGTGTATGGACTCCATATCCAGGTGAATTTTCTCTGGGTCCTAATGGGCCACCTCTAATTTGTTGTTTAACTTGAGGAAGACGTGGATGAGGATCGCCAAGTGGAGGGCGGCCTCTGTTGTATGGCAGATTGGGCCCATTGCTATTTAATGTGTTACCTCCTTGGTCTCTATGGTTTGAAACATTAACAGGGGAAGTAAAAGAAGGACTCCCACCTTGACTGGGTTTTGGAGGACTGACTCCATTGCTCGCTGGAGAATTTCTGCTGTTTGTTGTGTTTGTCCCCTGATTTGCTTCTGGTGGACTGGCAGCTGTTGTATTAGTAGTGGAAGCTGTCGAATTAGTTCCAGCATCTGGTGCGGGGCTTTCAGCTTTCGGTTCTTTCTTTGCAGGCTCAGTAGTTTCAGCAGCATCTTCGTTTTCCAAAGCATCTTCTTCTGAATTATATGGGGGTCGGGCTCCAAATCCATAATATCCAAAGTAAGGGGTCTGTAATAAAAGTGTATACATTGTCTTCATATTTTTCTGTGATTGATATATAGGTGTCTTTCATTTTAATATTTAAAATAAAAGTAACAATATCCCTTTTTTTCCATCTAGAAATCTGTTTTCCCATGTTCTTCCCTTTATGCCTTCAGTAATACATAACTTATAAGTGGTATGGATCATTTGCCCTATGAAACTAGAAAGACTGTGAATGCTTGCCATAAAAGAAAAAAAGACTAAAGTGTGTTTTAATAACAAGATATCAATATTTAAGACAGTCTTACAAAGGTTTATGGAAAGGGCTGATTAAGATAAAGGGAACCTTTTGAATTTGAGGTAAGATTTGAAAGTGCTAAAAGATACATTTGCTTAAAAATAGTTTAAAGCTAGTTGCTACAACTCTGGAATAGTCTATGGTAAGAACCAATTATAACAGTTTTGATAGAGTTATTTCAAAATAAGCTCTGCATGTTCTAACGTGGGATAATATAAATGGTTATAAAGAAATACATGTTAAATACACTGAACTGGGATCTATGGATCTGTCCTATAGACAAAATGAAATTCTAAAGGCTGCAAAATACAAGAACATCTAATTATTTTCTGCCAGTACCTAAGAGCTGGAATCTTCTCTAGTTCCTGAGTTCTTCCATTTACCCAGCCATTTTCTTTCCTGACCTAGCAACAGGTGAATGTATTCTTGCTCTCAATTCCCTCCTGTTCATTCATCTCCTTTTGCTTCTTTCCACCTTCTCAAAGTTTTTTCTTCCTCCTCCTATCATTTGCCAACTTTTCTCTGTGCTTTCTCTCTTTTCTTCCATGACCTCCACTGCTTCATGCTGATTCTCTGGCCTTTTCCCAGCAAAACTACTCCCAGCTCCCCTTTCTGACCCGAGCTTCTCTGGCCACTGAAGACTCCTTCCCTAGCCCAAGTTCATCCTATAATCTAGTCTTCTCCCTGCTGTCACTTATGCTTTTCTCAACCTATTTTTTTGTTAGCATCAATCCCTCCAAATGCCCCCATTTTCTCTCATTAGACTCTTTATCTCATTCTATCTTTTGTTTCCCTGGGAATGCTTGCTCACTCTCCAATAAGTTCCCATCTGGCTATCTGTCAGTCTTTCCATAACCTTGTTCGCAACAAAATCTTTCATCTTCAAATTCCATCTGATATATCATTTTTGATGTTTCTTTCTCTTAAACTCCATTTGATGAAACCCACCTCCCAAGGGAGACAGAAGTTAAAGAGCATGCTACCATTTAAGTGAACTGCAGCAGAGAAAAAAAAGAACAATATAGCTATGTAACATGAGCTGCAAACCCAAGAAACCCAGAATGAGATTGAAAAGGATGCCAGACCCTTTACTGTGAAGGTGCTTAAATGATCATTGACAAGATGAGTCAGAGACTCAGGTAGGGGATTTGCATGTCGCAGCCCCCTGGACTACTGCTGGTAACTTGCAGTGAAATATCACGTTAAATCAAAGGATAGCAAAATCCTAAATTACAGAACTACGACTGGAAAGGTCCTACATTGGATAATTCTGAATGAGAGAGGGATTTGTGAGAAACATGTATTGAAAAACAGTCCTAGGAAGGAAATGGAGTCTCACCCTGACTAACAAGGGGAGTCAGATCCTTGTTCTCAGACAACAGAAAAAAAAAGGCCAGGCAGGATGGAAGGGAGTACATACATTTTCTTTCCATGGACCTGCCTGGGTTTTGGCCTTTTGGCTGAGAGAAGGTGACCCATCCAGGCTGGGTAACAGCAAATGACTGGCCATCAGCTTAGTGGAGCTAAAATAACTGAAAACTGAGACTGTGGAGGGCCTGAATCACTGAACACTAAACAAGCCATGAGCCCAGTGGAGCTATAAACTCAAGCCAGGAAAATCCCTCCTACCAAGGGAGAAGAACCAAAGGACAGTGGTGGATCCAGAGGTGGAGCAGTCCCCCAGGAGGAAGGGGAGCCCAGAGGCAGATCACGAGGTGACCCTGGGGCCCCCTTGAGCAAGAGGATCCCAGCAGCAGATCAAGTGCTCCCCTTGGAGGATGTGGATGCCAGCAGCAGCTTGGGAGGTAACCCTGAGTCCCCCTTGAGCAAGGGTACCCCAGAAGCAGATCAAGTGGTCCTCCAGGAGGTTGTGGATCCCAGAGGCAGATTGTGCGATCTGCCTGGAGGCTGTGGATGCCAGCAGCAGATTGAGTGGTCTCACAGGAGGAAGGGGACACCAGTGGCAGGTCCAGAGGTGCAGTAGGGTTCCCCAGGAGGCATGGACCCCAGCTACAGACTGGGAGGTGGAGTTATTTCCCAGGAGGGCATGGAGCCCAGCATTGGCAAGGAATTTTCAGCAGAGCGGAAGTGACACCAAGGAGAAGGCAGCGGTTTAGATACAATGGACCCCCCCCCCCCCCCAGGCCAACACTGCCTACCAGCCCAGTTGCATCTTTTCACATGGGTGAGACTTGGGATAAACAAGGGAGGATAATAATAATACTTGATTAAGTGGTAAATCACACCCATTTACACCTTCTTCTCCAGGTGGAGGCACTAGGCGCCAAGAATCTGAGGACCAATGGAGTCTGCCCTAGGGGTCTCCCACCAGGTCTTCCTGGACCCAGGAATGCCCTGTGATGTAAGCGGTCAAGGGGACATTACATTGAGGGTCATGGCAATGTGAAAATATTTTCCCCAGTATGATGAGCAGGGAATATATCTTGGGATGATTTTATCTGCTGATTTCAAGGTACTGATAAAAGACAGCATGACAAGGTAGTGGCCAGAACCAGAGGGATACAAGGGTGCATAAGGAGAGACATAACTAGTAGAACAAGGAAGTAATTAAGCAAATATACAGGCCACTGGTGAGACTTCATCTGGAGTATTGTGTACAATTCTGGAAGCAATACTTCCAAAATAACATAGACAAAGTGCAGACAGTCCAGAAAAGGGCTACCACCATGGTGAGGAGTCTGCCCCAAAAACCCTGAGATGAGACTAAAGGATCTAACTATTCATATTCTAGAGGAGAGGAAAGGCAAGGGAGATATAATGAGGTATTTAAGTACATTAAAGGTATTAATAATGCATAAGAAGTAAACCTGGTTCAATGGAAAGGAGTAATCCTGTTACACTGGAATCAAGAGGTCATGATATGAGGCTCTGAGGGGTAGACCCAGGAGCAACATCAGGAAAGGTTTTTTGTTTCCCTGAAAAGAGTGGTAAATGCATGGAATGACTTCCTAGAATGGGCAGCAGTAGCTAAAATTGTAACAGACTTAAAGAGATGGGAAAAGCAACTAAGGATCCTTAGTTGCGTAAAGAGCCAATGGAAGTGTGACTTAATGGCACATATTTAAATATTAAATTGTCCTACTCAAACAATACAACAATGAGTGAACTGCTGACTTGGCTGCCAGAAAGAATAGTTAAGTGGGCAATATAAAATGTTAGAAATCCTAGTTGAAATGCAGTCAACCATTCAGCTGGATCTGCCTAGCAGGCTGTAATGCAATCATTGAATTAACTAACAGATGTGTCTGTCTGGCAGGCTGCAAGTGATTTAATAACTAGAAATTCTAGTGGAAACACATATAATTGGGAATGTCTGGCAGGCTATACAAGTGACTTATTAAACTAGCAGCTGAATCTGTCTGGCAGGCTGCAACTATAGTAATAGCTAGGGGCCCGATATTCAAAACAAGCTGAGCTGCTAAATTAAGCCCTAAGTTAGGTGCCTAGATTTGGCACCTATTTTCAGATGAATTTAGACACCTATGTTTTCAATTGAAAATTCACATAAATGTATTCTAAAGCTACGCCTGCTATTTATTTACCTAAATTTAGGGTCCTTATCAAGCTAGGTGCCTAAATTTAGGGACTCAGCCCTAGTAAATTTTCAAAAGGGCCAATTTAGGGTCTTAACTCGAGATTTTAGAAGCCTAAACTCTTTGAAAATTGACCCCTAGGATGCTAACATCAGCTGAAATTAGGCACCTAATTTAGGGGCTATTTATTAAAGATTTCTCCCCATTTTGAGTCTATGGAAAATATGCTTAATGAAAAGGTCCCTTAGAGCCCTAACTTAGGTCCCTAAATTTAGGTTCTTGGCTCTTTTTGAATATCAACCATTTAGTACACAGGCCTCTAAGTGGCTGTTTTATCAGTTTTACTCCCATGCTAAAATTACTCAGTTTTGTACCACCTTTTCCCCACATTAAAACCACAGATTGTTTCACTGAAAAATCTGAAACAATTTTTGTATGGGAACAAATATTTGATAAAATTGCATGTTATTCTTTCCTCAGAATATTACAGCTCAAACCTTTTTCCCCACAGTAGCAACATGAAACATTGATTTAAGATTTTTTGTTTCATGTTAGTGATTTTATAAAATTAGTAGTTGTGATGTATAGTATGTTACTGCAGAAATATCTCTTGTTTAAGATTTTGTTAATTATGCATGACATTGGGGGCATCATTTTTCTAACAGAATAATATACAGTATAAGTGCAAAAATAATGTTAAGTTCTCCATGCCTAAGCAAAGAGTTTGCTATCAGCGAACATATTTGCTAGATTAGGAAGATACTGAATATACAAAAGCAGAGAATCTGATGGCCGATAAGGACAAAGAGACCCACCTAGTTTGCCCAGTTGACTTCCTATTACGGTGTCATGGACTTTAGTTGATCCATGGCCTTCCCTTTCTGTCTTCACAACCAGGAATCCTCTGTGCTTATCCACACTTTTAGCCTTTATATTTCAGGCACATTTAGAATATGACTGCTTTTGCATAGCCCACTTTGGTCAGCCCAAAAAAATCCATCTAGGTCAGCAACCTGCCTATGATAGTGGCAATTGGAAGAAGTGTATAAGAAATAGAGCATTTGACTTTTTACAATGAACTGTGTGTTTTGTTTTGGGGGCGGGGTGGGGTGTATGGGGGGAGTATTATTTACCCCTTCTTCATTGCTACCGGGTGGCCGTCCAAATCCCAGTGGTATATTCTGGAATACAATCAGAAAAGTCTGATCAAAGAAATGCCGGCTTCTTTCTAGCACAAAATACAAGTGATATTTTTTCTTTGGCCAATCGTTGATTGATAGTATTAGGGAAAGATTCCTGTTTCACTAGTTTTTCTTGAAGTAACTAAAGTCAGAAATGAGATCCTTATCCAAGTAACCTAAATTGCCTACCATGATTGCTTGAACTTGCTGGTAGCTCTGAACTTGACCCTTTGCAAACAGACTGGACAGTTGCAAAGGCTCCTTTAATCTACTTTATAGCCTTTAGTTGTTTTAAAGCTGGCTTGTTTCTGTACAGCGGCTTTGCTGCCTATCGCTCTAATGCTCTATAGTAAGCTAAGGGCCTTTTTCAGAAAGGAAAGATCCCCATTCAGTGTCTAAGGAGAAGAAAATCTTTATTCATTAAAGCCTCAAATGACTGTAACAGTATGGGGCAGGCTATGGTTTCATAGGGAAGGGAACTGATGCTTTAGAAAGTGAAAAGGCATGTGGCCCCTTGCAGGCCATTAAATGATATTCTGTGTTCAGCTTTCCGAATCCTCCAGCAGGGTTCAGTGAGGTGAAATGTGAGAGGTTCTATACCCCTTATAGGATGGGGTTTCTTTTGGGCTATAAATAGCGTTTTCCACAAGGCACAAGGGGGAGAAAAATATTTAGGTGACTGAGGAGAAATGAGTAGAGAGTAGAAGCAAATGCAGGATTTGCAAGAAGGGGTCCTGACCCAAGGATTCCAAGATGCTGGGTGCTAAAGTTGGGATTTGGAAGTTTTATGAAGTCTCAATGAGTCAGAAGGTCCCACAGCTCAGCCTAAAATCTAGTGCTGAAGTGTGGTGCACAAGAGGTTGCAGGAGGAGCTGAGGAGAGGTTCCTGTCAGGATTAACTGAGAACCAGCCAGAAGGACAAAACTTCTGAGAGCTATGGGGTCTCTTTCTGTGTCTGGGGAAGGCCACAGTTTGAGCAGGGTGGAAGATACAAAGGAAGCTGTGTTCTTTTTTTTTTTCTTCAGAGGCTCTGGAAGGGAAGCAATGACCTTGATGTGAGTTTGCACTCCAGAGCTTAGCCCAAAATATTTGGGCTTAGCAGAGTGAACTCATGTGAGTAATAACTGCTTTGGGAGATTGCAAGTGATTATTCTCATGTTTGGGCTGTATGCTGCCTTTTATTCGGACTGTGATTATTTTAGACCTTGCAATGAATTATTTTTTCTCTGCTTTGGAACAACAGTTTTGGTGAGGAGCTGTAATTTTTCTTTGGGAGCGTGCAAGTCTGTCTTTGGGCCTCCAGCATGTGCTGGTCCCCACTGGACTGGATTCTGGTGTTCTCGGGTTCTGGGGCTATAGTAAGGTCTTGTTTCACTCTGCAGCTGCTACTAAAGGTGAGCTCCAGTGAAGAGGAGCCAGGAAAGGGGGGAGGTTCACACTAAATAAAACAAAATAACCTGTACCAACAGCATCAGAGTGCATGTTTTAAAAAGGTTCGTTTTTTGGCTCAGGCATTTGCATTAAATATATAGCATGGACCCAAGCAAGAGAGAAAAGGATTAAAATATAAAACATTTATTCTCACATTTAATACCAGAAATTTAATAGAAGCATAGATAAAAAAAAAAAAATTCTTACTCTTTGGAATGGGTTAAGCAGAAATCCTCTTGCGTTGTAAATCTGTGTTAAGAAAAAGTTAAACATGTATTTATAAAGCTTGCATTCTAGATCTATTGCTCTGCCATGCACTAGGAATGTCTTGTTCTAAACTGCACCTATTCAAGTTATAATTTATATGGTAGCAATAATAAAGATGGTAATTATGTGACATTGCCCGTGATACCATGACTGACATATGCCTCAATATCATTTTGTGATAGCATCTAACAATATGCAAATTAACTGATAACATTGGCTGCCAAGGAATCTATCACTGTAAGAACATGCAATAAAATATTTTTAGTCAATGAATACAATGTGAGGTAAACACCTCACACAGAGTGAGATTTTAAAAGCCTTGCACATGCAAAAATGGCCACATACGTGTGGGAGCTCTGCAAATTTTTAATAGGAAGAGCATGCATATCCAGTACATGGGCATTCCAGAGCTCCTCATTAGGTGTTAGGGGAGAAAGAGAGAGAGAGATCCTTTATAAGGCTCAGTCTGATACTCTATATATGGACCATTGTAATGGGGCACTTTGAAACGAGATGAGTTTTTGGGAGGTGGGTTGGGGTTAGGAGAAGTGTTGTTGCAGACACATTCAGAGATATTCATTGTAAAATTATCATCAGCAAAGAATTTTAGACCTTATATGTGATGAATACGAGTTGATTTGTACAATACAGCTAGTGTCGATGATAACATACCCCCTAACCCCAACCCACCTTCCAAAAACTCAACGCAATTCAAAGTGCCCCCTTACAATGGTCCATATATAGAGTTTCAGACTGAGCCTTATAAAGAGTCTCTCTCTCTTCCACCACCCGATGTTCGTCAGATTCCTGTGCCAACCAGGGAGCTGTAGCAAACTGGTGCACAAAAGATGTGTGCACAGAGCTGTAGACATACACGTGTGAAAAGCATTTTATACCCTGTATATCTGGGCACATGCGATTCTTTTAAAATCTACCCAATACTGAGTTGTTTTCTTGTTTTTTGTTTTTGTTTAAAATATTTTTTAAATAGCAACACAAGCAAAGGTCACACAAGTCAGTATTTATTAGGACTTCTGGAAGCCAATCTTCAGAAAGTTAGTGAGAGGCAAGTTATCTGTCTAAAGCTAGCCGGATAACTTATCCTGGATATCAAGCACAAAAAAATGTCTTGCTGAATATAATCACCTACAATTATCTAGCTAACTTCAGCCAGTAGGGATGTGCATTCATTTAAAACGAAACTGTAAAATTTGACGAATAAGGCTAATTTGTTTCATTCGGAGGACCCTGAAATGAATCAGGGGTCGCACGAATTAAACAAATTTTATTTGTTCGTCTCGTTTTCTACTATTGATTCGGGCCTAGATCTAGGCCTGAAGCTGGGGCCTCACCAAGGGCATAGGCATAAGTCGAGGGCCAAAGCAGGGGCTGCGATCTATGCTCGAGTGCGATGCCGGGCTATCGGTGGAGGCATGGGCCGTTGCTGGGGCCTTGACTGAGATCCCCAAAAATTAAACATCACAACAAAAAACTTACCTTATTGGTCAGGTATCTGACAAAATCTGGGTCCTGATGCCAGGGCCTAGGCCTGGACCCAGGCTGGACACCAAGATCTGACCCAAAGACTGGGTCCTGATGCTGAGGGGCGGGGGGCCCAGACCCAGGCCCTACATAGCTACCTGACCCAGATACCGGGTCCCAATGCTGGGGCCTCGGCCTATTCCTGGGCCGGACCCAGGCCAGATGCTGCAACCCAGCCCAGAGACTAGGGCCCAATGCTGGGGCCTCAGCCTGGACCCAAGCCCGATGCTGGAGCCTCAGCCCAGGGTCAGGCCCAGGCCTTGGAGCCCAGGCCTCATAGCCTATTCTTCTTCCTCTTCTTTAGTCGGCACTTGCAAGCCAAATGGCGCCATCTGCTGGGGTGAATGCAGTGGAGTTAATTAAATGGCCTCCAGGTTGGGTCGTGGCATCGGGTTTGGGTCTGGGCCAAGACTGTGGCTTTGGGACACGGCCTCTGGGACAGGATTAGGCATTGGTCCTAGGTCCGGGCCAAGGCCCTGGCATCTGGATCCATTCTCCCGGCCAGGTTTCAATATAGGGCCTGGGTCCAGGCCCTGGCCTAGGCTGAGGCTTCGGTGTCAGGACACGGCCTCCGGGTCGGGCCAAATCCTTGGATCCCCACTGGTCTGGGTAAGTGGGGGCCGGGAGGAGGGGGATCTGGCCTTGGCGCCGGCATGTTTTTGGGCGGGCGAGCTGGAGGCCCTTGGAAGCCTCATTTTCATTTTTTGACCATTTTTTTTTAATTGTTAAATTTAGTTTTTTCTAACAAATGAAAATGAATCTAACAATCCATGATCCGAGCACATGTTATAAAATCTGGGCCAGAGCGTGCGAGGGGGGAGATTTGGCCAGATTACGTGCGGTGATGAGATCAGGACTCTGCCAGTTCCCTCCCCCCTACCTCCCCTCCTTCCCTCTTCCCCTCTCCTCCTCGACCCCTTTGAAGAGATATCTTTATTTCTGAACTTATGCCAGGGCTTGAGCTGGTGGAAGTTGCGCGTGCCGGCAGGCGATCCCCCGGGGTTACATGCGAGGAATGGCCTCTTGTAAAATGTGCACAGCGCAAGCGTAACCTCCGTTTTTTACGTGTGGGGGGTTAAAAATCAGGACTTAAGGGAATAAGGATTTGGCTATTTTGTTGCAATTAGAGAGTCACAGAGGAGAAAAGGAAGATTTTGTTTCCTTCTGAAAACTGACTAGAAAGTGCATGGGCTAAAAGTACCTGCGTACATTAACTCACTGAAGGCAAGGAAGCGCTGTGTCAACTGTACCGCACCATTTCACTTGGCTTTGTGTCCAGAAGAATTGCATTGTAAATGTCTCACTGTCTCCAGTTTCATAAAAATGCATGTGCAGACTTTTTAAAGTATGGCTTTAACAAATGATTACTTCATTACTGATTAAAGAAGACAAAAACATGTAATATTACACAGTATCAAAAAAAGAATGAAGAAAAAGCTGACCTGTGGGATCTGCCAAAGTTGCTGATATGGATTCAGGACATTGCCAAATGGGGAAAATGTCTGGAAAATAAATGAAAACAAAGCAAAATGTCTAAGTCTACCCTAATAAATGAAAGGAACACAGAAGCGAAGCCAGGAACTTTTGTGTGCTTTGGTCAGCTGGTTTAGTCATTTGTACTGTTGCTACAGGAATTTGGTATTGACAAGGAAAAACAGTTGTTCCATCGTTTTATACTAGAAAGGGAGGGTTAGTAGGAGAAATCTTGCAATAATGATTAATCCAGCTAAATTATTGTTGTTTTCTTTTACCATTCAATGGCCAAAATTAAATTTCCTCACAACTGCAACGCACAAAAATCTCACTCCTTGTTCTAGTTTTCCCATGCCTTGTGCTACATTTCTGATGGATCATTTTGACAAACAATGCAATGTTTACAGAGTGATGAGATGGAGACAGAAGAATGGCCAACCTACTTTTCAAGACCTTCACACTCTTTAGCTGCAATACAAGCAATGAATCATTTTACATAGAGTTAAAGGAATATGTATAAACATCAGGCATAGATAGAGAGAGCATTATGGCTATTAAGAGCTTGAGTCACCCCCACATGGGACTTACCAAAATGTATGGCCAAAGGTTATTCACCATCTTAAGTGAATACAGATATTTGTATCCTAAGAGCAGCCAAATTTAGGCACCTATTTTCAGATGAACTTAGAATCCTAATACATCAATATTCAAAAGAGTTTGACTTTTCTGCCCTGACAAGTGGCTACATTTTAACTGGGTAAAATTTAGCATTCTGGGTACATGGCTTATGTTTATATGGCAAGTGCTGAGTATTAGCGCTAGCTGGATAAGTCTGGTTGGAAAATTTTCTTTCTGAAAGTTGGCTGGAAGATAAACGCCCCCATAAAAATGAATAGCCAAGCAGCAGCTGAACCCCCTCCCATCCCCCAATATGATTAAAGAATGCTGTACATCCAAGTGGACGGATTCCCGCCTCCAAGCCCTCCCGTGGCCCTTCCCTAATATGATTTAACATTGTATTGAAGTGAGCAAGACTGATTCCCCCGCATGTACTTTATGAATTTTTTTACCTAAAATCTTCACACGCACACCCCCAAATCCACAAATCTGTCCCTATAGCAGAGCAATAGCAGGTGATGCTGTTACCTTCTCCTGATCTGCTGAAAAGTAAATGCTGATAGCCCTGACAGCTATTGGAACATAGTATTGTTTTATTCACTGCACTTGGGCAAGGATTGGTTCCTTTACAGACAGTTGTCAGTGAAGGGACAAATGACTACTCATATCTGAATTCTGAATGGGATGGGGTAGGGAGGGCAGAGGTTTTCATTAATTTTGTTAAAGGTACAAGTTGAGTTTAATCATTTGATTATCTACTATTTGTCAAACTTTAGGGGTAGATTTTAAAAGGCTGTGTGTGGACATACATGTGCACGCTCTACCTGGTGCGCACACATGTACACCCGAATTTTTATAACTTGTGCGCGCAAGTTATAAAATCCAGGTTCGGTGCGTGCAAGGTGCACAATTGTGCACCTTGCACGCAATGAGCCGTGCTGCCTTCCTAGGTTCCCTCCCAGGAGGCTCCGAAATCAGAGCGGCCTGGAAGGGAACTTCCATTTCCCCTAACCTAACCTTCCCACCCCTTCCCCTAACCTTTCCCCCCCAGCCCTACTCTAAACCACCCCTGACCTTTGTTTTACCTTTTGTGCCTGCTTCCGGGCAAGCGCAAGTTGCGTGCGCCGGCCGACTGCCGGCACGTGATCCTTAGCACAGCAGCAAATATGGCCGCTGTGCCAGGAGCCTGACCCCGGACCGCCCATGCCCCACCCCTCCCCGCCCCTTTTTGCAAGCCCTGGGACTCACATACGTCCCAGGGCTTTACGCTCGTCGTCGGGCCTTTTTAAAATAGGCCCGGCGCACGTAAGGCCAGTTAAGCGTGTAAATCCAGCCCTTAGTGTGGATTAGAAAATAAAAAGTAAGTAAAATACTCATAATACAAGGATTAAAACCTAGCATAAATATATAAAAATACGACAAAATCACATAACAGATAACACTTAAACATTATTACAACCCAAAAATGGTTTCCGAAAAGAAGAGCAAAAAAAAAAAATTCCTTAATAAAACTCAGATATTATAAAATAAAACAAAAAAACTAAGGGGATCATTTACTATGCTGTGGAAAAAATAATATGGGAGCTTCCCCATGATATTTTTTCCCATGGAAACATTCAATGTGAAAAGATATTGTAGGGAAGGTGTGACAAAAATCATGCCATTGTGGCCCCCTTCACCCGGGACTGTCAGCTTAGTATAGGGCCATGCCAGTCCTAAATAAGAACATAAGAACATTCCATACTGGGTCAGACCAAGGGTCCATCAAGCCCAGCATCCTGTTTCCAACAGTGGCCAATCCAAGCCGTAAGAACCTGGCAAGTACCCAAAAACTAAGTCTATTCCATGTTACTGTTGCTAGTAATAGCAGTGGCTATTTTCTAAGTCAACTTAATTAATAGCAGGTAATGGACTTCTCCTTCAAGAACTTATCTAATCCTTTTTTAAACACAGCTATACTAACTGCACAAACCATATCCTCTTGCAACAAATTCCTGAGTTTAATTGTGCATTGAATGAAAAAGAACTTTCTCCGATTAGTTTTAAATGTGCCACATGCTAACTTCATGGAGTGCCCCCTAGTCTTTCTATTATCTGAATGAGTAAATAACCGATTCACTTCTACCCGTTCTAGACCTCTCATGATTTTAAACACCTCTATCATATCCCCCCTCAGCCGTCTCTTCTCCAAGCTGAAAAGTCCTAACCTCTTTAGTCTTTCCTCATAGCGGAGCTGTTCCAATCCCCTTATCATTTTGGTTGCCCTTCTCTGTACCTTCTCTATCGCAATTATATCTTTTTTGAGATATGGCGACCAGAAATGTACACAGTATTCAAGGTGCGGTCTCACCATGGATTGATACAGAGGCATTATGACATTTTCTGTTTTATTCACCATTCCCTTTCTAATAATTCCCAACATTCTGTTTGCTTTTTTGACTGCCGCAGCACACTGAACCGAAGATTTCAATGTGTTATCCAGTATGACGCCTAGATCTCTTTCTTGGGTGGTAGCTCCTAATATGGAACCTAACACTGTGTAACTATAGCATGGGTTATTTTTCCCTATATGCAACACCTTGCACTTATCCACATTAAATTTTATCTGCCATTTTGATGCCCAATTTTCCAGTCTCACAAGGTCTTCCTGCAATTTATCACAATCTGCTTGTGAACGCTCCCCCAGGGATCTTGAGAGATTCCCCACTCACCCCTACCACCTCTAGAGGTGGCCAATGAGTAAAAAATAGTAGATAAAACTAAATGTATAAGTCACATGGCAATGCCCTGCCCCCTACCCTTACCACCTCCTTTTTCCAAAAAAGGAACTCCCTGATTCAAAATAAAGGCCCCCTGCACCACTTATCTACCCTAGCCCCCACCCCTTTTAGGTATACCTGGTAGTTGTGGTACCCCGGTAGCCCCTGGACAACCCCCTAGGCTCTGGGTCAGCCGCCACCATGTTTCAAAATGATACTGGTTGGCCTTTGCCCAATCACGTGATCAGCTGGATTGGAATCTAGGAGGTGCTAAGGACCCTACTAGACTATGAGGGTACCACTATATTACCAGGGAGGACCTTTTTAGGAAAAGGGAAGTTTGGGTAGGGGGTCAGGGCATCACCCCATGACATAAATTTATTTTTTATCTACCTTTTTTAAACTTGTGGACCACTTCTAGAAACAGCCGTCTGCCCTGACTTCTGCTTGATCCTGACCTTGTCTCCAGCCGCCTGCCCTGACTTCTGCTTGGACTTGGCCTTGTCTTCAGCTATCTGCCTGACTAGCTGTCTGGACTTAATTTTGTCTCCAACCGCATTGCCTCTGCTTCTGTCTGTCTGGACTTTGGATCCTGTCTCAACCTTTTGGGACCCTTCGTCTCCGTTGCTTCCTGGCATCCTGCCTCTGGACAGTCTTTCCAGGATCAACCACGTGGAGGTCCACCTAAGTCCAGCCGGCTCCGGTACCCAAGGGCCTCAACCTGCGGGGAATGAGGGTTGGTATTTGCAAAGCTCCAGTTGGCCTCCGCTTCCTGCTTGGCCTCGCCTCCCGACGGTGGGGACCCGTGGGGGTTCACCCACGGGTGGTGCCAACACCACCTCGAGCCAAGGGTCCACCTCCTCAACAGGCCCTGCCCCTTTTCTGGATGCACATACATGAATTTACACACATTCTTCCCTGCTATTTAAAATTAACGTAACTCACACATATGTGGCCATTTTTGCACATGCAAGGCTTTTAAAATCTACCTCTAAAGTTTTGACTCCCTAACTAAATTTCACATAATTGTTCTCTCTGAGTTCTTCAGGAAGGTTATTACACAAAGAGGGGCCTGGTAGCTAAATGATGTTTTTTGAGTGAGTTCTAACCTGATCAAATTTGGGGTAGGAAAAGAAAGTAGGCTCATCTGTGAAAAACAAAGAGTCTGCACAGGCTTATATGGAACAAGAAGATCTGCCAGGTATTTAGGAACATCTCTATATATGCAATGATAAGCGAGTCAGTACCTTGAACCTGAAATGAAAAGTAATGGAAAATCAATGTAACTGCCAGAATACATTTCTTTACATAGAACAACAATCTTGCGGCCTTTGCTCTGCATTATTTGAAACTGCTTGAAAGAGGTAAAAATAATATGCTGATAGAGTGCATTACGATAATTGAACCTGGTCAAGATTAGATCATGAACTGTCTCAAAATCCCCTCTATTCAGGAAAGCCTGAAGCTGACCAACCATCCACAGATTAAAAACGACAGATTAGATCATAGCCAAAACTTGATTAAGCCTGAGCTCCAAACTGGTGACTATATCCTTGAAGACAATATCAACCCTAGCAATACAGGAAAGAAACCTCAGCTGCCAGTTGGATATACTGATGCCTCAGATTTAAGGGAATTCAGCTTGAGCCTGTGTGAATCCTATCAGAATCCAGCCGCTTATTCATATTACTGAAATAATTGGATTGTAATGGATCAAGAAAGGTAAGTTGTATATCGTCAGTAAAAAAAAAAAAAGTTAACACTAACCTCATGATTTTAAATGAAAGTAGCCAAGGGGGTAATGTACAGAGTGAACAGAATCAGACCCACTACAGAACCCTAGGCCACACTGAAATTTAAAAATTTTGAAGCAAAAGGACAGAGTTCCAGGTTACTTGAAAAGTACATCTATTAAGAAATCACCAATGAATAAAGAACAAGTGGTCTACCAAATCAAAAGTCTTACTCTCATCAAGGAAAATAGCACATGATCCCTCCCACCATCAACCTCAAATCTGATTTCATTAGGCAAAGCCAAAATGGCAGATTCGGTGCTACAGACAGACCAAAAACCAGACTGGTGTGGAAGGCATTAGTTTTGCTATGGAAATCTTGAACCTGGAGATAGACTGTCTTCACAATCTTTTGGAGTTGGGTGGGGGATCAGTGCCAATTGCTATGGCACAATTTTAAATTACAGTATATTGGGAGATGAAGGGGGGAGTCTGGCTTGCCCGCACTACAAAATGTTGCATATATCGGGGGGCTGGAGCTAGGTAGTCCACCTGCCTAACATTTTAGAATCATATTGGGGGATGGGGGGGGGGGGCGGGGGGAACTGGTTGTCGCTTGACTGCTAGTTTTTTTTTCTTCTAAATATCTATTAAGCAAGTGAGCTGCAAAGTTACCTGAATAACTTTATCCGGGTAACTTTAGCAAAGCATATTTGGCGGCTCTTTTACCCAGATAAGTGTTGTTTAATTTTGGGTAAAATTATTTGGGTAACTTTATCTGGATAGCGTCTCTGCTAATTGTCTTACTGACTATTACGTTTTCAGCTGAAAATTCACCTACATTTAGGAGCCTAATGCTTACAGCATAAATCTTGGCCTGCTATTCAATTGTCTAGATTTAGGAACCTAAGAACCTGATTCACTAAGGGGTAGATCTTAAAAAAATACGTGATCGCGTACTTTTGTTCGCGCACCAGGCGCAAACAAAAGTACGCTGGATTTTATAAGATACGCGCGTAGCCGCACGTATCTTATAAAATCCGGGGTCGGCACGCGCAAGGGGGTGCACATTTGTGCAACCTGCGTGCGCCGAGCCCAGCGCGCTGCCTGTTCCCTCCGAGGCCGCTCCGATTTCGGAGCAGCCTCGGAGGGAACTTTCCTTCGCCCTCCCCCCCCCTTCCACTCCCTTCCCCTACCTAACCCCCCCCCCCCGGCCCTATCTAAACCCCCCCCCCCTACCTTTGTCAGCAAAGTTACGCCTGCTTTCAGCAGGCGTAACTTTGCATGCACCGGCCGGCTGCCCCGCTCCATGTTCCAGTCCCGGGGGCTGGTCTGGAGGCCTCGACCACGCCCCCGGGCCGGCACCACGCCCCCGACATGCCCCCTCCCCGCCCCTTTTCCAAAGCCCAGGGACTTACGCGCGCCGGCGGCCTATGCAAAATAGGCGCGCAGGCCTTTTAAAATCTGCCCCTAAGAGTTTTTCCCATAGATACAAAATGGGAGAAAAGCCTTAATGAATCTGTCCCTAAATTAGGTGCCTAGTTCTAAAATGAGTGCTAAGCTCTTAATTTTTTTCTTCCCCTAATTTCATCCCTGTAGCCATCCACTTTTTGGAGTCTTAAATTTCCTGTCCAAAAAGGTGCAACACTGGCTGCTCAGATGTCAAAGGCTACTTTACTCTCACTAAGAAGATTCAGTGCTCAACTTTTTCCATAGCTCACTAGAGTATTATTCAATTCAATTCAATTCAACTTAATTATAAACTGCCATTTGGAAATTCAATGTGTTGTAAAAATAGTACAACATCAGCATAAAACAATGTTATAATATATAATAAAAATACCAGAGACAGAGGAAACACAGTAGAAAAACATAAAAACACTATGGGGCGGATTTTAAAAGCCCTGCTCGCGTAAATCCGCCCGGAATTACGCGAGCAGGGCCTTGCGTGTCGGCCCGCCTATTTTCCATAGGCCTGCCGGCGTGCGCAGAGCCCCGGGACTCGCGTAAGTCCCGTGGTTTTTCGAGGGGGGCGTGTAGGGGGCGGGGCCGATCGGCGCGGCGTTTTGGGGGCGGGATGCGGCGTTTCGGGGGTGGGCCCAGGGCGTGGTTTCGAGCCAGGGCGGTCCGGGGGCGTGGCCGCGCCCTCCGGAACTGACCCCGGATCGCGTCTCCGTGCGCCAGCAGCCCGCTGGCGCGCGTGGATTTACGTCTCCCTCCAAGAGGCGTAAATCCAGGGATAAAGGTAGGGGGGGGGGTTTAGATAGGGCCGGGGGGGGGTGGGTTAGGTAGAGGAAGGGAGGGGAAGGTGAGGGGAGGGCGAAAGGGAGTTCCCTCCGAGGCTGCTCCGATTTCGGAGCGGCCTTGGAGGGAACAGTGACAGGCTGCGTGGCTCGGCGCTCGCCGGCTGCCCAAAATCGGCAGCCTTGCACGCGCCGATCCAGGATTTTAGCAGATACGCGCGGCTACGTGCATATCTACTAAAATCCAGTGTACTTTTGTTTGCGCCTGGTGTGCCAACAAAATCAAAAACCGAATAAAATTACCTTACACAGTTAATAAATATATGAGAAGTCAATATTCAGCGCCACTTTGCTGGCTGAATGGCGGTGATTCAATTTTCAGCTGTGTTCAATGGCTGCCACTTAGCCGGATAACTATTTATTCGTCTGAATAGTTATTTTTCTAAATGATGGGTGGAAAGGGGTATCCTGGGGATGAGCTAAGTTAGCCGGATAAGTTAGACCTGCTGTTGAAAAGGTCTAAAGTTAGTTGGATAAACTTATCCATCTAACTAAAAGTTACCTGGGTATATTCAGCAACATGGCTATGTTATTCGGATAGGATTAGCTGACTAACTTTTCTAGCCAGTTGTTCTTTGAATATCTACTTCTAAGTGCATAAAAACAAGATTCCATAATACAAGCCAAACAATCTCAAATCTAAACAAAAGTATAACTGATCAATCAAAACCATCTATAATAAATAGCAAACTGTTCAATCCCATAAAAGACAAATTTAATCCTACAGTAGGCAGTTTAGAAAACTAGGAAATAAAAGTCAGGATAACCATCCTACAGAAGAAATCAAGGTTGTTCAATAATTGTGCCTCTTATGACAAACATTTATTTTATTTCAAATTTGTAAACCACTTATCAACATTCCTAAGTGGTTAACAGGATACCATTCATAAAAATAGATAAAACAATCAAAACATAGTCATTTGGATAACAAAGACTAAATCAAACAGACCATACCAATATATAATATATAGAAAATAACACTAATTAAAACATTAAATAACATAGCAAACTAAGCAAATATTAATTAAATACAAACCTAATAAAATGAAAACATAAAAAAATCATAAAAACCAAATAAAACTAATTAAGGAAGACAATTAAAACCTGCTATTAACCTACAGTGTGAGAAATATAGTCATAGGTTAAAGAGTAGTTGGGGAAAAAATGCCTTTACCACGTGTTGGTAATCATCACCGGAGGATATGGGATCATAAGCTGATGGCTTGTTGAAATAAAAATGCTTTTAAAAGCTTCCTGAATGTTAGTACAACATTTTATCCTTTAATGCATTGGGGTGTTCCGCAATGTTGGACAGTAGACATAAAATAAGCATTCTCTTAACTCATTCAGGCAAACAAATTTAAAAGAAGGGATCTTAAGGATCTCATTGGTCTGTAAATTTTCAAGGCTGCATTAAAACACAAATCGAGTGCAATTACAGAGGAAGCTTTCTACCTATCTGATAGCCTCAACTCTGCCAGAGAGGAGGAAACTGAAAAGCCTTGCTGCAGAGTGAAGCATACGGGCAAAAATATAAGGAAAAAAGCATGAATCTAGGTGAGCTGGTCCATATTTCTCCAGAGCTTTTATTTTACATTTTCTCCTGAAAGCAATGCAGCTGATGTAATACTGGGGCCCTTATGATCACAATATTTAATACCCACCAGTATGTGAGCAGCTGCATTTTACATCTGCATTCGCCTAATGGAGTTTTGAGGGATCTCAACCAGAAGTTGAGATCCCTCAAAACTCCATTAGTTGAGATACCTCAAAACGCCTAGATCTCTTTCTTGGGTTGTAGCACCTAATATGGAACCCAACATTGTGTAATTATAGCATGGGTTATTTTTCTCTATATACATCACCTTGCACTTATCCAAATTAAATTTCATCTGCCATTTGGATGCCCAATTTTCCAGTCTGACAAGGTCTTCCTGCAATTTATCACAATCTGCTTGTGATTTAACTACTCTGAACAATTTTGTGTCATCTGCAAATTTGATTATCTCACTCGTCGTATTTCTTTCCAGATCATTTATAAATATATTAAAAAGTAAGGGTCCCAATACAGATCCCTGAGGCACTCCACTGTCCACTCCCTTCCACTGAGAAAATTGTCCATTTAATCCTACTCTCTGTTTCCTATCTTTTAGCCAGTTTGCAATCCATGAAAGGACATTGCCACCTATCCCATGACTTTTTACTTTTCCTAGAAGCCTCTCATGAGGAACTTTGTCAAACGCCTTCTGAAAATCCAAATAAAATTGGACAAACATTTTTTAAATTATTTTTGACAGAATTTTGTTAATAACTTTAAGGGCATTACAACATTTTGAAACTGCAGATGATTGAATAGACCGGAAGATCTTGTCAGCTGATGTGACTTCAGCCTTTAGAAATAACACTATTTCCTGTTTTTTATAGTGTGCAAAATTTTGTTTCCAAAAACGCAGGAGGAAGAAGTAATACTCTCGATATTGGTATTTAGTGTTTCCCTTTTTTCTTTTACTATTGTACTATTTTTGGGAACTCACAGGCTCTTTTTCTGTTATTTATAACTCAGAAGTTAGTCAGCTAAATGAATATTTGGGCACATATCTAATAGGTGGCTAGAATTTAGCCACAAAAGTTAGGGATGTTCCTGGGTTGTAATTGGGAGGAGCTGAGTTAACCAGCTATGTTAACTTGCTAATGCTGATTTTCACAGTTAGCTGGATGATTTAGCCAGTTAAGTCTGGTCGGACCAAAGTTTTCTAGCCAGACTGTATCTAAATATGGACTTCTAGGTACTTTTGGCTGGTGCAACCTCTGCTCTGACTGTCTTTGAGGTTCTTTCTAAATTCCCTTCCCTTACGATACTTGCTGACTCTAGGTCTTGCTGTTGCAACCCGATGCTTTATACAGACCTTATCCAGTCACTTTTAATGATTTCATGCCCCTTGCACTTTTTCTTCAAGTTCCCCTTCCTTTATGGTTCTTACTAACTATTGGTCTCATCCAGTATTTAGTCATTGATGGATTGTATCACAGCAAAAGGAAGGGCTGTTTTATCCAGAGAGCAAATGGGGCACTTGCCCAGGGCTCAAAGCCTGAGATGGGCCCAGCTTGATCCCAAATAAAAAAATTAAAGAAAGAATAAAATGGTAACAAAAATAAAAAAGAAGAGAAGATAAAATAAGATATCTAATCTTCATGCCATATTATCTTCTATAGGTCTTAAGAAGGATCGACTGAGTCCATGATTCGTAAATTACGCAAAACATTTATATGGTGAGAAGTGGGGAAGGGCCCTTCTTAGTGAGGTTTGCCCAGGGCCTCATAGAGGCTTAAAATAGCCCTGGCAAAAGGCAGTGGCAGCAGAGGTGCAGCACCCAAAATGATGAACTTGCTGCTCCAGGATTACTGCTTCTCAGGGAACGGAGGCAGTATTTGCTTTTAAAAGTGTGTATGTTTTATTGTAATCCATAATGGACAAGTTGACTTGGAAAGTGTGGACTATAAATTGTTTAAATAAATAAAAACTGACACAAAAGAAGAATCCATGTCCTAAATTGCCTGAATCACAAGATATTGAACAGCTAGTGGCTGAAGAAAATTTAGGGTTTCTAGTCAGTGGTATTTTAGCCTTCAGTGAGGAGGTGGAGGATGCAGATGATACTGACTGGGCTGAAATTATACTACACTAAAGGGGAAGACCAACTCCAAGGATGAACCACCACCCCTTACCAAATTATGCTGTATGCAAACGCTTCCTCCAGGGATTTTTTTTCTTTTTTATTTTATATTCGGCCTTTCTTGACACTTCAAAGCAGATTATATTCAGGTATTCCTCTGGCTTCTCCCTGCCTAGGTTTTTGTACAAATTTGATTGGTGCTCTTTGTCACTCATTTGGAGCCTTGTGGTTTTTTTGCCACTCTTTTTGCTGCTTTGACCCTCTCTATTGGTGCCTTGGTGTTTTTCCTGCCACTGTTGGTGCTTTATTCCTCCTTCATGGAGTCTTAAGCTGTTAATGTCACTTGGTGCCACATTGCCCTCTTGTGCCACCTTTGGGGGCTTATGCCACTGTTGTTAGTGCTACTTCTCCTGTTTTGGAGCCTTGGGATATTCTGGCCACTCTGGCTGCTGCTTTGCTCTTCTCTCAGAGCCTTGGAGAACCACTATCACTGCTGGTACCATTTTGCCCCATCATGGTTCTTTGGGTTATTTCATGCCACTTTTGGTGCCACATTGACCCAATTTTGGTGTATTGGAGTGCCCTTCACCCTTCTGATTATATGTACCAATAAGTTTCATTAGAAATGATTAGAAAACCCAATTTGGATGCCCAAAATGGGCACATTGCTTCCCCCATTGACTCTAATGAATAACGAATGAATGAATGAATGAATAGAATGAACAAACAACTTTTTTTTTCCATCGAGAACAAACCAAATGAATGATTGTGATCTATTAAATGAATAAATGAAATGAAACAATGTTTGCCTCTGCATATCCCTAATAATATGGTCCTGGGTAGGGATGTGCAATTGTTTTTTGATTAGGAAATTCGTACGATATTCCCTAAATTGTCATGAATTGGGAAACTGATAAAACGATTGCATTTTCCCCGAATTTTCATAAAAAAATTGTTTTTCGGCTTAGCACGCACTAAAAAACCCCCCAAAAAGTAACAAAAACTAACAGTTTTTTGTTAGTGCATGCTAATGGGAGTTAGCGCATACTAACTCCCGTTAGTATGCACTAACAAAAAACTGTTAGTTTTTGTTATTTTCTGTTATTTTTGTTAGTGCACACTAAGCTGAAAAACAAATTTTCATGGAAAAAAAATTGCCAATCCACGGGAATATGAGATTTTCCCGCTGCCACATGAACCCAAAAGCGGAAAAAATCTGGCACCCAATGCACATCTCTAGTCCTGGGTATGAATAGAAAAATTGTGTGGCTGAACTGAATATATAATTTGTTATGTACAAGGTTAAGGGCTTCCTTTGAGGCATGGTATGTATAAGGCTGTATGAGCATGAAAGAGTGTGTGTACTGAGTTTTCCAAAAACATTTCCTTGGATAAAACAGGATTTTACCCACAGAACTGGGCTTTTTAAAAATTTCATGCCTGCTATGTGGGTAAACATGCTCTTATGTCCCATTTGCAAATAAATTTCCTGGGGCTGAGTGGAGCCCTTCCTGGGGGTGGCAGATATGGGAAGGATTTACCCTTTGAAAATCCAAACACATGCACATACAGTTTCCTGAAAAATATCCATGCGCTAAATATTTATTTATTTCTCATACTTGATTCTTCACTTTCCCGGCTAAGACCTCAAGGAGAGTTACAATACAAATGATACATGAAATACAGCAGCGGCAGAAATAAACACATAAATAATCGAATTCAAAGTCCTCTCAATGCTGCAGAAAGCAATTTACAAAGCAGACTACACTGCTCTTGATAACGTCATACATATCCACCACTCCCTACGCACTACAAGAACAACTAGTAAACTACAACTTGTGATTCCATCTCTTCCTCACGCCAAACTCTCTTCCACCAGAAATAGAGCCATTTCCATCATCGGCCCAAAGTTATGGAACTCACTACCTCAGTACCTCGCTGGTCAAGAAAACTCTAAATCTTTTAAAAAAGACCTAAAATCCTGGCTACTAAGCCAATCTCATACTGACAGCTTGGACTATTGATCTCATAACTATCAGTCTTCTGATTGGACAATTTATCCTGCTTCCTAACTACAGATATCTCCTATTATCTATGAACCCTGTTTTTTCAGTATACCTAACTTTTGGTATATCTTGTTTTGTTTGGACTAATTTTATATGTCAGTTCTCAGTCTGTTTAATGTAATTTTTCAAAATTTCAATGTAACAGGTTGTTATAATGTAAACCGGAGTGAAGGCAACTCTGCTATACCTCGGTATATAAAAAACGCTAAATAAATAAAATAAATAAATCAATTTACAATAACTTCATATAAGCGAAAAAAACAAGTAAAGTAATCTATAAGATTCAAACATGAAATCAACTAATAATAGCATCAAATAAAATAAATATTCAAGTGAAAAGACAAAACACCAAGAGGTCAACATCCCTCTTGCTGAATACCTTAGCACTTAAAAATAACAGAGCACCTAAGACCCAAACGAATTCTAAAATAAAAATCAAGAAATCATAAGACGGCCTGAATAACCAAGTATGCCTTCAGATGCTTCCTAAAAGTCAAGAAGAAGAAGAGTTCTCAAAACAGATATCTAAAGGCTCCTCATTCAAGAGAATAAGGCCAATGTCACTGAAAGCCAATTTTGCTTTAGATGGAGGGGGAACAACCAACAAATCCTGCTGAGAAGAATACAAGTTCCTTGGTATATAGGAGGCTAAGAGATCTCTCAGGAACATAGGGCCTTTCCCATTTAAACAATACCAAAAGGATTTAAAATTGAACTAGACAACGAATAAGAAACCAATGCAACTTGGGAAATGAATAGGAAACCAATGCAACTAGGGGGAACACAACCATGTCAGATGCAAACTCGCCTCTTCTTCCTGGCTTACATAATTGCTCACTCCCCCCATCCTTCACCCTCCCTTTCCAAAGTCCTTAATCTGAGCTGTCACACAAGTAGTTCAAAACAAAGATCTTTAATTGGATGGATATGGCTGCAGCATAGATCAAATTTACATAAACAATTCGGCCACTAATCATTCTCAAATCCCCATGCCCTAGCTTGCTGTGTTGCAATTTATAAAGGCTCAACAAGTAACATGCTACTGCAGCATTCAGCCACTGCTGTGTGTGTGGACACCGAATGCTCCTGTATGCACCAGGCCACCAGGCTCACCTAAAGCATAGGGAATGAAAACATACCTAAATGTAAATATTAGTATCTAGTATGAGGATGCAAGAGGCCATAGTGAATGCCATGAGATTGGAATGCATGGTGGAAGACCACAGTTATCAATGTGTTGCTTTCCACTGTTCCACTAAAGCTTGGCCATCTGCATGAGAGACTACACCAGGGATACAAGAACAAACTATACCTGTGGAACTGCAGGAAGATATCCTGAGGTTGGGGGGGGGGGGGGGGGGGGGGGGGGTTCCTTGATCTGTAGGCTTAGCCCCCGTTAGAATCTTAGCAGCCACGTTCTGCAGGAGTTGTAGTTTTCTAAGGCCGTTTTGAGGCAATCCTTAATATGGCAATTTGCAGTAATCAAGCCTACTCATCATTAGCAGGTGTAAGTAGGCTTTGCTTTTCTGCTTTGAAATTTGGTGTTCCTTAGCCAACAAATATGCGCATAACTTAAAATAACCTTATTAGTGTTTTATGTAAACCGGTATGATTTGCATTTTAATGTAAGAATGTCGGTATATAAAAATTATAAATAAATAAATAAATAAATAAATAAATATAACAGACAAGATATGACAGTGAGGTAATATTGAAAAGGAAGAGCATATATAGCAAATGCTTTTAAAAGGGTGAGTACAACAATCTGCAACACAGAAAGCAGTACTGGATCTTTAAAAGTGACTTTTGCCATAAGAAAGTCTTACCTATTTTTAGGGAGAAGAAATTTTTTTTTCATATTTCCATTTTATTACATGTGATAAAGTAAAATTGTGTTTGACTTGCTGAAGCTAAGTTTGCTGATTTTTGCCACGAGAGGAAAATAAAGGTTACAAAATCATTTCCATAGACTACACTGACTGTGGCAAGGACCCTTCCAAAGATATTCCAACCCCAACCAAGCAGAAGTAAATATAGTCAGGTATGAGGGTTGTGAGAGGTGAATGGAGCTCAGGTAAATGTATGGGGGAATAATCCTTTGCGGACTGCTTCATGAGCAGAAGATGCTAATGGAGTAACTTTGGTAGTTCTGCTTTCTGCCTGCCCTGAATATCTTTTCTGGACCATTTCATTTCATTTCTTATTTGTATACCATCTTACCAGAGACAAGCCTGCCCAAGGCAGTGCATGACAGTTAAAACATTTCCATAAATAAAAGCAAAACATAAATATAACTTAATATGGATAAAAATGATGATACATAAGAACTCAACCCATCCATCTCATGCCCCCCCCCCCACTTCACCACGCCCCCACCCCCAGCAGCCAGCTCACTCACTGCACACTGCCATGAACACCCTAACGCTGGCACGGTATCGAGCCTTCCTTCTCTAACCGCCTGGACAATCCCCCTGCCCCCTAGCCCCCTATCACACTAACCAGAGGGAACCATTTCATTTCATGGTGAATGTCTTTTGGAACACCCTGAATATTTCCTGAATATCTACTTTTACAACAGTTGCTATGTGCCAAATCTGTATACATTTCAGATATTCTCACCTCCACAGCCCAAAAACAGCAGGGGTGAATTGAACCCTAAGGGGCAGATTTTCAAAGGGTTACGCGTGTAAGATAACGCGCGTAACCCCCGAAAAGCTGCCCCTGTCTGCCCTTGCGCACGCCGAGCCTATCTTGCATAGGCGCGCGCAAGCCCCGGGACACGCGTATGTCCCGGGGCTTCGAAAAAGGGGCGGGTCCAGGGGGTGTGGTGGCGGTCCAGGGGTGTGGCGGAGGTTCGGGGGCGGTCCCGAGTCCTCCGGCACAACGGCCTGTGCCGGGGATGGCGAGCCAGCACGCGCAAGTTACGCCTGCCTTGGGCAGGCGTAACTTCGTAAACAAAAGGTAGGGGGGGATTTAGTTAGGGCTGGGGGGTGAGCTAGATAGGGGAAGGGAGGGGAAGGTGGGGGGATGGCAAAAAATTCCCTCCAAGGCCGCTCCGAAATCGGAGCGTCCTTGGAGGGAACGGGGAAAGCCATCGGGGCTCCCCTTGGGCTCGGCGTGCACAAGTGTGCACCCCCTTGCATGCACCAACCCCGGATTTTATGACATGTGTGTGGCTGCGCGCGCATGTTATAAAATCGGGTGCAGATTTGTTTGCGCCGGGTTGTGCGAACAAATCTGCGCCCACGCATAAGTTTAAAAATCTGGTCCTAAATGTTTTAGTAGAATATTGTGAATTAAACAAAAGATTTAAACCTTCAAATTGACAATTGTAGTTATTGGCGGTGAGAGGAAATAGTCTGGAAAAAGTGTGTGGTTTGAGATGAGCTGGTCAAACTTCAGTTATTTATCATGAGAGAGCTCATAAGGCTTCTCTCTCTGTCTCATAATAAATAACTGAAGTTTGACCAGCTCATCTCAAACCACACACTTTTCCCAGACTATTTCCTGTACATCATTATACTATGCAAAGATCAATAAAACCTAAGAGGTAGATTTTAAAAGCCCGGTGCACTCATCAATTGGGGGGTGCGCGCGCAAATCAGGCTTACGCGAACCGACCGAATTTTAAAAGCTGCCCAGATGCACGCGTATCTTCTGCTGTGTGTGTGCACAACTCACTCAGTTTTAAAATGGAGCATGGTCCGGGTGGGGTTTTGGCGTTCCAGGGGGTGGCCAAGAGATGTGCATGTAAATACTTACGTGCCTGGCACGCACCCAGGCCCAGTGCCACTTAAGTATACTTCTGCTAAGGAGGAGGTGGAGCTTTAAAAATAAAACAAACTAGACGTTTCTAATGGGTTTAAAGGGTCTGGGGTAACTGGGAGGAGTGCAGGCTATTAAACCAGGGGGGTTTGGAGGACCTAGCTCTTAACTTGGTGAACTGATGAAACTGGCAATGGCGTGAACGCGACGGAATCGGGATTTACACGCCTAGGCACGCAGCCATTCAAAATCGGGTGCACGTGTGCGCGTCCAGTTTATTTTATAACAGACATGCAAATGTGTGCGCATGTTATAAATTCGCCGTGTCCCCGGGGCATACACTGACGCACACATATCAATGTGCCCCTGCGTGCCTGTTTTCAAGTTACTGTCCCTGGATCTCACTGCAAATTATAAAATGATATTCATTACTCTATATGAAAAAAAGAGAGAAAGAAAGGCATTGGTAGAAAGAACTTTGAAAGCCATTTACATGGGTAAATAGCGACTGGCGAATGTAAATTGGCTGTCTGAACTTTGGCCTCCCTCAAACCAAATGAAAGTATTTTTTCACCGCAATTAGGGGAGGCGTGGTCTGGACGGGATCAAACAATAGCACACAGAGATTGCGTTTTCAAGCCCTTGCAAGTTTTGTTTTGGTTTTTTTTTTTTGCAGAGACTGTACCTAGACCAGTGGTTCCCAATCCTGACCTGAGGACCCCCAGCCAGTCGGGTTTTCAGGATATCCACAATGAATATACATGGGAGAAAATTTGCATGCACTGCCTCCATAACATGCACATTTTCTCTCATGCATATTCATTGTGGATATCCTGAAAACCCGACTGGATGGGGGAGGGGGGGTGTCCCCAGGACAGGGTTGGAAACCACTGACCTAGACTAAAAGCAGGCACAAATGTCCGCAGGTAAAAAGTCTTCACTGACTTTGTCCCAAAAGTGGATAATTTGAAACTTGACCCCTTAGAATATGTAACAATTTCTGTTTCTTGACAAATGGGGCAGGGGAAAAAAAAAAGAATCCTGAACAGCGAAGTGACTGGCAGGATCATTTTTGTCATGGTGCAGGTCATAGGGACAGCTGTCCCCCAGAACGGAAGGAAGCTTGGCTCGTTTAAATAATTGTACCCATCTCTATGATGCTAAAGAAGACTGCACTGTGCTTCACCTGTTGCTAGGAAGGACTGCTTTCACCTGCCCCAAAGCAGCACAAAATTATTGTACACAATGGCCTCCTCACAGGAAAGCATATAAATACAAATATTTTACACATTCGTGACAAAAACATTTGCATTTATGAGACTATTATTTAGAAGGTAATTTTCAAAAGCATTCCTGAGGGTAAAGTTAAGCGGGTGTATCCTGTGTATCCTGTGTGTGCATAACCTTACCCTGACTCAACAGATGTATTACTGGGGGTGGAGCTGGGGAGGAGTTTGGTCTCACACGCATTTTTTAGGATTTTCAAAAGTAGGCATCTAAAATTTTCCCCAAAATTTCTGTGCATGATTTTTAGCAGGTGGTGTTAGGTGTGGGTGGTTCTGATGGGATCATTTTCAAAGTGAACATATGCACATAAGGGTAGATTTGTTCGTGCAACCCAGCGCGAACAAATCTACTCCCAATTTTATAACATGCGAGCGCTACCACGCACATGTTATAAAATACAGGGTCAATGCACGCAAAGCTGCGCAAAATCAGCAGCCTGCACGCGCCGAGCCACGCAGCCATCCTCCGTTCCCTCTGAGGCCACTCCGAAATCGGAGCGGCCTCGGGGGAAACTTTCCTTCCGGCCCCCCACCCCCCAGCCCTAACTATTTCCCCCTGTACCTTTATTTCATAGGTGTTATTGTGCGCGCTGGCCAGCTGTCGGCGCGCCATGTTCCGGTCCGGGGGCTGGTCCAGAGGCCGCAGTTATGCCTCCGAACGCCCCGGGGCTGGAATCATGCCCACGGCCCCGCCCCCGGAACGCCCCCCGATGATGCGCCGGCCGTGACATGCCCCCCCGACACGCCCCCCCCAGGAAAGCCCCGGGACATACGCGCGTCCCGGGACTTGTGTGCGCCGCCGAGCCTATGCAAGATAGGCTCGGTGCGCACAGGGGATAGAAGGGGCAGCTTTTCGGGGGTTATGCACGTATCTTACGCACGTAACCCTTTGAAAATCTGCCCCATAGGTTTATTCTGACAATTGATGTAACGAATGTGCATTTCTGCCGTCTTTAGTGTGCAGTCTGTTGAAAGATTACCCCTTTCATGCATCACAGTAGCATGTCATCTGATTCTTCCATGATGTCACATATAGTAACATCGGCAACAGTGCCCTGGGTCTTTCACACGTCATGCCGAATTACCCATTTTAAGTGTTGATGTCTTACTTGAGGCTTTTGGGTTGCTGTTGAAGGCGGTGGTTGAGCAGCTTGTGGTAGCTTCTGCGGCTGGTTTATAGGCTGATGGTAGGTAGGTTGTTTCAGCAGTGTCTGTTGGATTGGTTTTGATAGCTGTGGCTGGTGTTGTGTTGGTTGTGTTGCTAGATCAGGCCTTTTTGGCTGCTGGATGACTTGGGTTTGTCTAAGTTGCTGCTTGGGCTGAACCTCAGTTGGCAATTTCCATAGCTGTATTTTCTGTTGAGGCAACAGGGACTGTTGCTGTTGAAACAGTGTTGCATACTGTGGGTTATAGCCATAGATAGCATTCAGTTGAGGCATCTGAGAAATTAAAACAGTTTTATAGAGATAAATTATACCATATTGCAGGTAAGTACAAGAAGTGACACATATTATTTGTTAAAAATATAGACTCAAAAGCAAAAACAACATACATAATTACTCCCCCTGTGTATGCAATTAATGTAATTAGTGTATGTAATTAATATGCAGCTTTACCCTGCAGATTATTGGTCTTGTAAGTGCGCACACAGCCCCCTACCCACTTAAAAACACACAAACCCCAAACATAAGTTCACACACTGCCTCCCAAATCCCCAAACACCCACCTCTACCACTCACATCCAAACATACTCATGCACACACAAACATCCCCCCCTCCCACAACCCCACCCAACTGTACACTGCTTTGCTTATAGCCCTTTGATACACCCAGAGCCCCACCACAAACCTTCTCACTCATAGTCATACACAACCCTTCCATAAATCTATGTTGGAAAGCATTCCTGAAGTTATGCCTCTGCCTACTTTCTCTAGTCACTTAACTCATTTTCAGTACTTCTACTGCCTGTCTGTTACCTTCTTATCGATCTAACACATCAATTCCCCCTTTCACATTTTCATTGCAATGTATTCTATGATTCACTTATGTTTTCTGGCAATGCCACCATTTACTCTGACCTGCTCATTCTGTTTGGACCTGAAGAAAGGAGTTTTAACTCTTGAAAGCTAGTCAAGAACTGTACTATGGTAGTCCAATAAAAAGGTATTACCTAACCTTATATTTTTGCTGCCCTTTATTTCCTTGCATTCTAGAGGACTAATATGGCTACCACTTCCTTATCCAAAATATTTAATGAGATATGATGCCAATTAGATTCCCGTGGCAGTCTAGATCCAGCATCAGAACTTATTCACTTTTTTCTTAAGGCAGTTACCAAACCCTTGCTTCTTCACTGTTACATGGTAAGCAAACTTTCTGCCTTTAAATTTCCAACCTTTTTGCATCTTGTTCAATAATAGTAATGTCTCTAGATAGAAGGCAGGAACTTGTGGCTAGACAGTCCTACACACTTCTATTCCTGTTTACCTGTTTTGTTTTACATTTATTTCTGTAGCCTAAATATGCTCAGCTTTTACAGCAGTGGGTATTTTACAAGTAATGATAATCAAAATAATAATCACAGTGACATTTCAAAACAATGCAAAAATAAAACCTTACCTGGGGGTTCAAATAACCATATGGACTCTGCTGAGGCATCTATAACAAAATAAAAGCAACAGTAAGTATTTCATTTAAAAAGGGCTATTCCTGTGGCTCAGGCTGTACCATTGAATGCAGTGTTGGGGGGGAATCTGGATCAAATTCCTCATCCACTGGGGACGATCGGGCCTGAGTGTGCTACAGAGATGGTGTACTCAGGCCTGCAGAGGAGATGAAGATGTCTTCTGCTCTTGTGGATGCCCTTGTTGGCCAACAAGCGTTGCAGTGGGTGTCTCAGAAGAAGATGTTCCTTCAGCCCTCAGTCTGGTGATGATCCCCTGAGCTTTTCAGGCAGGGGCAGATTAGCCTATCGGGGCTTCAGGCATGCCCCGGTGGGCTGGTCTGACCAATCACGTGGATTGATGTTAGTCACAACGGCCCCATGCTCGTGGAGCCGCTGCGACCAACACCAGCCCTGCAGTAGCAGTTCTTAGAGCTGTACCTGAAGACTGGAAGATAGCTAATGTAACCCCAATATTTAAAAAGGGCCCCAGGGGCGATCCGGGAAACTACAGACCGGTTAGCCTGACTTCAGTGCCAGGAAAAATAGTGGAAAATTTTTCTAAAAATCAAAATCACAGAACATATAGAAAGACATGGTTTAATGGAACAAAGTCAGCATGGCTTTACCCAAGGCAAGTCTTGCCTCACAAATCTGCTTCACTTTTTTGAAGGAGTTAATAAACATGTGGATAAAGGTGAACCAGTAGATGTAGTATACTTGGATTTTCAGAAGGTGTTTGAGAAAGTTCCTCATGAGAGGCTTCTAGGAAAAGTAAAAAGTCATGGGATAGGTGGCGATGTCCTTCCGTGTATTGCAAACTGGCTAAAAGACAGGAAACAGAGAGTAGGATTAAATGGACAATTTTCTCAGTGGACGGGAGTGGGCAGTGGAGTGCCTCAGGGATCTGTATTGGGACCCTTTTCAATATAATTATAAATGATCTGGAAAGAAATACGAGTGAGATAATCAAATTTGCAGATGATACAAAATTGTTCAGAGTAGTTAAATCACAAGCAGATTGTGATAAATTGCAGGAAGACCTTGTGAGACTGGAAAATTGGGCATCAAAATGACAGATGAAATTTAATGTGGATAAGTGCAAGGTGATGCATATAGGGAAAAATAACCCATGCTATAGTTACACAATGTTAGGTTCCATATTAGGTGCTACAACCCAAGAAAGAGATCTAGGCGTCATAGTGGATAACACATTGAAATCGTCGGTTCAGTGTGCTGCGGCAGTCAAAAAAGCAAACAGAATGTTGGGAATTATTAGAAAGGGAATGGTGAATAAAACTGAAATTGTCATAATGCCTCTGTATCGCTCCATGGTGAGATCGCACCTTGAATACTGTGTACAATTCTGGTCGCCGCATCTCAAAAAAGATATAATTACGATGGAGAAGGTACAGAGAAGGGCTACCAAAATGATAAGGGGAATGGAAAAGCTCCCCTATGAGGAAAGACTAAAGAGGTTAGGACTTTTCAGCTTGGAGAAGAGACGGCTGAGGGGGAATATGATAGAGGTGTTTAAAATCATGAGGGGTCTAGAACGGGTAGTTGTGAATCGGTTATTTACTCTTTCGGATAGTAGAAAGACTAGGGGGCACTCCATGAAGCTAGCATGTGGCACATTTGAAACTAATCGGAGAAAGTTCTTTTTTACCCGACGCACAATTAAACTCTGGAATTTGTTGCCAGAGGATGTGGTTAGTGCAGTTAGTATTGCTGTGTTTAAAAAAGGATTGGATAAGTTCTTGGAGGAGAAGTCCATTACCTGCTATTAAGTTGACTTAGAAAATAGCCACTGCTGTTAATAGCAACAGTAACATGGAATAGACTTAGTTTTTGGGTACTTGCCGGTTCTTATAGCCTGGATTGGCCACTGTTGGAAACAGGATGCTGGGCTTGATGGACCCTTGGTCTGACCCAGTATGGCATGTTCTTATGTTCTTCTTATGTTCTTATGTTCTGAGGCTTTCTGTGGACTGCTTTTTTATTTCCACAGCGGCAGCATGAGTCCTCCTTCCCACTCTCCTTCTCAACCGGCACCATGGTAGCAAAGGCCTGGGGCATGCTCCATGGTCTCCTCAGATGCCCCTTCCCCTGCAGCACTCTCCCTGCAACACCACGTGACGTCGGCAGGAAGCACTCTTGAGGCTTTCCCATGCACTACTGCCTTTGCCTTTTCCTCTGCCTGCAGAAGGCAACCAGCAGATCTCCTGCACCGCTGCCTCATCACCAGCTGAAGACCTCACACTGTTGCCTGCTCCCGGCCCCCAGTTATTCTCGGCCATGGGAAAAAAAAAATAACCCTTACCCCCCCCATCCCCCTCCCACCATCCGGGCCTTTCAGCCCTCTTCTTTCCACACCACGGGACATTTCCAGTGCACCAGAGCTCACCGCTGTCACTTGCTAGTCTCACCTGCCTCCTCTTTCTGCTTTTCTGCAAGAGCCCGTGCTGCATGAGGCAGTCGCTGATAACGTGTCCTCGGACTTGGGCAAAACTTGCACCTGCCAGCAGACTGGATTGAGGTTGAAGTCTAGGTACTTTAAAAGCCTTATGATAAAACCAGTTTGGGGGAATCTGGTTGTACCCCTAGTTTCAAGGCAGGCTGTCAAGCTCTAATCAATCCAACTCACACTTAAAAAAAAAGTTTAAACTTTAACACTGGAGTTTCAAACTGTGTATCATCCGTTTTAGTTTACTCCCCCTTCATCCACAGCAAAGCGAAATCACCACTGACCAGAAGAAAGTGAACCCGCTTCTCAAATTGTCAGGTTTTTGGGTGTTTGAAGGCTATTTATGTGCACTTATTAAAGGCTCTTGTGGGGGTTACAGATTAAGCATGGGTTCACTGCACCTATTTGCATTGGGGAGAGAGGTGCCTGCTGCAGCGTGATTCGGTATACCAGTGCCATCCCTGGCATCATTAATGCTCCGGTGTAATACAGGGGTAGTTCTATCATGAGGCAGGGTGAGGCGGTCGCTTCAGGTGGCAAACTTCTGAGGCGGCAAAAAGTGTCCTTTAAACTCTCCGTCCGCGGCCGCTTCACCGTGCCTTTAGGCACGGGCAGGAAAAAAACCCCCATCAGCAGTGTCAATTTGATGATGGGTCCGCGGGGTCCCCAAACCCAAACCCTAGCCCTGCGGGCAGGAAGAAAGGAGACGCAGCCACCGATGGCCACTTTTAATGACGTGCCCGAGGGAAGAAGGAACCAGTGAGGCGGCGGCTGGTTTTGATTGACATGCCCACGGGGTGTCCCCCCACTGCAGGCAAGAAAAATAAAAACAGCAATGCACTGTTGATAACCTGGGCCAAACTAGAGCCATGAGGCACCAGAGATGACTGCCCACAGGATTCCCACCTTCCCACAGAGAGTTAGGTCATGGGGAGGAGGAGAAGCGTTACACAGGCTCTCGGTGAGAGCAGAGGAGAGGAGAGGAAAGGGGAGGGGAACTGAGCTGAGCTGAATGAGTGAAAAGGGAGGGGATAGAGATAGAAGGGAGTGAGTGAGAGGGAAGAAGGGGTTTGCTTGAAAGGGAAGGAGTGAGGTGAGAAGGGAAGGGGATGAATGAGAGGGGGAAGGGGAAGGGGGGAGAGAGAGAGGGAAGGGGCAGTGGGTGAGAGAGGGAAAAGGGGGTGCAAGGCTGTAAAATGTGCCTAGGTGGCCAATACCCTTGCACCGATCTGGAGAGAAGACTTCATATACACACACACACACAAACAACCATCCACTCTCTTCCACTTTCCCAGGGGTCAAATGTTGGGGAAGGGTGGGAGGCAGGGAGTGTGACAAGGTTATCAATTTCCTGCAAATATCAATATCTGCCATTCCTCTGGGAACCCTGATGCCTATCTCCCCTGTTCTCCAGCATTTCAAATCCCCCTCCCCCCCCCTCTCCTGGTAATCTGACCTGCGCCATGCCTTGGGGGAGGGATCTTTTTTTTTCCTCACCTCAGGCAGCTGATTGCCTTGAGCCACCCCTGGTGTAATATTTTCAGTGTTGCCTTTTCATGGGTAGGGTTGTTACTGTTTACGAGCTGGCAGTTAGTACTGTTTTGGTATGGAAAGTTTACTATAATTGTAATTGTGATTCTGTTTACTCATGGCTTTCTGAAGGTCAAGCCTACACCCAATATGCATTATAATATTCCTAATGCCATATGGTTTCCAAGTGTCTGTTTTTTTGCAGGGCTTTCTGGTTGGCATCACCGCACTGCATGCAAATATAATATACATCTTGTGATATTTTTACCTCATAAAAGTACTTTGAATGTCCTTTTCCATGTAAAATCTGTTATTATAAATTCATCATTTTTATTTGTGTGTGGGAGGGTAGGAGTGCAAGGCTGTAAGATTCACCTAGGGCATCTAACATTCTTGCATCAGCCCTGGCTCCATGTGGGAATGCAGGATTCCACCTGGAGCGGTGCTGCTTTGGATCAGTAGGCTCTCCCTAGTCTTGGTCAGGGCTTAACTATTTTTTTCTTGGAAGCCCAGGAGAAACAGCATGGATCCCTTCTAGTCCCCTCCCTGCTGGAGTAGATAGGCGGAACAGAGCCTGGGGAATTATAAAAGCAGCAGTCTGTGTAGCACGCGGTCAATGGAAATGCCCTGGCGTGCTGATGGTGATTGTGGTGCACAGAGAAGTGGCAAGCTACAGTCAAAGAAAGGGAGGGTGTGAGCCAGGAGAAAGAGCCTGTACAGTGTGGGAGAGACTTCTGTCTGAGGTGGCTGGGCTGAGCGCTGAGAGGGGGCGGCTGTCTGTGGAGTCCTGAGCCTCCTGGAGAATGGGGTTGCCAAGAGGTTGGTAATGGGAAAGGGAGGAGACTACTGCAGGTTGGGGAAGGCTTGCAGCAAACAAAAACTTTGCATACAGACGGCAGTGCCGGAGCGGGGGCTCTCGCTGTGTTTGAGCACATGAGCTCAGTTTTACTTTGATTATTGATGGAGGTACAAAAAAGCTCTGATATTTGCACATGTTTTGGGGGAAGGTTAAAACGTGAAATGAAATAATGCGGGTAGATTTGAAAATGAGTTACGAGTGTAAAAATTAACAAATAAGCACATAAGCATCCTGAACTCAAGTGATCAGTATTTTATAAACATGGAAAGTATGCATGCACTTTAGAGTTTGTGCATGCATATACGTGTGAAAAAAAGGGGAGATCTGGGGTGTACCAGGGTGGGGTCAATAGTTAGGCCCCTAAGTTGCTATTTTATAAGAGACTTGCACATGTACATTTGGCAAATTACTCGCGTAATTTTATGCTCCTAATTATCTTGCTAAAGTGATATGTATATGGCTATATGGAGATCTATGAAAGTATTTGTACCTCTGCATGTCTGATATGCTCATGTTATAAAAACTACTGATCTTATTTTGTATATTTCTTTTGCAATTTTTGAATTAAAAGGTATTTACAAAAATAAAATACGTATATGTAGGCTTATGCGCGAACACATAGAAAAACGAGTATTTCAATGCATTAAAGGCACACACATTTCCTACCAATTTTAAAAATATACACATGCATAATTTGCTTGAGAAAAAGGTAGGATTTTGCTGGTTAGTAGCCCGATTTACCTGCACAAGTTGGTATATTGTAAAACATTAGGGATGTGAATCGTTTTTTGACGATTTAAAATATCGTCCGATATATTTTAAATCGTCAAAAACCGTTAGGGCCACGATACAATACCAATTCCCCCGATTTATCGTCAAAAAAATCATAAATCGGGGGAAGGGGGAGGGCAGGAAAACCGGCACACTAAAACCCCCTAAAACCCACCCCCGACCCTTTAAATTAAATCCCCCACCCTCCCGAACCCCCCCCAAATGCCTTAAATTACCCTGGGGTCCAGCGGCGGTCCCTAGCTAAATCGGGGGAAGGGGGAGGGCAGGAAAACCGGCACACTAAAACCCCCTAAAACCCACCCCCGACCCTTTAAATTAAATCCCCCCCCCTCCCGAACCCCCCCCAAATGCCTTAAATTACCCCGGGGTAGAGCGGCGGTCCGAAATGGCCTCCTGCTATTGAATCGCGTTGTCTTCAGCCGGCGCCATTTTGCAAAATGGCCGCCGCAAAATGGCGGCGGCCATAGACCAACACGATTCGACTGGAGGAGATCGTTCCAGACCCCCGCTGGACTTTTGGCAAGTCTTGTGGGGGTCAGGAGGCCCCCCCAAGCTGGCCAAAAGTTCCTGGGAGTCCAGCGGGGGTCTGGGAGCGATTTCCTGCCGCGAATCATTTTCCGTATGGAAAATGGCGCCGGCAGGAGATCGACTGCAGGAGGTCGTTCAGCGGGGGCTCGCTGAATGACCTCCTGCAGTCGATCTCCTGCCGGCGCCATTTTCCATACGGAAAATGATTCGCGGCAGGAAATCGCTCCCAGACCCCCGCTGGACTCCCAGGAACTTTTGGCCAGCTTGGGGGGGCCTCCTGACCCCCACAAGACTTGCCAAAAGTCCAGCGGGGGTCTGGAACGACCTCCTCCAGTCGAATCGTGTTGGTCTATGGCCGCCGCCATTTTGCGGCGGCCAATTTGCAAAATGGCGCCGGCTGAAGACAACGCGATTCAATAGCAGGAGGCTGTTTCGGACCGCCGCCGTTCCGGACCACTGCTGGATCCCCAGGTAATTTAAAGCATTTGGGGGGGGGGTTCGGGAGGGTGGGGGATTTAATTTAAAGGGTCGGTGTGGGTTTTAGGGGGTTTTAGTGTGCCGGCTCACGATTTTAACGATTTTCACGATACTTTACCCACCCAAATGGCAACAATACGATTCCCTCCCCCTCCCAGACGAAATCGATCGTTAAGACGATCGAGGACACGATTCACATCTCTATAAAACATGCGTGCATAATTGAAATTACCAATCTTCTGATTCCTCTACCAGTTTTGCCCAGCCCTTCTCTACATCATTGAGATGCTCCTGGTTCTTGAGCATGAACTCTTCCATTTCACCCACACCTCCCACCCAACTAATAGTGCACCTGCACCATAAACAAGTCTGAAATCAATCATGCCAGAAATTAGGTAAGTTGCCAAATGTACAAGTGCAAGTCTCTTATAAGATATCAACGTATGTGCGTAACTGTGGCCTCTGCTCTGGAATTCCCCTAGACTGCCCCCTTTTTTTTGTGCATATATGCGCATGTGAAATGTAAAGAACACACGTACTTTCAATGTTTATAAAATAGCAATTACACGAGTATAAGCTAATTATGTTTGTATAGGATAATTTTTTACATGTGAATGTCTTTGAAAATTCACCCCGTACTTGTTGTTGTTGCTTGCAGCTATAGAAATTATGAGAAAATGGAATTGTATTCATTAAGGTGAATTTTAAAGGCCTGGCGTGCGCCAAAACCGTGAGGCATGTGCACACGTTGGGCCGGTACACGCTGAATGGATTGAAAAAGCCACCTGAATACACATGTATCTCCTGCTCAGCACACAAATGAAAAATTCCAAACAGGGGGTGGAGAATGGGCGTGATGTGGGCGGGGCATGGACGTTCCTGGATTTCAACTACAAATTAGCATATAAATACTGTATTCCGTAAAGAAACTGACAGGAAAACTTTTCTTCATTTTTCCAGTGCCTGTCCGATACCACCTAAAAGAAGTTTACCTGTTTCGCAATTTTTGAGGTGCAGGAGGAATTGCTCAACAACTGTGTTATCTAAGGTGTTGTTTGGTAAATTGAAAGAACAAGGTTATCCTGTGAAATACATCAAGCAAGCCTACAAGAGGGCATTGTACAACGATCTGACTGTTACGACTATGGCTGCTATGCAGCCGCCTCACCACCAGAGGTCCCCCACGAGCATGCTCTCCTGGCTGGCCCAGTCCACTCTCCTTGTCTACTCTATGTTCCAGACTTCCTTTATAACCCTGCCTAGCATATCCCTCGGTGCTTCAGCACCCTGCCGGCCAGTTCAGACCCCTCCTGGGGCAGCAGGGCCAGTTCAGACCCCTCCTGGGGTGCCCCAGGAGGGGTCTGAGCAGCAAGGCAGAAGGGAGGCTAAAGCAGGGAGCCCAAACGAGCTCGATGCCGAAGCACCGAGGGATATGCTAGGCAGGGTTATAAAGGTAGTCTGGAACATAGAGTAGACAAGGAGGGCGGACTGGGCCAGCCAGGAGAGCATGCTCGTGGGGGACCTCTGGTGGTGAGGCGGCTGCGTAGCAGCTATAGTCGTAACACTGAGTAGAGTTACACATGCCGGGGTCCCCTGCCGCGTAATTTTACTTCTGCAATGGAAGCCATGTAAGTTGCAAAACAAAAAATTTTAGGCAGATCAGCAGGGTTTTAAAGGGCGGATTAACAGGGGAGAAGGGAGACTATTAAACTAGGGAGTGAACTGGGAACAAACTGGGAAAACTGGTAATAGCATCGGCGCGCGCCTATTAAAATCCTCCCGCTTACGCAATGGACGTGGCATTTGCGCGCATAGGCAAACATCCACTTAAAATTGCATGCACATGTGCGCGTGGTCAGGCTATTTTACAATATACGCGTATATATGCGAGTATGTTATAAAATGTCCATGTGCCGAGGAATGCGTGCACATGTGCACCTGTGCACTGGTTTAAAAGTTACCATCATTAAGAGTTCAAGTTGCCCATACCAACTGAAATGTATGTCATTATTTTAATTTGTTTACGTTTAAGTTGGCCATACCAACTTAAACAGCATTTGAGAAAATAGGTAAGCTTAGCCAGCAAAGTTTGAGGCTTATGCTGTATCCGCAAGCATAAACATCTAAGCATTTATTACTGTTGCTAGAGGGGAGGGCTTCTCTGCCTTCTGTTTGTGTATTTGTGTGTAGTTTCTTATAGGAGCCTGGGATTAGCAGTGCTGACAACAGCTTTTGAAATACTACAGCTGGTGGTTTAACAAAATGACTAAAGGCCCATTCATCTATTATGCTGACTTTTACTGCTTTCTTGACAATAAATAACTGTTTAGAAGTCACTCCCAGCATTAAGGATCTGAGTAAATAGGCCTGTTACAGATTACATAGATAGATACAAAAATAAAGGATAGAATTTTCAAAGAATCATGCAGGGGTTGCATGTGTAAAAAAAGCATATAACCTCCAGCCACACAGTTTATAAAATAGCGTAAATCTCTGTGTGCCCACTCATCCATACACATGGTGTACTGTGGACAGTTTTGAAAGTTGGGCTGAAAGTGAACAACTGGAGAATACACTCAGGAATGAAGAAATTAAGCAAAACCAGGGATTTGGTCATAGTAAAAGGTTCATAGTTTTTTAAATCAAAACAGCATGAAAATAGTAAGCAGATTTAAAACAAATTAAGAAAGCATTTTTTTTCTGTCAGCGCACAATTAAGATGTGGAATTTGTTGCTTGAAAATATTGTCAAGGCTAGAGAGAGAATTTTCAGAGGAGTTACACATGTAAAGGAAGCACATATCATAGCAATTTTCAAAAACACATTTACGTGAATAAAGTGCATTTATGCATGTAAAAGCTTTTTGCAAATCAGCCCTATGGGGTGAATTTTCAAAGGAGTTACACGTATAAAAGTAGCAATTTTCAAAACTCAGTTTTACGCATATAAATCCTTTTGAAAATGATCTCTTATAAGTATAGAAGCGTTTAAAATAGGTTTGGACGATGACTGCATGAAGAAGGGCGTTACTTACTGGCTTTTCTGATGCTTGGTTTCCTTCTTGGTTGATATGCCAAGGGTGTGGTCAGGATTTTCTTCACGGAATCCTCTTGCCCTGTTGCACAGTCATTAATTTTGTTCTTGGTTTTCCTGGCTCAAGCGACGGATGTCCCAGATGCAAGTTCCAATGAAGGAACATTGGTTTTGCTGGAGGGCAAAGTGTCTCTCAGCCCTTACCATCAGGACGTGCTGCTGGCTTTTCGGCTTGACCTCTCCCAGATAGCATCGGAAGTGCAGAACGAGGATCATGTCTCTGCTAATTTGCTCGTGGAAACCTAGGAAGGATTGGTCTCTGCCTCTGTGTCATCACATATTCCTGACACTGCTTCCCAAATGGAGGACATTCTTAATCCAGTATTTGGTGCTTCTGTATCATTTGGGTCAGCGTCGGTGGATGCGGCCTTGACTATTCGATCTGAGGGAGCCCAGCCATCAGATGAGATTCCAAGGTTGTTGGATAAGCTGACAGCCATTACACTTGACTCTTTATGGGATTTATTATCAAAGTTTGGTCAAGTTCTGATTGTCTCTTCTCGTAAGTTAGAGTCCTTCATTTCTAAACTGGATCCTCAAATTCTAGACATGATTTTCTACTAATGGAATATGGAACACTCTTAATGCAACCAAACGTGAGGTTGTGGGAATTCAAGGTGTGTGGTCTGCTAAGATACAGGAACAAGATGCTTTGACTTGAAGACTCAAGGTGCTGGAAAATGCTTCTAGGAACCTTAAAGTTTGGGTTTTGAATTTCCATAAAATTATGGGGGAAGTATCCCTTATTACTTTTAAAAGATACCTTGTAGAATGTTTGTAAATTTCTTCTGTTAATAAGATTTTTTTCTTCGGCTCCAATGGCTTCTTCTAATGTACAAGGAGTAGTTACCGCTTCACTGTTACTTAGTTTGACTCAGATGCTGGAAACCTCTAGGGTTGAGATCATTGAGAGATCTACTTTGATTATTTCTTTTTTCATAGATTATTGACTAGAGTAAAGTTATCTCTGCTTATTTCAGGAATACTAATGCTGTTTTTCTTGGTCAGACTGTGAGAATATATATGCTGATTTGTGTAGAACAACACAAGAGAAGAACATTTCTTGCTTTGCGACAAGACACTATAGCCCTGGATGCAACTTTTCTACTTTGTTATCTCTATAAATATTTTGTAAAATACCACAATGATTCCTATGTTTTCTTTTCTCCTGACCAATTTAAAATTTTTCTAGAGGTTAGGAGAGTTAAACTAACATTGTTTGTTTCCACTGTGGGTCAACAATCCTGAGTTATGTATCTGGAATTCAGGCTATTACCGTCTTATTTTCCTATATTCTCCTTAATTACCTTTTTCTCCCCTCTTTTTACTTGCAAAGAAAATGAAATTGCTTTTTTATAGATTTAAATATGGCTTGAAATAATACAAATGAAATACATAAGTAGGTATAAGTTTATACCTATTTATTTTTACATTTGTATTATTTCATGCTATTTTTATTTGTGTTGCTGAGCAATGTTTTGTGCTTTGTTTAATTCATATATTTTCATAAAAATTAAGTAAACAAATGGGTTTGGACAAGTTTCTAGGTAATGGTTCATTTCCATTAGGATGTGCAGGGTGCTTCCAAGTGACCCAGATTGGCCCCGTCAGAGACTGGATGTTGGGCTCCATGGACCACTGATCTGACCTAGCCTGTCACTTCTTAAAATGGAAAGCAGACTAATGAATAAAGATCAAAAGAAAAGCCAGCAGAACCAAGAAACAGGCAAGTCGACATTAAGGATGTCATACAGTTTGAGAATGATAGGGAAAGAAAAGGAACGTTTGTTGTTAAGTTTTGTGCCATTTCCCATCAAAATGGCACAAAAAACAACAAAACGTTATAATTTTTGTTTCTGTTGTTTTAGCAACTGTTAGTTTCAATGCATGCAAAAATTACTTAAAGCAAACAATTAAAACATAAATCTTAAAACCCATGTCCTGGTGTCCATGTGTGCGCGGTTCTTGGCGCGCGCACACATGGACGCACCAATTTTATAACATGTGCGTGCCAACTCATGCATGTTATAAAATCTGCTACCCGCGCACACATGCCCACCCGATATTATATCGGCACGCACATGTGCACACGAGTGCCGCCTCACGTGCATAAAGGGGGGAAATTTTACAAGATGCGCGTGGCGACATGATAGACCTCTTCCTCAGTTCCCTCCCAGTTTGCTCCAATAAAGGAGTAGGCTGGGAAGGAACTTCCTAAACCCCCTAGCTAATCTGTCTCCCTTTTCCCCTATCCGCCCCGACCATAAAACCCCACTACCTAACCTAATTTTTTTGTTTTATTACTTACCTGCTCTCTGGAGCAGTAGCAACTTGCACAGGCCGGTCGGCTCCTGGTGCACCTAATGACTCTGTCCCGGCTTTCCCACGCCCCACCCAGACCCCGCCCCTGCTCCGCCCCTTTTTTTTCCAAGCTGTTCTTCGGTGCATACCAGGAGATATGCGCGAGGCTGCAGGCCCAGCAACACGCATATCTCCCGGTTTTCACGCGCACCGAGTTTTTAAAATGCGGCCTTTAGTTCGTGCAGAAATGAAAGAAAGAAAATGAAAGCAACAAATGGTAAATGAAACGAAAAACAAAACAGAAGATGTTTCCATGCTCTCTTCTAGGAATAATGTGAATAGCAGTGCTGCCTGATATCAGAAGTTCCTATAGTTAAGTGGTTTTGTGAGATGGAAGGACAGTGTATTAGACTATCATGAATGAAAGAAAGTGAATGGGTTCCTTACACAGCAGCACGACTAGCAAGACTTTTTAAATAATTCAGTTGGCAGTTAAAACAAACCAGACCATAAATATCCCCCTCGTGCTTCATGTTAACTTATACATCGTTTGAGCCATTCCATGTTTTTTGGAAGAACTTCCTGCTCAACTGTTTCCACTACTATTAAAATAATTTTGAACAGATGAGGAGCAGCAGTGCTGACTCTCCTCAGCAGGTCTTGCAGGCCTCATATTCCTACGCACAGGGGTACTGAAACAGCTGGACACAGAATGAGAAATTTTTTTTAAGTTGTGTGTGCATAATATGAGGTGCCGCCATTTATTTTCCTCCAAGACTATGAAAGCAGATAGAAGACTACCCATGAGTGAGACAATGGAGTCAAGAAGCAGGCAAGTTAATCTGATTAAGACTTCTCCCCTCCCTCTCTTGCTCCTCCAATTCCCGGTTTATGAAGACAAACAAAACTTTAACAATGTGAGAACACTGTGTACAATCCTTCACATAAGATTTGCCATACTGGGTCTGACCAAAAGGTCCATCAAGCCCAGTAACCTCTTTCCAACAATGGCCAATCTAGGTCACAAGTAGCTGGCAGGATCCCAAAGGATAGATAGATATCATGTAGAGATGTGAATCGTGTGCCAGATCGTCTTAACGATCAGATTCAGCTGGGGGGGAGGGGGGGGGAAATCTGATCGTTAAGATATGTGAATTGGAATTGTTTCTGATTCCAATTCACATCGCTAATTTTTTTTTTAGGGAGGCCTGCGCCGCTAAAAAAACCAAACAAAACACCCGACCCTTTAAATCGACCCCCCCCCCTCCCGACCCCCCCAAAACCTTTTAAAATTACCTGGTGGTCCAGGGCGGCCTCGGGGAGAGATCCAGGGGGGGCTCAGGGAGAGGAGAGATCCAGGGGGGCCTCGGGGAGAGATTTCCTGGCATCAGCTGTTCTAAAAAAAAATGGCGCCGATGCCCCTTTGCCCTTACCATGTGACAGGGTATCCGTGCCATTGGCCGGCCCCTGTCACATGGTAGGAGCACTGGATGGCCGGCGCCATCTTTAAAGGGGGTCGATTTAAAGGGTCGGGTGGGTTTGTTTTTTATCGGGCCATCAGCGCCATTTTAATTAGTGGCAGCCAAAATGGCGCCGATGGCCCGAGAGCGGGAGATTGCGCCGCGACCCCCCCCCCCCCACTGGACCACCAGGTAACTTAGCATTTTGGGGGGGGGGGGGTTCGGGAGGGTGGGGGTAGGGTAAGGAATTGGTTTTAAAGGGTCGGGGTGGGTTTAGGGGTTGTTTTGGTGTGCCGGTTTCCCGCCCTCCCCCAAATAATTCCCGTGCCTTATTTAACAATACAATACAAATGCCCCTGACGATAAATCGGGGGCATTTGTATTGTATCGTGCACTCTAACGATTTTGGACGATTTTAAAATTATCTGACGATAATTTTAATCGTTCAAAAATGATTCACATCCCTAATATCATGATCTTATCCCAGGGATAAGAAGTGGATTTCTGCAACTCTACCTTAATGGACCTTTGCTCAAGAAACTTGTCCAAACCTTTTTTAAATGCAGCTATACTAATAGCTTTCACCACATCTTTCCCCTTTTAAATACAGAAATTTCTGAACTAGAATGGACATATATTTATTTACAATTGCACTAAACAGGCAGTTGGTCCATGTCTATTTTAATCCTTTGTAAGAAACAATAGATCCTTACACACGTTTGTGGCTATGCGCATTTCATAATGATCTTAATGGAAGAAAAAAGATAACCCACCTCCCCCATAAACTGAAAATAAGGGAAGTCTAAAGAGACCACGTATGGTGGAGTTCAGTTAGGAAAGCTGAGTCATGTTTTCCAGTGTCCAAACCTAAAGGCTAAGCGATATCATAATTCATGCTGGTGTGTTCCGTCTTGTACAACACATTTATGAACGAATGCGTACTTGAATCATCAACCTGGTTATCTTCATGTCTGGAACTCATAGAAAAGTGCAAGATCATGTGGGCCTCCCCTGTTTTTGACAGTTTTCCCTTCCAGGATTATCTATATTTAACTCTTGTTTTCCTCAGTATTGTGCTGTTCTGAACTGTGCAAACAATTCTGCATTGAAGTAACTCTTAGAAATGTATTTTTAAAAAATCAGTTTGAGAAAAAAAAACAACCTGTCAAAGGCCAAGCATTTTCCAGTTATATGGCCACTTACATAGCTCAGGAATTTTGCAGAGCTAAAACCGTTGAGCTCCTTTACAAGGCTGGGAACTAGGCGAGTTTTAAAATGATTTTTACGCATGTTGAACTTCCTCAAGGTTATGGGTTATTTACCTCTGGGGACATAAAAAAATATTTTATGGAAGTTCTACATATGTCTGTTGAAGCAATTCTCCCCCTGTAACAGGCTTTATTTTCTTCCTGAGACTCCTTGTTCAATCACGTTGTTCCATCTATTCCAGATGGGGTAGATTTTCATAGGGTTTCGCGTGTAACCCCCGAAAACCTACCCCCAACCCCCCCTGCACGCGCCAAGCCTATCTTGCATAGGCTTCCGGCGCACGCAAAGCCCCGGGACACGCGTAAGTCCTGGGGCTTTCCTGGAGGTGTGTGTCGGGGGGGGGGGTGTGTCGCGACCGGTGTGTCATCGGAGAGCGTGACGCAGCCGGCGTGTCATCCGGGGGCATTCTGGGGGCATGGCTGCGGCCTCCAAACCAGCCCCCAGACCGGAACATGGCACGCAGCAGCCGGCCCGGTGCGCGCAAAGTTACGCCTGCCTCGAGCAGGCGTAACTTGTTCAACAAAGGTAGGGGGGGTTAGATAGGGCTGGGGGGTGGGTTAGGTAGGGGAAGGGAGGGGAAGGTGCGGGGGGGGGTGGAAGGAAAGTTCCCTCCAAGGTTGCTCCAATTTCGGAGCGGCCTCGGAGGGAACGGAGGCAGGCTGCACGCATCGACCCTGGATTTTAATGGATACATGCGGCTACGTGCATATCTATTGAAATCTCACATACTCTTGTTCACGCCTGGTGCGCGAAAAAAAGTACGCGTGTGCACAAATTTATAAAATCTACCCCGATATATTTAGGGGTAGATTTTATAATGTGCATGTGCTTCCCGGCACTCACACATGGACGCGCCGATTTTATAACATGCGCACACCAGCATGCCTCCGTCCCACCCCTCCCCACCCAGACCCCGCCCCCCTTTTCAGGGCCCAGCAATTATGTGCATATCGTCACTTACGTGTGTGGCTGGACCCTTTTGAAAATGCGCACAGGGCCCGGCCACAAGCATAAGTGACGATATTTGTGCGCGTGGCCGATTTAAGATTCAGCCGTTAGTTTGCTTTTCTGCACTTGAGACTGGGTGTATTTCTCTGCTTGTTTCTTTTGTTTCTGAATATGGTATTAGTATTGTTGTGTGCCTCTATTTCAAGACCTGAATATTAGTTTTCTTGGCTAAAGAATAATAGGCAAATTTTCAAAAGTTGAACATTTAGAAAATCAGCATATGCATGTAAATATATACTCGCGTATGTGCTATTTTATAAACCTCAAGATTCACCTGTAAGTTAGGGTCCATGAGTACATTTGCACGTGTAAGAAAGAGTAGGCTGGGGCTAGGCTAACATTTATGAGAGTAAATTGCAATAAGCAGTTTGTGCATGTAGATTTGGCAGCCTACTCGCATATATTTATATTTGCTCTGTGTTTGACATAAGTGATAGTAAATGCCTTAAAATTGAAATGCTGACTGGATGGGTGGTCTGGGTAAAATGGAGGGATTTGAGGCTGAAGAGCCAAGAGGGTCTCTATAACTTGGAGATGAACTGGGCAAACTGGTAGACTGATTGGTAAAACTGGTCATTTCATTATCGCACGCATGTTAGAAAATCTCCTGACCTACACACTTAAAAACCAGGTTACAGAGGATAAATGCCTGTAAATTACGTTAAGTAAGATATCCACACATATATTTTTAAAGTTAAACATAAAAATATGCAAGTATAGCAGTTGCCCACTTCTTATCTGGATAAATTCCAATTTATCCGTCTAAATCTGGAATGTGACATTTATCTGGACAGGTTCCTTTCCATCTGGCTAACGGCTCGATACAGTAAGGCCGCGGTAAAAACAGTGCGGCAGTGTCAGGCTCTTATCTGGACAAATTCTGATTTATCTCACTAAGGGGGTCATTCTCTAATGCTTTTCGCGTGCGATAGCTAGCTCAGGGTGGAGTCGGGCCCGGAAGAGGAGTCGGGACGGCACCGGAGCCGATGCTGCGGACACATCGCTGGCGGCGAAAGGTAAGATCCCTTATCGCCGCCAGTTTCGCGCCGAATAACTACACCTTTTATGGTGTAGTTATTCGAAGTGAAAGCCGGCAGCGATTGCACCACGGAGGTACGATCGCTGCCGGCTATCACAGGACCACCCCCCCGCCCCCTGTTACCGCCGGATTCTCTAAGGTCTGCGTAAGTAGCAGAAAAGCCACTATTTAGCTGGTTAAGTCTTAAAACGCTACTTATCCAGCTACGTCAGATAACTGGACAAATCTAAAAAGCACTATTTATCTGTCTATTTGACTTATCCAGATAAGTAGCTCTGTTTGAGACTTATCCGTTTATCTGACGTAGCTGGATACGTAACGTTTTAAGACTTATCCGGCTGCTGGATAGGTTGGAACGTATCTGGATAAATGAAACATGCATTTATATTATTAATGTGTAAACCGTAGAGATAGAGACATGGTGCTCTGTATAATGGTATAGAAAAGTTGTATAAATAAATAAATGTGCACATTGTTTTTTATACCACGTGCATATTGCAGGGTACATTTGTGCATATTTTATAACCTGCATATATCATATATGCGCAGGTTATAAAACAGCAGTAGATTTTCACTCACACATATACATGCATATACGGGCAAGCACGCAGCTGTTTGAAGGTTACCCTCTATGAATGTGTCTGGACCTATCAAGGATCACGCAGGAGAGGAGGAAAAGCTTTTTGGTTTTTAGGCAAGACGACATTGGAAGCTTCTTGTGTTTTAAGATATCCTTGTAAATATACTGTAAAATTAAGTATAATAACAAATGTTATGTTTTCTTTGCTCTTGAGAGTATTGACATCATCACCAGCTCCCAGTTAGATTCAGTGTTTTGATTGTTTAAAATGCAGGAGATCTCATGCTAAGGCTGTTTTCTTTGTGTGTGTGTGTCTTTCTAATTTCCTTTTCATCCCCTAGATTGCTGATATATTTATGAATGGGGTTGATCTGTTTGTGTAAATTACTGCTTTGCTTTTTTGTTTTTTTTTCCCCATTTGTATTTCTGTGCAAAATGATAGGCTTTGTTCTGGATATTGTCAAACAATAAATATAAAGTCAAATTCGCTAAAAAAAAATATATATATATATATTTTTTTTTTTACCTCCTCGCTTTGACTTGTAAATGCAGGACTGTGGGGCATGCGCATCTAGAATAAAAAGGGGAAAAGGAAAAAAGAGCTGTCAGAGAGCCAGTTTTATCGGAAAGCAGGAAGATCAGAGGTTCTGTTTCCTAGGGTACTTACAGCCTCAGCCAAAGAAAAGCCAAGAAGGTCAGGGGGAACAGAAAAAGTGTTTCATCTTTCACCTCTGCAGCAGCAACCCTGAAAGAAAAGCAGGAGGGGATTGTTACTAACCCTGTGCATGGGATTAGTATCTTTGCCTAGTGTGCCTGATTTTCAAAGCCATTTTCCTCCCGCGTAAACCTGGTTAGAGACCAGACCGGGGCTCGGTGCACGGATGTTACCTGCTTCCCTGCGTGGTTTCTGCTACATGCATTGAGGGAGAGGCTTTCTGGAGGGGCGGACTTGGGACTCTTCCGCGCAAAACCTTTCTGATTTCCAAAAATAGTGCATGCAAGTTCCCCCGCACAGCTTTGCCAAGGTTATTGTGTGTGCACGCTCCCCAAGGCTACTCATTGCACAATTTCAAAAGCAAATTTATGCACACCAAGTTTACTTTGAAAAGCTGGAGGCAAAGTCTGCACGTAAAAAGGCGCACAGAGACTTTAATCCGCAGTGCACAGTTACAAAATGACCCTTCCCTGTATCTATGGGAATAAAAAAGCTTCATGAATCGGAGTCCCTAAAGGGCTTTGCACACTGAAGCGGACAAAATGGCCCTAAGGGCTCAGACTGAGCAGCTCTCATTCATCCTATGGCACCTTGTGTTATTGGAAAAATCTGCAGATAAGAAGATGCTAGTGCCTTAAAAAGATACAGATTTCTAGTTGTACATTCAGATTATCCTTTTTTTTAAAACTGGTGAAAATATATGCTATTAGCATTATTCAAAGGATGCATTTAACTCAATGGTTCTCAGACCTGTCCTACAGGCAGCTGAGTTTTCAGGTTAGCACAGTGAATGTGCGTGAAATAAATGGGCACATCCTGGGTCTTCAATGTATGCAAATTTATCTCATGCACATTCCCTATGAAAATCTGGTTGCAGGGTCAACAGGACAGTTCTGGGGACCACTGATTCATCTAGTCTGACTTTTCTCCAGGCTGCATTTCAGTGCACAATTAATTCAAGATTGCAAGATTGCAGCAGTTGTACTGTTTAGCTTCACATCTTTCCTTTAAATTAGCTGGCGAAAATAAAATTGAAAATTAAGGGAAATCTTGAGGGTAGGAGTTGTTCTGATGGTCTCAGTATTATTCTTGCATAGCACAAAACAAAATTCAACTAGAACTTACGTTGTAACTAAGGTTTTAAAACAAGAATATTTGACCCTGCCTTTTTTCTCATCACTCCCTACTTCTTGTTAAGGAACACCTGGAATGACACAGGTGGAGTATAATTCAGTTACAAATGTTTCAGTTTAAGTGACCCTCTGGTTCTCTATAATAAATGATTTGGAAGCCAAGACATTGAATTTTGACTAGAAACATTTTTAGAGCAGATTTTGACCCCATGACAAAAAATGTAATATACAGACTTTGGGGGGCCAGGGATTTCAGTTTGCTATAACCAAGGTTTGCTATTAATAAGAACCATTCCAACAGCTAAAAATATATAGGCAACTAATTTAAAATAAGCATCATTTTCAATCATTTCTTAGTCAATCATTGGCGCGTGCTGTATCTAGAAGTGTCATTCCATTACAGGAACGCTGGAGGACTGTAAATGTTCCCCAAAGGCACACAACTGTTTTGCTGTGTTTCACACACCTGATATATAGCTGTCTCATGTATTACTTCTGATGGGCAAATGATCGAGGCACAGGAAGCATAATATCAAAGCAAGTCTTAGGAAAAACATCTAAGAGTTAGGATTTTCAGTCAATACCAACTAGAGTTATTAAAACTGTTAGATAATTTAATATACAAAACAAAATGGGCAATATGGTAATGATTTGAAAAAACAAAGCTGGATTCATTTCTATTTCAAGTCATGAACACGCACTCAAAGTAAATATGAAATATTACATTTTGTTCAGAATATACTATGCATGGCTGAATTCAGATTGCCAACTTAATTCTTTTTTTCTTTTTAATCAAAAACTTTACTTATAAACTTATGTATAATTTTGAAGTTTCAGAACTTTGGAGAAAAATATGAAAAATTACCTTCAGGTCTCATAAGAGGTCCTTGATGAGTTGTTGATAGAAAAACAGCAAAATAATACATCCAAGTGATTTTTTTTTTTATCTGTTGGCAACATTTAAATGCTGTACAAAATTGGGTGGTGGCCAATCAGCAGTGTCCCTACAGCAGTACTGCATCATCTGAACTTCCAATTATAGATACTTGTAAAGATTAAATATGTTATTAGATCTGCTTTTAACCAGGGTCTCTTATTATGTTTAATAACAAGTTATGAAGTTAGCTTAGAGAAGTAACATTCAAAATGTTTTCTCACCACAAATGCTGCAATTTCTGCCAGTTGTGACTTTCATCTCAATGGGGTTGAAATCGAAATCTTTCACTATATTCAGTACTAAGTGTCCATATATCACAGAATTTGTTTCAAGCACAATTGGCATTGCATGGAGAGATGATGAAGTCATTTGGTAATAGGTTGTCAACATTTCCGTACAAAGTAAAATCAACCAGCTTTCTACTCTTCATTTATTAAGGAAGCCAGAAAAGTCAATGCTATTTGCTTATTTGTTTTTTTTTCCTCTGTAACGAGGATGATTTGTGGGCTGGCCTTTGCTTTATGACACAAGTGACTCTCATCTGATGCACTTTGGCTGTGTTGCAAAAGGTGATGCCCTTAAACTCCTGGTTGGGAGGGAAGGCAACTGCTGTCACAGTCACCACCCCTTCTGGAACAAGAATAACGGTCAGTGGTTGCTTTCAGTAGGAACGTGCTGTCATTTTAAAACATGACAACAACAGTGATGTTGTTATATCGTTTTCTGTTGCTTCCTATCTGAAATGACATAAAAACTAATGAAATTTCATTTATGTTGTTTATGTTTGTTTTTTTTTAGTACACATGAAAGCGCATGCTGTTCATAAAGGGCCAGATTTTAAAAGCCCTACGCGTGCCGGGCCTATTTTACAAAGGTCTGGCGACACACGTAAAGCCCCGAGACGCATCTAAGTCCCAGGGCTTCGATAAAGGGGCGGGGAGGGGGCAGGGCGGGGGCCAGAGGCCTCCGGCACGGCAGCCATTTGCCACGGAGTTGGAGGATCGCGTGCCGGCAGGCTGCCGGTGTGCGCAACCTGCACCTGCCCAGAGGCAGGTGCAAAAGGTAGGCCAAAGGTCCGGGGGAGGGGGGTCTAGATTAGGGCTAGGGGGGCGGGAGGGTTAGGGGAAGAGAAAGGGAGGTTAGTTTAGGGGGTTGGGAAATTCCCTTCCAGGCTGCGGGCGTCAGCGCATGCAGGGTGCACAATTGTGTACCCCCTTGCATGCGCCGACCCCCGATTTTGCGCATGTTATAAAATTGGGGCATCCATGTGTAGCTTTGCAAATTTACCCCAAAATTTAATGAAAGTACATGCACTGTTAAAAATACTTATGCTGTAAAATAGAGCGCATACTAAAAACAAAGCAAAACATAACAAATATATACAAGGGAAAATGAAACAACATAACGAGCTGAAACGGTTTTTTCCATGCACACCCCTGCTGCTCAGAAGGAATTGTTGAGCTGTCAGCAAGGGGAAACTGAATCATTAGGGTCAATCTTCGGGGGCTAGTAGTGGGATATTTTAATTGGACAAAGCCTTGAAATTAAAAAAAACAAACAAACACTTGACTATCCAAGAGTCAAGCCAGCGTTAACAATTATATATCTTATCACAAATGATTTCATAGCATTCAGGGGTTATTAGCAGAAAATTCAATATCAGCCAGCTGGGCCCAAAATATGGATTTAAGAGAATTCATGCAAAGCAGGTGACCATTCTATGGGCCCTGTGTACTTAAGCATTTTCCCAGAGATACAAAATGGGAGGAAACCTTTAGGAAATAGGCTCCTATGTTTGGCGAGTTTTTGACAATTTGTGAACACTTTTTCCCTCTTACTATTAGAGAACGTATAAAGTAGTCCAAAAGAAGCAACTGAAATTCAAGTTTTGAACCCCAGAAAAATACCGGCAGGACCTCATACTTTTCAGGAAATAGAGCAGACTGTAAGAAGTAGGTTAAATAGGCAAAAGTATTTAGAAAATCTAGACATGGCCCTTTCCTCAGTTTGGTTTTGGTCCTTTTCATCCAGGCTCTAATAAATCATTTAAAAAACCGCTTAGCAAATGTATGAGTTTCCTTTGGGAGAGCCTTTCTTTTATGATGAATGCAAAAATAAAAGATACTATTTTTTTTCACTTAGGCTAAATATCATAAAAATATCAAATACTGTGTTCTTATCTCATGCTTATTCAAGAATGTTAACTTAAGTAGCTATTGGGTGCAAGTCTACTCACAGTGTCTATTATTGGATCTCTCGCTGAATATGCAAGAGGTACCTCCCTTATTTAATGTAACGGAGACAGCAATGAGAGAGAAGGATAGAATCGGAAGAGTGTCAGTACTGTTTATTAAGCAACATTCTTTTGGCCTTCCTAACATAAAAAGGAACATTTTCAAAGGCTTAATCTAGGATCTGTGTATGTAATTGTTGTGTCCGTCAGTTCCCGACGCCCTCTCTCTGCCCTCCTTACCTCTTTGGCGCCTCCCTCTTCGACCGCGGAAAGATTGGCTGTCGCGGCGTCCTCCTGCTGAAGTCCTCCGGCATCCCCGGACCGGCTAGATGCTGCAACCCGCCATGTTTCCTGGAGGCCTAGGGGCGCACGCGTGGCACAGCCCCCGACTGAAGTACCGGCGATGGCGCGAACCTCAGGGGCGTCCCCCTGAGATGACGTCACCCGCGACAGATTTAGGCCCTGATTTACTAAGGCTTTTCTCCCATTCTGTGTCTATGGGAAAACTGCTTAGTGAATTGGGCCCTGAGTTAGCAAGGAACGGACTCTCTACGGGTTACACTACCTAAGCTACTCTGCCTCCTCAGACTTACCAGGGGTACCCGCTCCTCGGGGGCCTCGCTCTCTCCTCGCTCATCGAGGGCCCTTGTTCCCAGACTTGCTCCATATTCTCTTCTGCCTGGAAGTCATCGCTGCCAACTACATCAGTGAGTTACCATCGCTCTCTCAGAGCTTTCCCTGGAACCAGGTACTCACTCGAGGGCCTATACATCCCAGCTCCAGGGCTTCTATGAGACATTGTGTGAGTGTTACCATCAGGTTAAAAGACAGGAAACAGAGAGTAGGACTAAATGGTCAATTTTCTCACTGGAAAAGAGTAAACAGTGGAGTGCCTCAGGGATCTGTACTTGGACCGGTGCTTTTCAATATATATATAAATGATCTGGAAAGGAATACGACGAGTGAGGTTATCAAATTTGCAGATGATACAAATTATTCAGAGTAGTTAAATCACAAGCAGACTGTGATACATTACAGGAGGACCTTGCAAGACTGGAAGATTGGGCATCCAAATGGCAGATGAAATTTAATGTGGACAAGTGCAAGGTGTTGCATATAGGGAAAAATAACCCTTGCTGTAGTTACACGATGTTAGGTTCCATATTAGGAGCTAGCACCCAGGAAAAGGATCTAGGCATCATAGTGGATAATACTTTAAAATTATCGGCTCAGTGTGCTGCAGCAGTCAAAAAAGCAAACAGAATGTTAGGAATTATTAGGAAGGGAATGGTTAATAAAACGGAAAATGTCATAATGCCTCTGTATCGCTTCATGTTGAGACCACACCTTGAATACTGTGTACAATTCTGGTCGCCACATCTCAAAAAAGATATAGTTGCGATGGAAAAGGTACAGAGAAGGGCAACCAAAATGATAAAGGGGATGGAACAGCTCCCCTATGAGGAAAGGTTGAAGAGATTAGGGCTGTTCAGCTTGGAGAAGAGACGGCTGAGGGGGGATATGATAGAGATCTTTAAGATCATGAGAGGTCTTGAACGAGTAGATGTGACTCGGTTATTTACACTTTCGAATAATAGAAGGACTAGGGGGCATTCCATGAAGTTAGCAAGTAGCACATTTAAGACTAATCGGAGAAAATTCTTTTTCACTCAACGCACAATAAAGCTCTGGAATTTGTTGCCAGAGGTTGTGGTTAGTGCAGTTAGTGTAGCTGGGTTCAAAAAAGGTTTGGATAAGTTCTTGGAGGAGAAGTCCATTAACGGCTATTAATCAAGTTTACTTAGGGAATAGCCACTGCTATTAATTGCATCAGTAATATGGGATCTTCTTAGTGTTTGGATAATTGCCAGGTTCTTGTGGCCTGGTTTGGCCTCTGTTGGATACAGGATGCTAGGCTTGATGGACCCTTGGTCTGACCCAGCATGGCAATTTCTTATGTTCTTATGATCTTATGTTCGGTACATGAACACTGCATACCCTGCCTACTCACTATATTTCAGTTCTCTATAGCTCAGCCTCCAGGGATCGCTGTTCCAGTATCTGAGGGACTACAGCCCAGCCGGGCATTCCAGCTCACTACCGCCACCTCTGGCACTGACAATGGTCAGTATACTGTCTAATAAAAGAACTAGTGTGTGTCTGCCTCCATACTCTAAGCCTGACCGGTGGTTCCTCTCGGAATCTCTCCCCGGGGGCGTGGTCATCTGCCACCGGTCCAAGGATCCACCACAACTCTCCTAAATAACAACAGATTGCTAACTCCTATCTGCTTGCTATTCCCAACAGATAGCAGCTCCTTAACAGCTCCCAACAGTAATGTAAGCAGTTACGTGGATAGGTTTGCTGAATCTGCGGTAATGGACTCTCAGCTACCTGTAAGTTTGTTTGTACATTCACAACAAACCTTTAACGGCATTAAAAAGAGGCTTTCAGTGGGGGATGTTTCAGGGACAACTACACGCATATATTTTATTTGTTTCAAAAGTATACATACATAGCGGGCATGTTGCGAATGAGCAAACTCTATGTAGTCCTTCAACACTGCTTAAGTGTATGCGCGGACCTTTAGCTGCATAACAAACTAGCACATTTTTTTTCTATGGCAGGCCCAGCCCCGTGGAATAGTCTCCTGCTGGAAATCAGAGCAGAAAAAGATCTGCTTCATTTTAGGGAGCTGCTACAGTCTTATTTATTTACCGTCGCCTTCCCTGACTGATGTGACTTCTGCCTCTGGTCAAGTGTCCGGTAGCTTTTGCTCCTTATTTACTATTGCTGTTCAATATTATGTAATTGCTTGTTATTGTTTGTCTGATTTTATTTTGCATACTTTTTGTACTCCTCTGAGATTTGCAGATCAGTGGAAAAGAAGTTTGTATAAATAAATAAATACATAAAAAAAGTGGATATTCAAACACAGACATCTTGTTTTTAAAAATCAGCTGGGCATGTGAGACCTGAAAGTAAGCAACTATTTTTTCCATCAGGCATTCTATGGAAAACTGATTCAAAAATGTTGAATCAGCATTCCAAAAATAGAATATAGTTTTGCATAATGGGCCGGATTTTAAAAGGGTTACACGCATAAGTTATGCACGTAACCCTCTTAAAAGGCCCCTGCGCGCGCTGAGCCTATTTTGCATAGGTTTGGCGGCACGTGCAAGCCCCGGGATGCGCGTAAGTCCCGGGGCTTTGCAAAGGGGGCGTGTCGGGGGCATGTCGGATGGGCGGCGCAAATTTCGGGGCGGGGCGGGAGGCGTGTCGGGGGCGTGACGCCGGCCCGGGGGCATGGTCGAGGCCTCCGGACCAGCTCCCGGGTCGGGTGATGGCGCGCCAGCAGCCTGCTGCCGACAAAGGTAGGGGGTTTTAGATAGGGCCAGGGGGGGTGGGTTAGGTAGGGGAAGGGAGGGGAAGGTGAGGGGAGGCGGAAGGAAAGTTCCCTCCGAGGCCGCTCCGATTTCGGAGCGGCCTCGGAGGGAACAGGTTGTATCTCCAAAAGCTGGACAATCCTATCTAAAATGCATCAAGGCAGTTGAACAGATCAGGCTAAAATTAACACTCAAAGGTAAGGTGGAAATGTTAAGTCTTCAAATGGAATTTGAAGAATGGGAAAAAAGTTGAAAAGGGGGGGGCAAAACACTGACAGGTCATTAGTTAAACATTAAACATGTCAGCAGATAAGGACCACCTGACTCACCCAGTCTGTCCATCTGTGACTGCCTTCTGTCCTGCCATAGATTTGTGCTCTTTTTCTCCCCTTGCCCTGTTACTAAGGTTGCTCTCTCTGTCCAGAGCAAGGCTGACTTACGACACTGTTTTGATTCTTATCCTATCATCTCCTCTGGAAGTCTGTTCCAGGTGCCTACCACCCTCTCAGTATAAAAGTATATTCTTGCATTCCTTTTTGAGCCTCCCTTCCATTTCCTTCATATGATAACTGCTTGCCCCTGAACTCACTTTTATGAAAAATGCTTCCTTCTGGATCTTAATCGAAACCTGCTATATATGTAAATGTGTGCATCATCTCCTTACTCCCTTCTTTGCTCTAGAAAGTGCATTGTTGGCCTGATTTTAAAAGGGCCACGTGCGTAAATAACGGGGGTTACTCTCATGGCTGGGCCTTGCGCACGCTGCGCGCATTTTCGGAAGGGCCTGGCCACACGCGTAACCCTGTTACGCGCCGGAGTGCCGGGCCTCTCCAAAGGGGCGGGCCGGGAGGGGTGGGGTGTGTGGGGTGGGGTGGGTCAGTGCCATTAGCCGCTGTCCCGGGGAAGTGCACACCAGCAGCTGGCTGGCACATGAAGATTTCTTCTGCCCCCGGAGGAGCAGTAAGTAACGAAATAAAATAATTAGGGATAGGTAGGGTTAGGTTAGGGGTCAGGGAGGAGAGGGGAAGAGGTAGGAAGGGTTGGGTTAGGGATAGGAAAGTTCCCTCACAGTCCATTCTTTAATTGGTGCGGACTGAGAGGGAACTGGGGGAGGCCCAATTGCGTCGTCGCACGTAGGTTATAAAATCCTCCCCCTACACACGCACATGTGCTCATGACCATTGGACTACGTGGCATGCACACGTTATAAAAACAGCGCGTCCATGTGTGCGCACCAGGAACCACACGCACATGGATGCGTGCGCTGTTTTGAAAATCTCCTCATATCATTTAGCTCTGTTGTTGCAGACAGATGATTTAGCAGTAAAGAGATATGTGCCAGCCACTGTGGCTAGATTCTGAACTGAAGTATTAAAGGTAGAAATTAAAAGAATGTGATGAATTAAATGGTCATTGAGGTAGACAGTAGGATGTCCATAATTTGAAAAAAAATTAGGATAATTTTGAACTGCATTTTTAGGGAAATAGTGAGCCAGCAATGTTCTGTAAGGTTTGGGATGATATAGACAAAGTCTTTGAAAGAAAGCAAACTGAAATATTCTGGACATACTGCAGAGGAGGGAATTAGAAGTAGATATTAAGACCCGTGCACGTTTGCTGGCGCGCGCACATGGACACAGCGATTTTATAGCATACACGGGTGTTATAAAATCAGCTAGATGCGCATACATGTGTGCACAATTTTATATTGACGCTCTTTGCGGTAATACCTATGCGAAGCGCTAAGGTAACGCACATTCTCGATAAATAGGCTATTACCATAACACATGCCCCTTTTTATATCGCATGCGATATTTACTGCTTTTTGATAAATCTAGGCCTAACCGGGTAGGTTTTTCAGTTATCCAGCCTTGTATATGGCCGGAGAACGTACTATTTAACCGGATATCTTGAAAAGATATCCGGCTATGGAGCGCTGTCATCTACCAAACAAAAGAAAAATAAGTTGCCCCCATCCCACCCCTCCCCCCCCCCCCAAAGTATAATGTAAGTGTATCCTAACCTCCCCGCCCCTAAACTTTTTAAGATAGTATTGATTTGCCCAGGATTGTCAACCGGGCCCCCCCTTCCTGATTCTACCTTCAAAACGAGCTCATTCTGCCTCCCAACCACCCACAAGGAGAAAGTGTCGCTCATACACCCCATCCCCATCGCTCTGTCCTTTCCTATCCCCCACCAATATCTGTTTCTTCTCAGCCAGGAACAAGGGACCCTCCTACCCCCACTCCCGGCACCTCCAGCGCTGCTCTGATAGAAGCTTGAATTCGGCTAGGTTAGCTGGGATATCTCAGCACCTCTCCAGAACGCCCCTGAAATACCCCTTTTTTATATGGCTACATTTTAGCTGGGTAAGTAGTTATCTGACTGTAATTCAGCTGGATAAGTGGCTGAATATTCCGCTTTAGTCATTTAGATGGATAACTTGTGAACTATCCGTCTAAATGGCTTTTGAATATGGACCTCAGAAGTATTATCAAAAGTGGAATATGCACAAGCTTTATAAAATATCTGCCTCTATGTTTATTTCTGGGTTATTACATACAAATTGTTACGATTATCATGCATGTAAAATAAATGCAAATGTTTGTATCAAATGAGTAAAGTATGCATGTTCCTGCATTAAAATTAAGTGAGTACTGAAACATATGCATGTATTTTGTGGGCAGAAATAGGCAATATTTTATGAACTGTGCACCTTCCACCACACAGTTTGGGAAATGCTAGCATAAATCTCCACAGGCTCACTTCCATTACGCAAATGGTGTCCCGTGGGCAGTTTGGAAAGTTGGGCTGTAAGTACAAAAATGTCAGGAGAATACTGCACGGTATTCTATGGGGGTAATTTTAAAACAGCCTACCTAAATTAGATGGCAAAAATGCTTGTTAAGCTACATCGGTTTTGAAGGGAGGACTTATGTGTAGGAAGGCTGCTTTGAAAATTATCCCACCAAATTTACCCATACTCGATCATATCCACTTGTACGTGTGCAGGAAATTTTCAGTGAGGTTTGCATGCATACTTTTGAAAATCCTACCTATTTGCAAACAGAGCAGCAAATACATTTCTATTCAGATTTAGAGTTGGGACATGTAGAACTTACAATATTTGAATTGGTAATAATAATAACCTCTTTATTTACTTTAGAAAGGGTGAAGTACTTATGGGGGCTGTCCAGAGATAGAAAATGCACAGAGGCCCCATCTTTAAAGCAATAGACAATTGCAGTAAATCCCTGGGCTGGCTGACTGCTCTGGGGGTACGCCATGGGTATCTGTGACCAGGTATGAGCCTACCACAGGTATCTGCAGTGTGTAAGCAATGATTGCTGAAAAGCAGCCCATTAACAACTTAAGAGCTGTGACTGTAGAATAATCTCATATTCTGTATTTTTTTTATTTTATTTTGTTTGCTAGGGAAAACATGCAAACGACTTAACTTTGTTAAATTGTTCATCGTAAATACAGCATATTTTAACTCAGCAACTCCAGGGAGAAGAAATAACTTGCTGGAGTCATTACATTAACTTCAGACATATAACTCTTGACACACGGTTTGTCTGATTCCATAAACACACAATAGAAATGCGATTCAGGTCTACCTTTTTTTTTTTTTAATGTCAATCAGAAAGTAACCTGGTCTGAAAAGGTCTCATAAAACAAGAGTCAGTTTTCCTAGAAAAAAGACGCCGAGCATGTTTTCATCTCATTAAACCTGGAGTTTTAATTACCCGTCTGAGGCAGAGAGAGGGCCAGAAATGTGCTGAACTGCTCTGAAAGATGAAAGCAGTAACTCAAAAACATCAGCAAAAGATCAGGAACCCAATGCTGCAAACATGTTTTCTAATTACAACAGCTCCCGTTGTAAGTATCCATTCCTAATTTACACGTCTGGCTTCTTTGTTTTGTGCAACTTGGGCCAGTGTTGATGGGTAAGGCAAACAGGACTCTCTCCATTGTAATGTGAATTGTCTGAAAGGGCTATCAGGCATGCAGTGGAAGATAGGAATCTAATATGGTGTTTACTGCACGACTTTGACGTATTTGATAGCTCAGAATAAGTACTTACAAGCAAAATCAAGCTCCGGTGGTTTTGATTTAACGTGAGTATTAAAGGAAGGTCAATGAAAAAGCATCATTCAAGTACTGTATCTACTCAGTTTTATTGTGACATGCTTAACTAAGCAATTCAGATACAGCAGGAGCAGGCAGTCACTGATTGTAATCCAACTGAGTTCTGAAAGCTCTGGCAGGATCTGTGGCTTTCTTCCCTTTCATGGCAGCTGGACATTAGTTTGTCTTCTGTGGGTGTGTAGGAGAATGGGGAATATGCAGCACGCAATAGAAACTCACCACAGGACCGTGTTCTCTAATGCTGCTTTAAAGGAATATTTTACCTCAACGGAAGAGATGGAGAGGAAGCATTTCAAAACCAAAGGGCTATCAGGCATGCAGTCTCTGCGTCAGCTCCAGATAGAATTCCTGTTGGGTTGCTTGAGAAACACAGAACTTGCAATCAGAGATGTACAAAGCCAACTGCAGTAAATGCAAAACCAGGGAGTTTTAGGGTTTCTCATTTTGGCGGCTAAATTTGCAAAAAAAAAAAAAAAAAAAAAAGATATATATATATATATATATATATATTTGACTTATTCCTGCTTTGGTTATCTTTCGTTTACGTGAATTTGTTACTCTAGTTTTTTCCCTCTGTTAAACTGTAAACCGATCCGATATGGTAATCTACTATGAAGGTCGGTATATTAAATTGTTAAATAAAATAAATAAATAAAATATATATATATAACTTGCTAAAATCTTGCCTTTAGAATTTGATGTTCAAATTTTGTATGAAAGAAATTTAAATGCCCCTTAATGTGGTGCCACTTGAAGGTTATTTTATTGGATCTGGGAAAATGAGAATTGGAAAGATAATCTACAAAGGGATATACGCTAGGGATGTGCAATTGTTTTTCCCGAATTAGGCAATTTCACCACATTTAAAAATACACCAATACCATATTCTTTCACATCCCATCCATTCAACACATTCACACTTCAACCTGTGCAAAAAATTTTTACAAAAAATTCCTCAAAATTCACATTTAGATTTTTTATTTAGATTACCTCCACGTCTACTGTGAATCTCTTGCAAAACAAAGAAACGAAGTTCTTCTACCAAATGTTGTTGTTCCTGCCAATGTTTTACCAAAGGTGCTGTCTCCACTCCATTTCTAATCCTACTATAATCCTATAATACAGTGCCCTTGTGGGCTCTTCTATGTCGGAAAGACATCAAGAGTGATTAGACTTCGCATACTTGAACATTGTAGTAGGATTAGAAATGGAGTGGAGACAGCACCTTTGGTAAAACATTGGCAGGAACAACAACATTTGGTAGAAGAACTTCGTTTCTTTGTTTTGCAAGAGATTCACAGTAGACGTGGAGGTAATCTAAATAAAAAATTATTGCAAACGGAGCAGCGATGGATTTTCTCTTTGGGAACTATGTGGCCAAAGGGATTAAATGATAAAATTGATTGGGTGGCATGTCTTTGAGTTTTGAGAACTGTTTTATGGAAATGAACCATTGTGCTGATAGGTTTGAATTTGGCGGGTGATTGAGGGGTGGAGTGTGGAGAAATACTTGGTTGTGATTGGTTCGATGGACTTTAAAAGTTTGGAGGATATGGAAAGTCATACTTCCGCTGACTCACTCGGTTTGGATGTTTTTTGAAGGTTTGGTCACGGCGTTTTTTGCTGAAATGAAGAAAAGGTAGGATTCTCTTATATAGCCTAAGTATGTGTGAAAATTTTCTCTTTGGAGTTTTGAAAAGTTTAAGTTTCCTGAATTACTTGTCTCTAGGTGAAGTGAGATATTTTTAAATGATGTGAAAAAAGAGTCGGGGATATCTGCTGCACGTCCAGGAGAGATTAGCTAGGACGTTCAGGTAAAATAGCTAATGATGAAATGTTTTAGAATAACTTTGAAAGATGTTAAAATTAAAAATTTTTTAGAAAATATTAATTAAATTTGTAAAATGTTTGTAGAAAAACAATTCCTTTGGATATCGATTGAGGACAAGAACATAAGCAGTAGGAGACTTTACAAAAGCTCTCCTGAAGAAGCCTGACGAGAGGCGAAACATGTCGAGAGGATAAAGATATATTGAAGTGTTTGACGTTTTTGGGAACAAAGAAGAAATGTGGTGAAATCGGACTCTCTCTGCTTATAAAAAACATATGAAACAGCTGTTGTGTATCTAAATGTGAATTTTGAGGAATTTTTTGTAAAAATTTTTTGCACAGGTTGAAGTGTGAATGTGTTGAATGGATGGGATGTGAAAGAATATGGTATTGGTGTATTTTTAAATGTGGTGATCCGGGGTATATTTGGGGAAAAAAATTGTTTGGGAGTTTTTAATATTTTTGTTATTAATAAAGATTGAGAAATATATTTATATGTCACTATATTTTGTTGAATACTGTCATATGACAGGGCAAAGGTAGCACCGGCATCATTTTCTATCAACGCACTCGTGGCCTGAGAGTGGAAGATCACAACGGGACCCCCCCACTAGACCCCAGGTAATTTAAGACATTTTGGGGGGGTTCGGGAGGGTGGGGGATTTATTTTAAAGGGTCGGGGTGGGTTTTAGGGATGTTTTAGTGTGCCGGTTTTCCCGCCCTCCCCTGATTTACGATTTACACGATATTTTAAAAAACAAAACCGCGACGATTCGATTCCCTCCCCCCCCCAGCCGAAATCGATCGTTAAGACGATCACACGATACACATCTCTGATTTGTGGTACTGAGGATTAAGTTTATTGTGCCATACTTCATCAGAGTTTTCAACAGTAAATAAGTTAATTTTGGACACTAACTCAGTGGCTCTAGTGTTTAATTTGGCGCACACATAGTGAAAGAAAAGTACCCTTTTCTCAGGGACAAGAAAGAAGGCGCAAAGGGTCACCCCCTCCCCCCCCCCCCAACAGAGGATCCTGACCTTGAGGGAAAGAGAACAATGTTAGAGCTAGCCAGGCGTGGTTTCAGTCCTGAGGAGACTATTAAATCTTTTATGGTCCTATCAGAGTGCAGTAATCTCAACGGGATAGGGTTACAGGGACATGAGAAATGCCATGCTGGGTCAGACCAATGGACCACCAAGACGAGCATCCTGTCTCTGAGAGTGGCCAGTCCAAGTCGCTTGAAAATATTCAGTAGATCCAATTGGTGAGATCCATTCCCTGATGCTCACTCCCAGAAGTAAATGGTGGAAAACCTCCAGGTCTACCTGGCTAAAAATTGTTAAAAGACCTGTCCTGCAAAACAATTTCTTAAACTTTTTTTAAACTCAACTATACTACTAGCTTTGACTACATTTTCTGTCTAAAATGTGCTACTTATCCGGCTATCTTAATTAGCCAGATAAATTGAGCTTTTTTTTTTTTTTTTTTTTTTACTTATAAGTGATGTTGTAAGACTTATCTGGCTACTAAAAGTGTTGTCTGTTTAGTAAAACGATGCCATATGAAAGGCACATGTTGCGCGCCCTGTCCGCGCTAAGCCCTGCTCATCTCTCCAACTCCTCTGCAGGTCCCGGGTCGGCCTCTCCAGCAGCAGCCGCAAGCTCCTCCAGGCCTTGGCGTCCCGCAGTGGCAGTTGCCAGGCATTCCTCAGCGCGCCAGGCCTCACGGCGGGGCTCAGCGTCCTCCGTGGCATCGGCCCCACCCCTAGGCAGGGGCGGGTCCAAGCTCCATGGAGTGCCCTGATTGAACGTAGTACAAGAGGAAGTGCCTGCCTGCACTTCCTTGCCTTGGCAATCGGGTCAACACCGTGTGTGTACTAGTTTGCCTCCGTGTCTCATCGCCTGTTCCAGCCTTGTTCCAGTCCTGTTCCAGCGACCTTCTGTTCCAGCGTCTGTCTGTTCCTGCATTCCCCCAGGAGTTCCTCTTGGACTGTCTCTCTGGTACTGACCTCTGCCTGCTCTTGACCACGCTGATCGCTGCCTGGATACTGACCTCTGCCTGCTCTTGACCATGCTGATCACTGCCCGGATACTGACTTCTGCCTGCCTCCTTGACCACATCTGATCTCTGGAACCTGACCCCTGTTTTGGCTGACTACTCTCGGTCTGATCCTTGGAACTTGACAACCTGCTTTGGCTGACTACTCTCGGACTGATCTTTGGAACTTGACCTCTGCAAAGATTGAGAAATATATTTATATGTTACTATATTTTGTTGAATATTATTGCTGTGTGATATATTAGATTAATTGCCATAAGTATTGTATCCTGTCATATGACAGGGCAAAGGTAGCGCCGGCGCCATTTTGGTTCCTGTCCCCGATGTCACGAGCATAGAAGATCGCTCCCGGACCCCCGCTGGACCCCCAGGGACTTTTGGCCAGCTTGGGGGGCCTCCTGACCCCCACAAGACTTGCCAAAAGTCCAGCGGGGGTCCGGGAACGACCTCCTGCACTCAAATCGTGTTGCCGTACGGCCGGCGCCATTTTGCCGGCGCCATTTTTTGGGAATTCCTATTAAATATCGCCTCTAACGATTTTTGACGATTTAAAATATATCGGATGATATTTTAAATCGTCAAAAAACGATTCACAACCCTACCACAAATCTCTCTTTGTTCACAGTCTCTTTCCCTTTATCTGTGCAAGAGTTTCCTTTACCATGGCCAGGGCAACATCCACCCTCCAGGTCTTGGATAAGTGGAGTCCCCAGTTGGACAAGGTTTCCTTTAGATGGACAGGGAAAAATCCCTTCCAAAAACTGGTAAAAAAAAAAAATAGTAAATCACAGTCTCTGCACAGAGCGTCCAAAACCTCTCTCTCCCCAGGGTGAAGACTCCTGATGAAGGTCCTCAATCAGTTTGTTACTCACAGCAGATCTTCAGTGCTCTCGTTATCTCAACTGGATCCTGAATGGGAGGGATCCTCTCTGGAAGAACAGCTCTAGTTGTTCTTTCCCATGGGCAGGAAGAGGGAGAGCAAAGCTTTCTCCCAGGTCCTCTTACAAAAATCTTCTTCCCAAAACTGAGGTAAACACCAGAAGGTCCTGGCACCAGGTCACCACCTTCTCTGTCCTCGTTGAGGGTGTGGAGGGTCAGGTCTCCCATAACCTGGGCAGCCACAGACACAGGGCTCCCCATGCCCTGAATTCAGGAGGTACATGGGGATTCATCAGTTTCCTACAACTAAAGTCCTTTGAAAGCTCCAAAATATCCCAGGATGACATCCTACTCGCCAGGGAGTGGAAAAGCAGGGCAGATCCCTAACCTTACCCACCAACTCCAAGCAGGATTTGCTGGAGTCCTAAGAGCAGGCCAAAAGCCCCAAATAGGCAAAAACTCCCAACACCTCCAATAACTTCAAAAAGTAACTCAGACTGCCCGCTGAGCTCTCAGGAGACAGCAGCTTATAAAGCCTCATAAAGGGGAAAGCCATTCCAGCTTTCTCAAAGGGAGAAGGTGCATTTGAAAAATAACTTCCCCCATTCACCATTCTTTACTGCAATAGAACCAGACTATGCAGCCATGAAGGCTGTTGGAAGCAACAGGCCCTTTAAAGGGGCAGCATCTACCCCTAATGCCACCATTCTAAGTATTATCAGCACCTGGCTATACTATTCTCTAAAATGAGGAGATCTAATTTTTTTTCCCTTCCCTGATCTGGGTGCAACAAACACAGCTCCTTTGTCATAATTCTTGTAATTAAAACATTAGGGGTAGCTGGGCTGAGTCTGAGAGAATCTTAAGGGTGGGGAGTGTATGTTCTCCTCGCACTTTAGCCGTGGAGGGGTCTCTCATGATCTTCAGCCATAGGCGAGAATGCCTCCTCCCCCCACTCTTCAGGAGTCTCCTTCAGCTCTACCAGCCAGCCGGTCCACATCAGTTTGGAAAGTCAGCCAACCGGTCCCTGGCATCAAATAAGTTGAGAAACACTGCTCTAGAATATCATTCAGATAGACCTCAACTTAGAGATCCAGCAAGTCATGAATATTGTCTAAGCATCTGAAAACCTGTGGGTACTTTGGTGAATCCAAAAGGCAATTAAGTCATCACTCAATATTCAAGCAAGTTCAGAAGGAACTCTATTTATCACTGGTCCTGATTCAAATAAAGTTGCAGGCCCCTTGCTTATTCAGCTTGGAAAAGATGATAGCCCCTTTGACTCAGTCAATGAGGTATGGGATTAAGGACAGAGGGCTTCTAATTCCAGACTGTAATATGATTCAAATCTCGGTAATCTACATATAGGCAGAGATTTCTGTTTTCCTTATTATCAATAGGTCAAAGTCTCCTGCTAGTGAAGCAGAATGATGGATAAAGCTCTTTTGGAAGTTTTTCTGATAGTATTTTCAAAGGGTGCCCATCTCTGACTTCGATATTGTATAGATGCATCCATAAGAGATTTTGGCATCTGTTATCAGCTTAATGGCAAATATTGTATTTCCTATGGGGTGGTAGATGATTGGTTGTTTCATTTCATTGGGCAATGTTTCTCTCAACCTAGCTTCAAGCTAGGTTGAGAGAACATTGCCCAAATCTCATCTTGGAGTGAGTTTCCTCACTCCAAAGGTCATCAAATCTTCATGAGACCACTGTTCTGTTCGTAGGTGTCACGTAGAATGTCAAAGTGGCCCCTAACCCCCTACACTCTTACCTAAACCCCACCTCGAGTTATTAAGTGGGCCTACCATAGGGATACAAATAGCTACCTATGGGCCATAATATTATGGCCAGTCTCTCTCTCTCTCTCTCTCTCTCTCTCTCTCTCTCTCTCTCTCTCTCTCCAATTCACCTTACAGGAGACATCACAAAGGGTGATGAAACCTTACCACACAGCCTAACACAATTCAAAGAGGTGTTGTTAAAATTGGCATTACGGCTGTGCAATAGCTCTTTGCAGACAGGCTAACCCAGCCCTCTCTCTGCTCCTATTTTCTGAATTTGCATCGCACCATACGATATGGTGCTATCGCATGCGTTAACGGGGCTTTTTGCATGCGAAAACGCCTTATCGCATTTTGATAAATGACCCCCTAAGTTAGCCAGATACATTTATCTGGCTAATTAGCTGAGCCACACTCCCTTGGCTGAATATGGACCTCTATATGTCCTCAACCAAGGGAGACCCACGACCAGAGAGAGATGCAGGAAGTGAATAAGCTTGACTATCATGAGACCCTTGGTGGCACATTTATAGTAGCACCGTCTCCTGGGTTACTGGCCCAGACTTCAGTAGATATCTATCAATGGTGTCCACCGTGGGTCCGATGGGACTCTGTAGTTTCTCTGCCAAGGCTATATCCGTAAAACTGACACTAATAGCTGAATCAATTACGGCCCACTGGGCTGAGTACTCTTGGGATGTGGCAGAGCGATGGAGGACAATTTGCAGAGCCAGATGCTGGGCCACCCTAGAGTTTAATGTTTGATTTGTGGTGGTGGACAAGAGGTGCAAGTTGTTAGGACATCTTCCTAGCCTGGGCTCAGGTCAGCTCATTTCCTGCCGACTGCATCTGAGGGCAGCAGACAGAGTGGTGTGCAGCTCACCCCACGGTATAATGTTAATGTTTGTCTCATCTTTACTTCTGTAGAGAGATACTGCAGAGATTGGGCATGGATTGTGATGAGGCGAGCTCACATGGCTTTGGGTGAGCCAGGCTGCATTTACTCCTTTATTCCTTCTTTTCCTGTTAAGGGCAGGGCAGTGTTATTTGTCAGTTATTACCTATGTAATACAGTATAGACAAGAACAGGTATTTTAAAACTACACACTACAGGTTTTCAAAACCTGAAAATTCCAATAATGGAATTGAAAATTAGTTTTTTTTTACTACCTTCATAATTGTAATTGTAATTTATTATTTAACATACCTCAATCCACATTAGCATCAAAGCAATGCACACATAAGCACATTTTCAAACATCAAAAGAGCGTGTATATTTTCAGTTTTGTGCTCAAATTTACCCAAGCCAAAAAAAGGGGTGGTCTAGGGGCATTCTGAGGTAGGGCCAAGCGGAAGACGCGTAAATTACTATTGATAAGAGATCTATGCAAATACATTAGGCAACTTATTCACACAATTTTACCTCTGCTAATTAACTAGTGCAATTGATATCAGACTCACTTGTTGTCTGCTCTTTTTGGGTGGGAGGTCTGGGTGAAATGGGGGGAGTTGAAGGTGAAGTACTAGGAGGGTCTCAGTGAACTGGAGATGGACTGAGTGAACTGGTGGAGGAATTGGCAAACTGGTAATAATTATAAGTACATGCGATAATTTAAAATATACCTACTTCTAAAGATGTACTTTCACCACCATTTAGAAACTTTCATGGATTACAAAATCAGTATTTTCCCCTGATTGTCAAGGATTACCCAGAAAAGAAGGTAACAGTTCTTATTAATGAGACCTAGGGTTTCTGAGATTGGGGTCCTGTTTATATTAAAATTTCCTTGTAAATGCATAGTAAAATACCAAGGTTTTTCCCATTTTTTTTTCAGCCTAACCAGCTCTCCTCTTTTCTCTCAGATAAGATTGTATCAGTAACCAGCTCTTCTCCAATTGTAACTGAATGAGTGATATTTAGCCACTTAGGTCCGTAATGCCAAATGTATGGTTCTCCGCTCAGCAGATTCCTATTTCCTTTGTTTCTAATATACCTGAGGTTGTGGTACTGGATCCCATGTTGAGGACTTTGATTAATAGAGATGATGTTTAATTTTTATTGAGCCATATTGCTTGAATTTATGTATCTCTGATTTCAATCAAGATGTGTATTTCTTTCAATTATTTGTTAAATTTATAAAAAATAAATTAAAAAAAAATATATACCTACTTCTGCATATAAAAAGGGTTTTATGCATACATGTTATTTTGCATGTAAAATATACATGTGTATGTTTATAAAATGGGTAAAGTACAGTCTTTCACTGCATTGCAAATATTCACATATACTGACACAAACAGAGCTCAACTACATTGTATTTTATAAACTGAGCAACAACCAGGATCAATCTCTGGGTAACCACGTATGCGCAGAAATCTAGTTACGAGAAAAGGAAAGCTATCCTCTTTCAATTCATTGCATGCATTTGCATGTAACTAAACATACATGTATGTTGGGGGTAGACATACACATATTTTAGAATCTGTGAATTTGAATTTGTGAATACTTGATACTCGCAGGTTATAAAATACTATAGTAAATCTCCACATGTGTGTATTTGGGATTGCTCAAAGTATTTGGAAAATTATCCTCCCAACATGAATTTTATTGTTTCTAATTTGAATTATTTTGAACATTTAATTCTAGGAACGATAAGTTTTGGGGTGAATTTTCAAAACGTTACACGCATAAAACTAACTTAGCATAAACCTCAGGGATACATGCGTATTTTTGCTTTTGCATGCACATATTGTCTGTATAAAGGGGGTGGTCTGGGCTGTTCTGGGATGGGACAAATATTTGCACACGTAAGTTGCTGTTTTGGAAGACACTTATGCCTGTTGATGTACCAGTTTACTCGCATAATTGTTTCACCAGCTAATTGTTTTTATAAGTGAGATATTAAATGTATTTATTGTGTATTATTGACTGATTGGGAGGTCTGGCTGAATTGTGGGGAGTTCAGGCTGAAGACCCAAGACATAAAAACAGAAGCTTAACCAGCAAGCTTATTGTAGTATCTGCTTCCATTGTGCAGTTTACCCCATGCTTAACAGATTCCTAGACAGTAAAAGTCGGGTCCTCATTGGTTGCTGTTTGAATCCAATTCCCTGTTACCCCTTCCTGTTGAAGCAGAGTGCAATGCTGAGTTGCATCAAAAGTATCAGGCTTATTGGTTAAGGATAGTAACCACCACACCAGCAAGTTACCCTCCTACTTAATTGTTTCCCCTAATCGTAGAAGTCGGGTCCTCATTGGTTGCTGTCTGAATATAATTCCCCTTTTCCCTGCTGTTGAAGCAGAGAATGATGATGGAGTTGCATCAACAGTAGGAAGGCTTATTGTTTAACTGCCACATCAGCAAGTTACCCCCATGCAGAATCATTTCTTCATTTCCATCCTGGCAGATTTAGGGCTTCACGGTATTTAACCCATGCTCCTTTGAATTCTTTCACTGTTTTCATCTTCACCACCTCCTCCGGAAGAGTATGCCAGGCATCCACCACCCTTTCCATGAAGAAATATTTCCTGACATTGGTTCTGAGTCATCCTTACTGGAGTTTCATTTCTTGACCCCTAGTTCTACTGATTTCTTTCCATCAGAAAAGATTTGTAGATTGCGTACCATTACAACCTTTCATGTATCTGAAGGTCTGTATCATATCTCCCCTGCATCTCCTCTCTTCCAGGGTATACATATTCAGATCCTTCAGCCTCTTCTCATAGGTCTTCTCATATAGACCCCACACCATTTTTGGTCACTGTACTCTGAATTGTCTTCATCTGTCTTTGTCTCTTTTAAGATACAGACTCCAGAACTGAACACAATACTCCAAGTGAGGCCTCACCAAGGATCTGTACAAGGGCATTATCCCCTCCTTTTCTTACTGGTTATTCCTCTCTCTATGCAGCCCAGCATTCTTCTGGCTTTAGCTATTGCCTTGTCACATTGCTTTGCTTTCATCAGACACTATTATCCCAAGATCCCTCTCTTGGTCCATGTATATCCATCTTTCATTCCCCATCACATACAGCTCTTTTGGTTTACTGCACCCCAGATGCATGACTCGGCACTTCTTGGCATTGAATCCCAACTGCCAAGTCTTTGAGTGATTTAAGCTTTCTTAAATCACTCTTCATTCTCTCTACTTCTTCTGGCATGTTCACTTTTTTGCAGCTCTTACTATCATCCACAAATAGACACATTTGACCTTCTATCCCTTTTGCAATGTTGCTCACAAAGATATTGAACAGAATTGGTCCCAGTACTGAACCCTGTGGCAGTCCACTTAACACGATCTCAATGACCTTGAGAAGGACTGGGTGAACTGGAAGAGTAATTGGTAAAAGTAGTAATTTCAAATTCACATGCAAGTAAATCCTGATTTATGTAAGTCCTACTTTATTTTCGCAAATAAAATATATGCGTTGGGGTTGGTAAAGGGGGAGAGGACCATCACAATTGGCATGGGGTAGAAGAGGAGGGCTGCTGGGATTGGGGTGAGGCAGAGAGGTATTAGAAGACCACCTGGATCAGGGCAGGAAGGGAAAAAAGCCCCATCCCAGCTCTCTATTCCTGACGACGTCCCTGCATTGGAGGTCCCTTTTTAAGCCTTTGCAGTTGGCGCAGCTGCCGCACAGCCTCTCCAGACATAGAATTGGCTGATGTCACACTGGCTTATAGATGACCCTGAATTTCTGCTCTCCCTCCCAAAGTTTTGGGCCCTGGCCGGCTGCTCCACTCATCCAAATCTACTACTACTTAGTATATACTTCACTCCTGGTCCCTTTCAGCTTGGTGTCCTAAAAACTTTTATTGGCTCTACCATGCTGGGGATGAGTATTGAGACCCATGATGTCTTATGGAAAATTCCCCTTTCAGTGACTATAAATATCATTTTATACAGCTTAGAAAGATTTGAGGTTGCAATACAAGTTAAAGGGCATATTGATTATTTATTTATTTATTTATTTATTTATTTATTTAAGACATTTACGTATCTACCATTCAAAGCCGGTAACAAATAAAACATTCATACATTATTAGACAAACTCCCAAACTCTGCTCTTCTAATTACATTAAGCTCAAGAGGTTCAGAAGAGGATGTTCGAGTTGATAGGGGCCTTCATCTTGGATTAACATCCTCAAAGATCAGCAGATTCAGGGCCAAATGCTTGTGCAAATACTATATAATTTTTTTAAAGTATGACAAGTAAATGTATGTAGGGGAGAGTGCCAGGATGAGATTATATATATATATATATATATATATATATATAGATAGATAGATAGATACTTTATCAATCTGTTTTCTATGTGTTTTGTTGTTTTAAAGATAGACCAGGGAGAAGAGTCTGCTCTGCCATTCTTTCTGGATAGTGACCTGTTAGCTTGTGAGCTGTTTGGTCCAGCAGATGACACAAATTCAGAGCCAGCTCTTCCAAAAGACATGTATATGTAGCGCCCCCAGATGACTCTCTCCGCTATAGTGTTCCGAGTGGTATTGGGGTGTGCGGGTGCTATTGGAGTCAAGGTTGCAACCCAGAGGGGTTCTACATGTTGCCTTTTACCCAACCAGGTAATTTTGTGTTTGGGAAACCCTACCCAGCCAGTGTTGCTCCTTGAGGTTGGGAGGAGAAGCAGGGAGTAATTAATGGTTGGATGGCTTCTGCTGGTGAAAACAAGATTTATTGTTTAAAATAAAATGAGTTAAACAGAAACAACAACAAAACAATACACCAGTAACAATTCTGTCAATACTGATCGTACATGTTTCTAGGTATCATACACATTATATATGAAATCTCAGGATCTTCATTTCTCATCAAACAAGAACAAGATATTAGATAATTATCTCTCAGATAATTATCTAATATCTATATTATTCACTCAATAACCATCCTTTACAGCTCACTGCAGAGTGTGCAAAATTATATGAACTATCAAGTTAACATAAGGATTTGATACTTGTATGTTTTCTTTCCCATTTGCCTCCAGACAAAATCAGCGTTACCTGTTGCGCTGGAGGTGGACACTTGGGCTGAGGTGGGGATGATGCAACCTGTAGGAAGGATCCTACGAGTCCCCACCGTTGGCAGGCAGAGAGGGTTGATGGACGGAGGCCGGCTGGCGCTTCACCAAAACCAGCCCTCATTCCCCTTGGGTTGAGTCTTTGGGTGCCAGGGCCAGCTGGAGTTAGATGGGCTTCTGTGTGTCGTCGTCGATGGAAGGATCGAGGTCAGCCCAGAGGCAGCAACAGAGGAAAGTGAGAGTCTATACTGGACAAGGTGGAGTCCCAGAGACCCGGGCGCCAAAAGAAGACAGGGGGCGCCCGAGCAAGAACAGGCTGAAGCCTGAATAGGCCAAGTCCAGGACGTAGACTGAAGAGGCGTCATGAGCCAAGCAGGAGTCAGGGCCGGCAGCAATCTGGAAGCAGTGGCAAGCAAGGCTGAGGTCTGGACGAGGAGAGAAGCAAGAGCGTAGTCGGACAATGCAGAGGTCCAGGTCTGGAGAGAGGCAACAACGTAATCAGGCAGTGCAGAGGTCTGGGTCTGGAGAGCAGCAACGGCATGGTCAAGCAAAGCAGAGGTCCAAGTCCGCGAAGGCAATCCGAGAATGGGTTGAAGAACAGGAATGCAGGAACAAGGAAGCCAGGAACAGGAGTCAGCGAAGATCAGGAACCAGGAACAAGGAGAATCACTAGAAGCAATGAGTACTCGACCAGCGAGGAGACCTGTTGCAAAGGCAATCTGAGGGAGCGGAGCCCAGGGTTAAATATCGGAGCTCCGCTGATGTCATCATCCGGGGCTGTGGCTTGGTTCCCGCCTCGGGCCCTTCATAAGACAGAGTGATGCGCGCGCGCCTAGGAAGGGGCATGGCGCTGTGTGGCGGTGCCTCTCCGCGGGCCTCGTGGAGAGGCCCAATGCGGAATGCCAGGATCTGTAGCTGAGCCAGAGGCACCAGGGACAGCCCAAGGACGGAGCCGGCAGCCTACCGCCGCCAGAGATGAGGGACCAGGTACTGGATTCTGTTGAGAAGGGTAAGGGGGCCGGGCCGCGGGTCTGCTGCAGCCAGCGCACGCAACATTGCCAAGGTTCACCTGATGAAAAGAAAGTACTCCCTGCAAGAAACAGTAAGTAATTTGTTCTCTGTCCTTCTTTCTTTCTGTGATTTACTTATATGTTTGCTTTCTCTGATAATATTTGTCCATTTCCTCTCTTTCTCTAGGCGTTGTGTTTTTGTGTCCCAGAAAGTGAACCCACATATCCGTTACAATCAGAAGCATGGTCCTTGCCTTCCGGTGTCTTGGATGCTGTTGGCAGGCAGTTAAAGCTGATGCTTCTGAACTACTGAGGGCGACCTTTGTCTCCACTGCCTCGTGCTTCTTCCGGCATTCAGTAACCTTGGAGCACACTGTCCTCAGACGCTGTTTCTCTCTTGAAGAAAGAAAATTCTTCCCTATGCTTTAAATAAAATAACAGAGTGTAACTTGCTGCTCTATCACCATAATCTTCCGCAAGTGCTAATATCTTGCTTGGTGTGCGTCTTTGCCGTCTAATTGAACTTCCTTATCTTAGGGAGAAAATAGCCAAATAACTGCAGCAAGCCCTATCTACTTGATGCAGAGGGATCAGCAAAACTGGATCAGTGAGGATCTTGAAGGGAAACAAATCACAGTCTCTTATTTCTTCAAATCCAGCTACAGTATCATGGACACTACCACAGGTCTCTCAGTACCAGAGCTGCAGGGCTGTTTACACGCTGAATAAAGTCTTAAATTCAGAGTGCTGGGTAGCGATGTCGCAGTTTATGCAGTGACTCTGAGGAGAAATGTTACTGTATTTGAGTCCCAAATGTCTTCACTTTACCTGGACCTCTAGTCTGGTACTCCCTCATTCATTCACTTGATCCTGGTAATACAGATGAGCAAACTGCTTAACCTCTTTCAGGTAGAAAATTGTCAGATTGATTCTCACTTCCAACTCTTATAGTTTATAGATATGTCACATTTATAAACAACTTTCCTCTTGCGCTTGGCTATACTGGCCTGGGTCTAAAAATCCACATTCCTAGCAGTTCTTATATTTTTAAGGGTCACTCTTCAATGCTTTAATCTTTTCACTTTACCTTATTCCAAATTTTTAAAACATTCTTTTCATGCTCTCACCAAACACCTATCAGTGTCCCACTCACTGAATATAGTGAGTAGAGAGAGTATGCAGAGTTCAGTGACAGTCGCAACAACAATCTAATGAAGACCAACGTACACGACAAACAATAGTTTATGGGAAACACATTTGTTTATTTTTATAGTTAAAAGTACTTCTTTGCCACACCCTCCAAAGTTGAGGATGGGTGTACATTAAAATAACATACATAATTTAAAATGGAACATTACATGATTCTGTACAGACACACACATACAATGCCGCTTCATCTATTAATATACATCAGCTGACTATGACAAGCAATGTACCAGAAACAACTGTCAATGGAGTTGAATGCTATGGTGGAGCTGGAAAAGTCTTCATGAATAAGTATATTTTTAAAGCTTTTTTAACTCCTTGGAATCTGCTAGATTGCATATGGAAAGTGGGAGAGAATTCCATACAGTCAGGCCAGCTATCAATTATCGATGACAATCATGCAAATTGAGGAGATGAAACATCTAAAAGCTGGAACCAGATAAACGAAGAGTTTTGGTGGGAGTGTAAATCCTTAAAGTTGAACTGATCCATGGAGAGGTGACTTTATTGAGAAGACTGTGTATTATTACAGCCAGTTTGTAATGTTTGCACTATTGGACAGGCAACCAATGTAGTGACTGAAGTACAGGAGAAATGTGATTGCATATGTTTATTCCAGTGAGCATATAGCCGGCAGCATTTTGAATTAACTGCAAGGGTCTGATAGTATTCTGTGGGAGGCTGGAGTAAAGGGAGTTATAGTAGATAATACCTGTGAGGACTAAAGTCTGAAGAACTGTTCTAAAGTCATGGAGTTCATGAAATGGCTTGAGATGGTGGAGGAGCCTCAATTTTGCAAATGATGTCTGGATTACTGTTAGTGTTTTCATCTGTTGTTGCATAGCAATGAAGGCTTGATAATGGCACCCAAGTTGCATACTTTCTGTGCTATGTGTAGTATACAATTATCAAAACAAAAGGTTGTAGGAATTGTGTAAGTTGCTGGATGCCCTAAAATTATTAAAAACATTTTTTTTAGATTTAGAGGGAATTTATTATGGAATAGCCAATTTCTAATGGTAGAAAGATATAAGGAGGCATATTGGATAATAGCAGCCCATGTGATTTTCAGTGGAAAATAAAACAGAATATCATCAGTGTATAACCTGTATGAAAGCAAACAGGGCCACTGATAAGGCCGAACCCTGAAGCATCCCAGTTGAGAATGTGTACTATGATTAAGATGTTGAAGAGGTTATTTATATTTGTCATGTTTGGTTAAGATATGATTTGAATCATAAGAATTCTGAACCAGCAATCCCAATGTTTGCTAAGCAAGGGAGAAGAATATTGTGGGTCACAGTATCAGATGCACCTCTGATGTCCAATAGTATATTAGCATGTAGGAAGAACCAGAGTCAAAACCACGTAATATAGAATCCGTGCTGGACAGAAGTACAATTTCTGTGCTATGAAATGCTCTGAACCCACATTGATATTGATCAAGAATCAAATTGTAGTCAAAAAATGGGATAGCTGTTTCAGTACAAACACAAATATGTTTTATAAAAATGGAAGAGTTGATATTAGGGCAGAAATCGGAAAAATCTGAAGGATCAACAGCAGGCTCCTATGTAATTGGTCTGACTGGTCTTTTTTCATGAAGATGGAAGATTGTCAGTGGAAAGTGATAAGTTCACCATTCTTGTAATCAGGACTGGTGCTTCCATTAGGTAAACTAGAGCACCAACATTTTGAGGCAACAAAATCCAACCAGCATGAGGCCCAGTGTGGAAAAGCCAATACTGTCAAAGAAGGGAGTGCTATACTGCAACTGCTACTAATAGATAAGTTGAGGGTCAGGGTGGGTGCAAGACTGAAGGTTTGCCTAGGGTGCCAAATACTCTTGCACTGGACCTGCTTGTAATGGGTTCAATGATATTGTTGTGGACAGTTTTGAGAATGGAAGTTGAACAGAGGGCAAGCTGATGAATTTAAACTGTTGATAATTTAGAACATTTCTGGTGGTGAAATATATTTAAATTCATCCCAACATTGTTCTGTTGTGATGTTGTTATTTATGGAACTAGGATTATTAGTGGGAAAAGATGCACAAAGATTAGCAACTTTAGACGTGAAAAAGCTGATGAACAGATGACGAAGCTCTGATGGAGAACTTGCAGTTGGGTAATTTTTAGACTTGGAAGCTAGGTTGACGAGTCGCTTGATGGTATTAAGCAATTCTTCAGCATTGTTTCCAGCGGCTCTAACACGGCTTCTACAGTACAATGTTTTAGTCAAATTGACTGCAGTTCTGTACTGCAATAATTGAAGCCAATAGGCCTCAAGGTTTTCATTGGTGGTACATTTCTGCCACTTGGATTCTAAACTATGAAGGATACATTTCATTAAAGTTAGTGAATAAGTGTACCAAGGAGAAGAAATCCTGCATCATGATGTTCTTAATTTTATAGGAACAAGCTCATCAGCTACACCTTGAACAGTATTGTGCCAAGTATAATCATTGCTTCGAGTGTATCATCTGGAAAATTCAATATCGGTGGTACAAGCTTTAAAAAGTTTGGAATCAATGTGGCCTTGTTTATATGCGGAGGGCATATTAGTCGTTGTCTCCGAAGATGATGAAACATGGCCAATTGTGATATTTATTAAAACATGATTTGACCAAGGTACCTTAAAAATTGTTAAATTTGCCAGATTCAGAGAAAAGATCAGTGGGTTAAGGGAAAACAGATCCAGGTAATGTCCTGCTCTATGGGTGGGTTGGTCATTGTCAATGACCTGTTCCCATCCATAGGGCAGAACATGGTAAACATGGCCCCAAGAAATGTTTCACAAGCAGAAGATTGAGGTACTTGGTCCACATAGAGATTGACATATCCAAGTATTAGTGTCCTATCAAGGTCAATGTAGTTAAGTAATTCAGTAAGGGGAGAACATCATGAGCAGTCTAAACTAAACATATATTGAACGCTTTTGATGGCAGCAGCATTACTTCATAAGGTGGGATAATACTGATTGATAGTGCAATTATTTCTTAAAAATAACCAGTAGACCTCCACTCCTCCACTGATTACAAAGCTGAGAAATGTACTGATAGTCTGAAGGACAATAATGGTTTAGTAGAAACAAATCACTGTCAGTGATCTAGATTTCAGTCAGACAAAAACAGTCAGGCTTTAAAGTTGATAAAAAATCATGTATTACCAATGATTCTTCTGAAATGCATAGAGAGTTAATCAATAATATTGACAATGCAGTGGTAAATGTCAGTATTCTGGCAGGCTGAAGGGGCAGAGAAATAAGGACTGACCTTGAATGTAGTAGATTCTTCAGACATATTGGTGGAAAGGGGCCATAACGACCATATTCAACGATGGTAGGAATATTCGTGATGGATTCAAAGATGTCTAACGAAAGTTAGACAGAACTCTAACAACTGGAATGGGCATGATAGTGCACACAAAGGGAAAACTCCTTTGTGTGTGCGACTCTCAAGCACCGATGGCCCAAGTTTAAAGGGCCAGTGCCCCTGGATGTTGTCACGGGGATGGGACCAGCAGCAAAAGAGTGAGAAACTCAGCCTGAGACTTATGTAGCAAACAGCTCCAGCAGGGCTCTGAGGTGGAAATCAGGCAGATAAGTGGATGACAACAAAGTGGTTAGATTTTAAAAGCAGCTTGAAAAAGGTGACTTTTAAAACTCAGAGGAGTCTCAGAGGAAACTATAGTGTGCCAGGAAGCAGTGGTTCCCCAGGAGTACAGAAATCAAGTATTGTCCCTAGCACAAGGTATCATTTGCTGGCTGCCTAGGAACATTCAGAATCAAGGGCAAATCACTGAGGCTTCTATTTACTAAGCTGCATTTTCGAGCATTAATTATATGCAGTTGATACCAAATGCACTACTTCCTTAATCCTCCCTAATGCACCCCGCTTCTTATCTATGTGCTTGCAATCAACATGGCGTCTGTATGTATCCATTACATATGTACTCAGTGCCTTGTTCCTTTATGTAATCTGCCTTGGGCCTAACTTTAGGGAAAAGCATAATATCAAATGCTTCTAAAGAAATAAATAGCATTTTCCACACAATAAACCATGTTATTGCAGGCAAAATGGAAATAATGCATGGAATTTGTGATTGTCACAAAACTCTACATGTTATTTCCTGACCCCTATATCAGGCACAATGTGTGTATGCTAATAAGCTGCATGACATGCAGATGTATACCCAGAAGCTTATTGGCATGCCAAAGAGCAATGCAGTGTGCAAAAAATCTTTGCATGCTTTTCTACTTCATGAAGTTTAGCCACACCTCAAGAAGAATTGTTAACTTCCTCCAAGAAGCATTGTCCCTCTTGTGTCCAAATGTCCTGTTGATCTATGTGAGAACATAGTTGATCTCCCATGTTTCCCAACCTGGCCCATAAATGTAAGCAAAAGCGTACCAATAATTAATCCCTGTCCCATGCATTAATCCTTGCACCCTTGTCCAAACTGCTCCCCCACTTCAGAAGCCCACCTCAGTACAACCCCCCATGTTTTCCTTTAAATCACAGGGGTCTTCTGGGGCAGGTAAAACCCCACTTGCTCCTGCTCCGCTGACATCATCTTTTCAAATAGCACAGGCGGACCTCAAGTGCTCCTTTGTCCAGCACTTGCAATAAAATGGTGTGATCACATGCCGATATACCACTGCTTAGCAAGTAAGGCCTTGAATGAACAGCTGGCCAGCTATTTTTAAACCCATGGATCTGCTCATCTTGACTTCAGTGTCTAAAACCCAGGGACAATAGGGGAAAACTACAGCAGAGCACATGACTTTGCCAGAACCGTAAAAAGCTTAAACAGAACCACTGAAAGTCCACATTGGGGTGGGCAATATGCTCAGAAAGGCACTTGCTGTCCTAGCAGAAGCAGTGCTCCATTAATTTAACAGGATCAGTCAACACCAAGATTTTATAAAAGCGCATGAGACATGACATTAAACCTTGCTTTCACTCAAAGATAAGGAGAAGCATAGCATAGTATATGGAATTTCACTGCTGGGTATGTGCTTAAAAAAACGTTTTTCTGTCTTTGAGTAGAATTTCTGTTGTGTGTTGTAAACCTCTGTGATCATAGATCTTGTCATATATATATCAGCCTGGTTTACACTAGAAAAAGAATCCCTGAAATCTATAAATTAATTTCAGAAAGATACTGGTATATGGATGCTAATCATTATTTATGACAGTGTCAGTCAACGGGGTGAAGCAATTGTGAGAGGCACTATGATAATTAGTTTTGAAAACTATGCTACTTGATTGAAGCTCATCTGAGAAACTGGATGAAGCATATCCTTTCTATAAGATCACAGTGAGGCTTAGGTGGATCTGGCTCCAATGAATACTAATAGTTATTATTATTTATTTATATTCTGCCTTTCATGGTGATTGAGGTTTCCTTATTATCTTTTACCATATAATTTCTTTCTATAAACTTGTTGAGCTGTTCCCCAGGACAGCATGTAGTTTAAAAGGAGAGACACAGGATTTCTCTCTTTTGGGTTGGCCTGAAATGTTTCATTTGCTCAGGTGTGTAACAGGCTGCCCAAGGAGGCTGAAGTTATATAGGCCTGCCTGCCTGGGGAAAGGAGGCGAATGCTGTATCGACTGGGCCCTCGCAGCCAAAGCAGGAGGCAGCTCTGTCAGCTGGACCTGCCCAAGGAAAGGAGGAGAAGGCTGCATCAGGCCCACACGGCTCAAAGAAGAGACTACTCTGTTGGCTGGGCCCATGTGGCCCAACAAAAAGTCTGTTGTGTTAGACGGGTCCAAGGAGGAAGCTGCTGCATCAGTGGGTCCGTGGGGCTGAAGAAAGAAGGCTGCTTGTTGCCTGCACCCTGTGCACGTTCCATGGAAAGAGGATATGTGTGTGTGTGTGTGTGTGTGTGTGTGTGAGAGAGAGACAACATGTGTGCATGTATATGAGAGAGAAACAGAAAGTGTCTCTGTGTGTTTGAAATAGAGAGCGTTTATGAGTGTTTATGAGAGACACTACTTGGGCCCAAGGAGGAGGTTGCTGTTGCATTTATGTTCCTGCGACAGAGAGAGCAAGTGTGTGAGAGGGCATACGAAGAAGCATATATGTGTGTATTTGAGAACACATGGGAGAGAGAGAATGTGAACATGTGTATGTGAGCATGTGTAAAGAAGCGAGTATGGTGTGTTGGAGAGTGTATATGAGAGAGAGAGAGAGAGAGAGAGAGATTAAAGTTTGTGTGTCCCCTTTTCCCATTAATCCATGACAATCACAGGGTGACTGGAAATCAAATGTTCCCAGGTATGGAAAGCAGAGAATTTTTTTTATCCTTATTTGTTTTCATTATTGGGTGTTTGTTGTGTCTGTTGTTTGGAAATATTTTGTTGATATTTAGGAAATTAAAAAAAAAAGTGTATGAGTTTTTAATTATTGTATATTCTTTTTGTCAGCTATTTTGAAATCTTTATGCTTTCTATGAGTATAGTTTTACTATTATGATGTTTTATATTTCTTGATTTTATTGTTTAATCTTTTATGTGGAATGATGATGTTTCTGTTTTTCCATTGTTGCATGCATACTAAGTCTGGCTTACTGAGGTTTCAAGTTGAATTTGTCTGTCTGTTTCTATTTATATTTTATGGTCTCTTTAGTCTGTGTTGGGTGAGGTTTGTCTGTATTCTGTAAGTGTGACCAAGACGAGATATTCTGCTAGCATGTAGTTTCTGTGTAGGGATGTCTAGCAGCTTGGCTTTTTATTTTCTTGATAGGAGGTGTACTAGTGTTTTAGGGCCTGGTGTAATATTTGAAGTGTTGCCTTTTCATAGGTGGGGGTTACTATTTGAGTGCTGGCAGATAGTGCTGTTTTGGTATGGAAGGCTTACTATAGTTTAATTGTAATTTATTTTTATCAGAGGATTCCTTGCCAGTTTTGCTTTCAGTATCAAATTAAAGACAGCACAATCTCAACAGTATTGTAACCCAAAAGCAGAATGTAAGTGTGCTTTGTTGTGCTGGACTTGGAACCCTCAGCCAGCTGTTCATGCACCATAAGAAGAGATCAGTGAAGGGTGTGGATGATGTGCTGCACTCATATTTCTGCAACATTGGGAAAAATGAGCAATGCACCAATAACACAAATGTGCATATGCAGATTGTGTTCCATCATTCTTATGGTATTTCAGATAGATTCATGAGTACATCACTTGTCATTGATAGCCCTGTTGATTCATTGGTAGATTATCCATTGCTACTGTCTTATGGATGCTAGAATAGAAAGAACAGAGGGACAAGAGAGAGAGAGAAGGCTGGTTCAGGGGCAGTGGTGGCACATTTAGTCAAATTTATGCAAATGAGGAGGAGGGGTTTGGATATCTCTCCGAGGACCTCAAGGTTCCAGTCCTGGTCTGTGGACAAATTGGCAGCCTTGTGGGGAGGTGAAGAAAAGGATCTCTGGTCCCCGTGCCCTGGATCTTTGAAGTACTCAGCAAAGCCCCTGGCAGAAGGAGTTGTTTGGAAGCAGACACATTTGAAAGTATTCTCTGTGCAGTGCAGAGAGAGTGAAGAGAGAGTAGAGAAATAGCAAGAATTAAGCAACCAGCAAGGAGCAGGTGAACACTATCCAGTTCTTAACTGGACCATGTAGTGCGCCTGGGAAGGTTCACAAAGAACAGCCTTGAAGGAGTTATCCGAATGGGCTCTTAAAGAGCAAGTAAAGTGGGGGCCATGTTTAACAAAGGTACCCCTGAAGCTCAGCGGAAACCCAAGACGGAAAAACCGTGTGCCAAATGGAACCTTTAAGAGCAGGGAAAAAGAGACACTAAGTCCCGAGGGACAAGGGTTCAAGCACAGGCTGAAGTCCACTAACTAAGGAGGTCATTTACTAAGGCTTTTCTCCCGATTTGTGTCTATGAGAAAAGTGCTTAGTAAATTATAGGGGTGTGCATTCGGATTGACCGCATTAGTAAAACGCAACTCATATTTTTTTTTTACTTAAAAAATTGATTCGACATAAACGATCGGATTTCCCACATATCGAACATAGATATGTTCGATATGTGGGAAATCGCGATTGTTGAGCCAAAATAAAAATATAAACCCCCTCACCCTCCTTAATCCCCCCCCCCCCCGACTTACCACAACTCCCTGGTGATGGAGCGAGGAGTGAGGACGCCATTTCTGCAATCCTTGGCGAGAAGCATGTGACGTCGGCGGCACGTTGAGTGACGCCGGCGTCACGTGATTCCCGGCTCGTTCGCGCCGGACGGCTCGTTCGGCCCAAAAAGAACTTTTGGCCAGCTTGAGGGGGTCAGGAGGCCCCCCCAAGCTGGCCAAAAGTTCTTTTTGGGCCGAACGAGCCGTCCGGCGCGAACTTGCCGGGAATCACGTGACGTCGCGTCTGAGTGACGCGGCGCCACGTGATTCCCGGCGAGTTCGCGCCGGACGGCTCGTTCGGCCCAAAAAGAACTTTTGGCCAGCTTGGGGGGGTCAGGAGGCCCCCCCCAAGCTGGCCAAAAGTTCTTTTTGGGCCGAACGAGCCGTCCGGCGCGAACTTGCCGGGAATCACGTGACGTCGCGTCTGAGTGACGCGGCGCCACGTGATTCCCGGCGAGTTCGCGCCGGACGGCTCATTCGGCCCAAAAAGAACTTTTGGCCAGCTTGGGGGGGTCAGGAGGCCCCCCCAAGCTGGCCAAAAGTTCTTTTTGGGCCGAACGAGCCGTCCGGCGCGAACGAGCCGGGAATCACGTGACGCCGCGTCACTCGATGTGCCACCGACGTCACATGCTTCTCGCCAAGGATTGCAGAAATGACGTCCTCACTCCTCGCTCGATCACCAGGGAGTTGTGGTAAGTCTGGGGGGGGGATTAAGGAGGGTGAGGGGGTTTAAATTTTTTTTTTGCACATATGTACATATACCCAACTCATTGGATTTTTTTTATGTCCATATTGGCCGCAAGTGGGACCCCCTTTCGGACATAAAAAATATGAACATAAAATTTTGCTCTGCACATCCCTAGTAAATTAGGCCCTAACTGTTATAAATGGGAGCTAGAGCACAGCTAATGCCTGAGGAGACTGCTTTCGCATGAATTGTATTATAGTTCACTGCTCATTAGGGGCCTGCACAGATAAAGAAAGGAAAGGAAAAGAAAAGAACAATAAAACAAAATGTTGGCCTCCATCAGAGAGAGAATAAAATCCCACCGGGGCCTCCCCTCCGATCTTCTCCCCATCCCCTTGAACCCCTCTTGCCATATTCTTCTTTCTTTCTGGGGAAGGAGCGATCCCCAGTGGCTCCTCCTTCTGTCGATTTTATGCTTAGAAATGGAGCTGGCAGACCCAGGCTGGCACCGTTGTTAATTTATTCTGAATAAAATGTATAAAATGGCGCCAGGTGTTGGATCTGCCAATGCCATTTCTAAGCAGTGGAGTTGGAGTGATCAGGTGTTGCTCTTGCCCTGAGAATAATGAAAAATATGGTAGGAAGGTTCCTTAGGGAGGTGGAGAATCAGAGAGGGGTCATGGGAGAGTTGGGGTTTTTTTTTTGGCGGCAATGGTGAAAATTAAAAAAAATAAAACAAATGATAGGGAATGAAATTTAGTTTGTTGTGGAAATTGAAATGATATGAGAAATGTTAAAATTTCTCATTTCATTTCAAATGAATGCACATCCCTGCTGCTCGCAACAGAGACTATTAAAAGTCATTTTGCTTTCTGTGGAAAAGGACCCTGTTTAATTATTTTTCTATGTAAGTAAAGTCAGACCTCTTTGGAAATGCACAAGCTGAGCCATCTGAGATTCTCACTGGGATCCAAATCATAAGACTGCATTTTATACAGCTGCAGAGAGGACAATTTGTCTTCTCAGTGAGGTCATTCCACCCATGGTCCTGTGCACCATCCAAAAAGCCACCGAGGAAGGACCCCCAAAATCCATCAGGACTTTTCCCCTGGTATACTGGTTATAGGTACATATATGTAGATTTCCTAAATGTTAGGAAATCTGGTCTTAGTGACCAACGAGCAGACTGAATCTGCGCTGCATAAGACTGCGAACACCATTCTTACATTGCATATACAATATAGTGATATCTTGATTTGTGTGAATATAGAAAGCCTCATTTACTAGCTCAATAATTTGTCAATAGATCCTTTTTTTAATATATTTTTTTAAATAAGCAACAAACATAGAACATATACAAGATATACAAAATTGTGTAGCGTTCGTTATTAATATATTTGCATATATAGTAAATATGTTTATCAAATGAATGCAATATTAACAAGAGTCACTTATTATAACAATGCTTCATTAATGGTAATATATCTTTTATACATGCTGCAATCCTAAAAATACTGCAGTGATTCATTAATACTAATATTTATTACATACTAGCTACCTGCAACTCAAGTTTTGTAAAGCAGTAGGAAATGCATGTATCTGAATACTGGAGCTCTGTATATAAACAGTTTACTAATATATACTGATAATCCATGGATACACATCATAGTCATCTGGTTTAGAAAATGCCACATACTTGATTTTAAGCAAAAGGAGTAAATCTAGAGCTTACCCAAACTTTTCAGTTGTAGCTATGTGTTAGTATATATTGTTTTTCCCCCAAAGTAAGATTACAGTGATTGTGCATTTGTGAGCCAACAGTATCTGACTCGAGCAAAGTTTTACGTTTTATTGATATTATCAAGGTTCTTGGAAATACCCTTGGTCTTGCATAATCTGTGGCCGCAGGAACTCATTTTCAATAAACGGTATTCCTTGTACATCAGGTGAGACTGTAGCATCCGCAATAGTCATTGGCATTTCTCTCTGAATACCAAGAGGTGTGGTAGCATCAGTGCCAAAGGGGAGATAATTGTCGGACATGCCCTGAGTCAGTGCTGGGATGCCGGCTGGAGTTACCCCTACAGGCAGTTTGCTCTGGCCTGCAGGTTCAAACCCTAGGTTCGGAAAGTTGGCATTGGGATTTGGTGGTGCACCTCCTTGGGCTGTTGGATTGCTTTCGGGAGTTATTTCAGCGTTTCCTGTGCCTGGATTAACCCCAGCAACTGGAATGTTTCCATTTGGAAACTGTATTACACCTCCTTGCCCTACTGGTTGGCCTCCTTTTGCAGGCAGATCGTCTTCCACCGTGAAATCTCCCTGGAAGGCTGGATTTTGTGGAATTCCTCCAAGCCCAGGCCCCATGCCTACGAAACCTGGATATATAGCACTATAGGCAGGGGGGCCTACACCAGCAATGCCTCCCTGCAACCCAGAAAAAAGTATATAATTCAGAGTACAATTAGTAAACTACATGTTGTTTTGTTTTTTTTAATTTCCATTAATTAAGCATAACCTAAAATATTTGGACTTAGGAATGTATCCCTTAAATAGTAAAATATTTATTCCGATCCATAGTTTGATCTGAGATATTGAACAGTTAATAGCAATCCTTACATATATATATGTATAAATATATATATATATACACAAGCAAAAATATAAAACAGTCTACAGACCATTACTGTAGGGAAAATATATTGTAAACTACATGACAGGGGTCATTTTAAAAGCAAAGTGGATTTTAACAACAGAAGTTTTCCCTGATTATAAACCAAGCAAAGGTTCTTCTGAAGAATCAGCATTGACAGATTTGAAAAGATTCCTGGCCAGCATCACGTATAAGCATATTTCATTATATGTCTGCTAATTCCGGCTCCAGAAACAAATTAATTCAGAGAGCATATTTTGATGAGCCTGCGAAAACCCTTACATTTGGTGGAATTATGCTGTTGTTTGCATCTTCAACTATCAAAACTCCTCTATTAAGGTGGCAGATAATTTTCTCCTGGTCTGAGTGACCCTTAAAAGGTCAGGAAATGCACACGTTCGATAACCCTCCTCAAACTTGTGGACTTTCTTTTTCTTTATCTTACTTACTACTAATTCTTTGCTCTGGCAACAAATATTATCATTAGGGTGGACCATGGCAGAAAACACTTTTCTATAAAGAAATGTGCACCATTTTCAGATGATTTTTTTTTTTTAGCATTGCACATAGTTAACAACCAATCACAATGTCAGAATAACAATTTTACCCGGAGGAGAAAAAAATCCTCTTAAAAGTCACCCTTTTTGTTCTTGTAGGCTATACTGTGCGGGTACGTTTAGCTGAGTTAAACACAAGCATTTCCTGGGGCGTGTTAGGCCGGGGAGGAAAGCAGGAGGCAAACCTGAGATTTTAAAATGTATACACAATATTTTGCCCCCACTTGGCCGCTTGCACAAATAGCAGGTGTAGAATACGCAGACACGTTTGGCACCTGTACTTTGCGGCTGCTGGTTTTCAGATGAAAACAGCATGTGGTGTTGTCATTTACAAACTGACCTCAATGTAGACGTCCCAAAAGTGCCCACGCACACTGTGAATAAAGCAGGCTATTCCAAAGTTCCCCCATAGTGAAAGACAATCCGAAATTACTTCTCTTGCCTCACTGGTGTGTTTATAATAGCGGAGAAGTATCCTATCATCTCATTTTGTAGCAGGCTGAATTTTTGTTTCTTATATTTCTCCTTTCTACCTTCAAGCTTTCCCATTGTGTTTGTACCAGGCAGCTATCATTTTAGTAAACAGGTACCAACCATGCATGACTTATTTAGATTACCTACCTGAATTTCTTCTGAGCTCACAATCCCCATCCTAGCAGGGGCTCCCTTTGGAAAACAAACAGCATATTAAAAGACAGAGAAAATGAAAAAAATAAACCTACACACTTCCTTTCGATGACTGAGTCATTTAATTTTCAGAACGCCACTTTTTATCTTTCAGCTGCCTCATTTTAGTCTGGGCTTGATCCAGACATAAAAAGGTCGTACATCTACACAGGTTTTAATGCATTGGCTATTGTCCAGTCTTTCTGATATTCATTTGAGGAGGTTGAATGATTGATTCCTAATTCTGTTATCTGCAGTTCCTTACATTATAGGTCATGTGTGTTTTACCAGAATTTATAGGTATTTTTATGCTTCTAACAATATAATATGCACTTCCCTTCAATAACAAAGATTCCCAGCTATTTCATTTACTTGGCACACTGTTGTGATACCCTTCAATATTTTGGAACACTATTGCAGAAACCAGTACTGCATGCATATCATGTATCATACAGCTTTGATTAAATCAACAATGTGCAAAGAAATGTATACTGTTGGCAGAGATGAGATTTCTATTCTCAATTTCAAAGTATTGTTGAAAAATTTGATACTGATAAGAAAAGGTGAAATTGATGATAATATTGATTTCTTGTGCATTATTGAATTATCTCCAATATGCAAATAGAAACTAAGGGGCTGATAGTCAGCCGCTGAGCGGCTAGTTAAATTAGCCGGATACACCTATCTGGCTAACTTAACTGTGATTTTCAGCGGCTCAGTAGCACCGCTGAATATACTGAGATAGGTATATCTTGCTAACTTTAGACCTGTCTACAACGCAGCCAGAGTTAACCTAACCAGCTAACTCCACTCCTTTCCGGAGCACTCCCAACATATTCGGCTAAATACTAGAATTTAGCTAGATACGTTGCCGAATATCACTGCTAAGCCATTTAGATGGATAACTTGTCAGTTATCCATCTAAATGGCTTTTGAATATCTACCCCTACATTTTTACATTTTCAACTGCTATTTTTCAGGTTATATGTGTGTGGGTAATTGCCAGGTTCTTGTGGCCTGGTTTTGGCCTCTGTTGGAAACAGGATGCTGGGCTTGATGGACCCTTGGTCTGACCCAGTATGGCAATTTCTTATGTTCTTATGTTCTTATGTGTGTTCATTGGATGAAGAGATCAACAATGTGCTCTTATTTTGCAGCCAAGACTCCTATTAGTCTGTAGCGACAGAGCGATATCTCTCCATCTCTTTGGGTTTCGTTCCCAGCAGTGTGAGTTTCTTATATACACACAGGCAAAAAGGAGGCCTAATTGTCAACTACAATGATTCAGCTGCATAGCAGTGATAATTTTCCAAAAAAAGAAAAACAAATAAAGTAGCAAGTTGGGGGTCAGTGGTGTCCTCCACCTTCCACTCCAGCTGCAATGGGGAAAAGGAAGCATGTTCAGAAAAGGCTGCAGGCCAGGGACCTGGCATGATCTGGCAGAAAATCTGTTAATCAGAGGTTTGGCAGTGAGTTGCTTAGTAGTCGTGTGTTTCATATAAATTGAGAAATGGCCAGCTATTAAGTTTCATAAAAGTGTAATTATAGTACAGACTGCTGTAAAGTTCCAAAATCTGCAAACTGCTTTATGTAAAGCAATGGAGTTTTCCTTGAGGCTGGCCACTAGGTGTCTCTGTTGTATGACAGCCGAGACGCTATTCCACCTGTCAATTATGCTCATTTTTTTTTAACCTTCTCGGTATTCTTGCCTAGCCCAGCCTTTGTAGCAATAGTTCTTAGCCAAGAGATGGATTGTGGCTCCCTTAGGGAACTGGGTATGCATGTTGCTTGAGTCTGGACATTAGCTATAAAAGCGAAGGTTTAACTGGTTAACTCTTGAAGTTTGCCACTTATACCTTCTGAAAATCAGCCCCATAACATCTGAACAATACGTCTTAGCACTATTTCTATTTTCTGAAACTGTACGAAAGAAAGATTTCAGTAAGGCTTTGAGATTTTTTTCCCTATTCATAAGCCATAATGAACTGGAGAAAATGCATTGGTATAATAATGCTCCAATTCAAGATGTATTCTGGGTTAAAATGTTTACAGGATTAGTACTATCCCCCATTTGTTCTAGTTTCAGGAAAGATAACTTTTGCCAGGATACCATATTGTTCAATCACAGTTTTTACCCGAGAAAAAGGCAGTGGGTCCCAGAAATCCAGGAAACAGCTTGAGGGCCACCTTCTGTTTTCTCTGTGAACACATTAACAGAATATTGAAGGATCCTGCCACAAGTTTCTTTTCTGGAACTGTGCTAAATGATGCATATAGTGTTACATGGCACAGCATTGATGCAGACAATGTTGCTATCCAAAACACACTTCTTAAACTGGAGCAATATACTGAAAGTTAGCATGCTCCCTGATGGCTAGTGAGGTTGTTGATAACACTTTGTTCAAGGAAGTAAAACTAGAAAGTCCTCACAGTTGGGTGATATCATCTGGTGGAACCTGGCCGGGAAGATTACTTCAAAGCTTCTAGATCTGGTATGTTTTACTGAACATGTGCATTCCGACCTGTGCAATACGTCACACGGGGCCCCCTTTAATTCTTAATATTGCTAAATATGAAGAAAACCAACTTCAAGGGGAAGTGGGTGGATTCTATGAGATCTTACATTCTGCTGTCCTCAGAGAAAATCCGTTATAGATTTTTGTTTTCTCTGAGGACAAGCAGGATGTGAAGTCCCCACACCTGGGGAATTCCTATCTATAGGCTATCATTAATGAAAAAAGAAGAAAATACTGAAATATAGTGCCAAGGTTTGATGCATCTGTAATTAGGGTATTTTGAGCTAGAAGAATTTAGAAGGGGATTCTTCTGACCAGATCTGAGTGAATCAGCCATCAGGATAGAAAGTCTCTGAAGAACTGGGTAAAGAGTGGGCTCTTGATCTTCTGGCCTATTTGAGCAGAGATTTGATGACCACTATCTGATGAGGTAGTTGCTGCTTTTCAAATCTGGGAGTCTTTTGACACAATATATTGCATCCATTTTCTTGTTTACTGGTAACACAGAGAAGGGGGTCTACCATATTCTCATCTGTCTTCTGAAGGATCTTGGGGATGGGTACAGCCACGATTTCCATGGGTGATCCATGAACTGGATGATGTCAAACACTTTTGTTTTGGACTCTTCCTTCTTCTGTACAATAAATGGAATGATCTATGGCAATCTCTTAATAATATTGGTGAAGGAATAGTCTTTTGGAGATGACTTCCTTTTTTCCTCTGGAGGAGAGGAGTCAAGGGGACACCTGCTGACTCTTCCTGATAAGAGTAATCTTCAGATCCATATGCATACCCCTAGAAATTCTCAGACTCTGAGCCAGAATCATAGGTTGGCTGTGTGTGGTCTGAGTGTGCAAATGGTGAGTAGGCAAGTCTTCTGTGAAAGTACCACTTGTCTGTTGGCATGTAGACACCAATGAACTGCTTTGCCTTGAGAAAGCTTCCCCCTTCCCCCAATTGACAATGGTGCAGCAGTTTTTGATAACAGTCTCCAGGAAAGGTTGAACCTCAGTTTTAAGGGCTATCATTGATATTGATGCCAAAGCACTAATGTTTGCAACTCTGCAGTTCAATGCTGTTTGGATCCTTCATTCCAACTCCTCCTCAAAGACTGCCAATGATAATACTGATGGGAAGCAAGAGAAGTGGTCACATCTTCCTGGGACACCTAAGGGAGATCGATGACTGACATCTGGAAATTTGGAGGCTGTCGTGATTCCCAAAATTGATGCGAGGATGAGAAGCCCTCTGTGAGAATGCTTACAGGCACAGCCACAACTCCATGCTCCCAGCATCTCGCATCAGTGGGACCAATGCTGATACTTCTTAGCCTTTTACTGAGGTTCAGCATCAGTACTTTTCGATGCTGATGCCAGAGAAGCAGATGGCAGAATTAGGCATCTGTCCATCTCCTGGGTCTCTATGGGTGCTCAGTATCAAAGGAAACTGATGCTTCTGCAATGTTGATGCTCCACTAGCATCCAGTTCAGCACCTGGGCCCTTCAATGCCAATGTTGATGCATCCAGTACCAATGCTGATTGGCAGGACTTGCTTTACACAAACAGCTTTTCCATCAGCTCTAAGCAGGAATGGCATCCACTGGGCATCATCTTCCTACATGTAGAGTGCTCAAAGACATTATGGTCATCCCCCAGGCAGAGCATACATCTAACATGAGGATCTAAGATAGACATGATGCAACCACACCAGGGGTACTTGTTGAAACCACTGGCCCTCTTCTATTTTTGGGACATCAGCTGAAAAACAAGTGAGGCAAAATCAAGTGACTCAATCTTAACAAAAAATCAACTGATACCTCTCAATGCACTGATACCAATGCACATAGTGGCCACATGAAAAAGAGAAACAAACTAAAACCTACCTAGTGATCCTAAGAGGATCATAAAATAGATGAACAGAGAGATTCTTTTGGACAAATTGACAACATTTTTCAAAAAATTTCTCCTCGGAGAAAATATTGCAAACATTGGGCTCCATGGAAAAACAAGAACTGAAGTGGGCCTTACATGACACCATGACACAGGATGAGATGCAAATGTTCAGTAGACTATGCCAAAAGATTCTCAAAGCTTTGAAGTAATATTCTCTGGCCAAACACTGTTAGATAACATCATTCAGCTGGGAGGACTTCACATCCTGGTTGTTCTTGGAGAAAGTTGAATACTTTTTTGTGTTGGTCATTCTGTTTAATTTCAGAAAATATAACTTGTGCCTAGATACCTTAATATTTCATCGCTATTTTCATAGAAAAAAGAGGTTGAGCCTCAGGGTGCTTCATAGTTTTCTTGAACCATTTTCTTTTTCTGTTAACAAGATGATCCACCCCTACATAGGTGTAGGGTGGCCACAATCAGGGTGGTGCTCTGCCTCCCAATCCCAGGGTGCAGCTTGGGGAGAAGAGGTGGAGATTAGGGATGGGCCAGCAACCACAGTTATAAATGTGGTTTGGTCCACTCATCAGTCTCTTCTTTCGGCAGTCTTCCCGCCCATCCCACTAATCTGTGGATGTCTTGTGGGCAGTATGGGGATGACTTGGTCGGGGTCGGAAAAGGCCAAAACAGTCATGACATAGTGAGGCAGTGTTGGCCATGTTCAAGGGCACACAGCTGATAATGTTTTAAAGTTGGTTGGCCAAGGCATACCAAGTAATTGATCTTTCTGTCCCTATGTTGCATGGATGGGTGACAGCTGAGATGAGTCTTCTTTTGAATCTTTAGTATTGATGATCAGGACTGGCCGTCAATACCAAAATGATACCTGTTCTTTTATGGACCAGGATGACATTGCATGGCAGAAAATATTTTACCCAGTAGTCTAGGAGCAGATTGCAGGATAGCTTTAGGGGTGGGCTTGCAGCCCAGACAATGAAACTTTGTAAGGTGGGTTGGTGTGTATAATCAACCCTGCAGCAGTGGAATGCTTATTGAGTGTTGCACATTGAAATTCAGCAGATGAGGGTGTGGTCACCCCATGGATATTTGTTTATATTTAATGATTAAATTATTGTATGCAATTGATCTATGCTGCAGCCATGTACATGGAATAAAGATTTTCTTTCTCGAATAGCCGTGTGATATTAGAGTTTTCATAGGTCAGGGGAAAAGGAGGGTGTGGGGGGAGTGGATGGGCAATAGATAGGCTGGGGAAGAAGGTGAGTTGCATTTGTCATGGTTGTGACGACACAGTGGAATAATGAACCATTCTGAGACAAGTTATACTCTCTGAAACTAACCTAAATGATGTTTTGAAAGATATGTATTATAGCAATGTCACTCTGCATGGTAGAATCCATATCCTTTGCTGAACTGAACTTAATTGTGGGTGATTTAAAACATTCCATAATAATATTCCAGTTCTATGCTGTTATGGGTAACAATATTTTGAGAATGTTACATCACATATTTCTTTATATATACACTGCATATCATTTTCTTTAGTTTCAGTAAATCTACTTTGTGGCTGAATGCTTGATTGTTTATTCTTTCCAGAGAGAAAAGATAGAATGGCCTCAATTTTCTTATAAAAATCCTAGAACTCTCCGCTGGTCTTCTCTATGAAAATAAATACTGAGCAATAAAACATTTGGTCACAATTTAAATTTACTTGAAGGAGTTAAAAGGACATATGCAAAGATGTATGACCCAACTTCCTTGTGCCCCCTTTGAATTGCTGTGTTTTGTTTGGGGGAGTAAAATAGCAGGTGAAGATTCGATCCTCAGAATGACATGCACTGTTTTAGAGCCCATAAACTGCCTGCAGAAAGAGCAGGCATAAATGTACAAGGGCGCTTTCTACACGCCTGCCTTCCTTGTGGACGGTTTTCAAAGGGAAGTTCCTGCGTTGCTTCCCTTCCAAAAACAACTACAAAGTTTGTAGGTACAAAATTAGCCGGGCACTTTGCATAAATGCAGCCCATCACAAGCTGCCCTCATACTGTGCCACTTTCTCTTTCTCTCTCTCTTCTCCAAACCTTACCTTCCAGCCCCTGCCTGCTCTTCTTAATCTCAGCCCTGTCCCCCATAATATCCCAGCCCTGCCCTACATCTTTCTCCGAAGAAAGGGGGAGGAGCCACCAACCTGGAGGGTCTAGTGGGGTTTCCTGGGTCCTGCCAGCTAAAGAGCTTCAGAAGTGAATCGGGGGCTATGGGTGAACGCGTAGGTGCGTGGTGAGCGCACTTCATCCCTGGTGTATGAGTGCTGGAGGGAAAGAACACCTTTGGAAGTTTTATGTACTCCATGGGGTACACCTTTCTAATCTTTTCCCTTTTCCTCCTGTTTAATTGTATATTGGCTTCTGCTGGGCCATGGCATCATGTTTCTGCCCATCCTTATTCTTCTCCCCACTCCTGTGTAGCCCAGTCATTGTAGTGGCAGTGCTGGCCTAGCAGCCACAGACCGTGGCTCCCTCCAGAGTCAGGTATGCATGCTCTTTGAGTCTGGTATCAGGGACCTGATTTGCTAAGGCTTTTTTTTTCCTATTCATTTTCTATGAGGAAAAAATTAGTAATTCGGTTTCTAGGTGTTGCTGTTGTGCAATGGCTGAGAATCACTTCCTCTTCCCCCACTACTCCCTCCCAAGGACTATAAACCCTGCCTGTGCAAGATTCCTCCCTAGACTCAGACCTGAGAAGAAACCAGGCTCAACAATTGAACCCAGGTCTCCTGCATAACAGTGAGCAGCTTTGCTACTGAGCCATTCTGATAACCTCCCTTTCCACTACCAACCATACTACCAGTACTACTACTACCCAGGGCCCGTTGCAAGGGTATTAGGTGCCTTAGGCGAACCTTATGCCTTGCACCTGCCCTCCCTCCCCCCTCAGTCCAGGCTCCAGCTTCGGCCTCAACCTCATTCACTCAGACAGGCCCCCTCTCTTACATACACTTAGGTTCCTTGTCTCATTCACACATGAACCCTACACAGGCTGCCTCCCTCTCTCTCACTAACACATTACTCTCTCATACACACACACTCCCTCTCAGTCTCACACACACACACACACACACACACACATACACACACAAAGGTGCTGCTCGTGGCCCACTGAGACTCTGCTTCTCTCGGCCATGAGCAGGTTGTGCACTGCTTGCGGCCTGCCAAGTGTCTGCATTTCTTGGCTGTGAGCAGGATGGGTGCTGTGAGCAGCCCGCCAAGTCTCTACATCTTTCAGATGTGAGCGGGATAGGCTCTGCTCACGGCCCCACTTGGCTGCTCTTTGCTGCCCCCTAATGGCTGGCACCCTAGGCGACCACCTAGTTCGCCTATTGGGATGCGCTGGCCCTGCTACTTCCACTACAATTATTTATTGCTTCTATAGTACAGTATGGAATATAGTACAAAAACATAGAAGAGATGTTTGAATCTAATCAAGATAAACATATAGAGCAAAAGAAAGTTTGGGAATTTCATTTATTAAGAAAATGGTTAAAATCGACAGGGCTTTGAGTAGGATAATCAGGGTTTAAGATTAAAAGCCTCAGAAAGGTGGATTTTTAGACTGGATTTGAATAAGGCAAGACAGGGAACGCAGGCAGTCTCTTCCAATCACACAGTGGTGCCAGATGGAAAGCACAGAGTCAGGAGCTGGAAGCAGAGGTGAAGGGCAGAGATAGGAGTGAATTCACGAGGAGGGGTGTAGGGAGGAACTTGAACTGTATGTGGAAAGGGATATGGAGCCAATATAGTGGCTTGAGAAGAGGGGATTTACGGGTGTAGTGATTTGGCGAGATAAGTCATGCAGCTGAATTTTGGATAGATTGTAGTGGAGAGAGATGACCCACTGGGAGACCTGCGGGGATTGGATCGCAATAAGTCTAAGTGAAAGGTGATGAGAAAGTAGATAAGAGTTCTGGTAGTGTGCTCAGAAAAAAATGGATGGAATTTGGTGATGTCATAGAGAATGAAACAGTATATTTTTTAGCAGTGTTTTGGATGTGTGTTCAGAAGGGGAGAGAGAGGAATGGAAGAAGACTCCAAAGTTATGGACTGAAGGGCTTGGTTGTATTACAGTGTTATCCACAGAAATAGAGTAAGGAGGAAGGGAAATGTGCTTGGGGGGGAAAGATAAGGAGCTTTATGTTGGCCATGTTGAGTTTAAAGGTGGCAGCAATATCAGGCAAGCAGACTGAGATTTGGAACAAGATTGGAAAGGTATAATTGGTAGAGTACACAATATTTCCAAAGGGGTTCTTTATAATGAGTGCACATTTCCAAAATATGGAGAGGCTGTCTGTGTGTATTAGCAGGAGCGAGACTTTGTTTTATTGTGTTTATATGAGAGAGAAAGATGTCAATATTGTGTACATCTTTGTGTGTGTGGCATAGAGGCAAGAGTTATGGGTAGTTCTTTGTGTGTGAGAGAGAGGCATTATGTGTTTTGAGTGAAAGAGGGAGGCTGTTTTCTTTGTGTGTGCATAAAACAAGCTTTCTGTGTGTGGATTTGAGCGAGAGTTTAAATGTATGTATTTGTTTGTGTATTGCTGACACAGTCGCAGTCATATGTGTGTGTGTGTGTGTGTGTGTATGTGAAATAGAAGATGTTTGAGTGACTGTGTGTGTTGATGAATGTGCAAGAAAGGGAGTGTGTGTGTGAGTGAGAGAGAGAGAGAGAATGAGGCAGTACATATTGAGTGGTGTAGCCTACTGGTTAGAGCAGCAAACTAAAAACCAGGGAATCAAGGGTAAAATTATGCTGGTGCTCTTTATATGACCTAGGACAAGTTACTTCATTCTCTATTGCCTCAGGTTCAATCTTAGGGACTCATTTATTAAGCATTTTCCCAAAGATGCAGAATAAGAAAAAAGCCTTAGTAAATCAGGCCTTTAGACTGTAAACCCTTTGGAGACAGGGAAATGTCTACTGTACCTGAATGTAACTTGCTTTGAGCTATTAGTAAAAATGATGAGAATTAAATAATACATTGTTGAGAAATGGAATGTGTGGGTTTTTTTTGTTTTGTTTTGGTTTTTTTTTCTGATTTTTGTCTGTGTCTTTTTATTCAAAGTACATCTAACTTTCATTTGCTGGTCATGTAATGTATATATATGTTTTGTAGCATCAGAAATATAAATGCCTATGTGGACTCAGATGAGGGAAGGGAAGTCAGTCATCTTGCTGCACCTTTTTTTTCTGATTTCACAGAACTTAGGTGCACAGTTTTGAAAGTTACATATGTAAGTTGAAAGACATGAATGCAAATCAACTTTGACTTATGGCATTCCCCACCACTTCCTGTGAAGAACACCTAAAAGCAAACATTCTTTTCTGTGATTGGCATGAACATTCACAGATACACATTCAGTTTTATAAACACTTTATCTATTATTTATCTTAGCTGGAGCTTTATTTGAAGCTTATTCCCACATTCTGCTTTCTGTATTATAGAAATGGTTTTATCCAGCTCAGACTCTTATTGTATTCAGTTTTTTTTCCTAAAGTCAGGAATTAATCAAATAGACTTACTCTATTTCCTGCTGTGTATGGCATGTAATAAAGTCCAGGGTAAAACTAAATAAAAATTGAAACAGAGAATGAGCATTCAGAGGAATGTTAAAAATGATGTAAAAATGAAATGTACACGACACAAAGGCAAATGAAAACGTCAACTTACAGGTTGCTGTTGGGAGGGGTGCATGGGCACCTGCTGCACTGGCACTTGGTGCATGGGAACCTGTTGCATTGGTATTTGGTGCATGGGCACCTGCTGCATTGGCGTTTGGTGCATGGGTCCCTGCTGCACGGGCCCCTGTTGTTCTGGTACTTGCTGCACTGGTCCTTGGTGCATAAATTTATATATGAAAGGATATATCTAAAAGCAAGAGGAAGAAGAAGAAAAAAAACTGAACAAATGCTTTACAGAATTCTACTAAGCAACAGAAAGCATTTGGATGCTTGCCATGGAGCTGCACCATGAATGTGCAAATATTCAGGTTTTGCATCATTTTAAGGTAAATGGAAAACAGTAACGTTAAAGCATACATTTTGCTCTAACTAACATGTGAGGCTCAAGAGTACACCCACTAATGAGAGGTGGATGTAAGTCTTAAGCTACTGTTCTGTAGTGATGCTCGTGAAAGAAATAGTCAGTTTGACTTTGACTTGAGATGCTGCTCTCAAAAGATTTAACCTCTTTTTTTTTTCCTTGCGGCCCTATTTTGTTTTCAGTTCCTTTGTTTATAGCAGAACGTTTATTCTTCCTTGCCTGGGGGAGGATTCCATGGGAACCTTTTATTGCTTCAACGCTTTCAGTTACAGTAGAAAAAAAGGAAAACTAGTTGACACTGTTGGGTTGCTGGAAGAAGAGAAACTGACACTATCGGACAGACTGTGGGGATTGGGGATAGAGGTTCTGACACTGAGCTACTGCAAGTCAGAGTGCCATGTCAGATTTAAGACAGCAAATGAATAAGAGTTCATCTCTTTTGTTACAGAAGACCTTTGTATCAGGAAAGCTGCGTTCAACCTGAACTTGCAAACATGTTTTTTAAAATAGTATGGCTTACTATACACTATCATGAAAATTAAAAGGTCCCTGCCCCTAATTCTGAGTAGTTAGAGCTGCCCTTAGGTTGCTCAGTCTAGTAATCAGATAAGTATTATATATACCACAATGAATGTCCTAATGAGACATTACTGATGGGATAGGGAGGGGGCAATACAATTCTACTATCAATATATGTTTCGAACCCCTTCCAAAATGCTGGTGTAGGATTATAATCTTACACTCCAATGTCGGGCATTACGAAAGCTGTTTTGCCCTCTAATTAGCGCACTATATTACAGTGTTCAAATAACTAAAGATATATCTGAAAAGTAAATTAGTCAGGAAAACTTTCACCAGAGCATATTCAAAATTTGTCAAGTAGAGATGTGCGAACGATTTCAAGTTATAAGAACATTAAGAAGTGCCGAGCTGGGTCAGACCAAAGGTCCAATGACTCCAGTATCCTATCTCCAACAGTGGCCAGTCTGGGTTAGCATGGGGTACCTGGCAGATCCTGGTAGATCTGCTCCTCACCTGTTGCTCACTCCCAGAAGCAGGAAATGGTGAACTCCAAGTCTGCCTGGCTAATATCTGTAAATGGACCTGTCTACCCTAAACTTGTCTAAGCCCTTTTTTTTAAACCCAGCAATACTTTTAACCTTGACCAAATCCTCCAGCAACAGCGTTTAATTGCATGTAGACTGCAAAAAATGCTATCTTAAATTAGTTTTAAATTTGCTACTAGTTAATTTCATGGTGTGTTCCTGAATGGAGAAAGGATAGAAGTTCCAACACTGATCTGTTATTATTTGAAGAATTACAGTAAAAGTATTTCAAGATTTCATGTCAGCTTTATAATTTTCCAGCCAAAATCAAGCCCTTGAAGAAGGAGCCTTGCTGCTCCGAAACGTCTAGATGTCGTCTTCATAACACTGGCTATACTCGGCTTCAAAACACTGGCTATATTCAGCAACACAAGACAAGCAACATAGAAAGATAAGTGCATAGAAAGAATTATCATATTTGGAAGTGGACTTTGACACGCTCTGCACATGTACAAACAAGTTGCCTAATGATTTATGAAGCCTAATAATTAAGGCTCACAGACACGATAGCAAAAATTTTTTTATAGCATCGTATGAAGGCAAACTTGATTTCCTCAAGAATTGTCTTCTATAGCAGGTCTTATATTTTGTATGATATTGGTTACATGCTATATATTTTGGGTCTTATATTAAGAGCTTTATAATTTCAGCATGGTTCAGGTTTGATGGAATTTTTAGATTTTATCCAAATTTTATAATTGGTTTTTGGGGGGGGGGGGGGGGGGGGGGATTCAAGGGAAAGCTGAACAACAAAGTGGATCTGCTAATTCTGACTAAATCTGCATCAAGTATTTCCAAACCAAAGCAAATTGTTCAAACCCGCTTTGGCTTTCTTGAAACACATTTGACTAGCCTTCAGAATCCTTCCAGTTTACTGAGTTGTTGAAACAAAGCCCTGTGGCTGCTGTTACTCCTGGGGGAATTAATTCTATGCCACTGTGTAATACAGAATTTGCACAGGATTTTCTACGCCCGTGGGTAACTCTTAAAATCCGGCCCAATAAGTGTTGAGCTGGTATTAAGAAAAATAAACATAAAGCGACTGCAGTGACCTGCTGGGCTTGTCCGTCTGCTGGCGCCACCTGCTGCTGGACCAGTGTCTGTTCTTCTTGTTGCTGAGTTGGCTGCCCCTGCTGGATCGGAGGCTGATGGCCTTGCTGTACTGACGTTATAGTTGGCTGCTGGGGCAGATTTTGTGTCTGTAGTCCAGGCTGCTGGGGTTGGAAAGGGGTTGGTAGTGAAGGCAGCGGTGGTGGATGCACCGGCAAAGCATACTCATACTGAATAATAATAATCATAGTATTAAAAAAAAATTAATGAAAGGAATGAGAATATACGAAAAAGAAAGCTACGACCTATCTGAAAAATAAATGTCCAACAAACAGTGAGCCTCATTTTCTAAGCATTTTTCCACACAGAATGAGGAAGTAAATGAGGCCCTTTGTTTTTTAGCTTCAGTTTAGTGCAAGAAGAATCCTAAGGTGGCTTATAGCTCCCCCCCCCCCTCCAGTTTTAAGGGCAAAAGTACCTTTATATGACATAAGATGTAGCAGCCATTAAGTCTGATTTATATTATTTGTGTGGATTCAGGGAGGTTCTGCATCCTAGAGATATTCTACAGAAAAAGCAAACGTGGGATAGGCTCATAGTTGATACATGATTGCAAAAATACAGGGTGGCCCATGGAAAAGTAGCACGCTTCCAATACCAGTGCATTGGAGGCAGGCTACTTGTCCATGGGCCACCCTATAGTATAAATCAAATCCCAAATTGGGTGTCTTTTGGAGTAAAGTGCCTAAGGCACACTAATCTCTATGCTATGGCTCCCCTGAAGTCCTTTTCCACCTTCTGTTTCTTTTATTTAACACAGCACTTCTCTTTTCCTGTGACTAATGTATTCTATTGCATTTCAGCTGAACAAAAAATAAAGTTATTGAATAATAAATCAGTTACCAATTAATAAAGACTGAACAGGTTTATTCTTTTTTAAAATAAACTAGGGAGCAGGGGTGGCTTGTGAATTTGGCATGTCATCCCCAAGCAAAACAGGAAGAGGGAAGGGAAAGTAACAAAATCAATCAGTTCAATAAAGCAGAAAAGGTGAATACAAAGAACAGCTGGAAAGCTATGACCAAAAATGCTCATAGTCTGGGCAACAACGTTCCAGACCTGCAGGCCTTAATGGTGGAGGCTGACTTGGACATTGTTGCTATTAAGGAAACCTGGTTCACTGTTTCCAATGATTGGGATACAATCATCCTGGGCTATAACTTGCTAAGAAAGGATAGAGAGGTCAGATAAGGGGAAGGAGTAGCTCTTTACGTTAAAAAAAATATCCAAGCAACTGAATTGCAAGGGAGATGGGGCTTCCATTTTTATTAGTGTGATCTAGAGGCCACCGACTCAAATGGAAGAATTGGACAGAGAACGCATTGAAGACATCCAAAAGGTGCTAAAGAAGGGCGGTGTTGCTTATTGGATATTTTAATCTGCTGGATGTAGATTGAAGCACCCCTTCTGCAGAATCTACAAGAAGTAGAGAGATAGTGGATGCTCTTCAAGGGACTCTGATCAAACAAATGATAATGAAACCCAAGAGGGAGGGTGTGATACTTGATCTGGTGCTCACTAATGGTGATAATGTCTCTAATATTTGGATAGAGGCTCACCTGAGCACCAGAATCATTGATTTTGTGAATAGGATACAGAGAAGTCACACGAAGACCCGAGTTTTGAATTTCAAAAATATGGATTATGTCAAAATGGGGATGTATATGGAGGAAGAAATGGAAGACTGGGAGAAAATGGGTGAGGTGGAACAACAGTGGGCTGAAAAAATAAAGGTAAAAAAAAGCATACAAGAAGTATAAAGGATCCCAAAAAAAGGAACACAGGGAAGAATAACTGTTAAAACTGAGGGAGACAAAGAAAGAAATAAGGAAAGCAAAAGGTCAAGCAGAAGAAATGATGGCCAAAAAGGTAAAGCGAGGAGACAAAACATTTTTCAGATATATCAGTGAAAGAAGGGAGGTCAGAAGTGGTATAGTGAAATTGAAAGGTGAGAAGGAGCAATGTGTAGAGAGTAACAAACAAATGGCAGTAATAGTAAACAAATACTTCAGTTTGGTATTCATTAAAGAAAACCCTGGAGAAAGACCATTGCAGGTTAACAAGACCATTGATGGGGATGGAGTAGATGAAACTCCATTTACAGAAGAGAATGCATGGGATGAGCTAGGCAAACTGAAAGTGGAAAGGCCATGGGGCCAGATTAGATACTCCCCAGGGTACTGAGAGAGCCCAGAGATGTATTGGTGGGTTCGCTGAAGAACCTGTTTAATAGATCCCTGGAAATGGGGGTGGTGCCACAGGATTGGAGAAGAGCGGGGGTGGTTCCACTTCACAAGAGTGATAGCAGCGATGAGATCGGAAACTACTGGCCAGTTAGCTTCATGTTGGTGGTGGGAAAATTAATGGAGACTCTGCTGAAGGAAAGGATAGTGAATTATCTTTAATCCTGTGAGTTGCTGGATCTGAGGCAGCATGGATCACCAGGGGAAGGCCCTATCAGACAAATATGATTCATTTTTTTGATTCAGTGACTAGAGAATTGGATCAAGGAAGAGCGTGCAATGTAATCTACCTGGATTTTAGCAAAGCTTTTGATACGGTCCTGCATAGGACGCTTGTGAATAAAATGGGAAGCTTGAGAGTAAGTGCCAAGGAGGAAGACTGGATTAAAAACTGGTTGACTGAAAAGAGACAGAGTGTAATGGTAAATGGAACCTACTCCGAAGAGAAAACCATGTTAAGTGAAGAACCACAGGGTTCAGTATTGGGACCGGTTCTTTTCAGTATCTTTGTGAGCGACATTGTGGAAGGGGATAGAAGGTAAAATTTGTCTATTTGCAGATGATACTAAGATATGCAATAGAGTGGGCATGCCTGAAGGTGTAGAGAGAATGAAAAGTGATTTAAGAAACCTTGAAAAGTGGTCAAAGACTTGGCAGCTGGGATTAAATGCCAAGAATTGCAGAGTCATGCATCTGGGATGCGGTAATCTAAAAGAGTGTATGTGATGGGAGATGAAAGACTGGGATCTTGGGGTAATAGTGTCTGGAGATCTGAAGATGGCGAAGCAATGTGAAAAGGTGATAGCTAAAGCCAGAAGAATACTGGGCTACCCCTGTGCAGGTCCTTGGTGAGGCTTATTTTGGAGTACTGTGTTCAGTTCTGGAGTCTGTATTTCAAAAGGGACAAAGGCAGTATGGAGGTGGTCCAGAGAAGAGTGACCAAAATAATGTGGGGTCTGTATGAGAAGACATATGAGGAGAGGCTAAAGGATCTGAATATGTATGTTCTTGAAGAGAGGAGGTGCAGGGGAGATATGATACAGACCTTTAGATACCTGAAAGGTTATATTGATGCACAATTGACAAAACTTTTCTGATGGAAAGAATTCAGTAGAACTAGGGGTCACAAAATGATACTGTAGGGAGGATGACTTAGAGCCAACATCAAGAATATTTCTTCACAGAGAGAGTGGTGGATGCCTAGAATGCCCTTCCGGAGGATGTGGTGAAGACGAAAACAGTGAAAGAATTCAAAGGGGCAAGGGATAAACACTGTGGATCCCTAAAGACTACAGGATGGAAATGAAGACATGAATGCATGGAGATAACTTGCTGTTGTGTCAGTTACTACCCTTAACCAATAAGCCTTCCTACTGTTGATGCAACTCCATCATCGCTCTCTGCTTCAATGGTAGGGGAAAAAGGGAATTGGCTTCTGACAGCAACCAATGACTTTTATGGTTTGGGGAAACAAATAAACATGGGAGTAACATGCTGATGTGGCGGTTACTACTCTTAACCAATGTCTAATAATTTTGATGCAACTCAACATTGCTCTCTGCTTCAATAGCAAGGGGTAACGGGGAATTGGATTAAAACAGCAATCAACAAGGGGCTGTTTTGCTATGCCGTGCAGGTTATCCCCATGCTTAATTAAGCATGGGGATAACCTGCACGGCATAGCAGAAACTACCTTAAGCTGTTGGGCAGACTGGATGGACCATTTGGTCCTTTTCTGCCATCATTTCTCTGTTTCTCTCTTTTTATGTAAATTATTTACACTTATTTACCAATGTATAAGAACATAAGAAAATGCCATACTGGGTCAGACCAAGGGTCCATCAAGCCCAGCATCCTGTTTCCAACAGTGGCCAATCCAGGCCATAAGAACCTGGCAAGTACCCAAAAACTAAGTCTATGCCATGTAACCATTGCTAATGGCAGTGGCTATTCTCTAAGTGAACTTAATAGCAGGTAATGGACTTCTCCTCCAAGAACTTATCCAATCCTTTTTTAAACACAGCTATACTAACTGCACGAACCACATTCTCTGGCAACAAATTCCAGAGTTTAATTGTGCGTTGAGTAAAAAAGAACTTTCTCCGATTAGTTTAAATGTGCCCCATGCTAACTTCATGGAGTGTCCCCTAGTCTTTCTACTATCCGAAAGAGTAAATAACCGATTCACATCTACCCGTTCTAGACCTCTCATGATTTTAAACACCTCTATCATACCCCCCTCAGTCAAAGAATTCATGGCATTAGCATGCCTAAAGATATTCATTTACACTAAAAATTCAAAAACCCCAAAGAAGCTAATTCACTAAAGGCTCATGCCAGTTTTTGCATCAGTGTGAAAACTGTGGCAGATTTAGCAACAAAAGATCTCTTTATTTTCAGTGGGGAAGAAAAATCACTCAAAACTGAGAAAACATCTTTAATACGTGAGTCCCAAAATTATCTATGAACCTTTTTTGCTAAAATGATCAACATAAGTATGCAGAAAGTTAATATATAAGAGAGGTGGGGGTGGGGGGAGTGGAACGTAATGGCCCAGCCCTGTGTACCACTTTAGGTCTTCATCAAGTTTTTAAGCTTAAGAGCAAGAAAGAAATGTACCTGCTGATTCTCTTGTTCCCGGGGTCTGTGGGGCATCCATGGGTATGAAGAGTGTGGTGGCATTAAACCATGCATCCACATTGTAGAGAATGGATCACCATATCTGTATCCAGAGTACTGAGGACATCATAGTAAACACAGAGAAACTTTATTTCATGCAGCACGTTCCACTTTTTATTTTTAAGGAATCATTTATGTTGCAGTACAAAGCATACGGTAAAACATTAATACATTCAGGCTTGTCATTACTTCTTTATATATATATATAGAGCAACTATTACAAATTAGGCAATATGTATGTAAATGTAAAGTGCCCAATGAACATACAGAGAAACTTCCTATATGGGAAGAAAAGCACTAATGTACAATTTGTACTAACAGACTTTTGAAATTATAACAATTCTTTATTAACACACATAAATCAATAAAAATAAATGAGGTACTGTAAACTTAAAATCTTTGTACTACAATGGTGTACAAGGATCTCAATTTAACTGCAGATATAAGTCAATTGCTATCAATTCAACAACTGAAACAATGTATTATATTGTATCTGTGACATCAACAGAATAAAACAATTTAGTGTATTGTATCTATGACATGTTACGTTGTTCAGTGTGATAACTAGACCTGATTGACATTTGATCTAGCAGAAAATATATTCCTTCTCAGTTTATCAACAGAATGAATCCAATGGATAGCAGTTCAAGGGCAGAAATGCAGCTTGAAACAGAAACACATCACCTACTGCTACTCTACCTTAACATAGACATAATGGATGCTTTGATCTACACATACAAATGACCACAGGTGCTTCCACACTTCCTTTCATGCCTAATTCCTGAAAATACAATGGTGAAAAATCAAGGTTTTAAGTAACTGTATGGAGTTTCCTGGTTCTGATGTGAATTTCCCATCTACAAATCAAACAGGAAAGATGCTGTGTGCGTGGGTTAATGAGTAGGCAATGCGAGCTAATCAATAGAGGTCACTGCAAAATAGTGAGACTTACATGAATGTTTTTTTTTTAGTTTACTTGCAAAACACGAGAGCAGCAAGGCTACCATGAGTAATTTTTGAAAACTTGAACGAATTGAGAAGTATACCATTAAGCTAAATGAAAAATCACGAATGTGATTGCCTGCCCCTTTTCAAAACCACGGCTATTCCGCGTGTTCCGGGAAATACACGCGTGGCTGGACCATTTTGAAAATACGCTCGGCGTGCGCTTGACCCGATCACACGCATCTCTCCCGGAATTTCCGTGCACCGGGTTTTAAAAATGTTTCACCATTGTATTTTTCAGGAATTAGGCATGAAAGGAAGTGTGGAAGCACCTGTGGTCATTTGTATGTGTAGATCAAAGCATCCATTATGTCTATGTAAAGGTAGAGTAGCAGTAGGTGGTGTGTTTCTGTTTCAAGTTGCATTTCTGCCCTTGAACTGCTGCTATCCATTGGATTCATTCTGTTGATAAACTGAGAAGGAATATATTTTCTGCTAGATCAAATGTCAAATCAGGTCTAGTTATCACACTGAACAATGAAACATGTTATAGATATAATACACTAAATTGTTTTATTCTGTTGATGTCACAGGTACAATACCATAAATTGTTTCATTCTGTTGTTGAATTGATAGTAATCGACTTATATCTGCAGTTAAATTGAGGTCCTTGTACACATCCGAATATGAAGATTTTAAGTTTACAGTAGCTCATTTATTTATTGATTTATGTGTGTTGATAAAGAATTGTTTTAATTTCAAAAGACTTAGTGCCAATTGTACATTAGTGCTTCTCTTCCCATATAGGATGTTTCTCTCTCTTTCTCTCTCTCTCTCTATATATACACACTACATAGTGATTCCCTTTTATTGGAATAACGTAATATATGTCTTGATTAGTTTTTGAAGGCTAAAAATCCCTTCCCCAGATCAGAATAGAATGAGCAGGTCAAAGCATTTTTTGGAATAACATTTCTAGTACAAATCAAAACAGCATGCAAGGTACTAACTTTATTTTTCATAAATCTTTCCTGATATAAAGTGAAAAATAGAGATACTGAACCTTATTGAAAGAGATTTTTTTCCAATTATTTGCCTGTGAAAAATATCTGGGCTGAATGCCAATTGTTGCAGAAATCCATTTCTTATTCTTAGGACGAGCAGCTTGGAATCTATCAATCCCTTGATATCCTGCCAAGTACTTGTGACCTGGATTGGCCACTGTTGGAAACAGGATACTGGGCTTGATGGACCCTTGGTCTGACCCAGCATGGCAAGCCTTGATTTCTTATAGTTATACGATAAGTGTTTGATTTAACATCTTTACCATCAGAATTGGCTTCTATTGTAATGCCTAATACTATAAGTTACATTAGAAATCAGGGAATGGAATTTTCAGCCTTGGCAATTTTATGGCTTAGAGTAAAATATATATTTCAGGAAAATGACCAGAACCTAAAACAAGAAAAACTAGGAGATAGCAGGATTCATTTCATTTTAATTTTCTTTAAGGTTTCTATTAAAAGCATTGCTTGTTACTGTGCCAGTTCAGTGCACTGCTCCCCATTTAACTTTTGGGCAATCAACATTCAAATGCATTTCATGGAGGATGAATTCAATTTAATTTAAAATGTTGATTAAAACTGGTTTCTAAACTCATTTAACAGGAAAATCAAATGGGTTACGCAATGATAGAGCTACTACAGTTATGGTAATAAGGTTATTTTGAAAGTTGTTTCACATTATTCAAGAAAATAATGTAAAAATGCTGGAGTGTTCCCTGTCTTATACCTGGAGACTGGTTTTGTGCACACCATATTCTGTGATTGTATGAGCAGTACTTTATAATTTCCGGATATTTTTGTAATAATCCAAAATAGTAATTTAGGGGGTAATTTATCAAAGTGCTATATGGCATTTTCGCATGCGTTAAGGCATTTTCGCATGAAAAAAACACCTTTAATGCATGCGAAAACACCTTTAACGCATGCGAAAATGCCATAACGCATAGTGTGATGCAAATTAGAAAAAGGGGAGGAGTTTGGGGCCAAGTGGGCTGGCTTCATAAATTGTGAAGCCATACCGCATGGCTTTAACTACACCTTTTTCATTTGTGTAAAGCCGTGCGATAGGGCTTTATCACACTATTTTCACAAATGCTGTTTTTAGTAGTTTTAAGCTACTGAGATCCAGCCTAGCTATCAGGGCCCTTCTACAACCACTGAGAGAGAGAGAGCGTGCGATTGGCTCTTTAAAAGAGTCTCTCTCTCTCTTCTTGTAGAAGGGTCCTGATAGCTACACTGGATCTCCAGCAGCTTAAAATGGTCCCCCCAGTGGCACATCGCAAAGTGCGAAACAGTAATTGCAGTTTGCGCTAATATCTATGCGAAGTGCAAAGATAGTGCACTTTGCGATAAACTGCCTATTATCATAAAACACACCCCTTCTCCTATAGCATGCGATATTTAGTGCATTTTGATAAATCCAGGCCTTAGCTTGCTGTTATTGAGGAGACTTTCCTTCAGTAGTCATGAGTTGCAAAAGACAGAGAAATCAACTGCTCGTGCTCTGTTCAGGGCTGCCTGTTTTGGATAAGTAGTATGAAAAGGAGTGAGTAGAATAACCAGTTTGCCAAAATCAAATGCAGTCTCACCTTTGGGCATAAACTTTGAGTTCCTGACCCTCTGTCATTCTTCACTAGTGGTTCCCAAACTGGTTTGCGGGACCTTACAGCCAGTCAGGATTGCAGGATATCCACAATAAATATACACAAGAGATTGGCGAAACGATCCATTACATGCAAAGTTATTCCATGCATATTCATTGTGGATATCCTGAAAAGCCAACTTTACCATAAATCTAGTGAATTAACAACAACCTACAGCTTCAGCTTTCACATTGATTTTGATTAGTTTCCTTATGTATGACTGATAATATCTGCTTCATAGATGTAAAAATGAAATAAAGCTGCTGTATGGGATGGCTACTATGTATGCTCTTTGATGTTCTTCAGTAAGATATTTATGGTTTTGAGAGATCTAAGTAGTTTTCCAAGTTCATTATAGAGGCTTTATGAAATGGACTTTTGGTAGAAGGTTCCACTTCAACCAATTTCTGTTTTTGGTTTTTTTTTTTTTCCAATTTTCAGTAATGATAAATCATTGTTAGAAGATTCTATCTGCAGCTGTTTGTGAGATATTTGTCCTTGAATCCACACAGATGAGTGGGCTTGAAGTGCTGTAATATGATTTGTGGAGATGTGAATCGGAACCAGAATCGGTTCCGGTTCCGATTCAAATCTTACAATTTTTATAGTCCGGCACAATTGGTTTTTTGTTTATCGGCTGCGCCCGAGCCGATAAACAAAAAACCCACCCCGACCCTTTAAAAATGACCCCTTTGCTTCCCGAACCCCCCCAAAACTGTTTTAAAATTACCTGGTGGTCCAGTGGGGGCGCGGGGAGTGATCTCCCGCTCTCAGGCCATCGGCTGCGCTAATAAAAATGGCATCGATGGCCCTTTGCCCTTACCATGTGACAGGGTATCTGTGCCATTGGCCGGTCCCTGTCACATGGTAGGAGCACTGGATGGCTGGCGCCATCTTTAAAAATGGCGCCGGCCATTTTAAAGATGGTCAGCGCCATCTTTAAAGATGGCGCCGGCCATCCAGTGCTCCTACCATGTGACAGGGGCCGGCCAATGGCACGGATACCCTGTCACATGATAAGGGCAAAGGGCCATCGGCGGCATTTTTATTAGTGGCAGCCAATGGCCCGAGAGCGGGAGATCGCTCTCCGTGCCCCCACTGGACCACCAGGTAATTTTAAAACAGTTTTGGGGGGGTTCGGGAGGGTGGGGGAAGCAAAGGGGTCATTTTTAAAGGGTCGGTGTTTTTTTTTTTATCAGGCCATCGGCGCCATTTTTATTAGTGGCAGCCAAAATGGCGCCGATGGCCCGAGAGCAGGAGATTGGTCCCGGGGCTTCCACTGGACCACCAGGTACTCGTAAAAGGTTTTGGGGGGGGTTCTGGAGGGTGGGGAAAGGTAAGGGTTTAGTTTTAAAGGGTCGGGGTGGGTTTAGGGGTTGTTTTGGTGTGCTGGTTTTCCCGCCCTCCCCCCAAATAACTCCCGTTAGTGGACACTAACCCATTAATGATTTTTCACAATAAATCGGGGGAATTTCTATTGTATCGCGCACTCTAACGATTTTTGACGATTTAAAAAATATCGGACGATTTTTTTAAATCGTGAAAAAACGATTCACATCCCTAATGATTTGAGTTATTGCTTCATAATGATTTGAGGCTGAGTTGACACTCAAGTGTGATCATCTTAAATATTCCCCCAGTGTAGTCATATAGATGGTGAAACAAGGGAGGTTTAACATTGAAGAGGAGTACCTGTTGATATGGTGGAGGTTGGTTTACTATGGTGGTTATTTTGGTAATTAAAAAAACATTTTGCCAAATTTTTGGGTTAGTAATTTTTTTTTGGTATATTAATATTAGTTAAATGACACTGGATTCCATTTTAATAATTTATTTTTGCCTTTTGGCATGTGTGTATGAACATGCCAATTTTTTCACTCATTTTCTGAATAGAATTTAGAATTATAAAATTTGATTAGGTTATACTAATTGTTAGGATAAAATATACCACTTTTTAAATATTTTTTGCATTTTTACATGTTAGTGGTATCTCTACCTTCTACTGTGTTTACCTAGTGGTTCAGAGATGTGCCAGCTTTGGTAATATGGTATTCAAAGCAAAAAATCCCTACTGCACTGGGGGTCACAATGTGCGACAGGTTGCAATGCAAAAAATGTAGTCCACCATATGTCCTGGCAAAAAGGCACAAATACAAAAACAGTATAATCTATCAAAAATTGATGTAAAAAATGGTTTAATAAAACTGATCCAGTGGGGAGAAAAAAAAATCCTGATCTATGCTTTCATTTCAAATGCCAATTTTAGTAAATTCTGGAATATTTTCTTTGATAATTTTGGAGCAAGTTTTCATAAATGCTCCCTAGTGTGTCTTCTTCTTAGTAGGGTAAAGTAGATAAACAGTGTGGTTGCTCTATCTTTTGTTTTGACCTGCTTATTCTGTTCTGACGTGAAGAAGTGAGTGTAGTTTCTGAAAGCTAGTCCAGAGATGTTTTAAGTTAGTCCAATAAAAAGGTAGCACCTTATATTTTTATGTTTATTGACCTGTATTCTCAGCAGTTAATCCTCGAAAGCTCATGCCTTAATAAATTGGTCAGTCTGTAGATGCCATCTGCCTCTTGTCATTTTTTGCTACAGCAGACTAAAATGACTATCTCTCTGAAAGCTTTCAATACAACCTATGTCCAGAGAGGCATTGTTTCTCACTTTTGAAACAGCATTTACTGATCTAATGAACTTAAGACAATGTTGTAAACCTATTTTGCATTAGATCTTTAGAAATGACAAGTTAGTTTTAAATAGGAACATTATACTAATTTGAAATTGTTACCGAAGGCATCATATTCACTCCCATTCCATTTAGGTTGCCGTATCGTCTCATGGTCTGATGGAGAAAAAAAATATGAAAAATGATTTCCAGCTGGAAAGAAGTCAGGTAGATGTCTTCCTTGGTTAAGCACATAGGGATATTTTTAATAGACCATCTAATAGTTACAAAGTTATAGAAAACCTTTACTGAATAAGGCCCTTCATTGATAAACCTCTGATTTTATCTGTTGTATATTGGAACCAGATACATTACCATATGAACAAAAACAGCTGACTGAATGAATTATGCTTCTAAGAAACAGATTAAGCAAAAATATACCTACTACTATTCTGATATTAGGGTTTTTGTATGTATTGTTTCACATTATTCATGAAAGTATTACCCTGCATCTGACTTTCATTCCTAGTTAAAATGTTTGAATTTCCTTTTTTTCTACCTGGATTCTATCTTTATTTTTCTAAATCTATGAATTTTTTGGAGAAATCCAATATTTCCAATTTGTTTATTTTGGGTAAATCAATTTAAAATATTCTGTTTGGAATCTCGGTTTTTGGTTTGATTTGAATTTGAATTTTAAAGTACAAATTCAAACACTTAGAGGCTTATCGTGTGCGATAAGCCTCTATCACATACAAAAAGGCCCTTTTCGCGTGCGATAGCATGCTGGGGGCGGAGTCGGGGCGGCGAGGGGGCGGATTCGGTGATGTCTTCACTGGCGGCGATAAGGTTAGTAACATTATCGTCGTCAGTAGCGCACTGAATAGCACCAACTTTCATAGTGGCGCTATTCGGTGTGAAAGCCGGCAGCGAAGACACCGCGGTGGTGCGAAGGCTGATGGCTTTCGCAGGCCCGCCCCCCGTTTTCGCAGGATTCATCATTTTGCGATAGAATGATGAATCCAGGCCTTAGATCTGGATTTTATAAATTGCACTTGCTCTGTCATTTAAAATTTATCCTTGAGTAAGATGACCTTTGGACAGTAGTCCAGGCCTTTGTTTTGGTTTTTAATGGTTATAGACTATTGTAATTCACTATACATTGGGCTACCTCAAACTTCCTTAAAAGCATTGCAAGCATTGCAAAATTCTGCTGCTTATTTAGTACACAGGGCACAACATTGGGAACATGTTTGCCCATTGCTGCAGAAGCTTAATTGGTTCCCGGTACGCCAAAGGATTGAATTTAAAGTGCTAGTTTTAATATTTAAAGCATTGCAACAGAATGGTCCAAATTACTTAGCAGCATGTCTAACTAATTATAATCCATCTTGGTCATTAAGGTCTCCGGATAAAATGTTCTTAAAAGACCCTCCATTAAGAGATGTCAACTAACAAGGTACTCGGCAACATGCATTCTTTGATATAGGCCTAAGACTTTGGGACGGTATGCCTGAAATCTGCGCTTTTTAGATGACATTAAGGTCTTTTAGAAACAACTGAAAGCTTACTTATTTCAGCAGGCTTTTTATCAGGTCAGTCAGAGTGATAGTTTTATTACAATTTTGGGGTAATTATGTATTGTTTTAAAATTGGCTGTTTTGTTATTATTTTATGCAGTTTTATATAAATGTTTTATTCTTGATTTTTGTAATCCATTTAGTACATATCGTTGATATTTGTGGAAAGTAAATATATTAAATAAATAAATATTCCGGAGTCTCCGAATATTTTGTAATAATTGAAATTAGGAATGTATCTTTTTAATAGACTTTAATAAAGGAGTCATGATTAGCAAAAGACAGAGTAATCAGCTTCTCATGCTTAGCTGACTGTTTCTGAATAAGTAGCGTGAGAAGGAATGACTAGGATAACCAGTTTAGCAAAATCAAGTACAGTCAATTTATCACATCTTTGGGCAAGAACTTTGAATTCCTAATCCCCTGTCCTCCTACACTAGTGGTTATCACACCTGCTCTTGGGAACTCATAGTCAATCTAGTTTTCAGGCTATCCACAATAAATATACATTATGGGGTACATTTTAAAACACAGCGCGTGCGTGTACTTTTGTTCGCGCACCAGGCGCGAACAAACGTATGCCAGATTTTATAAGATACGCGCGTAGCCGTGCGTATCTTATAAAATCCGGGGTCGGCGCGCACGAGGGGGTGCACATTTGTGTAACTTGCGTGCGCCGAGCCCTGCGCGCGCTGCCCTTTTCCTCCTAGGCCGCTCCGAAATTGGAGCGGCCTCAGAGGGAACTTTCCTTCCGCCTCCCCCCACCTTCTTCTCCCTTCCCCTACCTAACCCACCCCCCCGGCCCTATCTAAACCCCCCCTCTACCTCTGTTGCACAAGTTACGCCTGCTCGAAGCAGGCATAACTTTGCGCGCACCGGGCCGGCTGCTGCGCGCCATGTTCTGGTCCGGGGGCTGGTCCGGAGATCGTGGCCACGCCCCTGGGCCGAAACCACGCCCGCGGCACTGCCCTGGATGATGCGCCGACCCCGTCACGCCCCCGTCACGCCCCCCCGATGACGCGCTGACCACGTCACGCCCCCCCCCGACACACCCACCCCAAGAAAGCCCCGGGACTTACGCGCGTCCCGGGGCTTTGCGCATGCCGGAAGCCTATGCAATATAGGCTCGGTGCGAAAGGGTTACGCGCGTACCTTATGCGTGTAACCCTTTTAAAATCCGGCCCTATAATGGAGATCCAGTACATGCAAAATTAAACCATGCATATTCATTGTGGATAGCCTGAAAACCCACCTAACTGTGGGCTTCCTGGAAGACTAACCACACGGGAAATAATGTAATAATGTATTTCCCGTGGAATGACTAGTGATACATAAACTAGTTTACCAAAATCTATGCAGCTTATAAACATCACAAAAGCCCTGCCATGCCACTCTTCACTGTTGATTACAGTATTGCTTTTCCTTGACAAGTCCTGATTCTCTGGCTCTCTTGAACAGATTTAGTTCTCCAAAGCTTTCAAAACATGGTGGTAGGAGATAGAAGGAAGTCCATAAAAATTAATGAGTACATTATAATAAAATATATACCTCAAGACTCATGCTGGCTATCCCATGTGTTGCAGTTTGTTGAGGATACATCTAGGCAAAAAACACATTAGAGTGGCATGATTTCTTATGGTTCATCTAAACATAAACATGCATGGGATATAGTCTTGATCTTAACAAAGTCTTGTATTTCAATAACTCTTTATTCCACATTTGCAATACACATTAAGAGGTACATTTTCAAAGACATGTGGAGGTTGTGCATGTAAAATTGGCATATCTGCATGTAAGTAACCTCTGGGCCGGATTTTAATACCTACACGCGGGCGCACAACCCAGCGCGCACAAATGTACGCCCGATTTTATAACATGCATGTGCAGCCGCATGTTATACACTTATATTCAAATATAAGTGTGAATCTGCTGCTGCCTACATCTAAAATAGGCCAGAGACATCCAAGCAAGGCAAATACAGAGATTTGAGCTGCACTTGATTTAGGGGGTCATTTTCTAAAGCTATCGCACGCTTGCGCTACCAGCGCAAGCGTGCGATAGCTAGAAACCTTAGCGCAAGTATGAGCTAGCTACAACGGGGCGGAGTCGGCAACGGAAGAGGAGGAGGCGGGGCGTCACCGGGACTGACTCTGCGACGACGGTGTGGACAGCGAAAAGGTAAGGATCCTTTTCGCTGTCAGTTTAGCGCCGAATAACTACACCTTTTATGGCGTAGTTATTCGGTGCGATCGCTGCCGGCTAGCGCAGGACCGCCCCTCGCTTCGCCCCCCCCCACCCCCTGTTAGTACCAGGATTCGCTAAGCCTTGCGGCATTAGTGAATCCAGGCCTTAGATCTGTGTTGAGTTGAGCTGCATTTAATCAAGTCAATTCATGGCATGCCCTGACTTCACTCTGATTATCTAAACCTTGCAAATTTAGATGGAATGTGAATTTAATCAGATTTTGTTCAGCCCATTCCCAGATATTCTAGTTCCTTTTTGCCTTGGCAGTTCCTTCTTTTTTTTTTTTCCCCCCCTTTCAGCTGCACTGGGACCCGGGGCTGGGATTCTGGCACTATACCCGGGGATTTTCCATCTATTTTAATACACTCTCCATTTCTATCCTGGTCATCCCAGTGACAGCGCTGAGGCTGGAAGCCATGTGCCAGAGCCCCTTCTGGAACCCTGCAGTCACGGGCTCTAAATCCGACCAGCAGGTGACCACAAATGTCATCCCCCCCTCGAATCTCCCCACCCATACTGCCTCTCTAGCACTCCTAGCCCCAATAGACCTGAGCACCTCAGGTCTATTGGGGCTAATCCAAGAATCAAAACGGGATCCATTCCCACTGAGCCCACCAGGCTTTGTTGAGATTGTTTCATAGGCAGGCTGTCAAAGCTCTTAACATCATTATGCTAAATAAAATTATACAGCTTGAAAAGACTTACCGGCAATGCACAGCTTGTGCCCAAGAGGCAGAGAATCAGTGTCCATCCCTTCATAGTGTATTTCAGAGACATCTGAAATACAATGGCAAAAAAAAATTCTGGACTATATTAAACCCTAAAAAGACTTCTGAACCAGGTTTAAAGATACTGAATGCAGCGTATTCCTAATGATTATATATTTTTATTTAATACTGGATGTCATGTAACTTACTGTCTGTATTTCTGAAAAATAAAGAGAATATAAGGAATGTATATTAACCCCCTCCCAATTATTTTGTGAATTGACTTTTTTTTTTTTTTGTATTATGCTACCTTACAACATAAGAATTACATGATGATGCAAGTTCATTCAGATTATCTTGCAGCATGCATTGTACTTGTCATGGAAAGAAAAAACTTAGATACTGGTAAAAATATTTTCTATAGGTTTCGCTATTAAGAAACATCATGGAAGTTCTGTTCCAGTATTTCTGTGCTACGTTATTCTGAATATATTAGAACTTTCTGTATTCCCTTTATACTGCTCTTTCACATTCTGTGGCACAAAATGAAATGTCTTGAAAAGTTCAGTCTCGCAGACTTGTGGTCAACATTTTGCAAACCTTTCATGAACATGAGATAGAAAGTAGTTCCATTTTCCATCTCTTATTTGTTTGGGCAGTGTTTGCAATAGAACTTACCTTTCTAGCAACCTCTGCCTCTATACACCTACATAAATTTAATAAAATAATGAGAGGATGAAATGTATATAGGGCAGGTCCCATCAATGATACTCCGACTTGAGTCAGTGTGCCTCTAAATGGGTTTGTTTTATGCATACGATGTCTCTTAAACCTGGGCATGTTAAGAATAATCTCTCTCTCTCTCAGATTTACTTCTGGAGGTGTGCTAACTCCACCCTGTGATGAGATTGGTAAATTCCACAAGACTCGGAAATCCACACCTTGAACTGATTTTATGCTAGGTATGCATAAAATGGCATCAGTTTATGCAAATATATACTACTAATATATGTGTATATACTTTGCTGTGACAATATCTTGAGTGACACCAAAATTACTTAATCTAAAATCACACAATAGCAGAAATTCTAATCTATCTATATATATCCCCACAAACATATTATTTTTTTATGATATAAAATTATGAAAGCCTGTTTTATTTTAATTTTTATTTAATTTCTGAAGATAAATAATCATTCTAAATTTAACATTCCACCTGCCTAACCACGCTCATCAGTAATTAAATAAATCCAGGCACTTCTGTGCTGTCATAAAAACCCTGAGCAAACATCACATTGGTGCGCTTAGAGTGTGAATGCAATGCGAAGTGGGGGCTCTGGGGAGGGGATTTTTAAAAACAGGGAGAAAGTGTACAAAAGAAAGCACTGGAGAAAGAGTTAAATAAAAATCTAAATAATCATGATCAGCCCCCATACCTTGGGGTACTTTGGTTGTATGGCTAAATGACAGAAATACTAAAAACTATTACATTTGTATTTAAAAATAAAAAGAACAGGAACTCCGTTAGGGACTGATGTATGAAAGGGTTTTTCCATTTTGCGTCTATTGAAAGATAACTAGAAGCAGCCTAGGCTAGAAATTTTAATTTTAGGTTGGACACTGTTGCTGTGCCTTAAGGCAGAGTTTGAATATCATGCTTTGCACATAACATTTTTATCCATTCTAAGCAACAGATAATAAAACTATTATTTTATTTAAAGCAAACATAACTATAAAGTAGACAGGCTATGAAGAGAAAATGTAGCATTAGCCCTCCCTCCCTCCAACTGCTGTGTTGTCTCACAAAAGTACATTTTTATTGCATTTCTTGAACAGGGGAGTTTAAGTCTGATTCTTTTGCTTGTAACAAATTCTCCTGTCTCAAATGCTGATAGCATGTGTAGCATCCCTCTTCTTGACTATTAGGAAATCTGAATTGTTCCCTGTAACTACAGTAAAAGTTTAGATTATCCACTAAGCATCACAGCTGAGTAAACAAATAAGTAGGACAGACTTCATCTGTGTTACAGTTTGGTGCCTGATTAAGTAAGATTGATCAAAATATCAACTTATAATACTGCCGCTTTAAGAAAAGTACCTTGAATGCTGGCTTGCAGTGTTCTTCCACAGCCTGGCGGTATATTTCAAGACAATTCAAGAAAAGGAAGATGTGTATATTTTCCTTACAATAGCCCGTGAGCTTTTTCATAAGCAGGGTTTTATACCCATTTTAAAATTGAAGATCAGCCAATCAGCATGAATCAAGACAGCATGTCCTCATGTAATTAGTCCAGAGCACTTTTCATTGTGCTCAGAGCTGCATACAAAGTCTTATTATTTTTAATTACACATTGAAACCTGTGTTTGCAAAAACAGTCTTCTCTGATATGTATTTTCTAGCAAAATAAATGCATGTAGCCACAAGCTTTGCAAGGGTCTCCAGACAACTGGTTTTAGGGCAGAGCTCATTATCTGAACCTGCTGTGACCATTGCCCTCCACTTCACTGGGCTTCTGTTGGGAAGAACCAAGAAATGAAAAAAACAAATACAGTAACAAACTCAAGCAGGCCATGAGCTGCCTCTGCCTGCTGATGTGATCATAGTCTGGTGCTTCCATGGTACTTATAGTATGTATATATATATATATCCAGCAACCTTTTTTTATATACAGTAGTTAATTCCATAGGGAGAAACCCTATTGTCAGCCTTAGAAACCATTTTATGCTTTACATAGTTGTACGTAACTCTCTCCAATGTCTGAGCAACTTAAAGTGACCTGTACTTTCTGTAGCAGATGTGGAAGAAATGTCATTACAATAATCCGAGATTCCATGAGAGCTGGCATGTGTTTGAAATAAATAGGGGCAGATTTTCAAAACATACGTGCGCGCGTCCATGTGCGTGAGCTACCTGGTGCGCACAATTTTATAACACGCATGTGCTGGCATGCGCATGTTATAAAATTTCAGGTCAGTGCGCGCAAGGAGGGGTATAATTTTGCACATATGCACAGCGATGCAACAGGGCCTTCCCGGACATCCCTTCCCCTTCCCCTATCCTGCCCTCCCCCTATCCCTATCCTAAGTATCCCAATTTCTTTTGTTTTACCTTTTGCTCCTGCTAAGGAGCAGGAGCAAGTTGCATGTGCCGAGACAGCAGCAAATGGCCGCTGTGCCGGGCGCCTCTAGCCTCGCTCTGTCCCCCGGATCGCCACTTTTTAAAGCCCCGGCACTTACAGGCGTCCTGGGGTTTACTCGCGTGGCCGGGCCTGTTTGAAAATTGGCCCGGCGCGCATAGCGCCTAGCCACACGCATAAACCTCGGGATTTATGCACGCCGGGGTTTTAAAAACTACCCCATAATGTTCTGCAATGGACAGAACTGACTTCATGACATCTCAGATATTTGAGAGGCACAAGCTCAGTGGTTTTAGTGGTGTACAGATAGGGGGCTAATTTTGTAACATTGCCCTCCTATGTAATTTTTTCTTTGAAAATGAGCTACAATGCATGTGCTTTAACAGAACAAGTAAACTTTGCATTGGCTCAGGCTATAGAAAATTGCCCCCATAAGACTTTGTGGGCCTGATTTTCAAAGGTATTAATGTGCATAAAACCCATTTTTATGCATGCAAATTGCTGTTATAAAACAGCCCGGGACTCAGTGCACGTAAAAGTAAATTCCTAACCTGGTTTCGCGTGTACTTTTACGTGAACTGGGGATTGGCATTCCTGGGGGCTGAGTTGGGTGCACATGTACATATGTACAGCCAATTTTATATCATGCATGTATATGCTATAAAATGGCTGCGTCCATTCACACTAGACACCATACGCACTTACATGTACGCCCGTGCGACTGTTTAAAAGCTACCATCTAAATGCCTAAACTAACCTGCACAAGTTATGCTCTTGATAGAGCAGGTGTAACTTTCTGCGAGTTATTTTGTGTGCGTGGCAGCTCAGATACCCACTAATTTTCAAAGCAAACATGCATAGGTTTGCTTTGAAAATTCAGGGTAAAGTCTGCATGTAAAAAGGTGCGCACAGTTATAAAATTACTCTCCCTATGCATATAGATGTTCTGAAAAATAAGGCTGATAAAATGCCAGCGGCAAGTGAGTTTTAAAAAAGTCTAACCTGAGCAATTCTGGGTGGCTGCTTTTGACAATTAGTGCGTCAGGCAGCATTTTAAGAAGCAATCCCACAAGTGCAACTAGGGTGGGAATCCCTATGATTTGTAAACAGCCAATTAGGATACATCACACAATAACTGATTTCCTTGAGCAAGAGGTAGGTAGTCAGCATTACAGCTTTAATTATCCGTCTCACACAGAGGGAGTGAAACCAAAATGTGTGTAGTTTTGCCGTCATCTGTGAAAAAAAAAATAAAATAAAAGACAAAAGATCAGCAGAAAGAAATGCTATGAAATATTATTTTTGCACTGTAATACTCTCAAAGACATGTATTTGGCAAAATTTCTGAGCAGTGTAAATGACTGCTTGATTAGAGATATTCTGAGGCGCGAGGATGGCAGTTACAAACCCAAAACCACAGCTTTATTATTACTTTGGGCTTTCAAGAAAGCCTGGGAAGTTCAACACTGTTGGGCCTGCTTGGGAAAGGTATGAGAGAAAGTTTGCAAGGTCAGGAGGAAGACCCAAGGGAGGAGTGGGTGCTGGGTTGCATTGGGAATTTTATGGGCACATCTATCAAGGGAAGATGATGCGTAACTGGCCAGAATGAATGGGTCATTTTATTCTCTATCTGCCATTATTTACTGTTACTATTCCACCATGGCATTTTTTTCTTGAGCTGCAAATGAAAATATTGGACAAAACTCAGGGGCTATCCATCTGCTGTCTCACTGACAGTGTTTACTCCTATCTTCTTTCTCACCCTTACAGACAGTATGATGCATGCCAAAAAAGGTGCCGCACCATTGGGAGGAGACTGTATCCAGGTGGTACTTAAGCTGAAGGAAAAAAAGAGGAGACTGTCTTGCAGAGGAGCAATGTAGCCACTGGGTTTCAGTGGAAAAAGAATTATCTTCAGTTTGTTTTAAATGAGCTACTTGCTAGCTTCATGGAGTGCACCCCAATCCTTCTATTATCTGAGAGAGTAAATAACTGATTTACATTAACCTGTTCAAGTCCTTTCATGATTTTGTAGACCTCTATCATATCCCCACCTCAGTCATCTCTTCTCCAAAGTGAACAGCCCTGATCTCTTTAGCTTTACCTCATAGAGCAGCCGTTCCATGCCCTTTATCATTTTGGTTGCCCTTCTCTGCACTTTCTCCATTGCAACTATATCTTTTTTGAGATGTGGGGACCAGAATGGCACACAGTATTCAAGCTGCGACCTCACCATGCAGTGATACAAAGCCATTATTAGATCCTCCCTTAACCCTCGTAAAAAAGAAATTCCACCCTCTGGGACCTACAAAACTCTCTTGATTACTTCCTCATTGGAAAATTTTTGTGTAGTCTATTGCCCACCAAAATTATTACCCTTGGATCTTTCTCCTTTACTAGAAGCACTATCCTTCCTCCCAGTAGATCTCTCTCGCACCGTGATAACTGGTGATTTCAATCTCCATGTGGATTCCCAACCCCCTATCCCCACTGTTATCCACTTTCTTGAAGCCATGGCTGGCCTAGGCTGAGAACAACTAATTGTCAAGCCAACCCATAAACATGGTCATACATTAGATTTAATCTTTTATAACCCTTCATTCATTCATTCACAAACTCTCCATTACTATATACATAAACTCCGTACCCTGGTCTGATCACTCAGTCCTATCATTTACCGGTACCATTAATACTCTCAATTTGACATCCACGTAAATCCCAAAGACCATCTACAAATGTAAAAGTGTGTGTCCTGAATCATTTTCTAAAACCCTTCTTTCAAAATTAACATTACTTACTCACAAAGATATTCATCGTGCTGTTACAGAATGGAACTCTGCCATTTCTGATACACTTGACTCTTTAGCCCCTCTTAAATGTGTCCCCATCCATCATAAACCCTCTGAACCTTGGTTTTCTACTGCCTTGAAATCTTTAAAAACCAAACTACATCAACTGGAACAATGTTGGCATAAAAACCCAATATTAGAAAACAAAAACGCTATACTTGCTTACGGTCATACAAAAAGAAAATTTCTCTTGCCAAAAAATCATTTTATGCTACTAAAATTCAAGCTGCCAATGGTAACTGTGCTGTTTTATTCAATATAACCAATGCTATAATTACACAATGTTGGGTTCCATATTAGGTGCTACAACCCAAGAAATAGATCTAGGCATCATAGTGGATAACACATTGAAATTGTCGGTTCAGTGTGCTGCGGCAGTCAAAAAAGCAAACAGAATGTTGGGAATTATTAGAAAGGGATGGTGAACAAAATGGAAAATGTCATAATGCCTCTGTATCGCTCCATGGTGAGACCACAACTTGAATACTGTGTACAATTCTGGTCGCCACACCTCAAAAAAGATATAATTGCGATGGAGAAGGTACAGAGAAGGGCTACCAAAATAAGGGGAATGGAACAGCTCCCCTATGAGGAAAGACTAAAGAGGTTAGGACTTTTCAGCTTGGAGAAGAGACGGCTGAGGGGGGACATGATAGAGCAGTGGTTCTCAACCTTTCTAATGCCGTGACCCCGCAATACAGTTCCTCATGTTGCAGTGACCCCTCGCCCCGCCCTCGCCCCGTGAGGGTGGGGTGAGGGCGGGGCTTTGGTCATATGGGGGCGGGGTTATGGATGGGGTTGGATTTTAGTGCACACTTATCATTTAATTATGACATTTATAATGTGAATGTAACTCAACTCACCATAGGTTCTCACATGCATGGCACACTGACCCATGATCATCACGGGGCTAGATGTAAAAGTACAGTTTGTATCCACAGGAACCCCCCTGACCCACAATAATGGATGTAAAGCAGAATTATGACATTCCCCATACAACTCACCCTACAAAAAAGATATTCTGGTTCTAGTGACATCTCAGTAACAGCAACTCAAACTCCTTCTATTTCCAGGCTCAATAGCCCTACTTATGAAAAGACAGCAGTTTACCACCAATGCATGTCCTCTGAGAAAACACAACAAATAAGACCGATACAAACGCTTACATGCTAGCAAAATATCTCATCTCGGTAACAGACACAGAACCGACCTAACATACTCCCAGGATCTGTAGTAATGCACATAAACTAATCCGCACACAGTTACACCTGTATTATGGAATACACTCAAACAGGAGCAACCCTATCTATGAAAAGGCAACACTACAAATATTAAATCAGGTCCTAAAAACCAATACACCTCTTATTAGGAAAACAGAACTAGCAAGCAGCTATAGATCCCCACACAGAAATAATTGTAAAACTATACTATACTAATAAGCAGAATAAATGTTTCAAAACAGCTATGAACATCCAACAATTAAAAACACATAAAAACTATTAAACATTCTCCAAACACCAATAAAATAGTTCAAAAAAGCAGACATCACACAATTAAAATGGCAGTCAAGAAAAATAAACTTAAAAAGCCACCTTTACTTACCCCCTCCAGCAGCTCTCCTACTCCCCTTCCCTGCAGGCCGTGGCACTCACCAGAAGCAGCAGTAGAAGCTAAGCTCTATACTTATGGTCCTCTTCCTTAGTGCCCATGTCTCTCACACACACACACCATACCAGTCATGCCCCCATGACCAGTTTCTGTCTCTCACACACCAATCATCTCCCAAACAGTCTTGGCACACACACACCAGTCACCTTCCTGAACAGTTTCTCTCATGCCATACACACACACACACACACACACACACACACACAGGCTTCCCACTCCCGTGTTCTACTTACATATACGGGCTTCTCACTCTCATAATCACTTTCTCACACACACACACACACACCAGTCACCTTCCTGAACAGTTTCTCTCATGCCATACACACACACACACACACACAGGCTTCCCACTCCCGTGTTCTACTTACATATATGGGCTTCTCACTCTCATAATCACTTTCTCTGTCTCTCTCTCTCTCTCACACACACACACTCACTCACTCACCAGTCTCTCACTCCCATGCTTGTTCTCTCCACATGCACAGGCTTCTCATTCCCATAATCACTTTCTCTCTGTTACACACACACCAGTCTCTCTCATTTCCATGCTCACTCTCCACGTGCACAGGCTTCTCATTCCCTGAATCACATTCTCTCACATTCACACACACACACCAGTCTTTTTCTCTCACACATACCATCACCTTACCAAGCAGTCTCTCTCTCTCATGCATGCACACTCACCCTGGTTTCTCACTCCCATGCTTTCTTTCACCCCCACAACACCAGGCTTCTTACGCCGATGCTTTCTCACATACCCAGACTTCTCCCTTCCATGCTTTTTCTCTCTCTCACACACACACATCAGTCACCTCCCTGACTAATGTCTCACACTCTCACACACACATCAGTCACCTCCCTGACTAATGTCTCACACTCTCACATACACATCAGTCATCTCCCTGGGCAATCACTTTCATTGTCTCTCACATACACACACACACATCAGCTCTCTGACCAGTCAATCACACACAGGCTGGCTGGCTGCTTCTCTCTCTTTCTCTCACTCACTTCCTCTTCTCCCCCGAGCACAAATGGGAGCTGCAGCAGCCTCGCTGGCCAAGAAAGAAGAATCCCATCGGCCGCGGGAGGCTCGTGCTGCTGTCTCCTTTCTCCATTACCGGCTGCTTCAACTGCTCGGGGGCCGATGCTGCAGCCGCCGCTGCTACTTTTTCGCGTGGCGCGGCTCTCTCTCCTTCCCGCGCACCACGATTCACTTCCTGTTCCGGGTCACGGGAGGGGGGGGCAGGCGCAGGAAGAAGAAAAGGCCCAGCCGCGGGTGCAGGGCTTCTTCTAGCGCCGCTGCCGTTCCCGCTGGGCTTGAACGTGCTGACAGCCCGGCGGCAACGGCAGCGGGAGAGACCGGGAGCGCGCGACCCCTGCGTTTTGGGCGTTCGACCCCCGCCGGGGTCGCGACCCATAGGTTGAGAACCGCTGCGATAGAGGTGTTTAAAATCATGAGATGTCTAGAACGGGTAGATGTGAATAGGTTATTTACTCTTTCGGATAATAGAAAGACTAGGGGGCACTCCATGAAGTTAGCATGTGGCACATTTAAAACTAATCGGAGAAAGTTCTTTTTTACTCAACGCACAATTAAACTCTGGAATTTGTTGCCAGATGATGTGGTTAGTGCAGTTAGTATAGCTGTGTTTAAAAAAGGATTGGATAAGTTCTTGGAGGAGAAGTCCATTACCTGCTATTAAGTTCACCTAGAGAATAGCCACTGCCATTAGCAACGATAACATGGGATAGACTTAGTTTTTGGGTACTTGCCAGGTTCTTATGGCCTGGATTGGCCACTGTTGGAAACAGGATGCTGGGCTTGATGGACCCTTGGTCTGACCCAGTATGGCATATTCTTATGTTCTTATGTTCTTAATCTATTATTAAGCTAAAACCACAGTTTTTGATTCCTTTGACAATAACCATTGCCTCAAAATCGCTCAATATTTTCAAATGAAGGTTAACAATATTTCTCATGAATATTCTCACTTACCCATTCCAAACCCCAACATGTCTCATCCTTCTTACTCCTGGCCTACGTTTGACAACCTAGATCCTCCGACTATAATATGAATCCTATCTAAATCAAAGATATCACACAGTCCTTTTAATCCATGCTCTGGTCATTTGCTGCACGCTTCTTGTGAATATCTTTCCACACACATAACTTTTGTAGTTAACCTTTCCCTTAATACAAGATCATTTCCTGATTCTCTAAAACATACATCTATTTTACCAATCCCCAAGAAATGTAATTCAGATACATCAGACTTAACCAATTTTTGACCTATTGCCTCACTAACTTTTCTTGCAAAAATTATAGAGTCCGTAGTTCTACATCAACAGACAATTCCATTCTTCATCCCAATCAACACGGATTTCGTAAAAGTCATATTATGGAAACTCTTCCCTCAACATTTGATACTATCCTCCGAGGTTTTGATACACTGATTATATTCTTGTACTATTAGATTTCTCTGCCGCTTTTGTTGCATCGGAGGTGGATTCTTGGACTGAGATGGGGTTGACGCAGCCCGCAGGCAAGGGCCTACGGGTCCCCACCATCAGCAGGTGGAGTCGGCTGAAATTAGAGGCCACTGGAACTTCACCTATACCAGCCCAAGCTCTCCTCGGGTTGAGCCTTTGGGTGCCGGGGCCGGTAGGATTTAGGCAGGCCTCGAGATTGGACATCAAAGGCAGGTAATTCAGCCCAGAGACAGCAACCAGCAGGTGGCATAGTTCAATCCTGGACTGGTCCCAGTACAGGAACCCAAGTACCAAGGAATGAGGATTGACTGAAGGTGCTTGAGCTCAGAAAGGCTGGAGCGTTAGGAGTCCACATCCAGAGGATAGGGATAGAGGAGTCACTGTCAAACTTGAATGAGAGCTGTCGGCAATTGGAAGGTATAGCAAGCAATGTAGAACTCTGGATACAAAGGAGTCTATAGCGTGGTCATCTGTAGCAATGGTCAGGGCATGGAGAAGGCAGGCATGGTCGGGCATAGCAATGGTCAAGGCATGGAGAAGGCAGGCAGGATCAGGCATAACAATGGTCAAGGCGTGGTCAGGTGTAGCAATGGTCAAGGCATGGAGAAGGCAGGCATGGTCAGGTGTAGCAGAGGTCAGGCTTGGAGAAGGCAGACAAGGTCGGACATAGCAGAGGTCAGGCTTGGAGAAGGCAGGCAAGGTCGGATGTAGCAGAAGTCGGCACCAGGAGGTCAATCAAAGTACAGACGAGACGAACGAGGAATCAGGAACTTGGAGACGATCAGGAACATGGAACAAGAAAGCACGAGGCAACGAGTACTCAGAACCAAACAGGGAACCGAGGAGACCTGTTACAAAGGCAACGCTATGGTGCGTGGCCTGAGCATTTATACGCTGAAGGACATGCCATTAGAATCCGGGTCCATGGTCAGGTTCCTGCTGCGGGCCCTTTGAAAGGTTTACTGATGCACGTGCGCGCCTAGGGAGGGGCACTGCTGGTGGCGTCTCTCTGCGAATCCCGTGGAGAGGCATGACGGATGGAAGCATCCTGGCTGGAAGTCCTGGGAAGTGGAGCAAGGCCGGAGGCACTGGTGGGAACCCAAGGTTGGAGCCGGCGGCCCACTGCAGCAAGCGACGGGGAGCTGGAGCCTGGAAGTTGCTTAGAAAGGTGAGAGGGCCGCACCGCGGGGCTGCCGCTGGCAGCGAGTGTAACAGCTTTTGATACCATAAACCATGACATTCTCAAATGTCATGGTTTATGGTATCATCTCCTTTATATCCAACCGACCTCAGCAAGTAAATGTTGGTGACGTTCACTCCGACTGGTACACTATTGCATCAAGCATTCTACAAGGTTCTGCATTGTCTGCCTTTCTCTTCAATATTTACCTAATCCCCTTATGCAAGCTTCTTGATGGACTTGGAGTTAATTTTAAAATTTATGCTGATGATATTCAGTTCTTCATCCCATATAATCACTCATGGTCTTCCACGTTAGCATTTGCCTCTTTATGTATTCATTCTGTTAAAACATGGCTTTCTCCAATCAGTTGAAATTAAGCACTGCTAAGTCAGAAATACTATATCTCTCTACAATCCCTTTATCGTCTTGCCATCCTCCAAGTCACCTACTCTTTGACAACTGCTCTATTCCAATCTCCTCCAAAGCCCGTTACCTTGGATTACTACTTGACTCAGAATTATCCATGACTCACCACATTTCTGCTTTGGTAAGAAAACTCTTTCTATAAAATTCACCTTTTAAAAAATCTAAAACCCCTTTTATTCTATAAAGATTTCAGGTTAGTTCTCCAATCATTGATCTTCTCTGGCTTTGACTACTATAACGGTCTACTTCTCGGCCTTCCTATCTCCTTGCTCCATTCTTTACAATTAGTCCAAAATGCAGCTGCCTATATTCTCTCTGGACAAAAAATAAATGATGACATTTCTCCAGTTCTTTTCTCATTACATTGGTTTCCTATCTTTTTTCCTACACAATACAAAATTCTTTGTCTAATACACAGTTTAATTCATAACCCATTAGCTGTTTGGCAATGCATCCTCCTTCGACACTACCAACCCTCTCGACAATTATGCTCCTCTAATAAATGCCTACTTGAAGTACCAACTGTTCGACTGGCAAGATTAGATCTCACTAGACACCGAACCTTTTCCATTGCTGGTCCCTCACTCAGGAACTCCCTTACTGACCAGCTTAGATCACTATCTACTTTTAAAGAATTTAAGCAACAGTTAAAACTTACTTATTTACACTTGCATACAAATAATCTTTTCCTCATTTGTCCTTTTTTTCTTCTAGAATCAATCCACTTGAAAGTATTATGCATGATTTAATTGTTTTATTTCTGTCTGCTTTTATTATGTAAGTTTTTAACTTAATTATGTATGTTTACTGTAAATCGCTTAGGTCTACCCAAATTGAATATGCAGCATATAAAAAGTTTAAAATAAATAAATTATGACCTACACCATTTTATTTGCCTTACTAATTCTTAACATTCTGTTTGCTTTTTTGACTGCCACAGCACACTGAACTAATGCTTTCAATGTATTATCCACTATGACACCTAGATCTTGTTAGGGCTTCGGCAAACCATTATGGCTAGCATCAGTCTCGAACAAGCACTCGAGGCTTGGTATACTAAGGCTCTCTAGGTGGAAGAGAAGTGAGGTGTGCCCTTGCAGTGGTGAAGACGGTCCAAGTCCCAGCCACTCTGCCGACCTACGTGCCCCGGGAGACCACACTATTATAGTGGTCTCTGAACAGTCCTCCGACCATTCCCAGCCTTTTCGGACCTGCCACAGGGAGCAGCAGAGGCAGCAGGCTGGATGGAGGTCAGGTTGGCACAGGACTGAAGTGGAGAAAGCAAGGCCTTGGAACTTGGAACAAAGCACAGAGGAGATCAGGACGAAGACAGGAACAAGAGGGATGAGCAGGACCCTCAGGTGCCCTACCATTCCATTGCCAACGGGCAGCCCCAATGGACGGTCGCGGACACACTGTCTCCTTCACGCTCTACACAGCCCAGAGGCTGGTTGCGGACCACGAGAAGAGCGGGAGAAACTCGGGAAGTCACTCAGCCCAGGGTAGTGGAAACCCCTCGGGTCCTCCAGAGTTGGAACTAGGAATCAGAAGCAAGAGTCTAGGAACTTGGAACAGAAGCAGGAACTCTCGGAGGCATGGTCCCACATCCTGGAGCATCAGGACTGGAACATCAGGAGCAAGCAGGAACATCAGGACTGGAACATCAGGAAGTCCAAGGGAGACACAGTCTAGGTAGACTAGCGCCACTGCCAAAGCAAGGACTTAGTGCAGAGGAAATCCTTTTATAGGACAGGAACAAGCAACTCCATGGGAGGAGTTCAGATGGGCCACACCTGGCTGGCCCTATAACTGGAGAGAAGAGCTGCAGGCCAACCCCTAGGGAGAAGGGCATGGCCCAAACCAGGAAGTCCAGACGAAGACTGAAGCAGGCCTCAGGCAGGCTCCGAGGATGTCGAAGGCCTCTCAGGCCAAAGAGCAAAAGCTGGGCAACCAGATCAGGCGAGGCCCCGGCTTCAGAGTGGACTCCAGAGAAAGGTGAGAGGCCTCCCGTAGCTCCAGCTATGGGAGGAATCGTAACAGATCTCTTTCCTAGGTGGTAACTCCTAAGATAGAACCTAACATAGTGTAACTACAGCAAACATTATTTTTTCCTATATCACCTTGCACTCGTCCATATTAAATTTCATCTGCCAATTAGAATCCCAATCTTCCAGTCTCACAAGGTCTCCTGCAATTTATCACAATCTGCTTGTGATTTAACTACTGTATAATTTTGTGTTATTCGCAAATTTGATCACCTCACTTGTCATACCCCTTTCCAGATCATTTATAAATATATTAAAAAGTACCAGTCCAAGTACAGAACCCTGAGGCACTCCACTGTTTACCCTTTTCCACTGAGAAAATTGACCATTTAATCCTACTCTCTGTTTCCTGTCTTTTCATCAGTTTGCAATCCTCAAAGGACATTGCCTCCTAATCTATGACTTTTTAGTTTCCTTAGAAGCCTCTCATGAGGGACTTTGTCGAATGCCATCTGAAAATCCAAATACTCCAAATCTACTGGTTCAACTTTTGTACACATGTTTATTCACCCCTTCAAAAAAATGTAGGAGATTTGTAATGCACTGTTGCATCCATCGGTGCTAGACGGCTTCTCCTCATTTGCCTCACCTTATTCACGCTCCTCCCGCTTACCTAGGAAAGATGGCTACTGCAGCATCTACAAACTGACCTCTCCAGCATCCCCGGAATGACTATAGTGCAGCCTCCCACCATTGCTCCTCCCAGGTACTTACTAGGGTGCGTGCGCACGCGCACCCCACATCTTTATGCCACCCTTGGTGCGAACCTTGTGGGCGTTACCTCATGCTGACGTCACGCCATTAGGGTATATTACCTTCACTAGTTTGCTAGCTCATTGAGTTAAGAACATAAGAAATTGCTATGCTGGGTCAGACCAAGGGTCCATCAAGCCCAGCATCCTGTTTCCAACAGAGGCCAAAACCAGGCCACAAGAACCTGGCAATTACCCAAACACTAAGAAGATCCCATGCTACTGATGCAATTAATAGCAGTGGCTATTCCCTAAGTAAAATTGATTAATAGCCATTAATGGACTTCTCCTCCAAGAACTTATCCAAACTAGAGATGTGAATCGTGTGATCGATCGTCTTAACGATCGATTTCGGCTGGGAGGGGGAGGGAATCGGATCGTCGCAGTTTGGGTTTTTTAAATATCGTGTAAATCGTGTAAATCGAAAACCGGCACACTAAAACATCCCTAAAACCCACCCCGACCCTTTAAAATAAATCCCCCACCCTCCCGAACCCCCCCAAAATGCCTTAAATTACCTGGGGTCCAGTGGGGGGGGAGGGCGGGAAAACCGGCACACTAAAACAACCCTAAAACCCACCCCGACCCTTTAAAATAAATCCCCCACCCTCCCGAACCCCCCAAAATGCCTTAAATTACCTGGGGTCCAGAGGAAGGGTCCCGGTGTGATCTTTTACTCTTGGACCTCCGTGCGTTGTAGAAATGGCGCCGGCGCTACCTTTGACCTGTCATATGACAGGGCAAAGGTAGCGCCGGCGCCATTTTGTTTTTTTGTCCCCTGACGGCAGGAGCTTAGGAGATCGCTCCTGGACCCCCAGGGACTTTTGGCCAGCTTGGGGGGGCCTCCTGACCCCCACAAGACTTGCCAAAAGTCCAGCGGGGGTCCGGGAACGACTTCCTGCACGCGAATCGTTTTTCCGTACGGAAAAACGATTCGCGGTAGGAGATCACTCCCGGACCCCACTGGACCCCCAGGGACTTTTGGCCAGCTTGGGGGGGCCTCCTGACCCCCACAAGACTTGCCAAAAGTCCAGCGGGGGTCCGGAATGACCTCCTGCAGTCGAATTGTGTTGCCGTACGGCCGGCGCCATTTTGCGCAAAATGGTGTACGGAAAAACAATTCTCCAAATGCGCAAAATGGCGTACGGAAAAACGATTCGCGGTAGGAGATCACTCCCGGACCCCCGCTGGACCCCCAGGGACTTTTGGCCAGCTTGAATCGTGTTGCCGTACGGCCGGCGCCGTATGGAAAAACGATTCGCGTGCAGGAAGTCGTTCCCGGACCCCCGCTGGACTTTTGGCAAGTCTTGTGGGGGTCAGGAGGCCCCCCCAAGCTTCCGGGTCCGCCTCCAAGACCCGCCCTTTGTAACTCCATTCTCCTCTGCCTGTATCGTCGGGGCTAGATTCTCACCCCTGGGCTCGCAGCAGATAGAATTAGCGATACCAGGTCAGAGCTCCTTCTCTTCTCATTCTCTGGTCTCTGGGTTCAGGCAGGCCGCTGATATAGGCTACTTCCGGGTCCGCGTCCAAGACCTGCCCTCTGTAACTCCGTTCTCCGCTGCCTGTACCGTCGGGGCTAGATTCTCATTCCTGAGCTCGCAGCAGATAGAATTGGCGATACCAGGTCAGAGCTCCTTCTCTTCTCACTCTCTAAGATGGTATTTTTTAACAATGTCCATGCCTGTTGCACACTTTAAACCTTTGTAGCTGCACCTTTCATTTTTTTAAAACTATTTTTCTCATTTTATCAGTTTCCCTTTTGAAAGTGTAGTGCTAGAGCCATAGATTTACTTACTGTCCTCCTTCCAGTCATTAATTCAAATTTGCACCTATTTTTAAAGGAAAAGTATGCGAGGAATTTCACTTTGAAAATTGTCCAAGGAAAAAGTAATTGCAGAGATTTGCATCTCTTTTTTTTTTTTTTGGGGGGGGGGGGATGTCTTTTCCAACCTAAATAATGTGAGTAATTTTGAAAATCCAAAGCTATGCATATTGTTGCCTCCCTGCAGACTAACCCTATCCTGGAAGTGCCTCCATGAAAATGAGAATAAAAGTATGTGCACGTGGAACAGCACATACGCTTTTACCTGCACACAGGGAGGGCGGTATTCACCCGGGTAAATGACTCCTGGAAATTGTCCTGCTTTTGGCAGAAATGGAAAATGAAGATGAGGGAAAGAATGTGAGACAGCAAAGAGAGAGAGAGAGATGAATGAAACCTTCAGAAAACCTACCACAGAAGGTTTTTTTTTACCCTTGCAGGGCTCTCGAAGCTTAGAATGGAAGATATGTATTTTCTTCTGAACATTTTGAGATGGATAGCGCAATGCTCTCATACTCCTTTTGCTGGAAAAAAAAGTCATGTCTAGTTAGAGAATTCAGTCCTACTGTGTTTTAATTTTGCTTCCCCAATATTTTTGTGTTTTTGATGTATTTTGAGTATTACCATGCAGACAGAATTTACTTTGAACTCACTTTTATTCTTAAAATGTTTGTTTACAAATAAGAAATTCCCAGCAATCTAATGAGCAGGGAACGCGTTTTTCTAACTGTGTTACAACGCTCATTTAATTTCCCCTCAAATGAGTTTGAAATGCATTTGATTTCACTTCTTGTCACATCTGAGAAAATGCATCTGACTAGTAGATTAAGGGCTTGATTTTAAAAAGCATTTAAAAAGATTTTACTCGAGTAAATGCACATTTGAAAATTGCTAGTTGGTAGGTTAAATTTCTGCATGTAATTCCTTTTTGAAAAATTACCTCCTAAATGTATGGCAAATCTGAGCAAAAGTTAAATGAACACCTGACTGCTGTGGGTCCACTCCATAGTCCTGGCAGGCCTCAAATCATTTTGGCAATTTTGATGTGCCTTTAACATTTTTGTAGGCAAGAGTCAAAATAAATCTGAGTTCTCTGTTTGCTGTTTTCTCTTATAGGTGGATCAGCTTTATTTGTGTAATGGGCTTCTGCACTTGAGTCTAATGGATCTTTGTAGGCATGGGATTCAGGACTCCCGTTTCCATTTGCAGCTTTCTCTCTGCTATACTATGTCATGCTCTCTCCCTCTCTGGTCTCTCTGCTCTCTTGTTTCTGCCCCCACTGGTTTCCATCCCTCCCCCCCTTGATTACCTCTTTCCTCCTATGTATCTACTTCCTTCCTCCCTCATCCCACTTCACCCTTCCGTCCATCCTCCTGCTGCATTTGCACAGCCAGCCAGCTGAGGAGCAGGAAGTGGCGGCGGGTTTCCGGTCCAACACCAAAAAAACCCCTGGGAGTCCTGCTGCAGAAGGCCAGAAGAGAGAGGGCCTGGAGCAGCACGCGCTCAAAGAAGGAGGAACATCAGCACCCGTTCCCCCGGAAGAAAACATGAAGCCCGGAGCTGCACAGCAAGAAAGATGAGCAGGAGTGTCGCCCTTCTCCACGGGAAACAAGAAACTGAAGATGCAGGAGGAGGAGCAACAGTGTTGGGCTGTGGCCGAACGTACCCATGGGGCCCCTGTCAGCCCTGAATTTTGTAAGGGAAATACTTCATGTGATTGTGTGTATGTATTTCAAAAAATGAGCTTGAAAGGTCTGTTGGTACAAAGTAATTAAAGACCCGCTAGCTCCCCACTATTTTTAAAACTTGCCCCTTTACCTCTCTATCTCGGTGACCCTACTGGATTAGAAGGTGATGATGATACTGGTTTTGTGAGCTTTTCATGACACTGACTGCAGAACTGTATGTTTGTTTGTTTATTTATTTATTTATTTAGGAGTTTTTAGATATCGTCATTAAGTTATTCACCATCATAACGGTTTACGATAGGGCACCTGTATCAAAAAATATGGGTCGTACATTACATAGGGGGTGCCATTAGTTTTCGGTAACAAAAAGGCATTTAATTGGGGGATTGAATGTTTCATGGTAATATGTCCTGATGGTTGACTACAGTTAAAATAGGTTGATCTAGTTCAGTAAGGAGCATTAAATTAGGCATTCAGTGCTTTATGCCGCATATCCTTGATTAATTGCCTGCATCAATTTTCTTTCTTGAAGGCTTGTATAAAAAGCCAGGTTTTGAGATGTGTTTTGAAATGTTTATGATTGCTCTGGAGTCAGCAGTTGAAGAGCATTTCATGGCACCACTTCTTCCACATTGTTTAGCAATAATATTGTTATGACCGTCGGTCCACTCCGGGTGAACTCGTGGCTGTGGCTAGCCATTGCCGCCGCGTTCCTCCTGGCTCTCGAGACTCCATGTGGTGGCTGGGATGCTGCCAACCCACACTCCAACTCCGGTCCTCCCTAGGCGCGCATGCCACTGGACCTCTCCTTAAAGGCCCAATGGCGGGAACTCCAGGGGTGTCTCTGGCTGATGACATCACAAGACTGAGATATTTAAGCACCTCCTTTGGGCTACGCTAATCGACTTGGCAACGAGTTCCCTGAGCTCCTTTGGTGCTTGTTACTGTTCTCCGGACCTGCTGTTCCTGCCTTGGATCTTGCTCTACTACTTTGGACTCTGACGCTGGGTACCCGCTCCTCGGGGGCCTGCTCTGCGTTACTATACCAGCTTGTTGGCTTTTCCAACAAGTATTCAATAATGGTAACAGTAGTTGTGAAATAAAAAAACTAAACGGTGATAAATGCAAAGAGAAGATGAGTCAGACACAGTGTTGAATGTTATTGTTTATTTGTCTTTGTTCATTAGGCCATTTTTTATAAATTGTAATGAAGCTTTTAATTTTTTAGCATTGGTATATTGTCTGTAATCGAGATTCTGTTTTAAATGTTTTTATGAAACTATGTAAACCGATATAATGGTCCCGACCAAATACCGGTATAGAAATTTAAATAAATAAATCGAATTTTGTCACAGGGTGCCAGGGTAGACTTAGGATTCACCACCCCAGGAGTAGTACAGGACTGAAAGGCAAGACATGGGCTGCTCTTCCACCTAGCCAGCTCTCTCCCACGCAGGTTGAGCCCTTGGGTTCTGGAGGCCAGTAGGTCTTGACTGTGGCGGAAGTATATCATGGTGAGTGAGACAAGGATTGGATAGGCTGGATGAGGCAAGGCTGCCACTGTGGACAGAGACAGGCTGGAGCAGGATTGGACTGGATACTAAAGCTGGACATAGAACAAGGACTGGGGCTGAGTACAGACAGAGACAAGGCAAGATACTAAGCACGGACTGGGAGAGACACAGGCAAGGCAGGATACTGGCAGGAACTGGAACTAGATATAGGCTGGGGCAAGACAAGATCCTGACAAGACAGGGAGTGAATAGCAGGAACAAGACTGGGCTCTGCATTTCAAGATCAAACAGAGACAGGACTGGACAAGACAGACTAGGACAAGACCATACAAAGATTAGGCAAGATAACACAGAGCAAGGACATAGAAGCCAGCAAGGCTGGAGGTCTGTAAGCCACTAGGCTATAGGCCCGTTGGCCCCTAGGTATAGACAGGCCTGGATAGGCCACAAGGCAAGATACAGGAGGAGAGCATGCTCAGAGGAAACAAGTCAAGGTAAGGCCAGAGTAGGCCACAAGGCAAGAAGCAAGGAACAACATGGCCTGGAAGCCAGAAGCAAAGGTAAGGTCTAGAGAGGCCCCAAGACAAGGAGCAAGAGAGCAGAAGGCCTGGAGACTACAAGGCCAATGTATAAGACTAGAGGGGTCAAGTCAGAGAGCCAAGGTTGACTCCATGAAGAGGCATCTTGGGTTGCAAGGCAGGGCTAAATGAGTCTGGATCTTGGGTGTGGTTCAGTGAGGAGGAGCTTGGTAAAGCTGGAGGTTAAGCTTGCTGAGGACCCCTGATGGAGCGGAGGCTGTACAGCAGGCTGGATCAGGTGGCCAGTGAAGAGATTGCTTGGGTAACTAGAAGTGGAGCTCACTTGGAAGCCTCTTCTAGTGGGGAGGTGTTATATTAGGCAGAATCAGGGCATAGCGAGAATGCATGGCAGACAAAACCGTGACAACTTTGCCCTAAGTTTCAAAGTAAATATACATGAGTGCTTTGGCTTTGAACTTGCTGCTGGTATAAAGTTTACAAATATCCCAGCAAAGATTTTTCTTTCTGGATTTGCTACTACTGATTCCTGTTTGAAAGTGTTCAATGGCTCCTGGAACTTTGGGTCATACATTTTGGTCCTGCTCAAACTTTTTGGAGTAAAGTAACTTCATATTTAAGTTGTTTTTCAGGTATTTCTGTTCCTTGTGATCCTGTTATAGTATTGTTTGTAGATTTTTCTTCCTTTTCTGCTGGAAATAAGTACATAAAACTTTGATTATGGAAGAACATAAGAAAATGCCATACTGGGTCAGACCAAGGGTCCATCAAGCCCAGCATCCTGTTTCCAACAGTGGCCAATCCAGGCCATAGGAACCTGGCAAGTACCCAAAAACTAAGTCTATTCCATGTAAGCATTGCTAATGGCAGTGGCTATTCTCTAACAGGCCGATACAGTAAAGTGCGGCCGCGGTTACCCTGCTTCTAACCAGCTTTCTACTCACAATTTGGCCGCGTTAGCCCAACCTGCGATTCACTATCCCTTTTAACCCATCCTTACCGCTTCTTTAAATCAACGGGTAACCCTTTCCACCCACGGCATGTATATGAGATATGTAACGATCGATTAGCACATGAACGGGCGTGCGTGACGTCACGGCGTACTCACGCACGCCCGTCCAGGTGCTTTCGCTGGCTTGAACGCCCGTGCACTACGGGCGTGCGTTTCGTCCGTCTTCGCCGGCGGGGGGCCGCTGGAAGCCGCTTTTGCCGCCGGCTGCCCCCTTCCGGAAGGACGGCAGAGAAGGCTGAAAGGGCTGAAAAAGAAACAAAAAGGTAAGTTGGTTACACTTATTCACATATTTTACATGTCGAGTCGCTCGGGAGAAGGGGATTTTAGGTTTTTAGGTTTTCTTTGGTTAAGTTGGGATCCTACTTCCTGGTGCCTGCCATTTCAATGTCATTTGAAATGACAGGTACCAGCGCACCCAGGATACTGTATATGCGCTGTATAAAGCGTCTATACAGTAAAATGGATTGCGCTTCATAGACACGTGTTGGACGCGGCTTGAATTTGCATGCGATTTTAATACAGTATCGAGCGGTAGGTGAGCCGGACTGTGCGTGTGGCAAATGCGGGTGCGCCCGGCACTAACGCAGCTCTTCCTACCGCTCCTTACTGTATCGGCCTGTAAGTGAACTTAATAGCAGGTAATGGACTTTTCCTCCAGGGATCGTTAATGGGAAAGGAAACGATACTTCATTTTTGGAGGGCCAGATATTCTTTGAGTTTTATAGTTTGAAGAAATATATTTCATACATTAGTGGTTTTTGGGAAGCTGGAAGGAAAATGGGCTTCTAGATGGAAAGCTGAATATTTATGTAATTGGTCTGCATATATAGACTCTTTACCCCATACATCAAGGAGCCATCTTTTAAATAATTTGTGCTGACTTTGATATTTTTTTCTTTTGGTTAATACCTTATTATATTGTATTTAGGAATGTACTTTGTTAAGGGTTGACACCTGGGGGGGGGTGGTGTTCTTTTTGTCATAAGTTAATTGGTTATGTTGAACATTGTTAATAATTACGTGGGGTGTGCAGAATTCCCCTCTCCACGCCTACGGTACCGTAATTGCATTTTGGGACTCAATAAAAACATTTACACTGTTTTTATGTGCAGTCACCCTGGCACCCTGCTTTTCGAGCAGGTAGAATTTTGCTAAAGAAGACATGTAATTAAGGGGGGAAATGCAATCTCCATGCACAATTTTTCCTCCCTGACCCAAAATCACATTGAAAGAGAGGGCCAAGATGGTGAGGGCCCCTTTAATGTCGGCAAAATGCTTTGAAAATGGCCCTCATAAAGTCTTGCACTGAACCCTCAGACTGACCTCAGGCTTGGGGGAAGGGCAGAGGTGTTTCCGTTGCACTGTAGGCGCCGGGTAAAATGGCGTAATGCGGTGGAATATGGGTTCCGAGAAATACGAGTGTGCAGCAGGATTGACCTGCTAGAGGTGCCCAAAGTGCACCATTTTACTTCAGCAGGGTGTATATTGGCAGTGCTATGTGCATTATAACGTACATATTTTCACTTATCTCAAAATATGTCTGAATAGTTTCAATTGTCTCATCCCTGAGCTCTGCCATGATTCCTAACCTGTTATAAGCATCTGAGAATTCTGCAGCTACAAAGCAGCTCCGTGGTCTGTATCTGAAGGCAGTAATGTTGATGCGCACTGCCACCCGACAATTATAACAAGGTCTTGGCAGTTACTGTCTGAGTGAGTTAAAGAATGCTAACCACATAATTTCTGGGTAGTTGATAAAACGCCATGGTCAGCAAGCACCCACTTCCATAGTTATAAATGAAAAATCTGGATTTCGAGACTGTAGAGGGGTTTTACTGAACCAAGTAATGAGGCAGGAAATTAATTTCTTGCTCCTTTAGTCCTGACTCTAAACTAAGTTTTAATTATTTGCTGTAACCATATTTTTTGCTGAGAAAGCACCATCAGCAAAATAGTCTTCATTATTTCTGCACTGAAAATAACCAATCACAATAATCATAGCATTATAAGCACATTAAATAAAACCAGTTCTACATAGTACTGTGAAAACAATAATTTATGTTATCATCTACTAAACACTTCAGAGAACATGGGGAGGGTGATTTTAAAACTGTACATGTTTGGGTAAAGTCTACAGGTACCTTTTATGAGCAGACTTTACCCCAATTTTTCTTTTTTTAATTTAATCTTTATTGAATTTTCATTTAAATCTTTTAAACAAAAATATCAAGAAGTAATTTTGATGTTATCAATACTACATATATCTTCCATAATCATATACATCTCAATTACATAACCCATATTATGAGGGATCTTAATTATATAATAATTCATAAAATAAACAAAACAGCGGGGAGAGAGAGAGAGGATTTCTATTGACCTTCTATATTATTTCCTCCAGTTGTATCTTTATCTATAATAAAAGTTTCAAATTGTAACGGGTCAACAAAGCTATATTTCTTCCCCCTAAAATTAATATGACATACAGATGGATATTTAAGAAAAAAAGTAGCCCCTAGGGCTACTACTTTAGTTTTTAGAGAGAGGCAAGTGTCTCCTCTTAGCCTGTGTGGCTCGAGACACATCTGGAAACATTAAGATCTGTTGCCCACAAAGTTTAATTTTGTGTTTAAGGAAGTTCCTAAACCTCTATCCTTGTCACTTTCTAATAACATAGAAACAAATAAAGTAGCTCTATTCTGTATGATATCAATTGATTCTTCCAGGAAAGTAGACACTCCGATAGTTGAAATATTTGGATTCTCCTCCTCCACCCCTCCAATTTTTTTGGAGAAGTAGAAGACTTTCGAGAACACAGGTATTTCTTTCTCTGAATATTGTAATATTTCCTTGCAGTATTTTTTTAGCATTTCACTGGGCGAAAGAAGCCTAGTTTGAGGAAAATTTACCAAACGTAAATTTTTGTACCTCAACATATTTTCAAAGTTTTCTAAATATATATGAATAGAAAGGCTATCTTTAATCTGGGCCACCCCAGTATTTTCCAATAATTTAATCTTAGTTGTTACGTTTCCCCACTCATCTTTAAGCCTTTTAAATCCTTTCTATGTTCTTCTAACTGTAAACTATTAGTATTAACAATACAAGACAAAGAATCATCATTTTTGAAACATTATTCTCGACATAGCCATCAGTTTCCATATATCTTTAAGAGGTTAAAATTTGTCAGGGGGATCAGGGACCATTGCTCTGGTCTCTCTGATTCCCCTTTAAACAATCCCTGTTTCAATAATTTGTAAATGTTTACTTATCTGAGTTTCTCCAAAATTGGTTGGGTCTCTTCCATTTAATGGACTACCCACTTCCAATTGTAAAAAACCTTCAGGAACTGACGCTTTAGGTTGTGGAGGAAATGAAGGTCCTTCACCCGGACTTAGTGAAGCAGAAAACTGCTCCTCCTGAATGTCCTCTCTTGGTGATGTTTCGATCCGTCGTACGACGTGTTCGTCCATAGGGCCCCTGGATGTTATAGGCGATATCGGAAAGCTTTTGACTTTCCTTTTCCTCCCCATAGATCTTAAGGGAGTACTCAGGAAGTTCCAACTTTATCTTGAGCCAACAAGGAGGGTGGGCAGCTTCTCCAGCCTTCTCCGGACTAAGCTGGACAAAGCTGCGCGCCGGTGACGGTGGTGCACCGTCTGCTGTGAGATTTTATAGCTAGCAGGCACCAGATGATGACGTCGGACACGCTCTCACTCATGGGTTTCGCGGCTTCCCAGGTGTTACAACAGTTCTCGGTGGTCCCGTACCGGTAGTCCTTCCCAGAGAGGTGGCTCAATCGGGGGCATCTCTCTCTCACCGTCTTTTACGCTCCCCAATTTCTCCCGGGTCTGCTGTGAGATTTTATAGCCAGCAGGTGCCGGATGATGACGTCGGACACGCCCTCACTCACGGGTCTTGCGGCTTCCCAGGTGTTACAACAGTTCTCGGCGGTCCCGTACTGGTAGTCCTTCCCAGAGTGGTGGCTCAATCGGGGGCGGCTCTCTCTCACTGTCTTTTACGCTCCCCCTACCCCAACTTTTCTAAACATACACAAATGTTTGCTTTGAAAGTTTGTGAGTAATTGGCCTGGTATTTGCCCAGATTAACTCAGAGGGCATAACTTGTGTGCGTAAACTTACACTCATGCAGGATAATTTTCAAAGGAAAATATAAATGTTATATATTATCGTAGCATTTTTTATAGGGCCATTTACCCACTTTTAAGTGCCCTTAATGTGGGTAAAACCTATTGATAACTCAATAGCATATATTGTAGCAATTTTGAAAAATGCTACGATAATATATAACATTTACATTTTCCTTTGAAAATAACCCTGACACTTGTAAAAAAAAAGAAAAAAAATTCACATAAGTCTTAACTCAGGCACTGCCCCCAGGAATACTTCTCTCCAGTTTGCATAAAAGGACACACATAACTAGGACACACGTGTTTTTTTAAGCGAATTGAGTATCAGGTCATTTTATAATGACCATTTACATGCACAAACCTTCCTGTCACTTTGAACCTAATTTTCAAAAGGAGAGCACATGCATATTTCCCCTATGAAAGCTGCCACAGCACCACAGTACCCATGGATTTTGCTTCTGCTTTTTATGCAGATAAAATTTCAATATTTGAGCCCTTTGCAATCGGTCAAAGAGTTCTGTTATGAGTGGTAATGGATACTTGTTTTTGCTGTGATGGCATTAAAACCTCTATAGTCAATGCATGACCTGAGGGATCTTCCTTTCTTCCCTACAAAGAAGATCTCAGGTTTCTGTGAGGGTACTCTTCCCCACACTACAAGAGTTGTATTGTACAGACTGTCACTCTGTGGGAGCCAACCCACTACAGATTGATAACTCTGCCTACGGAGTATTATAAATTGCCAGCTCCTCCCCTTCAGGGTACAGCATTGATCAGATTGCTAACTCCTCCCTTCTGGAGGAGCTGATCTCTAACAGATTGCCAACTCCTCCCCTCGGGGGAGCTGATCTCTAACAGATTGCTAACTCCTCCCCTCGGGGGAGGTGGTCGATAACAGATTGCTAATTCCTCCCCTCGGGGGAGCTGGTCGGTAACAGTTTGCTCCTCGCTACGTGGGATCATTCCCAGTCCTTCAACATATTGGCCAAGTTACCTATCATCTGAAGCTACCACCTGGGCTCCATATCCATAATGCCTTCCACGTTTCTCTCCTGAAACCACTCATACTCAGTGAATTTTCTTCCAAGACTCAAGATCTACCTGTCATCAATGCAGAAGATGACTTAGAATACAAAGTCGAAGAAGTTCTGGACGTTCGTAAAAGAGGCAAGACTTTTGAATACTTTCTAAAATGGGAAGGTTTCGGCCCCGAAGAAAACTCTTGGGAGCCTCAGACCAATATCCTGGACAAAGAGATGCTTCGTCAGTTCCACCTCGCGCATCCTTCAAAACCTAAGCCTGGTACCCGAAGAGGAAATCGCCTTTTGAAGGGGGGTACTGTTGTGTCTGTCAGTTCCCAACGCCCTCTCTCTGCCCTCCTTACGTCTTTGGTGCCTCCCTCTTCGCCCGCGGGAAGATTGGCTGCCGCGGCGTTCTTCTGCCGAAGTCCTCCAGCGTCCCCGGACTGGCTGGATGCTGCAAACTGCCATGTTTCCTGGAGGCCAGGGGCGCACGCGGACAGTTTGGAACCGGTACTTGCTCCTCGAGGGCCCTCGTTCCCAGACTTACTCGGTACTCTCTTCTGCCTGGAAGTCATCACTGCCAACTACATCAGTGAGTTACCATCGCTCTTTTAGAGCTTTCCCTGGAACCAGGTACTCGCTCCTCGAGGGCCTATACATTCCAGCTCCTGGGCTTCTATGAGACATTGTGTGAGTGTTACCATCTGGTTCAGTACATGAACTCTGCATAACCTGTCTACTCACTATATTTCAGTTTCTCTACAGCTCAGCCTCCAGGGATTGCTGTTCCAGTATCTGAGGGACTACAGCCCAGCCGGGCATTCCAGCTCACTACTGCCACCTCTGGTGATTCAGTATACTGTCTAATAAAAGTACTAGTGTGTGTCTGTCTCCATACTCTGAGCCTGACCTGTAGTCCCTCTCGGGATCTTCCCCCAGGGGCGTGGTCCTCTTCCACCAGTCCAGGGATCCACCCACAACTCCCCTAAATAACAACAGATTGCTAATCCCAAACAGACTGTTAACTCCGAACTGAACAAATACTTATTCTGCCTGGAAGTCATCGCTGCCTACTACACCCGTGAGTTACCATCTCTCTCTCAGAGCTTTCCCTGGAACCAGGTACTCGCTCCTCGAGGGCCTAACTCATTTCAACACCTGAACTATTTCTAGAGACTATTGTGTGAGTGTTACCATCAAGGTTCTGTTCCTGAACTCTGCATACTCTGCCTACTCACTATATTCAGTTTCTCTACAGCTCAGTTATCGAGGATCGCTGTTCCAGTACCTGAGGGACTGCAGCCCTGCCGGACACTTCCAGCTCACTACTGCTACCTCTGGTGGTTCAATATACTGTTTAATAAAAGAACTAGTGTGTTGTCTGTCTCCATACTCTGAGCCTGACCCGTGGTCCCTCTCGGGATCTTCCCCCGGGGGCGTGGTCATCTGCTACCGGCCCAAGGATCCACCCACAACTACCTCAAACACCAACAAGGAGAGGTTGAAGGACCTAGTATGAATACCCTGGAGCAGAGGAGGTGCAGGGGAAATATGATACAGACCTTCAGATAGCAGAAGGGCCCTGACTTTGACAGTCTGGGATACTGATAATTATAAAGGTTACTTGTATGGGGCAGTAATTACTACCATAAGCTTGCTGGGCAGACTGGGTGGACTTTTCTGCTGTAATTATGTACAAATTGCATTAATCATTTTTCTTTTCTTAAATTTTTAAATGATTAATTACATTAATCATTTTTCTTTTCTGCTGTAATTATGTACAAATGGCATTAATCATGCCATTTGTACATAACCTGTAATTTGACTTTTATATCGTTTAACCATTTATTCTTTCCTATTTCTTCCTCTTCACCAAGTTTTGCTACCCTTGTTAATTGTAACTGTACCTTCGGTCACCTCAGTTCTAGTTTGATGTATTTAATGCACCCCCGTTTCATGTAAACCAGCAAGATATGTTCTCATGATTGCCGGTATATAAAAACCTTAAATAAATAAATAAAAATAAAATAATTTATATGTTTCTATGTTTCATTAAATAGAGTATCATAGTAACAGTATAGTAATAACGCTGGTATAGTAATAGTAACATAATTAGTTATGGATTTTCTTTAGTGTTTTCCTTCAGATATTTGGGACTACATTTGGAAAGTTTCATAGACTTTGGCAAATATGTACAAAGGACATTTTGTGAACTTGTCTTGTGTTCACAGAACTACTAATTAAGCAAAATGAAATATTACACAACCACATTTATTATTACTGGACTAGCCTAAGAATTGAAGGGAATTTTAATTATGCACATGGGACAATACTCGAGCTGTGCCTATTTACTTTTCCATAAAGGAGAGGAATGGGAGGTCTAGTAAATGTATTTCAAAGACAAGTCACTGTAGAAGTGTTTCCTCTGGTTCTTGTACTATAATTGCACTTTAGAAAAATTAATGGGGGGAAGTTAGAACAGTCAGTTAACCAAGTACCTACTGATTGTACCAAAGAAAGTAAATAATTGGAAGACAACAGAAAACATATGCTTTGTCTTGAAAACTTTATTAATACACACACACGCGCACACAAAAGAATACTTTTCAGCTGCCTTATATTTGCATGTAGCGTGGCACTATAAAATGTAAACATATATACCCAGATGCATTTATTTCACTCTGACAGATTATTAAACAAAACAATATTGGAGCTGATGCAGAGATAAAGGGGCCAGTGTACTAAACTGTGTTAAAATTGTATGTTAATAGCTGTTTTTTAACATGGGCTTATCTATCACTAAACACCACATTTAACACCCAGTGTAGGTGTGAAACCTGGTGTTTTGTGATAGATAATGTGTGGCAGCAGAAGACTCCATGAAGTCATCTGATGTTATTTTGGATTTTGGTCCAGCGAGAAAAGATGGAGCTATCTTCCCTCTTGCATCCATCAAAATTAATTGTAGGGATGGGGTAGGCCAGGGAAGGGCCTCGTTTTAACTGCTAGAATAGGAGGGGCTTTTACTTTTGTGTGTATGGGGGACATACTGCAGCCCTCACTGGGCCTTCCATTAGCTCTCAGAGGCTGATGCAAAAACATAGATACACCTCAAGCATAGGTAAGTATTTTTGCGTAACCGATGGGTTAACACGATTCCTATTAACATGATTTACGTTATCCCATTTTGAAGACAATTTTCAAATTCATTTACACAGGTAAAAAATGTTTTACTTGCATAAATCATCCAATTGAAAATGTGTGCAATTTTAGCTGCATTAAGAGATTTGTGTTTTGTTCAGGGGAGGAAATAATGTGTGTTGAGTGCATTTTTGGCCTACTAATTCTTCCTTTCAGCTGTTTCTTCCAGCTCAGTCAGATCCAGGGCTGGGACTCTGGCACCATGTGCCTTCATTAACAAGTACCTGGGGATTTTCCCCCTATTACACCCACCCTCCAACTGTTTGTAGTCTGGTCATTGTAGCAATAGTCCTGATGCTAGGAGCGATGCATTGGAGCTTCTTCTAGAACTCTGTATCATAGGTTCTAAATTCGGCCACCTTGTGAAATCCTTAACATTGACCATGCGCCCCCTCCGTTCCAGGGGATGTGAACGCTATCTCCGCGCCATTCTGTTCTCAAACCGGGATGCAAAGTGCCTGATACAGGAATTGAACTTGGGACTCTCTGCATGGCAGCACGCAGTTCTGCAATTGAGCCATTGGGCTGGCTCCACATGTTAATTTTAATGAAAAAAACACCCACATAAAAAGTAGGAGCAAATGTCCATGGGTACAAGTTTCAAAATGAATGTATGTGTATACTTTCACTTTGAAATTTGGGGTAAGGTATGTAGATAAAAAGTACACATGGACCTTGACCCAAAAAGCATAGTGTGAAAATTTTCACCTTTAAAAATTAGTAGGGGTGTGCATCCAAAAAAAATGTGTTTAGGTGCCTTTTTTTCATTTCAGATATGGTTCATTTCCCAAACTGAATGAAAACATTAAACGGCCAATCCTTCCCCCTTCCCACCCTGAAACAAAAAAATTGAAAATTGAAACAGGGCCGCCGAGAGGCCCTGCCCTAACAGAAGCCCTGAGGCATGGGCCAGGCCCAGCCAGGGCCCTTCTAGTTCCTTCAGTCCTCCTCCCTGCAATAAAATAGGTCCAGGCCTGATCCCAGCCAGGTCCTGGCTGGGTTCCTTTGACCCCGCCCATATCATCTTAAAGAAAACAGTGAGGCCAGTGGCTGGGAACATCCCTGGCCTCCACTTGCCTGTTCCCTGCTGGTCTGATGGTTCAAAAGGGGAGGAGTGTGCCCAGTTGATACTGCCCCATCTGGTGCTCTTTAAAAATGGTAGTGCAAGTCTTCCTGAGTGGTGCCAAAGTGACAGGTACTTTCATAAGAGGCCATTTGCAGTTCATTCCATTCATAATGAACCAAAATGGCCTCATTCTTCCTCTTTTACTGATTTGGGTAAAACAAATTCACATCCCCACAAATTAGCAAGGTGTTTCCATTAATTTGCATGTGGATATAGCTTATTAATATTTTATCATGTCACGCCCCATTGATTCTGCATTTAGGGACAAGTGTATCAAGGCATAAACACAGTATTAATGTACGTTAATGTGTGTAAACACTGCATTAGCTTTAATATATTTTAGTACATTGGCCCCAAAGTTCACCTATGCTGCACAAATGTATCGCTGATATTTTTACAGTCTCAATATTTGCTACATCCTTTTAATTCTGGGGTGTCTACAATATAAAATACTGTCCTTTAATTCGGAGTATATCTGAAGACTATTTGTTAAGCCAGTAGGAAGCGTCACTACCACCATTTTGGTAAGTGCATGAGACAGATATTTAAAACGTTTTCCAACACTGTTGGTATCATCACATCAGCCTCCTGCTCACTATTATTCTAACACACTTGCATCTGAAAGAAGTAACTAGGTTTCAGATGTATCTAATACGTATTAAACTGTTACATGATCGCTGGTTGATGAAGCAGTTCAGGCCTGTCTCTTCTTATGAAATCTTAAAAATTTTCCAGCTATTGCTTTCAATGGTAGGTGGTCATCTCCCCTCACTGGAGCATTGAGTTTTCGGCCTTGTGACATATTAGAGTTGATAAACTTACCATTTCTTGGAGCTAGTGGCACATTTAGTTCAGAGAAAGGTACTTTTTTAGGCTCATTAAGGGACATTTCAGCTAAGGCAGTAGGTTCAACAAAAATGACATCTGTCACGCTGTCAGTAGGGGGTGTTGTGTAGGGAGGAAACCTGTCACCATTTCCTGCTCCAATAATGTTTCCTTCGGTCACACTTTTTCTGACTCCAGCAGGAACTGTGACACCAAACATTTCTTGCTCGTGAATCAGAGTACCATCAGGCACTGGACTAGCTGCAGTGCCAAGAACAGCAGTATTTGCTCCTGTTTGGCCAGCTGGGGTATCTCCATCTATACCCACTGAAATAACTGCATCTTGTCCATCTATATTAACCCCTGTTTGACCTATAGGAAACAGTCCAGGAGCAAAAGGTGGCATAAGTACTCCAGCAAAGATCTGTGGTGTAATTTCCTGCGTGAGAAGGAATAACAAACAGTTAGTAACAAGCAACCAAACAAGCAGCTCTGTAAAATATTACTCTGCGCACAATGGGCATATTTTGCAGGCCCTTTGAGATAGATTGATTTTCTTGTAGAAATGCATAAATGTTGCAAAATATCAAACAAAGGCATAAGATGCAGCTTAGTAGGATATGAAAAAAAGATCATGCCACAGCAAGGCAGGGAAAGTAAAATGTGTGTAGAATTTAAAGAATGTAAAGGAAAAAGCAGTGTGATTGCCATGCTTACCCACTTGGATACATAGACATAAAGGTCAATGAACAAGTTGTAGATTTATTTATTTAAAATAATTTATAGTCTGCTGATCAGAACCCGTTCTCAGCAGTTTACAGACATCAAACATAAAAACAATATTTTAAAAAAATGTACCGGTAACTAAAGAACCCACTCTGCCCCCCAAAAATACATTCATTAAAAATAACAAGGTCTAAAAGGCCATAACGAGGTCTAGCAAAATAGAACTGAAGACAAAAGCTCAGCAGATACTGTATCAATAGATTAAAATTAATTTGGCAAAGGCTTGATCAAAGAAAAATGCTTCAGTCTGTGATATATTTTCATTTTCACTTGGATCTAATGAAGGTAGTGTAAGTCTTCACAGCTAGTCACACATGTATTGTGAGTCAAGTGAAGAGGTATTACCTATAACTTGTTCGGCCTTTATTTCTTTGAAAAAAAAAAAAACAAAAACGTGTCTCCTAGGACAGTCAAAGAAGGATGCCTGTTTTAAAAAAAAAAAAAGCATGCTTATGACCTTTGGGGCGGATTTTAAAAGGAGCGCGAATAGCCTACTTTTGTTTGCGCTCCAGGCGCAAACAAAAGTACGCTGGATTTTAGTAGATATGCGCGGAGCCGCGCGTATCTGCTAAAAACCTGGATCGGCGCGCGCAAGGCTATGGATTTTGTATAGCCGGCGCGCGCCGAGCCGCGCAGCCTACCCCCGTTCCCTCCAAGGCCGCTCCGAAATCGGAGCGGCCTCGGAGGGAATCCTCTAACGCCCTCCCCTCACCTTCCCCTCCCTTCCTCTACCTAACCCGCCCGCCCGGCCCTGTCTACACCCCCCCCTTACCTTTGTTGGGGGATTTACGCCTCCCAGAGGGAGGCGTAAATCCCCGCGCGCCAGCGGGCCTCCTGCGCACCGGGCCGCGACCTGGGGGCGGGTACGGAGGGCGCGGCCACGCCCCCGGACCGCCCCGGGCCGTAGCCATGCCCCCGTACCCGCCCCCAAAACGCTGCCGACACGCCCCGAAAACGCCGCGATGACCGGGACCGCCCCCGGCACGCCCCCGACACGCCCCCCTCGGAGAACCCCGGGACTTACGCGAGTCCCGGGGCTCTGCGCGCGCCGGTAGGCCTATGTAAAATAGGCTTCCCGGCGCGCAGGGCCCTGCTCGCCTAAATCCGCCCGGTTTTGGGCGGATTTAGGCGAGCAGGGCTCTTAAAATCCGCCCCTTTGTGAATTATGTACTTGTATCACTGATCCCCATGACACATTGGTATCTTTATTTGTATTGGAAGAGAATATTCTTCCTAGAAGAATATCACAGCAAGTTGTAGGGACCATCCGATATTTGACAATAGGAGCATAAAAAAATTTGAATATCAAATTCTCCCTGCTTGTTCTTTACTGTAGTGTACACATGTACTGTAGCACTACAGTGTAATAGAAATACTTTTTTTGCAGAGAGGTAATTAAGGTATTTACCATTTCTTCAGAGCTCACTGCCATACCCTAGAGGAAGACAAAACATGAGCTGGTAAAAATGCAATGCCAGAGAATGAATAAATGTAATGGAAGAATTAACTCTGGGTTTTGTTTTGTTTTTACACATATATATCCAGTATCATTTATATTGTAAATGGAAGGGCCCTATTTACTAAGTATTTCCCATAGGCAGAAAATGAAAGAAAACCTTTAGGAAATAGGCCCCAAATTTTGTTAGATTAGTTGTTGAAGTGAAAGGTGTGAAACTGCGTATTATTAAAATGCATCTCTTATAGTAGCTGATTTGTTTTATGGGTACATTTATTAATATAAAACGCAGAAATGATTTGACTTTTCCTTACCTGTTGACCAATTTGTGCTACTATAATGGGCAATATCTGCAAAAATGAAGGAAATACTCCCATTAATTGAAGTTATCATGCTAACTCCATCTTAACATTATTTTGAATGGCTTGGGAAGATGTATTGACTGTAAGGAGGAGTTATTTAATATGTACACGTCTCACCCTGGTGTTAGGGTGAAACGGAAACCTTATGCAGAGCTGTGACATCCTTTTAGCACATGCTGTACCATTCAACACCATCCAGGTATGGCTAAAAATCTGCAGCGTTACGTGAAGGGTGCTACAGTACACTAACAGACGTTTCCATGACCGTATTAAGAAGAGACAAATTGCAGGTCTGCACCCGATGAGACATGGCTGGGCCTGTTGAAGGACGCCTTGATGGAGGTACAAAAGAAGATTATGCTCAAACCGTGCATGTTGGTCTAATGAGAGGTATCACACTACCTAGGGAATTTAGGCCTGGATCCACCATTCTTTCGCAGAATGGTGAATCCTGTGAAGGGGGGTGTGGGGGGGGAGGCGTGCCTGCGAAAGCCCACAGCCTTCGCACCACTGCGGTGCGCCGGCTTCGGGCTTTCGCACCGAATAGCAACACCATAAAAGGTGTAGTTATTTGGTGTGCTACTGCCGACGATAATGTTAGTAACATTATCGCCGCCAGCGAAAACACCACCGACTCCGCCCTCCCCTCCCTGACTCCTCCCCTCCCCCTAATTTGCATCATATCGCATGCAAAAAGGCCCTTTTCACATGTGATATGGCCTTATCGCGTGCGTTAGGGCCCTAACGCGTGCGATAAGGGTTTAGAAAATAACCCCCTTAGTTTGGTTTTGTTGCAATAAGGAAGGAGAAGTTTTCATATGTGTGCTGGTGCCTCCGTGGGCATAATTCTGATCATCATTAACACAGGGGTTAATTCTCCCCCACTGCTTTTGAGTCTTGGAGGGTAAATATTAGGATTGTGCGTTTTTTGTTTTTCATTTCTTTTTCATTTTATTTTCATTGGTGTGATTTTTAATTTCATTTTGTTCTTTACTGTTTCCCTTTGGGGGTTTTTTTTGTGTGCACTGTTTTCCAGTTTTAGAGAATGGCACTGGTGGGGGATGAACAAATAGATATTGCTCCTGCCTTATTTTGACCCCAGGGATCAGGTAAAATTAAGGGGCATAGAGAGAGTGGGAAGGATGGAAGGGAAGCTAGGATGCGGGGGGGGGGGGGGGGGGAGGGGGAAAGCTTTTTTTTTCACAATTACAAAATGAAACAAAAATGACATAGAGGAAATGTCAACAACACTTCCTATCATTTTAAATGAAAAGACGTCCCTAGCAAACGTTTCTGAAAAATTTGCCTTTGCTGGAGATATGGGAGGTGGATAAATAAAATATTTGGTATAGCTTTAAAAAAAAAAATTTGTAGTAGACAGAGTCATCATAGCTATTCAATTAATGCCCTCCATATCAAATCACAATAGGGCCTTAATGCCCATGATAACACCGTAACACATTGTGAGAAGTGTATGCAACTTTTGTCAAACAGGAGTCTATGAAAATGCAGGGTGTTTAATGATGCATGTGATAGTGTAACACATATTTTAATGCCAGAAATAACTATTGGAGGGGGGGGGGGGGGGGGGAAGAGAGAGAGAGAGAGCCTCTGGAGTGGCACACATATTCGTCAACTATTTATTCCACTGTAGGACTGTCAACTCAAGGTGAGGTTTTGGTCATGATCTAGGGTTTGGGGGCAGTTTTACATGTAGAGTGAGACGTACGAAGAGCACAGTACACATCAGTGAAGCTTTCTTGTGATTTGGAGTGAGGAAAGGCACACAAAGATGAGATTTGTACAATGTACTCTCGCCCTAACTTGAGGCACGCTCTACCTAGGTGCTATCATTTCTTATTTTAAAAAATCCATGAAACTATATAGACAATATCGTTTGAAAGCAAAGCGCAACCTGAACCCCAAAACCGAAATATACATATTTCTTCTCAGAAAGTCTCTGCTGAAGCTGTAGAGCTCCTGTTGTGCTTCATGGGAGCAATTTTGCCACTTTTTATCACATAGCTTTTATCACGTAGCAAAAATTGGCAAACTCAGCTTAAACAGTCCATGTTGTTTTACTCTATTAGGTGGCAATGCAGTCTGCTCTGTAAAACTCACTGCCTGCACTTTCTGATGGCAACATCTACTTTATAAGAGATACTACTGCTTTTTTTTGTAGCACATTGTTGTTAAAGGACGTAGCCTGATCCTGCATGCTTCGCAACCATCCTAACACTCTCAGTTACCACAAATTCCCCTCCCTTCATTTCTTACTGTATCCTATCTTCACATCCTCTCTCACATGCATATACTAGCTTTACCCGCACTGCACATGTATATGAATTCTTCTAGACACACTCATTATTCATGTCCTGATGCAACTATAGCTGCAAGAAATTATGCAATACCCAATAACCAGACAAGAAATATTTTACTGAAAAAATGTAGTGAAAGGACAGAGACACAAGCAATGGGCTTGCTCAGACTGTGGGCACACACATATAAAGTCACTACAGAAAGCCTCATAAAACACGAAGGTAGGCGGTCTAAGAAGCCGTCAGGAAGAAAACCAAGATTAGAAGCCACAGTCTTTTTCAAAAGTTTATTGAAGTGGAGACGTATGTATTTAAAAGCCCGACTCCTGGCCCGAGTTTCGCCGTTAACAAACGGCTGCCTCAGGGGCTTCCTTTTTTATATGAAAACATAATCTTGTTGATGTGATGTATCTGTTGGATTCCTACTCTGGCATCACATTTATCAAACTCTGCGGTAACACCAACTTCTACTCGCGTTCCAATGCTCGTCTCCACTCTGCCTAGCAAACATCATGTTAACGGCGAAACTCAGCCAGAGTCGGGCTTTTAAAATACATACGTCTCCACTTCAATAAACTTTTGAAAAAGACTGTGGCGTCTAATCTTGGTTTTCTTACTACAGAAAGCCTGCCACACCATCATGCCAGGCAGACCCCCACATGAAAGCATACTTTCAGCCATACACAAGCCTCTGTATCGACCACTTAGAGATACACAAAGCAAAATATTCACGGGGTGGCTATGCAGGATGCATTATAGTTGGCCTTCCAGCTCCTTGTATTCCTCACAATACTCTAGGAGCCATTGGGTCCACAAATGCCCCTTCCTGGAAGAAAGGAGGGAAGGTATTCCACTTTGACCCCTGAGCTAGCATGATATTGTTGACTGGGTCTGGATCAGTATGAAAAAAAAAAAAAAAAAGAGAAAACATCATAACAAACTACAAAGCCACTAATGCTGCTCACTCTCACCCTGGCAGCACACTGTATCCATCAACACTGTGTGAGAAGCTTAAACCATTACACCCAAGGATACGGGAAAACACATGGATTCTTACCTAACAGGAAGAGCCATCAGCATTACTCATCGGGATCCCAGTATTGTTAAGTAGACCAACTTCTGGAAGGGTGGAAATTGGGCAGTGGAGGGCAGTGGTAGTGTTTCTTCCTTCTGTGGTCGCCTTGTCAGTCAGATAATGGGCAGCAGGATGTGATCTCTGCACTTTTATGCTACTGAGCATCACTGCTAGAGCGGTGCAGCAGAGCTGTTTAAGGGATCCACATCTGTTCGTGCTGACACAGCTAAATGATATCCTCCTGTGCTCAGTGAGTGGCAAAAGATACCTTTTTACCTCCAGCTGTGCCCACTCGTCTGTGTCTCATATGATTGTCTACGTATCTAACTTGCAGTATCCCTGAACAGAGCTTGAAACAGCAGGAGGCGAGAAGAGCCTTCTATCACGGAGTTCACTTCCACAATGTCAGTGATAGTTATGATGGGCAAGTTTCCTGGTTCTTGCCGAGACTGGCATAGATGAAGGCAGAACTCTACATGAATATAGGGGTGCAGGATAGGGAGTGTAGAGATGAGGGCAGATGAGATTCCATTCCCCACAACTCCTACCCTTGCTGATCTTTGTTTACGTATGATGTACTCTTAGGTCAGGATAGCATTCAAAAGTTCTGAGTAAGTGGAAGTTATACTTTGGTATCTGAGTTGCCGGTGTTATAATCTTTATTGACAGTAGAGCTGTTAAATTAAGAAGGTAGAGTGCAGGCATAAGAACATTTTTTAGGGAGTTAAAGGGTGAGAAGGGCTTGGACACATTTCTTTTTCAGGATTTGCAGTTACTTTAGTACTTGCTTTATACTTTACTAGGCCATTGCTATTTTTTTTTCTATATAACTTTCCTCTAGGGGGTATTGATGCTACGTTTTCCCCTATCATTAATGGAACAGTGAGTTAACTGGAGTGCGGGCAAGCTTTTTTGTCTTCTTTCTTAGACTGCATTGGTGTCAGTATGTTTCGTGCATTTTCTCGGTCCAGTTCCAGATGTTGCTGATGTTTGCAGAGCGATATTGAGCCTCCTGCTTACTATACTGAAACCAATAATGTACTGTGTGCTGGGGGGGTGGGGGGTGGGAGACAGGCCCCCGAAGAAAGCTGGGTCTAGTTGGAGAGGCCAAGATACCTGGGGATTTCTTGGCAGCATTTATTTGAACTCCTGCTAATTCTTTTCATCCAGTTTTGTGAGTGCACATTTGGTTATAAGTCACAAGTGGGGGTTATTTAACCCAATAGTAGGGTTGTGCTGTCATTTGAAACAAATAAGAAATGTCAACAATATTTGTTAATTTGCCTTGTTTAAAAAAAATGGAAGAAAAACAAATGAAATTTTGTTTTGTTTTTTTTGTTTTGTTTTGAAGCTACTGCTACTGCAACCTAAAAAACCCCCCAAGAAAGCCATGCACACCTGGTCCTTCCAGCCACCCACGAAACCTGAGAAATAAAAGGCCCCTTCTAGCCCCCTGAGCCCTTTCAACTTCTCCCCACCCTTCCAATCCCTTCTTATCCCATCAGGTGGTCTTCCATGGGCAGAAGCGATCCCCAGTCACTCCTGGCCTGTAGCTCCAGGATTTACAAATGACCACGAGTCAATCCAAGGCCAATGCCATTATGTTGTATGATGGGGTAAGAAGGGGTTGGAAGAGTTAGACGGAGGTTGAAGGGTCTTGGGAGGGCAAGCCAGAGGGGTCCACTGCAGTGAAAGGGTCAGGAGGGGGGGTGCCCACTTGCTTGGTGTCCCCTTTGGTTATCTCTTTAAAATGATGCAGGTCATCCCTGAGATTGGTGCCACAGCAACTTTAAAATGGCGCCGGTCTCAGGTGCCAGCAGCAACATTTTCTCGCATGGCCGGCCCGCACCGTAGAAGAAAATGGTGCAGGCCGGCCCTGAGACCATTGTCATTTTGATGTCACTATGGCACCAGTCTCAGGGCCGATTGGTGCCATTTTTAAGAGAGGATCAGGGAAGCAGGAAGCAAGTGGGTATCCCTCCTGCCCCTTTTATTGCCCAGGACCTTCATGGATGGGGTAAATAGGGGCTGGGGTGGTTCTTGGCACCATTTATGGGGTGGGGTTAGGTTCTCAGGGGCTCCCTCCTGTTTCATTTTTTTTAGGTATTTTAAAATGCTTATTTTGTTTTAGTAAAGGAACTGAAACTATTTAAGCATTAAACAAAATGGTACTCGGAGAGAAAAAAAACCTGCCAAAAAAAGCATGAAACAAAATATTTGGGGCTGCACATCTTAAATCTATCTCCTTCAGTGCCAGTTGACCTTGCCACCTTTCATTAAGAACTTGACGTAGCTGTACCTCCAGCTGTGCAAGTTTACATTATCTCCCTCTTTCGGTCTCTTACCATTCTAGAAAGATGAACATGCATTGGTTCCATACGTAGGTCAAGAACCCCAATTTCTTTACCAGACCTCGTCACCCTTTCCTGCTTTCTATGTTGCCATCTGTATCTGTTCCAGACAGGCTTGAATTCTGCCACAGTTTTGATAATCATTATGCAGATTAGAAAAGGGACTTACAGCTTGATGAGGCAGCATCTGTGACTGTGCATTCATTCCACCTATGGTTAATGGATGTGTAATTGGTATGAGTCCTGCAGAAGGATTACCCTGTGTTAGAGAAAAAGTAAATTTACTGTTTTTTTCAAATGAAATTAAACTGAAGTATTTTTTTTAAAGTACTTGTTAAACTTTATATACATCATAGAAGCATGCATATAGGCCAGCGTTTTCCAACCAGTATGCCATGGCATATACTGGTGTGCCTTCAGACCTGATCAGGTGCCACGGAAAAGTTAACACAGCTTGATGCTCAGATCCAGACCCTGGACTCTACTCTCAGCACCACCCTTCAACATCAAGAGACACCAGCAGTGACTCTTAAACATGTAGGGTCCACATTATTTCAGGCAGCCCAGTACCAGCCTGAGCCGCCACTCCAGAATTGTTCTATTAGGGATGAGCCAAACCAAGACAACTTTTCCTGCAATGTTGATTTACTTTGTCAAGTTAAGATGCTTTCTCCATACCGTTTTATAAAAGGGAATGTTCGACTCTAGAAGGGTGAGCTTATTTATTTATTTATATTCCGCTTTTCTGCACTTCAAAGCAAATTATATTCAGGTAGTGTAGCTATTTTCCTGTCTCTAGTGGTTTTACAACTCAGCTGGTAACTTTTAAACAGCCGCGCGGGCACACATGTATGCGCGTATGCTGGCCTGCGTCCAGAGACGCAGCCATTTTATAACAAACGTGAGAATAAGCCCGCATAGTATAAAATATGCTGAACGCGCGTACATGTGTGCACAATTTTATATGGAAACGCGCATGTGTACGCAAATGCTACCTCTATCGCGTAAGTGGGGGGACTTTAATAGAAATGTGCGCAGATGCAATTACCAGTTAAACCATTTCATTCCCAGTTCATCCAGGTTAGGGATAGGACTTCCTAGCCCCCCTATTTAAATAGCCTTACTTTTCCCTTCTTAACCCCAATCCTTAAAACCCTGCTGATATTCCTATATTCTTTTGTTTTAGAACATACACGCCACTCTACAGAGCAGAAGTAAAGGTATGTGGTAGGGGACCCTGGTGTGTGCTTGTGCACATAAGTTTGTATGCACTAATTTCATTCATAAATCCAGGAATGCCCACCCCTTTTTTGGACTTTTTCATTTGTGCGCGTACTGGGAGATATGCGCAAACATAGGTGCCTATTAAAATCTGTATGACTTGAACGTATCTCCTGGCTTTGGCATACGTAAGGCTTGTAAAATTCACCCAAACGTTTATACCTAAGGCAACAGAGGCTCATTGTCCAAGGTCACAATGAGCGGTACTGTTGGTGGGGGTAAGGTTAGTATGTGATTTCTACAGTCAATTTTGTACTACCCTTCTAACCATATAATTGAATTAATAATGAATGCAGTACCATCCATTAAAAAGCAATGGAAATACACAAAGTCTATGGATATGTTATAGATGTGCGATATTCTGTTGTGTTGATTTCTTTGGAGCTACCTATAGATTGCCAGCAGCCCATAACAGTTAATCACCACCGTTTAGTAGATGGCACTGCATCAGTGAAGCCTATGTAAGGGACCTTTGGTTTTCTTTTACTAAAGAAGTGTACTATTAAGCTAGGGAGGTTCAATAAGGAAATAAATAAGAGAGGTTTGGGTTTTTCTCCCTGATGTGGGAACCTGCAAGTGGTATCTGCTAGTTATGTATCATCCCACAGCACCTGCTATCCTAGTGGATTATAGTTTGGGTTTTGTTGGAGTAGGAACTCTCTGTCTCCTGTCTTTTAAATTTTCCTTTTGATTTATGAGATAGGATTAAAGAAGGGGGTCGGCTTCAAATTGGCTTTAAAGACAGGTAGATGATTTAGATTTAGGTTTAGATTTGCCTGTGAGAGCCCATCCCCCTTGTTGCAGTGGATTGAGGCGTCCCTGTATTTGAAGCTGGATGTGGGGTAAGGAAGACCTGCTTGTGCTATGTCTCCTAACGAGCATACACACAGTGACAGTGAACTGCTGCAGAGGAAGAATATTTTTGCATTAACTGTTTTGGGCTATCTCTTATGATGGAGGCATGGAAGTTTTATTCCATCCTTCCTACTTCCTGCTTAATTTTTCTATTTTTTTGGGTTCTATTAATATTTTTGTCCACTCGCAGCTGATAACCCATGGTACCTGGGAGTCAGTGTACTAAACCTTTGGAAGAGGGAACTCTTTCATCCAGAAAGATATAGAGGTGTTACAATTTCCATGTAGAGCAAGGGATCCCAGTAAAGTGCACTGATAGGAGAAACAAAGAAGGTACAACATAAACATAAGAAAAACTTTGTTGCTATTGGGGAAGGTTAGTTAAGGGTGTGAGAAGTGCCCACCCGGCGCTGCCTAAGGAGTGGAAATAATTCAGGAAAAATACAAGGGAGAGTGAAGTACCTTTCAGGTGCTGCATAAGGAGTTAAAAGTATCCAAAGAGGATTTCTGGAAAAATATTAAATCTGGGATTGAGTTCTGATTAAATATTGGGACTGAATGTATGTTCTAACCATATTCGGTGGAAAGAGGCAAGAGAAATAATTTGGGAAGTAAAGGAAGATATAACTACCTTAAATCTTCATATGCTGAGGATTTAAGGAATTGGAAACAAGGAGTAATTTGGTGTAAATATAACGCTTCCACTAGAAGCACAGTCTTTACTAAGAAGTGGAGTCACAAGTTTATTCTATCTGCTGTTTATTATTTATTGACTTTGATGAAGAAAACAAAACAAAGCTATTCTATTATCCAATCATCTAACCAATCTATCAGTAGAGAAGCTGAAAGCACAATACCTCTGCTGTGTGTTTATTGGATGCTGCGACTGTATAATTATTGATGCTGGGAACTAAAGACGGGGTTAATTGCAAAGAGGCAGGGTATAAGAGCTACTGTTCGTCCCATGTGTTAGAACTCTTGGACTCAGATGAAAGCTATCTGCTATGGAGAAGGAGTTGTATAGAGACTGATAGGAGTTGTGCATAAGGGGTCCGGCTCTAATTTTTCTTTCTATGTGTCGCTGGGTGCCAAGTAAAGGATCCGTCCTGCCCAGGGGTTACAACTAGAAAAAACCCAAGAATAGATGGGGATAAAATGAGGATTAATTTTTAGTTTCCATATAAAGCATAAAAATCCCGTGGCCTTGTCTGAGATTGTTCTAGTAGAAAGGCCACAAGTAGCAATTCTATTTTGTACATTACTAGTACTAAACAACATGTTTATTAATATCACAAATATAAATATACCACAAAGATAGTAATGAATGGGCACAAATAAATAAAACAAGGACTTACAGGTTGCATGTCTTGTCCAAGTGCCATTATCCGTGTCAAGGGAACCAGATTAATGGAAGGAAATAGCTACAAAAAAGCACATATATATCCTTTGTACTGCTATAGAAAATTATGTTACATTTCCTCAAACTAATTGCAAAGATGAAATCATGTACTGATGTACAATTTGTAAATACATAAATAATACAACAAATAAAATTTGCTTTTCAGTTTTGTGGCATTCACAATTCATGTAAGGAAAGAATCTGTTTATATAGAGGGCAATTTTCAAAAGCCATTCATCTGTGTAAATGACCATCTACCTGGGTAAATAAACTGTCTACAAATTGTTCACCCTCTACAGAGGTAAAAGTATGTGCTTTTCCACATAACTTTAACTCACATTTCCATGGAGGCATTATTGGGTTGGGGTTAGGCCAGGAAAGGAAACAATGGGGTAAATTTTAAAAGGTGTGTGCGCTACCCGGTGCGCACACATAGATGCTCGATTTTATAACAAGCACGCGCATTTTATAAAATCGGGGGTCGGCGCACGCAAGGGGGTGCACAATTGTGCACCTTGCGTGCACCAAGTCGCGCCTTCCCCCGTTCTCTTCCCCCTAGTCTGACCTTCCCACCCCTTCCCCTAACCTTTCCACCCCTAGCCCTACTCTAACCCCCCCTGACCTTTGTGTTACCTTTTGCGCCTGCCTCTGGGCAGGTGCAAGATGCACGCGCCGGCAGCCTGCCGGTACGTGATCCTTCAACACAGCAGCAATGGCTGCTGTGTCAGAGGCCTCTGGCCCCGCCCCCTCCTCCTCCCCGCCCCTTTTTGCAAGCCCCGGGACTTACACACGTCCCAGGGCTTTAAGCGCGTCGCCGGGCCTTTTTAAAATAGGCCCCGTGCGCGTAGGGCTTTTAAAATCCGGCCCAATGTGTGTACTTCTGTAATTTTGAAACTACACATCTTGTTTTGAAGGGAAAAGTATCTACAGAAAAAGCAGTGTATATTTTTGTGGGTACTTTTTCCCTAGCCAATTTTCAAAGGGAAAGAATACATAGACTTTCTCTTTGAGCACTGATGCAAAGTTCACAGGGAAAAGTATCCCACAACTTTTTCAACAATCCACATAATTTTGAAAACTGCCTCATATAGAACAAGTGGAGAGGTGCAAAAAGAACCACTTTGGCTATGGTGTCTGAACAAAAACCAGATATAGTTTAAAAACATCATTAAACAGTCCCTCATTTAAGTTTAAACTCTCTAAAATCTGTTCAAAGCATATTCATATCTTTTATTGTAATAATAATTTAGAATTATGTAGTAATTTAAAAAATCCAATCTGGACCTTAATTCATTTAAGTTTGTGTTTCTAAATATACTTGCACCCTGGCGAGCATTGGGTTTGTCGATACATTTCAATACACAGATGGCATGAAAGTGGTAGAGGAACACTGTGATTATTATTTTATTTATCAATTAGAGTCTCCCAGCAACAATGGGCAGGGAAAACCTGAAGTTATTAGATCTTTGGCTAATACCTGGATCGGGGCCACCAGCAAAGTCAGATGTTGTAACCCTTAGAAGATAATGACAAAACTTAGGCAGTATTTTGCCAAGAAAAGTTTATAGCTGCTGAAGTATGGTCATCGTCACTTAACAATTATAAATTGATAGGGAAATAAGAGAAAACAAATCCAAACAGAAGTTGAACATCTGTGGTAGAAGGCGATAAAATAATCATTCTGTGGTTACACAGAATATCACTAGGAGAAGGGATTTCAGTTGTGCTTCCTGAATGTGGCTCAGTGCTGTAACAAACTCTTCTCACTTCTTTCTTTCCTTATCTGTAGCATGATAAAGCATACGGTTCTCCATTCATTGGGAGGGAGGCAGTGATTAAAGCAACAGAACGTTTTAGTTTAAATTAAGTACAAGGTTTTTTGGTGGCTGGCGCCTGGGTACAATGTTCAGTCAGCCTGTATAACTGTAAACTACATACGTAGTTTCTCATTAAAAAAAAAATTAGCAAATGCAAAGTACACATGTGAAAAGCCTCCACATATTTTCTTTGTGAGGGCGGTGACACAAAATAGTGCATGAACATTTGAAAATGTACTTGCACCGTTTTCTTCCTGACCCACCTAAACACGCTCACAGGAACGCCTCCTTTTAAGGCAGATAAAGGTAGGCTTGCTGTGGAAGCCACATGTATTTATAGCTGCATCTGAGGAGGCCATTTTTCCGCCAGGCCACTGTACCTGGGTAAATGCCATTGAAAATTACCCTCCCGATATCTGAACTCATGAGGTATAATTAGGAATGTGCATTAATTGTTCCATTCATTTGATTTGTTTCAGTGCTATGGATAGTGAGTGTACAGAAACAAATGGTGTATGTATTGTGCATGCACACAATCTATTCATCAGATACATATGTACCACCATCCACCAAAACAAATCAAATGAATGGAGCAATGAATGCACATGCCTACAAAATATTAACATTAAGTAAGCTAAGGCTTAGAAGGCAATAATTGTTCCAGTCTTTCTCACTAAAGTTTAATTTTTTTAAATTTAAAAACTAAAAGGACAGCCAGATTTATGAGAATTTCTTTACAAGGCTGAGGTGACTTTATTTGTTTGTAAGCACGTTCATAGTATATCTGCTAGCGAATGTTAGCAACTGTCTTACTTGTTGAAATCCTGGTTGAAGGGACAACTGTGAGATTACGGGTAGATTTCCAAATGTAGGGTCAACAGGTAGATCCTGCCAAAAAAGTTTCAGAATGAAGCCACAGTGGAAACAAGGCATTTGATATACAAAAGCATATAAGCTATATCTGTAATTAACTCTTTGAATACAAATTGGAAAGAAGAAATTTTGACTTTATTGTGATAGTCTGTACAGTGAAATTTCGTAAGAACTCCACATATGCCAGGGCTTCCCAAACAAATCTTGGGAATCCCACAGCTGGTCAGGTTTTCGGATACCCACAATGAATAAATTTGCATGCATTAAAAACCCAGTGTAATCAAATTTACCTCATGCATATTCATTGTGGAAATCCTAAAAACCTGACTGGCTGAGGGATCCCCAGGATAGTTTTGGGAAGACCTGCAATGTTAGTCTACTTTAATGTGTTTATTTATTTATTTATTTTTGCTTTTATTGGTTAAATTGTATTTATATGCATTAAAGGTGATATGTGTAGGCTGAAAGACCCTTTTGTAAAAGCTTTAATTTGAGATAGTGGTCTAGTAATTAGAGCAGGGCTGGCTCTGGTTTTCAGGATATACAATGAAGGCAGCATATTCAAATCTATCACATATATGTTCTTTATCGATATCCTGAAAACCAGGCCTATTTGTGGCTGTTAAGAACCAAAGTTGGCCACACCTGGATTAGAGTAATGAACTGGGAACCAGGACACCAAACTTCAAATTTGACTTCTCCTGCTGACACCCATTATAACTTTGGACAAGTCACTTTGGGTTAAAATTTTAAAGTCATCTAATCACCTAACTATATAGAGAGGTGACTAGACCAACCCCTTTGAAAATTTACCTAGGTTGAGCAGCTAAATTTAGATGCTCAAAATCTGGGTTGTCCTAGAGATAGGGGGTAATGTCAAGGAAGAGAAGTTAGATGGTTCCCACTGATTTTCAATGCTAGCTGTCTAATTTAGATGGCCAACTCCGGGTGCAGAGACAGCTGATCTACATCTAGGTTGCTATCCATGCACATTGAAAGCCAGTGATCCCTGCTTACTTCTGCCTGATCTGAAAAAAAAACAAACCAAGACAGAAGACCCCAGACAAGCCCATGATACCCTAACTCCCACCTGGTGATATGACTCTTATTTTAAGAACCCCACTGGACCCCCCCCGATCATCCTCCCTCCCACCCATCAATCGACCTTCATTCAGGGCCACATTTAGGCAGAGGCAACACAGGCAAGTGCCTAGGATACCAAATTCTGAAGGCATCCAAAAACTGGGACTTCCTATGTGGCTCTTTGATTTCCAGGGGCAAAACCCCCTCCCCATTTTGGATCCTTTGCCTATGGGCAACATAATCTTAAATTTGGCCCTGCTTTCATTTCCACAACCGAACCAGATCCTGCAGTTATCTCCCTCTTGGCTTGCATTTCCCTTACTCATGCAGCAGGAGGAGGTATGTCCTTATCTCCCCCCTGCTCCAGCAATGACACCAGTAGGTGGCACTATCACCGTACACTGCCTGCAAAGGTTATTAGGTTTATGTTATGGCTGAAAATGTGCTTTATATAGCTGGCAAAGTTTTACGTGGCTTCCTTAGATTTTCACTTAGTAGTTGAATGAAAACTTACCCCTTTATCTCTCATTACCTTAGGTTAACTGTTTTAGACTCCAAGCTCTTTGGGGAAGGACTTTAACCTATATGCAATTTGTTATGCAGTTTCTGGTTTAAGGTGCTATATTAATACCGAAATAAATACAATTAAATTGAATTTACCGGTAGTTTAATTTCTATTTTTATTCTGTCTTTCGTGACAGGTAGGTCACATCAAAGTGGGACTGGAGGGACTACTAATAGAGTTACAACAGAGTAACCATTAAAAACAGATTACAAAACAGCTACAATTAAACTTCTAGAAAGTATTCCATAACCTTTTTTTTTAGTATTGCTTTTAGGATTGCAAAAGGATGGATGTTACCTGAAATAGAAAAAAATCTTTTTTAATAGTTTTGCTGAATAATATAGCATGCTGTTGCCTTTGACTACGTCAAACAGAATGCCAATGCCGCCTGGGACAGCTCGCTGTTGGTCATGGATGGCGTAGGCCTGTCCTCACTTTCAATCTGAAGACTAAAACCGCAGGGGGGCAGAATAGAGCCCCCTTCTTTGATGGGTTAAATGGATTTTCCTGATGAAAAGAAGAATTAATCAAGATTGTTTTGGAAAATGTAATGTAAGGTATGGGTGACATTTTAATAGACTTACAAGGGCTTTCACAGTGTTTTCAATTATAGGTTGCAAAAGCTGCTGTACCAAACAATTTAGTCTGTCCTTTACATGCCTTCCTTCACTACTCCACAATGTTCCTTCTGTCATGCTGTGCTTAATAACTGAAAAGGGTCTTCATCATAAAAAAAAAAAAAAAGAAAACAAATAGCTGGCTGGGTGCCAGTGTTGTGTATTGCCAACTGGGTTCAATTCCACTGGGTTCAATTCCCAGGGCAGGTCTTCCTCTGCATGGCTTGGCCGGAGCTGAGGAGACTCCCTCCGGGGTGGTAGGGAGTCTCGATTGCCCCAGGGCAGCAACAGCTAACGACTAGATTGAGGGCCCATGATGACTGCAGGTTTCCAGAAGTAGCCTTGGTGCCTGGCCCCTGGCTGAGGTCTGTTGCTACAATGGCTGGGCTAGGTTGGTTAGGGTAGGGTTAGAAAATAGGGTGAAAAATGCCCAGGTGGTAACAAATGAAGACTTATGATGCCAGATCTGATTGAACAGGAAGACCCAAGGAGCAGGAGGAAATTACTGGAACCCCAAAAACCCCCTCCAAAAAATGTTTCTTGTGTTATATATACAGTAATGCTTCACCATGGTTGATGAATTCCATTTTATTTTCATGAAAGCCCAGCAAATACATTTTCCCTCTGACACTTCCTGCAGCTTGGGCCACACTTTATCTATCATCATCACTAGGCAGCCCCTGGCAGCGTTAACATTTTATTTAATGGCATCATAATTTATATTTCATTAAAATCATCCATTGCACCTGAAGACTGGAGGGTGGCTAATGTAACCCCAATATTTAAAAGGGCTCCAGGGGCGATCCGGGAAACTACAGACCGGTTAGCCTGACTTTCAGTGCCAGGAAAAATAGTGGAAAGTGTTCTAAACATCAAAATCACAGAACATATAGAAAGACATGGTTTAAAGGAACAAAGTCAGCATGGCTTTACCCAAGGCAAGTCCTGCCTCACAAATCTTCACTTTTTTGAAGGAGTTAATAAACATGTAGATAAAGGTAAACTGGTAGATGTAGTGTATTTGGATTTTCAGAAGGCATTTGACAAATTTCCTCATGAGAGGCTTCTAGGAAAAGTAAAAAGTCATGGGATAGGTGGCAATGTCCTTTCGTGTATTACAAACTGGCTAAAAGACAGGAAACAGAGAGTAGGATTAAATGGACAATTTTCTCAGTGGAGGGGGTAGGCAGTGGAGTGCCTCAGGGATCTGTACTGGGACTCTTGCTTTTCAATATATTTATAAAGGATCTGGAAAGGAATACAATGAGTGAAGTAATGAAATTTGCAGATGATACAAAATTATTTAGAGTAGTTAAATCACAAGTGGATTGTGATAATTTGCAGAGGGACTTTGTGGGACTGGAAAATTGGGCATCCAAATGGCAGATGTTAGGTTCCATATTAGGAGCTACTACCCAGGAAAGAGGTCTAGGCATAGTGGATAATACATTGAAATCATCGGCTCAGTGTGCTGCGGCAGTCAAAAAAGCAAACAAAATGTTAGGAATTATTAGGAAGGGAATGGTGAATAATATGGAAAATGTCATCATGCCTCTGTATCGCTCCATGGTGAGACCGCACCTTGAATACTGTGTGTAATTCTGGTCACCACATTTCAAAAAGGATATAGTTGCGATGGAGAAGGTACAGAGAAGGGCAACCAAAATGATAAAGGAGATGGAACAGCTCTCCTATGAGGAAAGACTAAAGAGGTTAGGACTTTTCAGCTTGGAGAAGAGATGGCTGATGGGGGATATGATAGAGGTGTTTAAAATCCAGAGAGGTCTAGAACGGGTAAATGTGAATTGGTTATTTACTCTTTCAGATAATAGAAGGACTAGGGGGCACTCCATGAAGTTAACATGTAACACATTTAAAACTAATCGGAGAAAGTTCTTTTTCACTCAGTGCACAAACTCTGGAATTTGTTGCTAGGGGATGTGGTTAGTGCAGTGTAGCTAGGTTTAAAAAAGGTTTGGATAAGTTCTTGTAGGAGAAGTCCATTACCTGCTATTAATCAAGTTGACTTAGAAAATAGCCATTGATATTACTAGCATCAGTAGCAAGGGATAGACTTTGGGGCAGATTTTAAAAAAGTATGCCCGCACGTACTTTTGTTTGTGCGACCGGCGCAAACAAAAGTATGCCGGATTTTAGTAGATACGCGCGTATCTTTTAAAATCTGGGGTCGGCGTGTGCAAGGCTGCGCAAAATCGGCAGCCTGCACGTGCTGAGATGCGCAGCCTGCCTCCGTTCCTTCCACCTCTCCCCACCTTCCCCTCCCTTCCCCTACCTAACCCACCCCCCGGCCCTAACTAATTCCCCCCTTTATTCCATAAGTTACACCTGCCCGAGGCAGGAGTAACTTGCGTGTACTGGGCCAGTTGCCGGCACACCATGTTCCAGTCCGGGGGCTGGTCCGGAGGCCACGGCCAAGCCCCTGGGCCAGAACCATGGCCATGGCTCCGCCCCTGGAATGCCCCCGATGATGCGCCGGCCGCGACACGTGCCCCTGACACGCCCTCCCTGGACAGCCCCAGGACTTACGTGCGTCCTGGGGCTTTGCACGCGCCAGCAGCCTATGCAACATAGGCTCGGCGCATTCAGGGGGAGCTTGGGGCAGGTTTTCAGGGGGTACGCGCGTATCTTTTTATTTATTTTTTTTAAGAAATTGCATTCATCAATGCTATAGAGAAATGGTTATGGCCATTCTCACTGGTCACCCATGAAAAGAGGATCTCTCTTACTAAGATGTGGTTTTTGCCAACTGTGAGACCTAGCACCATCTTCCCTCATGGTGCCTTGTGAACAGAATATGTATCTAATGGGCAACCGTTAAATAATTAATTTAAAACATTCAGGAAAAAGAAGTTTACCAAAGGTATGCCAATTCTTCCCTTCTATGTGAGTTCTGGATTGTGTATTATATCATTATTATTATTATGTGTGTAGTAGTAGTGGCTCATTCTGTTTCATTATGTGATCTTGTTGAAACTGATGGGAAGAGCTGTGACAAATCTTACATTGCATCATCTAATATAAATAGCTGCTTCCTGCTTACACTGCTATAGCAGAAGGTGAATATTTTCATGCTAAAATTCCCTAAAACGGTTTTATAAGGAATTAAAAGGCAGTCTAAGGAATCTGCCTGCCATAGGTAACATGATAGTGGTCTTGGCCCCCCACACCCCCAAACTGGAACCTTTTGGTATTTTATTATGATTGGGGGAATTTTGAAAGTAAGCTCCATTTTACTTTTCCATGGGATCACGAGAGCATAGTTAATTTGGTAGGGATGGTATTATGTCATAACTTCCTGAAGGGTTTGTAAGTCCACGTGCTTTTTGAAATAAGACAAGGGCATTATTGGTTTTGATTGGCTGAGTGGCCGCGTGGAGCCCATCCTGTTGGGATAAGGAGGATATATGAAAGATTTCACCACTACCTCCCCCTACTTTTGATATTTTTCAAACTTTTGTTAGGGATCTCTTGGTCGTCTCCTTTTCCCTCCCTCTCTGTTGGTTATGTTTGGATACTTTCTAGTGTGATGTCTGTGGCAGTTGGCGGATAACCCGAGCCCGGACAGATTTTGGACAATTTTATGGGTATGGTTAGGCGAATAAGTATTTTGGGCAAGGTGGGATGGGTTTTAAAACCCTGAAATTGACATGTGGCGGGCTCGCCGGCCATGTCGGAGGGTTTTTCCCTGCTGGGTCATGGCAGGGAAGGAGTAAGAAGGCGGAGGATCACCGGTGGGGGAGTTCAAAGGGGTGGGCCGCTTTTGAATAGGCTGTTGGTGTCACAGCACCCCAAAGCTTGACCTGGTGAGGTTTGATTATGGCTGAAGATGTGCTAATGTTGTGATAAGTTGTAATTGGGCCTGGGTTTAAGTGTACAATTATCAATAAACTGCAGCCATATTTAATCCAAGCTAATATTGTCTGCTTCATTTTGTATAGGTGTGAATTTCAGGAGAGGGCCAATGAACTAACTTATCCATGTTATTAATTCAGCACATCTTTTGAGGAAATTGCATTCATATAAGGAAATGGTTAGGTCATTTCTCACTAGTCCCTAGTAGTATCCAGTGTATACAAATGTATTTAATACATGTTTGTTATACATATCATGAAAACCAGATCTGACAGGTGAGGGTCTAGGATCAGCCTGGGACAGGTTCCCTTGCTGACAGAAGACCAGAGGACAAATCTCTTCTCAGACTTATCTCTTTGTTACAGCAATGGATTACTCTTTTAGCAGTAATCACATTCCATCTCACCTAGAATCCAAATTCCTCACCTTTGAGACACACGCAAGTACTGCTGTCCCTGCTATGCGAGAGGCTTAAATTCAGGCTTTCTATGGCTACGCTACAGGGTTAGCCGCCTATGAACCTATCTGTAGTAATGATGAGGTGATATTAAGGGCACCTTATTGCTTATATAAAGGGGTCATAAACTATCCCTTAGTATCAGTTTCTCAACAGATGCTGCATGATGTGCAAAGTAGAGTAGGAGTAGTAAGGGAAGTTTGGCACTCCCTAGTGAGAGGAGTTAACAAAACTTCTGTACCCTTGTTGTTCAGGGTTCCTCAGATTACTCCCTCTAAGGGGAGAGGTTTTTTTTATCAAGGTGCCTCTCTGGCTAAGAGAGGTACTGTTGGAGGGTGGGGTCTCTAAGAAAAGAAGACTCCTGTCCTGGGAAGGTGGCTGGGCCCCAAGATTGGGATGCCAAGGGCTTCGTAAGTAGGGAAGTCTTGTGTTGGGATCCAAGAGTGATTACTGAGATTTTGCTGACGATTTCTAATTTTACCAAACACCTTGCCAGAGGGATTTCTTCAGAAGTTAAAGAAAGAGGATTGTCCTTTGTGGGAGGCAAAGGGAAGACTATCTGACAAGGAATGTCCAAAGAGTTGCTGACTCAGGAAAGGAATCAGCCATAGGCTCATATATTTTGGAAGAGAAAGAGAGAGGGAGAGAGAAAGAAAGAAAGAGAGCTGCATCCAAAGGAGTAAGTAACAAGGGAAATGCTCGGTGGGGGGGGGGGGGGGGGGGGTGTGTGCTTGATCTAGAGAGCTTACCTATCAGGATATGCAGCATTTGCTTTTACTGAGAATATTTTTTTGTGCTAATGGACTTTATTTTCCTGCACTGATTGGTAAAAGTCTACTAGCTGTGAATTTTGTTTCCTGCAATCAAGAGGCCAATAAAGGATTTTATTTTTGAATAATAGCTACAGTGTGGAATGTGTTTTGTTCCTTAATGGACTGGTTGCAGAAGAATTCCAGGTGACACAAACCCTTAAGGGTTTTGAAAAACTGACTTTTCCTCCTTTTGTGAGGGAAGAAACTGGGATCATGGGTTCAGTCCTGGCCTGTGACCTCCCCTGTAAGCCCCTGCATGCCAGGAAAAGTTGGCGCAGGGGCTACACCTGCAAACCTCTTTTTCAGTTTATTTTTGTTACTTATTGTTGCTTCCCCCATCCTGGCCCCTGTATGGGCTGTAAATATAATTTTATTTCACTTTTTTATTTATGCACCATACTCAGCTTTGGACTTTGCTAACTCAACTGTAGGAGTACAGAATGGGATTTTTCATTTAATTATACGTTTATACTTATATTAATCCAGACTTTTGTAAATACTGTGCTGTGTAGCACACAGAGGCTATGAAATTACCAGTCTTACGTCTCTCACCATTTTTGTGGAAAATTCTCTCAATTTGCGCTTTTTAGAATCTTTCTAAGCGTTTATTTAACAATGTAAAAATAGTGCTCATTATGCTTGTGAAGTATCTAGAACAGCGGATCCAGAAAAATCAGTAAAACCTTATCTGAAATGGAAACTGTTGAAAGAAGTGGAAAGGTGTGGGGAGCATGCAGTGCCATGCTCCCTGCATGTTAAATATTACTGCTGGGAAGTCTGGGCTTGTTTACCTGATGTGGTTGCTGTTGCAGCTGTAGAGTGGTGTGGTCTGATACCATCTGTGCTGGAGGTAGTCCAAACCCAGGGCTTATCTGCTGCTACATTGACAAATATTTAGAGTATAAGGTAGAATCATAACATGGAAAAAACCCTATATTTTGTTGTACTGACATTTAATGCAGGGCTGAGGGTTTTTTTTTAAACATTTGAATTATGTTCATTGATTACCAACTACATTTATTTTATGCTGATTAGTCAAAACACAGTCCAACATTCCAGGTGTGAATGAAAAATGGTATTACTTTCAATTTCTTTGGAGTCACTAGAGAATTTTCAAAGATGTCTTGTTATTGGCAGCATACATGATCTTATTAGCCCTTCAGATGCAAAATGCACGGGCTTCTTACTATACAAATGTGTAATTGACAATGAGCCAATATCTCATTTTTTAAGTTTAAACTTCAACAACTCTTGAACTTATATTCAGAACTCCTTGATATACAGATAAGAGAACAAAGTAATAAAACTGACTTCTCCTCTCCCTCTTGTACCACAGAACCATACATCATCATTGATTAATATTGATTTTGGGTGTAATTTTGTAACAGCCTGCATAAGAAAGCCATCAGATATGCACATAAGTTACACTAGTTTTCAAAGCAAAATTATATGTGTATGCATAGTTTGAATATCAGCCTAATAAAGCTACTAGCACACAATTACACCTGTTAACTTGTGCACTGTAAATTTTCCAGAAAATTTGCTCACATACTTTTAAAAAATCCAAAAGCATGCATGCAAATCCAAACCTCTCCCCAACTTCACCTTTGGGAATGTCTCTGCTCAATTTGGGAAAATGTACATGCATACAAGAGAAACCCATGCAAGTTTATGGGCTACATATTGGGCAGGCAATGTTATAACAAGACATTCCCATAGGTAAAGCACCATTTTGCTTTTGAAAATCACCCTCCCTTTGTTTAAAGTTTAATAACTATAATTCTCTCCAATTGCCTCCTTCAAAACCACCATGAAGTGGATTGTCTTATATTCTATGGCAGAGATGACCAACTCTGGTCCTCAAGAGCCACAAACAGGGCTGCTTTTCAGGATATCCACAATGACTATACATGAAACAGATTTTGCCACCATTGTATGAAAATCTACCTCATACAAACTCAATGTAGATATCCTGAAAACCTGGCCAGTTTGTGGCCCTTGAGGACCAGAGTTGGCCACCTCTGTAATATGGCAACCAAACTATGTATGCTTCTCATGAATCTGATGTACTAGGTGTACTGAAATTCACAAATTGCACGTCACCTGTAAAAACTGTAACATGTGCTCCTATGTTGGGCATAGGTGCACAAGTTTTCTTTTTTAAGTGTGAAGCTGACTTTCCAAAATTGTTTGGCTTTGGAAAATTTCATGCAAATTAAAAAATAAATTACTCCAATGCCAAATCATGTAAAAGAGCTCATTAACTAGATTTACAGTGCTAAAATACATTTAAAAAGGCCTTTAAAGGCTGGTTTAAAAAAAAAAAAAAAAGGTAGCTACACCTCAGTGAGATTTAGTTAACTTTTTTGAAAAATTGTCCATAGGAAACTTTTACACAGTGGGATTACATTTTTTAAAAAAGCGCGAGCGCATACTTTGCTAATTTTATGTACATAATTTCTTTGAAAATTTCATCCCAAAAGATTGCTTTGAAAATCCTCAATAAAGTCTGCGAGTACAATGTGCATGCAGACTGTACTGCTATGAGGGCTGTTTGAAAATTACCTCTCTATGACTAGAACATAATGGTTATGTAGAAAACTTACTTTTCCACAAAAGCTGAACTACAGCTTTGTGTCCCAGGTTATGATAACGTAGACATGTTTTGCTGTCTTCTGTTATTACATCTTTGGAGGTAGTTAGCACTATGTTAAGGAACAACCAACTATATCTTAATCCTGATAAAAACTGAGGCCTTCTGGATTAGTGGCCACCCTCCCCTTGTTGATGTCTGGGACTGACTATTGATGGAGTGTCTAAAATATTTGCAGACATGGTGAGGGATTTGGTATTGTCTCCTGTTTGTCTTTTACACCACAATTAGCGCTATTTTAAAGTCCGGATTTTTTAAAATGAGACAGTTGCACCAATTAAAGTATATTATTACGAGAGACAATTTTTAGTCAGTGTTTCAGGCATTTGTTTTAACTACCATTGACTACTGTTAACGGGTTTTGCTAAACTATTGTATCAGTGCACTCCAGCTTCTCCAAAATGCATCAGCTCATTTATTCTGGTTGCCTTTAAGTATAGAATACATACAGCTTAAGGTTCTTTGTTCGATATTTAAGGTCAACAATCAGGAAGGTCCAGTCTATCTTGCCAATTTATTCTTTTTATATTCCACCTTGTAAAGCCTTTACTCTAGGAAAGCAGTTGCTTACTGTTCTATCTGTAAAGCATACACAATTTGCTAGCTCCTCAGTCCCGGGCCTTAGTTATAGGCCCTGTTATGTGGAATGCCCTCTCTGAGGAGCTCCAAACCATGACTGACTGTTTTCAGTTTTGGAAGAAGTCCTTTTTGTTTTTGGAAGCTTTCCCATAGTTTTCTTATTGAGATGACAGTGTGGTTGTGCTACCTGGCGCGCACACATGTATGCCCGATTTTATAACATGTGTGCACATGTTATAAAATCGGGGATTGGAACGCGCAAGGGGTGCACACTAGTGCACCTTGCACGCACCGACACCCGCGGGCTTCCCTCGTTCCCCCCCCCCAACCTAACCTTCCCATCCCTAACCTTCCCCCCCTAGCCCTAATCTAACCCCCCCGAGGCAGATGCAAGTTGTGCGCACCGGCAGCCTGCCGGCACGCGATCTTCTGACACAACGGCAAATGGCCGCTGTGCTGGAGGCCTCTGGCCTCGCCCCCGGACCGCCCCTTTAGTAAAGCCCCGGGACGTAGACGCGTCCCGGGGCTTTACGCGCGTCTCTGGGCCTTTATATAATAGGCGTAAGCCACTCTAACGGGCGGATTTTCAAAGCCCTGCTCGCGTAAATCCGCCGGGATTTACGCAAGCAGAGCCTTGCGCGCCGGAGCGCCTATTTTCCATAGGCTGCCGGCGCGCGCAGAACCCCGGGACGCGCGTAGGTCCCGGGGTTTTCGGAAGGGGGCGTGTCGGGGCGGGGCCGAACGACGTAGCGTTTTGGGGGCGGGGCGCGGCATTTTGGGGGCGGGCCCGGGGGCGTGGTTTCGGGCCGGGGCGTTCCGGGGGCGTGGCCGCACCCTCCGGAACCGCCCCTGGGTCCGGTCTCGGCGCGCCAGCAGCGCGTGGATTTATGTCTCCCTCCGGGAGGCGTAAATCCATGGATAAAGGTAGGGGGGGGGATTTAGATAGGGCCGGGGGGGTGGGTTAGGTAGAGGAAGGGAGGGGAAGGTGAGGGGAGGGCGAAAAAGCGTTCCCTCCGAAGCCGCTCCGATTTCAGAGCGGCCTCGGAGGGAACGGAGGCAGGCTGCGCAGCTCGGCGCGTGCCGGCTGCCCAAAATCGGCAGCCTTGCGCATGCCGATCCAGGATTTTAGAAGATACGCGCGGCTACGCGCGTATCTTATAAAATCCAGCTGTACTTTTGTTTGCGCCTGCTGCGCAAACAAAAGTACGCGATCGCGCAGTTTTTCAAAATCTACCCCTAAGCGCGTAAATCCACTGGAATTTACGCGCGTATAGCTTTTAAAATCCGGCTCATAATGTTTTATGTATTATTGTGATCTGCTCAGCACAGTTAGACTGCTATGGGCAGAATATAGGTGTTTTAAAATAAAAATAAATACATTTCTTTAATTTTCTAATGAAACACTATAACCTTGAACTGTATCACTTTGCCTATCACTACCACTGTAAAAAGATTTTAAATGCCAGAAAAGTCAAAACTGTGCAATGAGATTACCTGAATTGAGGTCATGATTGTCACTCTTCTAGCTGGTTAATATACTGTATATATATATATATATATATATATATATATATATATATATCTATATCTACATCTGCATTATCAGACATTGTATTTTCATAAAAACTACTATCTAATCCATATGGCCTGATTCTTTCTAAAAGAAATAATTAGTGTTTTCTATAAAATATATTTCTAGAACATTTTTATCAAAGGATAACATACAGCAAGATGTAATGTACAATGTTGTATGCATACAGTACCTGTGCTTGCTTTGCAGAATTTCCTAGTGCATTGTACAGTTGCATTATCTGCATCTGGGAGATGAAAACAGTTATATTATTGAATGTTCCATACCAGGTTCTCAGTTGCTAAGTTTAATTGTGAAAGTGAAAGCGCGTACAGCAGATTCTGTTCTATGTGCTATCATGTATTAAGGTACACTGAGATTTGGCACCTTACTTTCCATTGCATGCCACTTCTCTTTGGTGTGTTTTGTGCATTGCATCATGTATTGCTCAACGCTTCCCCGTGCTGTAGCTATTTCCTCTGCTCATCGGCTCCTTTGGAAGAGTGAGCCAGCCCTCTGGGAGGTGGGCTTGCCACCCTGTGGAGAAATAGTTTCCCATCCTGGACCTTGAGAATCCCTAACAGATCTACAAATATTCATGATATTTAATTTGCTTTCAGGATGTAGTGAATTTGCATCTTTTGATTACACTGAAAACATAACTGTTGGAAGATGTTAAGGAAAGGATTTGGAAGCCTTTTGCTTCAGAACATATATTAAGGTATTCACTATCAGATCTCTTTGGCTGCTTCTACTTTTCTTATAGAAATGTATTTGTGCTCTGAGGAAAATTAGTCATCAATATACAATTGATTGGCCTGCATTTTTATTTCTGCGACTATGATAGGCTTTTTTGGATTCCCTTTTTACTGCATATCCAAAATCAAATTTTCAGAAAAGCACAATGACCGATAGAGACCTGAATTAATTTTACTCAAATACATCTATATAATTATTATTGATGATTTTTTTTTATCATAAAAGATATCTTTACAACATGAAAAATTCAGATTTCTCTAATTTGAAACTGGATCCTATTGTGGAGAGCTGACAGCACCAAAAGGCATGCAGCACAGAGCAACAATTAAATAGGTTTCAATGTATTCATTGAAGAATTTAAGAAACTTCTTTAGTTGGAATACACATAAAACATAGACATTCAGCACTAGGCTAACACATAGTACTAATAGATCATATGGTTAGAATTCAGAAAAATGTCCCTTTACTCAAATGTGCTTGGAGCTCAAATAAAATACATTTCACATGAGGTGGCTGATGTACTAAAGTCAGTTAAGATCAGCCAGAGCCCCCAGTTTCCTATGGATCATTTTTCAAGATTTTGCAGCAAGTTGTCAAATGCTGTGGCAATTTAGCATATTTTTGCATAGATTTTCAATTTAAATACTTTTTTTTACTTTATACAAATGAAGTTGTTTTCTGACATTTTTGTGTTTAGTAAACGTATTTGGTTCTTTATTAGAAGAAAAGGGATCGTCATGAGTGGGGCTAGAGAGGAAGAAGAGGAAGGGATCTGGGAATGGGAAGAGAGGAGATTGGCAGAGGAGGGAAATCTTAGGCAGGAGAGGAAGAGAGAAAAGGGATGGAGGAGGATAGAAGGAGAGGGAGGAGAGAATGGGAGATTCAGGGAAATAAGGGAAGGGAATGAGGGGATAGGAGGAAGAGGGATCAGGAGTGGGAAGGAGGAGGTGGATGGGGAGGTGAGAAGAAAAGAGTATTGGGGATGGTTGTGGATGAGAAGATGGGAAGAGTGAGGTGAAGGAGGAAAGGGGAGGAATAGGAATAGGGTGGAGAAGGAAGGAAGCCACAGTCCCCCTCAAATCACACCCTGATCCCTTCTTTTACTTATCTCCCCTTCCAAAGCCAACTTTGATCCCACACTATCCCTCTTTCACTTCCTCCTCCTCCATGAGCCCCTCATTCATCTGGTTCCCTCCTCTCACAAACACCTCATTCACCCCAGTTCACTCCCTCCCTCCTACAAACTCCTCACTTACCCCGGTTCACTCCTCTACTCCTCTCTTCCCTCCCCATGGTTCATTCACTCCCCCCTGTAATCCCTGTTCTATTCTTTCACTCTCTCCCCATGTGTGTTACGTGCGCCGGCTGCAGCAGACCCGCGGCTCGGCCCCCTCATCTCTTTCAAAGTAATCCAGTGCCTGGTCCCTCTTCTCTGGCGGCTGTGGGCCGCTGGCTTCATCCTCGGGCCACCCCTGGTGCCTCTGGCTCTGCTACTTCTCCTGGCGCTCTGCACCAGGCCTCTCCGTGTGGTCTGCGGAGAGATGCCATTCCGACCAGCGCTGTGCCCCTCTCTAGGTGCACGCGCACGTACAACCAGACCTTAAGTAGGGCCCATGGTGGGAACATAGCCGCAGGCCCCCGGTTGATGATGTCAGCGGAGCTCCGGTATATAAGGCCGGGCCCCGCTACCTCAGATTGCCTTTGCAACAGGTCCCCTCACTTGTCGAGTGTTCGTTGCTTCTACTGTTCCTGGTTCCTGATCCTGAGTATCCTCGTTCCTGTTTCCTCGTTTCTGTGTTCCTGTTCCTTCGTCTTCCCTTCGGACTGCTGACCTGGTTTGACCTCTGCATTGACTGACTACTCTGTTGCCTCTCTCCAGCCCCGGACCTCTGCATTGCCTGACTACTAGGGATGTGAATCGTTTTTTGACGATTTAAAATATCGTCCGATATATTTTAAATCGTCAAAAATCATTAGGGCCACGATACAATACCAATTCCCCCGATTTATCGTCAAAAAATCGTAAATCGGGGGAAGGGGGAGGGCAGGAAAACCGGCACACTAAAACCCCCTAAAACCCACCCCCGACCCTTTAAATTAAATCCCCCACCCTCCCGAACCCCCCCCCCCAAATGCATTAAATTACCTGGGAGTCCTCCGTAGCGGCGGTCCGTGGCTAAATCGGGGGAAGGGGGAGAGCACAAAAACCGGCACACTAGATCGTGAGGTCTTTAGCCGGCGCCATTTTTCAAAATGGCCGCCGCAAAATGGCGGCGGCCATAGACGAAAACGATTCGATGCAAGAGGTCGTTCCGGACCCCCGCTGGACTTTCGGCAAGTCTTGTGGGGGTCAGGAGGCCCCCCCAAGCTGGCCAAAAGTTCCTGGGGGTCCAGCGGGGGTCAAGGAGCGATTTCCTGCCGTGAATCGTTTTCCGTACGGAAAATGGCGCCGGCAGGAGATCGACTGCAGGAGGTCGTTCAGCGAGGTCCGGAAATCTCGCGAGGGTTCCGGACCTCGCTGAACGACCTCCTGCAGTCGATCTCCTGCCGGCGCCATTTTCCGTACGGAAAACGATTCGCGGCAGGAAATCACTCCTTGACCCTCGCTGGACCCCCAGGAACTTTTGGCCAGCTTGGGGGGGCCCTCCTGACCCCCACAAGACTTGCCAAAAGTCCAGCGGGGGTCCGGAACGACCTCTTGCGTCGAATCGTTTTCGTCTATGGCCGCCGCCATTTTGTGGCAGCCATTTTGAAAAATGGCGCTGGCTGAAGACCTCACGATCTAGTGTGCCGGTTTTCGTGCTCTCCCCCTTCCCCCGATTTAGCCACGGACCGCCGCTACAGAGGACTCCCAGGTAATTTAATGCATTTGGGGGGGGGGTTCGGGAGGGTGGGGGATTTAATTTAAAGGGTCGGGGGTGGGTTTTAGGGGGTTTTAGTGTGCCGCTGGACCACCAGGTAATTTAAGGCATTTGGGGGGGGGGGATTTAATTTAAAGGGTCGGGGGTGGGTTTTAGGGGGTTTTAGTGTGCCGGCTCACGATTTTAACGATTATGACGATACTTTACACACACAAACGGCAACAATACGATTCCCTCCCCCTCCCAGCTGAAATCGATCGTTAAGACGATCGAGGACACGATTCACATCTCTACTGACTACTCTGTTGCTTCTCTCCAGCCCTGGACCTCTGCATTGCCTGACTATTCTGTTGCCTCTCTCCAGCTCTGGACATCTGCTTCATCTGACCATCCACTTGCTTCTCTCCTCATCCAGACCTCAGCCTTTCTTGCCACCTCTTCCAGATTGCCGCCAGCCCTGAACCCAGCTTGCTCAATGACGCCTCTTCAGCCCTTGTCCTGGACTTGACTTATTCAGGCTTCGGCCTGCTCTTGCTCGGCTGCCCCCTGTCTGACTGTGTTCCTATTGGCGCCCGGGTCTCTGGGACTCTCTCTCATCCAGTACGGACTGACACCCTCACTTGTTGCTGCCTCTGGGCTGACCTTGATCCATCCATTGATGACCACCGATGGAGGCCACCTAAGTCCAGCTGGCCCCGGCACCCAAAAGCTCAAACCGCGAGGAACGAGGGCTGGTATTGGTGAAGCACCAGCTGGCCTCCGTCCATCAGCCCACTCTGCCTGCCGACGGTGGGGACCTGTAGGATCCCTCCCACGGGTAGCGTCAACCCCACCTTGGCCAATGGTCCACCTCCGGTGCATCAGTGTGATCACCATTCTGTTCTTTCGCTCTTCTGCTTTCCCCTGTCATTTTTGGTTCACTCCCTCCTGGCCCCATCCATATCCCCTCACTCACTGGCTCTATGATTGTGAACAGGAGAAGGAGGAGGAGGACCATCTGGTTTAAAGCAGCCATTGGCACCCCAGCAGAGGAGGAGAGAAGCTGTGGCAGAGATGCTGTTTTCAGTCATAGACAGGGCTTAATTTGTATACAAAAAGGAAGTGGAACTATGAAACAAGGTGAGATCATGGGGCCATGGCCAGGTGTGAACACACACACACACACACACACACACACACACACACAGTTTCAGGGTAAGCAGCTCTAACACTCTCTGTTCTTCTCTGCTTCCTCCAGGGCCTGAGGGGCCATAAATAATTCATGCAACTACTGGCTCCATTCTGTTTCCCCAGGTGAGCCAGAACTGATAAACACTGCCAGCTCTGCTTTCTCAGGTCCCAGAAAAAAGGTGGCAGAATGCCATTCTGGGTAGTTCTGCCAGAAATTAAACCCTCAGTAATGGACACAAAAAGGGTTGAATTGGTACAAGTTTGAAAGTAGTGAGCAGTAGTGCCATTCATCAGGGCCAGAGGTTGAAACCTCTGTTGTGCTAATTCAAACACTCTTCTATAGGGATGTGAATCGGTACTGGACTCGTTTCCGGTATCGAGTTTGGGTAAAAACCGAAGGAAATCTTCATTCCCGCAATTCTTACCCATTTTAATCGGCTGTGTCATGCCGAAAAAAAAAACCCACCTCGACCCTTTAAATTTAATTCTTTCACATCCCCCCCAAACATTTTTAAAGTACCTGGTTGTCCAGCGGGGGTCCCGGGAGCAATCTCCAGCTCTCGGGCCGTCGGCTGCCACTAATCAAAATGGCGCTGATGGCCCTTTGCCCTTACAATGTGACAGGGTATCCGTGCCATTGGCCGGCCCCTGTCACATGGTAGGAGCACTGGATGGCTGCGCGATATTTTCAATCGTCAGAAAAACGATTCACATCCCTACTCTTTTATGTCTGTTCTTTGCCTTGAATTTTCTGCTTCAGTATCATCCCTTCCCCAACTGTTCCCTGCAATACAGGAGGAGAGTTGGGGGTAGGGGCTGGATTAGGGAGCCATTGTTTTCTTCTCTGTGTGCTCCAGGCTCACCCCTTCTCTTCACTGCAGGCTGCCTGGAGGGGGAGGGGCTGGAGAAAAATATCCTTGCTGCTCTGCCCCTTAAACCTGAAAAGAAGTGCTGGATCTGCGTTCTAGGTCATTTCCCAACAAATTAAGCCCTGGTCAAAGTTGTCAATGTGCAAGGTGACATGGGTGAGGCTGGAAGGCAGTGAACTGGGGATTGTGGGGTGTGATGGGGAGGATAAATTGCTCCATCCAGTGCTACCAATGTTACTCTTCTGGGATGGGAGAGGGGGAAATGCACAGTCCACTGCCACCAGTGCTTTAGTTTTGAAAGGGTTTCCAGTCAACTGTGTGGATATTTGGCCAGGATTGGCCAATTCTGCAGCAAGGACCTAATCTTTCAGCCCTTACCATGGTTGCACATTTATGGGAGATCAGGGGCCCTGAATCAGCCATTAATACACATTAATTAGTTTGTTAAATGGCACATGTTAATGCTGTACAAATGAATTTTGCATTAATTTATGAGCATTAAAGGTAACACTTTAATATGCATAGCATTGAAAAACGTAACTACAACTCCCTGGATATCGTTACATTTTTTTTGTGCTAATAGGTCCGTGTTAACTTTTGCAAGTTTTCTATGTGCTAATAGGTAGTGATTTGTTTTGCCTAGTTTTGCATTATTTTACCTCATTAGCATAATGAGGTAAAATAAGCTAAAGCTGCATGTTTAAAATTCTGTTAAAGTATGTAAACAAGATTGCACACACATTAATGCTTGCAAAAGCATTAGCACATCAACCGCTAAATCAGGAAACATTAATTGAAAGCTATTCTGTAAGGAATTTGATGTGCTGTATTAAAATACACAAAAACAGCATGGTAAAATACGAGTGCATCAGTTACCTCTCTGCTATTGCTTGCAGATAACATTCTATAAGCTTGCGGCATCTACAAGAAGAAAAGGAAGAGCACTGATCAAGAAGGTAAAACTCTTTCATTTTAATCACATAATTTATCATGGAAAGATGCAATAATAATCATGCTAATTAGCCTGAATTGATGTGGTGCCTTTCAAACAAACAGGATCTCAACCTGCTTCACCTTTAGTGTTTCATAAATGTGGATGCTGTCACTCGCGGAGGCAGACAGCCTGGCAGCCCATTTCTGACATTTGAGGGCATGGAATACTGCTGCTGTTATGATTATCCCATTACAGCTTGAAAACTAAGGCAAAGGGTCAAGAAGGAACCTGCTGAAGTTTGCACAGGCAGTCAGAGAACGTAATCTTAAACAGATGTGGATAAGTAATAGACATCCTGACCAAGCTTTGCATTCTCTTTCCTTAAACCAATAAACTATAAGGCTGTGCTTTCATGTGAAAATGACACAGAAACAAAAATGAAAACCGTTCTTTTTAGAATGAAACTAAACAAAAACAAAATTTTATTTTATTTCATTTTTACAATATCATGCATGTTAAATGGTTTTAATAAGCACAAAAATCTTCAGGTGTGCACTAAAACCTTTTAATGTTCCCTAAATGGTTTTAACTCATACTACATGGAAAGAAAGCAAAAAAACCCCATAAATCCTGAAATAAAAGGAAAAATGCCACCAACGAAATGAAAATGAAAAACAAAATGAAAACAAATTCCTGCACTTCCTACCCACCTAATGAAGTAATTGAATTATTTTATTTGTTTTTAAAAACAATTGTATTGCAGATACCTTTTTTTTTTTTTTTTTTACTATTACTGAGTATAATGAGAATTTAATTTATGACTTCAGAGCATTTAGAGGTCCATTCATACAATTTACATGGCTGCATATTAGTTGTGCATGTTTGCAATATTTATCATAGGCAGCCAATTCAATCAGTGAGAGCTGCTGTTTGAATGGCAAAGGTAAAAGAAATAGAAAATAAAATGACCATGTTGGATTATTTGAGACAAGGAGCAGATAAGGTCCTCAGAGTCTGTTTTACGGGTGGCCCCCTTCCCTTTATGAAATTGTACTGGAGTAAAAACTGGGCTGGCAGCCTTCCTAAAGTCATAATAAGAGAATAAAACATACTTACTGGCATAGAAAGACTTGTTCCCCAAAGACAAAGAAGCAGAATTACAGTCTTCATATTTCAAATTGCTACCTGCATCGGAAACACAGTGTAATGCTATTTCACTCTTTATTTCTCTCTCCGGAAGAACACAACACTTATAAAGGTAATCACTACATGGGTAAAATACTTTAGCATTACCTGTACGCCCCTAGCAATATCAAACGCTCAATAGATTGAACTAATGCCTTGCAGAAGCGCTTCTCTTGTACTTCTCAAAGCTTTTCATGTTACTGAATCTTTAAACCCCATTTAAACTGTACCACTGCTGACCAGTAACCAATCGGGATCCAGAGACCACTGTGAAGTCATTTGGTTTCCCGATTACCCAACATTTCATTAGCACTGTTAATAGGTGCAGACATCAGTATGCCACAAGGGCTGTGGGTCTGTTTTAATAGCAGGGCGTTAGTGAACTCTTTCCCAATTTAAACACAAAAACCATGATCCAAGCAGAAACGGGAGTTCTTGCACAGCAGTATCTATTATGAAAAGAATGGATAATGTGTAATAGCCAAGGTGATCTTGTACCCTACTTTCTCTTATAAAGGGAGGAATTCTATTTGGCAGATGTAAATATGGTAAGAGAGATGTAAAACAATGCTCAAATGAGGAATGAATGCAAAATTAAAATGTGGAATTTGGGCAGAAATAGGAATGAGAAAAGACGAGTCTAAAAAAATTCTTGTCGTTGTAAAATATAGGGAAAAAAAAGTCTTGAAAGATGTATTTTTTTCAGACAAAAACTGCTCAGATTAGGGGTGTGCCCCCAAATTTTGTTTTTCATTTTTTGGTCTACCCTCATCCAAGTATTGTTTTGTTTAATGTTTGTTTTATTTCAGTTCCTTTGTTGAACTGAAATAAACATTAAAACTGACCCAAAATTTAAAAAACAGAAAAAGGGAAACCCCTGAGATCCTGAAAAAGATGCCAGGGCTAGGAACCACCCTCGCTCCCACTTGCCCTATCTTTGGGAACCCAGGTCAGTAAAAGTTGACAGAGGGATGCCCACTCACCTCCTGCCCCTCGGTCATCCCCGGTCTGCAAGAGATTGGTGCTATAGAGACATCAAAATGGCACTGGTCTCAGTGCCAGCCTGTACCATTTTGAGGTATGACCTGCATTATTTTTATGGCCATAGAATATGATGTCACAGTTTTGCCTGCCATGCATCCTAACCATGCCCTGTTTCTACCTGCAATGAGGAATCCCGTATAAGAAGAACGGCGGGGGCTCTCAAAGAGACCTCATAATAGATGTCAACAATTTAAGCTGACGTAAAAGCTTATAATGGCTCAAGCTTTTCTTTGCTTGTAATCATCGGTCTCTATGAGCATGTGATGCTACTGCAATAGGTAGCTATCTCACGGCACGGTCAGTCTCTATTAGTACTCTGATATAGTCTCTTGATATACTTAACTTGCGATTTTCGTGTCCGTAGACAAACCAGTGTTGTTAGAACAAGCGTAATCCGACGCTGTTCCGCGTGTTTCGGAGGAAACCCTCCTTCCTCAGGGGCTCGGATGTCACTAATGCCGGTTTTTCACATTGTTTGTGCAAGGAAAGTTATGCGGCTGTATTATAGCGTCTCAAATGGTTTTCCAGTGATGCTAAACTAGCATTCATGGAGCCGTGCACGACGTCTGTTAACCTCAGATATGGAGCCTAACATTGTGTAATTATAGTAAGGACTATTTTTCCCTATATGTATCATCTTGCAGTTGTCCACGTTAAATTTCATCTGCCATTTGGATGCCCAATCTTTGAGTCTTGCCAGGTCCTCCTGCACCGGAGATTTAACTACTCTGCATAATTTTGTGTCATCTGCAAATTTGATCACTTCACCCATTGTACCCCTTTCTAGATCATTTATAAATATATTAAAAAGCACCAGTCCAAGGAGGAAGGATGTCACCTCCAGAGATGGCTGTCTAACTGTGGAGCTCCGGACCTGAAATCACAATAATTTGTCATCCTGGCACTGAATAGCCTTATTCATCCTGTGCCAGCGTATGCACGCACAAGTTTCAGTGCAGAAATGTCACAATTGAAAAGAAAGACTGATTTAAAGAAGTTCTCCTTTGCGAGCCGGGACACGTCTCATGTCATGGCTGTGGAGAAGAGGATGACATGGCTGCTGCTGCTGCACGTGAGCCAGACACTGCAGAGGATGCGATCTGTCCCGAAGAGTCAGAGGAAGGGATTCTATCACAAGCTGACTTCTGATGGTGGTTCTCTGAAATATGCCAGGATATGGTGCTTATTAAAACTGAGTTCAGCACCATGTTTTCCGAGCTGCGGGGTGAGATTGAAGACAGGGAAACGTGTGGAGTAGCAGGTGGAAGAGCAGGAAGTTGAAGCTATGTTGTGCCGGGAAGATGTAGCAGGCATCTCTACTTCAGTGCTAGAGCTGGAAGAGTGTATGGAGGACCTAGACAACATGTCCTGAAGGTCTAACCAGCACTTTCGTGAGGTTCTTGAGTTGCCTGCATTCAAAGACTGCTTCCAGGTAGTGACAAGTATCTGCCCTTATTTGCTTGATTTGGAAGATCTGGCTGAGCCATCAAGCTTGAGAGAGCACACAGAGCTCTTGGCAAGCCCAGAAGTAATCTTCCTCACGACATTGTAGTTTTCTTCCATGATTTTACATTAAAGGAGAAAATGGCCAGGAAAAAAGACAAAATCACATGGAATGAACACCAGGTGGATATTTTCCAAGATCTCTCCCTGATTACCATTTGAAAGTGGAGGATGTTTCGGGACATTATTTCCATATTGAAGCGTGAGGACATAAGATACTGATGGACATTCCCTTTTGGAATTCAGTTCGCTATCAAAGGTAACTCAGCTAAAGTGAACAGAGGAGAGGCTGCAACGGATTTTCTGCGTAAGGCTGGTATATCTGTTCTGGTTGGTAAGTTATCAGAGACCTCTGGAATTTGCCTGGAAAAGAAAGTTGATCAGCTTCAATGGCAGAGGGTCCAAGGGTCCAGTTGGCATCTTAGTAGGCATCCGGATATACACTTGTCACCTGGAACGGCGAGTGTTGGATGAGCATTATTGATACGGGTCTTTTCATGGGCCTAGCTTATTGTTAATACTGCACCCTATAATATGAGTTTCTTCTTTTCTCTTAGTGGGGTGGGTAAATTTTACATTTTTGATGGATAGGCAAGGGGTTCTCACAGTAAGGGTACAGTCTGGGATGTGCTGTTATTGGTTTAAGCTCTTTGGGTATGAGATGGATTTCGGGGGCTGATGTCAAGTCTGGTGGTGACATTCCTCCCAGGGGGAAATATGCATCTTGTGGGGATGAGGTGCAGTACAGATTTGGGGGTTAGGGGGAGTTAGTGGGCGGGGGGGGGGTATTTTAGGGGTCTAGGAGCTTTTTGAATTCTTAGGGCCCTTGATCATCTGGGTACGTATATGGGTGTGCTTGCTTTGCTGTTTAGGGAGGGAGATATAAAGTATGGGAGTGACTATTTTGAGGTTCTTTCTTACTATTTTTTTGATGGTGACTCTTAAGATTATGTCTTTAAGTACCAAGGGTCTCAACTCTCCTATCAAACAGAAACTATTGTTTAAGGAGTCAGAAGATCTAGGGGCAAATGTAATCCTCCACATCTATATTTTGCTCCAGCGACCAAAGATAATAAATATTATGGGATGGGGATCCTGCTAACTCACAACTTAATCGTATATGTAAAATCTGTACTTAGAGATGTTAATGGCAGGATTTTGATTCTAAAGGTTTTAATTAATTGGGAGTTGCTCACTTTGGTGAACTTATAAGCTCCAAATTCTCAACAGGGAGTCTTTTTTCAGACCCTCTCTGTCACTTTACATGGTTGGGCAGAAGGTCACGATTTGCTAGGGGGGATTTCAGTCTAATTCATTACCCTTTTCTAGACAACTCATCTGGTACTGGGGGTGTTTCTCGTTTGCAGCGAAGATATCTAAAGAATTTGATCAATATGTGGGGTTTGCAAGATATCTGGAAGTTGAAGAATCCCTCTTTAAGAGGTTATATTTTCTATTTGTCATCTCATAAATTCCTACTCCCGTATTGATTATTTCTTGCTGGATAAAATGTTGGTGGGAGGAGTTAAATCACTTGATCTGACCATATGTTAATTTGGGTAGAGTTTGAGATGGGGTGATTGCAGACTGATGGCAGCTTTTGGAAGTTGAATGAATCCTTGCTTTCAAGCAAGGAGTTTAATGTGGTTCTTATAAAGGATGTAGAAGATTAGCTTTTATTCAATGATTCAGGGGATGTTAGCCTGGCGACCTTGTGGGAGGGCATGAAAACTGTGATTAGGGGGAAACTAATTTCCCGTGCATCTTTTCTCAAAAGACAGAAATCGAATCAGAGGTTGTGACTGATGCTATACATCAGTCTCACTACCACCAGAACTCAGACAAGACACTTGCCACCAGTCATTCAAGAAAAAACTGAAAACCTGGCTATTCAGCCAAGCATTTCCATGATTTCTAAAAAGCTGCTTCAACGAACTCTTTTTACATCCTCTCCGCTCGAATTATATAACCCCTCCATCCCCCCTCCCTTTATTCTTCTCTCCCCCCTTTGATTCTGATTTTCGCCCACCCATCCCGACCCCCTCACCCCTACTCTACCCATTCCCATTCCTCCCTGTTCGCTTCGAATCACCAATGCAGAAGTAAATTATCTTAGACTACTGTTAACAAATTTCCTGTAAGACATCGGTACAATTAGGAACTAGGAATATTCCATAATACCATATTTTAGACATTGTTTTTTCTTGGCTATTTATTTCTTCTTTAAATGCTATTTAGAAAAGCTCAATCTAAAACATTAAGATTTAGACATATAAGACTTTGTTGTGCCATGTATATTTTGCTCTTATGTTTATGTTTTTGCCATGTATATTTTGCTCTTATGTTTAAATGTTATTCAAAAAAGTTATACTATATGTTACTCAAAAAAGTTCTTTGTTATATGTAATTGCCCACAAGCAAGCTTATTCAACTGTTCTCTGTAAACCGATTTGATTTACATATAATGTAAGAAGATCGGTATATAAAAACCATAAATAAATAAATAAATAAATAAATACATAGCTAAGATGAAAGAACAACATAAATGTTGCAGGGAAGCACAAACAAAGTCAGCGTTAGATGCGGCGTGATAGGACCTGAAGGCTTTGGACTTGACAGAGATTGCATCTCAAATGTTGAGAGTTAAACAACAATTTTTTAAATTTGGAAATAAGGCTGAACATCTCTTGGCCAGGCGTCTTAAATCCTAATCTATGCAAAATCAAATCCTTAAAATTAAGGATAAAGAAGGAAATATTATTTATGATAGTAAGTGGATCTCTGATAGAGTTGCCAATTTCCATGGGGAATTATAAGTGCTAGATAATAGTATTCTTGATTCAGATATTGAAAATTATCTTAATTCCATATCTCTACCTTATCTGCTGGATGAAGCTAGTGATCTCCTAAATGTTCCTATATGGAAGGAAGAGATTTTTACTGTCATATCTGACTTAAAACTAGGCAAGGCACCTGGCCTTGATGGCTACTCTGCCAAGTTTTATAAAGTCTGTAAATTAACTTTTGTGAAACCATTGACCTCTATGTTTAACTTCCTTAGAGAGGGGGGGGCCATCTGGCGATGGGGGCAAATATCACAGGCACCAATATCTTGGCAAAGGGTGGGCGAGATCCCACACTTTGTGGATCATACAGACCCATTTCTCTTATAAACTTGGATCTTAAGATCTTAGTGAAGGTATTGGCTTCTTGCTTGGGGTTTATTGCTTCTCTGCTTATCCATGGGGACCAGTTGGGCTGTCAGTGGAAAGGAGAGAAGGGCACAGCTTTAAGGGTTAACAATTTACAGAGTAATTTTTAAAATCATTTCTATGGGTAATACAGTAGGGATGTACATTCTTTTGAAACAAATTGTTGCATTCGTCGGTCTCAGACGGCTTCAACCCTTGTGCCTCACCTTTTTCTCTGCTCTCCCCGCTAGCCTTGGGAAGATGGCTACCGCCGCGTCTGCAAGCCACATTCTCTGGCGTCCCCGGAATGGCTATGGCAAAGCCTCACGCCACCCACGTCTTTATCCTCATCATGGCAGGAACCTCGGAGGGTGTCCCCCTCGAGTGACGTCACACCATCCGGGTATTTAGCCTACGCTTGTTTGCTAGCTCATTGAGTTAGCAAGGATTGTGATACAGATCGTATGGATTGGACTCGTCCGGTCTAAGCTACTCTGCCGCTTCTGTGCTGCCGCTGGAAGCCCTCTCTGCCCTTCAGGGTATTCTCTAATCTGGGTACTCGCTCCTCGGGGGCCCTCTGCTTTCTTTCAGGTGCCTTACTGGGATCAGGTATTCGTTCCTCGAGGGCCTGTTCTCCCTGCCTCGGTGCCTGTTACCATCTATTTCTGCCTGGTGGGAATCGTCAACCTACAGCTACCATCTAGTGAGTAATCTATTTCTCAGTCTGTCTCATCTACAGCTCTGTCGTGCTGGGAAACCTACACCTGGATATCCCTATACCATCTTGGTGAGACGGGTCCCCTCTGCCGTGGGTCCCTGGACTGCTACCTCTGGATCACCTCACTACTGCCACCTCTGGTGGTATACATCAGCTGTACAATAAAAGACTAAACTCTGTGGGGCGGATTTTAAAAGGCCCGCGCGCGCCAGCGCACCTATTTTGCATAGGCCGCCGGCATGCGTAAAGCCCCGGGATGAGCGTAAGTCCCAGGGCTTTCGAAAAGGGGCGGGAGGGGCGTGTCCAGGGGCGTCCCCGAAACGATGCGGCATTTCGGGGGCGTGCCCCGGCATTTTGGGGGCAGGCAAGGGGGTGTGGTGCCGGCCCGGGGGCGTGGTCGAGGCCTCCGGACCAGCCCCCGGGACCGGAGGACGGAGCGGGGCTGCCGGCGATGCACGCAAAGTTACACCTGCTTTCAGCAGGCTTAACTTTGCCGACAAGGTAAGGGGGGGTCTAGATAGGGCCAGGGGGGTGGGTTAGGTAGGGGAAGGGAGGGGAAGGTGGGGGGAGGGCGGAGGGAACATGCAGCTCGCTCTGGGCTCGGCGTGCGCAGGTTGCACAAATGTGCACCCCCTTGCGCGCGCCGACCCCAGATTTTATAAGATACGCGCGGCTACGCGCATATCTTATAAAATCCAGCGTACTTTTGTTTGCGTCTGCTGCGCGAACAAAAGTAAGCGCTCGCGTATTTTTTAAAAATCTGCCCCTGTGTTTGTGGTCTTCTAAAATGAATGATCACCCATGAAAATTTTAGTTTCCATTCATTTATTTTTTCCCATTCAAGTCTTTGGCACAGGTAAAACAGTACAAAACCCTAAAGAACTCTCACTCAAAACATTAAATAAAAATTTCTTATATAATTATCTTCCACTGGACCTAACAGGCACTAAAAAAAAGGAGAAAAAGACCTCAGAATATCAGCAAGCTCAATAAGACTTAAAAGCTTGCTTAAACATTTCAATTATTAGTCAAAAAACTTCCATCCACTTTTTATTCAAAATTCACAAAAATATTTTTATATTTTTTTTATACATAAAAAACTCAACTCAGCTCATGACAAAATCCATATCAGTCTACAAAATGTGTGCAAAACTGACTTAAGTTCAAACGATGTCTGTATCAATCCAAATACTGTATGAATGAATAAATTGCCACTTAGCTTTAAGCAATGACCATGTCAAGCCACACACTGTATGAATATATAAATTGTCAACATTGGCCAGCGTGTCGCCGACAAGGCTTCATCAGGGCACCATTAGATCAAAAAGTCCAGCAATGTCTTTTTCGTGGTAGCTCAACTCTCTCACTTCTATTCAAATGGACAAAAATGCCGGCACCTGCAGTAGATTTAAACCCCCACCCGAGTGCAGACATGCACACAAAGAGGGTTTTCAACATTGAAATTTTAAATTCATTCAAAATATTGTTTTAATAAATGAATCATACCATGTCATTCCTGTGGAAATAAACTAAATACCAGAGAGGTCCCAAAATGATGTGAATCCAATTTTCTTTTAGAATTAAATTTGAAGTTGAGGAATGTATAACCTCACACAATAGTCTGTATATAGCTCAATTTATAGGAGAGAACTCCATTCTAAAGCTGAATTTAGACCATAAGGTTCCAAACATTGTTCCAGTCGCAAAAAGCATTTGCCACAATCACCTCCTCTACTATGTTGCTGAACCTAGTCAATGATAAAACATCTAAGACTGTAAAAATGATGACGTTGCATACAATGTGTGACAATCAGAGCTTCAATCTTACATCTTTTCAAACAGCTTTTATGTTCAGTCATTCTCATTCGAAATGACCTAGTAATTTTACCAATATATAATAGAGGACAGTGGCACAAAATAGCATACACCACAAGTAAAACATTGGCAGTTAGATTATCCTCCTTCTTTTCTATGCAACATAGCAACTGAGCAGTGCCAATGAGGTCATAGTCTGACAGGAGCCAAGCAAGAAGCATCAAGAAAGAGGACCTATCAAGATCAAACATTTTTTTAACCAGTCTATATCTGACTTCCCCTTTGTTTTGTTAATTTAGAATTTTGTTTTATTTAAGTTATGCTTTAAAGTATTAAAATGTGATGATTTCTGCACTTATTTATTTATTTATAGGCTTTTATATACCAAAGTATTGGTGAAGGCCTTCACTACAGATTAGTTTAATTGTCTGGTTTATGAACTTGGATTCTATGGATGGAGATGTTGTTACCCACTCAGAGATTATGAAAATGCAATATATCAATTTTAAAATAAATAAACAAATAAATAATTAAACTCCATTTTAAGATTCACTTCTCTGGTGTGTTTCAGAGGGGAAGGTTGTTATTTCCTGGAGCTCTTTGTGAGAGAGAAAAAATTTAAAAAAGAGAAAAGAAGAAGAACTCTAATTTTATTTTCACTGCTCCTGTGCTTGCTGTGTCAGAGGAGAGACCTGACCTCTGTTGTGATTAGACACCACCTGACCATTCTTCTGGTAGTTATTCACCTAAGTCCTGCCAACCTCAGAACCCAAATTCTCAACCTTAGTGGGAAGAGGCTGGAATAGATGAAGCTTCCTCCAGTCCCATCCCGAGCGTGTCTGCTTGCTGTCAGTGTGAACCCAGATGTGCCCACGTGTTGGACTGTGCCAATCATACCACATTCCAAGGACTCACACTCCGTGACAGAGAGAAGCAGTGATTGCCAGTGAACAGGGAGTACTTTTACTATTTTTGTCTCGCTCCAATGCAGTGCAGTCTAATCTTGAGAGCAGCCAGAGCCCTAAGCCTTCTCTGTTGCTTCTCTGAGAGTTTCTCTGAATGCAAAAGGAGTCAGCAGCACACATACACTGTGGGGAGGATTTTAAGAGGTATGCTCGGGCGTACATTTGTGCGCACAACCCGGCACGCACAAATGTACGCCCAATTTTATAACGTGCATGCAAGTTATAAAATCCGGGGTCAGCGCGCGCAAGGGGGTGCACACTAGTGCACCTTGCGTGCGCCGAGCCCTAGGGCAGCCCCGATGGCTTTCCCTGTTCCCTCCGAGGCCGCTCCGAGATCAGAGCGGCCTCGGAGGGAACTTTCCTTCTGCTTCCCCTCCCTTCCCCTCCCTAACCTGCCCCCCAGCCCTATCTAAACCCCCCTAACCTTTGTTTAATAAGTTGCGCCTGCCTCTGGGCAGGTGTAGGTTCTACGCGCTGGCCAAGTGCTGGCATGAGATCCCCTGGCATGGCTGCTGTGCCGGAGGCCTCGGTCCCACCCCACCCTGCCCCAGCCCCGCCCCTTTCACAAAGCCCCGGGACACGCGTGTCCCGGGGCTTGTGCACATCACGGGGCCTATGCAAAATAGGCTCAGCGCGTGCAGGAGCAGTTAGGAGGATTTACGTGCATAACCCTTTGAAAATCTGGCCCTGTATGTGTGCGTGTATGTGAAGTCCTGGACCTTACACTGTGATGGTTACTGGATGTCCTATATTGTACTGTTGTAGTATATATAGGCATAGGAAGCCAACAGATAACTTGTACCATTTCTGGTCTCCGCATCTCAAAAAAGATATAGTTACGATGGAGAAGGTACAGAGAAGGGCAACCAAAATGATAAAGGGGATGGAACAGCTCCCCTATGAGGAAAGGCTGAAGAGGTTAGGGCTGTTCAGCTTGGAGAAGAGACGGCTGAGGGGGGATATGATAGAGGTCTTTAAGATAATGAGAGGTCTTGAACAAGTAGATGTGACTCGATTATTTACACTTTCGAATAATAGAAGGACTAGGGGGCATTCCATGAAGTTAGCAAGTATCACATTTAAGACTAATCGGAGAAAATTATTTTTCACTCAACGCACAATAAAGCTCTGGAATTTGTTGCCAGAGGATGTAGTTAGGGCAGTTAGTGTAGCTAGGTTCAAAAAAGGTTTGGATAAGTTCTTGGAGGAGAAGTCCATGGAACACGTTTACTTAGGGGTAGATTTTAAAAAGCATTTACTCGAGCAAAACTGGTTTTTGCTCGAGTAAATACACTTTACTCAAGTAAGTGGGCTTTTCAAAATTGCTACAATATATGCCATTGAATTGTCCATAGGATTTACTCAAGTAAGTGCACTTTACTCGAGTAAATAGCTTTTGAAAATTGCTACGATAGTATGTCACATTTACATGCGTAACTCATTTGAAAATGACCCCCTTAGGGAATAGCCACTGCTATTAATTGCATTAGTAGCATGGGATCTTGTTAGTGTTTGGGTAATTGCCAGGTTCTTGTGGCCTGGTTTGGCCTCTGTTGGATACAGGATGCTGGGCTTGATGGACCCTTGGACTGACCCAGCATGGCAATTTCTTATGTTCTTATGTTAATTCTACTTGCACTCAGTCTATTGACTGGTTTGTGTGTGTGACAGACAGTCAGTATTAGTGATACAATTGAATACAAATAAAACAAAGGATAGATCAGGTCTCCTTAGGTATAGGGATACTTTATTCACCATACAACTTAATGGGACAAAATAACATGTGCCCAACTCAGGCCGGGTTTCGTCCAATCCGATTGGGCTGTATCAGGTTCTAAAAATACGTCACATAAAAACATATAAAACATTTAAAGTGATACATTCAAAATAACAAAGATAGTAGAAAAGCTTATGACAATTAAATAATTAACATAATTAAATCAATAATAAAAATATAATGAAAATTATAATAATAAAATTGTGAAATATAACACAAACATAAGTACAATAAAAACATAGATATCTATCTTCAATTAAAAACATCAATTGTAAAATAGTAGTACAAATATAATGTATGTACAACTTATTTGCTGTAACAATTATATGTATATAGTAAAAAATAATTGAAAAAATATATAAACATTTTGTATGCATGCAAAATATAAATAAATAATAATAATAAAAAACTGCAATACAAAATATTGAAAAAACAAACCCTAAAAAATAATAATATACAATAGTTGCTGTTAAAAAAAAAATTATGTGATGTAATGGATATATAAATTATATATAGCTACAGTGGAAAACAGTATAACATAAAAGATTCTTTTTTGAAAAAAGGAAAAAGAATGCATACCTAAGCTGATGTATATCACAGTAAGTGGTAGTAAAACTAATGCAAACTATATTGTGATATCAAAACCTCCAGTAGTCAGAATTTTAAATTCCATCATGCCACTGTGATGGGTAAAGGGAGAGGAGAGAATGGCAGCGGGAAGAAAAGAGGCAGGAGTATCTATGTACTTCACACCTTGTATTTGTGAGGATAGTGGCACAAAATAATGTGCTGTTTTTACACCCCAACCACCAAAGCATCCCCACAGGAAGGCTTCCTTTTAACGTTGCTAAAGGTATACTTGCTGTGGAAGCTATGAGGTAGATCTTAAAAAAGTACGCCGGATTTTATAAGATACGCACGTAGCCGCACGTATCTTATAAAATCCGGGGTCGGCGCACGCAAGGCTGCGCAAAATCGGCAGCCTGCACGCGCCAAGCCGTGCAGCCTGCCTCCGTTCCCTCCATGTCCCCCCACCTTCCCCTCCCTTCCCCACCCCCCCAGCCCTACCTAAATCCTCCTCCTACCTTTTGTTGTGCAAGTTAAACCTGCTTGAAGCAGGCGTAACCTGCGCGCGCAGCCTCGGCATCCCCCGGCAAAGGCCGCAGTGCCGGGGGACTCGGGACCGCCCTCCAGGCCCGCCCCCGAACCATTGCCTCGCCCCCTGACCCGCCCTGGACCGCCCCCTGACCCCAGACATGCCCCCAGGACACGCCCCCGGACTGCTGACATGCCCCCGGACACGCCCCCTCCCGCCCCTTTTACGAAGCCCCGGGACTTACGCGTGTCCCGGGGCTTTGTGCGCGCCGGTGGCCTATGCAAAATAGGTGCGCCTGTGCGCGAGTGCCCTGCTCGCCTGAATCCAGCAGGATTTACATGTGCAGGGCCTTTAAAATCTAGCCCTATGTGTACTTATAGCTACATCGAAGGAGGACATTTTTCAGCTCGGCCATTATACCCAGGTAAATGCCTTTGAAAATTATCCTCTGAATTTCTCAGTCCACAAGGTTCGAAATAATAACATTAAGTAAGCTAAAGATTAAAAGTCAATAAGAGATCAGTATTCAAAGCACATTCAGCGCTATTTAGCCGCAAAAGTAAATTATACAGCTACAAAGTTATCCGCATTATTTGTGGACATGTAGTGGGTAGACTGGGGTGGGCTGCATAATTTATGCAGCTAAGAAGGGATATTTGGTCTTAGCCGCATAAGTTAACTGGCTAATGTAGGATTTATCATTCCGCTATAAATATAGTGGAATGATGAGCCGCAGCTAGATAAGGGGTGGGGGGTGGGGGGGGGCGATAGTGTGCACCCGGTCGCATTGTGGCTGTGTATTTTTGCCCACCGCGGTTGAAGCGTGGTTCACCCTATTGCCCCCATAAAAGTTGTAGTTATTTGTGATGCTACTGCCAGTGATAACGTGTTAAATATTATCGCCCGTAATGGTACCATAAACATTTTTTTCCACTGCCCCTGGCTGATTCACTCATCACCTTTGGGAAGACCTCGGATGGAGGCCCATCTAAGACCAGCCGGCCCCGGAACCCAAGGGCTCAACCTGCGGGGAACGAGGATGGTATTGGCGAAGCTCCAGCCAGCCTTCGTCAATCAGCCAGCTCCGCCTACCGACGGTGGAGACCCATAAGGCTTGCCCTGCAGGGAGCGTCAACCCCACCTCGGTCCAAGGGTCCACCTCCGGCTGAACAATTAGTTGGCCAACCCCCAAAAAGTGCTACTTATCCAGCTAAGTGGTGTAGACCCACTGTATGTGTATATAATATAATAAACGTGCATATTTTGCTTGACATTTTATTTGCAAAATTTAATTTGGACTTAACATGTGTAAGACTCTATTTACTCATGTAAGCTGGAAAATTTTCTAACATGCATGAAGGAAATTAACCCATTTTTAAAATTCCTCTAACAGTTCATCCAGTTCATTCTAGGTCGTCGAGACCCTCCTGGTTCTTCAGCCTGAACTTCTCCCTGTTCACCCAGACCTCCCACCCAGTCAGCACTTCACAATAAACACTTAATTTCACTTACGCCAGATAATTAGCAGGCGTAAAAAATATGCAAGTAAGTTGGCAAAGGTACTTACCTAAGTGTCTTTAAAATACAACTTTTGTGTGTTAAGTGTTGTCCCCACCCCAAACCGCCACTAGATCACCCCTTTCTTACTTTTATAAAATACGGAATATGCAAGTGGCTGTTACTTATGTATGTATATGCTAATTTTTACATGCTTAAAGTTTTGAAAATTCACCCGATGCTGTATATATTAGCAATCCTGATTGAAGGGATAACTGCGAGATTATGGGAAGATTTCCAAATACAGAGTCAACAGTTGGATCTTGCCAAACTAGATCCACAATGAAGCCACAGTGAGCCAAAATAGATTCAGAATGAAGCCACAGTGAAACAAGGATGTTTATTATACAAAAGCATATAAGCCTTATCTATAATTAACTCAAGAACTGTCTGAATACAAATTGCCAAGAAGAAATATTGACTTTATTGTTACATACTCTACAGCTGTGCCCGGTCCCTCGAGTCAGCCTGAGGGAGTTTTCCATAGACTCCCTCACAGCCCTTCTTTGGGAGCCTTGGGGTGGTCTGGCCGCTTTTGCTGCTGCTTTCCTCATATTTTTTGATTTTTAAAACTAATGAGAACATTTTCAAAGGGGTTACGCATGCAAAATTAGCATATATGTGCATAAATATCCTGGATTCGTGTACATGCTGTTTTTTGAAACTTTTAATTTCAAACATATGGAACAAAACCAGAGATAAGAAGAACATTCGGTCTTAAACACAGCACAAGAAAGGATTTTACAAAACCACATTCTTCCAGAATGTACAGAACAAAAATCAGCAAAGACAATGTGATGGACAACAACTGGACAATACCATTGAAAGCACATTATCATGAGAGGTTACCCAGAATTAAAATGATCCCTGAATTTTCCCCATATACAATCATATTTCTCTCTGATTTTCCCCTTGTGAGTAAGTAATCTTTTCAATAATAGCAATGTCAACCAATTGTTTTTCTACTGTCATATGCTGGGAGCCCATTTCCAAAATAAGGCAACTGTGTGTCTTGCTGCTAGCAAACATTGGGCCTTATTTTCTAAAGTATCGCAGGCCTGCGATACTTTAGGGAATGAGGGGCGGGGGGCCGAAATGGGGGGTGGGCCTGCACTAGCCGGCAGCGATCGCCTGTCACGGTGCGATCGCTGCCGGTTTCGCACCCAATAGCGCCACCATACCATAGGTGTAGCTATTGGGCGCGAACTCGGACGCGAAAAGGGCCTTACCTTTTCGTCGTCCGCGGCGTCTTCGCAGTGTTGGCCCTGGTGATGCCTTGACTTCTCCTCTTCCGGGGCCGACTCCGCCCCCATTTTGGTATCGCATGCGATCCGTTTAGAAAATGAGGCCCATTGAGTACTAAAATTTTTCCCAACACCAGAAACAGATGTCGTAACATCCTTCCATAGACCCAGAAGTCCCCAGCATAGGAGTGTTTAAATGCTATTTTATAAACATCAAAGCTACATGTGTAGTTTCAGTTTCATATGTACATTTACTGATACGAAAAAAGGGAGGCCTATGGGTGTTACAGGACAGGGTCAAGAGGTATGCACAGAAGTTATTTTATTAGAGATTTATGTGAATACATTAGCTAACTTATTTGTGCAATTTTATACCTGCTAATTTATTTATCTGTTCTCTGCTATTTTTGGGTGGGTGGTCCAGGTGAACTGAGGGGAGTTCAGGGTAAAGTACTAGGAGGGTCTCGATGAACTGGAGATGGACTGGGTGAAATGGCAGTGGTATTGGCAAGCTGGTAATTTCAAGTATGCGTGCATATATTAAAATATACCTGCCTCCACGTATAGAAAGATAGAAACATGATGGCAGAAAAAGACCATACGGCCCAGCCCTCTTAATTTATCTATCCTTTTCAATTCCCATCACTCTCTCAGAGATCCCCTGTATTCATCCCATGCTTTCTTGAATTCAGGTACAGTTTTATTTTCCTTCACCACCTCCACTAGGAGGCCATTCATGCATCAATTACCCTCTTAAAAAAATATATTTCCTAAGATTACTCCTGAATCTACTCCCTTTCATTATTTTCCCATGACCCCTCATTCTAGTGCCTTCTTTCCATTGAAAAAGGATAGTCTTTTCTGCATGGAAACCTTTGAGGTATTTAAATGTTTCTATCATATCTGCCCTATCTCTCCGCACCATAGTCCAGTTTGAAGTTTATTTTGCACCCTGTTCAACTGAAAACCAGCATGATGTGATTGTATCATGAATGCCGGTATATAAAAAAACCTAAATAAATAAATAAATCAATCTCATTTTTCTTCTAAAGTATATATGTTTAGATCTTTAAGTCTATCTCCTTATGCTTTCAAAGACCAATGATCATACCCTCTGGATTGACTGCATCCTGTTTACAACATTTTGAAGGTGTGGTTTCCAGAATTGAACACAGTAGTCCAAATACAGGGGCAATATCACCTCCCTTTTTCTACTGACCATTCCTCTCCCTATGCAGCCATGCATCTTTCTGGCTGTTGCCATCATTTTATCCACTTGTTTGGCCACCTTAATATAATCAAATACAATTACCCCAAGATCCCAGTCTTCTTTGGTGCTTAGAAGAATTTTGCCTCCAATACTGTACTTCTGTCTTGGGTTTTTGCTTCCTAAATGCATTAATCTTCATTTTTTAGCATTACATATTTGCTAGATCCATCCTTATCTTTTCCACTCCTTCCTAGCTGCCTATCTTAATAAAGTGTATAAAGAGGAGGCAGCAAAACACTGCACGGAGCGGCAGTAGCCACAGAGGCATTCACGGAGCGGGATGCCAGTGGCCAGTGGTTGGTGTTCCACCTTCACGGAGCGGAAGGATGGAGGCCTGCCATCTCCATATTTAAAAAAAAAACCAAAAAAAAAAAAAACAGGGGTGGGCAAGAGTATGTAAAATTAACGAAGAGTTCATAAGCTATAGGTATTACCAATTATTAGGCTTATTCAATATTTGTTGATAGATAATGTGGCTACTCCACTTTCAATACATATCCAGCATAGCTCTCTGCTTCAACGGCAGGGGAGAAGAAAAACTAATACTTCACGCATATCCAGCATAGCTCTCTGCTTCAACGGCAGGGGAGAAGAAAAACAACCAATAAGGGCTGAATAACATAGTCTGGTTAAAACAAATAAGCATGGGTGTAGCTTGCTTATTGCAGTGGTTACTTCCCCTACTACCCCTAACTAATCAAGCTTGATATTTCACTTGGATGCAGCTCCATCACTGCTCTCTACATTAATGGTGGGGGTGGAAGGGAAATAGAACCAAAGAGCTAAGAGAAACAGATAAGTATGAGAGAAAAAATGTGTGAAGCTTGCTGGGCAGACTGGATGGGCCGATTGGTCTTCTGCCATCATTTCTATGTTTCTATGTTTCTATGTATCCTGTTGCATATTTTGGTATCATCAGCAAAAAGATAAACCTTTCCCGACATTTCTTCCACTATATCACTCACAAAAATGTTGATAAGAACCATCCCAGGTCTGATTCCTGAAACACACTGTTGTGTTTGTGGCATTGTGTGGACCCTTAGTCGTAGTGGAGATGACTCCTCCCACGGGGAGGAGCCCCGTGGGGAACCACAGCGATAGGATAAACACAGAGGGGTACATTTTAAAAAACAGCAGGTGCGCGAACAAAAGTACGCTGGATTTTATAAGATACGCGCGTAGCCGCGCGTATCTTATAAAATCCGGGGTCGGCGCGCGCAAGGGGGTGCACATTTGTGCAACCTGCGCGCACTGAGCCCGGCGCGTGTTGCCTGTTCCCTCCGAGGCCGCTCCGAAATCGGAGCGGCCTCGGAGGGAACTTTCCTTCCGCTTCCCCTCCCTTCCCCTACCTAACCCACCCCCCCGGCCCTATCTAAACCCCCCCACCTTTGTTGGCAGATTTACGCCTGCCAGAGGGCTGCTGGCGCACCATCACCTGACCCGGGGGCTGGTCCGGAGGCCTCGACCATGCCCCTGGGCCGGCGTCATGCCCCCGCCCCACCCCGAAATTTGCGCCGCCCACCCTACACGCCCCCGGCACGCCCCCTTTGCAAAGCCCCTGGACTTACGCGCGTCCCGGGGCTTGCGCACGTCGCCAAGCCTATGCAAAATAGGCTCGGCGCGCACAGGGGCCTTTTAAGAGGGTTACGCGCATAACTTATGTGCGTAACCCTTTTAAAATCCAGCCCAGAGAGTGGACACTTGTAGGTGGAAAGCTTTATTGTCCTGCTGTAGATAGATGGTATGAGGCAGGAAGGAAAGGCACTGGAGTCCCTTAAGGTGCCGATACATTCTGACAGTCTCAGATGTAGAATTCTCACCCAGATGTTCCAGGTAGATAGGAACCTGCGGAGCGGGATAGCCGAGCCCGGTGAGTGGAGTTGGAGAACGGGATCATAGAGGTGCTCACTGGAACATAGCGCAAGCGTCTTCCTGGCAATGAAGATGTTGGGACCAAAGGTCCGTGGTGCAGGATACACTGATAGTACAGAAGATCCTGAAATAAAGAGAGAGAGACCCCCGAGGAGCAGTTGTCAAGTTAGTAGAAACCCCGAAGGTAGTTGGAAGTGAGAGGCCCCTGAGGAGTGGATACCTAGAGCTTCGTCAGGAGCGAGATTCCCCAGAGGGTAGCGAGGCGTCTAAGTGAGCAGCTTAGGGCGGTCAGAGTAGCTAAACCGAAGTCCTTGCTAACTTAATGTAGGTAGTGTAACGGGAGCTTTAAATACCCGGAGGTATTGACATCATACGGTGGGGACGCCCCCGAGGTTCCCGCCATGACATGTACATAGGCGTAGGCAATGTGCGCTCTCGCGCCCTAGGAGGCCACGGGAAGGAGCATGGCGGACTGGGATGCCCATGCTGGATTGGAGACGCCGAGGGTTGCGGCACTCGGCACCAGAGGCAGCCATCTTGCCCAAGGAGGAGGAAAAGGGTAGAAAAGAGGTAAGGCAGAGCAGTCGCAGCCATCTGCGACTGACGGCCGCAACACACACCACTAGTAAATCCTTGCTCCTCAGAGTAAACTCCATTTACCACTAGTCTTGTCACCTTCCACTGAGCCAATTCCTAACCCAGTCAGTCATTCTAGCTTCCATACCAAGGGCGCTCAATTTATTTATAAGTCTTCTGTGTGGAACTATGTCAAAGGCCTTGCTGAAATCCAAGTACACTATGTCTAGCACTCTCCCTTGATCCAAATCTCTGGTCATCCAATCAAAGAAATTGATCAGATTGGTCTGACAAGATTTACTTTTAGTAAAACCGTGCGGCCTTGGATCATGCAGTCCATTTGATACCAGAAACTGAACTATCCTCTGTTTTAGCAGTGATTCCATTAATTTGCTCATTTCAGAGGTCAGAGTAACCAGCCTGTTGTTCCCAGTCTCCTTGTTACTTCCACTTTTTTGAATAGCAACCACATCTGCCCCTCTCCAGTTCTCTGGAACTACTCCCATTTCTAAAGAATCATTGAAATGGTCAGCCAGTGGAGCTGACAGGACATCTCTAAATTCCCTCAAAACCCTCGGATGTATCCCATCCAGCACCATTGCTTTGTCTACTCTAAGTTGAGTTTGCTTCTCATGAACACATTATTCTGAAAATTGAGTTTTACCTCACTTCTAATCTTGTGTTTATTTCATGCACTCCTGCTCCAGGCCCTTCCACTATGAACAGAAATATTTGTTAAGCAATTTTGCTTTTTTTGCTTCAGCCTCTACATATTCCTCCCTTTTACCTCTCTCACAATGCCACTTTTGCACTTCCTTCTATTACTAACATATCTAAAAAAAAAGCCCTAGGCACCCCCTTTTGACTGTATTTATTTTCCTAAGAAAATGGTTAGTTGCCCTTATATCTCCTTTCAGTTTTGTCCACTTCTCTTCTACTTCCCCTAGATTTTCCCAACCAGCTAACGACTCCTTGAGGTACACCCCTATTTTAACAGAATTAGTTTCTACGGAGTCTAGAACCCTTTTCTTTCAATGAATCTTCATCTCTTGTGCTCTAATACTGAACCACACCATCCAGTGATTACTGGTTGTCATGTTATCATGAACTAGAAAATCAGAGTACTATCCTCGTTGGTAAGCACCATGTTCGGCATTGGCCCCTCCCATGGAGGTTCTGTTACCAATTGACAGAACAGTTCTCCTCACAGAGAATCCAGGATCTCATTGCTTCTAGAAGATACTCCAGCTGAGATGTCCCAATCAATATCCAGCAGATTGAAATCCACTAGTAATAGCACCTCCCCTTTCATATAAATCAGGGTTTTATACATAATTGTAATTTTTTTTCACACTTAAAATGTACAAAAATATTTTTATAAAATAGGTAGAGAAACTAAGCTCATTCATTGCCTTTCAAGTAATTGCGTGTACTGAAACATATGGGTCGGATTTTCAAAGGCCTATGCGCGCCGGGCCTATTTTATAAAGGCCTGGCGACACGCGTAAAGCCCCAGAACACGTCTAAGTCCCGGGGCTTTACTAAAGGGGCGGTCCAGAGGTGAGGCAGGAAAATACCCCTATGTACGTATTTTCAGAGCTGATCTATGCGGTATTTTATAAACTGTATAGCAACCCGCTACACAGTTTAAAAATACTAGGATAAATCTCTGCTCATACACAAATCCAGTAACGGGAATAGGTTTGAAAGTTATCCTTCCTGCTATAAATTTTCCCAAAACATATTTTGCACACATTTTAGCAGGTTTAATTGTGTGCTGATAGATTTGGTGGAATAGTTTTCAAAGTGGATTTACAGTATGTGCATTAAATCCAGGTCAAAAATTGGTGTAATTTATACATGCACTTGGAGGTTAACTCATGTGTGATGTTACAAAATTACCCCCTGAATAAAGAGAGCATTTCAGTGAGTTTGAGGATTTTAAAAATAATTTTATTTACGCATGTTATACCATTTAACAAGTCCAACTTGAAACAAAGTTTACATGAAGAGAAAGTAAAACACCCCATAACCCAATAATCCACTCTTTACCAGAATCCTTCTTATCAAAGAAATAACATTACCCTCTAGACACTATAAAGTATGTAACTGCTAATGTAGCTGATATAAACTGATTGTAATCTGTTTTGAGACCGTTATTGGAAAAAAGCAGAATAGCAAATGCTTGTAAATAAATGCGATTGAAGTGTTAGTCTCTATGAGCTTGAAGGTGAAGAGGAAGGGCAATGCAAAAGCCAGAGATAATCTGAGGTAATATAGGGGTAAGAGTGATGTTTTGGAACACATGCCAATTTATGGTGATGAATTTGTAGTTTGCCAGGGTCAGAGCTCTCTCATAAATTGTATCTTCTGTACTTCCAGGAATGTTGCTGTAGTGTCAGACATGCCTATTTATTAATGTTATTATCCCATCTTTATTATAAGTGGCTGTGTCTTCTGGATATGATAGCTCTGGACATGATGACATTGCTCGGTCAGAAAGATGGGGTGGTGTATTACACAATTATCAGATGTTCTGTGGTTGGTTTTGACTTCCTTTGTATCACCACAAACAAATAATTGCCCTAAGTTGCACAGTCTGAAGAAGGTTGGAAGTCTTCCTTCAAAGAAACTATGTATTAAGTGGGCAGTTTTAATCATATAAATGGCCTTTTCTAAAACTGCACACCCAATCTGCATGTAAATTTATGTGTGACCCCCCCTTTTACAAAAGGTCACCTTTATAAAATCCGCTGGGGTAACCTGTAAGGAGTGGCTGTTACAATCCAAAACAGCCGTGATATGACTGCATCGTGCTTCCTAGAATATATAGGATAATATGCATGAAGCAGCAGTTACAACCCTAAAAGACAAACAGAAGGAATGAGTATTGGGTTGCATGTGGAAATTTAGTCTACTTTAGGTAGAGATGTGCATATAATGGCTACTGGGCAGACTGGATGGGACATATTGGTCTTTACCTGTGGTCATTTACTATACTGCTATGATTTCATTTCATTTTGTTTTTAAAAGTGAAAGAAAAATGTACAAAATTTTCTTTGTTCAATTTTCAAATCTAAACTTTAAGCCAATCTCAGCCAAACCCCACCCCTGCATATTTTAAAAAAGCCCTCCACAGGCTTGAGGCCGGCACCCAAGGACCCCGTTGAGTCCCACCCACCCCATCTTTTACCCCAATGATGGGACTTCATGCGGCAGGACCAGTCCCCAGTGGCTGGTGTTATTTCTCATTACAAGGTGAATTATCAAAGAAGAACATAAGAAAATGCCGTACTGGGTCAGACCAAGGGTCCATCAAGCCCAGCATCCTGTTTCCAACAGTGGCCAATCCAGGCCATAAGAACCTGGCAAGTACCCAAAAACTAAGTCTATTCTATGTTACCATTGCTAATGGCAGTGGCTATTCTCTAAGTGAACTTAATAGCAGGTAATGGACTTCTCCTTCAAGAACTTATCCAATCCTTTTTTAAACACAGCTATACTAACTGCACTAACCACATCCTCTGGCAACAAATTTCAGAGTTTAATTGTGCGTTGAGTAAAAAAGAACTTTCTCCGATTAGTTTTAAATGTGCCCCATGCTAACTTCATGGAGTGCCCCCTAGTCTTTCTACTATCCAAAAGAGTAAATAACCGATTCACATCTACCCGTTCTAGACCTCTCATAATTTTAAACATTTCTATCATATCCCCCCTCAGCCGTCTCTTCTCCAAGGTGAAAAGTCCTAACTTCTTTAGTCTTTCCTCATAGGGGAGCTGTTCCATTCCCCTTATCATTTTGGTTGCCCTTCTCTGTACCTTCTCCATCACAATTATATCTTTTTTGAGATGCAGCGACCAGAACTGTACACAGTATTCAAGGTGCGGTCTCACCATGGAGCGATACAGAGCATTATGACATTTTCCGTTTTATTCACCATTCCCTTTTTAATAATTCCCAACATTCTGTTTGCTTTTTTGACTGCCACAGCACACTGAACCGACGATTTCAATGTGTTATCCACTATGACGCCTAGATCTCTTTCTTGGGTTGTAGCACCTAATATGGAACCCAAAATTGCGTAATTATAGCATGGGTTATTTTTCCCTATATGCATCACCTTGCACTTATCCACATTAAATTTCATCTGCCATTTGGATGCCCAATTTTCCAGTCTCACAAGGTCTTCCTGCAATTTATCACAATCTGCTTGTGATTTAACTACTCTGAACAATTTTGTGTCATCTGCAAATTTGATTATCTCACTCATCGCATTTCTTTCCAGATCATTTATAAATATATTGAAAAGTAACGGGCGGATTTTAAAAGCCCTGCTCGCGTAAATCCGCCCGGATTTACGCGAGCAGGGCCTTGCACGCCGGCGCGCCTATTTTGCATAGGCCGCCGGCGCGCGCAGATTCCCGGGACACGCGTAGGTCCCGGGGTTTTCGGAAGGGGCGTGTCGGGGGCGGGGCCGAACGACGCGGCATTTTGGGGGTGGGACGCCGCATTTCGGGGCGGGCCCGGGGGCGTGGTTTCGGCCTGGGGCATTCAGGGGGCATGGCTGCGCCCTCCGGAACCGCCCCCTGGTCGGGTCTCGGTGCGCCAGCAGCCCGCAGCACGCGTGGATTTACGTCTCCCAGAGGGAGACGTAAATCCATGGATAAAGGTAGGGGGGGGTTTAGATAGGGCCGGGGGGCTGGGTTAGGTAGAGGAAGGGAGGGGAAGGTGAGGGGAGGGCGAAAGAGAGTTCCCTCCGAGGCCGCTCCAATTTCGGAGCGGCCTCGGAGGGAATGGAGGCAGGCTGCGCGGCTCGGCGCGCGCCGGCTGCCCAAAATCGGCAGCCTTGCGCGCACCGATCCAGAATTTTAGAGGATACGCGTGGCTACACGTGTATCTTATAAAATCCAGCGTACTTTTGTTTGCGCCTGCTGCGCAAACAAAAGTACGCGATCGCGCAGTTTTTAAAAATCTACCCCTAAGGGTCCCAATACAGATCCCTGAGGCACTCCACTGCCCATTCCCTTCCACTGAGAAAATTGTCCATTTAATCCTACTCTCTGTTTCCTGTCTTTTAGCTAGTTTGCAATCCACGAAAGGACATCGCCTCCTATCCCATGACTTTTTACTTTTCCTAGAAGCCTCTCATGAGGAACTTTACTCATATAAATGTAACATACTATCATAACAATTTTCAAAAGCCATTTTCCAGTGTAAGTGCCTGGTAATTTCTTCTTCCTGTTAAGCTTCCTGCTTAATCAGAACTGGCTTCTCTTGTGCTATGATGCCAGCAAACTTCGGCTTAGATCCATCATTTTGCGATAAATATAGCAGAAATTGCACCCGTGATAAAAACAGGGGTGTGGTTAGGATAAATTTCATGATACCACTTTGCATAGGTATTTTACTGCAATGTGCATTAAATTTATTGCACCTCTGTTATTTTTACATTACAAGCTGAGAAATCCCTGGACAGGCTTTTATTGCATTTTGGGCTGCTGGTTAGAGAGATTGAAAGAGAAAGGCCTCTAAGGAGGATCACAAAAAAAGTTAACTATTTATACCACTGTAAGAGGGAGCACTAGTAACTCAGGGTGAGATTTGTGGGATGGATTGGTTTCTGGGGGGCAATTTTACATGCACAGTCATACATACCAACTGCACAGTTACCATCAGTGAAGATTTAATGTGATTTGAAGGGAGAACATGGTACAAATCTACTCTTCTTTCACCTTTCATCCCTCCAAATCACATTAAATTTTCACTGATGGTAACTGTGCTGTTTGTACATATGACTGTGCATGTTAAACTGCCTCCTAAAACCCAACTCATCCCCACAAACCTCACCCTGATTTCATAATGCCCCCTCTAATAGTGGTATAAGAAGTTCAAAAATCAGTGGGCCTCTACAGAGGCTCTCTCTCACTCTCCCTCTCCCTCCCAAAACAGAATAAGTCCATTAACGGCTATTAATCAAGTTTACTTACAGGCCGATATAGTAAGGAGCGGTAGGATGAGCTGCGTTAGTGCCGGGCGCACCCGCGGTTGCCGCATGCACAGTTCGGCTCACCTACCGCTCGATACTGTATTTAAATAGCTTGCAAATGCAAGCCGCGTCCAAGAAGCGTCCATGAAGCGTTAGACCCGCGCAACCCATTTTACTGTATAGAGCGCTATACAGTATCCTGGGTGCGCGCGCCTAACGCTTCATGGACACGCTGGTATCTGTCATTTCAAATGTCATTTCAAATGACAGGTACCAGGAAGTGGACGGTTCTTCTACGCTCGGGATTGCCAGTCCTCTCTCCCCTCCTCCCGAAGCAAGGCACAGGGAGGGGGGGGAGAGAGGACTGGTGAAACGACATAAAGTGTAAAGCAACGAAGCGACTTACTTTTCTTGCAGCCCTCCTCTGGAGACGGACATCGGCGGAGACGGATCGCGGCTCCCCTGCCTCCCGGAGGCAGGGGAGCTGCGACGCCAAACGTCGTGACGTCACGCCTTGAACGGCCCAATTGCACGCACAGGGGCCGCTTTCGCCCGTGCAGGCATCCATCTTCGCCGGCAGCTGCCTCCGGGAGGCAGGGAAGCCGCGGTCCGTCTCCGCCAATGTCCATCTCTGGAGGAGAGCTGCAAGAAAAGTAAGCCGCTTCATTGCTACTTTTTTTTTTTTTTTGCTTAACCTTTTAAGTGAAACTTAGATTTTGCTTTCTTCACTATCATTTTCTATGTTGAGAAATATGCTTCTTGCTTTAGAGAAGTCTTTGCTACCGATTGTAAGAGAAATAGTAGGTGTTGTTGAGACAGACGGGAATTTGATACTGCAATATGCTTTGGACCATTAATTTATCAAACATGGAAACTGAAAAAAAGCAAACATGAAAACAATATCTGCTAATCGTAGCAGCTCGTTTTGGAATAGTTGCTTTTTCGATTTTTTTTTCGCTTTTTCCCGCTTTCGTTGCTTTGGGAGGAGGGGATAGAGGACTGGGGCTGCCCTGGAGACCAGCACCCATGGACGCGGCCAGGGCAGGTGAGCGGGGGCTGGGGGAAAGTTTGCCGTGCGGCAAAACGTTAAGGTTAACCGCGTGGCAAAACGGCAGGGTAAAAAAGCGATAGTCGGGGCGTGCATTACTGTATGGGAGGGAATAGCTAATTCAATCGTTTATATCTAATATACATGCCGTGGGCAGAAGGGGTTACCTGGTGATTTGAAGAGGCGGTAAGAATGGGTTAAAGGGGATAGTGTGTCGCGGGTTGGACTAACGCGGCCGAAAAGTGAGTAGAAAGCGGGTTAAGAGCAGGGTAACCGCGGCTGCACTTTACTGTATTGACCTGTTAGGGAATAGCCACTGCTATTAATTGCATCAGTAGCATGGAATCTTCTTAGTGTTTGGGTAGTTACCAGGTTCTTGTGGCCTGGTTTGGCCTCAGTTGGAAACAGGATGGTCTGACCTAGTATGGCAATTTCTTATGTTCTTAAAACAGGATTTATCACAAATCCTGTTTTGGCCATAACATACAGCTATTTCAGACATAATGAGCAGAAAAAAGGTGTAGTTAAATCCTGCGATAGTGTGCATTACATTTAACTAGCCCTCATTTCTATTAACTCCTCCCACTTGATTAAAATTTGCAATTGCATTTCATGATGCAGTGTATATTAAATGTGTTAGGTTGATAATGCCCTAAAGCATTTTGATAAATGATCCCCTTCATTTGCAGTTACCTGAGGATTTTTATTTCTCGTGTTTTATATCCCTTCCCAACTCACTTACCCCAGTCATTTCAGTGACAGTCCACATACAGAGGGTCCTTCCAGAATCCTGCAATCATGGGTCCTCAGTGTATTGCATGATGACTAGGACTTCACCCCACCCCCCACCAAGGACTGCAAACAAGAATGTATTCCTAAAATATTCCAATGCTTTTGTAACATCTTCACAATTCTTGAAGATTATGTAGATCTCAAAACCACATGTCAATGTCTCTTCTGAGGATAGCTGAGAATATAACACTCATTTACAAGAATTGTAAACATTTTACAAAAGCATTGACATATTTTGAGAATACATTCTAATTTTTTTTTTCCAAAAAAGCTAAGAGTTGCTTATACTAGGGTTTTAAACCTCAAAGAAAAATTGTTTGTCAGACTTTTCCCATTCCATCTGGTTTTTCAATTTTAAAAATTCAGATATGGCACAGAGTCACTTTAAAAGTGGCCATTGTAAAGTTTGCACGGTGACCCTAAAGATTACATACATCCCACTATGGATAAGAGATATTTACATTTTTTAACTCTTTGTGCGTCAATGTTTGTGATTTACAGTATGTCAAGCAGTGCCTTTGTTTGAAATTATCTGTGGGCAAGACAGGGACGGTAACTTTCAAAGTCATTGTTAGGGAGCGCTAGGAGAGCGGTCCCATTTCTGAGCGGAATGTGTGTCTTTGGGCCATGGCACGACCCCAGAAAGCTCCAAGGCGGTATTGAGGCAGGCGAGAAGTGTCCAAGCATGGGTGGAATCTGAAGGTTCTGACCCTCCACCGGACCTGCATGCTTCAGAAAGACCATCAACGCAATGGTGGTCTCTGAATGGTCTCCCGACCACTCCAAGCCCTTTCGGACCTGCTGCTGGGAACGGCAAAGGTGGCAGGCCAGAGAGAAGGCGAGGGCAGACAAGGAACTTGGAACTTGGAGACTCAGACGAGGAACTTGGAACGAGGAAGTTCAGGATCAAAGTCAAGTACTAGGTTGAAGCTGCGATGCAGCGCGCCCTACACAGCCCAGCCACGGGACTGGTCACGGTCCATGCTTGATGCGGGGCAGACTCCAGACGGATAATTGGAAGTTGAAGCTGGAACATAGCAAAGATTCAGCAGAAGCCTGCACTGGTGAGCGCCCTAAACAGCTGCCCATGGCTGGTCATGGACCACGCTGGAGTGGAGCAAGTTCTGGCAGAGTCTTGGTCATGGATGGAAGCAGACACAAGGGAATCCGAGGGCCGGAACGAGCCTCAGGGAACAGGACCAAGACAGGATTTGGCTACAGGGAAGGATGACCCTCCGGAGGCTTGTGTTGCAAACTAGAAGAAGGCCTTATACCACATAGCGCACTATACAGCCTCCCATGGGCTGGTCATGCACCATGACAGTGGCACGCCAGGAAAGGTGGACGAGGAACCAGGGGTACAGGACATCAAGGCTGGATCACAGAACATCAGGATTGGATCACAGAACATCAGGAACATCAAGACTGGATCACGGAACATCAGAACTGGATCACGGAACATCAAGACATCAGCAGAGACCAGGAACAGAACAACGAGGGATTCCACGAAGAACAAGGAATGCCAGCAGGAGTGAAAATGAGAAGTCCTAGGAAGGACTTACCCCTTGCGAAGGCAAGGCTAGACTGACTGCAGGGCCCTTAAATAGGGCTGAAGATCAGAAGACACCCAGGGAAGAGTCCAGGTGGGGCCAGGAAGGCTGGCCCTTTAAATCTAGCTGGAAGACTCGGCCCTGCCCCTTAGGGGAAGTAGGCAGGACCATGGACAGCGGCCATGTTTGCCGCTGCGTCGATGGAGAGCAGGAAGGAAGCTGGGCCTCAGGGCAGGCCCAGACGTTAGAGGCAGCTCCCTGCCACAGAAGAGAGACCAAGGGTGGCTCCAGCCACCAAGAAAAACCCGGGGACTGCGGCCTCCGGGTCGCAAATCGAAGATGGCGTCACCAGTGGCTCTGTGCCGCGAAGAGAAGCACCAAGGTCTACGGCTCCCTGCCGCGGTGAAGAGGATGTCTGGAAACGAGCCAGCTGGCTGAAGAGCGAAGTGAGAGGCCTCCCGTGGCTCCGGCCGCAGGAGGAATTGTAACAGTCATGTGGGTGCACATGCGTGCACTTTCATTGGCCCGTGTCCAGGAATGCAGATATTTTATAACATACGCGTGTATATTTGTAAAATAGCCTGACTGCACACATGTGTGCTCAATTTTAAGTGGGCTTGCATCTGTGCGCACAAATGCCACTTCTACCGTGCAAGTGGGGGGATTTTAAAAGGCACACATGCTGCCACCATTGCCCATTATGTTCCTAGTTCGCCCAATTAAGGGATAAGACTTTCAAACCCCCCTAGTTTAACAGCCTTCCTTCCCCCTGTGAGCCCTGATTTTTAAAACCCCGCTGATCTGCCTAGATTTTTTTGTTTTATAAGTTACACATCATCCATAGTAGAAGTAATCTTACACAGCAAGGGACCCCCCTGTGCGCACCAGTGTGCATAAGTATTTTCACGTAAATTTTAGTTTAAAACCGTGGAATACCATGTTCCACCCCTACCACATCTACATCCCTCCCCTTTTTGGAAACTTTTTATTTGTGCATTTGGCGGCATGTACGTGTATATTTGGGCAGCTTTTAAAATCTGCTTGGCGCGTGCCAGCCCAACATAGTCACACATCCCCTAATTTTGGCATGTGTCAGGTTATTAAAATTCAAGTGCAAGAGAGCAATAAAAACATGTATCTCAAAACATCATAGCTGTTTGACATATCAGTGAGGAGAAGCATCAATAATTGGGAATTGTTTAGATAATCATCATACTTTTGAATCCTTCTGTTTTTTTGTCATTAATCAGATGGGAAGAAATCTCTGAGGAGGAGATATTGACAAAGAGCTGCATCACAGAGAACAGAAGTGGATCTTTCATATTCAAACCCTAGAACCCCAGGATTTAAATTCATTGACTTCAGTGCCAGGAAAAATAGTGGAAAGTGTTCTAAAGATCAAAATCCAGAACATATAGAAAGACATGGTTTAATGGAACAAGTCAGCATGGCTTTACCCAAGGTAAGCCTTGCCTCACAAATCTGCTTCACCTTTTAATAAACACGTAGATAAAGGTGAACCGGTAGATGGTAGTGTGTTTGGATTTTCAGAAGGTATTTGACAAAGTTCCTCATGAGAGGCTTCTAGGAAAAGTAAAAAGTCATGGGATAGGTGGCGCTGTCCTTTCATGGATTACAAACTGGCTAAAAGACAGGAAACAGAGAATAGGATTAAATGGAGAATTTTCTCAGTGGAGGGGGGTGGGCAGTGGAGTGCCTCAAGGATCTGTACTGGGACCCATGCTTTTCACTATAGTTATAAATGATCTGGAAAGGAATACGACAAGTGAGGTAATCAGATTTGCAGATGATACGAAATTATTCAGAGTAATTAAATCACAAGCAGATTGTGAAAAATTGCAGGTGGACCTTGTGAGACTGGAAAATTGGGCATCCAATAGGCAGATGAAACTTAATGTGGATAAGTGCAAGGTGTTGCATATAGGGAAAAATAACCCGTGCTAGAATTACATGATGTTAGGTTCCATATTAGGAGCTACCACCCAGGAAAGAAATTTAGGCATCATAGTGGATAATATATTGAAATTGTCGGCTCAGTGTGCTGCGGCAGTCAAAAAAGTAAACAGAATATTAGGAATTATTAGGAAGGGAATGGTCACTAAAATGGAAAATGTCATAATGCCGCTGTATCACTTCATGGTGAGACTGCACCTTGAATACTGTATACAATTCTGGTCACAGCATCTCAAAAAAGATATAGTTGCGATGGAGACGGTTCTGAGAAGGGCAACCAAAATGATGAAAAGGATGGAATAGCTTTCCTACAAGGAAAGACTAGAGGTTAGGACTGTTCAGCTTGGAGAAGAGATGGCTGAGGCGGCATATTATAGAGATCTTTAAAATCATGAGCGGCCTAGAACGGGTAAATTTGAATTGGTTATTTACTCTTTCGGATAATAGAAGGACTAGGGGGCATTCTATGAATTTAGCATGTAGCACATTTAAAACTAATCGGAGAAAGTTCTTTTTTACTCAACGCACATTTAAACTCTGGAATTTGTTGCCAGGGGGTATGGTTGGTGCAGTTAATGTAGCTCGGTTTTAAAAAAGTTTGGATGGAGGAGGAGAGGGTTTGCTTACCTGAGGTAATTTAGCCCAGTCTTGAGGCTTTACCTTTGACATGTTTTCAGTGCTGTGGGTTCTGTTTGGACTTCTGGGGGTAGCAGTGAACTGCCCAGACGCTGACATCAGCCAATCACCTACAGCACCATTTCAAGGAGGAGCCAGACGTGGAGGATAAAAAGGCTCTCCTTTGGTATCTTCTTCGAGGAGTAGAGAGTTTGTTTACCTGAGGTAATTTTGCCCGGCCTTGAGGCTTTACCTTTGATGTGTTTTCAGTGCTGTGGGTTCTGTTTGGACTTCCGGGGGTAGCAGTGAACTGCCCCGACGCTGACATCAGCCAACCACCTACAGCAATGTTGCAAGGAGGAGCCGGAAGTGGAGGATAAAAAAGGCTCTCCTTCGGCATGTAGTTGCCGATGGGTCGCTGCCGAAGCCGCGCGCCTAAGGGGCACACGCGGCTTTGAACGGCTTAGACCGGATTTGCCAGTTTTGCCTAGGATTTCTTGAAGAACTTTGAAATATCCTCAGGTAGGCGTTTTTTAGACTCTCTCTAACCTCCTAAGAGAAGCACTGAGTAAATAAGTAGAATAACCGCCTGACCACTCTGAATTAGACTCTTATTGCTTATTTATATATCTATATAAAATAAACGATATGCCACACACTAAGAAAAAGGCAAAGATTAGGCCCACTCTTGGTGTTTCAACAGAATCGGTTCAGAGAACAGTGTCGGAGTGGTTAAAATCTCCTCAAAGTACCCCTGTGGAGGGATCCGCGTTAGCTGATGTCTCAGAGCGGAAACTTCAACTCATGGTTGATGACATCTCACTTAGTCCGGGGCGCCTGAAATACCATTGCCGCCTGGTAAAAATGGGGATATCCCCCAAGAGATACCATGTACACCTCAACAAGTCCAAGATGTTCAGGAAGGACTGCAAACATCAAAGACACCATCTGAATTGGGAGATATTGATGCCCAATTGTTTGTACCTGACCAAGGGAGTACACCAAAGAATGCTAAGGGATTAGAACAAAATATTTGTCATCAGGCAGGGAATAGTTCAGTGGATAAGAAAAGTCAAAACGTTATAATAAAACCTGGAACTATTACTATGGAAACATTGTGGAACTGTATCGCTAAACTTGATGTATCTATCATGAAACTTGCTGATGTGGTTCATGAAACCAATGTAGTGGTAAAAAGAAATTCTGATGTGTTAGAAACGCAACAAAAGCAGATTCTCAATATAGAAAATCGTGTGACACAGGTTGAGAAAATTCAGAATCTACAAATTAAGGCAGAAGGAGAAATACAAAGAAAGATTGAATTTTTAGAAAATCATATCCATGCCTTAAATTTGAGAGTTATGAATTTTCCCAAAATGGAAAAAATAAGTCCAGTTGAATTATTTAGGTCTTATTTTATACAAGTACAAGCCGTTGAGCCCGTTAAAATGGGCTACATTACATTTAACTCAGCACCCTTCTACACTTTTTCTCCCTCACTCCCCCTTCCCCTCGTTCACTCCTCCCCTTCCTCCACTCAGTCTTACTCACCCTTGGTCTCCCACTGCCTCCTTCCCCTCACTCTCACCTCCCTCCCCTTCCCTCAGTCATTCCCACCTCTCTCCCTTCCCTCAGTCACTCCCCCACCCTCTCTCAATCCCATCCCCTCTCCCTCAGCCCTCCTCCACTCCTTTTCTCTGCTCCACAACTTCTTACCCTTCCACTTACTCACATCCCTGTCTCTCACCTCTCCCTCATTTCTCCCTCTCCCCTCACTCGTTCCCCTTCCACTTACTCACATCCCTGTCTCTTACCTCTCCCTCATTCTCCCTCTCCCCTCACTCTTCCCCCCCCCCTACCTCCCTCCCACACACTCACCCACTCCTCCCTCACGCTCACTCAGTCCCTCCCTCCCCCTCCCTCAGTCCCTCCCTCCCACTCAGTCCCTCCCCCTCACTCAATCCCTCCCTCCCTCTCACTCAGTCCCTTCCTCCCTCCCACTCAGTCCCTCCCTCTCACTCAGTCCCTCCCTCTCACTCCGTCCCTCCCACTCCCTCCCTCCCTCTCACTCAGTCCGTCCCTCCCTCTCACTCAGTCCCTCCCTCCCTCTCTCTCTCTCCTCCCTCCCTCCCTCCCTCGCTCCTGGCCGCCGCTGCCGCCGCCCGCCGCCACTACCCGACACTGCCGCTGCCGCTGCCACCCGCCGCCGCCGCCACCCGACGCCGCCGCCGCTGCCACCCGCCGCCACCGCCGCTGCCACCCGCCGCCGCTGCCGCTGCCACTCGACGCCGCCATGTTGGTTTTTTTTTTTTCTGAGACCGACGTCCTTGCCCGCACATGCGCAGTAGAGCTGCTCTCTACTGCGCATTTGCAGCATGTCGGTCAACCTTCGTTTATTAGGTAGGATTAGGAATACCAGAGCAATGCATGCCCACTATAACAAAAGCTTTCTATTTGAATATAAATACAACAGCAAAAAATAGAGAGCAAGAGGAAGCAGTGGATAGGATTTCAAGTAAACATAAGACAGATATTGATTCATCCATGAATCTCTCGGACTTTTTGATGAAATCTCAAGAGGAAATAAGTATTGAAAATCATGGTACAATGTTAGTAACTTTTGCATTTGTTTCAGATAAGGAAAATGTTTTAAAATATTTTTTCAGGAACAGAGGGAAAACCTTCTATGGGCAAAAAATCTGGATATATCCAGATCTTGTTAAGTCACAAATAAGGAGAAAGAAATTTCTAGCCTATAGGAAGAAGGTGATTGAAAGTGGAGGACAATTCTTATTAAAATTCCCTTGTAAATGTGCTGTAAAATTTAAGGGGCACAATTATTTGTTCACAAATCCTGAACATCTTGGTTCTTTGTTGGGGACTGAAGGACAGGCAGAAGAAAGTAAATGAGGGGAGAATCTACTTTTTCATGATTTTTGTCTATTACAGGGAATTGTATATGCACTAAGTAACAGTGCTTCTCTTATTTTTTCCTTTTATTAATACAGAATATTTGTGTTAAATTGCATTAGATGTCAAGTTATGATTTTCTTTTAAATGTTTCTTTTACTTATATTCTGTATTATTTCTGGAAACAAGATGATCTTGTGTAATGTATAAGTTTAATAATTTAATAAATAAAGAATAAAAAAAAAAAGGTTTGGATAAGTTCTTGGAGGAGAAGTCCATTACCTGCTATTAATCAAGTTGACTTAGAAAATAGCCACTGCTATTACTAGAATCAGTAGCATGGGATATACTTAGTTTTTGGGTACTTTCCAGGTACGTATAGCCTGGATTGGCCACTGTTGGAAACAGGATGCTGGGCATCATGGACCCGTGGTCTGACCTAGTATGGTATGTTCTTATGTGTTTACAACTGTTGGAGCTTTCACAATTGGTCAGTTTAGATCATGTGATTTTGTCCATTCAATAAAATTGTCAGATTAGTAATGACATCTCTTTTAAGTCTTTTCCTAACCTATCCGATTGGTTAAAATTGTTCATGTGATTTGGTTTGTATCGAACAGTGTTCTGACTGGTGAAGCTTCCATTTATTCTTCTGTCTAAATACTACTGCAATGACATTGTTTGCTCCACTTAAAATTTTTATAGTAGGTCATTTACCACTGAAAATGCAGTGAAAATACAACCTTTCTACATGTAAGTTTTAAAAAAAAATGTAAATTGTTACTATGATACATGACTGTTACAGATACAGAAGTGGACCCGTAGGCCAAGGTGGAGTTAGCGTAACCTGCAGGGAGGAGGCCTACAGGTCCCTACCATCGGCAGGCGGAGTTGGCAGGAGCAGAGGCCCAAGTGGAGCTTCACCAATACCAGCCTTCCTTCCCCTTAAGTTGAGCCCTTGGGTATTAAGGCTGGCTGGACATAGGCACGAGCTTCTGTGGAGGTGAAGATCCGAAGCTTTGTAGATGAACAGGTCGCACAGCGGGAAGCACAGTCGGGTCAGCCACAATCTGGACAAGCACAGGCTCTAGAGTCTGGACGCAGCAGAGGGCGGAGGCAGGCAGAGTTCAATCGAAGACATGGTGCAGGCTGTGGTCCAGTCCAAAGTCAAAGCCAGAAGATCAATCCAAGGAAAATGGTGAAGAGGAGGAAGATGAGTGACCACAGGAACATGAGGAGAAGCTGAAGACAGATGAGAGGAAGAATGACCACAGACAAGAAGATCCAGAGACAACCAGACGGCAGGAACCAAGGACAGAAGACATGGACTCACGAACACTACAGTGGAGACAGGTACCAAGAAGCAGGCAGCAGGCAGCAGGAATGCTGGCAAAACATTTCTTCGGGAGGAGTTGACCTATTGCTTGTTGTGCTGGAGGTGGATTCTTGGGCTGAGGTGGGATTGACGCTACCTGTGAGCAGGGGCCCACGGGTCCCCACCGTCAGCAGGTGGAGTGGGCTGAAGCTAGAGGCCACTGGAACTTCACTTATACCAGCCCACATTCCCCTCGGGTTGAGCCTTTGAGTGCTGGGGCCAGCAGGACTTAGGCAGGCCTCGGGTTTGTACGACAACAGAGGATGGTTCAGCCCAGAGACAGCATCCAAGAGATGGAGTGGTTCTACCCCGGACGGGTTACGGAACAGAAACTCAAGCACCAAGGAACAAAGAGTAGCTGTGGGGGTGACTGAACAAAGAAAGGCCGAAGCCTCAAGGGTCCATGTCCAGAGGATAGAGACAAGGGCGTCACTGTCAAACTTGGATGGAAGCTGGCAGCCAATGGGAGGTGTAGCAAGCAACGTAGAACTCTGGACGAAAGAGAGTCTATAACAATGTCATCCGTAGCAAGGTCAGGGCACGAAGAAGGTAAGTGAGGTCAGGCGTAGCAATGGTCAAGGCTTGGAGAAGGCAAACATGGTCAGGCGTAGCAATGGTCAAGGCTCAGAGAAGGCAGGTGTGGTCAGGCGTAGCGATGGTCAAGGCTCGGAGAAGGCAGGTGTGTCAGACATAGCAATGGTCGGGCTTGGAGAAGGCAGTCGAAGTTGAATGTACCAGAGTTCAGGCTTGGAGAAGGCAGGCGAAGTCAAACTACCAGAGATCAGGCTTAGAGAAAGCAGGCGAAGTCAAACGTAGCAGCGGTCAGGCTTGGAGAAGGCAGGCGAAGACAAACATAGCAGAGGTCAATAACAGGAAGTCAATCAATATGAGAAGATGAGACGAACACAGGAACCAGAAACCGAAGACACAGGAACAGGATCAGGAAACACGGAGAAGCAACGAGCACTTGGAAACCAGGAACAGGCAAACCAAGGAGACCTGTGGAAAATCAAGGAATTTATATGATACAGGACATGATGTCATCATCCGGGGTCTGCGGCCTGCTTCCTGCCGCGGGCCCTTTAAAGGTCTCACAGTGACGCGCACGCACGCACGCCTAGAGAGAGGTGCAGCACCACTGGAGATGTCTCTCCGCTGACCACGCGAAGAGACTTGGTGGACAGAGGTGCTGGTGGACGGGAGGAGATGCAAGGCCGGAGTCACTGGTGGACACCCGAGGTTGGAGCCGATGGCCACCGACGCCAGAGAAGAGGAGCTGGGTCCTGCAGACTGCGCAACAAGGTACAAGGGCCGCACCGCGGGGCAGCCATGGGAGGCGAGTGTGACATTGCTGAGGCGGTAATGGAGCATAAGAGGGAGCTTTAAATACAGAGCAGTCCATGACGTCATCAAGAGGCACTGCAGGGAATTTCCTGCTGCGGCCCCTTTAAGAAGGGGCAAGTCCGGCGCATGCGCGCCTAGGGGAAGCCTGAAGCAGCTAGTGGTGGTGTCCCTTTGCAAAGCGCATCAAGCCTGTTGAGACGCGGCGGCTTGCTATGCTTCTACCCGGAGGGGGGTGTCAGCCCTGGTGTTGGGGAATCCCGGATATGGTTCAGGGCTGGAGGTAAGAGCAGCAATCCGTGGCATGAGCCCGCAAACCGCCGAGCTCAACAATGACCTAATTGCATTTTATGGGGGTTTTTTCATAGTAGGCGAAATATTGGCCACATTGGAGTATTGTTAATTTTTTAAAATTTAAAGATGTGTTTATTTATTGATGATACATTTTTAAAATAAAAAAATCATTTCACATGTGAAAGAGATTTTTTTTTTAGACATGATTTTTGCCAACTTGATGTGGGGGCTGTTGTTCTTAATGGGTATCTGAAGTCTTTTCCTTCTGATTAAGGAGTACATTTGTAATTTTGATGGGTTTTGGGGGAGGTGGTGTTACATTGGTCTGCCTAGGGTGCAAGGGTCTGTAGGCCCTTGTAACACTGCCCCACCCCACCCTGTTTTGAAAGTGTCCCTCTTACAGTGGGAGATAAATAGAGTGTCAGATTGTTTCTCTCTCTCTCGTACAGGTAGGTGTATAAATGAGATGTAGTTGAAAAGGCTACATTTCCCCAATTGCTTTACGCACATTTTTTACTTTTGTGATGCCATTTTCATTTCAAGCCCTCAGTAGGGACAAACAGCTAAATTGTTAATACCAAGGGGGAATGATCCTCTGCCCCCTCCAGCACGCTAACATACATTTTACATTACTTTAAGAATGCCAAAGTTTTCTCAGAAGTGTTAACAAGCATGGATTTGTGCTGTTCTTGATATATACCACTCTTCAGTTTTTAGCAGGCAATGAGTAATTTCATGGACAAGCACAGCTAAGCCTGTAATTCAGTAACAAACATTAGGACTATAATTAGCTGTCTGCAGAGCTGGGTGTCAAGGAGACATTTAGCTAGAAATGACTAAAAATGCAAAGTCTCAGCCAAATTCATTTAATTAGGTTGTAATGGCTCAGAAAGAAACAATTTTAATGTTTCATGTCTGAATGAACTTCATTTAATACCGAGGCATTATTGAGAATGCGCATATCTACAGAAACCCAACGACTATGATGTACAGTACTGTCCAATCAGCATAAAACTCCAGTCCTGTCCACTAGAAATGAGTTCTCATTGGCCTTATAAAAGTCAGTGGCACTGCAGTCTCTAGCTACTTGAAACCAGATTTTTTTCCTTGAGAAAATGATGCTGCATTTCAAGAATTCTATCATATACAGAACTGTACTTGGATGGAAAATAACTGACATAGGGGCCGATGCAATATGGTGTGCTGAGCCGAGCGGATTGTTAACGTGCAGTTGGACGCGGGTAAAATAGGCGCTAATCAATCCCCTAATGCAGCCAGGAGCAGGCGTTAATAGATGTGCGCATTGAAAAAAGAATAAAAAGAAAACAAAGAAAAGAAAACAAAGAAAAAAAAATTGACGATCGGGCCCATCACAAAAACCGACGCCGAGTTCATCAGCGTCGGTTTTCGTGGCTGTCCGCCGCTAAGGAAAACCGCCGGTGATAAACCCGGCGTTGGTTTTCGTGACTGCTAAAAACCAATGCCGAGTTTATCGGCGTCGGTTTTCCTTAGCGGCGGACAGCCACGAAAACTGATGCCGATAAACCCGGCGTCGGTTTTAGAATGCAAAGATACCTTAACGTAACACTAACATCTTTTTTTTTTTTTTTTGCCTTTTATGCAGATTTCCCCAAAGAATATCTCAACCTAGAAACTATCCTTATCAAAAGAAAGAGTAGCAGGAGTCACGCTTTATGGGCCAATTCTCTCTCTCCCCCTTGTGGGTTTCAGATCAGGTTTCCTCCACCCCTCGCCGCCCAGCAGACACCAGGATTACACCCTCCCCCAACAAAAAACAGAGCCACAAATATCCACAACCTATTTTTAAAAGGTGCAAAACTCCTTCCCCCTCCTAAATATAAACCGCGTGACCCCTTCACCCACCCTCTGCTGACATGTCCAAAACTTCCACGGGGTGGGGGTGAGAGCACTTATTACACATTGCAATAAACCAACCACTGCCAGAATCGGCGACACCGCTCGGGAGCGGCCACCACAGCCAGTAACCTCCCTCATCCTGCACCCACCCGCAGCCGCTCCCGGCCAGGCTCACTCACTTCGGCTCACAAGCGACTCTAGCCAAGGGTCCACCTCCAATGCAACACTCTGTGGTAGTACAAGGGGCATGGCAGTCAGGCAGAGCATTAACAGTCCAGCCCTTGCGGTTGTATAAGGGCATGGCAGGCAGGTATTGCATCGGAGGTGGAACCTTGGGCTGAGGTGATATTGACGCAATCCATAGGCGAGGACCTATGGATCCCCACCATCAGCAGGTGGAGTGGGCTGAAGCTAAAGGCTGCTGGAGCTTCACCTATACCAGCCCTCGTTGAGGGCTGGTATAGGTTGAAGCCTTTTGGTGTCGGGCTGGCAGGACTTAGGTGGGCCTCGAGGTTAGCTAGAAAAGAAAGTTGATTCAGCCCAAAGACAGCAGTCGGTAGATGGCGCAGTCCTATCCTGGACTGTATTCGGTACTGGAATTCAGGCACCAAAGGAACAATGAGGAACTGAAGGCACTTTAAGCAAAGGAAGACCGAAGCCTTGAAAGTCCATGTCCAGAGGATAGGCGAGGAGAGGCTTCACTGACTAGCTAGGGTTAGAGCCGGTGATGAGTAGAGGTTGTGGCAAGCAAAGTAGAACTCTGAACACTGGATAGTCTGTAGCGTAATCATTCAAAGCAAGAATCAGGACACAAAGAATGCAGGCGTAATCAATCAAGGCAGTGGTCAGGGCACGGAGAAGGCAGGCGTAGTCTGGTGTTGTATATAGGGAAAAATAACCCTTGCTGTAGTTACACGATGTTAGGTTCCATATTAGGAGTTATCACCCAGGAAAAAGATCTAGGCATAATAGTGGATAATACTTTAAAATCGTCGGCTCAGTGTGCTGCAGCAGTCAAAAAAGCAAACAGAATTTTAGAAATTATTAGGAAGGTAATGGTTAATAAAACGGAAAATGTCATAATGCCTCTATATCGCTCCATGGTGAGACCACACCTTGAATACTGTGTACAATTCTGGTCGCCGCATCTCAAAAAAGATATAATTGCGATGGAGAAGGTACAGAGAAGCGCAATCAAAATGATAAAGGGGATAGAACAGCTCCCCTATGAGGAAAGGCTGAAGAGGTTAGGGCTGTTCAGCTTGGAGAAGAGACGGCTGAGGGGGGATATGATAAAGGTCTTTAAGATCATGAGAGGTGTTGAATGAGTAGATGTGACTCGGTTATTTACACTTTCGAATAATAGAAGGACTAGGGGGCATTCCATGAAGTTAGCAAATAGCACATTTAAGACTAATTGGAGAAAATTCTTTTTCACTCAACGCACAATAAAGCTCTGAAATTTGTTGCCAGAGGATGTGGTTAGTGCAATTAGTGTAGCTGGGTTCAAAAAAGGTTTGGATAAGTTCTTGGAGGAGAAGTCCATTAACTGCTATTAATGAAGTTGACTTAGGGAATAGCTACTGCTATTAATTGCATCAGTAGCATGGGATCTTCTTAGTGTTTGGGTAATTGCCAGGTTCTTGTGGCCTGGTTTGGCCTCTGTTGGAAACAGGATGCTGGGCTTGATGGACCCTTCGTCTGACCCAGTATGGCAATTTTTATGTTCTATGTTCTTATGTCTTCAAGACCCAGCGAAACTAATAGCGCTTATCACATGCAAATGCATGTTGATGAGGCTATTAGCTATTCTCCCCAGATCAAAAAAAAATGTGTTCCAACCATGGAACAGCCTCCCAGTGGAGTTGGTGGAGAACAAACAGTATCTAAATTCAAGATACCCCATTTTATAAATAAGATGTGCTGGAAATTATTCTTCTGGAATTGTTTATATGTTATTAATAATCCTTTATTTTATATGTGATTTACATTGTATGTTATTTTATCTATGAATGTTTTTATGTAAACCTTTATGATCTTGTGAATTTCACTTGGAATGATGGTATATGGAAAACATTTAAATAAATACATAAATAAACCTGCACATTTGTATGCTCAGAAATTAACGCCTGCTGTGGGCAGACGTTGGAATGTGTCCCTTTTAAAGTTTCACGGTAGAAACAGCCCAAAAAAGTGTACAGATGAACAGAAAATACTGCTTTTCTGTACATCCTCTGACTTAATATCATGGCAATATTAAGTTGGAGGAACCAAAAGGTTTAAAAAAAAAGTGTGCTGGCGGCCAAGTTAGGAAAAAGAACGCTCAGTTAATGAGCGTCCATTTTCCTAACCCATGGCTGTGCACAGGTTAGGAAAAAGGACACTCGTAAAATTGAGCATCTGTTTTCCTAACCCGCTGACAGCCGACTTCTCCTTGGCGCCCCCTGCCAAGGAAGCGCTAGGGGCACACATGTATCCCTAGTGCCTCTTTGACAGCGCTACCTCCTCATTTAAATATTCAATCTCGGGCCCAGGAGAGGTGCTGGGTGCGTGTTAGGAAAGTGCGCCTGTTTTTCGCGCTGATTTATTGCATCGGCCCCATAATTGCCTACTCACCCCCCACCCCAATTTCTTTAACTCGAGCTGGGAAAGAAGGCTCTATGTCACACCATTATTAAAAAATGAAGGTCTTTATTGGTTTATATGGTCGCAGCATAGGTCAATTACACAAACAATTCAACCATTAAACATATTATCAAACCATTAAACATATTATCAAATCCTCATGGGGTGACCACGCCAGAAGAAAAGGCTGGTGGGTGGACTGGCCCAGGCTTAAACTGTGATCACCTGTCCACTCCCCAGCCTCCGCCCTACTCCCTGATTCAAAGCTGGTGCACCTCCACAGTTGTGGCCCCCTCCCTTACCTGGGTATGGGGTGGCTCTTTCTGGAAAAGGCTTATGAAAGAGAGAAAGAGAAAAAAAGATGAATGTGTATCAGTTGTACAAATGATAGAGTTTGCAATCTGAAACCGAATACTCAATTCTCAAATGGGCAGAAACTCTTAGGGCCGGATTTTTAATCATACGTGCGCGGGGTACATTTGTGTACGCTACCCGGCGCGCACAAATCTCGCTTCCCCTCGCTTCCCCTATCTAACCCGCCCCCCCCAGCCCTACCTAAATTTCCCCCCCCTACCTTTATTTTGTAAGTTATGGCTGCCGACTGCCGGTGCGCGATCCCCCGGCACGGCCGCTGAGCCAAAGGCCTAGGTCCTGCCCCGCCCCCGCTCCGCCCCTTTCACAAAGCCCCGGGATCATCCGCGCGTCCTGGGGCTTTGCGCGCATCACCTGGCCCATGCGAAATAGGCTCGGCGAGTGCAGGAGCGGTTACGCGCGTAAATCCTGAGGATTTACGCACGTAACCCTTTTAAAATCCACCCCACTGCACCTTGAATGAGGGAGTAGTGGGAGTTTCACCATTTCAAAGATAAACATTATAGAAACAAAACACAGAAAATAAAACTTGACAGATTTAGCAGTATTTATATTGCAAAATCACCAGTCTCATAGGAATGCTTCAGATCGTTGGGCTTTAAAATGATTCTAATGAGTTCCCTAAATGTTGAAGGACCTCTAGTATGAATCAAATCACAACAGAAGAAAGGTTTTGGCCTCAAATTGCAATGACAATAGGAAAATTATCTTGGCATACTGAGGGACAGTCTTTGTTAGGTATACTGTAAGAGTCTCATTAATTACTCAAACAAGCCATACTTTTATGCATCATGGTAGCAAAAGCCACATCATTGTTTAATTTACAATAGTGATAAAACATTAAAAATCTGGAATTTTAATAAACCAGTATCACCCATCATTTATTTACAGACTCAGATATTGTCATAAAACATTATTATTAATTAGCATAAAACTACAACTAGTCCAATCTCTATAAAAATACTATTTTGAGGAAAATTTTCAAAGTCATTTACAGGCATAAAAAATTACTTTCCCTCTGTGAGGCAAAAAACGTGCTTATATTTTTAGCTGCATTTGTTTTAAAACAGTGTACAAATACAAAATTTGCCAAGTGCAAAAATCAACTATTTATCAAGAAAAGACATATGTTACAAACTTGTGAAGTGTCACTTTTGTTTCTTGAGATACTCCTTGTCTTCCTGAAGATATGCTGAAATTACCCTCAACATAAAATGTTTGTCATGCTGTTAATTACACAAAAAAAGTATGTGCATATACCGGTAGATTTTAAAACCCCCTACACGCACTGAAGCTGGGAGATATGCTTGTGACTCAGCCCGGCGTGCGCTGCGCGGATTTAAAAACCTGCGTGGGTAGGGGCGAATCTCCCACTATGTTCAAAAAATCATAAAAATGAAAAGCGGGGCATGGGTGGGGTCATGGGCGGGCCGAGCCTGTAAAATGAAGCCAGCAGGTAAGTATTTACATGCAGAAATGCATGCTACAGTCCTCTACTGCTTGACTTAATTTCTGCTATGTACAGCGTGTAAGTCATGTAAGAAAAAAACTAGGCTAGTCAGAAGGCTTTAAGTGTCGGGGCTAATAGGGTAAAAGGGAGGCAAGTTAGCTAGGGGGTTTAATATGTGTCCTCTTCTTTACTGGGGCGAACTGGGAATGAACTGGGGAAATGGGTAATTGTGTGAGTGCCCGTATCCTCTAAAACTCCCTCCACTTATGTGCTTGAATCGCCATTTGCGCGCGGACGCGCACATCAATATAAAATCGTGCACACATGTACGCGCATATAGCCGATTTTATAACACACGCATATATACACGTGTATGCTATGTAATCTCTGTGTCCATGTGCACGCACCCACACGCGGGTCTTAAAGGTTACCTCATATGTTTTATACATGGTAACAGATATAAAAAAGGAGTTGAATTAACATGTTTATAATTTGTCAGCCATAGTGCCAGTCATCAAGGCTTCCATGAACTGAAATTATGTCCTATCTGCCAGTTGTGAGGCACCAGGAGTTGCAGATTTTTGAAAAAAAATACATTCAGGCCTTTGTAGCTGGTTTATGGTTGACCGTATATGCAAGTACAAGAACATCCTGCAATTAAATCAAAATCATCTTTGCTTTGATTTAGATCTGTCATTGATTAAACACTCTAACTCTTTTGTTTGTCCACTCTAACTTCACTGCTTCTGTCCTGATTCACTTCAGGACAGTAGGAAGGGGGGAGAGGAACAACAGAAGGCGAGGTTTCCCTTCTGGCTGTTACTGAGGGGAGGGGCTAGAGCAGGGACTGAATGCAGGCAGGTACCCTGTAGCTTTCTTCAAAGGATTGAACTAAGAGGTAGAAAAGCTTCAAGAAAGTTGATTCAGTGCAGATTGCCAATGATGTGGCAAAAAAACTAATTATGTGGTTTTTCCCATGGCAGCACAATTATGGAAGCCTAGGGGCACTGCCCTATAGAGAAGCAACTTCTTGTGCACTCTGGGGCATTAAGGCATCCTACTAATCCCCTTCCTGCTCCAATTTCAATAATCTATTCTGAGTCAATAGAAATATTGTCTGACACAGCACCAGTGTTTCCTGCAATAGAGCAGTCACAGATATATAGAACACTGAGACCCTGACCTAAAAATAAAGGGGAATGTATAAAACTGAGTACTGCTTTCTCCATTCTCCTAAACAAGGATGTTCCAGCTGAATATATTGATTTCAATGATGTAATAGAATAATTTGCTGCATATTTGTCTGTAAATGATACTGAGGAACACAATGTTGTCAGAAAGTCTGAGAGAATACTTAAACCAATAGTAAAGCTTTATTATAATATATCTGGCGTCCCAGTGGATGTACCTTTAGATGTTATTCATAAAGTATATGTTGAATCAAGACTAATATTGGGGTATTAAATAACATGTGGTTATTGTTCATGCTGTCATTTTTGAAAAATACTGTTACTGTAAGTATAGTATTCTAATAAAGACGTGTAGTAAGGTAGGCTTTATGTATTGGATCGAGTATTAAATGTATGAGTTGCCTTCCTATTGCATGGGGACATGCCACTTTTTCAGATAGGGAGTGATTGTGATTGTGTGCGTGATTGTGGGTAATATGGTCAACTGGCTTTCAGATTACCTTGTATATTGCCACTTGATTTGTACATCATTGGTATTTGATGTGATCTTTTAATATCGTTTAGAAGGAGAGGAGGGGGAGTCTGTTTGGACCTAGTAGTAGGTTCACTATTATCTCAAGGAGATTCAAGGAGAAAAAGGCATGTAAAGATGCTCATTAAGTACTGTGGGTAAAAAAAAAGGAAGAAGAGCATCATGAGAGATGAGAGTGATTGGGATTTTTCTGTTTGGACTGACTAAACTGGACAATAAGAACTATCCCCTAACAGTTGGGAGGTTCAGTGTATGTAGTAAACCAAAGGAGTGCTGATACTCAGCCAGAGGCTATGGGAGAACTGTAAGGTGTTCTGAAGAGGAGTAGGTTTTCAATTCATCCTTTCCTGGGTGAGGTAGTGAAGAGGAGAGGAGGGGTCTGTTTGGACCTAGTAGTAGATTCACTGTCATCGCATGGAGATTCAAGGAAAAAAGGTGTGTAAAGGTGCTCATCAAGTACTGTGGATAAAAAGAAAGAAGAACTTCATGAGAGATGGGAGTGATTGGAATTTTTCTGTATGGGCTGACTAAATTGGACAATAAGAACTATCCCCTATCAGTTGGGAGGGAGCTTATAAACTGCCCTGATTGATTGGATGGAAGAGACTTTAATTTATTCATTGGCATTTGAAATGATTTAGTAATATCAACTGGATTTGAAAAAAATGATTAAAAGAATTGAATTTATAACATTATACACTGAAACAATTAAAGCTGTAAAGAACTTTAATCAATTTCATTATTCATGAGTAAAAGTTATGTTGGAAACCATCCAATGCTTCCAGTGTGATTATTGCTGCTGTGATCATTAATACTGTTTACACTTCTCTTTAACTTGGGGTTTATTGAAAGCAATGCACAGGGCCTAGATGAGAATTCTTCTCTCTGCTCATGGAATTATGGATACTCGGATGAATAAATAGCTTGAGAAGAAAGGCCAAGAGACTTGTGTTTAAGGTGTGGTTCCTGGGGCTTTTATCCGGGATTTTCAGCCCAGGGGTTACCCAGAAATCTTCAGCTGAGTGTGCAGCAACGGTCAAAAAAGCAAATGGGATGTTAGGAATGATTTGAAAAGGAATAGAGAACAAAACTCAGATTATCATAATGCATTTGCATAGATCCATAGTATGATCACACCTTGAGTATTGTGTGTAGTTCTGATCACCGTATCTCGAAAAAGACATAGTGGGCATAGTAAACATAGAAAATGTACAGAGAAGAGAGACAAAAATGATAAGATGGGATTGAAAAGTTCCTTTATGGAGAAAGGCTAAACAGATGAAGGGCTTTGTAGCTTGGGAAAGAGACAACTGGGAGAGAATATGAGTGAAATTTATAAAATCATGAGTGGGGTGGAAAGAGTAAATAAGGAACAGTTATTTATTCTTTCAAGCAATACTAGGACTGTGAAACTAGCAACAAGCAGATTTAAAATAAATCATAGGAAGTATTTTTTTTTTCACTCAGTGCACAATCAAGCTATGAAATCTGTTGCCAGAGGACGTGATCAAGGCAACTAACAAAGTGGGGTTCAAAAGAGGGTTGGACAAGTTCTTGAAGGAAAAGTCCATAAACAGTTATTAGCCAGGTAGACTTGGGGAAAGCCAGCACTTATCCCTGAGAATGAAGTTCAAGAAATAGATAAACTGTTGGGGATCTGTTGGGTACTTGTGACCCAGACTGGCCACTGTCGGAGACAGGATGCTGGGCTCAATGGACCTTGGTCTGACCCAGCATGGTACTTCTTATTTTCTTGTTATATTACCATTTTACTCTTCCCTAATTAATATTGACTGAGTGACACTGTTTGCATACTATGCCTTCAGCAACATGCAAACCTATATCATTTTAGACCATGAAAATTATTTACTGTAGTGGATCATTATCTCCTCGACTGGGACCAGGATTTATCGGTGGTGTAGTTGGCTGGGAAGTAGGAGCAATTCCAGGCTTGATAGTTGGAAAATATTTTGGAAATCTTGCAAACCATGGATAGAGGTATACTGGTACTAGGTAAGGAACAGGTCTAAAAATGGCATGAGGCACAAAATGAGGCATCCTCCAATGATCATTTGACTGTGGAAGGAAAAACAAAACAAGCATTACAACTTTTCTATTTAGCACTGTAAATAGTTACTTCTTTTCTAAAAACATTGTAGGTAGTTAGTGTTGTGCATGACTGCTGACGTTAGTGAATGGATTCAGTTAGATTTGCTGAGATCAAGTATACAGTTCACAGAGATCAGAGCTCAGAAATGTGAAATTGGAGGGATTCTTTTTATCCACTGTGACCCTATCACCTAACTTTCCTTTGATCAAAACACTGTAAGTTCGCTTAGACATAGACATGCACATTCTTATATTAACCTACCTTGTACGACACTATTTGTCTTTCCATCACTGAATAAATAATAAATGGGCAGGGCAATTTTCAGAAACTAAATGGAGGTAATTCATGTATATCTGGGCAAGTTGTCAGTTTGATAATTGCCTAGCCTGTACCCTGGTAAACGTATGAGCGGGGATCAACAATGTACATAGTTGTAACCAGAGAATAAGCAAATAGTCCTAGGGGGGAGAGAAATAATACATGTAGATTCCATTTTCAAATCTACGGGATGAATTTTCAAAACATTACGTGTGAAACAATTAGTATATACACATGTAAGTAGCAGCTGCTTGAGTATTCTGTATTTATTTTCTATGTCAATAATCCGTGAGGCTTTTCAATTTCACGCGCATATATATATGAGTATGAAAAAGGCACAGCCTAGGGGTGTTCTGGGGAAGAGCCAGCATTTACATACGTAAGTTACTATTTTAAAAAACACAAATGTAATTTTCCAAGTTACCTGCTAATTATCTGGCTTAAGTGATATTAAACGTCTTTATTGTGTAGTAAGTACTGGGTAGGAGGTCTGGGTGAACTGGGGGGAGTTCAGATGAAGAACCAGGACTGTCTCGATGATCTGGGTGAACTGGGTGAACTGGTGGATTAATTAGTAAAACTAGTAATTTCTTTGACATGCGCATGTTTTAAAATACATTCTACTTTATTTTCATCGGTATAATATACATGCAAATATTTTTAAAATAGGTAGGAAAAGAACTCGTGTTCAATGCATTGATGTACACTCTTTCAATGCATTTCATATATTTGCATGAAAGCCCACATACATTGTATGTTACGGGGTAGAGATATGCGTATTTTATAAAATATTCATATATCATGACGCAAGTTATAAAATACTAGCATAGGTTTGCACATGGCCGAATATACATGGATATGCCACTGCACACAAATGTTTGAAAGTCATCCTCTAAGGCAAATTTTCAAAAAGTTGCTTGTATAAAAATCAGACCATACATATATAAATAGGGGTAGATTTTGAAAAAGAGCGCGATCGCATACTTTTGTTCGCGCAGCAGGCGCGAACAAAAGTATGCTGGATTTTATAAGATACGCGCATAGCCGCGCGTATCTTATAAAATCCTGGATTGGCGCGCGCAAGGCTGCTGATTTTGGGCAGCCTGAGCACGCCGAGCCGCGCAGCCTGCCTCCGTTCCCTCCAAGGCCGCTCCGAAATCGGAGCGGCCTCGGAGGGAACTTTCTTTCGCCCTCCCCTCACCTTCCCCTCCCTTCCCCTACCTAACCCACTCCCCCCCGGCCCTATCTAAACCCCCTGCTTACCTTTGTACTTCGATTTATGCCTTCTAGAAGCAGACGTAAATCTACGCGCGCCAGCAGATTGCTGGCGCGCCGTCATCCGACCCAGGGGCTGGTCCGGAGGCCTCGACCACACCCCCGGGCTGTCGCCACACCCCCGGTCCCGCCCCCGAAACGCCGCTTCCCACCCCCGAAACGCCGCGTCATTCAGCCCCGCCCCCGACACACACCCTGACACGCCCCCTTAAAAAAACCCCGGGACTTACGCGCGTCCCGGGGCTCTGCGCGCGCCGGCGGCCTATGCAAAATAGGTGCGCGAGGGCCCTGCTCGCGTAAATCCAAGCGGATTTACGCAAGCCGGGCATTTAAAATCCGCCCGATAGCGTATACTCACGTATATGCTATTTTATAAATCTCAAAATACACACGTAAAAAAGGGATGGGCTAGGGATGTTCCAGAGTGCGGCCAACATTTAAGTGAGTAAGTTGCTATTTTATAAGCAATTTACACATGTGGATTTGACTCGCATGTACAGTATTTACATGTGCTCTATCTCTGGAGTAAGTGATAGTAAGCATTATAAAATTGAAATGCTGACTGGGTGGGGGATTTGGGTAAAATGGGTGAGTTGAGTTTGAAGAGTCAGGAGAGTCTTAATGATCAGCAGATGGCCTAGGCGATCTGGTTGACTTATTGGTAAAACTGGTAATTTCATTGCCATGTGTATGTTAGAAAATCTCCTGACTTACACCTGTAAACCAGACTTAAGGGGAATAAATGTGTGCAAATTAGGCAGGTAAAATCTAACGGGCGGATTTTAAAAGCCCTGCTCGCGTAAATCCGCGCATAGGTCCCGGGGTTTTTGGAAGGGGCGTGTCAGGGGCGTGGCCGAGTGACGCGGCGTTTCGGGGGCGGGCCCAGGGGCGTGGTTTCAGCCCGGGGCGTTCCGGGGGCGTGGCCGCGCCCTCCGGAACTGCCCCCGGGTCGGGTCTCGGCGCGCCAGCAGCCCGCTGGCGCGCGTGGATTTACATCTCCCTCCGGGAGGCGTAAATCCATGGATAAAGGTAGGGGGGGGGTTTAGATAGGGCCGGGGGGGGTGGGTTAGGTAGGGGAAGGGAGGGAAGGTGAGGGGAGGGCGAAAGAAAGTTCCCTCCGAGGCCGCTCCGATTTCGGAGCGGCCTCGGAGGGAACGGAGGCAGGCTGCGCGGCTCGGCGCGCGCCGGCTGCCCAAAATCGGCAGCCTTGCACGTGCCGATCCAGGATTTTATAAGATACGCGCGGCTATGCGCGTATCTTATAAAATCCAGCGTACTTTTGTTCGCGCCTGGTGTGCGAACAAAAGTACGCGCTCGCGTATTTTTTTAAAATCTGCCCCTAAATGTGTACATGCGGGCATAGCAGTTGCATGCTATTTATCCAAATAAATTCTGATTTGTCCAGCTAAATCTTGAAAGTGACACTTATCCGGATAAATTCTGACATATCTAGCTAAGTAGTAGCAAAGTCGCTGCTTATCCGGGTGTCTTAAAATGGCACTGTGTCGGGCAACTTTTGATTCTATAGTGCATCCTCAAGATAAGTTAATGTTTTTGGGTCAGTGACTTTCTTTGGACTTAAGTGTGACTCAAATATGGTTTTCCCTAGAGATTTTATTTGCAAAAAGGAAAACTTTATAAAAAAACAACAACATATCAATATGGACCATAAAGTTGTTACAGCCTATAATGATACGTATTGAGGCTGGTTTACATATCGGTCCTATGTACTTTAACAGGCTAATTTTTTTTTAAATAATTAATATTTATTCAAAAAGTTTTCAAGTATAAGAGTACAAACAATAAGCAGACCAATCCCACATAAAATTATGAAAACAACCCCCAAACCTCCCACCTACCCCCCCCCCCCCCAGTCAAGTAAGAAAGCCACACTCTTTTCCTCAGCCAAGGTTTGGAACCCCGACCAAGTTGCTTCAAATGTGTCTGTCCTGTTGTGCTGTGAGGCTGTAAGCTTTCCCATCAGATAAATAACAAATGTTTTTTATACATTGCAGGTTTGCTGGGTGCATTTTTGACTTTCCAGTGCACCGCAAGCTCACACCTTGCTACAGTTAAGATCTGGATGACCATCTGATCCGTCCACCTTGGCATCCCCTCGACTGATGCAGAAAGCAAAAATGTTAATGGATCCTTTTCCATTGTAAACTGTGTAATGTCCTTGATGAGACCATTGATTATATCCCAAAAAGGTATAATAACAGGACAGGACCACCACACATGACTCATCATCCCTCTATCTCCACAGTCCCTCCAGCAATGGTCAGAGGTACGAGGAATCATGGAGCTCAATCATCCTGGGGTATAGTACCATCTCAATTATATTTTCATTTGAAACAGTTTTTATTGTAAGCAAGCCACAAGAAATACAAATCTGATGCACATGTGACACTTAAGCGCACCAGGACAAACAAACAAAGAAGAAAATTACAGCAAACATTTATCATATATCCCCCCCCCCCCCCTGCCCAACAGACAAAGCTATAAATAGTAGTGGAGCAAATTGGATAACACAGGAGACCCCTTAGAAATATATTTATCCCTAGCCAGCCCACAACCTTCAGGGATAATTTAGCACCAGACTCCTAGCCTTTCTGGGCAGAGATTGAATATATTTGTCCCATGCTGATACAAATCTCAGTTTACCCTTGAAATGTTCCATTTGCATTAACATATGTAACCTATTCTTCCATGACCAGTATGCTGGGGCTTCTGAGGTGCACCAGACAGAAAGTACAGCTTTTTCCCCCAGTAAGCATGCATTATAAAGGAAACAGCGATCCCCTTTTCCCACCCCCACCATACAATCAAATAACATTTCTTCAGGACAAAGGGAGATAGAAAACTGTAAAAACCGCTGTAAGTACCTCTGTAGTTTTCCCCCCCAAAACTTGCACAACTTGGCAAGACCAAAAACAATGTCCCTATCATTGGCACATTTGAGACATAAGTCAGATGGTAGCAACCCTGCCCTAAACAACCAGGAAGGAGGAAGATATGCCTGCCTTAAAAATTTATATTGCAGCTCCCTCAAGTATGCATTCCCTAGCAAGGTAGGAATACCGCCAAAAGCGGAGAGCATCTGCTTCTCCATCACCCACAAAGGAATCTCAGCCCTCCATTGATCTATCAAAGGTTCACATACAGGCAAAGCGCGAAGAGTCAAAATGGCTTTATAAAGACGAGATATACTCATCTTCTGTCTTTCGTCAATTTGAAAAAAATCTTCAACTTGCACCTTAAATTCATCCCTGAGATTATTCACTAGAAAGAGACTGCTAATAATGCTTTAGTTGATGATAGGCAAACCGCTGCCCCACCGACATGCCAAAATGGAATTCTGTATCCCCATCCATATGCACTATCTATGCCACATGTCCCATCCCCTTATGCCCCCATTCTACAAAAGATTTACTAGAAATCCCTGGTAAGAAATCTCCATTACCATGTAAAGGTAAGAAAATAGATTCTCGAGAGCTATGGCTAAATCAAGTGCAAAGAAATCTCCAAACCCATCTAAGAGACCTAATAATCCAATGAGTCCGCAAAGCAGCCAGTATGGCAGAGGTTTCCACATGTAATACAAAATGAAGGCCAATGGAGCCACCCCCCTGCTTTCTAAGACCTGGGTATCAAATAACCAATCCTGGAGATTGGCGAAGGTCACAAGCTATATTGTACAGCTCAATATTAGGAATGCCCATGCCCCCTTCACTCCACCCACCCAACAAGCACTGAAAAGGAATACAAGCATGTTTACAACCCCCCCCCCCCCCACACACACACACACACAGTAATCTACACAATTAAGCTCTGGAGTTTGTTGCCAGAGAATGTAGTTAGTGCACAGTTAGTGTAGCTGGGTTCAAAAAAGGTTTGGATAAGTTCTCGGAGGAGAACTCCATTAAATGCTATTAATCAAGTTGATTTATGGAACAGCCTTTACTATTACTGGCATCATTAGCATGGGATCTTCTTGGTGTTTGGGTACTTGCCAGGTTCTTGTGGCCTGGTTTGGCCTCTGTTGGAAACAGGATGCTGGGCTTGATGGACCCTTGGACTGACCCAGTATGGCAATTTCTTATGTTCTTATGTTCTTATAGATCATCACAGAAATCAACCAAATGTCCTGCTTCTGTAAGAGGATAGGCAATACTTGCAAAACATAAAGCCATTGAGGCCATACTATCATTTTGAAAAGGCTAATACATCCAGATATCGACAACAGCAGTAAGTTCCAGCATAAAAACCTGTCTTTTATACCTTTCAACAAGGGTATAACATTCAAATCATAAATGTGAGATAAGTTCAAAGTAAGCACAATCCTTAAATAAATCAAAGAACCATTAGCCCATTTCAATGGAAATGCATTGTCCCACAAGGATTGTACCTGAGGATCAGAAGCCAAAGCCTCCAACTTCGCCATACTAAGTTTGAAACCCAAAAAGGAGCCACAGGCAGATATTACCCCAAGCAGTACTTCTAAAGATTCCAAGGGCCTGGAAACATGGACTAACAGGTCATTAGCAAAAGCCACAATCTTAAAAACCTGACCCCCCCCCCCCCCCAATCGAGATTCTATTTATCCTATCTTCTGCTTGCTCAGCCCGCAACAAAGGCTCTAGAGCCAGGAAAACTAACAAGGGCGAGAAGGGGACACCACTGATGGGTCCCTCTCTGAATCTCAAACTCATCCGTCAAACACCCATTAACCCACACTTGCGCCTTGGGATTAGAATACAGTAACCTTACTACATCCGAAAAACCCTAGAGATCCCAAACTTATCTAAAACAAAAAACAGATATTTCCAATCCACCCTGTCAAATACTTTCTCAGCATTGAAACTGATGAGTAGAAAAAGAATATGTGCAAATAAACTCTGGGAAATAGAAATCATAACTTTATGACCAATAAGGGCCGCATGCCTCCCTTGCACAAACCCCACTTGATGTTCCAATATAAGGGTAGGTAAATGAGTAGCAAGGTGATCAGCAAATATTTTAGCTAATAATTTATGGTCAAAATTAAGCAAATGTTGCGACCATTGCTGCTCGATGTCCTCACTCCGCCCTCTTTACCTCTGTGGTGATTCCCTCTGGGTCTGATGGACGGCTGGCTGCCGTGGCGTCTCCATGCAGTCTCCCTCCGTCGTCCCCGGACCGGTTCGACGTTGAAGATCCACCATGCTGCCTGAAGACCTAGGGCGCGCGCGCTCTGATTGAAGTACCAACAAGAGCACGAACCTCAGGGGTGCCCATCTGAGATGACGTCATCCACTTCCAATATTTAAAGGTCTCTATTTCGCTATCTAACTGAGTTAGCAAGGGGTTGGATTGGGAATGTGTCTCGCTACCTACGGACTACTCCCCCCAAGCTATTCTGCCTCCTTGGACTTACCAGAGGTACCCACTTCTCGGGAGCCTCACTCTTTTTTCTTTACTTTCAGATTACAGATAGGAACTCACTCCTCGAGGGCCCATGTTCCTGGACACTCTGAAGATTCTCTACTGCTTGGAAGCTATCACTGCTACAAACAATTGTGAGTTACATCGCTCTCTCAGAGCTTTCCCTGGAACCAGGTACTCGCTCCTCGAGGGCCTAAACCTTTCCAGTATCTGAGCTTCCTTGAGACCTTATGTGAGTTTTGTCATCTAGTTCTGTTCATGAACTCTGCCTACTCTGCCTACTCACTTTCTACAGTTTTTCAACAGCTCAGCCATCCTGGATTGATGTTCCAGTACCTGAGGGACTACAGCCCTGTCAGGCATATCAGCTCACTACTGCTACCTCTGGTGGTTTCAAAAACCTTTTAATAAAAGAACTAATGTGTGTCTGTCTTCATATTCAAGTCTAGCCGGTGGTCCCTATTGGGATATCCTCCCGGGGGCGCGGTCATCTGCCACTGGCCCAGGGATCCACCCACAATTATATCAGATTGCTAACTCCTCACGGAGATTCATTACAGATTGCTAACTCCCAGCTCTAACACAGAGCTTTCCTAACAGATTGCTAACTCCTATCTGATTGCTCCTCCCATCAGATAGCAGAATACATCAGCAAAGAAATCAACCTGTAGGATTCAGGCAATAACCTATCCTTCCCTTTTTTTGGAAGTACCTTAATCAGTAGGGATGTGCATCGTTTTTCTAATGAATTGAAATATCATATGATATTTCTAAATTCGTTAATATATTGGATAAAAAAAGAAACGATCACTTTTCCCCCCGAATTTTCGTAAAAATAATTTTTCAGGTTAGTGCGCGCTAACGGGAATTAGCCCGCACTAATTCCAGTAGTGCGCTCTAATTCATGTTAGTGCGCACTAACAAAAAAAACCGTTTATTTTTGTTATTTTTTGTTAATTTTTGCTATTTTTGTTAGTGCGCGCTAACATAAGTTAGCGCGCACTAACCCGAAAACTGATTTTTCATGAAAAAAAACCCGGGTATCCACGGAAAAATGAGATTTTCCCACGGCCAGATGAACCCAAAAGTGGGAAAGATTGGGCACCTGATTCACATCCCTAGTAATCAGGGCCTTATTGGTATCAAAGGGAAACTGTTTTACCACTATCAACTGAGTGAGCATAGCTTTAGGGAGGAAGCAAAGTACTCCTTCAATAATTTGTAAAATTCATCCCCATACCCATCGGGGTCCTTATATGAAGTGGCCTGGTCAATCTGCACCTGTACTTCCATAGAAGTTATAGTCGCATTCAAAGCTCAAGTTGAGAGGGTGTTAATCTAGCAAGGAAAGATTGCAAAAAAACTGTTCTCTAGCCTCCAGATCATTTTCCCCACCAGCATACAAAGTCTGAAAAAAATCCCGAAATACCGTACAAATATCAGCCACAGAATTGACTACCATACCTTTAAAGTTTTTTAGGGTAGATATGTGACAAACACCCTCCCTACGCTTGACCAAGGAGGCCAGCAACTTACCAGATTTATCTCCGTGTTTAAACAATTGATATTTATAATAAAACAGATTTCCAGGCCCTCTGATGTATCAGAGAATTCAAAGCCACCAGGGAAGACAAAAAAGCCAACTGATTGGCCAGTGTAGGGGAAGCAGCAAACAAATGTTTGTCCCGCCTCACCTGTTTCTCCAACAACAACAACCATCATTTATCTAACATTTTTCGATGCCAACTCAAGTAAGCTATGATCTCACCCCTCAAGAAAACCTTTGCCGTCTTCCAATAAAGGGTAGCATAGACACCTGTGCCTTATTATTCTCATGGAAGTCTTTCCACTTGCTCTGTAAAAAAGACCTAAACCCAGGAAATCGCCACCTTCTGTCCCCTCTGTTCAACTCCCCCCAGTGAAAGTCAACTCAACTGATCTGAAATTTCTAAGGAGCCAATTACCGCCTAAGTGATCTGAGAAAACAGGACCCAGGAGGCCAATAGATAATGAATCTTAGATTGCGTGGAATGAGCTTGAGAGACATGCATATAGTCCCATTCAGTTCAGTAGGGTGCAAAGTTCACCAGGCATCCAAAAGATCTAGGCAATCACGTAGCCAGGGAATCCCTTTATGTTTCATCATTATCTCTCGAGCAGGACAATGCGATTTATCAAGAGCAGGATCAGAAATAATATTCATGTCACTACCCCCCCACCAAGGCATAACCCCCCACCCCACTCGCAACCTGTAGTTATGAAGGATACCCTGAAAAAATCCATAGTCATACACATTAGGGGCATAGATATTACATAATAATAAAGGCTGCCCATGTAGAGAACCCCTAAGTATTAAAAGCCTGCCCCCAGTGTATTTACTCTGATCCTGCATGGTAAAGTTCAGTGTTTTACAAATCAAGACAGCCACACCAGCTTTCTTGGAACCAGAGGAGGCCCAGTAGGCATCCCCCACCCACCATCTGGCTAGCTTACTGTGTTCCTGATCACTCAGGTCGGTTTCCTGGAGCATGGCAATATCTGCTTTATGTTTTGTCAAATGAGTGCACGTGCGTCTGATTTAAAATACACCTAAGTATGTTCCTAATTTTAAGAGGTTACTCAAACAACCTACTTCTTGTATCTTCAAAAGACTTTGTTGGTTTTTACATGCATATATAAGCAGATTTTAAAACATGCTCGCATGAGGGACATTTCCAGTTTTTCCAATTATTTCATCAGTTTGCCCAGTCAATCTTGAGGTCATCCAGATCTCTCTGGTTCTTCATCATGCATGTCCCCTAGTTGACCTGGACTCCTCACCCTGTCATGTAAGCCCTAAAATGTGAGATCTGCAGACTTGCTCCTCATCAGGAGCAACAGAAAGTTACGTGGCTAACAAGACGATGAGCACTGCGACCTTTGGTTTTAAAATACAGAGTTATGTGTCCTGGAATGCCCATGCCCCACTCCCTTAATTTTTGCTTGCACACATGTATTTACGTGCATAAATCAGAGCTTTTAAAATCTACTTTGCTCGCATTTGGCCCACATATGTGCATATGTGGGCATTTTAACATGAAGAACACTTTTTAAATCAACTCCTAAGATTTTACCTTAATTAATACTACAGTAAAAAGTAACTGGGAGATTTGCTTTTTTTTAGGGTGTGCGTTATATTTACCAGTTGTCTGGATATAAACAGGGTGTCTTTCTGTGTTCATTGTAATATTTTAGATGACAGAGGTCTTGGGCAAACAGACTTAATTGTCAATAATTTTAACATATAGTTAGTTTATTTTATGCATATGAAACCCCCATATTTAGTTCCCAGTCTTAAAACATATATATATTTGTTAATACACTTTTCCCCTTATGTTTCATTTGTTACTTGTCTTACAATTGTTATTTGTAAGGGCCCCGCCCAAAAGTTATTTGTTTTATGTAAACCGATACGATGTGCAAACGGTTATCGGTATAGAAGAGACTTTAAATAAATAAATAAATAAATAAATAAATAAATTTTACTTAATCACATTTCCTTTGGAAATATGCCGATATTAGGGGCAAAACTACACAGATTAGATTGAAATCACAGGTTGATAGACACAAAAAAATGTACATTCTAAATACTGTATGCCTTCACACTAGAGTTCTTGTCATTGCATAGGCAATTTTGAAAGACAATTTCTATGAGTAAAACACTATTTACCTGCTTAAATTGACTTTTACAAAATTGCCCACCTTCAATGCTGGTAGAAATATGTGCATTATTCTATTTAGGAGAGCTTTTCCATTGCCACTAATATTATCCCTGTTTTTCAACTAATAAGGGGTTTTGCATTTTGGAATCCTCCTCTTGTCATGATCAGTTCCCCAGCTTTTGGGGATTGGTTAGCTCTACCACATACAATGTGCAGGGCTGGAGATTTGTCTGATGGTAGATCTCCCATGACCAGAAAACCGTGGGCAGTGACTGCTTTGCTGTTTGGGAAAGAGACTTTGAGCTATCCGAAGAGAGAGGGATTTTTGCAATTTTGATTCCTCTTAGTACATGCAAGAGGAAGAAGAACATTTTCCCACCCTTGGTGGGAAGGCTTTTTTTTTTTGCCTGGACACAGGTTCAGAGAAAGGTAGAGGAGCTATCAGACCATGCACCATAGATAAAGAGATTGGGGCTTTTGTTGTTATGATTTTCCTGATACTATTCATAATATTTTCCACACTTGCATGGATTTTGATTTCTAAACTTAAGTAAATTTTTTTTGAGTTGAACAACACCGCTGATTCCATGATGTGTTTTTGGGGCTGATTTCATCAAGAAGACTCCTCTACGTGTGAATACAAGTTGACCAGAAAGTGAGTGACTGTGATAAGGATCCCCACTACTGTACCAGGTGGTTGAACCTCTGCACCCCCCCCCCCCCTGTTGAAATGAGCCCTGGCATTCCCAGTGACTTATGTGAACCATATTTGTGGAAAGATGTCCAGGATGTTAAGCAACAGCCCTGGGAACTGTGTGACCCTCTTTATTTAGTCCACCCCATGTAAAGGGGATTTCCATCTATAACACGTGTTCTTTTACTAGCATTGGTCCCAAAAAACAGCATGGAAGCCGATCCAATATAGCAGAAGTGCGAACAAAGAGAGTTGATTCGGTGTCAGAATAAACAAAATCTTTATTGGAAATATCAGATGGTGCCCGACTCAGGCCACGTTTCGCCCATCAACAGTGAGCAGAACATTGCCGGTTTATATCAATTGTTTGAAAAGACAACTGATGCTAATACATAAACAAATACTGTACATAAAAAGAATGATATTGGTCCTCTTCACCATTAATATTTTGGTTATACATTTCGGATTAAAGATAGAGGTGTACCTATTCTTGATTTTTTGTTTGTTTTGAATTGTTTTTTTGCATTGACACATTAATATATATGACCCATAGAACTGCATTGAAGCTGTGTCAGGCATACCATTGGGAGTGAACCCCTGGTTTTTATTACAAGTCGATTCTACAGACTAATGGAACAATTTAGATAAATGAAATAATTTTTTAACAGGTTTCAGATGTTAGTTTCATTTTATTTAATTAGTCCTGTGTATTTGGGGGTGGGAGTAAGGGGGTGGTGGTGGTGGTGGTGGTGGGGGGGGGGGAAATAATGCACATAGATTGCATTTTCAGATCTCCACAAATTATTTTTCTGTTCATTTTTCCCTGTCCGAAAAGCAGGTGCAAATACTGTGACTACTTTGCAGCCAAGGCAATAATCAAAACAAAACTATTATTATTATTTCCTTCTAAAATGACTCTTTGCGAAGCTTTCACAGTGACAAATCAACATCAAGTCAGACCAATATTTCTTCTTCTTTTTTTTTTAACTAAGTTCCTGCCACTTTTTGAGTTTTCAACTCAGTCAGAACCAGGGCTGGGATTTAGCCTGATCAGGCAATTTCTTTCCTATCCTGTCATTGCAGAAATAGATCTTGTCCAGGAACTCCACAATCATGGATGCCATTGTATCATGACTGGGACCCACTCTTCCCCAGTGATGGAGAACATTGTCTGCATGACATTCCTTGCCCTTATTAACCAGGAAGTGGGAGACGCAAGCCTGGAATCAGTCAGGTCCCTTCACATGGTAGTGTGCCACCTTACCACTGAGCCATCAGTTGTCCAGTTTTGACATTTAGTATGTGCTTGTTGAAATAAAAAAGATCAAGGTGCTTGAATATGTTTTTACCATCTGAAATTGTTCTGTTTATCTTCTGCCTGATTGTGACATTCAATATACATGTCTTTTTTAAACAGGATGTTTCAGTCCTAGCCCCACAGGATTAGAAATGAAGCAACTTTAATTACCGCTTATCTCCGAACTTATGAAAGCCTTCACCTAATCACTGTCTACGTGATCCCTTTGCTTGGTGCAGTATTATGTCTGGAAGGCAGAATTAGACTGTCTGGGAAACTCATTCCTAACACCTCTAGAATTCAACCAGTGCCAGAGGTTCTACTTTCTGCACCAAATTCTAAATACATATTCTATAAACACAGATTCACTTAAGGGATCTAGTATGAAATTATCATATATGCTAAGATTGCAAAATTTGAAGTAAGGAGATTCCTCTGAATCAATACCTCACTCCTCCACCCCTGCAAAAGCCCCTTATTCTTTCTTTGATTTTTTTTTAACCAGGCCTTCGTCCTTCGGCTTGCATCTCAATCAAAAAGCAGTTTCCAATAAGGCTATAGTGTTAAGAGTTTTCTTTCGTTGTAACCTGGTTTCCCCTAATTTTTAACACTCCTCCCTTCACCATCTAGTCCAGTCTTTGTAGTGACAGTACTCAGCCAAGTGCCATTGATCGTTGCTCCCTTCAGATCTGATTGATTCTCCAAGAAATCCCAGTAGAAGAATCCAGAGGACACCATGGGTCATCTAAAGTTCAGTTTCCATGGGCCCTGCAATCATTTTAGCAGCAAAGGACATACTACATACTTCTCCTAGCAGTCCCAGCAGGGGACTTCAGAGGACTCTATGAGCTATCTAGGATCATCCACAGGCCCCCTGCGATCTTTCCAGCAGCAAAGGACCAAAAGAAAATCTGCATATTTAGTAGCCCCAGCAGAGGACTACAGAGAATACCACAAGGCTTTTAGGCTCAGCTTCCACAGCCCCTGCACTCTTTTCAACAGCAGAGAACTAGAAGGTACATGCCATAACACTGCTTCCTATAAATTTATAACAGATTTGATACACTAGCAAGTAATTGTTTCAAATCAAGTCAATAAGGTGTGCAACCAGTAGTTATAAGTAGATTAATTGTAGTGTTTTGAGGGTCAGTGACAGATAAATATAAATTCAATAGACTAAAAGTACTTTAGATTACTTTGAACATAGCTACTCAGAAATTTTAAACCTCTAACACAACAAAATTATGATGCAGATAGACCAGCAGCGAAGGGGAAGAGGGGGGACTATCCAGTCTTTTGCACTGAGTGCCACTTATATGACTATCTACCAGTTGGCAAGAGGTGTATGTGTGCACGTGGTGCAAAGAGCTTCAAGCTCTCAAAGAACGAGTCCAATCTTTGGAGGCTAGAATAGCAGACCTGGAGGAGCTAAGGATGATACATGTACTTAGAGGAGACCTTCAGAGACTTACAGTAGTAGAGCTGTCCCATCTACACTCTGGCAGCCCCTGTGCTGCTTTGGAGGAGAAAGATCACCTGGCAGAAAAGCATCACGTTGGTGTGACAGGAAGCAATCCTGTAGCTAGGACCTGCCCTCAAGGAGATGTAGTATCCACTAGTATTGAGAATGTGTCTCCAGGGCATGTGCCTGAGAAGGAAGGGTCAGGATGGCCTTGTAGTTTGTGATTTGTTCATTAGAAATGTAGCTAGCTGGATGGCTGGTGGGCCTAAGGATCGCTTGGTAACTTGCCTGCCTGGTGCAAAGGTAGCAGACCTCACGCATCACCTAGATAGAATTCTAGACAGTGCTGGGGAGAAGCCGACTGTCAAGGTACATGTGGATACCAATGACATAGGAAGGAATGGGAGGGAGGTTCTGGAAGCCAAATTTAGGATTTTTGGTAGAAAGTTGAAATCCAGAATCTCTAGGGAAATATTCTCAGAAATACTCCGTTCAACATGCAGGCCCCTAGAGGTGGGCAGAGCTCCAGCATTTCAATTCATGGATGAGATGATGGTGCAGGGAAGAAGGCATTAGTTTTTAGTTTTTTTTAGGACATGGACAATATTTTGGGAAGAGGGTTTCTAATCTGAAAAGATGGGCTACATCTTAACCACATTGCTGGCGCTGACCTGTATTATGGAGATAGAGCAGTTTTTAAATTAGTACAAGAGGGAAAGCCAAGAGTCACTCAACAAAGCATGGCTCAGAAGGAGGTATTTTTGAAGAATACTAGAGAAGGGGAGTTAGAGCATCCTGATAGAGGGGCTGTGCCTATAAGTAAAGAACAGATTGACTTAAAAGATTCCAAATTACCCCTGTTAACTGCTAGGAAGGTTGTAATTACAAATTTAAAAATGTACCTTGAAATGTCTGTATGCTAATGCTAGAAGTCTAAAAAGTAAGATGGGAAAGTTAGAATGTATAGCACTGAATGAAGTGGTAAAAAATAATGGCATCTCTGAAACTTGGTGGAAGGAGGATAACCAATGGGATAGTACTGTGCCAGGATACAAATTATATTGCAATGATACAGTGAAACAGCTTTTTGGGGGTGCAGCACCTTATGTCAGGGATGGCATAGAATTCAACAGGAGACTAAATGCACAGTAGAACCCAGGGATGTGCAGAGCAAAATTTTATGTTCATATTTCTTATGTCCGAAAGGGGGTCCCACTTGCGGCCAATATGGACATAAAAAAAATCCAATGAGTTGGGTATATGTACATATGTGCAAAAAAAAAATTTAAACCCCCTCACCCTCCTTAATCCCCCCCCCAGACTTACCACAACTCCCTGGTGATCGAGCGAGGACGTCATTTCTGCAATCCTTGGCGAGAAGCATGTGACGTCGGCGGCACGTCGAGTGACGCCGGCGTCACGTGATTCCCGGCAAGTTCGCGCCGGACGGCGAGTTCGGCCCAAAAAGAACTTTTGGCCAGCTTGGGGGGGGTCAGGAGGCCCCCCCAATCTGGCCAAAAGTTCTTTTTTGGCCGAACGAGCCGTCCGGCGCGAACTCGCCGGGAATCACGTGGCGCCGACATCACTGTCGAGTGACGCCGGCGTCACGTGATTCCCGGCGAGTTCGCGCCGGACGGCTCGTTCGGCCCAAAAAGAACTTTTGGCCAGCTTGGGGGGGGGTCAGGAGGCCCCCCCAAGCTGGCCAAAAGTTCTTTTTTGGCCGAACGAGCCGTCCGGCGCGAACTCGCCGGGAATCACGTGGCGCCGACATCACTGTCGAGTGACGCCGACGTCACATGTTTCTCGCCAAGGATTGCAGAAATGGCGTCCTCACTCCTCGCTCCATCACCAGGGAGTTGTGGTAAGTCGGGGGGGGGGGATTAAGGAGGGTGAGGGGGGTTATATTTTATTTTGGCTCAACAATCGCGATTTCCCACATATCCAACATATCTATGTTGGATATGTGGGAAATCCGATCGTTTATGTCGAATCAATTTTTTAAGTTAAAAAAAAATATGAGTAGCGTTTTACTAATGCGGTCAATCCGAATGCACACCCCTAGTAGAACCTTTATGGGTAGAAATCCTATGTATGATGGGAAACATTATAACAATTGGAGTATACTATCATTTGCCTGGCCAAAATGAACAGATTGATGAAGAAATGCTAAGAGAAATTAGGGAAGCTACTAAATTTGTCAGCATAGTAATAATGGGAGATTTCACTTACCCAAAGAATATTAACTGGGTAAATGTTACATTAGAACAGGCTAGGGAAGAAAAGTTTCTAGATGAAATAAATGACTACTTCATGGAGCAGCTGGTCTGAGAACCGACAAGAAGAGGAGGCATTTTAGACTTAATTCTTAGTCTTAAGAAGTGCAAAGTAATGCCAAGAATTGCAAAGTCAAGCATCTGGGATGCAGAAATTCAAAGGAGTTATACTTTATTGGGGGGGGGGGGGGGATGGGGGGATGAGATGTTGATGTGCATGTACTGGGAAAGAGACCTTGGGATGATCTGAAAGGGGCAAAGCAATGTGGTAAGGTAGTGGCTAAGGCCAAAAGAATGCTGGGCTGCATTGAAAGAGGCACAATCAGCAGAAAAAAGAGGTACTATTGCCCCTATACAGGTAATTGTTGACGCTCATCTGGAGTACTGTGGTCTGTACTGGAGGCAGTATTTTAAAGAGGATAGAGACAGGATTGAAGCAGTCCATAGAAAGGCAATCAAAATGGTATGGAATCTGCATCAAAAGCCATATGAGATGAGAATGAAGGACCTAAATATGTATACCCTGGAGAAGAGAAGGGACAGGGTGGATATGATGCTGACATTCAAATATTTGAAGGGTATAAATGATGCATGGGAAATGAGCCTTTTTCAATGGAAGGACAGCTGTAGAACTGTGAGTCATAATATGAAGATCCAAGGGGGTAGACTCAGGAAAAATGTCAGAAAAAATTTCTTCATGGAAAGGGTGGTAGATACATGGAATACCCTCCTGGTAAAGATAGTTAAGATGAGAACTGTAATAGTATTCAAAACATTTGGAATAAACACAGAGGATCCCTAGTGGCTAAAGGAAAGAAATGAAGATAAAGTATAACCTGCATTGGGGTAACCCACATGGAGCCGCAGTTACTACACTAAACAGAAAAAAATAAATTAAAAGAATAAATAAATAAAGCTTGCTGGACAGACTGGATGGACCATCACACATTGGATGGAAAATTATAACAGGAGTTGGTTGGACCATTAGATTATTGAGGGGTTAAAGGGGCATGTAGGGAAGTCAAGACCATAGCGGAAAGACTAAATGAAATCTTTGCTTCAGTGTTTACTGACAAGGATGTTGGGGAGATACCCATGACAACAATGGTATTTAATGGTGATAATTCAGAAGAACTGAAACAAATCACGGTGAGCCTGGAAGATGTAATAAGGTAGATTGACTAAAGAGTGGCAAATTGCCTGGACCAGATGGTTTTCACCCCAGAGTTCTGAAATAAATAAAAAATGAAATTGCAGATCTATTATTAGTAATTTGTAACATATCATTAAAATTGTCTATTGTACTTGAAGATAAGAGGGTGTCCAATATAATGGCAAACGTTAAAAAGGTCTCCAGGGTGATACGTGAAGCTATAGAAAGTTGAGTCTGACTTCAGCACTGGAAAAAATCGTAGAAACTATTCTAAAGAACAAAATCACAGAACTTATAGAAAAACATGGTTTAATGGGTCATGACCAGCATGGATCTACACTAGGGAAGTCTTGCCTTACCGATATGTTACATTATTTTGAACAGATTAATAAACATGTAGATAATAATGAGCCAGAGGATATAGATGCAGATTATAAAAGGCTTACACGTGTAACATACGCGTGTAATCCTTTAAAACTCCTGCGCACGCCGAGCCTATGTCCCGGGACTTTGAAAAGGGGGTGGGAAGGGGGCGGGGTGCTGGTCTGGCAGCTGTGCCGGGGGATTGCATGCCAGCAGCCAACCGGCACACACAAGTTGGCAGACATAAAGAAGAGAGCAAAGGTAGGGGGGGATTTAGCTAGGGCTGGGGGGGCGGGTTAGATAGGGGAAGGGAGGGGAAGGTGGGGGGGAGCGAAAGGAAAGTTCCCTCCGAGGCCGCTCCAATTTCGGAGCGGCCTCAGAGGGAACAGGGAAAGCCATCGGGGCTCCCCTAGGGCTCGGCGCACGCAAGGTGCACAAGTGTGCACCCCCTTGCGAACGCCAACCCTAGATTTTATAACATGCACGCGTATGTTATAAAATCGGGTGTAGATCTGTGCGCGCAAGGTTGCACAAATCTATGCCCACTCATACCTATTAAAATATGGCACATAGTGTATTTGGATTGTCAAAAGGTTTGACAGACTACTGGCAAAATTGAAAAGTTAAGGGATAGGAGATAATGCCTTATTGTGGATTGCAAACTAGTTAAAAAATAGGAAACAGAGTAGAACTAAATGGTCAGTTTTCTCAATAGAGAAAGGTATACATTGGAGTGCCTCAGTGATCTGTATTGGGGCTGGTTCTTTCTAGTGTATTTATAAATGATATGGAAAAGGGAACGAGTGAGATGGTAACATTTGCAGCAACACAACATTTTTCTGAATTGTTAAATCACAAGTGGATTGTGAGAAACTGTAGGAGGATCTTGTGAGATTGGGAGACTAGGCATTCAAATGGCAGATGAAATTTAATGTGGACAAATACAAATGATTCACATAGGGAAAAGTAACCAGTACTATAGTTAGATGATTAAAAGTTACCACCCAAGAAAAGAATCTGGGCATCATTGTGGACAATACTTTGAAATCCTTAGCTCAGTGTGTGGAAGAGGCCTAAACAGCAAACGGAATAGTAGGAGGGTATGATACTCATCCTAGTGCTCACTAATGGGGATAATATCTCTAATATTCAGACAGATGCCACCTGAGTACCAGTGATCATCATTTGGCCTGGTTTGATATTGCAAATAAGATACAGAGAAGTCACACAAAGACCCGAGTTCTGAATTTCAAAAATATGGGCTTTGACAAAATGGGGATGTATCTGGAGAAAGAACTAAAAGACTGGGAGAAAATGAGTAAGGTAGAACAACAGTGGGCCAAATTAAAACGAACTATTAAAAAGCCAACAAATATATGTGTTAGAAAAGTAAACAAATGTACAAGGAAAAAGAAACCAATTTGGTTCTCAAAGCAGGTAGCTGAAAAATAAAGGCAAAAATAAAGCATTCAGGAAGTATGAAGGATCCCAAAAAGAGGAACACAGGGAACAATACCTGGTGAAACTGAGGGAGACAAAAAAAGAAATCAGGAAAGCAAAAGGTGAAGTGAAAGAAAGGATTACCAAAGAGGTAAAGAGAGGAGACAAAACATTTTTTTAGATATATCAGAAAAAGAAGGAAGGCCCAAAGTGGTATTGAGAGATTGAAAGGTGATAAAGAGCAAGGTGTAGAGACAGACAAAGAAATGACAGAAATATTAAACAAATTCTTCAGTTTTTTGTTCACTAAAGAAGGCCCTGGAGAAGGACCATTGCTGGTTGACAAGACCATAGATGAGAAAGAGGAAGACAGAGCTCCTTTTACAGAAGATGATATATGGGAAGAGCTAGGAAAACTGAAAATGGACAAGGCCATGGGGCCGGATGAGTTACATCCCAGGATACTACAGGAGCTTAGAGATGTACTGGCAGGTCCACTGAAAGACCTGGAAATTGAACTGGTGCCACGAGACTGGAGAAGAGCGGTTGTGGTCCTGCTTCATAAGAATGGTGGCAGAGAGAAAGCTGGAAACTACAGGTTGGTTAGTCATACCTTGATGCTGGGAAAATTAATGTAGATTCTGCTGAAAGAAAGAATAGTGAAGTATTGACCATCCAGTAAATTGCTGGATCCAAAGCAGCATGGATTCACCAGGGGAAATTCCTGTCAGACAAATCTGTATGATTTTTTTGACTGGGTGACTAGACAATTGGATCGAGGAAGAGCACTTGATGTGCTTTACTTGGATTTCAGCAAAGCTTTTGATACTGTCCTGCATGGGAGGCTTGTGAATAAAATGAGAAGCTTAAGAGTCAGCACCAAGGTGGTGGAGTGAATTGCAAACTGGTTGACTGACAGTGAGTAATGATAATGGAAGCTAATCTGAAGAGAAAACAGTGTTAAGTGGATTGCCACAAGGATTGGTAATAGGACTGTTCCATGTTTTCGTGAGCGACATTATAGAAGGGATAGAAAGTAAAGTTTGTCTATTTGCAGATGATACTAAGATCTGCAACAGAGTGGACACACCTGAAGGAGTAGAGAGAATGAAAAGTGGTTGAAGATTTGGCAGCTGGGATTCAGTGCCAAGAAGTGCAGAGTCATGCATCTGGGATACGGTAATCCAAAAGAGCTTATGTCATGGGGTGGTGAAAGATTGATGTGCACGGACCAAGAAATGAATCTTGGGATGATAGTCTCTGGCATTCTGACGGTGGCAAAGCAATGTGACAAGACAATAACTAAAGCCAGAAGAATGCTGGGCTGCATAGAGATAGGAATAACCAGTAAGAAAAAGGAGATGATAATGCCCTTGTACAGGTCCTTGGTAAGGTTTCACTTGGAGTACTGTGTTCAGTTCTGGAGCCTGTATCTCAAAAAGGATAGTGACAGGATGGAGGCAGTCCAGAGAAAGGCGACCAAAATGGTGTGGGGTCAGTATGGGAAGACTTATGAAGAGAAGCTGAAAGATCTAAATATCTATACCCCGGAAGAGAGTAGATGCAGGGGAGATATGATACAGGCTTTCAAATAACTGAAAGGTGTTAATGATGCACAAACTTCAAACCTTTTCTGTTGAAAAGAAATCAGTAAAACGAGGAGTCCAGAAACAAAACTCCAGGGGGAACGACTCAGAACCAACACCAGATGCCTGGAATGCCCTTCCAGAGGAGGTGGTGAAGACAAAAACAGTCAAAGAGGTCAAAGTGGCATGGGATAAACACTGAGGATGGAAATGAAGAAAAGGATCCATGGGGGTATCTTGCTGGTGATGCAGTTACAACCCTTAATCAATAAGCCTTGATGCTTTTGATGCAACTGCAACATTACTCTCCATTTTAATGACTGGGGAAAAAGGGGAATTAGATTCAGACAACAACCATCGAGGCCCAGACTTGTACAATCTGGGGAAATGATAAGCATGGGGGTAACTTACTTGGAGCAGCAATTACTAACTATAACAGAAGACGAGAGATTATTACCCTTAACCAATAAGCCCAAAAAAATCAAAGTTGCAGCCAAACAGGGAGGTTCAGTGGGAGCAGTGCTTACCCCCTGTCTCAATTCAGGCAACCAATAGAAGCAGCCCCAACACCCCCAAAAGTTAAAAAATTTGAAAAAAAAATCCCATATGGCAACAACCCCTAGCCCCCCGCCCCCCATTCATGTAAAAAAAAAATCAGCTTTGGGTCTCTGCCCCCCATCCCCACAAGTGACAACAATTTTCTCTCTGTTCCCCCTTCCCACTCCACCCCCAAGTGACAACAATCCTATCCTTGTCCCTCCCTTCCTAGCCCCTTCCCCCCCAAATGACAGTACCAGTGATAACCCTCCTGTTTAGAAAGAAAAGAAGTGGTCCCAGGCCACATCCTAGCCCACCCCTCCTTTCTACTTCTACCCCCCAAAAGGAAAAAGAATAAGTGTACCAGTCCCCACCATCCCCACACACCCCTGTACCTAAAAGAGGATCCCACGTTGGGGCCAGGTGCAGCCTTGTACTGGCTCTTGGGGGGGGGGGGGTAGGGGAAGGAGGTGTGAGTGAGAGGGAAAGGGGAGAAAGAAAAGGAATCCAGTGGAAGCACTGAGAGGAGAGGATCACCTTGATGGTGGTTGGAAAGAACCAGCAAGTACTGCTTAGGGAAATTTTTAAAACTTTAAAGTATTGGGGAGAAGTAAACTATTGAGATATATTATTTAGTGTGTTCATGTGTTTTGTTTTAAATAGGTAGTCAGAAAGGCAGGCACCCCACAAATCAAAATGGCGTTCCACTGCTAATGGCTGCATCTACTAGACCAGCGCTTCTCAACCAGTGTGTTGCCAAGCACCAGCAGGTATGTCGCGTGCTCCTGGTCTCTTCCGCTGCTCTTCCTTCCCTGCTGCCGTTGCTGCCAGGCTAACAGCACGTTCAAGCCCAATGGGAATGGCAGCATTGTTAGAGGAAGCTGTGGCACCCGTGGCTGGCCTTTTCTTCTTCCCACGCCTGCCCCAGAACAGGAAGTGATACGCAGTGCAGTGCGTGGGAAGGGGAAAGAACTGTGCCGTGTGGAAAAGTAGCGGCAGCGGCGGCAGCAGTATCGGCTCCCGAGCAGTAGGGTGGCCCGGAGCAATCGAAGCAGCCGGCAATCGGCAAAGGAGACAGCAGTATAAGCCTCCCGTAGCCGATGGGATTCTTCTTTCTTGGCCTGCAGGGGCTGGAGGAGGCTGCTGCAGCTACCATTTGTGCTCCGGGGGGGGGGGGGGGGGGGAGGGAGGGAAAGTGAGAGAGAAAGAAAGAAGACAGCCAGCCTGTAAGTGAGAGAATGTGTGTGTGATTGAGAGCATGTGTGTAACTGAGAGCATGCATTTGATTGAGAGCATCTGTGTGATTGAGAGCATGTGTAATTGAGAGCATGTGTGTAAGTGTGTGATTGAGAGAAACTGGTCAGAGAGGTGATGTGTGTATATGTGAGAGACAATAAAAGTGACTGGTCAGGGAGATGACTGGAGTGTGTGTGAGAGAGTGCGAGATTGGTCAGGGAGGTGACTGATGTGTGTGTGTGTGTGAGAGAAAAAGTATGGAAGTGAGAAATCTGGGTATGTGAGAAAGCATGGGAATAAGAAGCCTGGTTTTGTGGGGGTATGTGTGAGTGTGTGTGTGAGAGAGAGAGAAAAAGCATGGAAGTGAGAAATCTGGGTATGTGAGAAAGCATGGGAATAAGAAGCCTGGTGTTGTGGGTGTGTGTGTGAAAGAAAGCATGGGACTGAGAAGCCTATATATGTGAGAGAGAGAGCATGGAAGTGGGAAGCCTGTGTGTGTGTGCATGCATGAGAGAGAGACTGGTTGGTAAGGTGACGCTGTGTAAGAGAGAGAGACTGGTGTGTGTGTGTGAAAGAAAGTGATTAAGGGAATGAGAAGCCTGTGCATGTGGAGACAGCGAGCATGGGAATGAGAGAGAAACTGGTGCGTGTGTGTGTAAGAGAGAGAAAGTGATTATGGGAATTAGAAGCCTGTGCATGTGGAGAGAGTGAGCATGGGAGTGAGAAAACTGGGTGTGTACGTGAGACACAGTATGGGAGTGAAAAGCCCGTATATTTAAGATAGAATACAGGAGTGGGAAGCCTATGTGTGTGTACGGCATGACAGAAACTGTTCAGGAAGGTGACTGGTGTGTGTGTCAAAGACTGGTTGGGAGATGATTGGTGTGTGAGAGACAGAAACTAGTCGTGGGGGTGTGACTGGTATGGTGTGTGTGTGTGAGAGACAGAGAGATTGATCATGGGCCCTAAGGAAGAGGACCATGAGTATAGAGCTCAGCCACTACTGCTGCTTCTGGTGTGTGCTATGACCTGTATGGAAGAGGACAGGAGTAGGAGAGCTGCTGGAGGGGGTAAGTAAAGGTGGCTTTTTAAGTTTATCTTTCTTGATTGACTGACATTTTAATTATTTAATATTATGTGATGTGTCTGCTTTTTTGAAATATTTTATTGGTGTTTAGAGAATTTTTAATAGTTTTTATGAGTTTTTAATTGTTGGATGTTATTCTGTTCATAGCTGTTTTGAAACATTTATTCTGCTTATTAGTATAGTTTTACAATTATTTCTGTGTGGGGATCTATAGCTGCTTGCTAGTTCTGTTTTCCTAATAGGAGGTGTATTGGTGTTTAGGGCCTGATTTAATATTTGTAGTGTTGCCTTTTCATAGATAGGGTTGTTACTGGTTGAGTGCATTCCATAATACAGGTGTAACTGTGTGCAGATTAGTTTATGTACATAACTGCAGATCCTGGGAGTATGGTGTTAGGATTCTGTCTGTTATGTAGCCTCCCTGCCACCAGATGTCCTCAGGGAACTACATCTGTTCTTATTCCAATCATGGTCTCCATGGTCCCATGACTCAACAGGACTCAGCCTACTTAACTCTGCCTCTTGCAAAGTCCAGTACCTTGTCATCAAGTCTACTTGGCTCCCTGCTTGGTTCCATTCTACCTTCTGTTACTCTGTGGCCTTCGGGCCTTCCAGTTCTACCTTGCCTAGCCTTGCGATCTTCTAAGGCCTTCTGCCTAGCCTTGTGGACTTTTCAGGCCTTCTGCCTAGCCTTGTGGCCATTTTAGACCTTCTGCTTAGCTCTGTGGCCTTCTCAGGCCTCCTACCTAGCCTTGCCTTGTGACCTTCTCAGGCCTTCTATTTAATCTGCTACCTTTGTGCCTCTGTTTTCCTCACTCTCTGTTCTGTCTAGTTCTGTCCTAATCTACCTTGCCTAGTTGTGTCATTATCTGGGCCTGTCCTTTCCTTGTTCACAGCCTTGCCTCAGACTCCAGCTTTGCCTTGCCTCAGACTTCAGTCCTGCACTGCCTAAGACTCCAGTCCTGCACTGCCTCAGTCTCCAGTCCTACACTGCCTCAGACCCCAAGTTCCAGTCTGCACTTCAACTCCAGCCACAGCCTAAGTTCTGCTGGCCACCAAATCCAAGGACCCAACCTGCATGGGAGGTGGCTGGTACAGGTGGAAGATTCCCTCTGCTCTGCCCTGAAGTCATGGACTGCTCCCATGGGGATTCCCCCAGCCCTAGCCAGGCCTCTAGTTCTGACAATCAGTGTGGACCTACTGGCCACTAGATGGTATACAGGTACTATAAAACAATGGACTCTATCCTCAAACATAGGAAACTATCTGATGTGGGAGGTCAAAGGGTTGTGCTATTTTTTCCTAGCTAAGGAAGTTCACACAAAGGACAAGAGGTATTACAGGTTGGTTAGAAGACAGGAAACAGAAAGTAGGATTAAATGGTCAATTTTCTCAGTGGAAAATGGTAAATAGTAGGGATGTGAATCGTTTTTTAACGATTAAAATTATCGTCCGATAATGTTAATATCATCTTAAATCGTTATAGAACACAATACAATAGAAATTCTAACGATTTATCGTTAAAAATCGTTAAATCGTGTTAGTGCGCACTAACGGGAGTTAGTGCGCACTAACTGAAAATGATACAAATTGACACTTTCCAGGTCAGTAAAGGTCAGTTAGGAATGAATATGTGTTCCTATTGGCTGGCTGCCCTCTTATCTATTGATGTTAACCAGGTTCCCACTGAGGTGATGGTTGGGGGGATGGGAAATGGAAATGGAAACTCAGGAACACTAACAGAAAATGATACAAATTATTGACACTTTCCAGGTCAGTAAAGGTCAGTTAGGAATGAATATGTATTCCTATTGGCTGGCTGCCCTCTTATCTATTGATGTTACCAAGGTTCCAACTGAGGTGATGGTTGGGGGGATGGGAAATGGAAACTGTTGGTACTTGACAAAAAAAGTAATGTGATCAGTCAATATGACTAGAACCTGTGCCCTATTCCTGATACCAGGGGTGTTGTGATCTTCCTGCACTCGGTGCCCTATCCCTGATACCAGTCTGAGACAGCTCCCTCCCTGCATTACTAGTGAGAGGCTGGCTTCACAGACAGGGGGGAGCTGCCTGACCCTCACTCCTGACTTCCCCCATGTCCCAGCCAGTGAATGGTGTGTGGGTGAGGGGGGGGGGGAGGGGAGGATGGTGAAGTCTGAGACAGCTCCCTCCCTGCATTACTAGTGAGAGGCTGGCTTCACAGATAGGGGGGAGCTGCCTGACCCTCACTCCTGACTTCCCCCATGTCCCAGCTAGTGAATGGTGTGTGGGTGAGGGGGGGGGGGGGGAGGATGGTGAAGTCTGAGACAGCTCCCTCCCTGCATTACTAGTGAGAGGCTGGCTTCACAGACAGGGGGGAGCTGCCTGACCCTCACTCCTCCGGGGTATTGTGATCTTCCTGCACACAGTGCCCTATCCCTGATACCAGGAGTGTTGTGATCTTCCTGCATGCAGTGCCCTATCCCTATTAATACCAGGAGTGTTGTGATCTTCCTGCACGCAGTGCCCTATCCCTAACACCAGGGGTGTTGTGATCTTCCTGCATGCAGTGCCCTATCCCTGATACCGGGATGTGTGCAAGAAGATCACAACACCCCCGGTATCAGGAATAGGGCACTGTATGCAGGAAGATCACAACACCCCCGGTATCAGGAATAGGGCACTGTGTGCAGGAAGATCACAACACCCCTGGTATTAGGGATAGGGCACTGTGTGCAGGAAGATCACAACACTCCTGGTATTAATAGGGATAGGGCACTGTGTACATGAAGATCACAACACCCCTGGTGCCAGGGTTAGGGCACTGTGTGCAAGAAGATCACAACACTCCTGGTATTAATAGGGATAGGGCACTGTGTGCAGGAAGATCACAACACCCCTGGTGCCAGGGTTAGGGCACTGAGTGCAGGAAGATCACAACACTCCTGGTATTAATAGGGATAGGGCACTGTGTGCAGGAAGATCACAACACCCCTGGTGTCAGGGTTAGGGCACTGTGTGCAGGAAGATCACAACACTCCTGGTATTAATAGGGATAGGGCACTGTGTGCAGGAAGATCACAAACACCCTGGTGCCAGGGTTAGGGCACTGTGTGCAGGAAGATCACAACACTCCTGGTATTAATAAGGATAGGGCACTGTGTGCAGGAAGATCACAACACCCCTGGTGCCAGGGTTAGGGCACTGTGTGCAGGAAGATCACAACACTCCTGGTATTCATAGGGATAGGGCACTGTGTGCAGGAAGATCACAATACCCCTGGTATCAGGGTTAGGGCACAAGTTCTAGTCACATTGACTGATCACATTACTTGTTTTGTCAAGCTACCAACTGTTTCCATTTCCCATCCCCCATATACTGTCAGTGGGAACCTTGTTAACATGAATAAATAAGAGGGCAGCCAATAGGAATACATATTCATTCCTAAACTGACCTTAACTGACCTGAAAAGTGTCAAATTGTATCATTTTTAGTTAGTGCGCACTAACTCCCAGTTAGTGCGCACTAATTGGAAAAAACGATTTTTAACGATTTTTTAACTAAAAAATCGTGCCTAACACGATTTTCTTGCCCTGCCACACGATTTATATCGTTAAGACGATATGGAACACGATTCACATCCCTAGTAAATAGTGGAGTGCCTCAGGGATCTGTACTTGGATCAGTGCTTTTTAATATATTTATAAATGATCTGGAAATGAATACAACGAGTGAGGTAATCAAATTTGCAGATGATACAAAATTATTCAGAGTAGTTAAATCACAAGCAGATTGTGATAAATTGCAGGATGACCTTGCGAGACTGAAAAATTGGGCATCCAAATGGCAGATGAAATTTAATGTGGACAAGTGTAAGGTGATGCATATAGGGAAAAATAACCCATGCTGTAATTACATGATGTTATGTTCCATATTAGGAACTACCACGCAGGAAAAAGATCTAGGGGTCATAGTGGATAATACATTGAAATTGTTGGCTCAGTGTGCTGCAGCAGTCAAAAAAAGCAAACAGAATGTTAGGAATTATTAGGAAGGGAATGGTGAATAAAACAGAAAATGTCATAATGCCTCCATATCGCTCCATGGTGAGACTACACCTTGAGTAGTGTGCACAATTCTGGTCTCTGCATCTCAAGAAACATATAGTTTCATTGGAGAAGGTTCAGAGAAGGGCAACCAATATTATAAAGGGGATGGAATGGCTCCCCTGTGAGGAAAGGCTAAAGTGGTTAGGACTGTTCAGCTTGGAGAAGAGATGGCTGAAGGGGGTTATGATAGAGATCTATAAAATCAAAACAGGTCTAGAATGATTGAATGTGAATCAGTTATTTACTCTTTCAGATAATGAAAGACTAGGGGGCACTCCATGAAGTAAGGACTAGGGGGCACTCCATGAAGTTAGCAAGTGGCACATTTAAAACAAATTGTAAAAAATTATTTTTCACTGAACACACAATTACGCTCTAGAATTTGTTGCCAGAGGATGTGGTTAGTGTAGCTGGGTTTAAATAAGGTTTGGATACGTTTTTGGAGGAGAAGTCCATTAACTGCTATTAATTAAGTTGACTTAGGGAATAGCCACTGCTATTACTAGCATTAGTGCCTGGGATCTTCTTAGTGTTTGGGTAATTGCCAGGTTCTTATGGCCTGGATTGACCACTGTTGGAAACAGGATGCTGGGCTTGATGGACCTTTGGTCTGACCCAGTATGGCAACTTCTTCTGTTCTTATGTATGAGGACCATTAAGAGTAGTGACAAGGTGGAAAAACGTGGATAAGCAAAAATATAGAATAATAAAATTGTAAAAATGTACAATACAGTGAATGGGGGAGAGGGAGAAGGGAAGGGGGAAAGGGGGAGAGAGGAAGAAAGGTGGAGGAAAAAGGAACGGGGATGGCAGGGAGAGGAGCAAAATAAAATCAAAAATCAAAATAGCGTGGCATCGGCTATTATGTAGGGAATACCTAATTGCACTGCAGCAAGATGGCCTTCAATAAAGTTGGCTCCAAATACTATTCACAAAAAGGGGGTAGGATGAATAAATAGAGAAGGAAAGAGAAATCAAAAGAAACAAAACAGCGTGTATGGTAAATAATACATACTGCGTGAAGGAAATGCTAGTCAGGTAAGCAAGTTCAAAGCGGCCTTTGCGGCAGCGTCTCTAAGGGCCTCATTTTCTAAAGTATCGCAGGCCTGCGATACTTTAGAAAATTGAGCTACTGGGGGGCGGTCCTGCGCTAGCCGGCATCACGCCCAATAACTACACCATAGAAGTGTATGCACAAGCCTGCGATAGCTTTGAAAAATGAGGCCCTAACTGGCTAACAGAGGAAAGAAAGGAACAAGATCAAACAGAGACCAACAGGAAACTTAAAACAGAAGAAATCTTGGGAAATATTTACCAAGAAACAGGTCATGCAGTGTGGCTGGGTTTTTGTGTGATATTATGTCATATGTTTTATTGTTTATTAATAACAGCGGGTGCCTGGATAAGCAAACCAGTAACCGCACAAGAAAATAATGATGCCACAGCGTCAAAAGGTTTGCATCTGAGGCAGCCTGCAAAAGAACCAAAAGGAAAGCAAGTCCCCCCGTTCACTGTATTCAATATTTTTGCAATGTTATTGTTTTATATGTTTGCTTAACCTCGTTGTCATTTTTCCTTGTTTATATTTCTGTTTTCCCTGTTATGTGAATTTAGGGCTTCTGTTCAGTATTTAATTTTATTTGTTTTATTGTTTCCCTTCATAAAATATACATTGTGTTATATACATTTATTATTTGTTATAATCTGCTTTATGTATTTATTGTATTTAAGATTGATTTAATTTAATTTATTTATTTAAAAACTTTTCTATACCGTTGCTAAGTTAAATACCGTCGCAACGGTAGCGAGTTCTGTTATTGTTGCTCCTTGTTAACTCACTTCCTTTGATTTCCTTTATTTCCTTTTATTTGTTGGCAGTTCAATTTTTGGTATTCTGTCCTTCCCGATGCAGACCAAGTGGTGAAACATGGTCCGTGTCAGGGGATCAAAATTTACTGTATGTTTTGAATAACAGTTGGAAATGCTTGAGAAATACCTTCATTGACCTTTTGATTTTATCATCTCTACAAGGATCCCAGAACCATTAGAGCTATTCCATCGACACATGGTTTGTCACCAGTGAGTATACCGCTCACCTTCTCCACCCCATCATTTGCTATTAGGTCTTTTGTAACAGATGTTGGATGTGGGCTTGGTCCTCAGAAAGCCACGAGTATCACTTATTACAGTACAGTAAACCTCTGTACCAAAAAGTCCTAACTGTCAGCACTGAAATAGTAACATCCCTAGCTATGAAAAGGCAACATTGTAAATATCACACCAGGCCCTAAAACACCAATACACTTCCTATTAGAAAGCAGAACAAGCCTAGCTGCTATAGAAGCCTATACAGAAACTTCAAACTAGCAGAATATTTAAAGTTTGATCACTAATGCAGAACATAGAAAAACCCTCTACAAACGAAGAATAAAGAGATCATAAAGTAAAAATTAAAAATGTGCAGACAAAACTGAACTGGAAACCACAACACTAAACTCTGTTTGTACATCGTCTAGGGCCTTGTGCATCGGGTGATACACAAATTTTTAATAACATAAACATATGTTCTCTTGCTCACACACCCTCTTTCCCTCACATACACACCCCCCTCATTCATTCAGACAGACCCCCCTCTCTTATATACACACACACACACACACACACAGGTTCCTTGTCTCATTCACATATACCTCCTCACACACACCCTCATATAAGCTCCCTCTTTCACTCACATACACACCCCCTCATTCATTCAGACAGACCCCCCTCTCTTATACACACACACACACACACACACACACACACACACAGGTTCCTTGTCTCATTCACATATACCTCCTCACACACACCCTCATATATGCTCCCTCTTTCACTCACATACACACTCCCTCATAAAGGCTCCCTCTCTCTCTCTCTCACACACATACACAGCCTTACACAGGCTCCTTCTGTCTCTTGTACACATGCACACTCACACAGTCTCTCTCTCACACACAGGCACCCTCTCTCTCACACACTCAAACCCTTCCAATTTTGCTTTCACTCACATAGGCTCACAGGCTTTCTCTTGGTCTCTCATTGTGGACCTCTCCTTCTTCTTCCTACTGTGGGCAGTATGACCTCTTCCCCTGGCTCTCTCCGGTCTCTGTCTTCTATGTCTTTGGCCATTCCAAGCCTTTCCCCTCTATCTTTGGCCACAGGCTAGATGGGCACTGCCTGTGGCCCTTCCAGGCCTCTCTCAGTCTTCTGCCATGGGCGAGATGGGCTCTGCCTATGTCCCTGCATGGACTAATCTCAGGCTGCGAGAGGGATGGGCTCTGCTCGCAATCCCACCAGGAATATAAGCCTAATCACGGCCTCTTGTGAGCACACAAATGCAGGAATTTTAATTCATGCACACAATTGCTCATATATGATTTAAAGTAAAGCCATCGCATGATGTGTGCTCCTAATTTTAAGTGGTTATATGAGCAAACGTACTTCGCATATCTTCCTTAGGACTTTGTTGGCTTTATCACATGCACATAAGCGGATTGTAAAACATACGCCTGTAAAGGAAAAACCCAGTTTTACCAATTAGTCCACCAGTTTTCACAGCCTAAGGGGGTCATTTTTTAAAGCTAGCGCAATCGAAAAGGGACGTTTCGCATGCGAAAAGTCCCTTTTCGCGTGTGATAGCTAAAAAGGGATGGAGTTGGGGTGGCATCTGCCCCGGAAGAGGAGGAGTCGGGGCAGACCCCGTGAAGACAGTGTGGATGGCAGAGGTGCGATCGCTGCTGGCTTTCGCAGGCCCCCCCCCCCCCCCCGCTCCCTGCACCGCATGATTCACGACGCCGTGGTGTTTTAGAAAATATAGGCCTAAGTCTATGTCATCCAGACCCATCTGGTTCTTCAACCTGCATGCCTCTCAGTTTACCCAGACTCTTCGCCCTGTTCATTTAGGCCTAAAAAGAGATTTCTGCAGACTTTCACCTCATCAAGAGTAGAAGTAAATTTACGCAGCTAATAGCCTACTGCGCATTGCAACCACTGGATTTAAAATATAGATATATGCACATAACTGTTGGGCCCACCCCGGAATGCCCCAACACACCCTAACTCCAACCCTTTCCCCTGCACGTTTGGTCACTCACACAAATGCATATATGTGTGCAATTGGGTCATTTTAAAATACGAGTTGCTCATGCTTGGCCCAGATACTCGCACATATGGGCCATTTAATGTAGGAAACTCTTTTAAAATTCACCCCACACTTTAGGTTTTTGAAAGTATGCACGGTATGTGACACCTGCTCCTCAGTAATAACTTCTGCATGTATGTCCCCATGTGTGCCCAGCACAATCCATAAAGGTTTAAGAAAATACAGGCTAAAATCTCTGGGTGCTTTTTACACACAGACGTTCGCCATATATGGGCAGACTGAAAAATAACCTCCCCAAGTGTGAAGCATAACGTGATCGACTGGAGTCAGCGAAGGAGATAATGTTTTTTTGTATCTGTGGGGAATGTCTATCATAAAAGATAAATATATTTAATTAAAAAGAAAATGAAAGTTATAAAGATAAAAAATAAAATATGTTAAGGAAAGGAATAAAGCAAACCTAGGAATGAGACCCCAAACAGAAGCAATAGAGATAAGAATTTAGTAAGTGGCTACTTTGAAGTATCAAGCTTACTGCTAAAACGTACTGCTTTAAGTCACAAAAAAGAGAGAAATTATAATGGTGGACCAATGCTGTATTTTTATATATTATGCTCATCACTTTGGGTGATTTAGTATAATCTGGAAAGCGATTCATAAATCCATTGTTAAATAAATAAATAAGTGCCCTTTTATCTCTGGGGGAATGGGGTTTAGTATCTTGGCTGCAGGATAAAAAGAATAAAAATTATATTCTTACGTGACTTGATCTGACTTTTCTGTGATTCTCTTCAAGCTGAAGGATAAAGCACAAAATATAGCAGTGAGCATCATGGCATATTAAATGCCCTTTTCCCTGGTGAAAGTTCTCTGCAAAATATTTTCTTTCAGCATTTTGCTTGCACACTTTGCTATTATATTTCTACCATTGTACATCAGGAGGGCAATTTTCAAATAGCCCATGTAGTTGCATGCTATGCAGGTGCTTTTCATGTATTTTGCTTTGAAAGTGAGCTCGCATACAGTATGTACGCTGAAAGAGCCCATAGAACTAGCACCTGCTTTTTTGTGCAGGTGGCCAAGGAGGGGGCGAAATAGCACACATAAAGCTGAAAATCAGTGAACACATGGTCTTTTACTTCTGCGCCCTGAAGACATGGACAGCAATGTCAGGGAAGCCGCCCATATTTTTATCCTGTTTATCTGCGTTAATGCCATGAAAAGTGGCCCTCCAAGAGAAGTAAAGAAACATTCAATTCCTAATGGATAAACAAAATAAACACAGAGAAGGACTTGTTTTCCTCTGTACAGTACCTTTCTAGACCCCCAGTTAGAGCTAAGAGCAAAATGCTGGGGACTCAAGCTTTAAAAAGTCACCTGAGAATCAGAAAGAGAAGAGCTAAAACATTGACAAAAGAGATGAAGTGCATTAGCCTGTGAGGAGAAGCTAGTCTGACCGAGAATGTTCTCCTCACTTCCAATAGCGATATGGTTCTGGAGAAAACTAGATTCCTTGCAGAATGTGATAGCTTTAAGTGGCATACAAAACAGAAGGCAGGTAGTCACATTGTCAAATCATGAATGGGCAAACAAGGAGAGGAGGTGCAAAATTTAGCTTGTCCAAAGCTCAGAGATTCTTCAATATAAGAGCTTTTATTATTATAGAGGAAGCAGAGGAGAAAATGTGAAGGTATAAATGGTGACAGTCCCAGGACACAGACTATGTTTCGCAGTTCTGTGTCGCGAGGGAGCTAGAACTAAAGCAGATCTTACAACCAGTTAGTGCAATAAGGACATGAAGAGAGTAATAAGAATAACATGACATCTGAAACAGATATAACATGAGGCTACAGAAATAAATATACATAGACTACACTATACCCTATTATATTTGGGTTTTATTGGTTTATATTCCTCATTCCTTTCTGTACATTTACCCTACTTGTTCATACAGTTCAGCCATTAATATGTAGATGCTCTGGTTTTGTTTTCACTTTCAGACATTTAAGCCTCTTGTGGTTTGATTGACAGGAATGAACTGTTGTGCGCCCCATCTGCGCTCGGCCTGCACACGGACCTGCTCACTTATCCAACTCCACTGCAGGTCCCGGATTGGCCTCCCTGGCAGCGGCAGCCAGCTCCTCCAGGCCTCGGCGTCCCGCAGCAGCGGTCGCCGGGCCTTCCTCAGTGCACCAGGCCGCAGGGTGGGGCTCAGCATCCGCCGTGGTGTCAGCCATGCCCCTAGGCGCGCGCGTGTGCGCGGACCACCCGGTCACTTATAGGGCCAGGGGCGGGTCCTAGCTCTGTGGAGTGCCCTGATTGAACATCCTATTAATGGAAGTGCCTGCCTGCACTTCCTTGCCTTGGCAAGCGGGTTGACACCGTGTATGTACTGAGTTTGCCTCCGTGTCTCATAGCTTGTTCCAGTCTTGTTCCAGCATCCTTGTGTTCCAGCGTCTGTCTGTTCCTGCGTTCCCCCAGGTAGTACCTCTTGGGTTGACTCTCTGGTACTGACCTTTACCTGCCTCCTTGACCACGTCTGACCTCTGGAACCTGACTCCTGCTTTGGCTGACCTCTCTCGGACTGATCCTTGGAACTCAACCTCGGTTATCCTTGATCACGCCTCCTTGATTCTGGCCCTGCTCCTAGCCTTGTCATCACAGACACTGTTCTAGCCTTCCTTGATCCCTCAGGCCTCCAGTCAAGACATCAACCATGCACCCTTGATCCTGGTGGGCCCACCTCTATACTTCCTATCAGGGAGACCCTGCGAGGTCCACCTAAGTCCAAGCGGCCCGGGTCCCTAAGGGTTCCACCCGGGGGGACTGCAGGTTTCCAGTGGTGAAGATCCAGCTAGCCTCTGTCTCCTTCTATGCTCCGCCACCTGGTGGCAGGTGCTTCCTGGTTCCAACCAGGGAGCCATTCTCCACTGCTCCAGGACAAGGGTCCACCTCCAAGTGCAACATGAACCATGTGGCCTTGATTTTGTCTCGGTTTATCATAGACATTTAAATCCATAATGGAAGCCCTCCACACTTATGTGGACACCCATATAGTAAAGTAGTTTAAGCTCCAGTAAACTTTTCTGATTGTTTGACTCTTTTAAACTGGTTAATGTATATTTTTTTCTGTAGCTTCAAGTTATAACATTTTCAGATGTCTTGTCATTCTTATTATCCTCTACTTTTCCTTACTGCACTAAGTGGCTGTAAGCTCAGCTTTAATTCTTGGTCCCTCCTGTCACAGTACAGCAAAACACGGTCCGTGCTGAGCATTGTGATAAGCACTCTTCTGCTTCTCTGGAATATTAAAAGCTACTATATTGAAGAATCTCAAAAAAATCATGTTGCTAAATTAAATCATCAATAATTATATTAAATAAAAAATGTGTTTGTGTGGATTTATTTTTGTAATTTTATATTCATAAACGGATCTTCATACCACCCAAGGTAAGTGAACAATTAATGTTCGTGATAACCAAACTGGGTCTTGTATAATCATCGGTCCAAAGAGGTATATAATGTTTTGAAAATATACCACAAATCAATTAGAATTAAATATACTTCCCTTTGTTCTTTTATTTCTTTTCTCTTTCTTCATTTTCTTTTTCCGTTCAGAGTTATTGAACCAACGAGCAAGCCCAACACAATACCATGTTTCGCTGCCGCTTCTTCAGGGGCTATGAATGAGATGCTAAGAAACTTTTCATAAACATAAATCTCAACGAGAACAATTTAACTTTTTCTGAAAAAGAAATTGCCAGAAAACATTTATGCCACTTCACAAAGGACAATGTTCAATCACAGGATCAAAATAACAAAAAACAAAGACTACTTACTGAATGCCGGGCAGTCTCTCAAGCACGTCAAGGCGTCGTCTAACAAGGCATTACATGTTGACACTGCTTTTAAACACTAAGGGGCAGATTTTCAAAAGGTTACTCGCGTAAATCCAGTCATACGCATGTTGGGCCTATTTTCAAAAGGCCCGGCGATGCGCATAAAGCCCCGGGACGCATGTAAGTCCCAGGGCTTGCAAAAAGGGGCAGACTGGGGGCAGGGCGGAGCGGTCCAGGGGCGGGGTGGGGGCATGGCCATAGGCTCCTGGCACAGTGGCCATTTGCTGCTGTGCTGCTGACGCACGTAATTTACTTCAGCCCCAGGTAAGTTTTGAAATAACAGAAAAAACAAGGAAAAGGTAGTGGGAAAGGACGGGGGAGGTAGGAGAAGGGAAGGGAAGGTGGGGTGGGGGGGAGAGGGAAGTTCCCTCCAAGGCTGTTCTGATTTCGCAGCGGCCTGAGAGGGAACGGGGGAAGGCAGTGCGGGCTCGGCGCGCTCAAGGTGCACAATTAAAAAATGGCACGGGCCATCCATTGCTTCTATCATGTGACAGGGGCCAACCAATGGCACTGATAGTCCCTGTCACACGGTAAGGGCAAAGGGCCATCAATGCCATTTTGATAAGTGGCAGCTGATGGCCCGAGAGGGGGAGATCGTTCCTGGGACCCCACTGGACCATCAGGGACTTTTGGTAATTCTTGGGGGGGGGGGGGGGGGGGCGGGTGTCGGGCATGTTTTGGGGGGTCAGGAGGGTGGGGGTGTTGTAATTAATTAAATTTAAAGGGTTGTTTTTTTATCACACATTTGCAGGGATATCGCAGGGTAAAAGAAAATCCTAACGCAATTACATCTTGCCTATGTCCCCGATCATTTAAAATCATTTGTTGAACAAAAAAGAGTAGATGTAATTCCCTCACAGACCAGTGAAGAAGTATAAGTTATATGCAGGATTATAATGCTAACTTGAGATAATGTTTCTTTTTTTATCTCCCAATTTCTGATAAGCCTCTGGTTAAAAGGTAGTGATTGAAAAATTTCTGTTTGATTATATCATAATTAGACTGTAAATGATGATGTAAGTTTGTTTGTGATTTGGGAATTAATATGGTATGGTGTAATAATTATGTTTATTTGCTTGTCTAATTTGAAAAATCAATAAATATATAAATGATAAAAAAAAAAATTTAAAGGGTTGGGGCAGGTTTGGGTTGTTTTTTTTATGTGCTCTTTCTCCCCTCCCTAAAAACGATAAGAAAACCACACGAAATTTCGTGGGTTTTCTTATCATTTCATCGCCCCCTGAACTGTGACAAAATAGGAAATATCGTCTCTATTTCCTATTTTGTCGCAAATGAATGCACATCCCTAAGAACTAAAGTCTGAAGGTTTGAATCCTGGGTTAGTTGAGATTTTATTAGGAGATGTTCACAATGATTATACAGCGCTCTACGATACGCCAACTGAATGCATGAAAACGGATAGCCCCTATCCAAAAATCTAGAGGCCATATGTTTGGCTGCAATTTTGAAATTATTCTGATCCAAACACAGACGATGTAGTCTCAAAAATTGTTCTATTGGTAAGCTGTGTTTGAATGCAGTGGGATGAAAAATGTCAAATCTAAGTAAATTATTATGTTCAGTAGGTTTTCTATGGATATTGGTGATCAAAATATCCTTCCCCTTGAAGATATGTAAATCTAAAAAAACAGCCTCTATATAGTCATAGTTCATAGTAAATTTGAGACAAGTCGGCAAAGCATTGAGCCAACTGAAAAAATCTTGTAACTCCGACAGAGATCCCTTCCACACCACAAAGACATCATCAATATACCACTTCCAGCACACCAGATGTTGTGTCCAAGAATTGTTCTGTAAGTATTGTGACTCAAAATCTGCAAGAAAAATATCAGCAACATCAGGTGCCATGGCTGCACCCATGGCTGTCCCATATATTTGTAGATAAAATTTCTCATTAAATGAAAAATAATGTTGTCCCAAAGCTAAAGACAGCAATTGAACAGTATATGCAGTGGGAATGCGTTGTGGATGAGGCCATTGAGACAGGACTTTAGTGACAGCCTTTATCGTTAAATCCTGCAAGATGACCGTATACAGTGATTGTATGTCTAAGGTGACTAGGATCCAGTTCGCTTCCACTCTTAAGGTCTGTAGAAATGCTAACATACTCGTAGAATCCTTAATAGATGAAGGAGCCAGCGGAACTAAAGGTTGAAAGATCTTATCCAAGAATATCGAAACAGGTTCTAATACGGAGTCATTCGCTGATACTATGGGTCTGCCGGGAGGGTTGAGAAAAGACTTGTGGATTTTAGGTATAATGTAAATCACGGGTATACGTGGGTTTTTATTGACTAAATATTCCTTTTCCTGATTTGTGAGAAATCATTAATTGTTCATTTACCTTTGGTGGTATGAATATAAAATTACAAAAATAAATCCACACAAACTAATTACTTATTTAATATAATTCTTGATGATTTAATTCAGCTACACAATTTTTTTCAATTCAGTGTGTTTTTTCGGTTGCAATACAATTTTGGACTTTGTTTTGTTTTTGATCTATATCGAAGAATCTCTGTATTTTGGACTAGCTAAATTCTGCACAACCCCTACTCTGTTTGCCAGCATCAGAATTATTCCAAAGATGTGCCTTAATGTTTGATACTATGTAGTTCCTTTCTTAAGATGTTCAAGTAAAGAAGGTTGAATGAGCTCTGATCACTTTGAGCAAGGAAATAAAAAGCCTTTAGGAGCAGGCAGCAGAATTCTAACCCAGATTCTAGGAGGTCCATATTCAGAAGCATTTAGCTGGCTAACTCAGAAATTATTTATAAAAAGCATGTAAATGATGATGTATCAAAATTATTATGTACAATAAAACATTTTGGCATTATATATTGCCGAGTTCCTCTGGATGATTACATAGGTTAACTCAGAAATTAACCAGTTAAATGAATGTTTGGGCACTTATTTGGCTAAATTCCAGCCAGCTTATAAATTCATTGTCTCAAATTTAGCTGGCAAACATGAAGGAATTGAGTTAGCTAGATTAATTGGCTAACTCCAATATTTAGAATTACCTACTAGGGATGTGAATCATTTTTCAACGATTAAAATTATCGTCCGATAATGTTTATATCGTCTTAAATCGTTATAGAACACGATACAATAGAAATTCTAACGATTTATCGTTAAAAATCGTTAAATCGTGTTAGTGCGCACTAACTCGATTTAGTGCGCACTAACTGAAAATGATACAAATAAACACTTTCCAGGTCACTGAAGGTCAGTTAGGAATGAATATGTGTTCCTATTGGCTGGCTGCCCTCTTATCTATTGATATTACCAAGGTTACCACTGAGGTGATGGTTGGGGGGATGGGAAATGGAACTGGAAACTAACGAACACCAACAGAAAATGAAACAAAGTGTTCACACTTCCCAGGTCAGTAAAGGTCACTTAGGAATGAATATGTATGTATGTATTCCTATTGGCTGGCTGTGCTCTTATCTATTGATGTTACCAATATGGTTGGGGGGATGTGAAATGGAAACAGTTGGAAGCTTGACAAAAAAAGTAATGTAATGATCAGCACTCACGTGACTAGAACTTGTTTGTTTATTATTTTTGTTAGCAGGCACCTGAAATGCTAGTGCATGTTGAATTTGCCAATCACTGTGCATTTTAGAAAGGTGGTCCTGGCTGGAACTGTACACAGTTCAAATATATGTAATTGATTGTTGGTAAGTGTATTTTTTAAGTAGCCACACTGGCACCAGTATGTTTACTTTTCCTCCTACTTAACTCACTAGCTCAGCTTTGTAAGAAGGGCTTCTCTGCTTGTGTGTTGTTTTTGTTTGGTGTGAGGAGAGCAGAAACATCAGATCTTTATTCAATCTACTACAGTCATCTCTTACAGTGCCCTATCCCTATTAATACCAGGAGTGTTGTGATCTTCCTGCACACAGTGCCCTAACCCTGATACCAGTCTGAGACAGCTCCCTCCCTGCATTACTAGTGAGAGGCTGGCTTCACAGACAGGGGGGAGCTGCCTGACCCTCACTCCTGACTTCCCCCATGTCCCAGCTAGTGAATGGTGTGTGGGTGAGGGGGGGGGGAGGATGGTGAAGTCTGAGACAGCTCCCTCCCTGCATTACTAGTGAGAGGCTGGCTTCGCAGACAGGGGGGAGCTGCCTGACCCTCACTCCTCCGGGGTATTGTGATCTTCCTGCACACAGTGCCCTATCCCTGATACCAGGGGTGTTGTGATCTTCCTGCATGCAGTGCCCTATCCCTATTAATACCAGGAGTGTTGTGATCTTCCTGCACGCAGTGCCCTATCCCTGATATCGGGATGTGTGCAAGAAGATCACAACACCCCCGGTATCAGGAATAGGGCACTGTGTGCAGGAAGATCACAACACCCCCAGTATCAGGAATAGGGCACTGTGTGCAGGAAGATCACAACACCCCTGGTATTAGGGATAGGGCACTGTGTGCAGGAAGATCACAACACTCCTGGTATTAATAGGGATAGGGCACTGTGTGCAGGAAGATCACAATACCCCTGGTATCAGGGTTAGGGCACAAGTTCTAGTCACATTGACTGATCACATTACTTGTTTTGTCAAGCTACCAACTGTTTCCATTTCCCATCCCCCATATACTGTCAGTAGGAAACTTGGTAACATGAATAAATAAGAGGGCAGCCAATAGGAATACATATTCATTCCTAAACTGACCTTAACTGACCTGAAAAGTGTCAAATTGTATCATTTTCAGTTAGTGCGCACTAACTCCCAGTTAGTGCGCACTAACTCCCGTTAGTGCGCACTAACTCGAGTTAGTGCGCACTAATCGGAAAAAACGATTTTTAACGATTTTTTAACTAAAAAATCGTGCCTAAGACGATTTTCTTGCCCTGCCACACGATTTCTATCGTTAAGACGATATGGAAAACGATTCACATCCCTATTACCTACTACCATAGGGCTAGATTAATTAAACTAATGCATGTGACAGGAAGAGAGATGTATTTTATGGTAATACCATATTTATTGCAATGTGTGCAATCTTAGTGCTTTGCATAGACATTACTGCAAAGTGCATTAACTTTTTGCAATAATATCACAATTAGTGCATTTTATACTGGGAGAGAGAGTGAGCCTATCTATAAGGCCCTTGTAGTAGTTAGCTATTTATATATCTATAGCAGGCCCACCTAGTAACTCAAGGTGAGGTTTAGGTAGTAGTGTAGGGGTTAGGGGCCACTTTTACATACAGAGTGAGATGTACGAACAGAACAGTACACTCTTGTGAAGATTTGATGTCCTTCGGAGTGAGGAAACTCACACAACGTGATTTCTACAGTGTTCTCTCAGCCTAGCTTGATGGACTCTTTACCTGGGTAACATCAAGCTAGGTTGAGAGAACATTAATCTCATTGTTGTGTGAGTTTGCTCACTCCGAAGGACATCAAATCTTCACAAGAGTGTGCTGTTCTGTTCGTACGTCTCACTCTGCATATCAAAGTGGCCCCTAACCCCTACACTACTTCCTAAACCTCACCTCGTGTTACTAGGTGGGTCTCCTATAGTAGCATAAATAGCTGCTTACTATGGTGTCACCCACAGAGGTTCTCTCTCTCTCTCTCAGGCAATGTGTGCTATTGGCTTAATGCCAATAAAAAAGATGTAGTTATTTTTGGTGTTAACTGTGCGATATGGCTTCGTGAAGACAACCCACTTTTACAAAAATCCTGCCCCCGACTCCTCCACCTTTTAAAAATTAGCATCGCATCATGCGTTTATTGTGCTTTTCGCTTGTGTTAAGGCATTTTTTGCATGCGAAAACGCCATAACGTGAGTTGGAAAATAACCCCCATAGTCGGCTAAGTCTGATTGACCAAAGAGCCATCATAAAGATTGCTGACCAGTACCAGCCGCAGCGAACACATCTCTCCCATCCTCAGGAACCTACACTGGTTACCAGTTAATTTCAGAATTCTATACAAATCAATCACCGTAATTCATAAAACTATCCATCCTCATCTTCAACTCGACCTGGAAATCCCATTCAAACTCCACTCCTCTAACAGACCAACTAGAGATATTCTCAAAGGCACCCTGAAATTTCCCCCTACTAAAGCTTCACGCCTCTCGATGACCAAGGACAGAGCTTTTTCGATAGCTGGCCCATCTATCTGGAATAGCATCCCTTCAAGTCTCAGAGTGGAGCCTTGCCTGTTAACTTTTAGAAAAAGACTTAAAACCTGGCTCTTTCACCAAGCCTTCGCCGACCCACTAGACAATCACTAGTTGTCCTTCACGCTTACCCGTTATGGTGATTATACTCACGAATGGACTCTGACTCTCCCAGGTTAAAGCACCATTAAGCTTTAACCCATACGCCCTGTGGTATCACTTCATATTTATTTCCTGCCTTATCTTCTTTCCAGCTTGTTGCAAGCTTCTAAGTTCTCTTCCCTGTTGATTGTAACTTTGACTCATTCCTACCTACTGTTTATCTTTCGTTTACTTGAATAGTTACCCCAGTTTTATTCTTGTTAATTGTAAACCGATCCGATATGGTTATTTACTATGAAGGTCGGTATATAAAACTGTTAAATAAATAAATAAATAAAGTTAGCCAGCTAACTTTATGATAGCCAGCTATATTCAATAGTGTGGCTGCACTATTGAATTTATCTCCAAAGTTAGTCAGATAAGTTTATGCGGCTAACTTCACTATCCAGATAGTATATATATAAAATTACTTGAATGGAAAGAGGTTTAAATTAGTTTAAAGGAAAAGATTATGCACCATTGGAATATAGCAGTGAAAACAGAAACATGATTCAGTTTGGACTGGAGTTAATGTCAAAATATCTGGTAGCAGATAACATCTTTTGATCTTGCTTTAACAGATAAAAATGTTCAGAGTTTCTAAACGAACCGTCAATGTGGATCAGAACCCGAGATAATGTTGTAAAATGATTTATAATGGATCCTTTCTTTCCAATTTTGGATCGCAATCCCCATCTGATGAGAAATGCTTGGATAATGGGTGGGATTTGTTTTGTCCCATCTCTATCCTTATTGAAATACACCGGTAGGAAGTTTCAAATAACAGATTTTTATACTGTAATTCTGTTATTTGAATTGATAATCTTCACCTATAGCATCTAAAATATTGATTTGAAATAGATCACTCATGATATAAAAAAATGTTATTTATTGTCTAAATACTCTTAGGGGCAGTTTTTCAAAGCCTATGTGCATAAATCCAGGAGGATTTATGCGCGCCGGGCCTATTTTCAAAAGGCCTGGCAACACGTGTAAAGCCCTGAGATGAGCATATGTCCCGGGGCTCGAAAAAAGGGGCAGGGTGTGGGTGGGGCGGGGGCGGCCAGGGGGCGTGGCAGGGTGTGGCTAGAGCCTCCAGGCACAGCAGCTTTTTGCTGCTGTGCCTGGGATCGAGGGCCGGCCGTTGGCCGGTGCGCGCAACCTATGCCTGCGCAATTTATAAAATAAAGATGGGGGGATTTAGGTAGGGCTGGGGGGTGGATTAGATAGGGGAAGGGAGGGGAAGGTGGGGGGCGAAGGAAAGTTCCCTCTGAGGCCGCTCCAATTTCGGAGCTGCCTCGGAGGGAATGGGTAAAGCCAGTGAGGCTCCCCTAGGGCTCCGCGCGCGCAAGGTGCACTAGTGTGTACCCCCTTGTGCGCGCCGACCCCGGATTTTATAACATGCGCATGGCTGCACGCGCATGTTATAAAATCGGGTGTAGATTTGTGCACGCCGGGTTGCGCGTACAAATCTACGCCCGCGCGTAGCTATTAAAGTCCAACCCTTAGTGACTATTTTTTTATGTAAGTTAGACATACCATAAATTTAAGATCCATGTTATTAATACAGATATTTCATTGGAAGTTGTTGGAATTCATTTTATATTTCAATCTTTTGCTTTCTAAACAAAAATATACAAAACATATATATTAAATAAGGATGCGGACAGCACTGAACCTTGTGGCACTCCTGTTTTTAAATCAAATAATGAGGATTCAGTACAATTATAAACTATTTTTTGGTTATGTCCCTTTAAAAATAATATGAACCAATCATACACAGTATTAACAATGCCAATCTCTCTAAGTCACAGTCCACAGTGTCAAGGGCTGAAAATAGGTCAAGAAGTACCAGTTAAAACTTCTTCTCCCTGCTATCAAAACCCCTACGTAAAATATCAAACTATCCTCTTGATTCATCAAAATGTGTTATTAATGCATTGATAATGCCCACATTAAGAAAAAGGGATGTGTTTAGAAAAATTGTAGAATTGTTACTGCTTTGCATCAGCAGTATCACATGGTGCAGTAAACTTATCACATGCTGCAATAATGAGAAAGCGAGAGAGAGAGAGAGAAAAAGAAAGAACCTATATACAAGAGCATTGGTCATTATTTATATCTCTATAGGAGGGCCATCTAACAGGTTGAAATGAGGTGTTGGTGGTGCTTTAGGGTTTAGGGGCCACTTTCTCATGTAGAGTAAGATGTACAAACAGCACAGTACACCTTGGTGAAGATTTGACGTCATTTGGAATGAGGATACTCTCAAAAAGATGCCATTTCTACTATGTTCTCTCACCCTAGCTTAATGGACTCTATAACAGGGTACCATCATGCTAGGGTGAGATAACATAGTACAAAATTTCATTTTTGTGAGACTTTCCTTATGCCAAATAAAGTCAAATCTTCACCAAGGTGTACTGTCTGTTTGTATGTCTCACTCTACATGAGAAACTAAAGCACCACCAACACCTCACCTCGACCTATTAGATGGCTTTCCTATAGAGATATAAATAATTGCTCACTGTGAGGGCCTCCCCAGAGTCTCTCTCTCTCATGGCCAAAATCAATTCAATAAATTTATTGTGAATTGCATAATGACCATATTGCACAGCCTGAAAAAATTATAGTTATTTCTGGCATTAAAACCATGCATGTGTTATCACCCCTCATTTTACTAAATCCCACCGAAACTCCTTCCTAATCCCACCTCTCTCAAAAATTTGCATTTGTACCATGCATTACTGTTCTTATCACATGCATTACGGCATTAATGCGTTATCACATTCATTAATGCCGTAACGCATTTTGATGAATGACCCGGTATGAAAGAAGTAGGGTTTCAGTGCTGTTACCTGCATGGAACCCATATTGTTGTAAATCAAGAATGGAATGGTCATTCAAAATATCATGAAGTTATTTAAATACAATATTTTCCATGATTTTTGAAAGCAAAGGGAGATTTGATATTGGATGATAGTTGTTGAGGCTACAGCAGCAAAATTGTCTTTTTTTTAAGACAATCACTGTGGGAGGGAGGGCTCTGGTGAGCATCAAGGAAGATGGCTGCTTAATCCTTTAGCTCTTCAGATCTTCCTACTATTTTCCAATTATTGTTGCCCTTTTTCACCTATTATTCATTTGTGATTTCAGTGCAATCCCATAAGATATCTGCCTCTAAATCTGGGAAGATTGAGCTTTCGCTGTAACTTCAGCGACACAAACAACCAAACATGATCCACCCTCTCCGGAGAAGATGCTGGATGGGCAAACATTGACTCAGGACCCATTTCTCAGAGAACTGCAACAGTTAAAGGAAATACTGTGACATAATATGGAGACTACCTGTGCTATTAAACTGGAACTCTCAGATTTAACAGCTAATGTTGCAGCTCTAACACCACGTTTGAACACTTTGGAACGTTGACTAGATTCCTGTGAGGTGGCAGTAGCTGACCTCCATATCATCTCACAGAAATTTACCTCCTTACAATGCGGCTTTGAGGATCTTTCTAATCACAATAGACGCAATAACATCTGTATCCTTGTGTGCCTGAAGGTCAAGAAGAATCTGATATACTACCACTTCTCTGGCAGCTCATACTTGCCAGTCTGGGCTTGCAATTTGAGCTCCCGCTGGAAATTGAACGCACACATTGGATTCCTTCATGACCGATGCCTCAAACCCCATACCTATGGCCTATTATATTAAAGATATTGAGATACCAGCAAGTCCTGATGATCTTGCCAGCTGCCAAGACCAAGTCGCCAATCACCTTCGACAACATGCACCTTCTCTATGTTTCAGATGTAGCCAAGACCACTGTTGCCTGCAGGAAAGCCTTTTTAGGCCTACGACCATGACTACAGGAAGTCGGAACTCAATATGGCTTACTTTACCCCGCTAGAATGAAGGCAACTCACAATAACTCTACCTACTCGTACGATGACCCATCAGCGCTGATTGCCTAACTTAATGGTCTACAGGTGACCTCCCAGATGGTTACTTGAGTGCTGCCTGGAGACATCATTTTCTCTCCTTCCTTATGCTGTGTTCTCTGCATCTACATCACAATTTTTGCTGGCACAGAGAGATAGCATCGAAGTTTTCTTTCCCTTGGCAGATTGAGCTCAGCCATGTTCTTCTGCATCGTATTTCTCTTTTTTTTTTTTTTATGTTAACTGTGTTCTTTCTCTCCGGCTTCTGATTGTTGTTCGACTGCTTGATGGAGGATAGAATTGGTCATTGCTGCCCGACTCCTTTTGTTCGCCATCTGGTGCCATTCCTGATGGTCACTTCTATGCGGTGCTTCAAACTTTACCCTACAGTCATGGCGGATATCATACATGGCTCTCCTGGACTATTCATATAGGGGTAGATTTTCAAACAAGGCGCGTTGGCGTACTTTTGTTGGCGCTCCAGGCACAAACAAAAGTACGCGGGATTTTAGTAGATACGCGCGGAGCTGCGTGTATCCGCTAAAATCCTGGATCGGCGCGCACAAGGCTATCAATTACGTATAGCCGGCGCGCGCCGAGCTGCGCAGCCTACCCCCGTTCCCTCCAAGGCCGCTCCGAAATCGGAGCGGCCTCGGAGGGAATTCTCTAACGCCCTCCCCTCACCTTCCCCTCCCTTCCTCTACCTAACCCACCCCCCCGGCCCTGTCTAAACCCCCCCTTACCTTTGTCGGGGGATTTACGCCTCCCGGAGGGAGATGTAAATCCCCGCGCGCCAGCGGGCCGCTGGCGCGCCGGGACGCAACCTGGGGGCGGGTACGGAGGGCGTGGCCACGGCCCCGGACTGCCCCGGGCCGTAACCACGCCCCCGGACCCGCCCCCAAAACGCTGCCGACACGCCCCCTAAACGCCGCGACGACCGGGCCCGCCCCCGACACGCCCCCCTCGGAGAACCCTGGGACTTACGCGAGTCCCGGGGTCTGCGCGCGCCGATGAGCCTATGTAAAATAGGCTCACCGGCGCACAGGGCCCTGCTCGCCTAAATCCGCCCGGATTTGGGCGGATTTAGGCGAGCAGGGCTCTTAAAATCCGCCCCATAACTTGTGACTTACGTACATATGTGCGTTTCTTTTTTGCTTTTCCTATTCATCAGTGAATACATGCATCTCTAATTTACTACTGTCATGTCGAAGTTGGGGAATGGTAATTTTTTTTTTATTTTCATTTTATCTTTCCATTTGGACTGAATTTTCATTATGACCTCAAGGCAACAACTTTAAAGCTTTCATTTTTTTTGAGGAGGAGGACTGAGTGGCCTGTTTCCTTGCCCCAACACCTCCATCTACCCATTATTCCCCTTCACTTGGGGAAAATTTTAGCACTTTACTTTTTTGTGTACTTTTTTCTTTTCTTCTCCTTTATTCTGCCTATGCTATACCCCCTTCACTCTATAGAGCTTCCTTATGATTTTCTTATTATGGATTTCCTGATTATATTTGTGTCTGTGCTTCCCTTCTATTTGTGCTGGCATACTCGCAATAACACTTTGGTTCACAAACTTTATCATAGCCAATCATTTAAAACTTTTACCTTGAATGTTAATGGCCTGAACCACTGCATCAAATGCAATAAAGTCCTGACTTATTTGAATTCATTACACCTGGACATAGTCTTTTTACAGGAAACCCATTTGTCTTCCATTGAATCACTTAAATTACAACAGGGTTGGTTAGGTCAGATCGTTTTTGCTCCAGCGGCTCATAAAAAATGTGGGGTGGTTATTTTAGTTCATAAAGCATTACCTTTGCAACTTGTAAAGCAAGAATCAGCCCCGAATGGACATTGGGTTGCTGCCGTGGTTTCTCTACATAACATTCAATTACTATTGTTAAATCTTTAAGCTCATAATACGGATGTTTCTCATTTTTATACTAATATTTCTACCTTATTATGTACACATGTTGATATCCCAATCATTGTGGGGGTTGATTTGGTACTTATCACAGAATCTGAAAATGGTATCGCAATTTGCGCTAACTTAGCTCTTCGCACAGGTAATTAGCGCAAATTGCGATAAATGCTATATTAGCATAAAACACGCCCCTTTTGCTATCGCATGTGGTACTTACCGCATTTTGATAAATCCAGGCCTCAGTCATTTAAAAATATACATTTTCTAAAGGCTTAAAAAAAAATAGCAAAACCATTTCAGATTGGAACTATTCTAGTCTTCATGCTTAAATTATGCTTAAAAAAAACCAAAACCCACCTGGCATCAATATCTTAAATTTGTGATTTTGCTGAGATGAGCATTTTAAATAGTTTAATTTTTTTTGCTTTAGTTTTTGTCTCTACCCACTTTGCTAAATTTTATTTTCCAGAAGAGGGATGCTTAACATTCAGTAATTTAATCTTTCATCCAACTTTTCAAAAGTTGCACTACCAGAACAAAAGTTGAGGTATATGTATTATCACATTTCATTTTTTTTAAACTGGCAGATTCCTTTCTCACATACATAACACACACACACACACACACACACACACACACACACACACACACAAGCACCATTCCTTTCTCACATTCACACATACACACACACAAGCACCCTTCTGATCCAAGGCCCCCGCTGAACAGCTGGTCTCCGGCGGTGGTTAGCAGCACCGGTGTTCACTTCTTCGGCCCCTGCCGGCCTCGGTTTTAATTTCTTCGGCCCTCTTAGTCTCCGGCGGGGGCCGAAGAAATTAAAATCGAGGCCGGCGGGGGCCGAAGAAGTGAACACCGGTGCTGCTAACCGCCGCCGGAGATCAGCTGTTCAGCGGGGGCCTCAATTTTAATTTCTTTGGTCCCTGCCGGCCTCGATTTTAATTTCTTCGGCCCTCCCGGCTTGGTCTCCGTCGGGGGCCGAAGAAATTAAAATCGAGGCTGGTGGGGGCCAAAGAAAAGAAGATAGGTGCCGCCCAGCCAGCCCCCGCTTGACACTGGCTGGGAGGCGCCCATCTTCTTTTCTTCTGCCGCCGCCGCCAGCCTCAATTTCAATTTAGTCGGCCCCCATCTTCATTTCTTCGGCCGCCGCCAGCCTCGATTTTAATTTAGTCGGCCCCCTTCCAGCTTGGTCTTCCGCGGGGGCTGGCTAATCTTCTTTTCTTCGGCCCACGCTGGCTTGGTCTAATGCTGGGGGCTAGCTGGGAGGCGCTGAGGCTGGGCTGAGGAAGAGCCACGCGGTCGAGACCACGTGACCAGCTAGACCGGCCCACCGGGGGATGCCCGATCCCCCGATAGGCATATCTGCCCCTGGACATAACGCAGCTTGGAAAATAACCCCCTAAAATAGTAATATTTTTTGAAGAATTATTTTCTCTCAACAACACTGGTGATATTTCTCAGCAACTTGTCTGAAAAGCCTTTAAGGCTGTGCTACTGAGTGAAATTATTAAGTACTCTGCGCATGTCTGCAAGACCTATAGGGTGCAACTTAAAGATTTAGAGTGTCAGATCACTAACTTAGAACTGGCTTACATCACTTCATTAAATAATTTCCTTCTGCAGCAGCTTTATAAACTAAAATATCAATTCAATAATTTATTAAGCAATCAAGCCAGTAAAGCTATATTGTTACAGGAATCTAGATACTATTCCGAACAAAATAAATCTGGTAGGTTATTGGCTATCTATTTATGCTCACGTAAAGAGTGTCAAAAGATAGCTGCTATTAAGTCAAAGAATGGTACAGTCATGTCTACACAAGCTGGAATCCTCCAGGAGTTTTGTAATTTTTATTCATCTTTGTCTACTTCTGACTCACAATGATCCCTCTCTTTTCTCTAACTACCTTTCTAATTTGGATCATCCCACTCTCACACCAGCAGTTAGGGAAATTCTAGAAAGGCTGATCACTCAGGCCAAGATTAAGCTTGCCATTACCTCACTCCACTCTGGGAAAGCACCCAGTTTGGAAGGGATATCGGTGGAGTTTTATAAATCCTTTGCCTCTCCACTTTTTCCCCACCTGGGTCATTCTACACTTTCATGCAGCTCTCTGGCTAAACATCTCATTTTAATGAAGCTAAAATTGTGGTTTTTCCCTAAACTGAATAGGGATCCCCTTCTGGTTTCTAATTACAGGCCGATCTCTCTACTTGATATTGATTACAACATTTTTGCTAAATTGTTAACTTTGAGATTTAGCTGGGTAATTGGTAAATTATTGCATATTTCTCAATCTGGTTTTATGAAGGGGCGACTTATTACAGATAATGCAAGATTATTCCTGAATCTCCTGGACCTTTCTAAGGATATCCCATAACCACTGGTTGCAATGTCACTTGATGCCAAAAAGGTCTTTGACCATGTAGAGTGGGATTATCTTTTTTGAGGTTTGGCACTGATTTGTGTATGGTATCTCCTTCCTTTCTCTAACCAAGTTGCTCTATTATTCCCTGATTTCCTTCTTTTCTATTAATGGAACTCTCTCACAACAGGTTCCATTACAGAGAGGGACACGCCAGAGTTGTCCCTTTTCCCCGTACTTGTTCAATACATCCTTAGAACCTCTTCTGATATCTCTGTGGCAAGACCCTGAAATAACAGGCATTTCTTTTTGTGGCCAGGAACTTAAAGTGGAGCCATACGCAGACAATATGCTACTATTCATTAGGTGGCCCCTTGATACCATTCCAAAAATAATGGAACATATTTCCTCCTTCTCATGTATCTCTGGTTATCACGTTTTTGTACAGCGTTATACATATGTCTAGTAATGCCCATTGATTAATGGATTGTGTCAAATGGTGTCCTGACCAATATTCAGTGATTTCATAAATATTCTGGACATCGTTAAACTGCTTAATCTTAGTTCAAAAACAGAATAAGGATGTAACTCAGCAGAAGCATATAACTGGATGTTGAATGGTTGAAAACCATGTGTCGTAGTGAAAAGTACTATTGGTATCTTTGTGAAACAACCCAGTGGTCACATTCCCTTTCCCAGTAGACAAGTGCCCACATCAATGCAAGTTATCATCATAACTAACACAAATTGACATCTCTGTTAGTTATATGTGAGTGGGGGAATGGAAAACAGAAATAGTAGCTGAGTAAGTCTCTCAGACAAATGTTGGGGTACATTGATGGTGCAGTGTGAGAGGTTTTACATGTGCGCTGATGATGTGGTACTATAGTTGCTCTATGCATTTTGGTTTACAGTGCTGTTAGTCTTGAAATAAAAAGTCTAAAGGCAAATCCACAAGTCCAATAAAATCATCGGTAATTTCTTTTCTCATAGTATCCACACTGATTCCTTCCAACTTAAAAAAACAAAGCATTAAAGTATCCCCAATATGTTTCATACACAAACTACTTTCTTGGGGGTTCACAAGTGAGTGTGCATGATCTTTTGAATATGTCTAAGTTTGCCCAACTGTAATTGGATAACCATAATAACCTTTCCCTTCTCTTACTTGCTGGGTCATTCTTCAAAATGCATTAGGGCCCTAATGCAAACAATACAATCTTACATTTAGTATGCAAGTGGGAGGAGTAGTTAATGGAAATAAGGGTCTGGTAGCAATAAATGTGATAGAATAATGCACAATTTAACGTCAGAAATAGCTACACCTTTTTTTGTGCATTATACCGACATTACAGGGGAAAATGTTTCAATTCGGGGTGGGTTGAGGGGATGCTTTTACATACACAGTCAGAGAAATTAACTGCAAATTAGAAATGGCTGATGGATTTCTATCATTTGACTCAATGGAAGGTACAACAAGAAGAGTTGATTACTACAAAGCAGTCTCTACTGCCCCACAAATTGCAGGTGTAAAGTCTATGGATGCTTTCAACCTGTGGACCTTATAGGCAACTTTAAAAAGGGATATAGCCGTGTGCTACTTTGTACCTGCAGGCTATCTGATAATGGTCTCCTGCACATCTCAGTGTGATGTCTGGGTGAGGCTCTAATGAGGATCAGTGTAGCAGCCCCAGATTCACTTAAATTCATGATGCACTTGAAGTAATACACCAACCCCTAGATTCATCAGAATGCTATAAATATAGCCGAAATAGTGCCCGTGATAAAAAAAAAAAATAATGGGCATGGTTAGGAAAACTGTAGAGTTACCACATCACATCACAACATTATTTGTTTTTAACATAGAGAGTATATTATCACAGCTCATAATGAGAAAGAAGAGAGAGAGAAATTACCTCTTTATAGAGTCAATGTGACAAGCTATATATATTTATATTATTGTAAGAGGGTACACTTTCAACAGGGTGGGGAAGGGTTGGAGGGGTGCTTTTACATACACATTCAAAGGAATTGTACAAAAATCTCCTCTTGTTGGTACCTTTCATTGATTCAAATGATAGAAATTCATCAGTCATATCTAATTTGCAGTTAAATCCTCTGTATATGTAAAAGCAACCCCCCTCAATCCCCACCCCCAAACCTGCTCCGAGTTGAAAGTAAACCCTCTTACAGTGGTATATATTATAGCATGTCACATTGACTCTATACAGAGGTGATCTCTCTCTCTCTCTTTCTCTCTCTCTCTCTCTCCCTCCCTCTCTTGCTCTCTCATATTATGAGCTGTGATAATATACTGTGTGCACGAAAAACAAATAATATGGTAACGCTACAGTTTTCCTAACCATGCCCATTTTTTTTTATTGTGGGTGCTATTTCTGCTATATTTATAGCATTCTGATGAATCAATCTAGGGGTTGGTGTGTTACTTCAAGTACATCATGAATTTAAGTGAATTTTTACTGCTTTTCTGTACACTTCCCTGGCGCTGGCAGAAATTAAAATGTGTGGCTTGGCTGCACATTTTACTTACTGAATCGCGCGGGAATAACTAATAGGGCCATCAACATGCATTTGCATGTTGCGGGCACTATTAATTTCGAGGGGTTGGACACATGTTTTCGACGCACTATTACCCCTTACTGTATAAAGGGTTAAGCTAGCGCATCGAAAACGCGCGTTCAAACCTGGGCTAACAGTGCGCGCTACTGGCGCGCACTGTACTGTATCGGCCTGATTATCAGATAGCCTACAGGTACAAAGTAGCACATGGCTATATCCCTTTTTAAAGTTGCCTATAAGGTCCACAGGCTAAAAGTATACATAGACTTTGTACTTGCAATCTATGGGGTAAAAATTTGTAAAGAACATAATGCATGTATATTTGACAGTCAAATCTATGAATGTTGGTTTCTGAACCTTCTCTCTCCTTATCTCTCAATCCAGCTGAAAATACTTGAGTTATGGAAACCAGCATCTACTTTCAGCTGGGCAGAAGAGTGGAATTTTTAGCTGCTCCAGGATATGTGAAGGCAAAATATATTTTTAGATTCATTCATTCATTTCGTAGCTCACCTATATTTGTTTGGTTCATAATTTTAAAAAAACAACACATTTTCATTTATTTGTACCATTCATGCCATTTGTTTTCCATTGAAGTCAATGGCGGAAGCAATCCTTAAACCCCCATTGACTTCAATGCAAAAAAAAAAGAACAGGGGCTGGGGTCCAACCTAGGCACCGAGTCCCAGGACCAAGCCTTAGGCTTGGCACTGAGGCCAGGTGCTATCACCAAGATCTAGGCCTAACACTGGGGCACAGCCTAAGGCCAGGTCCCATTGCTGAAGCTGAGTCATATCACCGATGCCCAGTCCAAGGCTTAGGCCCAGGCCCAATGCTGGGTCCTGTCACTGAAGCCTGGGCCTAGCCTAAGCCCAGGTCTGAAGCCTAGGCCTGGGGCCTAGACTAGGTCTCTTGTCATTCTCTTCCTTTCGATATCCTCTTCAAATTATGCTGTTCACTTAAAGGATGCCTCTCAGTGACATCACAGCAGTGCCTTCCTCTTGAGCAGATGGTGTCATATTGAGGTTCAGCTGTACGTTTCAACAGCCATATATCAATCTGGCAATATCTACTCGGGAGGCAAGTGCCGCAGTGATGTCACTGATGTGCAGACTCAGCTTTGGCTGGATGCGGCATTCGGCTTGTACTTCAGTGATGGCATCAGGCGAGGCCCCAGCAATGGATCTAGCCTGAGGCTTGGTACCACTGGAGGCCTATTTTGGTAATAGGACACACCATTTCCTAAAAACAAAAAATTCACAAATTCATATGTTTTTCATTTTTATTTCAAAAGAATGCACATCTCTACAACTCAATAAACCTGGGTAAATGAATATTTAACCAGGTAAATGGTTCTGAAAATTATTCTTCTAAAGTATAAGGATAGCATGAATGGCTGAAGAGGGCATTCAAAGTAAAGCTTTAAAAAGAAGCACATCACTGGAATAAAAGATGCAAACCCTGATTTCCAAAAATATATAAGAAATACTATATATTTTATGTGAACTCCTCATCTCCATCAGACTTAGGAATGAGACAAAAAGAAGATTCAGTAGGATTGCAAAAGAATTAAAAGTTAATATTCTAAATTGTCTAGCCGATACTTCTGATCTAATGAGTAGAAATATTCCTGAAAGATGAAAATAATCCCATTGAGAGTACTTACTAGAGAAGAAAATGCTATGGTGATAAAGAGTGAAAGTAGCATGACCGCCTTCATCTTGTATAAAAGTATCTGTTAAAATAAACCAAAGAGTTGCATATTCAAAAGTACAGTTTATGATTTCACATAAAAAAAAACCCAAGACTTTGAGTGTGATGGAATCACTAATTAGGTCCTCTTAAACATAGGGCCCTATATAGTTGTACCAAGTATTTCTCCCATAGAAACAAAATGGGAAAAAAACATTAGCACATAACATAGGTCCCTTAATGTCAAGTATAGAGGTGGCAAATCCAGACCTTGTCATTTTTGTTTGTTTGGTTGGACTGATAGCAATTGTTTTTTTTGTATGTATAGAAGGTAATTTTAGAATTCCCCATACAGCGCTAAAATCTTATGGGCCAGATTTTCAAAGGGTTACGCGCGCTGGGCCTATTTTAAAAAGGCCCGGCGACGCATATAAAGACCCGGGACGAGTGTAAGTCCCTGGGGCTTTGCTAAAGGGGCGGTCTGGGGCGGGGCGAGGCCAGAGGCCTCCGACAGAGCAGCCATTGCCGCTCTGTTGGAGGATCGCGTGCCAGCAGGCGCAAAAGGTAAGATAAACATTGGGGGGGGGGGGGGGTTTAGAGTAGGGCTGGGGGGATAGGTTAGGGGAAGGGGTGGGAAGGTCAGGTTAGGGGAAGGGAACGGGGGAAGGCAGCGCAACTCGGCGCGCGCAAGGTGCACAATTGTGCACCTTGCGCGCGCCGACCCTGCGCACGCAAGTTATAAAATCTGGCGTACATGTGCGCGTGCGCTCCTTTTAAAATCTATCCCTATGTGTACATTGTAGATGAAGACTTTACTGAGAATTTTCAAAGCAAACGTTTGCACTTAATGTTACTTTGAAATTTGTGGGTAACTGGCACAGATTGATTCACATAAAGTTATAACTCCTGAGAGGGTGGAACTTATGTGCATAGACTTATATAGAAACATAGAAATGATGGCAAATAAGGACCAAAGTGGTCCGTCCAGTCTGCTCAGCAAGCTTCCTATGGTAATATCTGCTGCACTGTGTAGGTTGCCCCCCATGTTTCTCTTAAGGGTAGCAACTACTGCTCTGTGCAGTTATCCCCAAGCCTTATGTTAACACATAAAAATTGACTGCTAGCAACATTTTTATTGGATGATAAGCCTTTTGAAAATTCAGACAGTACTGCTTCACGTGCTTTGCTTATGGACTTGCCGTAGAAGTAGTCCTGTATTATTTTCTCTTATGTCTACACATCAGTTCCAGACCATAAAAGTTGGTGTCCTTATTGGTTGTTGTCTGAATCCAATTCCCCTTTTTCTTCTTTTCCCCTTACTGTTGAAGCAGAGAGCAATGTGGAGTTGTATCAACAGTATCAAGGTTTATTGGTTAAGGGTACTTACCGCCACACCAGCAAGTTACCCCATGTACTTTTTTCTTCATTTCCATCTTTTAGCCTTTAAGGATCCACAGTGTTTATCCCATGCGCCTTTGAATTCTTTCAGTGTTTTGATTTTCATAAAGGTGAATTTTAAAAGCCAGGCTCGCACGTCAATTAGGGGATGTGTGAATATGTCAGGCCTGCACCTGCCGAGCAGATTTTAAAAGCTGCCTGGGTACGCACTTACATGCTGCTACATGCACAAATACAAATTTTCCCTAAAGGGGAGGGGCATGGGCGTGGTCTGGGCAGGGCATGGGCATTCCAGGATTTCAACATTAAATTTATGCATAAATATTTATGCACACAGGTGTGCGCTGGAGTCCCCTGCCAAGTAACTTTACTTCTGCTATGGATAATATGTAAGTTATAAAACAAAAAATAAATTAAGCAGGTCAGTGGGGTTTTAAGGGTCAAGGCTAATGGGAAGAAGTGAGGTTATAAAATTAGGTGGGGTTTGGAAGTTCTGGGCGAACTGGGAACGCACTGGGAAAATTAGCAATAACGGTGTGTGTGTCTTTTAAAATTCCCCACACTTATGTGGTAAAAGTGGGATTTGCATGTGCAAGCACGCACTCACTTAAAATTGAGCACACATGTGCGCGCTGAGAGATTGTTTTATAACATGCAGGCATATACGCGCATATGTTATAAAATGGCTGGGCACGAGCCAGCAAATGCATGCTCATGTGCGCCGTTTTGATAGTTACTGTCATAATGTCTAAAATAAAAAAGATGCATATATATGCCAACTCAACCACAACACCCCTGGAATGCTTCTGCTCAGTTCAAGCTACCTCCATGTTTCTGTTACTACCCTTAAGAAAAACATGCAGGTAGTCTGCACGGAACAGCAGTTGCTATGTAGGGAAGCTTGCTGGGAAGAATGGATGGACCATTTGGTCTTTTTCTGCTGTCATTACTATGTTACTATATATAAAGTACTTTTACAGAAATAAAGGCTCAGATAATTTTATAACAGCAATTTAGGATCTTAAAACTGGGTTTTATGCATGTAAAAGGCTTTGAAAGTTAGCCCAATATATCCTGAAAATTGCTTGCCATCGTATAATACTGACAACATAGAAGTATTGGTGACAAAATCTGGGTTTCGTTTTTACTGTTAAAGGATAGTAATACAGTATTACCAGCCTGATTTTTTTTGGGAACAAAAATGGAGATGCAGAATTTCTCTTGATTTGTCAGTACTTCACAGGACTCCTACACTAACACTGGGGCCCCTCTGATTGCTTTAGCTGCAACCTGATCTTGAAATTGCTAATGACAAAAATATGCTGCTCATGATTCTTTCTTACAACGTCAAAAGCTAGTGATTTCGTTTTGTATGATTATTGTTTATGACAGTCAAACAAAATGTATGTGTACTGTAAAACAGTGTCTCTGGCATTGTTATTGCCAGAATGCAGCAGACATTAAGTAGAAAATCAGAGAGAAAATATATTCTTTATTGCAATAATAGAAAGCTGACTCAACACACAATCAAGTCTTTTCTTTGGCATACATTTTTGCATTTCTCTCTGTCCTTGCTAATTTGTTTATCCAGAGATCAACACGCACATATGGGCAAACTGGGATGGGCAAACTGGTTTAATGAAATCCGAAATGAAGCTAACTAGAAGGGGCCAAAGAGAGAAGCAACAAAGGAAGAGATCTGGAAAATCAGAGATAGAAACATAGAAATGACAGCAGACGAAGACCAAACGGCCCATCCAGTCTGCCCAGCAAGCTTTCACACTTATTTTTCTCATACTTATCTGTTACTCTGCCCACTGAGGTTAGGGCCCTTATTGGTAACTTTTTGGTTCTAATTTCCTTCCACCCCCGCCATTGATGTAGAAGGCAGTGCTGGAGCTGCATCAAAGTGAAGTATCAAGCCTGATTAGTTGAACCACATCTGGCCATCAACGAGGTGAGGTAGACAAAAGTGTCCACAGCTCAACATGAATTTCCATGTTTGCCAACTTGCAGCTTTTTCATCAGGAATATTGAGAATCACACTTATATTTGACTATTAAAAGTCTTTGAATACCTGCATGCAGCCACAACAGTAGAAATTTTAAAAATAAAATTTGAGTCAGATTCAAATCATGTCAAACCTCACTCTGGTTACCTGAGTAAAATTGGAGCCAGTTGTTCTCAGATTTGAACTTAGATTTGAATTGGCACAAAGGAGGTGTTCAGAAGAGGAGTTTGCCTGTTTGTTAACATTTATATCCAACCTATCCTCCTCTGTCTCACTGTCCATCCATCCCTAACATCTATCTCACTCTGTTACTCTCTAGATCTCTCTCTCTCTACCCTATTCTCATTCTATCCTATCTATATTGGCAAGACAATTTGTACGTCTTTCCAAAGTAACACAGAACGTAGTTCAAATAAAAGGAGGAATAATACACAATAGTGATAATAACAGCAAAATAAAATGACAGAGTACAGAAAGGACAATAACAAGGCCAGTTCCCAGGTTCTGGAACTGGGCAATATTGTCTCTGATCATATTATATTTCTGGCCTCACCAGAGGGTACTACATATTTTGGAGTTATAGCTGCTGTTTCCTCCTATTTTCCTCACAATTATATGGCGTATTTCTGGTTCATTCTTTTCTGGGAAGTCTTTGCTTTTCTCTTTCAGATTTCTTATCCATCTCTGTCTGTCTCCACCCTTTTTTCCATCTCTTGCTTACTCTCTTTTCCTCTTTGTCTCTCTTTAATCCTTTTTCATTTCAGGTCCTCTCTATAATAATTTTTTCTCTCTATCTTTCTTTCTGGTATACTTTGTCATCTTTCTGTTCTATTCTGCTTTTAACTTTATACCTCTTTCCTATGCAGAGTGCCATAGACTTCAGAGATTCATAGTAGCATTTCAAGCGGCAATTTTCTGGCTACATATTTAAAGTTATAAGTTTTAAACATATGAATCACAAATTGAACAGATTAAAAAAAAACCCATGAGGAAATAGGAAGAACTTTTTTTTTCCAAAGAAAAATTATCATAAGAATATAAACTTATCTATTTCATGTTCACAATTTAAATCCATAAAAATAAAATCTCATTTCCTCACCACCAGATTTTCTCCACATCTCTGTGGAGACTTGTGCCGTTATTCCAACTTAATTGTTTCGTGTTCCTACCTTAAACAAATCCCCACATTTTCTTTTGGAACATGCATGTCCCTACAGGAAGATTTCAGTTTGATTACAAGTCTAAGCTATAGTATGAAGAATGCCAACAAAAAGCAACACAAGGATTACCTTGTCATGTTGCTAATTGTATTTCTTTCCTACGTACATCTTGAACTGCATCTGTGGACCATTTCAGAGGGGATGCCCTACCCATTGCTTCACATATAGCAATCGAGAAAAGCCATATTATGTACAGCATATACAGTGAACAAATAGGCATAAGACAACTTACAGAAATGTACCGCGATCTGGTCCTAGTGTGGCAAAAACTGTTGAACCACAGGCATCCCAGGACTCTTCTGTCCCTATGGTCTCTTGCTGGCTGTCTCACAGTAGCTGTGCTGCCTTGAAAGTTAATAGTCTTAATATTTGGCCAGCTGAGGATTTCTAAACTTGCATGAGTCACTCCATAGGATTATAACTGCTGTAATATCCTTGTTTAGTTGTTGAACTGATGATAAACCAAGGGGCAGACAAGCATATATTGCTAAATATTTATTGGTTATATCCTCTGGAACAAATGATCTATTCACATGTGACAGCAAATCATATATATATTTAGAGTATTGGCTCTAAGAAATGTCACACTGGGTTAGACCAAAGGTCCATCATGCCTCGGATCCTGTTTCCGACAGTGGACAATCCAGATCACAAGTACCAGTGGGATCCCAAATAATAGGTCCAACCCTTCCTGCTCATTACCAGGGATAAGCGGTGGATTATTGACTTTTCCTCCAGGAACTTGTCTAAACCCTTTGTAAACCCAGCTATGATAATTACTTTCAGCACATCTTCTGGCAACAAATTCCACAGTTTAATTGTAGAATGAAAAAATGCATTATTTGATTTGTTCTAAAAGTGCTCCTATTAGTTTCATGGAGTCTTCCCTAATCCTAATACACACTGTAGTTGCATAATTGATATCCCCATAACCCAATTGTTTATACATACTTTTAAAAAATTTGTTAAGATCTATTGTCTACAGAGGTTGTTTCACTCTCAGTGTTTTAAATATCCACTTACTGAAAAGCTTCAGATGTGTGGAGTTTGCTGAATATCAGCTGACAGAAAAGGGTTTATCATGAGGAAATTCAGGGCTAATCAGGGCAGGCAAAAATTCTCTTCAGATCAGTAGGAATGAAGGTATTCAGGGCTTGCAGGAGGCAGAGACACCATGCTAGCACTATTACTATTTATCACAGTGCTGTACAGATACACATACTGTAAGAGACAGTCCCTGCTCCATGAAGCTTACACTCTAGTCAAGACAAACAAACATGACAAATAAGAGTCCACAGCAAATGCATTTATTATAGAGAGCTGGTTAAGATTTAAAAGCAGCCCCGAAAAGGTGATTGATCCCCACTCAGGACTCAGTAAAGGAACCAATCCCAAATAGAGTGATGTGAATAAATTATCTAAATGTTAGTACCTGTCAGCTTTTCTTCCTCCTCCTCCTCCTCCGCTGGGGTACAGAGAGGGTTTGGGGGGGTCAGGGGATGTGGCTTGGGAGTGGTGGCCCAATTTTTTTTAGGAAGGCAAGGAGGGGTTCTGTGGCTGGCTGCTACTTTTTTTTTTTTATTTGGGGGAATGGAAAAGGAGTTTGAGTCTCTCAGTCCATTACATCTTTTATTTCAATTCTTGAAGCTTCGGAAGGGCAGAGTACTATGGCTCCACTACATTTTTTTGAAGGGTGGGGGGGGGGGGGGGGGGAAGAGAGGTGCTGGGATAAGGCCACAGGCCTGCAAGGAGTTTTTTTTTTTTAAACATACTCGGCTGACTTTGGGCCTGTGATTTTTCTAACCTGAGTTAGCCAGGTAAGTTGATCCAACTAGTACAGAATATCAGTGTTAGCCTGAATAATTTTGGCTATGCTCCTGGAATGCCTCAACCCTGCCTACATTTTATTCATCTAAGTTTTAGCTGGTGAAGTCCTTACCTGTTTAGCAGGGTGGGAAATTCAAAGCTTGGGGTTGTCCTGCTAAGTCCTGAACTTAGCTGGAGAAATCCCTTTAAAACTGATCTCATACATGTTTAACTAAATCTAAATGTCTAAGTGGCAGAAGTTTAAAAGATGCTTAGGTGTGTAACTTATGCATCGTTTCTGCCCATAAACTAAGATGTTTACAACAATAGTTTTAAAAAGTCATGTAGCTGTATATCAACTTTCTGAATATGCAATTGCAATATCTGTGGATTGAAACCTTTTCTAGGACCAACAAAAAGATGTTCTACTGGAGTTTTGGACATATGGGCCACATTTTCAAACTTGAAAGAAGGGATCATATAATCTTACCATGCAAAAAGAGCGTTGAATTTGGTAAGTTTTGCTTATGCATTATGACACACAGAGTTGCAGTGTCAAAACGTGGTAGTGTTGATTCTTGTATTGTAGTACTACTCTATCACCCTCGCTATTTCTTACATCAGAACCCTGCATCATAATGATGTGAGTCACATAGAATTCTAAAGGTGAGGCCCTAGAAAAAGAGAATTCAAAAGTGTCATCACAGACTCATACTGGGGCCGATGCAAAAATAAAGTGCGGAAAGCAGGCGCTGAAAAGTCAGCGCCCACTTTCTTAACACATGCATGGCGCCTGCAAAGGGGGGGGGGGGCGCCATGCAATATAGAAATTAGGGGGTCGAGCTAGCAAGGAGACGCTAGGGTTGCTTGCGCGCCCCTAGCGCCTCCTTACTAACACGAACCCACGGCGGCTGCCGGTTACGGCGACTTTTTTCATTACTGGCAGACGGCCGGTTATGAAAACCGATGTCGAGTTTACCGGCGTTGGTCTTTATAACTCAGCGATCTGCCGAGGTATTTTTTTTTCTTTTTACTTAAGGACAGAAAAGCAGTTTTTTTCTGCTTTTCTGTACTTCTTTTACATGTGCTCAGCTATTAACGCCTGCTCCAGGCAGGCATTAATACCTGAGAGCTAATTGTACATCTGAGATGCACATGTTTTTTTTTGAAAGTGGAGTGAATGAGTAATAGCCTCATTCACATGCATTTGCATGTGATGAGCGCTAACTCATTCACTCCGCGTCAGACGCGTGTTAAATAGGCGCTAATCCCCCTATTGCATTGGGGGTGGATTAGCATCTATTTAACCTGCGTCCAACTGCGTGTTATACAGTGCATCGGCCCCACTGTGTATTGTTTAACATAAATGGACTGGGGGAACACAGATAAGACACAACAGCACTGGGACAGGAAGAATGTATGAGGCAAGGTCAGGTCGGCGCCATTTTGGAAAATGGTGCCAACTGGGACAGGTGCGAGGGTAAATCTGTCTCCAACACAGGATCCAGGATAAGGTAAGGGGTCTCTAGAGGGGGCCGGGGTGGGCGTCTTGAGACTTTGGGGGTGGGAAATGGATTATTGAGCTGTCGGAGGGCTGGGTGATGGGGGTCTTGAGCTGACAGGGGCTGGAGGGTGAAGGGGTTATTGAGCTATTGGAGGGGCCGTGGGTGGGGGGAAGGGAGCTAGGACATCGGGGGCCCCTGCCACTGCATGCATAATTACAACTTTTTTATTTTGGGGGAGTTGGAACTGCATCAACTGGTGGCCCCATGTTGAAACAGGGGTCAGCATTGACCCCCTCTCAACCTCCCCGTTTGGCTGCATTATTTTTCCCTGCCACTTTAAATGTGCAACAGGAGCCTCAGGACCCGCATTAGGGTCCCAGGCCTCCCGCCGCACATCTAACGCTTACCAGGGAAGTGTTGTTATTTTATCGTGACTGAACGCCTTCTCGGTCAGCCACAATAAAATATTTGCATCGAATTGCCTAGTAATGATCTTCTATTTGCATTATTCAGGCATGCAAATCACATGCAAACAAGGTCATTGCAATAGTGGAGGGGACATGTAAAATATCACGTATATTGCGGTGATATATATGATATAACGCATGTTAGAGCCCTAACACGGTTTGATGAATGAACCAGTTAGATTATAAGCCCTCCGGGGGTAGGGTAATACCCTCAGTACCTGAATGTAATCCACTTTGAGTTGCCAAAAAGTGGAATATAAACATAAATACATTTTGTAGTTTAGTATATTGCCCTCTAAGACTGCAAAGTTTGAGGCAGGATGATTAGTAGAATACTCTTTCATCAGGACAGCAAATATGGAGATCATGCTTACCTTTCCTTTCCTATCACTGTGCTAAAGCAACGAGGGCGGCATCTGGAAATCACAACCTTGTTGCTAAGCCTACAGTCTTTTTTTATGTGGGTATTTGTTTCTTGAAACTCTGTGGTTATTAATCATTTGCCATATCTTTAAATAGGGATTGCTGTTAAACGCTTTAGCATATCCTGCTCTATGCATTGTACAACATTACATTTCAGTCTGAGGTTTGTAAATGATGCAATTTTGACTTTGACTGTACATCCCCCTAATTACCTGAACTTTGGAGTGCAGCATGCAGGAAACACGTATTTCCTAAGAGGGAAGAATTCCTGGCTGCTATTTAATCCATGTGTAGGCTACATCTTTATTTTCAGAGGATCTGTTCCTAAATTTCTACACTCTGTAGCATTTATTGATGTAAGTAATTTGATTCTAAGTTGTTTTTTTAGGAAATAAAAAAAAAAATGTTGAACTCCTGCCCACTTACATGCTCAAGTGTTTTGATGTGTCGTTCTCTGTTTTTCACCCCTCCAACCTCATCCTTCAAAGGACATCAACCCAGAGCTATTATGAAGACTTTAGTGTGCTGGAAGTTTCCAAATGCAGAAGTAATGGGGATTGTTCCCTCTCCTCCAAAGGTCAAAAATATTCCAAAATATATCCATGTCCAATTGTGTACATTATTTTCAAAAGTTTGTTGTTGTTTTGCCATACAAATACATTGTAATAGGACCATGTTCTGAAATTATCTGGGGTTAGTATTCAAATGATTTGTCCGGCTAAGTTCAAGACTTAGCCGAACAAACTGCAGGCTTTTAAAATTCCTACGCTTTGATCATCTCCAAGTTACTGGATAAGTAGTTAGTTGAATAAAATGTATCTGGATAACTTGCAGGCAGTCTGGGGGCATTCCGGGATGGAGTTAAGTTAGCCAGATAAGTTATCTGGCTAAGTCTGAAAGTGCAAGAGAACAGTCCTAAAATCAACTGAATATGTTTATCCAGCTAACTACGGTAGGAGTTTAACTGGCTATATTCAGCGAAGACCTAATAGGAAGCGCTCTGCTGAATATTCCATTCCTCGTGCTGCTGAATGTCATGGTCTCTGTTATCTTTCCTGCATTTCCTTCTCTCACTCTGTTTCTCTCCGACATCCTTTTGCCCCATACTGTACCTTCTTTCCAAGGCAGTTTCTCTGGGCTCACTTTCTGCAGCTGCTCTAGTATAGCTCTTTCGCAGTCACAGACGTGGGACTGCTACTGCCTCACCATCCACATTCTGTACACTGCTTCTGTAACCTTCTACCCTCCGACTTGAAATCACTGGACAGACACTTATTTCAGGTCCAAATAAACAAAAAAAGCCACAAGACAAGACAAAACCAAAGAAAATATATATATACATTTGTTCTACATACAAAAATACACAATGAAATTCCATAAAATCTCAGGAATGATTTTGTTTCTTGAGGGAGTACGATTAATCTTAGCAGTATTAGAAAAGATTTACTACTACTTCTTGAATATAAAACATACATTGAAATGTGGACAGCATTTCTATTGCCCTTTCCTCCTGGGAAGCAACTCTGCCACCTTATTGCTGGATTGATTAGACACACAATGAGTTCTTCACAAATGCTTACTGTAGGTAATTGAGCAAGAAAGCTGAGGCATGCTAGAGAGGGTTTTACTGAACTAGGCTTCGATTCTTGAGCAGATGAGATCTGAAGAGAAATTCATTACAGATATTTGGGATCTGAAACTGCAGGGGTGTTGAAGTTAATTACAAGAAGCTGCATTACACTCTATGAGATCACTCAACTGTATACCATCCAGTGAGCTCCATCAGTGGTAATTCCCACTCCACCTTTACTACTTCCATACAATATGGAAAGGAAGAGAATAAACACATAGGAAAGCGGTAAAGGGAGTAGCCTCTCTGTGACACCTCCATGCTTTCTATTTTCTCTCTCCCAGATTGAAACTCTTGAACATTCTCAGCTGGGGGTTCTGATCCCAGACTGCACCAAATCTACCCCTTATTATAGCGGACTCCTGGGCAGTACCAACTTGCAATTACACAGTAGGTTGCACTTCCAGCTTTCCATTACCACAGGAGATTTATACTCGCATGTGAAAAGACAGGAGAATGATGTGATGCAAAAAATAAAGGAGTATAAAAGATTCAGGGCTGCAATTAAGCTTGGGGGAACAAGTAGCTTATTATAATAGTTTGCCCTTCTTGGGGCCTGAATATACATCACTTTAGGACATGGTTAGACTTTGCAGATCAATTAGACAGGTCCTGGACTCCTGTCACATCTTACTGCAGAATCAGGCTGATGGGCCTATTCTTTATTGTCTAGGTCCTGTGAAAGGAACTTTCCCAAACCAACCCCTAGATTCATCAGTCCACAGTAAATATAGCAGAACTATGCCATGTTAGTGTCCTGTGATAAACGATGGGCATTGGTTAGGGAAATTAATGAAACACCGCATCGCATATGCAGTTATCGCGAGCCTAATACTCTTTTGCGTCACTTGATGCATTATAGCCCCGCGTGGCATTTTATGCATTGCACATCATTTTATGCATCATCATTTTACATATGGCTTCCTGCAGCTGCCTCTTTGAGGGTGTGTCAGGAGTTGGAGAGAGAGCTTGGAGGTGAGTTGATGGTTAGTTGGAGCTTACATGGAGATTCTTCAAGTGATTAGCTGAGCGAGTTGTCCTGTTTAGTGTTTCTCATCTGTTTTTCTTTACCTTTGTCTCTTGTCTTCATCTGTGTGTGGAAGTTTTGTGTGCATTTGTCTTGTTTGTCTGTTTGTCCCTTTGTGTGGAGGAGAGAAGTGGTGGAGGAGTAGTGTGGAGAGGAGTGGTGGAGGAGTGGTGAGGAGCAGGAGAGGATGGAGCGAAGAAGGTGTGGGGAGGGAGGAGAAGAGAGCCAAGAGGGAGAAGAGGAGAGGAAGAGGAGGAGTAGGAGTAGGGACAGTAGGAGAAGGGATGGGAGGCAGGAGGGGGAAGGGGCTAGGCAGGTGAGTGTGGCAGGATGGCAGGGTAGGGCTAGACAGAGAAGGCAGAAGGTGGGGGAGTTGTCAGGGCAGGTGCCGGGGCAGGGGAGGAAGGGAGGGGAGTGGGTAGTGGGAACAAGAGTGGAAGTGGCAACACGATCCTCTGGCAGCCAGGTAGCAGGTCAGCTGTGCCTACGTGCCTACAAGTTCAGCATGGAGAACAATGAATTGGTCATTACTGGGGTCCTCAAGAATTATAACCTGCTATTTGGAAACTCAGCTGGAAGACCTCCAGGGCAGCCAAGGGCGCACACCATAGCCCAAAATAAAAAAAAAACAAGGTGTGTTGTGAGGATTAAAGGGTCTGCAGATACTTTAAAGTAGGGAGAAAAATATTTATTAGGGAGAATACACAGATCCAGGGCACTGAGAGAATAACACTAATGGAGTTTTGAATGCAGCTCTGTCTACTTGTGTGATTTGTACTCCTTTCCACATTTTATTGTGGTGGGCACCATAGCCCAAGCCATATTGCAATGCAGAGGCATCAAGAGGACCAGAGAGCAGGTGGCCCACCACTACAGAGACGTAAAGGCGCAGTTAAAGAATAAGATGGCAAGCAGGAACAAATGCATGCACCAGACAGGAAGAAGAGCCCTTTGCCTAATCGTCTTGATGCCGATGGAGAAGCAGGTGATTCAATGGCTGGGACCGGATGCCTTTCTAGGGATGGACGAGGCCCTGGGCACGATGCACATCACATCACATCACCTGTAAATGTCAAGTCTGCAACAGATGCCCATATTTTTTTTGCATAGGATGCTCACATTGAATGATGCAAAGTACACAGTTAGGCAAAACAGTACATGTGTACTTCTTAGCAATCATACTTATATCTTCTTTGTTTCCACAGCTCTCGCCCAAGAAGCTCCCAGTTCCAGCTGTGAAGCCCCAGGGACCAGCAGCACAGCCCCAGGTCTCAGGGGCCCCTTTCAAATGGATGCAAAGAAACAGTGGAGTGAGGATGAGGAGGAGGAGGAAGAGGAGTAGCAGCAATAGCAGCTACTTCAATACCTTGGATCAGCCATACCATTGACACCAACCTACCCTCTCCAGATTTATGTAGGGAATTACCCTGACATGGGAGGAACCAGCCCAGTCAACACCTGCCTCCAGCATGCCACGTGACCAGTGGGATGTACAAGGGAGCCAGCCAACTCATTCCATGAGCTCGGCGATGCACTCATTGGAGCCACAGATAGCAGTTCAGTGACTACCACCCCACTACCTGCAGAACCAGTAGTGGATCCAACAGTGCAGGCCACACTTGACCACATTGAGAGGAAGCATGGGCTGCAACTTCATCATATACGAGCAGAGATGGTCTGCTTGAGGAGGGCTCAGGTCATCCATACCCAGGCCGTGCAGCAGCAGACAGCAGAGCTTCACCATTGTAGACTGGTGAACCTGACTTCAGTGCTGGGAAAAATTGTGGAAACTGTTATAAAGAATAAAATCACAAAATATTTAGATAGACATGATTTGATGGGACACAGCCAGCATGGATTTACCCACAGGAAGTCTTACCTCACAAATCATCTAAATGTTTTTGAAGGGGTGAATAAACGTGGACAAAGGTGAACCGGTAAATATGAAGTATTTGGAATTTCAGAAGGCATTTGACAAAGTCCTGCATGAGAGACTTCTAAGAAAACTAAAAAGTCATGGGATAGGAGGTGATGTCTTTTTATGGATTGCAAGTTGGTTAAAAGACAGGAAACAGAGAGTAGGATTAAATGGTCAGTTTTTACAGTGGAAGAAGGTAAACAGTGGAGTACCTCAGGTATCTGTACTTGGACTGGTGCTTTTTAATATATTTATAAATGAGCTGGAAAGGGATACGAGTGGGGTGATAAAAAATGCGCATGACACAAAATTATGCAGAGTAGTTAAATCCAAAGCAGTTTGTGATGAATTGCAGGAGGATCTTGCGAGTCTGGAAGATTGGGCTTTCAAATGGCAGATGAAATTTAACAAGGAGAAGTGCAAAGTGATGCATATAGGGAAAAATAACCCTTGCTGTAGTTATACAACATTAGGTTATTTATTTATTTATTTATTTATTTAACATTTTTATATACCGATATTCATGTAAGAAATTACATATCACTTCGGTTTACAATATAACAATAACTAGCATGAAATGCTTTTACATTTAACAAGGAATAAATAACTTGGAGCAATGGAACAGGGATCAAAGCAACCTTTAAATAATAGGGTCTTTCATGATGCCAGAGATTAGCTGGCAGAAGATCTGGGAGCATATAGGTTCTAACTTAGGAGTTATCACCCAGGAAAGAGATCTAGGCGTCATAGTGGATAATACATTGAAATCATCAGCTCAGTGTGCTGTGGTGATCAAAAAATCAAACAGAATGTTAGGAATTATTAAGAAGGGAATGGAAAATAAAACGGAGGATGTCATAATGCCTCTGTATCGCTCCATGGTGAGACCACACCTTGAATACTGTGTGTAGTTCTGGTCACTGCATCTCAAAAAGGATATAGCTGCATTAGAGAAAATGCACAGAAGGGTGACCAAAATGATAAGGGGCATGGAACAGTTGCCCTATGAGGAAAGGCTAAAGAAGTTAGGGCTGTTTCGTTTGGAGAAGAGATGACTGAGGGGAGATATGATAGAAATCTACAAAATCATGAAAGGACTTGAACAAGTTAATGTAAGTCAGTTATTTACTCTCTCAAATAATAGAAGGACCAGGGGGCACTCCATGAAGTTAGCAAGTAGCTCATTTAAAACAAATCAAAGAAAATTATTTTTCACTCAGTGTATAGTTAAGCTCTGGAATTCATTGCCAGAGAATGTGGTTACAGAACTTACTGTAACTAGATTTAAAAAACTGTTTGGATAAGTTCCTAGAGGATAAATCCATAAACTGCTATGACAGTAATTAATGAGCGATAGTAGCCTGTGATCTAATGTTTGGGTACTTGCCAGGTACTTATGACTTGGATTGGCCACTGTTGAAAACAGGATACTGAGCTTGATGGACCCTTGGTCTGACCCAATATGGCATATGTTATGTTCTTATGTTCTTAACCTTGATCAATAATTTGAAAACAGCCATCCTACAACTAATTCAGTATTTGCCACAGCCTGCACCCATGCCATCAGCCTCCTCACAGGAGTCCACTCAGAGAAGCAGTCCCCAGCTCTCATGACAAAGCTTGAATAGGCCAGCTAAATAAATGCCACCTCCAGCCAGCAAAACGTCTTGGAGAGGAAAATTCCCATGAAGCTGACTTGTGCCAACCAACCTTTAACAGTTGCACTCAAAGATGCCAGTTCTAAACAAGCTAGGCCTATCCTGTCTACAGAGTTCCTGTGCTGGCTAAATGGAAGGAAGATTGCTGGGGCCATCCTTTCTACAGATTTACTGTCCCAGCTGGATGGAAGAAAACTTCTGGGCCCGTCCTATCTACAGAGTTCCTGTGCCGGCTTGATGATGCGGATGGTCTACTATCTGCCTGTGTTGTCCTGCTACTTACTTGTTATGCCCTCCTGTATGCTCTGACTGTAGTTCTGCCATCTTGTTGCAGTCTCCCATCACAGTCCTGCTGGTGTCTCTTCTCATTATGTCTCATTTCCTGGTCCTATTGCTGGTGTCTCTTCTCATCATTTCTCATCTCCTGATGCTGCTGCTGATATCCCTTCTTATCTCATCCTGCTGCTGCATCCATTCTGGTGCCTCTTCTCATCTTGATGCTGCCTCCATGCTGGTGTCTCATCTTATCTCATCTCAACCTGCTGTTGCCTTCATGCTGGTGTCTCATCTCATCCTGCTGCTGACTCCATGCTGATGTCTCATCTCATCTCATCCTGCTGCTGACTCCATGCTGATGTCTCATCTCATCTCATCCTGCTGTTGCCTCCATGCTGGCTTATGACTCTTCTAACCTTGCTGCTGCCTCCATGCAGCTGTCTCATCTCCTGGGGCTGCTGCTGTCTCATCTCATCCTGCTGCTGCCACCTCCATTCTGGTGTCTCATCTCATCCTGCTGTGGTCCGCAGGGAGATGTTGCCGTCTTGCGCCGTGACTCTCCCTAGGCACGTACGCGCACACCGACTCTGCTTTTAAAGGGGCCACGGTGGGAAACCACCCCGCAGCCCCGGATGATGATGTCACTGGGTCCCGGTACTTAAGGACAGGCCCAGCCAGTGCTTCCTTGCCTTGGCAACGGGTCTCCACGCTTGTCATGTACTTAGTTGCTTGTTCCTGCATTTCCTCTGTGTTCTTGGTTCCTGGTTCATTCCTGTTTCGTCTGTGTTCCTGTTCCTGATCCTGGTATCCGTTCCTGCTCCTGAGTTCCGTGTCTACCCTGCTTGTCAACCTCTGACTGATACCTGGCTTGACTGCGTCGTCTGACCACACTACTGATTGATACCTTGCTTGACTTCTGCTTCGTCTGACCACACTACTGATTGATTCCTGGCTTGATCTCCGCCACGTCTGACTATGCTCCTGCCCATTTCCAGGTTTGACCTTTGCCTTGCCTGACCATACTCTATCTGAGTCCTGGTTTGATCCGTGTTTGTCTTGCCACTTTTCCTTGCCTGCCGCTTGCCCTGACTTCAGCCTGCTCCACGACACTACCATTGAACCTGCTCTGGTCTTGGCATCTCAGGCTTCGGCTTGTTCTTACTCGGGCACCCTCTGTCTGTCTCCTGTTCTCATTGGCGCCCGGGTCTCCGGGATTCTGCCTCGTCCGGACCGGATCACCTACTTCTACTACCGCTGCTGGCTCCTGGCTGACTCTCTCGTCATCCCTGAGGAAGACCTCGGACGGAGGCCCACCTATGTCCAGCCAGCTCCGGTACCCAAGGGCTCAACCTGTGGGGAACAAGGGCTGGTATTGGCGAAGCTCCGATGCGCTCAGCCGAGTGCACTGTTTAACCCGCAGTTGGTCACAGGTTGAATAGGCACTACTTAATTCCCTTATGCAATAAGGGGATTAGTGCCTCCACAATGTGCGTCCAATGCAGGGCAACACTAAGGGCACTCATCACATGCAAATGCAGGTGTTAATTTGTGAGCGCTCCCAAAAGTTGTACATAAAAGCAGAAAAAACTGCTTTTCTGTACATCCTCCTACTTAATATCATTGCGATGTTAACTGGAGGAAAAAAATCTTTAAAAAACTCAAAAAAAAAAGTTTTTAAAAAGTGCTGTCGCTCAGGTTCAGGAAACAGATGCTCAGATAACAAGCATCCGTTTCCTGAACCCCTGGCTGTGCGCTGATTAGGAAAATGGATGCCGATAAATTCAGTGTCTGTTTCCTAACCTGCGGACAGCCAACCGCTCACGGGCTCCCATTATCAAGGAGGTGCTAGGGGCGCGCAAGCGACCCTAATGCCTCCTTGACAATGCAACCCCTAATTTAAATATTGCTGGTTCCTGGGGCGCAATAGGAAAGTGGGCGCTGAGTATTCTGCGCCCGCTTTCAGTGCACTTTACTTGCATTGGCCCCATAGCTGGAGAGGGATGATAAAAAGAAACACCACTCTTACCTATGAGCCAACCGTCACTATAGAGGCCATTTTCAAATTGTTCAAACAGGTCAGATTGCCTAAGTATAAAGGAATCATGTGCAGTTCCTAGCATCTGGTGACCTCATTAAGGATGCGCCATTGAGTGTCACACATACCACTAGCACATTGATGGAGTGGAAGAGCTTTCTGTTGCGGGAAGTCTCCTCGCTGCAACGGGGTGGGATAATGGCTATGTGAGTGCAGTCGATAGCTCCCAGAACATTTAGAATGTTCGCAAAGGCATAAAAACCCCTGTTCAAGTCCAGTAAGTTCTGTCTTTCAAGAGGAAATCTTTATATAATGATTAATGCAGTTACATACAGCTGTTATTATGACCTGGCCAAGATAGCAGGAAAAAGATGTTTGGGACAGTCTCCTGATAACCCTGACTGTTGTTTGGACTGTGCCAGATGCCATAAAATGCAGGGTGCACAATAGTTTGGTGAGACCTGTTATAGTGTGGGACCTTTCTGTGACTGGCTCCAGCTCCCCTCTGAGTTTTTCATAAAATTCCATGCTAGCCTGAGAGCTCAGGTGATACCTCATAACAACATGGGCCTCTGATATCCCCAGAAATGTGGTGCGGGGATGAAAGTTGAACTCCCTGTACCACCTGTGGGCCCTCTTACATGGCAAGCTCTGATGTGGGTCAGCGTACTTCACAAGTAGGGCTTGCAGCTTTGGTTCTGGTACAAGGACTTCCCTAGGAGGCGTTTGAACCTCCCTTGCCTGTTGTAGTAGTAGTTGTTGTTCAGCAGCCTGAAGCAGCAAGTATCCCATTAATAGTGCCCTTCGCCCTAACATTGTAGCTTTAGGAAGCCAGGGCAGGTAACTAAAGCTGTTTTATTAGCCCACCAGGGCTGTACAGACATGTCAGAGAAAAGGCCTCTTTTTATCACGTGTGATATTTGCCGCTGTCCTCAACAACGGCTGCTATGGTGCGTTAAAAACATTTTTTTATGCTCTACCGTAAATCAAAAAGGTGTTATTTTCCACATCTGGCATTGTTATGCAATAGTTTTCTGTGAAATGCAGTAGGAGTCCCTCATTTGCATAATTTTCTTGGTTTTGCGGACTCATTAACATATTTAAATGCTAACACACTTTGTGATAAGCATCACACATTTATCGTGTGCAGGATCCTATTATAGCGTGCGATAACGCCCTAATGCAGCTTGATGAATGGCCTAGCAAGATTCATCCCAAGAAACGTTCCTGTAGATTCCAGTTGTTGCAGGTGCAGTAAGAAATTACATTCTTTTTTCACAACTTGCAAGGATTCATTATGTAGTCCCTTTTCTTTTCTGCTGAAATTATTATATGTATCTTCTGCAATGTGCCATACACACTCACACATACATACATTCACACATTACATAGCAATATTTGAAAACATTTGAAAAAAATATTGAAATGCATTAAACTCTCTGGCTTCCTCTGACTCCCTCTCTTCTCCTTTGCTCACTCAGTTTCTTTTCATTAGGTTTGAGTGTCAGCAGTCTGGTAGCTTTCTCTCTCTGCTTCTTCAGGCCATTTCAACATACAGTATTCTTTGCTGAGCTCTCTTTTTATCCTTCTCTCTCCTTCCCATCTCCACCGTCAGCACTTGGCTCCCCTTTGGAGTCAATAGTGCATCAGCAACTTTTATCAGTCGTTCTGTACTCCCTTTCAGCTTCCTCGTGCATTCTTTGCATCAACGTTGCACTGCCTGGGTCCCTTTAAACTGGCAGTAGCAGCACAAGATAAGCTTCTGCTTCCCATGACAGCACAAAATACTGAAACACATCTTTGTCACAACAGCATAGGATCTGCTATTTTCTGCTGTGGTAGCTTAGGACGGGATGCTCTCTCTCCTTTCTTCCGTTGCCGGGCAGGATTACCTGTTCTTTCACATGATAACAGAGCCATCTACAGGCCAAAGCAGGGCCTGGTGCAGGATTGAAATGCAGAGGCCCATATTTCATTACCACAACAGGTACGTCTCTCACATATCCCCACCTTGCAAAAAACCATCTCTCCTCTCCTCATTTCTTCCCACTCCTCTTATTATCGTTGAAGGAGCTGGGAGGTAGCACTTCTGACCTGCTGCTGCTTCTCCTGCCTTCTCTGGCAGGTTGGCTTATTCTGTTCATGGGAATCAATCAAGCAGAGGAGGTATGGAAGCTGCAGCAATGCTTTCTCCAAACTCTTGCCCTCAGTTTTTGACCCAGAAGGAAGAGGCAGCCAGGCCGGAGAGAGTGACATTTCTGGATCCTGCTGCTGGTCCGGTGCAGGAAGTGACTGTACTGCTGTTCCTTCTCATACCTGGGAACCTTTGATTTCCAGTCACTGAGATTGTTGTGGATTCTGGGAAGGGGGGCATGTGCATGCACCAGTAGCGGTGGTGGTGGTGGGAGGGGGCGGCCGTGCATGCGCACCAGTTGCAGCACGCACACAAACTTTCTCACACACATACACACTAACACACTCGCATATTCACTCTCATACTCTTTCAAAAACATACATGCTCATTCTCACGCACACACACACACATTCACTCTCATTCCTCTCATTTGCCCCAGACTCACTCATACAGGCACACTCAGTTCTACCACACATAGTTTCATCTCAGTCATAGCAAACTGCAACCTTCTACTGCCAAACACTTTGTGAAATAACAAACCCCTGAAAAAAAAAATCACCTAGAACCTTACCACACCAGATCATAGCAGCACTAGATTTCAAGACCCAAACAGCAGCAATCTTATCTATGAAAAGGAAGCAGCAGCAATCTTATCTATGAAAAGGCAGCAATACAAATATTATACCATGCCCTGGAACACTAATACACCACGTACTGGGGAAACTGTACAAACCGTACTACTACAAATCCCTACAGAGAAACTACAGGCTAACAGAAATACTGCACCTCATCTATACATGCAGAACACAGACAAATCCTTACTTAATACAGAATAAGGGACTCTAAATTATAAACAGAAACATGCAGATAAAATAAAATGGAAAGCCCGAAAAACCAGACTGTGAACAGAAGAATACTAAAGAAAGAACAAAACACAAATATAAAGTACACATTCCCAATAATAGCATATGTCAATCACTAAAAGTCAGAATATATATATATTTGTTGTCTGATCTTATTTTTCTAATTGGTTGGACTGTACCTGCGCTCCTCCACACCTCGGGTCAGTGCCTACGTTCTACAACAGAGACTGTGCCTGCGCTTCCCTGCTCCTTGGAGCAGCGCTTCACTTCTACTTCAGTGACTCTACTCAGCTCCCCCGCTCCCTCAGGGTAGTGCCCTCATTCTCTGCCAGAGATTCCATCGTATTATGCCGCCCCGCTTCTCGGGATTAATTTTGTCACTACTGCAGAGATTCACCCGGGCTTCCCCGCTCTGCGGGTAGGCCTACGTCACCATGCCAGAGCCTCTCTTGATGTGCAGCCCCGCCCCTTGGGTCACTCTCCGCTGCGAACCTCCAGAAGTTCCTGTCTTGCGCTCCCCGCTCCTCGGGGCCTGCCCAGCGCTTCTCTCTCTCAGAGGTTTCTGCTCTGGTATGTGCCTCTCCAGTTCAGTGAGTTACTGTGGGTTCTCCCAGAACTGTGTCTCTCACCCCGCTCCTCGGGATCCCCCACAGTATTCCCTTACTCCACCTACGATCACGTGGCTGTGACACAGGACACTCCATTCCTCTACACTACTGAATCTTCTACATAGCTGACCTCGCCTCCTGATGGCGGGGTCCTGTGGGACTCCTCCTCCACAGGTGGTATCAACCCTCACCTCAGGCCAAGGGCCCACAAACCCACGAATCCTAATAGATTATCAAGTCCATGGACCCGACAGAGGTCTCAGCTATTCAGGCCATCCCTGGCCTGGCACAGAGGATTAATGAGCAACAAAAGTTCCTGGAAACACTGGCAGCAGCCATTAATAACTTGAGCTCTCATTTAGATACTACTGTAACTGCTACCACACGTCTACCAAGCTCACTTCTTCCACCTCTATGCTGGTGCCCCGGCCCACCGTGCCCTTGCCAGCACCTCCACGATATTCGGGGAATCCCCTCATGTGCAGGGGTTTTTTGAATCATGTAATATGCACTTCTGCCTACAACTGGCTTACTTCCCAGATGTAATCACCAAGACGACCCTCATCCTGTCCCTTTTGGATGGTAAGGCCTTGGCCTGGGCATTACCCCTCTGGAAACGCACCGACCTGGTTCTTAGAGACCTGCCTGGCTTTCTTGCCCTATTTCGCTCCGTCTTCGACGATCCAGGATGCAGAGTTATCTCTGGGACATCTCTTCTCCATCTCCAACAAGGTTAAGAACATAAGAACATGCCATACTGGGTCAGACCAAGGGTCCATCAAGTCCAGCTCCTGTTTCCAACAGTGGCCAAACCAGGCCATAAGAACCTGGCAAGTACCCAAAAATTAAGTCTATTCCATGTTACTGTTGCTAGTAATAGCAGTGGCTATTTTCTAAGTCAACTTAATTAATAGCAGGTAATGGACTTCTCCTCCAAGAATTATCCAATCCTTTTTTAAACACAGCTATACTAACTGCACTAACCACATCCTCTGGCAACAAATTCCAGAGTTTAATTGTGCGTTGAATAAAAAAGAACTTTCTCCAATTAGTTTTAAATGTGCCACATGCTAACTTCATGGAGTGCCCCCTAGTCTTTCTATTATCTGAAAGAGTAAATAACCAATTCACATCTATCCATTCTAGACCTCTCATGATTTTAAACACCTCTATGATATTCCCCCTCAGCCATCTCTTCTCCAAGCTGAAAAGTCCTAACCTCTTTAGTCTTTCATCATAGGGGAGCTGTTCCATTCCCTTTCTCATTTTGGTAGACCTTCTCGACCATTAATTGATTATGTCATTGAATTCAGGACCCTGGCATCAGAAGTTCACTGGGACTCCGACTGCTTATGATCCATCTTCCTCAATGGACTAAGTTCGCGGATTAAGGAAGAGTTAGTGGCATGCGAACTGCCAGCCTCACTGGATTCTTTGATAGACCTAGCTGGTTGCATCGACCGCTGTCTGCAAGAGCGTTCACAGGAGTCCAGAGCGTTTAAGAAATCTATGCCAGTTTCATCCCGGACTCGATGATCCTCTTCACCCAGGCTGAGTGCAGCACAGAGCAAAATTGAAGATGAACCAACGCAGATGGGCCGCAGCCGACTTTCTCCAAAGAACGACGCCTGTGCTAGGGATGTGCATTCGTTTTCAACGAATGTGTTATCCACAACAAATAGGTCCTATTCGTTGATTTGGGGGTCTGCGAAATGCATGGCGATCCCCCACGAATGAAACATATCATATTAGTTTCATTCATTTGGTTCATAGTGCTTTCTTAGTAACCTTTTGATTTCCCCGATTTGTTTTTTCTTTTAAAGGAGCCGCTTTTAAAGGAGCTGCTCGCTTGCTTCGCAGAGTGGCTCCCGGTCCCTCAAGCGATTTACATTTACCTGTGAGAGTCCTTTGGTGATTTTGTAGGCCTCTGTCATTCCCCCCTTACGATTTTTACCTCTCTCCCGCAGGGTCCAGGGAGCTCCCGGGGGGGGCGAGGGCAGCAGGAGGAAGGAGGTGTACAGAGCAGCCGCCGGCCCCGCAGGTCAACGAGCGGACACGAGAGCATTTAGGCATGCACGGTAAGGCAAGCCGCCCGTGCCAGAGTCTCGTGCTTACCCCGCTCATGCCCCTTCCGGTCCCAGATCCTGCTCCGTAGCCTGGCTGGTCTGGCGCAAGCACGTTAAACCCGGCGCTAATACCGTTCTCTTGGGTGAACGTATGCATACGTCCCCCAGCCCTGGCTCATCCCTTTCCATTCCCCTAGATTTTCTCCTCAGCCCGCAACGATCCCCGCAGCCCCTGCGATCTCTACACTGCTCCGTGAATAGCGTCCCCCCCACTTTCAGCTCTGCCAGCCTGTGTTTGCCCCTATCAAAACCACAGGGACTAGACTACCTCCGCTCTGCCAGCCTGTCTTGCCCCTGTCAACACCAGAGCAACCCTACTACCTCAGCTCTGAAAGCCTGTCTTGCATCTATCAACCCCACAGCAACCTGACTATCTGAGCTCTACAAGCCTGTCTTGCCCCTATCAACTTTGTGCTACTCTGCCTTGCTGCCATACACCAGATGACTCTACTCCTTGTGGTGTTCTTGCCACTATCATGGTTCCTCATTGTGTTGATGCTAGTCTTTCTTTGCTGCTTGTCTCTTTATCGGTGCCTTGTGGTTTTTTTCTGTCACCCCTTCTACTTGCTATGTTCCCACTTCATTGCACATGCAGCACATACACATACACACACACACACACACACACATTCTGAAAAAGCAAAGCATGATATAATGCTCTAATATGTGTGTGAGTAGTAGACAGCTGTGCACTAGTAATAAATGCAGTAACAAAATAAATTAATCCACATAGGCTGTACCTTTGGTGGTGAATGGCACATATTGTTCTCTTTATGGATGGACTGACTCTTGTACACAGAACACACACACAGACAAAGACACAGCAAGGTCTATATTCAAAAGCATTTAGCCAGCTAACTCAGAAGTTAGCTAGCTAAATGAATATTTGGTTACATACTCGGCTAAATTCTAGCCGCCTAATAAGTTAGGAGGCTAGAATTTAGCTGGTTAACTGCCTGATTCACTAATGCTTTTCTCCTATTCTGTGTCTATGGTAAAATACTTTGATGAATCAGGCCCTAAGCTAAGGGCATACTGGGAGATTAACTGGGAGGAGTTGAATTATCCGGCTAAGTTAACCGGCTGTCTCTAATATTCAGAGTTAACCAGATGACTTAGTTGGTTAAGTTTGGTTGGGCCAAAGAGTTGTCTTAAAGTTAGGTGGCTATAGTTAACTGGCTAATTTTAAGATTGCCATCTATATTCAATACTGTGGTTTCACTATTGAATATGCCTCCAAAGTTAGTCTGATAATTTATCTGGTTAACTTTGCTAGCTGAACTGTGTCTGAATATGGACCTCAGAAAATTAATACAGCCTCTCTATCTTAGGTACTGTGGTACAGCTAGTAGCACTGGTACTACACTGGTTCACACAGCAAATTTTAAACCAGCAACTGGTTTAAAATTTAATAAATCACTGCAAATACAGTCACTGCCTATCAGTAGTCTGCCTAGCAGCAGTCTGCCTTCTCCGAATGGAGAAGGATATGAAAAAGGTTAACCTTCTTCTAGGTCAGTGGCAGTGACAGTGAGATGTTAAAAAAAAATTTAAAGCTAGTGCTAATTAATAGAGTGTGAAAGCAGCTAAAAGGATTAGAAAAGATGGAATGTTTCTAATCTTGAACAAAAGCACTGTTGGTACAGAAGACTGTAGTAAAATACTGAATTCCCTCTCAAAGGCAAAGCACTATGTATCCTCCATGAGAGAGAAATCCAAATGCAAGCTGTAACAGTCTGGGAATACTATAAGAAAAATAGACAGAGCAGCGATTTACTGATTTAGAAAAATGCTTCCCTCTGATACGTTCCCTTTCTTTGTCAGTCTGGTTTCCTTAATCATAGATCTCGGTTCTTCCTTGACCTCACACATGAGTCTTAGGCATCAGAGTTGGATGCTATGGAAACCACCACAAGACCTGCTCAGTCTCAGGCTCTGTCTTTCTAATTCAGTCAATGCTTTTCAATGGGAACATAAACAAACAAAACAAATGATATATGTTTCATTCATGGGACTTGCTCATTTGTTTTCAGGGGCAAACGAACGAAACAAATACAGCATATTAATTGCAGATTGGCAATTCATTTTGAATGAATGCACATCCCTAGTAGATCCTAGGGACTGTTCTGCTGCCTTGCCTTTCTGTATAACCCAAGGTCCGTGGTTAAAATATTGTCAGTATTCCTGATCCTGTTTCTTTGACCTACTGAACTTTTTGGTCTGCATCATTATCAATATCATAATCAAGCTGTCAGGTTGCTTCAATTCATTAGTACTAGTCTCAACCTCACCAACTTCTGACTTTACACCTACATGCCAGCCACAGTGACTGACTTTGCTAATATATTCACAGCTCACCCAGTCAATCTCACACTCATCAATTGGGAAAATGTTTTTCACCCACCTGCCAAGTGAAGAGACCAGTCTATAGTTCTCCACTTACCTTAGTTATGCTCTTAGATGTCTCTGAACTAGCTTAATGGTGTTTCCAGATGTTACCCATTAATTCCACATTTCCTAATTCAATTACAAACAGCTCTGATGATTATCCACTATAGAAGAATATCCTTTATGCATACTATGATGGGACTGTTTCACTCCCTAACACATGGACTGTTTCGCCCGTCAGTCGCAGACGGCTGCGACCACTATTGCTCATCTCCTTCTTTGCTACCCTGACTCCATGGGGTAGATTGGCAGCCTTTGCTAGCTACCGACGACCTGCCTACAGCTCCCAGGCCTCCCGAGTTGACAAGGATGCCGCCAACCGCCATCGGGTCCCTCTAGACGCAAGCGCACATGCATGGGCCAGTCTTATCCACGTCATGGCGGGAACCTCGGGAGTGTCCCCTCCAGATGACGTCATCCCCTTGGATATTTAAACCAGCTGGCCCTGCCTAAGGATGACTTGGCAAAGAGTGTCATCCTTGCTAATTCCACTTCACTTCCTGAGGACCCTGTGTTCCAGTTCCTGCTTCCGGCGTGGACATCTCAGGTACCCGCTCCTAAGGGGCCTCTCTCTTGTCCTGGCTATCCACTCCTTGGAGGGCCTGATGCCTGGAACCCTGCCTGCCCCATTCCCCGGGGCTTCCCTAGAACCTACATTGCTCTTTAGTGAGTACTCCGCCTTCCAGATCACTTTCTGTTCTATCAAGTGCCTCCCTGGTGTACCCAGTGCTGCGGACCATTACCATCTCTATGGAGGACTCCATCAGAGGCTCCCGCTCTGTGGGCCCTTACCACTCTATTGAGGACCTCACTGGTGCACCCCACCTTGCGGACCACTACCAGCTCTACCGAGGACACTCACCGGTATACCCTGCTCTGCAGGCCACTACCATCTCCACCAAGGGCCTCGTCTATACACCTCACTCTGCAGACCGCTGTCATCTCTACTGAGGACCCCACCAGCATACCCTGCTCTGGGGGTCAGTACCATCTCTACCGAGGACATTCTTTGGTGTACCCCACCCCGTGGGCCACTACCATCTCTACTAAAGACCTCTTTGGTGTACCCCGCTTTGCGGGCCACTACCATCTCTACAGGAGACCTCTCTGGTGTACCCACTCTACGGACTACTACCAACACTACAGAGGTACTCCCTCTGGGTATTTCCCATTCCACCGATCCTGTATCTCTGGGTCTGTGTGATCACCTCTCTGGCAGCCCCCGCTCCATGGGTAGTGCTTCTATCTCTTTAATAAAGATTCTATATTGCTTCTGTGTCTGACCTCAGCTGAGACCTAGCCTCCCGACGGTGAGGCTCATGGAGCTCCTCCCCATGGGTGGTACCACCTCTCATTTCGGCCGAAGGTTCACATATCAACTGATCTAACAAAATCCTAACCTGCTTGATGTGGTTTCCACAAAGCCAAGTCTTTGGCACCTATGTGAATTGGTCTTTGTTGATCCCCATTGGCATTTATGAAAAGACAGCACAGTCTTTCAGAAACTCTATCTGTTCTTGCCAAATTCTACAGCCACAACCACAAATTGTAACCTTTCAGCAAATGTTTCTTTGCAACCTCTCTCCATATTCCTCAGTCTATGGACCCGGATGGATGATTCTTGTATTTGGATGGACAATGATACCAAAGAAAAGCAACAGACAGGGAGAGGTCAGTTGAATTGATATCCCCATAGTTGCAAGAGTCATATCCCCTTGTGGCAGTGCTAAAGTCTTTATTTTGTCATTGGAAGCAGGGCCTTCAAAAGACTTTATGGCAACATGACAACTTGCTTCACTATGGGCTATATGGTTCCTCATTTATCTGTTTATAACCATGATGCCAGCTTGGACTTCCTTTATCAGCATGATAGTCATCCTCATTATTGTGTTAAGAGAGGATTGCACACTCCCTTGAAGGAAGATGGTTGAAGTAAATTTGTTCGCCTCTTCCTCCCAAGCCTTGGTGTCTATGAACTTGAGAAATGTGTCCTTAACCTTTCTGATATCGTTGAAAACATTGCCAAACAAACTGGTTTTGCTATCATTGCTTTGCAACAAGAAGTTTCTTCTTTATCTGGGGTGGTCCTGAACAATTGTAGGGTTTTGGATATATTGCTAGCAAAATAGTTTTGTCAGGTTATTAATATGTCTTGTTGTGCCTACATAGAAAAACAAGTAGATATCCAGAAATCAGTCATCACCTTGTGAGAACTGGCCTGAGTATTTGGAGGGGAGGATGAAAATTGATAGGGATTGGGACATTTGGGGAATTGGTTCTTTATTTGGAGGTCTGGGAAAGAACATTTCTTATTTTATACTTGTTGTTGGTTTAGTTTTGATTTTATCTAGTTCTTTTCTTGTGCAGTTTATTATATCTTTCTGCAGGAAGAACTTATCCTCGATGACCACCACTACTACCCTGATGATGATATATGCCTATTAGATGCTGTCAGGACCCTTGGAACTTCTGGGATTCTCCCCTCTTAGGGATGATGATCAGATAGATGATTACCTGAGACTGAAGCACACTTACAGTGGATGCAGGGAGATCTCCCTGGGGATTTTAGTCTTTAGGTTAGTTAGATTTGTGGCTGATTCATCCTCAGTGGGAGGAATATTATGGTAATTTTTAAGAATTTTTAGTCAAATTATTTTGTTAGTGAGGCTAATAGCATTTACAGAATAGAGATTGAGCAGAACAGCTTTATCTAGATTGCTATAACATGCTAAAGGCAAGAACCAAAGTGATGTAGCTAAAGCATTGCAATATAGGTGCTAGGAAAAAACAAGATATTCTAAGAATTAATAGGGCAAGCTGTTTACTGCCTTTAGATTGACCTTAGTACTGTGTTGTATATCACATGTGCAAAGTGTGCCTTATACGTAAACGTTGGCCATATGCATATTAATTTTAATAATCATAGAGACAGGATGATGATTTGTTAAAGATGCTTTGTATGATTTTCTATTGGTTAAGTAAATTAGCTGCATAATATATTCTTATAATTATAAAATGTAATTTCTGTGAGGTAAGATGATTGGTTCCTCTTATTTATTTAGATTGGTAGCCTGGCCTTTCAAATATACATAGGGGTAGATTTTCAAAGGGTTACGCGCGTAGGTTACGTGCGTAACCCCCGAAAACCTACCCCAAACCCCCCTGCATGCGCCAAGCCTATCTTGCATAGGCTGCCGGCGCGCGCAAAGCCTCAGGACGCGCGTAAGTCCCGAGGCTTTCCTGGGGGGGGCATGTCGGGGGCATGTCAAGGGCGTGTCACGGCTGGCACGTCATCGGGGGCGTTCCGGGGGCATGGTCGCGGCCTCCAGACCAGCCCACAGACTGGACCATGGCGTGCCGGCGGCCGGCCCGGCATGCACAAGTTACGCCTGCCTCGGGCAGGCGTAACTTGTGTAACAAAGGTAGGGGGGGGTTAGATAGGGCCGGGGTGTGGGTTAGGTAGGGGAAGGGAGGGGAAGGTGCGGGGGGGGGGGGGGGGGGTGGAGGGAACGGAGGCCGGCCGCACGGCTCGGCGCGCGCCAGCTGCTGATTTTGGGCAGCCTTGCGCGTGTATCTATTCAAATCCGGCGTACTTTTGTTTGTGCCTGGTGCGCAAACAAAAGTACGTGCGCGTGCTTTTTTATAAAATCTACCCCATACTATCTGATATTAAAAGGGAAGCTTGATTGCAACCTGTTTTTCTTCTATCTCTCAGATTTTATTATTATCTGATAGTTATATGCAGAGCTGAGTTTCAGGGACCTATATGAACCTATATAAATTTCCCCCACCCAGATAATCCATGACACAATTCACCTAATAAGAAAAGATTGAAGGAAATGGGTTTATGTAATCTGAAGATTGATGAGTCACTTGCTAGCAGTAGTAAAGTACATAAAGGGAGTTTGTTACAGAGAATAGTGATCATTATTCTCCATCTCCCAGCATAGGTCTTCCAGCTCCTCCTTTTGATCACTCCACCAAGTTATTATTATTATTATGTTAATTATTTTATTGTTATCATTAATGTTAACTACTATTTTATCTTAATTATGTTTATTATGTTATTATTATGTTTGTTTATTATTGCTCTACACTACATTAGATAATTTTATATTTCATATTATTTGCATCCATTGAACCATCTTCACGTTATGCCTTTTGCCTTGTTAATCCCCCTCTCGTTGTTGCTGTTCCCTCCCCCCCCCCCTGTCCCTGTTCACTGTATTTCTCTTAATTCCTTGTAAACCTGTATGATGTACCAACGAATGTTGGTATAAAAAAGTTGTTAAATAAATAAAATAAAATAAATCTCCACTAGTGATAGCAAAAGAAGTAATGGGCTGAAATTAAAGCAAAGGGAATTTAGACTGGACATGATAATGAATTCTCTGTCAAGGAAGATAAGCAATGCAACGTGTTTATTTATTTTATTTATTTATTTAACATTTTTTATATACCGAGGTTCTAGAGACAAAATCACTAAGCACTTCGGTTTACAGACAACTATTGAAATGACTGAAAGTGAGTCTTACAGGGAACAAGGAAATGAAGAACTGGGATGTTACTCATTTAAACTCATTATGACCCTCCATGTAACGCACCCTCTGACCTGTTTTGTATATTTCTATGAAAACTAATAAAATGTTATACAATAAACTCATTATGATATAGAAACCTTAAATAACAGAATCAATATAAGATTGGTAGTCAAACATGTAACAGTCGACTAAAAGTGATTAGAGTAATATGTGATTAAATCTAAGGTTGTTTGTCAGTGAAAAACATAATAATTTGAATCAGGGTGGGTAGGAAGGATTAAGTCCGAATTAGGCGTAGGCTAGGGTGAAGAGCCAAGTCTTGAGTCTTTTTTTGAAAGTAATTGGGCATTGTTCAAGTCTAAGGTCTGAAGGGAGAGAGTTCCAATGATTCGGGCCAACTGTGGAGAAGGCTCTTTTATTTGAAAAAGATTTAATTGGAGGTGTTTTTAGAGAGCCTTTTTGGGCAGCTCTCAATGGACGGGAAGATGAATATAATTGTAAAGGGATCCTGAGGTCAAGAGGGGAGGTTTTGTAGATGGATTTGTGGATGATTGAACAAGTTTTGTAGAAAATTCTATATTTTATAGGGAGCCAGTGGAGATTCTTTAAAATTGGAGTGATGTGGTCCCTTTTTTTTTATTTTGTTAGAATCCTAGCTGTGGCATTCTGTAGCATTTGTAGAGGTCTAAGGGAAATCGCTGGGAGACCAATTAAAAGGGCATTGCAGTAGTCAATATTTGAAAATATGATTACTTGCAGAACTGATCTGAAATCACGGGGGTGAAGTAGAGGTCTGAATCATTTTAATACTTGAAGTTTGAAGAAGCAGTCCTTCATTGTGTTGCTGATGAAGCTTTTGAAATTGAGTTGGTTATCCATGATGACTCCTAAGTTTCTGACCATGGGAGAAAAAGAAGGTGGTGGAATTGGGTGAGAGTTAAAGAGTTGGTAGTTGCCATCTTGGGTGATGAGGAGGAATTCAGTTTTGTTGGTATTGAGAATTAAGCAAAGGTCAGCAAGGAGACTGGAGATGGAAGTAAAACATGAATTCCAAAAATGAAGAGTTTCTTGCAGTGATTTGGTAATTGGAATGAGTATTTGGACATCATCCGCGTATAGGTAGTGGGTTAGATTCAGATTAGATAATAAGTGACAAAGGGGGAGCAAGTAAATGTTAAATAAAGTCGGAGATAAGGAGGATCCTTGAGGGACTCCTAGAGTGGAACAGATGGGCTGTGATTCATTATTGTTAATTTTGACTTTATAAAACCTGTCTTGGAGGAAGGATTTAAACCAATTGAAAGCAGTGTATTTGATTCCAATCTCTGTTAGTCAGTCAAGGAGGATCTCATGGTTTACAGTGTCGAATGCAGCTGATAAATCAAGGAGGATAAGAAGGCATGGTTGTTTTTTCTCACGGTTGAAAAGAATGTTGAAAAGTGTTTCCGAGGGAAGTGGTAGAATCTTTGTCGTTGAAAATTTTTAACAGCAAGGATGCACAATTATCTCCCTGAGATTTTTAACAGCATCAATACACCATATTTGGTTTAGGTACAGTGGACTCTCTACCTGGATAACATCAAGCTAGGTTGAGAGAACATTGCATAAATCTCATCTTTGGCTGAGTTTCCTCACTCCAAAGGTCATCAAATCTTCACAAGAGAGCACTGTGCTGTTCGTACATCTCACTTTGAATGTCAAAGTGGCCCCAAACCCCTACACTAATACCGAAACCTCACCTTGAGTTACTAGATGGGCTTCCTATAGAGATATAAATACCTATATAGTGTAAGGGCATCATGGCTAGTCTCTCTCGCTCTCTCACTCTCCAGGAGCTTCAAAACAACTAAAACCAGCATTAAGGGGTTTTTGTATGTGTTAAAGGTGCTTAACACATGCCATAAAACAGTTTGATAAGTGGCTGCTGAACTTAAGCAGAATTTCAGTGGCCATTAGCTGGATAAGTCCTACTTATCTGGCTGAATAATAGGCCCAGAATTAATTATTCTCAGTTATATGTGGATCCTCCTCATCTTTTTGGATTAAAAAATGAAATTTGACTATAGACAGAGCAGCTGAGTTTTGCATTTAATGAAAATTAAAAATACAATTCAAGGGAATAAAGACAATGGTAATTAGCATATAGATTTTCTTTTTTTTGTCTTTTAATATTATTTATTAGACTTTCCAAACATATAGAGAAAAGTTAAAAAAATGTGTCTAATGCATTTTAATAAGCAATCTAATATACCATGGTATTACTGTAAGTTTACATTCTAACAAAAAAAAACAATTCATTGGTTTATGTCCTCAAATTAAGGGGCACATGCTATGGGAAATCAGATAAGAAATAAAAGGAAAAAATAACAATCACAACCAAAGAAAAAAGTTGTAAACCAAGCTATGAAATCATAAAATGTGATATAGTCTTAATTAGCCAAAATGGAAGATTCTGTTTCTTTTAGAAATGGGTAAAAAAATAGCAAATACATTTTTTTAATGCTTTCATAGTGAAACCATCTGAACTGAAATGCAAGCACAGCATGGCATCTGTAATTTAAAAAAAAGAAGAAGAAATAGTTTAATATTATTGCCCATGAAATTTCTCCTTGCCTATGTTTTATCATTTTAAAATCAACTCATACTTTTTCTGCTTATATAGACTATAAAAGCAACAAAATTATAGTAAAATTAATTTCTAGAATTACAATAAAGAAGCAGTATATATAAATATATAAATGTAAATTGTATATAGAAATCATACTGCTACAGTGACTAAAAATATGTGAAAACAGCCTATACAGGGAATACTTCTGAACAATTTTTATTTGTTATTGTTGTTTATGTTGTTATTGTTATTACTTCTATAATAGTGTAACTAAAAGGATGATAAAAGCCAGTTCATCACTTACTGGAAAAAAAAGCAAGCAACTTTCAAGCCTGTTACACCCATGCCAGGAGGCTGCACGGGATTTTAATCAGCACTGGCTTAATAGAAAACAACCCGCTAAAGACTTTAATGATCTAATAACTTGTTGCCAGACTAAAGACAGTGAATACCAGGAGTTAGACAGTTCTAAATCCTAAAGATATTTCTATAATAAATTGGAACCCTGAAAAAGTCCATGAATCTTTCAATGCAGAATACATATAAAGTCTTTATCTTGTGTTGTTTCTTTATATTCTTGAGTCAGGAAAATACCCTTATACTTTGCATTGATAATAAAAACACTTTAATATAATATACAATATATTGTAAGTAAACAAAATAAAAGAACATGAAATAAAGTCTTACAAAACTTCTGGACTGATGTAATAAAACCTGCATTAAATCAGAGTGAAATTTTACTGTAGGTTTTACTTAACATGTACATTAAAAACAAGAGTCCCCATGGGATGCTGGGATGCAGTAAGCTAATGGGATGTAAATCAAATAGGAATAACAAGAAAGCATGCTAAAATGTCTGTTAACTTCAGCTAAACAATAACGGGTAGATTTTCAAAGGGGTACGCGCGTAGGATACTCGCTTACCCCCCAAAAACCTATCCCAAACCCCCCCTGCGCGCGCCGAGCCTATTTTGCATAGGCTCAGTGGTGCACGCAAGCCCCGGGATGCGCGTAAGTCCCGGGGCTTGCATGGAGGGGCGTGTTGGGGGCATGTCGGGGGTGTGCCGGGAATGACGCGGCATTTCGGGGGCGTGTCGCGAGTGACACGGCATTTAGGGGTTGGTGCCGCGGGCGTGGTTTCGGCCCAGGGGCGTTCCGGGGGCATGGCCGCGGCCTTCGGACCAGACCCCGGGACCGGAACATGGAGCGGGGCAGCCGGCCGGTGCGCGCAAAGTTACGCCTGCTGGAAGCAGGCGTAACTTTGCCGACAAAGATAGGGGGGGGTTTAGATAGGGCCAGGGGGGGTGGGTTAGGTAGGGGAAGGGAAGGGAAGGTGCGGGGGGAGGGGGGTGGAAGGAAAATTCCCTCTGAGGCCACTCCGATTTCGGAGCGGCCTCGGAGGGAACAGAGGCAGGCTGCGCGGCTCGGTGCGCGCAGGCTGCCGATTTTGGGCAGCTTTGCATGCGCCGACCCCGGATTTTAATGGATACGCGCGGCTACGCGCGTATCTATTAAAATCCCGCGTACTCGCGATTAATTTATAAAATCCGGCCCTAAGGGATAGATTTAAAAAAATACGCACGGGCATCCATGTGCGCGTGCTACCCGGCGCGTACACATGTACGCCCGATTTTATAACATGTGCACTCCCAGAGTGCCCCTTTAGTAAAGCCCCAGGACTTAGATGTGTCCTGGGGCTTTATGTACGCCGCCGGGCCTTTATAAAATAGGCCCTGCACGCGTAACCCACCCACGTGCATAAATCCTATGAAAATCCGGCCCTATGCACTTTGGTGCTGTGCATCCAACTTTGGCATCCTGTTCAGCTGCAGATGTCCCCTCCAAGAGTTTATCCTTTAAACTATCTGTATGTTCCTGCCTCGGAGAGTTTATGCTTTGATTTTACTTGCTATTCATTATCAAAATGGCCTTGGATGCAAGAATTCGCCTTATGAAATAAGCACTTACAGGTAGCTGAACAAAGTGTAAGCTCCCTGGGATGGGCATTTATAGTTAAATAGTACGTCAAAGCTTATCCACTGCTATGTCAGTTGCACTGGGATTATATGTCCATTTAATATGGAGATTTTTAAACATTTTGTACATACCTTTATAATGTTAACCAAATAAAGCAGTAAAATTCACAGGTATGAAGAAAGGGAAAAAAGATGGACGCTGTACAGGTGGAGGCGGTGGTGGTTGTGCTGGATAAAATGGCGGCATAATAATTCGAAAGCGTCTTTCACCTGACTGTAAGTAGAGTTGTAAGATATGTCCGTAAGCAACAGGTCTTACACACAGTAACATAGTAATGACAGCAGAAAAGGACAAAATGGTTCATCCAGTCTGCCTAGCAAGCTTCTCAAGTTAATATCTGCCCTGCCATGCAGGTCGCCCCCATGTTTATCTTAAGGTTAGTAACTGTCGCGCTGTGCAGTTATCCTCAAGCCATATGATAAGGGTAGCAATATTCACAATCAAAACAAAGCAACTGTCAAACCAATAACAAAATTACTGCTAGCAACATTTTTATGGGATCAGCAGCCTTCTTGAAAATTTAGACAGTGCCGCTTGACATGCTTTGGTTTCGGACTTGGCTATAGAAGCAGTCCTGTGCTTTTACCCTTATGTCTGTGTATCAGGACCAAGGATTGTTAAAGTCGGGGGCCTGCATTGGTTGTCGTCTGAATCCAACTCACCTTTTCTCTCCTGCCATCGATTGAGAGAATGATGTTCACAAAGAACACAGTAAATAGGAGGATGCTGATAAAATAATTGTTTTGCACACTTTAACAGTTGGTTCCCTCAGGAGCACCATCTCAGAATTATTTTGCTTAACGCATATCATGATGGGAATGACTCTCACTCTTAAGCCAAGGTATGTTGACTTTTTCACTCTCTCAAGTTTACTGCTAGTGTTCTTCTTAATGCTTGCGTTCTGCGAAAGAGTACTTTTTCCTGGAGCTCATAATGTGTAATATTGAGGTGTGTTTGGAAGTTCTTTTTAACTAAACTGCTGGTGCCTAAGATATTTGGTGCTTTTCCTGAATCTATTTTCTTCATTATCCTGATCTCTGGTTGCATCTCTTGGTACTTAATGATCTTTTTGTCATCATATAAAATAAAGTTTAGTCAATTAGTATTGATATTAAATTAGGAATGTGGTTCTTATATTTTTCTCCTTTACCAAGTTTTTCTGGCATCAGGCTTTCTAAGTTATGGGAATAATGCTGCTGTGCTATTCCTATGCTCCATTTTGAGACTTCACTGTACTACCTTTTGGTGCAACTTGAAGTCTGATCCATTTCAGTGCAGAATAAAAGTAGTCCAGGCCCTTACTAGACACCCTGGTAAACAGCTGACTGGATCTGCCAAACGTTTAGGAGGTAATCTTCAAAGGAGTTACATGCGTAAATGTAACATACTATCGTAGCTATTTTCAAAAGCCATTTACTCAAGTAAAGTGTACTTAAGTGAGTAAATCCTATGAACAATTCAATGGCATATATTGTAGTAATTCTCAAAGGTCCACTTAAACAAGTAAAGTGCATTTACTCGAGTAAAACCCAGTTTTACTCGAGTAAATGCTTTTTAAAATCAGGCCCTTAGAGTCAAACGAAAATTCCGTTCAGCACTTTCATTTGATTTGGAGGTATTTGACATTTAACCTTCTATCAAGCTGAAAATTTTGTTGTATTTTTAAAAACCTCAAAAATTAAGAGGGTGAAAATAACTGACAACTAAATCTATTTCTCTGAAAATTATTGTATTATTATTATTGCATTGGCTTTAAAAAAATATGATACCATTACTAAAGAATACTTTTTCTTTAAAAGTGAGGATCTGACCAGTTTGTCTGAATTAAATTGGTCTCCCTCGTCCCCTCCCAGTATGTGTTTTTATGTAATCATATAAGATCACACACTGATGGAGCATAAGATGATAACTATTCAGCCCATGCAATTTTTCCAGGCTCCACTAGGCAATCATGGTTTAATAGGTATGGCCTGGGCAGGGTGGGGTCTAGAGGCTGGGGAAATCTAGACAAATGGACAGGGTTGGGAAGGGAAAGGATGGGCTTGTGCTGCACATTTAAAAACATAGAGGCAGCGGAGGATAGAGGTGGGGAGCAGGACTGGTGGGTCTCACACGACTATGTCTTTTTTTTTAGATTTTGGAGGGGGGAGTGCTTTTGGACTGTCCGGGCCTCTTTAACATACAGTCTCAGGAGCGTCAGGATATGCAATCGCGTCCCAGTGCTCCCTGGGAAAGTTAGCTCCAGCTCCAGCTCCAGAGTCGTAGCTAACTTTCATGAAAATAACACAATTGAATTCATGCACAAATGTAATCTGCTTGAATCTCCTGTTTGTGCTTCCCTTTTTCTCTGTAGTGCAGCAACAAAGATATGCAAACTGAAGCAGCAGGACTAGCTCACTATCTTAATCTACTATTGTAGCCAATGAGCCATGGTGTCTGAGTCTATCTTGCTTCAGACTGGAGATATTTCCCGCTGTGCCACGGCTGTAAACAAATCTCAGCTGTTCTCATTTTACTAACCATGACAGAGTCCTTTTAGTTCTGACCTCTCTTGAATGCTTTTTATTTAAAAAAAAAAGTAACTACTTCAGTGGATTTATCAGTAGTTGGAAATAAAGTCCCCAACCCTGAATTAATTCAGTTTTAGGGAATCCATTGACTATTTATGAATAGTTCTAGAAGGTTTAATGTTGATGTCAATGCAAGTTGATGCATAAATTCTGGATAAGATGCATCAGCTGATAAAATATACAAAACAAATATTTGTTATTGATATCCTGAAAACCAGATTAGATGGGTTGGTGCCAACAACCAGGTTGAGAACCACTGGGTAACACAACCTATGGAGTCCTCATTTCTTTGTTCTTAGTATACTGTGGTCTTAAGTCTTTAGTGCTGCTCTATTTCTATTCCTGGAGCATAGCTCTGTATTGTAGCTCCTCACTTGTTAAAGCTTATAAATTTAGATTTTCAACATTGTACATGAATTCAGAAGCATAGAGAGTACTCACCGAACTCCTGACCTCACGATTACGCTCTTCTGTAGCCTGCAGTGTTTCCAGGGGATCCAAAAAAGCAGAAAATATACTTTCACACAGAATAAGAGATATCACTCACTTTGCACTAAGGTTCATGTAGTCACATAATACAATATTTGCTTTGACTTATTACTTAGGGGGTCATTTTTCAAGGTGTTATCGCGGGAGATAAATTCACAAATCAGGCTAACAGCTGTTAACATGATTTGCAAATTCATAATTTTATATTCAGGGGGCAGAGTATATGTAAAGTTATCATTTGCCACAGTGTTAGCATGGCTAATAGCTACAACACTTTCATTACAGGGATATCATGGTCCATGATATATATATATATGAGAGAGAGAGAGAGAGAGAGAGAGAGAGAGAGAGAGAGAGAGAGAGAGAGAGAGAGAGAGACTTGCTATAGTACCTATGCCCTAGACAGGTATTTGTATCCCTATCGGAGGGCCACCTAGTAACTCGAGGTGGGGATTAGGTATGAGCGTAGGGGGTTGGGGGCCACTTTCACATTCAACATGAGACATACAGAAAGAACAGTGGTCTCTAGTGAAGATTTGATGGCCGTCGGAGTGAGGAAACTCACTCCAAGAAGAGATTTGGGCAACATTCTCTCAACCTAGCTTGTTGTTGCCCAGGTAGAGTGTCCATCAAGCTAGGTTGAGAGAACGTTGCCCAAATCTCTTCTTGGAGTGAGTGTCCTCACTCCGACGGCCAGCAAATCTTCACTAGAGACCACTGTTCTTTCTGTATGTCTCATGTTGAATGTGAAAGTGGCCCCCAACCCCCTACGCTCATACCTAATCCCCACCTCGAGTTACTAGGTGGCCCTCCGATAGGGATACAAATACCTGTCTAGGGCATAGGTACTATAGCAAGTCTCTCTCTCTCTCTCTCTCTCTCTCTCTCTCTCTCTCTCTCTCTCTCTCTCTCTCTCTCTCTCTCTCTCTCTCTCTCTCTCTCTCTCTTGTGTACTGCAAAGATTCATTGGTTGTTTTATCACGATGTTTTCGCCATTTGCGGAAATGGATTCGCAAATCGCGAACACATCGTGATTTGCGAAAACATCGCGTGATGCGATGTTTCCCTGCTGCACGAAAAATGCCTTATTTGCATGGGACACGCCCCCTCATGCGATACTGGAAAATGAGGCCCTTAGTTGCTAATCAATGTAACTATTGCAGAGTGGTAGTTTGTGTTTCTTTTTTTTTTTTTATGAAAATAGAATTAATATTTTGGGAAGGTAAACTTTTTGGAATATTCACATTGAGTTCACATAGAAATGTGAAAACTTCCAGGGAGTTGGGCCCCACATATGGAAAAGACTCTTGCATAGTACATAAATTAACTAAGATGAATTAGCAAGCAAACATTAGCTATGAGTGCATTAAGGTCCCATGAGTAAGGCTGGGTCTTGAACTGATCACACTGGGGTCAACATGTAAAAGAATTACATAACTAAAGGGGTCATTTTCAAAAGGGATCGCACGTGAAAAGGGACTTTTTGCGTGCAATACCTAGATCGGGGCGGGTTCTGGGTGGCGTCCACACCTGAAGGAGGAGTCGGGGGCGGCACCAGGGCAGGCGCTGCAAAGACATCGTTGATGGCGAAAAGGTAAGGGCCCTTTTCACCACCAGTTTCGCACCCAATAGCACCACCTTTTAAAATTTATTTATTTTTAGTTTTTCTATACCGATTTTCCTGCATAAAATGCATATCAAACCGGTTTACAATAAAACTGAATAAGCAGGAAGTGAAATTTCTTAGTCTAATACATTTAAACATCTGTAACGAAATAATTTTTTTTTTTTTTTTATAAAAACAATGCAAAAAATATAAACAACATTAATAAAGATTAAATTGTTAACCAAAACATATACATACAGTTATGATATAAGGAGCACAAAGGTTAGCACGAAGGGGAGCACAAAGGGGAAAACCCCTTTGTCGCACCCCTTCGTCGTGCGACGCCCGGCGTGCGACGCCTGGTGTAATAGCGCCGTTAATCGGGTTGCCGCTGGCTGGTCATCATGACGTCGGGGGGGGGGGGGCGGGTCTTCAGATCGCTGGTTTTCCCTTTCTCATATTTCTCTTCAGTTTTTCAATTTTTTTGTTGTTTTTTTCTCTCAAAGTGATTTTTTCTTGAAGTGCCCGTTGGTAGTGGGCTGCCCCTCTCCATCCGTGCCTGGTGGAATAGGCACAATGGCGCTATTGGGTGAGAAAGCCGGCAGCGATTGCACCGTGGAGGAGCGATCGCTGCCGGCTTTCGCAGGCCCCCCCCCTGTTATTGCCAGATTTTCCAAGGCCTAAATTAGCCTTTTAACCTCATAAATCTAAGTGGATAAGAATTCCCATCCTCTCTCCCCACCCTCCCTTCATTCCGGCTATAATCTGAGTCCACACAAAATTGCTAGGTGAACAGCTTTGGATGGACAGAATAGGAACTGGGCTGGGATGCATTCTGGATAAGTTTTGGAATTTAACGATATTAAATACTAACTGGAGCATTTTGTCCTCCTAAGTGCCGCCGCACAAAAGGCTGGCCTAAATCTAACCACACAACTTTTGTTTGATCAGATTAATTTATTTATTCAATTTTACCTTCCACTAAATCACATAGATTTGCATTCTAGCAGAGTAGTCAGCTGCAGCTGTAGTCAGTGAGTTGTGACTGAATATCTGGAAAATTAACTTTACTTTTCAGCAGCAATTTTAAAGTCTAGTAGCCATTGTGTTAAGTTATGCCTGAAAAGTGAATATGACACTCTTAAATATTTGCAAATTATGAGTTGAAATATGTTTTATTAGAATTTTTGGAATGGCATTCTTATATCCAATCTTAGAAATTGACTGTTTTTATGATGGGTGTGAGAAGAAAGAGGAACCAGGAATAAGAAATGATTTATTTATCCATATTTAATTTTTCGGCTTTTGAAAAACATCAAAGTGAATTACAATTATAAGCCATTTTGGGACAGGGAAATACCTACAGCACCTGAATGTAATCTGCTTTGAAGTGGCCTTCTAGTCACAAAAAGTGAAATATAAATGAAAATTATATAACATTTTCATAAAACATCATATACTGAGTACATGTTTCCCTGCTAACACCTTAACAATGTGTTGCATAATCATCCCAATAGATAGAGAAAATATGGTGGATGCATTTTGGTTTCTTTGCGAAATTCCTCAAACAACTGATTGACTATCTCCTGATATTCACATTACAGCACTTTTTCTCATGCTATAAAATAGATACTTTGGGAGAGCTCCGTGGACTATTCAGCTCTGTCCTACAGACATTTATTCCTGTGCATAATGTTTGGTATTCCTTCAAATTCCACAGAATTTGTCTGTTGTGACACTATACTACACAATGCTTATATTTTACACAATAAAGAATATACTGTTACCTGTTCACCAATGGTCAAAGCCAGGAGGTACAAAAACACAATTATAACTCTCATCATCCTGTTTTATACTGGAAAGAAAAAAATAATCAGGCCAGTATTAATTTTTTGCCTAAAAGATTTCAATTTTAATTCAAATGTTCCCCTTATTATTATTTTTACAATATTGTAATATGACTGACCAAATGATCCCGTCAAGATATACAGAATGAATATTCATGGTTAAAGGTCCATTATATAATTACATTTTTTAAAATTACTTTTTAAACCATTGTTCCTTTTCCCTCATTGAAGTTTACATGCAGCCCAGGTGCGATAAACATACCGGTTGGCCATTTATCACGGAGGTGAGAGCATGCATACTGCTTAAGTACTAGATACTGCTCTCCCTCCACCTCCCCCCCCCCCCCAAAAAAAAAAAGAAAATTGGATAGCACAATATGATTCTGTATAGATGAAAGGTATAATATAATTCCAAACTGTTGTTCAATAATGACTCTCTTCCTAATCTTTGTATTTCCTCCACCCCTCTTCAGACTTGTGGCTGTGGTTACCTGCTGGACACCCTTGGGTGCTTTGGTCAATAGAATCCTTCAGCCAGTCAGTACATGTCATTGCTGGAGGGAACTCCCTTATTCTGAGTAATGCTTCTCTGTAGCTCAAGGTCCTGAATAGTGTGAAATGCAGAATCCATAGCTGGGGATGGAGACTGAGTCTCCTGCCTGGCACTTCATAGAATTAGAACTGGCTCACTAGTCTGGCCTTGAACATCTTTCAAATACCATATTACAGTCTCATCAAACTGAACTTGCTGAAACTGCTGGGAGGGCTGGGAAAGTGGGAGGCAGGGAACATTGAGACCCACAATCTAATTAATATGTTTGCCCAAGACGTTTTAGACAGTCTAGTATAGGATCTGCACATCCCCCTCAAAAGCATTTAGATTCGGCAGGAAAACAGATAGTCTTACTGATGTTGCTAGAAAATGAATGAATATTGAGATGTGATCATTGAAACTCATTTACTTATTGATATGAATACAGTAGTACATATTAGTGCAAATAACTAAGTTCTAATAAGAAGCTACCAATGCATTTCCTTTTCTTTATTTTGTTTAAAGTATTTAATAAAAATAACTCATTTGCAAAAGAAACAGGTGACACTCAGGCAGATCTTTCATTGATGTTATAGATTTCAGGATTTAAGAACTTGGACATTCAGAAGCCCTGCTTTGATTCCTTCATTCATTGGTGACTATGTCCAAGTTTTCTAACTTCCTTGTGTTCTCTTTGCCAGGGATATTGCAAGCATGTGAATTATCTGATATCCAATGTTCCAACACTTGCCAAAATTATAGAAAAGGCAGTATTATTACAGTTAAATGATTTTTTTCAGGAACATGGGGTAGACATTCAAAGGTGGCCCATGTAAGTAACTTAGGGGGTCATTCTCTAACGCTAGCGTGCGATAGCTAGCTCGGGGCGGAGTCGGCCCCGGAAGAGGAGGAGTCGGGGCGGCATTGGGGCTGATGCTGTGGACACATCGTTGGCGGCGAAAGGTAAGATTCCTTATCGCTGCCAGTTTCGCGCCGAATAACTACACCTTTTATGGTGTAGTTTTTCAGCACGAAAGCCGGCAGCAATCGCAGGACCGCCCCCCGCTTTGCCCCCCCCCCCCTTTACCACCAGATTCTCTAAGGTCTGCGACCTTAGAGAATCCTGGCCTTAGCCGGGTAGAACTTATCCAGCGAAATTACAATTTATATTCAGCAGCATGGTGAAGATGCAGAATATATGCATTATATATACTTACATAGCTGGATAAATCTACCCATCTAAGTTTAGACCTGCTCTATGGGGCATCTAAACTTACATGTATAACTATGAGGCTAACTCCAAATATCAGTAGTTAGCCATTTAAGTTATATGGATAGCTCGCTCTGCCCCTGATCTGCCCAGTACATGCCTACTTTTTGTGTGTGTAACTTTTATCCATATAAGGAACTTGTACAACTAAGTGGTGGCCACTGAACATAGACACATATTCACCGGCCGCTACTTAGCCGCATAAGCCTTAGTATTAAAGTATTAAGGTTATTATTTTTAATATTATGTTATTATATTATCATTTTCTCATTAGTATCATTACAACATTATATGATAGTGTATTTCTAATGTTTCTAATGTTTCACTTTTTTTTTTTTTTTGTTGTTTCCGCATGTTCATTATACCCTTGTTTCATTGTATCCGCCATCCGGCGACAGTTCAGTTTCATGTAAACCGATGCGATATGTATCCTATACAGGAACATCGGTATATAAAAGTTAAAAAATAAATAAATAAATAAACAAGTCCCGCTTACCTGGCTAAATAGCACTGAATGCGCTTTAAATATGATATTTTAGATAAAATTCAATTTGGGATCCAACAGGCACCCAATACTGAATTTTTATTGCTAGCTCTATTGGATATTGTATTGTGTAGTTTAAAAGGTGGTGGACCAGGGGTTTTAGTTCAACTGAATGTAAATGTTGTATTTAATATGGTTTGCCAAAAGACACTTGTAGCCCATTTGAATAATATTGGGATAAATGGCGTAGTCTTGAAATGGTTTTAGATCTTTTTTGCAGGCGAGGACATGACAGGTATGGCAAGATGATCAAGGTTCATCCTGGCGAAACCTTGTATTGAGAGAACCTCAGGGGTCAGCCTTGTCCTGTTTTGTTCAATATATTTTTATTTCCATTAGGTCAGAAATTTCAGGAACTTGGGTTAGTATATTTTATTTATGCAGATGATATTCAAATATTCATACCATTTTTAGGGAGAAAATTGTATGATTGTAACGAAGAACTGGTTAGCCATTAATGGCTTATCATTGAATATAGAAAAACAAAGTTGCTAAGAATTTCAGGGAGAAAATTGTATGACTGTAACGAAGAACTGGTTAGCCATTAATGGCTTATCATTGAATATAGAAAAACAAAGTTGCTAGGAGTTTCAGGGAGAGAATTGTATGATTGTAACGAAGAACTGGTTAGCCATTAATGGCTTATGATTGAATATAGAAAAACAAAGTTGCTAGGAGTTGGTGAATTCTCTGCTGATGTGCTGGAAAAAACAATAAATATAATGAGGACGTGATTACAGGTGTTATCTGAAATATGTAGCTTAGGGGTAATGGTAGATTCACAATTGATCCTAAAAGCACAGGTGTGCCATGTGGCAAAGGTAGCATTGTTTAAGCTGAAAACACTTAAGCTGCTGAGAGTTATGATTCCAACACATTTATTTCCTTCTGCCTTGCAATCCCTAGTGACTGTTGGAGCATTTGGATTACTGTGTCAGCCTATGCAATGGGCCTCCAGAGGTCCTGTTGCAGGGTGTTGCAGTTGATAAAGCACAAGGCAGCATGAGCGTTGTTTGGGTTTGGAAAAAAGAGATCACATTACTGAGGCACTGGAAGAGTTGTATTGGCTTCCGGTAAGATGGAGATTTAAATTTAGGCTTTCTGGTTCTAACTCATAGATTGCTTCATTCTGAAAATGAGTGCTAGGTGCACCAGAGATTGCAATGCTATTTGCCTGGAAGTGTTTTGTACTCTTGCAATAAGAAATTGCTTAGTATACCGGCAGCTGCACAGGCTTTTAAACATGAGGTGACAAGGTCTTGTGCATTTTCATATGCAGTACCCATGCTATGGAATACTTTGACTATTGAGTTGTGAGAAGAGAAAGATATTAAAAGCTTTAGGAAAGGATTAAAAACCTAGAGGTGGATATTCAAAAGCCATTTAGATGTATAACTGAAAAGAGATCCATCTAAATGGCTATCTGACTATATTGAAAGCTGTATGTGGCTAAATTCTAGTCGCATAACGAGTTGCACGGCTAGAATTTAGTCGCATAAGTCGGGGTATTCCGGGGAGCACAGTTAGCCGCATTAGTTACATGGTTAACTCTGATATTCGGAGTTAGCTGCTTAAACTAAGTGGCTAACTCTGGTCGGGCTGTAGGGCTGTCCTAAAGTTATACTGATAGACATAACCGGCCAACTTTAAGATAGCCAGGCATGTTCAGCGTTGCAACCAAACTGATGAATATATCCTACTAGTAAGTTGGATATGTTTTTCCGGCTAACTAGCCAGGCTGCACAGCAGCTGAAAATGGACCTCCCTTATTTTTTATTGAAGCTTTTACAACATGCGTATTGATTATTTTAGGTGAATAATAAGTAAGTTGTTTATGTTTTAATCTGTATTTATTAACCAATTTGTCTACTGTAAGGAGTTTGTGTATTTATTTGATGATGATATTTTCTGATTTTAAAATATGTAATCCGCATGGTACAGTTTTTGGAAATATAGCAGAATATATGATTTTAAATAAATAAATCTGTACTATGTACACTATCGCATACACACAATGAACCTTGATCAAGTTGAATATTGTGTTTAAAGGAGATAGCAGGACACCAGGTAATACAATCTTTATTGGTAACTACAGAATGGATTTTATTTTATTAAGGGTGATTACCTTTTTTTTTTTCTTTTTTGCATTTTGAGTTTATAGCTCTGTTAATCCTCTGGTTATCTTTTCTGCCTAGTTTGAGGCATTATATTCTTTAATAGCCCCGAATGAAAAGTACAAACATTCACAAAGTAACCCAAAAAATGTTCCAAATTGTTATATATATATATATATATATTATGCTAGACATTGCTGGCTACTTTAATATATTTAGTTGGATATTGCTGATTTTTAAATTCAATCTGCTTAGTACCTTTCATGAAAAAACATGGAGAATCAAGAGGAATAAATAAATAAACAAACAAACCCTAACTGGATGAAATTCAGAGGTGTTAAAAAACTGTGCAGATGGTGAATACTTCTATGGTACAGTGCTAAATTTACTTTAGGACATTTTCTTTAAATAGCAAATATATGAATATAAGACACAAAAATGAAACATCTTAAGAATGCACTGTGCTAGCTTACCTGTCTCCAGCTGTGAGTGATTCTGTGTCCAAGAGGAGCTGTGATGATGATGTTTAAATGCAAATCACTTACTATTTATATAGTTTGCTTCAATGTGTAAGACTTATTAATATTGCTACAATCATTCAGTTATCTGCACTGTAGGTGTGGCTTAATGGCTCCAAAATGAGAAGCTCTATGTGCTTAGCCAAACATAAGACTTTAATCAGAACAAATCCCACTTAAACCAATACCTATTAAGAGATAAATACACTGTAAAGGAAATGATAGGAAGCTGTCACACCACTCAAATGGAATGTACTGATAATTCACCGTGCATAGCTTAAAGCTACTAAAAGTTATTTTCAACCTTTTGGGGAAAATTTTAAAAGCCCTACACACGTAAATCCAACTGGCAGGCACAACCTTCAAAATAAAGGTTAGGGGGGGTTTAGGTAGGGCTGGATGGCGGGTTAGGTAGGGGAAGGGAGGGGAAGGTGGGGGGGGGGGGGGGGGCGCAGAAGGAAAGTTCCCTCCGTGGCCGCTCCAAGTTTGGAGCGGCCTCGGAGGGAACTGGGAAAGCCATCGGGGCTCCCCTAGGGCTTGGCGCGCACGCAAGGTGAACAAGTGTGCAATCCCTTGTGCACATCAACCCCGGATTTTATAACATGCACGCGCGCATGTTATAAAATCGGGCATAGATTTGGGGGTTGCGTGCACAAATCTACGCCCGCGCATAGGTATTAAAATGCGGCCCTTTATTTTTAAAACATTTATATATAACAGACAAGATGTAATAAGCAACTTTCTAGCAGAGACAAAGTTACTGGAACTATTAGGCCACTACTTCTTGTTAATTAGATATTAACCCCACTGAATTGCTAAAAAGAAAAAAAAAAGGCAGAGGGTAAATTGCTGTCTTGTATGGTTACTGTTTCTTTGAGTTTGGGTTTATTCATATCTAGTCTTAAACTGGCAGTAGTCCACCCTAATTTGAAAAAGACAGGTGCAGTCTGCCAGCAAGTTTACCTTTCGGGGGGGGGGGGGGGTAATTTTTCCAAAGTTTTCAGCCTGCAAAATTGGAAGTTATCTGGCGGATTTTAAAAGCAATATGCACGTCAAAGCCAGGGGATACACAAGTGACTCAGCCAGCCCAGTGCGTGCCGCACGGATTTTTAAAAACCTGCATAAGTGCACACATATCTCTTGGTTCTCGCATAAATCCAAAAGTTAAAAAGGGGCGTTGGTGTGATCTGGGCGGGGCACTGGTGGGGAATGGGTAGGGAGAGTTTGTAATATGAAATCTGCGTGTAAGTATTTGGCACTTGCCAGGGTCCCCTACTGCGTAACTTTACTTCTGCCACAGACAGCATGTAAGTAATAAAATAAAAACTAGGCTAGTCAGCAGGGTTTTGAGGGTCAGGGCTAATAGGGTAAAAGGGAAGCTAGTTAGCTGGGGGTTTAGGAAGTCCTCTCCTTTACTAGGGCGAACTGGCCCAATTTATAACAGGTGCACATATACTCGCATGTATATGTGTATGTTATAAAATTGCTGCGTCCACGTGTGCGAGCCGGCAAAAGAGCGCACATGTGCACACGTGCATGGGTCTTAAAATTCATCTTGTGTAAATACCATGGTACATGCAGAAATACTATTTTGTAAATGCCTGAAGTAGGCACCTACCAGCAATGTCGCACATAAATGTAACCCCTCACCCTCCAAAAAAATTGGGCAGTTTAGGGACATTCTAGGGCAGGGTTCAGTATTTCATTCACAAGTTAGTGTTTTGTAAGACATATATGTGCATGCATTTCCAAACTTATACAAATGATTTACATCTGCTAATTGAGTCACGGAAATTAAATCACAGTTGTCTTTTGTCTGCAGTTTTTGGATGGGAGGTCTGAGTTAAATGGTGGGATTGGGAAATTCAAAAGATCCTGAGTTGTAGTGATGGAAAAGGAGATCAAGCAGGGTCCATGATATTATAACAGGAGAATATGGGCAGACTAGAAGGACCTTATAGCAAGGCTTCCCAAAGCTATTGTGATCACCCCCTAACCAGTCAGGACTTCGGGATATCTATGATACGCGTCCTGGCCATGGTAGGCCCACACCTGGGCCTACTCACCCCAGGAATCCAGCTGCCAGCTCTGGTTCACCTTTGCTTGTGGCGGTAGGCAGCTGCCTCCGTCCCCGAGCGCCTGCAGCCACTTCTGCTGCTTCTGACTCCTGCACAGTTCCTCCCTGCACCCGGCGGGTCTCCCCGTGTGGGCTGCGGAGTGCCACCACCACCCTGCTTCCTCTGGGCCATGGCTTAGGAGCACGCGCGACTCGTGCATTCTTAAAGGGGCCGCAGCAGGAAAGTAGTCCGCAGCCCCAGATGATGGCATCACTGGGTCTCTGTATAAAAGGCAGGGCCCAGCCATTTGTTCTCTGTCTTGGCAACAGGTCTCCACAATTGCATGTATGCTAGTTGCTTGTTCCTGGCTCCTTTTCCTGTCATCATTCCTGTTTCCTGTTCCTGTCTGACAGAGGAGCTCAATTTACAGCTAAATTCTGGAAAGTCTTGTGTAAGAACTTTGACATCACACTTGACTTCACCTCGGCGTACCATCCTCAGTCAAATGGCCAAACTGAGAGAATGAATAGAACCCTCAAACAGTTCCTTCGCACCTATCTTGGTTCACGACAGAATGACTGGGCTGAACTGTTGCCCTGGGCTGAATTTGCCATCAATTCACATCCAACAATATCTACTGGATCTACACCTTTTGAAGTGGTCTACGGACAAGAACCCTTACCACATTTACAACTTCCACTTTCTGTGTCTTCCCCGGTAGCTCAATCTACTGCCATAGATATACAGCAGCTCTGGAGAAAGACTAAAGAGATGCTCCAAAAAGCAGGACAAAGAGCAAAGAAAGGCTATGATGCTCACCATAGCAAGGCTCCTGAATTCCAGCCTGGTGATAAAGTCTGGCTGTCTACCAAGCATCTGAGATGTAAGCTTCCATCTGCTCGATTTGCTCCACGCTTTGTCGGACCCTTCCCTATTCTCCGGCGATTGGGCTCACGCATGTATAGTCTAAAACATCTTCCAGCTATGAAGATTCATAATGCATTCCATGTTTTTCTGCTGAAACCGCTCGTTCTTAGCAATTTTTCCACCAAGACACCTGAACCTACTCCTGTTGATGCAGAAGAAGAAATCGAGTACAAGGTTGATGCCATCCTTGATGTAAGAAAGAGAGGCAGAGTTTGGAATTACCTCCTGTCATGGGAGGGATACGGACCTGAAGAAAACTCTTGGGAACCATTGGCTAATATCATGGACAAAGAGATGCTTTGTCAATTTCATTGATCGCATCCTCAAAAACCAAGACCAGGTAGGGGGTCTCGAGGGGGCCCTTTGAAGGGGGGGTACTGTTGCATCCATTGGTTTCAGACAGTTTCATCCTCTGTGCCTCACCTTTTTCCCTTCTCTCTCCTCAAGCCTGCCTCATCTTCCTGCCGCTCTCTATGGCGTCCCCGGAATGGCAAGAGCAACGATGTTCATCATGTTTCTCCTGAGGGCCTTCTAGGTGTGTGCACGCACGCCACCCACGTCTTTAACCACATCATGGCGGGAACCTCGGGGGCGTCCCCCTCGAGTGACATCACGCCATCCGGGTATTTAGCCTGCCCTTCATTTGCTAACAAACTGAGTTAGCAAGGATTGGATTGCCTCTGTTCTAAGCTGCTCTGCCGCTTCCTTGCTGCCGCTAGAAGTTCTCTCTGCCCTTTGGGGTCATTCATCTCTACCTGGGTACCCGCTCCTTGGAGGCCATTATGCTTTCTTTCAGGTACCTATCTGGGATACCAGGTACTCGCTCCTCGATGGCCTACTATCCCCGCTTTTCTGCCTACAATTCAACTACTTCTGCCTACCAGGATACGGCTACCTACTTCATTGAGTAATCTAACCTTGTCAGTCTGTCTCAACTTTAGCTCAGCGCTGGGAACCTGCATCCGGGACTTTCCCTTCTACTCTGCGCTGCCTACTATCTACTCAAGTGTAGGACTGGTCTCCTCTGCCAAGGACCCCTGGACTCCTACTGGGTTACATCACTGCTGCCATCTCCTTGGCATTACCACCAAGCTGTATAATAAATACCAATTCTCTGTGTCTGCGTGTATAGAGTCTAGCCTAGAACTGCGGTTCCTCCTGGGGCTCCACCCCATGTGAGTGGCCATCTCTGCAGTACCCAAGAATCCACTCCAACACCTCAAAACCATAACATTCTGTTATTCGTAGATTCGCTGGGTCAGGCCTGGAATGGCCCACAAAGCGGTGAGCTGAGCCAAATCCATGGAGTTAGCAATCTGTTATGGTTTTGAGGTATTGGAGTGGATTCTTGGGCACTGCGGATATGGCCATGCCCACGGGGAGGAACCCCGTGAGGAACCGCAGTACTAGGCTAGACTCGGACATGACAACACAGAGAAGTTGAATTTATTATACAGCTGAAGGCACTGCCCGGAGAGCGGGCAGCTGTGGAGGTAACCCAGGAAGGCAGTCCAGATCTCCTCAGCAGAGGAGGGCAGTCTCTCACACAGTAGATGGTAGGCAGCGCAGCGTATCAGGAACAGGTCCTGGATGTAGAGTGAAGCGCTGAAGTAGAAGACAGACTGAGAGGGTTAGTACTCACTGCAGCTGAAGCTGTGATAGAGTTCCAGTCAGGCAGAAGTTGTTCCGTGGCAGGCACCAGATTAAGGAGAACAGGCCCTTGAGGAGCGAGTTCCCGGTATCCCAGGATAGGTACCTGAAATAGAGAAGGAGGGCCTCCGAGGAGCGGGTACCCAAGTTAGAGAGAATACCCCAAAGGGCAGAGAGGACTTCCAGTGGCAACTAGAAGCGGCAGAGCAGCTTAGACTGGAGGCTTTCCAATCCTTGCTAACTCGACTAGCTAGCAAAACAGGGCAGGCTAAATATCCGGCTAGGATGAAGTCACTCAGAGGGGACGCCCCCGAGGTTCCCGCCATGACGTGGTTAAAGACGTGGGTGGTGTGTGTGCACGCACCCTAGGAGGCCCTCAGGAAATCATGGTGAACACCATCACCGTTGCCGGTCCAGGGACGCCGGAGAGAGCAGCATGAAGACGCGGCAGCAGTCATCTTCCCAAGGCGTGAGGAGAGAGAAGGAAGAAAGGCACAGAGGTCGAAGCTGTCTGAAACCAACCAACCTATTCCCATTAGTTGTGGCCTTGGCAATTTAGGGCTTTGGGTTGAAGGATGAGAATGTTTTGTTCTGGTGTGATAACCTGAGGGTTGTGGAAGTTATCAATATGCAGTCCATCAAATGTAAGTGGGTGTCTGCACTAATGAGGAAATTTGTGTTACTTTGCTTAAAATGGAATATTACAGCTAGGGCTAAACATGTTCAAGGTGTGGAGAACTCAATCGCCGATGCTTTTTCTCTTTCAAAGTAGGATATGTTTTGGCATTTGGCTTCTCAAGTGGATTAGTTAGGAGTACCAGTTCCAGAGCATCTGTGGCAGTTTTACGTAGTGAGGCCTGGGATATGATCAGAGCATCCCTCACTCTGGCAACTTGGATGTCTTACAAAAAAGACAGAGGTGTTGTTTCCTGTTTTTTGAGGAAGCATGGGTGGCAAGGTGGACCAGTGTCTGATTTCGTCTTTGTTCATTACTTCATACAGGCAAAGCAGTCAGGATACTGGTTGGTGACAGTGCAGTCTCATGTTGCAGAGTTTTCATTTTTCCAGAAGGTAATGGATAAGGATAATCCCATGGCTAGATTTCCAGTCAGGTGTCTATTAGGAGGTTGGGAAAAGGGGAGAGGTCCAGTCATGAATAAGTGGAGGCCAATCATGTACGTGAGGTGCCATTGTGAGGAGTTTGCCCATGGTGTGCTAGTCAGCCTATGAAACAGTTTTATTCAGAGTGGCATTTGTGAAAATGTCCTGGTGTCAGATGAGATCAGAGGGCTAAGGGGCCAGTCATCACACTACCATTTGAAGGATAAGGCAGCATGTCTAGTGGATAGAGTGCAGACTTTTGATAGCTCGCAGCCAGCAGGGGAGTGGCATTCTTGGTGCATGGTGCTGAGATTCCATTAACTTGCTATCATTTTCCAGGATTCTCAAGAATGAGATAAAGAGCTTAGGTTGGAATGTGGAGACTTACGAGATGTACACAGTCTTTTCAGATTGTGGATGAAGTGGGTATATAAGATGAAGAGATTCGGCATATTGGCCAGTGATGATCGGGACTTACATCGTCTATGTTCACCTGGGATTGGGGGGCGCCTCCAGTTTATGATGCATAACTTCTATCTGTTTTGCTTTCTTTTAGGGTTATGGGAAGTCTAGTTGAGATGAGATGTGCCTGGGTTCTGGGTCACTTACTTATATACTGGTCTTACAGAAGTGCTCTCATTCGGTCATATGGCGAACCCCTGGGCATGATTCAAGATCTGAGGAATGAGATGGGACCAATTGGTACAGGTCATGATGGAGCAGATCAGTAGCAGACAATGCCTGGAAGCCATCGTGATTCACTCAGGAGGGGGTACAACAATTTGGGAACATTGAATTAGCACAAGGTCATAGCAACAGCGAAAAAGGATTTGGATACTTTGATGAACCTGATGCTAGATAATGAGTTTTAGATGAGCTGTTGTGGTAGGATGACATAAACTGAGCGATCAGCCTCTTTGGAAATGAGGTATCTGAAATGCCAAAAAGCACTGTTTGAATATATTTCTTTTCATTATGTGCATTTGTGTATACATATTGTGTTTTTAACTATGTATGTTTATAATTTGTGAGCCTCATTGTGCTATTGTAGAGTGCATAAGATAAAATTTACAAAATAAATAAGTAAATAAGTGCCCAAATATTCATTTAGTCAAAAAATATCTGTCTAGCTAAATGCCTCTGAATGTGCACCTCCTCGCTTTTGACTCATGTCTCTAACTTTACATCATTTTAGCCATATTCAAATCCTGGTTATACTCTATCTCCTCTTTGTAAGGTGCCCCAGATAGGCTGCAATATGAACATCAAAATATTAATGATAACACATTATTATGTGACTATTTCTAAATTGTAATTTAATCATGAAGAGGTTGAAATTCAGTAAGTCAGCAAGTGGACAAGTTATCTGGCTAAAGTTAGTCAGATAACTTGTCCCTAACATTTAATGGGATAAATATCCTGCTGAATATACTTGCCTAACCATCTATATTCAAATAAAATTGGTTAGGTTTCTTAGTTATCCAGCCTTGTATGGCCGGATAACTTGCTACTTAACCGGCTATCTTCAAAAGATATCTGATTAAGTAGCACTGTGAAAAAAAGAAATGGCCAGCACCCTATTATCTCTTTTCCACCAACAAAACTTTTATGTAGGACCCTGTTGGCCTGTGCATTTTCTACCCTTCAAACCCTTCCAAAATTAAATTAGCATGTTCCAGAATTCACAGGTTGGACCTAAGAACATAAGAACATAAGAACATGCCATACTGGATCAGACCAAAGGTCCATCAAGCCCAGCATTCTGTCTCTAACAGTGGCTAATCCAGGCCATAAGAGCCTGGCAAGTACCCAAAAACTAAGTCTATTCCATCTAACCATTGCCAGTAATAGCAGTGGCTATTTTCTAAGTCAACTTAATTAATAGCAGGTAATGGACTTCTCCTCCAAGAACTTATCCAATCCTTTTTTAAACACAGTATACTAACTGCACTAACTACATCATCTGGCAACAAATTCCAGAGTTTAATTGTGGTTTGAGTAAAAAAGAACTTTCTCTGATTAGTTTTAAATGTGCCACATGCTAACTTCATGGAGTGCCCCCTAGTCTTTCTATTATCCGAAAGAGTAAATAACCGATTCACATCTACCCGTTCTAGACCTCTCATGATTTTAAACACCTCTATCATATCCCCCCTCAGCCGTCTCTTCTCTAAGCTGAAAAGTCCTAACCTCTCTAGTCTTTCCTCATAGGGGAGCTGTTCCATTCCCCTTATCATTTTGGTAGTCCTTCTCTGTACCTTCTCCATGCAATTATATCTTTTTTGAGATGCGGCGACCAGAATTGTAAACAGTATTCAAGATGCGGTCTCACCATGGAGCAATACAGAGGCATTATGACATTTTCTGTTTTATTCACCATTCCCTTTCTAATAATTCCCAACATTGTTTGCTTTTTTGACTGCCACAGCACACTGAACCGACAATTTCAATGTGTTATCCACTATGACGCCTAGATCTTTTTCTTGGGTTGTAGCACCTAATATGGAACCTAACATTGTGTAACTATAGCATGGGTTATTTTTCCCTATATGCATCACCTTGCACTTATCCACATTAAATTTCATCTGCCATTTTGATGCCCAATTTTCCAGTCTCACAAGGTCTTCCTGCAATTTATCACAATCTGCTTGTGATTTAACTAGTCTGAACAATTTTGTATCATCTGCAAATTTGATTATCTCACTCGTCGTATTTCTTTCCAGATCATTTATAAATATATTGAAAAGTAAGGGTCCCAATACAGATCCCTGAGGCACTCCACTGCCCACTCCCTTCCACTGAGAAAATTGTCCATTTAATCCTACTCTGTTTCCTGTCTTTTAGCCAGTATGCAATCCACGAAAGGACATCGCCCTTCCTTGGTTCACTTCATATATTTTAAAACCTGCGCCCCTGGCACCCCTCCCCTCACAGTGCCAATTTCCTGGTCCACACACCTTCCCAACCCCCTGATACAAAACCAAATAACTCTGCCAGGAGTGAGGAATAAACTCACCCATTCCCAGTGGTCCAGTGCTGGAAGTGTAAGTTACTCACAATTACACTTTCAGAGCTGTGAAAGTATAAACTGAGGATACCTTATGCTTATAGCGATGCTTCAGTCAGCTGGAGCACCGGGAGCAGATCAGTAGGGATGTGCAGACAAAAAGTGTTCGTTGAATCGTTGATAAGTTTTCGTGGGGTGTCGATTTCATTCAATATGGACTTATGGAGAATTCCATAAGTTGAGGATCTGTCCATACTTTTCCCAGTTCCCTAAATAAAAATTTAAACCCCCCACCCTCCTTAATCCCCCCCCCAAGACTTACCAAAACTCCCTGGTGGTCCAGTGGGGAGTCAGGAAGCCATCCCTGCACTCTTTTGCGATTTCCTCACGGCGCCGATAGCCTGTGTCACAGGGGCTGCCCGTGCTATTGGTCATCCCCTGTCACATGGTCACTGGCGCCATCTTGTGCTCCTACCACGTGACATGTAGGTCATGTGGCAGGAGGTCGCTCCGGGACCCCCGCTGGACCCAACCGGAACTTTTGGCCAGCTTGGGGGGGCCTCCTGACCCCCCAAGCTGGAACTTTTGGCCAGCTTGGGGGGGCCTCCTGACCCCCCCAAGCTGGCCAAAAGTTTTGGTGAAGTTACTCGTGGGGGCTGGAAAGGTGGGCGTGGGTAAATCGGGCGGTTTATAAATGGATTCTGCTTATCATGGTGTTTTTCCTTTGACTGCAAGAAATATATAGATATGCTGTTTGTGCAAGTGGATGAATTTTATTTTTGCTACTACAGATATGGATTCAGCTCATCAAATCCCATTAGGGTAGATTTTATAAATTTACGCGCGCGCGTACTTTTGTTCGTGCACCAGGCGCAAACAAAAGTACGCTGGATTTGATAAGATATGTGCGTAGCCGCGCGTATCTTAGAAAATCCAGGGTCGGCACTCGCAAGGGGTGCACATTTGTGCAACCAGCGCGCGCCGAGCCCGGCCCACGCTGCCTGTTCCCTCCCAGGCCACTCCAAAATCGGAGCAGCCTCGGAGGGAACTTTCCTTTCGCCTCCCCTCACCTTCCCCTCCCTTCCCCTACCTAACCCACCCCCCCCGGCCCTATCTAAACCCCCCCCACCTTTGTTGGCAGATTTACGCCTGCCGGAAGCAGGTGTAAATCTGCGCGCACCAGCGGGCTGCTGGCGCGCCATCACCCGACCCAGGGGCTGGTCCAGAGGCCTCGACCATGCCCCTGGGCCAGCAACACACCCCCGACACGCCTCCCGCCCAGCCCCGAAATTCACGCCGCCCACCCGACACGCCGCTTTTGCAAAGCCCCGGGACTTACGCGCGACCCGGGGCTTGCACGCGCCACCAAGCCTATGCAAAATAGGCTCGGCGCGCGCAGGGGCCTTTTAAGAGGGTTACGCGCATAACTTATGCGTGTAATCCTTTTAAAATCCGGCCCAAAATGTATAACTACATGGAATTTTATGCAACTGATTGTCATAGAGAGAGAAATACATTTTACAGCTCTCCCAAGCCTTCTTTTATGACTGTTTTACTAAGCTGTGCCAACCTCCTCTTGTCCCTTCCCAAGCTAGTATCTTTGTAAGAGCTGTTTAAAGGCAATACATGGGGGAGTGATGAGTTTCATGTCCTTCCTATCTTGTAATAATACAGTAATAATGTGGGCCTCTGATTAATGCAGTACAGTTGTTATTTGATAAAAACGAATGGTACCACATTTTTTCTGTATCTCTGGGTATGTGTGCTACAGCCCAAACATTTCAAGGACATATGCCATATTTTAGGATTTCAGCATTAATCCTTTGTGAGCTCTTTCCCTTAAATTTGCCTAGTTTTTACTTTCAAAAAAATCTTGTACATAAGGGGTCAGGTGAGAGTGATAAATTAATTCCTTGTAGTTTGCCATTCACATTAATCTTTCTCTTTTTCCTTTTGTTTTTATATGCTGACTTTTTTTTAACATATCCAGCATTGAAATACCCTGTGTTTGCATCCCATACATTGGTCAACAAATTCATAATCTTTTAAAATTTATTTTGCAGTATTTGCTGATTATTGCTGGATATTGCAGGCCACCCTTATGGTGAGAAAAAAATGTAAAGTACACATCCAGGTCCAGATCTATGGGGTAGGAAAAAGGGCAGAGCTGTGGCACTCTTTATCATTCATTTGGTCCTTGGGGAAAATATCCATCAGCACTTTTGGCACAAGTGTTTGCTTTATTTAACTCAGATGTTTTTTTTCCTCCATGGTTGGAGAAGGTAACCTCCAATATGCCTGGATATCAATCGACTTGGATTTTCAGGTTATCCCTAATGAATATGCATGAGATAGATTTGCATGCACACTGCTTCAATTATTTGCAGATCAATCTCATTAATATTATTTAGAGATATCCTGAAAATCCAAGTGGATTGTTGTCAAGGGTGACAGGAGGTTGCCTATAGTTCAGGAGCCCTTGTCTCAATAGGGATAGAGATGGAGGTGGTCCAGAGAAGGGCTAACAAAATGTTGTGGGATCGGTATCAGAAAACTTATGGGGAGAGACTGAAGGATATGAACATGTATACCCTGGAAGAGAGGAGGCACAGGGGTGATATGATACAGACCTTCAGATACCTGAAAGGTTTTAATAATGTACAAATTTCAAACCTTTTCCATTGGAAAGAAATCAATAGAACTAGGGGTCACGAAATGAAACTCCAGGGAGGACATCTCAGAACCAACATCAGAAAATGTTTCTTCATGGAAAGGGTGGTGGATGCCTGGAATGCCCTTCCAGAGAGGTGGTGAAAACCAAAAGAGTGAAAGAATTCAAAAGAGCACGGGATAAATATTGTGGATCCTTAAAGGCTAGAGGATGGAAATGAAGAAAAGAGTGCATGCATGGACTAAGTTGCTAGTGCAGCAGTTACTATCCTTTAACCAATAAGCCTTGATACTGTTGATACATCCATCATTGCTCTCTGCTTCAACAGCAGGGGGAAAAGAGGACTTGGATTCATACAGTGACCAACGAGGGCCCCGACTTTTACGGTCTGGGGAAACAAGTATGGGGGTAACTTGCTGATACGTCGGTTACTACCCTTGACCAATAAGGCTTGATACTGTTGATGCAACTCAAACATTGCTTTCTACTTCAACGGCAAGATATGATGGGGAACTGGACTCAAACAGCAATCAATAAGGTCCCTGACTTTTACAGTGATAACTGATAAGATAGGCTAACCTACAAGGCCCAGCAGATATTAGCATAAGCTTACTGGGCAGACTGATTGAACCATTTGGTCCTTTCCTGCCATCATTTCTATGTTTCTATTCCAAACGTTTTAGGAAAGTAAACCCATGGGCAAAGAATGGGCAGTTTGCAACTATGCAAGAAAGCTGATCTGCAGGCTTTTTGTATGTTTTGCTGTCATCGTACCCAGTCCTGAAATCTGGCTTTTATGCATTTCCTCTCTTTCTGCCCCTCTTTCTACAGGCTACAAAAAGGTAATGAAGCTGAATAATATGTAGAAAGTGAAATTGTTCCATATAACATAAGGATGGAATACTGCTGAAACCTGTCGCCCCATGCCCCCAATAAATGCAAACACACACATTAGTGGTATTCAACTTGGCCACAGTTTAATGTAAAACCATAACCCGAGCCCTCACAACTTAATAACTATCCAACAACCCCTCCAAACCGGCACCCCCTTTTAACATCCCCCCCTCCACCTCCTTACCACCTTGCCCCTAGTGGTGAAGTGACCTCTTCCCTCCCCAGCCCCCCCTACTCCGCTTCTAACCCGCGAGAGTAGGATCACCGGAAACTTTGGCCCCATAGTTCTCCGGTGCCCCTGTGCAGCGGCCCCCCCATGCTACACGAGGCCTTCCCCCCCCCCCCCCTCATTACCCTCATAAGCTCAAAGCGGCAAATGGCGCGAAGCGCCCTCTGCAGGCCCAATTTCAAACTGTGAAGCAGTCGTGTCCAACGCTCATTGGTCTGTTACAGGAGCCCGACGCCACCAGTCCCCCTCCCATTGCCTCCCCCCCTCTTTCCTATGCTCGCTTTCTCGCAGATTCCACCCTTGTTATATTCGCAGCACCAGACCTGCTGGCGCTGCTCCTTGTTATTTTCTTTAATATAGAGACAAAGATTGTACTGTGCTATCATCATAAAAGAGGAATGAAGAAGTTTCTTTCAAATGGGGACAAACATGCGAAACCCCCAAAATGGAGAAAGCCTAAAAGGGACAAGGTTGCAAATAAGAAGCAAGGATTATTGAAACATGAAAAGGTGTGACTTGACCAAAATTTAAAAAGATTGCTGGCAGGACTTAAAACCCCCAAATTCCTCTGCATTCTCACTAATGAATTTTGAAAGTTGTGGATTTATTTGCATTTTGATTCTCTCTTACAGTGAGTGATAGGGATGTAAATCGTTTTTGAACGATTAAAATTATCGTCAGATAATTTTAAAATCGTCCTAAATCATCAGAGTGCATGATACAATACAAACGCCCCCGATTTATCGTCATAAATTGTCCTAAATCGTTAAATAGGGCACGGGAATTATTTGGGGGAGGGCGGGAAAACCGGCACACCAAAACAACCCCTAAACCCACCCCGACCCTTTAAAACCAATTCCTTACCCTACCCCACCCTTCCGAACCTCCCCAAAATGTTAAATTACCTGGTGGTCCAATGGGGGGGGGGGGGGGGGGAGTGTCCCGGCGCGATCTCCCGCTCTCGGGCCATCGGCGCCATTTTGGCTGCCACTAATTAAAATGGTGCCGATGGCCCGATAAAAAAAAAAAACACCCGACCCTTTAAATCGACCCCCCCTTAGCCTCCCCCACCCTCCCAACCCCCCCAAAACCTTTTAAAATTACCTGGTGGTCCAGGGGGGCCTCGGGGAGCGATTTCCCGTTCCCAGGCATCAGCTGCGCTAAAACAAAATGGTGCCGATGCCCCTTTGCCCTTACCATGTGACAGGGTATCCGTGCCATTGGCCGGCCCCTGTCACATGGTAGGAGCACTGGATGGCCGGCGCCATCTTTAAAGATGGCGCCGGCCATCTTTACTCATCAGCCCCTATTATAGAGTATAGTATAATAGGGGCTGATGAGTAAAGATGGCCGGCCCCCAGCCGAACCTGATCATTAAGATGATCTGGCACACGATTCACATCTCTAGTGAGTGAGTTGTGTAAACAGCAGCATAAGAATCATAAACTAACACTTACATTCCAAGCTTCATGGTCGTGCTTCTTAGATGCCTAAAATGAAATGCAAGCAAAAAAAGAATGCAAATTAATTAAACTCAATAATAAAGGGCAACTGATCTTGTGCCATTTTATAACATTTGTAATTACTGTAGGTTATCTTTCAATTAGGAAGGAATAGCCTTACAGCTTACTTGTGTGATGGTAATGGTTTGATGATTTTACTATTGCATATTTACAATACAGTTTCTTTTTCACTAAGTAACAGATGTTATCTGTAATTTATTCTTGTGTGGAACATAGGCCTTTCTTTTGCAAAATTTGCAAAGCATTTAAATAACCAAAATTACACTAAAGCTATTCGACATACTTCTCAAGACATCGCGATAGACCAGTGTGTACCGACACACCTGCAGAGTCACTGTCATAATATAATCATTCATTTTCTTAGATTTACTGAAGTCTAGAACTCTTGTTCTAATATACTTTGGTTCTGATACAAATTAAAGTATGGAGAATATGGAGCACTGAATGCTAGGCTGTTCCCTGCATATACTCATTGACACCATCTCAGTATTTCAGTACCCGGTCCATTGTTGCCTAGCCAGAAGTGAGCTTTTGAATTAACTGCTTGAGAAATGCTTCTTGCGAGGATTCCACTGTTTCCCTGGTTAATCCTACCGCTGGCACTCTCCCATCTACATCTGGCGAATTTGTCCCACATTAACAGCATCTTTTTTTTTACATCCTGTTCTTTCGATACCTTTTATCATGTTCCTATCTACCACTTTGCCTTCTGATGGTGGCCTACGGATTATACCTACATGGATATTAGGTTCTTCAAGACAACTCACAGCAGAGCATCTGCTCCTTGCTAACTTTCGGCTCAATTTTCAATATCCTGCGGTGTTTACAATGTACAGGGGCACTTTTGGATGTATATGTTGTAGGCAATTTTGAAAGGGAAAGTATATCTGGTAATCTCTCTTTCAAAATTGCCTACAATGTACGCGAACTGAAATCGCCTGTGCGTATTTGCACTTCATATTTCTAAAAGTGGCCTATCAGGAATAAAATCAAATATAATAAAAAAATTAAATGTGAATGAAAAAATCAAAATGTAAATAAAATGTGCACTGGCTGTTTTAATCCCTCAACCTAAACATATCCCCAGGAATGCCTCTCTTTACTGTGGCTAAAAGTACATGCAAGCAATCTGAAATCCCATCCACACTTTTAAACTACTCTACAAGTGATTATTTTAAAGCAGGCCACGAAATATCTTTGAACATTTTCTTCCCCATATTTCGATGACTTTATTTTGTTTCTCTGAAACATAAAATCACATTTCAGCTAAGTTTGAATTTCTTTCAAAAAATGTTAAATGAAAGACACCTCGTAAAATGTTTGATGTAAAACACGCTGGGGTAGATTTTATAATTCTACGTGCACACGTACTTTTGTTCGCACACCAGGCGTGAACAAAAAGTACACCGGATTTTATAAGATACGCGCGTAACATAAAATCCGGGGTCAGCGCACGCAAGGGGGTGCACATTTGTGCAACTTGCGCGCGCCGAGCCCTGCGCGCACTGCCTGTTCCCTCCGAGGCCACTCCAAAATCGGAGTGGCCTCGGAGGGAACTTTCCTTCTGCCTCCCCCACCTTCCCCTCCCTTCCCCTACCTAACCCACCCCCCCGGCCCTATCTAACCCCCCCCCACCTCTGTTGCAGAAGTTATGCCTGCTCGAAGCAGGCGTAACTTTGCGTGTGCCGGGCCGGCTGCCGCACGCCGTGTTCCGGTCTGGGAGTTGGTCCGGAGGCCGCGGCCATGCCCCCGGAACACCCCTGGGCCGAAACCACACCCACGGCACCGCCCCCGGATGACGTGTCGACCGCATCACACCCCCCAACTTGCCCCCCGATGACATGCCGTCCACGTCACGCCTCCCAACACACCCACCCCAAGAAAGCCCCGGGACTTACGTGCGTCCCGGGGCTTTGCGCGTGCCGGAAGCCTATGCAATATAGGCTCGGCGCACTCAGGGGGGTTTTAAAAGGGTTACGTGTATACCTTATGCGCGTAACCCTTTTAAAATCCGGCCCTATTTCTTCATGGGGCTTGAATGATTCCCCATGAAGAAAGGCTAAAGAAGTTAGGGCTCTTCAACTTGGAGAAGAGACGACTGAGGGGAGATATGATAGAGGTCTATAATATAATGAGTGGCGTGGAACAAGTAAATGTGAATCATTATTTACTTCAAAAAGTACAAGGACTAGGGGAGCCAATGAACTTTCTAGGTGAGACACAAAACTAATTAGAGAAAATATTTTTACTCAATGCCTAATTAAGCTCTGGAATTTATTGCTAGAGGATGTGGTAAATGTTAGTTTAGCTGGGTTTTAAAAACATTTGGACAAGTTCCTAGAAGAAAAATTCATAAAACATTATTTAGGTGGACTTGGAGAAAATCCACTGCTTATCCCTGGATAAGCACCATGGAATCTATCAAACGTTTGGGATCCTGCCAGATACTTGTAACCTGCATCATGCACTGTTGGAAGCAGGATATTGGGTTGATGGAATTTTGGTCTGACCCAGTATGGAAAATCTTGTTCTTATGTTCCATTGCTTTTCTTAAGATAGAAAAATGGGAATTGGACCAGGGTATGGAATGGCTGGTTCTGTTCCATGGAGAATTTACTCCTGTGCATAATTTTTTGCATACCTCCAAACTATATAAAGGCAATATGGTTATCAAAATTGAAAAATATTAAAGCAAAAAAAAAATATATTGCTTCTCTTTATGCTGCCTTGACATGATAAGAGCCACAAGTATCCATCTGGTAAAAGAATACCCTTAAAAAATGTTACAAGTGTGTTATAAATAAATCCATTGCCCCTTTGCATTTTGGAATTTGCATTCCTGGTTCATATCATTAATATTTTAATTGATAAGCAGGTCTATTTATCCTTCATGATTGATTTTAATAAATGCATGAATGAAGGACCTAGGGACCTAGATCATAGTTCAAACATTTTGTGGGCGTATATTATTTTGGTATGAATTTCCAGGAAAAACCATACATGCTACTCCCATAGATGCTTTATTTCACTGGCTGGATACTTTATTGCTGTCTTACTCTGTTTCCCTTGGACATTATTCTTCTCACTGGCAGCCTTAAAAGCTAATGTTTCACTTGTGACTGAAACTCTTCTTGCCATTTATTGTTTACTAGGGATGTGAATCGTTTTCCATATCGTCTTAACGATAGAAATCGTGTGGCAGGGCAAGAAAATCGTCTTAGGCACGATTTTTTAGTTAAAAAATCGTTAAAAATCGTTTTTTCCGATTAGTGCGCACTAACTGGGAGTTAGTGCGCACTAACTGAAAATGATACAATTTGACACTTTTCAGGTCAGTTAAGGTCAGTTTAGGAATGAATATGTATTCCTATTGGCTGCCCTCTTATTTATTCATGTTACCAAGTTTCCTACTGACAGTATATGGGGGATGGGAAATGGAAACAGTTGGTAGCTTGACAAAACAAGTAATGTGATCAGTCAATGTGACTAGAACTTGTGCCCTAACCCTGATACCAGGGGTATTGTGATCTTCCTGCACACAGTGCCCTATCCCTATTAATACCAGGAGTGTTGTGATCTTCCTGCACACAGTGCCCTATCCCTAATACCAGGGGTGTTGTGATCTTCCTGCACACAGTGCCCTATTCCTGATACTGGGGGTGTTGTGATCTTCCTGCACACAGTGCCCTATTCCTGATACCGGGGGTGTTGTGATCTTCTTGCACACATCCCGATATCAGGGATAGGGCACTGCATGCAGGAAGATCACAACACTCCTGGTATTAATAGGGATAGGGCACTGCATGCAGGAAGATCACAACACTCCTGGTATTAATAGGGAGAGGGCACTGCATGCAGGAAGATCACAACACCCCTGGTATCAGGGATAGGGCACTGTGTGCAGGAAGATCACAATACCCCGGAGGAGTGAGGGTCAGGCAGCTCCCCCCTGTCTGTGAAGCCAGCCTCTCACTAGTAATGCAGGGAGGGAGCTGTCTCAGACTTCACCATCCTCCCCCCCCCCCTTACCCACACACCATTCACTAGCTGGGACATGGGGGAAGTCAGGAGTGAGGGTCAGGCAGCTCCCCCCTGTCTGTGAAGCCAGCCTCTCACTAGTAATGCAGGGAGGGAGCTGTCTCAGACTTCACCATCCACCCCCCCCCCCTCACCCACACACCATTCACTAGCTGGGACATGGGGGAAGTCAGGAGTGAGGGACAGGCAGCTCCCCCCTGTCTGTGAAGCCAGCCTCTCACTAGTAATGCAGGGAGGGAGCTGTCTCAGACTTCACCATCCTCCCCCCCCCTCACCCACACACCATTCACTAGCTGGGACATGGGGGAAGTCAGGAGTGAGGGTCAGGCAGCTCCCCCCTGTCTGTGAAGCCAGCCTCTCACTAGTAATGCAGGGAGGGAGCTGTCTCAGACTTCACCATCCTCCCCCCCCCCCCTCACCCACACACCATTCACTAGCTGGGACATGGGGGAAGTCAGGAGTGAGGGTCAGGCAGCTCCCCCCTGTCTGTGAAGCCAGCCTCTCACTAGTAATGCAGGGAGGGAGCTGTCTCAGACTTCACCATCCTCCCCCCCCCCCCTCACCCACACACCATTCACTAGCTGGGACATGGGGAAGTCAGGAGTGAGGGTCAGGCAGCTCCCCCCTGTCTGTGAAGCCAGCCTCTCACTAGTAATGCAGGGAGGGAGCTGTCTCAGACTTCACCATCCTCCCCCCCCCCCCTCACCCACACACCATTCACTAGCTGGGACATGGGGGAAGTCAGGAGTGAGGGTCAGGCAGCTCCCCCCTGTCTGTGAAGCCAGCCTCTCACTAGTAATGCAGGGAGGGAGCTGTCTCAGACTTCACCATCCTCCCCCCCCCCCCTCACCCACACACCATTCACTAGCTGGGACATGGGGGAAGTCAGGAGTGAGGGTCAGGCAGCTCCCCCCTGTCTGTGAAGCCAGCCTCTCACTAGTAATGCAGGGAGGGAGCTGTCTCAGACTTCACCATCCTCCCCCCCCCCCTCACCCACACACCATTCACTAGCTGGGACATGGGGGAAGTCAGGAGTGAGGGTCAGGCAGCTCCCCCCTGTCTGTGAAGCCAGCCTCTCACTAGTAATGCAGGGAGGGAGCTGTCTCAGACTTCACCATCCTCCCCCCCCCCCCCCTCACCCACACACCATTCACTAGCTGGGACATGGGGGAAGTCAGGAGTGAGGGTCAGGCAGCTCCCCCCTGTCTGTGAAGCCAGCCTCTCACTAGTAATGCAGGGAGGGAGCTGTCTCAGACTTCACCATCCTCCCCCCCCCCCCCTCTCACCCACACACCATTCACTAGCTGGGACATGGGGGAAGTCAGGAGTGAGGGTCAGGCAGCTCCCCCCTGTCTGCGAAGCCAGCCTCTCACTAGTAATGCAGGGAGGGAGCTGTCTCAGACTTCACCATCCTCCCCCCCCCCTCCCCCACACACCATTCACTAGCTGGGACATGGGGGAAGTCAGGAGTGAGGGACAGGCAGCTCCCCCCTGTCTGTGAAGCCAGCCTCTCACTAGTAATGCAGGGAGGGAGCTGTCTCAGACTTCACCATCCTCCCCCCCCCCCTCACCCACACACCATTCACTAGCTGGGACATGGGGGAAGTCAGGAGTGAGGGGCAGGCAGCTCCCCCCTGTCTGTGAAGCCAGCCTCTCACTAGTAATGCAGGGAGGGAGCTGTCTCAGACTGGTATCAGGGTTAGGGCACTGTGTGCAGGAAGATCACAACACTCCTGGTATTAATAGGGATAGGGCACTGTAAGAGATGACTGTAGTAGATTGAATAAAGATCTGATGTTTCTGCTCTCCTCACACCAAACAAAAACAACACACAAGCAGAGAAGCCCTTCTTACAAAGCTGAGCTAGTGAGTTAAGTAGGAGGAAAAGTAAACATACTGGTGCCAGTGTGGCTACTTAAAAAATACACTTACCAACAATCAATTACATATATTTGAACTGTGTACAGTTCCAGCCAGGACCACCTTTCTAAAATGCACAGTGATTGGCAAATTCAACATGCACTAGCATTTCAGGTGCCTGCTAACAAAAATAATAAACAAACAAGTTCTAGTCACGTGAGTGCTGATCATTACATTACTTTTTTTGTCAAGCTTCCAACTGTTTCCATTTCACATCCCCCCAACCATATTGGTAACATCAATAGATAAGAGCACAGCCAGCCAATAGGAATACATACATACATATTCATTCCTAAGTGACCTTTACTGACCTGGGAAGTGTGAACACTTTGTTTCATTTTCTGTTGGTGTTCGTTAGTTTCCAGTTCCATTTCCCATCCCCCCAACCATCACCTCAGTGGTAACCTTGGTAATATCAATAGATAAGAGGGCAGCCAGCCAATAGGAACACATATTCATTCCTAACTGACCTTCAGTGACCTGGAAAGTGTTTATTTGTATCATTTTCAGTTAGTGCGCACTAAATCGAGTTAGTGCGCACTAACGGGGAGTTAGTGCGCACTAACTCGAGTTAGTGCGCACTAACACGATTTAACGATTTTTAACGATAAATCGTTAGAATTTCTATTGTATCGTGTTCTATAACGATTTAAGACGATATAAACATTATCGGACGATAATTTTAATCGTTGAAAAACGATTCACATCCCTATTGTTTACTACAAATACGTATACAGCCTTTATCTCAGCTTCCAGTAGAGAAATATAAGATTTGGAAGATGTAAGTACATCTGAATATTTGTTGGTCTCATTCAAGCTGCAACACTTTTTATAATGTTGATAGGTGACGATAAGTCTAAGGATCAATAAGTGTATCATAAAGAAAGTTCTTTATTTAAATTCTAAAACAAAGTAAATGGGATACATACTCAAAATCCATTCAGACGGATAACGGGAGTTTTCCGTCTGAATGGCTTAGCCCCATTTTTAAATGCTTACCCGGCTAAATTCTAGCCAGATTACGAATTATCCGGCTAGAATTTAGCTGGGTACATTGGGGGCATTCCTGGGGTGGGAGGTAGGCATTCCGAGGAGAAGCTGAGTTAGCTGGTTAAGTTAACAATCAAACTCTATACATGCCATAGGGTAGGTCTAAAGTTAGCTGGATATATCTGGCTAACGGTAACTTATCCGGGTATATTCAGCAGCATGCTAGCATCACTAAATATCCTGGTTAAGTTTAGGGATGTGAATCGGGCTTCAGACGATTGAAAATATCGGACGATATTTTCAAAATTGTCAGAAATCGGGGGCTCCCCCAAAACGATAGGAAAACCCCACGATATTGATCGTGGGGGTTCTCTTATCATTTTGGGGGAGGGTGGGAAAAACGGCACACAAAAATAACCCCTAAACCCACCCCGATTCTTTAAAACTAATTCCTTAGCTTCCCCCACCCTCCCGACCCCCCCAAAAAACATTTTACAGGTACCTGGTGGTCCAGTGGGGGTCCCGGGAGCGATCTCCCGCTCTCGGGCCGTCGGCTGCCACTAATCAAAATGGCGCCGATGGCCTTTTCCCTTACCATGCGACAGGGTATCCGTGCCATTGGCCGGACCCTGTCACATGGTAGGAGCACTGGATGGGCCGCGCCATTTTTAAAGATGGCACCGACCATCCAGTTCTCCCTCCATGTGAAGGGGCTGGCCAATGGCATGGATACCCTGTCACATGGTAAGGGCAAAGGCCATCGGCGCCATTTTGATTAGTGGCAGCCGACGGCCCGAGAGCGGGAGATCACTCCCGGGACCCCCACTGGACCAACAGGTACCTGTAAAATGTTTTTGGGGGGGTCGGGAGGGTGGGGGAAGCTAAGGGATTAGTTTTAAAGGGTCGGGTGGGTTTTTTGTTTATCGGCTCGGACGCAGCCGATAAACAAAACCACAATCGGGCCAGATGAAAAAAAAAACCAGGATGTGAATCGGAACCGGAATCCGACCGATTCCGGTTCCGATTCACATCTCTAGTTAAGTTACCTGGACATTTGTATACAGTTTTCAGGTTTGAATTGCCTCTGACTATCATACTTTAACGTGCATGCTCTTTCTGCTGAACAGAAAGGCCAATTCACAGAATTATTTTAAAAACAGAAAACTTATTACAAGAACTAGAAAATAAACCCAGTAGAATTTCATAACTTTGCTGGTCAACGGACTCATTTATCTATCTAGTCATCAATCAATAAACTGTTTCTGTTAATTTCTACGTTTTTCTCTTTTCCTCTTAATCCTGTAATTCTAGAATATTAAAAATCACATAAAACATACCAAACAAGAATATAATAAATAATAGTGAATATTTGTTACTTACCACTACTGCACATATAACCAAGGCCATGAGGCACGAGATCACTAGTAAAGTCCTCATCTTTACAAACTTGTCCTTGAAATACAAAAATAAAGAATTGCTCTTATTTCAAATTTGGAATACAAATAGGTGCTTATTATTATTATTAAATGCAGCTTCAGTTTTTTTTTAGACCAATCCATCCCAGAATGTATATATTTCTGGTAGTTTAGCACATCTCTTTTAGCAATAAATAATATTGCATTTGTAATATTTATTGTTTTAAGTCCTGCTTTGTACAGATTTAATCTGGACTTGTCCTTACTCAGCTCTTCAGCCTTTAACTTTCTTTAGTTTTCCTTGTAGAATGCCACTTTAACTTGATTAGGTTCCTTCCTGGTTGTGATGCTTTTTATTGGAGTCGCATTTCTACTCTTTACAACTTCCCACTAACTGGTAGGACTCAGGTGAAATGCTGAGTCATAATGTGATCTCTCTGGGGTCTTTAATTATGGCACTTACATGTTGAGTTGATGGTACTATTTTAATTACATTTAAGATTTCTATTCCATCTTTTGTAGCTAGGTTGCCACTCAAAAGCAGGTCACAATGAAGATAAGGGTAAAAGCATTGTAAGAAAAAGAAAAAATATATAATGTTGTTTATAGCAGGGTGAAGGATATATAACATATTCATTTTGTATCAGGATGGTAATAGATCAGACATGTTTGGTCTGTGGTCGGTAGACCACCTTTTCAGTCTGTTATAGTCTGCTGGCCAAAGAGCCATGTTTTCAGTTGGTGCTGGAAGTCCAAATTATCATTATTGCCTTGCAGATAGAGGGAAGGGAGTCTGGTCCTGCTCCCCTGAAGGCTCTGCATCTTATTTTCTTCAAACAGATTGTTTTGAGAGATGGTAAAGCCAAATATCACTGTACTGATTGCGTAGACATAGGGGAATGTGAGGTGAGCTGACATGATTTTGGGTAGTATGTTATCTAGTTGGTGCCTTCACTTTTACATTTTTTCTGGAGGGTTAGGGAATAACCACTACCCTGCTACTCATCTGAGACTGTGTTGTATGATGGGCACCTGACCTCCCAACAATACTGAGAAGGAAAACTTGGATCCTGGAGATGGGCCTGGATGGGGTACCTTGGGCTTGAGGGACTGCTATGGAGAGTCTTCTTCCTGAGTGCAGTATTTATTTATTTTATTTATTTATTTATATAATGTAATGCTACTTAAATGCTTGAAATATTGTGTGTGGCTGAAGAATGGCATGAGAGATTTCATGTGCTGCTTTTTTATTGTACATGCTTGCATACAAGATTGACTGTGCTTGGTTTTTGAGTCTAATGGACTATTTTCTTGCTAAAACGTATTTCACATATTGTCTCATCCACACAGATGAGACATATATTGCTATGACATGATTCTATCATTATGTTTATTTTTCCTGTGGTAAATTTTGGCATAACATTTCTGCATGGGGGTTTCCTGCATGGAGAAGCAGCTACTACCATAAACACCTTTTATGGCAAACTAGATGGACCATTTTGGTTTTTATTTTCCATGATTTATTATATTTCTAAGGAGCAAACTTTAAAATGCCCATATATATATTTTAAGGTATTTTTTTTAGGTAATTTAAAGGAAATAAATTTTGGTTTTCTGTATAGTTCTTGTATCTATTATTATATCAAGCATGCTATAAGATATTTAATGCTGTGTATTACTGACAAGATATAAACATTGAAGTATGAATTCATGTATTGTATGTGTAAAATGAAAGAGGGGTATCCATAAATCTATGCATGAAGTAACTGTATATCCTAGTGCTGTGAATTGTCATTTTGGGTATGCCATGGATGTTAACATAGATATACTGTACCACAATATTTTATGTGCCTTGTGATATATCTACAATTTTGTGAATACTTTTTGCCAAGGATATATGTGATATGAATTCATGACACTTTGATGTGTCACAAAAAGATGAGATTGCATGTAGAAAGTGTGTTAGTTACAAGCATGTGTATGTACAGAATGACTGTGAGAAAAAGAGGGAATAAACATGTCATTTATTTTATTTATTTATTTGTTTATTTAATATTTAAAATATTTATATCCCGCCCCTCCCAGGTTTGGGGCGGGTTACAATGTAACATACATAATATCATTTAAAATAATAGACATAAAATAATAATAAAACACAAGGCATCCATAATAAATAATATAAAACACGGATTTAACTTGAAAACATAAAATAAGTAAGAAATGAACAAAAAATAAGACTAATTCACATGTCAAATTTTTCATAGATCAGGAAAGGCTTGGAGAAAGAGATAGTGTTTGATGGCTTTCTTGAATAAGTTTTTATCTGGAATTAATCAAATTTTGGATGGAATTGAGTTCCGAAGTATGGATCTGGCTATTGAGAATGTGCACTCTCTGGTGGAAACTAGTCTGGTAGTTTTTGGCGACGGGACTTGAAGTAGGAGTTTGTTTTTGGAGCGGAGATTTCTAGGGATGTGTAGAGGGACGCCATATGTTGCATTTGGGATTCAGATTCGTCGGGGGGCAGATACATTGCATTCGGCAAGGGGGCCCCCGATACGTTTATCCGTTAATTCCTATTCGTTTCCCTGCTAAAATTAGCTACAACCCCCCACCCTCCTGACCCCCCCAAGACTTACCAAAACTCCCTGGTGGTCCAGCGGGGGATCTGTGAGCCATCCCCTGCACTCACACCCTCGCTGCTGGTTTCAAAATGGTGCCGATAGCCTTTGACCTACTATGTCACAGGGGCTACCAGTGCCATTGGTCAGCCTCTGTCACATGGCCATTGGCACCATCTTGTGCTCCTACCATGTGACAGGGGCTGACCAATGGCACCAGTAGCCCCTGTGACATAGTAAGGGCAAAGGCTATTGGCGCCATTTTGATTACTGGCAGCTGACGGCCTGAGTGCAGGAGATCACTCCCGGACCCCCGCTGGACCACCAGGGACTTTTGGCAAGTCTTGAGGGACCCTCCTGACCCCCAAAAGACTTGCCAAAAGTCCAGCGGGGGTCCAGGAGCGACCTCCTGCACTCCGGCCGTCGGATGCCAGTATTCAAAATGGCACCGATCGCCTTTGCCCTCACTATGTCACAGGGGCCGACCGTCGGCCCCTGTGGCATAGTGTCACAGGGGCTACCGGTGCCATTGGTCAGCCTCTGTCACATGGCCATTGGCACCATCTTGTGCTCCTACCATGTGACAGGGGCTGACCAATGGCACTGGTAGCCCCTGTGACATAGTAAGGGCAAAGGCTATTGGCGCCATTTTGATTACTGGCAGCCGACGGCCCGAGTGCAGGAGATCACTCCCGGACCCTCGCTGGACCACCAGGGACTTTTGGCAAGTCTTGAGGGACCCTCCTGACCCCCAAAAGACTTGCCAAAAGTTCAGCGGTGGTCCAGGAGTGACCTCCTGCACTCCGGCCGTCGGATGCCAGTATTCAAAGTGGCACCGATCGCCTTTGCCCTCACTATGTCACAGGGGCCAACCGTCAGCCCCTGTGGCATAGTGAGGGCAAAGGCAATCGGCTGCCAGTATTCAAAATGGCGCCGAAAGCCTTTGCCCTCACTATGTCACAGGGGCCGACTGTTGGTCCCTGTGTCATAGTGAGGGCAAAGGCAATCGGTGCCATTTTGAATACTGGCATCCGACAGCCGGAGTGCAGGAGGTCGCTCCCGGACCCCTGCTGGACTTTTGGCAAGTCTTGAGGGGGTCAAGAGGGTTCCCCAAGACTTGCCAAAAGTCCCTGGTGGTCCAGCGGTGTCCGGGAGCGATCTCCTGCACTCGGGCCGTCGGCTGCCAGTAATCAAAATGGCACCGATTGCCTTTACCCTTACTATGTCACAGGGGCTAACGGTGCCATTGGTCAGTCCCTGTCACATGGTAAGAGTACAAGATGGTGCCGATGGCCATGTGACAGGGGCTGACCAATGGCACCGGTAGCCCCGTGACATAGTAGGTCAAAGGTTATCGGCACCATTTTGAAACCCGGAAGCCAAGGGTGTGAGTGCAGGGGATGGCTCCTGGAGCCTCCGCTGGACCACCAGGGAGTTTTGGTAAGTCTTGGGGGGAGGGTCAGGAGGGTGGGGGGTTTGTTTAAATTGGGTCCTTTAGACGGCCGAATAATTTGACAGATTCGGTGTATTCGTGGGGAAACGAAACAAGGCCCTATACGTTGTGGATGAGAAATATGTTAGAAACGAATGCACACCCCTAGAGATTCCTGTATGGGGTGTAGATGTGGAGTGAGGCAGAAAGCCAAGAAATGTTATTACTGTAAATAAGAGTGTGAAGAGTCATTAGAGTTTTATATTGCACACGCCACTTAACAGGAAGCCAGTGAAGTTTATGAAGGACGGGAGAAATGTGCTCATGAATTTGGTATTGTGTAGAAGCATTGCTGCTGAGTTTTGTAATAACTGTAATGGATGGGTAGTGATTTGTGGTAGGCCTAATAACAAAGAATTATAATAATCGATACCGGAGAGAATTAGTGATTGTACCACTGTGCAAAAGTGGACTGGATTGAGAAGAGGTTTAACATGTTTCAATAATCTGATTTTAAAGAGGGAATTTTTTTAAAGAGGGATTTTTTTTGTTTTAATGTATGTTTTCAAACCAATTATGAATGTATTGTTATAACCGGCCCCCAAACCTTGGAGGGCGTGGGCAATACATATTTTTAAATAAATCAAATAAATAAATATGAAAGAAAGAAAATGTATGGTTAGATTAAGGTAAGAGAGATGGTATGCAGATTGTAACCGATAGGGTTACAATCTGCATACCATCAATTTAGCATACCCTATCTGCATACCATTGATACCAGATTGATACCGATAGGGTATGCTAAAGGAGTTTTAAGAGTAAACACCATGATCCCCCAGCAGGAAAAGCAGCACTGCCCTTAAAAAGTGACTTTTGTATGACAAAATAAAAACAATTTTCAGAAATAGGGAAAAGTTGCTAATATAGTTCTATGGGTATTATCTGATAGAATTAAAGAAAAGAGTTTCAAGAAGCCAATTTTTTTATAGTTCACAAAGTGGAAAACAGTTGTGAAATGATCAAAATCCCTCCTATAGCAAGCAATGTGAACTGTACACCTGCATCAGCACTTCAGTGTGGATTTGTGCCAACTTCTGCAGGAATAAAAAGTAGGAATATCTGAAGAATACCAGATGAGAATAAAAGCCACACGTGTATTTGGAAGAATAGATATTTGTAGGTATGTCTGTGGGTAGAGTGGAGGCCATTAACAGTATACCAATGGTGGCTTCTCCTTCTGTATGTCACATATATTTTTGGAGGACCATTATAAGTTTTTGTCTTTTTTGCTGTTTTATGAAAAATGCTATTTGAGAATTTTTATACTCTCTTAAAACCCCTCCTCTACCCTTGACTTTGACCCTCATAGATCAGTGTAGAAGTTTTGTTTATTCATTTAAAAAAAATTATATACTGCATAATCAATAAAGTTTACAATAGTTTTACAGATGTAACATATTCTACATAATAAAATCCAACATAAAAACCAGTTACCAAACAATACAGCATTACATGTACAGTCTACCAGCTGCCAACAATCACTGCCACCCCCCAAGACTCCACCACTCCCCAAATCATAATCCCAATTCTCCACTGCATCAAAAGCCAATCCTAAATCAATTTAACTGCCTCCTTCCCTGGAAACCAGAAAGAAAACAAATGAGCTAGTTAAAGAATCTTATACATAAATAGAACATCCTACCTTGTAGTAACTTTCAGTAGATAACTGTTAAGTTCTTCAGGATGATCTGATTCCTAAAGAGAATTTCTGTAAATTTATATTTTTCTTAGGAATTTAACAGGATTAGGCATATAATCCACGATCAACTGCAGTGGGTGTAGCAAAATCCTCTCAAAGACATTTTACAAGATGTTTAACCTGTCAGTCAGGTTTTCTAAGAAAATATTTGACAGAAACTAAAACTTTGCTTTAAAAAACTATGTTTACCTGTTAAAAAAAGTTAAGTGGAGACAGGATTGTAAATCATGATGTCACTGAGACTCTCATGCATCTTTTTATTTTTTTTGTAACTTTTTATTTAACTTCATTCAGCACATACAACAGGCATTATAATGTCAACCAAGTCACAGAGAGTTATAAAAGTTCCAATATGGGCCCCAAATCAAATCATACAATCGAGTTTGATCTCGCAACATGTAAGTCAATTTCTCCAGTAACGCTGCAGTGTGCAATTGCACCCTCCAGTCCCCTAGAGCAGGGGCTGACTTCCATTTCCAAGCAATGACAAAATGGGCAATATGTAATATCTACTGCACCAACATTCTACAATATCTGCTTATCCGTGATGCTCTCCACAAGCCCAAAAGACAAAGTGATGGAGAGAGAGAGAAGGAGCAGGTTGTAATCTCTGAAATCAAACGACCCACTCTCTGCCAAAAAATAGCAATTCGAGGACAACGCCACCAAACGTGTAGGTTCTCCCTGGGAGACAGTAACCGCGCCAACATAAGGGTGAAGAATTGGTAGAAAACTTAGAAAAAAAGGGGGGTGGGGGGGTAGCGATAAGTACGCATAATAAGTCAGACCAGGAGCTCTGTTCATTTGGCACAGATAGAGGATTTATGTGCGCTCCGCCAATTCTGAATCCACTCTTTAGAAGATATAGAAAAACCCAGATCTGTCTCCCATTGTTTTTCTACCTTCAATATTGGGAAGAGGTCCAGTCCAGTCTGACAACTAGCCTGGTACAAGACAGAGCAAGTCTTCCCTTTAGCTGGGCCCTCCGCCAACACTTCTTCAAGAAGGTAGGAATGGACCAACGCCAACCCTCTCTCTCTCTCCTCAAGAGCTCCCGTTTCAGACTTTCATAGTAGGTACAAGAAGAATTGGGAATGTCAAACTCATCTCGGAGGTCAGAAAAGGATAAGAATTGTTTCCCCTCATAAATGTCACACAAGCAACGTAAATTGGCTTACCATTGCTTAGCCACTGTGCTAAAATTGTGAATCCACATTGAAAGATTCTTCCAAAGGGGGAGAATGCCAGAGGCCCCAAGCGAGTAATATGCAGCCTCTTAGTGACTGCTTTCCATGTTTTAACAGTGCAAGCTATTAGGTGACAGTTTCTACATGCCCTGCATCTCCCCAACGATAGGGGACCTTCTAAGAGAAGAGAGATGAGATCTACACCCTCTGCCAAATGTCTCTCCAGAGCCAACCAGGGAGCTGCAAAATCTCGATAAATTCAGGTGAACACTCCGGAAAGGTGGGCAGCCCAAAAGTAAGCCTGCAGGAAGGCCATCCTTCCTCACTTCTTAGGCCTACATAAAGTATGAAGACCGTCCCTGGCTACCCTCCTCTCCAAAGTCCGAAAGTGCAATATCGAGAGAAGAAAAAAAACCTGAGGGCAGAAAACAAGGAGCATGTTGGAACAGATAAAATAATCAAAGTAAAATGTTCATTTTGATCACATTGATTTTACCCCCCCCAAGAAAGCAAGCGGCCCTTCCACTCCAAGACTTGCTTGATCTTAATTACCAACGGAGCATAGTTCAGCCTATACAGATTGTGCATATTGGAAAGAATATGAATATCCAAGTAGATGAAGGAGTGTGTTGCTTGTTTGAAAGGTGCAAAGCAGTCAGGGAGTATGCGGGGCCTATCAGGGCCAATCGGAAACACTACAGATTTGTGGTAGTTAACCTTGCAACCTGCCACCGCTTCAAAAGCTGGCAGCTCTGATAATAATGTGGGGCCTTCCCCATTTGGATTAGATAGGAAAAATAGAGCATATAGTGATATTAGATGTCGGCGTTCACCCGTTTGAAAGTCTAACAAATCTGGATGCATTCGCAATCGTGCTGCTATAGGTTCCATTGCTAAGTCAAATAAAAGCGGAGACAATGGGCTGCTCTGCTGGGTGCCCCTCCCGATTGTAAAGCAATTGGAGAGGAAGTCATTAGTAAGGATTTTAGCTCTCAAGCAATTGTACAGGGTGCATATTCACCCCAAAAAAGGGGCAAGAAATGCAAGCTTCTCCAACACTGTAAAAAGAAAAGGCCAGTGAAGCTGATCAAAGGCTTTTTCTGCATCCAGACTGACCACTAGACCCCGTGTCCCATCTTTTTTCACCAGCGCGAGAATATCAAACAAGCGGCGAGTATTATTAACTGACGATCTACCAGAGATGAACCCGGATTGATCAGCACCAACCAACTGGTTCAAAAAGCAAGCCAGCCAAATCTGTAAAGCTTTGGCCAAAACCTTCACATCTATAATTTGCAGAGAGATCGGACGGTAAACCTCGGGGTCATATTTATCCTGTCTTGGCTTCTGGAGTAAGACAATGGTGGCATCAAACAAAGTACTGGTATTGTCTGGAGAGGTCTGTAACTCTTGAAAGAGAAAGGCCAATGTTCCAACCAGATCCAGTAGAAAATGTTTAAAGAATTTCATCGGATACCCATCAGGACCCGGGGTCTTTCTCCCAGGCAGACCAGCAATGGCTGCTTGTATTTCCAGGTTGATAACGGCACTGACAATCTTTCTTTTTGTACCTTGGTTAGAGTTGGCAGGGGAAGCTCAGCCATATATATGACTCAATAGCCTCCGATGAAATGGAATCGTTCAACAACATATAGCTGTTGACAAAAATCTTGAAACCGATTATTGATTTCCCTAGCCGAATGTGCAAAAGTATCATTTATCTTTTTAACCCTGGAGATTAACGTCTTTTGCATCCACCGACGGAGTAGTCGAGCAAGCATGGGCCCCGTTTTGTTACCAAACTCATAAACTCTCTGCTTGGAAAAACACAGAACCTGCTCCACAACTTCGAGCTGTAGGTCTTTTAAAGAGTCCCTGCATTTCATCAGAGCTTGGTAAAAGCGAAAGGACCCGGTAGGCTTATGAGCCTTTTCTAGATATCAGATTTTAGTCTCTAAGGAGTGTTCCAATTTAAGTTTCTCCCTCTTTTTATGGGAAGCAAAACTGATTGAGGTAGATTTTAAAAACATACGCGCGCGCGTACTTTTGTTCGCGCACCAGACGCGAACAAAAGTACGCTGGATTTTATAAGATATGCGCATAGCCGCGCGTATCTTATAAAATCCGGGGTCGGTGCGCTCAAGGGGGTGCACATTTGTGCAACTTGCGTGCGCTGAGCCCTGCGCGCGCTGCCCGTTCCCTCCGAGGCCGCTCCGAAATCGGAGCGGCCTCGGAGGGAACTTTTTTTCCACCCCCGCACCTTCCCTTCCCTTCCCCAACCTAAACCCACCCCCCCTACTTTTATCGAAGAAGTTACTATTGCCTCCGGGCAGTAGTAACTTACGTGCGCCGGCGCGGCAGGCCCTGACACAGGCCGCTGTGTCAGGGCACTCGGCCACGCCCCTGGACCACCCACACGCCCCAGACATGCCCCCTATCCCTAACCACGCCCCCTGGCCACGCCCCCTACCACCCCTTTTTGCAAGCCCCGGGACTTACGCGTGTTCCGGGGCTTGTGCGTGCAGCCGAGCCTATGCAAAATAGGCTCGGTGCGCACAGGGGGGGTTTGGGGTAGGTTTTCGGGGGTACACGCGTATCTTACGCGCGTACCTCTTTGAAAATCTACCCCATTTTTTTCCCACACAGTACCGTTTTTAAAGTTTCCCATAACAGGACTGGGGAATATTCACCGGGATAGTGGATGATGAAAAATTCCTTTATGTCATCCCGGATTATGCCATAGAAAGAGCGATCACGCAGCAGTGAAACATTGAATTACCAACTCTTCCCCACCCTGGAAGCCATCCCAAAATTAAGAGGCACCGTTACAGGGCTGTGATCAGAGATAACCGCTGGCCCAATATCTGCTAGGCCCATCAGTGGCAAAAGAGATCGGGAGCCTAGAAAAAAGTCTATCCTACTACAGGATTGAAAATGCAGAGAAAATCAAGTGTAATCCCTGCCAGTTTGGTTCAGCTCCCTCCAAATATCCACTAAGTTCAAATTTTTCATTAAAGCTCATAAGATCTCCATCTCTCTCCCTGAACGGTTTCTAGATGACCTGTCAAGTTGGGGATCTAACCCCACATTCCAGTCGCCACCCATAGTAAAGGGGAGGAAGAAAAAGCTTCCACAATCCCACAAAACCCTCTGCCCAACATTAGGGCCATAGACATTAGCTAGTACAAAAGGTGTCCCATAAAGCTCACATTCCAAAAGAATAAAACGCTCCTCACTATCTTTCCACACCTTATGTATGAGAAGAGGAAGTGATTTATGAATTAAAATACACCATCCTCTGCTTTTGGAGTTGTATGAGGAATATTCCACTCCACCCACCCAGTCCCTGGCTAGTTTAACATGTTCGGAATCCAATAAATGAGTTTCCTGGAGGAAGACCACCTGTGCCCCTTTATTTTTCAGATAAGTCAGAATTCGCCTTCACTTGATTGGAGATCCAATACCCCACACATGGCAACCAGAGCCATGACTTGGGTAAAGAAAAACAGAGGTTATCACAACAACAACAAGTGGAATTAAGAGCCTGTGCCGTGGAACCAACTGCTTTTTGTAACCATTTAACATTCCCAACAAAATCCACAAAAGCACAGAAAATCAGATGGAAACAGAAGAAGTAAGATTAAATATTACGGAGTTTTTGGAGACTTCACAACAACATCAAGTTGAAGGAAGAGGTACCTTGTTGGTCAAACTTATGTCTTCAATGGACAGAGATATAGTAATGAAAAAATTTCTTCAACACAGGTCTGAGTTATATTTAGATAAAAAAATGTGGATGTACCCAGTCGTTTCGAAAGAAACTCAGAGGAAAAGGAAGAAATTCCTGTCTTTGTTGCCTCAAGCAAGATCACATGGAGCTCAAATAATTTTGAGATTTCCCTGTAAATGTGTGATGAGAGTGGAAGGTCAGAGATATGTTTTTTATGACCCTGACCAGTTGGGAAATTTTATACAAACACACCACTGGACCTTGGACACAGGATAAAATTGATTCAGCTATAGAATATAGTGCAGCCTAACTTTCAGTAGTTTTTGAAAATATTGTTTGGTTAATATTGCTCTAAATTTAAAAAATGGATCTCCTCTTACTAGTATAAAAGTGAAAAACAGCAATATATATATTATTTCCATTTGTTTAGTTAATATGCCTTTTGGATTAGTATTTTACTGAAAGTAGAATTGTTAAAGAAGGAAAATGTCTATCTTACATTATATGTTTAAGATTACTGTATTACTTGACATTTATTGTGAAATGTTTGAATAATTTGAAAATTCAATAAAAACAAAATTAAAAAAAAAAAAAATCCACCCTCCCTCCAACCACACACTAAGGATAACCACAAACAACCCCCCCCTAATAACCCCCCCCCAACCTGGAAAAGCAAGAGTAAATGGGGAAATACCCGAGATCCACCCTCCTTTTCCAATAACCTAGAAAATTGTGTTTTCCCACCCCCATAGACCCAAACATAACCCTTCTCCACCAGACAAACCCCTAACCCCCCCCCCCCCCCCATCACAGCAATGTTCACCTCCGTCCTCTTTGCAACAAAAGCCATAGGAGTTCTTGCGACCCAATAGTCCCAGCTTCACAATGATCTATTCTGCAACAGTCCCACAACTAATGAAAAGAAGTACAAAAGGAGCTGATGCAGAGTCCCACAGAGGAGAGTTTCTGAAAACACTGGATGTACATCATCGCAGGATCTGGAGGAAACTGAGGAAGGAGAACAACACCAAAAAATCTCCCACACCCAACAAACCAATGATGACCCTATTGCTGTAGTACCCATCTGATCCCTCCCCCCCTCTCCCTGCCCCTCAGAGAAAAAAGAAGAAACTGCTAGCAGGCTACAATAAAAAGGAAAAGAGAGAAACAAAGAAAATCCCACATAACAAAGCCCCTCACCATATTCCATCCACCCCTCCATGGGTTTATCATAGCAGGGCTTTCTAATCCCTGGAGCCCCACCAAGATTTATTAATTGTAGAGTAAAAAGAAAGGGATATCAACAGGGACATTCAAGAGGCAACATCCGGCACTGAGACTGCATTCTGTTGGAGTCTCTGAAGCAGCGCTTTCACTTCTTGTGCAGACTGAAACACTTCAAATTTGCCATTACGGAAAACTCTGAGTCAGGCTGGGTATAACATAGAATAGGACAGGCCTTGGCTGCGTACCTCACGTTTGACCTCTAGGAAGGCCGCTCAATGGCATTGCACCTCAGCTGAGTAGTCCTGGAAAATGAATAATCGTTGCCCCTGAAACTTTATGTCCTTCATTTTCCTGCTAGCATCCAATATGAGGCATTTATCTTGAAAATTATGACCCTGTATGATCACAGCACATGGGCGCTCACCTTCTTTTGGAGCAGGAGCAAGTGCTGTACGAGCACACTCCAGTTTAAGCTTGCCTCTGTCAAAGGCCAGATTTAATACTGTAGGTAGCCATTGAGAAAAAAAGCCACTGGATCAGGCCCCTCTACGCACTCCAGCACACCTATGATGCGCAGGTTGTTGCACCTTCCGTTTCTCGAGGTCATCTTGCTTTTCGGACAAATGTTTGTGGCCTCTTTGCAACCTTTGGCGCCTGGTAGTGAGTGACATCTCCAGCTCCTCCACACGCTCAGTAAGGGAGTCGAGGCAGGTCATGGTCTCCCCCACTGTGGAGACCACCTGGGATACATCATCCACCACAGATTCCAGCTTGGCATCCAAGCTGGAATGTATCTTATCCCTGAGCTGGTTGATGTCTGCGATGTCTGTAGGGAGCAGGCCGTCGACCATATTGCCTTTGTCTGAGGCGGGTTCCTCCATATAGGCTGCTCTTTCTGTTGCAGTTTTTCTGCTTGTCTGCTTAGCGTGAACCATCTGATCCCCCCACATCATGGGAAGGGATTTTTTAGCCACCTTTTCCACCATCATGGCCCGTGATTAAGCCTGTTGTGCTGGTGATCTATGTTGCTATTGAAGATCGGGGCAGGGAACATGGGGAAGCTGTGACTGCTCAGCTCTGCATCATCACGCGACCACTCTCAAGCATCTTGTTTCATCCTGATATCTGAATTTTTAAAATATTTTGTTTATTCAAATGTTCTTAATAACACATTGCAAGCTTTTGCTTTATATATTCATACATTGCTTAATTGTCTTATTTTCAGATGTTATATATCCATCAAATCCTTGATAATACCTTACAGGTAGATTTTAAAAGCATTGCTCGTACAAAAAGGCCCCATACACGCTTATGTGTGCTTCATGCGAGCAATGAAAATTTTAAAAAGCCGGATAGTATGCACATAGATACCTGTATGAGCATCAAGAATAAGGAGGCAGAAAAGGGATGGGGCATGGGTGTTCCAGGGTGGGGCCAAGATTTACATGCATATTGCCTGAATTTTGCAAGGCTGAACATGGCAATGTGCACATGTTACTTGTGTTACTTTAGTACTGTTCCTGATGAGGCACAAGTCTGGAGAATTTGGGCCAGTGGGATCCTGAACATCAAGGAAAGGCACAGAGAGAGAAAGAGAGATAATCTGACACTGTAAGAGGGACACTTTCAACTCAGGGTGGATTTTGGGGTGGTGTTACATTGGTCTGCCTAGGGCACAAGGATCTGTAGACCCTTGTAACACCACCCACCAAAACCTCCCTGAATTGAATGGGCCTCTCTTACAGGGGGAGATATATAGAGAGTGACAGATTGTCACTCTCTCTCTCTCTTTCTCTCCCCATTTTGTGAGTATGCGCAGTAGGGATATTTTAAATGATATGCATGTACCTGCATGCACATTATAAAATTAAGTGTAATTTTGTTCACATGCCCAGTACACACATTTATGGGTGTAATTACTACAGTTTATGATATCTCAAAACCTCTTTGTTAAAATCTATTCACTTTGTAAACCGTTATGATGGCTTTCCGAATAACGGTATATAAAACTCTGCAAACAAATAAATAAATACATAAATAAATAAATGGGTGCAGGATGTGAATGAAGAGAAGAAGCATGGGGGTGGCTTGTGGGAATGGCGGCTACTACCTGGAGATTAATATCCTTCTTCAATAAACATACACACGGTTAACATGACTCCAACATTGCTCTATGCTTCAACGGCAAGAGGAAATGTTGAAAAAAGGATTTGCACATAAAAGCAGAGGAGTAGCTTGCTTGTTACGGCGGTTACTACCTCAAACCAAATAAGCTGAAATAAAAAAACCCTAGTGAAAAATGGCACCAAACTTTAGCACTGATTTTTAATAGCATATATGTTAGAAACTGACGGTTCCCCTCAATGCTATAAATTAGTGGCATGCAAATCAAACTGGGACTAAAATTCCATGATAAGCCCAATAAGCATGCCAAAACTAGCATTAAAACTGACATGCAGAAAATGGTGGTAAAAACAACGGTAAAAACCAGTGCTAGTTGGAGAAATCCTGCAGTGTTCCCTATTGATAGACGTGACCTAGGCTGACCTGTGGTGTGATTGGTGGTATACAGATATCTTATTTTCTTGGACACTCCTCCTCACATGGAAATAAAAGGAAGCCTCTTCCAGGGCCATTTTCTAATTTCTGTGTGGTATTAGGTAAGTTCTAGAATAGGCAATGGAGGTTTTCTTGATGCAGGAATGGTGCTGTCCTTGGCACTTTGCAATTGCTGAGTGGTGTCTTTTGTGCTACTTGTTTTTCCCTTGCTTCCTATCCTTTAGTTTTTTGTCTGTGTTCTTGAGTGAATCTTTAGAGTGCATCTTATTGTTTGTCTGTGACTGTCTACCTATCTGTCCACTTTTGTGTTTAGGTTCATGAAAGAGCAAAGTAGGTGTCTGTGGCTGTGGAAAGAATGGAGCATGACAGAGAGGGTGCAAGAGAGAGAGTGAATGAGTGTGACAGGTGGGCAAGTGGTGACAGAGAGACCAGGAGAAGTGTGGTGCATGAGTCAGTTGGCTGGGAAAGAGAGATGGGCAGGGAAGAGAGTGTCATGCGTGAGCTCGAGGCGGCAGTTAGAGAGTGTGGAAGAAAAGGAAGTGGGCGGAGGGGAGCAGGTAGTGGGAGAAGCACTCAAGAAGGTAGGGACCTACTCCAGTAATCATTTAGGAGTGACAAGCTGGTGGGAACCAGCAGCCAGCATCTGGAGGAGAAGTGGTGTCACTATATGTGCTACACAAAGGAAGAGAAGGATATTCTGGTGCGACAGGTCTGTGAAAGGCATAGTGTTCTCTTCGGGCAGAAGATATCCTCGAAGTTCAAGAAGAATATCTGGGAGAACATCTCCAAGGATGTCAGCAACCTCTCAGTAACAACCAGGACAGTGGACCTACTGAAGCATCGATGGCGGGACATCAGAGGGGTTGTCAAGGCCAAGGTAGTACTGAACGAGAGGTCCAAGCACTGGACAGAAGGCAACCCACTTAGTAATGTGCAGATGATGCCTGTGGAGGAAGTGATCATGGGGACTCTCCAGCAGGACAACATTGCTGGTGTGTGTACTGGTGGCACTGACAAGGACTATGCCTAAGGAGTAGATGATTATGGAGGGGAATGTTTCTCTGAAATGAAGAGGGCTGACTGAGGGTGGTAGTGGGTGGGAGGGTTCAGAAGACTGTAATAGTGCTAGACTCTGATATGTCTTTTCTTTTTATTTTCCTAGGTGATCGTCATCCAATGGCCACAGAGAGGCTGGTAACCAAGATTCAGTCAGCATCTCTGGATCCACCACCACTTTCTATGATAGATAAATGACAGTCAGATGGATGAGTTCCACTTCATATGGCCAGACACATCCATGACAGACATCATGGACTTACCAGCAATAGCTGGCACCAGCATGGGTGTTTCTACAGGGACCACTGGGTCGATGGTGTGGCTCCATGTCATGACATTCTCCAACTAATAGGAACACCATTCTCTGGCATTCATACAATTGCAGAACAGGTTGCAGCAGAACCGTTTGCAAGGCAAGGACTTGTCAAGAATAGTTTGACGATAGGATGGACAGCCATACAATGGGAGATGGAATGCAAGATGAAGGAAATATGTCAGCTGCAGAGAGACAGTCCAGACTGTATGCAAAGGAGAGCACTGCTACAGCCAGTGTTTGGGCTGATCAAGTATGAGCTTCATCTGATGATATTGTTTAAAACAAATTGGAGAACATTCTTTTTCACTCAATGCACAATTAAGCTCTGGAATTCATTGCCACAGGATGTGGTAAAGGCAGCTAGTGTAAGTGGGTCTAAAAAAAGGTTTGGACAATTTCCTGGAGGAGAAATCCATAAACTGTTATTATCCAGAAAGAATTGGGGAAAAGCTACTATTTATCCCTGTACGTACAGATTCTATCTACTGTTTGGGATCCTGCCGGGTATCTGAGACTTGGATTGGCCACTGTTGGAAACAGGATACTGGGCTTGAAGGACCCTCGGTCTGACCCAGTATGGCATGCTCTTATGTTCTTATGTCTCAGATGTAACATCTGAAGAAGGGACCTCTGTGAGTTCAAAGGCTCATGTACTATATTTTTAGAAAATTCTAATGATCCAGTAAAAGGGTTCAGAATCTGCTCAGAATCCATTATTGGAATGTAATTTTTGGTGCTGTTATTATATGTTCTATGTACAAATTTATTTTTGTTATATGGTGAGAGATGGGGGAGGTCTACATGATGTTATGAAAACAAGGAGTGCCTTAGCAAGTAGAACTGAGCTGGTGAGATCATAAACTGACAGCACATCACTGACTGCGTAGGAATCAGCGATACAGTGTATTTCTTTGGCTCTTCCATTGTGGTTGGTGCTGATTTCATTAAACTATCCCTCTAAGGCCAACAGGATTGCAGTAACACTAATGACCTGTGATTTTACAGGATTGTTGGTGAGGGGACTGGGTGAAGCTGATCATAATTTTTTTAAATCTCAGGGGGAAACCATATGGACCCATGCACCAAGTCTTAAGCATCAAGTATCACCCCCTGGTTGCAGGGACACATTTTTAAAAATTCTAAAGTCGGAAAGGAGGGTGAATTATGCCACAGAGACACTTCTTAAAAAAATGTGAAATTAGGAAGTAATGAAGTTAAAATATAAAATGGCTGTTCTTGATCCCTAAATAAACAAAAATCCCACTCATCCACAATGAAAGTGGAAAAAACTCACTGAAATGATTTATATGTAAAAGGGTTGGCACAACATCAGTGCTTCAAAATTCCTTAAGTGTGCAAGATTTGAGGGCATTTCTGTACTTATGGACCTTGCAGATAATTTTCAAAGGGGAATTACCTGGGTAACCCCTTTTGATAACTACCTACAAGGAGTGCATGTACAACATGCCCTGTACTTAGCTTACCTCTCCTTTTTCTGTAAAACAACGTTTCCCTCCACTCACCTATCCCCATTGCCGGGTCAGCCCCCTTTTGCTGGTTAAACTAGGTGGGTATATTTATCTGCTCTGAGGGCAACAATTTTCACCAGGGAAATCTAGCAGGGTAACCCCATAGTGACTTGCTCGTCTGCCCATAATGGCTGCCTTTCCTCCATTTTACTCTTGGCTGTTATCTGTGCTTGTGTGCACATTTCAACATGTTGATCTGGCCAGATCCTTTTATATTCAAGACCCTACAGCAACCACTATGGCAGGTACCCTCAGTATCCACTACCGTGCGATTATTAACCAGAGTAGTTAAAGGAGAACAGAAAAATATTTTGGTAATCTCAGCCCTTGAATTCCTAATATATTTGGTTGGTCATATTTTGCTAGAAGTATATCATAATAGCTTTGTAAACTGCACATTTTATTTATTTATTTGATCATTTTATATACCGAAACATTTGTAAATACCTTCAAGCCGGTTTATAGAGTTCCTTAAAAGACAATACATAAATAATCAAAGCATTCTTCAAAATGAAAACAAAATTAAAACCTAATATATGATGCCCAGAAAGTTATAATCTCAAAGTAAAATAACCCCCCATCAATTACAGATTACAATGTTATAAACATACTAAAACAATACAGATATAGCTAACCTACATCATTTTTATGAGAGAGAGAGAGAGAGATTGAACTCTCGTTTCCTTATTTTCTGATTGCCTTCATTCTATTCATATCCTTATGCCCTGAACCTGAGGTGCTTAGAATCGGTAATTGTAAGACTATCTCGCATGTCCAGGTTAAGGCCTGTGAAGTATTGCTTGCCCCACTTTGTCCCTACCCTTTCACACAAACATGTGCCTTCATACACCTGCATATATCACATTTAGAGCATGACTGGAGCTCCTCAAGTCCGGGTCTGGATATGCCTGCTGGACTGCACTATTCCCTTTCTATTGCAAATTAGGGGCCCCTGTGATTTTCTTTTCCCATAGACACAAAATAGAAGAAATTATTTTGAAAATAGGGCTTCATGCATATTATTAATCTTGTTTTACTATACAGTACTTATCTATCACATAATGAAGAGACTTTATAGTCTTTCCATTTTTAAGACAGTCACATCTATGACTCAGAGTACCAAGAAGAAATACCACAATGGCAAATGACTGTTATAGTTATTGATCTTGTGAAATTTTCTAGCCAGCTGAATATGACACATTGTGCAATACAGTATTTAGGAGGCCAGATTATTACTAAACATTTGTCAGACAAAGATGCCAAATTACAGAACAAGTTTCAAGAGATTAGTTACTAAATCTCCAGACAATCTGAAGGTGTTTTAATGCCAAATGCGCCATTGATCTGAATAGCAGGTGGATTGTGGTAAAGCAATAAATAGTTTTGGGACTTAACAGGCATCATCATGAACATGCAAAATAGGTAGCTTCTTTTGCATTGTTTTGTTGTCTTGGATACTGTGTGTTGCTATTATCAGCAACAGAAAACATTTGATTGACAGTGTAAGGTATACAAGTTTGCATGTGAAACCTTTTAAGGGCCTGAATGGCTAAGGCATTTGTCTTATTCTGTGTCCTCGTGCATCAGGTCCTACATCTTACATGTAGATAGTTCATATTTACACAAGCAATATGTATTGCCTAGGTTGGTTTTAAAATAAGGTGAGGGGAAGGGGCTGCCACAGGACAGCGCAGTTTCCCCTTCCCTCTCTCAGCAGATGCCCTGCCATGGAGAAAGGCTGCTTCAGGAATTAAGGATGGAGGTACCCATCCCAGTAATTTAAGGTCTTAAAGCTTCTACAAAATGTTACAGTGCAATTGTTTCTTTTTTTTTGTTAAGAATCATATTACTTCTCTCTTAATTGCAATGATTGCCTATCGTGCAACATGATGTTTTTAAGATGCTTACCCATATTTCTAAAGCTCTTCAGAGGGAGGGTTCCACCTATCTTGCAGCTCAGCTTGTTAAATATATATTATCTCATTCACTATGTTCCGCAGAAAGGCAGCTGTTGAATGTTCCTTCTTTTAAAGAATTTCATCTTCAAATTATCCTTAACTGTGCTGTTCAAGAGTGGGGGCCAGAAAATAGATAAATCACATTTTGGAAAGAGTTAAAAGGCCCCCTTTTTCACATAGTTATTCCCTGATGATTTTATCTGTACTCTCCATGTATTTCTAAGATGTTTTACATGTTATATTTATTTTATTCAATTATGTCTTGTTTGCATTGCATTGTTTGACTAGTTTTATGTTTATTTTTTTTTGCTTATGTTTTTATGTAAACTGCTTAGCATGGTCTTTCAAAGTGGTCAATAAAAATTGTAAAAAATAAACAATTAATAATATGTATGAGAAAGTAACTGTCACCACATGCTTTGTCACCTCTGACATCAATGTTTTAAACTTCCTGGTCTCAGAGTTGTAGCCACCATTGGGAAGTGCAGTGAGAAGCTTTGCTCTACTACCTCATCCCCTAAGCATTACCTTCCGATTCTGAGCCCACTGCAGGGAGTGTAGAGAATGCATTGATCTGTTGCTTGGGCATCACCTCCTACACCTTCTGAGTCCAAGCCCACTGCAGGAACACTGAAAAAAAAAACCCTTGCTCTTTTCTCTAGACATCATCCTCTATGCCTTCCAACTCTTAGCTCGCCACACAAAGCAGCACAGCAGGGATTGTAGATAGAGTTGGTGAATTGCTGATTGCTTTGTATTTTGATTTATGCTATTGTATTTATATATTTTGATTGTTAATTTTGTTGTGTTGCAAACTGTTCTTGGTCCTTTTTGGAGGAGACCGGCATGTAAATTGAAAATGTTAGGTTATGATTCACATGGGCATGCAGAAATGATGGACACCAAGTGGATGTGCTTGCTTTCATGTGAAACATGGGATCAGGGTCTCTTTTCTCTCTTGTTTCCATGGTTGTGGGAAGGGCTGCAAAATCTGCCCCTTCCCCATAATGTGCAGTTCCCCATGGGAGACCAGAGACCTGGGTTATATCTGGTTAGGGTCCTGCTAATTCTGCCATATGATTTCCTGGTGCAATGCCAGAGACCACTTCCTGGTCCGCACCATCCCCATGCATGTTTTGATCATGTGGCAGAAGGAGGAGAAGAAGAGTAGAATAATATTTGGGAGCGTATTCCTTCTCTGCCGGCACAGCCTCACTACTGCTTTGAATCGCGAGGATATACGGTGTCCCACAGCAGTGAGGCTAGGCTAACAGAGGAGGAGCAGCCAGCCCAATGTGCATCCACTCTTCTCCTTGCAGTGACCAGTTCTGGGAATGTGTGTGTGTGTGTGTGTGTGTGGGGGGGGGGGGGGGGGGGGGGGGGGGGGCGGAGTAAAGGAGAGTTAGAGAAGCTTGAGATTGAGGAGGATAAATAAGGAAAAGAGGTGATGGGATGGGGTGATTGTGTGAAATAGGGAGAGACTAGGGGAGGATAAGGGAAAGAGGAGCTGGGGGTATGGTGGGGGATTGTGTGAAACAGGGAATTGGTTGTGATAGGTTGGAGAAGTTATGGCAAAGGGAGTAGGGGAGGTGTCTAACTAGGGTATATGGGGATTGTGTGATAAGGGACTGGGGAGATGGGTATGTGATAGGAGTACTGAGGAATCAGGGTTTGTGTGAAAGTGGAACTACAGAAGAGTGGATAGGTGTGTGTGTGTATGGGCAGAACATAAGAACATGCCATATTGGGTCAGACCAAGCATCCTGCCAAGCATCCTGTTTCCAACAGTGGCCAATCCAGGGCATAAGAGCCTGGCAAGTACCCAAAAACTATCCCATGATACTGATGCTAGTAATAGCAGTGGCTATTTTCTAAGTCAACCTAATGAATAGCAGGCAGTGGACTTCTCCTCCAAGAACTTGTCCAAACCTTTTTTAAACCCAACTACACTAACTGCACTAACGACATCCCTGATTAGTTTTAAATGTGCTACATGCTAACTTCATGGAGTGTCCCCTAGTCCTTCTATTATCTGAAATAGTAAATAACTGATTCACATTTAACTATTCTAGACCTCTCATGATTTTAAGCACCTCTATCATATTCCATCTTTAGCTCTCTCTTCTCCAAGCTGAACAGTCCTAACCTCTTTAGTCTTTCCTCATAGGCGAGCTGTTCCATCCCTTTTATCATTTTGGTTGCCCTTCTCTAGACCTTCTCCATCGCAACTATATCTTTTTTGAGATACGCGACCAGAATTGTACACATTATTCAAGGTGTGGTCTCATCATGGAGAGATACAGAGGCATTATGACATTTTCCATATTATTCACCATTTCCTTTCTAATAATTCCCAACATTCTGTTTGCTTTTTTTGACTGCCGCAGCACACTGAACCAATGATTTCAATGTATTATCCACTATGACGCCTAGATCTCTTTCCTGGGTGGTAGCTCCTAATATGGAACCTAACATTGTGTAACTATAGCATGGGTTATTTTTCCCTATATGCATCACCTTGCACTTATCCACATTAAATTTCATCTGCCATTTGGATGCCCAATTTTCCAGTCTCACAAGGTCTTCCTGCAATTTATCACAATCTGCTTGTGATTTAAATACTCTGAACAATTTTGTATAGTCTGCAAATTTGATTACCTCACTCATCGTATACCTTTCCAGATCATTTATAAATATATTGAAAAGCATGGGTCCCAGTACAGATCCCTGAGGCACTCCACTGCCCACTCCCCTCCACTGAGAAAATTGTCCATTTAATCCTACTCTCTATTTCCTGTCTTTTAACCAGTTTGTAATCCACGAAAGGACATCGCTACGAATCCCATGACTATTTACTTTTCCTAGAAGCCTCTCATGAGGAACTTTGTCAAACGCCTTCTGAAAATCCAAATACACTACATCTACCCGTTCACCTTTATCTACATGTTTATTAACCCCTTCAAAAAATGAAGCAGATTTGTGAGGCAAGACTTGCGTTGGGTAAAGCCATGCTGACTTTGTTCCATTAAACCATGTCTTTCTATATGTTCTGTGATTTTGATATTTAGAACACTTTCCACTATTTTTCCCGTCTCTGAAGTCAGGCTAACTGGTCGGTAGTTTCCCGGATCGCCCCTGGAGACCTTTTTAAATATTGGGGTTACATTAGCCACCCTCCAGTCTTCAGGTACAAAGGATGATTTTAATGATAGGTTACAAATTTTTATTAATAGATCTGAAATTTAATTTTTGAGGAATGGGCATAATAATAGCATTGGGGTGGAGTCAGGAAGGGAGAGAGAGGATAGGGATTGGGGAGCAGGGATGTGAGGGGGAGCAGGGATGGAACCAAGGTAAGGACATTTCCCTCTCTTCTTTCTAGTCTACTGTTCCCATTTGTGCAAGATCCAAGGACCACCCTTCATCTGTCATCTCCAATTTTTCCTCCTTTTTTGTCTACCCAATCCAAATCTACCTTTCTACTTCACCCCATTCCCAGTCCTCTCTCTTTCCTCTTCCTCTTCCCCATCCCTATCTTCCCTCCCATCCCCATCCCCAATCCTCCCTTTCTTTCCACCTTCCCATCCCCTGCATTCCTGATACCTTTTCCCTTCCCTTCTTCCTTTCTTTATCCACTTGCTTCTCTCATTCTTTCCTCCCTCTGTGCTTCCATCCCTTAGTTCACTTCTTCAATTCCCTCCTCTGAAATTCCCTCTCTCCCCATTTCCCAATCCCTTTCCCTCCTTCCCCTGACCAATCACTAAGATCATTTTTCATCTGATAAAGAACCAAATAAATTAACTGGACACAGAAATGCCAGAAAATGTCTTTATTTTTATACAGTAAATAAACCAGCATTATTTAAATTGCAAATACATACAAAATTATGCAAGTTTACCACATAATTTCTGCAGATTTTTTGCGCGCACAAATCTACGCCCGCGTGTACTTATTAAAATCCGGCCCCATGTCTTTAAACCTTTATTAAATCTTACTAAATGAAACTCAGAGCGCAAATCCAATGGTTATGTATTTCAAAACATTGGGGCCTGCTAACTAAAATTAAAGTAGCAAGCTGCTGCACCTGCACCTGCAGAAACTCTAGATGTGACGAGCGTAAAAATCTCCCAGGAGCATAAGGGTAGATTTTAAAAGGAACGTGCGTGGTGTACATGTGCACGTGCTACCCAGCACGCGCACATGTATGCCCGATTTTATAACTTGTGCGCTCAAGTTATAAAATCAGGGGTCAGCATGTGTAAGGGGGTGCACAATAGTGGACCTTGCGTGTGCAGAGCCGCGCTGCCTTCCCCCGTCCCTCCTAACCTTCCCACCTCTTCCCCTAACATTTCCTCCCCCTAGCCCTACTCTAACCCCCCAAAAACGTATCTTACCTTTTGTGCCTGCCTCTGGGCAGGCGCATGTTGCGTGCGCCGGCAACCTGCTGGCACATGATCCTTCGACACAGTGGCAATGGCCGCTGTGTGGGAGGCCTCTGGTCCTGCACCCACCCCACCCACGGACCTCTCTGCCCTGCCCCACCCACGAACCGCCTTTTAGTAAAGCCCCAGGATTTACATGCATCTCGGGACTTTACGCGTGTCACCGGGCTGGTGTAACCTTTTGAAAATCCGGCCCATAATGTAGTGCTTTAAAAGGGAGAAGCAATATCTTAACCGTATTCTACATAAAACCGGAAGCCAATAAAGTTCTGACAATATTGATCCCATATGATCCTACTTCCTTAAATTAATCTTACCACAGCATTTTGCAACAACTGCAATTTCCTCAAAGAAGGATTAGGGAGACCCTGGGAGGAAGCATTACAATTATCAATTTAACTAAGCACAAGAACATGACACAATTTAGTAAGGTCCGTTCTAGTCAAAAATGGTTTCAAACATTCAACATTTATTTATTTATTTATTTATTTATTTATTTGTGGCTCTAATATTCTGCAATAATCTGAATAATAACAATAATCTGAATAATAACAATATATGCAGATTACAAATACATTCATAATAAAATCAAAACATGCACATAATATAAAACAGAAAACTAAGTTCCATATGCTTGTTTAAAAAAATCTGTTTTCAATTTTCTTCTAAAAATTTATATTCTCCCTCTCTTTAAACATCAACCTCTAATGCATTCCAGACCTCTGAACCCATCATAGAAAAAGTCCTATTTCTGATATCTTGGAAATGTCATAGAATGGAAGTTATAAAAACGATTATGAACCAAGGGCACAGGTTGGTGGTTCACAATCAGTCTGAACTCCCAAAACAGAAATGACCTCCTTATGCAGCATAGATGACTTCAGCATAACAGAAAACATTGGTAAAGTCTTTCTCTTCCTACTTATATCCATAGTTCCTCTGACTGTTCTGGATTAACCTTAAATTTATGAACAGTCAACCAAAGAACAATTCAATCATGACAAAGATAACAATTCTTCAATTCTTCAAGACACTAAAGCCTGCCAAATACGAATGAAAAAGGGACCCAATACAAAACCCTGAGGAACCCCGCACAATAAAGGTTGAGGCTTTGAAATATCTGATGTGATTCCAATCTGAAAAAAAAAATGTTTTCAGACCAAATGATATCTAAACCATTCAAGCACCAATCCACTCCCCCCTAACTCCTTTAAGCAAACCTCTAAAAGTTGATCGGGGAGGGATGCACTTATGTTAGCTTTGATATGAGTGCTGCTTTTGACTCTATTAACCATTTGATATTAATCTCATTTCATTAAGGAAGACAGTTTCTATATTATGGCCTCATCTGAAGCTGATGGTCTAGGATGTAGTGCATTTATCATGTCCAAAAAATATTTGCGTTTGATCACAATCACCTTCTTATGTACATTTGAAAGAAATGGCAGATTGGACACCGGGTGGCCATTCTTATCATCAGCTGGGTTCATAGCACCATGGCCCAGTAGAGGAGCTGGCAGCCCAAAAGAACAGGATGATGATGCTGGGTCAAAATTTTTTTTAAAATAAATAAATAAATAAATACAGATATTTAGAATAAGGGATAGAGCAGTGTTACAAAAATGCTAATACTAATTTTTTCTGAACAAAGATATCAGAATCAAAATGAAAAAGCGAAAAATATATATTTAGTAGGGATGGTTCAGAATGAACCTCTGGAAATGTAGTGAGTGTGTCAGGCCTCTGCAGCCCAAGAAATAATGTTCCTTTTTGCAAGTGAAGATGCGAGAGGGGCACAACATTGCAAACCTAGAAAACAAATATTTTTCACTCATTTTTAAAACTCTACCTATCCTTGTCTAGCCTAACAATTGAAGCATCAGATCTCAGCTTGGAGTTAGAGATTGTAGTTCCATCTAGAAACCAGTGCATATATAACCAGAGTCTGAGTGCCATTTTGAATTGTATCACGACAGGGCAGGAGGGAGTAGGCATCACTCCTGCCTTTTGGACCCCAGGGTAAATGGGAGCTAGACACATTCCCATCCTTGGCAATTTTTCCAGGGGGTGGACAGGGGATCAGAGGGGCCCCAGGGAGGCCCCAGCTGGGTTAAGTTAAGCCCAGCTGGTTAGACTCGAACCCTGAGTCCTCTTTTGTAGGATGGGAGGCAGGTCACACAGAACCGTGAAGGTCCTGGTCTTTGGGAAAGAAGCATGCAGGAAGGCCTTGGAGATACCTGTTTAAATTTTGTTTGTTTTGGGGGTTTTGTGGGGGAGGGTTAATATTTATTTTTGGTTCAGTAAATGAATAGATTCCCCAAAAAATAATTAAATGAACCCACCTCCCCCCGAAATGAAAAAAACAAACCAAAATGAGAATCTTGTACCTGCACAGTTCTATTCTCTAGGAAGCAATATATTGAACCTCAGGAATAAACCACCTTGTGTTACAAATCCAGAGGTGGACCCCTGTTCCGAGGTAAAGTTAATGCTACCAAAGAGAGAGTCAACCCTCTTAGGTCCTTACCGTCGGACGGCAAGGCTTGAAGATTCAGTAGTTGAACGAAGATTTCGCCCTGGAAGCTCACGGTTCCCCCAGGAGGAGCTCGTAGGAACCCGGCCACTGGGACTTAGGAGACTCACTGAAGACTGAAGATTGGTCTGGATGCTGGCGCCTCCTGCAGGTCTTGGATTCCAGATGGCTGGCACCTCCAGCTGGTCGAGTCAGTCCAGGAGTAGAAGCCGAAGAGTGGTCTGGAGCCGTTCCGAGGGTCAAAGCCAGGAGAAGAGTAGAAATCTGTTCCAGAAGCAATACAGGAGAATGGTCCAAAGACAGTCCAGGAGCAAGCCAGAAGACGGGTCCACAGCCAGTCCAGGGTTAAGCCAAGAGAAGAACGACAGCCGGTCCAAGGATCAGATGGAAAGAATCAGTCCAAAGAGGGAGGAGAACAGAAGCGGAACGAAGACCAGAAACCAGGAACCAGGAACACCAGCACTGAACCCAAACCACCGGAAGCCTCAATACCAAGGCAAGGTCTGAGGAGCAGACCTTGCCTTAAATACCTGAGTGGAAGAAAATCTTCAGGATGGAGTCATGACAACTTCCTGTCATGGCCCCTTTAATTATAATGTTCAGATTATAATTCAGATGTCTGTTCGCCAAAATAGACTACTGCAGCGCCCTTTTCTTAGGCCTCCCCAAATCCACTACCAAACCACTGCAGATGATACAAAATGCGGCAGCGAGATTGCTGACCAGTACCAGCTGCGGCGGACACATCTCACCCATCCTCAGGAACCTACATTGGTTACCAGTGAATTTCAGAATTCTATACAAATCAATCACCATAATTCACAAAACCATCCATCATCATCTTCAACTCGACCTGGAAATCCCATTCAAACTCCACTCCTCTAACAGACCAACTAGAGATATTCACAAAGGCACCCTGAAATTTCCCCCCACAAAAGCCTCACGCCTCTCTACGACCAAAGACAGAGCTTTTTCGATAGCAGGCCCATCTGTCTGGAATAGCATCCCATCAAATCTCAGATTGGAGCCTTGCCTTTTAACTTTCAGAAAAAGACTTAAAACCTGGCTCTTTCACCAAGCCTTCGCCGATCCACCAGACAATCACTAGTCATCCTTCACTCTTACCCGGTCTGGCATTTATACTTTAGAACAATGGACTCTGACACTTCCAGGTTAAAGCACCTTCAGGCTTTTAACCCGTACGCTCTATGGTAACTCTTTATATTTATTTCTGCCTTCATCTTCTTTCCAGCTTGTTGCAAGCTTCCAAGTTATCTTTCCCTGTTGATGTCAGACCTAGGAGAAGTCCTTCAGGAGAACCTAGGCCTGTGAGTTTCCCAGTGAAGTGGACAGGCCAAGTCATAGGCTGTCTGGGCCAGCATGCTTAAATATGCAGGATGAGTGACTTCATCTGAAGGGGACGCCCCTGAGTTCCCACCATGATATGGTTAAAGCTGGCTCGAGAGCGTGTGCGCCTAGGGAACCCCGAGGATAAGATGGATATCGGCAGCATCCATGCTACTCAGGGAAGCCCGGGAATGGAGGCCGGATGGCTGGCAGTAGCTAGCAGCAGCAGCAAGTTCGCTCAACGGGGCCAAGGCAGAAAAGAAAGAAATATAGAAACATAGAAACATAGAAATGACGGCAGAAGAAGACCAAACGGCCCATCCAGTCTGCCCAGCAAGCTTCACACATTTTTTCTCTCATACTTATCTGTTTCTCTTAGCTCTTGGTTCTATTTCCCTTCCACCCCCACCATTAACGTAGAGAGCAGTGATGGAGCTGCATCCAAGTGAAATATCTAGCTTGATTAGTTAGGGGTAGTAGGGGTAGTAACCACCGCAATAAGCAAGCTACACCCATGCTTATTTGTTTTACCCAGACTATGTTATACAGCCCTTATTGGTTGTTTTTCTTCTCCCCTGCCGTTGAAGCAGGGAGCTATGCTGGATATGCGTGAAGTATCAGTTTTTTTTTCTCCCCTGCCATTGAAGCAGAGAGCTATGCTGGATATGCGTGAAGTATCAGTTTTTCTTCTCTCCTGCCGTTGAAGCAGAAAGCTATGCTGGAAATGCGTGATGTATCAGTCTTCTCCCATGCCGTTGAAGCAGTGAGCCATGCTGGATATGCATTGAAAGTGAAGTATCAGGCACATTTGGTTTGGGGTAGTAACCGCCGTAACAAGCCAGCTACTCCCCGCTTTGTGAGTGCGAATCCTTTTTTCTTCTCTCCTGCCGTTGAAGCTATGCTGGATATGCGTGAAGCATCAGTTTTTCTTTTCCCCTGCTGTTGAAGCAGAGAGCTATGCTGGAAATGTGTGATGTATCAGCCTTTCTCCCATGCCGTTGAAGCAGAGAGCCATGCTGGATATGCATCGAAAGTGAAGTATCAGGCACATTTGGTTTGGGGTAGTAACCGCCGTAACAAGCCAGCTACTCCCCGCTTTGTGAGTGCGAATCCTTTTTTCTTCTCCCCTGCCGTTGAAGCTATGCTGGATATGCGTGAAGCATCAGTTTTTCTTTTCCCCTGCTGTTGAAGCAGAGAGCTATGCTGGAAATGTGTGATGTATCAGCCTTTCTCCCATGCCGTTGAAGCAGAGAGCCATGCTGGATATGCATCGAAAGTGAAGTATCAGGCACATTTGGTTTGGGGTAGTAACCGCCGTAACAAGCCAGCTACTCCCCGCTTTGTGAGTGCGAACCCTTTTTTCTTCTCCCCTGCCGTTGAAGCAGAGAACTATGCTGTATATGCATTGAAAGTGAAGTATCAGGCTTATTTGGTTTGGGGTAGTAACCGCCGTAACAAGCCAGCTACTCCCCTCTTTGTGAGTGCAAATCCTTTTTTCCACGTTTCCTCTTGCTGTTGAAGCTTAGAGCGATGTTGGAGTCACAGTAAGCATGTATATGTTTATTGAATAAGGGTATTGTCTCCAGGCAGTAGCCATCATTCTGGCGAGTCACCCACTCTTCATTGACGGCCTCTTGACTTTATGGATCCACAGTATTTATCCCACGCCTCTTTGAAGTCCTTCACAGTTCTGGTCTTCACCACATCCTCCTGAAGGTGAGTAACAGCAGTTGCAGCCGTCTGCGACCGCGGAGTGTAACAGTGTTGAATTTCCCGGTTAAAAGTATGATCTCCCCTTTGGAATTGCTTAAACAGTATATTCAGCAAATCTTGAAAATCCCATAATCAGCAATGCCAGTAATTACCAAGGCTTACTATCTTCAGCAGGCAGATTGGGCAGAAGGAGAAGCTACTAGACAAATGTCAATGCTGGATATCTCACAGATTTTAGAGATGTCGCAAGAAATGGAAATTAATCAAAGAATATCACTTTTGGTCTCATTTGCATTTTTGTCCGACCGTAATAACGTTTTGAAATTTTTCTTTAGAAACCAACAATTTCCTTTTTATGGCCTGCAGATTTGGATGTATCCAGACGTGATTAAATCAACACAAATACATAGAAAAAGTTTTCTTACTATGCATGCCGAGACACTCCAATTAGGAGATAGATTCAATTTGAGATACCCATGTAAATGTTGTATAAGATACTTCAATACAAATTATGTATTCTTCAAGCTCGATCAGGTTAAAGTCTTTCCCTCTGTGCATGCCCTTATAGGTTCCATCGGGGATTTGGCATAGTTATAAGTTCAGCACTACTCGACGTAACCATTACTATAAAATAAGTATTCTCTATTTTTCTTATTTAGATGCTTCTGTTTTCTGCTCCCCTTATATTTCTTATAATTTTGGTGCAAGTATTGTATAATTTAAAAGGAATGTTTTCTTATTTGGCACTACTTCTGATATGCACAACTTTACCAATGCAAGGGCCGCATTTTCTAAAGTATCGCAGGCCTGCGATACTTTAGGGAATGAGGGGCGGGGGGCCGAAACGGGGGGCAGGCCTGCGCTAGCCGGCAGCGATCACACCATCGCGGTGCGATCGCTGCCGGTTTTGCACCCAATAGCGCCACCATAGGAGGTATAGCTATTGGGCGCGAACACGGATGCGAAAAGGGCCTTACCTTTTCGTCGTCCGTGGCGTATTCGCGGAGTCGGCCCCGGTGACGCCCCGATTCCTCCTCTTCCGGGGCCGACTCCGCCCCCATTTTGGTATCGCACGCGAAAAGGGACATTTCGCGTACGAAACGTCCCTTATTGCGTGCGATACATTTAGAAAATAAGGCCCCACTTGTATCCTTGTGATAAATGTATAAATCTTTGAAAATAAAAAAAAAAAAGAACTGACTTAAACTGGCTGAGATTAATCTATATCCAAAAGAGGAAGTTAGATCACTCGGAATCAGGATAGATGAACAGTTGAATTTGGAAAAAGAAATTGCATAAATTGCACAAGACACTTATGTGAAATTCAAAATGGAAAGACAGCTGAGGCCTTAACTGGAATTTCAACCATTAGAAATAATAGTATATGCATTAGTTCTTTCTCATATAGATTATTACAATGCAATATATTTAGGGTTACCTGGTAAGATGACTCACAAATTACAGATGATTCAGCAGCCCGTGTTATCACAGACAGCTCAAGAAAACCTCGGCTACTCCACTACTGTTACACTTACACTGGTTACTAGTGGTGGCGCGAAGCAAATTTAAGTGTTTGGTAATGGCCTTCAAAGTAGACCTAGGTCCACCTCAGCTATAAAATCATTTACAATGGTATGAGGCAGGTAGGAATTAAAATCAGCTGGTAAATATCTACTCCAACTGCCATTCATAAAAACCTTTTGTCACTCTTGGCTATAGAGCAGCCATACAAAGTTTGAGGAATGGCCTTCCACTTGACTCAATAGCGGAAGGTGATTTGAAGCAGTTTCAGAAAAAGTGGAAAATGTGGCATATATCTACAGCTTTCACTGATTAACTGTATCTGTAGGAGTGTGGAGAAAAGGGTTTGGGAAGTTGTTTCTGCTGCTGGATTGGGATCATGATTTGATTTTATTGTATCTTGTAATGTATTGTACACATTGGGCCGGATTTTCAAAGAATTACGCGCGTAACCGGTCATACATGTGCTTGGCCTATTTTCAAAAGGCCCGGCGACGTGCGTAAACCCCGGGACCCGTGTAAGTCCCAGGGCTTGCAAAAAGGGGTGGTCTGGGGGCGGGGAGGGGGTGGGGCGGGACAGTCTGGGGGTGGGGCGGGGCCAGATGCTTGCGCACGGTTGCTATGTCGGGGATCGTGTGCCGGCAGTCGGCCGGCGCGTGCAACTTTTTGTAACAAAAAAAAAGTTTTGTAACAAAAAAAAAGAAGACGAAAAGGTAGGGGGGAAAGGGCGGGGGATTTCGGAGTGGGGGCGGGGGCGGGGGATATCAGAGCGGCCTGGGAGGGAACGGGGGAAGGCAGCATGGCTCGGAGCAGGCTCAGCGTGCGCAAGGTGCACAATTGTGTACCCCCTTGTGTGCGCCGACCCCTGATTTTATAACATGCGCGCGCGCCTGCGAGCACATGTTATAAAATCGAGAATACATGTGTGTGCGCCAGGTAGCGCACGTACCTTTTAAAATCTACCCCCTTGAATTTAAATTTGTACATAGCTACGAGCGATTTTTAATCAGTAAAGCAATTGACAAATGTCAATAAATAAATAAAGATCACATCTATACAAAGAATTATATTTTAAGATCAGGGTCACATTTGTTTCTACTTATAGGTTATAAATACTAATAATAATACTATGTTTTAAATATACTCCCCCCTCAACCCCCGCCCCCCCTCCCAAAAAAAACATTTAACAGATTCTCCCAGTTTGTGGCGTCATGTATTATGGACAGGGTGAGATGACACTTTTTCACTTGGCCATAGGTGCCAAACTGTCTGGCATGGCTCTGGAAAAGAGCATGCTATTGCCAGGGATCCCTGGTTTCTTGTGACTCCATGGCCACAGAATTGCAGGACATCAGTAATCCTCCCACTGCTGCTGGTGCCCCTATTCTTCCAATATCACCCCCTCTTTATTTCCTCCTTCACCTGCCAACTTACTTTTTACTTGTCCACCTCCTCTTAATCAGTTTGCCTCTCTTTCATTCCATCCCACCTGCCTCCTTAGCCAGGTCAACTCTTTCCTTTCTTGTCCCTCCCCCAAAACTGGGCCGCTTTCTTTCATTTTGGCTCATGCAATTCGCTGTGCTAATGACTTTTCAGTGCACAGCAGATGCGGCTTGCCAGTCCATTGTCGCCAGCTTCCTGTTCTGGGAGACCAAGATTGGTGGTGCTCAGGAGAGGACATCTGGCTCTTTCCTAATCCTAGATCTTGCTCCACATGATTCATTATACTCCTCTCTCCTGGTTTAGCCCTGGTCTTGGCCCCTGCCTGCTCCCTCTTTTCCCTCCCACACAGAAGGAGAGAGTTAAGAAGGGGCAGATTATTCAGTAGGCATCTGTTGCACATTTTGTGCGCATGTTATAAAATCAGGGGTCGGTGTGCGCTAGGGGGTGCACACTAATGCACCTTGCGCACGCTGAGCCCTCGGGAAGACCAGCTGGCTTTCCCCGTTCCCTCCCTCCACCTTCTCCTCCCTTCCCCTACCTGTCCCGCCCTCCAGCCCAAAAAAACCCCTCTCATACCTTGATTTCACAAGTTACGCCTATTGCGCACACCAGCCGACTGCCGGTGAGAGATCCCCCGGCATAGCCGCTGTGCCTGAATCCTCGGCCCCGCCTCCCACCCCGCCCCTGGACCACCCCGTCCCGCCCCCTGCCCACCCATTCAGAAAAGCCCTGGGAGTAACACTCGTCCCGGGGCTTTATGCGTGTCACCGGGCCTTTAAAATCTGCCCCATACTGTTTTGTTTTTTGTTGTTTTTCAGAGATTATTTTGTTCATTTTCATTTTCAGGCTTTTAATTTTTTTTTTTTTGTTTTATTTTTATTTCTGGGCAATATTGCACTCAAGTTGTTAATAGTGCACATTATTTTCAGAAAATGAAAAATTGCTGAAATTTTTAAATTTTTTTAAATTTTCAGTTTGAAACAAAACAAAAACAGGCTTATTCCTCAAGTTTCATACTTTCATTTTAAATAAATGCACATCTCTAGCGGAAAGCTGCGGGCTGCATACAGCAGAGAGGCTGGGTAGATTCTGTTAGCCTGAGCTGGGGTCAGCCTCCTGAAGAGACAAAGGAGAAGAGCAAAATTTTACCCCAGGGCAAAGCATTCTCCAATTTCTTCCAGTGATTTGCCATTATTTTATGGACATACCTTAAGCAACACTTTAATCCACTCTCATCCCTATTTCAAAGCTTTTCATTACATAGAGCCCCCATTAGGATACCTACTAAGGAATATGCCCCTGTAGAAGGGTCAAGCAGTACAATGTAGTTTAGAAGAATGTACCAGCTTTGCCTTATTATCCCTCTAGGAAGTTGCTGCTTGGTTTAAGCCTGTTTCCTTAGTAATGCATGACCCCTAGTGTCTGTGAGGATTTTTGAGTTAAGATTTTGAGAGAGCAGGAGCTTTATGCATCCTGTTCCTCATTGCTTGATTTTAAAGGCCCAAAGCCTTGGTGAGATCCTAGGTATAAAGAGAGAGATTAGCTGCTAGTTCACACCCTGTACTGAGTTAGCTGTTTCTCTGTTATGTGATTTTTGTTTAGAAGGAAATGTTGTCCAACCTTCCTGTCCACAGAAAAGATCTAGATGAAAGGCTCAGTTCCTTTTAAGAAAGACCCAATATTTTTGTCACTTGTAAGAAAGATACTAACAATATTTTTGGAAGTAAGGAGTTTTATTTTAGTGACTGAAAGGTTTTTGGAATCTTTACAGTTGCTCCCATGCCAGTCAGAAAGACTCAGGTGCTCTCCTGGCATATGGTAAACCCAACCAGGGTGCTTGGCCCGAAAGCGGCCCCTCCCGCCAACAAATGCATTCCCCACTGCGGCCTACCTTACATGCCGGACCTCGCTCTCCTTGCCTGCCTTGAAGGTCCGCCCCTGAAGCGTCAGCAGTGACAGCGGCCCCTTCATCATCCGTAAGGGACTTCCTTCCTGCTTTAAAAGCAGGCGCCGACCTCTCCGCGCTCCTCATTCGCCTTGCCACTGCCCGAGCCTTCCGCTGCCACACCCGTGCGATCGGCACTGACCCACCGGGGTCAGGGTGCTCAGCCCGAGAGCGGCCCCTCCTGCCAGCGAACACATTCTCCACCGCGGCCTACCTTACACACTGGACCTCGCTTGCCTTGCCTGCCTTGAAGGACCGCCCCCGAAGCATCAGCAGCGACGGCGGCCCCTACATCATCCGTAAGGGACTTCCTTCCTGCTTTAAAGGCAGGCGCCGACCTCCGGCGTCGTGCACCTGGTGTTGTGTGCTGAACGAGCGTGACTAAGGGGCCTACTCCCTTAGTGCCCTCCTTTGTGCCTCTCCTTGTGCTCTCCCCTTTCCTTTTCAGCCCACCCGCAACTAGTTCTGGCCTCTCACTCAGTACAGCCCATCCTAACTCAACTTTCCTACTCATACCCCTTTCCCCCTGCACTGGCTACTCTTATAACACTGCTACTCACCCCACCAGCCTCCTCCCCTCCAATGAGGTATGCCCGCATCCATATACACAACCCCCCTTCTCTCCCCTACGATGCCCCTACCTACCTGCAATACCCACAACCCCACATCTCCTACTTTCCCCATCCTGCAAAATTTGTTTCAATACCCAAACGACACTCCACCCCATATCCTCACCCATCATATCCAGCCAATACCTGCAGCCGCCTTCATTATCTTCATATACCTGCTAGTCCTTTCTAGCACCCTTACCACAAATATGCAGACCTACAACATACCCATATTCAGACACAACAAACAGACCCACCACCCTCCTCACCCCTCGACATTGTTCACACCTTAAAACACTCCTCCCTATCATGATTACTCCCCCCTCACCCAAATCTTTCGTATGACTGAGCTCTCACTCATCCTTTTTAATGCACAGTCATTAAGCAAAAAAACTCCCATTCTTAACGACCTCCTCCTTGACGATAAACCAGACATTTGTGCAATAACAGAGACATGGTTTAAGGAAACTGACGCTGTACATCTTAACCAACTCCCCACTGACATCTACAACATCTTCTCCATCCCTTGACCCCAAATAAAAGGCTGAGGAATTTTACTAGCTGTAAAAAAGGAATTTAAAATAATACACCAAGCCATCACCTCTCCACCTAAACTTGAAATTGGCCTCTTTAAATCCCCATCTCTTCAAATCTGTTTAATATACTCCCCACCAGGAATTCTAGACAGTAACCCCTCCTCCTTTATCGAATACATAGCCAAAAATGTAACCATTGCCACTCTAGCCATCATTCTCGAAGATCTCAATCTCCATGTCGACAGTACTCCACGAGCACATCTTGCGTCACCATTCTCGAAGCCCTGAATGCCATAGGCTTTAAACATATCATCAACCTTCCAACACATAGAGCTGGGTATTCCCTCGACTTAATTTTCACTAACTCCCATATACAGGTGGACCCGCCTACTTGCACTCCTATCCCCTGGTCAGACCACTACTTTATAAGAACTACCTGTTCCATAAAGAAGCCCCCTACTCCCACTAACTCACAGGCCGATACAGTAAGGAGCGGTAGGAAGAGCTGCGTTAGTGCCGGGCACACCCGCGGTTGCCGCACGCACAGTCCGGCTCACCTACCGCTCGATACTGTATTTAAATAGCTTGCAAATGCAAGCTGCGTCCAAGAAGCGTCCGTGAAGCGTTAGGCCCACGCAACCCATTTTACTGTATAGAGCGCTATACAGTATCCTGGGTGCGCTGGCTTAATGCTTCACGGACACGCTGGTATCTATCATTTCAAATGTCATTTCAAATGACATTTAAAATGACAGGTACCAGGAAGTGGACGGTTCTCCTATGCTCGGAATTGCCAGTCCTCTCTCCCCTCCTCCCGAAGCAAGGCTGCTTTATGCAGCCTTTGGGTGTAAAGCAACGAAGTGACTTACTCTTCTTGCAGCCCCCCTCCAGAGACAGACATCGGCGGAGATGGACCGCGGCTCCCCTGCCTCCCAGAGGCAGCTGCGGCGAAGATGGATGCCTGCACGGGCGAATGCGGCCCCTGTGCGTGCAATTGGGCCTCTCAAGACGTGACATCACATGCCGTGACGCCTTGAGCAGCCCAATTGCATGCACAGGGGCCACTTTCACCCATGCAGGCATCCATCTTCGCCGGCAGCTGCTTCCGGGAGGCAGGGGAGCCGCGGTCCGTCTCCACCGATGTCTGTCTCCGGAGGGGGGCTGCAAGAAGAGTAAGTCACTTCGTTGCTTTACACTGCCAGTCCTCTCTCCCCTCCTCCCGAAGCAAGGCTGCTTTACGCGCCTTGCTTCAGGAGGAGGGGAGAGAGGACTGGCAATCCCGAGTGTAGGAGAACCGTCCACTTCGTTGCTACTTTTTTTTTCGCTTTTTCGCTTTTTTTTTTTTTTTTGCTTTTGCGATTTTTTCCACTTTTGTTGCTTCGGGAGGAGGGGAGAGGACTGGGGCTGACCCGGAGACCAGCACCTATGGACGCGGCCAGGGCAGGTGAGCGGGGGCTGGGGGAAAATTTGCTGCCTACCCTTACCCCTGCCTCTAATGCAGGGGTAAGGATAGGCGGTAAGTTAGCAGGTTAAACGCGCAGCAAAACGACAGGTTAAAAAAGCGATAGTCGGGGCACGCGTTACTGTATGGGAGGGAATAGCTAACTCGATTGTTTACATCTAATATATATTCCGTGGGCGGAAGGGGTTACCCGGTGATTTGAAGAGGCGGTAAGAATGGGTTAAAGGGGATAGTGTATCGCGGGTTGGACTAACGTGGCCGAAAAGTGAGTAGAAAGCGGGTTAGGAGCAGGGTAACCGCAGCCGCACTTTACTGTATTGACCTGTCAACCAGTACCATACACTTCCGAAAAACATGTAAAAGGGATGACCTAATCTCGGCCCTTTCTAACGCTCTTGACAACTTAGATCTGTCGAATGCAGATTCTGCCCTCTGATCCTGGCACAACCTTACTAACACTGTGACCAATAATGTCTGCCCTATTCGAACCAGACAAATAAAATCTTCTCAAAATACAAAAAACCCTGGTACACACAGGAACTAAAAAACGTGAAACACAATCTCAGAAAAATTGAAAAGAACCGGCACAAAGATCCGACCTCTACATTCCTCGCCAAATACAAACCACTACTACATATCTACCATGAAATGTTAAACAATGTCAAGAGAGACTACTATGCCCTCAAAATCCACCAATTTCAGTTTAATCCACGAGCCCTCTTTGAATATGTAGCCATGCTAACCAAATCATCACCAACTCTTATACCTGAAGAAGAAACCAAAGCCAAATGTGAGTATCTCGCACTATATTTTCAAGACAAAATCAACAAACTGTTAACACGATTTCCTTCAAATCCCCTACCTACCAACACTCCCCTAAAAACCCCACTCACCCCTCCAAAAAACCCTCCCACAGACCTAAACTCCTTTGAAACCACCACTGCTCTAGAAATCGAATCAATACTAAAGAAAGCCAGACTATCCTCTCACCCCTCAGACACAATCCCCACAAAATATCTCCTTTCCATTGCCAACTTAATAGCCCAACCTATAGCCAACATTATAAATACCTCCATCACCCTAGGCACAGTACCCAACCCCCTCAAGCAAGCTATTGTCAAGCCTATACTAAAAAAGCTTAAGCTTGACCCCACCAACATGTCCAATTACTACCCCATCTCGAACCTACCGTTCATCTAAAAAATCCTCAAAAAAACGATCATTCGCCAACTCACAGATTATCTTGATGACCATCTTTTTCTCTCTCCCTCACAATATGGCTTTTGTAAATTTCACAGCATGGAAACCCTCCTCTTGTCCTTAACAGACCATCTCATTAAAGGCCTAGATAATGGGCAATCTTATATATTGGCCATCTTAGACATCTCTTCGGCCTTTGACACCATTAGCCATAATATCCTCCTTCAGCGCCTCAGTGAAATTGGAATAACTGGAGTTGCCCTCAGTTGGTTCAAATCCTATCTCAGCAATAGGAACTTTAAAGTCAAAATTGGAAACAGTGAATCCAAAGCAATTCCCCTTGACCAAGGTATCCCGCAAGGCTCCTCCCTGTCATCTACCCTTTTCAACATCTACCTCCTACCGCTCTGTCACCTCCTATCTGATCTTGATGTACCCCACTTTATATATGCAGATGATGTGCAAATACTCATACCTGTAACTGATACCCTTCCTAAAGCCATTAACATCTGGGAATCCACCCTTCTCTCAATCAACAAGCTCCTAACCAATATTCATCTTGCCCTTAACACCACAAAAACTGAACTTATTTTCATTTCACCACAAAATCACCCCAACACCCTCCCCCTGCACTATTCACTTCTACCCTCAATTTCATTCTCTCAACACGTACCAGACTTTGGTGTCACTCTAGACAATCAAATCAACCTAAAAAAATTCATTAGTTCAACACTGAAAAAGTGTTTCTTCAAAATACACACCCTAAAAAAAACTAAAACCCCTGCTCCATCTCTCTGACTTTTGCATGGTACTACAAGCCACTATCTTTTCAAAAATCGATTACTGCAACTCACTTCTCCTAGGTCTACCCAAAAATACCATCCACCCACTTCAAATTCTGCAAAACACTGCTGCCCAGATCCTCACCAGCACCCGCAGAAATGAGCATATTTCTCCCGTCTTAAAGGATTTACACTGGCTCCCAATCGCATCCCGTATCCAATACAAGACCCTATCTATCATACATAAAGCACTACATAATCCCAATATGAAATGGTTCAATGATTCCCTACTATTCCACTCTTCCCCTAGACCGACCAGAAATCAATACCTTGCCACCATACGTACACCTTCTCCCAAACTCACCAACCTTGCAACCTCAAAGGCTCATGCGCTCTCCATAGCCGGACCTGTCTTATGGAACACAATGCCAGCAGATTTACGTCAGGAACCTTGCCCCAAGGAATTTAAGCAGAAATTAAAGTCGTGGTTGTTCACACAGGCATACACCTAAACCTGGAGACCAGGGGTCTCTCGAACTCTGCTCTCTTCACAAATAAAATGGACTCATTCATTGTTTACTGAAGAAGATTTGGAAGGACTGAAGTAAATCACAGTGAACCTGAATGAGGTAATAGGGTAGACTGACAAACTAAAGAGTAGCAAATCAATTGGACCAGATTATTTACAACCAGAGTTCTGAAAGAACTCAGAAAATGAAATTGCAGACCTATTCCTATTAATTTGTGATTTATCATTAAAATCATCTTTTGTACCTAATGATTAGAGGGTGGTCAGTGAGCCTGACTTCAGTGATGAGAGAATTTGTAGAAAGTATTCTAAAGAATAAAATTACAGAACATATAGAAAGGTATTGTTTAATGGGACACAGCCAGCATGGATTTACACAAGGGAAGTCTTGTCTTACCAATCTGCTACATTTTTTAAAGGGGTTAATAAGCATGTGGATAATGGTTTCCCAATTGATATAGTGTATTTGGATTTTCAGAAGGTGTTCGACAAAGTCCCTCATGAGTGTTTCATGAGAAAAATTGAAAGTCATGGGATAGGAGGCAATGTCCTGTTGTGGAATGCAAACTCATTGAAAAAATGGAAACAGAGAGTAGGTCTAAATTGTCAGTTTTCTCAGTGAAGAAAGGTAAACAGTGGAGTGTCTCATGGATCTATACCGGGACTGGTGCTTTTAAATATATTTAAAAACAATCTGGAAAATGGAGCAATAAGTAAAGTGATCAGATTTGCAGATGACACAAAATTATTCTGAATAGTAAAATCTCAAATGGATTGTGAGAAATTTCAGGAAAACCTTGAGAAATTGGGCGTCCAAATGACAGATGAAATTTAATGTGGACAAATGCAAAGTGATGCATAGGGAAAAATAACTCACACACTGTAGTTGCACGATGTTAAATTTCATATTAGAAGTTACAGCCCAGGAAAAGGATCTGGGCATTATCGTGGACAATACTTTGAAATCCTCAGCTCAGTGTATGGAACTGGTGAAAAAATTGAATAGGATGTTAGGAATTATTAGGAAAGGAATGGACAATAAAATGGAGACTGTCATAATACCTCTCTATTGCTCCATGATCAGACCACACCTTTAAAGCACGATTGAGCTCCACAGGTCTGGATATGCCTGCAGACTGCATTATTTCCTTTCTTTACTAACTATGGGTCCTGCAATTTTTTTCCCATAGGCACAAAATAGAAGAAACTCTTTTGAAAATAGGGCTTCATACATATTATTAATCTTGTTTTACTATATAGTACTCAACTTTCACATAATGAAGGGACTTCATAGTTTTGCTATTATAAAACAAATCACTTCTATGACTCGGTGCACCAAGGAGAAATACTACACAATGACAAATGACTGCTGATTTGCTTTAGTAGCTACTAATCCTGTGAAATTGTCTAACCAGTTGAGTATGACCACATTGTGCAATACAGTATTTAGCAGGTCAGATTATTGCTAAACATTTGTCAGTCAAAGAGGTGACAAATTACAGAACAAGTTCCGAGAGATTAGTTACTAAATCCCCAGACAATCCGAAGATGTTTTAATGCCAAATGTGCCATTGATCTGAATAGCAGGTGGATTGTGGTAAACCAATAAGTACTTTTGAGACTTCTTGAGTCATCATCAAGAATATGCAAAATATGTAGTTTCTTTTGCATTGTTTTGTTGTCTTGGATTATGTGTGTTGGCTTTTAACAGCAAAGAAAACATATGATTGACAGCATATGGTGTACAAGTTTGTTGAAGGGCCTGAATCACTAAGGCTTTTCTCTCATTCTGTGTCTTGTATGTAGGCAGTTCATATTTACACAAGAAATATGTATTGCCCATGTTGGTATAACATGAGGTGAGGGGAAGTAGCTGCCATGTGACTGGAAGCTGCAGCACAGTGTTTTCCTTCTTCCTCTTGGCAGATGTTATGTCATGAAGGAGGAAGGCTGCAGCAGGAATTAAGGATGGAGGTGCCCATCCCCATAAACTGGTTGCCTAGTATTCCTGATGGCATCGGTTGTTGTTTTGACTTGACATGATCTCTGCTATCAGGCTCTGCAGGGAGCCACAGCAAGAGCAAAAAGTATGCTTGATGATGCGAGAACTTATCTGCACAGTCTCCTGACTATATGCTGTGCTACCTTGGTAATGGCGGTCCATTAAGCATGATCACCCTAGATATTTCGGCAGCATATGACACTGTCTGTCATTCCATCCTTCTAGATAGGCTATTATCACTTGGGATGGGAGAAGGTACGGTGAGATGATTATGATCATATTTTTTGGACCATCACCAGCAAGGTAGGATAGGACATTATTATCCGACATGGTGTTTTTTTTTCAGGGGTCCCACAAGGCTCCACACTATCCTCAGCCTTGTTCAACATCTATCTACAACCCTTATATACCATTCTTTCCATCTATAACAACTTACATTTTAAAATATACGCCAATGTTATAGTTACTTTTTCCTGTAGGAAATAATTTATTGAGTCTGTGTTAAATTGTCTGAATGTTGTAAGTTCTTGGTTAAGACAAAATATGATTTTTAACAAAATAAGAAACAACAGCACTGTAGCATTTTGTAGTAACCGTAAAACCTTAAGTGAATATTTTGGTAAGTCTACATACCAACCATTGCAATAATCCACAATTGTTAAAATAAAAGCTTGAACAACCGCGCAAAAGTCACGCTTAAAAAGAAAATACCACTGTGTTCATATCATTGTAAGTTTAAAAAATGTGGTTTAAAAGATAGTTGGGAATTCAAATAGTGTCCCTACGTTTCTAATGCTGTCAGCAAATTGAAGTAAAGCACCATCAACTGACAGATTGGTCAGCTCCTCAAGGATCGGTGTCCAACCAACCCACACTGCTTCTGTTTAGGAAGGTTTAAAAACAAATTGTTACTTCTATCTTAATTACGTTGGTTACCTACTGTGCAACATGTTGTTTTTAAGATGCTTACTCATGTTTCTAGAGCTCTTCAGTGGGAGAGTCCCAATTATCTTGCAGCTCAGCTTGTTAAATGTATATCATCTCATTCACTATGTTCAGCAGCAAGGCAGCTGTTGAATGTTCCCTCTTTTAAAGAATTTCATCTTCAGATTACCTGTAACTGTGTTTCTGAAGAGTGGGGGCCAATTCAATGAAACAGTTTGCCTCTCAAGCTTCAGGAAACAGAGGATTCACTTTTTTTAGAAAAAGCTAAAAGGCCACCTTTTTCACATAGTTATTCCCTGATGATTTTATCTGTACTTTTCTTTAATATGTATTTCTAAGATGTTTTACATGTTATATTTATTATATTTAATTGTGCTTGTTTGCATTGCATTGTTTGACTAGGTTTATGTTTTTTTTATTGCTTATGTTTTTTATGTAATCTGCTTAGCATAGTCTTTCTATTATAAGTGGTCTATAAAAACTTGTAAAAATAAATAAATAAAATAATATAGTGGGGAGCCTGATTTTTTCACTATGTATGAGAAAGTAACTGTCACCATGTGCTTTGCCATCTCTGACATCAATGTTTTAAACTTCCTGGTCTCAGAGTTGTAACCACCATTGGGAAGTGCAGTGAGAAGCTTTGCTCTATTGCCTCAACCCCTAAGCTTTACTGCAGGGAGTGTAGAGAAAGCGTTGATCTGTTACTTGGGCATCACCTCCTACACCTGAGTCCAAGCCCTTTGCAGGAACACTGAAAAAAAAGCCTTGCTCTTTTCTCCAGACATCATCCTCTATGTCTTCCAACTCTTAGAGCAGGGAATGTAGATAGCGGTGGTGATCTGCTGATTGCTTTATATTTTGATATATGCTGTTGCATTTATTTATGTATTTTGTTTGATAATTTTGCAGCTCTGCAAGCTGCTCTTTTGTCCTTTTTGAAAGAGGGTGGCATGTAAATTGAAAATGTTAGGTTATATTTCACATGGGCTTCACTAATTTTGGACAGTGAGTGGATGAGCTTGCTTTCATGTGAAACACAGGCACCAGAGCCCCATGGTCTCCTTTAATTCTGCGGCTGTGGGAAGGGCCGCAAAATCTGCCCCTTCCCCCAGAATGCACAGGTCCCCCGCTGGAGACCAGAGCCCTGGGTTATGTCTGGTTAGGGTGCTGCAAATTCTGCATATGTTTTCCTGGTGCAATGCCAGAGACCACTTCCTGGTCTGCACCATCCCCATGCATGTTTTGATCATGTGGCAGGAGGAGGAAGAGGAGGCGAAGGGTGGAAGCACATCAGGGCACATACTCCTTCTCCTTTGCCTGCCGGACCACAACACGGGGCTGTACAGTGTCCCATGATTAAAAGCAGCAGTAAAGTTCGGCTGGCAGAGGAGGCGCACACTACCCAATGTGCATCCACTCTTCTCCTCCTCCTTGCAGTGACCAGTTCTGGGGATGTGTGTGTTGGGGGGGGGGGGGGGGAGGGTAAGGGAGTTAAAAAGGCTGGAGAATGAGGGGGAGAAATAAGGAAAAAGGTGATGGGATGGGGCGATTGTATGAAACAGGGTGAGGGGAGGATAAGGCAAAGAGGAGATGAGGGTGTGATAGGGTTTGTGTGAAACAGGGATAGGTTGGAAGAGTTATGGCAAAGGGTCTGGGGGAGGTGTGTGATAGGAGTCCTGAAGAATAGGGGTTTGTGTGAAAGTGGAAGTGGGGAAGAGTGGATGGGCGAGTGTGTATGGGCAGGTGGGATGGGGACAATTAAAGAATTGGGGGTGGAGAGAGGAAGGGAGAGAGAGAGAGAGTATAGGGATTGTGGTTCGGGATGTGAGGGGGAGCAGGGCTGGAGCCAAAGGAGGAGCATTTCCCTCTCTTGCTTCTAGATTTCTGTACCCCTTCACTGCAAGATCTGAGGACCACCCTCCATCACTCATCCCAAATCTTTCTTCCTTTCTTCTCCACCCCATACAAATTTACCTTCCTACTTTACCCCATCCCGATCTTCCTTCTTCTTCCATCCCTATCTCCTCTCCTCCCTTATTTCCCTCCTCTCCATCCCCAATCTTCCTCTTTCCAATAGCACCAGTAGCCCCTGTCACAATATATTACTAAATGTCTAAATACTCTTAAAAGGCTGCATGCCCACACACATACAATAGATATTAAATAGCAAATAGCCGCAATGCATAGAGAAATAGATGTGATACTGGAATTCAAAGCAAAGCAGAATTTGTTGTACTATCAATACAGGGGGACAACAAATCTGGAAAGTTGTTAGCTAATTTTATAAGAAATGCTAAATCTAAGTCTTTTGTAACTAGATTATCACATAAAAATAAGGTACATACTAACACTGCCCTAATTCTGTCATGTTTTAATACCTTTTTTCAACAGTTATATACAAACAAACCCATATTTTTGGATAACAGGCAAGCCTTTATTCAGAAGGTCAAAATTCCTCAGCTATTGCCTGATGACATAAGTGTGCGTGAAGCTCCTACTCATAAGGAAGAAATCAGGACAGCTATAGTTAATTTGAAATTGGGGAAGGTTCCTAGACTGAATGAAATTGGGGTAGAATTCTCTACAATACTGGGTGACACTATTCTTACCCAATTGAGGGAGATGTTTACAGAAGCATGGCCTTATATGTGGTGGGTTCTAAAACAATATAATTTTTGGAATCAGTTTATGAGATGGGTTCAGGCATTATACACTAATCCCACTGCCCAAATATTAGTCAATGGAGCTCGATCTCATACATTTTCTTTGAAAAGAGGAATTCGACAAGGATGTACATTATCTCCATTACTTTATGTTTTAGTTATAGAACCTTTGGCAATTAAACTATGTAATTTATCTATATTTCAAGGCATATTAATCAAAAGAAAACAAGTGAAAATCATCTTGTTTGCAAATGTTATGCTGCTATTTATAGGCAATCCCAGGAATAACTTGATGGCCATTATCAATATAATTCATAGCTTTGGTTCCTTTTTAGGTCTGAAGATCAATTATGGTAAATCGGAGGCATTCTCTATTAATGTAAACTTACCAGGCAGGTGGAGTGGTTCATTCCCACTAAGATGGACTTTGGACTCTATGAAATACCTAGGCCAGGGATGGCCAACTCCGGTGCTCAAGAGCCACAAACAGGCCAGGTTTTCAGGATATCCACAATGAATATGCAAGAGATAGATTTGCATGCACTCCCTCCATTTTATGCAAATCTATCGTATGCATATATATATCTGTTGCCTGTTGCTGATTTTAGAACTCTGGTCCAAGCATTTATTTGACAACATTAGATTATCGCAATTTCTTGTATATTGGGTTACCCAAGTACATATTAAGGTCATTACAATTGTTGCAGAATTCGGTGGCACAGTTTGCCCCAATAGACAGCACATTAACCCTGTGCTCCAGCAACTTCATTGCCTTCCAATTACTCAAAGGATTCAGTTTAAACCAGTGACCTTATTTTACAATGCCCTTCAAGAAGATGGTTTGGCTTATCTGGCTAAAAAGCTGGTGAGCTATATTTCTCAGTGCACTCTAAGGTCCGCAGACAAATGCTTTCAGTTCCCAACATGAAAATTTTTCATTTGCAGGCTTCTCTTATGAGGACAATCGCAGTCATCGGCCCTTCCTTGTGAAATGCACTAGCTATAGAGCTTAGGGTCATTGCTGAATGCAAGTGCTTTAGAAGAAAGTTGAAAGCTCACTATTTTCAGATGGCTTTTCCCTGAATTAACATTTTGTTTAAATTTACTGACAATTATGTATTTTTGTTTTATTTAGCTGTTATTGTGTTGATGTTTTAGAATGTTAATTTTATTTGTATTATTGTTCATGTTTTGCTGTAAACCACCTAGCATGGTTATTCTGTTATAGGCTGTATCTAAAAACTTGTAAAGAAATAAATAAATTACCATCTAGACAGCAAAGCATCATTTGTAAATGACGTTCCTTCATTTGCACATGTGTGGATATCATTTTTACATGCGGATGTTAATGTTTCTTCTGATCTTTCTAATGTGTGTGTTAATGCTGTATTGCTTGCCACACTATTTTTTTGTGTGTGAAATAAGGCTATTAATATGCATATTAAAGTTTAGTGCATAGGCTCTCTTATATGAGTTTCATAGGTATTAGCAAGATTTTCATTACAAACAATCCTACTGATAATTTTTGGAACACTAAAGGATATTCTGATTGACTCATGTCTAACTTTTTTCTTAGCATAGAAACCAGAAAGGTGGCTGCTGAAAGGAATGCATTTATTCAAAGCTGTAACATAATTTTCACATAGACCATTTTTTTCTGGATTGCATAGTTATCTAGTTACAAAACCAGTTTTCATTCTGTGGTTCCCTGTAACAAAAAGAGAAATAGGAATTATTGTCCATCCTTCTTAAGTATTTTGACATATGGTTAAATGGTTTAATATTATCACATATCTTAGTGTATATAGTAAGTGCCAATCAGATCTTTATTAGCTGAACTGTTTTTTCCTGATAAAATAAAATGAAATTCCTAACCTACTTTGCATATTATCAGTTTTAGCACTTATCTCTAACCATTTAGGTTGCCTTTGGTGTGGACACTACAATTAAATAGAACGTCCTTTTTGAAGGTCCTAATTAGAGATGTGAAGAACAGAACCACTGTTATAGCAGCCAAAGGAATCTTTCCCACAGATTGTTGCAGGCAAGGCTGCTGTATATGACAGTGGATGACAAATATGCAGACTTCCAGGGAAGGGGAATTGAGAGAGAGAAAGAGACAAACTTGAGAAGGGAGGATTTTGGTTGGGGGGAAAGGTCTGTGGAAAAGAGGAAGAAAAATGGGGGGAAAATGGATAAAAGTTGATTTATAGAAAAAACAAGTGTTTTTAATTCATAATTCAAAAACAATCGATTAAATACTTGCAAAATGAGCCAGCCAATATATATATTGGATACCCTGTGACATAAGAATACTTTGAGTGCTAATGAGGTAATGGGTGTTTGTTAACATTAAAGCCTGTGCTGAATGTTGGTGTTAGCTAATGCCCATGTACTACAGCCCTTAAAATATGTGTATTACCATTATTTCTAGAGTTCCCAATGGTAATTCCAATACACATGAACATGAGTAAATAATCAAAATGATTATTATGCCCTTATAAATGCAAGATGTATCCAGCATTAATACCCACGAGAGTCAATGCAGACCTTCTAATGTAGGACTTTATCTGCAGTTGAGGAGGGATAGTTAAGAATCCTGTATTAGGAAAGCCAGTGCTGATTAGGTCTTTAGGTCATGGTACCTCCAACTCCGTGATAAAGATTGGGCATTTAGGACCTGGAATTTCCCATATCCCTTGCCAAGATTAGGCATCTGGGCTCAAGAATACCTACTGCCCCTTCCATGAAATGTGAAAAAGGCCTCATGGCTTGACTTCCTCCGACCTTCTTTCTGAAATGAGAAGATGGCCTCTGGGCCTGAATCCCCTACTCTCAGATCCAGTGCAAAAGTATTTGGCACCCCAGGCAAAACTTCATTAATGCACTCACCTCCCCCAACTTACCAATTGGCAGCAGCTCCAGCACAACACTCTCTCCTACCTGTGGCAGTGGCTCTAGCACAGCGCCCCTTTGGGCCTTGTACTGATGGGATTTTGTTGTCCCCAAAAGTTTGGTGCGCTAGGCGACCATCTAATTTGCTGACTCTCCGGTATTCTAGATCTCAAAAATGCCTTCTAGTACTGTTAGTGGGGTTGTTATGCCCCCATCACCTCTTACAGTTACACTTACAGCCCCTCTTCCTGGGAAGCCAGCAGTTTTCACTATCAGGAGGGAGCCTATTTTCTTTCTGCTGGACCCATGCATGCTTATTTTGGAGTCATGGGGAGGGGTTCAGGCCTAGAGACCCACTTTTTATTTTGGGGTTGGGGATGGGGATGGCTAGGGGAATGATTGTGAGTACCAGAGCCAGAAGATCTGATCTTTGCAAGGGAGGCAGTGCTATCAGTGAGAGATCCAATCTTGGGCTGTGGGGGTGTGAGGAAAAGAAAGCACAGGCATTGGTGGTCCCCTCTCCCTCCTGTGTCGGATTTCCTACAGTCAATGCCAACTGGCTACATTGCTTAAGGCTAATTAATACACGCTGCACGGCAAAATACAGAACATGTCAACATTAAAATGGCTATGTTCAGTTTAGCATGGCTATTTTAGTGCCACCATATCTGCATCTCATGTGTTTTAAACATACTGCATTAAAGCTGGATATAACACTTGCATTAGATTGCCTGGGAACATGTTACATGCTACTTCTAACATGGATTAGTACATAGACCCCTTGATCTTCAATATTATACTGTGTGATATTTCATGATGCTTTCAGTGCCTTTGACGGTGTTGCTATATATTGTGCCATCCACTTTTTTGCTTATATTTTATGTATGCAAGCAAGCAATTGGTTAATAAGAATCTTATTTCCGGTGTATAAGTCACATTTTTTTTCAAATTTGTCAGGGCATCTTATACAATGGTGTGACGTGCTGTTTTTTCCTTATAAATTGCTTCTCTCGCTCTTTCTATCTCTTACACTCTCATCAGAGCCCTGCAAGGAGAAACGCAGGTGCATCTTATATAAAGGTGCAACTTATGTTCTAACACTTCTGTAAAAAGTGGCTGTTTATAGAGGGGTGTGACTTATACAACAGTGCAACATACACCAGAAAATACGGCATATTAAACTTGAATAAAAAGAACTGAACTTTAGTCAACTTCTTGGAGCACCATGCGCGTGTTAAGAGAGCTGACGCTGACTGTTCAGCGTCCGCTTTCTACGCGCCTTTATTGCATCGGCCCCAAAGATTGTAGAAGTGCAATCATTCCCACACTGCCCTTCCAGACTAACTAAAGCCCTGCTCAATAGCTGATTGAAAAAAGTGTGGGTACTCTCTTCTTTTGGATTTGTCTAATCTCTCTCATACCTCTTCTTTTTCTGCTATCCCAACTCATCTCTTTCACTATTTGCTCTGACTTCAGATGAGGAACTGATTATCATAGTGAGTTTCCATGGGGATAAACACAAGGAGTAAAAGCAGAAAATATTTCTTCACAGAAAGAGTGGTGAAGGACTGATCTTCTAGGGGAAGTAGTAGAGGCAAAAACAGCAACATAATGCAAGAGTATCCAAGTTGTAAAGAAGTGAAGGGGATGGCTGAGAAACACTGATCATCCTCAGTATAAGGCATTGTACTAGGAATAAAAAGTAGGCAGATCTGATGGGCCTTATGGTCTTCCACCAGATTTTATTTTTCTTCTTACCATTTCTCTTCTATAACACCTCTCTTTTTCCATCAAATGTTGCGTTGTCTCATTCCTCTAGCTATTGCTCTCTTTTTTTTCCCATTTACCTCTGTCCAATCTCCCTTTCACTGCTACCTCATCTCCATATCAACCTTCTCTTCATCTCAGTTTTAACCTTCCTTTCTCCAAATCTCCCATTTTCCTATTTAACCTCATCTTTTCCTTATTCACATTCTAATCCATCTCATGCTCCCATCTCTCATCTCTTCCATATTCCTCTTTCCTCCTTCATTCTACGTTCCTCTTCCTCCATTTTTTCCTTGTTTTTTCCACCTTGTTCTTCCTCCACTCCCTATCTCATGTCTACTTGCTTTCTTTATGTACTGTATTTCTGATTTGATTGATTTGATTTGCTGATTTTGATAAAATAGGGTAAAGCAGATCTGAAAGGGTACATAGTGTTTTATTTGGGGTCTGGTGCTTCATGAATAGCCAGATCTTAACTTCCTTTCTAAAAATTTTTATACTCGGTTGTAGCCATATTTTCGCTGGGTCACAGCAGAAATAGTAGCAGGAGGCCAACAATGCAGGAACACATTCCAGAATATATCTTCTGGTATCCTCAGATGCTCCTCTTATCCTTTCACTGTGGCCTTCCATGAAAGAACAAAAGAAGTTGCCATACTGGTCAGACCAAGGGGCCATTAAGCCCAGCTTCCTGTTTCCATGATACAAGTACATAGCAAGTACCCAGCCATTAAATAGATCCCATGCTACTAATGCTGCTAGTAAGCAGTGGCTATTTCCAAAGTCATCTTGACTAATGACAGTTTATGGACTTCTCCTCGAGGAACTTGTCCAATTCTTTTTAAACCCAGATTAGCTAACTGCTTTATCGATATCATCTGGCAATGAATTCCAGAGCTTAATTATGCATTGGGTGAAAAATATTTTTCTCCAATTTGTTTTAAATGTGCTACTTGCTAACTTCATGGCGTGCTCCCTAGTCCTTGTATTATTTGAAAGAGTAAACAACTGATTTACATTAAGCCATTCTAGACCTCTTATGATTTTTTAAACCTCCATCATATCCCCCCTTAGCTGTCTCTTCCCCAAGCTGAACAGCCCTAACCTCTTTAGCCTTTCCTCACAGGGGAGCCATTCCATCCTTTTTATCATTTTGGTCACCCTTTTCTGTACTTTCTCCAGTGCATCTATATTTTTTTGAAATGACCAAAATTGAACACAGTACTCAAGGTGCAGTCGCACCATGGAACAATACAGAGGCATTATGACATTCTCCATTTTATTCACCATTCCCTTCCTAATAATTCCTAACATTGTGTTTGCTTTTATAACGTGGGCATCACACTGAGACAATTTCAATGTATTGTCACCTCATTCTTTTTCCTGACTGGTAATTCCTAACATGAAACCTAACATGGTGTAACTACAACATGGGTTATTTTTCCCTATATGCATCACTGCAAATTGGATAACCTCACTCGTCATTCCCCTACCTAGATCATGTATAAATATATTAAAAAGCACTGATCCAAGTATAGATCTCTGAGGCACTTCACTGTTTACCTCTCTCCACTTACAAAAATGACTATTTAATCCTAATGTTTGTTTCCAGCCTTTTTAGCAGCTTGCAATCCATAAAAGTACATTGCCTCCTATCCCATAATTTTTTAATTTTCTTAGAAACCTCTCATGGGGCACTTTGTCAAATGCCTTCTGAAAATTCAAATACACTAAATCTACCGGCTCACCTTTTTCCACGTTTATTAACCTCTTCAAAAAAATCTAGCAGATTTGTGAGGCAACATTTCCCTTCGGTAAATCCATGCTGGCTGTGCACCATTACTCCATGTTTATCTATATATTCTGTGATTTTGTTTTTTAGAATATTTTCCATGATTTTTCCCGGCACTGAATTCAGGCTCACCGGTCTTTAGTTTCCTGGATCACCCCTGAAGCCTTTTTTCAAAATATTGGGTTTACATTGGCCACTTTCCAGTCTTCAAGTACAATGGATATTTTAATGATAGGTTAGAAATTACTAGCAATAGATCTGAAATTTCATTTTTGAGTTATTTCAGAACCTTGTGGTGTATATCATCTGGTTTGGGCAATTTGCTATTCTTCAGTTTGTCAATATGGCCTTCTATATCTTCCAGGTTCACCGTGATTTGGTTCAGTTCATCTGAACCATAACCCTTGAAAACTGTCTCCGGAATGGATATCTCTCCAACATCCTCATTAGTAATCACTTAAGCACAGAATTCATTTAGACTTTCCGCAATGGCCTTATGTTCCCTAAGTGCCCCTTTAATGCCTCAATTATGTAATGGTCCAACTGACTCCCTCGCAGGCTTCCTGCTTCAGATATATTTTAAAAGGTTTTATTATGAGTTTTTTCCTTTACAGCCAGCTTCTCTCTTTGCCTGTCTTATCAGTGTTTTACATTTAACTTGCCAATGCTTATGCTTTTTCCTATTTTCTTCAGATGGATCCTTCTTCCAATTTTTTAAGGAAGTTTTTTTGACTAAAGGAGTCTTTTTCACTTCACCTTTTAACCAAGCCAGCAGGTATTTGGCTTTCCTTCCACATTTCTTAAGGTATGGAATACATCTGGACTGCTCTTCAAAGATGGTATTTTTAAACAATGTCCACACTTGTTGTTTACTCTTAATCTTTGTAGCTGCACCTTTTAGTTTTTTCTATCTTCCAAATTCTATCAAATTCTCCTTTGGAATGTTTAGTGTTAGAGTAAATCTAGTGTAGATTTACTTATTGTCCCCTTCATTAATTTAAATTGGATCATGTTATGATCACTAAAGCCAAACGGCCCCACCATCATTAGGTCTCTTACAAAATCCTGCGATCCACTAAGAATTAGATCTAAAATAACTCCCTCTCTCGTCGGCTCCTGAACCAATTATTTCATGAAGCAATCATTTATTCCATCCAGGAACTTTACCTTTCTAGCATGACCTAATGTTACATTTATTGGGATTATTGAAATCTCCCATTATTACTATATTGTCAAATTGGTTTTCTTTCCTTATTTCTCTTAGCACTTCATCGTCCATCTTATCATTTTCACTACATTCTTCCCCATCTCTATTGGATTTCTATCCATAAAGATTTTAATGGAGGGGTGGCCAGCCTTTTACATCCCAAGAGCCAAGGAATCAGAATGTGCAGTACCTTAAGACCCTCAAGAACTGGAAGTAGGGTCTCACACAATCTTCCCCATCAGGTCTTTTTCTCAATCCCCTATGTTATTTCCCCTTCCTCCCCAGCAGAACATCCCCATCCCCTACAAGAACAATGATGGAACTTGATGACCTCCAATGCAAGGCCTCCCACCCCACTCCTTGTGCTACTTTTACTACCCTCTGCCCAGCACCAGTACCCTGTGCCCAATACCAGTATCTCCCAGCTCCCATAGTCTGGTATATTTAGTGGCACAGCCACACCACTGAATATCTAGTATAAATTAGCCAAATATTAACAGGTAAATTTTGAAAGGAGTAATAAATGCAAATTTTAACACACTGTACTTTCTTAGCAATTTTCAAATGCCCATTTACTCCATGACAGGTGCATTTAAGCTGGGTAAAACCTGTTGACAATTCAATGGCATATACTATATCTGTTTTCACAAGCTCTCTTCATGGTTAAAGTGCATTTACACATGTAAACCCCAGTTTTAAGCATGTAAATGCTTTTGAAAATCAGGCTCTATAAGTTCATCCAACTAACTTATCTGGTCACCCCACCGCTCAATATCTACTCTATTGGGTTTAACCTAGTCGGATTTAATGCTGTTTTATATTGTACCTACCTCATTGTTTTATTCTTTAGCCTTGGTTGTGGTTGTGGTTGTAGTAGTAGTTGTAGGAGTTATGACTGGTACATACATAGGAAAAAACTGAGGCTGCAGTCCCAGAAATCTGTAGTATGGTGATAGCATCAGTGTTGAATAAAAATAATAATATGGCTGTGAAATAAATCAATGTTTAGATTAGTTACTATGTATACCTTTTGGAGCCTAAACATTTCATACACTTTAAATTCTTCAATAGGATGCCTGTGCTTTGATTTGCTCTTATTTTAATAATAAATTCTAATTTAGGAGCTCAATGTTTTTATCTTTATTTACTGTATTGTTTGTGTTGCTCTTTTTTATTTCTATTTTGTAAACTGCTCTGGGCATCCTATGTAATCTGAAGGGAAATCTAAAAGCTTAAATATATCATTAAAAATGCATAAAATGAGAATGTCATATGCATGTAAGCCCAAATAGTGAATGGAAAGTTAGCTGTAGCATTTAACCCATAAACTATACAAGATGAATTATCTACTGCTGATTCTCATGTCAGTGTTTCACTGAAAATAAACCCCCCAAATATTATAAGAGTAATTTTCAGTACCCCCAAGTCTGTGCATAGATTTTACCTGCAATCTTTAGCCCAAATTTTTAAAGGAGATTTATGTACAAATATCTGCTTTGAAAATTTGCAGGTGTATGAGGAACACGGTGTGATATATACACTCAAAGTTACATCTTCTCAAGAACAGGTACTACTTTGTGCATGTACATTTACATGTATACTTTTGAAAATTGCAATTATGCATGTAAATCCTTCCCTTGTTCCAACTCTGCACCCTGGAACTCCTACTTTCTATAATGATAACTTTCAAAGCAGTGCACGGGCACACATTGGCACATGTGCGTCCGTGTGTGCACCAGGGACATGGTGGTTTTATAGCTTTCGCACATATTATAAAATAATCTGAGAGCGTGCACGTGTGTGCCTAATTTTAAGTAGGTGCGCACCTAGGTCCCTAAATCCCATTTTTACTGTGTAAGTCAGGGTAATTTTTAAATTGGCACGCATCCATGACTTGACTAGTTTCATCAGTTTGTTCACTAGTTTGCCCAGTGTTGAGCTAGGTCCTCTAAACCGCCCTGGTTTAAAAGCCTGCACTCCCCTCAGTTACCCCAAACCCTTTAAGTCCTTCCAAAATGGCTGGTTTTTTACATTTTTTTACAACTTACACCTTCTCCATAGCAGAAGTAAACTTATGCGGCAGTGGACCTGGGTGTGTGCCAGGGCGCGTAAGTATTTGCACACACATGCCCCTCCCAGACCATGCCCCTTATTAAAATCGAATGAGATGTGCATATAGGTGGCATTTAAAATTCAGTGGGTGCATGTGAGCCCACCTTGGGGGGAATTTTAGTAGGTACGCGCAACGATGTGATAGGCCCATTTTCCTGTTCCCTCCCAGTTCACCCCTACCAAACCTGCCTACCTTTTACCCTACCAGCCCCAACCCCTAAAACCCTGCTGCCTACCCTAGATGTTTTTGTTTTAATATTTAATATTTAATAGTATTTAATTAATATAACATTAATTAATTAATATTAATAGTATTTATTAATATAAATATAAATATTTAATATTTAATAGTATTTAATATGCAGTACGTAGCAGCAACAGGTTATGTGGTCATCCAATCCTGGTGCGTGCTTCTGCGTGACACGGACTTGATGCATTGTTCCAGCCTGCCCATGCCCCACCCATGCTCAGACACTGCCCCGCCCCTTTTTTGCAAAACCTTCAGTATTTGCACAATTGTGCATCCCTTTGCGCGTGCTGATCCCCAATTTTATAACATGCATGCGCCTGCACGCACATGTTATAAAATCGCATGTCCATGTATGTGCGCTGGGTAGCGCACGCACATGGACACGCTCGTGCAAGTTCTAAAATCTACCCCAATATGTAGATTTTATATAGGAAAACAAAAATTGGGCAATATGTGGAACTAACTGGTGCTTATAATAGACAAAGAAAAACACTCCAAAGGGAGTGGAAAAAACGCACCTATGAAATTACACAAAATCTAATTGCTTGTGCGTGCATCTTCCGATGTTGGCGTGCACTGGGCTTTTAAAATTCACTTTATTGGTCTTAAATTTTATGTTATCTTATTAGTTTAGTTTTTCAATTCAGGTTTAATATGCCCTTATTAACCAATATCTTGCAATATCTTGCTTTTATAAGTATAATATAAGGTATCCTAGCCAGTTAGTTTCTGGCTGAAAATTCACTTAAATCTAGCTGGCTAACTTAAGCTTGGCGTTGAAGGTCCCAAATTTATGCAGTTAACATGACCAGTTAACACTGGAAATTGGGGCTAGCTAACTAAGATCCCTTCCCAGTCTCACCATTTTTCCTAAAATGCCTGCTTTGAGAGCACTTAAATATAACTGCCTTGTAAACTTATATTCATTCACTCTTCAGGGCAAAGGTTTTACTCCAGGAGATCTAGCCAGCTAATTCCCTAGTTGGCGGACTAGATCTATTTGATAAGAATCCCAACAGCGACCTGACAGGGTCATATCCATTCAGTTCTTTAGGCAGCTGTGGTTTGGGGGCCCTGGCCAAGGATGATCACTGTGATGGCTGGGCTATTGGGGGCAAGGGATATGCAAACAAGATACAAAATTCCTGGTAGTTGAGAATGAAGCCTTAGCCATAGGGCACCCCAGACCCTCCATATCAAAGAAAGGAGAAAATCAGTCGTAAGAAAAATGGAAACAAGAGACAGCATCATTTTCAATTTCAAGGGGGTAATGAGCTTTCAAAATTGTAAATATATTTTTTGAAATTGAATTAGATGAAATCTATAATAGAATGTTTTCAAGCATGGTGATTCGGAACCTTTAACCACAGTTTTCAGTTTTCAAAAATGAAGGGGGGACTTAAAAAATGAGGATCTCCATCAAGTTAGTTTGAGATTTTAACCCAAAAAATGATTTCAATTTTCTTGAGTCCCCTACCAACACCTCCAACTATAACAGGCAATGGAGAAAATCAGTCCTAAGAATAGAAACGAAAGCATGAAAGGTAATAGATTCTTCTTGTTAGTTCTGATACTGCTTGCAAGGAGTGTGAAAGCTGATTTCACTTCTCCCTTTTGCAGAAAGTAGTTTGGCTGCCATGTTAGTTCTCTTGAATGCACAGAAATATGGTGATACATTTTTATTAGGCTAATGTATAACATGTAACATGTATTTTTATTTGCTAAGATTTCATTTCTGCCCTTTTGCAGAGAAAGCAATCTTGAATTTTCCTTCTAAGACGGGAAGCAAAGGAACTAACATAGGAAAGCTGCAACACCAAAAAAACAAAAACCTGTACAGGGCACTAAGACAACTTACATTTATCGCCCTGGCACGTCTCTCAAGCTTCTTCTCAGCCTGAAGATCAATCAGCAAATATAAAATAGCAAAAACAACAAAAGGTTATGTAAGTAAATGTTTTTTAATTTTGTGCTTGAGGCAGTTTTTGTTTCCTATGATCATTCAAAATATCTTGTCCATAAACCAACACTATTATTTTTTGAGGTTTTGTGAATTTTTCTATGACTATATCAGTGATTTACATCAGAATCTAGATTAAGAAGAAAGAAAATATCAGTCTGGACTGGAGCATTTAATTTAGTTAGATGACAACCTGCAATTTCTTCCATCTAATTTCACTAATCATATCAAGACAAATCGTCAGAGCCTTGTGAAACAGAAATGCAAGATGTGACACAGTATATAAATTGATAACTTTAAAAATGTTAAACTGTCTTGCACACTGTGGTACTGATGTGTTGAAGGCTTTAAGTTTTAAAAGTCTAATGTCTGAGGAAGCTCTGGAATATGTAGTACCTTAGCAGTTCTCTGCCAGGTCTAGAGAGTTTCAGCAGGGGTTGAGATAATGAAAACAAAAGGGCTTGGGGCTGGTAGAACAGCAGCTAAAGCAGCCTGCTCAAGTCAATAGGCCCGTGGTAAATGGTAACAGTGGAATTGCACATAGAGATTAGCAGGGACTGGAGATTAAGGCTCATGTCACAGCAGCCTCACCAGCAAACAAAGGGGATACAGAACAAAAAGAAGATACTCAAAACGCTATTAAGGAAATAGTGCCTGGGTTCACGGTACTAGGGATGTGAATCGTTTTTTGACGATTTAAAATATCGTCCGATATATTTTAGTTTTAGTGTGCCGGTTTTCCTGCCATTGGTTTAGGGCAAGTAAGTACTTCCCTCCCAAAGTTGATGAAGTATTAAGGCATTTGGGGTGGGGATTTAATTTAAAGGGTCGGGGGTGGGTTTTAGGGGGTTTTAGTGTGCCGGCTCACGATTTTAACGATTTTCACGATATTTTAAACACTCAAACGGCAACAATACGATTCCCTCCCCCTCCCAGCCGAAATCGATCGTTAAGACGATCGAGGACACGATTCACATCTCTACACGGTACATGGTTAGCATACACATTAGTGATCATACCCAGGCCCCTATGAATACGAAGAGGACTAGATTCCCAGTTTTAAAATTCTATTAGGGGCAATCTAGGGAAGTCACTATAAGTAGTGAGGTTTCAGCAGAGTGTGCTTGCTGCTTGATGACAGGCCCTAGATTCATAGACACAGAGCAGTTGGAATGAGGGTTGAGTATATTATGGGCTTATTTACTAAGCATTTCTCTATTGACAAAAGAATGGGAAAAATATATTAGTATATCAAGCCCTTTGGTAATAAGTGATTTGGATTTTAGAAAGGATACAAATATTTTTCATTGTGGATGAAGCGTTATGTTATTTTATATTATTATAGTTTGAAGTTATTGTGTATTAAACTGTATTAATTATAATAATTGTTTTTTACATGATAAAAGAAAGCTGTCTCCTATTATGTTTAAATTGTGTCTGGTGTATCTTAATCAGGGGCAGGAGGGAAATATAAGGAGGAGGGAGGGGGGAAGGTGTTGGGAGGATGCTGGCCGAAGTTGTGAAGTGTAAAGCATGCTTCTGTTAATAAACTGGATACTGACACAAATAAGAAATAATGGGCCGGTGATCAGATCAGGCAGCTTTTGACTGTTTAAAGTACCTAAGGGATAGAATGTGAAATAAAGCTGTGATATTCTACAGTGGGAAAACAATAATTAAAACAAGGTCAGGGATGTAGTACTCAAACCATATCAGTTGGGAAATTGTACACGTTCATGCAAAAACTAGAAAACCACAGAAAAGGTCATATCAGGGCAACATGCAGGGTGCAGTCCTAGAAATAAATAGTAAACTTTCATTTAAAAAAATCTTACATGCAATAAAATAAAAAAACTGTACTGTATGGGCACATTTGGTTTGGGGAGGATACAGAAGATGAAAACCTTTGCAGAAATAGGACTGGATGTGGTGAGAATGAGGGAAAGAAAAGTCAAGGGGACAGCAGGATAGCCTGAATGTTTGTCAGGAATGATTGTGCTAGTAGCAGTCTTTTACTGATAGAGATGGGATGGAGATGGAGGAGGGAGGTGAAAATGCTGCAGAGTCCTCGGATTTCATCGCGTTTAAGCACTGGTGCAGGGTCAGACAAGCAGATACAGCAGACACCTGTTTGAAGGTGACTATTAAAAAGGTGACTATTAAAATGCCATACACTTTTCTGGATGCCCAGCAAATCCATCCCATCTGTGTGGTTCTTTTCCAGAGGTTAATTTTGGATCCTTTTATTCTTTGTGTTCACTCACTTTTGGATAAAGCAGTGCTGTTGCTGTGTTAGTCCACTTGAATTAACAGAAATAAAGGTTAAGAAATTAAAACAAAAAATAATTATATCACGTGATATCTTTTTATTGGACTAGCTAAATACATTTCCTGACTATCTTTCAAGAGCCAGGGACGCGGGTCAGAATACAATGAGCTAAAGATGACATTAGCAGGAAATATAAACAAATCCTAGAAGGAATTCCTTCACACTTTGATTAGCATAGCTCATACTTACTGCTAATATCATCGTTTGCTCATTCTATTCTGACCTGAGGAAGAGAGGACTGGCTCTCGAAAGCCAATCAAGAACTGTGTTATTTTAGTCCAATTTAAAGGCATCACCTTATATATTTTGCTTTTGTTTTGTGAACCTTTATTTCTGTTCTCTCACTCTCCTTGGTGATCTCATTTAATCCCACCATTTTAATAGTCACCTTCAAACAGGTGTCTGCTGTATCTGCTTGTCTGACCCTGCACCAGTGCTTAAACGCGATGAAATCCGAGGACTCTGCAGCATTTTCACCTCCCTCCTCCATCCTTCTCCCATCTCTATCAATAAAAGACTGCTACTAGCACAATCATTCCTGACACACATTCAGGCTAACCTGCTGTCCCCTTGACTTTTCTTTCCCTCATTCTCACCACATCCAGTCCTATTTCTGCAAAGGTTTTCATCCTCTGTATCCTCCCATCCTGTTAGCTTGTGTAGAATCTCAGCTCATTTTCTTATCATTTCCCACATGAATACTTGGCACTAGTTTTTCTTGGTCCTTCTCTTTTCCAGTTCCTCCTCTGTCATGCTTTCAAAATGCCACTACAAGAATTATCCAGAAGAGTCTCCACATCGTGTGCCCCGTCCCTTAACCCTTTCTTTTGGTAACTCCCCACCTCAAAGGCAATCCTTGTCCTCTTATTTTTCAAAATCTTCCACTTCTGTACCCTATTTGCATCACCTTTGATCTATCCTTACACATTTATTCAGTATTCTGCCCAGGACAAGTCTCGGGAAAATAAAGAGATAAAAGGCTTGATGGAATGAACAAGGTGAGTTTTATCTTACCATTGCACCAATAACCAAGGCCAAAGTGAATGTAAGCAGGAAGATCCGCTTCATATTGGTACAGAACTGTAAAACAAAAGAAAAATGAAAGCCATTGTGAAGTAAACAATAGAATACATTTTGATGGGAAAAGAAGAAAATAAGTTCTGATTCAGTGATATTATAAAGTTTTCACAGCTTGCTACTTCAGTGGCAAATGGCATTATCTGGTTTTAGAATGATGGATGATCAGTGGGGAAACCTATTAATTCATGCTGTATATTAAATGTTGTTTCTTCTTCAGAATCCTATTACATACACAAGACAACTGGCATGTAAACACTGGGGAAAGGTGCACAACTTCTCAATTCAAACAAGAGTTCTGCAATTGCATCTTACCTCAGTGGTCAGTAATGAACAAGCCCTTCGCTGAGTCCTGTGTGGATGATTGAAAGAAGCATTTCTGAAATTTATAGGCTCTCTCTAATCTGGTATCTATGATGGATTAGATATAAAATTATGACTCAGCAGATGATTTGTGGTTACAAATGAATCAAGGGAGTCTTTGGAAAATTCTTATTGTTCTCAAAATAAGAATGATACTTTTATTAAATTAATGCTTTGCAGACTTCCTCAATCTATTACTGTTGAGCTTCAGGCTGCCCAATACTTGTTGTAAAATAAGTTGTAAATCGCTAATAATTAGGCAGCAAAGCTCAAAGCAAGAGGCATAAACATTATCAGGTTAATGAATGTGAGTAGTTCCTGGCAACACTTCTAGATATTTCAAATCTGTATGCCGCTATATGGTATGTGTTCTACATTGCTTTCAACTACTTTTTAATCTGGAGAAGTGGTTTCTAAATGAACTACATGACCAGTGACAGCAAATGACAAAATTAAAGGGGAACACTCATGATCCATAGGTGAAAGCTTTTATGTTTATCAAGCATCCAATTTGGTAACCCGATAGGCCAATGCAGAAAGGTGTGTTCTCCCTTCTGCATCGGCCTATACTTTAATCTATACTTTAGCACACATTTTCTGGGCGCAAAACTTACTCCCGATGCAGCAAGGAGTTTTGTGTGCTGGAAATGTATGTTCCTTAATGGGAGTACTGCTTAGCGCCTTTGCATGGATATTCCATGGAAATGAGGGCATTAGGCAATACCCCCCGATACAGAGAGACTGCACATCTTCTGGCCAGCACATCTTCTTTAGCACTGGAAACCTAACTCCTGGATCAGGGCTGGATTTAGGTTTCCTGCGCTATGGAAAAAATAGTAAAAAAAAGTTTTAAAAGTCTGTAACTCTCTGGGTAAGTGCCTGGGCCAAATGCACATTTTAAAGTTTTTGTACTTTTTTAACTCCCAATATATTTACATAACATTAGCTTACTACATCAGGTGTTAAAAAAAACAAATCTGGGCATTAAAAAATGCTCCCTTTTTAAAGTTTATTTAATGTATTCTGACCATTCCTTAACACCTTATTGTAGTTTGGTTTCTGCATTTCTCGGATTTTATCTGGAGACACCCGTAGAACACATATTACTCCTATTCTTTTCTCTTTTCATTGGGTACCAATATAATATCAGATTCATTATAAGGTACTGAATATTATACATGCGCTAATCTACAATACAAATTCAACATGGCTTTGTTCAAATTTACGTATTTATAAACCTGCTAGACAGCTTAGGTCTCTCTCAAAAAATTTATTAGATATACCCACTATTAAATCGGCTAGACTGGAACTAACAAGGAAAAGGGCCTTTTCAGTTGCCGGCCCTATTTTTTGGAATGGTCTCCCTTATTCTCTTCGTCTCACATCCTCTATTCCACAATTCAAAAAAATGTTAAAAACGTATCTATTTCAAAAAGCTTATAGTTCATTAACCAGTTCATAACTCTGGTATCATCATCATTTTGTTGTACTCCTCACCATCATAAAATAATCTTTTCACCTTTTCACATTTCAATATTTACCTGAATTGATGCATTTTTATAGTTTTTATTATTTGTTTTAAGTGTTTATGCCATATATTGTTAATTTTTATCAAATGTTTTGGCGGCTTAATTTATGGAACTTTGTGTATGTTTTTCTGTAAACCGTTTTGATTAATTCTTTGAATTGTAAAGGCGGTATATAAAACATTAAAACATTAAAAGCATTAAATATTGTTCATGAGATGAATGTAACTAGATATCTTAGATAGCCAGTTAACTGTAGGACAGCTCTTTTGCCCAACCAGACTCTGAATATCAGAGTTAGCCAGATAACCTAGCCAGGTAACTCAACTCCTGTTGTGTAGGAGGTGGAACCTTGGGCTGAAGTGGGGTAGATGCTGCCTGAAGGTGAGGGCCTACGGGTCCCCACCATCAACAGGCAGAGTGGGCTGAAGCTGGAGGCCACTGGAGCTTCACCTATACCAGCCCACGTTCCCCTCGGGTTGAGCCTTTGGGAGCCAGGGCCAGCAGGACTTAGGTGGGCCTCAAGGTTAAGTACATGTAGTAGATGGTTCAGCCCAGAGCCAGCAGCCAGCAGATGGCATGGTCCTATCCTGGTCGGGATATGGAACAGGAACTCAAGTACCAAGGAACAAGAAAGAACTGAAGGTGCCTGAGCAAAGGGAGGCCGAAGCCTTAATAGTCCCTGTCCAGAGGATAGGGAAGAGGGATCATTGTCAAGCTTGAATGGAAGCTGGTGGCACTTGGAAGGTGTAGCAAGCAACGTGGAACTCTGGACTCAAGAAAGTCTGAGGCGAAGACATTCGTAGCAATGGTCAAGGCACGGAGAAGGCAGGTGTGGTCAGACGTAGCAATGGTCAAGGCATGGAGAAGGCAGGTGTGGTCAGATGGAGCAATGGTCAAGGCACGGAGAAGGTGGGCGTGGTCAGATGGAGCAATGGTCAAGGCATGGAGAAGGCGAGCATGGTCAGATGGAGGAATGTTCAAGGCACAGAGAAAGCAGGCGTGGTCAGACGTAGCAGTGGTCAGGCTCAGAGAAGGCAGGCAAGGTCAAGCATATCAGGGGTCAGGCTCGGAGAAGGCAGGCAAGGTCAGGCGAAGCAGGGGTCAAGCTTGGAGAAGGCAAGCAAGGTCAGGCGTAGCAGTGGTCATGCTTGGAAAAGGCAGGCAAGGTCAGGCATAGCAGTGGTCAGGCTTGGAGAAGGCAGGCAAGGTCAGGCATAGCGATGGTCAGAACCAGGAAGTCAATCAACACACAGACGAGACGAACATGGAACAGGAATCAAGAACTTGGAGAAACAGGAACATGAAGCAAGGCTTACGGAGAAGCAACGAGTACGAGGAAACCTGGAACACGAGACCAAGGAGACCTGTTGCAAAGGCCACGCTTCAGTGCAAGGCCTGAGCATTTAAGCGCTGAGGGAACTGACGTCAGCATCCGGGTCTGTGGCCAGGTTCCCGCCGCGGGCCCTTTAAAGTTTCACTGATATGCGTGCGCATAGGGAAGGGACTGGCACCGCCGGCAGTGTCTCTCCGCGAACCCCGCGGAGAGGCCCAACAGATGGATGCATCCTGGCTGGAGGTCCTGGGAAGCAGAACAGGGCCGGAGATGCTGGCGGAAGTCCGAGGTCAGGACTGGTGGCCCACCACCACCACCAGCGATGAGGATCTGGAGCCTGAAGCTTGTGTAGAGAGGTGAGAGGGACGCACCGCAGGGCTGCCATGGGCTATGAGTGTAACAGTACCCCCCCTTTATGCCCCCCTCCTGGAGGTCGGGGTTTGCCCGGATGGGCACGATGGAAATTCGAGAGGAGGGTCTTGTCCAAGATGTTGCGAGCAGGTTCCCATGAATTTTCCTCGGGTCCATAACCCTCCCAAGAAAGGAGGTACTCCCATCAGCGGCCTCTACGGTGGATGTCTAGAATTTTATGGACCTTATACGTTGTATCAATCTCTGCCACTAATGCAGGTGGCTCAGGGACCTTCCGGGTAGGCCAGGACAACACTACCGGCTTAAGCAAAGAAACATGAAAGATATTATGTATACCCAAGGAAGGAGGCAACCGGAACTGGTAAGTCACAGGTCAAATGCGTCGGGTAATCAGGAACAGTCCAATAAAGTTTGGAGCAAATCTCTGCAAAGGAATTTGGAATCTAATATACTTTGTGCTCAACCAGACTTTCTGGCCAGGAAGGAATTCAGGAGATGCGCGGCAATGACTGTCAGCAGTCTTCTTGGCCTGGGAAGCGATCTGGCACAGGCGAAGATTTGTCTGTTCCCACAATGTCTTTTGGGTATCCGCAGTAGCTGTGCCGCAGGAGATGGCACGGAGAGAGGTATGGGTAATGGTGGTCGTGGTTGTTTCCCATAGACTATAGAGAATGGTGATGTTCCAGTAGCTGTGGCAATGTGAGAGTTGTGGGAAAACTCTGCCCAGGATAAGAGGTCCGACCAGTTGTCTTGTTGGTCATTGATATAGGCCTGCAGGAATGCCTTCAGGGAGCGGTTTATCCATTCAGCTTGCCCATTGGCTTGGGGGTGATAGGCGGTTGTGAGGCTGATGTTAATACCAAATTTTCGGCAAAGGGAGCGCCAATATTTGGCGACGAATTGAGGACTTTGATCGGAAACAATATCCACTGGTAGGCCATGCAGTCTGAAAATGTGATGAAAAAAGAGATGTGCTAGCTCTGGTGCAGATGGTAGGCCCGGAAGAGGTACAAAAAGGGCCTTTTTTGAAAAACGGTCTATGGTGAACCATATCACGGCATTACCCTGAGAAGGGGGCAGATCCATGATGAAATCCGTAGATAAGTGAGTCCACGGTTCCTCGGGTGCTGGAAGTGGTTGTAAAAGTCCCCAAGGTCGCCCGACCAGGGGTTTTTGTTGTGCACACACATTACAGGATTCGATGTATGCCTTAGTGTCGGAGACCAAAGTAGGCCACCAGATAAACCTCTGGAGCAGTGCCACAGTTCACGCACGTCCTGGGTGGCCGGCAAATTTGGAGTCATGTGCCAAGCGGAACTCTTTCCCAGAGTCGTCGGAGCACCATGGTTTTCCCAGGAGGAACTGGATGGGCAGCAGACAAGGAATTACAAGCTGAGTTGATGATGTGAGTTGGCTCTTTGGGGATGTCCTCAGGTTCAAAAGACCGGGATAAGGCATCTGCCCGGAGATTCTTATCCACAGGGTGGTAACGGAGGATGGAATTGAACTTTGAAAAAAATAAGGCCCATTGAGCTTGACAGGCATTGAGGCGCTGGGCATGATTTAGATGTTCTAAGTTTTTGTGGTCAGTGAACACCGTGAATTTATGCTGTGTGCCATCGAGCCACGAGCACCACTCTTCAAGAGCCAATTTAATGGCGAGCAGTTCGTGGTCCCCAATACTGTAGTTCTGCTCTGCTGATGAAAATTTTTGAGAATAGAATGAGCATGGGACTGTGGTACCAGAAGCAGTGTGCTGACTTAGAATAGCTCGAGCCCCCAATGGCGGAAGCGTCTACCTCGACTAAAAATGGACGAGTCGAATCAGGATGATGTAAGCAGGATCCTTTTTGGAAGGCTTCTTTCAAATGATGAAAAGCGTTAACAGCCTCAGGCGGCCAATTCTGTGTATTTTGGCCCTTCCGGGTCACGGCCATCAGAGAAGCAGCCAGTGTGGAGTAATGCAAGATAAAGTGTTGATAATAATTAAGGAATCCCAAGAAGCGCTGGAGCGCTTTAAGTCCCATTGGTTGTGGCCAATCCTGGATTGCCCTCAATTTATCTGGGTCCATGGAGAAGCCTTGAGAAGAGATTATAAGGCCAAGGAACGGTAAAACTGGACCTCTCGAACAAACACTTGTCCAATTTTGCAAAGAAGTGGTTTTCTCATAGGCGTTGTAGTACCATTCGTACATCGATCCGGTGGTTGTTGAGGTCCTTTGAAAATATGAGGATATAGTCCAGATAGATCACGACCTTGATATATAGCAAATCTCTGAAAATTTAATTCATCATCTACTGGAATTCAGCTGGTGTGTTGGAAAGGCCAAAAGGCATCACCAAGTATTCATAGTGGCCATCTCTAGTATTAAAGGTGGTTTTCCAGATGTCATCGGGGTGGATTCTCACCAAGTTATATGCTCCACGTAAATCCAGCTTTGTGAAGATGGTAGCACCTTGGAGACGATCAAATAGTTCAGAAATCAATGGCAAAGGATATTTATCCTTATGGGTGTTAGCATTTAGACCACGGTAATCAATGCACGGTCTGAGTGATCCATCTTTCTTGGTCACAAAGAAGAATCTTGCTCTGGCGGGTGATGTGGATGGACAGATAAAACCTTTTGCTAGATTCTCCTGAATATATTCGGTCATAGCCTTTGTCTCAGGTAGCGACAGAGGATAGGTGCATCCACAAGGAGGCGTGGTTCTAGGAAGAAGGTCGATTGGACAATCGAACCCACGAAGAGGCGGGAGGAAATCAGCCTTTTGTTTAGAAAATACATCCTCATAGGCAGCATATGGAGGAGGTATGCCAGAAGAGGTGGTAACCAAAGGAATTGTCATCTTCTGAAGACAGGATTGGTGATAGGCTGGACCCCACTCTACCAGTTGTAGCGAAGTCCAATTAAATTGGGGAGAATGTTTCTGTAACCAAGGAAGTCCAAGTACAATGGAATGGATTGACTTATCCATCACCAGTAACTTGAGTTCCTCAAGGTGTAAGTCCCCTTTATGTAACTGGACAGGTTCAGTGGTCAAAGAGATACAGCCAGGAAGTGGCTCTCCATAGATAGAGGCGATACACAAGGAAGGGTTAAGCAAACGGGTTTTAATACACAGGAGTTGCACAAGATCTTTGAGGATAAAATAACCTCCTGCTCCGGAGTCTACCAGAGCAAGAAGCGGAAAGGACTGAGAGTCCCAAATTAGTGTGACTGGAACTGAGAGTTGGGTGGGCCAGAGAAGTTGCACCCAAGTTTAAGGCCCCTACTGAACTTGGGCCCTGGAGTTTCCCAGATGGATGGGACAATTTTGTAGATGGTGGCCTGGAGCTCCACAATATAGACCCAAGCCAGCCTGTCTTCACTGGAGGTGCTCTTCCGGTGTCAGTCGCCCTTGACCCAATTGCATGGGTTCTTCCGCCTTGACCACTCTGCTGTCACTAGATATGGAGTTAGTAACGGGTGATAAGCGGGAGCAAACCTGCACGGGCCTCTTGGGCATCTGACTCTCCCGGTGACACTCTTGAAGATGGTGGTAAATTCGGCCTGTCAAATCTATAAGGTCCTCCAAGGAGGGAGGGAGCTCCCGAGCAGCCAGCTCATCTTTTAACTGCGAGGAGAGATCATCCAAGTAAATAGCTCGAAGGCAGTCTTCCTGACAAACAAGCTCAGTAGCCACAGTCTAAAACTATATTGTATAATCAAAAAGACTTCATTGTCCTTGACGAAAATGTAGTAGACTGGTGCTTGCTACAGCATGCCGCCCTGGATCATCAAAGGTCCATTTGAATACAGACTCAAATTGAACCAGTTCTCTTAGCAAGGAGTCTGAGCAATCCCACAGGGGGGAAGCCCAGGCCAGGGCCTTCCCTTTGAGGCGAGACAGGATAAACGTGAACTTTGTCAAGTCATCCTGGAAGACAGAAGGCTGCAGAGCAAATTGCATATAGCACTGATTTATGAACCCTCTGCAGAGCTTGGAGTCGCCATTGAAATGTGGAGGTGCTGGAAGTGCCAACAAGGCATGTGGTGACGATGGAGATGGCTGTGGAGGAGGAGAAGCTGGGTCACTGACGAAGGCATCGACCCAGGCATGAAGATGATCCATGGAAGATGCCAATGCCTTGAGGAACTGCTGCTGTTCTTACACCTTGGAAGCCAGGCCTGGGATGGCCTGGAGGGCATGTGGCTCCACCGAATCCATGGCCTTTGCAAACTGTTGCGTAGGAGGTGGAACCTTGGGTTGAGGTGGCGTTGATACAACCCGTAGGCGAGGGCCTACGGGTCACCACCATCAACAGGCGGAGTGGACTGAAGCTGGAGGCCACTGGAGCTTCACCTATACCAGCTCACGTTCCCCTCGGGTTACGCCTTTGGGTGCCGGGGCCGGCAGGACTTAGGCGGGCCTCAAGGTTAAGTACAGGTAGTAGATGGTTCAGCCCAGAGACAGCAGCCAGCAGATGGCGTGGTCCTATCCTGGACGGGATATGGAACAGGAACTCAAGCACCAAGGAACAAGAAGGAACTGAAGGTGCCTGAGCAAAGGGAGACTGAAGCCTTTATAGTCCATGTCCAGAGAATAGGGACAGAGGCATCATTGTCAAGCTTGAATGGAAGCTGGTGGCACTTGGAAGGTGTAGCAAACAACGTGGAACTCTGGACTCAAGAAAATCTGAGGCGAAGACATTCGTAGCAATGGTCAAGGCACAGAGAAGGCATCTGTGGTCAGACAGAGCAATGTTCAAGTCACGGAGAAGGCAGGCGTGGTCAGGACTGAGAACAGGTACGGCCAGGAGACTCTATCAAAGGCCTTTTCCGAATCAAAGCCCACCACAATGGCCTCCTGTCCTCGTCTTTGGCAAGATTCCATGGCTATAAGCAGCTTAGTCATGTTTGCACTAACAGTCCTCCCCTTAACAAATCCGGCCTGTTGGGGTATAATAATATCTGGAAACACAACACTCAAGCAATCTGCCATAATCTTGGCGAATAACTTTGCTTCAAAATTAAGCAACGATATTGGCCCCAGGATGCAGGGGAGGCGAGGTCTTTGCCTGGTTTTTCAAGAACAGTGATATATGCTTTTGTAACCCCTATAGGAAAATGACGCTTTTGCTGTGCATCTTGAAAAAATTTTAACAGGGCCCCTGACGCTTGGTTAGCTAATACTTTGTAATATTCGGACTCATCCCATCTGGGCCAGGAGCCTTATTTCTCTTACTACCCTTAATGGTATCCATGAGCTCTTCCAGCATAATTGGTGCATTCAGACGCGCTAGCTGTTCGCCAGTAACTTGAGGAATGTGAAGGTCCTTAAAGAACTCAGTTTCCTCCCTGGAACCACCTAGTCTATCCTCTTTGTAAAGGGCCTCATAGAAAGTCCTAAATCTCACACAAACCTCTGCACTCGAAGTAATGGGGTCACCCTTTTCATTTTTAAGTTTGTCAATATAAGTTTTGCCCCGTTGCTTCCGTATCATATTAGCCAACAGCCCCCTGGTTTTATTACCAAATTGAAAAAATTTGTGTGCACCTTTATGAAGCATTTTTTGTGCTCTGACATGTAATAGCGTGTTCAAAGTACTCAGGAGATCATAGTACTCCCTTTGAGTCTCGTTAGTCTTTTGTTGGGCCAATTTTTGTTTTGCCAATCCTACCTTCTGTTCTAACTGAAGAATGCTTTTATGCATTGCCTTATTTTTTGCTATGAGATAGGAAGTAATGTCCCCCCTCAGTACCGCCTTACTGGCTTCCCAGAATAAACTGGGATCCTCCATGTGCCCTTGATTGTGGGTTACATACTCATGCCATTTTTTTCTCAGGTACTCCTAAAAGTTCTTGTCATTCGCCAACTGGGACGGAAATTGCCAGTGGCGTCTCACCGCTGTCCTACCCCCTTGTAAGTCGAGCCACACCATAGCGTGGTCAGATATTGCTACGTTCCCGATCTGCGCACTCTGGGGTAGATTTTATAAATTTACGCGCACACGTACTTTTGTTCATGCACCAGGCGCGAACAAAAGTACGCTGGATTTTATAAGATACGCTCGTAGCCGCGCGTATCTTATAAAATCCGGGGTTGGCGCGCGCAAGGGGGTGCACATTTGTGCAAACTGCGCGCGCTGAACCCGGCGCGCGCTGCCTGTTCCCTCCAAAATCGGAGCGGCCTCGGAGGGAACTTTCCTTCTGCCTCCCCTCACCTTCCCCTCCCTTCCCCTACCTAACCCACCCCCCCCAGCCCTATCTAAACCCCCTCTACCTTTGTTGGCAGATTTACACCTGCTGAAAGCAGGTGTAAATCTGCGCGTGCCAGCGCCATCACTCGACCCGGGGGCTGTTCCGGAGGCCTTGACCATGCCCCCTGGCCGGCGCCATGCCCCCAACATGCCTCCTGCCCCGCCCCAAAATTAGTGCCACCCACCCGACATGCCCCGACACGCCCCCTTTGCCAAGCCCCGGGACTCACTCGTGTCCCGGGGCTTGCGAGCGCCGCCAAGCCTATGCAAAATAGGCTCGGTGCACGCAGGGGGGTTTGGGGTAGGTTTTCGGGGGGTACGCGCGTACCCCTTTGAAAATCTACCCCTCTGCGCTTTAGGGAACGGTATCAGAAACTAGTATACAATCAATCTGGGACATACTGGCGTGAGCCCTCAAGACGTGCTTTTAATCACGTTCGGTAGGATGTAGTGTGCACCAAATGTCCAATACATGTAGCTCTTTACATAAATATGCTATCCCCCTGTCCGATGAGGTCCTAGTAAGAGGTTGTGCTTGGGATCGGTCTATGCTCTGCTCATGTACGCAATTAAAATCTCCCAAAAGGATAAGTGGTCCCATTTGAATAGGAATCAACCTACTCACCAAGTTTTGAAAAAATTGATGAGAGTACGCATTTGGGGCATACTAGGAGCAGATAGTCACGGCACTGCCTTGTAGCCTTCCAGTAATTATAATAATTCGACCCATATCATCAGTGACTTGCTGGGAAAGCTCAAAGTGTAAATTTTTGTGAATTAGGATAGCCGTTCCAGCTTTGCGCCCCACTGCTGAAGAGTAATAACAAGAGCCTACCCAACCATTTATTTATTTATTTATTTTACTATTTTCTATACCGGCTTTCACGACCAAGGGTCACATCAAACCGGTTTACATTTAACAGAGCGTGCATTGTACAGAAAACTCGAGCAACTATAACTGGTGCAGGAATTGCAGTTACAATAAACAGGGAAGTACACAACTGGGAGCAGAGGAAGAAGAAGAAAAGAGATTGATTGATAACAAATTATTTACAACGAATATTTACAGAGATGCAAAATTAAATCCAAAGTGGACTGAATGAAGTCGTGAATGAGGTTGATGATAGAGTGATGGTGTTTACACCCATTTATAACAATGTGTTTGTGAAGATGGCGTGAAGATGTTCGTGAAGATGGCATGGGCCATGTCTGGCCATGGCCGGCGCCATCTTTAAAGATGGCGCCGGCCATCCAGTGCTCCTACCATGTGACAGGGCCGGCCAATGGCACGGCTTCCCTGTCACATGGTAAGGGCAAAGGGCCATCGGCGCCATTTTTATTAGTGGCAGCCGATGGCCCGAGAGCGGGAGATCACTCCCCAGCCCCCACTGGACCACCAGGTAATTTTAAAAGGTTTTGGGGGGGTTGGGAGGGTGGGGGAGGCTAAGGGGTAAGTTTTAAAGGGTCGGGTGGGTTTTTTTTTTATCGGGCCATCGGCGCCATTTTTATTAGTGGCAGCCAAAATGGCGCTGATGGCCCGAGAGTGGGAGATCGCGCCGGGACACCCCCCCCCCCCCCCCGCTGGACCACCAGGTAATTTAAAACATTTGGGGGGGTTCGGGAGGGTAAGAGATTTATTTTAAAGGGTCGGGTGGGTTTAGGGGTTGTTTTGGTGTGCCGGTTTTCCCGCCCTCCCCCCAAATAACTCCCACACCCGATTAACAATTTTTCACGATAAATCGTGGGAATTTGTATTGTATCGCGCACTCTAACGATTTTTGATGATTTAAAAAATATCGGACGATTTTTTAAATTGTCAAAAAATGATTCACATCCCTAGGCAATAACTAATTCATTATAAACAAATGCTAAGAGAAATTAGGGAAGCTAACCAAATTTGTAGTACAGTAATAATGGGAGATTTCAATTTCCACAATATTGATTGGGTGCGTGAAATGTCAGGGCATGGATGGAATAAAAGACAGTTTTATGGAGCAATTGGTTCAGGAACCACCGAGAGAGGGAGCAATTTTAGATCTAATTCTTGTTGGAGCTCAGGATTTGGTGAGAAAGGTAACGGTGGAGGGGCCTCTTGGCAATAGTGATCATAATGTGATCAAATTTGAATTAATGACTGGAAGGGGGACAGTAAGTAAATCCACGGCTCTCGTGTTAAACTTTCAACAGGGAAGCTTTTGATAAAATGAGAAAAATAGAAAAAAACTGAAAGGTACAGCTACAAAGGTAAAAATTGTGCAACAGGGGTGGATGTTGTTAAAAAAATAGCATCATAGAAGCACAGTACAGATGTATTCCACACATTAAAAAAGGTGAAAGGAAGGCAAAACAATTACTGGCATGGTTAAAAGGTGAGATAAAAGAGGCTGTTTTCGCCAAAAGATCTTCATTCAAAAATTGAAAGAAGGATCCATCAGAAGAAAATAGGATAAAGCATAAGCATTGGCAAGTGAAATGTAAGACACTGGTAAGACAGGCTAAGAGATAATTTGAAAAGAAGTTGGCCATAGATGCAAAATCTCACAATAAAAACTTTTAAAAATATATCCGAAGCGAAAAGCCTGCGAGGGAGTCGGTTGGACTGTTGGATGATCAAGGGGTTAAATGGGCACTTAGAGAAGATAAGGTCATTGCAGAAAGATTAAACTATTTCTTTGCTTCAGTGTTTAGTGAAGAGGATGTTGAAGATATACTCATTCTGGACAAGGTTTTCATGGGTGATGATTTAGATGAACTGAACCAAATCATGGTGAACCTGGAAGATATGGTAAGCCTGATTGACAAACTGAATAGTAATAAATCACCTGGACCAGATGATATATACCCCAGGGTTCTGAAAGAACTAAAAAAATGAAATTTCAGGCCTATTTCCATTAATTTGTAATCTATCATTAAAATCAAACGATGTACCTGAAGATTAGAAGATGGTCAATGTAACCCTTATATTTAAAAAGGGATCCAGGGGTGATCTGGGAAACTATAGACCGGTGAGCCTGACTTCATTGCCGGGAAAAATCGTGGAAACTGTTATAAAGAATAAAATCACAAAACATTTAGCTAGACATGGTTTGATGGGATACAGCCAACATGGATTTACCCAAGGGACATCTTGCCTCACAAATCTACATTTTTTGGAAGAGATGAATAAATATTTATTTGGATTTTCTGAAGGCATTCAACAAAGTCCACATGAGAGGCTTCTAAGAAAACTAAAAAGTCATGGGATAGGAGTCAATGTCCTTTTGTGGATTGCAAGCTGGTTAGAAGACAGGAAACTAGAGGTAGGATTAAAGGGGATTAGCATAAGGGGATTAGTGCCTCTACAATGCACCTCCAAGGCAGAGTGAAACTAATAGCGCTTATCACATGCAAATGCATGTGAATGAGGCTATTAGCTATTCACTCCCTATGCAAAAAAAAAAATGTGCGTCTAGGACGCACATTTTAGCAATCAGAAATTAACGCCTTCCCGGAGAAAGGAATGGTGCTTCTGTGTGTAAGACAGGGCTTTATACCACCAGCTTCCAGGCTGGCCTCCAGCCTGTGGCACAGAGTCTTCCTATCCAGAGACCTGTCGCCATGCAGGCCACCATAGAAACAGAGACCCGACACTGCGTGTCCATGACCTATGGCAGTAGCTATTTAAGCGCACACCATCCATACGCAGCAGGGTGTTTTGACCAATGACTATGGGAATAAAAAATATGAAATTTTATCCTAGATGGGATCTAAAAAAAAAAAAAAGGGTACTATAATGGGGGAAACGAGGTACATATCCCTTCTAATAGGAAGACATACTTTTTAACATACTTGGGACCTTATTTTCCAAGGCTATCGCAGGCTTGCGCTAACAGCGCAAGCCTGCGATAGCTAGCGAAGGTAGCGCATGCCTGCGCTACCTACAGTCGGCCCCAGAAGAGGAGGAGTCGGGGCGTCACCGGGGCCGACTTGTGACGATGGCACGGACAGTGAAAAGGTAAGGGCCTTTTCGCTGCCTATTTCGCACCCAATAACTACACCTTCTATGGTGTAGTTATTGGGCGCGGTGCCGGCAGCGATCGCACAGCGGAGGTGCGATTGCTGCCGGCTAGCACAGGACCGCCTTCCCCCCCCCCCCCCGTTTCGGCCCCCCGCCCCTCATTACCACATTTTTCTAAAGTATCACAGGCCTGCGATACTTTAGAAAATGAGGCCCTTGGTCATGCGGCCTATTTGATCAAACTTTTTCTTTTAATATCTTGCAAATATCTAGGTGTGTGCTACAGGTATTAACAACCTTTATGTTGGGATTCTGCCAGTTTAAAAAAATGAAATGTGATAATACATATACCTCAACTTTTGTGCTGGTACCGCAACTTTTGAAAAGTTGGATGAAAGATGAAATTACTGAATTTTAAGCATCCCTCTTCTGGAAAATAAAATTTATCAAAGTGGGTAGAGACAAATACTAAAGCAAAAAAAAAATAAAATTAAAGTATTTAAAATGTTCGTCTCAGCAAAATCACAAATTTAAGATACTGATGCCAGGTGGGGTTTGGTTTTTTTTTTGAAGCATAATTTAAGCATGAAGACTAGAATAGTTTCAATCTGAAACGGTTTTGCTTTTTTTTTTTTTTAAAGCCTTTAGAAAATGTATATTTTTAAATGACTAAAAAGGGAAGCTGACTAAGGATGTCTTTCTGTTCCATATCTCTGACATGAATAATCATATGACTGATAGCTTGAAGAAAGACACTTGCTTTATTGTCTGAAAGCATAAAACAAAAGAAGCTGTACGGTGTGGGTGGCTGTCCCTTGGGAGGACAGAACCTGAAGGAAGGGTGTCATTTCGCCTTCTGATAGGAATGTGTTTTTTTAATTTAACGGTTGGGAGCATTACTTTCACTTTTAGTAAAAGTGAAAAATCATGCTGCAAGTCTGAAAGCAAGGTGCTTCTGTGAGAGTGTAATGTGTATGTCAGGGAGGGTGCTTGTGTGTGTCAATGTGTGTGTGCGAGAGAGATGGAGCATGTTTTTGGCTGGCTTGTGGCTGTGAGAGAGGGCATGTGTGTGATTGAGTCTGTTTGTAAGTGAGATAGAATATGTGTGTGGTTGAGAGCTTGTGTGTAAGTGAAATAGAGAGAGCATGTGTGTGATTAAAATCCTGTGTGTAAGTAAGAGAGAGCAAGAGAAATGTGTGATTGAGAGAGACTGGCCAGAGAGGTGACGTGTGTATGTGTGAGAGAGACTGATCAGGGAGATGACTGGTATTTGTGTGCTTGTGTGTGCGTGTGTGTGTGTGTGTGTGTGTGAGAGAGAGAGACTGGTTGGGGAGATGATTGGTGTGTGAGAGACAGAAACTGGTCCTGAGGGTGTGACTGGTGTGTGTGTGTGTGTGTGTGAGAGAGAGAGAGAGAGAAGAGACTGGTTGTGGTCCCTAAGGAAGAGGACTGTGAGGCCACCTTTAGCAGCTACTGCTGCTTCTGGTGTGGCCTGCAAGGGAAAGGAGTAGGAGAACTTCTGGAGAGGGTAAGTAAAGGTGGCTTTTTAAGTTCATTTTTCTTGATTGACTACCATTTTAATTATTGGGTAGTATGTGATGTGTCTGCTGTTTGAAATATTTTATTGGTGTTTGGTAAAGCTTTCAAAATTTGCATGAGTCTTTAATTATTGGATATTCTATTCATCAGCTGTTTTGAAAGTATTTTATTTGTATGATGTTATAATTATGATTAATGATTTATATATGTTGATTTTATTGATTTGTTTCACGAGGAATGGTGAAATTTTTGTTTTTCCATTGTTACACTATAGAGTCTGGTGTGATGTATTTTACAGTTCAGTTTTTGTCTGCACATTTCTATTTATACTTTATGTGGCTTTATTCTGTATTTGGTGAGGGTTTGTGTTCTGCATGCAAAGACTGAGATGAAGCATTCTTTTAGCATGTGGTTTCTCTGTAGGGATCTGTTGTAGCGTGGCCTGTTCTGTTTTCCTGATAGGAGGTGTATTGATATTTTAGATTCTGGTGTAATATTTATTTATTTATTTAGGGTTTTTATATACCGACTTTCTCGATATGCAAATCAAATCAAGACGGTTTCCAAAGAACAAAACTTTCGCCGTAAGGCGTTACATTAAACAATAGAGTATTGAACAGGTAACGTTCGGGTTTACATTGTGGTATTCTTTTTCATAGGTGGGGTTGTTATTCTTTGAGTGCTTGCAAATAGTACTGTGTTGATATGGGAGGACCATGCCGAAATATATCACAATAGGTATGATGCCATATGAATTCCAAGATGCAAAGTTTTCTTGTTGACATCACAACAATGCATGAAATTATCACAACAACTTGTATATTAATTTTACCTCAGAATGTCATTTTTCATGTAAAATATGTTATAAATGCATAATTTAAAATTGTGTTTGGGGAGGGGGTGCCAGACTGTAAGGTTTGCCTAGGGTGCCTACTACCCTTGCACTGGCCCTGGGGAGGAGTGAGTTCCAAAGAACAGGGCCAGCTATGGAAAATGCTCTCTCATGGGTTGCAAGAACCATGCTTGTTGCTGTGATGGAACATTTATAAAATGCTGACTGGAGGATCGTAGTTTTCTTGATGGAGTGTAAAGCCTGAATGTGGCATTTAGCTAGGGAGATGTAATATTATTCAGAAGACCGTGTATTATAATTGCTAGTTTATATTGCACTTGTCAATAAACTGGAAGTTAATTTCATTTTTTCAGAATTGGAGTGATATGACCATGTATCTTTGCACTGGTCAGAAGGTGGGCAGTGGCATTCTGAAAAATTTATAATGCTCTAATTGTATAATGTGAATGATCAGTAAATAGGGAATTACTATAATCAAGTGATGAAAAAAGTAGGGCTTGAAGTACTGTCCTGAAGTCAGATGGGTCAAAAAATGGGTTAAGGTGGTAATGCAGTTTGAGTTTGGCAAAAGAGGTTTGTACTATTGTTTTCGTTTGAGCTTGCATAGATAAAGTTGGCTCAATCATGACGCCAAGATTCTGCACTTTTTGGGAGATATGAATAATCTGGTTGTCAAAAGTGAATGTAGTTTGGTGGCGTGGATCAGCTCTATAAACTGCTCTCTGTTTTCCTCTTTTTTTCTTAAGTAATGCCTTCTAAACGTAAGGGGAAGGTGAGTGTCTTCCCTCCAGATACTCACCTTTTTCTCGGGTAGCAGCTAATTCCATCTTTTGCATCTGGACTGGCAGCATCTGTGGGGGTATCCAGCCCAGTTGCATTGTCAGGTGAAGGAGCACCCGTCTCGCCTGGGATAGTACTCTGAGTCCCCTGGATCTTCGGCTCCCATTTGCTCCTGGAGTTGCTGAATCTCCTCTGCTGACCCTGGCGCTGTATGATAATGCTGTGTCAGCACCGGGGGGGAGGGGGTGTCAGAGTGGAGTCTCGTTGCTTCAGCTCCCACTCTCTCTTCATGTATTCGAGGACTTGGGGAGTCCTGGTTTAGCTTCGTGCACAGCCAATTCTTCCCCTGCTGAGACCAAGGAAAAACTGGTGGAGACTGTTACACCAACGGCGAGAATTGTTTCAGGTACTTTGCTTCCTGGACATCTCGGTGAGTTCTCTGTATTACCAATTGAGCTGGCGGTGGTAACCTTAGAAGCCACATGGGACCTAATTGTAGGCTTCAGTTTGAATTGAATGCAACACAAAAATTGATCACCTTTCTACCAAAGTTGATATTATGGGGATTAAATATGATGAACAGCTTTGTGATTTAAAAGCCCAGGTTATGACTTCTGAGTTTGCTATCTCCAAAATCCAGTCCTTTAATGTGAAGGTGGTTAAACATTCAAATAATTTCTCTTGCAGACTGGACTCACTTGAGAACTATACTCAGTATCTAAATCTTCGTTTCCTGAATTTTCCAAAGGTGGTGGGGGAGGATCCCTATTTTACCTTGAGGACATATTTCCTTGAAATTCTTTAGTTTGATGCTAATAAAGTTCCTTCAATAAATAATTTTTTTTTCTTCCTGTGATTAACAAAGTGAGCTCTCCTCAAGATGAACATACTGATGTTTTTGGAAATGTAACTCTAACGCTGAGAGTTACGCTTCTTGTTTCCTTTATTTCTGAACAAGAATTGAGTGAGGTGATAAAAAGATATTTCAGAAATCTCTCTTCTCTCTTTTATGGCCAGATGATTTGTATTTTTCCTGACTTTGCTTGTTCTACACAAGAGAGGCAGAGAGATTTTCTTGCTTTCAGGTCTCAGGCCATATCCTTGGGGTGTTCTTTTGTGCTTAGATATCCCTGTAAATATCTAATTCGATTTTGCAATGAATGTTTTGTGTTCTTCCTGTCTGAACAGTTTAAATCCTTTATTAATTCCAGGAGTATTTTGTTTTCTTCTCCTGGGAATTAACAGTCCTGTATTGTTCCTATAGCACATATTGTTCCTATAGCACAATTGAAATGCTGTCATTATACACATTATGCAATTTCTAATTTTATCTTTTTTTCTTTTGTATCTCCCAGTTATTACTGTCCCCCCTCAACATTTATCTTTTTGTAAAGATAATTCATAATTAGATATATTTTCTTTGTATTATTTAACCCGGGCAGCCACAACTGCCCTTCGCTGTGGAGGAAGGAGGGAGGGGAGGACGTGGTAACACAGCTTACATATATATATAATACAAAATGCACTCAGTAAACCAAAACCAGATGTGGGGTAAAATTGGCCATAGCTTTATTACAATAAATGGTGTTATAAACTTCATACCCGAGCCATAACATAGGTAAACTATCCGAGAGTCATCACTGTGCAGACAGCACAGCACCTCCAGCCCCGGGCCCACCACACCAAGCAAGGACCTTTGCCACACGGGAGAAAATCACAGGGCGCTCCGGGCACCTGTTGTGTCCAGGCAAGGTGACTTCCCCAAGGAAGGGTGTGGGCATCCGGTCTGCTGCCACACTGGGGCCAGCGGGCCCTGGTGACAGACAACCCCCCCACACATTGATGCTGTTTATTATGTGCTGTGCACTGTCACTAGGGCTAGGGACCTTTCAGGCGAGGGCCGGGGACCAACAGGACTCCGTGTATGGCACATTTCAAGTTGGCCAAGGGCAGATCCTGTCCCATATCTGAAAGTTGTACCCCATTGTTGCAAAACAGGGGTGAGCAATCAGCGCACATCCAGACTTGATGTCTTATGTTCACGCCACCCCGGCGCTTGACAAAAGTCCCAATTTGTTTGTTCAGTTTTCCTCATCCAATGCATCCAGAGTGGTGAGTCTAGAAACTGGCAGCGAGGGATGATCTTTGACCAGATGAGATTGGTACTGGGCATTAAGGATAAGATGACAGCAATGCCACTCCTCATCTATTAGCAGGCGCCTGGGCGTTACTCCCAAGTCATTGCCTCCAAGATATATGACCAGAACCTCTGGGGGGTGAACTTCATCAATTGCGGCCGAATCAGGGGAACCAACTGTTCGCAACTCATGCCCCGTGGCCCAGAAACGACACTATGCCGTCTCTTGGCATAACGCCCAGCTGCCGACTGAGGGTATTTCTCTTGGTCCGCTATTCTTCCAAAATACAAAAGAAAGTCCCATGATCCAAATCACTTGACACTGCCGATGAGGGCCAGAAAAACATAAAGGGGCGGATTTTAAGAGCCCTGCTCGCGTAAATCCGCCCGGATTTACGCGAGCAGGGCCTTGCGCGCCGGTGCGCCTATTTTACATAGGCCTGCCGGCGCGCATAGAGCCCCGGGACTCGTGTAAGTCCCGGGATTTTCCGAGGGGGGCATGTCAGGGGCGGGGCGGAGTGGCGCGCCGTTTTCGGGGCGGGACGTGGCGTTTCGGGGGCGGGCCCGGGGGCGTGGTCGCGCCCTCCGGAACCGCCCCTGGGTTGCGTCTAGGCGCGCCAGCGGCCCGCTGGCGCGCGGGGATTTACTTCTCCCTCTGGGAGGCGTAAATCCCCCAACAAAGGTAGGGGGGGGGGGTTTAGACAGGGCCGGGGGGTGGGTTAGGTAGCGGAAGGGAGGGGAAGGTGAGGGGAGGGCGTTAGCGAATTCCCACCGAGGCCGCTCCGATTTCGGAGCGGCCTCGGAGGGAACGGAGGTAGGCTGCGCGGCTCGGCGCGCGCCGGCTACACGAAATCGGTAGCCTTGCGCGCGCCGATCCAGCGTACTTTTGTTTGCGCCTGATGCGCCTACAAAAGTACGCGAGGGCGCCCTTTTTGAATATCTACCCCAAAGTGTTAGTGACGATGTCATAGGGGTATGGGATGGGAGAGCACACTGGTGGGATACGTGAGTCACTGCCAGCACATAAGGTGCAATCGGATGTGGGACTTCACTCCCTTGCTTGATGTAGGATAGTTGTGCTGGGGAACACCATTTTCCAATACGCTGGATGCAGTGCCTGGCAAATCTGATGCCACTGCACTTGAGGCCACCCTGATTTGGATGGAGTGAGTCCTGAACTGCTCCGGCTTCAAACTGGCCATTTCCAGGGTGCACTTGAGGACAGCATTGAACTGGTATTTGCTCAGAGGGAGTGTGTTAGCATGCAATAAGAATTGTACCCCCTGGTGGGTCTGGCCATCCTATATTGCACGGTTTTGGCCACCAGGCACGTGGGCAAGCCTGGCACATGCTAATGCAACATAGAGGTGGATAGGGATTTATAAACCCAAGTTACCACCTACCAAATATGCAACAGAGTAATGTCCTTAGTATTAAAGCAGTCAATAGTAGAGATGTGCATTCGTTTATCACGAATTAGGCAATTTCAACGAAATTGCCTAATTCGTTGTGGTTCGGAGGGACCTGAACCACGAAACGGATTTTCCCCAAGCTTCGGGGAAAATTCATTTTTTGGGTTAGTGCAGGGGGAGGGGCACATTTATTAAAAAAAACAAAACAAAAATACCTCACCCCAACCCTTAAAGTCTTGGGGAGGGATCGGGATGGGGGGGGGGAGGGGTGTAAGAAAGTAAAATTTAAGGGTTGGAGTGGGTTTTTTTCCCGATTCATGTTTTTTTTTTTAATTTGTTTTTCTGGTTTCGGGTTCTAGTTTCATTTTTGGCAAAAAATGACCCGTGGGAAAATGAGTTTTCCCACGAAGTGCCCGAACTGAAACCCGACCCGAGCCAGAAAAACGAATCTCATCTCTAGTCAATAGGCTTCTCTGAAAAAAAAAAAAAAAAGCAGATAAAGGAACACTGCCAACCAAAAGAGAAGCTTCACATGCTGAGGAAATTGATAATAAATTCATAAGTTCATAAGTGGATCAGCTATAGAAGGAACATTACACTTTAACTGAACATCAATTCCCCTCTGCTCTTGTAAGGGAGACTCGCTACCCGGAGAACTGTTCTATATTGGGGTGGTGGTAACTACTTCTGGTTGAAGAGGTGGTGAATTCATGCCTGTATGAAGGGAGGCCTCTGAAATCGAGGACGATTCCCCCTCACAGGCTACTATGGCTTCCTCAATTTGCTAGGTTAGATGACAATCCATCGGACCTTGGACGGTGGGAGATGTCATATAGATCGTAGCCTTCCTTTTCCTTCCCATGAAGAAAAAAAACAACCAGAGAAAAATCCATGCAAAGGGGCATGCCTCTTTGGCACGCGGCTTTGGCAGCACACCAGTGGGTGCGCACCACTGCCACTCAGATGAACTAGGTCATTGGGCAGGGCCTCCCTCTGACGTTAGCACCTCAGCTTAGAAGTATTAATGGGGAAGGGGAATCTTACCACCGGCTCCTGGCTCTTCTCTAAATCTCGCTCAGAACACTGCTGCTGCCCAAACAAAAAAAAAAGGGTGAATAATTAAAACCTGTGTTCCCCTATGTGCTATTTGATAGGTGACGAATTGATGGCACTTTGACTTGACAACTGTTGAAGATAATTTATCAGCCACTTTGTTTAGTTTTAGTTGTTTCTGGTGGGTTGATTTTGTATTTGTTAAATTTTTTCTGGTTTAAAAAAGACAACTTTTGTTCTGTATTATAGACACTGATTTTTTCTAATCTTGATTACTATAATGCCTTGTTGTTGGGTCTTCTATCAAGCACCTTAGGACTGTTACAGATGTTACAGAATGCCATGGCAAGAATTCTGCTAAGAAGGAATAAGTATGAACATATTACTCCAACTCTCATAGTGTTGCATTGGTTACCAATAAACTATAGAATAGATTTTAAAGTTTTATGTTTTCTTCACAAATGATTATATAAAGAGAAAGTATAATGCTTAAACTCCATGATTCATTTATACACTCCACAATGTGATCTGGGAACTGCAAATAGGGGATTATTAACAATTCATCAGTTCGTTTGGCACATTTAAGTAAAGTTAGACATATCTATATCAATAGCTGGTCCTAAACTATGGAACTCAATGCCTGTTGAATTAAGGTTTCAGAATGATTTTACCACTTTAAAAAAAATGCCTGAAAACCTGGCTTTTTAAACTAGCCTACGAAGAAAAGGCTTAAAAGCTGACTCTATTCTCTTTTATAGTCCTGAAACTGGAATACTAATGAGGCATTCCATTTATTTTATGTTCCTTTTCTGTTTATTTTAACGTTAAATATTTCATAAGATTGATTTTACATTTTTATTTGTATTTCATTTTTATGTATTTTGATATATTATCTTATATTTATTATACCAATGTTTTCTTGTAATATTATACTTTCCGGTTATGTTTTATTATATTTAAAACATATTATTTATATTTATATTATATTTATATATATTTATATATATATTTATATATTTAAATATATTATTTATATATTATATTTATAATATATTTATATATATTATTTATATTTATATTATATTATATTTATGCAATTTTCTTACCATGCACTTGTTATAATTCTTTGTTCGCTGTATAGCTCACACCCTGTTTATTGTAAACCGGCATGATGTGATACCTTTCATGAATGCCGGTATAAAAAAAACCACTAAATAAATAAATAAATAAATAAATTTATTGTGAATCGCTGTGATTTTTATCTGATCAAGATATATAAATACTTCAAACAAACAAACAAATAAATAAATAAATAAGAATATTCAAAACAAGCAGAAGACAGAGGTCCGCTATATATGTTATTATCAGATGACACTCCACCACCAGCTCAAACCACAATGAGCAATTCACCCCTCCCCCTTAGATTCAGGCCTCTATCCTGAATAGATTTACTCTAACTCAGAGAATAAGTTTATTGTAAATTGCTGTGATTTTTATCTGATCACCCTTCCCCAGCACCCTGCTGCCTCTCCCCTACCCCTCCCCTCTCTTCCTACAAACAGCCTTTCCTTGAAAGTGCCATTGCCTTAACGTTCTCCTATACCCCTACCCCCTCCTTTCCTTTCCCCTCCTCGCTACCCCTCTCCCCCTTCTCCCTGCCCCTGCATTTAATATTAATATTGTAAATAAGTTCATATGTTAAGTTCTTAAGTGTACATGCATCCTTAACATCCTGATGCATACCTATTCTTAACATGGATAATCATCATCCAGTTCGTTTTACAAAGTTGTATCCCTGCTCGTTGACTCTCTCTATCCTTGTTCCTAGTTCATTGTAATATCGTTGACTCTCTCTATCCTCGTTCATTGTAATTTCCTTTCTCAGTTAATTGTGAACCGACATGATGTGTCCTACGAATGCCGGTATATAAAAATTGTTAAATAAAATAAATAAATAAATATAAATACTTCAAACAAACAAACAAATAAATAAATAAGAATATTCAAAGCAAGCAGAAGACAGAGGTCAGCTATATATGTTATTGTCAGATGACACTCTACCACCAGCTCAAACCACAGGGGTAGATTTTCAAAGGGTTACCCCCAAAAACCTACCCCTGAGCACGCTGAGCCTATTTTGCATAGGCTCGGTGGCACACGTAAGCCCCGGGACGTGCGTATGTCCCGGGGCTTTCAAAAATGGGTGGTCTGGGGCGGGGCCGGGGGCGTGGCAGTGGTTCGGGGGCAGTCCGGAATCCTCCAGCACAGCAGCCTGTGCCGGGGGATGGCGAGCAGGTGCGCGCAAGTTATGCCTGCCTCAGGCAGGCGTAACTTCGGAAACAAAAGGTAGGGGGGGATTTAGTTAGGGCTGGGGGGTGGGCTAGATAGGGGAAGGGAGGGGAAGGTGGGGGGGAATCGCAAAAAAAAGTTCCCTCCAACGCTGCTCCGATTTCAGTGTGGCCTTGGAGGGAATGGGGAAAGTCATCGGGACTCCCCTTGGGCTCAGCGCACGCAAGTTATAAAATCGGGCGTAGATTTGTTTGCGCCGGGGTGCACGAACAAATCTACGCCTGAGCTTATTTTTTAAGATCTGGCCCACAATGAGTAATTCACCCCTCCCCCTTAGAGAATAAGTATGGATGGACTCCTTTGCTTGCATAGCTCCGTTTATTTCATGTGAGAGAAAATATAAATTTTAAATATTCTTCTCTTCTCATGAAAATTTATAGGAGCCAGCCCATGGAACATTCTCTTCTTTTATTCTCTTTCCATTAAAATGGATTCAGAAAAAAAAGTACTATTTTGGAGTCTTTTCTCAGCCCTTTTAAAGATGTAGTGTTGTGATCGACATAGCATATTGCAAATTGCAGCACTGTTTATAAGTATCTTAGATAAGGTCTACCTACTGGGCAAGGACTCCAATACCCTCACCAACCACATAGACTTCCCCCCTCTCCCCCCAGTATTCATACATTCTCCATTAACTCTCACACACCTACACTACTGGGACCTTCCCGGATACCTGTACTCACACATCAGCACTCAGAAAAATCAATCAGCCTCATGTACCGTAATATCCCTGGAATAAAATGCACAGGAGACCAAAGTTATCCTAAATGTTGTATTGCCAAATAGCAATTTAATCATAGGTGTTTTGTGGTGGTGGTGCTGGTGACACATTCTAACTTCCTAGTATTTCACGGGAGTTTTGTGACCTCCTTCCTCAGTTACTTTTATGATCTTTTCTGGTCAGAGAATCAGTAAGGTATACAACTGTTCTAAGAGTAATAATGGCAAATTGCCACTTTTGCTCCACATTATTCAACCATATAGCCATGCAGAACCCAGGATAGGTTTGGGAAGCCCTGGACCAGATGTAGGCCCTTTACAGAGAAGCCACATAGACATTTGCTGGTTGATTCAGACTTTATGGTGAAGCTTTCCAATGCCTACACAGAATATATGAAGTGACTTAACAGTGTGGGATGCTGCCACAGGAGTCTTGCAGGAAATTGTAATCTCTTTATCTATGGCTAGGAAAAAACAAAAGCAGGCAAGGATTATTGATCTGAAAGCCAAAGTTGTGCAATTAGAGAAATTACATAAAAGAAAGACACAGGCTGCTGACTCACTGAGAAGAGATGAATTAATGCAAGGGGTGAGCTTAATGCTTTACAATTATCATAAGCTGTGCATTTGTTGAAGCTAATAAGCATTTTATAAGCAGGCTAATAAACCAACTAGAGTATTGCTATGGCAGTTGAAAAAAGGATTTAAAGAAGGATTAACAGAATTAAAATAAATTCTAGTGAGGAAACAGCTAAATCTAGTCAGATAGCAAAATGTTTTGCCAAAAACTGAAAAACAATATGTACTACATAGTTATCAATACCACAGGATAGTATTTTGCAATGGTTAGAGAAACTGGATTTACTGAAATTCGATGAGAATGCTATGGAGAATATTAATAGACCATTTATCCTGGAGGAAATTAAAACAGTGAATATTGCCGCTGCTAAACTAGACTGTCTTCCAGCAGAAATGTACAAACATATCAGAAACTTGTTAGCCCCAATTCTGATAGAAATATTCAGTGACATTACCTCAATGGGGAATTTGCCTAATTCTTTTATAATGCCATAATCCCGGCGATCCCTAAGGAAGGGAAGGTTCCTCTATTATGAACCAGTTATAGACCAATTTCTTGATTAAATGTTGAATTAGTGATGATATGATTTTTATGAAATTGCTGAATGTACAGTGGAGAATGATATAACCCAAGTCAATCCTGATCAAACAGGGTTTATGGAAGGGTGGTATGGCTCTGATAATATCCAATTAGATTTGGATTTTAGATTTAATTACTTCTTTTTCCAAATCTTAGCTTAAGGTGAGTTACAATCATGATTAATGTCTTGAGTTCTATTATACAGTAGAGTTTGTGGCCAGATTTACTATTCTGTTGCTTGTTGATAAAGAGAAAGCATTTGATAAGGTTGAAAGGCCTTATTTGTTTAGTGCATTATCTCAATTTATATAGAAATATAGAACATGACAGCAGATAATGATCACACAACCCAATTCTGTGTGTTCATTCCTTCCACTCAGTTTTACAATCCCGTCCTCACCCTCAGAAATCCTTTTTGCTTGTCCCATACATTCTTGAACTCTAACACTGTCCCCATCTCCACCACTTCCAATTGGAAGCCGTTCCATGCATCCATCAGACTTTCTGTAAGAATTATATCCTTAGGTTACTTCTGATTTTACCCCTTTTCACCCTCATTCCATGACCCCTTGTTCTAGAGTCTCCTTCCATTTAAAGAGACCTGCCTCCTATGCATCAAATCCTTGGAGGTATTTAAATATCACTATCATTAGAGATGTGAATCGTGTGCCAGATCGTCTTAATGATCAGGTTCGGCTGGGGGGGGGGGAATCTGATCGATAAGATATGTGAATTGGAATCGTTTCCGATTCCAATTCACATCGCTAATTTTTATTTTAGGGAGGCCCGCGCCGCTAAAAAAAACAACCCACCCGACTCTTTAAATCGACTCCCCTTAGCCTCCCCCACCCTCCCGACCCCCCCAAAACCTTTTAAAATTACCTGGTGGTCCAGGGGGCCTCGGGGAGCGATTTCCCGTTCTCAGGCATCAGCTGCGCTAAAAGAAAATGGCGCCGATGCCCCTTTGCCCTTACCATGTGACAGGGTATCCGTGCCATTGGCCAGCCCCTGTCACATGGTAGGAGCACTGGATGGCCGGCGCCATCTTTAAAGATGGCGCCGGCCATCTTTACTCATCAGCCCCTATTATACTATACTCTATAATAGGGGCTTTAAAGATGGCGCCGGCCATCTTTACTCATCAGCCCCTATTATACTATACTCTATAATAGGGGCTGATGAGTAAAGATCTTTAAAGATGGCCGGCGCCATCTTTAAAGATGGCGCTGGCCATCCAGTGCTCCTACCATGTGACAGGGGCCGGCCAATGGCACGGATACCCTGTCACATGGTAAGGGCAAAGGGGCATCGGCGCCATTTTTTTTTTAGTGCAGCTGATGTCTGGGAACGGGAAATCACTCTCCGAGGCCCCCCTGGACCACCAGGTAATTTTAAAAGGTTTTGGGGGGGTTGGGAGGGTGGGGGAGGCTAAGGGGGGTCGATTTAAAGGGTCGGGTGGGTTTTTTTTTTATTGGGCCATCGGCGCCATTTTAATTAGTGGCAGCCAAAATGGCGCCGATGGCCCGAGAGCGGGAGATCGCGCCGGGACCCCCCCCCCATTGGACCACCAGGTAATTTAACATTTTGGGGGGGGTTCAGGAGGGTGGGGGAGTGTAAGGAATTGGTTTTAAAGGGTTGGGGTGGATTTAGGGGTTGTTTTGGTGTGCCGGTTTTCCCGCCCTCCCCCAAATAATTCCCGTGCCCTATTTAACAATTTAGGACGATTTATGACAATAAATCGGGGACATTTGTATTGTATCGTGCACTCTGATGATTTAGGACGATTTTAAAATTATCTGACAATAATTTTAATCGTTCAAAAACGATTCACATCCCTATCATATCACTCCTTTCCCTCACACTTTGCCAGTGTATACATATTTAAATCTTTCTGTCCCCATATGCTTTATGATGAAGCCCACTGATCATTTTAGTAGTGGCCCTTTGGACAGAATCCATCCAGTTTATATCCTTTTGAAGGTGCGGTCTCCAGAATTATACACAAGATTCCAAATGAGGTCTCACCAGAGACTTATGCAGAGGCAAAAGCACCTCCTTATTCTTGCTGGTATAACCATCTTACCTTGCTTTCTTCCCCTCAGAGAGATGCTCCCTTCCTTCTATGTTCAATCAGATTCCTGCATCTAGACCTCTCCCCTTTGGCATATAGCTAATTCCCTTACTTCTTTTAAAAATTGCATACCAACTCTACATTTCCAAAGGGGTTTTATTCAGGTCATTTGGAATGAAAGAATCATAGGGAATAACAATTTCTTGTTAGTTGGACACTCTCCTAGAATTCAGCAGGCTGGACATAAATGGAGGCAGCATTTTCCTAGTGATTCATATAATTCATGTAACATTGCAATTCATAATTCCACATATCAAGACTGGGTTAACTATCCAACATTATGGTGATAAAGAAAGATTTACAGTACCTGCAATAAAACAATCTTTTGGGCATAACAATTTCTTGTTAGTTGGGCCTCTGTAGTCTGGATCCATTAAAGATGGCGATAAAGGACCAATAAAATGACAAGCTTCTCAGATTTCAGGGCATCGTGCAGAAATTACCAATTTTGGTAGAACTGCTAAACAATAATTGGTATAAAATACAAGGACTGCTACAGTGGCTGTTTCTGTTGCACTTCTCCCGCGGCACTAGCCATGGGAGGTGCTTACCTTCATGGCCTGGAGGCCGCAGCTGAAGCCAGGGCCTTGCCTGAAGCGGCTGATGCTGGGTGCTTCCACGGCCCGGCTGCCATCTTGCCGGCACGGCAGGAGCCATGCAGGGTCTCTCCAACGCGGCCTAGAGGCTGCTGAAGCCGGGATCTATTCGGCTGTGCCATCCCCAGACCTCTTCTGTGAGGCTGACACCGCCAACTACATCGGGGACTGCCCTGAGGCCCAGCTTCTTCGCTCCATCTCCTCTCTGCACAGCAGCAGGGAGCCGCCTTCTATGTCGGGGCCTGCTTGCGGCCCTTCTCTGGTTCCCTCTCTGCTTCAGCGTCATCAGCAGGACCGCTGTCCATGGTCCTGCACTTCCTGTTCCTGCTTCCTTTAGGCATGGGGCCGCGCCTCCCTGCCTGCTTTAAAGGGCCAGTGCAGGTGTGGTCCTCTTCTGACTCCTCTTTGGGTGTTTCTTGCTTCAGCCTTCAAACGCTCCTCAGCTCAGTTTTTCCTTGCCTTTGCAAGGAGCAAGTTCCTCCCTGGAATTGTTCTCCAAGAAGCTGGTCTTCATGGACTTCTTGCATTCTCCGCTCCTGCTATACATTCCATGTTCTGCGTTGGATCCTTCATCCTCTTCTCTATTGTCTTCTCTTCTGGTCTCTGCTGATGCCTTGTCCTTCCTGATCTTCCTTCATCCAGCCTGATGTCTTGATATCCATCCTGTCTGATGTCCCAGGCTTTGTTGATCCATCCTAACATGGCTGGGCAGGTAGGGCGCGCTGCGGCCCAGTGGTCCACGACCACCCCCGCTGGGATGTGTAGGGTGCTGGTGGGTCTCTTCCATCGTCGGAGCTGAGGATCTCCTTGTTTCTGTCTGTCTACTGGATATGGTGTCTTCTGGATGTCCGCTTCGTCCGTCCTGGCTGCTCTTCACTGAGTGTCCGGAGAGTCCATCCCGGATATCCTGGATCCTCACCTAGGAGGCTCGTCCCTTCTCTTCTCCGATGCTCTGGACTCCGGCTATGGCTAGCCCCTGGCAATAAGCTCCAGTGGATAGACTGAGGGCCGTTCTGGCCACTGCAGTTCTCTCCAGCTGAGGGTATTAGAGTCTACCCGGAGTCTTCTCCATCTTGAGTTTTTGTCCTGGTTTTAGCTTGTCTCGTCTCTCCTGAATCTGAGTCCTTCTGATTCTGTATCCATGCACTTCCTGCATTCTCCACTCCTGCTTGGCATTCCATGTTCTTCGTTGGATCCTTCATCCTTCATCCTTCGACGTCTGAGTCCTCGTCTCATCCTTCAACGCCTGAGTCCTCGTATCATCCTTCATCATCTGAATCTGGTCACCATCAGCAGCCATATTCCAATCCTCAACCATCTCTGCCTCTTGCCCGGCCTGCCGCCTCTGCTGCTCCCTGCAGCAGGTCTGAAAGGGCTTGGAACGGTCGGAGGACCATTCAGAGACCACCATTGCGTTGGTGGTCTCATTGAGGCGTGCAGGTCGGCAGGGCTTGGGTGCTCCGTTCCCAGATGAGGTATGTTTCGCCGCAAGGGTACACACTACTTATCCCACGCTAGGGAGTGCCCCCTAGTGGTCCCGTCAATCACAGCGCAACAGTTTCTCTTCCTAGGTACCCAAGCATCCTTCTGGCTTTTGTCATGATCTGGCTGTTCAGCCATTTTAAGTTAGATATCATGACTCCAAAATCACACTCTTCTTTTGTATCAAAAAGAAGTTCTCCACCTCTGCTGTATAGCTCCCTTGGGTGTTTACAACACAAATGACCATGCTTGACCTTGCATTTTTATTTTATTTAGCTACAAAACTCTATACCATAACTTAAGCTTCCATCCTCATATTTTCTACACCTTCCAGGGTGTCTTCTTGTGGCAGATTTTGGTATCATCCTCAAAAAGGCAAGCCATACCCAAGAGCTCTTCCACACTATCATTTATGAATACATCAAAGCGAACCAGACCAAGGATCAATGCCTGCAACACACCACTGGTAATCCTCCTTTCCTCAGCATGAACTGCCTGATCTAAATTTCTAGTTACTGAATCAAAGAAATGGATTACATTCATCTGACAAAACCTATTTCTGGTAAAATCCATGCTGCCTCAGATCCTGTAATTGACTGGATTCTAGAATTTGTACTATTGCCTATTTTAGCAACAGTTACTCATCATCAAGATCAATCTAATTATCCTGTATTTCGCAGACTTCCCTTACTTCCACATCTGTCAAGAGGAAGCACATCTGGCTATCTCCATTCCTTTGGAAACACTCCGGACTCTAAAGAAGCATTGAAAAGGTCAGCCAGCAGAGCTGCCAGGACTTTTTAAATTTCTCTTAGGTCCCTCAGATGTATCTCATCTGGCCTCATAGCTTTATTTACTTTTAGTATTGATAGCTCTTTCTGTTGTGGCAGTTTTCTATGATCCTACTCCAAGCCCTTACTCAGTGAATTCTGGAAAGAAATATTTGTTAAGCAAATGTACTTTCTCTCTGTCAAACTGTACAAATTTCACCCCTTACCTCTGAATCTTACAAATCGACTTTTCTACTTCTGTCTGTCACTAACATCTGAAAAAAATATTTTACCAGTTTATGCCATATTGCTTTTTCTTCTTCCCTTTGCACCTTTACTCTCCTGACTACTTTATTAGCTTCTCTTAGCTTTCCCAGATGTTGTTGCCTGTCTTCCTCTTCCTACAGTATCATAAGAACATAAGAAATTGCCATGTTGGGTCAGACCAAGGGTCCATCAAGCCCAGTATCCTGTTTCCAACAGAGGCCAAACTAGGCCACAAGAACCTGGCAAATACCCAAACACTAAGAAGATCCCATACTACTGATGCAATTAATAGCAGTGGCTATTCCCTAAGTAAACTTGATTAATAGCAGTTAATAGCTGTAATATATGAATGTTAACCTTGTTTTCCTTACTTTTTCAGCCACTTCCTTAGAAAACCATAGTGGCTTCTTATTTTCCTCTGACCTTTACATTTCTAACAGAACGTTTTTTCCCATATGATATCTTGTTTTGTTTTGCAGACTGATCATCTGTTTCACCTATTTTTTCCTACTGTTTGTTATGCCCCCATCAAAAAAGTTAGCTTTCCTGAAATCTAGGACCCTCACCTTTAAATGAATTCCCACCACCAGTGTTTAAATACTGAACCATTCCAGATGGTGATCACTGGATCCCGGGTTATCCCATACAATGACATCAGAAACACTGTCCACATTTGTAAGCACCATGTCTAGATTGTTTCCTCCCATGTGAGTTCTGTTACCAGTTGCTGGAACAATTCTCCATGCAGATGATCTAGGACCCCCTTGCTTCTTGACGACACTGCAGCTGGGATGTCCCAATCAACATTTGGCAGACTGAAATCACCAAGGAATAGTGCATTCTCTTTTATAGCATTTTCATTTCATCTGCCTGCAAAGGAGATCTGTGTATAATACATCAATAAAAATGGATGTTCATCCTCCTTATCACTTAAACTCTGTATTTCTGTTGCTTTAATATTATTTTTAATATATACTCCTCCCCCTTTCTTCCAACCTATCCTTCTTAAATTTGATTTAAATACCTCTAAGGTTTCCATGCACAGGAGGTGGGGCTCTTTTAAAGAAAAGGAGGCTCTTGAATAAAGAATCATGGATTGAGGGTGAAATGGATAGACTTAGTAGTAATCTAAGGAAATTTATTTATTTATTTGTTTATTTATTTATTTATTTAACAGCTTTTCTATAACGACATTAAAATACACATCATATCGGTTTACATTTTAACGTAAAAAAGGTGGAAAATTACAATAAACAGGGAAAGGGGGAATGGGGCAACTGATAAATACAAAAGGAAGCACAGAGAGGCGAAATTTAGCAAAATGAAAAATGAAAACTAAAGAGAATACAGTATGCAAAATGTAAAACATATCTACAAATATACAAGCAGTAGTATGTGGCTACATGGAGTCATCAGAGAGCAACTGAGAGGTGTCATGGAGCGACGGGAGGAGTAAGAGGTGCCAGGGAGGTGTATAGTAGTCAAACGAGGAAAATTAATCCGGGAAAGCCTGGTGAAAGAGCCAGGTTTTTAGCATTTTTCTGAACTTAAGAGGGCATGGCTCCAAACGAAGGTTAAGGGGTAGAGTGTTCCAGTGCATGGGGCCAGCAATTGACAGGGCGCGGGCCCTGGTGGCTGTCATACGAGCATTTTTAAGTGGGGGGACTTGTAAGGTGTATTTGCGGTTCGCTCTGGAGGGGCGGGAAGAATGAGTAAGTTGTAAGGGTTCACTGAAATTAGGGATTGCAGCAGGGACGGATACGTTTGATATGGTATTCGTATTCGTCGGGACCCAAATCCATTACATTCGTTTTCAGGGGACCCCGATTCATCCATTAGTTACATATGGGATTCGTTTCCCATTAAAGTAAAAAAAAAAACAAAACCATCCCAATCCTTTAAACTTAATTAACTACAACCCCCAAACCTCCTGACCCCCCCCCCCCCCCCAAGACTTGCCAAAAGTCCCTGGTGGTCCAGTGGAGGTCCAGAGCGATCTGCACTCCGGCCATCGGCTGCCGGTATTCAAAATGGCGCCGATAGCCTTTGCCCTTACTATGCCACAGGGGCTACCGGTGCCATTGGTCGGCTCCTGTCACATGGAAAGTCTTAGGGGGGGTCAGGAGGGTGGGGGGTTTATTCGTTAATGATACGTTGCATTCGTGGGGGCTCGCCATATGTTTCAGAACCCCACGAATGCAACGAATAGGGAGCTATATGTTGCAGATTGTGCATTCGTTCAAAACGAATGCACATCCCTAAAGGAAATATTTCTTTGCAGGACAGGGTAGCCTCTCTGTGGAAGTGGTGGAGAGATGAACAGTCTCTGAATTAAAAAAATCATGGGATAAACACAGAGGATCTCTGAGGGAGTGGTAGGGATTATAAAGTAGAATAGTTGGTATGAATGAGTGGAGTAGATAGGTCGTATTGTCTTTTTCTGACATCATGTTTCTTTGTCACTATGAATAAACTAAAGCCTGGTATAACCACATCTAATCATGGTTCTCTGTGCATCAGTCCAAATATGTGAACTAATAAGGGCAGAAATGAAACTCAATGTAATTGTAATCCACCACTGGTAATGGCTGTCATGGCCATATTGGCTGATTTGAAGTTAACCCCAAGACAGGGGTATACAGGAGTCAGGAACAGGCAGGTCAGGAGTGTGGTTTTCTGCCTGACCAGCCACATTCCCTTTCGATTGAGCCCTCTGGTGCTGGTGGCTGGCAGTTCTATTTGGGGGGGGGGGGGGGGGGGGGAGGGTATGCAGGGTCAGGGGCAGAGCAGCTACTGTAACCAGTAGACAGTGAGACGCAAGCAATGGGAAAGTGGCCTAGCTACATTAAACACAAACAAGGGCAAGCACTACCTAGACAGGGATGAACAATTAAGCACAAGGCAGAATAGGTCCAGAGACCAAACAAGGATCAGACAAGGCAATGCAACAACAACAGATAGCTCAAGGGAAAGACATGGACGAGGAGACCACTGGAAGGCATAACACACAACAGGATCAAGGCTAGGAACATGCAGGCAAGAAAGGTCACTGGGAGGCCTAACAAAAGAAAGGGCAAAGAACCAGGCAAGGCATGCAAGAATAAGGAATTCCAAAACAGGGATGCTAGACAAAGCATATACAGACAAGGGTCCAGAAATTGAGAAGAGTATCCATGCTGAGGTGGAGAATAACCTGTGAGGGAGGGTTTTATAGGACTGACCTTGCAGCTTCATGCAGCCTTCAAGGCATTAAGGGCCCTTGCTGGCAGGGAGACTGCTGAACAGCCAGTATCATTACAGGAAGATTTTGAGTGCTGATAGCAGAAGAACTTGCTGCCGGTGGGTGAGGAGGACTTGTGAGTATTGGTTTGCTTTCTAAATAATTTGTTGAAGGTTTGAATTATTATTGTGTATGAATATTATGTATGAATATTGTTTTTGAAACTGCTTTTAAATCTTATGCCTGATTGTCTGCTTTTAGTTTTGACTAACTTTCTTTTCTTTTAACTAAGTCTCTTGTCCTGTATGTTTGACTTATTAGATTGTAAGCTCTATTGAGCAGGGATTGTCTTTTTGTATCTTTGTACAGCGCTGTGTATGTCATGTAGCGCTATAGAAATGTTAAGTAGTAGGAGAAGTAGTTTGAGAATTTGAATTAATTGTGTGTAGTTTGGGGTTTAAATGTAAACCTGTGTATCTTTATCTAGTGGGAAAGTAGTTTGAGAGTTTAATTAATTCTGTGTACAGGTATAAGAACTGGTTCCTGAACAAGTAATCACTGTTATGATTCCCACCCACTCTTACTTCTGCCTGTTCAATAGTGATGTGAATTGTTTTTTAACGATTTAAATTATTGTACGATAATTTTAAAATCATCATTAATCGGTAAGGGACTCGATACAATATGAATTCCCTCGATTTAACGTGAAAAATCGTTAAATCGAGTACAGGAATTATATGGGGGGAGGGCGGGAAAACTGGCACACCAAAACAACCCCTAAACCCACCCCGACCCTTTAAAACCAATCCGTTACCCTCCCCCACCCTCCCGAACCCCCCCCAAAATGTTAAATTACCTGGTGGTCCAGTGGGGGGGGGGGGGGGTCCCGGCACGATCTCCCGCTCTCGGGCCCTTGGCGCCATTTTTGCTACCACTGATAAAAATGGCGCCGATGGCCTGATAAAAAAAAACCCACCCGACCCTTTACAAATTACCCCTTTGCTTCTCCCACCCTCCCGACCCCTCCAAAAACATTTTATATGTACCTGGTGGTCTAGCGGGGGTCCGGGAGCCATCCCTTCAATCATACCCTCAGTGCTGGTGCCGGTGCTGGACTGGTTTCAAAATGGCGCCGATCGCCTTTGCCCTCACTATGTCACAGCCTCCGAAATTTGAATTTTCTAATAATTTCTAATGGTGGGTAGACATCATCAGAAGGGTGAAAGCATGCCAAAACATTAAGAATGTGTCAATGTGGTACCAAAAGGACATACACTGTAAAGGCGTCCTCCAAGGCATCATCAGAGAAGGTTTCAAAAGAAAGCATAAAAAACAATGGCATGAACCTTCAAAGGCAGCACGAGAAGCAAAGTGGCACCAAAAGTGACAAGAATACATCAGATGTACCCTAAGGTGTAGAATCTGGGATATGACAGTAAGCAGAGTGAAGGCAAAACCCTCAGGCTGAAAATTCCGAGAATGGCAGCAATGGGAACAAGACTTTTAAGGTGAAGTATATGGGGCAACAGGCAGAATGGCATGGGGGTATCAGTCTTTGTTTGGAAACATCCGCCACATCTTAGAAGTAGTATATGAGAATGATCTGTCATCAGTATTATTTTTGTCACAGTCAGAACATGACAATGATTTCTTCCCAATATGGCTTTCCTGGTAATTTGTGAGGTTTGCTTTATTAAAATCATGAGAGGTCTAGAATGGGTAGATGTGAATCGGTTATTTACTCTTTCAGATAATAGAAAGACTAGGGGGCACTCCATGAAGTTAGCATGGGGCACATTTAAAACTAATTGGAGAAAGTTCTTTTTCACTCAATGCACAATTAAACTCTGGAATTTGTTGCCAGAGGATGTGGTTAGTGCAGGTAGTGTAGCTGTGTTTAAAAAAGGATTGGATAAGTTATTGGAGGAGAAGTCCTTTACCTATTAATTAAGTTGAATTAGAGAATAGCCATTGCTATTATTAGCAACAGTAGCATGGATTAGCCATTGTTGGAAATAGGATGCTGGGCTTGATGGACCCTTGGTCTGACCCAGTATGGCATGTTCTTATGTTCCTTTCTTGATTTTCCGGTGTTGCATTAATTCTCTCTTCCTTTCAAAACTTTTCAGAATATGTAAAAGATCTGCCTGTATTTATTCAACAAAACACCACAGAATAACCAACAAACAGGGTGGGAGTACCAGGCTGGTATTGTAGAGGAGTAGAACAAAACAAAGAACCAGGAAAAGGTGGTGTGGGGGGAGAAACATTAGGGATGTGAATCGTTTTAGGACGATTAAAATTATCGTCCGATAATTTTAATATCGTCTTAAACCGTTATGGAACACAATACAATAGAGATTCTAACGATTTATCGTTATAAATCGTTAGAATCGTGAGCCGGCACACTAAAACCCCCTAAAACCCACCCCCGACCCTTTAAATTAAATCCCCCACCCTCCCGAACCCCCCCCAAATGACTTAAATAACCTGCGGGTCCAGCGGCGGTCCGGAACGGCAGTGGTCCGGAACGGGCTCCTGCTCCTCAATCTTGTTGTCTTCAGCCGGCGCCATTTTCCAAAATGGCGGCGAAAAATGGCGGCGGCCATAGACGAAACACGATTGGACGGCAGGAGGTCCTTCCGGACCCCCGCTGGACTTTTGGCAAGTCTCGTGGGGGTCAGGAGGCCCCCCACAAGCTGGCCAAAAGTTCCTGGAGGTCCAGCGGGGGTCAGGGAGCGATTTCCCGCCGCAAATCGTTTTTGTATGGAAAATGGCGCCGGCAGGAGATCGACTGCAGGAGGTTGTTCAGCGAGGCGCCGGAACCCTCGCTGAACGACCTCCTGCAGTCGATCTCCTGCCGGCGCCATTTTCCATACAAAAACGATTTGCGGCGGGAAATCGCTCCCTGACCCCCGCTGGACCTCCAGGAACTTTTGGCCAGCTTGTGGGGGGCCTCCTGACCCCCACGAGACTTGCCAAAAGTCCAGCGGGGGTCCGGAAGGACCTCCTGCCGTCCAATCGTGTTCGTCTATGGCCGCCGCCATTTTTCGCCGCCATTTTGGAAAATGGCGCCGGCTGAAGACAACAGATTGAGGAGCAGGAGCCCGTTCCGGACCGCTGCCGTTCCGGACCGCCGCTGGACCCGCAGGTTATTTAAGTCATTTGGGGGGGTTCGGGAGGGTGGGGGATTTAATTTAAAGGGTCGGGGGTGGGTTTTAGGAGGTTTTAATGTGCCGGTTTTGCGATTTTTTCGATTTTTCACGATTTTTTCACGATTTTTCACATTATTTTTACCCCCCCAAAACGGCAACAATACGATTCCCTCCCCCTCCCAGCCGAAATCGATCGTTTAAGACGATCGAGGACACGATTCACATCCCTAAGAAACATGTATTTTTTCTTTTTTTTTCAATTTTTTTTCGGGGTCAAAAGAAACACCTCAGTGTAACCAACAAACTGCAAACAACATGGAGACACTGAAACTTCTATGCTGATACATATTATGCATGAAAGATAGGCATATTAACAGCATGACCCCAAGGTGGTATATCAGGGGCAAGGTACGAAGGTAGAGTGGTAGCAGAAAGACCCCTAAGGTGGTACATTGGGGGCATGGTAGGTAGACATCAATAGCAGTAAAATCCCTAAGGCAGTATAAGGGGCATGACACAGACAAATCAGTAACAACATGACCCCTGAGGTGGTACTGTGTGTGTGCTAAGAACTATCGGTGTTCAGAAAACCCTTTTTTCTTCTTTTCTGCATTTGCATGTGATGAGCGCTATTAGTTTTCGGGGGGGGGGGGGGGGGGCCCGTTTTCCATGCGCTATTACCCCTTACAGTATAAGGGGTAATAATAGCGCATCAAAAATACACGGCCAAATGGGGCTAAATGGTGTGCTCAGCCAAGCGCACCGTTCTGTATCGGCCTGACTAATTGTGGAGCCATAGATTTCAATGGACTATAGAAATGAATGGGAAACATGAGGAACATAGAAACATAGAAATGACAGCAGAAGAAGACCAAATGGCCCATCCAGTCTGCCCAGCAAACTTTCTCACTCTTTTTTTTTTTTCATACTTATCTGTTACTCTTGGCCCTTAGTAACCTTTTGGTTCTATTTCCCTTCCACCCCCGCCATTAATGTAGAGAGCAGTGTTGGACCTGCATCTAAGTGAATATCTAGCTTAATTAGTTATGGGTAGTAACCACCGCAATAAGCAAGCTACACCCATGCTTATTTGTTTACCCAGACTATATAATTCAGTCCTTGTTGGTTGTTGTCTGTATATAGGTCCACTTTTCTTCATTCCCCCTACCATTGAAGCAGAGAGCTGGATATGCATTGAAAGTGAAGTATCAGACTTTCTCCCTTGCCGTTGAAGCAGAGAGCTATGCTGGATATGCATTGAAAATAAAGTATCAGACTTCTCCCCTGCCGTTGAAGCAGAGAGCTATGCTGGATATGCATGAAGTATCAGTTATTCTTCTCCCCTGCCGTTGAAGCAGAGAGCTATGCTGGATATGCATTGAAAGTGAAGTATCAGGCTTATTAGGTTTGGGGTAGTAACCGCCGTAACAAATAAGCTACTCCCCTCTTTTTTTGTGAATGGAAATCCTTTTTTCCACATTACTTCTTGCCGTTGAAGCTTAGAGCAATGTTGGAGTCGCATTAACCGAGTGTATGTAAATTGAATAAGGGTATTATCTCCAGGTATTAGCCTTCATTCCCGCGAACCACCCACTCTTCATTCACATCCTCTAGACTTTATGGATCCACAGTGTTTATCCCACGCCTCTTTGAAGTCCTTCACAGTTCTGGTCTTCACCACTTCCTCCGGAAGGGCATTCCAGGCATCCACCACCATCTCCGTGAAGAAATACTTCCTGACATTGGTTTTGAGTCTTCCTCCCTGGAGTTTTAAATCATGACCACTGGTTCTGCTGATTTTTTTCTGACAGAAACGGTTTGTTGTTAACTTTGGATCATTAAAACCTTTCAAGTATCTGAAAGTCTGGATCATATCACCTCTGCTTCTCCTTTCCTCCAGGGTGTACATATTTAGATTCTTCAATCTCTCCTCATAAGACATGCGATGAAGACCATCCGCCTTTTTGGTCACCCTTCTCTGGACCACCTCCATCCTGTCTCTGTCCCTTCGGAGATATGATCTCCAGAACTGAGCACAGTACATAAACAAATAGGATGAATAATATTTGTTTTATTCAAGGTACCTCCTCCATTTGTTTCGTGGGGACAAATTATATGAATTTGTAACTTTGTACCCATTTGTTTCAAATGAATGCATATCCTAATGTATTAATAGGTGTGCAACAGAAGCTTGAACTGTTTTCAGAAGTGACAGGAAGTCAATGTAGCTACTTGAGGGTTTACATGGTAATAGCGACACTGAAGACAGAAAAATGGTGCTGCTGAATTTTGAATAGATGACAGTGGGAGGCCAGTTGCAGTAGTCTAAATAGGAGGTAATCAGAGTGTGAATGAATAATTTGGAAACATGCTCAGAAAGGAAAGGAAAGATTTCAGTGATGTAATAGTGGAAGAACTGACATACTTTAGCAGGATTTTTGATGTGCATAGAGAAGGAGAGAATGGCATCAAAGATGATTCCCAATGTTATAGGCCAAGAGAACTGGGATGATGAGAGACAGAGAAAGAAGGAAGAGAGGAAGCAGGTTTTGTGGGGAAGACAGAAGTTCCTCTTGCCATTTTGTTTAAAGTGGTGGTAGAATGTCAGATATGCATGCTGAAATTTGGGACTGGATTTGTGGTGAAATTTCTGGCGCATAGAGGTAGATCTGGGAAACATCAGCATAAAACTGGTACTGAAAGCAATGGGAGGAAATCAGAGCACAGAGGGAAGAATTATATATTGAAAAGAGAAGAGGGTATAGGACAGAGCCTTGAGATACACCGATCAATATGGGTGGGAATCGTTTACAATGAAATAGAAAATACATATGATATTTCCTATTTCGTTGCATTGTAGGAAAAATGGAAAACAATAGGAAAAAACAAAATTTTGTGTTGCTTTTCCTATCATTTTTGGGAGTGCTGAAAAAAATGCAATCTTAAAAGGAAAAAAAAAACCCACAAAACCACCCCAATCCTTCCCATTTATTCAAAACCTGAGCACCCCCCATTAGCGCCCCCCGCCTATGCTCCCAACCCCCTAGGACTCACCAAAAACACCTGGTGGTCTAGCGGGTGCCCGGGAGCGATTTCCTGCTCTCAGGCCAGCGGCTTCCCTCATTCAAAATGGCGCTAGCCACCCTTTTCCCTTAACTTGTGACAGAGTAGGGGCAATGAACGGGCTGGCCATTTTTCAAAAGGAAGAAAGCATGGCAGGGGAGCCAAAGGAAGGGGAGATGAATGAAATGGGGGCAGAGGCTGTGATATAGAAGAAATGTCACAATTAGTCTTGTCAGTTTTTTCATGGAATAATTCAGCTATACTCTGGACAGAAAGCGAAGGAAGAATGGAAGGCAAAGGAAGTTTGAGGATGGAGGTGAGCATGGCAAAGAGTGGTGGGGGCCAGATAGACATAAAAATCTTGCTTTTATTTATTTTATTTGCACATATTTCTATACCGTCCTTCCACAATAGACCAGAATGGTTTACATAATAAAAATATACATAGTATGCACAATTTGTTGACTTACAATTTACTAACAAGAGAATAAAATAAAAAATAAAATAGGATTGCATCAGCACATAAATTCATTTTTAAAAGTCAAAGCTCACAGATTAATTCTTAAAGCCAACGAAAATATCAATGTTTTCAAGGATTTCTTAAATGCCTTAAGATCTGTTTGAATCCTAAGCGATTCAGGCATTGTGTTCCAAAGTATCGGGCTTGCTAGTGAAATAGCTCTTTCGCGTACTTCACTAAGGTGTGCACTCCATATGGATGGAACATCTGATATTCCTTTTAAGTGTAATAGCAGGCCTGAAGGTAGTAAGCATGAATTTGAAATGAATGAAGTCATCATGGGAATGGGACTTAACCAGACACATTCTGTATAGAGGATAAAGGAACATAGCAAGTGAACTCTGGAGGTGAGCGAAGGTGGGAGTTTGGCATGTTTTAGAGGGTGGCAGAGGGGTGGAACAAGTGTCCAAAGCAGAGGAGAGAACAGTGTTAGAAGAAGAAACTGAATTTACAGATTTGTACAAGGTCTTTGTGAAGTATACATGAAAAGAAATCTTATTTTAGCATTATTTAAAATCCCCTGTATTTATTCCATGCTTTCTTAAATTCAGATACCATTTGTGTCTCTACCTCCTCCACTAGGAGGCTGTTCCATTCATCTACCACCATCTCTGTAATGAAATATTTCCTAAGATTACTCCAAAGTCTACCACCTTTCACCCTCATCCCATAACCCCTTGTTCTAGAACCTCCTTTCTGTGTAAAATGCTAGTCTTCTGTGCAAGGAAACCTTTCAGATATTTAACTGTCTCTATCATATCTCCCCTATCTCACTTTTCCTCTAGGATATACATGTTTAGATCTTTGTCTTCATATGCTTTAGAAAGTAGACCACTGATAATTTTAGTAGGCACCCTCTGGACAGACTCCACCTTTTGAAGGTGCAGTCTCCAGAATTGTATACAATATTCCAAATGAGGGACCCATACAGGGGCAATATCCCCTCCCATTTTCTGCTGACCATTCCTCTCCATATGCAGCCAAGCATCTTTCTGTCTTTTGCTATCTCTTTAGCCACCATGTGGCCACCTTAAGATCATCAGATGCAATCACCCCCAGATTCGCACTTCTTTTGTGCTTAGAGGAATCTCACCTCCAATACTGTACATCTCCCGTGGGCTTTTGCATCCTAAATGCATTACTCTTCATTCTTTAGCATTAAATACTAGCTACCAGTCCTTAGACAATTCCTCAAGCTTTGCTAGATCCCTCCTCATGCTTTCCACACCTTTCTGGCTGTCTACCCTGTTTCAGATTTTGGTATCATTGGCAAAAAGACAAACCTTTCCTGACAATCCTTCTGCTATGTCACTCATGAAAATGTTGAAAAGAACAATCCCAGGATGATCCTGAGACACACCACTAGTAAAGTCTCCCTCGTTTAAGTAAACTCCATTTACTACTACCCTTTGTTGTTTCCCATTCAACCAGTTTCTAATCCAGTCAATCACTTTAGGTTCCATACTAAGGATGCTCAATTTGTCTAATGCTCTCCCTTGATCCAACTCTCTGGTCACCCAAGCAAAGAAATTGATTAGACTCATCTGACAAGATTTACCTCTAGTAAAGTTATGCTGCCTCAGTTCATGCAATCCATTGGATTCCAGAAACTTTGGCAGTGATTCCATTAGTTTGCTAACCACAGAGGTCAGACTATCCAGTCTGTATTTTGCAGCCTTCTCTTTACTTCCACTTTTATGAATAGGAACCACACCTGTCCACTCCAGTCCTTTGGAACTACTCTTGACTCTAAAGAAGCATCAAAAAGGTCAGCCGTTGAAGTTGCCAGGAAATCTCTATGTTACCGCGGTACCCTCATATATATCTCACCGGGACCCAATACCATTATCTACTCATGAACACATTGAGGTAGATTTTAATAGCTATGCTTGTGCAAAAATGGCCATATACACACATGTATGTAGTCCACACAGAAGCAGCATGGATTTTAAAAAGCCACAAAATATGTGCATCAAAAATAAGAGGGCAGAAAAGGGGAGGAGCATGGGCATTACAGGGTAGAGACAACAGTTTCACATGTAACTCCATATTTTAAAACTGGAGACTGCGGCATGCATCGACTTATTATCCCTATACAACTTTACTGCTGCTCCAGATGAGGAGCAAGTCTATAGATTTCTAGTTTTAGGGCTTACAGGACAGGGTGAGGGGTCTGGGTCAACTAGGGGGCTTGCATGATGAAGAACCAAAGGGGTCTGGAAGATCTCAATATTAACTTGGTAAACTGGTGGACTAATTAGAAAAACTGGGTTGTCCATCGCGCGGCCATGTATTAAAATCCGCCTACATACACAAGTAAAAGCCAACAAAGTCCTAGTGAAGACAAATGCGCTAGCTGTCCTCAAATAACCTCTTAAAATTAGGAGCATACTTATGCACGGTTGGTATATTTTAAAACATACGCACGCAAGGGCGCACACGATTTAAAATTAAAGCGTATCTTTGCTGGCGCGACGATGCGTGCCTGTGTGAGTGCATGCCTGTTCATTCTAAAATTAACCAGATTGTTCTGAAAATTGATTGAGGTTTGCCTCAAGGCCAGTCTTATTTGGGTTTGTTTTATGTGGTCCTTCAACAGTGAACACCGAACAGAAATATTTGTTAAGCAATTTTCCTTTTTCTTCATCAGCCTCTACTTATTCTTCCCTTTCACCTCTGAGTCTCACAATGCCACTTTTGCACTTCCTTCTATCACTAACTATCTACAAAAAAGTCTTGTTTCCCCCCCCCCATTTTACCATATTTGCTATTTTTCTTCCATTTGAATTATTACATCCCTGACTACTTTCCCAGCTTCTCCTAACTTTTCCAGATATTGGTGCCTGCCTTCCACTTTCTGTAATTTCTTGTAGTTTATAAATGCTAACCTTTTTTCTATTACCTTTTCAGTTACTTCTTTAGAAAACCATAGTGGCTTCTTTTTCTTCTTTCCTTTATTTACTTTCTTAAGAAGAAGGATACCTTACAAAATCTTCTTTTAGTTCTGACCACTGCTCTTCTATTGCTCCTAGATTTTTCCAACCAGATAATGACTACCTAAGGTACTCCCCATTTTAACAAAATTAGTGTTCCTTGCCTTTGAATGAACCTTAATCTCTTGTGCTCTAATACTGAGCCACACCATCCAGTGATCACTAGATGCCAGATGATCATCCACCACAACATCAGAAATACTGTCCCCATTGGTAAGCCCCAGTATCACCCTCTCCCGTGTGGGTTCTGTTACTTGTTGACAGAACAGTTCTTCTCGCAGAGAATCCAGGATCTCATTGCTTCTAGAAGACACTGCAGCTGGGAGGACCCAATCAATATCCGGCAGATTGAAATCCTCTAACAAAAGCACCTCTCCTTTCAAAAACTTTTTATGAATATCCCCCATTAAATCTCTCTCCATCTCCTCTGTCTGTGATGGCGGTCTGCATTTTTTTTACACAAACATAAATAGATGTTCCATTCCCTTTTTCTAAATTAACCCACAGTGCCTCCTCCTTACCTCGTAAGCCCTGCAGTTTTGTTGCTTTAATATTTTTTATATATATAATGCCATGCCTCCTTCTTTCCTGCCTATCCGGTTCCAGCAAAAAAGTATTGGGCTGCCTGCAGCTCAATTGTAAGAAATTCTTAGAAGTCTGCAAATAATTAATTTAATAAAAGTGTCATTCTGAGAAGGATAAGGATTTTCCAAAGATTCCCCTGATTCATTTGTAACCACAGACCATCTGCTGAGTCATTATTTTATACCTAATCCTTAAAAACTAGCAGATTAGGGAAAGCCCATAAATTTCAGAAATTCTTCTTCCAATCATCCACACAAGACTCGGCGAAGGACTTGTTCATTACTGACCACTGAGGTAAGATGCAATTGCAGAACTCTTGTTTGAATTGAAAAGTTGTGCACCTTTCCCCAGCGTTTACATGCCAGTTGTCTTGTGTATGTAATAGGATCTGAAGAAAAAGAAGCAACATTTAATATACAGCATGAATTATTACTGTTCCCCACTCATCATCTATTATTTCTTTGTATAGCACTAGTGCATATGTCATATAGCACTATAGAAATATTAAGTAGTAGTAGTATTCTAAAACCAGATAGTGCCTCTGTTGCTGAAGTAGCAAGCTGTGGAGCCTCTATATTTCACTGAATCAGAACTTAATTTCTCTTTTCCCATCAAAATGTATTCTATTGTTTACTTCACAATTTCTTTCATTTTTCTTTTGTTTTACAGTTCTGTACCAATATGAAGCAGATCTTCCTGCTTACATTCACTTTGGCCTTGGTTCTTGGTGCAATGGTAAGATAAAACTCACCTTGTTCATTCCATCAAGCCTTTTGTCTCTTTATTTTCCCGAGACTTGTCCTGGGCAGAATACTGAATAAATGTGTAAGGATAGATCAAAGGTGATGCAAATAGGGAAGAGAAGTGGAAGATTTTGAAAAATAAGAAGGCAAGGATTGCTTTTGAGGTGGGGAGTTACCAAAAGAAAGGGTTAAGGGAAGGGGCACACGATGTGGAGACTCTTCTGGGTAATTCTAGTAGTGGCATTTTCAAAGCATGACAGAGGAGGAACTGGAAAAGAGGAGGGCCAAGAAAAACTAGTTCCAAGTATTCATGTGGGAAATGGTAACAAAGTGAGCTGAGATTCTATACAAGCTAACAGGACGGAGGATACAGAGGATGAAAACCTTTGCAGAAATAGGCCTGGATGTGGTGAGAATGAGGGAAGGAAAAGTCAAGGGGACAGCAGGTTAGCCTGAATGCGTGTCAGGAATGATTGTGCTAGTAGCAGTCTTTTACTGATAGAGATGGGAGGAGGATGGAGGAGGGAGGTGAAAATGCTGCAGAGTCCTCGGTTTTCATCGCGTTTAAGCTCTGGTGCAGGGTCAGGCAAGCAGATACAGCAGTCACCTGTTTGAAGGTGACTATTAAAATGGTGGGATTAAATGAGATCACCAAGGAGAGTGAGAGAACAGAAATAAAGGTTCACAAAACAAAAGCATAATATATAAGATGATGCCTTTAAATTGGACTAAAATAACACAGTTCTTGATTGGCTTTCGAGAGCCAGTCCTCTCTTCCTCAGGTCAGTATAGAATGAGCAAACGATGACATTAGCAGTAAATATGAGCTAATCATAGGGTGAAGGAATGCCTTCTAGGATTCGTTTATATTTCCTGCTAATGTCATCTTTAGCTCATTCTATTCTTGACCTGAGAAAGTGTTGGCACTTGAAAGCTAATCAAGAAATGTATTTAGCTAGTCCAATAAAAAGATATATTTTTTGTTTAAATGTTTTAACCTTTATTTCTGTGCATTCAAGTGGACTAACATGGCAACTGCACTGCTTTATCCAAAAGTGAGTGAAGTCAAAGAATAAAAGGATCCAAAATTAACCTCTGGAAAAGAACCAGACTGATGGGAAGGATTTGCCTGGCATCCCGAAAAGTCCTCTAGTTTCTCTAAATTAAATATGCCCATTTTTATTTTATTGCATGTAAGCGTTTAAAAAATGAAAGTTTACCATTTATTTCTAGGACTGTACTCTGTATGTTGCCCTGTGGTTTTCTAGTTTTTGCATGAATGTGTTCTGTTACCTAACTGAAATAGTTTGAGTACTATAGCCCAGACCTTGTTTTAATTATTGCTTTTCCACTGTAGAATATCCAGCTGTATTTCACATCCTATTCCTTAGGTAATTAATGTAAGCAGTCAAAAGCTGTCTGATCTGATCACTGGCACATTATTTCTTATGCCTCAGGTACAAACTTATGGGCCGATACAGTAAAGTCTGCGGGAGAGCGGGATTCGCCCGCTCTCCAGGCGTGTGCTCAGGCCACTCTCCTGTGTGCGCGATTCAGTATGCAAATTAGGCCCGGTGGTAAAAACAGGTAAAAGGAGTTGCTAGGGCACTAGCGCGTCCCTAGCGCCTCCTTTTGGACCGGAGCGGTGATTATCAGCGGGTTTGACAGCTGACGCTCAATTTTGTCAGAGTCGGTTCTCAAGCCCGCTGACAGCCATGGGTTCGGAAACCGGATGCCGGCAAAATTGAGCGTCCGGTTTTCAACCCACGAGCCGCGGGCCGACTTCAAATTTTTTTTTTTTTACTTTTGGTAACTTTCGGGACCTCCGACTTAATATCGCCATGATATTAAGTCGGAGGGTGCACAGAAAAGCAGTTTTACTGCTCTTCTGTGTACTTTCCCGGTGCCCGAAGAAATTAGCGCCTACCTTTGGGTAGGCGCTAATTTCTGAAAGTAAAATGTGTGACTTGGCTGCACATTTTACTTAGTGAATCGCGCGGGAATAACTAATAGGGCCATCAACATGCATTTGCTATTGGGGGGTGGGGGTGTTGGACGCGCATTTTCGGCCCCTTACTGAATAAGGGGTAACGTTAGCGCGTCAAAAACGTGCATCCAATCAAGGGTTAACAGTGCACTCCGTCGGAGCGCACTGTCCTGTATCGGCCCTTTAGATTGTAAGCCCTGTGGGGATAGAGAAATATCTACAGTACCTGAATGTAAACCGATGTGATATCTCAGCTCGAATGTTGGTATATTAAAAAAAAAATATATATATATATATATATATTTGTCTCAGTGGCCAGTTTATTAACAGAAGCATGCTTTACACTTCATAACTTCGGCCAGCATCCTCCCAACCCCCCCCCCCCAAAAAAAAATATCCCTCCTGCTCCTGATTAAGACACGCCAGATACAATTTAAGCATAATAGGAGACAGTTTCTTTTATCATGTAAAAACCAAGTACCATTATAATTAATACAGTTCAATACTCAATAACTTCAAACTATAATAATATAAAATAACAGCTCGTACACAACGAAGAATATGTGCACCCTTTGTAAAATTCAAATCACTTATTACCAAAGAGCCTGATATACTAACATATTTTTTCAATCTTTCATGCCGATGCAATATCGGCGCGCGTTAAACAGGCGCTCATGATTGCGGGCCCGCTCCCTTAATGCATGCTGATCCACCTCTACCAGGCGCCCAATTTAATATTTAAAAATGAAATATTTAATATTTAAATTGGGTGCCGCAGTAAAAAGGAAGCACTAGGAGAAATTGTGTGCCCCTAGCGCATCCTTGGCAGCAGGCGGTCGGGGAGAGGTGGCTGTCAGCCAGTTAGGGAAATTTTAGAGTGTACGTTTTCCTAACCCATGCAGAGCCACAGGTTGGGAAAGAGGATGCTCATTAATTGAGCATCCCTTTTCCTAACCAGACTACTGGCTCCTTTTTTTTTTTTTCATTTTATTGGGGGTCATTTCTAAATTTTTAGTTCCTCCGACTTAATATCGCCACAAATTAAGTTGGAGGAAGTACAGAAAAGCAGTATTTTTTTCTGCTTTTCTGTACACTCTTTGGGATGCTCAAAAATTAACACCTACTCCATGGCAGGCGTTAATTTTTGGAGAATAAAAATGTGCCTGTCGGGCACACATTGTTTTTTTTTTTTCATCGGGGGAGAATAGCTAATAGCCTCATCAACATGAATTTATATGTGATGAGCGCTATTAGCTTTGTGAGGAGTTGGATGCGCATTTTGGACTTGCTAGTAATCCCCTTATAGCATAAGGGGTTGTGGACTCATCCAAAACGCATCTCCAACCATGGGTTAACCAGTGCCCTCGGCTGAGCGCACTGTATTGCATCTGTGCAAGAATTTTTTGAAAGTTATCAAATTATACTCTGTCACCTCTTGCATTTTGCATTTCTGTTTTACAAGGCACTGATGATTTGTCTTGATTTCAGTGAAATTAGATGAAAGAAAATTCAGGTTGTCATCTAATTAAAATAAATTCTTCCATTCAAACTATATTTTCTCTCTTAATCTAGATTATGATGTAATCACTGATATTCTTAGAATGACTCACAGAACTTCCAAAAAATTATAGTGTTGTTTTTATGGATACGATATTTTGGATGATCACAGGGAAAAAAAATGCTTCAAAGACAAAACTAAAATCTTTTACTTACATAACATTTTTGTTGTTTTTACTATTTTATATTTGCTGATTGATCTGCAGGCTGAGAAGAAGCTTGAGAGACGTGCCAGGGCGATAAGTGTAAGTTCCCTTGGAGCCTTGTACAGTTTTTTTGGGTGTTGCAGCTTTCCCATGTTAGTTCCTTTGCTTCTTACCTTAGGAGGAAAGTTGAAGATAGTTTGCTTTGTCTGTTAAAGGACAGAAATGAAAGCTTAGCAAATAAAAATAAAACAAATATATAAGATGATACCTCATAACCTGTGCTAACTTAATACATTAGCCCAATAAAAAGGTATCACCTTATATATTTTTTTGTTTTTATGTAATTTTTTTATTTCTGTTCATTCAAGAGGACTAATCTGGCAGCCAACTACTTTCTGCAAAAGGGAGAAGTGAAATCAGCTTTCACACTCCTTGCAAGCAATATCAGAACTAACAAGAAGAATCTATTACCTTTCATGTTCTCTTTCCTATTCTTATGACTGATTTTCTCTATTGTTTGTTGTAGTTGGAGGTGTTGGTAAGAGAGTCAAAAAAACTGAAGTCATTTATCTATTACAAGGTTCAAATCTCATGCAAACTTGATGCTGATTCCCAGTTTATTAATTCCCCTTCATTTTTGAAAATTCAAAATTCTGAGGTCAATATTCAAAAACCATTAAGACAGATAACTCACAAGTGTGGCATATTCAGCCACTTATCTAGCTAAATTATAGCCGGATAATGACTTATAATTTAGTCAGATTTAAAAAAAAGGGCGTTTCAGGGGGCATTCCAGGGAGGAGTTGAATTACCTGATTAACGTAGCCAAATATTGCATATATCCATCTACATTATACTTCACTTTCAATGCATATCCAGCATAGTTCTCTGCTTCAACAGCAGGGGAGAAGAAAAACTGTTACTTCACACATCCAGCAGAGCTCTCTGCTTAAATGGCAGGGGAGAAGAAAAAGGGTTCGCACTCACAAGCGGGGAGTAGCTGGCTTGTTACGGCGGTTACTACCCCAAACCAAATGTACCTGATACTTCACTCTCGACGCATATCCAGCATGGCTCTCTGCTTCAACGGCATGGGAGAAAGACTGATACATCACGAATTTCCAGCATAGCTCTCTGCTTCAACGCAGGGGAAAAGAAAAACTGATACTTCACGCATATCCAGCATAACTTCAACGGCAGCAGAGGAGAAGAAAAAAGGATTCACACTCCACAAAGCGGGAGTAGCTGGCTTGTTACGGCGGTTACTACCCCAAACCAATGTGCCTGATACTTCACTTTCGATGCATATCCAGCATAGCTCTCTGCTTCAACGGCAGGGGAGAAGAAAAAAACTGATACCTTACGCATATCCAGCATAGCTCCCTGCTTCAACGGCAGGGGAGAAGATAAACAACCAATAAGGGCTGTATAACATAATCTGGGTAAAAACAAATAAGCATGGGTGTAGCTTGCTTATTGCGGCGGTTACTACCCCTACTACCTCTAACTAATCAAGCTAGATATTTCACTTGGATGCAGCTCCATCACCGCTCTCTACATTAATGGCGGGGGGTGGAAGGGAATTAGAACCAAGAGCTAAGAGAAACAGATAAGTATGAGAGAAGAAATGAGGGAAGCTTGCTGGGCAGACTGGATGGGCCAATTTGGTCTTCTTCTGCCGTCATTTCTATGTTTCTATGTTTCATTAGCCGGATAACTTTAGACCTACCACATGTAGGTTATGCTTCCAGTGCAACTTTGACAGAGACTGTACTGGAAGTTGCCAGGAGTGGGTTAAGTTTGGACCCCACTCCCAATAGGGCTTTTACGGGTTCGGGGGGGATGGGGGGAGGGTTCGGGAGTTGGGGGTGGCGGCCAGGTTACTAAGATGGTGGAGGGTGAGGGCCTGGCATAATTCTTACAAATCTGGAGGTGGGGAGGAAGGCCAGCAGCGGGAAAGGCCTATTTGATACATATAGAAGGTGATGCGGGGTGGAGCCTGCAAGGCCGCTATGGCTCCTTTGTAATTTGATGATGGGGGGTGGGAGGAAATTGAGCCACAGGGCCCTGTACTTTCTTTTTTTTTACTGTCCTTACTGGGATATCTTTTAATGATATCTGGATAAGTAGTAAGTTATCCGGCCACACAAGTCTGGATAACTTGGAAACTTAAATGGCTATATATTCAAACATAGCCAGTTAGGTTTTTGAGTTATCTGGTTACATGTAGTTGGATAACTTTAAGCAGGTATAGTCAGCAAGACATTTATCCAGCTGAATACAAGGGCTATTGAAAATGAAAATTACCCTTATGATTTTTTTTTCAGTGAAACACTGACATGAGAATCAGCAGTAGCATCTTGAATAATCTATGGGTGAAATGCTATGGCTAACTTTCCTTTCACTATTTGGACTTGCATGCATATGTCATTTTTATTATATGTATTTTTTTTATATATTTAAGTTTTTAGATTGCCTTTCAGAATATATAGAATGTCCAGAGCAGTTTACAAATAGAAATAACAAAAACAATATAGTAAATAACAGTTAAAACAGTAATTAGAATGTATCATAAAAGTAAAAGAAAATCAAAGCATAGGCATCCTATTCAAGAACTTAATGTACATGAAATAAATAAGATCCAAAAGGTATGCACAGTAACTGAATGATACCCAGCCTGTTATAAATATAAATAACTGCTTTATTTCACAGCCAAATTATTATTATTATATGCTGATGATGTCACAATACTACAGTGCTCTGGGATTGCAGCCTCAGTATTTTCCCATATATATACCAGTTACAACTCCAAAAACTACAACTACACCCACGACCCCAAAGAAAACAACTTGATATTAAACCAATGAGGTAGGTACAATAAGAAACAGCATTATGTTCTACTATGTTTAACTCAGTGGAGTGGATAGATAGTGAGCCGTGGAGGTGACCAGATAAGTTAGCTGGATATACGTATAATATCTGACTAACTTACATTAGATATTCAGTAAAGAAGTTGTGCCACTGAATATAGGACTATCGGAAAGTTAGATGGATAAGTTTGTCTGGATAAGTTAGTTAACTTTACTCTGCTCTGATCACCTCTGGACCACCCTCAAGTTATCTGGATAACTCTATAGCCACATAACCCAGCACCGGTGAATCTGGAAGGATTTTTGAATCCCTAGGATTTGTATGGAGTAAAGAAGGGAGTGGAGAAAGAGAAAGGATACGTTATTGAAGGGGGTATCATATGCCTTGTGATACAGTTTAATTGATGATGTAATCCCAGTGGAAGATGATGGACTTCATTCATCAGCTACCAGTAGAAAGTCCTGGAGTTTACATAAGACCTACTTACTGATTCCCTCTGACCGTGTCTCCAGGCAGACTTCTGCCAGGTCACAATATGGGGAGAAAGTGAGATTGCATGCTTCAGGCCCTAAAGCTGTTTTTTCATCTCACGGGCATTATTTTTCTTTTGAAAATGGAAGGCCACAACGAAGGGATAGGAGGAGCAGTTGTGGGTACATGGAGATCTGTTCTTGCATTGTTGGTCTCCTGCCACTATTACTGCTGTGACCCAAGAGAACTACAAGATAAGTGCATAGAGGAAGCAGATAGAGATAAGACAGGGTTGTGGAAGAAAAATAAAGAGAAAAGGAACTTGGGAGAGATGGGGAAGAGGAACATACTGTTGTGTTTGGGGGTGTTTAGTGTGCCCTTAGGCCTCAGCCCGACCCCAGATGCGTCCAGGACCGAGCCGAGGGTTGACAGCATGCTCCAGCATGGCTGAACACGGTCTTACCCTCTGCCAGGCCTGCAAGCTCCCAGAGCCAACAACATGTGATGTTGGTAGGGGAACGGTCCTCCGACTGTTCCGAGCCCTTTCGGACCTGCCGCTTGAATCGGCATGAAGCAGCAGGCCTGGCCTGAGGTTGAGGGCAGATGGAGGCCTTGACACATAGACAGGATTATGGTGGATGCGAGGGCATCTTGGACAAGTCTGGGTTGATGCGGCGGCATCACAAGCATGACGAGGAACTTGATCCAAACAAGACAAGACATAGGCAGGAGGACATTGGCACTGTCTCTCAGGGCGCCCTACTCAGCCCACCCGCAGGACTGAGTCGCGGACCACCCTGTCCCAGGAGAGCGAGACATGTGCAGGGAAGACTCAGGCAAGAAGGAACTCCAATGACGAAGCCGGTGTCATCCGAAGCTTCCCCCATGGCTGGCAGGAACAGAGGCTCAGGAGCACAGGGACGGAAGTCCACTGCCAGCATCTCCAAAGACGAAGCAGCATTACCGGGAGATCACAGCCGGCATTACGGAAGGCTCAAGAGCACAGGACGAAGATGCAGGGAAGAACATCCTGGACAGGCAGACACCTCAGGACATGGAAGATCATGGCAGAACATCAGGACATGGTCAGGGACCTCAGGCAAGACATCAAGACACGAAGACTTGGTACGAAGGCAGATGAGATGAGGAGCTCCACGAAGAACAGAAGACCTTACAAGGCTCTGGCAGGCGGGAGCCTCCAGAGGGAAGTCAAGCTGATGCAAGGCAAAGACAGAATGAAGTTGAAGTCCTTTTATAGGGCTGCAGACCGGCAACTCCCTGGGAGAAGTTTGGCAGGCCCACACCTAGCTGGCCTTATAACTACGGAGAAGTGCTGCGGGACGGCCCCTAGGGAGAAGGGCGTGGCTCACACCAGGACGTCCATGCAAACACAAGCAGCCTCAGGCAGGCCCCAAGGACATTGAGGCCTCCTAGGCCCTGAGCAAATCCTGGACATTTCGCAGGCGGGACCCTGGCTTGGAGCGGCCTCCAGGAAGAGGTATGGAGCCTCCCGTAGCACCGTTAAAGGAGGCTTCATAACACAGGGGAAAGGAGAAATTTGGAAGAGATGATAGATGGGAACATGAGATGGATTAGAAGGTGAATATGAAAAAGATTATATTAAATAGGGAAATGGAAGAGAGGAAGGTTAAAGTTGAGATGAGGAAGAGGTTGATATGGAAATGAAGAAGCAGTGAAAGGGATATCGAACTGAGGGTGATCACTGCTGATTTCAATCATCCCCTTCACTTCTTTACAACTAGGATACACTGTGCTTATCCATGCTTTCTTGCATTATGTTACTGTTTTTGCCTCTACTACCTCCCATAGAAGGCCATTCAATATATCTACCACTCTTTCTGTGAAGAAATATTTTTGGCTGTTACTCCTGAGTCTATTCCTCATACTATGACAAATAGTTCATCACCTGAAGTCAAAGGAAATAGGGAAAATATGCTTAGATATATGAGTTGGGATGATAGAAAGAAAAATAGGTATGAAAGAGATTGGAGGCCCCAAAAGAGAAGAGTACCTCCACTTTTTTCAACCAACCATTGACCAGGGTTACAGTTGCTCTGGTATGGCAGTGTGGGAATGACTGTATTTTCACAGTCTTTGTATCTATTCAACAGAGTCTTCAGTTTGCAGAGCTGGTAATCTGAAATCTTCATTGAGCATTAAACCGCTCCAAAAATATCCAAGAAGTTGTCTAAAGTTCATTTCTTTGTATTGAAGTTTAATGTAGTCATTAACCAATTGTTTGCAAAGATACAAGCAAGGAAGTGGATGGAACAATATATAATAACATGTCAAAAGCACTGAAAGCATCATGAAATAGTGCACAGTATAAAATGGAAGATCAAGGGGTCTATGTACTAAACCCATGTTAGAAGCAGCATGTAATATGTTCCCAGGCAATCTAATGCAAGTGTTATATCCAGCTTTAATGCAGGATATATGAATCAAATGAAATGTAGAAATGGTGGTGCTAAAATGGCCATGCTAAACTGAACATAGGGAGATCCATATTCAAAAGTCATTTAGACAGATAAGGTAATAGTTATCTGTCTAAATGGGTTTCCCGGCTATATTCAGCTTTTATCCAGCCAAATTATTGCCGGGTAACTAGTTACCCAGCTAGACTTTAGCCGGATAAGAGAGAGGCGTTCCAGGGATGGGCAGGGGGAGTTCTGGGGCAGAGTGGAGTTAGCCACATAAGCTAACTGGCTGACTCCGATATTCCTGAGAAGGTGGGGGTAAGAGTATCCGTAAGAGCTGAAGGTGGCACAGCAACCCCATTACTACCCCCCATAGGGCATTTTTAGGGTCTGGAATACTAGAGAATAGGCAGGACCAGTGCTTCCATTAGGTAATTTAGGTGCTCGTTTAGAACACCAAAATATTAGCAGCAGCAAAATCCTGCCACTGCAAGGCCCAAAGGGGTGCATTGTGCTAGAGCACTGCCACAGGTAGGAGGGAGAATTGTGCTGGAGCTGCTGCCAATATATAAGTAGGAGAAGTGGGTGCCTGACCGAAAGTTTGTCTAGGATGCCAAATATTCTTGCACTGGCCCTGAGATTGGGGGAATTCAAGCCCAGAAGCCTGAATCTTCTCATTTCAGAAAAAAGATGGGAGGAACTCAGGCTCTAAGGTTTTTTCATATTTCATGAAGGGGGAGGAGGGAATATTAGAATCCAGAGGCCTGATCTTGGCATGGGAGATAGGGAGTACCAGATCCCAGATGCCTAATCTTGGCATAGATGTGGGGAATACCTTGTCCCAGATGTCGAATCTTTGCCAAGAGGATACCAGGGCTTAAAGACTCGATAAGCACTAGCTTTCCTAAAGCAGGACTCTTAGAAGGTCTGCAGCATTAATATTGGATACCTCCAACATTTATACCTGATGAGGACATAGTAATCATTTTGATTATTCTCTCATTTGCATGTGTATTAGCATTACCATTGGGAACTCTAGGAATAATGGAAATACACAGATTTTAAGGGATGTATTACAAAGGCATTAACTAACACCAACATTCATCATGAGCTTATTGGCACTCATTCTGTTCTCACAGGGTGTCCAATATGTATTTTGCTGTCTCATTTTACAAGTGTTTAATGTATTGTTTATGGATTATGGATTAAAAAACTATTATTTTTTTCTGTAAATCAACTATTCATTCTCTTCCCCAAGCCACTCTCTTCCTCTTTACCACTACCTTTTCCTTTCCCCTTCAACCATACTTTTCCCTCCACTCTTCTCAAGTTTATCTCTTTCTCTCTCTCTCAATTTCCCTTCCCTGGAAGTCTGCATATTTGTCATCCACTGTCATATACAGCAGCCTTGCCTGCAACAATCTGTGGGAAAGATTCCTTTGGCTGCTATAACAGTGGTTCTGTTCTTCACATCTCTAATCAGGACCTTCAAAAAAGATGTTCTATTTAATTGTAGTGTCCACACCAAAGGCAACCATAATGGTTACAGATAAGTGCTAAAACTGATAATATGCACAATAGGTTAGGAATTTCGTTTTGATTTATCAGAAAAAAACAGCTCAGTTAATAAAGAACTGATTGGCATTTACTATAAATAATACACTAATAAAAGTGATTACATCAAACTATATAACTATATGTCAATAAAATACTTAAGAAGGGATGGGCAAATAATTCCTATTTCTCTTTTTTACAGGAACCAACCCCACAATGAAAATTGGTTTTGTAACCAGATAACTATGCAAACCAAAACAATGGAATATGTATAAATGAATGAAGTTTCTACTTTGAATAAATGCATTACTTTCAGCAGCCAGCTTTCTAGGGGGCATTTCTATACTAAGAAAAAATGTTTGAAGTGAGTCAATCAGAATACCCTTTAGTGTTTCAAAAATTACCAGTGGGACCCTTTGTGATAAAAATCGTGTTAATACCTATGAAACTCATATAAGGGAGCCTATGCACTAAACTTTAACATGCACATTAACAGCCTTTTTTCTCACATGAAAAATAGTGTGATAGGCAATAAAACCTTAGCACCCAGATTAGAAAGGTCAGAAAAAACATTAGCTTCAGCACATTGAAAATTATATCCGTATGTGTAAAAATGAAGGAACATAATTTATAAATGATGCTTTGCTGTCTGGGTGGTAAATGACATGGTATGTTCTTATCACATTCTATTTACCAAGCTATTGTTTGCACGTAATAATTGAACAACAGCATAGGATCAGGGCTCCATTAATAACTAGGAATGTGCAATCATTGAAAGCAAATGTTAATTCTGAAACAAATATGCCCCTTTCATTTCATTTGTGGGCCCTCAAAAATGAGTGGGGCACTTCCCACGAATGAAACATATGTCATTCGTTTCATTCATTTTCATTTCCTTAGATTTGAATGGCTGCATTGTAATGAATAGAGCCATTAAATTCTAATGGAGCTGTGTGAGACTGGTCATGTGGGAGTCTCCATAGCAACCAACCTTGCCTATAACTCATGTGTGAGGTCAGAGAATAACCATGATTTGTTGGCAAGGAAAACAGAATGACAATGTAAGTGAACCTATCAGAGTGAAGCATTTTTCTAAATCAGCGAATCACTCGCTTGTGTATCCGGTGACTGATCCTTATTTCTGAACATGTGTGGACTTTTTCAAAATGCATTTTATCCTTTCATTTGGAGGGAAAGGTGCTTTTGCTCAGCTGTTGTATTGAGCTCTGTGTCCTACAGTGTTCATATCAACAGTGCTGCTGAGTTTCTAGTTGAACATTAGAAACATTTCCAATCTTTTTGGCTACTGTGTTTATCTGCATAGGTTTTATTTTATTTAACATCTTACTATCACGCCCACTGACAAAAGAAGGCTTGGGTTTTTTTTTTTGTTTTTTTTAAATAAATGTCTTCTCCCCTTTGGGGTAAAGGTCATGGCAATGGCTGATTTTGGACTTGTTGCGGTGAACCAGCAGCAGCAATGCTAGTTATGCCATACAGTGCTCAAGTCAGAAAGGATATTTTTTCATTGTCTGGGTCTGTCCAATGTACCAGAGTAGTCAGTGCATCTAAAAAGCAGGCAGTCAACAGTCACAGGTAAAGCCACTTTGTGGATCTTGTAACTGTAGCACTAATGCACACACACACTAGAGCATTGTTCATTTGTGCTGTGTGTGTGCAGTGTACTAGTGTGAAGAGGAAAACAGTACTGTAGTGCATTGTCTCTGAGTGTTGTTCACTCTTTCACACAGTGTGATCACTTCAGTCAGTGTCAATACTACAAAAACACACATATTCACTTCTTTCAAAATAATAAAGATTAAAACATCTATTCTGTCTCATTTAAATCACAGTATTCAGGCACTGACTTGATAAAATCCCAATATATCAGGCAAAGGTAGAGACCAAGGCAAGCCTGCAGTTGATAGAGGATTTTATAGGACATGAGTGAGTCCCCCCAACAAAAATAAAGAGGGATATTTTTTCAAATCCAAAACATCAGGAGATATAGGCATGTCAAGACATAAGAAATTGAAATTTGGGAAAGATATGCTACTACCAGCAGTTTCTCTACCAGACCCTGTTGTGTCGGAGGAGAGGGAAAGGGCAGGCACTAGAAGCTGGGCACCACTAGTGCAATTGGAAGTAGAAGTGCAAATCCTAACTTAAAAAGCACCAGCAGCGCAATCTGTTAGTGCAGAAGAGGCAGTAAAAGCTGTTTTGTCAGCTACTTCCTCTGAATCAGAGATGGGAGAGTTATTAGCTGATGACCCTTTCTTAGGAGGATACTGTGTTAGCATCCACTTCAGGGATGTGCAGGGAAAAAAAAAAGTGTTTTCATTTTTTGGTTCATTTTCAGAAGGTTTTTCTCCCACAAATTGCTTGATTCATTTCATTCATGTGAAAAAAAACAAATTAAGCAATAATAATTAAAAAACCCAAAAAACCCCAAAACAGCAAAAAAAAAAAAAAGAAAAAAAGAAAAGAAAAGCCCCCCCCCCCCCTTTCCCACCCTCCTGGAAAAACATCGGGGCCAGGAACCCTTTTGGCCCTTACTTATCCAGTACAGTGGAAATCCGCCGGCTCAGACTAGGCCAGATACCTTGGACTTGCATAGGCTGAGGGCGCAGCAGGCCCAATGCTGCAGCCCAGCCCAGAGGCCGAGTTCCAACGCCAGAACCTCGGCCAGAACCAGGCCTGATGCTGTGACCCAGAGTCTGGGTCCTGACGTTGAGGCTTTAGCTTAGGCCGGGACCCGAGCTCAGGCCTGATGCTGCAATCTGACCTGGAGGCTGGGTCATGACACTGAGGTGTCATGACCCAGGCCTGATGCCACAACCTGACCTGGCATCAGGTTCTAGTTGTGACATCAGGGCTGGGTCCAAGCCGAGGCCCCAGCATTGGGATCTGGCGTCCAGTTTGAGTCGTGGTGTCAAGCCTGGGCCCAGGCCCCAGCCTAGTCTGAGGCCTAGCCTTGGGACCTGGCCTCCAGGTCAGGTCACAGCATTGGGCCTGCATATGGGCTAAGGATCCATATTGGGAACCAGTCTCCAGTTTGCGTCACAGCATTGGACCTAGGCCCAAGGCCCAGCCTCTGGGTTGGGTCGCAGCATTGAGTCTGGGTCTAGGCTAAGGCCCCAGTGTGGGGACCTGGCCTCTGGGTCGAGTCGCAGCATTGGGCCTAGGTCAGGGCCCTGGCCTAAGCCTTTACCATGTTAGCACCATGTTAGCAACATTGTCAGTCACAAAGAATCATGCAATTGGATTTCTGGCTTTCTCGTCCAGCTGCCAGCCTTCAAGCATTTCTGTAATGACTCCTAAAATATTGGCCGAGGTATGGGCCTTGTCTGCCAGGTGAATGTACAGCAAAGCCCACCTGCGCCCTGATACCCCTTCCCTTATAAAACTGCTGCCTGCCCCTACCTCAGCCAGGTCCCACCAATGTGCCAGCAGAGAGAAGAAGGAATGGGAAGCCTTTGTGGCTGTCCAGTTTTCACTAGTGAAATGTACACTACACCCCTGTGCCTTTGCCAACAGCGCCTGCATGTGACTATGGCAATGCTTGTACAAAATGGGGACGACCTTTCTACTGAAAGTTCCTGCAAGGTTCTATATAATTTGGCACTAACATCTGCAGCAAACACCTGAAAACCACATTCTCCACTATCTGCAGAGGCTGATCATCTGAAGCAATCATCTCATCAATGCTCCTGGTCACCAGTTTGGATGCTGCCTGCCTCATTTTTCGGTTCATTTCTTCCATTGAGGACTATCACTTCTGACATATAGCTGGGGACTGCTGCAGCTGGCCTGCCTCCTGACTGGTAGAAGGAGCCAAATGTCTGGAAGCAGCTTCGGGAACATTCATTCCCTTTTCAAATAGTGTCCTCTGGCTAGCAGAAGGGGGTCTCCTGACTACTGCTTTTACCATTCCCTGCTGCATATTGAAAGTCATGCTGCTTCTTCAGGTGATGCTCCATCCCAGAATTATTTAAATAGCCCAGGTACTTGCCTCGGCTGATCTTCTTCACAATAATTTCATCAAGCAAAGTGTGGGTCCTCCCTCATTTGAAAATGCCTTCAGATCACAGATTTCTTTTATGATCCCTTGTCTCTTTCTGCTTTCTTGGGGATAGATGATGTGGTACTGAAGTGGCAGTGGAGACAGATGGGTCCAGAAAAACTATGGCAGAGGATTCTCTCATTCTCTGTTCCTGCACTGATGCCTACCCTCCCTTACCAACATTAGCTTTTTCCTATCTCTCCTCCTTCACTAAAGTAGGGATGCGGATTTGTTTAAAGCAAAAGTGCAAATTGTGACAAATAAGGCTAATTTCTTTCATTCTGGGGGTCCTGAACTGAATCAGGCCCCCCCCCCCCCCGAATGAAACGAATCTTATTAGTTTGTTTCATTTTAAAGAAATACCTAGACCCGATGCTGGGGCCTTGCCTACAGTATAGGCCGAGACCCAAAGTAGGGGCCGCGGCTTATGCCCTAGGTGAAGCCATGACTTCAGGCCTAGGCTGATTGTGGCATCATGCTCGGGCACAGGCCGAGGCCCAAAGCAAGGACCGTAGCCTAGGCCCCAGGGAGACACCAGGGTCTTGGCGGAGGTCCAAGGTCAGGGCCTTGGCCGAGACCCCTGAAAATTAAAAAAACAAAAAACAAAACATTACCTGATCCATCAGGTATCCATCAAGGCCTAGCACGCCCAACTCCACTGTAAAACATCAAAGCAAAATTGCCCCAAAACAATCCTCACTTCTGGCATAGATGATTGCAAAAACAGCTGAGAAGAAAGACACGCCACTGACACAAGCAAAGGAAATGACAGGTCAAATCTCTGTGACACGTTATCTCGTAGAGACCATCCAGGACATGGTCACAGATGTGCTGGCCTATTGGTCCCACAAATACACCGTCTGGCTAGACCTAACTATTGTGGCTCAGCTTTTTCTCTCTTGCCCACCAATGAGTGCACCAAGTGAAAGAGTATTTTCGATGATAGGGGACATCATGAGCCCTCATAGCTCAAGGCTGTCATCATACTTGATAGAAAAGCTAGTGTTCCTGAAAATCAAACTGCCTTTGCTTTGGTTTCCAGATTTGCCATGCGAGTGGCAAGATGAATGAAAGATGAAAGATGCTTGACTGCCTGCCCCTTCTCAAATGCCAACAATAGGGCCCACATTCAGAACATAAGAACATAAGATATGCCATACTGGGTCAGATCAGGGGTCCATCAAGCCCAGTATCCTGTTTGCAACAGTGGCCAATCCAAGTCACAAGTACCTGGCAAGTAGCCAAACATTAGATAGATCAAAAGCTGCTATTGCTTATTAATTACCATCATAGCAGTTTATGGATTTATTATATAGGAACTTATCCAAACCTTTTTTAAATCCAGTTATACTAACTGCTGTAATCAGATCCTCTAGCAATGAATTCCAGAGCTTAACTATGCGCTGAGAGAAAAATAATTTTCTTTGATTTGTTTTAAATGAGCTACTTGCTAACTTCATGGTGTTCCCTGATCCTTCTATTATCTGAGAGAAAATAACTAATTTACATTAACTTGTTCAAGTCCTTTCATGATTTTGTAGACTTCTATCATATCCCCCCTCAGTTGTCTCTTCTCCAAACTGAACAGCCCTAACTTCTTTAGCCTTTCCTCATAGGGCAGCTGTTCCATGCCCTTATCATTTTGGTTGCTCTTCTCTACACTTTCTCCAGTGTAGCTATATCCTTTTTGAAATGTGGTGACCAGAATTACACACAGTATTCAAGGTGTGGTCTCACCATGGAGCGATACAGAGGCATTATGTCATCCTCCGTTTTATTTTCCATTCCCTTCTTTTTTGATCATCACAGCACACTTGGCCAACGATTTCAATGTATTATCCACTATGACACCTAGATCTTTTTCCTGGGTGGTAACTCCTAAGATAGACCTAACATTGTGTAACTACAGCAAGGGTTATTTTTCCCTATATGCATCACTTTGCACTTGTCCATGTTAAATTTCATTTGCCATTTCGAAGCCCAATCTTCCAGTCTCACAAAGTCCTCCTGCAATTCATCACAATCCGCTTGAGATTTAACTACTCTGCATAATTTTGTGTCATCCCCAAATTTGATCACCTCACTCATACCTCTTTCCAGTAGAGATGTGTTTAGTTTTTGCATGTCGGCTCAGGCGACCCGTGGAAAACTTCGTTTTCCAACGGGTTGGTTTTTTTTTTCTTCGGCGATTTTCTTCAAAAACGAAAAACCCACCCCAACCCTTACAATTTAGTTTATTACAACTCCCACCCTCTGGACCCCCCCCAAAACTTGCCTAAAATCCGTGGTGGTCCAGCGGGGGTCCCGGGAGCGATCTCCCGTGCTCAGGCCATCGGCTGCCAGGAAACAAAATGGTGCCGATGGCCCTTTGCACTTACCATGTGACAGGGGCTACCGGTGCCATTGGTTGGCCCCTGTCACATGGAAGGAGCAATGGATGGCCAGCGCCATCTTGTGCTCCTACCATGTGACAGGGGCTGACCAATGGCACCAGTAGCCCCTGTGACATAGTAAGGGCAAAGGCTATCGGCGCCATTTTGAATACTGGCAGCCGACGGCGCGAGTGCAGGATATGGCTCCAGGACCCCTGCTGGACCCCTGCTGGACCTTTGGCAAGTCAGGAGTCCCCCCCAAGACTTCGTTGAAATTGCCTAATTTGTGATAAATGAATGCACATCTCTACTTTCCAGATCATATATTAAAAAGCACCAGTCCAACTATAAATTTTAAATGCAGTTTATGATCATGCTCGCATATCTTGCTCATTTCCACACAGTCTTAGAAAAGCTCAGGATCTTTCATAATTTCAAATAAACATTGCTGTCCCTAAGGATGCTACATTTTCTGCTTGCATAGGTATTTTAGAAATACTGCATGTTCCTGACACTAACAACACCACAGCTTTGGGTGTGTTATAGCAACCCTTCTCGCTGCATTGCTCTGCTCCAACCATTCCAGTTTAAAAAAATTATTAACCAACACCACTTCTGCCTCCACCTCTCTAAGCCATTCTTGCCACATTATGGTGCTCGTTCACTCCATTGCTCTGTGCATGTGCAGGAACTGGAAAATGCCTTTGGGGGTGAAAACTGCTACCCTTTTTGCTGCGTTGTTCTGCTCCTACCATTCCAGTTCTTAAGATATACCAGCACCACTGCTGCCGCTGCCATTCCAAGCTGGTCTTGGTACCTCAGGGTGCTTCCTCCACTGTTCTAGCTATGTTCAAGGTTTTTGCCAAGCCCCCATCCTCTACAGTACTGGCCCACTTTTCATCTTGCCCTAGCCATACATTGCATTGCAAACTTATTGAAACACTCCTCAGGATTTTAATGCCATTCTTCATTAATGGTACTCGCTTCTTGCCATTTATGGTACTCGCTTCTTGCCATCACTTGCTCTTGCCATGGCTATCCATTGCTCTACACACTTGCTGCACCACTCCATGAACCATAACTGATTTGATGGCCCATTTGCAGTTCCTCTGTACTGTGCACATGGGTACCTATGATGTGCATGGTTAACTCTATAATACAAGCATATGTTACTGGACTGGTTGTCCACCAGTGCATCCATACTTTGACAGGGAGAGGCATCTCCCTCTACGGTTGTCTATATGCTTCAAAGGTATAACTACCACCTTACAATTGAGATTGCCTTTGACATATATATTCCATTCAAGTTTTTTGACTGGGGTGTTTTCAATGCATTGATATTTTCATACTGATACCCTGTTAGTAGAGATCAGTGGCATAACCATGTGTGGACCTATGTGGTAGGCTACTGCCAATGGTCTCCATGAATGCAAGCTAGAGTCACCATATGTTCATAGTCACTCTGGGTTTGCTTAACTATCTCCCTCTGGATAAGGGTTTTTACAATTCCGGAATTGACTAGTGCCTGTATAAAGAAACCATCCAGTTCAATTGGGACCACAAAAATACTAAATCCAAGGTGAGGCATATCAACAAAGTTACAAACTTGGGGTGTTATTAAGTTGGCACTCATAGCTTCTTCTTCGCTCCAGAGACAATCCCTGGTGAAATGGCTTCTTTCTCCAAAATGGAAGCATGGTGGTAGACCTATGTCATTGTACCATAGGTTTACTTATCCTGGTACCTGCTTTACGGATTCTCAAAAATGGTCACAAAGATGCTGGATTGGATCTGATTTAAAGGACAGTGGTGTGTGTATTACTCTGCAGAGCAGGGGAAAGAAAACCAAAAACACTTATCTCCTCTGTGACCATCTAATTGCCATCCCCAAAGTAGAACTTCATCATTCCTTTTAGACACTATTCAGAATGTTCCTTCTCTATGCATTCATGCCACATTCTGGTATTTATAAATATATGCTCCAGCCTGTTAAAATTGTATTTCATTTCTGGGGTTCCAGAAGTAAACATTAGCAGTAATCACTAAACAATAGATAAGTCACCGGTTCCTAAATAGCAGAAATACTGACAGGCAGCCTTGGTTAAATAAGTCTAAATCTTATAGCAGCACAGCGAATTAGAATTTTAAAAGCTCTAGTAATCAATGGGGGTAGTACCCAAAAAATGTTCTTTTCATTTTTGAATTGTTTTGAGGGTGGGCCATTTCGGATCCATTCCCAAATTACTTTTTTATTTTCGTAGCCCGGAGAGGATAAGCTGCAACTAGAGACTTGTGAAATGGACATTCCAGGAAATTGTATTCTGGGGCTAATCAGGGTGGGTTGCCCAGAGAGCCAAGAGGGCTTGAGGTGGTATAAGAAAGCCACATCTAAAAACCCAAAAGGTTGGGGGAAGGGCACATCGGTAGAAGAGGAAGCTACCTTAGATAACAAGAACCCCCAGCAGCTAAAGGGCAAGGCATTCCCTGGGTTAGAACCCCAATACCCTAAGACAGGTGGGGGTCAGATTGGGAAAGAGGTTCTCCCAGGTTGAGACAGGACCCAAGGGTAAGCCTTCAGGGGTCCTACTGTGGGACATAACCCTGATAGGAGCAGACACTCAAGTGGATAAGATTGAGCTGAGGGGGAGGTTATGTGGCAGAGTGCACTATAGAAACCCTCAGAACATCTTAAAAGACCGGTCCTAGCTGCCTGGCCCTGGTCCACCTTGACACAGGGCGTTCTGGGTGCAGGGTGTCTCCTCTGAGCAGGAATAAAGTGTAGGCTCAGGAGAGAGCAAGGGAGGCCTTGGGAAGATGAGGAGAATGCAGCTCCATTTAAATATTGTTTGGTTGATCTGTTTTGATAAGACGTATTGCTGAGCTAAGCTGCCTATATGTATGATTTGACTGTATATAATAAAAGTGTGCAAGAGAAAACTGGAGTCCAGACTGTAATCTGTCCTCCAGCCAGCCATAGAATGCTCATGCTGTGTGACAGTGGGTTTGTGTATAAACTCCGCCCAAAATATGTGCTGGCTGTCTTTTGATTGGCCACAGGAGTGCAGCAAGATGCATTGTGGCTGAAGGTTCTCTGAGTAAAATTTTACAATGGAATCTTCTGTTCATGATCTTCATTTTTCAGACCAATACTGGTTATTAGTAGGGATGTGCAGAAGAAAAAAATGTTTCAGTGCATTCATTCATTTTGTTGGGGCCCAAATTAATTTCATTAGTTTCAAAATTAAAAAAATATATATCATTTATTTGTTTCATTAATTTATTTGTTTGCCATTAAAAGCAATGGGGGAGCTTCACAGTCTATGCTGGGCTCCAGAATACTGATTTTCTTATCAATTCTAATGAAACTTGGAAGAAATCATGAGAAGGGGAAAACAGCTATAGCGTAGTTAGACTGTGGCAAAGTGGTACCAAAGGTTGCATATATAGTAGCCTAAGGCTCCGCAAAGGGACAAAAGGGTGCCAGCATTGGCAGGAGTTCTCCAAAGCACATTGAGAGGAGCAAAGAAGCAGCCAGAGGAGGAAGAACACCCCAAGGTGGAAAAAGAGGACGCCAGCTATAGTGACATGAACACTTGATGGCATCATTTATTTATTTATTTATTTAACATTTTTTATATACCGAAATTCTAGCAACCATGTTGCTAATCATTTCGGTTTACATATAACATTGGAGTGACTTAACATGCGAGTCTTACATGGAACAGGAAAATGAACTTGGAGAAAATTGAATAAATACTAATAACAAATAACATTAAAACAACAACAGTAGTAATAGACATGTTATATACAGGCGATTAAAATGAATCAGTTATGAATAAGATATCTGCAAAATAGACAAGAGGGATTGGAAAATTAATTCTTTAGTTGTTGAGCTAAGAGGTATTATATGGCATAGACCTGGAGGGGGATTTGTGGATAGTACTCAATCGTAGGCTTGAGAGAAAAGCCAAGTTTTAAGTCTTTTTTTAAAAGTGAGGGGGCATTGTTCAAGCCTAAGATCCGATGGTAGAGAGTTCCAGTGGATCGGACCTGCAGTGGAGAAGGCTCTTTTGTTTGACGAAATTTTGAGTGGAGGGGTTTTCAGAGAGCCTTTTTGCGCAGTTCTCAGTGGACGGGAGGAAGTATGTAGCTGGAATGGGATCCTGAGGTCTAGGTATGAGGCTTTGTAAATGGATTTATGAATGGATGAAAGGGTTTTGTAGGTGATTCTGTGTTTTATAGGGAGCCAATGGAGATTTTTTAATATTGGTGTTATGTGGTCCCTTTTTTTTGCATCATGAGAGGGAAAGTGGCACCAAAAGTGGCATCAGTACCCTAAGGCACCATGAAGGGGGAACGAAGCAGAAAACATGGCAGAAAACATCCCAAGGTACTGATAAAGGCACCAAGAATTAGAAAGACTGGTATCAAGATTTCAGAAGCATAGGAGAGGTGCAAACCGCACAGCAGCATCCCAGAGTGGCAAGAAAACCTCAAGGTATAAGAGCTGGAGTAGGCCAGGAAGGCACAGTGGCAGAAAGAAGTTAAGGACCCCAAGGTGTAAAATCTGTGCTTAGCAGCAAGACCAAGTGGCACAAGGATCCAAAGGTGTAGGATGAGGGGCATAGAATTAAGGCAGCGTGGAATGGGAGACATCAGTCACTCCATTGAAAAAATGACTATCTCCACCAGTGGCGTAGTCAGAACTGATTTTTTGGCTGGGCCCCAAGGTTAACATGGGTGGGCACTAGGCATACAGGTCTGAGGCATGTAGTTATACTTTTATTGATAAATAATACCTTAGAGCTCCCCTGACAACAGATTTTAAATAGTGTGCTACATCTGTGCTACTTTTAATATTTTAAACTCAATGACTCATATCATTGCCTCCTAGGGTTGGTTTGAATTCAACAGCATCAGCATTTAGGAATGTGTGTGTGTGTGTGTGTGTGTGTGTGTATGTGTGTGTGCACACGCTAGTTGGCAGTTAACTGTCATTTGAAAAATAATCCCAAACATCACACTGTTATATAGATATAAGCCTCTATTCAGAAAGTGTGCTGTGTTAACATGTCAAAACACATTATTAGTGAATAGGTATCACTGAAAATAATGGGGCCTGCACTAAATAGACCATGTTAACACAACGCACTTTGGGCCAGATTTAGTTACGCCCGATTTTATAATATGCGCACGCAGCCGCGCGAATGTTATAAAATCCGGGATCGGCGCACGCAAGGGGGTGTACACTTGTGCACTTTGCGCACGCCGAGCCCTAGGGGAGCTCCGATGGCTTTCCCCGTTCCCTCCGCCCCAGCCCTACCTAAACCCCCCCTCACCTTTGTTAAAGAAGTTGCGCCTGCCTCCGGAAGCCTCTGCCCATGACCCCACCCGCCGCCCCGCCCCTTTTTTCAAGCCCCGGAACATACGCGCGTCCTGGGGCTTGCGCGCATCGCCAGGCCTATGCAAAATAGGCTCGGCATGCGTAACCCCCATGCACACGTAAATCCAGCTGGATATACGCGAGCAGGGCTTTTAAAATCTGGCCCTTTCTGAATAGGGAGCTCTAGTATTTGCTGTGAATTTTACCTGTTTGTGCCCCTAGAGATATACAAAATAGCTAAAACTCTTGAAAGGGGAAAAAAAGTTATGAAAAGTTTGAGAACCATTTCCCTAGAAAATGCACTCATCCTATTGGCAGGAGCAGCTTGGAAAATAGAACTGACTGGACTGCTACAGAATCATGCTAACAGATTGCCTCTCCTCGGTTGCACTGGCAAAACACAGTCAGATCCTCAAACACAGAATAAGTGACCACAAATATAAATATATAAACAAAAGCTAAACTGGAAACTCCAAGAAGCAACACTTCCTACAGTACAACACCAGAGAAAAAATATGCATTTCCTCCTGTATTGTGCAAAAAGGAAGGTATCAGCGATGCACATTTCCCCAAAACTGACAGAAAAATGAAAAACTTCCCACAGAAGAATGAGCAGGATATACTCCTGGAAGAACATAACATTCACTTATATACCCCCCTTCTTCACACCAAAGGAGACCCAAGGCAGTTTACAACAAGAATATAGTAGGGATGTGAATCGTTTTTTGACGATTTAAAATATCGTCCGATATATTTTAAATCATCAAAAATCGTTAGGGCCACGATACAATACCAATTCCCCCGATTTATCGTCAAAAAATCGTAAATCGGGGGAAGGGGGGAGGGCAGGAAAACCGGCACACTAAAACACCCTAAAACCCACCCCCGACCCTTTAAATTAAATCCCCCACCCTCCCGAACCCCCCCCAAATGCCTTAAATTACCTGGGGATCCAGCGGCACACTAAAACACGGCACACTAAAATACGGCACACTAAAACCCCCTAAAACCCACGCCGACCCTTTAAATTAAATCCCCCACCCTCCCGAACCCCCCCCCCCAAATGCCTTAAATTACCTGGGGGTCCGTAGCCTTAAATTACCTCCGTAGCGGCGGTCTGTAGCTAAATCGGGGGAAGGGGGAGAGCAGGAAAAGCGGCACACTAAATCGTGTAGTCTTCAGCCGGCGCCATTTTGCAAAATGGCCGCCGCAAAATGGCGGCGGCCATAGACCAAAACGATTCGACGCAGGAGGTCGTTCCGGACCCCCGCTGGACTTTTGGCAAGTCTTGTGGGGGTCAGGAGGCCCCCCCAAGCTGGCCAAAAGTTCCTGGGGGTCCAGCGTGGGTCCGGGAGCGATTTCCTGCCGCGAATCGTTTTCCGTACGGAAAATGGCGCCGGCAGGAGATCGACTGCAGGAGGTCATTCAGTGGGGGTCCAGAACCCTCGCTGAATGACCTCCTGCAGTCGATCTCCTGCCGGCGCCATTTTCCGTACGGAAAACGATTCGCGGCAGGAAATCACTCCCGGACCCCCGCTGGACCCCCAGGAACTTTTGGCCAGCTTGGGGGGGCCTCCTGACCCCCACAAGACTTGCCAAAAGTCCAGCGGGGGTCCGGAACGACCTCCTGCGTCGAATCGTTTTGGTCTATGGCCGCCGCCATTTTGCGGCGGCCATTTTGCAAAATGGCGCCGGCTGAAGACTACACGATTTAGTGTGCCGCTTTTCCTGCTCTCCCCCTTCCCCCGATTTAGCTATGGACCGCCGCTACGGAGGTAATTTAAGGCTACGGACCCCCAGGTAATTTAAGGCATTTGGGGAGGGGGGTTTGGGAGGGTGGGGGATTTAATTTAAAGGGTCGGGGTGGGTTTTAGGGGGTTTTAGTGTGCCGTGTTTTAGTGTGCCGCTGGACCCCCAGGTAATTTAAGGCATTTGGGGGGGGGGGGGTTTGGGAGGGTGGGGGATTTAATTTAAAGGGTCGGGGTGGGTTTTAGGGGGTTTTAGTGTGCCGGCTCACGATTTTAACGATTTTCATGATACTTTACACACCCAAGCGGCAACAATACGATTCCCTCCCCCTCCCAGCCGAAATCGATCGTTAAGACGATCGAGGACACGATTCACATCTCTAGAATATAGTGCAATAATAAGCATAAAATATTCAAAAATACATCAGCTGAAAATAATGCAACAAAATGCTATCTTTATTCCAAAAGCGCATCCATCCTCTACTACAAAAGAAAACAAAACAGGAAAAACAGCAGTTTTAGCAACAAAATATGCTGTATCCTAGAGGGACAAAATGGGCCATCTTTGAGAATCGATCTATTGTTACCCATATGACAGTATGGCCCTTAGATGGTGGCAAGTTCACGATGAAATCCATAGACAGGTGGGTCCACGGTTCCTCGGGAGCTGGAAGTAGTTGAGACAAACCCCATGGCTGACTGACTGGCGTTTTTTGCTGAGCACAAGTGTTACAGGATCTGACTTATGCTTTAGCATCAGAGACCATAGTGGGCACCAGAAGAACCACTGGAGCAGCGCCAAGGTTCTATTGGATATCCTCGTTGTAGGAACCTTTGCGCCATATTTTGTACAACGAGGATATCCAGTCTCAAAAAAGCTTTTCGCAGAGCATTGTATTCAAATAGGGAATATCTATTCTTGCTCAAAAACCAGGAGGATTTGAACCTGCAGACTATGGTGTTGCAACACACATTAGCAGCTCCTGCTATCAGCAGAGCCATCAGACAACATTGGAGAATCTTGCAAGAAATACACCCTCAATTACAAGACCCCATCCGGATAGCCTATTCAAGAGGTCAAAATATTAAAGATCGGGTTGTACACTCTAGCCTATACAATCCACCGGTAGTGGTGGCAAATACAACATGCAGGGGAAACTGCTCTTTTTGTCCACAAAAAGCACCAATAACTTCCATTCAGACATCCATGGGCAGAGTTGAATCCTTGCCTGAATCCAGTTGTAATACCTCATATGTAGTATACGCAATCTTTTGCCCATGTCCACTTACTTATGTAGGCACGACTAAACTTCCAATTCGATACAGACTCACAGAACATAAATGTTGTTTAAAAATGGGCAGAACAGGTGAACCACTAGTACAACATTGCAAAGATACCAATCACGTGTATGATTTGCGCTGGACTATATTAGAAATCATTACAGAACACTGGAGAAGGGGTAACAGAATTAAAAGACTTCATCAATCAGAACAAAATTGGATATTCCAATTACAGACATTGGCACCTCATAGACTCAATAAAGACATCGAGTGGATCCATTTCATGTAAAAATTTATTCTTCAGGTTTGTCAATCAAACACAGGTTCGTTCAACCACACACAGGTGAGGCATGACAAACTACATATAAGCAGGTTGAGGTAGCAGTTGACTCACGCAGACGCCAGAATAAGGACACGGCGTGAAGTCTGGGTGAGTTAAAAATTTGTGTAAAAATGAAGCCCCTGGGATGCTCATATTTATTTGCTCAGTGTGAAGTTACAGTGTGTCTTATTTGTAACAAATTGCCTTTTAGAAAATTTTGACATACATGTGGAGTAAGAAAACTACTATTTCTAAGTATATTCACAGTCCCTGAAGCAGCACATACTGCGAAACGTATGTTGGACCTCAGTACACGGACATCGGTACACAGTGCGGTGGCGCTAGACGAATGCCGTAGCGCGGTGGCGCTGCCAAACAACAAATGGGACAGACCCATGCGGCAGAAAGAGGACCCTCCGTGAACAACACGGCAGCACCGAACCATAGATCTGTGCGGCGGCGTGACAGTGCGGCGGCACTAGACACAGTGCGGCAAAATCAAAATGCCGAAGAAGCAGGCAATCTACTCGCTGAGACACGGGGGTTGAAGATATTGGTCTCATAACAGCGAGACTCCACTTCACTAAGGGAAGTATCTTTCCACATATTACTAAAACATTGAAAAAAACGAAAAAAAAACAAAAAAAACAAAAAACAAAGAATTTTACAAGAATGTTTTAAAGGATGTTGGACCAATGATTAAAAAAGACCCAAAAGTGGCTGAAAATACAAGCATTTAATGCGTGCAGTCCACGGGTGGAATGACGGTCCCTAACAAGTTATACAAAAAAAACAAACCCAACAATATATTTAGTTGAAATACACACATAAAATTTGAAAGCATTTATTGTACAATGTGTTAGTAATAGTGTTCACATAGTCGTCGTATTTTTGAGGATATTTTTGGTAATTGAAATCTCCCATTATTACTGCACTACCTCTTTGGTTAGCTTCCCTAATGTCCATCTTATGATTTTGGCCAGGTGGATGGTAATATATTCCTATCACTATACCCTTCCCCAACTATTTATTTTATTTATTTAGAAACTTTTATATACCGGTATTAGTGGGGACATCATACCGGTTTACATTTGAACAAAAGGCTTGAAAATACATATTAACAGGGAAAAGGAACTGGGAGAAAGGGATTAACCAACTACAAGGAATTTCCATAAAGATTTGATTGTGCATTTAGTCTCATGCAGGATCTTTATCCTGTTGGACTCTATGCCTTCCCGGACATAAAGTGCCATCCCACCACCAAGTTGCTCCTCATTATCATTGCGAAATAATTTGTACCCTGGTATAGCACTGTTCCATTGGTTATCCTCCTTCCACCATGTCTCTGAGATGCCAGTTAAGTCTATGTCATCGTTCACTGCTATACACTCTTAACTCTCCCATCTTACTTCTCAGACTTCTGGCATTAGCATACAAACATTTCAAAGTGTTTTTTGTTTGTATTAACATTCTGTTTTTCAGTTGTCAGGGATAATTTGGAATCTTTTAGCAGGTGATTCTTTACTTATAGGCAAATGATGTACTTTTCTTATTATTGGAACCTCTCTGTTGGGATGTCCTAACTCTAATGCTTCATTAATATCCTTCGCAGATATCTCCCTCCAAACCATGCACTGCTGAGGGACTGTCATCTTTCCATAGACTGTCATCTTTCCCCAGATAGAGCAGTTTAAAAGCTGCTCTATCTCCTTTTTAAGGTTAGCACCAGCAGCCTGGTTCCACCCTGATTAAGGTGGAGCCCATCCCTTCGGAAAAGACTCCCCCTTCCCCAAAAGGTTCCCCTGTTCCTTACAAAACTGAATTCCTCTTCCTTGCACCATCATCTCATCTATGCATTGAAACTCCGGAGCTCTGCCTGCCCCTGGGGCCCTGTGCGGGGAACAGGGGACATTTCAGATAATGCTACTCTGGAGGTTTTGTTGTTCAACTTTCTACCTAAGAGCCTAAATTGGCTTCCGGAACCTCCCTCCCACATTTTCCTATGACACTGGTGCCCACATGTACCATGACAGCTGGCTCCTCCCCAGCACTGTCTAAAATCCTATCTAGGTGACGCATGAGGACCACCATCTTCACACCAGATAGGCAAGTTACCAGGTGGTCCTGATGTCCACCAGCCATCCAGCTAGCTACATTTCTAATAATTGAACTATGTCGGCCGACCTAACCCTTCTGTCCTGGGCAGTAGCCCTGGGAGATACATCCTCTGTGTAAGAGGACAATGCATCACCTGGAGAGCAGGTCCTTGCTACAGGATCATCTCCTGCCGTACCAGGTTGATACTCTCTGACCAGGAGATCTTTATCTTCCAAGGCAACACCAGGGCTGCCACACTGGAGTTGGGATTTGGCTACTGTGTCCCTGAAGGTCTATACACCTCATGTCTGCCTCAGCTCCTCCAGGTCAGCCACTTTAGCCTCCAGAGATTGGACTTGTTCTCTGAGAGACAGCAGCTCCTTGCACTGTGTGCACACATACAGCTTCTCACCAGTGGGTAAAAAATCATACATGTGACACTCAATGCAAAAGACTGGAAGGCCCCTCTCTTGCTTCTGGACTGCTGCCTTCATCTTAATTTTGTTCAGATCCTAATTAATAAGTTTAGATTGCTATGTGAGTAGGGATACGTACAATTTGACTCTTAAATTTATTAGTGTATTCACTATTTTATCCACTTAAAACTGTGTAAAGTTCATAATGTGCATAAATTTAGTTGACAAAAGAATGTGCTCTGGGGAGTTTACAGGGCCCTCTTCTGAATAGGCATGTGTAATTTAAATATTTAAATAGTATACCAGGAATGACTAAAGTTATGCAAGTATATTTACCTGCATATTGGGTTGTTCTGTGTGTGTTTAAAAGTAGAAGCATAACTTTGGAGTTAGATGTACTAAGGAAAATTTACACATTGATATTTGTAAAGAGGAAAATCTGTAATTTTAGAAATTTCTTTCTGGGGAGCAGTAGAAAGGTTATAGAATAAATTTCATGAATAAATCACTTTCTTAAGGTGATGGGAACACAGTTACACAATAGACGTAGCACAGTCAATAATTCTGCATTAGCTAAGAGGCGTGAGCGCAGAGCAGACAGTGACAGAAATCCAATATAATTCCACTTCTTAAGTGAAGTGCTGAGAACTGATGGGTGATTTGTACATCAACAGTAGCAAAGAGCCCTGCAAACCATAAAAGCTTATCTGATTTAGGCTTGTAAGAAAGAAATAGGCTTAGACATTGATTTGGTTCCCAATACACTGCAAAGTTAGTCATAAACCAGAAATAAAATAAAAGATATAGATTACACAGAGGTCAGTTAGAGGTTATTAATGACATGCATAATTTGGGAGGTTTTGAAATTTTCCAGAAGATATTTCCAAGGCCCTGAAAAAAGAATACGTCCAGCACACAGGAGGTGGGCACTGCCTAAAATTCTTCATTATTTGGCTCTTTCACCTCCATTCTTGCCCTGCTATCAATTAGTGATTCACCCCCAAGCCCGCAATCCAATTAGCCTGACCTCCCATGTTCCTGAATAGCTCTCATTCTACCCTATAAATAGGGGTGTGCATTCGTTTTCGCCGTATTGGCGATCCGCAACGTATACTGCACTATTTGTAGTATTCGTGGGGAAGCGAAACGTATAGCGATTCCCCACGAATACACGAATATTCGCCGAATTATACAGCCACCTAAATAAAAATTTAAACAAACCCCCCACCCTCCTGAACACCCCCCCCAAGACTTACCAAAACTCCCTGGTGGTCCAGTGGGGGGTCCGGGAGCCATCCCCTACACTCACACCCTCGGTGCCGGTTTCATCACAGGCCGATAGCCTTTGTCACAGGGACTACCGGTGCCATTGGTCAACCCCTGTCACATGGCCATTGGCGCCATCTTGTGCTCCTACCATGTGACAGGTGCTGACCAATGGCACCGGTAGCCCCTGTGACATAGTATGGGCAAAGGCTATCGGCGCCATTTTGAGTACTGGCATCAGACGGCTGGAGTGCAGGAGGTCGCACCGGGACCCCCGTTGGACCCCCGAGGACTTTTGGCCAGCTTGGGGGGCCTCCTGACCCCCACAAGACTTGGCAAAAGTCCAGCGGGGGGTCCGGGAGTGACCTCCTGCACGCCGGCAGTCCGATGCAAATACTCAAAATGGCGCCGATCGCCTTTGCCCTCACTATGTCACCGTCGGTACTTGTGACATAGTGAGGGCAAAGGCGATCGGCGCCATTTTGAATATTGGCAGCAGATCGCCAAGGTTATTCCTAGGTTATCAAAGATTTATTATTTTACAAAAAAAACTGTGAGAAGTCATAACCAGAAAAATGATAATGTTGTTAATGTGGAAGGAATGCCTAGTTTGGGTATTACAACATTCCTAGAAGAGTCAGTTGACTTAATAGATAATAGGGCAACTTTATTTGTGTCTTTTATTGCAGAGCAAGATAAGGATATACTACTTAGGAAATTTTTCTAGAAATGTTCCTTTTTGTGGACATCAAGTCCAAATCTTCCTCGATGTCGCCCGTGCCACTCAGGCAAGAAGAAAATATTTCTTATCTTTGAAAACTCGAGTTCTGGCATTGGGAGCGACTTTCTTTCTTAGATTTCCATGTTCTTATCAGGGGAAAAGATTTGGATTTAATGACCCATTACATTTAGAAACATTTCTGAATGATAAAAATCAGTCTAAGAACTTAGAGACATACGTCTAATAAAAATATAACTCTGTTCTCCTTCCAACAACTGTTATCAATGGAACTCAGGAGTGTACGAGCTCCAATTGATAAAATATATATATGAAATTTATTCATATATTTTTTTCTTGTTAAAATCCCCCAATTATGGATATGTCAAACAATATAGTTTTATTGTTAATGAAATATCGGTGTTATGTTTGAGCATTGAGACATAATTCTTGTTTTTCATGATTGTAATTAATGAAGAAAATTAATAAAGTTTAAATTAAAAAAAAACTCATGGAGCTGAGTAAGGACAATTTTCTTGGTAATCTTGGTCAGCACTGAGAGGGAAGAGATGGGACAATAATTTCCAGGGTTAGTAGCATCTAAAGTGGCCTTTTTCAAAAGTGGATGCACTACGGCTGTTTTAAGCTTAGAAGGAACTAAACCTTCATATAGAGGGGCATTTACTAGCTTGAGGATATGTCTTCAATTCAGAATGTAGCACCTTCAGCAATGCAGTAGAATATGTATTGAAACTGCAAAAACTACCCTTCATGTGATTGAGGATTGTAAATACCTCCAGAGAAGAACCAAGATATTGAAGATGATGAGATTGTGGCACATGTTCTGGAAACCGTAGGAGAAAAGAATCCACCACTTTAGAAATCTTATTAAAAAGGCAGCAAAAGATTTACACCTAGACTGTGGGGCCAAAAGCAAACCACAAGTGAGGGATGTGACCAAGGAATGGACAGTTCTGAAAATCTCCCGTGGACAAGAAGCAGATTTAGCAAACTGAGAAGAGAACTAGGCCTGCTTAGCACAATCTATCTATAGCAACTGTGTAAGCTCCTAAATGGGAATGATAGAACTTATAATTTGAATCAGATTTATTCTTCCACCAACGGTGCTGAATTGCCCAGAGAACTCACTTCATGTCTCTCAGAGTAAGGGAATACCATGGGCAACTTTTGTGCTGGTGAACCACTAAAGATATCATGGACGCTAGAAGGTCTAAAGCAGTGGTTCTCAACCTTTTTCCCATCGTGACACACCTGACAGGCCACGCTCGCATGTGTGACATACTGCTCATTACAATTCACTGCGGAAATAAAAAGTAAAGGTCCGGTAATACTTTTTATTTTTTAAATTGACAGGGAAAAGATACGTATTCTGTCTGAACAGAAATTGCATAAATAGTAAACATCCCACACCAACACAGCACCAATTTCCAGCACTTAAACAGTAACCACCTTACCTAAGAAAAGACAACATTGAAAATATTACACCAGGCCGTAAGACACCAATACACCTCCTATTAGGAAAACGGACCAAGTCAGGCTGCTATGGAGCCCTACATAGAAACTACACGCCAGCAGAAAACCTCACCTAAATCACATGTGCTGACCCTCACCTAACAAAGAATAAAAAGACCAAAATGCATAACTAGAAGCATGCAGTTAAAAACTGAATTGGAAACTGCAACAAGCCAGAGTCTCTGTATGCGTGTAATAAAGGCAAAAAGAAACATCACCCGTCCTTATAAAACAAATCAAGAAATATAAAATCAGTAGCAGTAAAACCATACTAACAAAAAGAACAGATTATTTCGAAACAGCTGATGAGTGGAATATCCAATAATTAAAAACTCATATAAACATTTTTTATATACCAATAAAATATTTCAAAATAGCAGACACAAAGACCCAGTAATGAAAGATAAGGATACAAAAATTGTTTTCCTCTGCATACCTGGGAAAGTTTGATATCCAGGTGTCCTGAGATTGTTTTGAATTAGCAGGAGGAGGAGTGGTTTGCTTGGAACTTTCTCCTCTCTCTCAGTTACATACCAGCGCTCTCTCTCACACTGGCTCTCAATTACACACCTATACATACATGGTCTCTCTTTCTTTCACTTTCACACAGGCTCTCAATCACATACGGACATGCTCCCTCACCTAAACCAGCTCTCAATCACACACAGACTCACATGCTCTCTCTTACATATACACACAGGCTCTTAATCATACATACACATGATCTCTCTCTCACACAAAGGATCTCAATCATTCACACATACTCTTTCACACAAACAGGTTTTCAATTCCAAACTTACTCATACAGGTTCCCAATGGTAAACTTACATTCATGCTCTCTCTCACAGGCAGGTTCTCAATCACAAACATACTCTCTTTCACATATACAGGCTCTCAATCATTCACATACATGCTATCTCACTCACACATACACAACAGGATCTCAAACACACATGCTTGCTCATTCTCTCTCTCACTCCCTCCCTGGAACTAGCGGCAGCAGTAGCCTCCTCCCAACCCTAACCTCCTTCATTTTCAGCCCTCGCGGAGAAAGGAGTCCCATCGGCTGCGGGGGTTGACGTTCTTCTTCATTTTTCTGCGAGCTGCGCTGCTCATTCCTCAGGCCGCGCTTCTCTTCTGTTCTTCAGGCTGATGCTGAGCACACTAGTATGGTCTCTTCTTCCCGCGCATGCACCTGCTCCTCACCACTTCCTCTTCCGGGCCGCGGGGGGGGGGGGGGGGCGGGAAGAAGAGACCATGCCAGTGCCGCTGACTCCAGCTGTTCTGCCGCGTTCCACCCGGGCTGACAGCATTTTAAACCCAGGCAGAGGAGGACCAGGGAGCAGCTGGGTCAGCGGGGGACTGGGAAGTGTGGCGACACACCTCCGTGTTCTTGGCGACACACTGGTTGAGAACCACTGGTCTAAAGCTATGTGTAAAGAGTCTTGCAAATGATTGGTTAGACTTTCTGTATCATCAGCTGAAGGTGGGACAGCCATGTAGAGTGCAAATCATCAGTATCAATGGAAACTCACCTCCTAATAGTTTGAATAAGAGGGGTCATATGGAATAATATGTCTAATTTCTAATGAGTGCAGGAAATGACAAAATGGTCAGTTCAAGGGACCTCACTACCAGAGACACAAACTGAATGAAGAGATGCCCACTGACAAGGGGCAAGATTAAATCCAGGGTATGTCCCTTTCTGTGAGTGGGGAAGCTGACTACCTGTGACCATCCTATGGCCTGCATAATTGAAAAAAGATCAGTACGAAAAGGGAGAGGAGGTCAAATGTCCATTTGCACATTGAAATCATCTAGAATGATTGCATTCTTTATGTCAGCCTTAACAGAAAGAAAACAGTCAACAAATGATGAAAGACTAGTATCAAGGTAGCCTGGAGGAGAGTATACCAGGCCTATACTCCATTTTAGAGAACAAGATAAATACAGAAACTCAAATGGAGAAACGTCCTCCAATTCAACAGTAGTAAGTTGCAAAGAGAGTTTCACCACAATAAGAAGCCCACCTCTCCTTCTCTTAGGGAGTGGTTTTGAAAACACTGTATAGTCCCCTCAGCATAACTGGTTTAACAGAGCAGTGTCTGAAGGTAATAATTATGACTCCGTAGTACAAAGTAGATCTCTCTTTTCATCTTTAAGCAAGTCTACTAGCATTGCAATTTTCTTGCGAATCATCTGACCACTCACTAACAGTACAGAAAACTTGGCAAGAGACTAGGATGACCTATTGACATTAAAACTGTAAGAAACCAGGATAGTACAAGAAGATCTTGCTACATCATGATTCAAAGATGATCTAAAACAGGATATCACCTGGATCAAATGGTATGCATCCTAGGATACTGAAGGAACTAAAAAATGAAATTTCTGGTCTATTAGTTAAAATTTGTAACCTATCATTAAAATCATCCATTGTACCTGAAGACTGGAGGGTGGCCAATGTAACCCTAATATTTAAAAAAGGCTCCAGGGGTGATCTGGGTAACTATAGACCAGTGAGCCTGACTTCAGTGCCTGGAAAAATTGGAAACTATTCTCAAGATCAAATCGTAGAGCATATAGAAAGACATGGTTTAATGGAACACAGTTAACATGGATTTACCCAAGGGAAGTCTTGCCTAACAAATCTGCTTAATTTTTTTGAAGGGGTTAATAAACAAGTGGATAAAGGTGAACTAAATAAACTAAAAAGAAAACTAAGAAATCATGGGATAGGAGGTGATGTCCTTTCATGGATTACAAACTGGTTAAAAGACAGGAAACAGAGAGTAGGATTAAATGGTCAATTTTCTCAGTGGAAAAGGGTAACAGTGGAGTGCCTCAGGGATCTGTACTTGGACCGGTGCTTTTCAATATATATATAAATGATCTGGAAAGGAATATGATGAGTGAGGTTATCAAATTTGCGGATGATACAATATTATTCAGAGTAATTAAATCACAAGCGGATTGTGATACATTACAGGAGGACCTTGCAAGACTGGAAGATTGGGCATCCAAATGGCAGATAAATTAAATTTAATGTGGACAAGTGCAAGGTATTGCATATAGGGAAAAATAACCCTTTCTGTAGTTACACAATGTTAGGTTCCATATTAGGAGCTACCACTCAGGAAAAAGATCTAGGCATCATAGTAGATAATACTTTAAAATCATCGGCTCAGTGTGCTGCAGCAGTCAAAAAACAAACAGAATGTTAGGAATGATTAGGAAGGGAATGGTTAATGGAACGGAAAATATCATAATGCCTCTATATTGCTCCATGGTGAGATTGCACCTTGAATTCTGTGTACAATTCTGGTCGCCGCATCTCAAAAAAGATATAGTTGCGATGGAGAAGGTACAGAGAAGGGCAACCAAAATGATAAAGGGGATTGAACAGCTCCCCTGTGAGGAAAGGCTGAAGAGGTTAGGGCTATTCAGCTTGGAGAAGAGATGGCTGAGGGGGGGGGGATATGATAGAGGTCTTTAAGATCATGAGAGGTCTTGAACGAGTAGATGTGAATCGTTTATTTACACTTTCGAATAATATAAGGACTAGGAGGCATTCCATTAAGTTAGCAAGTAGCACATTTAAGACTAATTGGAGAAAATTCTTTTTCACTCAATGCACAATAAAGCTCTGGAGTTTATTGCCAGAGGATGTGGTTAGTGCAGATAGTGTAGATGGGTTTAAAAAAGGTTTGGCTAAGTTCTTGGAGGAGAAGTCCATTAACTGCTATTAATCAAGTTTACTTAGGGAATAGCCACTGCTATTAATTGCATCAGTTCATCAACCAACCTCTTCCCTTCAATAATAATTCTATAACATATACCAATACAAGGGATGCTTGTGTCCTGGTATTACTTATGTACGGTGGCTATTGTTCAAGGACAGCCAATTTTATGGGTGTCCTTCTTTTTAGCCCCGTCTATTAATCTTTATTATCCAAAATTCAATGTAGATTTTCTATTTTGTCTTTTTCTTTTTTATCTAAAAAGATCCCCTTATCTCCCCGTTTTATGAGGCGACCCGCTACTTGTTTGTCAATACTTATCAGGACATCCGTCTCAATTGCTTCTCGCGGGGATCGCGTCTGCCTGCCCGACATGGGCCATGTTTCGGCACTCTTGTGCCTGCTTCAGGGGCTACGGGGGGGTTGTGCTGTGTTCTAAACAGGTACTCGATATCTGTTAGTTCTCCAGCTATAAAAATAACACAGTTAATTCTCATCTTCGGACTACTGTAGCAAACTTTTTCATATACCGATTACACATTCAAAAAATACTTACTGTCATGTTGATAATGTTCCTACTCGTGGACGGCGCCTACCTTCTGTGTCGGGGCGCGCTCGCCTATGCAGCAGCATCAATTGAGGCGGGTCCAAAGAAAAAAGAAAAAAAGAAAAAAAGAAAAAAACAATAAACACACCCCTAAGGTGACAAAAAGGGCGGGTATGGGAGGGGCCAGGTGCCCATCAAGCCCTCAGAGGCGGGCCCATGACACCAATCAATCTGATTAAGATCACCATAGTTAGCCTCGGTTTCAGGAAATCAATGGGTGTGGACCCATGGTTAGTATAAAAAGTGGCATAGGCGAGCGCGCCCCGACACAGAAGGTAGGCGCCGTCCACGAGTAGGAACATTATCAACATGACAGTAAGTATTTTTTGAATGTGTAATCGGTATATGAAAAAGTTTGCTACAGTAGTCCGAAGATGAGAATTAACTGTGTTATTTTTATAGCTGGAGAACTAACAGATATCGAGTACCTGTTTAGGACACAGCACAACCCCCCCGTAGCCCCTGAAGCAGGCACAAGAGTGCCGAAACATGGCCCATGTCGGGCAGGCAGACGCGATCCCCGCGAGAAGCAATTGAGACGGATGTCCTGATAAGTATTGACAAACAAGTAGCGGGTCGCCTCATAAAACGGGGAGATAAGGGGATCTTTTTAGATAAAAAAGAAAAAGACAAAATAGAAAATCTACATTGAATTTTGGATAATAAAGATTAATAGACGGGGCTAAAAAGAAGGACACCCATAAAATTGGCTGTCCTTGAACAATAGCCACCGTACATAAGTAATACCAGGACACAAGCATCCCTTGTATTGGTATATGTTATAGAATTAATTGCATCAGTAGCATGGGATCTTCTTCTTGTTTGGGTAATGGCCAGGTTTATTCTTGTGGCCTGGTTTGGCCTCTGTTGGAAATGGATGCTGGACTTGATGGACCCTTGGTCTGACCCAGCATGACAATTGCTTATGTTCTTATGTAGTGTGGACATACACAGTCACATTTATTACAAACAGCACAGTAACTGCTCATTCTTTCTGACTGTATACATAGGAGGTCATTTTCAAAGGATTTATATGAAAAAATGTAGCATACTATCATAGAAAATTTCAAAAGTCATTTACATGCGTAAAGTGCATTTACACAAGTAAAATTAAATTTTAAGTGTACAAATCAATTTGAAAAATACTCCTTTATAATTTAAGAGGTCAATATTCAGTTCTGATTTTGTTCATGACTTAGCCAGAGAAACCATGGCTTTAAAATTTCCCACTGCTCTGAACTCCGCTGGCTTACCTAGCTTAATGTTCAGCTGAATTAAAGTTAACTATCTAAGTTGGAGGCCTTCTTGGGGCATTCTGGGGCAGAGTTAAGCGAGCTGGACACCTTCTCCAGCTAATTCCAATATTCAGAGTAATTTGGCTAAGTCTCGTCATACTGGAGGGAGAGCAGTCCTAAAGTTAGTTCCATAAGTTTATCTTGTTAAATAGGACTTTATCCAGCTATATTTAGCAGAGCACCTAATTGACAGCACTCTACTGAATATCAGTAACAATTTATCTGGCTGTCTTTAGCCAAATAATTTATCTGCTTGCTTTGCTGCTGAATATTGACCTCATAGTGCAAAAGTCAGGCACGCATAAAAATATTAGCATGGTGTCACAGTCACTGACTCTTTTACACAGAGAAAACAAACTTCCCTTGTCAGTTTTTCACTAACAACTTTGCATATGCTGCAAAAGAAAATCAATCTCTCTTTCTATGTTTTTCAGACACTGACACGTGCTGCCTGCTTGCTGTAGAAACGCAGTCTTACCCTGCTGATATACAGGAAAACCTTGTGGTTACATCACCCGAGTTGCGATGTGCCACACTTATTTCGCTGAAGAAATTGCAACCAGGTCTGTGCCTTCCAGAGTCTATATTCAGAGGCATTTATTTGCATAACTCAGAATTATCAAGCCAAATGAATATTTGGGCACCTATCTGGCAAAATGTTCGTTGGATATCTTATTATCTGGCCAAAATTTAGCCTGATAACTCAAGAGCATTCTGGGGCATTTCGGGGAGGAGTTACTTTAGTCAAATAAATTATCCAGCTAACTAAATAACTTTCCAAATTTACTGCCTGTGGTGAATAACTTCTCTGGCTAAGTATGGTCATGCTGAAGAACTCTCCTAAAGTTAGCCAAATAAAGTTATCCAGATAACTTTAAGACAGCAGGCTATGTTCAATAGTGTAGCTGCACTACTGAATATACCTCCAAAGTTAGCCAAATAAATTGCTATCTGGACAGTGATTGAATATGGACCTCTCAATGACTGACTCATCGTTTGATGCTGCTTGTGGGGCCAGGAACTGACATCAGAACATCTGATGCCAGCCTCCATCGCTAAACATACAGGAGCCTCTGAGCACTGACGTCAGTAAGTTCAAATCTGACCCCCACCACTGAGTATGCAGGAGGTGCCAAGCTGCCATCAGCCCTTCAAGACTGGACTAAGCCAATCCTGTAATGAAATGTGACATCCCATTACCTTGGCTTTTTAAGGCAGCTTTTAAGCATTAACCAAGTCTCTACAATAAACACACTTCCCATTGGCTCTTGTTTCTCATGAGCTTGTCTTACCTAAACTGTAAGCTCCATGGAGCAGGGACTGTCTCTTATATGAATCTGTACAGCTCTGCATATGTCTAGCAGTGCTCTAGAAATGATAAATAGTAGTAGTAGTAGTGTATTCTCCAATCACAAGTAAATTGGACTACAGGATGTCCTTGGAATTACGTCACAGTTGATTCCTGAAAACCATGATGAAACAACTTATGTTGAAACCAATTTTCCCATAGGGAATAATGTTATACGTGGATAATAATTGGTTCTAACCTCAAGGCCATAACCCCCCTTTCACCTATAAAAGCAGAATTTTATTACTGAGGAATACTAGAGAGTTTCACAGGAGACAGATACAGGTGCTGGCATTGAACGAAGAAGAGCGAAACAAAGGTTACATAGATGCTGGCATTTCATAAATAGCATGAAATTTTAAGTGAAAAAGAGAGATACAAAGTATTACAGAGATGCTGGAACTTCAGAGGAATCTCTGAAAATTTCAGCTGATGACAGCTCCCAGTACCTCCCGCACACTGTGTGGTGGGGGGCTGGGATTGAATGCTCTGATGCCAGTGCTTGGTGACACAGCGAGTGTATCAGAATATGAAATGGGCATCAAAGGTCCGCAACAGTAGAGGGACTGGAGACTGGATTTTGGATCTCCAAATGCTCTGACTAGAATATTCTCAGACTTCGCTGACCAAACCCCAGGCTGCACCTAGAGGAGAGTTCCATAGCAAATGGTTCAGTCCCGCTCACTACTCTGACAACCTCAGTCTGTCCTCTACGGGTAGCAGCACAGACCTTAGTGAAGGGACCATAAGTCCTTTCATATGCTGCATACGGCGGTACATTTGGAAGGCAACCATAAATAACTTTCCATATTTACTGCCTGAGGTGAATCACATTTTTCTGTTGCTTGTAACAAAGGTATGTTATGTAAGTGATGATGCCTCCAGTATATTTTCCATGGTAATGCTGCTTATCATGGGTATGTATGGTAACACTCTTACCACAGGAAAATTATGAACCCCCCCCCCTCCCCCCAGGTGCTAATTGGTTCAAGATCTCAAGGTTGGGGCACAGAGGGGGACCAAAACATGCAAAAAATGTATTCTTCCTGCCATATACAAATCTGAGCCCTCCTCTCTGCTTCACATAATCTGCCATTTGAACACAAAAGTGAACCAAAATTTAAGAAAAGAAGGGTGTAAGAGCAGCCTCCCTCCTGGCATTAAATTTTCTGCATTTACCTTGTTTTTCCATGTTCTATATTTTTCAAGTATTTTTACTATTGGTAGAAAGCAAGATAAATAGTTTTGGAAACCATGCATTGAGAAGCAGAAGAATGGTCAGGAATAAATGACTTATACTAAAGATGATGGAAAAGTTACACTACATGCCTGAGGCAGATGCGGAGGTGTGAATGCAGATTAGGCAGTAAAAGAAATCCATTATAATTCCGCATCTTAAATCAAGGGCTGAGACATGATGGGCGATCTGTACATCAACAATGGCAAAGAGCCCTAAAAGCCATAAAAAGCTGATTTGATTGAAGCTCGTAAAGGAAGGCTTACTCATTGGTTTATGGTTTATGCTGCGAAGTTAGTCATAAACCAGCAGGAAAATTAAAAGGACACAGATTAGATAAGGTTCAATTAGAGGTCATATTCAATGACATGCGAGTTATAACTTTGAATTATGCATGCATGCTTGAAAATATGTCAACTTAAGTGCAAAAACAAGGTTTACGTAAGTCCTAATTTTCTTGCATATAATATACGCACATATATTTTTTAAATAGGTAGGAAAAGTATGCACATTCAATGCAATAAATGTATTCATGCCTAAGATTACATGCACTCATATGTTCTGGGTTAAAGATACACGTATTTTATAATACATGCATATAAGATACACGCGGGTGATAACATACTGTCATAGATCTACGCACGGCCATATACAACCCTATATGCTGCCATGCTGTCTGAAAGCTTCTTTCCCTGTGTTTAGTATTTTAACAGCTGTCACAGTGATGGTCAAAGCTTTCCCACGTAGATATAGAATAAGAGAAACCAAATTGTCCACTCAAAAGGGTAAATTTTTAATTGCTGGCACGGGCAAATCCCGGCAGATATGCACATGACCGGGCCATGCGCAGTATGCACAGAAGTGCCGGCAAAGACAAAAGGGGCAGGCTGGGGGTGGGGTCTTGGCAGGGTGGGGGCAGGCTGGGACAGTGCGCAGTCAGCCAGCCGACGCACACAACTTACTTCCATTCCATCAAGCGGGTAAGTTGTTAAATGAAAAAATCTAGGGTAGATAGGTAGGGTTTAGGGGTTGGGGGCGGAGAGGGGAAAAGGGAGATAGGCTAGGTAGGGGGATAGGAAAGTTCCTTCCCAGTCCTCTCCTTAATTGGAGCAGACTGGGAGGGAACTGGAGTAGGCCTTTTCGCTTCGCTGTGCAGTGTTTACAAAAATCATTTAATTTGACCAGGAAGAGGGGACTGAACACCAGAGTCCAGGGATGGCGTTTTCATAGCTTTCTGGTTGTTCCTTCCATCAAAGCAGCACGTTTAGATGAAATTCATGAGAGGGCGTTCTCTATTGCAGGGCCAGTCTTTTGGAACATTCTACCTGAACAGCTGAGAAATTGTGTACTGAGACTTTTAAAAACTTTAAAAACTTTAAAAAAATGTATTTGTACCAACTATCAAGCTTTGAAGTTGGTTAAGATCTGGTGCTATTTGGATCTTCGTAGCCACGCGTATCTTATAAAATCTGGGGTCGGCGCACGCAAGGCTGTGCAAAATCGGCAGCCTGCGTGCGCCGAGCCGCGCAGCCTGCCTCCGTTCCCTCCGAGGCCGCGGCCAAAATCGGAGCGGCCTCAGAGGAAACTTTCCTTCCGTGTCCCCCCACCTTCCCCTCCCTTCCCCTCCCTTCCCCTATCTACCCCACCCCCAGCCCTACCTAAATCCCCCCCTACCTTTTGTTGTGCAAGTTACGCCTCAGCATCCCCTGGCACAGGCTGCAGTGCCGGGGGACTCAGGACCGCCCTCCTGGCCCGCCCCCCAACCATCACCATGCTCCCAGACCCGCCCCAGACCGCCCCCTGACCCCGGACACGCCCCCAGGACACGCCCCCGGATTACCATCACGCCCCGGACATGCCCCTCCCGCCCCTTTTATGAAGCCCCGGGACTTACGCTCATCCCGGGGCTTTGCGCGTGCCAGCGCAAGAGTGCCCTGCGCGCGTAAATCCAGCAGGATTTACGCGCGCAGGGCTTTTAAAATCTAGCCCTTAGTGTATTGCCTTTAAAGGCAGAACCAGCACACAGTCGCTATGCCTTTAAGGCAGGTTTCCACGCAGCTGCTGTGCTGGTAAGACAGGAGCTGCACAGTCACTGTGCCTGCAAGACTGTGCCTGCCCCTGTTGCAGTGCCTACTCACATCTGATTGCACCGCTGGGAGACAGTGATCCCAAGGGGAGAGGGATGGGCTCCTCCTCTGTTTATCCCCTGCCAGCTTCCCCCCCCTCACCCCCACACCTCCGTAGGCAGCTATTCAATCAGATCCTCCGTTCAGGGCTGGCTGCTTGGTGACATCATTTCATAGCAGCATGGCAAGAACAGGAGGAGGAGGCGTGCCAGCCGCGTGGTTGCTCACCATGAGCACAGGATGGGGGAGAGTCTGCTCTTTCCTGCTATTCCACTCCACCACAAAACTCCCTGCCTTACTCAATGCAAACCACCATCACCTGGTGAGTTCACGACCTCCCCCCTGCTTTGCCAGTAAAGGGGGGAGAATAACCCAGCTGTGAGGAAGGATAGAGAAGAGGCCAAGGTTCCCCATTTTAGGTCGCATCCATGTAGCCGTAGGCATGGCAGTCACTCCTAAACACTAAATTCCTCCTTTTACCCACCCACACACACTCATATTTTATTAGAAAGATCAACATAGTTATGTGCTGCATGTATTTGAGGTTTTTTCCTGCACACTTCTTCATTAAATCACTGTTGATAAAAAGGGTAGAGAGGAATTTTCCATCTGAGCTGTTAATAAAGCAAGGAAGATAAATCAAATATCAGTTTTAGGGAGGATTAAATCTCAATTGTCAAGTGTTGTCTTGCCAAGTAAGCAGACTTTTGATAAATGTGGGAGCTGCAATTTCTTGTATCTCTTAATTTTAAAGGTAACTGAAACCTTGCATGTGGATAATGCAGAACACCACCAGAATATATGAAGTATCTTGGCCCATTCAGATTTGCATTTCTAGTAATCTCAAGATATGCCATCATAAACATGGGAAAGACATACAGGATAACTCTCAAATAACTCAGTGTGACCCCATAAACACACACACTTTATTTATTTATTTATTTATCTATCTATCTATTTATTTATTTATTTGAAAGGCTTGTACACATCCAAAACAATAAGATTGTGGTGGATTACAAAAACAAAAATATTTATACACATATGTCACCTAACAACAATATCAAAATAGAACATAAGCTGTACTTGGAATTTTTATATCCATGGTGGTTTAGGTGGAACCTAGATCACCGAAAGTCTGATCAAACAAATAGGTCTTTAGAGTTTTCCTAATAATTTTTGGATATGATATTGACTAGAGTTTCTTTAGAATGGAGTTCCACAATTCTGGCCCTGCTACAGAGAAAGATCTTCCTCTAGTCATCTTCAAATGTGGCAGTCTTGGGGATGGAATTTCTATAAGATTCTTATTGGCCAATCTCAATATGCATGTAGGTTTATAGATCAGTAAAACAGCATTGATATGGATTGGTATGGATTCATTATTTAAAAGCTTATAAGAACATAAGAAATTGCCATACTGGATCAGACCAAGTGTCATTCAAGCTCAGCATCCTGTTTCCAACAGAGGCCAAACCAGGCTAAAAGAACCTGGCAAGTACCCAAACACTAAGAACATCCCATGCTACTGATGCCAGTAGTAGCAGAGACCATTCCCTAAGTAAACTTTATTAATAGCAGTTAATGGACTTCTTCTCCGAAAATTTATCCAAATCTCTTTTAAACCCAGCTACACTAACTGCACTGACCACATCCTCTGGCAACAAATTCCAGAGCTTAATTGTGCGTTGAGTGAAAAATAATGTTTTCTCATTAGTTTTAAATGTGCTACTTGCTAAAATCATGGAGTGCCCCCTAATCCTTCTATTATCCAAAAGTATAAATAACCAATTTACATCTGCCCGTTCTAGACCTCTCATGATTTTAAAGACCTCTATCATATCCCCCTCAGCCGTCTCTTCCAAGCTGAGCAGCCCTAACCTCTTCAGCCTTTCCTCATAGGGGAGCTGTATTAGTGACAAGAATTTGTATTGAATTCTCCAGGATATGCAAGGATATGAGAAATGGAGTGATATGCATACATGGCCACACGGAGATCTACTATAGTACTTTATAATTTGCACGTTATTGGGTATGTGCAGATTATAATATATGACTGTTTACCCTAACATATGTGTGTAAATTTGCTTAAATGTGAATACCTGCAATGCATTGAAAGAAAATATTTCAATGCATTGAATGTGCAAAATTGTTCTATTTATTCTAGAAACATACATGCAAATAGTTTTATGTGCACAAAAAATATGACTTGCTCACATAAAACCTTAAGATACGCATGTAAGTTAGTATATTTTGAAACTTGCGCTCATAATTGAAATTGCCAGTTTTCTGATTCCTGTAGTAATTCACCCAGTCCTTCTCTTAGTTCTTCAGCCTGAACTCCTCCCAATTTATTCACACCTTCCACCTAAAATCTAATTGACAACAGAACTCTCTGATATCAATTGCATATGATAATTAGCAGGTGCAAAATTGAGCAAGTAAGTTACAGCATAAGTCTGTTATAAAATAGCAATTTGCGCACGTAACCCTTGGCTACACCCTGGAACACCCCTAGACAATCTCTTTTTATGCATGTAGATGTGTATCATACGGGTGCAGACTGGACTCCGAGTGCACCCCCACAGGAGTAGGGCAGAATCGAAGGGCAAGGCTTGAGTTTATCTGCCTGGCCCACCCCTCCCCTGCAGATTGAGCCCTTGTGTTCTGGTGGCTGGTAGGGCTTAGCTTCTTCAACAGAACATCATGGTTAAAGGTGAATCAGGCTAGATGCGGCTGGGCAGGTTGGTCAAGGCTGGATAACTGGATGAGACTGGAAAGGCTGGGCAGGAACAGGCTGGAACTAAGGACTGGATACTGGAGCAAGGACTGGGACTTGATACAGACAGAAGCTGGACAGGATACTGAGCAGTGACAGGGGTGGGAAACAGACCCGGGTTGGGCAAGATACTGAGCATGGAGTAGATATTGGACTGGGCAGGGCATGACAACACCAAACAGGGACAGGACAAGACAAGGCAGACAAAAACAGGACCAGACAAGGAATAGACAATGACAACACAAAAACAGAGAACATGATGTCAAAGGCAGCAATACAGAAGGCCTGAGGGCCATTAAGCATAAGGCTCGGAGGACACAAAGCAAGGAGAGTCCTGAATAGGCTGCAGATTAAGGCACAAGGTAAGAGGAGGCCCAGAAGTCACAAGGCAAGATAAATTCTGAGTAGGCTACAGAGCAAGATACAAGGTAAGAGGAGGACTCAAGGCAAGGAGTGGTCCGAGTAGGCCTCAAATCAAAGTGCAAGGCAAGAGCAGGCCCAGAGGCTACAAGGCAAGTAATATGTAAGAGTGGCCATGTCAGAGAGCCAAGGATGACTCCACGAAGAGACATCAATGGCTTAAGTACTGCAGGAACTGCTGAGATGGGTGGTCATTGAGGAGGTGGTTCAGATATCTGGGAGCAGAGGTTGCTGGAGGCCTCTGCTGGTGGGTTGGTATCATAGCAGGTAGAATCAGGGCACAGTGAGGATGCACAGCGGGTAAACCCCATGACAGTACCCCCATTCATGAGACCCTCCTTCTGGGTCCCATTAACCATCAGGCAAATTCAGAAAATCCTGTGGGACAGCCGGCGCTTAGAGGTGAGCATCCATTCTCCCAATGTGCACCCAGGCACCTCTCCTGGGTGCACGATTCTCTATTTAAATTAGGGCCCACGCTAATAGAGAGGCGCAAGGGACACTAGAGCATCCCTAGAGCCTCCTTATTTGCGGAAATGGCAGCTGTCAGCGGGTTCGACAACCAACGCTTAATTTTACCGGCATCAGTTGTTGAACCTGCTGACAGCCATGGGTTCGGAAAGCGGACACCGGCAAAATTGAGTGTCCATTTTCCAACTGGTGGGCCGGCAGACAGCTTTTTCTTTTGGGACCTCCGACTTAATATCGCTATGATATTAAGTCAGAGGATGTACAGAAAAGCAGTTTTTTCTGCTTTTCTGAACACTTTCCCGGTGTCCATGATGAACGCCTGCCTTTGGGCAGGCACTAATTTCTGAGAGTAAAATGTGCAGTAATAATAAATGTGGAGTAATAATAGCGTGTGTAAAACATGCGGTCAAACGGGGGCTAAACGGTGCGCTCAGCCGAGCGCACCATTCTGTATCGGCCTGCATGTAGGCTCTGGTGAGTAGTAACTAGGTGTCCTTGAGTTGTAGTCAATATAGTCAGGATTCTCACAAAAGAGCAAGGTGCTTCACAGAATAGTGCAGAATTAGTGCCTCTCTGGAATGGTGTCCTTGGTCTAGAATGTTTCTGAGTCTGTAGCCTTGGACCAGTGCCTTTCTGGATACCAGAGTTCCATTGTGCCAGAATCATGGAGTCAGATTCTTCTGGGAGCAGATATGCTAAGTTTCTCTGGGACTGTGGCTGGACTGAAAGAATGGATTCTCTCCAAGATTGGGCTGATTATTGGCTCTTTGGACATTGGGTAGAAGGATCTATACCTTTCAGCCACTGGGTGGCAGGACCTGCAAGTCTTAAGCACTGGGCAGCTGGACCTGCATCTCTTGGGTGCTGGGTGATTGGATCTGCATCTCATGGGTGCTGAACAACTATGGTGGTATCTCGAGGACACTGGACAGTGGGCTCAGAATTTTTACAAGGCTGGGTAACAGGGTCTGGTTCTTCCCAAGGTTAGAGCATTGACTTCTGGGCAAATGGCACTACAAGATTTTTTAATTGCCTGATGAGGCTGCACAATGGTTGAAAAGGTGACAATGTGCACATGAAAGCGAAAATTCTTGCATATGTTAGATGTTTATAAAATAGTGTGTACATGAGTTACAAGTTATTTTCCCACATATATGCTCATTTTTACACACTTAACTCTTTGAAAATTTATTTCAATAAGTGGTCAAATATAATCTAATGCAATTTATGTAGTCTAATCTTCTTTGCACATGTTTAGCAGCATGATGTATAGCATCCATTGTCATTTATTATTGTCAGAATTGCAACATACTATATTAAACAGTATATCATGCCCTATATTTTTAGGTATGTGGTTTCTCAGTTCCTGTAGATTGATATTTCTGGACATGTATCTTTTCATCCTTATACAAATAATAGAAGCAACACTGCATATTAGAATTGACCAATTTGTAATCTCATCAAGATGATGACATATATACAATTATTTCAAAATACAAAAGAAACAACTTGGAATCTTACCATTTCCCATCCATGATAATCCAACTTGTATTTTTGATGAGTAATCCTATTAAGCCTCTGAATATATAAAAGAGCTATAAATTTCACCATTACCATTCTTACCTATCATTAAAAGCACATTGAACCCTGAGGTAAGGTAAGATTCCATCAATTTTTATGCTTTAGTCTATTAATAAATAAATGTACATATTTGTGATATACAGATATAGAACATGCTCTGGAAGTGAAAGCTCACTGTAAACAGAAAGATGGCATATTTTTGGTATCACCTTTTATGTTTTATAGGTGAGTTATTTTTCTTTAATTTCATTTTTTATCTGAGAACAAATAATTTGGTAAGGATCTGAATCAGGTTAGTTCTATCAAAAGGTTCACGCAGGCCTTTCCTAACTCCAATTCCATCTAACTCCCTTCATTCAACACGCTCCGCTAGCATTAGCGTTAATAGCCACCTCTTACAATGTTATCTATACTTATATATAACTATCTGATCTTCATTTCCCTTCTCATTCCAAGTTATTGTTTTCCTTGTTATATGTAACTGCTTTTCTGCACTATTGTTTAAATGGTAAAGTTTATTATAATTACACCCCTGTTTCTTGTGAACCAGCATGATGGGACCACCGTCTTGAATGTTGGTATATAAAAAAGTTAAATAAATAAATAAATAAATAAATAAAAAGGTCTTAGGCAACTGTCAAGAAGATTGAAAGTTTCTGAGGTGCTACTATGTGTGATACAGGGGAACACAGGGTATGTTATACTGAGAACTTCAGGGCATGACATAAGGAAGAGAGGTTATGATTTATTGCAGACTGGGGACTGACATAGAGGGATAAAAGATTTTATAATAATCATGGCCTGCATCTGACTGAGAGGGGACCAACGACCTGGGTATTTACTCAGCCCATACATTAGAAAGGTATTAAACTAGCTGAGAGGGATGATACATAGGAGCTAGTTCAATCAGTCTGTCTATCCCCTCTCCCACCCCCAAGAAAAGAATGAAGTAAGTAGTAAAACATAAAAAGGAATCTCTCAAACCCTCCTATAATGAACATGGAAGACAAGGAAAGTAGGTGTAGGAATGAGGATATAAATGTTGCCAGTACTCAGGGTATAATCCCTAGGTGACAATGGGATTCTTTAATAAGTAGCTCGATGAGATGAAATGGTGGACTCAGGTTGCAATGGACAGATAAAGTGCGCTCTTCTCAGTGGGTTCAGATTCAGTGAGATGTATCTAGAAAGGCAGAGTACATAGCAGTGATGATCCACCACTGATCTGTATTTATAAAAGTTCCATAACAGGATTCACTCCACAAGAAAACTTCTTACACAGATTTCTTTTCCAAAGCAGAATTTACTACAACTAAAATAGGAAACTTAAGATGCGCACCCTCCGCTGGTCTTTTCTCAGAACATTCTGAGAAATCCATGATGCAAAGGGAAACTTTAGAGACGAGGTGGGCCGGTTTTCTCCTAGATGCCACATTGGTGGCTTTTACCTGCTTTAAGGGCTAGAAATGGATCTCCCCTCAGGGAACAGGGGTTCACCCGGAGAAAAGAGCATCTACCTAAATTCCAAAAGGCTACTGTCAGTCATAATTAGAAAATAAATATTGAGAAGTTACTGATAAAGAGATTGTCTTGCTGTGCTGCTCCCTGCTTTCCCCCGTACCCACCTCCCAACTCTCTCCCTCATGGTCCAGCATGGGGAGCACTGTTGTGATTGACCCTACGGCAATTCTAAACTTGTTCCTGCCACCATTGTCTCTTTCTTCAGCATGGACCACATGATTCATACAGACAGATGTTTTGAATGGTGTAATTCACATTGAATTGCATGGTCCAAGAGGCATTGGTAGAGGATTAAGTTTAGAAACACCATGGTGATTATCAATGTAGAGGTTGGGCTGACAGATCAGGGGGATCAAGATACTTTTGGAGTTAGGCTAGTAGCATTGAGAAAGAGGCTTTAGAACCAGAGGCCAGAATTGGCCCCTGGGTTTGCTCACCATTGCTAAAGAGCCCGGGTACCTTGTTTGGCACCTCGTATCCTACAGTCCATGCGATAAAGTTATGGGCCAGAGAAAATAGTCAAAAAAATAAAAGTACGAACAGTGGAAAAATAGTGAAGGCAGTAAAGCAAGGCAACAATCTTTTTTTCAGATACATTATTGAAAGAAGAAAATGTAGATGTGGGATTGAAATAAAAGATGAAAAGGAGGAATGTGGGAAGGGTGACAAGTTAAAATAACAAATTCTAAACAAATACGTTGTTCAGTGTTCATCAGAAAAGCATTTGGAGGAGGACCACAAATAAATGGCAAGAGTTCATTTAGCATGACGTCTACTCTATCTGGCAGGATTGAGTAGACGTCATGCCATTTACACAGAAGGGGGTTTCATGGAATTTAATACTGAAAATATGACTTTATAAATGTTCAACTTATCTCTACAGTGCTAACTATCCTGCCATTTGTGATTGATGATCCCTCACGGAGCTTTAACTTATGGCCACCTTGGAGTCTCTGTGATCTGATATTTGAAGACCACTCTGCATCTCTGTACTTATTAAATAACCATCAAGATTTAAAAATCCCCCCCCAAATTAGTTTACTTCCTTATTGGGCTCATCATCAATTTTGGAAACTGACATATGCTGAATAAAAAATAGTAAAAGTAACAGAATTTAACCAACTATGACATTGCATTTATGGTACATAGCATACACTGCAGATATTTGTAACCTATGCAGTACTATTTTATTGTACTCCTTCCATTTCTTTCCTTATATTTACACACAGAGGGGACAATTTTCACGAATCTGCAGAGCGTCGAGATATACAGACACTTTAGTGTTGTGTAACTAGAGCCAATTTTCAGAGAAAAATTGATCCTTTGCCCTTGCTTTTTCTGTGGCTGGGACTGGGGGGGCAAATGAAAATGTTGTGCATGTACAGTATTTGAAAGTTCAATTATTTGCACAAAGTTTACTTCCCTGAATCAAACGCCTCCCCCCCCCCCTTTAAAAGCAATTAAATATTGTAAAACTGGTAAATACAATCTTTTGCTCATTCTATTCTGATTTGAGGAAGAGAGAATCAGCCGGATTTTAAAAGGCCTGCGCACGCAAAACCAGGGGTTTATGCGCGTGGCCAGAACTTGCACGCACCGCGCACATTTTAAAACAGACCCGACCACACGCGTGAACCCCAATACGTGCACAAGTGACAAGCCCCTCCAAAGGGGCAGACTTGGGGGGCAGGGCGTGGGGCCAGGCCGGGACAGCGCCACTCTACGCTTTTATGTGCGTGCCGGCAGCTGGCTGTTGCGCGCAACTTACTTTAGCTCCAGCCATGAAGTAAGTTCGAAAACAAATAAAAATATGATACGAAGTATTTAAAGGGTGGGGAAGATAGGGGAAGAGGAAAGAAGTTTAGGTAGGGGGGTAGGGATGTTCCCTCCCAGTCTGCTTGTTAATTGGAACGGGGGAAGGCCCAATTTCGTCGTCGTGTGTAATTTGCAAAAATTCACCACCCTTGAGCGCATGGCCACCTGATTTTATAACACGAGTATGCCAGCATGCGCATGTTATAAAACTGGCGCGTCCATGTGCTCACGCCGGGAACCACGCACACATGGATGCGGACGCGCATCTTTTAAAATGTATCCCTATTAGCTGTCTAAATCTAGTCAAGTGTTACATTATGTTAGTCTGATAAAAAAGTATCACTTTATAGATTGACAGATAAAGTTTGTTAACCTTTATTATAGTGAAGCTAGGCAGCTATATTGAGCTGCTCACCAGGGACAATTTCGAAATTCAGGTGTCGAGCCAAGTAACCTTGTGGTTACGCAGCTTAAGTTCCCTTTTAAAAATTGCTTCCAGCATTTCCTAACAATAGAATAATGATTATATCTAGAAAATATTTGATTATAATTGATTAAAATTGATTATAATTGATTAAAATAATGATTATATCTAGAAAATATTTCCGCCCTGGAGGCGACTGTTCAGTTCCTTGTAAACCGGTGCGATATGTATTCTTTACAGGAACATCGGTATATAAAAATTAAAAATAAATAAATAAATAAAATGAATAGAAGATTTTTTGTAATCCAACCATTAAAAATTAAAGCTCAAGATAATTATTTCAGATACTCCTCTGTAAGTTAGGATCCCTACTACTTGTATCACACTGGGTTCTGATTCTAGATGATATTCCAATCACTTTATCATGTTTCTGCCCAGAATTATTACGTTCAACAGAATAAGTCTTTAGGGCCTATGCACCAAGAGTGTACTAAGAAATACACACTACAAATTAGCGCATAGGAAGGGTAATTTTATAACTCCCTGCATAGTGGTAAAAACTATGGGGCAGATTTTAAAAGCCCTACGCGCGTAAATCCAGCTGGGGGGGTTACGCGCACCGAGCCTATTTTGCATAGGCATGGCAACGCGCACATGTCCCGGAGCTTGAAAAAAGGGGCAGGGTGTGGGCAGTCTGGGGAAGGGCGGGGCGTGGCCAGAGGCCTTCGTAGGGCCACTAGGCCAGGGGATCGCGTGCCGGCACTTGGCCGGTGCACGCAACCTATGCCTGCACAGAGACAGGCGCAACTTGTAAAACAAAGGTGAGGGGGTGTTTAGGTAGGGTTGGGGGCGGGTTAGGTAGGGGAAGGGAGGGGAAGGTGGGGGAGTGGAAGGAAAGTTCCCTCCGAGGCCGCTCCGATTTCGGAGGGAACGGGGAAAGATATCGGGGCTCCTCTAGGGCTCAGCGCACAAGGTGCACAAGTGTGCACCCCCTTGCGCGCGACGACCCTGGATCTTATAACATGCGCGCGGCTGTGCACATATGTTATAAAATTGGGCGTACCCCTTAAAATCCAGCCCAATGTGCGCATTGTAGTTGCAGACTTTGCTAAGAATTTTCAAGGCAAATTTATGCTCATCATCTCAATTTGAAAATTTGTGGGTAAGTGGCCCTGTACATGCCCAGGTTCATTCACATAAAGTTACACTGCCTCTTCTCAGGACATACATTTATGTGCATACTTTTAAAAATAAAAAAAATGATACTTGAAGTGCTGACAGCAATCCAACTCCACCCCCGGAACATCTCTGTTCAGTTCTATTAAATATACACTCAAAACTGAGATACAAAGGCATTTTATACACTATCCCTATCATCCTCCCCCTGTAGAGGAGACATGCCTCCTTCAGAAGACTCCCCCCCCCCCCCTTCCTCAGACTCTTCAAAATGGATGATAGGGCCCAGCTGGTGGAAGGAGATTCACTTATCTCATGAGATTACGGGTTATGGCTTCTAGTGACAATCTGTCACTACCTCAGACTTTGAATCACAGGCTTAATGCTAGTACTGAAGACACTAACCTGAATGCATTTTTAGTACATAGATTCCTCTATGACATATTTGTGAGTCTCTATATACTGTAACTCTAAAACTGAGCAGAATGTGCAAAAGCTTAATTAACAGAATGGTCCTTTTTCATGTTTCCAGGAGACATCAGTAAACAATGAGGACTCTGCTTCTGCTGACATGTGCTTTGATACTGACCGTTTTTCTTTCCGTAAGTGTCTACCTTTCCTCTCTACATCGTATACTGTCATTCAGTTTAAGAAAAAACTCTCCTGACTGGATAACAAAATGTCCTTTGAAAAAGTATTATTCTAGAGGCCAGCAATCCTTAGCATATATGCCCCCATCTGGCATGCAAGAAGGTTTTTAGTGACATGATAGCCTGATCCTCTTCCCCACTTTTGGACCTCTGATCTTTGCCTCCTGGATATCTCGTGCACTGGCGCTGGTATCTGAGGCAAGACATGAGCACAGCTCACAAGGTACAGGGATGGGGCTGAGACCTGCAACTTATTTTCCTGCTTTAGATACTGGTGACAGCAGTATGAGGTATATAGGATGCAGAGCATCACCAGGAGTCCAGATGTGTGAGCATTATTCAGACCCCACCTTCCACACTATAGAAAGGAATATTTAAGCAGAGGGAAGTAGAATAAGGGATGGAACAACTACAATAAGGGGTAGGTTTTAAAAGCAGCGGGCATGCGTCCATGTACGCGCGGTCCCTGGAGCACACACATGGACGCGCCAATTTTTTAACATGCATGCACTGGCGCACGCATGTTCGGATGGCCGCAGGGGCATGTACAGGCAGCATGCGCCGGGTTGGTGAATTTTTGCTAACTACACATGGCGATGCAATCGAGCCTCCACCAATTCCCTCCGAGTCCGCTCCAATTAAGGAGCAGACTGGGTGGGAACTTCCCTGACCCCCTACCTAAACTCCCTCCCTCTTCCCCTCTCCTCCACACCCCCTAAACCCTTCCTATCAACTTACATTTTTTTTTTGTTTTATTACTTATTGCTCTCCTGGAGCAGAAGTAGTTTGCTCGTGCCGGCGGGCTGCTGGCACCCGCTTCCCCAGGACAGCGGCTAATGGCCGCAGTCCCGGCCAGCCTCCATCCTGCCCCACCCCACCCCATCCCAGACCACACCCCCCCGCCCCCCCCCCCCTCTTTTTTTAGGGCACAGCAATTGTGAACTATCGGGTAAGGATGTGAATCGGGTGCCCGATCGTTCCCGCTTTCGGGATCGTCTGGCCACGGGAAAAAATTGTTTTCCCGTATTTCCCCGTGTTTTTTTTTAGTGAAAAATCGTTTTTCGGGTTAGTGCGCGCTAACCCGAAAAACGATTTTTACGAAAAATCAGGGGTAAAATTGATCATTTTTTTTCTTTTAACCGATTTCTAATGAATTTAGAAATATCGTACGATATTTCAATTTGTTAGAAAAATGATTCACATCCCTACTATCAGGACTTATGTGCGTGGCTGGGACCTTTTAAAAATGTGCACGGCGCGCGCAAGGCCTGGCCACGTGCGTAAAGCCCGATGTTTGCACGCGTGCGGGCATTTAAAAATCCGGCCATTTGAGTCCAGCAGGGCATCACCATCCTCACGGCACGCATGGGAGGAACTCAACAGGGGTGACTATCCCTCAGCCCCCCCCTAAGTTACATGGAGTGCATCAGCATGTTGAAGTTTCCTTGGGCAGTCTCTTCAGGCCTCTCTTTGTACATCTAACTGCTGTGCACACTTTTCAAAATGTAGCTGATAAAGAAAACTGATAAAAGAAAAACAGACACTTTAAGAAATGCAGCAAAGTGGACTAATACTTCAGCTGATTTAATTGAAAAGGCGATGCATTGAATGGTTGTGATATAGCCAAACCATCCCACAAATGCAGCATTTAACTGAGTGAAGTCACTGTAGTGACAAATTGTGCTTTCATCTCGTGGGGGCAATATTCAATTCAAACTGTAGTGTCTGCATTGCTGCAAATACTGCGGGAACCTTATGCGGACCCGTGGTTGTTTGAACCTTCTTGTCATGCGGATACAATTTTAAAGAAATTTTTATAGAGAACAAATGGGCCAATTTTAAAAGAGCCATACACGAAAAAATGTGGGGCTACGCGCGTGGCTGGGCCTCGCGTGCGCCGCATGCATTTGAAAATGGGCCCGGCTATGTGCATAACCCCCGTTTCGCTCAGAAGTGCTGGGCCCTGCAAAAAGGGGTGGGCCAGGGGTACGGTCTGGGCAGGGAGGGGCGAGGCGGAGGTTGGGCTGGAACAGCGCCGTTAGTCGCTGTCCCGGGGAAGTGTGTGCCGGCAGCCGACCGGCGCGTAGAACTTACTACTGCTCAAAGGAGCAGGTAAGTTCAAAAATTTTAAAAAATAGGTTAGTTAGGGTAGGTATAGGGGTTGGGGAGGAGAGGGGAAGAGGTGGGAAGGGTAGGATTAGAGAAAAGAAAATTCCCTCCCAGTCCGTTCCTTAATTGGAGAGGTCTGGGAGGGAACTGGGGGAGGCCTGATTGCATCGCCCGCATATTTTTCTAAAATAACTCCCTCCTGCATGTGGAGCTGGCCACCTGCCCACGCATGCATGCATGGACATGAAAATCCGGCACACACGTGCGCTCTGGACTGGTATTTTATAACATGTGCGCGCCGACGTGCGTATGTTATAAAATAGCCACGTCCATGTGCATTCCCCGGGAAGCACTTGCACATGGACTCTGCCATGTATTTTTTAAAATGTACCTTAAAGTGCACAGAGTTGAAAATGTAATCTGCACATGTTATTTTCCTCTCCTGAATTACACACGCCCGCAGGAATGTCACCTAACAGTGCAGGTAAATCAATGCACATTGTAGTTTATCAGCATTGAGGGTGGGAAATTTTAAAAAGTCCAATTTATGCTGGCAAAATAAATTACCCTCTGAAATCTGCTTGTAAACTTGCCCTCCATGTCTTCTAAATTAGTTGATGTCCTAGTGTTATTTTGATGGTGAATCCAACATTTAACCCTGAAATATGGTTTGTTTTTTTTAAAGGGGTGAAAAAAACAAAGCAATGCAGTATAATCCATTAGATATCATCATATGACTATGAATTAAAATGCTTGACTGCAAATTAAGGTGGTCATTTATCAAAGTGATATATGGCGTTTTTGCATGTGTTAAGCACCTTTAATGCATGGTGCAATGCAAATGAGAAAAATAGGAGGAGTTTTGGGCTTGCTTTTACAAAGAGCGAGAGAGAGAGAGATCTGTATAGGAGGCCCATCTAGTAACTTTTGAGGTGAGATTTAGGTATTAGTGTAGAGGGTTAGGGGCCACTTTGACATTCAAAGTGAGACGTACGAACAGAACAGTGCTCTCTTGTGAAGATTTGATGACCTTCGGAGTGAGGAAACTCACCCAAAGATGAGACTTGTACAGTGTTCTCTCAACCTAGCTTGATGTTACCCAGGTAGAGAGTCCATCAACTAGGTTGAGAGAACATTGCACAAATCTCATCTTTGTGTGAATTTTCGCACTCCGAAGGTCATTAAATCTTCCCAAGAGAGCACTGTTCTGTTCGTACGTCTCACTTTGAAAGTCAAAGTGGCCCCTAATCCCCTACACTAATACCTAAACCTCACCTCGAGTTACTAGGTGGACCTCCCATAGAGATATAAATACCTACCTAGGATGAGGATATTATGGTTATGTTTTCTCTCTCTCTCCCCCCCCCCACTTCTTCCCACAGGCAGAGTTCTAAAAAACTACAGCATTAACATTGCTTGATGAGATTATGAACTGTACAATGACAGTTCCACTGAGTAAGCTAAATATAATATTAATTAAATGACAAACATTCTTTTTTTTTAAAGAATAACTACTATGTAGTGTACAATCAATCCATAAAAATTATTACAAGCATAAAATGCCAGTAGTACAGTTTGAAAATGGCTGATATATTATAAAAATAATTGTTTTCTAATTGAAACAGATGGCTCCATATATTCTTAAACCCTATGCAGCCAAGGTCCAAAGAAAGTGATGTGGACAAAAAAATATTAGAAATTAATTGGGGATCTGAATCAAGAAAGATGATTATTATAAAAAGAAAGCACATTATGGGGCAGTGAATTTTGTCAAACTCCTCACATTTTCATATGGCAACTTCCTTTAAGGTTAGAAAATATTACTACATTGTGTTGTGTTTTTCTCTTCTCTTTCCCCTTGGGGCTTTACTACCCAATGGCTCACCTGTCTTTTGAGTCCCGGCCTACAGGTTATAAATCATTGCCCTAAAGGACAAAAGGCATTACATTACTTTATTGCAGTTATATATTATATACCATTCTTCTAACCATTTCCTTCTATATGACTCTACTTCCTTTCCTGTGTTCCTTCCTTGGATGACATTTTAGACTGCTAACGGACATAGGCGTGAAGCTAGAAGTGACTCGGTAAGTTAATTTCACTATTAATAGATACATTTTGTAACTGAATTGGACATCATAAGTTGCTGCTGGGCTTATTTGTTTATTTATTGATGATCTCTTTCTTGAATTTTAATTTATGGTTAACTATTGTTAAACAAGATCAGTCTTAGCAATATTAAGGTAGAGGCTGGCATTGAAGAATCCCAGCAAAAACAGTTTTTTGAACATTAATAATGTCCATTTATCTTTAAGGGATATCCGTAGTATGAACATATGGGGAAGGCTAGTGTATAGGGTTTCCAAATTCCAGATGCTATCTTCTAGGAACATTTAAGAATATGCATTGTTCCAGAAATAGGCATTAAAGCCCAATTAAAATATGTTGGACGATATAATACTGGCAGGACAGAGTAAAATGATTTTACATTTTTAATGGTGCCTTGAAATGCAAGGAAGTTGAGTAATATAAAGCTGGGGAAAATTTCCTGAAGCCCTGGTGCACAGCTGATCAATGTTCTCATAGGAATCCATTCTTGAGATGTATATCTCACCTTTTGTGTATGTAACATTATGCAAAGTATTGTACTAGGCTCTGTGCAGAAAATCCTATTATTTACTTCCTATTATTTACATCAGCAGTATACACTATTGTGTTCATATCCAGGCCAGGAAATGATAAGGATGACTTTGCAATTTAAATCTATACTTCAGCTATGATAATTATTTTCTTAAAATCATCCTTGAAAAGTTAGTAGTATAAGGTCATTATATTTGAAAGAGAAATAGATATATATCACTTTTTTCATAACTAGAAATTTGCTCATAAGAAATATGTGAAATTAGCTTTCACTGAATTATCTCGTAATAAAAGTATGTACAACTCAGTCTGTTTTCATGTTTCTTCGCAGTCTGAAAGTAGAAGTAGAGAAAGGCCAGGAAATAGGAGACCATGGTATTATAATCCATATCCTTGGCAATGGTATTATTTACAATACTTTTATCCTCCTCCACCCACACCACCTACAACTACCACTACCACCACCACAACTGCCGCCGCTACTGGAAAGCGTTGAAGAATGACAGGAACCTTTACACACCAAAGAGGTAAAATAGCAGCCTAAAAGACATGTATAGTCAGTAACAGGTATAGGAGACAAACATTAAACTTCCAACAAATTCTATATAGCAGTGCAAAACCTTTCAATAGCATACTGATATATATGATGTATTACTACTATATTTATAATTACTTTTTCTGAATTAAAAAAGTATTCTTTTCTGTGCATAATTAAAATTTTCATTTACAAGATGTGAATCAGTTCTGGAATCGTTTCAGGTATTGTGTTCGTAGAACCGTGGGAAATCTTCGTTTCCCACGGTTCTAACTGCTTTTTTTTTCGGCTGTCCCGTGCCGAAAAAACAAAACAAAACACCTTGATCTTTTAAATCTAATTATTTAGAATCCCCCACCCTCCGGACCCCTCCACAACTTTCCTAAAGTACCTGGTGGTCCAGCGGGGGTCCTGGGAGCGATCTCCCGCTCTCGGGCCATCAGCTGCCACTAATCAAAATGGCGCCGATGGCCCTTTTCCCTTTCCATGTGACAGGGGATATCAATGCCATTGGCCTGCCCTATCACATGGTAAGAGTAATGGATGGCCCATGACATTTTTTTAAGATAGCACCAGCCATCCATTGCTCCTACCATGTGACAGGGGCCGGCCAATGGCACCGATAGCCCCTGTCACATGGTAAGGGTAAAGGGCCATCAATGCCATTTTGTTTACTGGCAGCCAACAGCCCGGGAGATCGTTCCCGGGACCCCTGCTGGAGCACCAGGTACTTTAGGAAAGTTTTGGGGGATTCTAAATAATTAGATTTAAATGGTTGGGGTGGGTTTGGGTTTTTTTTTCTGTGTGTCCTTTCTTCCCCCCCCCCCAAAAAAAAACGATAAGAAAACCACCCAAAAATGTCATGGGGTTTTCCTATCGCTTTCAGGGACCTCCCAATACCTGAAGGATTAGAAAATATCATACGATATTTTCATCCATCAGAAAAACGATGCACATCCTATTCTTATCAAGACTCAATTTTCTGCAATTTTGTTGTAATGGAATTTGCTGCATAGTTTACTTACGATCACATAATCTACTCAGGTCAATATTTGTATTAATAAAAACAATTGAATAAAGAGAAAGAAAACAGAAAAAGGGCTTGATGTGTGCCTTAAAATGGGTTTTACATGTGTAAATGCATTTTAGTCATGTAAGTGGGCTGTGGAAAATTTACTTGTGTAAGTACACTTTACTGAGTAAATGGTTTAGAAAATTGCTATAATAGTAGTTATATTTACATGTGAAAACCTTTGGATAATTACCCCTTTGTGCTTAAAATCAAAATTTAAACTCGCCTGAAAGCTTAGCATTGTTATAAACAAACTGAGCAGGCGTGATCTTCTTAACAAAATGCAAAAATCATTTGAATTAATAAGAGTCTGAGAGTATGGGTAACTTAAATATCCAAAATGAAGAAAATAAGGGCCTAATAAAATTAAAACTTGTAATTTTATTTTTTATTTTAATTTATAACAGGGTAGCATCAAGCTTGGGTGAGATAACATAGTACAAAATTTCGTATTGGTGAGACTTTCTTCACTCCAAATGATGTCAAACCTTCACCAAGGTGTACTGTGCTGTTTGTACGTCTCATTCTACTTGTCGGTTTTGACGAGTGACATTATTAAGTTTTATAGCATGCGCGAGTGAAGGAAATTAGCAGCTTTACCAATTAGTCCACCAATCTGCAAAGTCTAGGGTAGAATTTAAAACTTGCGCGGGCACATCCATATGCGTGCGCTGCCCGGCGCGTGGACATGGACACGCGATTTTATAACATGCACGTGCCAGTGCAAGCATGTTATAAAATCAGGGGTCAGCGAGCGCAAGGGGGTGCACATTTGTGCAACCAGCACGCGACAACGCCCACGGCCTTCCGCAGTTCCCTCCCAGGCCGCTCCAATTTAGGAGCGGCCTGGGAGGTAACTTCACTTCACCCTATACTAACCTTCCTACCCCTTCCCCTAACCTTCCCACCCCCTAGCCCTATCCTAACCCTCTACAAATCCTTGTCTTACCATTTGCTCCTGCCTCGGGCACCCGGGCGGTTCGTGATCCCCCAGCACAGCGGCAAATGGCCGCTGTGCTGGGCGCCTCTAGCCATGCCACGCCCCTGGACTGCCCCTTTCCCAAGGCCCCGGGATTTACGCACGTGGCCGGGCCTTTGAAAATTGTCCCGGCGCGCATAAGCCCGGGATTTACGTGCGTACGTTTTTGAAAATTTACCCCTCTATCTCTAAATCATCAAGACTCCCCTGGTTCTTCAGCCTGAACATAAATAATTCAGTTCTGACTTGCAGCAGGTAATTATCAGGTGTAAATATGCACAGGTAACCACCATACGCACGGTGCTTTTGCGAGCTATAAAATAGCAACTTTTACGGATAAATGCTGGCCACAACCTGGAATGCCCCTGGCCAGCCTCTTTTTTATACTAGCAAATTTATTTGGACACCATTACTTGTGCATGTATGTTTGATGTTTATAAAATAGCACTTGTGCAAATATGTGCATGAACTAATTAATACAAGTGCAACTCTTTTAACATTCACTTTTTAGTCATTACAGCTTAGAATTCACTGTGAAGCAGAGAGCAAATATCTGGTAACTGTAGTATTGGACATTAGGGAAGTACATTCATTTGAAACGACAAAATATTGTGGGTTTTTAATATCATGCCAATAATTGTGAATCAGTATTTACTCTTTCAGATAATATAAGGACTAGGGGGCACTCCAAGAAGTTAGCAAGTAGCACATTTAAAACAAATCAGAGAAAATTCTTTTTCACAAATAAGTTCTGGAATTCATTGTCAGAGGATGTGGTTAAGGCAGTTAGGGCTAGATTTTCTATCATTGTGCGACTCTGTGAATTGCCTCTTGCCTCTAGCCATGCCACGCCCCTGGACTGCCCCTTTCCCAAGGCCCCGGGATTTACGCACGTGGCCGGGCCTTTGAAAATTGTCCCGGCGCGCGGTATTGGGGGGGCGAAGCAGGGGGCGGGCCTGCGAAAGCCAGCAGTGATCACACCACCGCGGTGCTATTGCTGCCGGCTTTCACAAACCAATAGTGCCACCGTGAAAGGTGGTGCTATTGGGCGCGTTACTGACGGCGATAAGGGTCCTTACCTTTTCGTCGTCTGCGATGTCTTCATGGCGTCCGCCCGGTGCCGCCACAACTCCTCCCCTTCCGGTACAGACGCCTCCCAGAACCTGCCCCGATCTAGGTATCGTACGCGAAAAGGGATTAGTCCCTTTTCGCATGCGATCCCTTTAGAAAATGACCCCCTTAGTGTAGCTGGATTTGAAAAGGGTGTGGAGAAATTCATGGAGGAGAAGTCCATAAAATGCTATCAATCAAATTGACTTAAGGAATAGCCACAGCTTATTAATGGCATTAGTAGCATAGAGTATATTTAATGTTTGGGTACTTGCCGGGTACTTGTATCCTGGATTGGCCACTGTTGGAAACAGGATGCTGGGCTTGATGGACCCTTGGTCTGACCCAGTATGGCAACTTCTTATGTTCTTCTTATGTTCTTAGGTTCTTATGATGTGTTCTACAAGTTGCTTTAATAAAAATTCTGCAAATGTATGTAGATTGGTTGGATTATGTTATGTTTCGTTGAAAAATGATGCAACATATACTAAAAATGACATCTATTTAGGTCATTAGGAGAGATTGGTACACAACTTTGTTTCCTAGACTGTTACATATTCAATATTTATACAATTGCTTTGTCCATTTCATGCCCGCGATCCCTGTACATATAGGGCAGTATACAACTCTAAACAATAGAGCTTTGAAGGGAAAAGTTATGAAGGGAGCACAGCAATCAAAGGGTCCTCCCTTAGAAGTGTACTTGCTATAAATAAATATTCAAGATAAAATTAGTCATGGTAATTATGTTTCCAAAGGTAGTTATGTTTACAAGAAATCTGCACTCATTAGACTGTCAGTGGTGTTCTTAGAAGTCAAGAGCCTGACTTATCAAGCATTCCCTCACACTGTGGGCCTCATTTAGAAAATCGCACTAACGGGGGAGGGGGGGCGGGGGCAGAAGCGGGGGGGGGCGGTCCGGCAGCGATCGCACCGCCGCGGTGCAATCGCTGCCGGCATCGCGCCCAATAACTACACCATAGAAGGTGTAGTTATTGGGCGTGAAATAGGCAGCGAAAAGGCTCCTTACCTTTTCACTGTCCATGGTGTCGGCACAGAGTCGGCCCCGGTGACGCCCCGACTCCTCCTCTTCCGGGGCCGACTCTGCCCCGACTCCACCCCCATCCTGGTATCGCACGCGATAAGGGACTTTTCGCGTGCGAAACGTCCCTTATCGCGTGCAAGCCACTTAGAAAATGAGGCCCTGTGTGTCAAGGGGACATATTTGATAAATTAGGTGAGAATGATAAGGAAAGATGTAGTTTATTTGCACCACAGTATTTTTCCTTTACGTATATTTTGAGAGAGTATGTTCTAAAATTGTCTAAAGTACAGAATTAACAATTCTCTTTTTTTATATTTCCTTGCAGAAAATGGATCTCTCCGAAGCTGGAGGCGTATTGGATAACTTTTTATTTCAATTGCTTCCTTAAAAAATACTGTATTCCTAATTTTCTTTAGTATAAGAAATAATAATACATGCTTAGATTTTTCTGCTGACTTTTCACATCCGTGAGCATATTTGTGAGAAGGCCTTTCTGCATTTCTGTTGTAAGATCAATTGTTTTTGTCAATAAATACTTTCAGCAATTATTGTAGTGGTTTCATTTATGAGGTTTTTTTTGGATGGGGTACATGACTGGGAAGTAGGATTTCAGTACAACGAAGTTGTATAAGACCTTTAAGAAGTACCTAATCTATATGGAATCACTGGAATCCACTGGTTACATTTTCTCATTTGCACATGCATCCACCAGATCAAGACATTACTTATATATTATATATTTGGGGGTATTCAAAGACATATCTGTCATGAAAAGAAAAATACTAAATGATGCATACAGAGGAGTTGTAGATTTACGAAAGTCGTGATAAGGCAATAACACTCGTTGTATGAGTGACAGGGGCCAAGGCCTTTTGGTGCCATTTTGGAAAATGGCATTAAGTGGGCCCAGAACTAGGAAGCGTTCCGGGCTGTCATTTCCCAGTCAATGATGCATCTTTAGGTGGGGCCATTTCTGGAGGTTGGGGTGGAGGTTGGGAGTCCCCCTAGACCACCAGGATCAATTTTTGATGTCGGAGGGGGGTGGTGTTGAGAGGATGCGGAACCCCCACTAGAACCCAGGAATTATTTTTTATTTTGGAGATAGGGGGGGGGATCTTGTGGAGTTGGGGGGAGAGTCCTACTGCTTGGAGGGAGGGGATTTTTGATAGGGAAGGTATTTGGTTAGAGCAGGGGAAAAATGTGCTACAAAGGGGAGGAGTATGGGAAGGGACAGGGCATCGTCACTGCATAACATTGCTTTATTTTTTAAAAGCTTTTTGGGTCTGCGTCGCCTTGATAGGTGGCAGGGGTGCGAGTGGGATTCTCGTAGACCCCCAGGGGGAATGATTTCAGCTTTTTGGGGGAGGTGGTTTTGGGCCTCGCGGCCTTTTAAAATGATCGCGGTGCTTTGCGAAGTGGGGCGTCCATCACGCGTTTTTTTTGGGGCCCCTGCTGCATTATTTGTAATCACAGAGTTTTTCCATGATAAAAAATAATGCGGCAGTACTGCTGCAACATTTTATTAGGGAGAGGCAAAATATCACAGGACTGCCCCCCATGATATTCCCCCCCCCCCCACTACACACACACATGCACATGATAAATTATCACAGCTTCATAAATCTCCTTCATAATTAGCAGCTACCATAGATGCTCTGTTAATGCCTTCTGGTCCACCCATGAATATACACATGAAGGGTTATCCAGCCACAGACATAGGCACCTTTTATTCCTTTGCTGGGGTTCCCAAAATCCAAATAGATTTAATTCTTTGCTAGGCTTGTGTGTAAATCTAGCTATGAGTACTGCCACAGCTGTATAGCTGGAAAGACAAAAAGAGAGGTGTGTGACCCACACAAATAACTAGAAAAACAACAAGAGTGGTACAGAAAAAAGAAAAAGGTAATAAGTGAATGTGTTAATTTTTACGTTTTGAATTTTTAAAGTATTCATCCTTTTGATATTACTACCCTTAACATAAGGCTTGGAGAAAGATCCATGGAGCGGCAATTTCTACCTTAACATAAGCCTTGGGGATGACCTGCACGGTCAGCAGTTGCTGCCCTTGACAGAGGGCTTGGGGGTGGAATGCATGGAGTGGCATTTGCGATCATGTACAGCTTGCTGGGCAGACCAGATGGACATTCTGCCTTCCTCTGCCGACTATTGCTATGTTACAAATATTTAATCTTGCGTGTTTTTGAATATTAACTTTTTAATATAATAAATTATCCATGATTTACTTTTTGTCTTTTGTGTACCACAACTGTACAGCTGTGACTGTAATCGATGAAAGTGATTTTGTCACTTTTAATTATTTTGTCCAGAATGGGAAACGAAGGTAATCCACCCAGAAGTATAAGATGACTGCCAAAGTTAGTGGTGCACCAAAAAATCTCCAAGGCAAAAATAAAAAAAGAAGTCCCAAAACAGGGTCTCTCCTGGAACCCTGCAACCCAAGAAAAGTACTTCCATAGGGATCCTGATTAGTAAAAAGGCCAGGAAGGATACCCACTCACCTCCTTCTGCTCTGATATCCCTTAAAATTGGTGCCGGTCAGCCATGAGACCAACACCATAGTGATACCAAAGTGGTGCCGGTCTTAAGGCCGGCCCGTATCATTTTGTTGTACAGCCATACAAACATATGGCCTTACAACAAAATGGTGATGGCCGGCCCTGAGTCTGGTGCTATTTTGATGTCACTATGGTGACAATTGTAAGGGACAGCAGATGGGCAGGAGTTGAGTGGATATTCTTCCTGCCCTTTTAGTAGCCGACCCATATGGAAATGGTAAATGGGGGCTGGGTTGGTTCCTGGCTCTGGCACCTTTTTCAGGGGCAGAAGGATCCTGGCCCAGCCCAGCTCAGCAACTAACTTTTTTATAAGGGGGTGATCAGAGTGGCCTGCAATCTTACTCAGGCCCTAGCAACTTTTTGGGGTGTAGCCTCCAGGAAGCCAAAGGTCAGGCCTGGAAAAGCCTCGGGGAAAACCCGATGAAACCTTAGGTCACACCAGAAGAAACCCTGAGGAAGCCTCATGTTGGGCCCAGGGAAACCTTAGGGAAGCTCCAAGGAAGCCTCAGATCAGGCCTAGGGAAGCTTCAAGGTAGATCCAGGAAGCTTTAGGTTGGGCCTGGGGAAGACTTGGACAAGCTATGAGGAAACCTCTGGTCAGTCCCAAGGAAGCCTAGGTCAGGCACCAGGGAGGTTGGTGGTGCACAGCACACCTCTTTTTTTAGTTGGTGGTGCCTGTCTACCTCTATGTACTAGAGACGGTATGCCCCTCAACCTACCTGCAACAATTTGTGCCACTTACCCATGGCTTGATTTAAGTGTATGGTGCCCATAGGCAGAGGACCAGAAGTGGAGGGTTTGGATGCAAGGAATCAAAAAGCTGCAGGAGGTGTCCTAGTTTGCGGGCGCCTTCAGAATATGGTGCCCTAGGGATGAGCCTATGTTGCCTTTGCCTAAATCTGGCCTTGCACATACCATGAGAAGGACATTTGTAACAGCCTTCCCCAAAGTAAAAACGCTGGCTGCCTTTTCCCCTATACAAATAACTTAGAAAGGGAAAGTGTCACTTTTCTCGCAGGGGTTCACAAGTTTGCCTTTCAAAAATCAGCTTAGGCCTCATTTTAACTCCTAAAGTATACAAAATTTATACTCTCTCTATTAATCACACATAAGCATACTTTCACTTCTGCTCATGCTTGAATTCTTTCTTTCTTTCTTTTACGCACACACATACATAAAGTCATGCATGCAGACCTAATACAATAAGAAATGCTCTGTATATATTGTCTACATGCAGTTGAACCAACCAACACATAACAACCTCTCATCTACTTTAGGAATACCATACCATAGAACTATCTCCTCTTAGGACTGTATAGACAAAACCATAGACAAATGGTGGAGGTGTACACCAGGAAAATTTTCATTTCATTGTGTTTGTTTTTGTATGGAGGAGAGTGGTTCATTTTGTTTTGTTTCATTTTTTCTCTTAAATTTTGATTTGGGTTCTTCTGTCTCTGCCAAAATAAAAAAGCACCCCTCCCTAGGGCTTTGCACTCTCACTGGGGCTCTCCCATGCAAGCATTACCCCATTCATGGTCTTACTGGAAGGAATGATCCCCATCACTTCTGCCTGGCCAGAACTTTTTTAATACAATAATTCTGGCCGACCTGAGATTTTGACCATTATGAATTTCTTCAGCATATCAAAATGGCATGGGACGATCTGTATAGAAGGAGTTCATAATGGTTCCAGCATCACATTGGCCAGAGCCTTTATGAAGAAAAGCACTGGCAGGGTAGGAGCGACTGGGGATCGCGCTTGACCACGGAGGGACCTATGGATGAGGTAAGAGTTGGGAAGGAAAGCTTGGCAGAAGCAGGGCTTTTTTTGGAAGAAGTCCTGCACCTGTTTTGTTTTTTCAACAAAAGGAAAAACAAACAAAATTTGGTTTGTTTCTCTCTTGTTTTATTTTCAAAACAAAAATGAAACAAAATAGTAAATTTCATTGAGATTTCCTGTATGTTTCAAACAAAAGCCAACCCCAAACAATATTAATATATGACTTTGCTACATGAAAGTACAGAACTCAGATATATTCTATACCCAGCACTATTACATGCCGGTTATCTAGCATATAAAATTATACACCCATATGACATGATTTCACCTGCCTTGCAGCCACATTATGCCCTGATCCAGTCTGCTGTGACACCTCCCCACCAGCAGAGGCCTCCAGTGAGCTCTGTTCCGAGCTACCCAAGCCACCTTCTCACTGGCCATCTGACTCAGCCTGTTGTGCAGCATCCTCTCCACCAGGGGTCATCAGTGAGCTTCATCTCCAGCCTTGCCAACTCCGCCTTGCTGTTTACACCACACCCAAGTTCCAGTCCCATTTAACCCTGTCTTCCCAGAAAGTAGATGCTGTTTCATGGAGTCACCCTTGGCTCTCTGTCCTAGCCACTCATACCTTGCTCTATATCTTGTGGCCTTTGGACCTTCCTATATTTTGTACTTTGACTTGTGGCCTATCTAGGCCTTACATTGCCTTGTGGCTCTGGGCCTTCCTGTATCTTGACCCTTGCTCTGTGTCCTAGTCAGGCCTTACCATGCCTTGCCTTGTTAGGTCTTTCTCTGTGGCTTATTCAAACTCTCCTTGTTTAGTGGCTTCTGGACCTTATGCATAGCAGCCTATGGTCCGTCTGTCCTGCTGCCTTCAGGCCTTCTGTATTATCTATTCTATGTTGCCTTTGTCTACCTTGTCTAAGTCCTGCCCTTGTCTGGTCTTGTTGTGCCCTACCCAGATCAATCCCTGGTCAGTATCCTAACCTATGTTTCTATCCAGTCCAGCCTTTGCTCAGTATTCTACCACCCCTCCTGTCCCAGTGTCCACTCCTCAGCGCCTTGCTTGTTCCAGTATCCAGTCCTCAGTTTCTTGCCTGTTCCAATACCCAGACCTCTGCTCCCAGTCTGTCTTTGCTCACAATGTCCAACCTATGTCTGACCTCAAGTTCCAACCATTATAGCCTTATCCAGCCTATCCAGTCAAGCCTTACTGGCCTCCAGAACCCAAGAGCTAAACCTGTGGAGGAGGTTTAGCTCTTGGGTTCTGGCTATACAGAAAACTAGCCCAGTTTCCATCCATAGCCAGCCATGATATTCCACCATCATAACCAAGCCCTGCTGGCTCCCAGAACCCAATGGCTCAACCTGTGGGGGAGGTGGCTTTCTAGGGGGAAGATAAACCCAGTTCCTTTCCTGTGGTTCTGTCCTGCTCCTGAGAGCATGGACATAGCATGTTTCCAGACCCCAGCTCTCATGATACCCTATTTGTATTACCCTATCCCCCTCAGACTTCATACTTTTTATTTATTTATTTATTTAACACTTTTCTATACCGACCTTCATGGTTGGGACCATATCAGATTTCTTTCATTATAGTTCATTATGTCGTTCTCATTTGTCATACATACACAGCACAAATCACACATAATGAAACAATGGACACATTTTTCAAAAATTCTAGTATTTGTTATTATTGAAGAGAAGGAGAGGAATACATTAAACATTTTTATTGATGCCATTTAATAACTAACTCCAGGGAACGGTCTTATGATGGGCAGCATCTGAACCTTTCCCTCTGGCTCCTGCTAAAATGCAGTTTGGTGCTGAGGGACATCTCTCCCTCCTCTGGCTCCTTTTCCATTTGCAGTGATTTCATTGGAGGATGGTCATTGTGTGACTGAAGTAGTATTTCTCAACTCATTCCTTAAGTTCACCCCAGCCCAGAGCTTCCCAAACCTGTCCTGAGGACACCACAGTCAGATGGATTTTCAGGATAGCCACAATAAATATTAATGAGAAAATTTTGCATACATTTGAAACCCAGTATATGCTACTTTATCTCATGCATATTTGTTGTGGATATCCTGAAAACCAGTCTGGCTGTGGGGTCCCCAGGACAGGTTTGGGAAGACTTGCCCTAGCCAGTCAGGGTTTCAGGATAGCCACAATGAATATACATGAGATAGATTTGCATTCAGTGGAGGCAATGGATAACCTGAAAACTAGATTAGCTAGAAGATATTCTAGGACTGGGTTCAGAAATAATGGACTGAAATGTAAGTTATGTATTATAACTGAACAAATAATAAGGATGTGCAGGGGAACATATTTTTGTTGTTTTTTTTTGTTCCTTTTTTGTTTAGGGGGGCTTTTAGGGATTCAGTTCATAGGGAGGCTAAAACATGTGCATGAGCACCCTTATATGCGAGTGTAGGGAAGCATGCACTCATGCTCATGTATTTTATATCGTGCATATGCGGGATGTATTTTCAACTGGATAAGACGCCTCTTATTCTCAAAGCAATGGGATAGTACAGCATCAAGTGGCAATAGTCAGTCAGCGAGATCATCTCCAATTGAACTCATGGAACAAGCCCGGAAAGCCTGATTCCAGGAAATGGTGGAGGTAGTGGTACCACTACCTCTTGTTTCATGACTGGATAAATTGGACACTAGTTCTCCCTGTCATATCTAACCTGGACGAGGCTGTCAGAGATATATGCAGAAAGACCTGTGGGCAGTGACTCAAAGCCTCCAAGAGGCGTTATTAACAGAGACAAAGGATGGTACAGGCAGATCTCAAAATCTGATATTCATAGGGGATCTTTTAAAACTATGAAGAAAGAGTGCCAGCATAAACTAGCCATGCTGGAAAGAAAACAGCAGCAGTGAAAAGGTGGGCCTCAAGTATGGAATCATTTTAAGATTCCTCCAATCAGTACCTTAATGAAGATGAACTCAGGTACACTGACAATGAATTGAAGAAGCCTTGAGATAAAAATACACAGAAGATATAAATAACTTCCCTTAATATTAAAATACACAGAAGGAATAAATAACGTCTCTTAATATTAGAACAAAACCATATGAAAACAGGGAATAATAATAAATATACATATAATATCAATACTAGAAAGTTGTGCACTTTTTAATGTTTTTATAACAATCTCATATATAAAATAAAGGTACACCATACATAATACATTTAAATAAAAATGTCAAACAACATAGCTATCAAGAAAATTCCAACACAGTTCAACATCATATCTCACACTTATGCCCCATTCATACAGTCCTATAATTATACTACCCCACTCTTAAAATCAGAATACATACTAAGTTATATTCACATCTAGTGATAAACCTAGTCACAAATTTGCCACACTATTCAATATATTTATAAATGATCTGGAAAGAAATATGACAAGTGAGGTAATCAAATTTGCAGATGATACAAAATTGTTCAGAGTAGTTAAATCACAAGCAGATTGTGATAAATTGCAGGAAGACCTTGTGAGACTGGAAAATTGGACATTGAAATGGCAGATGAAATTTAATGTGGATAAGTGCAAGGTGAGGCATATAGGGAAAAATAACCCATGCTATAGTTACACAATGTTAGGTTCCATATTAGGTGCTACAACTCAAGAAAGAGATCTTGGAGTCATAGTGGATAACACATTGAAATTGTCGGTTCAGTGTGCTGCAGCGGTCAAAAAAGCAAACAGAATGTTGGGAATTATTATAAAGGGAATGGTGAATAAAACGGAAAATGTGAGACCGCACCTTGAATACTGTGTACAATTCTGGTCGTCGCATCTCAAAAAATATATAGTTGTGATGGAGAAGGTACAGAGAAGGGTGGTATTGTTTGTAAGGTTTTGGGTGGACCCTTGGACACTGTGGCAGCTGACCACGCCCACGGGGGGGGGAGTCCCGTGAGGGGCCACAGGTCAGGCTCATCTTTGGGACACACAACACAGAGTTATATCTTTTATTAGACAGATTTGAAAAGCCACCAGAGGTGGCAGTAGAGAGTAGAGATGAAGCCCGGCTGGGCTAGGGTTCCTCAGGATACTGGAATAGTGATTCCCTCTATAGCTGTGCTGTAGTGGAGAAAACTGAGATAATGAGTACAGTGGAGCATACACAGAGTTGTGGTATGGAGCCTCGTTGGTAAAGTTACTCACATAGCGGTTTCTCCCGGAAGGTGACACAGAAGCTGGAATAGAGGCAGGCCCTTGAGGAGCGAGTACCTGTTATATGTTTTTATATGTTTTTCTGTGTATGTATATGTCCCTTTCCACGATACTATTTATTCATGTTCTTGAAACCAGTATTTTGTTATTTTTAATGTCTTAAATTGTATTCTTTTATATATATGTTATTATTTTTCCATGTCTTATTATTTATATTATTTTATGTAGGATCTCATATATATATGTTGTATAAATGTGATTTTTTTATTTGTTATTTTTATGATTTTTTATTTGTTATTTATATGGTTATATCTTTTAGCCCCTGAAGCAGCCCATTTTATGTGGCGAAACTCGGTCGGAGTCGGGCTATTATTGAGCAACTTGCTTTTATAATAATAAACATTTTTTAAAGACTTGAGATCTATCCCTATTTTGTTTAAGACAGGCAGGTTAGGGTAAGCTGAATGAGACAAGGCAAGGCAGGCTGGAGGGATGAGGTTGTGCAGGCCGGAGAGACAAAGCTGGGCAAGCTGGAGAGATAAGGCAAGGCATGGACTAGCAGGAAAAGCTGAGGCAACAAGCATTACACACAAGGCAAGAGAACCATTGCTGAGGCACCATGTTGCTGTGGAGCTCCTCCATAAATAGCCCCACTAGCTGATGTCTTCAGAAGGCGCTGGCTGAGGGTTCCCGTCGAGGAGCCTTTAAGAGGTTCCACGCTGTGTGCGCACTCACCTAAGGGAGCCCCCAGGGCACGACATGGTGGTTGTGCTGGTGGCATTGAGGCCTGCAGACAGATCATGGCTGGTGGTGTTTCTGCAGTGCAGGTCCAGACGCAGCGTTAAGGCAAGCTGGAGGTGTCTCAGGGGTGAATGCGGCCGGTCGTGAGAGGTCCCGCGACCAGCCAAATATAACATCTTGTTTGTTTGCAGTACCACAGAGGGAAGGAGTAAAAGAAACTCTATTGGTGGCCTGACTACAAGCAGGGAAGCTTTTGACCCATAGGAAGCTCTCAACAGTCTGTCAGTTCATTTCTTTTCTGGGGTTTGTATTCTTGTGACTTTCTGTGACCACAAGCATTTCTACAAGGAGGATGGTGGGGGTAGGGAGGCACAGGGAAGGCAACACAAATGCATTGGCCCCCAGGTACAAGAGACCCTAGGCACACCTCTGCTTCTTCCATGATTCCTGGTGCATTGATTGAAGTTTAGAGATTAGATTGAGCTTGTTGTTTGTATTCAGATTGTTTTGGTTTGTGTTTAGTACAACCAATTAAGTAAAATTTGGTGTGTGTGATTTTATTTATTATTTTATTTATTTATCAAGTTTTATATACCGTCATTTGGATTCATCATAAATCTATCATAACGGTTTACAAAAATAAGAAGGTTACAAACAGGTTCAAATGAATGTTAACATAGAGAGACATCAGTTTTAAAGACATTTCTCTTCAAACTGCCAAAGTTTCTGACAGGTGAGAGAAAACTCTATTGTTTTCTTTGTTGCAATAATGTGTATATATATGTGATATAACTTGAGTTTAGCTTCCTAAACATAATGCTAAGTTAAGTTTATTTAAATCATGCCTTTAGGGAAAAATAGGTTGCTGTGGGTTTTTGTTCTGATAAGAACTTATACTGTGAAATAGAACAAGAATAAAAATAGGAAGTAATATCATTTCTGCTGTTAGTGTGCCTTTTGGCTCAAGAAGCTCTTGCTGGTTTTAATATATGTTGTATTTATAATAGATATATTACTAGCAACTAGGGGTGTGCATTCGTTTTGAACTTATATGTAAAACGCTACTTTTTTTTTTTTAACTTAAAAAAGTGATGAGGCGAAAACGATCGGATTTCCAACTTATTCAACATAGCTATGTTGAATACGTTGGAAATCGCGATCGTTGATCCTAAATAAAAATTTAAACCCCTCACCCTCCTTAATCCCCCCCCAAGACTTACCAAAATTCCCTGGTGGTCCAGCGGGGAGTCAGGAAGCCATTCCTCTATTCCTTTGCGAGGACCACGTGACGGCCGCGTCACGTCGGAGTGACGCGGCCGTCACGTGGTCCACCGCGGTTCCGCTCCCGGACCCCTCGTTGGGCACAAACGGAACTTTTGGCCAGCTTGGGGGGGCCACGTGACGGCCACGTCACTCCGACGTGACGCGGATGTCACGTGCTCCTCGCAAAGGAATAGAGGAATGGCTTCCTGACTCCCCGCTGGACCACCAGGGAATTTTGGTAAGTCTTGGGGGGGGATTAAGGAGGGTGAGGGGTTTAAATTTTTATTTAGGGAACCGGTGCACGTATGGACATAGACTCAACTTATGGAATTCTCCATATGTCCATATTGACCGAAATTGACCCCCCTTTTCGACTTATGGACTTATGAACATAAACTTTTTGTCTGCACATCTCTACTAGCAACTGTCTTTCTCTGTGAAATTTGTGCTCATTTTTAAGTATTGTGGAGTTATTTTAAACTTCCTATTATGGAGATAATTGTATCTGATGAACTTAAGGTGGCCAAACAGGTGGATAAAGTGATGGTAAAATCCAGAAAGATGCTTGGCTGCATAGGGAAAGACATGGTCAGCAGAAAAAGAGAGGTGATATGGCCCCTGTATAGGTCCCAGTTGAGACCTCATTTAGAATACTATGTAGAATTCCGGAGTCCGCTCCTTCAAAAGGATATAAAAAGCATGGAGTCAGTCCAGAGGGTGGCTGCTTAAATAGCTAGTGGTCTTCATTCTAAAGCATATGGGGATAGGCTTAAAGATCTAAACATACCCTAGAGGAAAGGCAAGATAGGATAGATATGATAGAGACATTCAAATATCTCAAAGGTTTCCATGCACAGAAAGTTAGCTTCTTTCAACGGAAAGGAGGCTCTAGAACGAGGGGTCATGAGATTAGATTTAAAGGGGTAGACTCAGGAGTGATCTTAGGAAATATTTCTAGACAGAGCTGGTGCCAAAGTGCTTACTAATCTGCAATCTCACATTCTTTGCAAATTAGTTATTTCTTTTTTTTACAGATTTGTGGTTTGGGTAAAAAGGGGTATATCAGGTTCAATGTTTTACATTGGCTATGTTATGGAAAGTAGGGGATGACTCAGAAGTTCACAATTATTCTATGTGGATGGGGTTAATGGAGGGGAGAGGATACCTTTTTTTTTTTTTTTTTAAATTGTGATTGAAGGGGTTGCTCTCATTAGTACCACCATGTTTTTGAATGTGGGTAAGGTAGACAGCCAGGAAATTAGTCTAATATTTCATGTAACTAATTTTTTATTGGATAGTATGGCCTTTGAAGGGTGTGGAGGTTCATCAGTTAGAAACAAATGGTAAAGAATGGGCCACATTTTGCTGGCACACATGAATCGGATAAGTAACGGTAGCAGTATACATGATATCTTGTACATATCACCATGTCTAATAATATGTAACTTAAACAGGGCTGAGTCTCAAAGGCAGAATAGTAAGGGTTTGGGGTTTTTTTATTGTACGTGGGAGTCTTATTTGTATTTTAAAAAATGTTACAGATGTCAGCTTAAAGGAATCTAGTTAATTTTATGCCTAATAACATTTTTATTTTCTACAAGCGATGCTGGCTATGCATGAAAATCATGGCTGTTAACACCACTTATGGTTCCAAGGATAGCTGCGAAATTGAGGTATCAAGAAGCACATGTCAGGATATGGAGCATCATAGAGAGAGCCTTTGGTCTCCTCGAGAGTCATTTCCACCGCATGGGTCACTCACTACAGTCCTCGCCTGAGAAAGTAGTGGACATAGTGGTGGCCTGCTGCTTGCTTCACAGCCTCGCTCTGCAGCGTGGTCTTCCACAGCTCATTAATCCTGACCTGGAGCGAGAGCTGGATGTGAGCTCTGCAGAACCTGGAGAGGACACAGTCAGGGGGAAATGAGGTCAGGAGGCGTTATCATACAAAACTATTTTGGAGACTGACAATAAGAATGGTGCCTTAATGGGAACCTCTTCTTCAGCCAGTTATTTGTCCTTGTACATGCTTGTTACTATTGTTAATACATGTTTATTTCTTCACAAAGTACTTGTTTTAAAATGTTCCCTAATTCTGTTGGATGCTGTCCTTGGTATGGATGGTCTTTGAGGGTTGACAGCCTAGTGTCCAGGGTCCACTGGCTTACGGAGCTGGGCAGCAACACACAAAGCACATTTCTGCCAAGCTCAGCAGCTATGTTGTAGTTTATTTCTCACACACTGGTGTGGTAATTTCAGAGAAAGGGGTGGGTGGAGGTGACAGTTGGAAGGGGGTTAGTACTTAGGGAGGAGGAGGTTAAGGTGTTTGGAGAAACCCATGCTTGGGAGGGGAGGGGAGAGGGTAGGAGAGGGAGTAGAGGAGTTGATGGACTTTTGGGAGGGGGAGGGAGGAGGGGGAACGATGGTGGGAGAGTCCTGATTAGTGCCTAGCTGAGCACCTATCTCAGTATCCGAGTGGCCAGTTTCGCGCCCAGCTGAATGCCTATCTCAGCGACCGAACAACAAGATTCGCGCTCAGATGAACAATTATCTTGGCGCCCAAGCAGCCCAATTCGCGCCCAGCTGAGCGCCTATCTTAGTGCCCAAGCAACCAGCCCAGCTGAGCACTTATCTCAGCACCCGAGCATCCTGATTTGTGGCCAGCTGAGAAATTATCTCGATGCCTGAGTGGCCAGCCCAGCTGAGCGCCTATCTCAGTGCCCGAATGTCCTGATTTGCACCCAGCTAAGTGCCTACCCGAGCATCTAAAAAGGCCTGATTCGTACTTAACCAGGTACATTTCTGGGCATCCAAGCTTCCTGATTTGTGCCCAGCTGAGCACCTATCTTGGCACCTGAGCTGCCAGATTTATGCTCAGCTGAGCAATTATCTCAGCACCCAAGCAGACAGCCCAGTTGAGCACCTATCTTGGCACCCAAGTGGCCAGATTTGTGCCCAGCTGAGCAATTATTTCAGTGCCTGAGCAGCCAGCCCAGCTGAGCACCTATTTGGGCATCCGAGCATCCTGTTTCACACCCAGCTGAGCACCTGTCTCAACACACAAAAAGGTCTGATTCATGCTTAGCTAGATGACTATCTGGATGTCCGTGTGTCCTGATTCACACTCCACCAAGCACCTAGATTGGTGCCGCAGGTATGCATGTAGATTCGTGCGTTCTTAGTTGCATACAAATGAGCACGTATGTTCTCATAGTAACTTCCGCGAGGGTGGAACTCCCTGCTCTTCTCGCGCCAGCTGAGTTTCACCACCAGGGACATCACCCTTTTGGTATCTTTGGTGGTTGCAATTGCAGACAATTTATACAGGTATGCTGGTGAGAGGCGCAACCTCAGGAGAATGGCCCGAGCCTAGGAAGAACTCAAGGTAGTGTTTGATAGAGGAGCCTCCCACCCACATGACTTAAGTAATGACAAGGTTATGAGCTTGGGGTGGGGACTGTATTCATGGGATGGGAGTTGGAATGTTGTACATGGGGTGGGTACTTACTGCCTTGAGTGAGGCTCTAGGGGCAGGTATGTTTAATATGCTGCATGGGGTGGGAGTTGGAATGTTGTGCGTGGGGTGAGTACTTACTGCATAAATTGTAATCTGGTATTACATTTAGGTTTGTTCATTTTTATCTTATAGATTGAAGACCTCAAGAAGAAGGCGAGGTGGCTGCGCCTGAAAAAAAGGTGTTGGATGGATCAGATGAGGGCTCGGTGGGCCGGAACTGGTGGTAAGTTTTTTATCTTTAGCCTTCAAGGCCATAATTTGTCTGTATAGGTCCTGTTTCTAGCAGCATTCACACATCAGCCCACTGCTGACGAAATTAACCATTCAGATAAACTTTGGTTTTGTTTCTTAGCATGTTACTTTTTACATGCTATATACAACTCGCAAATATATTTTTGTTCTCTTCAAAGATGACATCCCATCACCAGATGATGAGGAAGAGGAGGAAGAAGTGATGGAGACCGCGACACACCAGTCCTGGGCCCCACCCAGGCAACTGCATCCAATCCTAGGGAGGAGCAGGATGCTCCTCCCCCACCTCAGACACAGCACTTTCTCCCCCATCCTGTAGGGCCTCCTCCATGTTGTCACCGGGGGTGTAGGGAGGCAGAGACTCAGACTGGGCAGCTTTGCTGCCCGAGGGAGGCCCGTTTCATCATCCATCTCTTCCTTCAACATCTGGCAGCTCGGCTAGAGAATCCAGCTGCAGGTGATGAGCTGGTTACTCAGCGAACGTTTGCTCAAGCCATCCAGATGTTGGGGCAGGGATGATGGCAAATTGGGCATCCCTTGGGGGTTTTGCTGAGGCTGCCGTGCACCTAGCTGAGGTCCAGCAGAATCACACCTGACTTTTGTTGGCCTTAGCTAGATGCATGGGCCTGTTTCCACCTCAACAACACCCCTAAATCTGTTGCCTCTGCCCTCCCTACTGTCCGGGCCCATTTTTTCCATGTAAATTGGTTTTCTCCTTAGACAATCCCATCCCTTCACTTATTTTTTTTTATTGTAATTAGTTTTTTAATATTACATATTTTAAAAAAATGTAAATCCCAATGGTGAGTGTGTCCTTTAATTGGTTGGGTTTCTGCAATGAGAGAGGAGGTTGAGGCTGAGGGAAGACAGTAGAAGGTAGGAACATTTTAGGAGTTTTACTTAGTGAACATTTAAGAAAAGGGAAAGGGAAGAGAAGAGAGGGTCCTGTTATGAACACAAATTTCTTATGACAAGGGGGGGGGAGTTGGGAGTGGGAGGGGACAGAAGAAAGGTGTAGATAGGCAAGAAGTCAGACTGTGATGATGATAATAGGGGGAAGGGGAGGGAAGGAGGAGGGAAAGACTGGAGGAGAGAAAGGGGTTTGGAAGAGAGATTATCTAGTCAGAATAGGGATGAGTTAATGGCCAGAGAAGATGTACAAATCCAGTCTTGCATGGGAGAGGAGGGGAAGGGGGAGGGGAGAGTGAGGGGTGAAGGTGGTTTGGGATAGGGAGTACCGTGGGTGAATAAAATATTGAGAAACTGATGGTCAGCACTTTTAAATAAATAAAACAAGGTAAAATATGTGCAAATGGTTTATTTAACATTAAATTAAAATGACGATGGTCGAGGTTGGAGAAGTCTCTGCGAACAAATAAGGCCTGCAATAATAAAAAGCATCGGCACCGAAAGAAAGTGAAGGAGCCAAAATTGCCATCTACGCATTCAGCAACGATGAGTGGTGACAATGACATCCACCTGAAAAGAGGAGGCTAATAAACAAATTACAGCATTGAAAAAGCTTCATATGCAAATCACGATTAGGAGAAGGGGAGGGGGGAAATGGTAGAGGGGAGGGGGAAGTGAGAAGAAGGGAGGATGAAAGAATGAGTTCCTAGAGGAAAGGAGGGGGTAGAAGGGCGTCAGGGCTGCTGCAAAGGTGTTAGGCACCCTAGGCAAACTTTCTGCCTTGCGCCCACCCCCAGGTACCAGCCCCATTCACTGAGACGCTGCTCGTGGCCCGCCAAATGGTTTTTTCAGTTGTGAGCAAGATGGGCATTGCTTGCAGCCAGCCGATTCTGTGTTTCTCTGGGCCGTGAGCAGGATGAGCCCTGCTTGTGACCCACTGAGTCTCTACTCCTCTCAGCCGCGAGTGGGATAGGCTCCACTCATGGCCTCACATGTCTGCTCTTCGCTGCCCCCTAATGGTTGGTGCCCTAGGTGACCACCTAGTTCACTTAATGGGATGCACTGGCCCTGAAGGGGGGGGGGGGGTAGGAGAGGAGTTGGATAAATTGTCATGAGCAAGTCTTGCATAAGAGAAGAGGAAGGGGGGACCGGAAGAGGGGGAGGGGAGAAGTGAGAGGAAGGGAGGATGGAAGAATGAATATTGAGAGGAAAGAAGGGGTAAAAGGGTGTAGGGGGTTGATGGATACATTGTCAGGGGCAAGTCTTGCATAAGAGAAGAGGAATGGGGGGAAATGGTAGGGGAGGAGGGGGGAAATGAGAAGAAGGGAGGATGGAAGAATGAGTACCTAGAAATGGGAGAGGTAGGAAGGGGTGGAGAATTGAGTAGCAAGTCTTGCACAGAAATGGGGGGGGGGGGAAATGGGGGAAGGAAGGGGGGGGCTTTGAGGGACTGAGCACCTAGAAGAAGGAGGGGTAGGAGAGGGGGTGGGCCACCAGTACTCACATACAGCAGTGATGAGCAAAGATAGGCCAGGCACTTGAGTGTGAGAGAAGCATTTGCATGGCTAGAGGTGCACTAGTCCAATGTCTTTATCTGCATACAACAGTGATGAGCAAGGATAGACCAGACAAAGGCAGAGGCTAGGAGGGATTGCTGTCTGTGAAGAGACGAGGCTTGCAGGCATGAGGTCTGTCAGCACCAGAAGGAAGCGCAGAAGCTGTTTGCCCCTGTCCATGTACAGCATGCACGAGCGATGACATTTATTATGACCTGCATCAGAGAAAACAAAAAGAGAGGAAGAAATATTATTAGCCAAAACATTCTCCACAATACTCTTCCAGCTCTAGGAACCCAAGGAGTAAGATACTGCTGGAATTTTACAGATATACTACTCACATGTTTAGAAGAGACGAGCGACAGAGGAGAGATGATCAAGTATACGAAGATTCAGGAGGATGGAGGTGTATGCGAGGAGATGAGAGTTGATGTGAGAGAAGCATTTGCACCGGCTAGAGGTGCACTAGCCTAATGTTGAAATCCGCATCCAGCAGTGTTGAACGAGGATAGGCCAGACAAAGGCAGAGGCAGGGAGGTAGAGAAGTCTGTGAAGGGACAAGGCTTGCAGGCACGAGGTCCATCTGCATCAGAAAACCGTGCAAAAGCTGTTTGCCCATCTCCGTATACAGCTTGGATGAGCAATGAAGTTGATATTCTTTATGGAACTGCTTTTGATTTTGTATCATACACTCTCTTTTTTACTTCTTGCTATCCTGATCCCCCACCCCCCTGCCTTTGTGTCTGCTTCTACTTCTGCGAAAGGGGTTATTTTGGGTGGCTGAATTTTCGCTTGCTGAGTTTTGCTGAGCTTGCAAAGTAACATTCAACTTCCTGATTGCAGCACATTGGTCCTGGGTTGAGTGTCTAGCCTGCCTTCTCATCTTTCTAACTTCTTTGTGCAGCTGCCTAATCTCATGCTGATAGCCCTCCATCCTGTGGTCATATTGCCCTGAATCTGCTCCTGGCTAACAATGAGCTCTGCTGCCAGGTTCTCCACAAAGGCATCCATTGAGGTGCCAGGAGTTTCAATTGTTGGCACCTCCACATTGCCAGCAGAGGCCCCTTCAGTGGTAAGAGATCCGCTGGCCCCAGAGTTGGTTGATGTTTCCATTGAAGTTAGATTTATCTCTACATTATCATTGTCCTCTTGCGAGTAATCCATGGGCTCATTAAACAACATTATTGATTGTTCCTGCAACCCATGTGCCGCAATGTTTGAATTTTCTTCCTCTGCTCCTGTCTCCTATACAGCAGTCTCCTCCACCTCTATGCTACGTCCACAGTCTCCATCTCCACCGTTTGTGTCAGTCGCTCCTATATGAACCCCTATGATAAAGTTCTTTGTAGCATGGCCCTTACCAGATCCTCCACTTCTGTTAGCTGAACCTTGCATGGTGGCCCTCCTCCTGTCTGGCGCTGTGACCTTTTTATCTGGGCCATTTTGCCTTTTACTGCCAATCGAATGTCACCCTACCGATGTTTAATTGTTCGACCGACCTGTTTGCCACTGACAGGCTGCTTACATCTTTGGCTAAACTCTCCCATATTCTTCTCTTTACCCTGGTAGAAGTCTTCTTAGCAAAGAGTGCATGGTAGTTCCATCCAGCAAGCCACTCTGATCTTCTTCATAGCTGGGGTGGAGGAGGAGGAGACCAATGTTTTCTTGGGCTCCATGCACAGCACTGCTTCTCACTGCTGGGGGCGGGGAGAAAGAAGAGGAGGCTGCTTATGCTTCTAGCTCGATGGCACCCCTGCTAGATGGCAGCTATGACCGAGATCCTATTGACCATAAGCTACCTTTGGTTCTGCTTCCTGTCATATAATAGCAGTTGATGTTTTGAAACCTCTACCCCTTAAAGTTTTTTCCGCAATGTTCAAAGGCTTACTAATTCCTCGAGCTGTTCTTCTGTGCCATCCTTGTGGCAAAGATCATGGTTCTTATGCTGTACATGTCAACTGATTTCCCTCACTGCCTAACGGGCCGATACAGTAAAGTCCGCGGGAGAGCGGATGAACGCCTGCTCTCCCGATGCGCGCACCGGCCCTTTGCCGGTGCGCGCAATTCTGTATTTAAATTAGGTGACGCGGTAAGAATGGGGAAAAGCAGGTGCTAGGGACACTAGCGCGTCCCTAGCGCCTCCTTTTTGAGAGGAGCGGCGGCTATCAGCGGGTTTGACAGCCGACGCTCAATTTTGCAGGCATCGGTTCTCGAGCCCGCTGACAGCCACGGGCTCGGAAACTGGACGCCGGCAAAACTGAGTGTCCGGTTTTTGGCCCGACAGCCGTGGGCCGAATTCAAATTTATTTTTTTTTTTTTTACATTTTTTACTTTTCGGGACCTACGACTTAATATCGCTATGATATTAAGTCGGAGGGTGCATAGAAAAGCAGTTTTTACTGCTTTTCTGTGCACTTTCCCGGCGCTGGAAGAAATTAGCGCTGACCTCTGGGTCGGCGCTAATTTCTGAAAGTAAAATGTGCAGCTTGGCTGCACATTTTACTTTCTGTATCCCGCGCGCATACCTAATAGGGCCATCAACATGCATTTGCATGTTGAGGGCGCTATTAGGTGCCGCGGGTTGGACGCGCATTTTCCTCCCCTTACTGAATAAGGGGTAAGGGAAAACGCGCATCCAAGAGCAGGCTAACAGTGCGCTCCGTCGGAGCACACTGTACTGTATCGGCCTGTAAATGAGTTTCAAGATTGCAGATAATTGAAGGGGCCAAGTTTTCTTCAATTTCTTCAGCAGGTGTTCCAGGATGAGTATTGGATCCCAGAGGAAATACCATGGAGACTCCTTCTGCCTTCCCCCATACATAAAATTCTCTCTGTTTAAGTTTTGATAAAAATAAATGAAAGAAGCATTTGTGAATAGACATACTGATATTATACGATTTAAGATTTGCATACAAAAAGATGTAGGTAAGTAACATAGCTATGTAAGTTGTTTGATGCTCTATTTTGCTTGTATTGTGTTAATTGAGGTTTAACTTTCAAAGCCTTCCACTGAGGAACTCCTCCATATTTAAATAATCTTCTTGTGCCATATCAGCCCACACCCACCTTACATTCTTCCCATCAATATTTACTTGCTCTTCCTTCACCAAAGATGATCCAACTTGAACATACTGGAGACATATGTTTTTCTTTCCTGGCCCCTAGTCTTTGGAATTCTTTACTTTTGTCACTGCCCGTAGAGAATGATTACCTCAAATTTAAGAAATTTCTCAAAACCTTCCTCTTTACACAGGCCTTTCTGGATTAGTTGTCCAATTTGACCATAAATATGGCTGTTGTTTTATTTTTTTCTCCTACATTGTTTTTTTTTTTTTAATTGTTTTAGCTCTTTTAATTAAATGTTTATTTTATGCATTATATCCCTTATTGGTTTTACTTGTATTGATTTTAGTTTATTGATTTTATATAGTCTTAATCAATTCTATATGTATATGTAACATTTGTATATATTTGTTTGACATGTACATAGCTTTGATTTACAAATGTAAGAAATGTGATTCATGAAAACTAATAAATAATAATAATAATAATAATTACAAAGAATCCCAAACTCTTGGTGTGTGGGACAGCTGGGGCAGCCTACGGGCATCATATAATTCAAATGTCCCTGTGGCTGCAGGAAGTATCAGGTTCTTACCTCTTAGCAGGCAGGCAGCAGTGGCAAATGTTCTTCAGCCAGTTAGTGAGTATACTTCTATCTGCTGAACTGAGTGGTTGCATAGCTGCATATGAAAATGTATCTGCTTCCGAGTATGAAATCATATGCTGTCTGTATGTTACAACTGGTGCTGCACTTAGTGAGTGTCAAACTCATTAATTTGTATCATGTTACTACTGATTGTCTTATCTTTTAATGATCACTTGAACAATAGTACAACTGTGTGAAATTTAGTTACTAAAACTAATTCATGTGTGAGGGAAGAATATCAGAGTATGAGCAAGTTGCAGGAGAGATGATGTTATATTTTATTTTATTTATTGAAATCTTCTAAGCTAATTAGCAGAAGTGTATTGTATGCTAAGGATTTATTATGTTTCTTAGGTTGCTAAATGGTTAGTATTACTTTGGTAATCTATGCTTTACAATAAAAAGGTATCTTCTGAGACAAACAGATGTGAATTCCTGGGCTGATGGGGTTGTATAGAAAGATGAATTAACTGGTGATTGTCAGTAGCACTACCAGTCCCTACAAGAAAAGGGGAAGGGAAGACAGCAGTATCGCAAGGGCTAAAGTATACTCTTATAATCCTTACAGTGGGGGCTGGGGTGATCCTTGGCTCCGGCACTTTTTTTGGATTGGGGGGGCTTCCAGGAGAGATCCCATTTTGGATCTATTTTTGTTTCTTTTTGCCTTGGGGATTTTCTGGTACACTAGCAAGTTTGGCAGTCACTCTATGCTTTGTTTCCCATTACAGGCCAAACAAAAAAAATAAAAGTGAGAAAAATCACTCCCATTGACTATAATTTATTTATTTATTGACATTTGACATTCTGCTTTTTACCATGAATGGTCCCAAAGTGGATTAAAATAAATTTAAAATAGGTTACAATAGTATTAAATCAACAGACAGCTAGATTTTATACTGGCCTACATAGAATTAAACCCATTTAGGGTTTGGGACCACAGCAAGTGAATAAACGGCACCTATATCTGTGGATGAAAAACCCTTTGTGGGCATATTCGTGAGTCGACTGGATGCATTAATAGAGCTTCTATGGTAGCTGCTAATTCTGAGGTAGATTTATGAAGGTGCAGTATTTTATTGTGAGAGCTGTGAAATATCATGGCAGGTGGTCCTGCCATATTTTACACCTTCGCAATAAAATATTGCGGCAGTATCACCATGTTATTTTAAAAAAAAAATTATGTGACAGGGCCCAAAAAATGGACAATGGTGGACCACTTCACATGGGTCACCATCATTTAAAGGGACCTGAGGCTAAAAATGACCCCCCAAAATGTTAATAATCCCCCACGGGGCTATTAAGACTCTCATCCACCTCCCACTACCTAATAAAGAGGCATCAATGCAAAAAGTTTTAAAAAAAAGAAATAAACATTGCATGGCGATGTCTCACCTAACTTTCCATAACTCTCTCCTTTGTAGCACATTTTCTCCACCTAAACCAAATGCCCCCCCCCCCCCACACAAACAATAAAACACCTCCCTCTGATTCTGCCAAGGTCGACCTCCCCAAAATACAAGATCATCCCTGGGGTCTTGTGGGACTCCCCACCACCACCCCAACATCAAAAATAGACCCTGGTGATGTGTGGGGTGGGAGGGAGGACCCGGACATAAATCCCTACCACCCAGAAATCCCTACCACCCAGAATCACCTATCTAAAGATGCATTAATGGTACACTGGCAGCCCAAAACACCCCCAGCTCTGGGACTGGTCAGCGACGTTTTCCAAAATGTCGCTGACTAGTCTTTGCCCCATTACAGTGTTTACCCACATTATAGCCTTATCACATCTTAGTAAATCTAGGCCACTATGTGCTTCGTATACTATTTTTCCTGTCATGGCAGGTATGTCTTTGAATATCTCCAAATGTATATTATAAGATAGGCTATCTATAAGAACATAAGAACATAAGAAAATGCCATACTGGGTCAGACCAAGGGTCCATCAAGCCCAGCATCCTGTTTCCAACAGTGGCCAATCCAGGCCATAAGAACCTGGCAAGTACCCAAAAACTAAGTCCATTCCATGTAACCATTGCTAATGGCAGTGGCTATTCTCTAAGTGAACCTAATAGCAGGTAATGGACTTCTCCTCCAAGAACTTATCCAATCCTTTTTTAAACACAGCTATACTAACTGCACGAACCACATTCTCTGGCAACAAATTCCAGAGTTTAATTGTGCGTTGAGTAAAAAAGAACTTTCTCCGATTAGTTTTAAATGTGCCCCATGCTAACTTCATGGCGTGTCCCCTAGTCTTTCTACTATCCGAAAGAGTAAATAACCGATTCACATCTACCCGTTCTAGACCTCTCATGATTTTAAACACCTCTATCATATCTCCCCTCAGTCGTCTCTTCTCCAAGCTGAAAAGTCCTAACCTCTTTAGTCTTTCCTCATAGGGGAGTTGTTCCATTCCCTTATCATTTTGGTAGCCCTTCTCTGTACCTTCTCCATCGCAATTATATCTTTTTTGAGATGCGGCGACCAGAATTGTACACAGTATTCAAGGTGCGGTCTCACCATGGAGCGATACAGAGGCATTATGACATTTTCCGTTTTATTCATCATTCCTTTTCTAATAATTCCCAACATTCTGTTTGCTTTTTTGACTGCCGCAGCACACTGAACCGACGATTTCAATGTGTTATCCACTATGACACCTAGATCTCTTTCTTGGGTTGTAGCACCTAATATGGAACCCAACATCGTGTAATTATAGCATGGGTTATTTTTCCCTATATGCATCATCTTGCACTTATCCACATTAAATTTCATCTGCCATTTGGATGCCCAATTTTCCAGTCTCACAAGATCTTCCTGCAATTTATCACAATCTGCTTGTGATTTAACTACTCTGAACAATTTTGTGTCATCTGCAAATTTGATTATCTCACTCGTCGTATTTCTTTCCATATCATTTATAAATATATTGAACAGTAAGGGTCCCAATACAGATCCCTGAGGCACTCCACTGTCCACTCCCTTCCACTGAGAAAATTGCCCATTTAATCCTAATCTCTGTTTCCTTTAGCCAGTTTGCAATCCACGAAAGGACATCGCCACCTATCCCATGACTTTTTACTTTTCCTAGAAGCCTCTCATGAGGAACTTTGTCAAACGCCTTCTGAAAATCCAAGTATACTATATCTACCAGTTCACATTTATCCACATGTTTATTAACTCCTTCAAAAAAGTGAAGCAGATTTGTGAGGCAAGACTTGCCCTGGGTAAAGCCATGCTGACTTTGTTCCATTAAACCATGTCTTTCTATATGTTCTGTGATTTTGATGTTTAGAACACTTTCCACTATTTTTCCTGGCACTGAAGTCAGGCTAACCGGTCTGTAGTTTCCCGGATCACCCCTGGAGCCCTTTTTAAATATTGGGGTTACATTTGCTATCCTCCAGTCTTCAGGTACAATGGATGATTTTAATGATAAGTTACAAATTTTTACTAATAGGTCTGAAATTTCATTTTTTAGTTCCTTCAGAACTCTGGGGTGTATACCATCCGGTCCAGGTGATTTACTACTCTTCAGTTTGTCAATCAGGCCTACCACATCTTCTAGGTTCACCGTGATTTGATTCAGTCCATCTGAATCATAACCCATGGAAACCTTCTCCATTACGGGTACCTCCCCAACATCCTCTTCAGTAAACACCGAAGCAAAGAAATCATTTAATCTTTCCGCGATGGCCTTATCTTCTCTAAGTGCCCCTTTAACCCCTCGATCATCTAACGGTCCAACTGACTCCCTCACAGGCTTTCTGCTTCGGATATATTTAAAAATGTTTTTACTGTGAGTTTTTGCCTCTACAGCCAACTTCTTTTCAAATTCTCTCTTAGCCTGTCTTATCAATGTCTTACATTTAACTTGCCAATGTTTATGCTTTATCCTATTTTCTTCTGTTGGATCCTTCTTCCAATTTTTGAATGAAGATCTTTTGGCTAAAATAGCTTCTTTCACCTCCCCTTTTAACCATGCCGGTAATCGTTTTGCCTTCTTTCCACCTTTCTTAATGTGTGGAATACATCTGGACTGTGCTTCTAGAATGGTATTTTTTAACAATGACCACGCCTCTTGGACATTTTTTACTTTTGTAGCTGCTCCTTTCAGTTTTTTTCTAACAATTTTTCTCATTTTATCAAAGTTTCCCTTTTGAAAGTTTAGCACGAGAGCCTTGGATTTGCACACTGTTCCTTTTCCAGTCATTAAATCAAATTTGATCATATTATGATCACTATTGCCAAGCGGCCCCACCACCGTTACCTCTCTCACCAAGTCCTGTGCTCCACTGAGAATTAGATCTAAAATTGCTCCCTCTCTCGTCGGTTCCTGAACCAATTGCTCCATAAAGCTATCATTTATTCCATCCAGGAACGTTATCTCTACTTACATCCTTTTAAGAGAGTTACTTTTTAAGAAAACCTATAATATGTCTTGATTGCTTTCCAGAGGCCAAACATCTGGTGGATGCATGTGCAAATAAGAAAATATAGCCGGTGATTTCCAGTGATTCCATATACATTAGCTATTTCTTAAAGGTCTTATACAACTTCATATAATTAAAGTGCTGAAATCCTACTTCCCAGTCATGTACCTCATCAAAAAAAACAACCCATAAATGAAACCACTACAATATTTGCTGAAGTATTTATTGACGAAAACAATTGATTTTACAAGAGAACTACAGAAAGGCCTTCTCACAAATATGCTCACGGATGTGAAAAGTCAGCAGAAAAATCTATGTATTACTTCTTATACTAAAGAAAAGCAGGAATAGGGTAATTTTTAAATAAGCAATTGAAATTTAAAAAAGTTAGATAAGCCTCCAGCTTCAGAGAGATCCTTTTTCTGCAAGGAATATAAAAAAGAGAACAGTTAATTCTGTACTTTAGATAATTTTAGAACATATTCTCTGAAAATATACATGAAGGAAAAATACTGCATTACAAATACATTACATTTTTACCTTATCATGCTCACCTAATTTATCAAATATTTCCCCCTGACATACAGTGTGAGGGAATGCTTGATAAGTCAGGCTCTTGACTTCTAAGAACACCACTGACAGTCTAATGAGTGCAGATTTCTTACAAACGTCTCGTAAATATTTATTTATGGCAAGTGCACCTCTAGTATTGCAGCCTTCTTTAACTCATGAATAGAGAATCTTTTGATTAATGTGCTCCCTTCATAAACTAAAACTTCCCTTCAATGCTCTATTGTTTAGAGTTGTATACTGCCCTACATGTACAGAGTTTAGGGATCAGGGATTTCATAAAAAAAGGAAAAGCAATTGCATAAATTTTGAATATGGAAAAGTCTAGGAAGCAAAGTTGTGGAATAATCTCTCCTAATAACCTATATAGATGAGATTTTTAATTTATGATGCAGCATTTTTCAACCAGACAAAACATAAACCAATCTATTATTCTTCTTATGTTTTATATGTTAATAGCAAATATCAGCGGATTGAATTTATGTTTATTAAATATCTGATCCATGTATAAACAGAGGTAGGCTCAACCCTAATAGTTATTCTGCTGATAGGTTAAAGCTTCCTTTTCAATGTTATTTCATGATAAGTGTAGTAACATTTTACAGGACTGCAAAATGATTTCCCTAAATTACAATACTACCTCAAATCTTGAAATACACTGACATTGTATTATAGAATAATATAATAAATGCTATCACAAAGATTAGTGTGACTACTTAGAAAGGGTCATTTTCAAAGACATTTCTGTTAGTAAAAAATTGTTTTACCTACAGAAATGCCCTTTTAGAGATTTGTCTGCCTAATATATAGATACATTTGTGCCTGTATGTCATGAATGCATGCAAATTTACCTGGACTGAGTAAAGTTTTGTTAAAAATGAATGTATATTCCAAAATAAATGGGACACCATTCATTTCTTTTTGGGTCCATGAAACAAATAGAGGGGGTCCCACAAACTAAACAAATCCTGTTCATCCCATTTGTTTTGTTCCTAATTTAATTCTATGGGCCATTGAAGTCAATGGCCATAGAAATCAATTAGAAGTAGATGAAATACAGTTAGTTTAGCAAGTTAGCAGCCAGCTCTTCCCAGTGAGTAATGTGTGATCTTACTGTCTTGTCAGATCCTGGGTAGGACATGTTTTAAAGGAGACAACAGGGATAAAATATCACAGTGAAGGATTTTATAATTTAGCCTATCACAGTTCTCCAGATCCAGTGACCCTAAGTTTGAACATAAGAACATAAGAAATTGTCATACTGTGTCAGATAAAGGGTCCATCAAGCCCAGCATCCTGTTTCCAACAGTGGCCAATCCAGGCTACAAGTACCTGGCAAGTACCCAAACACTAAGTAGATCACATGCTTCTGATGCCAGTAATAGCAGTGGCTATTCTCTAAGACAACTTGATTAATAGCAGTTAATGGACATCTCCTCCATGAATTTATCCAAACCTTTTTTAAACCCAACTACACTAACTGCACTAACTATATCCTTTGGCAACAATTTCTAGACTTTATTGTGCATTGAGTGAAAAAGAATGTTCTTCTATTAGTTTTAAATGTGCTACTTGCTAACTTCATGGAGTGTCCCCTAAACCTCCTATTATTTGAAAGAGTAAATAACCGATTCACATTACCCATTCTAGACCTCTCATTATTTTAAAGACCTCTATAATATCCCCTTTTAGCAGTCTCTTGTCCAAGCTGAAGAGCCCAAACCTCTTTATCCTTTCCTTATAGGGTTGCTGTTCCATCCCCTTCATCATTTTGGTCACCCTTCTGTACTTTCTCCATCACAACTATCTCTTTTTTGAGATGCGATGACCAGAATTGAACACAGTATTCCAGGTGCGGTCTCACCATGGAGCTAAACAGAGGCATTATGACATTTTCCATTTTATTCATCATTCCCTTCCTAATAATTCCTAACATTCTGTTTGCTTTTTTGACTGCCGTAGCATACTGTGCTGACAATTTTAATGTATTATCCACTATGACGCCTAGATCTTTTTCCTGCACTTGATATGTACTGTGCATTTCCTCTGTAGACATTGTCTTGGGAGGATGTTGTTGATGTTGAGCTCTCACACAGTTCTTCCTATTTCAACTTTTCCTAAAATATTTTTGGCTGCTGTAGGGCCAAGGGCGGGTCTTAGCTCCATGGTGCACCTTGATTGATCCCTTGATATAAGGAAGATCCTGCCTATGTTTCCTTGCCTTGGAAATTGGGTCAGTTTGTTCTAAGATTGCCTCTGCGTTTGTTCCTGCTCTTGCCTGTTCCTAGTCTCGTTCCAGGATCCTTCTGTTCCAGTTCTGTTCCTGACTCATTCCTGCATCCTAGTTCCTGCATCCTGCTTGTTACTGTGTTCGTCTGTCTGTCTTCCCAGGTAGTACCCTAGGACTGTCTTACTGGTATTGACCTCAGCTTGCTCCTGACCTGCCTGCCTGCCTGCTGCCTGCCTCAAGACCTCAGCCTGCCTTTGACCTCATCTGACCTCTGGTACCTGACCCTTGCTTTACTGACCATTCCTCGGATTGACCTCTGGATCTTGACCTTTGCCTGCCTGACCTTGTCTCTAGATTCTGGCTCTGTTCCTCGCCTTGTTATCACCAACTCTATTCTGGTTTTCCTTGTTCCAACCAGCCTCCAACTTCGAACCCGATCACGCTCCCCCTGTGTTCGTGGGCACGCCGGACTTCCATTCTCTCAGGAGACCCTGTGAGGCCCACCTAAGTCCAAGTGGCCCGGGTCCCTACGGGCTCCTCCCAGGGGGACCTTGGGCTTCCAGTGGTGAAGCTCCACCCCGCCTCTTTTTGCAAGCCCCGGGACTTAGATGCATCTTGGGGCTTTCTGCGCATCGCCGGGCCTTTATAAAATAAGCTCGGCGCGCGTTACCCTTTTAAAATCTGTCCCTATGCGCGTAAATCCATTGGAATTGTAGCAGCCTGGGAGGGAACGGGGGAAGACTGCAGGCATCGGCACGTGCAAGTTGCACAATTGTGCACCCACTTGCGCGCGCCGACCACTGATTTTATAACATGCGTGCATCTGCGCGCACGCAACCTTTTAAAATGTACCCCTTATAAAATAGCCACTGCTATTACTAGCATCAGTAGCATGGGATCTACTTAGTGTTTGCCTGTTTGGGTACTTGATGGACCCTTGGCCTTATGATAAATGAAAAATTAAATTATTCCCCAGAAAAGAATACATTTTTTTATTCAGAAAAACTGTAAATATAAATAAATTTAATGGTTATACATCATTGTATATATATAAAAAAAAAAAAATATATATATATATATATATATCAGTATAATAGTGAAATGTTTTGCACTGCTATAAAGGATTTGTAGGAAGTTTACTGTTTGTCTCCTATGCCTATTATTGACTGTGCAAGTCTTTTAGTCTGCTATTTTACCTCTTTTGTTTGTAAAGGTTCCAGATCTTTTTCATTTAGTGGTTGCTTTGGCGGTGGTGGTGGTGGTGGTAGTTGTAGGTGGTGTCGGGGGAGGATAGAATAGCCAAGGACAATAGGAAGGGTATCTGTAACACCATAGCATCCAAGAATTGGGATTTCCCCCCCTTCCTCTTTCATACTGTAAAGAAACATAAAACCAGAATGAGTTTTATATATTTTTCTTTAAGAGATAATTTAGTGTAAGATAAATTCACATATTTCTTATAAGCAAATTTTTAGTTATGAAAAAATTATATATATATATATATATATATATATATATGTATATATACATTTCTGTTTCAGATAAGTCTTATGATGACCTTATACTACTCACTCATCAAGGATGATTTTAAGAAAATAACTATTATAGCTGGAGTATAGATTTCAATTTGCATTCTTATCATTCCCTGGCCTGGATATGAACACAAACATCTATACTGCTGATGTAAATAATAGGAAGTACTTTCTGCACAGAGTACAGAGTACAATACTCTGCATAATGTTACATACACAAAAGGTGAGATATTTATTTATTTATTTATTTATTTATTTATTTAACTTTTAATATACCGACATTCATAGGGCATATCATGCCGGTTTACAAAAAACTGAAGCAGGTAGAAAATACAGTGAACGAGGGTAGGGGAGAAGGGGAGCAGGCAAGAAAAAGGTGAGAGGTGGGCAGGGGAAGAGCAGCAAGAAAGAATAGGGCAGAAGGAGAGAGAGGAACAAACAACTTGATAAATATAATAAAAGGAACATAATTGTAACTGTTTTAAAATTATAAATTAAGGCGAAGTATTCATTTACAATAGATCAGTTGTATGATTAATTGATTGAAGGGGGAGGGGGGGCGGGGAGGCGGAAGAAGAAGGACGAGGTGGGAGGGGGAGATAGGGGGCAGGGAGGGTGGGCTAGGGAGGTAAGGGGAGGCTGGGGGGTGAAGGGGGGGAGGACGGTGATGGAAGGGGTAGGGAGTGGGCTAGGTTTGATTGGCTTCTGGGTAGGCTTGCCTGAAGAGCCAGGTCTTGATGCCTTTTTTGAAAGACTGTAAGGAGGGCTCAAGTCGAAGGTAATGGGGAAGTGAGTTATACATCTCAAGAATGGATTCCTATGAGAACATTGATCAGCTGTGCACCAGGGCTTCAGGAAATTTTCCCCAGCTTTATATTACTCAACTTCCTTGCACTCCAAGGCACCATTAAAATGTAAAATCATTTTACTCTGTCCTGCAAGTATTATATCGTCCAGAACATTTTAAATGGGCTTTAAGACATATTTCTGGTACAATGCATATTCTTAAATTTTCCTAGAAGATAGCATCTGGAATTTGGAAACCCTATCCACTAGATTACCCCATATGTTCACATTACACATCGCCCATAAAGATTTATAGACATTATTAATGTTCAAAAAACAAGTTTTGCTGGGATTCTTGAATGCCAGCCCCTACCTTAAAATAGCTAGAACTGATCTCTTTTAACAATTGTAACCATAAACTAATATCCGAAAAACAGACCATCAATAAATAAACAAATAGGCCAAGCTGCAACTTGTGATGTCCTATTCAGTTACAAAATGTATCTATTAATAGTGAAATTAACTTACCGATCCACTTCTAGCTTCACGCCTATCTCCGTTAGCAGTCTAAAATGTCATCCAAGGAAGGAACACAGGAAAGGAAGTAGATTCATATAGAAGGAAATGGTTAGAAGAATGGTATATAATATATAACTGCAATAAAGTAATGTAATGCCTTTTGTCCTTTAGGGCAATGATTTGTAACCTTTGGGCTGGGACTCGAAAGACAGGTGAGCCATTGGGTAGTAAAGCCCCAAGGGGAAAGAGAAGACAAAAACACAACACAATGTAGTGATATTGTCTAACCTTAAAGGAAGTTGCCATATGAAAATGTGAGGAGTTTGACAAAATTCACTGCCCCATAATGTGCTTTCTTTTTATAATAATCATCTTTCTTGATTCAGATCCCCAATTAATTTCTAATATTTTTTTGTCCACATCACTTTCTTTGGACCTTGATTACTTTTTTCTTAACCTAATGACAGTACATGATGCAGAGAGGAAAGGTAGACACTTACGGAAAGAAAAACGGTCAGTATCAAAGCACATGTCAGCAGAAGCAGAGTCCTCATTGTTTACTGATGTTTCCTGGAAACATGAATAAGGACCATTCTGTTAATTAAGCTTTTGCACGTTCTGCTCAGTTTTAGAACTATAGTATATAGAGACTCACAAATATGTCACAGAGGAATCTATGTGCTAAAAATGCATTCAGATTAATGTCTTCAGTACTAGCATTAAGCTAGATTGGCAGATTGTCACTGGAAGCCATAACCCGTAATCTCATGAGATAAGTGAATCTCCTCCCACTGGCTGGGCCCTATCATCCATTTTGAAGAGTCTGAGAAAGGATCTGGGGTGGGGGAAGGTGGGGGAGATGATAGGGATAGTGTGAACATTTTGATGGAGGTTGGGGAGAATTGGTGGAGAGGGAATTAACACAATATTAGGGTTGGTTTTTTTTTACTCTAATGCACTTTTCATTATACACGTGCACTATGCATATCAATACTGCACTGGTAGTAAAGTTGCTTTTTAATGCAGGCACTAAGGGCTAATTTTTAAAGCCATTTATGCACATAAATCCTGGTTTTATGCATGTAAATGGTTGTTAGGAAATTGTTCAGGACATTTGTATCTCAGTTTTGAGTGTATATTTAGGTGAATTGAGTGGATGTGTTCTGGGGTGGAGTTGGGTTGGCGTCAGCACTTAAGCATAATTTTTTTTATTTTAAAAGTATGCACATAAGCCTATGCCCTCAGAAGAGGAGGTGTAATTTTATGTGAATGAAATAGAGAAAATATAAACCCCCAATTAAAAGAGATTCATTGGTAATCTGTTGCTCAAATAATTCATTTTAAATTGTTAACAAGCATAACAAGAAGATTTATTTTGTGTGAAGGATAAGATATCTTGTTATGTGCCCTCTTGAACCTTACATTCTGCCTCCCAAAGTTTCCTTAATGTCTCTACCATATTTCAAGTGAAGTTGAATGCTAGCTGAGTGAAAGCTTTATCTGTAATTGGTCCTGTGTTGTGGAATTCTATTGCACTGCAGATTTGCAGGCAGCTAGACTACCTTAAATTTAAGAAAATACTTAAAGTTTTTTTTTTATATACACAAGCATTTAAAATTTATTTTGCACTTTGATTTTATAATTATTTGTTTTTGTTTATACTGTATTGTGAAACTGAGTTTCACAATAGTATGGGGCGGATTTTCAAAGGGTTATGTGTGTATATTACGCGCGTAACCCCGAAAACCTGCTCCTGCATGCACCGAGCCTATTTTGCATAGGATCGGTGATGCGTGGAAAACAAATCTGTGTAAGAATTGTTCTTGTGGAGTGAATCCTGTTATGGAACTTTTATAAATACAGATCAGTAGGGATCATCACTACTATGTACTCTGCCTTTCTAGATACATCTCACTGGATCTGAACCCAATGAGAAGAGTGCACTTTATCTGTCCATTGCCACCTGAGTCCACCATTTCATCTCATCGAGCTACTTATTAAAGAATCCCATTGTTGCTTAGGGATTATACCCTGATTACTGGCAACATTTATATCCTGATTCCTACACCTACTTTCCTTGACCTCCATATTCATTATAGGAGGGTTTGAGAGATTCCTTTTGGTGTTTCAGCACTTCCTTCATTTTTTATAACTGGAGGTGGGAGTTGGGGGTAGGCAGCTAGATTCAACCAGCTGCTATCTACCATCACTCTTAGCTGGTTTAAACGCTTGTTAATCTGTGGACTGAAGATATGCTCAGGTCTTTGATCCCATCTCAGACAGATGCAGGCCATCATTATTACAAAATATTTTATCCCTATTCACCCGTGCTCAGTTTCTAATAAATCCAAAACCCTCTTCCTTATGTCATGCCCTGAAGTTCTCGGTATAACATACTCTGTGTTCCAGTTTAACATACATAGTAGCACCTCTGAAAGCATCACTCTTCTTGAGGGTTGCCTAAGACCTTTCAATAATTTTCTAATTTCCTTTTGAACTAAACTGACTCAGATCCTTGCCAAGTTATATGTTCTGAGATAGAAAATGACAAAGAAAAATAATAAGTCACTTATATAACACAAAATGTGGAACTGAAAATATGTTATCTTTCTGTTTACAGTGAACTTTCACTTACAGAACATATTCTATATCTGTAGATCACAAACATGAACATTTAACATATTTAATAAAGCTTAAAAATTGATGGAATCTTACCTTACCTCAGGTTTCAATGTGCTTTTGGTGATAGGTAAGAATGGTAATGGTGAATTTTTCACTGAAATTTATAGTCCTTTTACATATTCAGAGGCTTATTAGGATTACTCATCAAAATGCAAGTTGGATTATCAAAGGTGTGAGATGGAAAGATTCCAAGTTTCCGCTTTTGTATTGCTGAGGCAATTGTATATGCCATATCATGGTGAGATTACAAATTGGTCAGTTCTAATATGCAGTTTTACTCCTATTGTTTGTATAAAGGTGAGACGATTCATTCCTAGAAACATTAATCTTCAGGAACTGAGAAACTATATACCTAGAAACATATGGCTTGGGATAATCTGTAGATTCAGGATGTTGCAATGCAGACAATAGTAAATGACAATGGATGCTATATGTCATGCTATTGTGCAAAAAAAGTTAACGACATAAAATGTGTTATGTTTGGGGTGCATTTTCAAAGAATTATTATGTGCGTAAACATAAGCATATATGTGGGTGAATAATTTGTACTTGTGTACACATTATTTTATAAACAAACATGCACACATATTTTTGCTTTCGTATGCATATCTACATGCGTAAAATAGGAGTGATCTAGAGGTGTTCCAGGGTGGGGACAAATCTTATTGCTATTTTATTTGAAACTTAAAATAGTATATGGGATACCTTACTTGCATCATTTTGCACCTGCTGATTAGCTCGTGCAATTGATATCATACAGCTCTGTTGTCAATTATTGGTTGGGGGGGGGGCAGATGTGGATAAATTGGGGAGGAGTTTAGGCTGAATAACAAGGAGGTCTCGATGACCTGGAGAAGGACTGGGTGAACTAGTGCAGGAATCAGAAAACTGGTAATTAAAATTATATGAACAATTTCAAAATATACCAACTTATGGGCATAACTTGGGGTTTTATGTGGTCAAGTTATTTTTTGCACATAAAATATATGCACTTGTGTTTCTAAAGTAGGAAAATTATATGTGCTCAATGCATTCAAATATGCTCTTTCAATGCATACACACATAAGCATATGTATGTGCGTATATTAAGGGGTGGATATATGTGTACTTTATAATCTGTGCATACCTGATAATACGCAAGTTATAAAATAGAGGTGTGAATCATGTAATCGCTCGTCTTAATGATCGATTTTGGCTGGGGGGGAGGGAAATCTGATCATCGAGTTTTTTTTTCTAAAAATCGTAAATCGGGCGACCGAGCCGTATGACATAGTGAGGGCAAAGGTAGCGCCGGCACCATTTTGAAGATTGGCAATACAGCCCGTGTGCAGGAGGTCGCTCCCGGACCCCCGCTGGACTTTTGGCAAGTCTTGTGGGGGTCAGGAGGCCCCCCCCAAGCTGACCAAAAGTCCCTGGGGGTCCAGTGGGGGTCCGGGGGCGATCTCCCGCACGCGTGACGTCAGGAGCCAGGAAACAAAATGGCGCCGGCGCTACCTTTGCCCTGTCACATGATAAGGGCAAAGTGCCACCGGTGCCATTTCTCAATGCAGCGGTGGCCAGAGAGCAGGAGGAGATCGCGTCGGGACCCCCCACTGGACCCCAGGTAATTTAAAACATTTGGGGGGGGGGTTCGAGAGGGTGGGGGATTTGTTTTAAAGGTTAGGGTGGGTTTTAGGGTTTTTTTGGTGTGCCAGTTTTCCCGCGCCCTATTTAACGATACAATACAAATGCCCCTGACGATAAATCGGGGGCATTTGTATTGTATCGCGTATCTAACGATTTTGGACGATTTTAAAATTATCTGACGATAATTTTAATCGTTCAAAAACGATTCACATCCCTATTATAAAATATTGTAGTAGTTCTCCATGCAGCCAGAAATGCATAAACCTCCAGTGTTCCCATTCATCCACTGGTTACCAGTCCCTAAGAGAATTCATAATAAATTGTCACTAATACATAAGCTTTTAAATAATGAATCCATACCATAGTTCATTGCTGTTTTACGGATCTATAAACCTACACACATATTGAGTTTGGCCAAGAAGAATCTTTTGGAAATTCCATCCCCAAGATTGGCACATTTGAACATGACTAGTGCAGAGTTTTTCTCTGCAGCAGGTCCACGATGGTAAAACTTCATTCCAAAGAAACTCTGGTCAATATCATGCCCAAAAATCTTTAGGAAAACCCTAAAGACATATTTGTTTAATCAGGCTTTCAGTGATCTAAGTTCCAATAAAATCACCATGGATATGAAATCTAAGTGCAGCTTATTTTTTGTTTTTAAATTGTTGTTTGGTGACATCTGTGAATGAGTATTTTTGTTTTTCTGTTTGTAATCCGCCACAAAGCTTTTTGGATGTGTGCGAAGTTAAATAATAATACACGCATATATAGGGCCCCTTAGATTTATTTGAACGTTATCCTCTATGTCATTCCCATGTTTATGATGGCAAATCTTCATGTTACTAGAGATACAAATCTGAATGGGCCAAGATCGTCACGGTTTTCTGCATTATCTACGTGCAGACTCAGTTACCTTTACAATTAAGAGACACAAGAATTTGCAGCTCCCAAAGTTATGAAAAGTCTGCTTACTTGGCATGACAACACTTGACAATTGATATTTAATCCTCCCTAAAACTGATATTTGATTTATCTCCCTTGTTTCATTAACAGCTCAGATGGAAAAATCCCCTCCACCCTTCTTATCAACAGTGATTTAATGACGATTTTTTACAGAACCCCTCCCCCAATGCATGCAGCACGTAACAATGTTGATCTTTCTAATAAAATCACAGTGTGCATGAGGGGTGGGGTAAGAGGAGGTATTTGTTGTTTAGGGGACAGCTGCCACACTCGTCAGTGTGCAAGGTCCTGCCAGTAATGGAGCACCCAGATCTCTTCCTCATCCCCCTTGTGAGAGAGGAGAACTCACCGCTTGATGGTGGTTTGCATTGGGTATGGCAGGAGGGTTTGAAGTGGGATGCCATAGCATGGAATGCATCCCCTCCTTTCCCTGCTCCTCCCCCCATGCTCATAGCAAGCAGCTATATGGCCTGCATATTGCTTTCTGGGTCTTTTCCCAGTTCGCAATGATGCAGCTGCCTTTTTCTGAGGGTGCTGCATGGGCCATGCCTGGGAGACCTTGGAGGCATGGCTCATGCAGCACAGTGGGTTACTGTTTACCTTGGTTAGCTACGAGTTTTTTGAGATACTTGATGAAGGGGTGAGCTGCTGCTCACTTGGTGCACACTTGCTTGAACCGTTGATTGGACCAAAAGCAGTTATTTCTGTTAAACCAGCAGCAGACATTTGAAGAACGGAGTTCCCTCTTCCCAATGAAGAACTGCTGACAGGACCCTGAAAGAGGTGGGGACCATGTCTTGCCTCAAGGGCCTTCATGTCATGGGCCTACCTTGACATGTAAGTTAACCATAATTTGGTGTTTTGTATCTTCCTTGATAGCTCATGATTGCCGGCCATTTTTTCTCTGAGTGCCTCATTGTAATTAAGCCAGGTGAAGCCCTCATATTGTTTGTATATGTCCAAGGAAGCATTCAGATAGGACCATAAGGCAAAGGTTTGCAAGATGTCAGATCTGGAAACCAGTGTAGCCAGGCTTGCAAAGCATTGAACCGAGTTGACCACCTCCTGTGGACCTGGTCTGATGGACTGCTCTTTTAACCACAAAGGCAAAAAAGGCAATAAAAACTAGGGATGTGAATCGGGCTTCGGACGATTGAAAATATCGTCGATATTTTCAAAATCACCAGCAATCGGGGGCTCCCCCAAAACGATAGGAAAACCCCACAATATTGTTCGTGGGGGTTCTCTTATCTTTTTGGGGGAGGGCGGGAAAAACGGCACACAAAAATAATCCCTAAACCCACCCAACCCTTTAAAACTAATCCCTTAGCTTCCCCCACCCTCCCGACCCCCCCAAAAACTTTTTACAGGTACCTGGTAGTGCAGTGGGGGTCCCGGGAGCGATCTTCCACTCCCGGGCCGTCGGCTGCCACTAATCAAAATGGCGCCGATGGCCCTTTGCCCTTACCATGTGACAGGGTATCCATGCCATTGGCCGGCCCCTGTCACATGGTAGGAGCACTGAATGGCCCCACCATTTTTAAAGATGGCGCCGGCCGGCCATCCATTACAGCTGGCGCCATCTTTAAAAATGGCGTGGGCCATACAGTGCTCCTACCATGTGACGGGGCCGGCCAATGGCATGGATACCCTGTCACATGGTAAGGGCAAAGGGCCATCGGCACCATTTTGATTAGTGGCAGCCGACGGCCCGGGAGCGGGAGATCACTAACGGCCCGGGAGCGGGAGGTTGCTGACGGCCCGGGAGCGGGAGATCACTCCCAGGACCCCCACTGGACCACCAGGTACCTGTAAAATGTTTTTTGGGGGGTCAGGAGGGTGGGGGAAGCTAAGGGGTTAGTTTTAAAGGGTCGGGATGGGTTTTTTGTTTATCAGCTCGGGCGCAGCCAATAAACAAAACCTTGATCGGGCCGGACGAAAAAAAAACCCCACAATGTGAATCGGAACCGAAATCCAAGCCGATTCCGGTTCCGATTCACATCTCTAATAAAAACTCAAAGAATTAGCCACAATAAATTTCCTAAATAATCATTTCAAAATGATGTGAGTAATACTTCCTTGAAATAAGGAGGAAAAGGCCTCAGAACCTACACACATAGTTCAGACATGTGAATAAGTGATTCAATCATTGGTCAAAAAATCCTCCCAACCGACCTTCGTGAATTTTATTTAACAAAAACTTTTATCATAGTTTTTTCTTTATAATAAAATGAGAAACTTAGCTCAAATTTTCTGCCCCATTCGATATCAGATTAGAAGAACCAGATAGCCGACGCTGTCCAGAGTTTTTCCTGATGGGTGCTTCAGGGCAAAATATACAGTGCAATTTCCTAATCTCTTTATATCGTGGCAATTCCACTGCTATTTGAGGCTGTTTCTACACAATATAAAAGTTACATCAAATTTACATTGCCAAAAATACAAATTGTTCAATCTCCTTTATCTTATATACTCACATACACTTTTTTTTAGTCCAAATTTCACAATCACGGCAAACCCGCTCCATCTGACTTTCATAAAAATGCCAGCGCATGTGCACATTATATGTAGCTAGAAATAATGGTGGTTTCTGCAAAACTGCAGGCACAAAATTTAGGCCCCTAATCCATACTAGGTCCCTCTTTCATCATCTTCATTAAACCATACCAGCCAATAGTTGTCAAAATAAAAAAAATTCTATTCTAAAAAAAGGGGAACCAATCGATCTCTGTATTCATTCCATGAGGCTCGACACTGCATAATCTGTAGGTCCAATCTTATTTAAAGAAATTTAAAAATGAAATATTATTGGTCATATCAAGATGTTTTTAACAATGAATATGATGGATCTAAATGAGGACACTGCAGAGAATGAAAAGTGTTTAAGGCACACCCAGAGAATTCCCTAGAAGGTGAATGGCACCATCAAAGATGAGAATAGTATCTATGTCCCCTGTGCTCATAACTCTTCTGTAAGTGAAGTGTCTAGGACACAAGAGAACCCAGTATCATTCAGGGTAACCCCAAAGATGTCTCTCAAAATAAATAGAACTGCTGCCCCATTTCAGTCTGGATGGGTGGTGGTCTGGGACCTAATCCCTGACATGACTACCCTGCAGATTCTCTCCCTCCACCCTGACTTCCACCGCAGAAGCATGATGGACCCAGGCTCCCCCTTCCCCCAAGAGCCAATGCGTTTGGCCCTGTCTCTCTGGAATCATAGATACAGTGTCATGGGGGTCAGGTCAATAAGAAAGGAAACAGTTAAGAATGATTCTTTGGGGAGCAGGAGGAATAAATATACCATCTATGTCAACAATAATTCTGTAGATTATGTCGAAATATATTACATTCTATGTGAAAGTGGGCTATTATTCAAAGCCATTTTTTGGTGGGATCAGAAAAACCACATGCAGATTTTATTTTTAAATCTATTCACACAGAGTGAGCGCCTTGGTGGTGACATGGATTACAAAGTGACTGATAGGAGACAGCGTGTAATGGAATCTACTCTGAAGAGAGAGCTGTATTAAGTGGAGTGCCACAAGGATCTGTATTGGGACCGGTTTAGTTCAATATCTTTGTGAGAGACATTGTGGAAAGAATAAAAGGTAAAGTTTGTCTATTTGCAGATGATACCAAGATCTGGAAAGAGTGGACATACCTGAATCCATGCTGACCTTGTTCCATTAAACCATGTCTTTCTATAGATGGTTTTTATAGATATATAGAAAGACATGGTTTAATGGAACAAAGTCAGCATGGTTTTACTCAAGGCAAGTCTTGCCTCACAAATCTGCTTCATTGTTTTGAAGGGGTTAATAAACATGTAGATAAAAGTAAACCAGTAGATGTAGTGTATTTGGATTTTCAGAAGACATTTGACAAAGTTCCTCATGAGAGACTTCTAAGAAAAGTAAAAAGTCATGGGATAGGTGACGATGTCCTTTCATGAATTACAAACTTGTTAAAAGACTGGAAACAGTAGGAGTAAATGGACAATTTTCACAGTGGAAAAGGGTAACAGTGGAGTGCCTCAAGGATCTGTACTCGGACTCATGCTTTTCAATATATTTATAAATGATCTGGAAAGGAATACGGCGAGTGAGGTAATCAATTTGCAGATGATACAAAATTATTTAGAGTAATTAAATCATAAGCAGATTGTGATAAATTGCAGGAGGACCTCGTAAGACTGGAAAATTGGGCATCCAAATGCCAGATGAAATTTAATGCAGATAAGTGCAAGGTGATGCATATAGGAAAAAATAACCCATGCTGTAGTTACATGATGTTAAGTTCCATATTAGGAACTACCTCCTAGGAAAGAGATCTAGACGTCATAGTGGATATTACATTGAAATCGTTGGCTCAATGTGCTGCGGCAGTCAAAAACAAACAATGTTAGGAATTATTAGTAAGGGAATGGTGAATAAAATGGAAAATGTCATAATGCCTCTGTATCATTCCATGGTGAGACCGCATCTTGAATATTGTGTACAATTCTGGTCGCCGCATCTCAAAAAAGATATAGTTGCAATGGAGATGGAACAGAAAAGGGCAACCAAAATCGTAAAGAGGATGGAACAATTCCCCTATGAAGAAAGACTAAAGAGGTAAGGGCTATTCACCTTGGAGAAGAGACGGCTGAGGGGAGATATGATAGAGGTCTTTAAAATCATGAGAGGTCTAAAACGAGTAAATGTGAATCAGTTATTTACGCTTTTGGATAATAGAAGGACTAGGGGGCATTCCATGAAATTAGCATGTAGAACATTTAAAACTAATTGGAGCAAATTCTGTTTCACTCAATGCATAGTTAAACTCTGGAATTTGTTGCCAGGGATCGTGGTTAGTACAGTTAGTGTAGCTGGATTTAAAAAAAGTTTGATAAGTTCTTGGAGGAGAAGTCCATTATCTGCTATTAATCAAGTTGACTTAGAAAATAGCCATTGCTATTACTAGCATCAGTGGCATGGGATATATTTAGGGGCCAATTTTAAAACATGCGTGCACGGGGTACATTTGTGTGCGTCACCTGGCGCGCACAAATATACACCCAATTTTATAACATGCACGTGCTGCTGCATGCATGTTATAAAATCCAGGGTCTGCGCGTGCAAGAGGGTGCACACTTGTGCACCTTGCGCGCGCCGAGCCCTAGGGGAGGCCCGATGGCTTTTCCCGTTCCCTCCAAGGCCGCTCCAAAATTGGAGCGGCCTTGGAGGGAACTTTTTTTTTGGTCCCCCCCCAGCTTTCCCTCCCTTCCGCTATCTAACCCACCCCCCAGCCCTACCTAAATCCGCCCTACCTTATTTTGTGGACCTATGCCTGCCTCTGGCAGGTGTAACTTGAGCACACTGGCTGGCTGCCTGCGCACCATGCCCCAGCACAGGCCGCTATGCTGGAGCACTCGGCCATGCCCCCAGACTGCCCCCGGACTGCCGCCACACCCCGACCATGCCCCCAGACCGCCGCCTTGCTCCCGGCTGTGCCCTTCCCGCCCCTTTTTCGAAGCCACAGGACATACGCGCATCCCAGGGCTTGCGCGCACCGCTGAGCCTATGGAAAATAGGCACGGCGCGCAGGGGCAGGTTTTCTCGGGTTTCGTGCGTAGCCTTTGAAAATTTGCCCCTTAGTTTTTAGGTACTTGCCAGGTACTTGTAGCCTGGATTGGCCACTGTTGGAAATAAGTTGCTAGGCTTGATGGACTTTTTGTTTAACCCAGTATGGCAATTTCTTATGTTCTTATGTGAAGCAATGTGACAAAGTGATAGCTAAAGCCAGAAGAATGCTGGGCTACACAGAGAGAGGAATAAACAGTAAGAAAATGGAGGTGGTGATGCCCTTGTACAGGTCTTTGGTGAGGTATCACCTGGAGTATTGTATTCAGTTCTGGAGCCTGTACCTCAAAAAGGATAGAGACAGGATGGAGGTAGTCCAGAGAAGGGCAGGTAGGGAGTGTAGGAAGTTCCCTCCCAGTCCGCTTCTTTATTGGAACGGATTGGGAGGGAACTGGGGAAAGGGCCTATCGCATCACTGCGCACAGTTTTTAAAATGCCCCCCCCCCCCCCCGCCTTACGTGTGCAAGTCGGCACTCATGTGCCGATATATAATCAGGCACGCATGTGCGCATGGGTAGCAGATTTTATGACATGCACATTTTGACACCCGCATGTTATTAAATCAGCACATCCATGTGCGCATGTCAGGAACCGCATGCACATGGACGCCCGCGTGGTTCTTTTAAAATCTACCTTTTTGTGTATATAGTCAGCAGTTATGAGCAGTTCACTGTGCTGTTTGTAATAAAAATATCTGTACGTGTCCATACTAGAATGTGGGTTGATTGGAAGACTATAAGTCCCTACACTCACTCTATGTCTTGGGGTATTCATGCCACTGCTCTTGCTGCCAAAGCCCTCACTCTACGTCTTGGGGTTTTCATGCCACCTGTGATGCCCTTTGCCCCACTTTTGCTGTTTTAGGGTAGCTTGGATGGTTCATGCCACTGTTAGTGCTCTTTGCCCTCTTTTGGTGCCATTAAGTTTGCATGTTAGAGAGCTATATTCAGTCACTATCTGGATAGCAAAGTTAACCAGTTAAACTTATCCGGCTAACTTTGGAGGTATATTCTTTGTGCCAAAAGGAGGACATGTTCAGGATGAGAGATTTAGCAAAGGGAGTGGAGGAGGGAGGGGGGTGCAATTTCATCCCTTGGCTCAGGTAGCAGATTGCTTTGAGCCACTTCTGTGTACAAAAATAACTCAAAGAACAGATCATTATTTTACAAGCTGTTGGCTGACTGTTTAAAGCTATAGGGTAATTCCATAATAAGTGGACCAAACTTTTTCCATAATAAGTGGACCAAACCTTTGCACAGATGTTCTCTGGGGTCTCAGAGAAATCCATACTAAATTTTTCAACTGGATCTCCATTAGTTGGAGAGCTAGAGGCAGTTGAATTAACTTCTGAGTACCATGCTCCGCACAACCTGAAATGGCCATTTTATCCAGGTGCTGCAGCCCAACAACACCTCTCAGGGACCTGAAATTTTGTGGATTAGTACAACGTCTTGTGATAAGTCCCAGTGTAAAGTCTGGAACATAACGAGTTTGTCTCCCTTATTATGTGCCAGCAAAATATGTGAAAAATGTTACAAAAGAAATATGAGGCCTATTTGACTTCTCATTGCTCCTGACCTAAGGCCCTGACTGAACCAGTAGTCATGGCCCATTACATATATGCATAAGATTTGCACTAAGAGTCTTTACAGGAAACTGGAAGCAAAGATATAATTACATAAAGCACAATGTCACTTTTTATGCAAATATCTCTACAGTTTTCAATTCTTTTCTTTGTTATGTCATTTGAAGATCTTTTTTTTTCTACAAAAATCACCCTGTTTCATTTTGGACAAGATCTTGCTTTGGTCAGAGTTATGGCCCTATCGATATGCATTATTTGCATGCATGGGTGCACTATGTTAAAAAGAGGTATCTTTGGCGCCCTGCTGTGTAACACGCCCTGCTGTGTAACACGCAAATGAGATAGATATGTGAAATTCTACAGTGCGGTGCAGCTTGTTATGTTTACTATTGGGCCGATAAAGTACAGTGCACTCCGGTGGAGCGCACTGTTAACCCGCGTTTGGACGTGTGTTTTCAACGCGCTATCTTTACCCTTTATTCAGAAAGGGGTCGAAAATGCGTGTCCAACAACCCCCCCCCCCCGAAACTAATTGCGCCCGCAACATGCAAACGCATGTTGATGGCCCTATAGTTATTCCTGTCGATTAATTAAGTAAAATATGCAGCCAAGCCACATATTTTACTTTCAGAAATTAGCGCCTACCCAAAGGTAGGCGTTAATTTCTGCTGGCACCGGGAAAGTGTACAGAAAAGCAGTAAAAACTGCTTTTCTGTACACCCTCTGACTTAATATCATGGTGATATTGTCGGAGGTCCCAAAGTAAAAAATAACTAAAAAAAAAAAAAAAAAATTAATATCGGCCCGCGGCTCGCGGGTTGAAAACCGGACACTCAATTTTGCCGGCGTCCGGTTTCCGAACCCGTGGCTGTCAGCGGGTTTGAGAACCAACGCCGGCAAAATTGATCATCTGCTGTCAAACTCGCTGACAGCCGCCGATCCTGTCAAAAAAGAGGTGCTAGGGACGCGCTAGTGTCCTTAGCACCTCTTTTTACCATGGGCCCTCATTTAAATACTGAATTGCGCGTACAGGAGAGTGGCCTGTGCGCGCACCGGGAAAGCGGGCACTCGCCCGCTCTCCCGTGACCTTTACTGAATCGGCCTATACTTGTAGCTTATAACACATCTTGCTTCAACATACTTTTATAAATGACCCCTCAAAATGGACAGTTTATTGTGCTGTGTTATATACTGCATGCAAGCCTGAACAAGGAAAAGTATAACTTTCACAAGGAACTATGGTAGTGTCATATTAGCAGTGTGTTGTGACAGATACATTGGGAACATGCCCTGGCCTGTGACACCATTGTGCTCTTTATGTCCCTGGTATCAAATTTTTCTTTGTACCAAAAGGAGGACATTGAAGCATTCAGACCTGTTCAGGATGAGAGATTTAGCAGTCATACAGTTGCTGGCACAAGGGAAAAATCATCAATTCAAGCCCATTGATGCAACTAAAATTTGCATTAGCAAAATTTTGAATGACATCACCTCATTCATTGCAGTTTACTGGCCCTTAAAAAAGTTAGCAAGCTCATGTTAGGTTCCAGACTGTGTACTGGAACTTAGCACCAGAGGTTTTAAAATCCACACAATTTCTGGTCCTAACAGGGGTTGTTCGGCTGCAGTGCCCGGACAAAGTGGCCATTTTGGGTTGCATGGAGCACAGTATTCTAAGAGTGACTTTCATTCAGCTGCCTCTATCTCTTGAACTAATAGAAATCCAGCTGAAAAAGTTTGCATAGTTTTGACTGAGGCCCTAGTGAACATCAACACAAATTTGATTCAATTTGAAAGAAGTCGAGTGTGGATGATTTTCTATATTGGTCTACTTGACATGGAATGACCCTATATAGACATCAGGCTGTCTCTTGGTATAGGACTTTAGCAGGATTTAACTATCAGGTAGCAGTCCAGAGCGCTAGAAAGCCCTTTCTTCTCTCTTTAACAGTTACTTTGTAGAGGCTTTAGAAAGGTATCTAAAGAATAGCTACCCCTTCAACCTCCCTCTCTCTAGGCAGCAAGCAAGACTTTTCAAGCTTCTAGTGCTGCTTACTTTATCTTATCTTTATCTTTATTAGGATTTATGAATCACCATGAATCGTCTATATCAGTATTCTGGGTAATGTACAAACAAAACAGTCACAAAATAATACAAATAAAGACAATCACAAAACAACTGATGTCTAGTCAAAAAAATTCACAGGGGTACCATAACAGTCCATAATCAAGAAAATGAATTATTCTAGCAAGTGTTCAAATTCCCAAAAAGGTTAATAGTAGGCTTGTTTAAATAGCCAAGTTTCAACAAAGTTTTGAAAGCCTTCACTCCATCTGCCAGGCGTAATGCCTCTGGAAAGGAGTTCCAGAGAGTAGGTGCTGCAACAGAGAAGGCACAGTCTCTAGTACTGCTTGGTCTAGCGTGGTGCAGAGATGGTACACACTACAGTCCTCTTTGTGATGATCACAATTGGCGAGTCAGACAATACATATGCAGCAAGGCATTGAACCATGGTGTGACTGAGGATGAGATCAATTTAAATACAGTAGCTGCCATCTTGTACTGGATGCATCCAGCAATTGGAATCCGATGAAGATCTATTAACACAGGTGTAATATGATCCCTTCTTTTTCACCTGAAATCAAATGAGCAGCTGTATTTAACAAAAGTTGTTGTAGTTTAATGCCCTAATTAGGAGAGTTTCTTCATCTGATGTTAATTACCTATCTTCTGTAGGCTTCATTGGATCACAGTGGGAAGGTTAGAAAATCTGACCTGGATTATTTTAGAGCCACAAACTTGCTTCCTGTTAAACAGTTCTTTCTCCTGGGGCCTGACTTCCCCTGGGAAGGGTTCAGGACTTCTGGGAAGAGGTCAAAAATATTAAAAGTGTTTTCTTCATTTTCAGTAAAGATCTATGTTTGGCATTTTGTTGGTCTTTGTGACTTTTTGGTAAGATTATTGGTGTGGGTGTCTGACTGCTGGGTGTGGGACCTACCCACACTGTGTACTAGTTAGGTCCCAACAATGTGCACGTGTAACTGATTAAGAGAAAGAGGAATCAATGGAGAACAAGGTGGCTGCCGAATGAGGTAGATGCGAAGGAGGCGCTCTTCGTTTCTGATACTCACTTACTCTACTTGTGCCATGGAATTATGCCACATACAAAGTGAAAGGATAAGGTAAGGGAGATTTCAACTTCATCTCCCTTACCAGAGACATTACAGCCTTGGATTTCGACATTGGACTTGTCGCCGGAAGAGAGGGCCACTGCAGACACTAAAGCAGAGCGGGAGTCGGCCCTGCTGGCCGAAGTAATATCCTTAAGCCCCGGCACTCTGTGTACTCCATCTCCACCCCAGCATTTGATGTCTTTACAAGATAAAGAGGAAAATGGTACGCATGATGTTAACATGTGGAAGCTTTGGACAAAAAGGGGATTCTAGCCCAGGTGAGGCCTACTCCCCCTTCAACATCCAGGGACTCTGGCAATTACCTGGGAATTAATACGGAGGGGTTGAGAGGTGGAATCCAGGCTATGGTGGGTGAAGAGGAGACCTGTGAGTTTTGTTGCTACCTTGAAATCTTCAGAGATTATTCTAGAATCACTGTGGACTGCAATTAAATCTTTGGAAAGCACAATAGTAAATTTGACAAAAATAACATTGGACTTAAACCAATGTTTCTCGAATATAGAAGGTTCAATCTCCATAAATAATACTAAGCTGGAGAATTTAGAAGCTCGGATGGTGAATTTGGAAACTTGGCAGCAAAAATTTGCATGAATGGATATAGTTAATGAAAAAAAGCTTGAAAGTATTGAAAACTCACTAAAATATCTAAACCTTAGGGGTAGATTTTCAAAGGGGTATGCGCGTAAGATACGCGCATACCCCCTGAAAACCTACCCCAAACCCCCCCTGCGTGCTCCGAGCCTATTTTGCATAGGCTCGGCGGCGAGCGCAAGCCCCGGGACGCGCGTAAGTCCCGGGACTTGCATGGGGGGTATGTCGGGGGGGGGGGGGGGGCGTATCGGGGGCGTGCCGGGAGTGAAATGCCGTTTCTGGGGGTGTCGCGAGAGACGCGACGTTTCGGGGGCGGTGCCGCAGGCGTGGTTTCAGCCCGGGGGCATTCCGGTGGCCGGAATGCCCAGCAGGCATAACTTTGCCGACAAAGGTGGGGGGGGGTTTAGATAGGGCCGGGGGGGGTGGGTTAGGTAGGGGAAGGGAAGTGAAGGAGCGGGGGTGTGGAAGGAAAGTTCCCTCCAAGGCCACTCCGATTTCAGAGCGGCCTTGGAGAGAACGGAGGCAGGCTGCGCGGCTCGGCGCGCGCAGGCTGCCAATTTTGGGCAGCCTTGCGCGTGCCGACCCCGGATTTTAATGGATACACGCGGCTACGCGCGTATCCATTAAAATCCAGCGTACTCTTGTTCGTGCCTGATGCGCGAACAAAAGTACGTGTGTGAGCAGATTTATAAAATCTGCCCCTAAGTATAGATCTAGTTGAAATTATAGTTTCCAGCGAAGATTAAATTACCTCCATCAGATTCAGAGACACCACTGCTGGCTTATTTCCACTAACATTATTTTGATTGATTTTTGAGGAAATGTAGTAAATCTTTGAAATAACAGGAAGTGCTTGCTGAAGTATTTTTAAGATCTGAGTAAGATATTCCTTAAACATGTCATAAGCAATTATCATTTTCGACTGAGGAAAATTAAGAACTCTAAGGGGTAGATTTTATAAATTTGCGCGAGCACGTACTTTTGTTCGCGCACCCGACCTGGTCCGGAGGCCTCGACCATGCCCCCGGGCCGGCACCACACCCCTGGTCCCACCCCAAACCGCCCCTGACCTCGGACACGCCCCAGACATGCCCCCTCCCCGCCCCTTTTACGAAGCCCCGGGACTTATGCTTGTCCCGGGGCTGTGCGCGCACCGGCAGCCTATGCAAAATAGGCGCGCCGGCGCGCGTAAATCCGGCCGGATTTACGCGCGCAGGGCTTTTAAAATCCGGCCCACAAAGTGTGAGGAAATTTTATGTGTGTTTGAGTCAGCACTGCTAATATGTGCCACTGCCTCCCTCTTTGTCCTGTTAGACATAGGGATACTTAATTATCATTTATTTTCTTGAGGCCACAGCTAGTATTAAGTGACACCAAGCTGGTGAGACAACACCTAGTATACACTTTAGTTTCCCTGTCCAGAAGACTTTATTGCATTAGTGTAGTTAGGAATCCTGTTTTTCCATTTATTTAAAGTACAGCTTATGAGAAGATCACACATTTTCATAAAAAGAGTTTCTGAAATAGAATCTGCCAGTGACTCTCAGCTAATCAAGCAGCAAATGCAAGCAGTGCCCCCTATCATCATCCCCCAGACTCATTGAAAGGACAAAGAACCAGCACACCCTAACACCAGTGTGTAGGGATGTGCAGAGCAAAAGTTTAAGTTCATATGTCCATATGTCCAAAGGGGGTCCCATTTGCGGTCAATATGGACATAAACAGAATTCAATGAGTTGAGTATATGTCCATATGTGCAAATAAAAATTTAAACCCCTCACCCTCCTTAATCCCCCCCCAAGACTTACCACAACTCCCTGGTGGTCCAGCGGGGTCAGGACGCCATTTCTGACCAACTTTGCAAGGAGCACGTGACGTCGGCGTCACGTTGGAGTGACGCGGCGTCACGTGATTCCCCGCGGGTTCGCGCCGAAACGCTCGTTTGGCCCAAAAGGAACTTTTGGCCAGCTTGGGGGGGCCTCCTGACACCCCCAAGCTGGCCAAAAGTTCCTTTTGGGCCGAACGAGGGTGCTGGAGGGAACTCGCGGGGAATCACGTGACGCCGCGTCACTGCGACGTGGCGCCGACGTCACGTGATTCCCCGCGGGGTCGCTTCTGGGATCCTCGTTCGGCCCAAAAGGAACTTTTGGCCAGCTTAGGGGGGCCTCCTGACCCCCCCAAGCTGGCCAAAAGTTCCTTTTGGGCCGAACGAGGATCCCGGAAGCGACCCCGCGGGGAATCACGTGACGTCGGCGTGACGCGGCGTCACGTGATTCCCCGTGAGTTCCCTCCGGCACCCTCGTTTGGCCCAAAAGGAACTTTTGGCCAGCTTGGGGGGCCTCCTGACCCCCCCAAGCTGGCCAAAAGTTCCTTTTGGGCCGAACGAGCGTTCCGGCGCGAACCCACGGGGAATCACGTGACGCCGCGTCACTCCGATGTGGCACTGACGTCACGTGCTCCTCGGAAAGGCTTTCAGAAATGGCGTCCTCACTCCTCGCTGGATCACCAGGGAGTTGTAAGTCTTTGGGGGGGGATTAAGGAAGGTGAGGGGTTTAAATTTTTATTTTGGATCAACAATCGCGATTTCCAACTTATTCAACATAGCTATGTTGAATAAGTTGGAAATCCGATCGTTTATGTCTTATCCCTTTTTTAAGTAAAAAAAAAAAATAAGTAGCGTTTTACATTTATGTTCAATAAGAATGCACACCCCTACCAGTGTGTCACACTCAAATTAGTCAAATAAGGACACAGATAAGTGTACATTGACTCCTCGGCCACCAGAAAATCTAGCTAGACCAACAGCCATTTATACCTACAGAGAGTTTAAAGAAAAGGAAAGGACAAACAAAAGGAAAGAATGAGAGAGAGAGAGAAAAAGAAGGAGATTAAAGAAACAAGATCAGATAGTGACAGAAAAAGTAAAAGGAGACAACAGGAGAAAAAGAGTCACAAATAGTAACTTACTGGAGCAACTTTCATCAGATGGTTCCTGTAACAACATCTGAAAAAGAGTTTACACAAAGAATCAGCTTCTTTAAACAACTATTAATTGAAATCTTCATCTTTTAAAATCATCACTGTTAAAGAAGAGAATTAACAGAGGACTAGGGGATAGTTATATTCAGAACCAGTTCTGTTATTTCCCAGAGCTAAGAAAAATAAGAAAGTGCTCTTACTAGTTAACATTTATATGAACATCTATTATACTGTTTTCTTTTTTAAGATATTCATTGAAGATACACATTGATAATTCTTGCTTGAAAATAAAATGAATCAGTTTTGAAAGTGTCTTGAATGCTCTAAGGGTTCCATCTGGTTCCATTTAAATTTTGCTTTTGTAATTTGGGTTCTGCCTTCCCCCTCTGCCCCTGAGGGATGTGCTGGGTGGGTTTTGCATCCATCTTTCCATTTTAAGGGAGACTCCGTTGGAAGGAGAATTCCCTTTCTGCCCTCCCCTTCTTGGTTTTCTTCATATGGTGACCCCTCTAATAACATCTGAAACCCCATTGTCATTATCGAACCTCAGCCACTGTAGCAGGAGGGTCACTATATTATGCCAAAAAGGGTGGGGGATTTGATTTTCATGTGCAGTGTTGGCGGCAGCAGCAGAAAGGTTGGTGGGGTTTCCAGGCCTTGTCAGGGAAAGTGGAAGATGATGTGCAGCAACAGTGATAGAAAGCCTGGTGAGGTTGCTTAGGCCTGCCAGAGGAGGCTGACCCACAGGACTGAATTAAACTGCTGACAGGGAGTCCAAGCACCATCAGCTGCAAAGGAGCCAGGTGGCCTGCGTCGCTGAAGACAGAGCCTAGCATGGAGGCCATGCCCTGGCAGCAGAAGATCAAGGAGATGTGAGGGATAGGTGAAAGCAGAGGGAAAGCAGTGAGAGTGAAGAAACAAGTGGTGGGTGAGAAAGAGAATGGAGAAGGGGTTGAGATAGTGAGATGGAAGGGAGGGGAGGAGGGAGAGGGGAAAGAAGTGAGAGGGAGAATAAGGAGAAGAGAGCGGGAGGAGAGGGAGAAGAAGGGGAAGAGAGAGAGTGAGAGGGGAAAAGAGTGGAAAAGAAGGAAGATGAGGGGTGAGAGAGGGAGGGAGGAGAGGAGAGAAAAAAGGAAATAAAACCAAGGATGGAGAGGAAGGAAAGAAGTGAGAAAGGCAGGAATGGGTAAACAGAGAGATGGGAGAGAGAAAGAGGAGGAAGGAGTGTATCACCCACCTTTTCATTTCAGGGAGCAAATTCAGGGGAAAGGGAAGGCAGGAGACAGAGTTCCCAGGGGTGTGGCAAGATTGACAATGTCTGAGAAATGTAAAATGATTAGCCCTCTTATTATCTGACAAACCTGTGGGAATCCTACCCCACCTACCCCCCCTTTCCCAGCATTTGAAATCATCGTAAGGGCCAGACAACACCCCTCTCCCCCTCCAGTGTTGGCCCTTTGTGATTTCAAATGTCCTATGTGGCCTTTCTTTGAAAGGTCTGGGGACCTCTGGATAGAGTATAAGAAAATACTGTGTCAGGAACCAGCTCCCATACTTTTCCCTAAGAGCAAAAGAAAATGTAAAATATATTTTTACTCCTGTAGGGTAGAATGGGAGCTATTCAGGAACATGGGAGTCTGACTGGATTGTGGATGGGGGGTGGGGGTGGGGGGAGGGATAAATTGCTAGTTGATAGCAGGGCAGGAATGGAGGTGGACCAGAGCCTGATAATGGAGATTTTAGGCAGTGTCCACCTCCTGCGTGCTGCACATATTCTTTTTTGGGAATCTTGGGAATATCTTCAGGAAAATTTCAAAACTTCCCAAACAGTATCCTCAAACTTGTATGATGCTGATATTTGGAAAATGCTACTCTTCAGCCACTATTTACGAAGTGGAGGCTCAAAACATTTGGGGAGGAGGTAAACTTGCTCCAAACGTGTCAAGGTTGTAACTTACATGTCATTGAATAACCTCTAATTGACCTCTGTGTAATCTATATCTTTTTTATTTTATTTCTGGTTTATGACTAACTTTGCAGTGTATTGGGAACCAAATCAATGCCTAAGCCTATTTCTTACAAGCCTAAATCAGATAAGCTTTTATGGCTTGCAGGGCTCTTTGCTATTGTTGATGTACAAATTACCCATCAGTTCTCAGCACGTCACTTAAGATGTGGAATTATATTGGATTTCTGTCACTGTCTGCTCTGCGCTCACGCCTCTTAGCTAATGCAGAATTATTGACTGTGCTATGTATATTGTGTAACTTTGTTCCCATCACCTTAAGAAAGTGATTTATTCAGGAAATATGTTCTATAACCCTTCCACTGCTCCCTAGAACGCAACGTCAAAGATTACATAGAAGCACACCCAACACAACCCAATGTGCAGGCAAATGTTCATGCATAACTTTACTTGTGTCAAAAGCTACAGTGTAAGTTCCATGTGTATTATTTGAGTATTTAAATTGTGCACGCACATTCAGAAGAGGGCCCTGTAAACTCTCCAGAATACCTTCTTTTGTCAACTAAATGTATGAACATTATGAACTTACACACACAGTTATAAGCGGATGAAAAATCCAATCAGTCATATTAGACTCTTACAGGCAGGTGATACTATCAGTTTTTTTTTTCCATCAGTTGCTGCTATCAGCCTACACTTGGCCCCTTTTTTGATACTTTTCACGTGTTCGCATAGTGAGAGAAAGTAAATGAGCATACTTGGGTAGCTTTTAAAACCCATTCTGCCTGTATCAGCCCAACATGTGCGTTTCTCCGGTTTGGGCAAGCAAAGTGCTAGTGTGTCACACACGAGATAAGCCATTCCATGATAAAAAAAAACTATCATGAGTTACGATTTTTAGCTACATGAAGCAGAATCTTGAAAATTTGCCTAAACATGCCCCTTTTTATTGCGGCCGGTAATGTGCCATATTCCTGCAATAAATATAGCAATTTGAAGAATCTAGGCCTAAGATCTTTACAAATGCTCGAGAACACCGCAGTTTCTATTCTGTCAGACACAAGAAAATATGATCACATAACACCTGTACTATGCCCATTATATTGGCTACCAATTCATTTTTGCATATATTAAAAAGTTCTGACATTAATCCACAAAGTCATTTCATATAAAGGTACTATTTGGTTTGACACAGCCCTTCATTTGTATGTATGACAGAGAACATTAAAATCAGCAAACAAAGGTCTATTAGTCGTTCCATCAATACATAGTGCTCATCTCAGTGAAGTTCAGGGCAATTTTGATAGTCGGCCCAAAGCTTTGGATTACCATGCCAGAATTACTAAGAACTCAAATAGACTTCAAGCCATTTAAGAAAGGCCTAAAAATGTGCCTCTTTACATCTGCATTTACGAATTGATTATCTCTTTGAGCTGTTACCTGCACTCTTTAATGTTTGTACAAATGTAATGTTATGTACATGCTGTGCATGTTTTTAACCTGTTATGTTAACCGTTCTATTGTGCAAGTATATACGGTAAATACTTGCAAATCAATAAATAAATATTTCACACATAAAATATGTGCTTGTGTGAAGCCCCTGCATTAAAAAATATATGCACACTGAAACATACATGTGTTCTTTCAGAGCAGAAAAATGCAGAGTTTTATAAACTGTGTTGCTCCTGCCATACATCACCACAACTAATTAGGGATGTGAATCGTGCATCTGACGATTGAAAATATCATACAAAATTGTTCGTGGGGTTCTCTTATCGTTTTGGGGGAGGGCGGGAAAAATGGCACACCAAAACAATCCCTAAACCCACCCCGACCCTTTAAAACTGATCCCTTACCTTCCCCCACCCTCCCGAACCCCCCCCCCCCCCAAAAAATGTTTTACAAGTATCTGGTGGTCCAGTGGGAGTCCTGGGAGTGATCTCCCACTCTCGGGCCATCGGCTGCCACTAATAAAAATGGCGCCGATGGCCCTTTGCCCTTACCATGTGACAGGGTATCCGTGCCATTGGCCGGCCTCTGTCACATGGTAGGAGTAATGGACGGCCGGCACCATCTTTAAAAATGGCAAGGCCCATCAAGGGATCAGTTTTAAAGGGTCGGGGTGGGTTTTTTTGTTTATTGGCTCGGGCGCAGCCGATAAACAAAAATGCGATCGGGCCGCACAAAAAAAATTAACGATGTGAATCGGAATTGGAACCAATTCCGGTTCCAATTCACATCTCTACCAGTAATTATCATTTCTGAAGTGCTGCTAAACACATGCAGTGCTTTACAGATACACATAACAGCTTGCAATCTAGTCAAGATAAACATGCATAACAAACAAGACTCTGTGGGATATGTATTTATTGTAGAAAAGTGCTTGGGGTTTAAAGCAGCTTGAAAAAGGTACGTTTTTAAACCAGATTTGAATATGGCAGACTCAGGAAGCCTTCTCCAGGCACACAGTTTATAATATATAGGCATAATTTTGTGTGCCCATACTTATATGTATATGTGTGACTTTCTGAATGGCGCGTCGCCGTCAGCGCGTCGCCAAAACCACGTGCCTAAGGGGCACGCGGCTTTGCCGGCTTCGCTGGAGAACGCCGGAGATCGCCGGAGCATAAGTGGAGGAGCCTCGAGGTCTCGAGGTAAAGCGAAAAATCTTCTTTTATTTATTTCTATACAGCAGCCATCGGAACCTGTCTAATATATAACTGTGTCTCCAAGGTTCCTAATTGACTTGTTGCTTTTTCTTTTTTCCTGCTTTTTCAAGAGCTGTGTTGCCCCTTCCTCATAGTGATGCCACATACTAAGAGGAAGGGGAAAATAATAACTTCAACACCAGTGGTTGATAGCAATCAACCCCGAATTCAGGATATTTTTGGAAGAACTATATCATTACCAGGTGCAGAAGTCGCTGGAGCTGAGGCTCAGGAGCAGGAACCCAACTCCCTGACTTGTGAAATATCATTAAGCCCTGGAGCTCCTTTAACACCTGAACCACCAACGGGAAGAGGAGGAGGTGAATTTACATTCGAGGATACCACCCAGACTTTGGTTTCTATATTATCTTCAGATAAGAGGGGAGTAGTGGGAATAGAATCCCCACAACAGACCCACGAGTCTCAGGTAGTGGTAAACCAAAATCAGGGAAGTAGTACCGTATTGGTGTCTAAGGTAAAAAAGATGGAAGGTGGACAGGGAGAAACGCTAGCTGATTTATCTGTTATTGTTCCCACAAAATTTACTATAGAAGAAACTGGTGGTATGATTCTCTCAATTCAAAAGTCCATTAATGACTTGACTAAGACAGTTCAACAAAGCTTAGATAATAATAAAACGTTGCAGATAAAAACTGAGAAGATAGAGAAATCAGTGATAAATTTAGAACATAAAATTGAAGAGGTAGAAAATGTTCAAGGGAACTTAATTAAATTAGAGAAACTTCAATCAAATGAAATTGAACAGATGGAAAATCAAATTAGAAGAGCTAATTTGAGAATTCTTAATTTTCCTAGGACTCATCTGTTGTCCCCTAGAGAATTATTTAAAAGTTATCTTTTAAAAGTATTGAAGTATGCGGAGAATACGCTTCCTATAATATCTAGGATATATTATATAACTCAAATAACAGAGGGTACAGATAGGCCAGATCAAACTCAAGGAAATTTAAATGAAGATACAAATTTGTTTGAGCTATTAGAAAAGTCATCAGATATGGAAATAAAAACCCGTGCTACTTTAATTGTGCAATGTGCAGATATCTCCCAAAGGGATTTAATACTTAGGTTATATTTCAGAAATCAAAATTCTCAGTTTCATGGGTTCCCAATAAGAATTTTCCCAGACGTTTCCTTAAGTACACAGTTGAGGAGGAAAGAATTTTTGACTATGAGAGAAAGGGTTATTCAAAAGGGAGCAAAATATGTATTGCGATTTCCTTGCAAATGTGTTTTGACATATCAAAATACGAGATACGTGTTTAATTATCCAGATCAGTTGCGAGCGTACCTAGATTCCTAATTCCATTATACCTTAGTAGTAAGGGAAGAAGTAATAAATATATAAGTTCTGACACAGTTTTGTTTTTTGGTAATTGCTGCAAAAAAAATCTGCTCTTTTTTTTCTTATTGGACAGGTTCTGTTATTTCTTTCTGTACCAGTCTTAGGTTTCACAGATAAATCAGTAAGTTGATTAGTAAACTAAATTCTTTATTTGAATATCTGTGTATTTATCTGTGTTTATCTTCTGGAATATTATATAAGTTTCAATAAAAATAAAATTTAAAAAAAAAAAGATTTTATAGATCTCAGTAATATCTCAACTCACCTGCCTTTTCTCCAAACTGAACAGAACAGCCCTAACTTCTTTAGTCTTTCCTCATAGGGGAGCCGTTCCATTCCCATTATCATTTTGGTCGCCCTTCTCTGTTCCTTTTCTAGTTCTGTTATATCTTTTTTCAGATGGGTCGATCAGAGCTGCACATAGTACACAAGATGTGGTCACTCTATCGATCAAAATGGCGCCGGCCGTACGTATGGCCAGCGCCATTTTGCATTACGGCAACATGATTCGAGTGCAGGAGGTCGTTCCTGGACCCCCGCTGGACTTTTGGCAAGTCTTGTGGGGGTCAGGAGGCCCCCCCAAGCTGGCCAAAAGTCCCTGGGGGTCCAGCGGGGGTCATGGAGTGATCTCCTACGCTCGCGACGTCGGGGGACAGGAACCAAAATGGCGCCGGCGCTACCTTTGCCCTGTCATATGACAGGGCAAAGGTAGTGCCGGCACCATTTCTATCAAATGCACCCATGGCCCAAGAGTGGAACATCACACAGGGACCACCCCACTGGACCCCAGGTAATTTAAGACATTTTGGGGGGATTCGGGAGGGTGGGGGATTTATTTTAAAGGGTCGGGGTGGGTTTTAGGGTTGTTTGAGTGAGCCGGTTTTCCCGCCCTCCCCCGATTTACGATTTACATGATATTTAAAAAAACAAAACTGCGGCGATCCGATTCCCTCCCCCCCCCAGCCAAAATCGATCGTTAAGACGATCGATCATACGATTCACATCTCTAATATCTAGCATAAAGTTATCCAGGTTAAATTATGCATGTAAATTTATCTGAGTATATTCAATAGCAGACTTAGGCCTGGATTCATCATTCTACCGCAGAATGATGAATCCAGCGAAAACGGGGGGCGGGCCTACAAAAGCCGGCAGCCTTCACACCACTGCGGTGTTTATGCTGCCGGCTTTCGCACCCAATAGCGCCACCGTGAAAGGTGGTGCTATTGAGCGCGTTACTGGCGACAATAACGTAGCGTACCTTATCACCGCCAGCGAAGACACCGCGGAATCTACCTCCTTGCCACCTCGACTCCTCCCCTCGCCATCCAACTCCACCCTGACTCCGCTCCTAGCATGCTATCGCATGCGATAAGCATTTGAAAATGACCCCCTTATTTGGATATCTCTGAATATCCAGATATAGTTACACACATAACTTTACCCATTAAAGTTACCAGCTGACCAGCTCTCTAAATATCAACCTCAAGTACTATAAGTAATTTAGGGTTTTTTTTGTTTTCAATTCATTATTTGAATATACCCAGTCAATGGACTTTTTAATATTATGATTTGGCTATAAAATGATATGCAATAGCACAGCAAATGAAAAAAACCTACAATTTATATCTGAAGAAGGCAATTTTATATGTCATTATCTACTTATATGCCTATTTCCCTGGGTAACTTAATATAGTAAAAAAAAACCCAAGAAAGGGCTAGTGAAAGAACTCAAATCTGCAAACTTCTTTCACTGAAATAGTTATATTAAAGAGAATATCTTGGATTCATATTATAATAATAATATGGAGGAGGAAAAGACCTCAGAGATCTGGCATACTGTGTCAGCCGACTTCAAAATGTTAGTGTTTTTCTAATCATCGGTCTAAAAACCTCCAATCAGCCAGTTTTTATTCAAATGTCAAAAAATGTTTTAATCAGTCCAAATGTTTTTTGATATTTTTCTAAATGAGATAAAAGAACTTATCTTGTAATGACAGTTCTTTCTGACGAGCCAGAAAAATCTCTGCAAAAGCTGCTGCCGACGTTGGCCAATCGTTTCGCCAGTAAGCTGCCTCAGGGCAGAAATCAAACTTTTTGCCGTTGATCCAAACCTTCTTCCAACAGGGAGCAATGCTCTCTGCCTCTAAAATAATAGTTTTTTGAGAGGAAGACCCATTCTACAGAATTTGAGAGACTGGCATTGTGGGGAGGTAGGCCCCCTATTATAATCTCAAAATAGTTATGAAGGTAATCGGCCTGTTCTTCTCTCCCACATTCTCTCTCAGCTTCCCTCTTGGTCCCTCCAATAAATCCAATCTGAGATGGTAGCAGGTTCTTTCTTTATCCCTTCCTGCTACAACTGGAGCAGCCACAGAACAATACATAAGCAAAAACAGAAATTCAAGTTAGAGTCCTCTCTGCATGTTTAGCGCTGGTCCTCAATTTTGGTGCTAGCAAATCCAGCTTTTTTCCCCATTTGCATCCTAGCTTGTCTGTTAGCCCTGAGCTGAAGTTCCCCCTTACCTTGCATCCCTTCTTGGTTGCCACTATGGCTTGAATGTACAAGGCATTTCTCTCTTTTAGGTTCCATTTTTTGGGCATGGCTTTCAGCCACTCTGATCCTCCTCTAGGCTGACCATGCTGACTGTTTTCAAAGTCTTCCCTTGGGTGGAGGTTAGAGCACACTATCTCCCTCTCTCAAGAGTTTTTCCACATACTCCCTCTGCCGACTCTCAGGTTTTTCTTGCTTTCTGTCCAACTTTATTCAGCATACTTTACCCCTGGGCTAGTTTTATTCAACCATATGTCTCTCTCCGCCTGACTCCTTTCTTGCTGATTTGCTTCAGTGTAGGGTATGAATACTCCATAATACTGACATAACTATTAATATCTGCCTTATTAATGCCATAAAAAATCTGTTTGGCCACTATAAAAAGGGACTTCAATACTGTGGCCTACTTAAAAATGTACTTTAGCTCCTGATCTTCCTTGATTCTCCTCTACCTTATCAATGTCCTTTTGTAGATGTGGTCTTCAGAGCCAAACAAGTAGTCAAGGTGGGATCTCACCAGAAGCCTGTACAGAGGTAACTTACTTCCCTCTTCCTACTTGTTATTCTGTAACTCTTTTTATACACCTTTGTATACAATTAACTTTTCCTTCTACTTTGTCATATTGTCTGGCTACAATAGCATAAGTCACACTAGGAACTGCAACAGAACCACCAAAAATTGTTCATATCTTCCTTTTCTGGAATACTTATAAATCATAAACATTTAATCTCATTAGAGTCATGGGTAATGATACTAAGCATAACCCTTTCCATCTGGCTTCTGGGCAATACAAGACGGCTTTTGTGATAGTGACTAATGGCCTCCTCATCTAAGGATTATGATTCACCCTCACGCCCAGATCTTAGAGATTAACGCAGCTGTGACTACAAAAAATGAACCACATCTAACCCACTCAGTTTAATCGTGACCCAGGTTAAAACTACATTGAATCACCAGTCCTTAAGAAGAGCACTATTTAATGGTATACCTTGAAAACCTGCTTTCCAAAAAAGGGCTCAGCACTTGATTTAAGGTACCTTAATTAGGAACCGTATTTAGGTTCCTATATTCAGTTGTTTAAGAAGGCTTAGCGTTACCTTAAAAGCTTTAACAGGTTTCGGGAGGACCTAAATTAAGTTGCCTTATTTAGGTACCCGAAAAACTGCCCGAACAGTATATCTCATTACATATAACCCACAACACCTTTCCATCTAAATTGGGATTAAATTTATTTGTAACAACCAGACCTCATATAATATACAGGAGAGTCTTCAAACAACTCATATAATTACTCTCACTAAGGAATTACCACATTTTGTATACTGTGGTTCTTCTGTTCTTTTAATCATCGGTCTTGGTTGTATTTTTTGAAAAATTCTTTTATATATAGTGAATGCCATTTATCTTTTATATTGAGTGACCAAAATGCTGGAGGAGTGATCAAATGCCCATTGAAACATGCTCAACGGACATTTGATCACTTCTCCAGCGTTTTGGTCACTCAATATAAAAGATAAGTGGCATTCACTATATATAAAAAAGTTTTTCAAAAAATACAACCAAGACCGATGATTAAAAGAACAGAAGAACCACAGTATACAAAATGTGGTAATTCTTTAGTGAGAGTAATTATATGAGTTGTTTGAAGACTCTCCTATATATTATATGAGGTCTGGTTGTTACAAATAAATTTAATACCAATTTAGAAGGAAAGATGTTGTGGGTTATATATATTATTTAGGTACCCAGCACTGAAGGTTAGCATTGAGCCCTTAAGCTCATTCTCCTGTCCTGGCCCTTTCTTTGGCCCCACATTTAAGGACCTTAAAATGCCTAAATTTAGGCATTGAGCCCTGGAAAAATGTTTATTCAAAGGGTTAGGTACCAAACTCTTAAAGTTAGTGGTCAATATTCAGATGGTTTGTCCGGCTAAGGCCTGGATTTATCAAAATGCACTATATATCGCCTGAAATAGGAAAAGGGGTGTGTTTTATGGTAATAGGCAGTTTATTGCAATTTGTGCTAATACCTATGTGAAGCGCTATCTTAGCACAAATTGTGATGTGTCAGAATTGTTGTATTTCCTACATATATCCACTGGGGGGACCAAGTTTTAAGCTCCTGGAGAGCTAGCCTAGCTATCTGGGCTGAGAGAGAGAGAGAGAGAGAGAGAGAGAGAGACTATAAGGTTGTCACAGTATTCAACTATTTATATAACTATAGGAGGGCCAGCTAATAACTCAAGGTGACGTGTTGGTGGTAATTTAGGGTTTAGGGGCAGTTTTACATGCAGAGTGAGGAGTATGAAATGCACAATATACCTCATTTAACATTTGACGTTATTTATTTATTTTTATATACCTATGTTCAATTAGACATATCACACTAGTTTACAGACTAACAGAAGATTCTATAAGAATTAGGCTTCTTATATCACATTGTAACTTCGTAACAACTGTAACAACATAACTTGTGGAGGAAAATAGGGAATGATATAGATTATGAAAAAATTATAACGAGACATGTCACATCGGTTTAAAGAGTAACAGACATATCACATTAGTTTAAAGAGTAACAGAGGATTCTATAAGGATTTAGGCATCTTATTTTACCTTGTAACAACATAACTTGTGGAGGAAAAATAGGCAACAATATAGATTATAATAAGAGAGGATCAAGTTTGATTGAACTGTATAACATTTGTTGAGTAAGATAGATTAGCTATATAATAAGGAATAACATAGTGTTGGACAGTCAATTGGGGTGAGGGGTTCTTCAGGAGGTGTGGTCAACAATATAGTATGAACTGAAGGAGGATCAACTTTGATTTAACTATAAGACACTAACTGAGTAACATAGGGATATTGATTTCAATGAATAATTTGTAGGAGTAGCATAGTATTGAAAATGCGGATATGGAGGAGGATTTATCTTAGTGCTATTGGGGGTGGGCATTAGGTGGTTGTTGGGAAGGCTTTTTTAAAGAGCCATGTTTTGAGGGTTGTTTTGAAGGATTGGGTCATGGGGTCCAGCATGATTTGTGGTGGTAAGCTGTTCCAGAGCGAGGGTTCTGCTACCGTTAGGGTGTGATCCCTTGTTGTGGTCAGGTAAGCATTTTTGGTGAGGGTATTGGAATGAGTCTGGTGTTAGAGGAGCGAAGTGTTCTTTGGGGGATGTGAAAGTGCAGGGCAGAGCTCAGCCAGTTAAACTTTTCATTGAATAGAGCTTTGTGGATGAGCATTAGGACTTTGTATTGTATTCTGTGTGGGATGGGAATTGGTGAGATATGCTCGGATCTTTTAGTGTTTGTGAGTGATCTTGCTGCTGCATTTTGGAGCAATTGCAGTGGTCTAAGGGAGTTGGATGGTAGGCCCAGGAGGAGGGAATTGCAATAGTCAAGTTTGGAAAATAGTAGTGCTTGGAGGACTATTCTGTAATCTTGTGTGTAGAGATGTGGTTTGACTTTTGTAAGAATCTGAAATTTAAAGAATCCATCTTTTATTATTGGAGTGAAGAAAGTCTCACAAAGATGAGATTTCTACTATGTTATCTCGCCCTCGCTTGATGGTACCCTGTTATAGAGTCCATCAAGCTAGGGCAAGAGAACATTGTAGAAATCTCATCTTTGTGAGACTTTCCTCTTCATCTTTTTAGCTACTAGAGATGGGCATTCAGAAAAAACAAAATAGGAAATGAGATGAAATTTCCTATTTCATTTCATTTCATTCTCAAAACAATTGATTGAAAATCCACTGAAATATCATTGGTTTTCATGTTTCAGTTTGAAACAATAACAAAGTGATCTGTCAAGCCTAGACCTAGGCCCAACCCTCGCCTAGAGAATAGGCTGAGACCCAAAGTAAGGGCATCAGCCTTCACCTGAGTGTAACACTGGGGATGGGACCTGGGCCTAGGACCAAGGCTGGGGTCTAACCTAGGTGTAGGCCGCAGCCTGACACAGGATCCATAGCCTAGGCCTGAGCACCACACTGGGATCCAAGACCTCAAAAATTGTCCATACTTACCTGCTCCATTAGGGATCCAGTGTCATGGCTCAGGTGCAGGCCCAGAATCGGGACCCAGTCCAGAAGCAGAGTCCCAAAGCAGGGGCCTCAGCCTGGATCCAGGCCTGAGGCTGGGCCCAGCCCAGAGGTTGGTTGCTGACACCAAGGCCAGATCCAGTCCAGAAGACAGGCTCTGAGACCATGGCACCAGCCTAGACCCAGGCCTGGGTCCCAACCCCTGGGCCTCAGCCCAATGCCAGGGCATAATCTGAAGTCCAAGCCTTAGCCCAGACCCATGCCTGATGCACGGACTGGCCTGGAGGCTGGTCTTGATGCTTGGGCCTCGGCCTAGCCAAGTTCTGGTCAGTGACCTTCGGGTTTTGGCCTAGGCCCAGACATCAGAAACTGGCCTCCGGACTGGGTCTTGGCATTGGGCCTGGGCTGAGGTCATGGCAACCTACCATGGACTAGGCCTGTGCAAAGCAACGGCTTTAGCCTGGGCCTAGGCCTCTTTGTTGGATACCCCAAGACTGGGTAAGTAGGAGACTGAGAAGGATCCTGGCCCTGGGATGTTTTTAGGTGGAAGGGATGGGTGGTGGCGATGGGAGGCCTTGGAAATCCCTGTCTTTTTTTTTTTTTTTTTAGGGTTTATTTTGTTTTGTTTAAACTAAATAAATAAAATAACCCTCTCCCAAAGTGAAACAAAAAACAAAACAAAATTTTTACTTTTTCTCACCCCTATCAGCTATATTAAGCAGAATACTTGATCAGCAGCACTTTGCTGAATATCCATGACAATTTATCCAGCTAATTTGCCAAAATGCTAAATATGGACCTCTTAGGCACCTGTCTTTTCAATACTGGGCTCCAAGGTTCTTGTCCTGGACCAATAATTTCTCTATTTACTTCCTTTCCCTTGAGTAATTCATTTCATCCTTCAGTTATAAGTGCCAGTTTGAATCTAATAACAATATCCTTCTTCTCATATATAAACTACATGTATCATACAAGACAACCCACAGCTTTATTTATGTTTGTTAAAAATGGATGAATCTAATGCTGATATCACTCATCAACTAAAATTCGCTACCCTCAGTCCCCCTACATGGTTGTTGAGTGTGACCTCACATTTGCTTCCTCTGTTATTTGTATTGATGTTCTTAAATTAGCATTTTGTATGCCTTTATAAATCTTTTCCTCCATTTTCTCCCTTCACCTTCTTCAAGATGAATATACAGGCAACACAGGTCCTAGTACATGTCAATGTCTGGAAGGAAAATATCCTCTCAGACTGAACTCTTCTGCATTACTCTTCAGCCAACAGGGTCACATTTGCAGTAAATGTCATCTTTCTTCAGTCCCCTACCCCAAGTGCATTAACTATATAACATATCTTGTGTTGTAAATATCAATGTCTCCCTTTCAGCATACATATAGTAATTCTCATACTCCCACTCCCTTTGTTTCTGCCTATATTTTTTTTCATACTTTCAAAATTTCACTTATTTATTACCTCATCTATTTTTCTTACAGCCTATCCAATTTGTAAATGTCTTGTCATCAGTGTGTCCAGAATACAGCAGTTCACCAACTCACTCTTGCAAAAAGTAGAATCCTCAAGGGAACTCTACTCAACCTTAGTCCCTTTGAGAGTTCAATTCAAAACAGGTCTTTTGATATATATATTTTTAAAATCCTCCATGGACTTGCTCTTATCTCGTTGGCCTTGCTTCTCTTTACCTTCTTTGCTTTCATAACTCTTCTCGCTTTCTAACACACAATATAGTCACAGTTGAAGACGTTTCTTATCTAATGTACTCTCCATCTGGAGTGAAATACTAGTCTATTTTCATCACTGAAACTCCCTCTATTCATATCTTGTATAAAGATTCACCTGCATTCCCCTGCCAGTAAGTATTAAATTTGCCAATATCTAGTCACCTGTAGCGATACTGTAATTTATTTTACAAAAATGACATTGAGAAATAAAGAAATCAGATTGACCAAATGCACTTGACCGTATTGTAAAATTCCTTACCTTGTAATATTTCGATCTTTTGACTCATTCATATTTCATATACACATAGTCTGGATTGGGGCAAAAATAGTAATATGGCAGCCAGAAGGTAACTGAGGAGGAAAAGACACAGCTCCTTCCTCTCTGAGAGTCACATCAGACATAGTGTAAGGGATTAGTCAAAAACTACTGAAGGGGTTAACTTTCTCTACCATATTTTTGAAAACATTTTGAAGCCACTTTTAACTTAATAATGGTTTCAAATTGTTTTGACAGCATAGTTGGAGACAGTTAATTTTGTAGTTAAATTTTGTAGTTAAATCTTCATGTCCATATTCAAAGGCTTTGTCTGGGTAACTTCAAGTCTCACCTCACCCTGCTCCCTGTCATTACCCACACAAAATTTACCCAATTAAAGAGGCAGTAAGGCAGGTGTTCCACAAGCATGGTTGAATTTTAGCCAGTGAGTGCTGATATTCAGAGCTATCTGGCTAAAGTTAGCCAGGGGAGTCTGATTGGGAAAATAGCTGTCCTAAAGCTACCTGGGTAACTTTAAACCGGGTATATTTAAAGGAACATTTACTCATGCAAATTCCACTGAATATCTGGGTAAAGTTATCTGGATAAAAGTTCCGCTCACTGTGTCATTCAATATCTTAGTTTTCAAATGTGTTTAGGGCTCAATTCACCCTGGAAAGGAGGCTGAGGTGAATAGCTATTTGGGAAGGCCACAAATAAAACAACTGCTTTCAAGTCTGGTGTACAGGCTGAACAGGAGAGCAAATAACAGCAAACTGAGTGATAATTTAATTTGGCATTTGTATTCTGCACCCACATTCAAGGCAGATAACATATACTGTAGATAACCACGCTCCTTTACAAGTTTAGAGTATCAGAACCCACCCATGGCCAGAATATCTCCAATTATAATCATTGCATATCACCTAAAATAAAACAAAATAAAGTAACATAAGAACTAAACAATAGCATAATTACAAAGCAGCTCATTATTTAAGCCATAAAAAACCAAAATTACCACCATACAAATTAAAATAACTTAAATAAAGGAAGGTTTATATCCGTATTAATAAAAGCAAAATAAAACACCCCATCCACGATTATCTAAAACTGTAAATCTTTCCTCTGTGATGACTGTTAATAGCAAAAAGTCCCCCAAACTCTCAAGTCCTTTCCTCTATGATAACACTAAAAGTAACAAACTGATTTTCTGCCTCCCTCCCCCCCCTCCCCACCCCCTTCACCACCACCATGGGCCAATAAGATAGATATATAAACTAAACTTCAGAAATCTGTGCAAATAATCAGATTTTCAAGTTCTTACAAAATGTGAGATAGCTAATCTCAGATTTCACAGCTGTGGAGTCTTCCCTGAAAATGATCTATTTTGCATAGTGGATAATCTTTTATCCTTTACTAAGGGCAGCAACAATTGAATATCTTGGCCTGAGCATAAAGATCAAGTGGGCACATATTGCTTAATTTGATGAACTAGGTAACTTGGGCCCAGTCCCCACAGAACTCTGAAGCTGAAGGTGATGCTAAGGATTTTGAAGTAAATGCACATGCTGAAAGGCAGCCAGTGGAGAGCTATGAGCAGGCTTGTGGCCCTATCCCATAGTTTTAGCAGTGGTATTCTGCAATGAATTGTGGGGACCCCTTAGTTTCCCCATTAAATAAATATGCTCCCATTACAGGACATATTTTGGTAGTAAGTTGATAGTATGTTCCCTATCAACGTATGCCATAATCCATTGTGCTTTCAAAGGTATATAGAGATCCCTAGTATTCTAGAAAGTTCAGTATCTCTATCTCTCAGTGACCAGAGTATTCTGATGGAGCCACATGGACATACTGACATTGTTGTGTGCAGGGAACAGCTACAGACTCAGAACCTGGGGTCTGTGAGCTCTATCCCTTTTTCAACAATTTAAGGAAGGCAAATCTAAAGCTTTCTATTCCCAAGTTATTTGATAGGTCCCAAGGTCAAGGACCGGTAGAAGTGAGAGTTCTCCAGAAGCTGCTCTTAAATCAGAAATTCTCAGGAAAGGAGAGAGTCCTGCTTCTGAGTTCAAAACCAATTTTGGGTTGTCCAGAAAGAGTCTGGAATTCACACAGACATCCAATATGATTCTTCAGAAAGAAGAAGTTCTATGCTCACCAATCCAATGTAAGTGTTAAAAAGATTGTACTGGGCCAAACCTTGGAGCCTGGATGGTCTGAAGCACTGGTATTTTTTCTCTTGAGCCATGGGTTGTCACTGTGGAGAGAGACAGAAACTGAACTCCCTAGAACACTGAGGTAACAGTACATCTACATACTTCTCCCAGCAGCTTTGGTGATCAACTTTGAGGTCACCACAACCCATTTTGGGCATGGGCTGCTGCCACACTGCACTCCTTGAGCAGCCAGTCAGGTATTGGGAGGTTGCAGTACATCTGCATACAGTTGCCTTGGTGGAGTCCAGCAGATACCACAGCCCACTTGAACTTCCATCAGTTGGCCAGGTCTGTGGAATTCGTCCCCCCTCTTTGGGTCAGTTTACTAAAGTGTGGTACAGTTACCGTAGGGAAAACGATCATGGGATTAACTAAACTGTGGTACTGAGTATCACAATTTACTAAATACCATGGTAGTTTTCCATGCATTGCTGTGGTCAGGAACTTTGTATATTCCCAGCTTTGGCACTGTGCTATGGTGATCCCAAATCCTAGGGCATCATCATTTAAAGAAGACATCTAGGCTCAGAAACCTTCCTCCCTCAGATCTGATTAAAACAATCTTTGAGAGTCTAGTGGGACTTCCCTTAGCCACATCCCTCACCTCAGGTTGAGTTATAAACTGAAAATAAATGTGAGGCCTTCTTAATGCCCATACCTCAGGGAAGTTTCCACTCCTTGCCCAACCCCCTTCCCTGGACCTTTTCCATTCTATCCTATCCTTCAGCATATCCCAAAGCTTATGTGAAATCCATGGGTAGAGGAGGGGAAGGAGAAATGCTCATTTTCTTCTGTCCTGCTGGTGCCATTTTGCAAAATGGCCTCAGTTGACCTCTGACACTCCTTTGCCTATCTACATGGGGGGAGGTCAAGTAGCATCAGGTGTCAACCTATGCCATTTTGCAAAATGGCACCGGAGGAGCAGAAGCAAAGATGAGAGTAAAATGTACCTATCCTCACTCCAAATCACATCAAATCTTCACTGATGTCTACTGTGCTGTTCGTACTTCTGATTGTGCATGTAAAACTGTCCCCAAACCCTAGACCAGCGGTTCTCAACCGGTGTGTCACGACACACAAGTGTGTTGCCAAGCACCAGTAGGTGTGTCGCGGCTCCCAGTGTTCCACTGCCTCACTTGTGCTTCCCTTCTTCCTGGGGGTGGGGCTGAAGAGCGGAGAAACAATGCATGCCACTGCTGGAGGCCAGGCTAGCGGGGCCGAAGAGTAGAGAGACATGTGCACTACTGCCGGCGGGGCCGAAGAATGAAGATATGCTGCGCACTGCCACCGGTGGTTGAAGAGTGGAGAGACCTGCGCATGGGGCCGAAGGGTAGAGAGACCTGTGCGCCACTGCTGGCAGGGCCAAAGAATGAAGAGATGCTGCGCGCTGCCGCCGGCGGCTGAAGAGTAGAGAGACCTATGCACCGGAGGCCAGGCTGACGGGGCCGAATAGCAGAGAGACCCTGTGCACTGCGGGAGGTGGCTGGAGAGATGTTGCATGCCGCTGGAGATCAGGCTTATTGGGCCAGACAATGAGAAGAGGCTCCATGTCAGCCTGTGTATGTGTGTGGTAGAATGGGTGCCTGGGTGCATGAGTGGCAGCTTTGTGTGTGTGTGTGGATGTGAGTGTTAGAATGGGTACCTGGGTGCGTGAGTGGCAGCTTTGTGTGTGTGTGTTAGAATGCATGCCTGGGTACGTGAGTGGCAGCTTTGTGTGTGTGTGGTAGAATGGGTGCCTATGTGCATGAGTGAGAGCTTGTGTGTGTGTGGTATAGTGGGTGCATGAGTGGCAGTGTGTGTGGTATAATGGGTGCCTGGGTGCATGAGTGGAAGTGTGTGTGTGTGTGTGTGTGTGGTAGAATAGGTGCCTGGGTGCATGAGTGAGAGCTTGTGTGTGTGTGGTACAATAGGTGCATAAGTGGCAGTGTGTGTGTGTGTGTGGTTGTAAGTGACAGAGTATGTGTGAGCTTGTATGTAAGTGACAGAGCATGTGTGTGATTGAGAGAGACTGGTCAGGGAGGTGACTGGGGTGTGTGAGACAGAGAATGGTCACCAAGGTGACTGGTGTCTGTGTGAGAGAGACAAAGACTGGTCAGGGAGGTGACTGGTGTGTGTGTGTGTGTGTGTGTGTGTGTATGTGTGAGTGAGACAGAGACTGGTCATGGAGGTGACTGGTGTGTGTGTGTGTGAGACAGAGAATGGTCACCGAGGTGACTGGTGTCTGTGTGAGAGAGACAAAAACTGGTCAGGGAGGTAACTGGTGTGTATGTGTGAGACACAGAGACTGGTCAGGGAGGTGACTGGTATGTGTGTGTGTGTGTTTGTGTATGTGTGTGTGTGTGTGTGTGTGAGTGAGACAGAGACTGGTCATGGAGGTGACTGGTTTGTGTGTGTGTGTGTGTGTGAGAGAGAGAGAGAGAGAGACAGAAACTGGTCAGGGAGGTGACTGGTGTCTGTGTGAGAGAGACAGAGACTGTTCAGAGAGGTGACTTGTATGTGTGTGAGAGAGAGAGACAGAGACTGGTCAGGGAGGTGACTGGTGAGTGAGTATGTGTGTGTGAGAGACAGAGTCTGGTCTGGTCAGGGAGGTGTGTGTGTGGGGAGGAGAGACAGAGACTGGTCATGGAGGTGACTGGTCTGTGTGAGACAGAGACTGGTTGTGACTGGTTGTGGGCCCTAAGGAAGAGGACTGTGAGGACAGAGCTTCAGCAGCCACTGCTGCTTCTGGTGAGTGCTATTGGCCTGGAAGAGAAAGGAGTGGGAGAGTTTCTGGAGAGGGTAAGTAAAGGTGGCTTTTTAAGTTTATTTTTCTTGATTGACTGCCATTTTAATTATTGGGTATTATGTGATGTGTCTGCTGTTTTGAAATATTTTACTGATATTTGGACAATTTTTAATAATTTTTTATGAGTTTTAAATGTTGGATGTTATTCTGTTCATCAGCTGTTTTGTAACATTTATTAGTATAGTTTTACAATTATTACTAAGTGGGTATCTATAGCAGCTTGGCTTGCTCTGTTTTCCTAATAGGAGATGTATTAGTGTTTAGGACCTGGTTAAATATTTTTAGTGGTAAATTACTGTCTTTTCATAAGGAGGGGTACTGTGCCTGCCAGTAAAGAGAGTTTGTTTTGCTTTTACTGAGATGTCATCAGATCCAGAATATCTTTTTTTTGTATGGTGAGTTGTACGGGTAATGTCCTAGTTCTGCTCTGCACCCATTTTTGGAGGTCGAGAGGGTCCTGAGGATGCAGAATGTATATTTATATTTTGCCCTGTGACGGGCACATGGTCAGTGTGTCATGCATGTGAGAACCATCTGTCAGGTGTGTCCCGGCCAAAAAAAAGGTTGAGAACCACTGCCCTAGACCACTATCTAAACCTCACCTCGAGTTACTACAGTGGTATAAATACTTGACTTATATGAGAGCCTTACTAAGGCTCTCTCTCTTTCTCGCTCTCTCTTTCTCTTGACGTGTGGTGGTAAAATACCTATGTGAAGCACTAAAATAGGGCATGTTGTAGTAGCTGAAAAATTGCCCTAACCATGCCTCTTTTTTTTTTTATTGCAGGCGCTATTCTGCATGAATTGCACTGCCTTAAGCAAAGCCATAGCTAGGGGTGGTGCAGAGGATGTGGTTGCACAGGGCACATTTTTGAAAAGGGAATATACAGAGGCTAGTGAGAGGAAGGGACACTACATTTTCTATCTATGGCACCAGCCTCAAGATATATATTGCAGGCAGGAATATGACCTTGCAGTATACATGTTCACTCTTGAGACCATGATAAAGGCTGCAGACTCTGGGTCTTGTAGGAAATGGATTGTCATGTGGCTCCTGTTTTTTTTTTCCCCATCTGTCCTGGTCAGGACCACCTCTTCTTCCAGCTATCATAGGTCCTTTTCATATAGTTTTCCTGTTCTGAAAGAAATCCCAGAAGGAGGTGGGGCCACTGCAAGATCTTCATACCTATACTGCCTCACAAGTCTATTTTCACTGTCTGCTGCTGCCATTAGCAACACTGCCCCCTTCTGGCTAGCCAAGTGAATTGGGAGGGAGTGGAGATCAATGGGGAAAGGGGGTTGGAGGTTTAGGGAAGAGCAAGTAGAAACAGAGTTCCACAGAAGTGGAGATGAATGGAAAGCAAAGCAGGAGAAAGTCTGGGACTGACAGAGAGGAGGAGTGGGGTGACAGGAAGATGGAGTGGGAATGGAGGTATTGGTGAGCAGAAGGCAGGGAATAGAAGTCCACAGGGTGGAGAGAGGGAACAAGATTGACTGTGGGGACAGGAAGCAGGAGTGGAGGTCCACAGGGAAAAAGGGAGTTTCAGAAAAGGAGGAGGAGTGAGGTGGTGGGGAATGGAATGGGATGGCATGGTTTGGGTATGGTGGAGGTTCAAATCAATTTCCCAGTTTTCCCTAAAAATAATGGGGGTAATTTTCTAGGTCATTTACCTATATGACTAAAATTCATGTTCTACATGTTCTACAATTGACCTGGGTTCAGTGCACATAAAATTACTAGTGCTTTAGGGAGTCTCTCCTGTCAGGCTGTGTTAGCGCTCACCCCTCCAGGAGGGTGGAGTTAGCGATCTGTTATCAATCAGCTCCTCCCAAGGGGAGGAGTTAGCGATCTGATAGGCTTGGCTCCTGTAGGAGGAGGAATTAGCAATCTTGTTAGTTCTCTGCTCCCCCAGAGGGGAGAAGTTGGCATAGTGTTATGCTTCTTTCCTGTAAGGGGAGGAGCCAGCAACCTATATGATCCTCACGGGGAGTTAGCTGTCTGATATGGATCAGCTTCCGCAGAGAGAGGAGTAATGGTCTGATGTGGGTTGGCTCCCACAGAGTGGCAGATGATGATACCACTCTATTAGTGTAAGGAGTAACACTTAGTAGAAATAGTGAATCCCTGGGCCGATGGCAGATGACAGCGCCCTCAAGTGGAGATCCTGAGAGGGACCACCGGCTAGGCTGGAGTATTGAGACAAACAGTTCTTTATTAGACTGGAAGTAGAACCACCAGAGGTGGCAGTAGTGAGCTGATGTGCCCGGCAGGGCTGAAGTCCCTCTGATACTGGAATTACGATCTCTGAGTTGCTGATCTGTAAGGAGAGACTATAGGTAGTGAGTAGACAGGTTATGCTGGACATATAACCAGTGGTAGATGATACACTCACACTTGTAGATATCTGTAATGTCTTCCTATGCAACAGAGAGTCTTCAGTATTCAGGAACAGGAGCCGCAAGCGAATACTGGTACTAAAGGCAGTCTGAAATAGAACTCACAATAACTGTATATGGGATGGCTTCTGGAATAGAAGAGAGGTTAGGAGAGATTTAGGAACATAGACCCTGCCACTAATAAAAATGGCGCCGATGGCCCTTTGCCCTTACCATGTGACGGTCCCTGTCACATGGTAGGAGCACTGGATGGCCAGCACTGGATGGCCACCGCCATCTTTAAAAATGGCGCCGGCCATCCAGTGCTCCTACCATGTGACAGGCGCCGGCCAATGGCACGGATACCCTGTCACATGGTATGGGCAAAGGGCTATCGGCGCCATTTTTATTAGTGGCAGCCGACAGCCCGAGAGCGGGAGATCGCTCCCGGGACCACCACTGGACCACCAGGTAATTTTAAAACGTTTTGGGGGGATCGGGGGGGGGTAGGGGAAGCTAAGGGGGTGGTTTTAAAGGGTCGGGGTGGGTTTAGGGGTTGTTTTAGTGTGCCGTTTTTCCCGCCCTCCTCCCAAAATGATAAGAGAACCCCACGAACAATTTTGTGGGGTTTTCCTATCGGTTTTGGGGAGCCCCCGATTTCTGACGATTTTGAAAATATCGTACGATATTTTCAGTCATCAGAAATACAATTCACATCCCTAATATCTTCTGAGGAGGAAGAAGAGAGTCTGAGAAAGGTATTAGGAAATAGGCCCTCGTGGAGCAAGTACCGGTTCCTATTCTGCAATCTGCAATGGTAACTCATGATCTCCGTACCTGCGATAACATCTTAGACTGAAGGGAGTCTTAGAGATTAGGAAAATGGGCCCTCGTGGAGTGAGTACCAGTTCCTGTCTGTAATAGGACTCACTGTGTTCACGTCTGTGATCACCTCCAGGCAATAGGAGTCTTTGGGAACATAGGCCCTCGAGGAGCGAGTACCGGATCCCGTCCAACAATCTGAAATCAAGAAGAGAGAGAGCGGGGCCCCCGAGGAGCGGGTACCCCTGGGTGAGTTTGTAGAGGCAGAGCAGCAGAGAAAGAATTCCCCGAGAATTGCGAGGAAGGGGTTCCTACCCTTGCCCTTGCTAACTCGATTCGTAGTAGCAATCAAAGACCTTTTATGTTGGAAGCGGATGACCCCCGAGGTTCGCGCCCTTGCTGGTACAAAGTCTGGAGTGCGCGCGCACACGCACCCTTACGTCATCAGGAACATGGCGGATCCATAGCGTCAGGCAGGCCCGGGGATTCCAGGAAGAAAATGGCGAGAAGAAGCCGCGGCAGCATCTGTTCATCAGACCCGAAGGGAGTCGCCACTAGGTAGAGAGGGTGGAACGAGGGCGAGAACAGGCATGAATGCAACAGGCTGTTATATCCAAGTTATTTTCCTATGGGTAAAAACAGGAAAGATGTATTTGAACTGGTTCATCAGGGTCTGTCTCTTCTTCCCACTTGACTTTTGGAGGGATTGGGAATGAACACGATGGTTGTGGATCTGCTCTGAGGGATTGTAATCTTACTCAGTCCTGACAGCTGTACATCCCAAGGGCTTGGAGGGGAGGTTGCTGCGGGACTTCCAACAACTATTGTAGTACCCGATGTTGTTACTAGCCCTGTCTTGTGTGACAGAATTCTGTGGAACCATCAATATTTTGCTTAGAAGAAGGTGTTTCAGTACCCATCCAGAATGCAAAGACCATAAATTAAGACCCATCCAGTGAAAATTTCAGTAGTGATCCTGGACACCTTATGGACAACTATTGTCAGTACAGAGAAAGCCATGACTTTTAGTATCATTTAGTGAATTGCACAGTCAAGTTAATACCCAGGCACAGGTGACTGGATTGAAATTGGTGCATCTTGAAAATCTGTATAAGAAGACACAGGGATGTGAAAAAACATGGTCCATCATAAATCAGAGCATTTTGAAATTCAATGTCAGAGGTTCAACCTGCGGTTGATTAATTTTCCAAGGTCACCTCTGATTGCCAGATATGTTGCCACCTAGATATGTTGAAGAAGTTTTGTCAAGAAATTGTCCCCTTGGATGTCATGCCTCCAGTTGGCAGGGTATTTTAATTTGCCTACTGGCCTAGAGCATAGACTCTATTAGATAGAGAGCTCAGGTCCACCTAATCTATGGCTAGCTTGGGTCTTACTGGTTTTTTATAGAATTGTTAATCACAGGCTATCTCCAAGGCTGCACTATTAGCTGTTTTTGCTCTTGAATCAGATAAAAATTGGACTTTGAAAATGTTTTTAATGTTAAGCAGAATATGTTCTTAGGCCAGAGAATGGTAATGTTTGTTTCCTGATAAATCTAACTCTACTCAACAGAGGAGGAAATGTTTTTTAAGCATAAAGCAGGAGGAGCCACCTTTGTGCTTAGATTTCCTTGTAAATACGAAATAAGATTAAAGCAAATAAAATATGTGTTCTATGAGCCTGGTCATTTAAATTCTTTACTGCAGAACAGGCCTAAGCTAACAAATTGTCTGATACTATGGAAGGTAATTAATCTTCGGCTATAATTTTTATTGCCTTGAATCAGTTTGTATAATCGATCGCTTTTTGGTATATTATTTAGTTTCCTGCATTTGCCCCTTCAACTGAGGTCTAATTAACATAGCAGGGAATCATATTTTGGTTGCATTGTTTTTTCTACATTTTCTGTGTTTTCCTATTCCTCTATTCTATGGTGTCTCCTTTAAGACAGTTTTGATTTGTATATTGAGTATATTTATAAATGTTAAAAAAATGAAAAATGGTAACATTGTTAACTAGCCAGTATGCTGTATGTTAAAATGAATTTCCCTCTTTCCAGTATTATAATTCAACAATATTATGAAAAGGTTTTATTTGATCAATTTTATTTCCTAGCTTTGGAAACTATCAGAACTAAACTTTTCATGGTTAGTGATGTCAAAAGTGATGACACTGCTCTCAATTTTTTTTTCTTGCAATCTGATTGTTTTGCAAGAAGAGAAGTATATTCCAGATACCACCTCCAGTCTTGGAAGTGACCAGTAGCAACATGGTCTCTCCATGTTCCCATGACTAGTGAGATGGACTCCACCAAAAACAAGAGGAGAGATGGTGGCAACCGGTGGAACAGTGCACTGGACATCAATGATTGGCATGGGCAGAGATAGGGCAGAGATGCCGTAGAGACTAATTTTTTCAGCTGGAACAATGCCTTCAAATATTTTTATTTTATTTTAATTAAACACGAATAAGCCTATGTTAGACACATAAAATAATACAATCTGAGCACTTCTTTTTACAGAGTGTACTATGAGTTATGGACTTTGACTCTTTTTGCTCTTCCTCACATTTGACCTGCAGGGAATAACTGCAACCATATCAGTAGATCATGGACTCCTATGTATGGATCTGTGGCAGAGGCGGAGAAAGGGTGGCTGAACATGATTTTTGGATTCTCTTATGAACTTTTGTAAATTAAAGCAGTCGAATTTGGAACTCAGTACCAGCGTGACTTGCAGTTGTCTAAGGAGTGTATAACTTAAACTTAACCTTTTTGCCACCGCTGGTTCCTTTTCCCAAGTGTATGACCAGTTCACATCGAAACTGCACAGCCATTATTTCAATCACTAAGGAACAAGGCTAAATTTTGTTTTAATAATCATTTATTGGACATTGCACAAAGTAAGAAACTCATTTGTACAAATTACTCAATTTGTCCTTTCATACAGGGCAATAAATTCAAATTATCTTTTAACAACTATTATTTTGTTATACTAGTTATATAAAGGCATACACATAGGATACTGTAATCTCACTAATTCTTCTAACCTTTAATTGTAAAGCATATTACTTCAGTAAGACAAAAGCTCTAAGCTAATGAATACAACTGCTTTGAAGTGTCAGTAGAAAATTAGTGACCTATATTTCTAACTTTAAATAGCTTGAGTAGTGGCTGAAGTTGGTATAAAAGAAACTTTCATGAGCACTTGAGAATCTTCTCCCTAAAACAAAAAGGAAGAAAATGTATTGTTAGCTATAATTTCTTTCATCTTAGTCATTCGTATTGATAATACCAGTGCAGCAGAAATTCGTTTCTATTTCCTCTTCACCAAACATTTCTTTAAAGGGCATTTACTTTCAAAGTCTATCATCTTCATCAACTCTGTGTACTATCAAACGCTGTCAACCCTTTTGAGCATTTATTCCACCAATATATGGGGTTCGTTTACTAAGAGGTTGATTCACCCAAGTTTAAGCTGGAAAGGAGACTTATGTGGATAGCTATCCAAGGGCCTGATTTATTTACTAAGGCTTTTCTCCCATTCTGTGTCTCTGGGAAAAATGTTTAGTCAACGAGGCCCCAAGAAAGCCATTACATAAATTATATGCCCTTCAAAGCCAGAGCAGTCACTCTGTGGGAGGCTATGTATGTAGTGGTAAATTGAGCATTAATTAGCTTATAATGAATCATTTCTTGCCTGCCTGATTATCCTTTTTCGAAAATGCAAAGTTATTCTCAGGTTCTTGGTTCCCTAGAAAAATGCAGACCAACCACATAAAGCATGTAGGTGCTGTGATGTCAGTGCATCAAAGGGCAAGGAGCCAAAAACACTTCACACACTTCCACAGTCTCTCCTTTGCATACCATCTGACTCATTTATTTAGAATTATTGGAATCAATGAGAAAACCCCCACATATGCCAATATCGCTTATCGCAATCTCAAAACAAACCGCCAATGGCTTAGTAAACTGCAGAGGAGAAACTGCTGACATGAAGACTAGCATGTGTCGAAATAAAAAAAAAACAACTTGTTCCTTCTACACATTTTTTATTCTCCATGTTTCCCTCATAACCGCTCTCTCCATGAAGGGACACCACTGGCAGAGTACTAGTCACACACCTTTTTCTTACTCACACTAGGCAATCCTCAACCTCTACATAGCTGTTATTGCCTTACTAGCTCCCAGTCTTCTTCCATGCAGGCTACCAAGCTGAAGGGCACTAGCTATTGAAACCTTATCAAAGGACACACACAAGGCTATATCCCTGCATCTCCAGAAGTTCTGCCTTAATAGAGGAGGGGGTTCTGCCTTCATACTTCCCACTGCTAACTTTTACAACACAGCAATATACACATTGGGGCTGATTTTCAAAGAAGCGCATGGCCGTCCATGTGCGCACAGTTTCCGGCGCGTGTACATGGACGCGACGATTTTATCCTCCCCAGTTCCCTAACCCCCTGCCTGACCTTCTTTCCCTTTCCCCTCTCCTCCCCACCCCCTAAACCTAACCTATCTTTCCCAAAATATTTTTGTTTTATTACTTACTGCTCTTCTGGAGCAGCATATGTCTCCACATGCCAGCCGGCTGCCAGCACGTGCTTCCCTGGAACAGTGGCTTATGGCTGTTGCCCCGGAAGGCCTCCATCCCGCCCCACCCCACCCAGAACCTGCCCCCATCCCGCCCCTTTGGAGATGCCCGGCAAAAAAATGCTCAATTTTATATTGTGTGTGCAAGTACCATTTAAAATATCCCTACTACGCACAAGGATATAGATCCTTGCAACACCGCCCCCCCAAAAACAAACTCTGATTTGAAAATGCCCCCCTTACAGTGGGATATATATGTAGTGTCAGATTGGCCCTTTAAAAAAAGTTTGTTCTCTCTCTCTCTCTCCTGACTTGTACCTCCTCAGGACCAGTAGTAAAGTTACCTGCATAACTTGGTACATACATGTTGCCATGGTTAGCCTTGCAAAATTCAGGGGTTATGTGTGTACATCTTGGCCCCACCTTGGAAGCCCATTCCACACATGCTTCCTGGCTTCTTAAAATTCACATTGCTTATGCATGCATGGGGCTGTTTTTGCATGAGCAACACTTTTAAAATCTACCTGTATCCTTATCACTTCTTAGTAAATATGCCCCATAGATTGTAAGCCTTCTGGGGATAGGGAAAATATTTATGGTACTTGAATGCAACTTGTCTTGAGAAACCAATAGCAAGACATGAGCTAAATAGCAATTAAATACTATGCACAGAGGAGCAGTTTTCAATAGAATGAGAACTGATTTATTAAAGTTGTGTTCCAGCACAACAAAATCTGCAACACATTTATCAACAAAAAAGAATCCTATTATGGTAAAACACTGGAGGAAATATGGGATAATTTACCTACTGTTTGGAAGGTCTGCTCTCAGTGTCTCCTCCACTACAACTGCATATAGCAGTCAAAGGCAAATTATGGAGCCAGAACTTGTAGCATTTTTAATGGATTAAGGAATACAGACACTATATTAGAGATGTGAATCGTGTGCCCGATCATCTTAACGATCGGGTTTGGCTGGAGGGAGAAAAAAATCTGATCGCTGGAGATGTGAATCGGGATCGGTTCCGATTCACATCGTTAATTTTTTTTTAGTGAGGCCCGACCCTTTAAAATTGACCCCTTACCTTCCCCCCCCAACCCCCCCCAAAACTCTTTACGAGTACCTGGTGGTCCAGTGGGGGCACGGGGACCGATCTCCCGCTCTCGGGCCAATGGCGCCATTTTGACTGCCACTCAAAAATGGCGCCGATGGCCAGATTAAAAAAAAACCCACCCGACCCTTTAAAGATGACCCCTTAGCTTCTCCCACCCTCCCGATCCCCCCAAAACATTTTTAAATTACCTGGTGCTCTAGTGGTGGTCCCGGGAGCGATCTCCCGTTCTTGGGCCATCGGCTGCCACTCATAAAGATGGCGCCGATGGCCCTTTGCCCTTACCATGTGACAGGGTATCTGTGCCATTGGCCGGCCCCTGTCACATGGTAGGAGCACTGGATGGTGGGGGAAGGTAAGGGATTAGTTTTATAGGGTCGGGGTGGGTTTAGGGGTTGTTTTGGTGTGCCGGTTTTCCCGCCCTCCCCTCAAATAACTCCCGTTAGTGGACACTAACGGGAGTAACGATTTTTCACGATAAATCGTGAAAATTTCTATTGTATCGCGCACTGTACCGATTTTTGACGATTTAAAAAATATCGGACAATTTTTTTAAATCGTCAGAAAATGATTCACATCCCTACACTATATTACTAGGATACTTACTGGGAGATTGCAGATTTCCATGCTTCTGCTTAATATCTTCATGGCTCATTTATGAGATTGATATTGGTCTAATGCAGAAATTCCAAAAGAAAAACACAAAGCATTTGTCTTTAGCACTTATAGACAAATTTCATTCACTTTCAGATGTCTCACTTTTTGTATACAGTACAATAAAACTGGTAGAGCTTGAATAATACAGCACAGCATATATCTTTAGGCTATGTGATGCTGACAAATGTACCAGAAAGGGTATCAGGTCTACCATAACTGAATTTTAGCACCTATTAGTAACAAAACTGAGAGTGCATAAATAACATGTGCCACTTTTCATGATTGCAGCTAACACATAATGGGGTGTATTTTAAAAAACAGCGCGCGCGTGTACTTTTGTTCGCGCACCACGCGTGAACGAAAGTACACTGGATTTTATAAGATACGCATATAGCCGCGCCTATCTTATAAAATCCTGGGTCGGCGGGCGCAAGGGGGTGCACATTTGTGCAACCTGCGCGTGCCGAGCCCGGCGCATGCTGCCTATTCCTTCCGAGGCCGCTCCGAAATCGGAGCGGCCTCGGAGGGAACTTTCCTTCCGCCTCCCCTCACCTTCCCCTCCCTTCCCCTACCTAACGCACCCCCCGGCCCTATCTAAACCCCCCCTACCATTGTCGGCAGATTTTCGCCTGCCGAAGGCAAGTGTAAATCTGCGCGCACCAGCAGGCTGCTGGCGTGCCATCACCGGACCCGGGGGCTGGTCCGGAGGCCTCAACCACACCCCGGGCCGGCGTCACGCCCCCGACACGCCTCCTGTCCTGCCCCAAAATTTGCACCGCCCATCCGACACGCCCCCGACACGCCCCCTTTGCAAAGCCCCGGGACTTACGCGCATCCCGGGGCTTGCGCACGCTGCCGAGCCTATGCAAAATAGGCTTGGCGCGTGCAGGGGCCTTTTAAGAGGGTTACGCGCATAACTTATGCGCGTTTCAATGAGACATCTGAGCTCTTTAGTGCTTTTATGTATTCATTTGTCCCCTGAATGTTTTTCATGCTGGGTTACTGAAACACTCCCACAGCAAAACTGTAAATAATTATAAATATACAAATCAACCTCCAACACAAAAGCAAAATATACAAAATACATGAGAACAAAAGAAAATTGACTTGAAGATCCCATACATAGGAACGAACTGAGATGTTGAGAAAGAAGGAGCAACTAAACATGGCAACTGCTTTCTCCACACCTTCTAAAACCCATAAAACATTGAGACCAAATGTTAAGTAGAGGCCTGAATGAACACATGGACCTTTAGGGCTTATCAGTAGAGGAGTAGACTTGGATTTTTACATATCAAGCTAATTTACTAGAGCAGTAATCACAATACAAATCTACATGCTTTCATAATTAGAGATGTGGAAACAGTTCCCCCAAATGAAGCACATGCAATAATTTTAGCAGTTAAGCTTTGAATCACTTAACTAGAAAGATCACTTTCAGTGTGTTTGCAAAATTCAGTGCAATGTATTACAAACCAGTCTAATTTAATGATATTCAGTTTTATTGTGATTTAGCTAACATTCATAAACAAATTTCATAGAATTATTTATGTGAGCCATTTCCAAAGTCGAGTTCTTTTCTGCTATTAAAAAACCATTGAATTATTTAAATTTGCACATATTCATATAATGATATTGTCACTGCACATGCCCTGCACAAATTCCTTTCACAAAATGAAACATCGCTATGAAGAACTAAGTTACCTTGTCGTCAATGAGCGAGGGGTCAATAGTAGCATCTGTGGTGGAAGTCAATGCATCGGGAGTGGTGGGCGTGTGAGAGGGCATGAGCATTAAGCCTCCGGGATTAGCATTTCCAAAATTCATCATTTCACCTGCAAACTGTGGCTCAACATTTCCAGCTGGCTGTGAGGACAGCAGAAATAAAGCAAGATTAATCAAGCATTACAAGTTTCTTGTGAATGTTAAGGGATCACATCAGAGTGAAATGCAGTAAATGAAGATTTTGATCAAACGAAGGTAACTATAGCTTTGAGGTAAACATTCAGAGCTAGTATGTTTTCTCCTCCTTTTAACAAGTGGACCCTGCAATGAAATTAATGGGCAATTACCATGTTTTTTTTATGTTTGTTTGTTGAAAATGTTACTATAAATGAACTTTGTAATCACTTACCACAGGAATCTGTGGATTTGGAAACAGCATCAGTTTCACAAATCAGTTCTCCCTTTTTTCTCGTATTGATTAACACGGTGCTTTGTAATGGATTCTAATGGTACTGTGTCAATTAGAATTAAGCTTCTGATGTCACTGCAGGCATGCACTTCCATATATGGACATGCAGTGATTTCACTGCTGGAACTAGATGCCTGCAGTAATATCAAAAATAAAATTCCTACTATTGTAGTACCTGTTTTGTACTCTTTTTTTTTTTTTTTTTTTTTTTAAATAACTGAATCTACTTCTGAAATCATGTTAAGTGATTATAACATGTATCATTTTAATAATGTTTTTTTTAAAACAAGGCTTTTTGACTTTAGAATATATTAGGTTCTATATTGTATATTAATCATTTTTTTTGTTTCATGACCAGGAAAATGATTAACAGCAATAAACTCATTTGCCTTGCACATTATATTAATGTGACTAAAAAGTATCATAAACAGATACAATATTATTCTTGCCAAATGTTTATATAGGTCTGAAATCTTATTCTTGAATGGTGTATGTGCACATTTAATCCTTGTGTTAATAATAATAATAATAATAATAATAATAATAATAATAATAATAAACGATCCCACAGAATGCCCTACCATCATAAGTAAGTGAAATTTTCATAGCAATTTGAAATCTTATCAAGCTGCTAGAGCTCTGAGTATCTTAGTAAATCATACATCCAAAGTGAACGAGTGTGATAACCAGTAACACTTGGTGATATTAACCTGGTATCAGGAAAATAGTGTTGCGTGTTGTATTAATCTCTTTGTCTCTTGCCCGCAATGGGCTTCAGGCAAATTCAAAGTACCATGCTGTTTCAAATCATTTACCAGGATAATTTCCCTAAATCTGTTTAAAGTTAAGATGAATATCAATGATCTCAATACAATTTATTTTACTTAACCTTCGAGTTTCATCATTGAAATGCTTATTGAATGTTAACAAAAGCTCTGCCGCTCACTCAGATGCTCGTAAGTTCCAACAATTAGGGCCCCGACACAAACTATGTTTCGACAGATTGACTGTCTTCCTCAGGAGTTCATTGTAATGTGATTTTTCTCAAGCACTTCAAAATATTAATACCACATGCAACACTGTTTACTGACACCAGGTTAATATCACCAAGTGTTACTTGGTTATTTTGAATAGTGATTTTCTTTGCACCTCTTTTTTTTTTTTTTATAAAAGATTTTAATGATGAGTGTATATGAGCAGAAATATCTAAGAATACCAGAGGTTAATTCATGATGAGCTAATGGTGAACTTACCATGTTGTGTGTTGCAGGAGCACCTCCTGTTAAAGGTTCATTTGGCATTGGCTGTTGCTGCCCTCCAGGCAATACCTAATTCATGCAGGAAGCAATGAAGAATTGTACATATCCATGAGTTACAGAACAGGACTGAGAAGTTACATCTTTTGTCTTATTAACCACTCTGTTCTACATTGTTCTTTCTTTACTACAGGCAAATAGGCCTCTGCATAGTGAAATTCATAGGTAATCCAAAAAATCCAAGGCCGATTTCGGAGCAGCCTCGGAGGGAACTTTCCTTCCACCCCCCATCTTCCCCTCCCTTCCCCTATCTAACCTGCCCCCCCAGCCCTATCTAAATCCCCCCCCCACCTTTAGTTTTTTATTTACGCCTGCTTCTGGGCAGGCATAGGTTGCACACACCAGTTGAGTACCAGCGCGCAATCCCCCGGCACAGTCGCTGTGCCGGAGGCTTTCAGTCCCGCCCCCACCTCGCCCACTCCCCGCCCCTTTTTTCAAGCCCCGGACATACGCGCGTCCCGGGGCTTGCGCGTGTCACCAGGCCTGTGCAAAATAGGCTCGGCGTGCGCAGGAGAGGGTTTTAAAGGGTTACGCACACATATGCACGCCAGGGCCATTTTATAACATATGCGTGTATGTGCATGCATATTATAAAACTGCAAAAAAAGAAAAAGCAAAAACACCTCTCTAGTCAATATCACACACCAAAAAGAGAGGGAAAAGGATAAACTATCCAATTCTATAACTCTACCCCAACATATAAATTATATAAAAACCACTTTTTATATGAAAGCAAATGACAATATCATAAATGATCGCTTTACAATTTCAGTCTGCAGCCTCTCGCCGCACAATGGGCCGCAAGCCGTGATCAGCCTCTAAAGCGGTGTGTTATATTTAATCATTTATTGTCATATTGCTATATTTTTCTTTTATCTCAAAAAAGCTTTTTATAACCAATTGTTAACCAATTATTTCAACCACCAAAAGATTTTTTTCAAAACTAACTCTTGAAAAAGTGCTATAATTCCCACCTTAAAACTACCTCAAAACCATTAAAATTACCACATTGAAAAATGTTGGAAAAACGAATACTTAGCCGCTTAGTAAGATATGGCCAAGAAGGCTCATGGAATACAGTTCAAACTTTGCATTTCAAGATGAGATAAAAGAAAAATATAGCAATATGACAATAAATGATTAAATATAACACACCGTATTATAAAACTGCTACATATCTGGGTGTGCGTGCACACACCCATGCATATATGTGCGCCCACATGCCCATTTTAAAGTTGCCATCCCTGTGTCCATGGGACAGTCAAATATTCCCTGCAAAACAAGAAAATAGTCTAGTCTCTGGTCCAAATCTTTTCAGATAGTTGGCTGATCATGAGGTTTAGGGATTTTGTAGAATTGAGGACACACTGATTACTTTTCTTTTGCATTTTAACATTTCAACTTTGTATAGCATTGATTTGTTCTTGTCATAAGCAGAGCTACCATAAACTTTAAAGCAAGTTTCCATTATGCATAAGAAAGGAAATGAAAAGAAATATTTGCATATTTTCAATTTTCTACTTACAAATTGTCCTGTCTGAGGATAATATGCAAAATAGGGCAAATTCTGTAAAAAAAAAATCAAAAGTTTATACATGTTTTCTAGGGATGTGAATCGTTTTTTGACGATTTAAAATATTGTCCGATATATTTTAAATTGTCAAAAATCGTTAGAGGCGATTCCCCCGATTAGGAATTCCCCCGATTTATCGTCAAAAATCGTAAATCGGGGGAAGGGGGAGGGGAAGGGGGAGGGTGGGAAAACCGGCACACTAAAACAACCCTAAAACCCACCCCGACCCTTTAAAATAAATCCCCCACCCTCCCGAACCCCCCCAAAATGCCTTAAATTACCTGGGGTCCAGAGGAAGGGTCCCGGTGTGATCTTTTACTCTCTGGCCTCCGGTGCGTTGTAGAAATGGTGCCGGCGCTACCTTTGCCCTGTCATATGACAGGGCAAAGGTAGCGCCGGCGCCATTTTGTTTTTTGTCCCTCGACGTCAGGAGCGTAGGAGATCGCTCCCGGACCCCCGCTGGACCCCCAGGAACTTTTGGCCAGCTTGGGGGGGCCTCCTGACCCCCACAAGACTTGCCAAAAGTCCAGCGGGGGTCCGGGAGCGACTTCATGCACGCAAAATGACGTCAGGAGCGTAGGAGATCGCTCTCGGACCCCGCTGGACCCCCAGGGACATTTGGCCAGCTTGGGGGTCCAGCGGGCGCCATTTTGCAAAATATGGCGCCGGCCATATTGCCGTACGGCAAAATGGTGCCGGCCGTACGGCAACACGATTCGAGTGCAGGAGGTCATTCCTGGACCCCCGCTGGACTTTTGGCAAGTCTTGTGGGGATCAGGAGGCCCCCCCCAAGCTGGCCAAAAGTCCCTGGGGGTCCATCAGAGGTCCGGGAGCGATCTCCTACGCTCCTGACGTCGGGGGACAAAAAACAAAATGGTGCCGGCGCTACCTTTGCCCTGTCATATGACAGGGCAAAGGTAGCGCCGGCGCCATTTCTACAACGCACTGGAGGACCGAGAGTAAAAGATCACACCGGGACCCCCCTTCTGGACCCAAGGTAATTTAAGGCATTTTGGGGGGGTTCGGGAGGATGGGGGATTTATTTTAAAGGGTCGGGGTGGGTTTTAGGGATGTTTTAGTGTGCCGGTTTTCCCGCCCTCCCCCGATTTACGATTTACACGATATTTAAAAAAACAAAACCGCGACAATCCGATTCCCTGCCCCCCCCCCCCCCGGCCGAAATCGATCGTTAAGACGATCGATCACACGATTCACATCTCTAATGTTTTCTATTTTACTATTACACAGCAATTTTTCATAATGCCCAAAAACCAAATTATGGTTATTTCATGATTAATAAATACATCTTTAAAATAATGATTATAATAACAAATAGATTGCACCAATATCTGCACATTGAGCCTTCATTGTCTAAACATATATAACATATCCTTTCTTCCTCATTGTTTAATGGAGTTTATGACTGGCTGCTGTTTGACAAAACTGCTGTTAGCGGCGTCGGCCGTGGCAGACCGCGACCGGGACCAGGTGTCATGGCCGCCGGCCCCGGTCGGCCGCGACTGAGGCAAGGCCGACGGGCGCAGCTAAACTAACTCACCCGGATCGCCGGGTATGGTTGAGGGTGCCTGCGAGGGCAGGCAGCCCTTCTTCTTTTCCCTCTCTTGGCCGCTGCCATCACTTAGTCGGCAGCGTGGTTCCGATGATCCGGCTCCTCCTCCTCTGCCCTTAGGGCCACGCGCGCGGCTTAAGATAATTCTTAAAGGAGCCATGACAGGAATTGTCATGGCTCCCCCTGAAGCTCCTCCCCCGGCTTCCTGTACTTAAGGCAAGGGCTGAGCATTCAGCCCTTGCCTTGGTATTGAGGTTCCTGCCTGAGTGTGTTCCTGGCTCCTGGTTCTTGGTTCTTCGTCCCGCTCTTCTTCTCTGCTCTGTGGATTGATTCTTGGCTTCTGACCTCTGGACTGGTGGACGTGTCTTCTCCTGGCTTGACCCTGGTACGGCGTTGGACCCTTCTCCTGGCTTGACCCCGGTATGGCGTTGGACCCTTCTCCTGGCTTGACCTTGGACTGGACTCGGACCCCGCTGGTATATTGATTCTTGAACCGGCTTTGGACTTGTTCTCGACTCCGTCCTCAGACTGTCTCGACCTGCTGGAGGCGCCAGCCATCTGGAACCCACAACCTGCAGGAGGCACCTGCATCCAGACCTTCTACAGTCTTCAGAGGAGTCACCTAAGTCCCAGCGGCCGGACCCCTACGGGCTCCTCCTGGGGGGGTCGCGTGCTTCCAGGGTGAAGTCTTCTAGCAAGTCTCTACAGCCCTCGAGACCTCGCCCTTCGACGGTAGCCATCTACCTCGAGACAAGAGTCCACTTTCATAACAACTGCTTTGTCAAGAATTTGCTGTCCTCCATAAATGATCAGTCGGAAAATAAATTTAAGGCAGAGAAAATCAAATATACTGAATTGTATAAATAAAATAATTGTACTATATAATTTAATCTTTTTTTTTCAAAATAAATTTAGTGGTTGCTACATCTGAAATGTTATGTTGAAACTATGACTATATTCCAGAATTGTTCTAAGATATTTAAATATTAATACTGTATTTAAGAATCATTTTAAGGGGCACATGTTTAATAACTAACAATTGATCGAATATCCGGACACTGGGGCCTCTGTGTCACATTACAAACCAAATGCACACACACATTTTGCTGAGTTATTTTCTAACCTATTTCTGCACCTATTTTTAATAAAGTGCAAAGTTTCTAATTTCAGATAGCAGCAAACAGTAACAAATTACAAACTTGGTAGCAGGTAGTTTCATAAGTGGCAATGATAAATGCACTGTTCACCGCATGAGCATTTGTTTTGCTCATGGTTGAACATAAGCCCTGGAAATATGTGCATTTTGCAGTGCATTTACTGTAGTATGGCATTATAGAGAAAAATGGAATCTCTGTAGGTTGGGATACAGTAGGAGTAAACATGTATGAAATACAACTGTCAGACACAAGACATGGCAATGGCAGAGAGGGCATTCGTTGGTTTAAAACTGGTGAGATAGTTGAAATCTTTTTTTGAAAATGGAGGCTTTGGAGAAGGTCACTTATGCCTTAGTTATGTCCCAGTTTGACTATTGTAATGCACTATATCTGGGGTGCCAGGCAAAGCTTTTCATAGATTGCAGATTATAAAGAATGTGGATGTTAATTGGCCCTCAACGCACGCTTTCCATTGCTATTACAATTACACTGGCTTCCAATTTCTTCATGTTGCCAGTTTCAATACTTTCTTTTGGTGTTCAAAATTCTGAGGTAATTGCCCCCCCCCCTCTTGCCCCCATTTGAGAGGTAAGATAGAGTGGTATGAGAGTAGGTGGGTCATTAGGTCTAATCATAAATCTATGTTATAGCTAGGGGTGTGCATTCGTTTTGAACGCATATGTAAAACGCAACTTATTATTTTTTTAACTTAAAAAAAGTGATGATGCGCAACGCATCACATTTTCAACTTATTCAACATAGCTACATTGAATACGTTGAACCTAAATAAACACTTAAACCCCCACCCTCCTCACGTCGGAGTGATGCGGACGTCACGTGTTTCTCCGTGCCTCCGCTCCGGGACCCCCGTTGGACCCAACGGGGGTCCCGGAGCTTTTGGCCAGCTTGGGGGGGTCAGGAGGCCCCCCCAAGCTGGCCAAAAGTTCCGGTTGGGTCCAACGGGGGTCCCGGAGCGGAGGCGCGGAGAAACACGTGACGTCCGCGTCACTCCGACGTGACGCCGACATCACGTGCTCCTCGCAAAGGAAAACAGCGATGGCTTCCTGACTCCCTGCTGGACCACCAGGGAGTTTTGGTAAGTCTTGGGGGGAGATTAAGGAGGGTGAGGGGTTTAAATTTTTATTTAGGGAACCGGTGAACGTATGGACAGACCCTCAACTTATGGGATTCTCCATTGTCCATATTGAACAAAATCGACCCTCACCTTCAACTTATCAACTTATGAACGCAAACTTTTTGTCTGCACATCCCTAGTTATAGCTTCCAGCAGCAAAAGCCTTTTGTCATGTGTGGCTCCAAAATAGAGCCTTCTCAGCTGCCTTGCCTTGGTTATGGAATTCTTTTCCATCTTCACTATGAGAGGAAAACAGTATTTTGGGATTTAGAAAAAGGGCTTAAAACATGGTTAATGTCCTCTAAAAGTGATTGAGAATGATAGAAGTGGAACAGGATATAAGATATTTAGTCCTTGGTAGGGCAGGTTGTAATGTTGAATTGGGTTTTTTTAGAATTTTTTATGCTTTACTTTTATTTATTTTTGTTATTTATTTTATGATTGCATTTTAATGCATATGTGTTTTATTTTACATCATTCCATATATGTTATGCCTGTACATTGCTTATCTGGAAAGCGATTTATAAATGGAATAAAATGAAATGAAATGAAATTAGGTAACCTCCAGTATAGAACAATGAATGCTGTAGTCTAAGCTCTACACAGAAATGCCTTCCTGTGCATCCTAAGAATAAGGATTGTCTTTCACCAAATCATCTAATCTCTCACTCTGGCTGGGAGCCAAGGATTAGGATGCCCCTTTAATGGTCTTTGACTTCTGTCTCTTATATTTTAGTCCTGCAACAACTGTTCTTTCTTTAGCTGGTTAAGTTATACTCTCTGGTTGTAGAACCAGGAAAGCCATATAAGGCTAATTAACTGCACAACACCATATTGCTCAGGGATAAGAATTTTTTTGTCTTTGTTTGTCAACATATGTTGCTTGGTCATGACAAACAGATGTGCGGGCACACACATCTTTACCTGGCTATGTATCCCTTCTCAGTTCTGCTATCTCCTTTGCAGATGAAATAATTTTCCTATGGTTCATGCGCAAAACTTTATAAGGAATGGGTGCAAAGGCTGCAGAGAGTCAGGTTGCTCTTATCAGAGCCTTGTACAACACGAAATAAGAGTCTCTATTGGCAGACATCTTATTGTGGATTGGTAATTGGTTAAAAGACAGGAAACTGAGAGTAGGACTAAATGGTCAATTTTCCAAATAGAAAAAGGTTGTTAGTGAGTGCCCCAGGGGTCTGTAGTGGGACCTTTTCTGTGCAGTGTATTCATAAATAATCTGGAGAAAGGAACAGCAAGTAAGGTGATCAAATTTGAGGATGACAGAAAATTGTTTTGAGTCATTAAAACAGCAGCAGATTATGAATAACTGCAGAAGGACTGTAATTGATTAGGAGACTGGGCATCTAAATGGCAAATGCAATTTAGTGTGGACAATTGCAAAGTAATGCACGTTGGGAAAAATAATACCAACATCAAATACATGTTGCTGGGTTCTGTGTTAGGAGTGGCAATATGATATAGGTGTTTAAAATCATGAGAGGTCTAGAATGGGTAGATGTGAATCGGTTTTTTACTCTTTCGGATAATAGAAAGACTAAGGGGCACTCCATGAAGTTAGCATGTGGCACATTTAAAACTAATCGGAGAAAGTTCTTTTTCACTCAATGCACAATTAAACTCTGGAATCTGTTGCCAGAAGATGTGGTTAGTGCAGTTAGTATAGCTGTGTTTAAAAAAGGATTGGATAAGTTCTTGGAGGAGAAGTCCATTAACTGCTATTAAGTTGACTTAGATAATAACCACCGTACTAGCAACGGTAACATGGAATAGACTTAGTTTTTGGGTACTTGCCAGGTTCTTATGACCTGGATTGGCCACTGTTGGAAACAGGATGCTGGGCTTGATGGACCCTTGGTCTGACCCAGTATGGCATGTTCTTATGTTCTTATGAGTCACCACCCAGGAAAAAGACATCAAAACATTGTGGACAATACCTTTAAATCTTCAGCTCAGTTTGTGGCAATGGTTAAAAAAGCTAATAGAATGTTAGGAATTATTTGGAAAGAAATAGAGAACAACAGTGAGAATATCATAATACCTTCAGTATTCTGTGCAATTGTGGTGCCCCATCTCAATAATGATATAGCGGACATAGAAAAGGTACAGTGAAGGATGACAAAAATGATAAAGGAGGTGATAAATCTATTCCTTATAGAGAAAATCTAAACTGAGAAGGGATATGATTAAAATTTATAAAAACTTGAGTGGGGTGGAACAGGTAAATAGAGAATGATTATTTACATTTTCAAATAACACTAGGACTATGGGACACTCCATGAAACTAGCAACTGGCAGGACAAATCATAGGAGATATCTTTGTAATGGTGCAAAATCAAGCTATGGAATTTGTTGCCAGAGGTGGTCAAGACAACTAATATAGTGGGGTTCAAAAGAGGGTTGGACAAGCTCCTGAAGGAAAAGTCCATAAACAGATATTAGCCAGGAAAACTTGGGAAAGCCAGCGCTTATTCTCAGAAGTGAAATACAAAAAATAGATCAATTATTGGAAGTCTGCTGGGTACTCGTGCCCTAGACTGGCCACTGTTGGAGACAACTGTTGGGCTTGATGGGCCTGGTCTGAGCTAGCATAGCACTCATGGAGGAGTTGCCTACTAGTTAGAGCAATGGGCTTGTATCCCTCTGCTGCTCCTTGTGACCGTGGATAAAACACTTTACCCTTCATTGTCTCAGGTACAAAACTTAGGGGGTTCGTTTACTAAGTATACATTTACTATGCATTTGTCACATAAATACAGAATATTTCATAAATATAGGCTTTAGATTGTGAACCCACAGGGCAAGAAAAGTGAAATATAAATCTAATAAATAATTTTGTTCTGCAGAAGGGGGGGCTTTTTGTCACAGAGCATGAGATTGTGCTAACCTGGCTAGGGCTGACTGATGCTAAGCTACTTGTAAGCTGTAATGGCCACCCCAAACACTATCCTGAAGGGCCAATCTAACTATAATAAAAAGGAAAGTTGCTGTGCTGGAGCTGCTGCAAATAGATAAATTGGAGTTGGTTGTGGGATGTGGGGAGGCAAGACTGAAGCTTGGCCTAGGGTGCCAAATACTCTTGCACCGGCCTTGCATCCAACATTCACACATGCTTTTACATCTGCTGATCAAGTCACAGATACTAAATTTGACTTTTCTTTTGTCTGCAGTTTTTGGGTGGGAGGTCTAGAGCAATTGGTGGAGAGTGTGTGAACTGGTGAGGATTGGGTCAAATGGTGGAAGTCTCAGTGCACTGGTGCTTGGAAGTGCATGCACAAATAAATATTTTTGTATGCAAGATGCATGCATATATCAGCCAACTTTATAAAATATCTACCTTCATGTATAAACTTATTTATTTATTTAAAATTTTTATATACCGACGTTCATCAGGGATATCACATCGGTTTACAGTGTAACTGAAACAGGCGCCTGGGATGGCGATTTACATCGAACAGATATAATGAATTAACATATGAACAAATGAGGAGGGGAGATAAAGGCGGGAAATAATCAAACAAAACGTTATGAGCAAAATTTACAAATATATATATAGAGTATCAATATATACAAAGTATTCATAAAAATAGCAATGCCATAGAAAGACAATTGTGTAGAGTTAGAAGAGAGAGGAGGGGGGACGGGGTTATTACTGCACAGGCTACAATTATTTAGTGTGTAAAATATCTGCATACGCTTTTCTAAAATAGATGTAGAAACTATATGAATCTCTGCATTTAAAAAATATGCATGTACTGAAATATGTGCTCCCGCTACACAGTTTCTAAAACACGGGCATAAATTTAGGCACTCCAACTGCACACTGTTGAAAAGTACCTTCAATATATACTGCATGTGATGTGCTTTTCTGTTCTATGTACAAAAATGTATCATTCTCTTACATTCTGTAGTACTTAGGATGGGTATTTATTGCATCACAAAGTTCCTGATTTGTGACAGAAAGTATAAAAATCCATGATTTGGTAGTGGTTAAAAATTATTGTGTAGACGCCTTTGCTAATGAAGTATAATTATACAGATATTATTTTTGATTTCAGAAATGAATCATGTTAAATTATAAACACCGTGAGCCCAAATTTAAAACATAGGGCTGAAGCCCACACGTTCAAAGTACACGCTAACCTCAGCCATAATTTTCAAAACAGATTTATGTATGTAAGCCGCTTTGAAAATGAACGAGTATGTGCGGACCCTTACATGGCATAAGTGCACACATTTATGCCTGCATTGGGAGCAATGTTCACATGTGCATTTATGTGCGCACTTTTGACTTTAGAAAGTACACATTTAAATGGCTTCCATCTCCCTAACTCTGCCCCTGGAATGCCTCTTTCAAGTATGTGTGAAACTATGATTGGAATTGCTTCTATGCATACAATCCCTGGGGCGATTTTCAAAAAGCCTATGTAATGCAAATGAGAAATATGCATTCCTATTTTAAACGAGTAACAGAGTTGTCCGTTGACAAGCGGCTCACTCTGCCAGTCACTTCTGTCTATTTTGACACCACGGAAGCTGCCCGACCTTCAGCTATCTCCCTCGTTCCCTTACCGTCGCCTTCTGCATCTGTCCCATGCATGCTTGAAATCTGTCCCTGTTGTGGGGACTGCCATGTGATTCCAGGCTCACCCTTCTGCCTCTGCAAAGACATTTCTCCTCACAGTTCCTCTAAGCCCTCCTTTCTTTCCAGCTTCGTATCATGACCCCTACCCCTGAGCTCCTTTTTCTGTGAGAAGTATTATTTTTTGCACTTTCCTTTTATATATATTTGAATGTTGTAAGAAAGACCTTCTGAGTAAAGAAGTTAGTAAGTTTCCAACCGATCGCAATACCTACAGAAATACATTGCTGCCTTGCTTTCTGATATATTGAAAGGGAAAAATAACGGATGTGCTTTTATGTACCTGGGGCTGCTGCTGTCCTGGTTGTGGGTTCATTAATGATGGGTAATACTGTAACATCTGTTCACAAGAGATAATAAGAAGGCAATATTTTAAATGCTGCTGAAGTTGAGTGAATCTGCATTCAAAGTATGCAGGCTCCATTTGAGCCATGTATGTTATGCTTTTTTGCTTAGGCCAAAGGAATGTGCATTAATTTGCAAGTGAAAGAAAAAAAAAATGCAAGCCCACCCCCATGAAATGAAATTCTGCTGGAAAACTCCCTGAAATAAAAAAGAAATTAAAGTTTTCAGCCTGCACGCTTCTAAAAGGTTAAGATATTTCCAAACTGCAAGGGACTTGTTTGCTGTCACTTTTCAGCGATGTAATATAATAAAAGAAAAACAATGTCCTTTTTTTTTTTAGGACGTGGCAAGAATGTACAATGAAGTACAGCAGATTAGTCTAAGAGACAGAAGGAAAAGTTATATAATAAGAAAGCTGAGCCTTCGTTGTTTCATTGATGCAGTCTTGACTGCTCTAGCACATCATGAGGCGGCTGTAATATTAATGCAGTGCTGTTTAGCATTAATCCAGAACTAATACAGTGTTATTGTGATTCAGAATCTCTTAAGTATGTATATTATTAGAAGCAAGTTATATATTGTTATTCACTGAGCAATAACACCTTAAACATTTCTAGTCTGCTTAATAATCTGACATGCATGCATTAATTTTCTGTGTCAAATGCATTCAGCCATTGGTTTAAATTATGCAGATTCCTTTTGGCGAGGCAAGTAGTTGGTAAAAAATAAACTTGAATAATAGCTGAGGTAAAAGCAGGTACTGAGGAGACATCTAGCAAACAAAATGAAAAAATATTCATCCTGGACTGAAAAACAGCTATTTGGAAACAAAAGTAGGTAAAGGAGCCAACACAGAGACTCCATTAATGTCCTCCACTCCCTTCTCAGACACATACACAAACATTCATTCATCCAAATATACACACGCACCTTAGATTCACTATCGATAGCCCTCAGATGCAAATATATTTATTCTGGCATTAAACTGGCCTAACTCCTGCAGAAACATGGTCCCACATCTCCATTCCCATTTTATGCTGAGTGGGATTTTTTTTTTTAAACACTTGTAAATCTCCATGCTGATTTTTCACCAATAGCTGCAATAGTTCTTCATTGCAGTATTTTCTTAATTTATACAAAACGGAAGTCTTGAAACTGTTGTTACTTTCCAGGCTTCCTTTCTAACATGCTCTGAGTCATCTTTCTGGGTTGATAATATTGTTCCAGTGTGTTCTTCCAGCCAGAAGAGCATCACATGATCAATTCTCCTTATTATGCCAAAAAGTACAATGATCAGCTGCATACAGCATCCTGCTCACTGCCTGAAGTGCAAACCTGTGAAAAACCAGAATCGCATGCATGCACAAAAGACGCCGCCCATACTCTTTCAAACAGGGTTTAAATGTGTCAGATCTGTGACAACCATCCATTTCTACTCATCCTTAAAGCTCTGGGCTACAAATATTTCCTTGCCCTTTATTCCTACTATTTATAATTGAAAAGAGCTTTAACATAAACTCAGTCCAGGTAAACTGCAAGGAAGTTGTCTTGATGAGCTAAAGCCAGCTTTGATCATCACCAAAATCTTTTTAGATCAAACACTATACAGGTCTTCACTATGCTTGTGGTTCTTTTCCAGTGGTGCAAAACTCTTTATAATAAAGGATGAAGAATAAATTAGTTTCAGGACAGCACTTAGCAATTATGATAAAAGCCTGCAAAGTATTATATTGGATGGAGGAGTGGGAACTTCAGGTAGTGAGGTGATAAAAAGAGTAAAGGGAGTAAGAAAAAATGATTTATCTAAGGGCAAGTGAGTCTCTCTCTTCTCCGCCACATCTCCAGAATCTCTGCCTTGGCTCTCAGCGGTGACCATCGGTGAACATGTGACCTGTGGAGCAGCTCCATCTGGGTCACCAATTTGAATATAAAGGTAGATGATATCTACAAGAAAGTAGTGCTATAAGCTAGGCACATCTCAGCTTTTCTGGTCATAAATGATTGTAATAGCATGGGGTGGCCTTTGGCTTCATGGAAGGTGCCAGAGGACAGAAAAACATAAAAGAAATATTTTATTATTTACAAGCAGAAAATAACAGCCTGCTTACCACAGCAGTTTCTGTCTCAAAAGTAACGTGTTCAGAAATACACTGTCTTAGCAAACAATCTACTGCTTTCTTCTGTCCTAGGGCTCCCTATTCCTCTCTGTACCTAGCGATTTATTCCTCTGGCCTGGGGAATGCCCTGTGGGCTGTTTCTACTTTGGCTGGGATGTCTGGTCCTGGTCTTTTAAAGTGTTTTGGGACTTTAAAATGTATACCCTTTTGTAATGATAATATACAACAATCTTTTATTAAACATCATGTGCCTCTTTACATTACTAGCATGAATCTAGTGTGCTTGGATCTAGCTTCAAATGTATTACCCACAATCCTTCTCTGTCTATCTGGAATTCTTGCTACACCTGCAGTGTGTTCTATCGTCCCCTGGGGAGTGATGAATGTGATATAGATGAAGAACTGGAGATTAGAATGGGTTTGTGGGGTTTTTTTTTCCATGGGGGCAGTAGACATACAGAAAAAGATAAAATTACATTAGCATTATTTATGACAAATCTGAACATAAATCAAATGTTTTACACTAAAGTTAATTCCTATCACTTTCTATATGTAGAGCATGGCATATCTGATACTATGCCAAATACAATATAATATAGTCAGTCCTTCAGACTTGAACAATGTAGGGTTATATGTAGCCTTTGTGTGAATCTTAAAAATAATTGTTATGATAAAACTATGCATTGCTTTGTAAGCTCTATATCTTACCAGCATAAGACCTGAATCTTGCTTCCATCCCCAGGACAGTTTTTTTTAGCAATAGTGTTGGAAATTGGCTTTCTCTTCCAGGAGAGTGAATTGTTTCAGGATGGGTCATCTAGTGCCTTTGAAATGGTGGATCATCCTGGCTACTCTATGGGCCTGTGACCTTATATTTCTCCTTACGCTTGAATTCTTCAGTGTGTACTATTGTAATGCTATTGACAGTAATCTGGTTCTGATAATAAATCTGCTGCTTTTTAGCATTGCCATTGGTCCTAGAGTGCTCTCTATGAAGTTGTGGTAAATGTGAGGCTATCTCATGGGCCAAGACCTCCACTTTTATGGGATGAAAGATGACATCCTGGGCCTTATTTTTCTATTTTTTCTGGTCCATTCTCCAAACCTATGGGCATTAAAAGGAGTTAATAAATCAATATTAAAGTGTTGGGCACTTAATAATAATTTTTTTACTCCATCACTTTTTGCTGATTGGTCCCTTTACTGACACATATCAGTGAAAGGACCAATCACCTTTCAGAAGGCTATCCTGAAAGGGGATTGGTCCTTTTACTGACAAATGTCAGTGAAAAGGACCAATGGGCATTAAGTGAAGGAGTGAATAAATTAATATTAAGTGCCCGACAGTGCTAAGCACACTGTGTTGCATCGGCCCCACAGAAAGTATAGATTAGTGGGGGTGGTGGTGGGTGGAAGAGAGAAAGCTGTTGTGCATTCCAAGCCCTCCCACTTCCCTGCTAATAAAAGGAATCTCAGAGTAAATACAACACAAAGTTCCCAGGTATACTTGTTGACTATTCCTTTAGAAATATCTGAGCACAATTATAGAATTATCTAAGAAGAATTATAGAATAAAGATGTTCCTTTTCAAGTAGTATGCTTTTCTCAAATTTGATTTGTATTTTCTTGAAATCTGAAGATACAGTAAACTCGATTGCAGTCTTGATAGGTGTTTATAATGTTTTTCAATAGCAGCTTGAGAATGCTTACTGTGAAGATGAGGATATTAAATGAGGCAGTGTTGTGTCTGCAGTATTGTCAAGCATTTTTGTCTTTTTGCATTTAGTATGAGTTGGCATTGCAATGGGAATGTGTGCTGTGTGTTTCCTCTATCCATTGCCACTGTCAGATAAGTGACTCCATTTACTGGAAAAGGAATTTTGAGGGGCATGCATAATGTCATGAAATTGATAATGAATTACCTAATTCCGAGGACTGGTCTAAAATGCTACATAAACAGGATTTATTCAGTTTTCCTGAGAAAACTGGGACTTAGAATTGGAAATTGTTCTAAGTCTCCAATTTGTGTGGATCAAGGCCTCTATTTATAGCACCTGTGTACTGATATTATGGTGTTTGTCAAGGAATATATTCTGTTCTTATTTCAGAGCTAGCTATTATTTGCTGGAAGATAGAGTTCATCAGTAAAACTGAATAATTTTATTCTGTCACACAGGTTATTTAAGTTTGAGAATACACTTAGATCCCTTAATCCAAAGGGAGTAGCCATTTTAAATATAGAGCCCTTAAAGTGCTTAGTTATCAGTTACTAAAAAGAAAAGAATAAAGGTATCCAAGAGTACATTTTTACTAAGTAGATAGCAGTAAGTAGAATGGATGGGGAAAGGTTACTGAATATTTCGGAAGGAAACCAGAATTCTGTGCAAAATCAAATGGGCAACTTTTGCAATGAAATCCATGAAAAAATGTTGATTCTCTTCTTTCTCAAATGTACTCTTTTGGTTTTCTTATTCTGATTTTCATCATTTAAAGACCTATATGCTTCGCTTAACTGTACTGGAATTTGCAGAGAGCTCACAACTCAAAATTTTCCATTTGTCTAAAAGCTTCGGTGTCATACAACTACTGAGAATAGTTTTGCAAGGCAGATGCAAAAAAAGTAATTATTTTTTCAATCATTAAGTTGCGTTCTTTGCTGTCAAGAAATATTGGGCCCGTTTTTAAAAAGGTTACGCGCGCCGGGCCTATTTTAAAAAGGCCCGTCGACGTACATAAGTCCCAGGGCTTTACTAAAGGGGCGGTATGGGGGGCAGGGTGGGGCAGTACTGGGTGGGGGTGGGGCCAGAGGCCTGCAACACAGAGGCCATTGCTGCTGTGTCGAAGGATCGCGTGCCGGCAGCAAAAGGTAAAATAAAAATTTTGGAGGGTTAGAGTAGGGCTAAGGGGAGGAAAGGTTAAGGGAAGGGGTGGGAAAGTCAGGTTAGGGAGAAGGGAAGTTCCCTTCCAGGCCGCTCCGATTTCGGAGAGGCCTGGGAGGGAACGGGGGAAGGCAACGCGGCTCGGCGTGCGGAAGGTGCACAATTGTGCACCTCCTTGCGCGCTCAAGTTATAGAATCAGGTGTACATGTGCGCGTGCCGGGTAGCGCGCATATGTACGCCTGCGCGCATTTTTTAAAAATCTACCCCATTACTTTCTAGCCTTCAAGTATGTAAATGTTTGATTTCTTCCACTCTCTCTCTCTCTCTCTGGAGGCAGTAGACTGCTTTTCTATAATTTTATTAATAACACCCATTTATATGCATGACTAGGCCTAGACAAGTTCTAAGCTTCCTTCTTTAATTTTCAGATTATTTAATATACTACATACTCTGAATTGCAAAAACAGACAGACCATCATTCATGATTTAGAGATAAGGAGAGAGACAAGTTTAGTCAGGTGAGAAAAGGACGTAAATTCAGACAAGCAGAGACAGAAAATTAATACTGGCCTCCTATAGAAATGCATGTGCTACATATGTGTGGCCTGCACACCATATACTCCACAAGAATGCAGCCACCTACCAACTGCAAATGTACTCCTGGATTTCTGTGAAGGATGGTCTGAATCATAGCAAAAAGGAATCCTGTAGAGTATATAACATGATCCCTTGAACTATGAGGTGAAAGATACAATTATGAAAATGTTAAAATTGAAAAAAATAATTCTGAAGTTACCTGTCCTTGTGTCTGTGGCATTCCATTTGAGAAAAAGTATGGCATCATCTATTAAAAGAACATTCAGCAATTAGACAGTATTGACTATGAATGCTAAAGAGCAGAAACATACTTTAACTTCTATTCTACACTGCTTGGCGTTGATTCTTATCTTAATTTAGAAACAAAGGGCTTGAGATTCAAAGAAATCCATCTAAGTTAACCGGATCAGACTCTCCTGGTTAAACTACAAGGAATATTTAGCATCACGGCTATGCTGCTGAATACCCCCAAGGAAATTGCTATTTAGCAAGATAAATCTTATCCAGCTAACTTTAGAAATGCTATTGAGCAGGTCTAACTTATCTAGTTAACTTACAGCCCGATCCAGTAAAGTCCGTGGGAGAGCAGACGAACGCCCGCTCTCCCGGCGCGCGCACCGGCCCCTCGCCGGTGTGAGCGATCCAGTATTTAAATGAGGCGACGCAGTGCAAACGAGGAAAAGGAGGCGCTAGGGACACTAGCGCGTCCCTAGCGCCTCCTTTTGGCCTGGAGCGGCGGCTGTCAGCGGGTTTGACAGCCGACGCTCAATTTTGCCGGCGTCGGTTCTCGAGCCCGCTGACAGCCACGGGCTCGGAAACCGGACGCCGGCAAAATTGAGCGTCCGGTTTTCGGCCCGACAGCCGCGGGCCGAATTCAAAAATTTTTTTTTTTTTTTTTTTTTTTTACTTTTTTTACTTTTGGGGACCTCCGACTTAATATCGCCATGATATTAAGTCGGTGGGTGCACAGAAAAGCAGTTTTTACTGCTTTTCTGTGCACTTCCCTGGCGCCGGAAGAAATTAGCGCCGACCTTTGGGCGGCGCTAATTTCTTAGAGTAAAATGTGCGGCTTGGCTGCACATTTTACTTACTGGGCATACCTAATAGGGCCCTCAACATGCATTTGCATGTTGAGGGCCCTATTAGGTGCCGCGGGTGGGCCGCGTGTTTTCCTCCCTTTACTGAATAAGGGGTAAGGGAAAACACGCGTCCAGAGCAGGGTGACAGTGCGCTCCGACGGAGCACACTTTACTGTATCGACCTGTTAATCAGATAAGACTGAATATCAGCACTTATCCAGCCAGCTAGGTTAACTCAATAAGTAACTCTTCCCTGATACATGCATTTCTCACCCATCACTTAGCCAGATAAGTACTTGTCAAGTTAAGTACTTATCTGGCTAAGTATCAACTGTTGAATGGAGCTGGGTATTTAGTCACTGCCACTTAGCCAGATAAGTCGCTTTGAAAATCTACCCCTTAGGTATTAGCCACTGATTGGGATCTATTTAATGTTTGGGTACTTGCCATGTACTTGTAGCATGGATTGGCCTCTGTTGGAAACAGGATGCTAGGATTGATGGATCCTTGGTCTGACCCAGTATGAAAATTTCTTAAGTTATGTTCACTGGTTGTGAACAGACTATCCTGGGCTAAAATATGACCCAGAGCTGGTGCCAAAGTGGATCTGGAGCCTAGACCTTGCCCTGAGGCCTGATCCTGGTACTGAGGCCCAGGCCCAAACTTCCCATTCTCTTCATCTGTCCTGCTGCTTCAAAAATTATGCTGCCTGCTTGGAGGACGGCACAGGAGTGCTGTCACTGCTGTGCCTTTCTCTAGAGTGGACGGTACCGTTATGATGCACAGTTATAGAAATGTATGGCCGTACATCACAATAGTGCCATCTACTTTGGAGGAAGGCACTACAATGGCATCACTCCAGTGCAATCCTTCAAGCAGACAGCATCATTTTTGAAGTGCCAGGGCAGAAGAAATGGGGAGTCCCGGTCCTAGGCCTTAAGGCCAGGCCCCAGCACTGGACCTAGGACTCAGTGTCAGGACCAGGTCTCAGATCCAGGCTTCGGCACTGGCCCTCCTTCTCAGCTATGGGACCAGGCCTTAGGGTCTGAATGCAGCACAGAAATTTGAATCTCTCACGTATATATATTTTGATCTAGTACAGTGATTCACGGATGTTTTTTTATTATTTTCAGTTCAGCTAGACCATTAGGAACCTCTTGAACTTCTGAATATGGTTTACAGTACCTGGTTAGGCTGCTGCTGGTTCTGCTGAGGCATGTGAGGCTGCATGGGGTCCTGCTGGCCTAACTGGGTTCCCTGAGCGGCAAGTGGAAATTGACCCTGTCCTGGGAAAGCCATCTGTCCTGGAAATCCATTCTGATTTGTGAGTCGAGCAACAAGAGGGACTCGTGCTGGAAAGGGGAACTGGGGAAGACCTGGATTCTGTGACTGCTGCTGAAGGATTCCAGGAAGCTGGGGGATTAATGGGTTCAATGCACCTCCCTATAAAAGTAGAAAAAGCAAAGATATTTATCGATGTATCACAATGCAGTGTGATGTATATATCATCTAGGTGAAAACTTGCAAGATTTGCCATACGTGCACAATGTATTTTCATGTGAAATTTCTATGGTTCATACAGTAATGCATTTTTCACCTGCATATTATTAATACAGGTAACACATAAATACATTAATATGCGACATATATTAGATATGTGATTGTATGTATTGTGGGGCGGATTTTCAGAGCCCTGCTCGCCTAAATCCGCCCAAAACCGGGCGGATTTAGGCGAGCAGGGCCCTGCGTGCCGGGAAGCCTATTTTACATAGGCCTACCGGCGCGCGCAGAGCCCCAGGACTCCGAGGGGGGCGTGTCGGGGGCGGTCCCGGTCATCGTGACGTTTTCGGGGCGTGTCGGCAGTGTTTTGGGGGTGGGTACGGGGGCGTGGCTACGGCCCGGGGCGGTCCGGGAGCGTGGCCGCGCCCTCCGTACCCACCCCCAGGTCGCGGCCCGGCGCGCAGGAGGCCCGCTGGCGCGCGGGGATTTACGCCTCCCTCTGGGAGGCGTAAATCCCCCAACAAAGGTAAGGGGGGGGTGTAGACAGGGCCGGGCGGGTGGGTTAGGTAGAGGAAGGGAGGGGAAGGTGAGGAGAGGGCGTTAGAGGATTCCCTCCGAGGCCGCTCCGATTTCGGAGCGGCCTTGGAGGGAACGGGGGTAGGCTGCGCGGCTCGGCGCGCGCCGGCTATACAAAATCCATAGCCTTGCGCGCGCCGATCCAGGTTTTTAGCAGATACGTGCGGCTCCGCGCGTATCTACTAAAATCCAGCGTACTTTTGTTTGCGCCTGGAGCGCAAACAAAAGTAGGCTATTCGCGCTCCTTTTAAAATCCGCCCCTGTGCGTAAAAGGACACTGTTGGCAGGCTAAATTAGTCACCTGGATCCCTCATGTTTGTTTTACTTAAAGTAAATCATTTTTTACTTTTCTCAACATTTTGCTATAAAACATTAAAAACACATTTTGAATACATTTTAATAAATCTATAT